>NC_045626.1:36400000-38975000 GCF_009829155.1 Mustela erminea
CGTTCGGAATGCTGTTAGGGTTCTTAAAGCAACTTCCCTTTGATAAAGTTTCTCCAGACAGTAGATGGTGCCTCCTGTGCTATTAAGAATGGGACATGCAGCCAGAAGAGAGAAACTAGGGCAGAAGAAGTTTACTTTCTGCCTGCTGGACCCCAAGACGACATGCTCGGGGTAATTGTGCTTCAGAGTCATTGAGGGGAGGGGGCACCGCCTTCCCCAAAACTCATCTGGCCCAAGGGAAGATCAGGCCCCAGGGTTTGTAAACTGATGCTCACGGCTGTTTGCTAAGGGGTGAGAAAGAACCCCTTCCTTTGTACCCTAGGCATGGTGTGGGAAGAGGAAGACGCACCTAAGGGTCAGCTAGTACCTGACACAGTAATGAAAAGGCCCACAGAAAACATTTATTCCCTTCCTGGTGTTACACTGTTTTGTGTCTGGAAATTGTTATCAAGTGTGTGTGTGTGTGTGTGTGTGTGTGTGTGTGTGTGTGTGTGTGTTGGGTCTGGGGACATTATTGCCCAAAGACTGTCACAGGTAACTGAGGGAAGGTGGAGCAGCCTCCCCCGTCAAAGCCATGTGTGGTGGCACTGGCATTGGTGGAGAGCAGCAGGGGAGGAGCTGGAGGCCATGGAGAGCTGAGACCCACACAGCAAGACGTCAGCCATGTGGCTGGTTGGAGCAGGGCCTGGTGAGACGGACACTGCCTCTCTCACAGCAGGACCAACAATGAGCTCTGGTTGGTGGGGCTGATGTACAGTTGTCACAAATTCTTCCAAGGTTTAATGAGGATTGTTCTAGATGTTCCCCTTGATCATGATTTTGTGACTGAAGAGTAGGCATTTTCCCCCAAAACCCATGCTGTTAAAAAAGTGAATTAATATAATAAGTAACTACTTAAGGGAAACGTCCTGCCCCACATGTGGTAGATCATTATTTGGAAATGTTGGAGTGTGGTGAAGTAAAGCCTTAAAAGACTTCAAGTTATTGATGGAATATTGTGAGGGAGTTTTATGCTTTGAACTAGGAAACACCGACAACAAATTTAAATCTCATTCATAGGAGTTATTAAGAACTTTATTCTAGGGCTAATATCCTAAAACTAGTCCAGTAATGGAATGGTCACCCATCCACACAAGATAGACATTCAAAATATTTCACAGTTGAGTGAGACACAGGCATCAACCACTTAGATTGCCTGTCAGCATGGAGCGCTGTGCCAGATGACAACTCTTCAGCTGATGGCTTTGTGGAAGGAAGAGGAAGATTCAAGGAGACACTTGAGGAGCTCAGGGAAAGGGCTTTTTACCAATTTGTATGGAAGTATTTTAATATTTCGGTGATCCGGATGCCCATACTATTGCATACCATCTTGGCCCAGCTTCCATCTTTCCTTCCTTCCATCCAGTCATCCATCCATCCACCTCCCGACCCATCCCCTCACCCACACACTCAGTACTCCATCTAGCTATTCAACAAGCATATCCTGGGACATTTCCTTGGGGGATATGTGTCAGAGTGGATCTACCGATGAGTTGGAATAAGTCCTATCCCCGGGGAGTGTATAGTTATTCCTGTTCCTTGTGGGAAGGATGTGTTTTCGCTGCTGCCATTGTGATGATAGTGAGATGTCACAGAATAATAAATAAATTTACAAAATTTCACAGAGAATATGTTTATCATTTTGTATTCTTGAAAGAAAGTTTGTACTTTCTTGCTCGTTCCTCATTCCAGTTCTATGAACGAAGACACCGGGATGCAGAACACTTACTTGACACCCAGAGCAAGCAGAGCCAGGAATCTGGCCAGTGAATTTTTCATCAAGAGTGGAAGCAGTTTGTTAAGTGATTGTGGTTTCGTAGTATGGATTCTATTCTTATCTCAGCATTAACATTGTCTGACAGACTGGACAGCCAGGATTCGATGACCCAGTTTATTGTGGCCGAGGTGATACTCTGACTCTGCAGTTAACCAGTGTTTGGCTTTCTGCTGGTTTGACAGAATAAGAAGGAAGGAGGGAATCTTTTGAAATTCAAGAGTCCCCTGTGGTTGGAAAAATAAATTTTCATATAAAATACAATTAATTCATCACCCTCTAATGAATCAAATGCTTCTCATTTTCTTTCAAGAATCTATTGAATCAAGACAAATATCCCATTGTTCCCACTAGAGTTTACGATCTTCCTTTTTATGAAAACCAGTATGGGTGCTTATTTTTCAGTCATGGAGATCTTTCTGTACCTGACTCTGACAGACTTTGATAAAGGGACTGCCTTTGGCTTTGCGGATGAATGGAGAAACATATTGTTGTTATCAAATGAAAGAATACCTTCCAGAAGTTGGTGAGTTTGAGTCAATTTTTAAACTGCCAGGAGGGAACAGCCTATAGGGTATTTGTAAGAGGAAAATAAGATTTACTGTCCTTCTCTCTACCCTGAACATCACCAAAGGTTTTGGCTAGAGAAGAAGTAACTGCAAGATGCATGACCTGTCCTCAGGAGATTCATGACCAGGGTCTGCCTGGCAGTGATTTCAGCTAAAAACACATGGTTGAAAAGCACGAGAGTTCACTCTTGGGTTATTGGTCATTCAAAGGGTGAAACAATAACTAAGAATTATTACCCGCGCCCCACCCCCCAATCACATCTGCTTGAAATGGGTCAGCACGTCCTGTACCCAGAGCAAGGGCAAGTGTATCCTTCTACCAAAAATCAAATTGGCTCTTCTATTGTTTATGATGGCTGAAACCATGGGAAACTCTGTGAGCAGAATAAATCGTTCATGAACAAGTGATCAGAGGTTTTCATGGGCCTCTCAAAGATGTTAACTGAGAAGAGTTCCTGAGGAGCCTGCACTTGGCCCTTCCAGGAAAGGGAAAAGGAAGGTAAAGCATCATGGTCTGGTCCTTGGAGGGAGCATCTGAAAGAGGCAGAGCCAATCTCAAGAAGGGGATGATTAAACAGGCCCTCTGTGGGGCACATATGGGGCCTCCTGGCCACCTCAGGCCTCTCTGGTCCCTACCTGTCCCTTTTCTCAGCAGGTCCTGGCCAACTCGTCACATTCTGCTGACCTCCTACACAAGGAATCCCATGAAGCTGGGACTTCCTACATTTGTAACCCTGGAACAAATCAGAAAGCCTACTCAGCACTTTAGCTATTACAAAGAGCTCCTATCAGTTGTCTGTTGCTGAATTTAAAACCACCCCAAAACTTAGAGGCTTAAAACAACCATGTTACTTGCCAGTGGTTCTGTGTATAAGAAAATGAAAATTGGCACCAAGAGCCAACAGCTGGTAGTTCGTTGGCAGCTGTATTGTTGCTGAGTGTACAGAAGCAATTTTCATGGTATATAAACAATATTCAAACAAGGCCATTCTTTGACCGTGATGGAATAAGGCAGAGACAAGACTATTTTGTGATCATGCCTGAAATGATACAGAGACAAGGACATTCTGCAACTCAAAAGTAAGGAAACATCTCATACAAATGACCACCGACCTCTTCTGCCCCACTTTAGTCCTCCTGCTTTGTAGGTAAAAATTACCAAGAGATCTGGTCACCAAGTTGCCCCTACTTTCTCACAGACCCAGATCAGAACCTCTGACTCTGCTTCTCCAGCCCCTTCATGGAATCACCCAACCCAGCAGACACCCAAATCCTATAATAAGGTCCACCCAACATTCCTTTTCTGTTTCCTCTGGTGTATACTCTTTCTCTCTGCTGTGTGTTTAAATAAAGCTCACTTTGTTTGACTAGAAGAGTGTTTCTAGTGATCTTTGATATGCGGGGCAGTGATTGCTGGGATCAGCAGGCTGGTTCATCTGCACCTGGAGCCTTTTGTCGTTTGGCTACAGTCACACGGCAGCTCAATGAGGATGGGATGGTCTAAGATGGCCTCACTTGCATGGATGGTGGTTGGGCTGGGTGACCACTAAGTCACACATCTCCAGCAGGCGAGTCTCGGCGTCTTCACTTGGTAAACTTGAGTGGTATTAGAAGGCAGCCCCAATGCACAGTATGTTTTAAACCTCTGTTCAAATTTTGTTTGCTAATGGTGCCACTGGTCAAAGCAAGTCACATGGCTAATCCCAGATTCAATGTGGGAGGGGACCCCTGAGGGTGTAGATATAAGAAGTGATTGGAGACCCATTTCTGTAACAAACCAAGCTGAACACATGGTTTCATTCAATTCTCACAAATGAAGACACTGTTATCCTAATTTTGCTGATGAGGAAATTCATATTTAGAGATGTTTGAGCCTTGACTAAGGCCATAAAGCTAATAAATAGCAGGACCAAAGACAAGACCAGCTCACTGAGTCATACTTCAGAGTTTCTCTCCCCAGACACACACTGTGGATTTGCCATTTAGGTGCAATGTATTGTCACTTTGGTTCCACAGGGCCCTTCCAGTATGTTCTGTGACTGATTTCCTTCATTTAGTGTAACGTTTTCAGGTTCATCTATTCGTTCTTATGGCCAAGTAACCCTTCATTGTATGGATATACCATTTTATGCTTATTCATTCATTAAGTGATGGGTATTTGGGTTGAAGTTTGTTCCCCTAGAAGGAAAAAGTTCAGAAAGTTCAATTATGAACTTTATATAAGAAATTCATGCCAGGGCGCCTGGGTGGCTCAATGGGTTAAAGCCTCTGCCTCTGCCTTTGGCTCAGGTCCTGATCCCAGGGTCCTGGGTCGAGCCCCGCATCGGGTTCTCTGCTCAGCAGGGAGCCTGCTTCCTCCTTTCTCTCTGCCTGCCTCTGTGCTTACTTGTGATCTCTGTCTGTCAAATAAATAAATAAAATCTTAAAAAAAAAAAAAAGAAATTCATGCCAACCCATTTATACATTTTACTGGGGCAATTGGATAGTGAGGCTTAAACATCTCGGTCACAAACTGCCTTCTCTTTTCTGTATTGAGGAAGAAAAGGCTGTTCCAAGTTGCAAGTATAGAGTGGGGGAGACATGAAGTGCCCCAATGCATTAAGCCTCTCCCAATAGCATCTGAGCTGTCCTGCTACCATGTGGAGGGATCCCCCATGGGACCCTGTCTGGGGCCAGGGCTCTTACTGTAGGACACAGTTTTGTTGCTGAAACAGCTTATTTTACTGACCAGGATTTCTTCTATCACCAGATCACCAACTACTGCCCAAACACAGCTGGGAAAAGATTCCCTAAAAATACATATTTGACCAATCTGATTATTTTAGTGAAACAGAAGAGGCCTAGGGTGAGGGTTGAAAAGGAGGTGAAATGATCTTTCTCCAAAGCTGCTCCATGACAGACAACGAGATGTAAGGGGGGTGTCTGGGACAACTGGAAGGGCTGCAAAAACTAGATCTGGCTCAGAGACGAAGGCTGCACAGAACAAAACAGTGGGGCATTTAGACAGAAATGTGTTGCCGGAACTGTTTGTAAAAGGCAACAATGAAAATGGTTGTCAGGACTTGTTCTGTGACCTGCTCCAGCTGCACGGGATGGGGGTGGGGGGGTTGAGAGTTTTCCTCCCCCAACAGGGTTCCCCAGGGGCATCTGAGGATGCTCGGAAGCCCACCCTCTTCACAGAGCCCTCGGTGGTCTGAGCACCCCAGAAACAGAAACACTGTCCTAGAGGCTACCTTTATTGTCTCCTGATGACAATGTTCATTTCTGAAGGTGGAAGTCACAGGAGAAAGGAGACTGCTCCGGAGTCTTTTGGGGAGGAATAGATTTGTCCTCCCCTAACTGGAAAACTTGACCAGCACATGCTGTGTAACACCCATGTCCTTTTAGGTCAACGGAAGGAATGCTGTAGCATCAGTTCAGCTTGTTTGAATTGAGAAGCCCTTCAGGGAGCCACATCATTTCTACTAGAAACCAGTGGATAGTTACAGGTTGACCACGTGATGTTATATTAGTCAGGGTTTCTCTATAGAGCCAATAGGATATACATGTAAAGAGATTTATTATAAGGAATTGGCTCATGTGATTGTGGAGGCTGCATCTAAGTCTGAGGCAGGAGACGGGATGGTGGATCATGTGACTTCCAGGCCAGGTCTGAATCCGCAGGCAGAAGCCCACGTCCCGGGTCAGACAGGTCAAGAGAGGAATCCTCCATTACTCAGACCTTAGTGGGATTAGATGAGGCCCACCGTATTTCCAAGAGCAGTTGGGGTTACTCAAGCCTCCTGATTCAATGGTACTCTCATCCACAAACACCCTCAGCCACACATCAAGAAGAATATTTTTAAATTTTATTTATTTGCCAGAGAGAGAGAGAGAGAGAGAGAAAGCACAAGCAGGGAGAGCAGGGGGCAAAGCAGGCAGAGGGAGGAAGCAAGCTCCTCACTGCGCATGACGCCCAATGTGGGACTCGATCCCAGGACTCTGGGATCACGACCCAAGTTGAAGGCAGCCACTTAACCAACTGAGCCAACCAGGTGTCCCACATCCAGAAGAATTTTTTTTTTTTTTAAGATTTTATTTATTTATTTGACAGACAGAGATCACAAGTAGGCAGAGAGGCAGGCAGGGAGAGAGGAGGAAGCAGGCTCCCTGCTGAGCAGAGAGCCCGATGCGGGGCTCGATCCCAGGACCCTGATACCATGACCTGAGCTGAAGGCAGAGGCTTTACCCCACTGAGCCACCCTGGTGCCCCCAGAAGAATTTTTAACTGAATATTTGGGCATCCCATAACCCAGGCCAATTGGCACATAAAACGAGCCAGTCCGTATGTTTCCTCACATTGTAAAATGAAGAGGGATCTGAGGGTATTCCATTACTCTTAATTAAGTTTGGTGAAGTCAAAAGCTGTCTAAAAAGATGCCTCATTAACCTGTTTTTTCTTGGGTTCGCTGGCTCTGTGCCCTTTCTCTGTCCCACCCTCAGTACCCTGTAATATTGTAATTTTGTATTTGTACAATATTGTAATATTGTAACAGAGGCTTCTTGATATGCTTTGGTTATCAGACTGAGACTTCCCAAAGCTGGAAATCAGGTCTGTGTTGCTTTTCCGGTACTGTCAGCCTGAGATGTTGCCTGAGAAAGTGCACAATGTACGTTTTTTTAAAAAATCGAACTTGACAGATGGCCCATGATACCGTATGTCACGTTGGTTTCCCACCCCCCACCAAATCTCTGGGGGAACAGCTTGATGGTGTTGTCTAAGTTTGGTTTGACAAATTAATATGAAATACTAAGAAAAATTATTAACATTTTTATGACAGGGAAAGCATTAGAATGAAAGGAGACTATAAAATAAAATTGTAGCAAATGACTAATAGAAGGGGCTCAAGTTAATAAACAATCTTTCATTTGTTTTATTCTGGTGAATTGTGGCAACAGCTGCTGATTTACAACAGGCTGGTTCTGACCAAATCTGGATCAGCTTGTGATGAGGAAAAATAACTCAACATTAGACACAAAATACAGTTCTTCCCCCCTCCCCCCAACCAAATGTCATTGAGGCATTTAGAAAAATGTTAAAATACCTTTCATGGATGATTTTTCTCCAGTAAATTTTTAATCACACCAAATAGGCAATAAACAAAATGCAGTTATTTCCTCTATAATTAAATTGACTAAACTCACAAGTTCATCACGTTAATTAAAAGAGCAATCACCCAGTTGTAAAATTGCAAATAGCTGACTGCCTCTTGGGCTTCAGATGGTAGCTTTTATTAGTTCATATATTTAAACATATACAGGCTATCGTTTGCCCTGAACTGTTTCAGATTTGTTAATTTTGCAACAAATCCTCTTCTAGAAAAAGTGGAAATTTCAGTGAAATCTGGCCTTTGTCTGGAGCCCACGGTCAGACCTGATGTAGCATTTCTTTTTTAGTCAAATGACAGCTATGTTCCTATAAATAAAGCTAGTTACCAACTTCAAAGTAATACATAACCTTGAACTTACAGAGGGAAAAAAAAGTTATGTTGATTCTAATCCATTTTAAGCCTGGACATAAATGATTTCAGGACATAATGGTGTAAAAACCCAATATTCCCAGAGACTGATTATATTTGACTCTATAGACCCAGCGATAATACAACATAATTAAACACGTGGGGCACAAATGTCTTTGAAATTCATTATCTGCGGGGTGGAGAAAGAGAAAAGAAATGGGATTCCTTTTTTTTAAAAATGGGATTTTAAAAATTTAAATCTGGCTTTAAAATGTTTGGCTAAATCATTCTCTTATCTCTCTCAAATCCCACAGGAAGTCCATTTTCATAGACTCAGATTTGGAAGACGTTGAGTGTAATTCCTGACTCAGCGCGGGTTATCTGGGTTATCTGCTCTGGGTTGCTCTAAGCTCAGGCAGCCTCTCCAGGCAGCCCTTCCCTCTGCGGGAAGTGCTGGGGGCTGGGCGCCGCGTCCTTGGGTTATTAGAGATGTTAACAGTGTCCCTGTAGTTGCCACGATCATCAGTCCTTGTTCAACCCTGTATCTGGAATAAAGAAAAAGCCCCCTTCCCCCTAGAAATAACCCAGATTCTGCAACTGTGGCTCATTTTATCCATTTCTTCGGCTTCTCTCCGTTCTGGATGCCATATCCCTGACTGACTCAAACTTGTCAATACTAGTTTTAAAATGCAAATCACAAGTTCAGCTCTACAAAATTTATTGAGTACCATGTACCGAGTATCTGCTAGGAATTGGACATTATAAATAGATAATTTATTCCCGTATACAACATTAGCCCAGTTCCCCAGCAATCTCTCGTGGTGACTAGAACAACCTTGCCCCTCTCTGCACACTTCTCCTTCTGCCCCACCCCAGTGTCCTCTCTGGGGGAAGTCGCCCCTGGGGTTGGGTGGGTCCCAGAGTAGTCAATGGGCCATGTTTTACTGGAGAGCTAGGTGGCTGAGCCTTAAAAGATGACGACCCATTTGCAGTTCCCTCTCCCCCTTCCTGTTTTATACCACAGTGAGACTGGGGGCCTAGTGACTGGCTAGCTACCTGCTCTTTCTACTTTCAGTGTCTACTCTGGTGAGTGGACCCAGTGCCCACTTGGGCTGTCTCCATCCCTCTCTGTCTCTCTACTGGAGGTGGAGGGGGAAGGAGTAAGGATCTTACTTCGACTTGAAGCCAAAATGGCCTATTCCAACTTAATTATTGTAGTGGGTTCTACTTTGTGGATCAAGCGCATTGGTTCAGATTTAATCATGGCATTTTATTCTCATTCTGCTAGTGTTCTTTACATACAGACTCCTCAGTTCAGGCCCCATGAAGAGAAGGCAGGAGGAGAAGCATGATACAGGCATTTCTGGGGCCCTCCTGCTGCCTCATTCCACCAGATGAACCTCAGAATTGCACCCAGAAATCCCAACACTCACAAATCAGATGTGATTTAAAAGAAGTAAAAAAAATACACACACACACACACACATTTATAAGAGCAGAACAAAAACATGGAGTTTTGTGGGTGGGAAATTGGAGGTGGAGGTTGGGGTGGTCAGACAAGGGACAGGAAGGACTGGAACTTTCTGCAGCTGCAGCTGGAAGACTATGGAGAGCGATGGCAGCCAACGATGGGATGGGAGAATGGCAAGGAATGGAGAGCTCTCCTATTTGGTTGACATGTAGAGGAGAGAGTAGGGAGAAGAATGATGGAAGGAGTGGCTGACCAAGATCCGGAGAGCTCTGACTATCAGGCCAAGGTTTTGCACGTGACTTGGTAGGCGGTCAGGAGCTGCTGGAGGTTGGGGTGTATGGACACAGAAGAGGCACATACAGGGACGGAGCTGCCTAAAGAGCGGGGAGGGAAAGGCTGGGCACTGTGAGGCTGGGGAGACGGTGCTCAAGCATTACACCCTCACGGCCGCCCATGGGGCGGGTGGTCTCAGCTGCCTGCTCTCTGGAGAGCTTGATCCAAGCCCAGCTTGGACCTACATTTTTAGCTGCCCCATCAAACTCCTGGTTAACATGGCGCCCTTGACGGAGATCACCAGATCCTTTTTTCACAGGAATTCTTTCAAGTCCCCCCACACTCACAACGTATCCATGATTTGGAGAATGTCTGAGTAAAACCTGACCTTCCTGCTTTTACAAATTAATATTTTTTAGTGTTAACTTGACATTCCTGACTCCCAACATAATTCTAAATCTTCATTCTCTTGTCTCTCACTTTCTCTCTTCTTCCTAGCTTAGGTTTGTTGGAAAACTGAAGAACCGTCCAAGTTTTGCTGGAAATATTGACAAGGTAAGAGCAAAGATAGGCCCCTGGAGCTCTAATTGAAAGCCTCACCGATACCACTGATCAGCAGAGCGCAGGAGCGTTGCTTCCCTGGAGGCCCACCCAGCTCTGCCCTGGCTCACCCCTTGGAAAAAAAAAAAATTAATTAAAAAATTAATTGGCCATGCATACCTGGGTTTATCTCTGGACTCTATTCTGTTCCATTGAACTATGTGTTATTGTTTCTTTCTAATGTTATACTGTTTTAATTACTATAGCTTTGTAATAGTTTGCCCCTTGGCGTTAAACCGTTTCATTCCATAAAGACCACCCGTCATCAAAGTCCCCTGGCCGGCAGACTGTCTAGTGCCAGTGTGATGAGAGAGAGGTCCACGTGACACCGTCATTCTGCTCCTTCTGTAAATGCTTCTTTCTTATTTTTATTTTAAAGACATTTTCTCTTTCTCTCTCTTTTTTTAATTTTTAAAAGATTTCTTTAAGAGTAATCTCTACATCCAATGTGGGGCTTTGAACTTACAACCCTGAGATCAAGAGTCGCTTGCTTCACTGACTGAGCCTGCCAGATGCTCCTATTTTAAAGATGGTTTTGTTTCTTTTACAAATGCAAGAGGTAGGACTGTTAGAGCGTAGTTTTCCATAGCGGCTGCACCAAATGAATGTTCCCACCAACAGTCCACAAGCATTCCCTTCTTTGCTCCCCATCACCAATACTGGTTATTTCTTGTCTTTTTGGTATTTTCTTGTCTTTTTGTCTTGTCTTTTTCTAACAATATGAGGTGATGTTTCATTTGGTTTTGATTGGCATTTCCCTGCTGATGAGGTACCTGTTTGACTTATGTATGTCCTTTTTTGAAAACTGTTCAGTTCTTCTGCCCATTTTTTAATCAGATTGTTTTATTGCTATTGAGTTGTGCAAGTTCTTTAGAGTTTAGATGTTAACATTTTATCAGATACATGATGAGCAAGTATTTTCTCCCATTCTGTCGGTTGCCTTTTCATTTTGCTGATGATTTTCTTTGCTATGCAGAAGCTTTTTAGTTTGATGTGATCCCACTTGGTAATTCTTGCTTTTGTTCCCTTTGCTTTAATGTCAAGTCCAAAAAATCATCATTAAGACCAATGTCAAGGAGCTTACTCCCTGTGTTTTCTTCTGGTTTTATGGTTCCAGGTAGTATGTTCAAGACTTTAGAGCATTTTTAAGATGATTTTTGTATATGGGTGTAAGATAGTGGCCCAGTTACATTTTTTTTGCATGTGACTGCCCATTTCATATCATTTATTGAAGAGACTATCCCTTCTCCATTCTATATTCTCAGCTCCTATGTTGTAAATTAATTGGCCATGCATACCTGGGTTTATCTCTGGACTCTATTCTGTTCCATTGAACTATGTGTTATTGTTTCTTTCTAATGTTATACTGTTTTAATTACTATAGCTTTGTAATAGTTTGCAATAGGAAGTGTGATGCTTTAACCTTATTCTTAAGATTGCCTTGGCTATTTGGGGTCTTTTGTGGTTCCATAAAAATTTTAGGATGTTCTATTTCTGTGGAAAATTATATTGGAATTTTGATAGGAATAGTAGTGAGTCTGTAGATTGCTTTAGTATGGATATTTCAACAATATTAATTCTTCCAATCAGTGAACACATAATATCTTTTCGTTTATCTGTGTCTTCTTCAATTTCTTTCATTGGTGTACTGTAGGTTTTGGTGTACAGTTCTTTCACCTCCTTGGTTAAATTTATTTCTAGGTGTTTTATTCTTTCTGATGCAATTACAAATGGGAAATCTCAATTTTTCTTTATGATGGTTGGTTATTAATGCATAAAAATGTAAGTGATTTTTATAAATTGATTTTATATCCCTCAGCTTTACTGAATTCATTGGTTGGTTCTAATAAATTTTTAGTTTTCTATCTATAACTTATTATATAGTCTTTCTATATTACATATTCTTTATACAATTTATTTTGTTATTATTAAAGAAATTATAAACATACCCCATAGGCAGAATTCCATGCTTACCACCTCCTAATGTTATGACCATGATTAGATTTTATTCTATGGCAAAGGTGAAGAGACTTTGCAAATGTAGTTAAGGTCCATAATGAATTGACCTTAAGTTCATGAAGAGAGAGATTTACCAGAATGGGTATGACCTCATCAGGCAAGCTCAAAGCAGAAGAAACTCGAAGCAATAGACCTTTCCCTGCTGGCCCTAGTGAGGCCAACAGCCATACTGGAATTGCCTATGGAGAGTGGCAGCCCATTGGAGCACAGACCCCAGTCCTACAGCTGCAGAAACTGAATGTGCCTGTAGCCTGAGTGAGCTCAGAAGGGCATCCTTCCCAAGCTGAACACCAGATGGGAACCCCGCCCAGCTGATACTTCACTGTTGCCTTGTCAGACGCTGAGCAGAGGACCCAGCTAAGCATTCCCGGGCTCCTAGCCCATGGAACCTGTGAGATAATAAATATGTGTTGTTTTAAGCCCCAGAGTTTGTGGCAATTTGTTACGCAGTGATATAAAACAGATAAACACACAAAAGGAGGGGGAGAGAGTGGTACGATGAGGTGCTGTTCAGACTGTAGTCCATGGACCCTGATTCTTCAGTCTGATTCTGATTCATGAGGAGTTAAGTAGAGAAGTTGAGGATGAACGCTGAGACACTTTCATAGCAGTATGACATTGCCATGACCTCAACGTGTGTGTCACTGGACGCATCTCAAGGAGCAGGGTGTAGACCAGTTGGGTTTGTTATGCTTACGTGATGACTTGCGTATTTTGTGACCTATGTACCAGATACATATTACATCAGGCATAATTTTAAGTTTAGTTTAGCAACTAGAATCTGAAAGTGTATAAAAATAGGAGAAATGTAAGCATTTATTTTTATAACTTTTAAAAAATCAAGTTTGTTTTTAACTTAATAAATTATTAGCTCAACTGGGAAAATAACAATCCAGTGGTTTTTTTCCTGCTTTTATATAGTTCTTTTAAGTCTGCTCCAGCTTGGGGCTTAAACTCACGACCCCGAGCTTAAGAGTCACCTGCTCTATAGACTGAGCCAGCCAGGAGCCCCTCCAGTGATTTATTTTTAACCCTGTTATTTTGATGCTATATTTCTTTTTTTTTTTTTAAAGATGTTATTTATTTATTTGACAGAGATCACAAGTAGGCAGAGAGGCAGGCAGAGAGAGAGGAGGAAGCAGGCTCCCTGCTGAGCAGAGAACCCGATGCGGGGCTCGATCCCAGGACCCTGAGATCATGACCAGAGCTGAAAGCAGAGGCTTTAACCCACTGAGCCACCCAGGCACCCCTTTGATGCCATATTTCAACCACCATAGCTTGACATAGTCAGGAACTGCTGAATAATGTAATACAGAAATCCAACCATGGAGCAAATAAACCAGTGAACAATTTTTCATTGTAGCTTAAAGAATGCACAGATTTAGAAATGTGGCAATTCTAGTACATCTGCAACTTGAACCCGATGGTGATACGAACAGTTCTTTTTAACTTCATTGCCGATTAATACAACTAGCTCTGAACTACTGTATAAGACTATGAAAGAATACATGATCAACAGATGTGGTCTGGAACTAAAGTTTTGTGCAGGAGAGTGTGTTGTGCTAGCACACCTGAGGGCTCAGAATGTCCCGGAACAGTCATCTGGATTAAGTAGCTCATTAACCAATGTACTGCTTCCTTCATTGAGAAAGTCTTGCTACACCAGGAAACGAAAACCAAAACCAAAAAATCAGGTGAACTAGTGTACTTAGTGATTAATGAAGAATCTGTGAATTCCATAAAGGCAAATGCATTAAATTAAAGATCATCCTGCTTCTCTGTGGTAGATAGAAGTGGAACCTAATTTCCTTATGCGTGCTGAGGTACAGTGTTTGTTGTGGAGAGAATTCTGTCAGAATAAAATGTAGAAAGAATTTGTTACGTTTCTGTGAGATAAGGAATCAGTTTGATTCAGTGTTTAAAGATGTTTGGCATCCAGACTTGCTGATTTGTCTGATAACGTAGATATTTTTAATGACCTTAAAACTTCCTTAAAAATAACAAAGGAGGGGCCCCTGGGTGGCTTAGTTTAAGCATCTGCCTTTGGCTCAGGTCATGATCTGGGTGTCCTGGGATGAAGCCCTGCATTAGGCTCCCTGCTCAGCAGGAAACCTACTTCTCCCTCTCCCACTCCCTCTCCTTGTGTTCCCTCTCTCCCTGTCTCTCTCTGTCAATAAATAAATAAAATTTTTAAAAAGTAACAACGGGGCACCTGGGTGGCTCAGTGGGTTAAAGCCTCTGCCTTCAGCTCAGGTCATGATCTCAGGGTCCTGGGATTGAGACCCACATGGGGCTCTCTGCTCAGCGGGGAGTCTGCTTCCCCCTCTCACTCTCTGCCTGCCTCTCTGCCTACTTGTGATCTCTGTCAAATACATTAAACAACAACAACAACAACAACAACAACAAAGGAGGGGTGTATGGGTGGCTCAGTTGTTTAAGCATCTGCCTTAGGCTTGGGTCATGATCTCAGGGTCCTGGGGTCAAGCCCTAGATCAGGCTCTCCGCTCAGCAGGGGGTTTACTCCCTCTCAGTCTCCCTCTGTGCTGTCTGTGTCTCCCAAATAAATAAATAAAATCTTTAAAAAAATAACAAAGGAATACAACAAAAGATCAAAAGGAAAACACAAAAGTTAGACTTTCTATAGGTTTTCATGACATTTCAATGACAGTCAGAAATGTTGATGGGAGACTGTTACTGTACACTTGTACATCTATGAATCTGAATTTTATTTTCCATCAAAAGATAATGCACATGTAAGGAAACGATGGCTCTGGGATCTATTTTTTTCAATCAGAAGATTTGGGTAATTTAAATTGAACCACAACTTTACAGGATATATTGATGGCACTGGCTACTGATCAAAGACTGGAGATGAATTCTTACAATACAGCATTATTTGTTCCATTTTTGATAGAAGTTAAAAGGATACCCCGAGCTTGCTGAAATTACTGTAAAAGCTCTTCTGCCATCCCAGTCAACACGCTTCTATGAGGCTGCTTTCTCTACTAGAAATGTCATGACAACAAAACATAGAAAAGTTTAGATGTACATTATCCCCTGTGAATAGTATTGGCAGCAATCCAAACAAAGTTAGATAATTTAACAAGCAAGAAGTAAGCTTACTTGGCTCATTAAAAACTTTAAATATTGACATATATGATTTTTGTTCAAACTGTGTGCAGAGACATTTAATGCAGGGAATCTCTATCTTACTCATAACTCTCTGAGCTATGCTTGGGGAATTGCAAAACTTTATGAATGTAAAATAGCAATTCTCCAAATTCATCACTTATATAATGGAATGGGAAACATATATGGTTTAAAGAATTCTTTTCTATTTCCATATGGTATGTTTGTTCTGATTACACTTATTGAAATACAATTTTATGTTGTTGAACGCAATGAAAAATTTAAAAATTTTTATGTTGAATGTCTTTTTCTTTTAAAGATTTTATCTATTTATTTGACAGACAGAGATGACAAGTAGGCAGAGAGGCAGAGAGAGAAGAAGGGAAGTAGGCTCCCCGCTGAGCAGAGAGACTTGATTCTAGGACCCTGGGATCATGACCCAAGCCGAAGACAGAGGCTTTAACCCATTGAGCCACACAGGCATCCCAAATGTCTTTTTTTTTTTTTTTTTAATCATTTAGCTGTCTTGGCAGTTCATTTTTATTGTACTTTATAAAAGCGTTGGTCTACAATAAGAAATTTTTTTAAAAAAGTAAATCCTTCCTCTCTCCCAGATGGATAAGATAGTACGTGGGTATAAAACTACAGGGACTAATAGTACTAATAATACACCTACAAAGACCCAGTCACCTTTCAGCATTCTTGTCTCAGCTCTTCTCCCACTTACATATCTTGCCCGAGGATATTAAAGCAAGTCCCAAATAATATATAATTTTACATGCAAGTACTTCCATATGTATCTCTCAAAGTAATAACTTTAAAACTCTAACCACAATATTATTATAGTCATCCAAATAAGTAATTGCTAATAGTATCTAATATCTGGGTTATAGTCACTTTTCCCTGATTATTTCAAAAACACATTTTTGTAGTTGTTTTGTTCAAATCAGAATGAAAATAAGGGCTGCCCACCATATTTGGTTGTGACATCTTAAGTCTCCTTTGATCTAAGGACACTGTCCTGTCTTTTTTTTAAACTAGATGTTTATTGAAAAACCTGAGTTCTGTGTTGAGTAGGGTTTCTAACATTTCTGGATTTGTCTTGTTGCTTCCTGGGACTGTTACTCTATCCTTGATAGCTCCTTCTCCTGGGAGTTAGAATCAACACCTAGATTCAATCCAGACTTCAGTTCCTTTTTCCAAAATGACTTCCTCAGTGGTGCTGTGCTCTTCCTACTGCATCACCCCCAGCAAGCACATAAAGTCTGGTTGCCCACTTTTGGAGATGCTAACTGACATTGATCCGTGGGTTTAATTTTTCACCCTGATCCATTCATTATAATATCCTCCATTGACTTTTAGTGAATGGTTTGCAGTCATTAATTACTACTACCTGGATCTGTTTTTCATTAGGAATTCACAAAATGGTGATTTTCTAATTATCTCATTGCTTCTTCATTTATTAGCTTGAATGGCTTTCTAGAGAAAGAAACATTCCTTCTTTATTTGATTATCTTGAAATATAGTCTGTAGAGGAAAGCAGGATAAATGCTCAGTTCTTTCCTTTCTTGTATCGATTTTCAGAATAAGAAATTTGTGCCTTAGCAACTTCCCAAGATGATCAATTAATTTTTTTTAAATATCAATATGAACTCATCGATTTTCATATAGTTGATGTGTTTCAGAACATTGTTATCATTATTCAAATGGTCTCATCTCTGGCCGGTGGAAGAGACCCTTCAAGCTGACTCTTGAGTTGTGTTTGTCATCTCTCGGCTAGCAGCTGAGAGCTCCTTGTTTTCAGGCTCACAAGATCTACCAGGCTTATGCTGTATACTGTTCGCCTCACATCTGGAATCAGCCATTTCTCTAAGGAATCCTGGTTCCTTTTAGTGGGAGTGAGCCTTTAGGGGCCACAGTCTGTGTTCTACATGTCTAAGTTCTTTTTCTCAGGGACTGGAAGAACTCACCAGGGGCTGAATACATTGGAGTTTGGGGCTAAGGCCATGGCTTTATTTTGAGAGCCTAGTGAATGCATCATCCTTAGGGGGCCAATGGGGAGGGGACCTGGGTCTCCTGACCTGGGCCACTTGAACCAGCCCCTAGAATATCTAACTGATCTCATGCATGCATTTGTTAATTTATCATTAATTTGTCCTTCCTTCCTTCATCCAGAAAATACTTAAAGAATACCTATTGTATCTCCTTTTTGGGCCCCAGGGGTATAGCATTGAACAAATGGTACAGTCCCCGCTACCAGAGATGACTTTGCAGGGAGGGGAAGAAGACAACAGACACACATGTGATAGGGTGTAGGAGGTGCGTTTCTATTCTGGGTAGTCTGATCAGTGTTGGAGCAGAAACCTGGAGCAGACACTGAGGGAGGAGGCCAGGTGGAAGTCTGGGGGAAGTGCTAGGTTAGAGGGAATGGCGGGCGTAAGGGCCTCAAGTCAGCAGTGTGCTCACTGATTCCTAATACTGCAGACACGGACAAATTCTTTGCTATCCAAGGTTTCAACATTTCTTACCAGCTGAAAAATATTTTTTTCACAGTAAAATTTTAAAGTCTACAGCTTGTCTTTCGAGAACGATCCTTCATACGGTGACTTTGAGGTCATCACTCATAAGGTCTTACAAAATATACCATCTTCTCCGCACCCCATGCACATATTCCTAAAAACAACTTTTCTAATTCCCAAAGTCACAGGTGTTGATTGCAGAACACATGGAAAGCACCAAAAAATAACAGAGCAAAAGAAAATGAAAGTAAAACAGAAGCCATGTCCACTCACAATCAACCTCTGTCATATGGCGGTTGGCCTCCTTCCATTCTTTTGTAAAAATGCTGTCCAGCTGTGAATTCTATATTCTGCCTCCCCACTTCAGGCATGGTCTTCGGTGGCTGTAGACGTTTCTAGTTTTTATCTGCTCAATAGTTCCCTGTCAGAGCCAGAGTTCCTCGCTGAGCTCTGGCTTACACCTGCCGGCTCAGATTGTCCCTTCAGACCCAGGGTGTGCCCTGGACCCCATCCTTCCTTGTCTCCAGGGGACATAGCGCTGGGTCCTGCCATGTCCACATCGCCAACCAGTTCTTGCTTCTCGGTCGGATAGAAGTGACAAGGAGAGTGTGTCCTCCCCCTCATTTCTCCTTCGTACCGAGAGAGATCATGGTGGGGAGGGATGAGGCACTGAGGAGAGGAGACAAGCAATGCTTCAAAGGTAACAGCGGAGCCAGAAGGTAATCGAGTCTTCTTTAAAGGGTAGAATTTATTTGGGGGTAAAATAGAATTTTCATTTGCTGGGTTTGCTTTCATCACCCGAGGCCATGTGTGGCATCACAGAGGACCTGAGCACTTGTCTATGGGGAGAATACTCGTAACAAATTTAGACGTGTGTATAGGGGCGAAGTCCACCAAAATGAGAACACACAGTTACCAGGTGTGAGGATTTCAATAGATCTTTCTTGGGAAAACAGTGCAAGTCGACATACAACAGGTGCCTTCATACTGACAGAAATGTATTTTTGAGACCCAGAATAGCTCAGTGGTTAGAAGAAGGTTCCCGGTACCAGAATATCCAGATTGAACCCCTGGCTTTGCTGCTTCTTTGCTGTACGATCTTTGGAAGGATGGTAAGTAACCTCTACTTTCATTTCTACTTCTGTAAAATGGGGATGATCTTGGGGGCTCTCAGGGGACCTTGTGACTTAGCCCATGCACGGCACTTGCCACAGGGCTAAAGTTCAGCAGGTGTCCAGCCCGTGCTGGCCGTGTGGACCGACCGGAGCGCCTCACAGGTATCAACCTTCTTAATCTTCAGAACAACCCAGTTCAATGCTCGTAAACATCATCCTCATTTTACAGAGGGTTTAACTGCGGCAGGCAGGTTAACGACTGGCCCAAGATCTGACACACTGGGAAGTGGCCCAGCAGCATTCAGAGGCAGACAGTCTCAGCTCAGAGCCCGAACTTCACGGTAGTGTCTGATATAATGACCCCTATTTAATCCTCCTGGCATTCCCCTCCAGACCTATGCAGTTCGTTTCTCATGAATGCTTTTTCCTCCTCAAATATGGATATAAATATGGATTTGAGTTTAAAATGAGGTTTTCTGTGCCTCCTCAGTCCTCGAGCTGTGGCGCCTTGTCCTGGGCTGTCCCTACTTCTCCAGCTGCACAGACTTTTGACCTTCACAATGAACTCCCCAGACCCTTCCTGCTTTTGCTTCCTTGCAGGGAGCTGCCAGCAAGACTGCAGTTACAAAATGTGTCCTTCTGCAGACAGTTGTCCTCATGGTCTGCTGGCCATCTCTCGACATTTGCCCCTTCTCCCTTGTGTTCCGTTTTTAGAAAAGACTCATTCCCAAGGCTGCTTACTTCACGCCTTATTTGTATCTGTAAGAGATGGCCCCTTTTGCAGAGTTCACACCCCAGGTGCCCGGGAGTGTGACTCAGAGGGCCACGCAGGGACAGAGAGATAGCAGCGCCTGGCCGCAAAGGAAGGAGAGGCATGACTTGACATAGCGTTCACTTTGGAGGAATATATTCAGAGGCTGCTTTGGGCCAGTGCTGGGAATAAATGAGGAAGAAGTTCCCAGCCTGGTCTTATCATCTAGCATGGGAGGCAGATGCATAGCAGGTGCTAGGCTATGACGCAGGCACCACAAAGAGGGCATGTAGAGGTCAGGGAAGGCTTCCTGGAAGAGGAGACCCTGAGCTGAGTCAGACCCAGATTTGACCAGAACATCATCACCTGTGTAACATCATCAGCTTCTTTGGCTTTCTTTCCTCACTGGCTAAACAGAGCTGTGGGGACAATAAACGTGGGCCATATGTGGCACTGCAGGGTTGCCCTACAAATCACAGCAGGTGATGCTATTATTAATATTGTATCACCGTTAAGGACAAAGGTTGCTTTCTAATGACATGCCCTCCTCATGGTATATTCAGAGATCACATTCACTTCCAGTAGCGAATCCCAGCCGACACACACATACAGCTCTTTAAAAATATGATTACACAGAGAGGAACGAGCTTTTTTTTAAAGGGGGTTATAAATTGATTTCATCTCAGCCCGTTTGCTACAGCCCTGGCCCCAGCGGTCTCCCACTTTCTCCTCAGTGAGTGCGCCATGAGCCCCATGAAACATTTGGAGATTTGCAGAACCCGAATCAGACTTTCCATCCCCAGTGCTGACTTGCTTCTTGAATGATAGCCACAAAGACGTCTCCTGCGCCTTTAACACATTTCCAGGGATGTGTAATTATGACAGCGGTGGAACATTCTTGGCTCCCTGGGAGCACACACTAGTGATGATTCTTTTATCATATTGCCATTATTTCTCCACAGAGTACAACTGAGCAAAGCCAAGTTACTGAGACATAAATGGTGTGAGCACGTCATTGCATTACATGGACGTTTTCCCTCCCGTGGCCTTTAATAATTTATACCTTAAAGAAGACAAGTAGCTGTCCAGCTAGCTAATTAAAAATACTGGATCTCACAGACGAGAAGTCGGGTTCTTATTAAAGTGTCCATTCGTTACCTTGACAGTTTCTAAGAAGCAGATATTTTTGCTGCTGCAGATAGAAAAACCAAGTTCCTCAGCCATGGGAATCTGCTCTGGAGAGCAAATGAGTCCAGGAGGTTCCCCCGTGATGACACAGCCCTCGGGGCGAAATCAGATGATGAAGTGGAATGCCAGCAGAAGAAAGGGCAGTTCTCGTTAAATAAGGGAACTGGAACCTTCTCGATTCCATTATCAGCCTCTGGTCCCCATATTTCCATCATTTCGCAATGAGGGGCTTTACTGGTCTTAAGCACCAGGCTCCCCTCGTAGAGGCCAGGACTTCACTGAGGCTTAGTTCTCTGGCCACAGAGGCCCAGACCAGAGCTCCAGGGGCCGCCAGTCCCCATGATGTGGGATCACCTGCCTCTGCTCCCTCCCTGAAGTCCTCTGATAGTCAAGCGACAAAACAATTGTTTAAAAAAGGCATAAGCCCCCAAAGGTAAAGGGACTAGGCCCAGAGAGCATTGCAGAGAGGGAAGGCCACGGACTCAGGAAACAGATACCCACGAGGTCCCTGGCCTAGCACACTGGGGGAGCCGAGCAGCCCGCAGGCCCCGAGAGCTAGAGGCTGGCCCCTGGGCTCCAGGGACAGAAACCACATGTGCAGGGGGCACCCTGCGGGCTGGGAGCTGTCCTGGACCCCACTACCAAGCCACCATGTTCTCCCGTTGACCCACATCAGAGGAGGCTGCTCTGTGATGGGACAGATGAAGCTAGCAACAGGACAGTTCTTGACCGCCCCTGAGCTGGACAGCCGCCCGGAATCCTGCCCCCACCTGAAGACCAGCGACTGTCCCCATTCCTGATGAAGGAAAATGACTTCTTCACTGATGACAGCATTAGCCCACTTCGTGCCCTGCAACTCCTGGATGAAATGCGATTTTCCTCTGTTGCCAGACGGCCCCCACTCCAGAGGGAAAGGCGGGATCCCTGAGCTCTCCCCCAGATCACCTCACTCAAGTCCAAACCCTCACTGAGACACATTTCACAGGCCGCGGCCTCTCTCAGTGCCACAAGACTGTGTCCCTGGTGGACACAGACAGGCCCCCAGACCCCACCGGCTGCCCCCACCCAGTGCAGACATCGAGGCTGGCAGGGTGCCCCAGAGAGATTGGACCCCAGGGGACTGAGGCCGCTGGAGTGACAGGGCTGCTGTGGAAGGGCTGTATTCTCTGAAGCGGGGGTGACATGACTGATGCCATCACAGCTAGACCCCCAGGCCCCTCCCCTGCCTGGCTCTTAGGAAAGACAAAGCAAAGAGGAACCCAGACTCTAACAGGAAGGGAGACAAGGGCAAGAGACGAAGAGAATGTCTCCTGCCGAAGCATATTCTTTTTTTTTTTTTCTTTTTAAGATTTTATTTATTTATTTGACAGAGACACAGTGAGAGAAGGAACATAAGCAGGGGTAGTGGGAGAGGGAGAAGCAGGCCTCCTGCTGAGCCAGGGAGCCTGATGCGGGGCTTGATCCCAGGACCTGACCATGAGCTGAGCCGAAGGCAGATGCCCAATGACTGAGCCAGTAGACACCCCAGCTGAAGCATATTCTTTAACAAATACATTACCGGAGCAAAATAAGTTGGAAGGGAAGTTATACATGAAAAGAGATTCATGAGCTTTTTCAACTAGTAGTCAAGTGTGGATTCTGATTTCAACACACCCAGAAATGGAACCCTTTATGAAACAACCAGGGAAAGATGAATATTGATTGCATCTTTGATGCCATGAGGAAATTCTCAGAAATTTTTAGATGTGGTTCTTAGGATTATATTTACATAAAAGATTCCTTATCTCCCAGAGGTGCTGTGAGAATGTGTGCAGGTGAAATGTTTTGAATTCTGGAATGCTTCAAAATAATCCTCTGGGGGGTGCGGTAAAGATGAGCCAGGACTGGCATGAAGGGAGGTATATAGAGGTTTATCATTCAGTTAGCTCTGCTTTTCCTATATGTTTGAAATTTTCCACAATAAGAAATGAACAAAAACAAGAAAAGCAAAACAAAAACAGAAGAAACTCCTAAAGGTTGACTTTCTTTCTTTGTCTCTTCCTTTTTTTTTTTTTTTAAAAGATTTTATTTTTAAGTAATGTCTACATCCCCCGTGGGGCTTGAACTCACCACTCCAAGATCAAGAGTCACATACTCTACCGACTTAGCCAGCTGGGTGCTCCAGGTTACCTTTCTTTAACCTCACAAAAATGCCTTGGATTGTCCAGACCCCCCTGGACGTCAAGCCAGGAAGATGTCAGAGCATTCCATCCTGAAAGCCTACAGACAAAGAAAACAGGCTTTAGGAAGCTCTTTGAAAATCACATAAACCTTATCAAGGAGATTAGGCAAAGAGGTGAGAGACAGCCCCAAGCCCCATCGTACATTGCTGCCTCTCCTCTTCCCCACTTCTCTGCCCCCACTATTCAGTGAGCCTGTGGTATCTGTGGACAAGGCCCCTTTCATAATCCAGAAGCCACCTCGCTAGGCAGCTTGTTGGGGGGCTGCTGGAGGCTACGAGGTCAGATTTGGTCCTGGGTAGGGACAGGGAGGTGTCTTGCTGTTGATGCAAGGAAGGGGATGGAAATGCCCTCCACTGATAAGGTAAATGGAAGATGGGTGTCAGAAGGAGAGGGAGACCCCAGTGGTGGCCCCTGAATATGGGCAGAATGAAGGGCAGGGTGGGGTTGGACTCCTGGAGGCAAGGAGGCCCAGGGTTTTCCTAGCTGGGTGTCCAGCACCTAGGACAGCTCTCCGTACCGCCGTTGGATCCTTGGCAGGGATGCGTGAGAGGTCCGCAAAATGCAAGGAACTGTGAAGAAAACCGAGCACGGGGGTGGTAAGGGGCGGGGGTGGGGGAAGAGGGAAGACATCTCTGTGAAGGCAGTGAGGAGACCAGGGAAGCTGTCCCCAGGGAGGAGAGATTTAAGCTGTGTCCTGAAGAATGAGAGCTGGGGAAGAGCAGCGTGTGCAAAAATCCCCGGTCAGGAGAGGTGTGCCACGGTGAGGGCAGAGAAGGACAGGGTCACTGGGGCCCTGGGAGGGCATGTGATGAACCTGGAGCATGGAAAGGACCCAGACACAGGGCCTCCCGGGCCATGGTGGAGCTGCAGCTTTAATTCTGGGTGCCATGGGACGCCGTTGGAAGGTTTCAGCCTTGGAGTAATACCGTTTGGTTTACATTTTCAGAAAAATCATGCTGGCTACTCTGTGAAGGATAAGGGATGGGGAGTGGAGGATTCAGGGGACAGCTGAGGGCCAGGCATCGGGCTCAGAGCTGATGCTGGCTGTTTGGAAGGGGAGGTCGCACTGGAGATGGCGAGAAATGACTGGACTTAAGTGACCACTGGACAGGCAGCCAGCCAGGTGTGGGGATACATTTTATGTGGACAGAGGAAGCCCCTGCCTTCCGGCTGGAAGGATGGTGTTGTGAATCAGAGAGATGAGGAAAACGGAACAAGTTTCGAAGGAAAAATAATGAGTTCAGAGTCGGATGTATCGTGTTGGAAAAGTTGGTTGAAGGTGTACGGTGGAGGTCTGAAGGGGGAGGAGCCCGGAGGTGGCATTTGAACGGACAGCTGTCACAGCACAGCGGGGATTAAAATCTGGAGAGGTCAGGGGACACAGAGAGATGAAGTGGCCCTGGGGAGGCTGGCATGGGAGACGGAGCAGGAGGGAGAGGGGCTGAGGAGGCAGGGTGCTGACCGGGCCCGGGGCGCCTTCTCCAGGACCTCGCACTCTTGCTGGCAAGACCCGCTGCTGTTCCGCCAGCCTGGGGGGGCCCCTGAGGTTGGAGCGCACCATTTCCGCTGGAGCCTCTGCACTTGTGCTCTGCTCCTCCTGCTCCTGATGCCTTCCCTAATCTTCTAGGCTTTTCTCACTTCTGGTCATCCTTGAAAACTCAGCTCACTCTGCTTTGATGTCACCCAGAGGGTGGCAAGCCTGCCTCTCACTTGCTCATTTTCCAGGCGGGTGCTGCACATGTGTCTGTGGTGCCCCCCAAACCACAGAGAATGCTGATCAAGCTCTGCAAGGGCTCTGGTAGAGCCCCGCTCTGTACTCAAGGTGAAGGGCAACCCAACTTTTGGCCTTTTATTCCCTAGATGAGTGTGTGGATGAGAGTCGCAGGACATTTGGACGAGTCCTGCATCACGGGCTGGCATCCCACCCTGGAACATGGTAGCGATACGGTGCCTCTTGTCTAGCTGCCTTTCTCATCCTTTGTTTCAAGGGGAGAAGGATTGGGAGGTGGTGTTGGCCTTCATGTGGGCCCTGAGGAGAGGAGGCCACGGGGTGGAAAAGTCTGGCAATTGGCATCTGGGACCATTTCAACGACTCTCTTTTGACGCAAAGAATGCTTTGCTTCGGTCATGTCAGAATGGGCATTTGTTCCTTTTTTAACCAACTCCTATACGCAGAGGTGTTCCTCACGCTCCCTCTCTTGAAGCCCCTCATGGTAAGTGCCGTGACTGGGCTGCAGGGTAGGGTGGGTGCCTGAGAGCCAGAGAGGAGAGTTGTTGAGGGTTGGGGCAGGGAGCAGGGAGCCAGTACGGGTCCTGGAGGAGAGCAGGGCCAACACAAGGGCCCCGTGAGAAGAAGACCGAAGAAGGAGCTGAGGTCTCAGTGAGATGCTGCTGCTGCCATCCAGGTGGGAGGCCAGAACCTTGGGAGGCCATCCGGATCAGAGCACTGGCCTGGGCCTGAGGCCCTCACGTAGCTCCCAGCAAGGTGGGTCCCAAGCTGAAGGAGAGGAGTGGGCAGAGATCCCTGTGGGGAGTTTTCTCCGAGTCCGGAGAGTGAGGGAGTATGCAGGGAACAGGGCAGACCCCCTTAGCAGTCTCATTCAGCTGCTTCTGTCTGCTGCTTTGGGCTGCATCGAGAGAAATCACCTAGGCCTTTGGCACAGGCCAAGCCACCCCTGGAATGCTAAGAACCACTGTTCTGGGAGGAGGCCACCTGGAGCTGTCTGGCCCTGGGCTGACAACAAAACAGAGAGAAGGCCCCTAGTTACTCAGGGCTGGGCCGTGTGCTAGTACACGGTTAGCAAATGCCTCTTTGAGAAAAAGGGGGCCTGGTTTATAAATGCTCCCACTGGGGCCAATTTTCAGCCACCAGCATAACCTCACTGAAAACCATTATAAGGGCCTTCTGCCACGGATGTGAATGAGCCCAAGGACACAGATAGTAATAAAACCAGAATGAAGTAATGAGTTTTGAGTATATTTTACCTTCATTTTTAGTATATTCTGTTTACTTAGAAGTTTACATGATATAATTTTTAATAATGATGGCTGAGGAACTGGCTCGCAGAACTTCTAAAAATGTAATCCTCAGCTCTTGAGACATGGTCCGAGCCCGTCCGAGCCAGTCCGAGTAGGCTACTGGCTGAGGCTGAGGACAAGTGTGGCTCTCAGCTTGGGGAGCCCTTCCTGGCAGAGCTGCCAGGCCGCAGGCTGCAGCTCGCTGAGGTCAGGGGGTGGGAGACACGACCCGCTGACTTTCAGGAAGAGCTCAGACCTGGGACAGCTGGACCAGCACCTTTTCTGTAACGCAGATCCTGAAACTGTCTGATTTTTAACCAAAAAGAAGAAAAAACAAATTTAAAACTTGCATTTGCAAGTGTCGTTTGAGTCAGAAAGGCTACGATTAAGACAATGTATCAGTGTTAAAATTAAAGCGAAAATTAAGCACACGCCACTTTATTAGTCAGCATTTTAAGGCTGTATTATTGTGAAGTTCAGAAAAAGAGTTAAAGAATCTATTTAAATGCAAATGTGCCATAAAACCGACTAACAGCAATGCATCTCCAAAATGCTCTCAGCCTGTCTTTCAATAGACTCTGCTCATAATAGCATTGGGTTTTTTTGGTTTGGGTTTTTTTTTTTTTTTTTTTTCCAACTTGGGGAACAATATCTCTGAGCAATCCTGGCAATCCTGTGTTGGTGGAGAGCAGCTGTGTGATTACCTGGGGCGGGGGGGAGGTACGAGGTGGGTTGGGGGTGGACCTGGGGCTCCCACTGGGGCGGAGTCCACGCCCGTGGCCTCCCCTCCCCCACCTGTTGCTTTCAGTGCTCTAGAGCAGTGGACACTGGCCTTACCCCCAGACTAGGGCACAGTGTGGGCCCCCCACTCACGGACTGAAGGAGACCCTCCTCCAGAGGGGGCAAGCACAGCACCTGACTCAGAGGAGGTGAACTGCCCTGGTAAAGCTCCCACCCGATGCAGGAGGGAGGCAGGGAGGTAAGAGACCCTTGCTGAGCCCTTATGCTGTGCCCCGTGCCAGCCTCACCCTCCCAGTGGCCCCATGGAGGAGGTCTTAGTGCCCTGGCTTTGCAGAGGCTGGGAAGAAGGGGCACAGGTGGTGGGTGGTTGTGGACGTTCGGCTGCGGTGGGAGGACTGACTGGCTCCAGCCCCCATCCTGCGTGTGGAGGGGACACAGTGTCAGGCAGTGAGGGCAGAGCTCGGTGAGGAGCCTGGCCTCGTGCTGGGTGAAGCCATCTGCTTCCCAGAGGCAGCTGGGCATCTGTCTCCATCAGGGCCCGGGCCCACTCTGGGAGCAGTCAGGGAACCCAGGTGTATCCAAGGGCCCTGGGGACCCTTGACCCCTCAACTAAGAGGACACTGTGCGCTGGAAAGCCTCTGGAACTCCCAGAGCAGTGTAAGAGCTACTTCCTTCAAAGCCCACCTGGCACAGCTCTCCTTATCTCTGTCCTTGAACTGTGGGCACCTCAAGGTAGGAGCGTAGTCCTGGCAGGACCAGGCCCGGCCCATGTGAGCAAAAGAAATGTGTGGAGTGTTGGGAGACTGCTCTGCAGCTGTATAATTTACAGAGAGGTAGAATGCCTAGCTACTATAATTTTAATATAAAGTTAGCCTTTATGGAGCTTTTTTTTTACTTCGGTTTATTTGGATCATTCACAGTTTGGTTTGAAGGACCCCATGCTATGGTGTGTTCTCTCCATATCTCTCCTTCCCCCTCAGAGGGCCCCCTCCCCGCAGGACCCACACGGGGATGCCCCACCTTGGGAAACCTCCACTTCTGTCCTTTCTCTGTTTGGGGACACACATGGGGGTGGGCACCGTTTGGGTCTAGGACGGCTTTCCGCCTGGGAGAAGAGACCAGGGCCGGGGCCAATGAGGGGGCTGAACGTGGTGCTCAGGGCTTGGAGTAAATTGGTGCAGGCAGGTCAGCATCCATGTTGTTCCGCTCTTGGGAATGCAGCCAGGCAGGGATGGCCTGCAGGGGACTGACTGCAGAGGAGGGGAACAGCAACTAACGAGGAAGCGTGAGACAAGCTGTCACCTGGGAGAGCTCGCTGTGTCCCAGACACACGCACTATTTTATGGGTTCTTCCCTCCAACTATCTGTTTGCAGACGGCATAATCGTGAATAGGCAAAATCTTCAGGAATGCACTAAAAACAACTAATTGGGGCACCTGGGTGGTTCAGCCGGTTAAGCGTCTGCCTTCGGCTCAGATCATGATCCCAGGCTCCTGGGAAGGAGTCCTGCATTGGGTTCCTTGCTCAGCAGGGAGACTGCTTCTCCCTCTGCCTGCTGCTCCCCCTGCTTATGTGCATGCACGTGTGCTCTCTCTCTTTCTCTCTGACAAATAAATCTTAAAAATAAAAATAAAAACAAAAACGAAAGCTAATGAATGAGCTCAACAAAATTACAAAATACAAAATTAATTCACCAAAAAATATGAACTGTATATACAAGATTAAAAAAAAAATTGTAGTTGTATACATTTGCAGTGAATAACCCAAAAGTGAAATTAAGAAAATAACTACAGGGGGACCTGGGTGGCTCAGTCATTAAGCATCTACCTTTGGCTCAGGTCATGATCCCAGGGTTCTGGGATCGAGCCCCACATCACTGTACCTGCTCAGCAGGAAGCCTGCTTCTCCCTCTCCCACTCCCCCTGCTTATGTTCCCTCTCTTGCTGTGTCTCTCTCTGTCAAATAAATAAATAAAATCTTTTAAAAAAATAGCATAAAAAAAAGAGGAATAGATTTAATTAAAGAAGTATAAGCCATGAATGTTGAAAAGTATAAGATATTATTGAAAGAAATTAAAGAAAACCTAAATAAATAAAGAAGACTTAATATTTTTTTTAAGATTTTATTTATTTATTTGAGAGAGAAAGCCTGAGCAGCGCAAAGGGGCAGCAGGGGCCGGGGGCGGAGAATCTGAAGCCGACTTCACACTGAGCACAGAGCCCGACGAAGGGCTTAATCTCACAACCATAAAATTGTGACCTGAGCCAAAAGCAAGTCAGACCCTTAATGACTAAGCTACCCAGGCACGCCCAGAGACTTAGTATTTTTAAGATGGTAATACTCCCTAACTAACCAGCAGATTCAGCACAATCTCTATATATTCCCAAGTGCCTTTTCAGTTGAAATTGATAAGCTGATCTTGAAATTCATATGAAAATGCAAGGGACCAGCAATAACCGAAACAAAGAACAAAGTGGGAGACTTGCACATTTCAAATTTACTACAAGGCTACAGTATCAAAAAGTGTGGTGCCGATATAAGAATAGACATACAGACCAATTAGATAGAATTGAGAGTCCAAAAAAAAAATTCATATTTATAGTCCATAGATTTTCAGCAAGGGTGCCAAGACAATTTAATGGGAAAAGAATAGTCTTTTTAGCAACTGGATATTCATATACAAAGGTCCTTTCCTCAAGCCAGACACATGTCAAAATTAACTCAAATGGATCCTAAAACCTAAATGTTAGAGCTCAAATGATGAAACTCTTAGAAAGCTCTCTTTTCCTGCCCAGCTGCCTGAAGCTTGGCCACCATCAATGACACAGTAACTATTCAGACCAGGAAGTTCAGGACCCACCGACCACTTCTGCGGAAACAGATAGTCGTTGAAGTTCTTCACCCAGAAAGGCAACAGTACCTAAGACAGATTTTCAGGAAAAACTGGCCGACGTGTGCAAGACCACACCAGATGTCATCTTTGTATTTGGATTCAGAACCATTTTGGGGGTGGCAAGACAACTAGCTTTGGCATGATTTAGGATTCTTTGGATTATGCAAAGAAAAATGAACCCAAACATAGACTTGCAAGACATGCCCTGTATGAGAGGAAAAAGACCTCAAGAGAACAGTGAAAGGAACTTAAGAACGGAACAAAGTCAGGGGGACTGCGAATGCCAGTGTTAGTGCTGGCAACGAGTGAGCTGGAGACTGGACAACAGAAGGAGTAAAGATTCTGCAGGGACTTCATCTGTGGTGACTGCAGATTTTTCATGAGAGGGCTAAAAAACTAAGAACTTTGGGGGTGCCTAGGTGGCTCAGTCGGCTAAGCAGCCCACTGTTGGTTTCGGCTCAGGTCAAGATGTCAGGGTCATGAGATCAAACCCCATGTCTGGCTTAGCCCTCAGAAGAGTCAGCTTGTCCCTACCTCCCACCCAGCTCCTCCCCTCTCTGCCCCTCCCCCTGCTCATGATCTCTCTCTATAATAAATAAAATCTTTCAAAACAAAAACAAAAACAAAAAACCCACCGAACAAAAGCCAAGAGCTTTTATGTGGACAAAAAACCCCACCAAAAACAAAAAAACCTAAAACAAACAAACAAACAAAAAAACCTCTAAGAAAAAAATATAGATATAAATGTTTATGACCTTGTATTAGAACAAGCATTCTTAGATATGACACCAAAAGCACACGCAACCAAAGAAAAAAAGATAAAACAAATTTCAGCAAAATTAAAAAGTTCTATGCTTCAAAGATACCACAACAAGGTAAAAAGATAACTTACAGAAGAAAGTACTTACAAATCATATATTGGACCAGGAATTTGTATCTAGAATACATAAGGAACACTTAAAATTCAATAATAAAAAGACAACCTAATTTTAAAACAGGCAAAGTATCTGAAATAGACACTTCTCCAAAAAGGATTACAGATGGCCAATAAACAGATAAAAAGATGCCTTAACATCATTAGCCATGGGTTGGGGGATGCAAATTTAAATCACAATGGAATGCTACTTCACATTCACTAGGATGACTAGAATTTTTAAAAAGAGGAAATATGGGGCCCCTGGGCCGCTCAGTTGGTTGAGTGGCCGCCTTCAACTCAGGTCATAATCCTGGAGTCCCAGGATCAAGTTCCACATTGGGCTCCCAGCTTCATGGGAAGTCTGCTTTTCCCTCTGACCTTCTCCCCTCTCATGGCCTCTCTCACTCTCTCTCTCAAATAAATAAATAAAATCTTAAAAAAAAAAAGGTAAGGAACCCCTTATATGCTGTTGTGGGAGTCTAAATGGTACAGATACTTTGGAAAAGTCTGGAAGTTCCTCAAAAAGACAAATAGACAGTTATCATATGACCAGGCAACTCCACTCCTAATATACCCAAGAGCAATCAAAACATGTCTACATAAAAACTTACATACGAATGTTTGTAGGTATATTATTTATAACAGCCAGAAAGTGGAAATAACCCAAAGGTTTATCAACTAATCAATCAAATGTGGTATACCCATATGATGGAACATTACTTAACCATAAAAGGAACTGAAGGACTTAAACACATGACAGCATGGATGAACCTTGATTATGGTAAAAGAAAAAAGCCAGTCACAAAGACTACATGTTGTTTGATTCCATTCATAGGAAATGTCCAGAATAGGCAAACCCATAGAGACAGAAAGTAAATTAATGGTGCCCTAGGGCTGGAGGTTTGTTGGGGGCGGGTTGGGGGGGTGGTAAATGGGAATGATTGCTGATGGGTACAGGATTTCTTTTTTGGGTGATGAGAATGTTTTAGAATTGAGTTACCTATTCTGTGATGGGTAAGTTTTAGTAGTTTGTGGGTTTCAACAATTTGGTCCATATCGTGTAGTTTTCCAAATTCATTTGCACAGAGATTTAATTATTGCTTTAATGTCTCTGAGATCTGTAGTTATATTTCCTTTTTCATTCCTGATTTGGTCATTTCTGTCTTCTTTCTTTTTCTGTTCGTTAGTCTGAGTAAAGAAAATCAATTTTATTGGTCTTTCAAAGAATCATTTCTTGGTTTCATTGATTTTGTTTTTCTGTTTCCAATTTTATTAATAACTGCTCTTCATTATTTCCTTCCTTGTACTTATTTTGAGTTTATTTTACCCCCTCCTCCCACACAGTTTCTTACACAGAAACTTGGATGGTTGCTTTGAGACATTCCTTGTTTTGTAATACAAGCATTTAATGTGGTAAACTCCTTTCCCACTTTAGTTATATCCCACAAACCGTGATATGTTTTAGATTAATTTTCTTTCAGTTTAATATATTTTCTAACTTCCTTTGAGATTTCTTTTGAAAAAGTGTGTCATTTCTTTCCTAGTGTTTGGAGAATTTTCAGTTATCCTCCTGTTATTGATTTATAGTTTAATTCCATTATAGTCAGAAAGTGTATTTTGTATGATTTAAATCCTTTTAAATTTGTTAAGGTTTGATTTATGACTCATGGTGTGGTCTATCTTGGTAGTCTGCCGTTGTTGTGTGGTGTTCTATAAATATCAATTAATTCAAGTTAGTTGTTGGTGGTGGTCAGTTCTGTCTTTGCTAATTTTCTGTCTTTCATTTCTAGATAATGATATAGAGGATGGTTGCAGTTTCCAAGTACACTGGTAGATGTATCTACTCCTTTTCTGCTCTTGCAAGTTTTGCTTCTTATATTTTGATGAATTAATCTTGGGTATTAAACATTTAGAACTGTCATTATGCCTTCTCAGTGAATTGATTGTTCTGTCTGTATATAATGTCCCTCTTTAACTTATAATTTTCTTTGCTCTGAAGTTTATTTTGATATTCATATGGTCAAAAGCTTGCTTTGTTTTGGTTGGGGCTTCCAAGTTACAGGGTTTTTTTCACTCTTTTTCTTTTACCCTACCTCTGTCATAATATTTGAAGAGTTTCTTTAGACAGTATGTACTTGGGTCATTTTTTAAAAATATGTGCTGTTGGGGTGGGTGGCTCAGTGGGTTAAGCCCCTGCCTTCAGCTCAGGTCATGATCTCATGATCTCAGTGTCCTGGGATCAAGCCCTGCATTGGGCTCTCTGCTCCGCAGGGAGCCTGCTTCCCCCCTCTCTCTGCCTGCCTCTCTGCCTACTTGTTCTCTCTCTCTCTGTCAAATAAATAAAGATTTAAAAAATAAATTCTTTAAAAATCTGTGCTGTCAACCTCAATCTTTTAATTGGTGTGTTTACTTCATTTACATTTAATGTAATTATTGATATATTTGGATCTCGATCTCCCGTTTTATTATTTCTTTTTTCCCCCTCTATTTTTCATGTTTGTTTCTCTGTTCCTACCTTTGGGTTAAACTTTGTTGGTTTGTGTTTAGTATTCCATTTTAAGTTTTCTAATGTATTTTTGACATCATTCTGTTGTATAGTTTTTTTTAGTGTGGAAGATGGTCCTTGCACATCTGCTCCCCTATATCTCCAAGATTGCAAACTGGGCATGGAGGTGTCCAGGGCAGGGAAGATGGCAGGTTGGAATGTGGTGGCCAGTGGAGGGGAGGAAGCTGCAGGGCTCTGGTACCAGAACTCAGAAGGAAGAAATGCCCATGCTCAGGTATAGACCCTGAAGGAAGGGAGAAAAGAAGCTGATCTTGTTTGCTTCACCTGTTCTCCCTGGGCTAGCCTCCACCACTCCCTATGCTCCCAGCTGGGGGATAGCCTGGGCTTCGGATGTTAAGGACCCGTGTCCCTGCAGTCCCTGACTTGTGTGCATGTTAGACTCTAATCCATGTTCTCGCAGAGCAAAAAGCCTCCTAAATCCAACTGATGGAAGGTAGGGAAGAAAAGCCCCAGTGGTCTTGTGGGCGGGGCTCTGTGGGCCACCCACTGTAGTGTTGTGGCTCCCCACCGATGAAGGCTAGAAAGATCCCTGAGTTCCCTTTCTGTGTTTTCCCTTCTGTCCGGGTCAGAGAGGACTCTCCCATTCGGAATTGCTGCATGGACAGAAATGCTAGTGGTTCATGTACACTGTATCCTCCCCTTCACCCTTTCCTCCCTAAACCATCCCTGGTGGTCCAGGAGAAACAATACAGAATTCCAGCAATAAAAAGAGAAATTGGTTTCCATCCAAGATTTAATGGCTGCCGTATTACTTAGGGGCATTTCTTAGTGTCACAGCGCCACCTGCTGGACAAGATACCAAATACACTTTCCTTAATTTGAGGATGTTATTAGCAAGCTCTTGTTGAAACCGCATGCTTACCCAGGGATGCCTTGGAACTCTCTAGCCGGACATCCCCATGTTTTGGGGCAGATCCACTCAGACTCAATGATTAAGAAGGTGAGAGGAGCCCAGCAGGCCTCTCTGTTCCATGGGAATGACATTCAAGAGCCCATAGGACTGGCCTTACCAAATGTCTGTTTTATATCAAGCAGCAGCAATGCTTTAACCGGGAAAAAGTGCCCCCCACCTCGTCCCCTAAAGCGAAGCCACTGACTTTATGGAGTCCTTGATTCACAAAGACTCCCCTAAATGCCGGGACCTGGCTCCCCGGTGGTTTGGCTACATTGATGGCCCCCACAGCACGACTCTGTCTCACCTCATATGACAGTGATCCTGATTGAGCCCTCGGGGCAGAACTTGCCACAGTCCTGTCTCCCTGGCCGGTACTCCCCTTGATAACCTCTGTTGAGTGTTTGTTGGCTCTGAGCTGTTGCCCGTGGCCTGGCCACTGGGCCTGCTACGGGAAAGACTCTGGACTGGCAGATTACAGGCTCCCCTCCATGGGGCGTCAGGCTGTGGGAGCAGATCACTGCTGCTGGCGGGACGGTGGTGTCGCCAAAGCAGATGACCTCAGTCAGGATTCTCCAGTGAGGCCAGCTAGAGCCAAACTGCTCATCAGGCTTTCACAGTCCTGGTCCATGACGCGCAGGTTTCGGGTGGCCCCGTGTCCCGGCAGGGGACACTATAGGCAGTGAGCTCACCGTTGGCGCCGGGTGCTCCAAATGCTACCTCCTGCCCCAGTCCACTGCCGCTATGTACTTGCCAAGGTCCTCGGCTGCTCTGTGCAGGGTGGCCTATGCCTTTTCTGCCCAGAACTGGAACTGTGGAGGGATTTGAACTGGCGAAGATGGGAGGAAAGGGCCGCCCCAGGGGCCTCAGCAGCACCCAGAGGAATACAGGGTCGGTGCTGAGGACACGAGTAGCCCGTCAGGCGGGGTCCTGAGCTCTGCAGGAGAGCAGCAGGAGAGAAGGACAGAAAGGCTTGGCCTGAAGCTGGGGGGCCCACGTGAGGAGTGTGGGCTTTGCGGGGCTGCAGTCCTGGAGATTACTGAGGGAACCCAGCCCTTGGAGGGCTGTGACCGGAGCTGGGCTTCAGGGCCCTGTTCATGCTACTTCCTCCACCTGGAATGTTCTTTCTTCTGGTCTTCAACAGCCAACTCTTTCTCATCCTTCAAGTTTCGAGTTAAATCTCACTTCCCCCAGGAAGCCTTCTTGACAGCTCACTGCCTCCCCAGCTCGATGGTGGCCTCTGAAGAATTCCCTATTTTTCCCTCCTGGTCCTTGCAGTGCAATTGTTCACTTAATCATTTACAGCTGTTTAAACTGTATCAATTTGCCCTGCTAGACTCTGAGAAGATGAGGGCACCATCCATTCATGTCTCGCTCATTGCTAAGGTCAGTCAGTCAGCAGAGCTGTAGGAGAACCTGCTCTGTGCCCACCACTGCGTTGGGCTCCACCATTCCTAAGAATGAGATGTGGACCTTGACTACCTTGCCCACTGTTCTTTGCCTGTTGTCTGCCCAGATGTTGGAGCCCAGCGTTAACTGCCTGCCTGCCAGAAGGTGGGTCTGGCCATCGGGGTGGGGGGTTGCAAAGCAGAGAGAAGGGCCAAGAAAGTCCAGGCCAGGAGCGGCCACGTTGCTCAAAGGAGATCACGACCAGGCTGTAGCTGGACCCAAAGTGCAAGCAGACACTGCCCAAATCCCTTTAAGACCCTAAGGCGTCCCGACAGGAAAGCTTCTGGTGTTTGCCAGCCCCATGGAGGCGGTTGTGAGCCCAGCCACCTAGTGCTCCTCTAGCAATCTCAAAGCACCAGGAAGATGTCCCAGAGCTAAGGCTCTAGGTCGTTCTTTCTAGCATTAGCAGCAGGTAAGGCCAGAGCCCAGAAGGCCTTGAGACTCACACTGGGGCCACTGATTTGGGGAAGTGACAGGGCCGTCCTGTTTGCTTGGAGGCCCCCAAGCTCTAGGGGACCCCTGTGCTCCCCTGGGACCTCCTGGAGGAAGAGGGGTCTGGATGGAGAGGCTGCTTTGGCCACTTCCTTCATCGTCCTCTCTTTTCCATGACCCAACTGCGCTTGCCTTTTAACCTCCCTACAGGCTTGGGGGTCCTTGTTTTTTGAGGAGGTTGGCCTTGGACAGCTGGGCCCCGTCCCATCCATCAGGGTTTCCCCCAGAGGGCGCGCTGCTCACGGACTCGGCCACCTTCCTCTTGCACCCCCGGCCCAAGTCCTGTCCGCTGAGAACACAGGGGAACAAGAGAGACTTGTTGAAATCTGTCTAACCCGGAGTTTCACACTCCTGTGTCATCGTATCCGTTTCCCACCTTTTAAGATTCCAGGCAACCCCGACTGGGGGTTAAGGGTTAAACAGTTAAACGGATAAACGGTTTCCCTTTGAGCCTAGTAGGTCGAGGTGCTCCTTCTGTTTACTAAACGAATGGATAATTGAAGGCGTTGTGCCTCCTGCCGCTTCTCCATCCTGGCCTTCCTGGCGCACCGTCTTTTCTGCCCATCCTCCTCTGCACCCCAGATCTGACTCCCCTGGCCCTAAGCGCATGCTCCCATGGGACCTGTGTGCAAGCCACGCCGAGCCTGCTCCACCAAGACCTCCCCAGGAGCCCAGATCAGCTGCTTATTATTTTTTTTTAAAGATTTTATTTATTTGTCAGAGAGAGAGAGAGATGGGGAGAGAGCGAGCACAGGCAGACAGAATGGCAGGCAGAGGCAGAGGGAGAAGCAGGCTCCCTGCTGAGCAAGGAGCCCGATGTGGGACTCGATCCCAGGACGCTGGGATCATGACCTGAGCCGAAGGCAGCTGCTTAACCAACTGAGCCACCCAGGCGTCCCTCAGCTGCTTATTTTTAAATCAAGGCTAAACCTCCTCCCCCAGGAAAAAAAGAGGGTGAGGAGTCCAATTTCCATATGATACAGAATAGTAAATGCCACTGGGATTGGTTAAACACATTTTTTTTTCTTTTTTAATTTCTTTAGGGGCACCTGGGTGGCTCAGTTGGTTGGGCGACTGCCTTTGACTCAAGTCATGGTCCTGGAGTCCCGGGATTGAGTCCCAAGTCAGGCTCCTTGCTCAGCAGGGGGTCTGCTTCTCCCTCTGACCCTCCCCCTTCTATGCTCTCTCTCTCTCTCAAATAAATAAAATCTTTAAAAAAAAAATTCTTTATTTATTTTAGAGCGAGAGAGATGAAGGGAGGGGCCGTTGGGGGCGGGGAGAGAATCTCAAGCAGATGTGGGGCTCGATCTCACACTCTGAGATCATGACCTGAGCTGAAACCAAGAGTCAGATGCTCAGGGGACTGAGCCACCCCCGCCGCCGCCCCAGGATTGGTTAAATACTTCTTGAGGAATTTCTGTGTACCAGGCACTGTGTGGTTGCTTTTAGATGTGTTTTCTGCTCTGAGAAGTTCTCGCTGCTCTTGAGGGTACATTATTTGATCCAGGAATGAACTGGCCCCCATCAGCTTGCCCTGCTCTGCCTCACGGAGTACTGTTTCTGGACAGAGATCACACCTGGGCCCTCATTCCCAGCACCCTCCCACCTCCATCAGTGCAGAGGGGGTCTGGGTCAGACTGAGCAAAGGGCAACACAGTAACACACAGTGCGGCTGGGGCTCGGGACGGAGGTGACAGGTGGCTGCAGCTCCTGGGGTCTGCACAGCTTCTCCAGGGGCTTGGACTCCTCGCTTTCCATGGCTAATATAAGAGGCAGAGACCCATAAAACCCCCACATCTTGACATTTTAGAGGCCATTGTAGTCATTTTGGTAGACGTAAGCGCTAAAGAAATGGACTAGAATGCAAGGTCTGGCAATGTCTGCCCATAATTAAAGCTGGTATTCCCTGGCACATTCAGTCCTTTTAGAAGCAAATTATTTCACACTCCTATAAAGTCAATTGCTCATTCCCGGTGGGTTACTGAGGAGCCACAATGATCCTCACCATAAACATCCTGGGTCCTTGTCAAGGCTACAAGCAACATGCAGCCTTCCAGGGGCTGCCTGAGCCTCTCCCAGTCCTCGGGAAGGGTTGTGTGGCTGGGGCTTCCAGGGTTAACGAAGAGCCCATGCCTCACTGAGGGTGTGTCCCCCAGTAAGCCAGGCTGTGGTGTGACCAAAGTGTATTGGGTCCTTTCAGCTGCGGGAGGAGAGGTTCTCAAATGTAGGGGAAAGTGGATGACTTCATGGAAATGGTGAATTGTTTAGGTTACATGCTTTAGGATTATCTGATTCTGGCCTTTTATTGCCAAAGTGCTATTTTATTTTTTTTTTTAAGATTTTATTTATTTTATTTGACAGACAGGAATCACAAGTAGGCAGAGGCAGGCAGAGAGAGAGAGGAAGGGAAGCAGGTTCCCCGCTGAGCAGAGAGCTTAATATGGGGCTTGATCCCAGGACCTTGGGATCACGACCTGAGCCAAAGGCAGAGGCTTTAACCCACTGAGCCACCCAGGCGCCCCTTATTTTTTATTTTTATTTACTTTTTGAGTAGGCTCCATACCCAATGTAGGATTTGAACTCACAGTCCTGAGATTAAGAGTTGCACACACCACCGACTGAGCCAGCCAGGTGCCCCCCAAAGTGCTATTTTATAGCTATGAATTGTAGATGACTGATAGCAATGCAAAGTACTTCTTGTCTACAGGCATGCAGATGGATGCTCTCTGCTGGAAAGACAACCCTCCTCCCATGTGGAAAAGCCAGTTTTGGACCCGTGTGTGAGCTCATCGAATACTCCTGATGTGTAAATGTGTCTGTGCTTTGGATTCTCCTTTGAATTGATTGTAACATCCTTCAGGTTTCTTTGTTAGTGAGTCACATACAATCTTTAACTCGGATTTATTTTCTATCTGTTGGCGTCCTACTTTTTCTTTTTGCCGAAAATGATCCTTTAACACAACTTCAGGGCACCAGAGTCCACCCCAGAGTTTCTGTTACATTAAGCCTGGGGGTAGGGGCGGAGGATGTGACTTCTGGCAAGCCCATGGGTCACACTTCTCACACTTCGGCAATTCTGCTTTATGGCTCCTCCAAGGGCATCTCTGTGGCAGGGGCTGTGATATAGGGAGTGGGGTGGTGGGGGTGGTGACAAGGGCTCCATTGCAAGGGGCAGTTCTCTGGGGTTAATAGGGTTCTCCCAGGCTCTAAGGAAGACTCTGCTTTGCAAGGGGCCTAAATCGTGAAGCCAAGGCTCTTTCCCCCGGGCCCGCAACATGAGCTGCCCAGGGCTGTGGACCCTCATCTGTGTGCAGCCACCACTTGAGCCACTAAAGTTGGCATGTTCTGAAGGGGACATGGGGCCCCAGAAGTGTGGGCGAGCTGGAGCTGCCTTTCCTGGACCATCACTCTTATTCAGCACAGAGCCAGCCCCCCATGCGTCCATGCCTCGAGCAAGGGGGCACATCGCATACTGGGCTAGTCTCTAGGACCTGGGACCCCAAGGAGGGAGGGAAGGGTCATCGTGGCACCCCATCCTATTTCTGTCCCTTGCCAGGACCACCCTCTCTCCCCAACCCTGGACCCAGAGGACAGGGAGACCTGAGGCTGTGACTCTAGCTGTGGCCTGTCTTAGGCAGGCCTAGATTGTCCCCACAGCTTCCAGAAGGCAGGGGGCTTTTTAGTTTTTTGTGGCCACACCTGAATCCGGCCTGGTCTGGCTCTGAAAATGGGCTTTTTTGGCACAGAAGGGACTGTCCACACAGGTGGAGCTCCTCTGGCTGGAGAAATGCCTGCTTTTGACATCTGACCCTGCCGTCTCGATCCTGCTTTAGGACACGGCACAGCAACAGCCTTGTGACCCACGACAAAAGACCTAATCTTCCCAGACCTCAATTTTTTGACCTGTAAAGAGAAACAACAGTGATGGGACCTGCCTTTCGGGGCTCTTGTGGGGACTTCCTGTTCCTGTCCCCAGAAGTGGTAATCCTGGGGTCAGGGCCTCCATGCACCACCTGTGCCTGCATGGAGTCCCATGGTGTGGGAGGCAGAATCGTGGCCCTCAGAGAGTCCACGTGCTAATCCTAAGGGTACATGAGGTTTCGTGGTCAGGGGGAATTAAGCTGGTTGCAGGTGAAACAAGATTCCCTAATATGCTGATTCTCACATAGGTAACGTATCCCAGGTGATCCAGGTGGGCCCACCGCAGTCACAGCAGCCCTTAAGTAAAAAGGAGGCAGAAGAGGAGGTCAGAGTCATGGAATCTGAGAAGCTGACCTGCTGTGGCTTTGAAGACAGAAGAAGGGGGCCATGAACCCAGGAATGGGTTCCTCTAGAAGCTGGAAAAGCACAGGGAACAGCATCTCCCCTAGACGGTACGGAAAGGAACACGGCCCTGCCCGCCCAGTCACTGTAGCCCCTGTCCGACTTCTAACCCCTAGAACCACAGGAGGAGACACGGGTGTTTGAAACTATCAAGTTTGGGGGCATCTGCTACAGCGGCCACAGAAAGCCAGCACAGACGTAAAGTTGGAGTCCCCCTGTAAGCCACACGCAGCCTCGGGTGTGCTGTCCCTGTAGACGGAGACCCCCCACTTCGTGTGCACCTGTCCCACCTCCAGGAACAGCAAAAGGTTTAAACATACATATTCAGTGAAAATAGGGATTTATGGTTCCTGACAAGACAGACTAAACACAGCTCCCTCTTTGGCCTGCAAAGTACAGCTAAGAACGTGGGGCGTTAGAGACAACCCAGCAGTCAGAAAACACTAAGGATGGAGAGAAGGTGGCCGGCCAGCTAGATTCAGGACCTGGGGAGGGAGTGACATCGCATTCTGTCTCTTGGGTTTGTTACTGTTGTGGTTTATATACCTAGAACGGGTCCTAGAGAAACCTAAAACCTGGGGACACCAGTGTGCATAGACAAGATAAGCCTCCCGAAAAGCGTGCCCCCTGTAGCTGAAGGACCGGGAAGGACGCAGAAACAAAGCAATGCAGAAACAACTGTTCCACTCCAGCCGGATGCCACGGGAAACCTGGTTCCAGCCACCCCCATCTCCAAATGGAGAGTCTAGTGGTTTTTTTGTTCTTCGGTTTTTTGGGTGTTGTTGTTGTTGTTATTTTTATTTTTATTTTTTTAAGGTTTATTTATTTGAGAGAGAGAGAGCAGGGAGGGGATGCGCAGGGGGACAGAATCTCAAACTCCCTGCTGAGAGCCGAGCCCCCGGCAGGGATCGATCCCACGACCCTGAGATCGCGACCTGAGCTGCAGCCAACAGCAGGACGCTCAACGGACGAGCCCCTCAGCCGACCCGGAGAGCTTAGCCTTCTGTCGCGGCCCCACGGTGACAACGGTTCCCAACGCCCGCCAGGGCGGCAGTAAAGAAACCCAAGGGCGGAGCCTGAACGCCCTCACCGCGCCGGGGTCCCCTCCCACCGCGTCCGCGGAGGCGGAGAGGAAGCGGCCGTCCTCACCTGGCTGCAGCAGGGGGCGCTCGCGCCTCTCCCCACCAGGGGCCCACGGTCCGAGGACACGTAGTAAAGGGAAAATTTAATTAACATGCAGAGTCGCATAACCCGAAATGTCTGAGATGAAAATCACTGTTTAACCTCGAATGAGGAAAGATAATTAATAATAAAAAAACATTTCCACGACACAGACTTTGGAATAATCGGACAAGAACGTTCGAGCAGCTTAAAAAAAAAAAAAAAGTTCACTGAGCAGTTACAACAAGCTTGAAACAAATCAAAAGACAAAAATTCTCAGCAAACAAATAAGGTCCCACCAAGGAAACTGAAGAGTTAAAGAAGACCCAAATGGGAAATTGGGCCCCAGTGTTCCGAAACAGAAGCTGGAGTTACCGCCCTGGGGCCACCTGCCGTCAGGTGGAGGCTCAGCGTCTGCAGCTGCCGGTGGTTTGCTCCCCTGTTCTGGCCGTGGGCATCTTGCCCTTACAGAGTCTTTGGGCCCAAGCCCTTGGGGCCAGGTGCTGCTGTCCCTGACTCCGAGGTGGGGGAATGGGGGCCTTAGGTGTTGCCAAGAATTGGAGTTTGGCTGATAAGTGGTTTGAGCCAGACTCTTTAAGAAGGAGTTTGAGGGGCACCTGGGTGGCGCAGTGGGTTAAGCCTCTGCCTTCAGCTCAGGTCATGATCTCAGGGTCCTAGGATTGAGCCCCACATCGGGCTCTTTGCTCGGTGAGGAGCCTGCTTCCCCCTTTCTCTCTGCCTGCCTCTCTGCCTACTTGTGATCTCACTCTCTCTCTCTGTAAACAAATAAAATCTTAAAAAAAAAAAAAAAAAAAGAAGGAGTTTGAGATGGGGAGCATCAGGTGCTTGGGGCACCCAGGTGTTTCTCATCCCAGGACTCACCTGCCACTCCCGTGGATTCCCGTGGATCTCCTGAGAGCCTAGATTGGGCTTCCTTTAAAAGGAGGGGTCATGGCCGCAGCACCGTAGGCTTAATTCCTTCATTCTCTGAGTTTTCTGTAAGGCTAGGTGCATTCCAGCCTCCTCTCTGCCTGCTCCCCCCAACCTAGACCTGCATTTAAGCCCCAACACATCCCTGTTTGCTCTCCTGGGATGCCCCATACTCCACCCCCACTTCTCCCCACCAGGCCCAAACCCTGGCACTCAGCTGTCCCTCCTGGGGTTCAAAATAGGAGAGCATTTTCTGACGCCAGGGTGCTAACAGCACCCTGTTAGGGGGCTGCTGGCAGTTGGGCTGGGTCGACAGGAAAGCAACATGCTGAGGCTGCTCTTCAGATGGACGGCGGGAGGAGCAGGCAGGATGATCTCTGGGGACAAACTTCAGACACCTTGCAGCTGCCAGGAGGACCAACTGGCCCAACGACGTACGTGAGTACCCTAGTGGTGTGTATACGTGTTTCTTCTTTTCTAAAACCTGTGTGAAGTGCATTAGAGTGACTAAGCCGTCCCTGTTTCCAGATGGCAGATGGCTGTGCTTAGGATGGTGGCCCAAGGCACCTGAGGACCAGCTGTAGCCTGTGGATTCATTAGCATGGCTTGGCTTCCGGGAGTAAGGGCTGTTTTTCCCCCTGGGAGCAGCTCGTGCTGTGAAGGAAGACAAGATTGGCCACGGTCGGGTGGCGGTATAAGGCCAAGGCCAACAGCGCTGAGTAGTATCAGGCAGGTTCCCATTTAGTTCCTCTGCTGGTCAGACTCCTCTAACTCTCTGATCTGAGACTGTAACTGCGTGTTCTGGGGTGCCGCAGCCTTTGACCCTGCCAGATGTAAGCCTGGAACCCCCAGGGCCCCCTGAGCTCGTGCCAGTACTTTGGCCCCAGGGTTCTGGGCATCCTGGAAGATGAGAGACTTCGCAGGTGAGTTTCTGTCCCCATGTGGGCTTCGGATGCTCCCACTGTTGCACTTTGGTTGGGAGAGAACCTGTCCCTCAGTCCTGCTGGGTTCCTGGGACAGCTGCAGTCACAGTAGGACTCTGCTGGGTCAGGAGCAGTTCTGAAGAAGACTTGTGTGTTAGGTTCCCCAATAATGGGTCCATGATTAAAGGAGCGAGACTGATACAAAGCGAAGGTCAAGCAAAGCTTTATTTCGCACCAAGCATCAAGAATCAAACTGACCGGCCAGGGCCACGCCTTTTACAGAGAGGGCGACTTCTCTCAGTTTCACAGACTAGTTTTAAGGGCAAAGGCCATGCAGTTGGGCCTGGCCACACACAGGTGGCCAATGAAATTGTGGTCAGAATTGGCGCCCAAAAGGTGCCCAGAGGGCGAGGCCCATACTCGTTGGTAACTAGGGAGACAGTATGCGTCCCCCCACTGATCAGACGTCTCCACTAGGCCTGACCCATCCTTGTATTTGGTTTTTGTTACCTGGGCTGGTTTCCAGGACTTGTTTTTGTGTAAGTCCCCTAGGGGAAAGGGGGCAGGGACAGTTTAAGGGTTAAACAACAAGATTATTGTTTAACCAGGATGGAAGTGTTCTGGCTAAAGTAGGTCCTTACATTGTGTTTGCTTGATCTGTTGCCTGAGCTGAATTCCATACTGAAGCGTTTGGTTAGAGGCACCAGAATGGTTGGCCAGCGTCCATTGGTGCTGTCCTCTGCTTAGCTTCTTGCTTTGAGATGCCAGGTTAAGAAGTCGTCTTATCTATGTGTTTGTGGCAAAATTCCTTTGGCATGGTCTCTCGAGATTGAGCAGATGTGGGAGAAGGGTGGGTTCACAGGGTGAAGGCAGGAGGGTATTGGAACCTATTTAGAGGTGATAAAAGTGGCCCGAATGGGCAAGTGGGTGTCTTGTCTGATATTTATTATTTGAGGGGGGTGGAGGGGGTCCTGAGGTTTGCAGGAAATAACAATTATTATTATTAATATCTGTACATATAAATTACATAATCCTAAATATAAAAGCTAGACTGTCGTGAAGTATACATCTGTATAAAAAAAGTAAATGAACATGGAAGCAAAAAAATATATAGAAAATTACCTGAAAAATAGAGAAAAAACAGTTAAAAAAAAAAAACAACAGAGCCACAGGGAGCAGTGAGATTTACTATTTGTAGTCCTGGAGGCTCAGAAGGAGATGAGAAAACAGTGTGGGGTTGAGAAAGTGTTCAAAGAAATAATAGCTGAAAATGTCCCTAATTGGACAAAAGAAAAAACCAATGTATTCAAGAAGCAGAACAAATCCCCAACAGGATAACCCCGAGAAAGCCACACTGAGATATTTGATAAAAAATTCTGTAAAGGAAAGACAAAAAATTCTTTAGCACTGATAAAAATGACACCTTACCTCTAAAGGAAAAATAATCCAAATGACAGAAAGCATAGAAGCCAGAGGAAATAGTACAACATTTTCAAGCACTGAAAGAAAAGATCTGTTAAACCACAGTTTTATATTCTATGAAAATGTCCTTTAGGAATGAAGGGTAAATCCAGACCTCCTCAAATGAAGAAAAACTGAGAATCTTTGTCAATTGCCATTCTTTAAAAGAATGGCTAAAGGAAAATAATTTTTAAATTTTTAAAAATTAAATTAAAAATTTTAAAATATTTATTTATTAGAGAGAGATCACAAATAGGCAGAAAGGCAAGCAGAGAAAGAGGGGAAGTAGGCACCCTGCTGAATAGAGAGCCCAATGTGGGGCTCAGTCCCAGGACCCTGAGATCATGGTCTGAGCTGAAGGCAGAGGCTTAACCCACTGAGCCACCCAGGGACCCCTTTTTAAAATTTTATCAACATATAATGTATTGTTTGTTTCAAGGGTACAGGTCTGTGAATTATTAGTCTTATACACTTCACAGCACTCATCATAGCACATACCCTCCCTGATGTCCGTAACCTGGCCACCCTATCCTGACCCCTCAGCAGCCCTCAGTTTGTTTCATGAGATTAAGAGTCTCTTATGGTTTGTCTCCCTCCCCAGTCCCATCATGTTTCACTTTTTCCCTCCCTTCCCCTCACAACTGCCCTCCCCCGCCCTGCCTCTCAAATTCCTCATATCAGCGAGATCATATGATAATTATCTTTGACTTATTTTGCTTAGCATAATACCCTCTAGTGCCATCCACGTTGTTGCGAATGACAAGAGTTTGAGGTTTTTTGATGGCTGCATAGTATTCCATTGTAGACATATGAGTGGATAAAGAAGATGTGGTATCTGTTGATGGACATCTAGGCTCTTTCCATAGTTTGGCTATTGTGGATATTGCTGCTATGAACATTCAGGTGCATGTGCCCCTTCGGATCACTACATTTGTATCTTTAGGGTAAATACCCAGTAGTGTGATTCCTGGGTTGTAGGGTAGCTCTATTTTCAACTTTTTGAGGAACCTCCATACTTTTTTCCAGTGTGGCTGTACCATCCTGCATTCCCACCAACACTGTAGGAGGCCTCCCCTTTCTCTGCACTCTCGCCAGCATCTGTCATTTCCTGACTTGTTAATTTTAGCCTTTCTGACTGGTGTGAGGTGGTATGTCACTGTAGTTTTGATTTGTATTTCCCTGATGATGAGTGATGTTGAATAGTTTTTCATGTGTCTGTTTGCCATTTGGATGTCTTTGCAGAAATGTCTGTTCATGTCTTCTGCCCATTTCTTGATTGAATCATTAGTTATTACTTTGGTGAGTTTAATAAGTTTGCCAAAGGAAATTCTTAACACAGAAAGGAAATGAAAAAAGAAGGCATCTTATTTCCTAATGTACCCTATATAAACATTAACTTAAGAAAGATCAAAGACCTAAATTTATGAGCTAATATTATAAAACTCTTAGAAGGGGGTGACTGGGTGGCTCATTTGGTTTGATGTCTGACTTGATTTTGGCTTGGGTTGTGATCTCAGGGTTGTGGGATCCAGCCCCATGTCCAGCTCCATGCTGACAATGGAACCTGCTTAGGATTCTTGCTCTCCCTCTGTCCCTCCGCCTGCCCCCGACCCCTTCTTTCTCTCTAAAAATGAAATGAAATGAAATAAGTAAAACTCTTAGAAGAAAAGATAGGAGCACATCTTTGTGATCTTGGATTTGGCAGCGCTTCCTTAAATAGGATACCCTAAGCACAAGAACCAGAGAGAAAATAGATAATTTGGATTTTATAAACATTTCAAACTTTTGTACTTCAAAAAATACCATAAAGAAAGTGAGAAGACTCAGTGTGCATGGGTGGCTCAGTTAGTTCAGCAGCCGATTCTTGTTTTCAGCTCAGGTTGTGATCTAGCCCTGCACTGGGCTCGTGCTGGGTGTGGAGTCTCCCAGGCTCTTTCTGCCCCTCCCTGCCTCTCTAAAATAATAAATCTTTTTTTAAAAACAAGTGAAAAGACAGCCCACCTAATGGGAAAAGATTTTTTCAAATCAGGTATCTGATAGGGGTCTTGTATTTATAATATGTAAAGAACTCGAACAATTCAGTCATTTAAAAAAAAAGTTAAAAGTGGGCAAAGTATCTGAATAGACATTTTTCCAAAGAATACAAACCAAAGGCCAGTAATCAGATATAAATATTGTCTACACCATCAGTCACCAGAAAAACGTGAAGCAAAGCCACAGTGAGCTACACTCCTCACTCAGTAGGATGGCTGCTGTGAGAAAGACCTTAGCAGGTGCTGGTGAGGATGCAGGGGAACTGGAGCCCTCAGATGGTGCTGGTGGGAATGCTGAATGGTGCAGCTGCTTTGGAAAACCATATGGCACTTCCTCAAATATTGAAACCTAAAGGTACCACATGGCTCAGCGGTTTTACTCCCAGGTAGGTACCCAAGAAAAAGGAAAGCTGATGTCCCAAAGAAATCTGTACATAAACGTTCATGGCAGCATTCATTATTCATAACAGTTCAAAAGTGGAAACAACCCAGATGTCCATCCGCTGATGACCAGATGAACCAAATATGGTGTAGCCACACAGTGGGATATTCTTACTATTTGGCAATACAAAGGTATGAGGTACTGATCCAAGCTACAACAGGGATGAACCTAGGAAACATTATGCTAAGTGAGAGAAGCCAGCCAGAAAACGTTATTATTTCAAGATTCCATGCATATGAACTCTCCAGAATCAGCAGTTCTGCACGGAGAGAAAATAGATTAGTGGCTGCCTTGGAACTTGGAGGGTGATAGCTAAAGAGGATGGGGTTTCTTTTGGGGTTGATGAAAATGTTCTAAAATTGATTATTCTGATGGTTGCACAACTCTGTGACTATCCTAAAAACTACTGAATAGTACACTTGAAATCAGTGAATTGTATGTAGATGAGCTAGGTCTCAATAAAGCTATTACCAAAACAATGAAAGAATCTTAGAACACCAGTAAGGAAGACGGAAAAACATAGAGTAAAAACATTGAGTAAATATAATAGATTTTCCTTTCTCTTCAGACTTTTCTAAATTGGTTGGAAAAACAAAAAAATTTAACTGCATTTTCTGGTGTGGTTCTCATTGTATGTGGAGGAAATAGTTAATTAAAATGGGGAAGGGTTAAAGGAATGAAAGAGAGGTGAGGTTTTTTGTTTGTTTGTTTGCTTTTTGAAAATATATTTCCCCTGGATTTCTCCATGTTCCTATTAAAGCCTCAGACTCCAGAGACCCAGAAATTAATATTCAAGAGCATTTTTTCACTTCCCCCTGAGAGACATGTTCCTTTGCACCTATCATTAGGATTAGATCTGCAATCATTTGTTTCCCTGAAGGCAGAGCTAAGTAATTCCATCCAGTAGCTTTGTCTTATCTCTCCAAGAGGAAAAAAAAAATTATGTTCTAGGATGGACACCTAGGGTAGAGTATTATCTTCCTAGGTAATGGCTTTTGAAATTTCAAAAGGGATGAAACCCAGGACACACAGACATTTGTACTTTTTAAAAAGCTGACATGTTGAGCTTATTTGGGTCCTGGAGATACTTATTCCAAAGGGTTAGAGTAAGAGGTTCCAAGGAGACGCTCCTGAAGTGGAGGGGCTGCTCTTTCTCTTGTACATAAATGGCCACATTTCTGTGTTCCTCAATTACAATATAGACTGTGTCTTTGCATTTGACCTAGCTCTCATTGCCTCATTTTCAGGGACACAGGAGAAGCACGTGATTTTCCGCATGGTAAATACAGTTGGCCCTTGAACAACATAGATTTGAACTGCGTGGGTCCACTTATAGGTGGATTTCTTTCTTTTTTATTTTTTTTAATTGACTGTAAAAGCCACATGGCATTTATTTCCAATTGCCCTGCCAGCCTCCATGGGACGGAATCTAAGGTGACTGGCACCGAGGTCTTGCCTGCTGCCCTGAATATCTGGGGAGGCCCACTGGGGCCATTAGAAGTCCCCAGGACTGGCAGGCAGAAGACGGGGCTAAAGTATAGGAACACACCCAGTGGGCAAGGATGTCTGGTGGCCCCAGTGCCCAGGCCTCCCAGTCCTCTGCTCTGGCCCTGGGACTGTGCAGGGGTAGCTGGGGGCCTGAGAGCCTCCGGGCCTGGCAGGGACTCCGGTGGTGGGTCTCCCCATAGTTGCCTCCTGGAGTCTGGCAGCCTCCCATGTGGTCACAGCAGCTGGTGACCATGGGCTGGTGGCCTCCCTCCAGGCAGTGGGGCAGCTGTGCTGCACTTTGAGGCTGGCATTGCCACCCACAGGCCTCCCTGGGTGCTACTGCTTTGGGGCGGAGGCCACTGGCTGCTGAACATCATGGTCTGTGGGCCCAGGCCTACGGCCACTGTCCTGGCCACCAAACACTGTTTCTTTCTATAAATATACGTTTAGTATTATAAACCTATTTTCTCTTCCATATGATTTTCTTTTCTGGAAAAGATTTTATTTATTTGAGAGAGAGAGCAGGAGTGGAGGAGGGTCAGAGGGAGAGGGAGGGAGAAACAGCCTCCCCACTGAGCAGGGAGTCCAATATGGGGCTCGATCCCAGGACCCCAGGATCATGACCTGAGCTGAAGGCAGACACGTAGCCAACCGAGCCACCTAGGCACTCCTTCTGTATGATTTTCTTTATTTATTTTTTTAAAAAAAATTTATTTATTTGACAGATCACAAGTAGGCAGAGAGGCAGGCGGCAGGGGGGTGGGGGCCGCGGGGCAGGGGGGGAAGCAGGCTCTCCGCCAAGCAGAGAGCCCAATGTGGGGCTCGATCCCTGGACCCTGGGATCACGACCTGAGCTGAAGGCAGAGGCTTTAACCCACTGAGTCACCCAGGCACCCCCTGTATGATTTTCTTAATAACATTCTCTTTTCTCTAGTATCCTTTATTGTAAGAATGCAGGTAACATACAAAATCTGTGTTAACTGACTCTTGACATTGTGAGTAAGGCTTCTGGTTATTGGTAAGGTTCTAATCAGTAGTAAGTTGTTAGTAGTTCAGTTTTGAGTGAGTCAAAAGTTTTATGTGGGTTTTTTAACTGCACAGCAGGTTGGTGCCCCTAACTCTTGTATTGTTCAAAGGTCAACAGTAATATGAAATCTGTTTCTGATCTGAAAATCTCATGTGTATATTCAGAACATTCATGGAAGTCTAAAATCTCCAGGAAAGAATTTCGATTTCTAGTTTCACATGTAAGGGGCTTGGAAGTCGCTATTTCATCCTAAAAAATAAAAAGCTGAATAGACAATTCTTGAATCCATAAGAAAGGAGCAGACACAAGGCAAAGTCCTGCCCCAAGACTGGAGAGTCCGACACGCAGACACAGGGAGTCACAGCTCAAAAGAGGAGCAGAGATTCATGATTAGAATCCATTATGGAAACCAGTGCCATGTAAGAAAAACTATAATTGCTAGAGACTCAGTGTGGGCAAGTCTGGGAGGAAAACTTGAGGGGGGTCCTGTTACATGGGGGCCCCCCAAACATGGCGAAATTCACCTCCAGGAGCTCAAGAGATTCTCACAATTAAATATTGGGGGGGGGGGCAGAACACCACAGGGCATCTGGCAAAGTGTGGGAAAAAGGAACTATTTTGAAATATGTCAGAACACTCTGTTCTTAATAAGACTTACCCTTGAGGTAAATCAGCCAGTTACTTTATGGATATCCACAAAATGACTCTAAAGTTTGTATAGAGACCAAGAATATTCAACACAGCATTGAAGAAAACAATGTTGGAGGCCTGATGGCATCTGACTTGAAGTCTTGCTATAAAACTACAGAAATAAAGACCGTGTGGTATTGTGAAAAGATAGACAAATATAGAACAGTAGAACAGAACTAAAAGCCCAAAAAAGACCCCCCATAAATACAGCCTTTGACAAAGGAGCAAGGGCAATACAATGGAGAGAAGACAGTCTCTGTAACAAGTGGGGCTGGAACAATTGGTCATCCACATACAAAAAAATGGACCTAGACACAGACCTTGTACCCCTCATGAAAATTAAACCAAAATGGATGATAGACCTAAATGTAAAATGCAAAGCCATACAGTTACATAGGAGAAAACCTGGAGGACTTTGGTTATAGTGACACTTTTTAGATAGAACAAAGGCTCAATCCATGAAAGAAAAAACTGATATGCTGGACTTCATTAAAGTTAAACTTCTGTTTTATGAAAGACTCTATCGAGAGAATGAGAAGACAAGACAACAGACTGGGAGAAAATATTTGCAAAAGACACATCTGATAAAGGCCTGTTTATCCAAAATATACAAAGAACTCTTAAAATGCAACAGTAAGAAAAGAGCCAGTTAAAAAAATGGGCCAAAGACTTTGACCTCTCACCAAAGAAGATAAACAGATGGCAAATAAGCATATGAAAAGATGTTCCACATCCTCTGTCACCATGGAAATGGAAATTAAGACAAGATAACACTACATACCTATTAGAATAGCCAAAATCTAGAACACCAACTCCAAAAGCTGACAAGAATGTGGGGCAACAGAGGCTCTCATACATTGCTGGTGCAAAATGGCACTCATACTATGCAAAATGGCATAGTTACTTTGAAAGACAGTTGACAGTTTCTTACAAAATTAAATCTCTTACCATAGCATCCAGCAATTGTGCTCCTTGATATTTACACAAGAGTAGGAACTTATTTCCATGCAAAAACCCACATGTGGAAGTTTACAGTAGCCTTACTCATAATTGCCTAGACTTAGAAGCAACTAAACAATTAAGATGTCTTTATGAAGGGATACATAAACTATGTATGAATGGATACATAAACTAGTCCACACAGACAATGGAATATTATTGAGCACTAAAAAGAAATGCACTATTAAGCTATGAAAAGACTTGGGGTAGCCTTAAATGTATATTACTAAGTGGGGAAAAAAAGCACGCCAATTTGGAAAGACTACATCCTGTAGAATTTCAACTGTATGATATTCTAGAAAATCAAAACTATAGAAACAATGAAAAGATCAATAGTTGCCAGGAGTTGGAGGAGAGGATAAATAGAGCATGGAGCATTTTTAGGGCAATGAAAATAATCTGCATGATATTATAGTGATGGATACATGTCATTATAGATATCTCAGGGCCATAGAATGTACGACCAAGAGTGAGCCCTAAGGTAAACTATGGACATTGAGTGATTATGATGGGTCAATGTAGTTTCATGCTTGGTAACAAATGTACTGCTTTTGAGTGTTGTTAATGGGGGAGGCTATGCGTGTGTGGGCGTAGAAGATATATGGGAAGTCTCTGTACTTTATGTATTTTGCTGTGAACCTAAAATTGCTCTAAAGGCTTATCTTAAAAATAGTTACAGGAAAGTAAGAAAGTGAGAACTGAGAAACTAAAAGCAAAACAAGCATGTAAAGAAATGGGAGACTTAATCCTTATATCAATAACCACATTAAATATATGTGGTCTAAATATACCAATTAAAAGACAGAGATTAGGGACATCTGGATGGCTCAGTGGGTTAGGCCTCTGCCTTCAGCTCAGGTCATGATCTCAGGGTCCTGGGTTCGAGTCCCACATCGGGCTCTCTGCTCGGCGGGGATCCTGCTTCTCTTTCTCTCTCTCTCTGCCTGCCTCTCTGCCTACTTGTGATCTCTCTCTGTCAAATAAATAAATAAAATATTAAAAAGATTAGCAAGTTGAATTTTAAAATGTCCCAACTATGCACTGTCTATAAGATACTCCTAATATTCCAAATAGATAGATTGAAAATTAAAAGATGAGGAAAGGCATACAAACATTAATCAAAACAAACTAGGTTATATTGTCAGATAAAGTAGACCTTGGGTCAAAGAAAATGATCAGGGATGGAAAGGAACATTATCAATAGAAGGATCAATCCCTTAAGAAGACATAGCAGTCTTACATGTGTGTGCTTGCTCCAAACAAGAGCACTACAAAATCTGATGAAAAGACTGATAGAACTAAAAGAAGTAGGTCCACAAAAATATTTCAAGACTTGAACATCCCTTTCTCAGTATTTGATAAAACAATTAGAAAATTAATAAGAATATAGAAGAATTCATCAGCAGGTGATAGAACCTAATTGATATTTATAAAACATTCTACCCAACAATAGCAGATTACACATTTTTTTTCAAGTGCCTGTGGAACATAAAGTAAATCTTAACAAATAAAGTAAATCTTAACAAATTTAAAAAATTGAAATCCTACATATTGTGCTCTTTAATCATAATAAATTTGAACCAGCTATAACAATAAAAAAAAAAAGTCTCCAAACATTAGGAAAATGAATGACACACTTCTAAATAATACACAGGTAAAAAAGGAAGTCTCAAGGAGAGTTCAAAAAAAGGAACGTGAATGACAATGGAACAAACTGAATGACAGTGAAAATACAACATATCAAAATGCAAGACAACTGAGGTGGTAGATAGAGGGGAATGTATAGCAGTAAATGCTTTCTTAAAAAAAGGAATAATGTTTGAATCAATGGCATAAGCTCCCATCTTGAGAAACTGGACCAAAATAAGCACAAAGCAAACAGAACAGAAATAATTGGGCAGAAATAATAAAAAATGAGGGCAGAAATGAAAACAGAAAAATAATAGAAAAGAATCAATGAAACCAAGACAGATTTTTTGCAAAGGTCAATAATATCGACAGACTTCTAGCAAGACTGACAAATTTTAAATATGGAGAAGAAAAATTATCTATATCAAGAGCAAAACAAGGTATATATTAATACAGACCCTGCATACCTCAAAAGGACAACAAAGGAGTACTACACACAACTCCATACACAACAATTCAACAACTTTGATGAAGTGAACCAAGTTTTTGAAAATACAAATTACCAAACTCACTTAATATAAAATAATTGAAGTGTTTTTCTAACTTTAGAGATACTGAAACTACAGTATAAAAACCTATCAATTCCAGGTCCAAGTGGCTTACCTGGAAAATTCTACCAAGCATCTACAGAATTCTATTCTAATTCTAGAAATCTCTCCCAGGAAACACTTCCCACTCCTTTATGTGAAATCAGTATTAACCTATCAGAAAGTGCAATGATAGCACAAAAAAACCATCTACAGACAGCCCTCAAAACATAGATTTAAAAATTCTTACCATTAGGGGGCACCTGGGTGGCTCAGTGGGTTAAAGCCTCTGCCTTCAGCTCAGGTCATGATCCCAGGGTCCTGGGATAGAGCCCCGCATCAGGCTCTCTGCCCAGCGGGGAGCCTGTTTCCTCCTCTCTCTGCCTGCCTGCCTCTCTGCCTACTTGTGATCTCTGTCTGTCCAATAAATAAATAAAATCTTAAAAAAAAATTCTTAACATTAGGAAGCAGAATTTATCGATCTATAAAAGAATTATGCACCAACACCACATAGGTTTATTCCAGGGATGCAATGGTAGTTCAGTATTTAAAAATCAGTCAAGGTGGGGCGCCTGGGTGGCTCAGTGGGTTAAAGCCTCTGCCTTCGGCTCAGGTCATGGTCTCGGGGTCCCGGGATCGAGCCCCGCATCGGGCTTCTCTGCTTGGCAGGTAGCCTGCTTCCCCCTCTCTCTCTGCCTGCCTCTCTGTCTACTTGTGATCTCTGTCTGTCAAATAAAAAATAAAAAATCTTAAAAAAAAAAATCAGTCAAGGTAATCTGCCATTGTATTAGTTCCTTACTGTTGCTGTTACAAATGAACACAAACTAGGTGCTTAGAAACACAAATTAATTATCAAACAATTCTGGAGATCAGAAGTCCAAGGTGGGTTTTTTTTTGGCCCAAGATCAAGGTAATCAAAGGAGGGCTATGTTCCTTTCTGGAGAATTTAAGAGACGATCTGTGTTTTCATACTTTCTAATGTCAAGCGGATTCTTGCCCTCCTTGGCTCATGGCCCCCTTCAGTCTTCAAAGCCAGCAATGGCCAGCTGCATCTTTGTTACAGCACACATCACTCTGATACTGACTCTTCTGCTTCCCTCTTTTACATTTAGGGACACTGGTGATTGCATTGGGACCACCCAGATAATCCAGAATCATTTCCTCTTCTCAAGGTCACATGATGGGCAGGAACCTTACTTCCATCTGCAAACTTGATTCTCCTTTGTCAAGTAACCTAACGTAATCACAAGTCCGAAGCATTAGGACATGACCATCATTGGGGGCCATTATTCTGCCTACCACAATAAGCCCTCCGGTTCCTGCTTCTTGGCCCTGTCTTGGGCTCTTTCCCTTCCCCTTGTTATTCCTTGGGCATATTGCTCTGCTCATCTTTCGGTTTGCTAACAGAGTTTGCTCTTTGGTACCTTTGAGGCTGTAGTCAAATAGCCCTTCCTCAGGTAGGCTGACCTGATACAGAATGGCTCCCTCCCCTCTGTGACTTCACTGGCTGCTTGAGGTTTCTTCAAGGCACATTCTTTTTCATTTCCCTTGTTTTTTTCTGTCTCACCACCCTCCCACCTCCTGTCCTCTCCATAAGGACAGTGAATTTGGCCTTCTGAGCCCTTGAATGGAGTGGGATGTGGAGGCAGCTCTTAGTGTATATTTGGTGGATTAATGAATAAATAAATGGCAATCATCTGCAAATAATGAGGGCAGATTGTTGTTCTTGATGACATTTTTTTGCCTCTGTTCTGTTTCATATCCTAATGTATTGCCCAGAACTTCCGGAACACTGGTAAGTCGTAATGGTGATAACAGGCATCCTTGTTTTGTTTGATTTAAATAACAAAAGTGCTAGGGTTTTCCCACAAAATATAATTTTGGCTTTGGGTTTAAAATAACATGTTCAAGTATAAGAGTACTTAAAAAGCAACATGTTCAATACGTGCTTTTGCAGCAAGCTCTTACTAGTCAGCAAGATAGACATAGGTTAACCTTTGTTACATTATAAGACAATTCCAGCTTGGTTGAAGTGAATTTGTCCTTTTTAATCTAATGTTGAATTCTCCCTATTAATAGTTTGTTCAGGAATCATGAGAAAGTTCGGCTGAGGCTTTTCTCTCTTTCAGTCCTCTGTTTAAAGTTCTTCCTTTTGTCCCTGAAGCTGCCTGTGGAGCAGCCTTCCAGGCTGAGGCAGGATGAGGAATGGAGTGTAGGGGGGGAGTTGGGGGGGCTGTTGAGCTGAGTGAGAATGGAAATGCTGAAGAGTAATACTATCCTGTTTGTTTTCACGTTGTACAGTTGGTTTTTTTTTTTAATTTTTATTTATTTATTTGACACAGAGAGAGATCACAAGTAAGCAGAGAGGCAAACAGAGAGAGGGGAAAGCAGTCTTCCTGCTGGGCAGAGAGCCCCATGTGGGGCTTGATCCCAGGGTCCTGGGATCATGACCTGAGCTGAAGGCAGAGGCTTAACCCACTGAGCCACCCGGGCGCCCCACTTTGTGCAGTTTTAAATGTTTCTTGGTTAGAGTTGAATCAAGCCATGCATTGGTTATGGAGGACCAGACTGACAGCCAGGGGTGGAGGGGTATGGGGAGGAGGTGTCCTTGGTCTGGTCTGGTACACTGCTGGGTGTGGCTACTTCCACCATGGGCTCCTAACAGGAGAAGAAAAGGTCACTGGTTAATGCCCTTGAGTATTGTAACTCCCCAGTGAGGAAGGCATTTTAGAGATTGCAGACTGAAGCCCAGACAGGTTACTTGCTAAACATCCCCCAACGGATGCACTTTGGGTTTGAACCTGAGACTGTCTGACTTGAAGCCTGTGTGCTTCCCACTGGGCTGTGTCCCCTTTCCCAGCCGGCATCTTTGCTTTGGCCGTTCAAATGCCACAATTATGAAGTGAGCCCAGGTACGTTTCCCTCTTCCATCCTCCCAGAGGACATGCAGGGTGGTGTTGCCTGTGGTTCTGAAATGTGGCAAAGGCCCAGAGCTGAGGACAGAGAGCAAGGATTCTTCCCAGCGTAGGAGGCAGGAGCTGAAGCAGGGCAGCCCCTCCATACAGGAGGATGGGGAAGGTGCCAGATTCTGACTCAGCTGGTCAAGGAGCTGGGGCAGAGGGAGGGTCCTTCTGGAGAAACTTTCCCCTTCCTGCATATGTCCCCACTCAGTAGAACAGGGTGCTGGGCTGCAGGGAGCCCAGCGTTGGCAGCACACAGGCTGCTCGTCCCCTTGGGCAGTGTGCGGGCTGGGGTTCCCTCGACCACCTGAACAGCAGACAGTGTGTGGGGAGAGCTGCCTGGGGTCCCTAAGGGTCAAGAAGCAGGAAAGCAAAGGACCTGGCAGTTGGTCTCAGAGTGTTGTCCCCACCCCCCACTACAGGGGAATATAGGGAAAAACAAGGGGAAAGCTGACTGGAAAATCCCCCCCAACCCCCATCACACCCCCCTCTGCCTCTGCCAAAAACCCTCTGGGAAGGAGGAGAAGAGAAAGGAGGATTCGGCTCAAAATTAGCTGTCAGAATAAAACAAATGAAGATGGCTAAAAAGGTGGGAAACTGGGCCAAGGTGTCCTTAAGGGAATGGCTCCCAAATGGAGGAGACCCCCAGAAGATGGCTGGGGGACAGTCAAAACAAAACCATTTCAGTTGATGGCTTCTCAATCACTGGTTTCCACACTGTTGGTTGACTGAGTGGGTTCCTGACCCCACGCACCCCACATCACTGTTCCCAAAGTATCACAGTGCACATACCGGATTTTCCAGGTAGAGTCTGGATGGAGGTACTAGTACAGACCCTGGGACAAGCGCTGGGGTGACATGATGAGCATGCCCTGGGGGTGGTATTGGGTGGCTTTCTCAACAACCCCTTTACCCTAACGGATTAGTCTGAACAGCTCCACACTTTCTTGTCCCCCACATCGGTGATTGCTGTGGAGGGGACAGTGTCCCATGTCAGGCGATGAGCTGTGAGAGGGGTGCTGGGGAAGTGAGGTTCTATAAAAGGTTTTCTTGCCCCTAAAGAGAGATGGTCTTCTCCCTCTTAATGTGGTCTCCAGACATGGTGCCTAAAATTGGGCAGCCATCTTGGCCCTGGCTGGGGGTGGGGCTTCGAGGACAGGAAAGGGTAGGATGCGACCCAAGAACTGAAGTGGAGCTTCCCACTGAACCTCTGTTACGTGATAAGTGTCCTCATTTTTAAGGTCCTTGAAAGTGGGGTTGACAATACTTGGAGCTGAAGCTTGGAATCTCCCAATTAATAAGCCTGGTTTATCTCTCCAATTTCTAGCTTTTATTTACTTTCTCTTGCTGTGGTTTGTTTTCTGGTTGTTTTTTGTTTGTTTGTTTGTTTGTTTTGTTTTGTTTTTGGGAGAAAGAAAGATTTCTAGCATATGTGCACACTGGTTAGGGGAGCAGGGGACGAGGGAGCGAGAATCTTAAGCAGGCTCCACACCCAGCGCAGAGCTCAAGCTCCCCACCATGAGATCATGACTTGAGCCAAAACCGAGTTAGCTGCTTAACCAACTGAGCCACCCAAGCACCCTTCTCCTGGTTTTTAATTGTCAGCATAAATATCTTGAATATATTTCATTAAAGTTATTCCTATTTGTTATTGTGATGGCAAATATCTATCATCTCTAGTGCTTTTTGTTCCTTTTTCTAGATTTGAATGTCCATCTGCTGCTGTCGCCTTCTGTACAAAGAACTTCTTACAGAATTTCTTGTAGTGCAGGACCGTTGGCAACAGAGGCTCTCTGATTTCATTTATATGAAATTTATTATTTTACTTTCTACTTCTTGTTTACTTGATTACTTACCTAAAGTGTACAGTTCAGTAGTTCTTAGTATATTCACTAAGATGTGTCCCGTGTCTACTACCTAATTCTAGAACATGTTTATAATCTCAAAAATAAACCTGCACCTGTTTCCAGTCACTCCCCAATCCCCCTTCTCCAAGGCCCTGCCAACAACTTACCTATTTTCTCTCTCTATGGATGACTAATCTGAACATCACTTATCTAGAATCAGAAATTTATGTGTCCTTTGGAGTTTGGCTTCTTCCGTGTAGCATATTTTCAAGGTGTATCTATGTCGTCACATGCCTTACTACTTCATTCCTTGTAATTCTTTAGACTTTATATTTTTAGAGCAATTTTAGGTTCACAACAAAATTGAAAGGGAGGTATAGAAATTTCCCATTTACTTTATGCCCTTGCACATGGGTGGCCTCTCCCCTTACCAGCATCACTCACCAGCATGGTACGTTGTTACCAAGGATAAACCCACACTGACACATTGCAGTCACTCAGAGTCCATAGTTGACCTTAGGGTTTGCTCTTGGTGGTGTCCAAACAAGAGTGCTGACAAATGTATGGGGACATACATGCATCATCATAACATCAGAGTATTTCCATTGCCCTAAACATCCTCGGCGCTCTGCCTAGCCATCCCTTGCCTCTCAGCTCCACCCGCCACAGCTGGCAACTACTGATCATGTTACTGTCTCCATGATTTTGCCTTTTCCAGAATGTCCTATAGTTGAAACCCTACAGTACGTAGCCTGCTTAGATTGGCTTCTTTTACTTAATAATATGCTTTTAAGATTACTTCCTATCTTTTCATGGCTTGATAGCTCATTTCACTCTTTTTTTCTTTCTTTCCCTTTCCTTTCTTCTTTCTTCTTTTTGTTAGCTCATTTCTTTTTAGTACAGAGTAATATTCCATTGTCTGGATGTACTACAGTTTATATATTCATTCACCTACTGAAGGGCATCTTTTAAAAAAGATTTTATTCATTTATTTGAGAGAGAGAGAGTGCGAGCAAGAGCACAAGCTGGGGGAAGGGGTGGAGGGAGAGGGAGAAGCAGAAGCAGACCCCTTGCTGAGCACGGAGCCTGTGCAGGGCTTGATCCCAGGACTCTGGGATCATGACCAGAACCAAAGGAAGATGCTTAACCAACTGAGCACCCCAGGTGCCCCTGAGAAACATCTTGGTTGTTTTCAAGTTTAGGCAATTATGAAAAGGCTGCTATAAACATCCTTGTGCAGGTTTTGTGTGGACATGTTTTCAGTTCCTTTGGGCCAATACCAAGGAGTGTGAATAGTGGATCATATGGTAAGGGTATATTTAGTTTTTTAAAAGAATCACCAAACTGCCTTCCAAGTGGCTGTACAAAGTGGTACATGTACAGTACAGCAATGTATGAGCATTTCTGTTGCTCCAGTTTGTGCCAGAATCTGATGATCTGTGGTAAAAACTGCAACATAAAATTTACCATCTTAACTATTTAAATAGACTTCTTAAATAGACTTCCATTGCTGTGAAATGATGCCATTAAACAGTAACTCCCCTCCCAGCGCCCACCCCAGCCCCTGGTAACCACCGTTCTACTTTCTATTTCAAAGAATTTGACTACTTTAGGTACCTCATGGAAGTGGAAACATGTAATATTTGTATTTTGCTATTGGCATATTTCACTTAGCATAGTGTCCTCATGGTTCATTCATGTAGCATGTAACAGGATTTCCTTCCTTTTTTAAGGCTGAATAATGTGTGTGTGTGTGTGTGTGTGTGTGTGTGTGTATCCCATTCATTTATCCATTCATCCAGCAGTGGACATTTGGACATTTGGACCGTTCTATCTCTTGGCTATTGTGAATAATGCTGCAATGAACATGGGTATGCAAATATCTCTTTGAGACCCTATTTTTAATTCTTTTTGATTTTTCCCTAAATGGAATTGTTGGATCATATGCTCATTCCAGCTTTAATTTTTTTTTTAAAGATTTTATTTATTTACTTGACAGAGAGAGATCACAAGTAGGCAGAGAGGCAGGCAGAGAGAGAGAGAGAGAGGAAGAAGCAGGCTCCCTGCTGAGCAGAGAGCCCAATGCGGGACTCGATCCCAGGACCCTGAGATCATGACCTGAGCCGAAGGCAGTGGCTTAACCCACTGAGCCACCCAGGCACCCCAGCTTTAATTTTTTTAATGAAACCCCATACTCTCCATACTGTTTTCAATAGTGGTTATATAATTTTACAACAGTGAGCAAGTTCCAACTTCTCCATATCCCTGAGAACACTTGTTATTTTCTGTTGTTGTTTTTAATGTATTACCCATTCTAGTGGGTGTGAAGTGATATGTAATTGTGGTTTTGATTTGCATTTCTCTGATGATTCATATACTTGTCCATTTGTGTACTATCTTTGGAAGAATATTCAAGTCTTGTGTCCATTTTTTAATTAGGTTAATTAATTTCTTGAGTTGTAGGATTTCATTGTATATTCTAGATGTTAAGCCCTTGTTAGATCCATGATTTGCAAATATTTTCTCCCATTCCATAGGTTGCTTTTCACGCTATTCCTTGTGGCCTTTGCTGCACAAGTTTCTAAGTTTGATATAGTCCCATTTGTCTGTTTCCTTTGTTGCTTTTGGTTTCATATCAGAGAAATCATTGCTAAGTCCAAAGTCATGAAGCTTTTCCTATGTTTTCTTCTAGAAGTTTCTTTTTTAAGATTTTGTTTATTTATTTGATACAGAGAGAGACATATCAAGAGAGGGAACACAAGCAGGGGGAGTGGGAGAAGGAGAAGCAGCCTTCCTGCTGTGCAGGGAGCCCAGTGCAGGGCTTGATCCCAGGACCCTGGGATCATGACCTGAGCTGAAGGCAGACGCTTAACAGCTGAGCCACCCAGGTACCCTCTTCTAGAAGTTTTATTGTTTTCTTAAATTCCAATAAAGTTAACATATAGCATGATATTAGTTTTAGGTGTACAATATAGTGATTCAACACTTCTGTGGATCACCCTGTGTTCATCATGACAACTGCCCTCCTTAATCCCCACCGCCTATTTAACCCATCCCCCTATCTACTTCCCTTCCAGTAACCATCTGTTCTCTATAGCTAAGTGTCTATTTCCTCTCTCTCTCTTTTTCTTCCCCTTTGCTTGTTTTAGATTGTTTCTTAAATTACACATATGGGTGAGGTCATATGGTATTTGTCTTTCTCTGACCCACTTATTCCACTTAGCATTATACTCTCTAGCTCCATCCATGTTGTTGCGAATAGCAAGATTTCTCTCTTTTTTAATGGATAAGTAATATTCCATTGTGTAGAAATACCACACTTTCTTTATCCTTTCATCAATCCGTGGACACTTGGGGGGCGCCTGGATGGCTCAGTTGTTAAGCATCTGCCTTCAGCTGAGGTTGTGATCTTGGGGTTCTGGGATTGATCCCCGCATCGGGCTCCCTGCTTGGTGGGAAGACTTCTTCTCCCTCTCCCACACCTCGTGCTTGTGTTCCCTCTCTGTGTGTGTGTGTGTCTCTCTCTCTGCCAAATAAGTAAATAAATAAATTCTTAAAAAATAAATCCATGGGGGCACCTGGATGGCTCAGTCGTTGGGCATCTGTCTTGGGCTTAGATCGTGATCCCAGGATCCTGTGATCGAGCCCCACGTCAGGACTCCCTGCTCGGTGGGGAACTGTCTTCTTCCTCTCCAGCTCCCTTGTGCTTGTGTTCCCTTTCTCACTATCTCTCTCTGTCATAAATAAATAAAATCTTTAAAAAAATCTGAAAAAAAAATCCATGGACACTTAGGCTGTTTCCATAGTTTGACTATTGTAAATAGTTAATATTTACAATATTTATAAATATTGTTAATAGTTTGACTATTGTAAATAATAAACACGGGGGTGCATGTATCCCTTTTAATTAGTGTTTTTTGTTTGTTTGGGGCGGGGGTAGAGAGAGGTGGAGAGGAGGGGCAGAAGGGAAAGGAAGAGGGAGAATCTTAAGCAGGCCTCACAGCAACACAGAGTCCAAGGCGGGACCTGATCTCACAACCCTAACTAAGATCAAGACCTGATCCAAAGTCAGTCACTTAACTGAGCCACAGGCATGCCGTGTTCTTTTTGATGCTATTGTAACAAATGGAATTGATTTCTTTTTTTTTTTTAAGATTTTATTTATTTATTTGACAGAGAGAGAGATTACAAGCAGGCAGAGAGAGAGGGGGAAGCAGGCTCCCCACTGAGCAGAGAGCCCAATGCAGGGCTCGATCCCAGGACCCTGAGATCATGACCTGAGCTGAAGGCAGCAGCTTAATCCACTGAGCCACCCAGGTGCCCCATGGAATTGATTTCTTAATTTCTTTTTCAGATTGTTCATCATTAGTATATAAAAATACTCCTGTTTTGTGTGTTGATTTACTATCCAACAACTTTGCTGAATTTATTAATTCTAACATTTTGTGTGTGTGTGTGTGTGTGTGTGTGTGTATGTGTGGAATCTTTAGGAGTTTCTACATATAAAATCATGTCATTTGCACACAGAAAACTTTATTTCTTCCTTCCTTTTTTTTTTTTTTTAAGATTTTATTTATTTATTTGACAGAGAGAGAGTTGGGAGAGGGGAAAGGTGAGCTTCCTGCTGAGCAGGGAGCCAGATGTGAGGCTCAATCCCAAGACCTTGGGATCATGACCTGAGTTGAAGGCAGAGGCTTAACCCACTGAGCCATCTAGGCGCCCCTACTTCTTCCTTTCTTATTTGGATATCTTCTATTTCTTTTTCTTGTCAAATTGTTTTGGCTAAGACTTTCAATATTGTGTTGAACAAAAGTGGCAAGAGCAGGCATCCTTGCCTTATTCCTCATGACAGAGGAAAAAATTTCAATCTGTCACTGTTTAGTGTGATGATAGCTGTTGGCTTTTCATATATGGTCTTTATTATGTTGAACTAGTTTCTGCTTTCGGCTAGTTGATTTTTTTTTAATCAGAAAAGTGTGTTGAATCTTGTCATATGCTTTTCTGCATCAGTTGAGATGATTGGGATGTTTTACTTCACCTGTTAATATGGTGTATTATATTGTTTTTCTTATGTGGGACCAACCTTGCATTTCAAGAATAAATCCCAGTGGGTCATGGTATATAATCCTTTTAATTTGCTACTGAATTACATTTGCTAGTATTTTGCTAAGGATTTTTGTATCCGTATTTATCAGGGATATTGGTGTATAGTTGTCTTACAGTGTTTTATCTGGCTTTGGTATCAGGTTAATTCTTGTCTCACAGAAAGAGCTTAGAAGTGTCCTTCCTCTTAACTTTTTTGGGAGATTTTCAGGAGGATTAGTGTTAAATCTTTAAATGTTTGGTAGAATTCTCTGCCATCTGGTCCTGGACTTTTCTTTATTGGGAGGTTTTGGTAACTGATTCAATCTTATTATTAGTTTGTTCAGATTTTCTATTACCTCATGATTCACTTGTGGCAGATTAATGTTTTTAGGATTTTATCCATTTCTTCTAGGTTATTCAGTTTGTTGCTGTACATTGCTTGTGGTGTTTTCTATAATGCTTTTATTTATGTGATATTAGTTGTAATCCCCCTCTTTTATGATCTCAGTTATTTAAGTCTTCTCTTTTTTGATAATTAATCTAGATAAGGATCTGTCATTTATATTGCTCTTTTTAAAAATCACTTAGTTTGATTTTTAAAGTTGTTTTTCTATTCTCTATTTAATTTGTATCTGCTCTAATCTTGGTTATTTCCTTCCTTCTATTTTTGGGTTTAGTTTGTTCTTCTTTTTCTCGTTTCTTGAGGTAAGGGTTTTGGTTGATCAAGTCATAACCTTTCTGCCTTCTGATTGTGCTAATTTACAGTGACACACTTCCCTATTAGCACTACTTTCACTGTAGCCCATATGCTTTGGTGTGTTGTGTTTTATTTTTGTTTGTCTTAAGGTATTCTCTATTTTTTTTTGGTAAATTCTTTGATCCATTTCTTATTTAAGGATGTATTTTTTTAAAGATTTAATTAATTTATTTATTTGACACAGAGAGAGAGAGAGATCACAAGTAGGCAGAGCAGCAGGTAGAGAGAGAGAGGGAAGCAGGCTCCCCACTCAGCAGAGAGCCCGAGGTGGGACCTGATCCCAGGACCCTGAGATCATGACCTGAGCCGAAGGCAGAAGCTTAACCCACTGAGCCACCCAGGCACCCCAGGAGTGTACTGTTTAATTTCCACATATGGATCTTCTAGTTTTGTGCTGCTGATGTCTAGTTTCATTCCATTGTCATAGGAAAAGATACTTTGTATGATTTTAGTCATCTTGGCTTTAAGAGTTGTTTTGTGTCCTAACATGTGGTCAGTCATGGAGAGTCTCCATGTACACTTGAGAAGATGGACATTCTGCTCTTGTTGGGTGGAGTGTTCTGTGAACCTTTGGGAGGTCCAGTTCTGTAGTGTTGTTCAATTCCTCCATTTGTTTATTGATCTTTTGTCTGGTTGTTCTATGCATTATTAGAAGTAAGGATTTGAAGTCTTTTTTTTTTTTTAAGATTTTATTTATTTATTTGACAGAGCGAGATCATAAGTAGGCAGAGAAGTAGACAGAGAGAGAGGAGGAAGCAGGCTCCCTGCCAAGCAGAGAGCCCGATGTAGGACTCGATCCCAGGACCCTGAGATCATGACCCAAGCTGAATGCAGAGGCCTAACCCACTGAGCCACCCAGGCCCCCCAGGATTTGAAGTCTTTAACCAGTATTATGTTGCTATCTATTTCTCACTCCTATGCTTTTTAAAAAATTCCAGTATAATTAACATACTGTGTTATATTAGTTTCAGGTGTATAATCTACTGATTCAGCAATTCTGTACATTACTCAGTACTCATTGCAAGTGTACTCTTAATCACTTTCACCTATTTCATCTATTCCCCCACTTGCCTCCCCTCTGACAACTACCAGTTTGTTCTCTATATTTAAGAGTCTATTTTCTTGTTTGTCTTTTTTTCTGGTTCATTTGTTTTCTTTCTTAAATTCCACATATGAGTGAAATAATATTCTATTTCCCTTTCTCTGATTGACTTATTGCACTTGGCATTGTACTCTCTAGATCCATCCATATTGTGGCAAATGGTAAGATTTCCTTCTTCTTTATGGCTTTGCAATATTCCATTGTGTGTGAATATGTGTGTGTGTGTGTGTGTGTGTGTGTACACCACATGTTTATCCATTCATCTATTGATGGACATTTGGGCTCCGTCCATATCTTGGCTATTGTAAATGATGCTGCAATACACCTAAGGGTACATATATCTTTTCAAATTAGTGGTTTCATTTTCTTTGGGTAAGTACTCAGTAGTGGATCATATGGTAATACTGTTTTTTTGTTTTTGTTTTTGTTTTTTTTTTTAAATAATGAAATGTCTTTTCTTTTCTTTTTTTTAAGATTTTATTTATTTGACAGAGATCACAAGTAGGCAGAGCAACAGGCAAAGAGAGAGAGGGAGAAGCAGACTTCCTGCTGAGCAGAGAGCCCGATGTGGGGCTCGATGCCAGGACTCTGGGATCATGACTTGAGCCGAAGGCAGAGGCTTTAACCCACTGAGCCACCCAGGTGCCCCGGTAATACTGTTTTTAATATTTTGAGGAACCTCCATAATGTTTTCCACAGTGGCTGCACCAGTTTGCATTCCTACCAATAGTGCAAGAGGATTCTTATTTCTCTACATCCTCACCAACACTTGTTGTTTCTTATGTTTTTGACTTTAGCCATTCTGACAGGTGTGAGGTGACATCTCATTGTGGTTCTGGTTTGCATTTACCTGATGATCACTGATGTTTGGCATCTTTTTACGTCTGTTGGCCATTTGTTTTTCTTCACTGGAGAAATGTCTGTTCATGTCTTCTGCCCATTTAAAAATTTTTTTTGTATTGAGTTATATAAATTCTTTATAAATTTTGGATACTAACACCTTATTAGATACATCATTTGCAAATTTTCTCCCTTTCAAGTAGGTTGTTTTTTGTTTTACTGTTTCCTATGCTGTACAAAATCTTTTTATTTTTATATTTTTATATAGTCCAAGTGGTTTATTTTTGTTCTTGTTTCCCTTGCCTCAGAAGACATATCTAGAAAAATGTTGCTACTGCTGTTGTCAGAAATTTTTGCCTGTGTTCTTTTCTAGGATTTTTATTGTTTCAGGTTTCACAATTAGGTCTTTAATACATTTTGAGTTTATTTTTGTGTATGGTGTAAGTGGTCCAGTTTCATTCTTTTGCATGTAGCTGTCCAGTTTTCCCAAGACTATTTGTTGAAGAGATCATCTTTTTCCCATTGCATATTCTTGTTCCCTTTGTCATAGATTAATTGGCCACATATTCATGGGTCTATTTCTGGCACTCTATTCTGTTGCACTGATTTTGTTTCTATTTTTATGTCAATACCCTACTGTTTTGGGCGCCTGGGTGGCTCAGGAGGTTAAGCCTCTGCCTTCAGCTCAGGTCATGATCTTGGGGTCCTGGGATCGAGTCCTGCATCGGACTCTCTGCTCAGCAGGGAGCCTGCTTCCCCCCCTCTCTCTGCCTGCCTTTCTGCCTACTTGTGATCTCTATCTGTGTGTCAAAGAAATAAATAAAATATTTTTAAAAAATACCCTACTGTTTTCATCACTATAGCTTTATAGTATTTCTTTTTCTTTTTTAGTTTCAGGGGGTAGAGTTCAGTGATTTATCAGTTGCATGTAACACCCAGTGCTCATTACATCAAGTGCCCTTCTTAATGCCCATCACCAGTTACCCCATCCCCCTCCACCTCCCGTCTAGCAACCCTCAGTTTGTTTCTTGTAGTTAAGAGTCTCTCATGTTTTGACTCCCTCTCTGTTCTCATCTTATTTTTCCTTCCTTTCCCCTAGATCATCTGTTTTGTTTCTTAAGTTCCACATATGAGTGAAATCATATGGTGTTTGTCTTTCTCTGACTGATTTATTTCACTTAGCATAATAAGTTCCATCCACATCATTGCAAATGGCAAGGCTTTATTCTTTTTGTTGGCTGAGTAATATTCCACTGTACATATGTACACCATATCTTCTTTATCCATTTATCTGTCAGTGGACATTTGGGCTTTTTCCATATTTTGGCTATTGTGGACATAGCTGCTATAAATATCGGGGTTCATATACCTTTTCAAATCACTGTATATGTATCATTTTTTTTAAAAGATTTTATTTATTTTAGGGGCACCTGGGTGACTCAGTGGGTTAAATCTCTGCCTTCAGCTCAGGCCATGATCTCAGGGTCCTGGAATCGAGCCCTGCATTGGGCTCTCTGCTTAGCAGGGAGCCTGCTTCCCTCCCTCTCTCTCTCTCTGCCTGCCTCTCTGCTTACTTGTGATCCCTCTCTCTCCATCAAATAAATAAATAAGATATTGCTATCAATATAATATAGTTGGAACTTATTAAAAAAAGATTTATTTGAGAGAGAGACCATGAGTGTGGGGAAGGGGCAGAGGGAGAGGGACAAGCAGATTCCCTACTGAGTAGGGAGCCTGACGTGAGGCTCAATCTGAGGACTCTGGGATCATGACCTAAGCTGATCCACAACCAACTGAGCCATCCAGGCACCCCTGTTTGTATCCTTTGAATAAATTCCTAGTAGTGCAATTGCTGGGTCTTGGGTAGTCCTATTTTTAACTTTTTGAGAAATGTCTAGACTATTTTCCACAGTGGTTATACCAGTTTACAGTCCTACCAACAGTGTAAGAGGGTTCTCCTTTCTCTGCATCTTCACCAACATCTGTTGTTTCCTGACTTGCTAATTTCAGCCACTGTGACTGGTGTGAGGTGGTATCTCATTGTGGTTTCACTGTAGTATATCTTGAAATCACTGATTGTGATACCTCCACTTTAGGTTGTTCCCCCCCCCCAATTTTTATTAATTATTTTTATTAACTTATAATGTAGTATTTGCCCCAGGGGTACAGGTCTGTGAATCATCAGGCTTACACACTTCACAGCACTCACCTTTTCACATACCCTCCCCAAAGCCCATAACCCAATCACCCTCTCCATACCCCACCCAGCAACCCTCCGTTTGTTTTGTGAGATTAAGACTCTCTCAGTTTTTCTCCCTACTGATCCCATCTTGTTAAATTTTTTCCTCCTCAACTTCCAAACTCCCCACTTTGCCTCTAAAATTCCTCATATCAGGGAGATCACATGATAATTGTCTTTCTCTGATTGACTTATTTTGCTCAGCATAATACTCTCTAGTTTCATGCACATCATTGCAAACGGCAAGATATCAGGTGTTTTGATGGTTGCATAGTATTCCATTGTATATATATATATACCACATTTTCTTTATTCCCCTGTTGATGAACATCTAGGTTCTTTCCATAGTTTGGCTATTGTGGACATTGCTGCTACAAACATTCTGGTGCATGTGCCCTTTTGGATCACTACATTTGTATCTTTAGGGTAAATACCCAGGAGTGCGATTTCTGGGTTGTACGGTAGCTCTGTTTCCAACTTTCCGAGGAACCTCCATGCTGTTTTCCAGAGTAGCTGCACCAGCTTGCATTCCCACCAACAGTGTTAGGAGGGCTTTCCTTTCTCTGCATCCTAACTAACATCTGTCAATTCCTGACTTGTTAATTTTAGCCATTTTGATGGGTGTGAAGTGGAATCTCATTGTGGTTTTGATTTGTATGTATTTGATGATGAGTGATGTGGAGCATTTTTTCATGTGCCTGTTGGCCATCTGCGTATCTTCTTTGCAGAAATGTCTCTTCATGTCTTCTGCCTATTTCTTGATTGGATTATTTGTTCTTTGGGTGTTGAGTTTGATAAGTTCTTCATAGATTTTGGATACTAGCCCTTTATCTGATAGGTCATTTGCAAATATCTTCTCCCATTCTGTTAGTTGTCTTTTGGTTTTGTTGACTGTTTCCTTTGCTGTGCAAAAGCTTTTTATTTTGATGAAGTCCCAATAGTTCATTTTTGCCCTTGCTTCCCTTGCCTTTGGCAATATTTCTAGGAAGAAGTTGCTGTGGCCGAGGTCGAAGAGGTTGCTGCTTATGTTTCCTCAAGGATTTTGATGGATTCCTGTCTCACATTGAGCTCTTTCATCCATTTTGAGTCTATTTTTGTGTGTGATATTAGGAAATGGTCCAGTTTCATTCTTCTGCATATGGCTGTCCATTTTTCCCAACACCACTTATTGAAGAGACTGTTTTTTTTCCATTGGACATTCTTTCCTGCTTTGTCGAAGATTAGTTGACGATAGAGTTGAGGGTCTATTTCTGGGCTCTCTATTCTGTCCCATTGATCTATGTGTCTGTTTTTGTGCCAATACCGTACTGTCTTGATGATTACTGCTTTGTAATAGAGCTTGAAGTCTGGAGTTGTGATGCCACCAACTTTGGCTTTCTTTTTCAACATTCCTCTGGCTATTTGGGGTCTTTTCTGGTTCCATATAAATTTTAGGATTATTTGTTCCATTTCTTTGAAAAAAATTGATGGCATTTTGATAGGGATTGCATTAAATGTATATATTGCTTTAGGTAGCATAGACATTTTCACAATATTTGTTCTTCCAGTCCATGAGCATGGAACATTTTTCCATTTCTTTGTGTCTTTTTCAGTTTCTTTCATGAGTACTTTATAGTTTCCTGAGTACAGATACTTTGCCTCTTTGGTTAGGTTTATTCCTAGGTATCTTATTGTTCTGGGTGCAGTTGTAAATGGGATTGATTCCTTAATTTCTCTTTCTTCTGTCTTGTTGTTGGTGTATAGAAATGCAGCTGATTTCTGTGCATTGATTTTATATCCTGACACTTTACTGAATTCCTGTACAAGTTCTAGCAGTTTGGGGTTTTTCACATAAAGTATCATATCATCTGTGAAGAGTGATAGTTTGACTTCTTCTTTGCTGATTCAGATGCCTTTAATTTCTTTTTGTTGTCTGATTGCTGAGGCTAGGACTTCTAGTACTATGTTGAATAGCAGTGGTGATAGGGGACATTCCTGCCCTGTTCCTCATCTTAGCAGAAAAGCTCTCAGTTTTTCCCCATTGAGAATTATATTTGCTATCAGTTTTTCATAGATGGCTTTGATGATATTAAGGAATGTACCCTCTATCCCTACACTTTGAAGAGTTTTGATCAAGGAAGGATGCTGTACTTTGTCAAATGCTTTTCAGCATCTATTGAGAGTATCATATGGTTCCTGTTCTTTCTTTTATTAATGTATTGTATCACATTTATTGATTCGCAGATGTTGAACTGACCTTGCAGCCCAGGAATAAATCCCACTTGGTCGTGGCAAATAATCCTTTTAATGTACTGTTCGATCCTATTGGTTAGTATTTTGGTGAGAATTTTTGCATCTGTGTTCTCATCAAGGATATTGGTCTGTAATTCTCCTTTTCAATGGGGTCTTTGTCTGGTTTTGGGATCAAGGTAATGTTGGCCTCATAAAATGAGTTTGGCAGTTTTTCTTCCATTTCTGTTTTTTGGAACAGTTTCAGGAGAATAGGTATTAATTTTTCTTTAAATGTTTGGTAGAATTCCCTGGGAAGCTGTCTGGCCCTGGGCTCTTGTTTGTTGGGAGATTTTTGATGACTGCTTCAATCTTCTTACTGGCTGTGGGTCTGTTCAGGTTTTCTATTTCTTCGTGGTTCAGTTTTGATAGTTTATATGTGTCTATGAATGCATCCATTTCTTCTGGATTGTCAAATTTGCTGGTGTATAGTTGCTCATAATATGTTCTTATAATTGTTTGTATTTCTTCGGTGTTGGTTATTATCTCTCCTCTATCATTCATTATTTTATTTATTTGGGTCATTTCTCTTTCCTTTTTGATAAGTCAGGGGTTAATCAATCTTAATTCTTTCAAAGAACCAGCTCCTAGTTTCGTTGATTTGTTCTACTGTTCTTTTGGTTTCTGTTTCATTGATTTCTGCTCTAATCTTTATTATTTCTCTTCTCTTGCTGGGTTTAGGCTTTTTTTTGCTGTTCTTTCTCCAGCTCCATTAGGTATAGGGTTAGGTTGTGTACTTAAGACCTATCTTGTTTCTTGAGCAAGTCTTGTATGGCTATATACTTTCCTCTCAGGACCGCCTTTGCTGTGTCCCACAGATTTTGAACAGTTGTGTTCATTATTATTTGTTTCCATGAATTTTTTCAATTCTTCTTTAACTTTCTCGTTGATCCATTCATTCTTTAATAAGATGCTCTTTAGCTTCCCTGTATTTGAGTTTTTTCCAACTTTCCTTTTGTAATTAAGTTCTAGCTTCAGAGCATTGTGGCCTGAAAATATGTGGGGAATTGTCCCAGTCATTTGGGACCAGTCTTTGCTGCTCTTCTCTTTGGTCTCCTGTTGAGTTTGTAGGTGTTTGGAATGGTTTGATAACTATCTAGCTGAACGCCTGTGACCTGATGTCACTTCAGTCAGCTACTCCTCCATCATCTTGCCTCTCTCCACCTCCAGTTTTGTTTGTCTTTCTCAGGATTGCTTTGGCTTTTTGTGGTTCCACAAAAATTTTAGGATTATATCTTCTAGTTCTGTGAAAAATGTTTTTGGTATTTTTATAAGGATTGCATTAAATTTGTAGACTGCTTTGGGTAGCAAAGACATTTTAAATATTTGTTCTTCCAATCCATGAGCATGGAATATCTTTCCATTTGTTTGTGTCATCTTCCATTTCTTTCATCAATTCTCACAGTTTTCAGAGTACAGATCTTTCACCTCCTTGGTTAAGTTTATTCTTAGATATTTTATTATTTTTGGTGCAGTAGTAAATGGGATTATTTTCTTTATTTCTCTTTTTGCTACTATATTATTAGTGTATATAAATGCAACAGATTTCTATATATTAATTATGTGTCCTGTGACTCTACTGAATTCATTTATCAGTGCTAGTCGTTTCTTGATGGAATCTTCAGGGTTTTCTATATATAGTATCCTGTCATCTTTAAATAATGGAAATGTTATTCTTCCCTACCAGTTTCGATGCATTTTTATTTCTCTTTGCTGTCTGATTGTTGTAGTTAGGATTTCCAGTATTATGTTGAATAAAAGTGGTGAGAGTGGACATCTTTGTCTTCATCCTGATCTTCGGGAAGAGCTCTTCACTTTTCACCATTGAGTATGATTATTAGCTGTAGATTTTTCATATATGATCCTTACTATGTTGAGGTATGTTCCCTCTAAACCTACTCTGTTGAGCGTTTTTATCATGAATAGAAGTTGTACTTTGTTAAATGCTTTTTTTGCATCTTTTGATATGGTCTTTGGGGTTTTATCCTCTCTCTTGTTGATGTGCTGTATCACATTGACTTGCAAATATTCAACCACACTCGTATCCAGGAGTAAATACAACTTGATCATGGTGAATGATTTTCTTTAATGTATTTTTGGATTCAGTTTGCTAATATTTTGTTGAGGATTTTTGCTTCTGTGTTTGTCAGAGATATTGGTTTGTAGTTTTCCTGTTCTGTAGTGTTGTTATCTGGATTTGGTATCAGGGTAATGCTGGTCTCAGAATGAATTTGAAATCTTTCCTTCCTCTCCTAATTTTTGTGATAGTTTGAAAAAAATAGGCACTAACTCTTCTTTAAATGTTTGGTAGAATTCACCTCTGAAGCCATCCAGTCCTGGACTTCTGTTTGGGGAGTTTTTTGATTACTGATACAATTTCATTGCTGGTAATCAATCTATTCAAATTTTCTGTTTCTTCCTGATTCAGTTTTGGGAAGTTATATGTTTCTAGGAATTTATCCATTTTTTTCTAGGTTATCCAGTTCATTGGCATATAATTTTTCATAATATTATAATCATTTGTATTTCTGTGGTATTGGTTATTTCAACCCTTTTCATTTCTGATTTCTTGTGAGTCCTCGCTCTCTTTTTTGTTGGGGAGGGGTGATAAGGCTAGCTAATGCTTCATCAATTTTGTTGATCTTTTAAAAAAAAAAGCAGTTCCTGGTTTCATGGATTTGTTTCATTTTTTAAAAAATTTCTATTTCATTTATTTCTGCTCTAATCTTTTTTTTTTTCCTTTCCTTCCAGTAAGTTTTGGGTTTGTTTGTTTGTTCTTATTTTTGTAGCTCTTTTAGGTGTAAGGTTAAGTTATTTATTTGAGATTTTTCTTGTTGAGGTGTATAATCTAACCTCTTAGAACAGTTTTTTCTGCATCCCAAAATTTTGGACTGCTGTGTTTTCATTTTCATTTTTCTTTGTGTTTTTAAAAAAATTTCCTCTTTCATTACTTGGTTGATCCATTCACCATTTAGTAGAATGTTAATTTACTCTCCCTGTATTTGTATTCTTTCCAGATTTTTGCTTGAAGTTGATTCCTAGTTTCATAGTGTGTGGTCAGAAAAGATGCATGGTATGAGTTCAGTATTTTTGAATTTGTTGAGACTTGTTCTGTGACCTAACATGATCTATTCTGGAAAATGTTCCAGGTCTCTCTTTTTTTAACTGTTAGTATTTTATTTTATTTATTTTTTATTGTATTATGTTAGTCACCATAAAATACATCATTAGTTTTTGATGCAACGTTCCAAGATTCATTGTTTATGTACAAAAACAAGTGCTCCATGCAATATGGGCCCTCCTTAATACCTGCCATGAGGCTCACCCAACCCCCATCACCCTCCCCTCCCAAACCCTCAGATTGTTTCTCAGAGTCCACAATCTCTCATGGTTCTTATCCCCTTCCAGTTTGTCCCAATTCACTTTTCCTTTCCTTCTAATGTCCTCTATGTTATTTCTTATGTTCCACAAGTAAATGAAACCATATGATAAGTGACTTTCTCTGCTTGACTTATTTCTGTCAGCATAATCTCCTCCAGTCCCATCCATGTTGAAGCAAATACTGGGTATTCATCCTTTCTGATGGCTGAGTAAAATTCCATTGTATAATATGGACCACATCTCCTTTATCCATTTGTCTGTTGAAGGGCATCTTGGCTCCTTCCACAGTTTGGCTGTTGTGGACATTGCTGCAATGGACATTGGGGTGCCTATGGCCCTTCTTTTCACTACATCTTTACCTTTGGGGTAAATACCCAGTAGTGCTCATGAAAAAAATGTGTGTTCTGCTGTTTTTAGATGGAGTGTCCTGAATATGTCTGTTAGATCCATCTGATCCAGTGTGTCATTCAAAGCCACTGTTTCCTTATTGATTTTCATGTTTGGATGATCTATCCATTGATGTAAGTGGGGTGTTAAATTCTCCTACTGTTATTGTATTACTATTGATTTCTTCCTTTATGTTTGTTAATAGCTGCTTTATGTGTTTGTGCTCTCATCTTGGGCATACTAATATTTACAATTGTTATATCTGCTTGTTGAATTGTTTGCTTTATGATCACACAGGGTCCTTTTTTGTCTCTTGTTTTACAGTCTTTGTTTTAAAGTGTTTTTGTTTGATATAAATATTGCTACCTTGGTTTTCTTTTTACTTTCATTTGCATGATAAATATTTTTCCATTCCTTCACTTTAAATCTACATGTGTCTTTAGGTCTGAAATGTCTCTTGTACACAGCATATAGATGGGTCTTGTTTTCCTTTCCCTTCAGTTACCCAATGTCTTTTGACTATAGTGTTTAGTCTATTTACTTCAAAGTAATTGTTCATAGAAATGTATGTATTGTCAATTTGTTACTTGTTTTACAGTTGTTTTTATAGTTCTTCTCTGTTCCTTTCTTGTATTGCCCTCTTGTGGTTTGGTGGCTTTCTTTAGTGATATACTTGGATTCCTTTCTTTATTTTTTTGCATATCTATTACAGCTTTTGACTTGTGGTTACCATTAGGTTTATATATAACATCTTATGCATATAGCAGTCTATAATAAGCCGGTGGTCACTTAAGTTTGAACCCATTCTAAAAATACTAAATTTTTACTCCTCTGCTACCCCCACATTTCAGGGATATAGTGTCATATTTTACATTATTTCATTTTGTGAATTCCTTGATTGATTTTTATGTTATTCTTGATTTTACAACTTTTGTGCTTTAATCTCTGTGGTGGTTTTATAAGTGATTAATCTACTACTTTTATTAAGTTTATATGTACCTGTGAAATCTTTCCTTGCCTACCTTTCTGATTCCTGACTATGGTCTCTCCTTACTCAAAGAATCCTTTTAATGTTTCTTATAAGCCTGGTTTAGTAGTGATGAATTCCTTTAACTTTCCTTTGGGAAATTCTTTATATCACTCCTTCTATTCTGAATGATAGCCTTGCTGGGTAGAGTATTCTTGTTTGCAGGTCTTACTGAGGGTTGGTTGAGGGTCTTACTGAAATCCTCTGCTCTTTTCTCAAGTCTAATGAGTATCTTTATGACTATTCCTTTCAATTCTCTATCAGGCAAATTGCTTATCCACATTTCATTTAGCCCTCTTGCTGTGATTTTGACCTGTTTTTTCATTTGGGACATACTTCTCTGTCTCATTTTGTCTAACTCTGTGTCTGTTTCTATGTGTTAAGAAAGTCAGCTACATCTCCTGCTTTTGAAAGTAGTGGCCTTTCAAAAGTAGTAGAGGGAGATTTCCCATAGTGCCCTGCAGTGTAGTGTCCCCACTTCACCAGAACCTGGCACTTCAGGAGTGTCTCCTTTGTGTGATGTGTGTGCCCTACTGTTGTCATTGAGCCACTTTTGTCTTCAGTCCAGTCATCTGCTCTGTTTGCCTGTTGTGGGCAGGGATTGGTCCCTGTATTAAGTAGCCAGTCTGGTACCACCTGGGCTTGAGTTAGGTCAGACCGAGTGTTTTCCAGAGTGTGGTTACTCCAAACTACAGGCTGTTCTCCCAACATTGTCTCCTGGGTGGTTTTTCTTGCTACAGGTGGGACCTGCATTCAGACCAGATGTCTGCCCCCAGCCCCATGCTGGGGCTGCGCTTGAACTGTTGTGTGTGGTTATCTTCCCCTCTGCCCAGGGCAGGAGTCATTTTGGAATGGTGCTGGCCACTGTTGGGATTGCTTATACAATGCTGTGCTTGTGGTACTGCTTTGGTTGGATGCATGCTGAGGGCAGGTTGGATGGGGCAAGTCCATGGGAGAATGGGGAGGGGGGCAGCACTCTGTTAGCAAGCTAGGCAGAGAGTGTTCATGCTCATTCCCACAGGTATCCATGTATGTAGACTGGGGGTGGGGGAAGGTGTAGGGGAGAGAAATGGCACTTTTATTTTGAATGTCAGTTCTTTTGTTCTTGGAGAAATCCAAAGATTCCTACGCCTCTTGGGCATGCTCTGAGGTTAAATAAATCTCCCTTTGTATGCCTCAGATGTTTTTCAAACTGCTGTTTCTATCCTGTAGCTCAGTGGAGCTGTTTGCTGTGAGGTCTCTTTAAGGGTGGGGGCTTAGTTTCCTGTCACCCTCCTGGCTCTCTCAGAGTAAAGCTGCTGATTTTTAAGGTTACAGGTGTTAAGCCCCATTGATTATAAAAACTCATGTAATTAAGCCACTCTGGCCTTCAAAGGGAAATATTGTGGGGGTTCCTCTTCCTGGCAGTGGGGACTGCTCATTTCCCTTCTCAATGCCTGTGATGTCCCTCCTTCCCATGGGCAGTCTCACAAGTCATTTTGGTTCCCAATCACATCTCTACTTTTCCTACCCTCTTTGCCAGAGTCTCTTCTCTACATTTAGCTGCGGAGAGTCTGTTCTGTAAGTCTTTGAGTTGTTTCCTGAATTATTTACACTGATGTGGGTGTTATCTAGGTGTCTCTGTGGGAAGAGGTGAGCCTAGGGTCTCCTACTCTACCATCTTCCCTGGAACCTTCTCCCTCCTAGTTTATCAAAGTTAGCCTCCTATATTTAGGAGCTCTGATGAATGGTGCATAGATTTTTTTAAAACTGATAAACTTCTTAGTGAAATTGATCCCTTTTCCCATTATAGTGTATCCTTCTTTGTATTTGATAACAGTTTTTGATTTAAAGGTTGTCTGACTTTAGTATAGCCAATCTTGTTCTATTCTTGGTTAATTTAGATGGAATATCTTTTTCCACCTTTCCACTTTTAGCCTGTGTGCATCCTTAGGTCTAAAGTCTCCTGTAGATAGGATATACATGAATCATATATTTTAAAGAACTTATTATTGCCACTTTGTTTTCTGAATGTCTCGTAGCTTTATTGTTCCTCCTTTCTTCCCTTATTGCCTTCTTTTGTTTCATTGATTTTTTTTGTAGTGCTATGCTTTAATTTCTCCTTTCCTTTTTTTATATTTCATATATCTGTATGTACATTTTAAAAATAATTTTTAAAAAATTTTAATAAACATATATTATTAGCCCCAGGGGTACAGGTCTGTGAATCACCAGGTTTACACACTTCACAGCACTCGCCATAGCACATACCCTCCCCAATGTCCATAACCCCACCCTCTCCCTCCCGCCTCCTCCCCTCCTTTCCTTTTAAATATACATGTTACAGATATTTTCTTTGTGCTTATCATTGTAATTAAAAATCTTCAAGTTGTAAGGTTCTGTTTTAAACTAATAATTTCAACTGTATATAAAAACTCTGCTCCTTTGCAGCTCCACCCCATCACTTGCTACTGATGTCACCATTGCATCTTCAAATACTGTATGCCTATGACATAGATATATAGTTATTTTTCTCATTTAAATTTATACACCAAGAAGCACCTGGCTGGAGGACCACCAGTCACATAATGGACCATGTGACTCTTGATCTCAGATTCATGAGCTTGAGCCTCATGTTGTGTATAGAGATTATTTAAAAATAAAATATTTGGGGGCACCCAGGTGGCTCAGTGGGTTAAGCCTCTGCCTTCAGCTCAGGTCATGATCTCAGGGTCCTGGGATTGAGCCCGACATGTCAGCCCATGTCGGGGTTTCAGCAGTTTGAGCAGGGAAACTGCTTTCCCCTCTCTCTGCCTGCTTTTGATCTCTCTCTCTCTCTCTGTGTGTGTGTGTCAAATAAATAAAATCTTTGAAAAAAAATAAAATATTAAAAAAATAAATGTATGCACAAAAATTACAATAGTAGAAGTTAAATTTTTTTGATTTATTTACCTTTTTTGTACAGCCTTATCTTTCTTTTTAAAGATTTTATTTATTTATTTGACAGAGGGAGAGAGGTCACCAGTAGGCAGAGAGGCAGGCAGAGAGAGAGAAGGGGAAGCAGGCTCCCTGCTGAGCAGAGAGCCTGATGTGGGCCTTGATCCCAGGACTCCGAGATCATGACTGAGCCGAAAACAGAGGCTCAACCCACTGAGCCACCCAGGCACCCAGCCTTATCTTTTCATACAGCTTTGTGTTGTTCTTTACCATCATTTTATTTTAACTTGAAGGACTTCTTGTAGTGTTTCTTGTAGAGCAGGTCTTATGGTAATGAACTCCCTCAGCAGTTTATCTTGCAATTTCTTTTCTCTCCTTAATTTTTGCAGGATAATATTATCAGATAAAGTATTCTTGGTTATTTCCCCTCAGCACTTTCAATATATCATCCTACTTTGAGCTTTCAAAGTTTCTGCTGAGAAATTTGATAATCTTATGGAAGTTCCTTTGTATATGACAATTTGCTTTTCTCTTGCTGCTTTCAAGATTCTGCCTTTATCTTTGACTTTAGACAATTTCCTTATAAATTCCTTTAAATTTATTCTAGTTGGAGTTCTTTGAGCTTCTGGAATCTGTATGCCTATTTATTTTCTCAGATTTAGGAAGTTTTTGGTTATAATTCCTCAAAATATACTCTCTGCCCCCTTTTCTCTTTCTTCCTTCTCGGATTTCTATAATGTGAACATTGGTCCATCTGCTAGTGTCTCTTAAGTCCCTTAGGTTCTCTTCACTACTCTTTATTCTTTTTGCTCTTTGACTTGATAATTTCAAATGACCTGTCAACAAATTTGCTTGCCTGATCAAGTCCACTGTTGAATCCTTCTACTAAATTTTTTAGCTCAGTATTGTTGGATCCATTATCAAAGCTTCTCCCCGGTGGGCTATACCCTGGAGCTCCACAACCAGACAGACAGACTAGATCTCGCAGAATAAAATCTCAAGATCCTACCTCTGGAGGCTTTTCCCAGAAATTCTGATGTTGACTCTGTTCTCGTCGTTTGATCCTGGATGAGCCCCCAGATGCTGGGTCCATTATCAAAGGAATGAGACTGAGACAAAGTGAAAGTTATGCAAAGCCTTATTCTATGCCAAGCATTAGAAGTCAGACTGACTGGCCAGGGCTGCCTCTGAAGAGAGTCTTACAGGCTAGTTTTTATAGGGCACAACTGCAGACCTCTACGTATGTGACTTTGGCTGACTGGATGTCTTTTATCTGTTTGGCTTTATTTTAGGTGTGTGTTTTAGCAACTGTTACCCGGAACCGATATCATTAACTGCTGAGGCATTTATTAAACAACAAAATGGCTACCTAGGCAACATGGAGTCACTCTGGCTAAGCAGGCCCAGGCAGGCCCTAGGGGTTTAACAGATTTTAACGTGGAATCGGCCCCAACAGTATTTCAGTATTTGTAGTTTTCAGCTCCAGAATTTGTTTGCTGCTGCTGCTTCTGCTGCTGCTTCTTCTCCTTCTTCTTCTTTTTTTACTTTGATACAAGATAGCATTATGTCACTTTGTTCTTCTTTCTCAAAATTGCTTTAGCATTTCAGGGTCTTTTTGTGGTCCCATGAAAATTTTTAGGAATATTCTATTTCTGATGAAAAAAAATGACATTGGAATTTTGATAGGGGTTACATTGAATATTTTGGCATTTTAACAATATTAATTCTTCCAGTCCATGAGCATGGGCTATCTTTCATTTATGTGTATCTGCAGTTTCTTTCATCCATGTCTTATAGTTTTCATTATGTAAGTTTTTATCTCCTTATTTATATTTATTCCTAGATATTTTTTCTTCTTCCTAATCTTAGAGGAAAAGCTCTTAGCTTTTTGCCATTCAGTGTGGTGTTAACTTTTTGTTGAATTATGTTCTCTCTATACCCACTTTGTTGAGATTTTGATATAATTTTTATCACAAATAGATGTTGACTATGACAGATGCTTTTTATGCCTCTATTGAGCTGATCATGTTTTTTTTATCCTTCATTTTGTTAATTTTATGTGTTGTATTGGTTGATTTGTAGATGCTGAACCATCCTTACATCCCTGGGATAAATCCCACTTGATCATGGTACAATCTTCCTTTCTTCCCCTGAGTTCAGTGAGCATCTTTAGGACCATTACTTTGAACTCTTTATCAGGTAGATTGCTTATCTTCACTTCATTTAGTTCTTTCTCTGAAGTTTTGTCTTGCTCTTTGTTTGGAACATATTCCTCTGTCTCCTCACTTTGTTTGACTCTATGTTGGGTTCTGTGAATTAAGTGGAACAGACACTTCTTCTGACTTTGGAGGATTGGCCTTGTGTAGGTAATGAAACATCATTCGTCCTTACATTGCTCTTGGTTATATGTCAAACCTTGTGATTGACCAGGAAGCCTACTTTAAATAACTCCCAGCATTCAAAGGTCTAGTAGGGTCTTTTTATGTCCCAGATGGGAGGATGCTGCTCATCATCCAGATTTAGGCTGACTAGAAGCCAGTCCCCTCAGCAGCAGCAGCTTTTAAAGGATGCAAATATATATAATCCTGTAGGACTGCATAATCCCCCACTGGCCACCAGAGCCAGGATATTAGGAGATGTCTCACAAAAATGAGAGCTCCAGGGGCACCTGGGTAGTTCAGTCAGTTGCACGTCTGCCTTTGGCTCAAGTCATGATACCGGGGTCCTGGGATCAAGCCCTACATCAGGCTCCCTGCTTGGCAGGAATCCTGCTTCTCTATCTCCCACCCCTCCTGCTTGTGCCCCTCCCCCCGTAAAATAAATAAATAAAATCTTTTTTAAAAATGAGGGCTCTAGATGAGTGTGAAAGATCCTTTCTGGATGATAATAGTCAGCTGTAGTGAGGGAAAGGGAGAACTCAAAGATGGTATCCCTCAGTCCGTGTTCCCTCCACCTATGTATCTCCTAGATCTGTGCCAAAGCAGAAGCCTACCCCTCAAGTCTAATCTTCAAGACAAACACATAGGCCTCTCTTACAGGAAGACTCATGGTGTGTTTTTGCTGTCTGTATAGTGTACCCTCAGGATGGTAGCTTGCCAAGGACTCACTCTCCAATTGTTTTAGTCCTGTGGGACCTAGGAACACAAAATCCCTTGACCACCAGCGAAGCAATCAAGGGGCATTCCGTGATTGGCAGCTGCAAAAACCAGGTCGCCAGACATAACAACTGGGGCACCAGATGCATGCAGAAGCTCCTGATGGGGACACTGATGCTCTGGAGTGCAGCAGGTGGAGAGCATGAAGATGGTGCCTGCTGTTTAAAGCAAGGCAGAGGGGGAGTGCAAAGACAGCATCCACTTGAATAAAAGCATGGAGCCCACCAGCTTTAACAAGGCAGAGGGAGAGTGAGAAGATGATGTCTACCAGCTTCTGCCCTTTGAGAGTATCCTAGCAGGCCCCTGCCCCTCAGACTGATGGTTTAAATGTAGCAAAGAGCCTTTCACATAAAGTCTGGATCCTTTCAGACTTTATGACTATTTCTATCCTGGCTATTTCTATTTCTGGCTATTTCTATTCTAAGCAATGGGGGGAGTGAATCTTTATGTAAACATTTGAAGACACATTTCTCAATTCACCACTCTTCCATGGGTCTCATGGGCATGAGTCCCATTGGTTTCCAAAGCTAGATGTTTTGGGGCTGTATCTCAGGTGCCAGCCTTAAAAATTGGGGTTCTTAATGTGGGTAAGAAGCCATTGTTTCTCAGGGAGAAGCTCTGAGTTTTCTCTTCCCTCCCACTTGTGGGGTCACAAGACTGGGCATGGAGTTTATGGCAAGATTGTGTCTCAGCCTTTCCTACCTTCTTTGGTGTGTGTGTGTATGTTCCCATTTGCCTTATGTGAAGGCATTTTTCCACTAGTTTTTAGGATTTTTTTCAGAAGAAATGATTATATATGGAGCTGTAGATTTGGTTTTGTCCATGGTAGATGGTGAGTTCAGGATCTTCCTACATTGTTTTCTTGAACCAGATTCCAAAAGCTCTTGGTTTTGGCATGCCTGGGTGGCTCAGTGGGTTAAGCCTCTGCCTTCTACTCAGGTCATTATCTCAGGGTCCTGGGATCAAGCCCTGCATTGGGCTCTCTGCTCAGCAGGGATCCTGCTTCCCCCTCTCTGTGCCTACTGCTCTGCCTACTTGTGATCTCTCTCTCTGTCAAATAAATAAATAAAATCTTTTTAAAAAAAAAGCTTTTAGTTTTGATGAAGCTCTATTTCTGTATTTGCTTTCTACATTTGCTTTTGCTTTTGGTTTTACATCTAAGAGATTAGTGCCCAGTGATCATGTCATGAGGATTATGGATATGTTTTCTTCTAAGGGTGTTCCAGTTTTAGCTCTTATATTTAGGTCTTTGATACATTTTGAGTTAAAATTTTTTTATATGGTGTGATACAGGGGGCCTAACTTCTCTTCTTTTGCATGTAGATATCCAGTTATCCCACAACCATTTATTGGTATTCGGATAAATTTTCTTCACACCTTTATTCAATATCTATTGAACATAAGCATAGGGGTTATTTCCAGACTCTCAATTCTATTCCATTGATCTATATTTCTACCCTTATTCTACTGTCACACTGTCTTTATTACTATAGCTTTGTAGTAAGACTGGAAATTGATAAGTCAACTTTTTCTTCTTTTTCAAGATTGTTTTGGTTATTCTAGACACCTTGAATTTCCATATGACTTTTAGGATCAGCTTGTCTATATCTGCAAAAAAGGCTTTGGGGATTGTGATAGGAATTGCATTGAAACTGTAGCTCTGCCTGCTTGTGATTTCTCTCTCTCTGTTGAATAAATAAATAAAATCTTAAAAAAAAAAAAAGAATACTCTCTTGATTCATGAACCTGTGATTTTTTAAGACCTAATTTCTTTCATTGACCTGTTTTTCATTGTGTATGTCTTGTATTTTTTGTTAAATTTATTGCTAAGTATTTTATTCTTTTTGACACTATTTTTGAATTTTTTATTGCTAGTGTACAGAAATACAACTGATTTTTCTGTATCCTACAACCTTGCTGGACTCATTTATTCTAATAATTTTTTTAAAAGATTTTATTTATTTGACACAGTGAGAGATCACAAGTAGGCAGAGAGGCAGGCAGAGAGAAAGGGGGAAGCAGACTCCCTGCTGAGCAGAGAGCCCCATGCGGGGCTCAATCCCAGGACACTGAGATCATGAAACGGAGCCAATGGCAGAGGCTTAACCCATTGAGCCACCCAGGTGCCCCTAGTTCTAATAATTTTTCATGGAATCCCTAGAATTTTTAAACATATGAAATGATGTCATTTGCAAATAGAGATAGTTTCATTTTTCCCCTTTCAATGTGGATGCTTTTTCTTGCCTCAAAATTACCCTGGCCAGTGGGGCCCCTGAGTGGCTCAGTGGGTTGAGCGAATGCTTTTGGCTCAGGCCATGATCTTAGAGTCCTGGGACTGAGTCCCGCATCAGGCTCTCTGCTCAGCAGGGAGTCTGCTCTCCCACCCCCACCTTGCCTGCCTCTCTGCCTACTTGTGATCTCTCTGTCAAATAAATAAATGTTTTTTAAAATTATCCTGGCCAAAACCACCAGTACAGTGCTGAATATACATAGTAAAACTGGACATTTTTGCTATGTTCCTGATCCTAGGGGAAAAGCATCCTGTCTTTTAACATTAAATATGATGACAGCTGTGGATTTTTCTTAGAGGCCCTTTATTAAATTGAGGAAGTTCTCTTCTATTCCCAGTTTGCTGAATATTTTTCTCATGAAAGTGTGTTGGATTTTGTCAAATGACTTTACTGTAGCTATTGAAATGATCATGTGACTTTTGTTTATTTAAATACTATGGTATATTACATGGATTTTCATATATTGAACCAACCTTGCATTCTGAGATAAATCCAACTTTATCATGGTTTATAATTATTTTTTTGTAAAGATTTTATTTATTTGACAGAGACAGGGAGAGAGAGAGAGCACAAGCAGTGGGGAGCAGCAGAGAGAGAGAGAGAGAGAGGGAGAAGCAGTCTCCCTGCTGAGCAGGTAGCCTGGGATGGGGCTATAATTCCAGGACCCTGGAATTATGATCTGAGCTGAAGGTAGATGCCTAATTGACTGAGCCACCTAGATATCCCTGTAATTATCTTAATATAATGTTGGATTTGGTTTACTAGCATTTTGTTAAAGAATTTGCATCTATAATAATCGGGCATATTAATCTTTAGGGTTTTTTCCCCTGTGTTATCTTTGTCTGGCGCTGGTATCAGTGTAATGCTGGCATCACAAAATGATGATCCTCTTCCTTCTTGCAAGAGTTTATAAAGGATTGGTGTTAATTCTTCTTTAAATGGTTAGTAGGTGTTTTTCCCCCAAATTCTCATCTACTTGGAACTTCAAAACAAGAGCTTATTTGAAATAGAATCTATTATTCTCCTGAACCTGCCATAACAAAGTGCCACACATTGAGTTGATTAAACAACAGAAGTTTATTATTCTTGAGTTCTGGAGGCTCAAAGTCCAAAATCAAGGTTTTGGAGGGTGGATTGCTTCCAAGGGCTGAGGGATGATCTGATAATCTGTTTTTACCCCTCTCTCCTAGCTTCTGGTTGCCTCAGGCATTCCTTGGCTTGTAGATGTTGTTCTACCCATGTTTTCTCATCCTTCTTAATGTGTCCAAATTTTCCCTTTTTATCAGGACCTCAGTCATATTGGATTAGAGTTTACCCTAACAATCTCTCTCTCTCTCTCGATTGCTTCTGTAAAGACCCTATTTCTAAATAAGTTCATATTCTGAGGTACTCAGGATTAGGGCCTTAACATATCTTTCCTAAGATATGTGACATAATTCAATCTATAACTGTGTGATAACAGTGTCTTTGCAGGTGTAGTTAGTTGAGAAATTCATACTGAATTAGAGTAAGTCCCTAAGTCCAATACAACTGGTGACCATATAAAAGGAGAGAAAGAGAGGTACAGAAAGTATAATGCCATGTGTAGACAAAGGCAGAATTTGAAGTGATGCATCTGCAAGGCAAGGATTGTCAGTAATTATGGGAAGTGATGAGAGAGACATGAAACAAGTTCTCCCTCAGAGCTCCCATTCTGTGTTCTCTCCTTTTGGGTCGCAGATGCATGTATTTTATCCTCGAGGCTCTTTTTCCCTCCCTCAGTCTTTTTCTCTATCTGTGATTCAGTTTGGAAATTCTCAATTGATTTGTGTTCAAGTTCATGGACCCTTTTTTCTATTGTATCACATTCAATTGATTTAAATATATATGTATTACATATATATTTGTAATACATATATTTGTATTACATATATATTTAAATATGTATTACTTATATATTTGTATACTTATATATGTATTACTTATATATTTGTAATACATATATTTGTATTACATATATATTTAAATATATATGTATTACATATATATTTGTAATATATTTGTAATACATATATTTGTATTACATATATATTTAAATATGTATTACTTATATATTTGTAATACATGTATATTTAAATCAATTGAATGTGATTATATATATAATTTATATATATTATATATATATATTTTAATTTTAGGATTTTAGGATTCTTATTTTTCTTTTCCACTTTCTAGATATCTTCTGAAATTTTCCACCTCTTGATTATATCCATTTTTTTCTGTATCTTAAAAAAACCAAGCCATTTATATTGAACTTGTCTGCTAATTCCATCATCTAGGTCATCAGTGAGTCCGCTTTTTGTTGGGCCACTTTCTTGTTTCTTTGTTAATTTTTGTTTTGTACTGGACAACTCAATATTGTAACTGATGTACCCAAGAGTTGTGTATTATGCTATGTTCCTCTGAAGACTGCTGAATTTTGTCCAAGGAAGCAGATTATTGGCAGAGCAACTGGATGTTGCATAGGCTTGGTTGTATACTTTGTTAGGTCTGGCCTTTCCCCCACTTTGTCCTTGGCCCTAGGAATAGCCCCAAGTCCTTAAGAAATGGTCTTTATTCCTACACATGGCCTTGGGTTTCAATATACAGGCATACTTGGTTTTATTGCACTCCAGTGTGGTTCACAGATACTATTTCTCACCTTGCATTGAGCAAGTCTGTTGATGCCATTTTCCAGTGGCATTTGCTCACTTCATGTCTGTGTGTCATGTTTTGGTAATTGTTACAGTATTACAAATGTTCTCATTTTTATTGTATTTGTCATGGTGATCTGTGATTTGTGATTACAACTCACTGAAAGCTCAGATAAGAGTTAGCATTTTTTATCATTGAAGTATTTTTAAGGGTACCTGAGTGTCTCAATTGGTTTGAGTGTCTGGCTCTCAATTTTGGCTAAGGTCATAGTGTCACGGTTGTGGGATTGAGCCCCACTGCTCTGTGCACAGCAGAGTCTGCTTGAGGTTCTCTCTCTCCTTCTGCCCCTGCAAACACTGCTCATGCTCTCTCTCTCTCAAAAAAACCCAAAAAACAAAAAACAAATTATATACATCGGACATAGTGTTTTTAGACATAATGCTATTCACACTTAACAGATTATAGTAAAGTGCATACATAACTTTCATATGTACTGGGAAACCAAATAATTAATTTGCCTTCTTTTATTGCAATATTTGCTTTATTGCAGTGGTCTGGAATTGCGCCTGCATTATCTCCACTGGTATGCCTGTAAAGTCTCAAGTGTTTATCAAGCCCCTTCAAATGGAAGGTCTGTTCTTGGCCTGGGAAATGGCTGAGATCTCTGCTTAATTCTGCCTTGTAGTTTTTTTCTCTGGACTTCTTGGACTCTCATCCTGTGCTCAGTCACATCAGGCAAGCATTTGAAGAAATTCAAATGCAGATTTGGGGGCTCCTCTAGGGCTCCCTCGTTATATTCTTCAATTTCCCACCCCTCTGCTCATAAATAAGACTTTTCACCCCTCAGCCTAAGACAATAGTCACTGTGTGTGTGACTGCTACTTCTAGTAGGTTGTGTGCATGGAAATGCTCTTTGGGGAAAAGTTATACATATGTTACCTTACCCAGAAGGTCCTTTTATTTTTTAAAAGATTTTACTTACTTGTGTAAGAATTTACTTACTTGTGGGGAATTCTGTAGCAGTGGAAGACTTTTTAGAAGATATTGATGCCAGCAAGATAAATATCTTACTGGCCCCCCCGTACTTTATTGCAGTATTATTTACATATGATAAAATGCATATATCCTCCTAAATACATAGCTCAGTAAAACTTTAAATTATGTGCATGTTGCCATTATCTAAATCAGTTTAAACTAATTCCATCATTCCAGAAAGTTATCATGCCTCTTTTGAGTCTATATACTCACCCAGAGGTAAAGCACCTTAGGTTTGTTTTGCCTATTCTTGAGCTTCATATAAATATGTTCTAGCATTCTTCCTTCAGTATTTTTAGTTATCCATATTGTTCTACCAGTAAATCATTTTTAAAAAATTGTAGACTAGTATTTCAATAACCATTACTTGATTATCCATTATGTTATTGACAGATATTTGAGTAGTTTCCAGGCTAGGGGTTCTTTTAGATCTGCTCTCAATATTCTTGAATGCATCCTAATGTGGGCGATACGTCTTATCCCTAGAAGTGGAATCCCAGAGGAGACATGCATTTGTATAAAACTGGCAAGCAGCTTTCCATGGTGATTATACTAACTTAACACTTCTGCCCACTGCTGCCCTTGCTCGCCATTCAGGCAGGTGTGCAATACTGTTTCCTGGTGGTTTCATTCTGCCTTCCCTGGTGGCTGATGTTGGAACACCCTTTTCTATGCTAATTGTGCATCTGAATAGTTTCTGTGAAGTGTGTATTCAAGTCACTTATTAACTTTTATACTGTGTTGCTTTTGCAGTGGCTTTTAAACTGTTTTCCTGCGAGTGAGTCCTTTGCAACTGTTTTGTCCTTGGCTGCAGCATTGCTTTTCACTTTAGTATCTGATGAGAAGAGCGTAATTTTCGTGAAATCCGTTTTTTTTTCTTTTATGAAGTTTATGTCCTAAGATATCTTTTAGTATCCTAAGAGTCATGAAGATAGTCTGTTTTCTTCTCCATGATTTGCTTCGCCCTTCACATTTGGGTCCTGTGATCATGATGAACACCTTGTGCACTGTGTGAAAGCATCAATGTTCAGAGACTTTCCCTATGGAGTTACTTGTGTAGTTGTTGAAAAGCCAATGACCATATGTATTATGGGTCTGCTTCTGGACTCTGTTCTTAATGCACTGATCTGTTTGTCCTAACTCTAATATCACACTCTTAATTACTGTAATTTTAAAGCAATTCATGAAATCGAGTAGTGTTTTCTTCCAACCCCATTCCCCCATCCCCCTTCTTCAAGGTTATCTTGGCTGTTCTGGATCTGTTGGATTTCCATATATATCTGCAAATTTTTAAAAGAAAGCCTCACGGGATTTTTATTTCATTGGAATCTGGCTTCGAGAAATCAATTTGTGGGAAACAGATCTTGACAGTATGCAGCCTTTCAATTCATGAATATATTTATTGCAGCGTTCTGTAGTTTCAGCAACGTTTTGTAGTTTTGTAGGGTAGAAGTCTTAGATATTTCTTGTTAACATTCTAGGTATTTGACTTGTTTGATAGGATTACAGATGGTAAGAATTTAAAATTTAATTTGTTGCTAGTATATAGACAATATGACTGAGTTTTGTCACATTTCCTGCAAAACTATTAGTTCTAGTAGATCAAGCAAATTCTTGTTAAACTTCAGGAAGTCAGAGAATGTTTAGTGTTATATAATTGAGAACACATCTAATTTTCCAGAATAAAAAATGGTTGTCTTTGTATACCTCTGCTCACAGCTGCTGCCTCAGAAACACTACCTTCTGATTTACTTTCTTCTTTAAAAAACATGTAATTCTGGAGTTCAGTCTGCTTTTGGTGTATTTCTTGAAAGATGGGGAGAGCACCAGACCTACAGAACTTCTCTTTTCCAGCTAAATGTAGACTAGGGAAATGAGGACATGGCCTACATGCTGCCCTTCATTTTACTATTTTTTGAGACTGCCAATTAGAACAGAAAGACGTTAAAATGGATTGGGATTAGAATAAGGTGAATACATTTGAGAGATTCAGATTATCCTTGTCACATTTATGAGTTCTTCAGTGAGCCAATAATAATCCCCTTTTCATCTTTGGCTTTCTTTCGGATTCATTTTTTTTCTTCCCAGTTTGACTTATTAATAGTGGTTAGCATACAGCCTGACCTACAAATGGATATAATGACTAGGGATCCATTTTAACTTCAAATAAATCAATGTAAGGCACAACTATTGAGGAATATTTTATATTTTTCAAAGTATGAGGAATTCTTTAATTAGAAAAATAAAGGCAATGGGAATATCATCAGGTTCTAAAAGTACCCATGAATTAAACCACTCACATCCCCCTCTTAAAAAACAAAACAAAACCTTAAATCACATTGCTATTAAGCTTTCTTACAGTAAGAAATAAGACCAAGCTATACTAGAGTATAAAAACCTGAAATTCTGAGCATGAAAATAATTTATTAGACATCTGGTTTATTCAAACATAGAGGCCTAATGAAGACAGAATTAACAGAGCTCATGGAGTGGGGCGGGCGGGGAGAGGGGGAACCAATCCAGCACCTACTTCACTGCAAATTTCCTGGGGACAAAATTTCTGCATTCTGTACTACAGTCTCACCCTAAAGCCTCCACATGTGCTTCATATTCTTGATACTGATTAACTTGAATAGGAGATGAGAAACTTTCCGTGCACTCAACTTCACAAGTAGTATTAGTGACAGAACTTTCAGAAACATTCTTAGGCACAACAAATAGCACTGCCTGCAGTGAGAGTCCTTGATAATCAAAGAAAAGAATGTCGCTAAATATAACCTTACAAATAAGGAAATACACTTTTGCCAATGAACTGCTTTACATATCAGAAAAAAATGTCACAATGAGATCTTTTATGAAATTAACTCAACTTTTAATTGATTCTGAAGTTATTTTGTGGTATTAAAAATCAGAAAAAATAAAATGAATTTAACCTAAACGGAAGAAATGCAGGACTAATGTGGAGCAGTAGCTGCAGTTCTTCGGTTAACTCATTAAAACAAGGTCAAACATTTTCAGTCAAATTTTATTAAAAAAAAAAAAAAAAAAGGGCAGCAGATCACCATTACAATTCAAGAACCTAATCTAAATATGCACTTGACAATAAAGCACATCTGAGTATGGAGTGAAAAAAGTTTTCCAAAAAAACATCCATTGTATCCTCTCTAAATATCCAAATAATCACTTCTGCAGGCCTTTTGTTGAGTGGAATCATAAAGAACTGAAGATTTATTGCTGTGAAAATAAATCTGTAGTACAGTAGTATGAATCTTGGGTATTAAGCATAATCAGCTGAATCAAGTTAAGAAGTTCAAGATCTAATAAGAAATTTGTATGTGAAAGTCTACAAGCCAGTTGACCCAAGAGCAACTGAGAGATCTAACGTGTTCAGTGAGACCAGACATTATGTTAAATCTTCATTCTTTGAAGGCAATTAAAAATTACAATTCCAACAGCCCATAAACCAAATAAAAAATTGAAGAAAGCAATTAAAACTATGTTCAAAGAGCCATTTTTTTCCCAGCTCAATTTCAGCACCCCAAGGAAAAAAAAAAAAGCATCCATGACTATCACAGATGAAAATGAATGTCATTGGAATCAGTTATTTTTCCCCACTGAGGTATAAAATCTATATAGAAATTTGATACTATACTATAACAAATTGTACTTCTCATAGTTCTGTTTTAATTTCCTTTAAACCCTGTTTAATATAGTTTTCTTCTTAAATCGTAAAAATGTTGTTTTCATGATTCTGAAACTGGTTCCAGTTCTTTTTCACTTATTTTTATATCAATATTTAATATACTGGTTACCAGTTCTAATCAGAAAAAAAATCTTGGAAATCTCTTCATTAGGATCACACGTTCAGCAGCAGTTACTGACGTGCAAGCAAACCGTACGAGGGGCAGCTCCGGAAAGCACATTGTGTTGATTGCATCATTGTCTGAATATTCTTTACCGTGATTCTTGATGACTCTTATGACTTTCAATCTTGTAAACATCAGTGTGCACAGTCTCGCTACTATGTAGTTTCACGTCCTTTGGACAAGAAGGCTGGTTCACAGCTAGTGAAAAGCGAGAGGAGTCTAAGTTTTAATGGCTGATAAACCTTACATCCCCGGAGGAGGAAAGCACTTTTCCTTTTTTGCTACTTAAGAATGTGGCAGAAATGTATGCTGAGGTAGCCCAGTCAATCCTTATTTTTTTTCTTTTTTCTTTTCTTTTCTTCTTTCTTTTTTTTTTTTTCTTTTTTTCTTTTTTTTGTAAATTTGGTCTCAGAATATTTCTGGAAGGGTGACATTTCGAAGAAGCCACTGCTGGGACCGGCTTCCATTGCAGTCTCTTATGCTGGGCACCTGGCTATCCTCTTCTGTGGCTTTATCCAGGCACTGATTACTGTTCACATGCTGCAGGGTTAATTTCTGAAAGTGACAGAAAAGAAATCTTAACATGAAAGTGAAAAATAAAATTCACACATCTCAACCATCATTTTTGGTAAGACTTAAACTGCTCTGCAGAAAAGCGTCTACATAAAGACCGCCGTAAGAGCTATGTGGGAGGGAGAAAGGCACTGGGGTAGAGGGGGTTATGCTGACTTGAAGTAAGATAACCAAAATGCTAAGTCCCAATTCTGCACAAGCTCTAAAGCACTGGGAGAAATTTCACTTTTGTGCTTCAGCTTCCGGGGGGAAAAAAAAATCAGATTAGTGGTTCCTAATTTAGGATCCTCAACCTATTTTCAAAAAGCTATTTCAAAATCACTTCACTTCCCTGTGATAAGGCTGTTCAAATTAATTCTGTGATTCCAAACCTCAAGTTCTTAGAAACTCAGGTCCTTTAGAATACTCAAAATCTTAAGAGATTGTAAGACTGATGAAGCAGCCCTTAATAAATGGCTGAGAGATGCAGCTATATAATTTTCTATGTTCTTGTCTGTGCTACGGATCTGATGCTGTCATGTTGATTTTGAATATTTCAAAACGTCAGGACAGAGGAGGGTTAGGAGTGATTAGTGTAGGTCAGTTCATTTGTTACTCAAAGAAGCAGTGTAGGAATGTGAATTAAGCATTATCCTGTAAACATACAACTATAAGGAAATGTAAAAAATGTTTACTAACACACATTTATTTGACTGATACTCATCCCTCTATTTTAATGTAATTCTTTTATCTGGAACATGACCTTTTCATGGGGACTGTTGTCACTGTACTCAGAAGAGGACCCAGTTGGCACTGACTAGTCTCCAGAGAGAAAAAGTTTGATGAAGGATAAACAGTTGACAGCTGTAACCTTTGAAGGAGAGGATAAGAGCTGTCATTTTAACTGCCTGAAGTCTACTTGTAACCTAGAAAAGATAATTTGCTGGCTCTTGCCCTTTATCTCTAGATATAACTGGATCAAAATCTGCAATTTATTCTAGAAAGGACAGTTACGATCATCAAAGCACGAGAACCTGGTGTCATGAACCAAATGTAATATAGAATATAAGTAAGATGAAGATAGTATGGGACCGTGCAAAGACCCTTGGGTCTAGAATTCCGGGCTTGAGATACTGTTACATCATTTTATCTGCTCTGTGACCAATAATCTTTAAATAATCTTTATGTAACAAAGGGTAAGTTCCATTCTGGGCTGCAGTGTCTCTACCTATAAAACAAGGCCCTGGGTTTTATTCTAGGGTTCCTTTGGAACCTAAGACATCATGACTCCCTGGCACCCGGCTGGCTCCAGGGAGCATGTGGGACTCTTGATCTTGGGTTCTTGAGTTTGAGCCCCATGTTGGGTACAGAGATTACTTAAATAAATAAAACTTAAAATATGTCAGTAATTTATTTTTTTTATTTCTCTAGCTTGCTGTGTTTCTGACCGATGGAGGCAGGACAACACTGACAGGCTGTCCCGGAGCTCCCTGTGCAGCTGGCGGAGTGTAGGCAGCTGCAGCGCGATGTGACTCCTCCCTCTGCCCAACTCGGGCCTTATCCCTCTCCTTTTTACAGGTGCTGATCCAAAGGCTGCTGCCTACTAAACACTGTGAACACTAAACTTTATCTGAGTCTGCTTCTGGTAGAACCCAGCCTGCAAACTAAAATTTTATCTCAGACAAGACTCTGTGCAAAAAGCTCCAGACGGTTTAAAATTTTACACTCATAACTGCTGCTTTCTAAATCCCCTAAACCCACTTTAAGCTCCTTAAATTTCTAACCACATATCTACTTCTGGAATACCAGGTGTGGTGGACTGCGTAGATCATACACAGGCTACAGGCAGCCATTCCCACTTCTGTCTCCCTCACACCAGCGACACCGGAACCCCAATGCCTGTTTAACCAGCCTCCCTGTCAGCTGGTGGAGGGGGTGTCAGGATGAGATAAAGTTCTGGCCCATAAGACAGCAGACTCTGCAGGGGAGGTCCAGGAGAAGCTCTGGCTTTCCTGATAAAGAGCAAAACATGGGGTAGGGTGATGTCCCCTCTTCTCTTTCTCTTCCCTCGAGTTGGGATATGAGGGTAAGAGCTACAAGAGCCATCTGTGGCCACAAAAAAGGCTAGGAATATGCAGCAAAATTATCCCTCACACCACTGTGCCACTGAATCTCTACCCCAGAAGCCACTTACTTCCACTCATTAAGAAGAGTAAGCCCGTATTTGTTCATGCTACTATAAACAGGTTTTGTGTTTCCTAACAGACTGTCATTTTTCACTGAATGGGAGATTTATTGATTTTTTTTCAAAGATTATTTTAGAGAGAACATGAGCTGGGAAGGAGGGGCAGAGGGATAGAATATCAAGCAGACTCCTGCTTAGCATGGAGCCAGCCTCAGGGCTCGGTCTCACAAGCCTGAGCTCACAACCTGGACACTTAACTGACTGAAGCACCTGGCGCCCTTCCTGCTGAGTCACTGTGGGGTGCCCCTGGCACAAAGCATCTGAGGGCCGAGAGGCTGCACGGCCTGTAGTGCTGGAGCAGCTGTGCCCAGAGCGGCGGCAGCCCATGCCCAACCCCAGAACAGCCGGTTCAGGCCATTTCTAACAGTGCTATTAACTGAACTCTTATATTTAGAGTTACTTTTACCATAGTTTGACACCCGGGATTTATAAAGCACAGTCTCTGCCCTCTAGGAGTTAACAGTGGAGAGAAGACTGGAACAGAAACAAGTACAAAGCAGTTGAGCACGACAGGTCAGGGAGGATTGGAACTAGAAGAGAGGGAGCTGATTTCTAGCTGGGCTTCAGGGAAGCGATGTCAGAGCTGGACCCTCAAGATGGAGTAGGATTTGTCAGAAGCAGAGGTTAACTATATGATCTTCAGTGCAGGTACGAGGGTACAGGGCATGTTCTAGGAACAGTAGGGCTGATGACTGAAGCAGCCCAGGGTTTGCATATGACATGGTCATATGGCACAATCTCCATGGAAGGGGAAGAAAGCAGCAGTGGAGTAATCCAAGCAGATGGAGAGAGAGAAAGCTAAGAGAAGACACTAAGCAGTAGTGCATCTAAAGCCAATGGATAAAAGTTAAAATCTCATCTGTTCCCCAACAGTAAATGCTAACAGAGAAGTTAGGGGGAAAGAGACAGAAATGGTCGTGGCTTTGCATCCAGGATCTGTTTCGGTAGTGTCAGGCTGAGGCAGGAGCTAAGGCTGGAGAACCAGAGGCATGAATGTCAGCCACTCACTGTGATATAACACAGGATGGATTACAGAAAGTCAAGCAGAAGAAGTCTTTCCTAATGTGAGAGAGACAACTGCAGGTGCAGAGGAAAAAGAACCAGAGAGTAAGACCTACTGAAGATTCTGGAACTGGTTCCAGAACTATAAAGCAAAAGCACAAGTTGGGAGGTTAGCCAGGTACAAGGCACAGGAGACTCACTGGGCATGCTTTGATGGATTCTTCATGCACCTCCGTGTGAGTACAACATACAGTGTGTGGCAAGTGGGAGAGGTTCCAGAGGAAAGCAAAGATAAAAAGTTTTGTTATATGTCACAGAACAATCATGAGCCAGAGAATTTCATTATTTAAAGCTCACCTCATACTTAGGTGTTTAATTCAGTAATTTAAACAGGCTCCTCCTGGCTCCATTTCTCCCATGCAAGACAACAGAGCTTGAGGACAGACAGAAGAAAGAGTGGCTATAATGGCAACAAGGACCAGAACTGGAGGCAAGGCCAATTACCAGGGAGATTATAAAACATGTCTCTTTTACTTGGGTTGTTTTTCCCATCTGTCCACTTTTTTTAAAATTTATTTTTTTAAGATTTTATTTATTTGACAGAGATCACAAGTAGGCAGAGAGGCAGGCAGAAGGAGAGGAAGAAGCAGGTTCCCCGCTGAGCAGAGAGCCCGATGCAGGGCTCAATCCCAGGACCCTGGGATCATGACCTGAGCCAAAGGCAGATGCTTAACCCACTGAGACACCCAGACGTGCCACCATCTGTCCATTTTTAGAGTGTAAGAACAATCTGCTACATATTCAAACTCTAAGAATTAATTCTTTTCACTATAAAGAATTCCTTCTTCTAGCTACAAAACACACTTAATTTCACTCCTATATGCAATCGATTAACTTACCACTGGATCATACTCCCAAAGTTGGTTGCCTTTTAGGTGGTGGCATTTGAGCATTGTGACTGGGCCATTAAGTTTAGAGACATCCAAGCAAAGGTCATCTGTTCTAATTTCTTTGTTGGCAGTATAAGAGAAAACCTGAAAAAGATGCACACATATAAGCTTTAACACTAAAAGAAAGCAGCCAGTAATCTGGAAGAAAAAAAAATATTTCAAGATTTTTTTGAACTTGAGTAATGTAGTATTAGGAGAATGACTCAGAAAAGCTACTGCTAATTTTGCACAGAGGAAAGAAAAAAATGACCTTGAGCTCTCTGTATACACTGAGTGTATTGTCAAGAGCTGTCATCTGTTTGACTAAAAAGGGCAAAGTAAATCTCATGCACAGCAATGTAAATACAGTTCTCACAAAGGGGCCTTTTACAAATGTTTCATTTAAAAATAATCAGATTAAAAGCTCCCTTCTCCTAAAAGGTCTTTATTATTGTCTCTTCATAGGTAGGAAAATATTTCCTGAATGATGTAATGAGATAAAAGGGGCATAAGATTAAAACAAATCCAAAAATTATTCCTTTTCAAGCTTTACTAAAATACTCACCTGGTTACCTCCCATACCATGACAGTTAAAAATTCCAACTTTTTCATTCTCTTTTCTGGCCATGTTATCTAGACACTGATTTGTTTCCACATTTCGTATCTATGGGACAATAATGAAAACAGAGGAAGTGAGAGGTAAACTGGACAAACACATACACAGATACGTATGCACAGTAAGGTCTGAGCTTTCCACTACACACACACAGAGCGGACCGGACCGACAGCAGGATGCTCAGCGGCCTTGTTGCACAATCAATCCTTCGAGTTCCCTCACATTCCAAATTCCATCTTGATGACTGTCTAGGAAAGAGTGGTAAGAGATGTCCTCTTGGGTAAGACATTTGGTAATCACCAGGATGTCTAATGAAACCGAGATTCTAAATTATCAGGGATCCTAAACTAGAAGACTTGATGTAGGAAGAGGGGAGATTGCCTCGTTAGAGTAGATACTCCTAAACATAAATACAGTCCTGACGTTCCCCTTAACCGGGCAGGGGAATAACTACTGACGGGATGGTCTGGAACCCTGATACAGTACTTCCTGTGAAAACTGTTCTGGGACGCACCTAAATTATTTGAAAGTAATGAGGATTACAGAGGGCATACAGTAATTATAAGTTTGTTTTAAAGTGGATTTGGCAAGCAATGTGGTTACCTCAACTCAGGGCCTGGGCAGGGAGAAATGTGTCGAATGACACGGCAGACAACCTCCTGTGTTGGCTGTTTGTGTTAATGTCTCACAGTGCTGTCTGGTAGAACTTTCGTTGACGATGGAAGTGTTCTCTACTTGTGCCATCCAACATGGTAGCTACTAGCCTGTGTGGCTATTGAGTACTTTATTATATTTCTTCTTTTACTTCTTGCTATTGGGCACTAAATATCCGGCTAGTGTGACTGAGGAACTGACTTTCAAATTTTATTTAATTTTAGTTCATTTAAATACAGCCACTGGTGGCAAGCAGCTACCACACGGGATGTGCAGGACAGATGCGGATACAAAGGCTAAAGTTTTCCATGGTTTGAGAGGAACTCCTTGTCAGTGATGGGAAACAATGTGCACACACGCTAATGAAGCCAAGTTACCACATCCTTATCCCTCTGTGAAAGGCACATAAAAGTGCCCACTTCCGGTTCATACTTTCTGGAATTAGCAGAAATCTTAATGGATCTAAATTATTTCCAGGAGGAAAGTTAGCAGGCTAATGGTCCTTTTTATAGGATTTGTTTATGTCTGAGTAACACATCTTTCCTTACAGAGCCAGGCTTGCCAAGGAGCCAAACCAAAAAGGTCCCAAGCACCATGTACAACGGGTGAGGAAAACAGGAAATAGGGAGCTTTCCACCTGGATCACAGCAACGTCTGAAATACAGTGGTCAGGGGGAAAGGGGTGCATTTCTGAGGCAGGTGGGCAGGAGTGAAAGTTTGGGTATGGGGACATGCAGATGTGGGTTTCTTTCCCTACTCTAGCATTACTAGCTACGAGACCGTGACCAGTTTGCACTCTAAGACGGTAACTCCCAGAACCATGATCTGAACAAAATCATCCAGCCAAGCGTTGACCTATGTGCCACCATACGGGGGGGGGTTTGTGATCAAATGTGTCTAAAAATTACTGGGTTAAACAGATTTAAATAGGTTTTTTGCTGAAGGACTTCTCAAAGCAGTTTACTATACCGTGACTTTTGGTAGGGGTGGGGATGGGTGGTAGAGAAAGATGTTAAGATATAACAAGCAGCATTTCCCAAACATTTCTGATCACAAAATCTACTTCCTCCTCCCCCATCCCCTGCCTTTCTAGTTGAGCAGCTTGGGGGACATTAGACCTCAGTATTCTTTAGAACACAGTAACTGGGAAAGCTGTAAGAACCTCAGTTTCTCATCTGTGTAACGGGGTACCAATCTCTCCCAGGTTTGCCGAGGGCGCTCAGTAAGGTAACACATGCAGAAGCCTAACAGAAACTCACACGTAGAAGGCCCAGGATAAATGTCAGGTTTTCTTCCTTATCCACACATTCAGCAACTCATCTATCATTACATCTATCATTATAATATGGAAGTTGAAAATAACTGTGAACACACTCATTCCTGGGAACAGACAGGAACCAAGAGCCTAGGTTTCTTAGTTTTTGCTTATTCTCCTCCAGAAGGTGGAACAATACAGACAATTAAAGATTTCTGGAATCTCGTATAACGGAATCTGGATTCACTTTTTCCCTCTCGGCCATAAGAGAAATATTGGTTGGATATGAGAAAGAGTATGGGTGTTAATGGTTACGAGCACAAGCTCTCAAGCCATATTGTCTATGTTCAAATTCCACCTCTTCCATTTCGCAGCTGTGACCTGAGGATGTTGTTCAAACCATTTAGGTATGCCTAAGTTTCCTTACTGTCAAGTGGAGATAATAGCACCTGTATCTCATAGTGTTGGTTTGAGGATGACATAAAGCACTCAGACCGGCACCTACAGAGTTCATGCTCACTACATATCTTAGGGTTGTTAGATCTGCCGAGAGAAGCCATGGGTTAGTCCGTAAGACTGACTAAGCTGTCAAAAGGTCTGACTTATTTGGTTTCTTTGGTTGTTTATTTTATTTATCGCCTTGATTAACAGTTATTAGATATCACAAAGACACACATCTACTCAGTTCCAGATTTTACAGGAGCTATGAGAGTCAGACTTAGTGAAGGTAGAGACTAAATTCCTACCTCTCATTCCCTTTTACTCTAAAATCCTAGGATTTCAGGATTCTCCAGACCTTTGATGTATGACAAAAGATCCCCAAACGTCTAAATTCCAGTTTTTAGCACAGTAAAGCTCATGTAGCTGGAGTTATGATCCCAGCATGAGATCCCCAGCTGCACTAGGGTGGGTGCTTAAGAAAGACCCCAACCCCCAAAGTTAGAGCAACTGTATAGGATGGCCTGATCTTAAGGGCAAACAAGCTTAGGACCATCTGCTTTGTTAAAAAGGCAGTGACAAGCAGGCCACGGATGATAAAATCTGTTTTTAAAAAGCCAGCTGTTAAGAGGCAGGTAAAGAACAAACTTGCCTTGGCAATCATCTACTGTGGGTTAGACATCTCCTGTGGGTTAGCTCTTTATAATACGCCTGTATTCTGGCCCAGCGAACAATGCCTAGGTATTATCCAAAATTGGGTCAATTCAAGGGGAAAAAACAACTCCTTCTCTATTCTAAAGGCAAGGTATACTCCCAACTATATGGTCAACTAATCTTTAATAAAACAGGAAAGAATATCCAAAGGAAAAAACAGTCTCTTCAAAAATGGTGTTGGGAAAACTGCACAGCAACAATGCAGAAGAATGAAAATGGACCACTTTCTTATACCACACACAAAAATAAATTCAAAACAGATGCTTTTATCCATTTCTAAACATGAGGCAGGAAACCATCAAAATCCTAGAGGATAACTCAGGCAGAAACCTCTCTGACTTTAGCTGTAGCAACTTCTTACTAGACATGTCACCAGAGAGAAGGAAAACAAAAGCAAAAAAATACTGTGACTTCATCAAGATAAAAACCTTCTGCACAGGGAAGGAAGCAATCAACACAACTAAAAAGGTAGCCAATGGGATGAAAGAAGTTATCTGCAAATAACATATCTGATAAAGAGTCAGTATCCAAAAATCTATAAAGAACTTATCAAATTCAACATCCAAAAAACCCAAATAATCCAGTTAAGAAATGAGCAGAAGACCTTAGAGGCTGGGGGGCGGGGAAGAAATGGACAGAAGACAGGAATAGACACTTTTCCAAAGAAGACATCCAGATGGCTAACAGACACATGAAAAGATACCCAACGTCACTCATCATCAGGGAAAATCAGAACCACAATGAGAAACCACCTCACACCTGTCAGAATGGCTAAAATTAACAACACAAGAAACGGGTGTTGGAGAGGATGTAGAGAAAGGGGAACACTCTTACACTGCTGATGGGAATGCAAACTGGTGCAGCCAGTCTGGAGAACAGTATGAAGGTTCCTCAAAAAGTTAAAAATACAACTGTCCTATGATTCAGCAATTACACTACCAGATATTTACCTAAAGGATACAAAAATAGATTCAAAGGGATACATGCACCCCCATGTTTACAACAGCATTATCAATAGCCAGACTATGGAGAGAGCTCAAATAGCAAATGTCCACTGACTAATGAATGAATAAAGATTGTGTGTGCGTGTGTGCATGCGCACATGCGTGCACTGGAATATTAGCCATCAAAAAGAACGAAATCTTGCCATTTGCAACAACGTGAATAGACCTAGAGTGTATTATGCTCTATGAAATAAGTCAGAGAAAGACAAATACCACAGGATCTCACTCATGTGGAATTTAAGAAACAAAACAGATGAACATATGGGAAAGGGGGAAAAAGGAGAGGGAAACAAACCACAAGAGACTCTTAATGATAAAGAACAAACTGAAGGTTGATGGAGGGAGGTGGGCAGGGAGACGGGCGAGATGGGTGACGGGTATTGAAAGCACTTCTTGTGATGGGCACTGGGTACTGGATGTAAATAACGAATCATCAAATTCTACTCCAGAAACCAATATTGCACTGTAGGTTACTTAAGTAAAATATAAATAAATTTTTAAAAAGGCAAATTACAGGAGCAACTGCTATAAATCTTCCCATGGTACAGCCCCCATATACATTCCATGGTACACTGAAAATTTTGATGGCCAATATTCACCCTCCCACAAACAACCCCCCTTGGCCGGAATGTGGCTACAACAAAGGGAACAGTCTCATTAATGAAGCAAGAAACAGCATACTCATCTGCTTGAGGATGAATTTCTTAAATGACAACAAAGTTCAGAGGCGCTCGAGTCAAGCCTGAAGTAGCCTCAGTAACAACTAAGGGTGAACAGTAACCTGTACTCACCCTGGCATGGACTGAACAGTTTCACTCTGACTCACCACTATTAGTCCCTGGGCTCCCCTCTGTGATGTATTTGCTCTCTGACACCCTACTCTACATCTCTTCCTCGTTCCCTACCTGCCCCCCCCAATCAATACCCTCTCTTCACTTTCAACTGACAATCTTCTGTTCAATAAGGAAACAAAAGAATCAGAAGAGCTCATACTTCCACCACAAACTACCTGCTTCTACCCTCAATTCAAATGACCCTAACATTTGTCCCCACTCCCTCCACCTTCCTTTCTATTTCAATGGATGCCCTGCCTTCTCATCCTGTCCCCCACCATGATCATCTACTAAACATGACTCCTACAATCAATAGCTCTTTTTTAGCAAACAACCCCCCCGCTTTCCTCCATATTCCTCTTTAGCTACCAACCATTTCTCTGCTCTCCTTTAAACAAAATTTCTTACAAGACTTGCCACAATCATGATCTCCACTTCTTTGAAGCCATTAGGGATTTTGTCCCTACCAATCACCACGGGAACCCTATGGACACAGTGAGATGGTGCCTAATGACAGCTTCTCCTTTGCCAGTCCAATGGCCAGTTCTCTGCAATAGTCTTTCTCAACAGCCAACCACTTCCTCTTTCCTGAAACACATCTTTCACTTAGTCTCTGGGATACCACTCTCTTGGTTCTATTTCAGTGGTCACTCTTCTCTAAATCTTTTTGCCTAATTCCCTCTCATTTCATAAATTCTACATTGTGGAGTTTGGTATGGCTGGATCCTCCTTCCTCCCGCCTCTTCTCCATCTATGTTTGGTCTTCCCAAGGCGATCTCATGAAGTTTTGTTTCATATACTGATAGTCCCTAACTTCAGATCTCCAGCCCCAATCTCTCACTCAGACTGAAGATTTGTAAATGCAATGACCTACCCTGTATCTTTACGTGGATCCAATTTAACATGTCCCAAACTGCACAGCTGAATGTCCCTGTGCCTCCTCCACAAGCCTTCCTATCTTGATAATGCCAAGTTTCCTTCCTAGTATCTCAGGTGAAAATCTTAACACAGTCCTTCACTACTCTTTCCCTTCACCAAGACTCCAGCTCTACTCTTGTCCCCTCATAGTTTTGCTCAATATAGCAATCTGTTCCTTTCCCAGTGAAGGTTTGCTTGGCTCTCTCTGCCTTCCCATCCTCAGAATAAAACATAATGTACTTACTGTGGCCTACCAGCTCTATGTTATCTCACCTTCCGTATGTTTCGACCTTATCTTCTACTACCCTCCCCACCCCAGTTCATCCCATTTCAGACAACGGGCCTCTGCTGTTTCTGGACCGCGCTAAGTACACTCTTATCTTAGGGCCTTTGTACTTGTTTTTCCCTGGGCCTGAAATGCTCTTTCCCCAGGAATTCATATGACTTCCTCATTCACTTCTGTAAATTTCTGCTCAAAATCAAAACTCCTATGAGGGGCCTTGTCCCAACAAAAACAGCAGCAATACTCAAGCCCGCCAGCCATTCTCGTTCTCCTTTGCCCTTAGTACCGCCTGCTATACTGTGTACTTTAAATAGCCAGCTTCCTCCATAGACTACAAGGCTTGCAAGAGCAGAGACTTTATTCCCTGCTGTATTCCTTGTATGTAAGATAGTATCTACAGTAGATACTCAAATATTTGTTGAATGCACGGGAAGACTGAAGAAGTGGCAGCCTCCTATGGAATGGCGGGGTTACTTTCCCTGAGTGTCAGGAAGGTTCAGCCCTGGGATGAGGCCTGCTGTGGCCCGTCCACACATATCATTTGCTGCTATGACTTACATTATATATGGTCTTCCAACTTTCCTTGTCAGTTCTTCACAATTTATCTTTACTTCTTTCATTTCAGGTTAATTAACACCAGGACATTATCTTTAGGAATGTATGCTTTCAACTAAATGGGTCAGTTTGTTAAAATAAGAAGTCTGCAGAAGACACTAAAATATTGAAATAAGAGTCCAACCCTGTAAAGTTAGGAGCAGAACATTCTTATTTTAATAAACTGCAACACGACAAAAAATCAACAAGATTTCAAATTAGGAGGTAGACGGTGTTAACCGACAAGAACTTTCTCACACTTGAGGTTATGTAATTTTAGTATGAAGTGATTCCCTTGTTGGATGTTTAACCTCCACTGCTTTTGATGAATGAGAACATAAATAACCACATAGAATATATATATTTTACCTCTCCCAAAGAGAAATAGTGACGTGGAATCTGGGAATCAGGATAAATATTCTCTAGGTACCAGGAGAAAGGTTTGCATTGTAGTTTGTGTCTTAAACCAAGTCTTGATGATATATCTCCATAATCTACCTTTGTAACACCTGTGGAAAGAAATAACTGACTCTGAATTATTCATATTCTATTAAGTAACAAATTTATACTTAAACATTGCATTTAACAAGCCAGGCAAATGGGAAAAGGGGTACCATTTTGGTGATGTGACAATAGAAGTGATATACCATAAATCCACTGTCCAAAATAAAAAACAAGGAAATATATTTACATGTGTTTTTTTTTTTCAAAGAAAAATGAATTTTTAAAAAAGATTTTGCCAGGGAGCGACAGAGAGAAAATACATGCATACAAGCAGAGGGAGCAGCAGGGTCTCTGCCAAGCAGGAAGCCCAATGCAGGACTTGATCCCAGGACCGTGGGATCATGACCTGAGCTGAAGGTGGATGCTCAACTGACTGAGCTATCCAGATGTCCCAAAAATTAAATTTCTGTGAGAATTAAATACAATGCTTGTGTTACACACAAATGTAACTTTTCCTAGGCTCAGAAGACTTCCACATATGTGAAGGCAAAAATAAGAATCAAGATCTCTTTTGCCCAAATATTAAGCAGAGCAACTGTTTTCGGGAAGGTTTCTCTTGCACAACTCACTGGTGTGTGAACTGTGACTTGATGGTATTGTGGTAATGAAAAAACGAGGCTGGAATGCTAACAATGTCAGGAAGACTTAGGGCTGATGGAACCACTGTTCCCACAACACTCTGAATGGCAGAGAAGTTCCTGGACAGAAGTCCCATGAGGCATGCTACTGTGCTCTGCACTGGCCCTGAGAGACTCAAATTCTCATACAAATGTTCCACATTACAATTAGGTTAAAAATAAAAGAGAACACTTGTAACACCTGGGCTCACAGTAACATCTGCAATACAGGCCCGGATAGCTTCCTGTTACTAACACAGCAGCCACTGTGCTGGGCACTCTGTACACTGTGTGTGATTTCATTTCTTCCTTATGACAACCCTGTGAGGTTGGTGCTTTGCCTCTTCTCAAAGCTTTTCTACCCCCTTCTTACCTCTTCTAAGATGCATTAGGATCAGGGACAAGAAAGTTCTAGTCTTGTCTTTTTTTTTTTTTTTTTAAAGATTATTTATTTATTTATTTGACAGTGAGAGAAATCAGAAGTAGGCAGAGAGGCAGAGAGGCAGAGAGGGAGAAGCAGTCTCCCCACTGAGCAGAGGGCGTGATATGGGGCTCAATCCCAGGACCCTGGGATCATGACTTGAAGGCAGAGGCTCAACCCACTGAGCCACCCAGGCGCCCCTAGTCTTTTATTTCTAATGCAAAATGCTAACCTGGAGAAATTATATAGAAGAAATTCTTGAATTCATCCATCCACACTTCTGCAAGTCGTCTGTTATTTTTATTGATAATCTGTCCTGTGCCTCCTGGAAATGTGTAAGGTGTGGCTTTCCGAAACACGTGTCCAACATGTGAGCAGGTGACGATCTCTAAAGTCCCTCCACATTGCCAGATCTGAAAACAATGATGGTTTATTTATTTATTTAAAAAAAAATTTTTTTTTTTAATTTGACAGAGACACAGCGAGAGAGGAACACACACAGGGGGAGTGGGAGAGGGAGAAGCAGACTTCCTGCTGAGCATTAGGGAGCCCACCATGCGGCTTGATCCCACGACCCTGGGATCATGACTTGAGCCGAAGGCAGACACTTAGTCAAATGAACCACCCAGATGCCCCTAAGTTTAAATTTAAATTCAAGTTTAAATTTTTTCTGTAGTATACACATGGCTCATAGTCATGACCATGACAGTGAGGACACAGTTTTGACCATGGATTATTCAGCCAGAGTCCTATCTGTTCCTCCTTTTCCAAACTTGTCATAGCCTGTACAATAAACAGATCCTAGAAATCTAAACTGGATCTCTCATGAATTATTCACTTGGACAGTGACAGGATACTGTCATCTTCATGAGAATAAAAACTAAAAATGGGTAAAAGAGGGATCAAGTTTGGGTTCATATTCTTAGTTTAATGAAATTATCCTTCTGCTCCTTTCATGCATTTTTCTGTAAGTCAAAAATCGGTTATTTATAATTGAAACAGATTTTGAGAAGTTCTGATTCTGTTAAATATTCAGTCTCTCTACTTTAAAGTTCCCTCAGGATCACAAAGTGATATGGCTGGATGGGATTTCTAAGATGATCTAGAGTCCAAACCTCTCCTTTTCTAAGAGAGCAAAGTAATCCACTAGGAATGAAGTGAGGTAGCTGGTTTAGGTTACAATGTAGTTCAATGTGGTTTCCACTGTAAGTTGTGTGTTTCCGGATGATTATTTCAGAAATACGCAATGTCACTTAACATGTTGATTTTAGTTAATGTGAAATACTTAAGAGTTTTATATAAGGTTGACTGGGTTAAATTAAGTTGGAGCAATTTCAGAATTCTTTTGCCTTTTTCTATTCAAAAATGTAAAGCCGGTAAAGTGACCAGGTTTTATGTAAGCAAGAATAATTTTCACAACAGAAGGACAAAGCATATTACAGAAAGTGAAATTATGTTTTTGGCAGTCAAGTACCATAGTAGCATATAGAAACTACATATTGTTTTTTATTTTTAGAGCTTGAATTACTTCCTTGAAAATAACAAAAATTCAAAACAACTAGGGAATCTTGTGTAAGTTTTACAGTTTAACTATTAAGATCACTGATTTATTGGCTTAAAATACAGTTTATAAGGAACCTTAATAGTAACACGAAATTTTTATGAACTGAGGTTTTTTGAAGTTTGACAAAATTCACACTAAATTCAATTTTTATTTAGAGCTACATAATATGAATAATTAAAGTATATCTATATTTAGGGTTAAATAAAAGATTATTTTTTTTCCCAAAAGGAACTTACCCTAAAGGAAATTTCTAGGTTTTCTCCTCCCCAAATATCCATTCCAGCATCGTATGTTCCAATCTCTTGAAAGTAATCTCTGTCTATTGAAAAAAGGCCTCCTGCCATTGTAGGTGTTCTGAAATTCAATCATAATACTATGCTGTTAATTTTAAGAATTTAAAATTTACAATCACTTTTTATTTTAAAAGTTGTTTCATTAACTGTTCAGAACTAGAGAACAAATGCTTTATCTTACACTCTTCAGAAACTTTCATAGGGACCTAAGGATTTTCTGTTTTTCTGCCATGCTATTTGGTCTTCAGACATGCTGACTGTTGGGCCTACCCTCTGTCACAGCTTGTGCCCTGAGAGCCTTCTCTGCCCCATCCCAAGGCGTCTCCTGCTTTCAGTACCTTTCTGGGTCCATATATCCTGACTAAGCTTCCATCTGAAACTCCTTAAACAGAAGTTAGTTATCATGATTCTCTTCATCTGACTGGGTTATCTTCCCATGACTATGGGAACTACACTGACTATATTAACTAACTATACTGACTAGATAGCCAACTGGATTTATGTTAGCAACTCTAACATACCAGGTTCTAAAGTGAGGCAAATACTTCAAAGAGGTAGACTGCATAGGATGAAAACACTGACATCCTTTTCCTAGTAGATGAGGAGTAGAGAATACAATCAGTCACTCCTAAGGGGACTGTTAGCCAGACCAAGAATGGTTCATTCTCTGCAGAAGAGGGGCCCAATTCATCAGAACATGGCCCAGAGATGTAGAGTGGGTGCAAACAGGTGGAATTAAGCAGAGAAAGGATAACAAAGGAGGACTGATATAAATGAGTATCAATCAACCACTTGATTTCCATGAAGGATGAGCATGGAGAAAAATGGACTCCAACTAGAAGAAAACAAGTTCCAGGGACAGAGGAGACAATGGTGATCACACTTCAGGATGAACTGTCACTTCCAATTCCATGCTCTAAAAACAGACGGATTCCATGCTGTTAGAAGGGCTGCAGCATGTGCCTTTCCAGGACAAACAGTCATTTCCACATAAAAGTTAGGACATACATGGATTTTAGAAGAGAAAAAAAATGAGAAGTCTACTATGTTAGAAGTCAGAGGAAACAGGCCAACACCCAGAGTTACCATTTAGTACCAGGGTTTCTTGGCCTAGGTTTTGAGAAATCTCTACATTTCTTAGAATTGTATGCTCAACCCGCTGTTTGTGCGTGTACACTTTCCCCCTGTTAGAAAAGACTCCTAGCTTTTATCAGATTTCTCAAAAAAGCCCACCATCTACGGAACGCTTAGGAACTCCTGATTTAGGTGGTTATTTCAATTGTCAGCAAATCCGTGGACAAGTACCTTTGCTATAGGAAAGGACTTAGCATAGAATTAACGAAATTCTCCTTAGCTTTGCCAGAACAGGACCCAAGTGCAAGAGAAAGCAGGCCTGAGAAGCCCGGGAGGCAAGAAAGCTAAGGCCTGGCCCTGACGGGCTCTCAGTGTTGACAGTGGCAGCAAGCTGATGCTGCCCCAACGAATCCCAGGATGGCTCAGAGACTCATGGTCTCGATTTCAAGGCTCTGAATGACGTCAAGATTCTTACCCCTTTCTGAAAAAAAATCTATAGATGACCAAGTATAATACAGGGGAAAAATCAGAATGTGTTCACGGAAATCGTTTTTTATACTTCTGTCAATTCTGGTTATTTTTGTATTTGAAACATGCTTTTCTAACCTCATCAGTCAGTAACTACCATCCAGATGGTACAAGTCTGAATTTACAAGCTTGTATTTTGTTTGGCGCTATGACCCACTTTTAGGTAATATTTTCACATTATAATTACACTTAAATTAATTCAGGGATAATTGGATTTAAAGTTAAATATTATTATCCTTAACAACTGAAAGCATAAATCTGACAGATTTGCAAAATGTTGTTCATATAGGAATAAAAGAACTTATGCATGTAACCATCACTTTCCAGGTGCACTAGATTTATATAAATGAAAAATCCCAATTTTATTAATGGATCAGAGGAGAAAGCCCTCTTTAATATAATAATGTCTGTGTGGCTCTTTACATATATGGTACACAAGTGTCTCATGTCTCTCAAAATATACTTAGAATCCTTTTGATACGATTCCCAAAGCTCCACTGTTCCCTTCCCTGTCTATAACACCTTGGGGAAAATGTCTGACAAAGTAGTTACCTGACAGGAAGAGTCCGATCACCTTTCCTTCGGTCCATCTCTCTTTGGGGAACTGGATACCAGCGGAAATTAAGCTTCCAGTTGAAGCCACCATAGGTCATATCAGAGCCTGCCATGTACTCAAAAGTATCATCACTGATCACATCAATGATAGGACAGACCACTGTTTTCCTAAAATTATAAAAGCAAATGAAAAAATCTTCACTTTCCTTTTTGAGGGACAGCATAACAACTATATTATAATTATATGCTAAGTGCTTTTAAAATAAAAGTACATTCTACAATGTTAAAAGCAATGGTGGAAAAATTTCCTGCTGTATCCTACTAAGTTAGCATAATAATTATTTTTTTTAATGTGTGAGAGAGAAAGAGAGAGAGGGAAGGAGGGAGGGAGAGAGCTGGGGGGGAGGGACAGACAGCCTTAAGCGGACTCTGAGCTGAGCACGATGCCAGGCTCTTTCTCATGACCCAAGCTGAACCCAACAGTCGGACACTTAACTGACTGGGACACCCAGGTACCCTTAAGTTAGCTTCATTACATACCACACTTGCAACTGTTGATAATCTTCCATTCCCTTTTCATTCATACTTTGATGTATTTGCCACATGTAAAAACACTTCAAATATTTCCAGTTTTCAAAAGTAATAGTTTTAAATGATTATGTATTTAATCATTTTAAGGTAAGTTTTCTTAGTAAATTCTTGGATATTTGTGTTCCTTATAGTTTTTTGCTCTTAAAACTACAAGCACTGGGTGTTACACGCAACTAATGAATCACTGAATACATCAAAAACTAATGATATACTATATATGCCAGCTAATTGAATGTAATCATACAAAATAAAATACTTTTTTCAAAAAATAAAAAGATACAATACTAAGTGCAAATGTTCATATAATCAGTATTTTGCTTTTAAGATAGGAATGGGTTTACTGAATTAACGGAATGAACTTTTTCTGTAGCACTCAATCTTTACTGCTTTCCATGTACATAGGTATATGTGTATATTTCTCCCTGTAGCTTCTTTATAAAGCTATCGACTTTGGATGATATTTTCTTACATTTTGTTGCCAATATAATGTTAAATAGTATCTTACAATTTAAAATTTTTTGTTTTCTAGTTATTAGAAAGGATATTTTCCCTGCAGGATTGTATCTATTCATACAAATTGTCTGATTCCCCCAGATATTAAAAATTTTTTCTGTTGGTATTGTGGTATTTTTTATGAACCTGAAAAAACTTCCACAGGACCATAGCTCCTTCCTTGGAAAGGTGCACCACACAGAGCCCCTGGCAGTCACATGCTGGAGTATGTAACCTTTCCCATCTTCCCCATCCGCACCATCTTCATCTTTCCTGTATTGTTTAAGGAATCCTTCCCTACACCAAAATCATAAAGATATTCTCCTGTGCCATCTTAAAGAGAATTATACTTTTGCTTTTCATATTTAAGTCTTTAGTCCTCATGGAGTTGATTTTGGTATGATATATAGTAAGTGTCCAACTACATTTATTTTCCTTACAGATAACCAATTATTCCAGCATGATTTATTTGATGGTCTTTTTTTTCCTCTGTGGTAATTATCAATGTCTTTGTCATAAGTCAAGTTTCCATATAAACATGGGATGGTTTCTAGACATTACTGTTTCACTAGTCTATTTGTGAATTTCTGCATCAGTAGGTCACTGCCACAATTAAGATAGCCTCAAAATAAATCTTGGTATCTGGTAGTGTGCCAGCACTGTTGTATGTGACTCTTCTTCTTCAAGGATATCTTAGCTATTTTATTTTTATAATAACAGATGTTTATTAAATGTTTCCTATGGTCTAGGCATGGGTACATAAATTTTCTCAGATTTTTTAAAAAATACGCATTTCCACATAACAGAACCAGCCAGTTCCTCCAAGAACATTCTGTTGAGATTGCAAGTGGAAATGTACTGAATTTATAGTTCAATGTGGGGAGAAGAGCTATTTTTACTTTTCTATCCATGAATATCATCCTCTTCTCTACTTAGATTATCTTCTAGTAAATTTCAAAAGTGTTCTATTTTATGGATTTTAAAAAATATTATTTGAGAGACCCTGTGAGCACAGGAGTGGGAGGGCAGAGGGAGAGGGACAGACTCTCCACTGAGCACAGAGCCTGATGCAGGGCTCAATCCTTGGACCCTGAAATCATGACCTAAGCCAAAGTCAGACATCCAACTGACTGAGCCACCCAGGTGCCCCATCGGTATTTTGTTAAACATATTCCTAATTACAGCTTTTGATTTCTACTGCTATTATAAATGGGATCATTCCTTTTTTTCTTTTTACATCATATTTTCTAACTATTCTTTTTTGTTGTGGAGAAAGCTTTTCTATAGAGACCTTATATTTGGCAACACTGCTAAATTATTATCTCTACTGTTTTGTGTAAGACTTTTTTTCATTAAGAACACATCATCTGGGGGTGCCTGGGTAGCTCAGTCATTAAGCGTCTGCCTTCGGCTCAGGTCATGATCCCAGGTCCTGGGATTGAGCCCCACAGTGGGCTCCCTGCTCTGCGGGAAGCCTGCTTCTCCCTCCCCCACTCCTTCTGCTTGTGTTCCCTCTCTCATTGTGTCTCTCTGTCAAATAAATAAAATCTTTAAAAAAAACAAAAACAAAAAAAACACACCATCCGCAATTGACAGTACTTTTCCTTTGTAATCCTTATACCCTTTCTTTTTTTTAATTTTTAATTTAATTTAATTTTATTTTTTATTAACATACAATGTATTATCAATGTATTATTAGCCCCAGGGGTACAGGTCTGTGAATCGCCAGGTTTACACACTTCACAGCATTCCCCATAGCACATACCCTCCCAAATGTCCATAACCCAACCACCCTCTCCCCAGCAAACCTCAGTTTGTTTTGTGAGATTAAGAGTCTCTTATGGTTTATCTCCCTCCCGATCCCATCTTGTTTCATTTTACACCTTTTATTTCTTATACTCCTGTAAAACTTAAGGCTTCCAATAATACTAACTATTAGTAGTAATTCAGGGCATCATAAGGATGCACCATATCTTTGAGAAAATATTTTGGGGTGGGGCTATGTGGCTTAGTCCATTAAGCATCAGACTCTTTGATTTCAACTCTGGTAATGATCTCAGGGTCATGAGATCAAGCCCTGTTGTCAGGCTCTGCACATGGAGCCTGCTTAGGATTCTCTCTCTCCCTCTCACCTGCATGTACTCTTTATCTCTCTCTCAAAAAAAAAAAAGAAAAAACAACTTTTTTCTATTAATATGATGTTTGCTAGCTAAAGCTTTTTTGAAAAGCCATCCTTCTTCAGATTAGTAAATTTCCATTCTGTACTAGTTCACTAAGTACTTTTAATTATAAACGGATGTTCAATGTAATCACAAGTGAACACATTTTTTATTTATTAAAGTGATGACAGATTTTTAATGATAGGTTTTAATCAGTTTTAGAAATGTTAATGAGAATGTATTATGTGAACTGGTTTTATATTATTAAACTAAACCAATTAGTCATATTTTCTTTTACATATTTTTCACATAAAAATAAAAATATTTTGGGGTGCCTGGGTGGCTCAGTCAGTTAAGCATCTGCCTTCAGCTCAGGTCATGATCCCAGAGTCCCAGAATCAAGCCCTGTGTTGGGCTCCCTGCTCAGCAGAGAGCCTGCTTCTCCCTCTCCCTCTACTGTTCCCCCCGCTAGTGCTTGCGCTTGCGCTCTCTCTCACTAACCCTCTCTCTCATATAAATACATAAAATCTACATTATATATATTATATATTTATATATGTGTGAGTGTGTATTTTATATAATTATTTTTCCCTCCTAGTGGACTCGATTTTCTGGTATTATGAGATTTTTTGTTACTGTTCATGAGTGGGTTTGTGTAATTTTCCATATATTTATTTTCTGGCTATGCTATCAAAGTTATATTAGTCTCATGAAGAGCCGAGTTGCTTCCTCCCTTCTTTTTCTATATTGTTTACAAATCCTTAGGGGAGACTTGTTTCCCTGTCACCACCACATACCAAGGTTGAAACAGGCAAGTTTTCTTTGATGTGGTAGGATGTATTTCTCATTCTCACTCACACGGAGGTACAAGATCCTAGCTTTACACAGGTGTTTGCTTTTCCTTCTCCAGCCTTAGGCAGGGCCTAGACCCGGTCTCCTACCTTCCCACCCATTTGTCTATCAAGTCAGAGAGGTTCTGTGTCCTCTAAGTTTGGCAGAACCTCTCCAAGTGAGAGCTGATTTTAGTGTTTGGACCACTCACTCATCTCACTTTGCTTTGACGTTTGCAAAACTTGACTTCAGTGCCAGCTCACTGATGTATTTAAAAACATGTCTTACAATTTATCCGGCATTTAAGCTCTTTCAGTTGGAAATGTAAGTCAGGACACCTAATCTACCATACAGCCCAAACTGGAAATTGTGGTTCTCAGTTTAGTCAATCCCCCCTTTCATTTCTGCCATTTCCTCACACTGCTGCTTTCTCTCCCTGGGCCCAGGCTCCTGCTCATGTGTGGTCTTATGCAAGCTAGGATTTCCCAAATCAGCCAGGCACTACTCCTAGAAAACAATTTACAAAGATGGTCTCTTCCTTCTTCAGGCACTGTTCTTCCTAACGCTGCTGTACCTTCTTATTGCCCCAATGCTGGTTTTCCCCATTTATTCACCTTTGAAAGGGCGAGATGTAGTCCCAGTATTTGCTAACAGAACAGATGCAATGGCTTTTGCCATGTTTCATTCAACTAGTACAGTTTACCTTACTAAAATCTAAACCTTAATGCTAAGTTGGCACAGACAGCCTCTGGCACAAACTGCAATGACAAGAAGAAATTCAACTAATGCTAAGTCTAGCAGATGGAAGTTAGCTTCTCTCCGGATACACAAGAACTATGCCAGGGACCAGCAGCAGGTAATTCTTTGAAAAATGCATGCATTGCTCCCACTGCTCTTCCTGTATCATCAGAGTACAGTGCTTCTCCATATACAATGAAGCACTGTAAGATACATTGTGTATCTCCCCACACCCCTTCTTCTTCTTGCCATGCATCAAGCTGAGGACTAGAGTCCCAGTAAGGAAGGAGACAGGGATGAGATGACCTGCCTGCTCCAGTATTAGCCTTAGACAGAGGGGGATATAGTTTTATCTTACGTTTCCTGAGGTCACTGTCTTCTGTTCTGCTCCCATTTAGTAAAGAGAGCATAAGATATACATCTGAACATGTTTCGTAATCCAGCCTCACCAACAAGACTACAAACATTTCTTTGTGATTATCTTCCCTTTTAGTTTAGAGTTCTTCATGGGTATTTTAAAGGAAACTTCAGAGGAAGTTATTTTTGCATTTATTTATATACTCAGAATTTTTCAGCTTATTATACCATTTAGGACAAACACACTGAAAACAAATGTATAGACTTGAGAAACTTACCTGTCATGTTTGATTCTGGCTAAGAGAGGCTCCAGCCATCCCACTGTACATTCACAGTGAGCATCTAAGAAGGTGATCACTTGGCCTTTAGACACAGCAGCTCCTTTTAATCTAGCTCTGATCAAGCCAGAACGTTGTTCCATTCGAATTACATGGACTGGTACTTTTAATTTTTTCACGTAACTCTCCAGAGGTCTTTTTAAAAAGTCTGAAAAATTAATAAAACAAAACAAAAAAATGGTACATGAAAAGACTGACCTGGTGCTACCCAGATGTAAAGCAATTCTGATGCGCAATATTCATTCAGCAACTATTTCCTGAGCACTTTTAGTGAAGCTCCCATTTCACTACAGGGAGCCTTTTTATCTCCTGAGACAATGTCCTAAATTTGCCTCTATCTAATTACATGGAGAATTAGGAGAAATCTTTGGGCTCAGGCTCAATCAAAGACAAATATGTCCCCAGTTCCCTAAGCAACTGGGCCAGCTCACTTCTTCTTTTTCTAATCATGCTTAAGGATCAGGAGTAGAAAGAAAGTAGTCGAAGAGCATTAACTCCAGACCTCTGTAGACCGAAGGAACAGAACATGCAACAACTGTTAGAATTCAGACAGTTGTGGGATTTCTTCAAGATCCAACTCGAGACTCACTGTCTTATGGACTACCACAGTCTTAAACTATGTAGTTCTTCTGCAGGAGGCAGTAAGTGAGGTCAAGCTCAGAAGGAAAATGCTGGATCAAACAGAGTTCCTTAGCAGACAGGTAGATCTAAGTAACAAAGGTTATAAGAGAGAAGCGCAATTGAAGGAAAGGGGGGGAAAAGGAGAAGGAAAGGAAGGGGCTGTGTGAAACCAGCATCTCTCCTGGAGTGTTCAGATAGAGGTTATGTCTCTGAGCCAAGGAAGTCTTACCTCCAAAGTACGTATTGGACTTTAAAAAGCAGGAAAGGCTCAGCTTCCTCAACACAAAGAGAAAGAATTTTTCAGCTCAGGTTAGTTTGTGGAATTACTGCTAGAGAAGTTTTTGAGGGTGATATGGTCAAATGTCCTTCCAACTAGTCCCAACAGGACAGTTAGGAGAATAATCTCTTTAGGGGAGGAAAAACTTGAGAGAGAACTGCTGGGACTCCCAGGACTAGCTCTGTCCCACAGGATTCTCATAAGGGGAAGGTCCCAGAGAGCATGGTGTATGTATTAAGGGTCTCCTTAAGTACTAAACATGGGAATCCAAAGGGCTTCCTATGTAGCGCAGAGAGAAAAGACAAATAGGAGTGATAAGGTTCTTGCCTGCTTGAACTGGTGAGACCAGAATGACTCAATAATGAAATAATCAGGATAAGAAAATTTGAAAGTGAAAGGTCTATGACCCCACCATACCAGACTACTGATTGTTTCCAGTTTTGCTAATGTATTTCCTAATTAATTTGGGCTAAAAACAGTATCTGTAAAATAGCTGGAGTAGAACTCCTACGAGGTCACCACTGTGATTTTATGAACCAAATCTTAGGGTCAGAGAGCTGTAACTCCATTCTGAATAAAAAGGCGGGGGGAACGTCAATCCTGGAGTAGAGCAAGATTCTGCAATGGCAGCTACCATTTTCTGTTTGGCACAATGCCAGGGTCTTTACCCATTTTATATCATTTAATCCTGACAACAGCAATGCTATGAGACTGTCACTACACATATTTTAGACACAGAAATCTGAGACTTAGAATCTAAAATGAACCAATGAAAGTCACACAGCTTGTTAAGGAGTGGACCCAAGATTCAAACCCTGGTCTGCCTGACTTCAAAGCTCATCTTTTCATCCACAACAAGAAATCCCAGAAGGGAACTTGAGAGAGAACAATTGAGGACTGTGCAATCACCTGCACTAACACAAATTTAACTTTATGTGCAGAGTGTGATGGACTCCTACGTGATGGGGTGTGGGGTATGTTTTAGTGCTCCAGACCAGTTGAGGCTGGGTGTGTCATACACAAGATGTCTCCCAATAAGCTTTCCCAAAAATATCAGACAGCTTAAAGTCTTCTTAAGAATCAAAGCAATCTAATTCCCAAATCCCACGTCTCTGAAAGTTAAAATACTCTGTCCTCTCTATAAATAAAATGAAAAATGCATGATTCTCTGGTCTGGCAGCTCAAAACAGTTGCCATTCCACATATTTTCTTGGCATCTTCGTTCTACATCTTTGTGGCCTTCATGCAATAAGGCTAAGAAATAGGTGTCTGGGCGCCTGGGTGGCTTAGTTTGTTAAGTGTCTGCTTTCAGCTCAGGTCATGATGCCAGGATTCTGGGATCGAGTCCTGTATCAGGCTACCTGCTCGGTGGAGAGCCTGCTCTTCCCTCTCCCTCTGCCCCTCCCCCCTGCTCATGCATGCGTGCGCTCTCTCTCCCACTTACTCCCTCAATTACTACTCTCAAATAAACAAATAAAAAAAATCTTATAAAAAAAGAAAAGAAAAGAAACAGGTGTCTTCCTAAAAGAGGATATAGAATTATGTACCCAGGGATAATTCTACAAAAATGAAGCCATGGGAGGTTAAGTGACTATGAGTAGAAGCTACTATGTCATCTAAAAATAAGGTAGAATCTTATTTATCAGAATATCTTTATAGCTATTAGCCTATAAATGGATCCCTCAGCATCTTTCCATCAGGGAACGTGAGACTGCCAGAGAGGGTGCTGGGAAAATTTCACTGCTTACAGGAACATCTGAGAAATCTTCGAGCAGTCGAAACAACAAGGAATTTAGAGTCTAAAAAATCTGACTCCTAATCCCTACTAAGTAAGAATCTCTGCTTCCTTTTGCGAAAGATGAGAAAAACAATAGTCCTCTCAGATTAGGAACATTATATCAGTCCTAAGTCTTAAGATAACCTTCTGAGGTGATGATTACATAACTTCTGACATGGAGTGGGGATTCATCCAGACTCTGTCTTCATTTTAGACCCTGTAACTGTGATGTTATGAGATGTGAGTTATGTAGCAGTTAAGAGGCAAGCGCTAGGTTTACGCTAAGCCTCACCAGTAAAACAGGGATAATTATAGTGCCTACTTCATACCTAATAAATGGAGCTACTGACAACTCAGCAGTTCAACTATGAAAATGGGTATCCTGAGGCCAGAAGCAAACCAGGCACGCTAACGCAACCTAATTAGAAGTCTGCATAGACAAGAAGTAGAGGCAAGAGTTAACTGACTGGTAGATCTCTTTCATTCACTCGTTAAATTCTGGACTGTTTATGCAGTAAGTGCTGTGGGCAATGAGGAAAGAGGGGTAGGCACACATGCCCGACGGAGTGTAGAGTCTGGTAGGCGAGATGGTCTTTAAACAGATAAATAGTTAAAACTCTGATGAGAGCTATGGAGTGTAATGTTCCAAAACATGTTCAGAGGGACCCGACCTGGTCTTGGGAGTTCAAGGAAGGCCTCTCTAAATATATCTCGATTCTGAGTAAACATGTGAGCTGAACTGTGGGGATGGGGTGGCCAGGGGATGGCTTGGGATGTGAGGAGAGATGCAGGTAGAGGCCGAGTCATACAGGCCTCCGAGGAACGGGGTTAGACAGAAATGCCAAGATCAGAGCAGCATGTTAAAAAGCTCCCAGGGCATGCAGCAAGAATAGAGGGGGGAAGGTGAGGGTGTGTGTGGGAAGGCCAGACCAGCAGTCTGTTTCAGTAGCCCAAGTGAGAAGTGAGGGTGCCTTGCCCCTCTCTCATGAGTAAGAAAGTTACATAAAAACAGAGCTTGCTCTGGTTCTAGGGCCTACCAGTTACCACCCAAATAAGAGAGCCAAAGTAAGTTAGACTAGGAAATTCTCAATCTGGATAAAAGGACTATAGTTGTAACCACAACAACACAATACCTGGTGGTTCCCAACCATCAGAAATAGTGAGCCACACATCTGAGGCTTTCCAAGGAGGAAGATGGAGAACCAGACTCCTGACCAGGTCTCTGGGGTAGGCAGGACTACTGGGTCTTGCTGAGTGAACCAAGAGCCCCAAGTAGAGCCATGAAGTAGATCTTGGTCCACGTTTCTCTTATAGATTTGTACAGGTAGGGTGATTAAGAAGGGCCCCAGTGAGGAAGGGAAATTATTATTAGTATATGTGACTTTGTCAAGTTAGAGCTGTGGGCACATGTGTCTTTGATTAGGTCATGTCCTACAAAAATGTGCTTACACACAGCCCTCCCAGGCACGGAAGAGAAGATCAGAGAACACAAAGGAGGAAATGGAAAAATAATTCGCTTCGTCTGAGGAAAAACAGCTCTCCTTGAGGAATATTTAATCTAGCAAATATCAACACGTAAGTAAAACAAACATAAGTCACTTCCAGGCTGTGTTTGTATATATTCCTGCTTCAATGAACTTGGGCTAATTTTCTTAAAGAGGGATTAATTAACTCCTAGCAAACAATTATCCACACGAGGGTTTACACTTCTATTGTCAACAATAACTCTTTAAGTGTGCTATTCTTAATTTCTAACACCTCACTCATTTTGACATTAATTACATTACATACTATTATTTAAATGCTTTGTGTGTTTATAAATGGTCATCTTAATCACATTAAGGCGGTAAGCTATATTATTTTTTGTTTATACTTCTACAATTTGGCACAGTGGTAAGATTTAAACTGTTATTAATGTGCAAATTACTTCCCATAATTAAGACATGAAGTTATTGTGATTAAATTTACATACTTAGTATAGTTATGGAAAGAGAGGTAAAATACTAAAAGAAAACACTTTAGCAGATGCAAAGAGAGATTTGGCGAGAAAGTTAAGTAGCAAAAGAGCTTGAAATGATGGTCAGGAAGTCTAAGGCTGGTGAAGGAAGAAAGGAAGAGCCATTTTCTGTAGTTCTTCTAAATTGTTCTCATGAGAGCACAGGAACATCGGGGGGATGAACATAAGACACCAAAGGTCCTCAACAGTGGTGTGAGAAAAAGCGCCTGGGAAATGCTGGGTATGTCTGAGTTTAACAGGTTTCCCTACAGATGGGACTTAGCAGAGCCTTTTTTCACCCCGTGGTGTAAACTCTCTAAGAAGGATTAAAAATAAATAACGTTAGCTCAAGGTACTTTGAAAAACTTTCCTAAGAGAGTGTTTCATGAGATAATTTGAGAGATTCTAAGCTTGTGAAAAATTCTGAGATTCCTGGAAGAGTAAGAGTCACTGTAGAAATTTCTTATGAGGTCAGAGTCATATTACATATCACTCTCCTAAGTTCCTTCCTCACCCTTTTATATAACTAGCTATAGGTCATTCCTGAACCTAGGAATGGAGAAAATGGAAAAACCTAAGAATAATCTGGAGAACAAAGTCTCACCTACCTAGTCTTCCATTTTCCTGTCAGAGGTACTTCCCACTACACATGGAATTCAATTTCTCCATCCTGGCTCCAAGGAGGATCCAGTCTCTCTCCATTAACTCATGACTGCAGCTTCCCACAAGGAAAATTCTAACAAAATCATGTGGGTTTTTTCACTGTTCTGCATAAATCTTTATATTATACACATTATTTCTTTTTAAAAAAAGATTAAGCTGTGACACAAATGTTAATTATGATAATATTTTAAGTTTCACAAGGGCGTAATTTTTTGCATATGTGAATGAGTCTAAATGCCACCAATACTTTTAGGATAAATTAGAAGTCTGAATAAAATTATTAGGTTAAAAATGATACCGACGTTTCTTAACCATTAATGATAAAAGCTTAGTATATTACTGGCATTAAAATTTAAAATTTACCTCTTTCACTGGCATCATCTACTAGAACAATTTCTTCTAGCATGTGTCTTGGTGAGCGATTAATGACACTATGGACAGTTCGCAGAAGGGTGCTCCAAGCCTCATTGTGGAAAACAATCACCACACTGGTTGTAGGAAGATTATCTGGATACACCTTTGTTTTACACCTAGAGACAAAGCAAATGCCTTTATAAAAAGTGACTGTTAAAACAGCATATTCAATGCATCTGGAGTAGAAGGGATAATAGAACAATAAAGACAGTTTGCTCTAGTGGTGGGACTCCTGGTAACTAACTGTTCATTTAAGTTTGGGTTAATGCTGCATGTTTAACAAAGAGTACCTATTTAAAATTCTATGTTTAGACTTAAATTGTCTTAGAGATATGAACTATATTCTTAAAATTAGGCCTCTCTTCCTGATCAGTGTCTTCTGCTGATTCATTTTAATGGACAATGTACTAAATAAGACTACATCACCAATCGGAAACTCAATGTGTTTCAAGAATTCAATTAGATAAAAAAAATCAGAAACACTGAAAGTCTATGCAATTTAATAATCTAAAAAAAAAAAAAAACAAAAAAACCTTCTACAAAGGAAAAGAACTAATATTTACTGAGTATTTTGTATTAGGTACAAAAGCTTCCTAAGAATTCTGGGAAGTACCTGGAGCCACATTTCACAGAGAAGCTGAGGACAGACATAAACGGGAGTGGCAGAGCTTGACGAGGACTCACAGTCCGTGCTCTGTTCAACAAACGCTTGATGCTGTCTCCTCCATTGTGAAATTATATGGTAAAAACTATATCTAGAAATACAACAAAAAGACCAAACACACCCAAACTATATGCACACAAAATCGATGTATTAGTTGTATGTTTCCAGCACTTTGTTAGGCAACATGGTCTCTCCCGCCGGTCTCATCTGCTATGGAGCTACTGCATGAGTGAGACCGGGAACAGCAGCAGGCAAGCGGACATCAGGGGATGTGGTTTAGAACATCTGCACCCCTAAAAATGCACATGGAATTCTTTCGTAGGCATCTCCAAACTCCAACCATTGGTTCCAGCCTTCTCTTTCCACCTTGATTTCCAGCTCTCACAAGCTCCTCAAACCTCATGGTCTCTCCCATCTCCTGTTAGACTTGCCAGTGGGACTGGAGACAGGAAAGAAGAGGGCGGAACCGAGGAAAATGCCAATAAGCCCCTCTTCTGAAGCAGCCATGACAGCCTCGCTACTGAAAGTGTCGCTCGAGGGCTGCTGGCTGGCAGCTAGAAGGAAGGAAAATGGGAGGGGAAAGACATGACAAGGGCCAGGGGCTGAAAGGAGAAACAGAAGGAGGAGTTCACTGGGGGCCCATCAACACCAGTTCCTCCTCTCTCCAAAGAGGAAAGGAGAAACAAAACGCTTCCACTGTCCTTCATTATACCCCTCTTCAGCCCCTACCATTGTCTTGACCGTTTTCCCCTTCACAGTGTGCTCTCCATCTCCTTCTACTAGTAACCCCACTCCGACTCACAGGCCTACAGACTCCTTTCTACACCAGTCTGTGCCCCTCACCCTGGGTTCACTCCAAACCCCAAGAGGAGCCACCACACAGCCTGCCCCCCTGTCTACAGCTCCTTTCCTCCAAGTCCAGGCCACAGAAGTGAGGCCCAGAAGACCAGGTGCTTGGCTCTGGGAAGGACATTTGCCCTTAGCATTCCAAGTAATACTTCTGAGAACAACTTCCCATTAAAACTGTTATGTTATAAACAGAGGCTAGATTATACATTTATACTCAGTACTATATGCTTCAGGTACATCACAGGTGAGCAAGCCAAGACACTCATGTTTTCATCCCGAATGCCTAACTCACAGACTGTTGGCACAGGACTTTGAAATCAGGAATGGGCCCATATATGGGTAAAGGGAGCTCAGAAAGAGAGTTTCTAATATTATTTAACTGAAGCGTACTAAGTCAGATATGACTTCTCTTCCCAAATTAATCCCACTCATTACTGCAGGAGAACTAGGAAGCAGAGATCAGCCAGAGCAACTACAAAGCTGCTGGCTTACCAAACAACAAAAGAATGAAATCAAGTGAGACACAGAAGATGACTAAGCAAACTGCGCAGTGTATAAGCAGTACCAGTAGCTGTGTGCACGGCTAGCAAGTGGACAGGAAGAAGAGGAAATTCTGAGAAGAGATTCTGCAGAAGAGAAAAAATAGGTCAGACTTATTTCTTGGAAGACACAGGAAAGAATTCAATTCTGAAACTATATGGAAAGAAAGACCATAAAGACAGTAAGAACACTAGAAATAGAGACTAAAATGGAAATCGGGGCGCCTGGGTGGCTCAGTGGGTTAAGCCGCTGCCTTCGGCTCAGGTCATGATCTCAGGGTCCTGGGATTGAGGCCCGCATCGGGCTCTCTGCTCAGCAGGGAGCCTGCTTCCCTCTCTGTCTCTCTCCTTGCCTCTCCATCTACTTGTTATTTCTCTCTGTCAAATAAATAAATAAATCTTTAAAAAAAAAAAAAAAAAATGGAAATCGTTCAGAGAGGATGAAAGAATCAAAAAGCAAAGCACAAACCAGGATCCAGACAAAAGGAAAATAATTTCCTAAATCAGTTAAATTTAATCATTCAGAGAATACAGGGAATTCATAAATATTCTCTCAAAATAGCATAGGAAATATAGAGAAAGTATGAAAAAGTCAACATAACTGATCTCAGAACATGTAAGCCCCACCCCAACCTGGGAAATATATAGGGCACTCAAGGAAAACCAAAGATCCTTTCAGCCTTCTAGTTAAGCTACTCCCATGGAGGGACCAACTATGCCCACCAGTAGGGAATCATTCTGGGGGTGGGAGTAGATGGGAGTAGGGGATCATTCTGGGGGTTAGGGACACAGAGCTGAGGGTGAGCAAAAAGGCCACAGCTGTGTTACCAAGCAGCTTTTTTCCCACTCTGTCCCAACTGAGTCTTTCATCCTGAGGAATGAAGATTAGCTAGTGTAGGACTGTGCTACTATTAAAAAAAGTTACATGCAGGTTTCACAACAGGGTGTAGGTTGGGGAAAGAGGGAAAAGAAGAGGCTGAACTTTTTACTGAAATTATAATACACATACAAAAAGCAGACAGATCATAAGCACGAATAAGTTTCCACCAAGTGAATGCATCAGCACCCAGATGAAGAAACAGACTGTGACCTGTACCCCAGAAGGTTCGTTTGTGCTCCCACCCAAAGTAACCGGTATGCTGGGCTTTTAGCATTGCCGATGAACTGTCTTTTGTTTGAACTTTAATTTAAAGGGAATAATATAGAGCAACAGTTCTCAAACTTTTGACTCATAACCCCTTTGTGTTTAAAAACTGATGATCCCAAAGTGCTTTTATGTAAAGTACAGGTGCTGGTATTTATGTTACACACTGAAACAGAAAATCTTAAAACCTAAGAATATACAAACACATATTATGCTATCAGAGGTGATCCATGCTATCACAGAGTGTGCCCATTATGGATTTATTGCCTCTTAGCTCCAAATACACCCTCCACTTCCTGCTCTGGGATCATGCGACTGGCTCCTATAAGTATGTCTTCTTTGCAGCTGGCAAAAGGCATACATAAGCTTTGCACGGCACACACACGAAGGGACACTGCAGGAAGTACAAATTTCCCTTCCTGGTTCCAGCACACTTTCGTTTTTCTTCTTCCTGCTTTGGCACTGCCTGTGGAGTGGGAGCCGCACACCCAGATGCATCATCCCCACTGAGTTTCAGCAGCACCCACCCTCTTAGGCACATTCTCAGTCTCTCAGGTACCTCAGCAGCTGGCTTCCCAGTTTTGGCTTTCTGTACCCCCAGAAGCATGCTTCCTGTTTGCCAGTTCTGGCTCTGATCTCCTACTCATTAAGCCTGTCTGTCAGCCCTCACTCTGGAGGGTACTGCGTGCCAGGTCTCGCCAAGAGTAACTAGCAAATTTCTCTACCACCCAATGAGCAGCAAACATGACTTCTCCAACGAGGTCTGAAGCCCAGCATCAGGGAGAAGGCTCCCTTCAACGTTTGTCATTCCCTGGTACTCTCGACCCTAGGATATACTTCATAACTGTCTTTATCCCCTCACAGTTAACCTCATTATATTAAAATTTTCTGTTCAAATTATTGTGTGATTTCTGTTTCCCTGCTAGACCCTGATTTACACAGCTTCTCAAACTCCATGGTGCGCTAGCTGAAGGGTAAGAGCGAAGGGGGCAAATAAATGTCTTGGTAACACTATGAAAACTTTTTGACCTTGCAGGCTCCCTGAAAGGATCATCTGAAGGACCTCCAAGCGTCCCAGGACCACACTTTAAAAGAACTACCGATACAGAGCATATTCTTTTGTGTCTCAATTCTTTCCTTCAACACTGCTTGTATACCATCCATGCTGATAGGGGCAAGTTTATTTTTACTGCTGCACAGTACTCCTTTAAAGGAACAGATATGTGTATGTGTGATATATGGGTACACACATACCCCCCCACATACATATATCATAGCTTCTTTTCTATTCTAATATTTATGGACAATTAAGATACTTTCCAGTCTAGGCTACTATAAACAGTGCTGAGAAAATCACTCATGTACACATCTTCTGGTGACTGCATGTATGCATTTTTGTGTTACTGGGCAATAAGGTATACACAGGCTCAGCTTTAGTAGATACCAAGAATGGTTTTCCAAAGAGGATGTAGTAATTTCCACTGTCACCAGCAGTGTGTCATAGTTTCAGTGTTCCACATACCTACCAACAGTGTCATTTCTTTGAAGGGAGTAATAAATTCTCTGAGTTTTAAAAAAATGCATAGCTTCATAAAACCACCACCACTTTTAGGAAACAGAACAGTTCCACCTCCAAAGAACCCCTTTTCTTATCCCTATATAGGGATATATAGTCTCAACCTCCCCTACATGTAACCCCTAGCAACCAGTATCTGTTCTCCATTACTACTGTTTTGCCTTTTCACAAATATCCTATAAATGGAATTACACACCGTGTAATCTTGGATACTGGTTTGTTTTACTCAGCATGTCTCTGAGATTCACTGAAGTCCTATCTGTCAAAAGTTTATTTTTTTATGAAGAGTGCATCAGAAATCTCATCTTTCAGTGTCTTCATTCACTAACTGTTTCCAGTTTAGGGCTGTTATGAAGAGTTGTTACATGCATTCAGGTACTGATTTTTATGTGAACATGTTTTCATGTTTTTACCCCTTTTTCCCTGCGGTAAATATCCAGGGATGGGCTACTGGGTTATACAGTTTAAGTATAAGTTTTTAAGTGTAATTCTGAAACTGCTAAACTGTTTTCCAGAGACTGTATCATTTTGCATTCCTACCAGAAATGTATGAGAGTTCCAAATGCCCTGGATCTTTGTCAGCACTTGATACTATATTTTTTGATAGCCATTTAAAGAGGCATAGAGTGGTACCTCATTATGGTTTTAATTGGCATTTCCTTGATGGCTAATGTCTTTTCCTGTGTTCATTTGCCATCCATATGGTATCTTGGGTAAGTGTCAAGTGTTTTGACAACATTTTAGTGCTTTCATTTTTCTTAATTGGGTTATGTTTGAGAGTTCTTCATATATTTTTGATACGAGTCCTTTGTCGGAGGTATGGTTTGCAAATATTTTCTTCCACCCTATAGCTCATCATCTCATTTTTTTTTTTTTAAGATTTTATTTATTTTTTTGACAGAGACACAGCGAGAGAGGGAATACAAGCAGGGGAAGTGGGAGAGGGAGAAGGAGACTCCCTGCCAAGCAGGGAGCCTGATGTGGGGCTCAATCCCAGGCCCTGGGATCATGACCTGAGCCGAAGGCAGATGCTTAATGACTGAGCCACCCAGGTGTCCCATCATTTCATTCTCTCAACAATGTTTCCATCAGAGTGAAAGTTTTAAAATTTGATATTCAACTTAACAATTTTCTATTTTATGAAATGATGCTTTTGATGTCATGTCTAAATACTCTCTGCCTAATGCCAATCCTGAATATTTTCCCTAAAATTATAAACTTTTAGAATTTAGGTTATCCAATTTGAGTTAATTTTCAAAAAACACCTGAGATTAAGGTTGAGATTCTTATTTTTGCACATGGATTCTAGCTGTCCCAACACTATTTGTTGAAAAGATAATCTTTCCTCTGCTGAGTGGTTTTTACACTTTTGTCAAAAACCAAATATCCATATCCATGGGTCTATTTCCGAACTATCTCTTCTGTTCCACTAGTCTATATGTCTCTCTCTTTGTCAAGAGCACACTGTCTTGATTATTGTAGCTTTATAGTACATCTTTAATTTGGATACTGTTATTTCATCTAACTTTATTCTTTTAATAAAATATTTTTGCTATTTCCTTTGCCTTTCTGGATATATTTTTAAATATCTTGCTGGGATTTTTAATGGAATTGTATTAAATCTATGTACCTACTGGCATAGAAACAGCCGTCTTTTACACTGTGGAGGCTTCAGTTCTCTGACTCGGCTGTGCACTGCTGGTGCCTGCGTCTATGCTCTAGGATCAGCAGCAGGAGACAAGAAAAGAGAAGCATGGAGATTCTACCCAGGCTCTGGAGACCAGATATCCTCTGGTCAAAGAGATTCCCTCCCTCAGCTTTAGTTGTTTGCCTGGCACTGCTCCCATGGCTGGAAAGCCCTGGCAACAACCCTAGGGACTAGGAGAGCAGAGAAGGGGAAAAAAGAAGATACAAATATGGGGGAGCTGTTTCTCCACTAACCCTTAAGAAATCCTGTTCTCATGTCTCAGAACAGAAAGAGTGTGTTTCTCTTGCGGGCTCTCCTTCTACACCTGGTACATACTTCTGAGTTCTGGAATGCCTTCAAGTACAATGTTGAATAGACGTGGAGAGCATTCTTTCCTTGCTTCTGACCTTAGGGGAAAGCTTTTAGTCTTGTACTATTAAAGCTTTTAGTCTTGTACTATTAAACATGATATGACACTAAAAGCATAATACAAACTAACACATTTGACTTTATCAAAATTAAAAATTTTTGTGCTTTAAAAAGTACCACTAAGGAAATGAAAAGACAAGACACAAACTCAGAGAAGATACTTAGAAATTATTTATCTGATAAAGGAGCTGTATCTAGAATATATAAGTAACTCTTACAGCTCTGCAATAGGAAGACAATCTGATAAAACATGGGCAAAAAATCCAGAGAAATTTCACTAAAGATATAAGAATGGCCAATAAATACATGAAAATGTCCCCAATATCATTAGTCAAAGGCAATGCAAACGAAGATCACAAAGAGATACTACTTCACATGCAGCAGAACATCTCTAAGAATAAATACAGGTACAAAAAAATGTTGGTGAAGTTATGGAGAAACTGGAACACTCGGACATTTTGCAGGTGGGAATGTTCACAGTGCAGCCACTTTGGAAAAAAGTTTGCCAATTTCTCAGTTAAAAACAAAGTTACCATAAGACATAGCAATTAGGAATCTACAAGAAATATGAGAACATAAAGAATAAAAGAACAGTGTAAAGCTGTTCCCTCCCCTCTGTACCATTCTGTCCCTGTAAGGAAACCACATGCAATTCTTTGACCTCTTTGTCTTGGTATTTACCTCCATAATTCTAAATACTCTGTCTGAATTTTTATTTGCTGATTTTTTTCTAGTTCTAGATATTACATATTAACTTACTGCAGAATGTAAGGATTTATTTCCCTCCTATCCTCATCCTAACACATACAATTGCTCATACAATTGCTACTCCCTCGAGGTAGTTGCATTAGAAATCTGGTTCACTGTTATTTAATATTTATATAAGGACTATGTAAAATGCTACTTAAAGCTGATTCGTACATTGTGAATACTTTTCCTTTTCTCCAGGACATTGCCTTCCACTTTACCCTAATTTATTTTTGCCACTTTTCTTTATTTTCTATGTATCTATCACTAATTCAAATCCAGACTCTCAACAAATCGTTTAAATAGTCTCTTAACATGTTTGGAAGCATGAGCTGTAGTATGAATGAAATCAACTTAAAGCAATCCCTCCTGAAGTTTTCTGGGCGGGTTGCCTCTGTGCCCGCACCACTGTGGTCCAGGGCTTTCTCTCTGCCATTCTCACCGGGATTCTACTGGCTGTCCTGCACACTGAATCTCCTGTCTTTCACATCCCATGCCCTTCTTTTCCCTGGTTTACTCCTTTGTTTGTCAGAGAGCACAGACTGAGAAAGGATGAGGGGAGATGGGCAGGTCTTTGAAACTATACCATCACAACCACAGTGGACAGATGCTTTTAGTGAGAGTGAGTTACATACTGGAATGGAGCTGGAGTTGACTGAAAAATCCCTGGTTTTACACAATGAGTGAAAACATAAGTGGTTTCATCTATGTTTCCATGGACAACAGTAATTAAAAGATGGCCTACATAACAAGCATTCTTGTTATAAGTGAGTGAAAGAATAACTGAATTAACTCTAATGCATGAAATTCACAATGTGGTCTGAGTGAGTTTGAGTGCCTGCCTGAGTGACTCAGCAGTGTTTTGGGAAATAGAGAGATTATTATATTTGCTTAGGATAGTGATCATCTCAGCAAGACTGGGCTTACCAGAGGATCAATCCACACAAACACCTAACAATTCAGGAATGTAGAACAATAGAAGTGCCATGATAATTACTATTTATATTATTTTGCAACTGTTAAATTCTCATTGTACTTATTTTTAGCCCTTTTAGGGCCTGAAATGGCATTACGAATTTTTACGCATTGCCTCACTCTATCCTCACAACAATCATAAGACAGAGGCACTGTTCTCCCAATTTTACAGATAAGGAAACTGAGGCCTTGGGAAAGGAAACAGCTTTATGCTAAGTCAAAGTGAGTATGTGTATATAATCCAATTCTCTTCTCCATGTTCCTTTCAGCAATGATTTTTAAAGTATTTGTCATCCACTAAGTTAGCCTATCACTGCCCTTTACCAACGACAAGTCAATATTTCTTAAGGTGGGCCACCTGTCTGGCAGTGTCTGGCAACATTTTATAATTTTTCCTCCCTGTACTGCCATTCAGACAAGATCAATGAAGATCCTTCATACAAGTGATGGCAGAGCACAGTGATTAAGATTACATGTTTTGTCAATGATAGATTTCACTTGAATCACTTATTAACTGCACTTAACACAAATCATTTAATCTCCCCAAGTCTGAGTTTCCCCATCTGTCAACTGGGCATACTACTATTTTACTCAATTGCTTAAAAATGATAATGTGTGTAGTGCCTGGTACATAATAAGCACTCACTAATTGGTATTACTTTTTTTTTTTTTAAGATTTTATTTGACAGAGAGAGACAAAGTGAGAGAGGGAACACAAGCAGGGAGAGTGGGAGAAGGAGAAGCAGGCTTCCCACTGAGCAGGGACCCTGATGCGGGGTTTGATCCAGGACACTGGGATCATGACCTGAGCCAAAGGCAGACACTTAACAACTGAGCCACCCAGGTGCCCCTGGTATTATTACTTTTTGAACATCTGAGACTAATTACATAGGATGGAATTGCCACATTAGATGACTTGGAATTTGCCTCAAAGCTCCTTCCTAAAATCACACATTACGAAAGTTATTCTTTGATTGTTTTTCACTCTTCTTGACACTTGAACAATGTTATTCTTTCCCCCAGTTTCCTGCAGGAAATGGGTCCTTGGAGATCCTGCAATAGAGTAAAGGCTCCTGGCAGGCACAGGATGGTCAAGACACTGCCAACTATACTACCAGGTAAGCCCAAGACTTAGGTCAAGCAGGGCTTTTCTGGATTCAGAAAAGGGGGTAAAAAAGCTGCACTCTGGGGGCTGTCCACACCACTTATACTTCCACCTCTGTAAAGTAGTCTGAAAAGTACCTGTTGGCCAGCTTTGTTCATCTTAGTGCAGAGATAAATATACATCTCGTGTTTCTTGTTGCACATTTCATTAATACACTGCAGAAGCCAGTCAGTGCTTAGTAAAAAGAATGGGGTGGAAAAGCATGCTTGTAATGGCTTTTCATGAAACTCGTACTCGGACCTAGAGCTTACTCTGTGAACACAGGTCTCTGTTTCCTAGGTGCCAGGAAGTATTCGAAGCACTACAAAGCCTCACAACAGCCCTCGTTATATTCCTTACTATTCGGACAAGGATTCTCAAGTATAGAAAGGTCACTACCTCTTCCAAAGCCACAAAGCCAATAAGTGGCAGAGCGAGACCTGGATTTAGCTGCTATTGAGATATTAATGAGAAATTCATTATCTATAACAAAAAGGGACAAAGGGGAAAAAAGTATAGACTGAGAAGCTCTAGTCTATGCATATGAATAATTCCAGAAGAACAAGCTGAGGGAATGGTAACAAAGCAATATTTAAGATTACAGCCAGAAATGTCCCAGAATTGAAGAATATGAAGGAGTACATGATGGGGGCGCCTGGGTGGCTCAGTGGGTTAAGCCGCTGCCTTCGGCTCGGGTCATGATCTCAGGGTCCTGGGATCGAGCCCCGCATCGGGCTCTCTGCTCAGCAGGGAGCCTGCTTCCTCCTCTCTCTCTGTCAAATAAATAAATAAAATCTTGAAAAAAAAAAAAAAAAAAAGAGTACATGATGTGCAGTGAACACGCAGATAAAGGCAAGTCCCCATGTTGACAATTACAATATACCCAAGTCTTAATACTAAAGGAATAAAATGTGCAGCTTCCAAACCAAGAGACAGAAAAACATGAATACTAAAAATTTTATCAAATGAAACTATATCAATTAGCAAGGCAGGTGAGGAAAAAATAAAAAGGATGGTGAACAAAAAACAAGATTAGGTTGAACTTTATGAAACTCGTTTTCACAGGTCAAAAATGGTTGAATATCAATTTCATATGGTTCAAACTAAAAGAAATCCAAATTTAATAGTCACAATAAATGTAGATGCATCAAACTCACCTATTAAAAAATGACTGGAGTGAAATGAAAATATAAATCCAGCCATTTAATAGAGATATACATAAAATTAAATCACAGATGGTTGAAAGAAATAGAAAAAAAATAACAGACATACAAGGAAAATGCTAAACAGACTAAAAGTAGTATAGCAAAATCAAAACCAGGGTAAAAAAATTAATACAGATATAGTGAACACTGGGTTTAAAAACAAGAATATACTATCAATCCCTGCATCCAATGATGCAGCCTTGAAAAATAAAAGAACAAATTGAGAAACTGTTAAATCCATAATTATAGGGGAGGTTTTTTAAAAATACAAATTAATCAGAATCTAACACACCATGTACTAAGAAACAGAAAAAACCCCAGAAGTAAGAGGCAACCAAACAGTTATTTTCAACTGCAGAGGAAACATTTTAAAAAAGCTGAACACTTTCTGAACACTTTCTAGGTCAAAAAGGAGGTTTCAACCCATTTGAAATAGATCATATTCATATACAGGTTATGTTCTCTGGCCATGATGAAATTAATCTAGAAATCACTAATTAAAAATGAGCAAATCAAAATGCAGAAAGAAATGTATCTAGAAACATTTAAATGTATTTCTAGGTCATCCTGAGTTAAGCAGAAATCAAATGGAATTCACCAACTACTTAGGAATAAGTAAGAATGAAAATACATAAAACAATAGGCTGCACTGAAGTGTTCATAAATAGAGTCTTTTTTTTTTTTTAAGATTTTATTCATATATATGAGAGAGAATGAGAGAGAGAGAGAGAGAGAGAGCATGAGATAGGGGAGGGCCAGAGCAAGAAGCAGACTCCCCAACCGAGCATGGAGCCTTTTGTGGGACTCGATCCCAGGACTCCAGGATCATGAAAGGCAGTCGCTCAACCAACTGAGCCACCCAGGCACCCCAGATACAGCAACCTTAATGACTATTAGAAAACAAAAATATTTTTTAAATAATAGATTAAGCACTTAACTAAAGAAGGGAGAGACCAGATTAAACACAAAACAGAAGAGATAATTACAGAAAAAAAATTCTAAAAAAATGAGATAGGGGCGCCTGGGTGGCTCAGTGGGTTAAAGCCTCTGCCTTCGGCTCAGGTCGTTATCCCAGGGTCCTGGGATCAAGCCCCGCATCGGGCTCTCTGCTCAGCAGGAGCCTGCGTCCTCCCCTCTCTCTGCCTGCCTCTCTGCCTACTTGTGATCTCTGTCACATAAATAAATAAAATCTTTAAAAAACAATATATGGGTTGGATTATCAGCATCAGCTTTAAAAAAAAATGAGATAAAGGAAAAGCTACTTCTTTTTTGAGAATTAAAAATTGCAAATCATTAGCAAGATTATTTAAAGAAAAAGAAAAGTAATAAAAATATTAGAAATGAGAATAACTAAATCATTATATACCTCGTGAAAATGTTCTAAAACTGTAAGATAATGCTGTGAATAAGTGACAAAAAACCCAGGTCTTTCAGTTATTGTCAATTACCCAAATCCTAATTGCTACTGGGCTAACTAAAGCTCCTGACCTCTGTGAAAATTAATGGAGAGAAACCTCATGAAAAGTCAGGAGCCTGGGAAGCGGGGGAGGAGGCAGGAAAGGGGAGCCATACCACCCAACTTCAGTTATAAGAATGTCAATTACAGACTCCAACAAAAGAATGGTTAACAGGAATTCACTTACTACAGGTCCCAACAGGGAAAGATGTACACGCATCTTCTACAAGAAACTGAGTACCACCTGCATCTCAGCAGATGAGAAACCATCATCACCCTGAACTCCTGCTTTTCTCTAATGAAATTTCACTCAAAACAGCTTTTCCTGGGGCACACAGGTGGCTCAGTCTCTCAGTCAAGAGTCTGCTTGAGATTCTCTCTCCCTCTGACCTCTCACGGGCATGCTCTCTCTCCCTCAAAACAAACAAACAAGCAAACAAAAAAACAAACCCTCTTCCCAATTTCTTCCTCCATAAAAGAAGTCTTTCCCTTTGATCACTGGATTTGCCTATGGTTTTGTGTAGTTTGTCCTGAATTGCAATTCTCTGTTATTCCCAAATAAACCAATTTTTTGCAGGTGAAGTAACTGACTGTTTTAGAACACCTGCAAACCTTCCACTTTGGTGCCAGGAATTCTTGGTTTTGACACCAGTAAAATCAGCTATATTCCTAATCCCCCCTTTTTAAGAGGTTTTAAATTTATTTGATAGAACAAAAGAGAGCACAAGGTGGAAAAGCAGCAGTCGGAGGGAGAAGGAGAAGCAGGCTCCCCCCTGAGCAGGAAACCCGACGGGGGGCACATTTCCAGGATCCCAGGATTATGACCTGAGCTGAAGGCAGATGCTTAACCAACTGAGCCACCCAGGCACCTCCTCATAATCCCTTTTCTGAGTATTCACTTCACCTTCTAGCACTAATTAAAATATTGCCAAGCAGACCACTTCCTAAGCAGTCTATTTTTTCTAAAGATTATTTGAAAGAGAGAGTGAAAGTGAGAAGGAGGTGCAGAGGAACAGGAAGAGAATCTCGAGCAGACTTCTCAATGAGCATGGTGCCTAACATGGGGCCTGATCTCATAACCCCTGAGATCGTGACCTGAGCCAAAATCAAGAGTCGGGCAGTCCTAAACCAACTGAGCCACCCAGGCATCCTATGAGTAATCTTCAAGAGGAGGATGCTTTTCTTCCCTAGATCACATACCACTCAATCTGGAGGGGGTGGTAGATACATCCCCTGTTCCTTACTGCTGATTGAAGACTGTTGCTTTTCCCTAAGAAGGCCCAAGTCTTTTAAAGAATGTGCCAATCCATCCTTGTCACTGTCATCTATCACCTTTCCTACCAGTTCCACCGCTACTCTTGTCATAACATTCTATTTTAGCATCTATGTAGTCCATTTTTCAATACCCTGGCCTCCAGATCTTTGTTCTGCCCTCCTCCAATAAAACTGTCCTCTAATACATCTCACCCATGTACTTTCATGCTATATCCCTAGACCCTGCCAGTACCGATCATCTCCATTTTAAGCATCACAATCTCTGGTCACCATCACCCCCACCTCCCCATCCTTGCTCTTCCAACTCAATTACTCCAATAATCCTAGATCTTTGGCTTCCTTCACAGCGGTCTCCACTCCAGACCCTCCCTCTTCTTACTTTCTGTTACCCCCTTCATGTTCTCCAGGTCTGCTACTCTGCTTAGATCCATGGCTCTTTATCATTAGTGTCATCCTGGGCTCCCTATTCTTTTCTCTCACTTGCTGGAATATCCCAATCCCAGCTAAGTCCAACTTTCTGCTGAGTTTGCACCTCACTTGAGGGGCTGAATATGGCTAAAGAAAACATGAGAGCATGCTGAATGGCCTCATTTCCAATTTATAACCACAAACCTCAAGCAGGCTCTCAGCACTGTGCAGAGTTCTCCTGAATTTCCTACTCGCCTCCTTCAACGTGCTTGTTTTACATGTCCACGGATTATAAGTACCTTTCCCACCTTCCTCACTCACGGTGACAATTTCACCAAAAACACAGAAGCTATCAGAGAATTTCCATACTCCCATGAACATATTTACCATCCTGTACGCATGGTGATCGCGAACATTGTGCCTTTTTCCCACGACTTGAGGCCCGAATTATCCCTATTCCTGTCTGAAGCCAACTACATTCCTTCTCACCCACTCAAGTTAAATGCTCTTGCTGTAATACTCCCTTCTCAGTTACCCTGAGTGGGATCATTCCCATCAACACACAGACTACACTATATACCATCTTTGAAAAAAGACAGAATCTCCTGTAATCGCACAATCCCCCTAGCTAACACCTCCACTTCGCTCCTTTCTCTGATGATGCCTCCAAAGCACTGCCACCCCTACTGCCTCAGCTGCTGCCCCCCAACTTTGCTTCCCCCACTCTTTTCTCAAGTTGATTTTATTTGAAGTAAAGCAGAGTGCACAAAACATAAATTTAGATCTGAATGAATTATCACACATCAAATGCCCATGTAACCATGACTCAAGGGAAGAAAGAGAACATGGCCAACACCACAAGTCCCCTTGCTCCCATTACGTTTTCTTCCTCCCCTAAGGAATCACTGGCCTAACCCTTACCATCATGGTTTTGTGGTGCCTGTTTCTGGCCTTCCAAGAGACAGCATAATTCCATATATACTCTTCTGTGACTCTAGCTTGGTATAAATGGTGACATTCATTCACGTTGTTGCTTTTGTTCATTTCCACTGCTTATAAAGTATTCCATCGTATGGATCTACCACAATCACTGCTGATGCACATTTAGATTATTTCAGTTTGGAGCCAATATAAAAGTACTACTATTAACATTTCTGGCCTTGTCTCCCAAAGCATTCGTGCATGCATCTGTTAGACACACCTAGGTGCAGATCTGCTGGATCATGAAGCATGCTGCTGCTCATTTTACTAGATACTGGCATGTTTTTCAATGTGGGTGTAACAATTTACACTGCCACCAACACTATATGAGAGTATGAAGTGGTATTTCATTAGTTTTGTGTTTTCTTGATTACTAAAAAGGTTGAGCATCTTGTCTTATGTTTATTGGTCATTAGGATTATCTCTTCAAGTCTTTATCCGTTTTCCTTTTCCTTTTTGATGTGCAGGAGTTATTTATATATTCTGGATCTGAGCATTTTGCTGGCTATAAGTATTATAAATTTCTTCTGTGACTTGCCTTTTCAATGTATTTTTCTTTCTACTTTTTTTTTTAAATGAACAGGAAGTCTTTAATGCAGTCCCATTTATCAAACTTTCCCTGCATTTTTTGGGTGTTTCTAAGCCCCGTTGAAAAACTCTTCCTCTCTCAGGATCATAATAAATTCTGTGTTATCTGCTAGGAGCTTTATTGCTTTGCCCTCACATTGATATCTGTAATACACATGAAAATGATTATCTACATTGTGTGAGAAAAAGTTAGTTTCAGTTTTGTCCTTCAATTATTATCAGGATGACCCAATACTGTTTACTTTTTTCTTTAGAAGAACATCCTTCTACTACTAAGCAGTGCTATCTTTGTCTTAAACCAAGTGTTCAAGTAGTATGGGACTGGTTACAGACTCCCTATTTTTGTTTCACCAATGTATGTGTTTATCCTTGCAAAAATATCTTAATTATTATACCTTCTTGAGACATTTTGGTAACTGTTATTGCAAATCCTCCAACCTTATTCTTCTACAAAAATGTCTGGCTATTCTTGGTCTCTGCACTTCCAGTTACATTTGGGAACCAATCTGTCAAATCAGACACACACACAAACGTGGTGACTAGAAATTCACTGAATCTATAAATCAATTTGGAGAAAACCAACATTTTATAATATTGAACTGTCCACCCATAAAGATGGGCATTGTTCCATTAATTAGATCTTTAATTTCTCTCAATAACATTTTGGAATTTTCTTTGAAGAGAGTTTCTAATATTTGATATTTTTTGATTGCACTATAAGTGGTATTTTTAAAAAAAATCTGTTGCCCATCTTTTGTTAGAAAACTGACATAGAAATATAATTATCTTCATTATAAGTATCAACCTTAAAACAATCAGTACTTATTGATCCTAATCTTTTATCTATACTTCTGAATTTTCATTATTAAAATGGATTCCATACCCAATGTGTGGCTTGACTGAACTCAACTGCAATATCAAGAGTCACATGCTCTACCAACTGAGCCAGCCAAGTGCCTCTGAATTTATATTTTTAAAATTTTACTTTCTCCATTCCAATATTTATCTTCTTCTAGTGATAACCTTAAAAACTGCAACACACAAACTTGATTTATTAAAGTCTAATACTAATTGCTATCTTTACCACCCAGATATTCTTTACATAGTTGACCTTCATTTGTCTACATATTTACCAATTCCATTGTTCTTCCTTCATTTCCATACCTGATCATTCCAGTAGGATCATTTTCTTTCTGCTTAGAGAACACCCTTTAGTGTTTTTTTAGGGTAATGAATCATCTCAGTTTTGTTTCTCTTATAGGTCTTTATTTTTGAAAGATATCTGTGCTGGGTATAAAATTTTAGGCTTATTTAAAGTTATCTCAGACAGTTATTACCTTTTGGCTTCCTTATTTTTTCTGTTGAGAAGTAGCTGTCAGACTTACCGTTGGACCTTTGAAGGTGATCTTTACCTTCCCCCTCCAACCCTTTGCTTGTTTTTACAATTCTTTTCTCTAGCTCTGGCTTCCAACAGTTTTATTATGATATGCCCAAGTATGATGTGGCAGGTACCCTGCTGAAGGTTCATCAAACTGATTCTGTGCCTTAAAGTTTTTAACATTAGTTTTAGAAAGTTCTTGGCTATTATACTTTTGAATATTGGTACTCCTCTATTCTCTTTCTTATTTTGACTACAATTTGTCGGCAATCCTAGACCTCTTTATCTCCTGTATCTCTTACTATCCCTTCTTTATTCTCCATCCTCTATGCTTCATTTTGGATGTTTACTTCTGATCTATAATTCAGCTCACTAATTCTCTCTTTAGCTATGTCTAGTCTGCTGCTAAACCCATCCATTAGTCTTTACTTTTTATTACTGTACTTCTCCAGTTCTAGAATTTCCACTTGGTTCTTTTCTTTTTCTTTAAAAGATTTTATTTATTTATCTGACAGGCAGAGATCACAAGTAGGCAGACAGAGGAGGAAACAAGCTCCCCGCTGAGCAGAGAGCCCAATGCGGGACTTGATCCCAGAACCCTGGGATCATGACCTGAGCTGAAAGCAGGGGCTCTAAACCACTGAGCCACCCAGGCACCCCTCACTTCATTATTTTCTAATAGATTCTAGTTCTCTGCTGAAATTCTCAATCTTGTTTTTAAATCTTGAAAACAATATTATGTACAATCATTTTAAAGTCTATGTCTTGGAGTCATTCTAGGTCTATTTTCATTGTCTACTGTTTTGTTTTCTTTCATGTGCCTTGTTTCGTTGGGTGTCTAGTGTAAACCAGACACTGTGTACAAAATACCATTTAAAAATTTATTGGCCTAATAACTTCCTTCAGAGAGGATTTACATTTGAATTTAGGGGGAGCCAGGGCAGCAGTAAATTCGATTTTCTGGATTAAGATGGTTTAAACTTGGGCTTCAGTTACCACCAGGGCTGATCGGCTTCAATTTCATCATTCTTTCTAGGAACCTAAACTAAAACATGGAGGAAGGGATATCTGACTCTCCCCTCTCAAAACACACACACACACAGACTTGATAGGTTCTGGACTCCAGGTGTTATGCCCCAGCACCAAAATGCTATCAAAAGTACTATTTATAAACACTACATCTGAAACTAACTATGTACTATATATTGGCTAACTAACTGAATTTAAATAAAAAAATAATAAATCATATGGAATGTAAAAAAAAAAAAAAAAGTACTATTTAGGTATTCACTTCCTGGAATGCATCAAGGTAAAAGTTCTGGGCTTGTTTCTCTGAGTCTTTACCTTCTCCCATAGTTTGGCTCTGAAATTCTTCACTGCCTTCTAACCTCTATATGGTTTTAAGCAAATAATTTATATATATATATATAGAGAGAGAGAGAGAGAGAGAGATTGATTTTCCCCCCCGAGTTTCTAATTGTCCTCAACTGAAGAGTTGATCTAAATCACCAAGGCTGCACCATCACAGAAACTGGAAGTCTTCCTCACTCTTTTAAATCAGAGTTTCATTCCTATTACTCCACAGAAACAATTTTATCTAAGTTCCAACAACATCCATATACAGAAATCCATGGGTCAATTTAGAGACTTCATCATTCATCTCAGCAGAATTTAAGAGTTGACCACTTACTTACTCCTTAAACATTTGCTTGACATCCACATACTTTCCCCCCATATCTCGTTCTCTTACCCTTTTGCTAGATCTTCCTCCTCTTCTCACTCTTCAAAAGCTGAAATGTCAATCATCTGACCTAACCTCTTTTTCATCTCATCCACTCCAAAGGCTATCTCAACAAAGCCCATGACTTTATATTCACTTGTCCAAATTCATAGTTCCAGTTTCAACACCTCCCCTGAACTCCAGGCTTTTATAAATATATGCTTATTGATTTCCTTCCCCATATTTCTATTTTCCTCTTCTCTCTATCTTGGCAAGTATCACTGTAATTGAGATGACTACTCAAGCCTAAATTTACTTTTCCTTTTCTCTTTTATTCTATATCCAACCCAACCACATTCTGATAGGTTCCATCGTAAAAAAAGGCAATCAAAATTTTAAAACATCTGCTCCCTGTGCTAGCCTGGTCCATGCCACTATTATCCTCTGCATGAACTTCTGTAGCTGGAAAATGTAAATTGGTAAAATCAGTGTGGGAGTAGTTTTTTTTTTTTTTAATTGGGTGAAATAAAAAAGTGCATACCTCTCAGCACAATTTTACTTACTTCTACTGACAAACACTTCTGGTCATGACTCTTTTTTTTTTTTTTTTTTTAAAGATTTTATTTGTCAGAGAGAGAAGGAGAGAGAGCGAGCACAGGCAGACAGAATGGCAGGCAGAGGCAGAGGGGGAAGCAGGCTCCCTGCCGAGCAAGGAGCCCGATGTGGGACTCGATCCCAGGACCCTGGGATCATGACCTGAGCCGAAGGCAGCTGCTTAACCAACTGAGCCACCCAGGCATCCCCTGGTCATGACTCTTGATAACAAATACATTTTATGTTAATCTAATACATCCTGAAATAATGATTAAGGAAAAAAATACCTTTACATAAAACACACCCTGCTATCTTCTCTTTCATTAATTAAAGTGCTAAGAGGTATTCACTAAACTGATTTTACGATCCATTAGTGAGTAAAAGGTTCTGAACTGTAACTTGAAAAGCATTGTTCTACAGAAAACTATTAATATCTGTAGAAGAGAATACATGTAAAAGGATGTTTACAGAGACACTGCAACCATAAAATATATATACAAAAAGCAAAAGAACAATAGATAAATTGTGGCATATTCATACAATGGACTTTTACAAAGCAGTTAAAATGAATGATCCAGAACTACATGCACTGACATGGATAAATCTCCAAATCAATGCTTGGGCAAAAACAATTCTTAAAAAGTTGTACAAGGATATGTGCCTATGCTCTACTACCACTTGTTAAGTAAAAATATAAAACTATAAACTATATTATTTATATATAGATAGATATGAAGAAGTACTTTTAAAAAATTTTTATTTATTTATTTTATTTTTAATAAACATATAATGTATTTTTATCCTCAGAGGTACAGGTCCGTGAATCACCAGGTTTACACACTTCACAGCACTCACCATAGCACATACCCTCTCAATGTCCATAACCCCACCCCTCTCTCCAAAACCACCTCCCCCCAGCAACCCCTAGTTTGTTTTGTGAGATTAAGAGTCACTTATGGTTTGTCTCCCTCCCAATCTGGATAAAGAAGATGTGGTAATGAAGAAGTATTTTTAAAGCATGAACAGTATAGTAAGTAGAAAAACCAGAACAATGGTTAGAGAGAAGTGTGATGCAACTGAGAGAAGTATACAAAGAGATTCAACTACAGCCGTAAAGTTTTATTGCTAAAAGCAAAATAAAAAGAAAATATGGCAACTTAAGATTCAATAAAAGGCTGGTGGTTGGAACAAAGATTTGTTATCTCCTATAGCTTCCTGAATGTTTACACCATTTTAAAACAATAACAGTTAAAGGCTAGTTTTTCCAAAAAAGAAGTAAAATTTTCAAGAGATATCTAGTAAATGATGGAAAATACATGATAAAAAGTACTTTAAGACAAGTATCTAGAAGCAAAAAAACCTTTTTTTTAAAAAAACTATTTTATTTCTTCAAGAGAGACGGAGCACAAATGAGGGGAGGGACAGAAGGAGAGGGACAAGCAGACTCCCTGCTGAGCATGGAGCCAGACTCAGGACTCCATTCCAGGACTGTGAGAACCTGACCTGAGCCAAAGTTAGATGCTTAACCAAATGAAGCACCCAGGCACCCCAAGCATGTATTTTTTTAAAGATTCTATTTATTTGAGAGAGAGACAGAGAGAGAATGAGCGAGTGCACAGATGTGCTTGGGGAGGGGCAGAGGGAGAAGGACAAGCAGACTCCCTGCTAAGCGGCGAGCCTGACACAGGGCTCCATCCCAGGACTCTGGGATCATGACCTGAGCAGAAGGCAGGCCCTCGACTAACTGAGCCACCCAGGTGTCTCCACCCAAGCATATTTTTAAACTACTCGTTACCCACATCTTTCTGAGGCAAAAGTTAGAACAAAAACAACAACAAAAATACACACACACACACACACACACACATATATATCTATCAGGGAATTTTCTAAAGTTCTGTAACAGAAAATTTTCATTTCATGAAGCAGGTAGAAACCAAATTAGAAGACAAAGGTATGAAAAAGTAATATTTATGCTAAAATGTACACAATAAAATTTTATGTAACTGAAACAAAAACACCTATCAGCCTTAGAAATACCAATTATTTACAGAGCAAATATGTTACTGAAAACACCTGGGAAAGTTAAAATCTTTTTTTTTTTTTTTTTTAAGATTTTATTTATTCATTTGACAGAGATCACAAGTAGGCAGAGAGGCAGGCAAAGAGAGAGGAGGAAGCAGGCTCCCTGCCCAGTAGAGAGCCCGATGCGGGGCTCGATCCCAGGATCCTGGGATCATGACCTAAGCTGAAGGCAGAGGCTTTAACGCACTGAGCCACCCACGAGCCCCGGAAAGTTAAAATCTTAAAAATTAAAAGCAAAGCAACATCCACAAATTCATCAAAATCATCCAGAGGAGCTTATCTAAAAAATAAACAGAATTCTACTAAATATATTATTTAAATCTGTTTCCAGAATTTAACTTAGCATTAAAAGGAATAGTTAAGAAAATGACAAAAAATAACTTCCAGCAATTAGGTAGAGAAAGAAAAGAAGTTAGAGCCAGACCTGGATCCAAACTCAATTTAATTATCCTGGGCCACAGCAATTTTTTTTGAAGAACTTTAACAGCAACAGCCTGATTCATGGAACTCATTATTTTTCTTAGAATTTATTTATTTTATCTAAGAGATCACATGCATGCATGAGTGGAGGGAGGGGCAAAGGGAGAGAGAATCTCCCGCAGACTCACCACTGAGCACGGAGCCTGACGCAGGGCTCAATCGGAGGACCCTGAGATTATGACCTGAACCAAACCTAAGAGCCTAATGCTTAACCTGAGACACCTAGGCACCCAGAACTGATTAGTCTTTAAAAGAAAGTTAAATTTACTTTAAAAACTAGAAAGAATAAAATGCTATTGTTATACTAAATATCTCACAACATATAAAGTGTATGGTTTTGTGTCTACATTTTTTAAATGTCAGATAACAATGACAAAAACTTAGCAATAAAAAACTTAACAAATAAAAAATTCAAGAGAATAGCTCAAAGACAGTCTAGAAATTTCCCCTGGAAGAAGAATAAAGGTAAGACAAAAATATAAGAGACTAAGAGAACCAATTCAAGTAGTCCAAAGCCTGGCTAATTGGAGTTTTAAGAAGGAAAAACAGATGGATGGGACATTCAATAGACCTGTCCAATGGGGTTGCACATGACTGACTAGACTGCACAACTTTAGTACCAGAAGTACACAATTCAGCTGACTTGAAGGATACTGGTACAAAATGCCTTTAACCTACCAATCCACAGCCAAGAGAGGAACAGAGGAATAGTCGATGACACTGAAGTGATGCAGTCCACAAAATGCAGGCTGAAGAAAGATACAAGATACTCTGCCTGGATAATGGAGAGGGAACCTGCAGAGACTGAGAGAGGCTTGAGAGACATGTGCACCATTTGCATTGTGTGGCCGTTATTTGGATCCTGATAAAAACACTACAGGGGTGCCTGGGTGGCTCAGCTGGTTGGGTGACTGCCTTCAGCTTGGGTTGTGGCCCTTGGGTCCTAGGATTGAGTCCCACGTAGGGCTCTCTATTCGGTGGGGAGCCTGCCTCTTCCTCTGACCCTCCCCCAGTTAATGCTCTCTCTCTCTCACCTTCTCTCTCTCAAGTGAATAAAATCTTTAAAAAAAAACAACACTACAAAAAAAGAAAGTATGACATAACTAGGGAAATCTGAACACCAACTAAGTATTTCATGTTATTATAGAGTCACTGTTAAATTAATTTTTTAGGCGTGAAATGGTATCATGAGCTTCCCTCCTATATAAGTCTTCATCTTTCAGAGATACACACTGGAATATTTACAAATGGTACAACCTTCCCTGGAACTGGATAATACACTTCTAATCACAATTAGTTGGGTTATTCACAAAAGGCCACAAACCAGAGGGGCTTTACAATAGGACTGCTGTTGCTGTCAAGTCGCTTGGCTAATTCCAGAGCTAACTGACCCAAGTGAGAGTAAAAACCAAATTAGAAACCACAGTGTATTTTATAACCTAATCCTGAAAGCAACACTCTATCACTTATACTGTGTTCTACTGTTCATACAGACTTACCCTAGAACAGTAGCGGGATACATAGAGGTGTACATACCAGGCGACAGAGATTGCTGGGGGACTATGAAAGGGTGTAAGTAAGACACAAGACTATTGGGCATTACTGAAGCAAGATGAGGAACGCGAGGGTTCCTTATACTACTGTCTTTCTGTACACATTTGAAACTCCCCACAAAGTTACAAAGAAACAAAAAAACTTCAAAAAATACCTGCACAGAGATGGAGCAAGAAGGTACAAAAAAGCTACTCAGGGACAGTAGCGACTTTGTGCCAACTTCATAAGCGGCCCACTCCCACAGAGAACAAACGGTTGGCAACGACTGCATATCAGCAGCTTGTGCGAAGTGAGACTTTCAAATCTAGGCAGTCCTCATCAACCCCAAAATTTAATGCACAAGCATGTGTATCACACCACTTAAACACTGTTCAAAACATAAATGTTCAATAAAATGTGTTGAGAACAGTAACATATATAGCGGAATACTCTACCAGGAACACTAACAATCAAGGCTCTTTTTAGCACAGACACCATTAACATTTCAGCTGCAGGCTTCCCTGAAGAGTGCAGCTCTCTGTCTATATCGTTCAGGAGGGTTAACAGCTTGGGAAAACTTAAGATTATAGCGAAGCTTCTTTTTTTTTTTTAATTTTTTATTTTTTATAAACATTTATTTTTATCCCCAGGGGTACAGGTCTGTGAATCGCCAGGTTTACATACTTCACAGCACTCACCAAACCACATACCCTCCCCAATGTCCACAGCGAAGCTTCTTTTGACTGACCGCCACTTAGCCAATCTGCTGGACAAACACACTGATACTCCCCATCACCCACACAGTTTAATTTTTTTTTTTCACAGTTTAATTTTTATATGAACAATATTAAATGGTGGCCTTCTAGGACACATTCACAGCTGTGCCAGGTACTAAACTATAAATGCTTTTGCTTTCTCTGTACAACTTTTAAAATCTTCCCTGAAATTATCATATTTTCCCTGCTATGGTTTTCTATGCACTTACTAATTGCCTCCCAAACTCCCCATCGTCTAAATCTCTTCCAGAGGCCTTCAGCTGTACCATCATCCGTCTTCTTAAAGTCCTGCTTCCATCTGGGTGGTTGCCTCTTGGCCTAACAACTGTCACCGAGGGCTCGCCCTTCACCATCCTCAAGGGATTCCCACCACATTTGTTTTAGGCCAAATCCCCTGTCTTTCACAACCTCTGTCCATCTTTTCCTGAGTATAGGTCCTCATTTGGTGGATCATAATCTCCAGTAACCTTCCAAGAAAGGGTGTGTGGCATTTCCATGTTATGAGACTTTTCATTTCCAAAAACGCCCTGTTCTAACCTATGCATTTGATTGCAAGTAAGGACAGATACAGAATTCTAGACTGGCAATTCTTTTCCTCTGAAATTTTGCTCCTTTATTTCCAGGATTGCTGCTGAGCTGCGCTGTTTTGCCCTTTTCTTTCTGTCTTTTTAAACTCCACTCTTGGTTTTCCTAATGTATCTTTTGAATAACATCCTATTGCTTTACGGTTGTAATATGCTTTCTTATTTCATTGGGATTAAGTCTTTTTAAGTTTTCTTCTCCCTGAAGAGTTTTTGCTTCCTCCAACTTGTGTTATTTCTCTTCTGGGCACTATACTTTTCATGTCTGAGTGTTTCTTTTGATTGTCTAGTATTCCTTGGTTATGTATTTGTTACAAAAACAGGGAACCAAAAAGCTGAATATTAGCTTGGAGTGATGATTACTATGAGGTTTGGTCCCCCCCCCCCCCCGTGCCTAGTCCTACTCTATCAAGAAAGATCCTCCAATCTCTTGCCTGAAGAAAGATGGCCTGGCTGTTGGTGCTAATGGAAGGCCCAGAGGGCAAGGCGACTACAGTCTCAGGAGCCAAATGTGTAAATGTTTACGTTCACCTGCTCCATGTGTTTTCTATATAGTTCCTTTGCTTCTAATGGGAAGCTGTCTAATAGGGCCTGCTGTCCTCTAGCCCAGATACCTTATGTTACCTTCTTCATGTGGGGCAACTGGTCCTCTTACATTGGTGGTGGGAATGTAAATCAGTACAATCATCCTGGAAAAATGTCTGGTAGCACATACTAATGCTATACAAATGTATAATCTATTCCTTTCCCCGTACATACCAAACAGAAATGAGCACCTAAGTCCTCCAAAAGACATGCACAAGAATGTCACAACTACTTTACTCATAAGAGTCAAAGGTGGAGACAACCCAAATGTCTATGAGTGTGTAAATAAGTTATAGAATATTCATCCACACAACACACATATCTTGATGTGGATGACAATCAGACAGGTACATATGTACATGTAAAAATTTAGTCATCTGTACGCCTATGACTATATACATTACCATTTTAAGTTACATACCTCTTAAAAGAATCTTTTTAAAAAAGCTGATTATAGGAATGTTTTGAGAAGTTTAAAGTCCCTTACTAATCTATTAAGATAAATTACTATTTTCCAAAGCCTAAAATTTATAGCCTAATGATCAGCAGTATTTTTATCAGTATTTAAATTTAAGTGGGTAAGTAATAACTTAGTGATCAAACACTCACTTTAAGAACAGTCAACACTAAAGTGTAATTTATTGGGAACTAAGAACACACTTTTCATTCAAATTCACTGCTGTCAGGATCACACCAGATACTTACCCTTCTAACCTGACATCTGGTAAAGATCTGTTGAGTGCGATCATCTCACTCGCCATTAAATTGAACTGATTGATTTTAAACATCTCTTTCATCTTTTCTTGATCCTCTTTAGGAATGACGACTGGTTTCCCCATTTCTCCAGGACCTTCATGAGGCTTTTGTATTGGCTCTAGAACTAAGAATACAGAAGAAACTTAACTAACATTAATTTTATAGCAACTGATAAATGTTTCTATTTTAATAATATGAGTTTAAACTGTGCCCTCAACAACCAGAGCCATTTCTGAGCCCTTCCTCTCCCAGTCTGTAAAACCTTCTAGCGGCTGCTCTGTCCTCCTCCTCCACACCAGCGTCCTCACTCAAGACCTCCTCACCCTGCCCTACTCACCTGCAGCACGCACAGCCTTGGCATTCCCAGCTCAAATATCGTTACCAAATTAACCCTCTAAAGCACGACTTTCATTGTGGTATTCCTGTAAGCTCTAGAGTCTAACTCTTTAATAGGGAATTTAACCTAACTTTCAAAACCGACCATCTGCTCAGCCCTTTACCAAGCCACTCCCCCACTCCTACTTCGGTACTTAATCCTTCAAACAGCAACTCGCTACTTTCCTTCATATGTGCCTCGTATTTTCCTGCTTTGGTGCCTTTGCTCAAAGAAGTCCCCTCTCACTGCACCTCCTCAGTCTTATTTCTGTAATACCAAACACCTACTTGTCTTTTAAGGCCCAGCTAAAAGAAATTCTCTTGTCTGCAGCTTTTCCAAATCTCTCTACCATGATCCTCTACTACTCTTAATTGCGACATCGTTTCATCATCAAGGGCTCTTACGTCTCTTATCAACTGCTACCTGCTATGATTGCTAACCTGTCCTGTGGGCCCCCCACTAGATTACATCTCTTTTTAGCTCCAGTTTGATTCATTCGTGTACCTTTCGTGGAATTCATGATACTGTCCTATAGGAGTTTTATAACTATATGCTCAATTAAATGTGAGCACTATTCAAAAGAAGTCAAAATGAAATCCTAGAATCAACTAAGACATTATAATAAGCATTAAGCAAGGTGGAGCATCAAGAAAGATAATTCTATCCAGAAGTAATATTATCTCTTGGTATGTACATAAAGAGAGTAATATTCAGGGGCACCTGTGTGGCTCAGACGGTTAAATATCTGCCTTCAGCTCAGGTCATGATCTGAGGGTCCTGGGATCAAATGCCACACTGGGCTCCCTATTCAGTGGGAAGTCTTCTTCTCCCACTTCCTTTGCCCCTGCCCCACTGGTGCACATGAGCACTCTCTCTCTCTCAGATAAATAAAATCTTAAAATTAAATTTAACTTAAAAGTAATATTCAGCAATTTCCAAGTATTGTTTCTTGTTTTACACTTTTGAGATGTTCAGAAGAGTTTTCTGTAATTTTTTTATTTGTTTTTTATAATTTAAAAGTTATTTCCTTTATAACTTCAAGAAAAACAAGTTCTCAGATACATTAAACTTGGAAAAAAGTATATTAAACTTCTCATCTAAAAGGCACAGGGAAAGAATGAGGTAAGGCCAAGAATGGGATAAAAATACCTGTTTTGTACATTACTTGTTTGTTTTTAAAGCTGAAATTTCTATTCTCTCATTGTTTATTTTTTTAGGCACCTCTAAAAAGTCTCTACACAAAAATAGAGACATTGAGACAGTAGACAAACCATCTCTCTTCAGCCAGGTTTCATCTACCCAAGAACATCACTAGCTGGTAAAGCTGTCCTGTAAGATGGTTGCTTCAGATGGTGGTACAAAGCAACCTACAAACACCAGGGCTATAAATTATGAAATTATTGTGTCTTCAACAACTCTATCTAGAATATAAAAACATATCTTAGGCAACCATCAAGAAAAAATGGTATAAAATAATTCTGTTCCTGTTCTCAGAATGAACTGTGATTTTAGGAGGGCATTAAAATATTAGGAAATAACTTAACAATTATAGAAAACTCATGTAAAACCATTTTTAAAAACAAATCCTGCCTAATGTTTGCCAAATAACTAAGCTCTTTATTTTTTTAAATTTCATTTTATAATGTGTTCTTTTTTGAAGATTTTTTTATTTATTTACTTGACAGATCACAAGTAGGCAGAGAGGCAGGCGGGGGGAAGCAGGCTCCCCGTTGAGCAGAGAGCCCGATGTGGGGCTCGATCCCAGGAACCTGGGATCATGACCCTGGGATCATGACCCGAGCCAAAGGCAGAGGCTTTAACCCACTGAGCCATCCAGGTGCCCCAAAAGGGTGGGTGTGCTGCATGGGCCAGGAATTGAACCTGGTCCTCCAACATGGCAGGTGAGAATTCTACCACTGAACCACCTGTGCACCTTATAATGTGTTTTTGAGAGGGCATGCATGTGCGCAAGTAGGCAGAGGGTGTGGAGAGGGAGAGAGAATCCTAAGTTGGCTCCATGCCCAGCCAGAACTCGAGGTGGGGCTTGATCTCATGACTCTGAGATCATGAACTGAGCTGAAATCAAGAATTGGATGCTTAACTGACTGAGCCACCCAAACATCCCAGGGAGAGAGAATCTTTTTTTTTTTTTTTTAATTTTATTTATTTATTTGACAGAGAGAGAGAGATCACAAGTAGACAGAGAGGCAGGCAGAGTGGGGGCGGGGAAGCAGGCTTCCTGCTGAGCAGAGAGCCCAATGTGGGGCTCCATCCCAAGACCCTGAGATCATGACCTGAGCCAAAGACAAGAGGCTTAACCCACTGAGCCACCCAGGTGTACGGGGAGAGAGAATCTTAAGCAAGCTCCACACTCAGCCTAATGTGGGGCTTGATCTCATGATCTTGTGATCATGACCCAAGACAAAATCAAGAATCTGGCACTTAATTAACTGAGGTGCCCAGGTGCACCAAAGCTCTTTAAATATTAGGGTTGACAGATTACAAAAACTGTCAGTGACAAGTGTAATAAAAAATATAATACAAACACAGATGTATAATTCCCACATATAATTTTAAATGTTTAAAAATCATAAATTATAAAACACCTAAGAGTCAATTCTACTTAATTACCTGTCTCGGGGTGGTGGGGGGAGAGCAACCAACAGATTTGGGGATTGGGATGTTGAGGGGTCAACAGAAAGCAGAAGAGTTCTGGAGGTGGCAATCAACCTGGGTGCATGGCAGAGTTAACACAAATAGGTAGGAGACATCTAGTGGCCTTAATTATAAATCTCTCTCAGTTATCTAAACCCTATTTTAGTATAAGATGGTACTTTAAAGAAAAGTTAAAATGTGAAAAAAGTTTTTTGTGCTTTTTAGTTTTTAAATTAAGAAGAATATTAAGTTATACAGAATGCCATCTAGAACACATTATTGCTAGGGTGAGGTGATGGGGGTAAGGGTAGATCCTGAGCTTGATCAAGCCTCGGGGCCTACCTACTAAATCCACAGAAAATAGAGGGTACTGAAGGACATGACAAAAAATGTTAAAGAGATGCAAATCCTGACTACGGGAATCTGGGGAAAAGAAAACAGCCAATTTCTTCATCTACAACAACAAAAAGAGTGAAAGGGAGGACAGAGAGAAAGAGGTACCCATGTATCCACGCCATAAGACTAGTCTTGAAGAATTGACAACTGCTGGAGCCAGATGGTGGGTATATGGGAGTTCTATTTTCTCTACTTTTATTTATGTTTGACATTTTCAATGGGGGTTGGGGGAGCATGAAGGAGGACTCCAGAAATTATTACTGTGAGGACTAGTAAAGAATAAACTTGATAGCTTACACAGTAAGAGACTATATGGCCAGAATGTTAAATGCCCCATCATTATGAGGTAAAACTCTGGCTTTAATATCTTAAAGAAGCAGACAAAACTGTACAACATATACAATCCTGCTGTTGCAACATTTTACTGATTTGACCACTTGGTACTTACTAGTAATCGGAATATCTAGTATAATGCCCACATTACACCATTTAACCTACTGGTATACATGAGATTTCCAAGCTACAGTAGAAATTACCAAGAATTATATGACGACTACATGATTTATAAAATCCACCACAATAATCTAGAGATTATAATATCCTAAAGAATTAAATGGACTAGTCAAATAGTTTCCTTTGGCAAAGACCTCAGGATAAAATGCATGTGGATAATGGATATATTTTTACTACTAATGTGCTCACAGATTGAATGGTAAGCATTAACTTCCATGCATTCTACTTTCCAGTCTTTTAGGTAAATTAAAAGTGAGTTCAGTGAAATTTTTGTTTCAGAGAAACCAAAATGGGGTTTGGATATCATTTCCTGAACTGAAAACAAATTCTTCTTGGCATAAAATTTTACATGCAGATCATTTCTAAAAAATCCAACTTTGACAAGGGAGATGTTCACATTAATGTTAATCCAAAGTATTATGTAAGAACAAATGCTTTTTATATTTCGAGTAAACTTCATTTATAAGACAATAAAGTATGTTTTAAAAACTTAATTACCAAGAAAACTACAGATTGATTCTGAATGTCACAAATCGTATCAATATACACAAACCACATGATATACCTTTGAATGTACTTTAATAAAACTAAGAAATTTTTAATTTGTGGGGTGCCTGGGTGGCTCAGTGGGTTAAAGCCTCTGCCTTCAGCTCGGGTCATGATCCCAAGAGTCCTGGGATCAGCAGGGAGCCTGCTTCCCTTCCTCTCTCTCTGCCTGCTTCTATGCCTGCTTGTGATTTCTGTCTGTCAAATAAATAAATAAAATCTTAAAAAAAGAGAAATTTTTAATTTGTATTTTTCTTATGTAAGTAGAATAAAAAAAAAGTTATAATACCCTTTGGGGGAAAAATACTAATAAAAGGCTAAAATCATTTCTCTCAAATGATTTTATCTTCTTACAAAATTATCACTCCTGGGGCGCCTGGGTGGCTCAGTGGGTTAAGCCGCTGCCTTCGGCTCAGGTCATGATCTCAGGGTCCTGGGATCGAGTCCCGCATCGGGCTCTCTGCTCAGCAGGGAGCCTGCTTCCCTTCCTCTCTCTCTGCCTGCCTCTCTGCCTACTTGTGATCTCTGTCTGTCAAATAAATAAATAAAATCTTAAAAAACAAAACAAAACAAAAAAATAAACAAAATTATCACTCTTACTGTTTTCAGGCATGATATTTTACCTATCCCAAAACGTTTTTTCCACATTTTAACAAATCTCTGAAAATGGGATGTGGCTTAAATGATAACTGAAATGTTTCTGCTTTCTTAGTATAAGTATTCTATAAACAAAAGTATGTAAGATGGTGATGAAATACAGCAAATTACCTGATTTTTTTAATGTCAAAATTATAGGAGCACCTAGGTGGCTCAGTGGATTAAGTGTCTGACTCTGATTTCAACTTAGGTCATGATCTCAGGATCGTGAGTTCAAGCTTGGCATCCGGCTCTGTGCTGAGTGTGAAGTCTGCTGAAGATTCTCTCTCTCCCTCTGCCCCTTCCACCCGCCCCTTGTGCACGTGTGCTTTCTCTCCCTCTCTCAAAAAAAAAAAAAGTAAATCAAAATTATATAGTAAAATTCACTGATTAACTCTCTGCTACCTCAAATCCTTGTCAGTTTCAATCTTCATTCCAATGTAGTGCTCAATTTATTTGTAATGTGTTCAGTATATAAACTTCTATTCGTGCAAAAAACCCTGTAAGTTTCTGAAAGCCTTTACTAATAATGTTTTTTTTAAGTTTTTAACCGCCAAAAGGCTTCCTGATATTTGAAAGTTGAAATAATCCTAGCATACACACATGAAAACTTGAATTATCAACATATTAATGATTGGAAAATTGAGTATAGTGCTGGCCTAAAAGTTCAATTCCTACTAGAAACTGCATCTGTAAAAACACTGAATATTTTACACAATATCCAAATCCATAAATTGAATGAACAAGCTAATTAGGAAGGCAGGAGGGCAACAAAAATATTCCCAGGACACAATGCACACTAACCCCAGTTTTTCAAGAGGAGCCTGTCTAATTCTCTAGCAAGAGAAGAATATTGCTATTCTCAAATAGCCTGGGGTATAAAATGCCAAGTATAAAAGTATGAGACAGAACTTCTCAGGAAAACAAACCAAATCAAACCAACCTTTCTGTAATCACAAAGACTGGCCCACTATTATGTGAAGTAGGCAAGAACAAGTGAATCCTAGAAAAGAGATTATCATTGATAATCTTTTAAGAGATCCAGCATTATGGTAAAGATAATTGATCCATTCCACCTAAAAATAGGACACCTTTATTCACAATATAAAGACCAGAATTGGATAAATTTCACCAAATGGGCACTGTAGAGCAGTTCAAAGAATGTTCAGAATGAGATCTTTGTAATACTGAAACAGTAATTCTGTTCATTACTTTTTGCCTTATGCGTTTTTAGTTTTTCAAATGCCGTAAAAACCAAAGATCCCAGAGACTTGGTACTTTCAAGAGGCCTCCACTCTTCTGATCACCGGGTGCACCTGCTTCTCCACTAAGAAGGTCCATGACCTTGGTGCTCTCAGCTATGTGTCCTTTCCCAGCCGCTTCAGTGCAGGTTCTCAAGGGCACCACTGCAAGCCCTTCCCAGCCTTAAGCTGAGAAGGCCGGGACTTTAGGGTGCCAGCACCACCCACGACCTCGCAGCTCCTACTGCACTGCAACTTCACAGGGAGCAGATTATTCAAGCCATCCTTAGCACCACCTGTCCCCCTTCCTCCAATCGTTCTTCCCCTTTCCCTTTAACCCCTTAAGGCTACAAGGAACAAAGATGCAAATGGATGCTCCACCCGCAACTGCCAGCCTCCCACTCTGTCTCCTTCCACACTATCTCCTCACCCTCATGTGTATTGCTCAGTCCTTCTCTCTTGAGCTTCTCCTCCTTCTCAGTCGTCACACCAAACACCCAAGATCCTGTCCCCGGCCACTGTAAAGCTGCTTCATCGTCTTTCTCCACAACACACAGGCCCCTTCCACTGGACTTAACTCAAATCTGCCCTCCCCCAGAGCCCACTAGCCTCACAAACCTCTTCTGGGAGAACTGGTCCTTCTTTCCCAAGAGGTCCCAATGAGGGCTCAAAGCCTCCTGCTGTTGCTCCCAGACCATTTCTCCTTTAGGTAGTACATTTATGCTTTGGTATAAAAGTCACTTCTTGTCTTTGATGCTCATGCCCAGTGGCTTTCAGAACTGTATTAACCTTGGCGATTTCTTCAAATGCAATCCTTTTCTTAGGGCTTTGATACCACACTGTCTCATCTGCTAAGAATGTGCTCCTTCGGGGATTACATTTGTCCCTTGTATTTTAACCCCTCCCCTTGTAGTACATAAAAACACACACACACAGACGACTTTGCCTCCATTCCTTTAACTAGTGCACTACATCTTTTCTTCTTCGTTTCTTCCTTTTGTTAAGATTTTCTTTTTAAGGGGCACCTGGGCGGCTCAGTGGGTTAAAGCCTCTGCCTTGGGCTCAGGTCATGATCTCAGGGTCCTGGGATGGAGCCCTGCATCGGGCTCTCTGCGCAGCAGGGAGCCTGCCTCCCTCTCTCTCTCTCTCTCTGCCTGCCTCTGCCTACTTGTGATCTCTGTCAAATAAATAAAGAAAATCTTTAAAAAAATTTTTTTTTTCTTTTTAAGTAACCCCTTTACCCAATGTGGGGCTCAAACTCACAACCATGAAATCAAGAGTTGCATGTTCCACTCACTGAACCAGTCAGGTACCCCATGCAGACCCCCTTTCCTCTGTGTGGAAGCTTCCTGAAAGAAGAAGCTACACTGTATCTCTGCTCCCTCATGGATACATCAAATCCCCTGGCACTGAAATGGCACCTGCCAGGGTCAAAAGAAACCCCATTACCAAAGAAGCACCTTATCTTGATCTCAGGTAAAATCTCTGACAAACACAACTCCTGGATTTTCATGACCACCCTCCCTCTAGTGTCTCCTTCTACCTCTGACTTCCTGAGAAGTCTCTCTTCCTTTACTGACCTCCATGATGCTCTCCAACCCTGGGTCTGTCTCTTCTAAGCCTACATATGCTCCCGGCGCAGTGTTCTGCACAGACAAGGCTTACACTGCCACCTACATTCTGCACCCTGAACAACTCTCTTCTGTAGAACATTCCTACCAGCACCTCCTAGTCAAATACTCCCAAGCCAGCTCATCCTGCCACCCGCATCAAAGCTGCTCTACCTCTGGGGGCCTGCTTCCTGTCAACTCACCAAGCAGGGAAACCTGAGAGAGATCTTAAACTCTTCTTTTATTACTACTTACATTCAGTGGCTCCCCATGTTATATAAATTCCACCTTTTACATATTCTCATATATATTGTTTTCCTTTCTATTTCAGTATCACTTCAGTGTAGGCCCTAAGAACTTCTCTTCAACTGTCACAACAGCCTTGCAGCTAGTCTCCTCCAGCACATCAGCCACATGACCACCAAACGCTTTCTCCTCAGTCTGGATCCCATCAGGTTACTTACTCCCGTTTAAAATCCTTCAATGGCATGCCGCTGCCTATAAAGAAATCCAAAATATTCAGCATGCCAGAAAAGGCTGTCCGCAGTCTGGCCTCTGCTAACCTCTCAAGCTCCATCTGTGCTCCTTCCTCTTGTTTTCTATCCATCAACTCGGTTCTCTCCCTTGCTTATCTTGCGAATGCTTCTTTCCCTTGCTTATTCATCAAACCTAACAAACACCTGCTCACCCTGACACTGCTCAACACAAGCATTATTTCCTTACTGCACCCTCTCAGACACGTGTTCCTCCCGTTCTGCTCTTACGCGCATCTCTAGAATGTTACTTATTCCATTAGTATTTTACTATTATTCTTTCTCTCCTATTGGGCTGTGAGTTCCCCAAAGAGAGGAATTTTGTCTTTTTATTGTTGTTGTTGTTGAGCTGTGTATCACTAGCTCCTAATACACTGCCTAGCACATATTAGAGTTTAAAAACATTCACCAGTGCTAGCCCAGTACTACCCAAGGAGCCTATGAGCCTAATTTTAGGCAAATTTCCCAAGAAGAAATAAACAGGACTGGTTAAATAATCTCATCTATAAAAATTACAGTAAATAGGCAGAGTTAATCAATACAAATAAATATTTTTAGATTATAAACTTTAGAGGACCAGGTGGTCTCATAAAAATAACGAAAAATTTAAATATGATCACATACTCAAAGCTCACATAAGAACAGTAGTCATTCACATATAATTCCTAAAAATAACAGAATCACTACACAGCCATATTTTCTATAATCATAGAGAGTTCAGAGCTCAGAAAGCTGAATCATTGCCTTATTTTCATTACGTTAAAAAAAAATTAAAAGCAGGGGCGCCTTGGTGGCTCAGGCAGTTGAGCTTCCAACTCTTGATTCCAGCTCAGATCATGATCTCAGGGTTATGAGATCCAGCCCTAAGACAGGTGTCACACTCAGCAGGGAGTCTGCTCCCCTCTCCCTCTCCCTTGACCCCCTCCGCCCGTGCACATGTGCTCTCTCTCAAATGAATAAATCTTTTAAAAAATAAAAATAAAATAAAAAATAAAAAGCAACATTTGTTTGTTGGTTTGAACACAAGGGGTTCAAAACTGAATTTTCCCTGTGTCCACTGCCAAAAATGTTAGTACTTCCAACCCAGGTCCTTCATGTTTGTGTTTCCTTTCTTTTCCACACCAACTATTGCAATCTCACTCTCAACCTCTATGATATGGCCTCATCTTTACAAAAGCCCTCCCTAAAAGTGCTATCTACAGCATTAACAAAAAGAAGTCTCCAGATCACAACCATCCAGAATGATTTCCCTGAAAACTGAGATGGGAAGGCAAGGAAAAAAGTCTTTTGATACCAGACATTGTAATTTTAACACCCAGCATTTCTAGCATTACACTAATGCCATACAATTTTGTTGGTTCCAACTACTAGTCCTTACTAGTTTAATAATAGTTGATATTAGCTTTCCTACATTTCTTGGTAACACAACTTGCAGAAAATTAACCATGTGTTTAACAATGAACACAAATAATGAATTTAGCAATTCTATACATGATACTTTAATATTTTAACTGTTGGAAGAACTCACTGGAAAACTGTTAATAATATGATCATCATTATTTAGGAAGCCAGGGATTACTATTAATCTAAAAAAATTAAAATTTTGTAGTACCAAATTGGTGAACAAACAGTAACACACTTATTAAAACAGATGTATTATTATAAAATATCACTAACCATCCCCAGCAGGAAGTCCTCGCTCCTTTTTTTCATCACATTTGTTGCATTCACTGAAGTAAAGCAGCAGGAACATATCCAAGAGTACCCAAATCAAGGAGGTGGCTAGGACCACCTTGCAATATGCAAATTTTCTCATGGCACTTAAGTCAAATGCAAAATTTTAAAATATATATATATATAAATATACAAAGGTCATGAAAATTATTCCAATCCAGTTTCATCAGAAATCACGTTCATAACCTATAGAGACAAAAAGAAAAAAAGATTAACTTAAAAATAACTATAATGAACTATAAGACTAATTAAGACTAATTTAACATGCATAAGAAATTTTAATATTCAGAATAAGTTTAAAAACCAGACTTAAAAAATCCTTATAAAATACAGAAAAATTAGTAGTATCAAGAACATACTAACAACTCCTACAAATAAACACTGAGTCGTCACTAGACATTCAGAAACACTGAGGGAAAGTGTAATGGAGAAGAAAAGAGGATCATAGGATCTGAGACCTAGTCCTGGCTCTGACAGTAATTTTACAGATGTCCTTGATCTTTAGTTTCTATTCCCCTACCCCTACCCCACAACCTGTGAAAATAACATGAGAAAATGACTGGAGAAACTGTTGCCAAATTTGGAAAATCATTTGGGATAGTGTGACTAGTAACATTTCTGCTACATAAGGAGGTCATCTCGGGGAGCTCTGGAGGAGACTCAGGGACCTCAGAGAGGCCAAGAGTAACTGTGATGAACAGCAGACATGGAAGCTCAAAGGCCTATCTCACTGCTGAGCAAAAGGGAGACAAGCCAAGTGCATTCAGATGAAGGAGATGGAGGAAACCCAAACTTTGCACATATGCCTCACAGTGAAAGCCAAATGAGCAGATGTTCTCAAGGACTGGGCTGATGGGTAACACAGCAGCTTCTCAAAGGGCACCTTAATGTTCCATGGTGGGCAGCAGAGGTATCTGCCTGAACAATTCAGACCAGGCCAGAGAGTTTATCTATGAAAAACATATAATAGTTCCTGCCTACTTCACGAGATTGCTAGACAGCAACCTGAAAAGCACCCCCCAAAAATCCTAAGGGATACTTAAAAAGTATTATCTGTGCTCTTTTCTCTCTGGGACTTCTGCTCTCTTGCCTATATTCCTTCCTTCATCAAACCAACATTTCCTGACTGCACAGTGAACAAGGGATGCATATTCTTGCCTCAAAATCATACCTACTCAATATTTGATATCGGGTCACGTGCAGTGAGCAACTACTGAAGGCTACGGTAACCATGATGAGGGGAGAACCAAAAACATTGTAGTGCACAGTCTCATTAAACAACAGTTCTCTCCAGAAGAGCTAGATGTATATAAATTTATCTTCTGTGCTATTTTACACGAAAGGCTACCTCTTTTGGTCACTGGCAAAGTAAACAATGGTACTGCTGATACAGTATCTGAAATTCAAAAGTAACTTCATGTTCTCAAAAATCTGATTATTTTTTTTTTAATGCTTATAGCCCAGATTACTTCAATGCAAATCTCTATTATTTTGCATCCATTCCTATTTAATTCTTCCAAGGCAGTACAGTTCAATTCAAAAGCACCCTTAGCTCCTAGGATCACTAACTCTGCAACATATGACCCAACAAAGGTAGAAGAGATGGGACATTTCAACAGACCTATTCACTTAATTTGTAGCTGGAACTTCTGCCAGAAAAGCTAGAAAGACTTAAAAACATGATAATCATCCTCTAACATAGAAAGGAGAGGCTAAATTAGTTTATTTACTAGTTATATATTTTGTTTACTCTATTTCTCAATCAGAACCAGAATCAAACATATTCATGCACTTATTAATTTGTTCAATGCACACAAACTCAGTAAAAACACGGACTGTGTCAAATGCATGGAATACAAAAATGAACAGAATGCACACCCCTTGTCCTTATGAAATTTAGAGCTGGCTCCAGGAAAGCAGGATTTAGGCAAACAGCCACACATACATAAAATTTCACTGGTGATCATTGTTTTGAAGGGAGGTACACAGCAATATAAACATCTGTATTACAAAGATTGGACTTTGTCAGGAAGACTTCCCTGAGGAAGACAGGATTTGAGAGGAAAATAAGCATTGGGGGCAGTGAGTAGCAAAGGCTCTGTAGCAGGAAGGAGCCCAGCACTGAGAGGTCAGGGGATCAAAGACAAAAGAAGAGGAAACTGCAATGTGAGATAAAACTGGAGCTGGATAAGAGTGGCCAGACTCAAGAGGTACTCGGGGACAAACTCAACGGGATTTAAGGACAAATTAGATGGGGCAAAAGAGGAGGAAATCCTGGCTTGTACCAATGGATGCTGAGTGGTGCCAGTCATAGAAACAGGAACCAAAGAAAGAGGGCAGATCTTTGGAAGGGAAGAAGATGCAAGATGGGAAGAAACTTGTTTGACTTTGGACATGTTCAGTATCAGATAACCCTGATACCTTCAAGAAGAGATATTAACCGCAGCTAAGGATACAAAAGTTTGGGGCCCAAAGGAACGGTCTAAGGTAAAGGTATAAGGACAGAAGCCCTTGCTCCTCTGCAACATTGCTGGGGCAGACAGACTTTAAAAAAAATCAATATGCAAACAATTGTTTTGGAGTGTTATTTCCCTCCTAGCATGGGGCTGGACTTGGTGACATGCTTCTAATCAACAGAATATGGTAGAAGTAATGGTGAGAGATTTCAAGCCTGGTCATAAAACACACATCCTCAGCTTTCTCTCAGCTCACACTCTGGGGAAAGCCAGCACCCCAATGTCAGAAGGACACTTAAGTATCCTTATACAAAGATCCACATGGTAAGAAACTGAAGCCTCCTAAGCACAAGCAGTACTATCCTGCCAGGCATGGAAGGGAATTTGTGGAAGCAGTCACAATCAACCCTTCTGATGGCTGCGGCTCCTGCTGACATTCTGACTGCAATATGCAGAAAGATCCTGAATCAACACCCCCCTACTAAGCTGCTCCTGCATTCCTGACCCAAGCAAATACAAGATAAAAAATGTCTATTTGCTGAAGCCATTACCTTTGGAGGTAATTCATCAATATAGGATTTTAACAACAAAAAAGGCCTAAAAAGAGAATTCTTTAACCTACAGTAAAGATATTTAATGACACGACTTGTTGACTTGTCAAGCACTTCTGTAACATGAAATGACTTATGCAACCTTACTTCAATTTCACATCATACTAGAGTCCAAGCAGTAAGTCAAGAAAAGGAATAAGGATGAGGGGGAGAAAAAGAGACAAAATTATCTGCAGATGACATTATTTCTATCAGAAACTTAAAAGATATCAATAGATAACTCATTACAGCTAATTTATGACCTCATCAAGGTTGCTGAATGCAAGGGATGCCTGGATGGCTCAGCTGGGTGGGCATCTGCCTTTGGCTCAGGTCATGATCTCAGGGTTCCAGGATCAAGCCCCAGGTCGGGCCCTCGCTGAGCTGGGAGTCTGCTTCTCCCTCTCACACTCCCTCTGGGCTCTCTCTCAAATAAATAAATAAAATCTTTAAAAAAAAAAAAAAAAAAAAAGGTTGCTAAATACAAGATGAACATATAACAATCATGTCCTGTATAGTTAACAGTAACTACTCCAAATATGTAAAAGAAAACAAATCATATTCAAAATAGCTATAAAAACCCTAAGATATTTGAGGATAAACTTGAACAAAACAGGGGCTCCTGGTGGCTCAGTCAGTTAAATGTCTGCCTTCAGCTTGGGTCATGATCCCAGGGTCCTGGGACAGAGGCCACAGAGGGCTCCCTGCTCAGCAGGGAGCCTGCTTTTCCTTCTCCCTCTCTCAAATAAATAAATCTTAAAAAAAAAAATACAAAAAACCTTTAACAAAATACGTGCAAGACAGAGAAAAAGTTGTAGAGCTTTACTGAGGGGTATAAGAGAACTGACTAATGGCTAGTTATACTATGTTCAGGAGAAAAAAAAGTAATAGCCTCTTTCTAAAATTAATCTATAAATTTAATACAATTCTAATCAAAACACAAACGAAGCTTTTCGGGACTGGATTTATAATAAAGCCGAAAAATCTAAAACCATGTGATTCTCTAAAACAAACCCATACATGTACAGAAAACTGGTGCTACTACAGATGAGAGTAGAAAACTGACAGAGGGACAAATGGTTTCCGTATGATACGAAATAAATTTAGATTCTACCTTATACCAGTAACAAAAGAAAATCTGTGAAAAGATAATAACGAGGCCAAAGTTGTCAAAACAAAGTCACAGTTATTCTGGCCTTTTACTTGCTGGCTGAGGTAAGTATGGCTCTAGTGCTTTAGCTTTTAATTTTATAGTTTCCACTTCCAGTGAAGTGTTTAAGGCCAACATTTCTCCCACTGTCTTTGAGTTGTCAAGTGATTACTTTACTAAAATTTGGCAATGAGAAGACTCATTCACCAGCCAAAAACATGAACCAATTTTTAGGTATCAGCATACTCTCATTCTGACTATTTAACAAAAAATTAGTTAGGAACTAGTCTAAAAATTCCATACAAACTAATGTTCACATACCATATAAATGTAGATATTCTCTTTCTCTAATTGTTTCCCAGGTGTTACTCCAAGTTCAGAGGTTGGGAAAACATGTTTATCATTTGGGGTACTTGTGGTATAGACTCCTATAAAATTTACCAGTATCTTAAATGGAATGTCAATTTCCAAGGTGATAAACTGACTTAACATTTAGCAATACCTTTAAAAATTAATATTTTTCCTAATTATAAAGTAATACTTGCTCAATGCAAAGGATTTGGCAAACAAAAAAGTAAAAGACAAGACAGAAAACCCCCTGTAAACACTCATCCCAATTGAACACTACCACCAATTGGTTAAGTGTCCTCCCAGTCTTTGGAATACAGGAGATATGTCTTAAAGCAACTTTGTAATGTCTAGTTTGATTCAAACTTTTAATGTCTTAAGTGTCCTTATCAGGGAGAAAAGAAAGGAATGGGTGTGACTTTAAAGGGGTAGCAAAAGAGATATTTGTGGTGATACTGTATTTTGATTTTTCTTTTCTTTTTTTTTTTTTTTTAAAGATTTTATTTATTTATTTGACAGGGATCATAAGCGGGCAGAGATGCAGGCAGAGAGAGGCGGGGCGAAGCCAGCTCCCTGCTGACCAGAGAGCCTGAAGCGGGGCTTGATCCCAGGACCCCGGGACCATGACCCATGCAGAAAGCAGAGCTTTAACCCACTGTGCCACCCAGATGCCCCTTGATTTTTCTTTTAAGTTATAGGTTCAACAGACATTTCTAACCCCTATTCCACCCCAACTACTGGATATCACGTTATAGGCAACATTGGATGTCTTAAGGGTCATTTCAAACTAGCCTTGATATTTACAAAGCTATGTCAAGGGGCACCTGGGTGGTTCAGTGGGTTAAAACCTCTGCCTCAGGGTCCTGGGATCAAGCCCCACGTTGGGCTCTCTGCACAGTGGGGAGCCTGCTTCCCTCTCTCTCTTTCTGCCTACCTCTCTGCCTACTGTGATCTCTGTCAAATAAATAAATAAAATCTTAAAAAAAAAAAGCTATGTCAAATGCCATATATTAATGTACCCTAAAAAATAGACATAAAATAGATATAAACCAAGGGGGCTTTCTGGTTCATGATGCTGACTCTTGCTCTCACTCTCCCCCAAAGGTTTCTTCTGGTAACAGACCCAGCCCCCTGGTCAGAAGACAGTCAAGTGACATGGCCAGGCCAATCAGAGGACCTCACCCCTTGGCTTTTCAAGTCACAGGGCTGGAGGCTATACAAGTAGCTCTGCAGTCAACCACACTGCCCAACACCTGGAGAAAGGCCACCTTCAAGTCCAAGAGAATGAGCCCAAGGAGAGGCATACAGAACAAGAGGCAGAGTACAGATGGCGACCAAGTCCCTGACACTTCCTTTGCTTATTTGTGGAGCATAAGGAATAACACAGAGGACATGGGGAGATGGAGAGGAGAAGGGAGTTGGGGGAAATTGGAGGGAGAGATGAACCATGAGAGATTGTGGACTCTGAAAAACAATCTGAAGGTTTAGGAGGGGCAGGGGGGTGGGAGGTTGAGTAAGCCTGGTGGTGGGTATTATGAAGGGCACATACTGCAAGGAGCACTGGTTGTGGTGCATAAACAATGAATTCTGGAACACTGAAAAGAAATTTAAAAAATAAATAAACATTTAAAAAGAAAAGAAATCGGTTCCTAACACAACCAGAACACCTGGGATGTGGAGAGGTGGGGAGGAAAGAGGAGAAGACCAACAGGTGAAACCAAGCAGGTTCTATTCAACGGATGAGGTTCCATTTTACTAGTTATAAACAACTGTACATCATGAGGCAAACTATACTATTTGAAAAGATAATTTTTAATACTCCAAATCACAGAAATACATCAAATATCAAAAGTATGTAGGAGGAACATCACTGAAATAAAGGATCATAACACAGGACATGTATCATGTATCCACCACCCAGTTCAAGAATAAGAAAGTAATCTTCAAAGTTCCCTCTCCAATACCATCGCTTTCCCAGCTCCTCAAAGGCAACTTCTATTCCAAACTTACTATTCTCTCTTTTCCTGACAGTTTTACTTCACTGATAGTCTTAGCAATGCCTTCTTTACATGTGTCTGTTTCTGAATTGCTCATAAATGGAAAAATCTGTCTTCCTTTTTTCTTTTTTTTTTTTTAATACCAAGTTCCCAAGAGCCATCCGTAAGTTGCTTGCAGTTACAATCAATTTGTGTTTACTACTCAGTAGTATTCCACTGGCTTAGCATACCACAGTTTATCCACTTCATGCTTAATAGACATGTGGTTCTTTCTAGGTTTCTATAGTTACAAGCATACTGTTAGGAACATTCCTAAACATGTATCCTGGCACACATGTGCAGGAGGAGTAAGGGGTGCAGGGCAAGGGTGGTAAACTTCTGCAAAGGACAAGATGGTAAATATTTTAGGCTTTGCAAGACAGATCTACAGTGTAAGCATTCAACTCTGGTACTACACCACAAAAGCAGACATAAATGACATAAACAAGTAAGTGTGACAATATTCCAATTGAACTTTATTTATGGACGGTGAAATCTGAATTTCATGTAATCTCCACATTATAAATTACATAAATTTTGTTTCACTTCACAATTTTAAAAATGTTAAAAATCTTTTTTAACTCACGAGTTGTCACACCAACCCCTGAACCAGAGAACACACATAAAGGTATGAGGTTATAGGGAATGCATATTTTCATTACGACTAAACATGACCAATTTGTTTTCCCAGGTGGTTGATGCAAAACAGTAAGCAAAATGAGAGCTCTGGATGTGCTCGCTGGCAACACTTACTAATGTCAGACTTTCTTATTTTCTGACAATCTGGAGTGTGTAGTTGGTATCTTTTTTTTATATATATTTTATTTATTTATTTGACAGAGATCACAAGTCGGACAGAGAGGCAGGTAGAGAGAGAGGAGGAAGCAGGCTCCCCTCTGAGCAGAGAGCCCAATGTGGGGCTCGACCCCAGGACCCTGGGATCATGACCTGAGCCAAAGGCAGAGAGGCTTTAACCCACTGAGCCACCCAGGCGCCCCTGTAGTTGGTATCTTAATGTAGTTTTAATTTGCAGTTCCCCACTGTCTCTGATATTACCGGTCATTCCATTTCTGCTTCTCTAATGTGCCTATGAAGTCTAGGCCACTATTCTATTCAGTGGGTTGTTCTGTCTTTTTCCTATTAGTTTCTAAAGACCTTTGTGCAGTCTGGATTCTAATCTTACTTTGGCTACATGCACTGCAAGAATCTTTTCCCAGCTTATAGCTTGTCTTCTTAATAAGAGGTGGCTTTTGTGGTTTACGTTTTCTATGTCTTAAGAAATTCTTTTCTATTTAGATATCATTAAAAATAAAGTTCTAATGTCTACAAATTTTTAAGTTTTACCTTTCAGGTTTAAGTAGACATTTAACATCGCTTTCTTCCATGTGGCTAATGAAATGTCCTGCCACACTGTGTGGAAAGTTCATCCTCTTACTAAAGGTGTACATGCAATGCTACTTTGTCATAAACTTTGTCATAAACTAGATTTCCAGGGTTCTATGTTCTGTTCCACCGACCCATCTACCTTACACCACATTGCTGTCTGTCTTACAGCTTTATAGCAATTCTTGATATACACTAAAGAAGTCTTCGCACCCTGCACTACTTCTTAAGGTGGGCCTTGGCTACTTTTGAGCAACTGGCCTTCCCTAGGTGTAACAACCATAGTTCCTAAAAAACGATATTCCACCTACTGAAAAAAGAAATCTAGTAGTTAAAATTTACATGTCTATGATAGAACAATCCTACTGTTAGAATTAAATTCAATTTTAAAAATGATACAAGTCATAGAGAAGAAGTTGGTAATGAGGAGTTCAATTCAAAAGAAAAGCCATTCAATTCAAAAGGAGCCATTCAAAAGAAAAATTCCAGGGGCAGCTGGGTGGCGCAGTCAGTTCAGCATCCACCTCTTGGTTTCAGCTCATGTCCTTATCTCAGGGTTCTGAGACTGAGCCCCAAGTGGAGCTCTGTGCTCACCACAGAGTCTGTTTGTCCTTTACCCTCAACCCGACTTGTGCTCGGGCTCTCTCTCTCCCTCCCTCTCTAAAATATATTTTTTAAATGCTTAAAAAGATAAAAGAAAAATTCTAAAAATGTCTTACAAAATGGTATCATTATTAAAACGTGCAGCACCTAACTTTTATGTCTAATATACTGTTGTTCCTTTAAAAAAAGGGGGGGGGGGTTTCAGTATTTTAGAGTCACAGTTCATACCATGCTCTCTGGGTATTTACTGAGTCTTCGCCAATTACATTCTTGATACCAGGTCAGATACCTAGGTGGTACAAGCCTGAAGGCAATGATCCACACCATGGAAGCCCTTATTACACAGTTAAACACCGACCTAAGTGATGCACCATTCACATTACAAAAGAGAAACATCAACTCAGGAAGCCTGGGAGGACAAAGACTTACAGATAGGGAAGTTTCTAACTAGTTTTTATCAGAAGGCAGTAAGATATTAAACTTTTCTGCAACAAGGTTGGTTCTTTCTTTCTCTTTAAGATTTTATTTATCTTTTTTTTGACTGAGAGAGCAAGCAGGGGGAGCAGCAGGCAGAGGGAGAGAGAGAAGCAGGCTCCTAACTGAGCAGGCAGCCCTGTGCAGGGCTCCATCCAGGACCCAGGGAAGGCAGACGCTTAACCAACTGAGTCACCCAGGTGCCCCGTCCCATTTTGTTCTAAAGAACAGTGCACTGCAGGACCCACACCTGTGGGATTTTACTAAAGAAACTCCATGGTCAAGTAAGTTAGAGAAATGTTATAGACTCTCTATGCCCTGGGAGATCCATACTGCACGTTATTGCCCTAAAGGTTCTGTAAAGTTTGGCAATAAAGAAACATACCTAACTCTGTTAACTCAGAGAACTTATCATTTTCAAGCAGAGCTTTCTCCATCAACTTTGTCTTTTTCACAAAATACAGATTTCAAATAGCAATAGATAAAGTAATAAAGATTGGTTTCAAATCCTGGAATCAGCCAATTTTTAAACTATGAGTTATTCTTTTTCTGAAAAACTGGTATTTCTGTGCATCTGCAAATTCCATAAAAAAGAAATCCTATCGTGTTCACAGGAAGATCTTCATAAAGTGAGGGTTAATTTTGTAATATTTTAATTTAACTGTTTACACTTCACATTTCTGCACTATTCTTTAATATAACATATACAACCCACATAGTTGTGGACAAAAAATGGTAAATCCAGAAGTCACCATTATATAAATTCCCAAAAGAAAAGAATCTAAAAGAAGTGAAAAGAATTCTAAGAGAAGTGAAATTTAGCAACTATATTTACTATTTTTCTTTCTAAGTTTAGAATATCAGATTCAGAAAAAAATGTATCAGCATTAAATGTTACATTTAACAATACAACAGGAGGCTGTAGGGAGAGAGTTAACACTGCATGTCTGTTTTACTCAGGCTTTCCTAATCTCTGGGGGATGCCTGGAGCCATGGTAATGACCCCTGGCCAAACTCTGAGAACTAAACTGGAATGTTCACAGTCACTGGCTAAGGATGTTAGAGACAACAGGTCAGGATATATCAGGCTGTCAGCATTGTTTAAAGTAGGCATCAAGATTTATGATGTGCACCTGGTATCTGGTCAGGGTCCTAAGTTTTAGCCAGCAAGGCTGGCCACAGAAAAACATGTCCACGTGAGCCTCACAGAGGAAAGACATCAACATTTGTGTCTTATCTTCCTAGCATTCACCTGCATGTAGCTTCTTCCTGCTGTTCCTGTACTGCATCTTTTGCTGTAATAAACCTTAGCCAGGAGTACAATTTTATGTTAAGTTGGGGGAGTCCAGCAGATTAAAACTAATGGGCAGTTATGGTACTCCCATCAAAATAAACACCATTAAAACTTTTGGTTTGCCGTAACACCTACTTCTAAATGGTACATGATCATAATCACAATCTGCTTAAATGAATAAACCAATGTATAGGGTAAAAGTGAACACAGCAGTCACAAGACTACTATCCCTAGAAAGGGCTTGGTTGCAAGGTGGGCCCCTGACTGGCATCTGGTACTTAAATGATAAACAATTCCCTACACTGATATAAAACTCACCTTAAATGGTAAGTGTACCTAACTGTGCCTAACCCATTTGTCAAACAATAAAGTTTGTGCAAAACATATGACAGCCTTCTGGGAGACTCAAATTTTGGTACATGCTAGGCCACAATGACCAGCCCCAATGAAAACACTGGCACTGAGTTTAATGCCCCAGCTTGTAACACTTCACCTGTATTGTCACAAATCATTGCTAGAGCACATCGCGTGTAACTCCCCTGGGAGAGGTTCTTGGAAGCTTGTGCCTATTGTCCTCCAGACTTCACCCTATGCACTTTTCCCTCTGTCAATACTGTTTTGTATCCTTTCACTCTAAGAAGTCTTAGTTTTCTTATGACTATATGCTGAATCCTGTGAGTCCTCCTAGCCAATAACTAAACCTAGGGTGGCCGTGGGAACCCCAAACACAATCAGCATATTAAAAGAGAAGTGAGTATCTATTAGTCCAAATGCTGATATTCAAATCTGGGTTCAAGTTTCAATTCCAACACTTACTAGCTAAGCAATCCTAGAAATGTTACTCTTTATTTGCATATATCTGGGGCTCTTCATTCCTTTGAGAAAAACATGCCCACCTTATAGTCCCATTTCATTAAATTAAATGAGATAATGTACATCACTTAGGTATCAGCACACACTCAGTAAATATTAAATAGTATTTCTAGAGGTACTTTCTTAGATGAAACCAAAAACCAGGAACTTTTATACTTGTACTGATGCAATGATTATTCAAATAGTCATGCAGAGTACTACAAAAAGAAACTCAGAGGTAAACTTTAACTGAATCTTCAACACTGATTCTATGAGTGATTCCCAGTCCACATGACAGGATTCCTGGGTGAGCTCAAGCACATTAAACCCCATATAAAAATTTTTTATTCCTAGACTTATATTTATCTAGTCTTCAAACTGACATCCCTGAGGAAATATGAATGCACTAATTAATCAGCACTGGGACTGTGCCTGATGGTTACATTTCTCAACCGAATTTGCATTTTAATATAAGCCATTCACTTACGTATAGATGAGGGAAAAGTCCCATCAACACAAGTATGAAACCTCCACAGCTATAAGAGCAAGCCCCAAGGCAAAGAGAAGTACAACCCTGAAGTCATTCACTCCCAGCTATCAACTTACCCCAAAGTGGTTTTTCAAATGAATTCATATCCCAAATCCACATGTCCCACATTTCCTGTTGAAAAATAAATTTCCTAAAATCAGATTATTACAGAATAACTCTATCCTCCCCCCTTATTACTTCAGCCAACCTATCCCACTGGACTCTAAGTCAGCCATACCAGAGGGCAAAACTCCTGTCTTATTTAGCCAGATCTCTAATGCTGAACACGGGCACATAACAGGTGTTTCCCCAAAGCTTGAACATAATAGGTGCTCAGTTAATGTCTAATACATGAATAAAATATTACTGAGAGCCAAGTTCAGTGGAAAAAAACTATCGTTCCTCCTCTTAGAAATCTATCAGGATATTCACTTTCCAGGTGGGAAGGCCAAAGACACAGAGATAGCACCTGCAGCAGGTACTATTTATTCCTTTGTTTTTTAAAGATTGTGCCTATTTAGTTGATAGAGAGAGCACAAGTGGGGAGGAAGAATGAGACACAGACTGCCTGCTAAGCAGGGAGCCTGATGCAGGGCTCCATCCCAGGACCCTGGGATACTGACATGAGCCGAAGGCAGCCACATAACGGACTGAGCCCACGCAGGCGTCCCAGTACTGCTTATGCCTTACCCCCCTCCACATACACTATGGTTCACTCCATTAGATCTCCAACTGAATTCAGCTGATCATTCTCTGCTAGACTACCTTTTCTCTATTCATTCAAGCTAGCCATCGCTCTTCTATTCCTCTTCCTGGTGCAAGTAACCAAATCTCAACAAACAGGACCCAAGGGGAAAACTGTTGGGGACATTTAGGAAAAGTTACGCTGTCTCAGAGGTGTTGAAGGAGAAATTATACCTATAGTAGGGGAGCTATTTATGGGTGGGGAGGGAAAGCACACGGGAAGTGTATCTACACCTTCCTCTCAGTTTTACTGTAAACATGTAACTGCTCTAAAAAAAGTCTTTAAAAAATAAAACATGAAAGACTTACACAAAGAAAGGTGAAACCGCTCCTACTGGAGTAACCCTCCCACAAACAATAATTACAAACTCTGGCCCAAACATAAAAACCACTACTGAAAAGCACTGGATAGGTTACACAGGTGATGGGGATTGTGGAGGGCCCTTGTGATGAGCACCAGGGGTTGCATGGAAGTGTTGAGTCACTATATAGGACGACTGAAACTAATATTACACTGTATGTCAACGGGAATTCAAATAAAAACTTTAAAAAATTTTTTTTAAAAATTAGAGAAGCACTAAACAGCAACCAAAACACAGAAAAGGCACCCCTTGAAACAGGGGAACTATACTAGGTAAGATTTGCCTTTTTATGGCTGCTTGCCTGAAGGCAGAGACCACCCTGCATCATGTGCAGCAAGTAAAACTCAAGAAGGAGCTCTCACTCTCATTGGCTTGTGGCATCAAAGGATGAAGGCTGGGGCCAGTAGAGCAACTAGAAAGTAAGGAAGAAAATCCTAGATATATTTCTGTATGTAAACCTTACCACAATCCTTACCTAAGCCCTAAACACACAACACTGGAGACTCCAGAGGTCCCAAAGAAAAGAAATGGCTAAAATGGCTGAAAGAACTGAGTAAGAGATCAGGTTGTTGCCCAATGCAGGGGAAACAGAGTTTGGGATTTAAGTCCAGCCAGTTAACTGTCTGCTAGAACAACAAAGAATCAATACTCTTTCGGAGAAAACAGAATTATGGATCACAAAAGCATTTATAACATTCAGTATTCAACAAAAAATTACTAGACATGAAAATAAACAAGAAAATGTGACTATGGTTAAAAAAAAAAAAAAAGCAGTCAATATACTTTGGACACAAGATTACCCAGATGTTGGAATTAGTAGATAAGGGCTATAAAGCAGCTACTAACCATGTGCTCAAGAACTTAAGAATAATAAAGGAAGAGAAGTAACTCATCAGGTAAATACAAAGCATAAAAAGGAACCATTCAGGACCACGAAGAACACAAATAAATGAAGTCTGAAATATAGAATTCACTTCACAGGTTCAACAGCACATGAGAAGTAAGAGATACAGGCATATCTTAAAGATACTGTGGGTTCAGTTCCAGACCACCATAATAAATAAAGTGAGTAATATTAATTTTTTGTTTCACAGTACATATAGAAGTTTACATTTTAGTTTATTAAGATGTGATAGTATTGTGTCTAAAAAAACTAATGTACATATAAAAATATACTTCATCGCTAAAAAAATGCTAACTATTATCTGAGCTTTCAGAGTCGTAATCATTTTGCTGATGAAGGGTCTTGCCTCTGCGTTGATGGCTACTGACTGATCAGGGCAGTCGATGCTGAAGGTTGGGCTGACTGTGGCAATTTCTTAAAATAAGACAACAATGAAATGTGCCATATCACTGACTCTTCCTCTCATGAATAACTTCTCTACAGCATGCTAGGCTGTTTGACAGTATTTTACCGACAGCATAACTTCTTTCAAAATTAGAGTCAACTGGGGTACCTGGGTAACTCAGTTGCTTAGGTGTCCGCCTTCGGCTCAGGTCGTGATCTCAGGGTCAAGGGATGGAGCCCCGCTTCAGGCTCCCTGCTCAGCGGGGAATTCCCTTCTTCCTCTCTCTCTTCCCCTCTACCCTCCACTTTGTGCTCTCTGCTCTCTCTCAAATAAATAAATAAAATCTTGAAAAAAAATTAGAGTCAATTTTCTCAAACTCTACTGCTGCTTGACCAACTAAATTTATATGATATTGTAAATCCTCTGCTGTCATTTCAACAATCTTCACAGCATTTTCACCAGGAGTAGATGCTATCTCAAGAAGCCACTTTCTTTGCTCATCACAAGAAACAACTCCTCATCTATGCAAATTTTATCATGAAAGTGCAATTCAGTCACATCTTCAGACTCTACTAATTCTAGTTCTCTTGCTATTTCTACCACATCTGCAGTGACTTCCTCCACTGATGTCTTGAACCCCTCAAAGTCGTCCATGAGGGCTGGAATCAACTTTTTCCAGAGTCCTGTTAATGTTGATATTTCAGCCTCTTCCCATGAATCACACATTATGTTCTTCATAGCGTCTAGAGTTTCCAGAAGGTATTCAACTGACTTTGCCCGGATCCATCACAGGAATCATTATCTATAGCAGATATAGCCTTACAAAATGTATTTCTTAAATAATAAGACTTAAAAGTTAAAAATACTCCTTGATCCATGAGCTAAAGAATGGATACAGGGTTAGCAGACATGGAAACAACGTCAATCTCATTGTGTATTTCCATCAGCGCTCTGGGGTGACCAGGTCTATTGTCAATTAGCAGTAAAATATTCAAAGGAATTTTTATTTTTTCCTGAGCTGTAGGTCTCAACGATGGGCTTAAAACCATGTTGTAAACAGATGTGCTATCATTCAAGCTTTGTTGGTCCATTTCTAGAGAAAAGGCCAGGATTTAGCATAACTCTTAAGACCTGGGATTTTCAGAATGATCAATGAGCACTGGTTTCAACCTAAAATCACCAGTTGCATTAGCTCCTAATAAGAGAGTTAACCTGACCTCTGAAGCTTTGGAATCAGGCACTGACTTCTCCTGTCTAGCTATGAAAGTCCTAGATGGCATTTTCATGCAACAGAAAGCTATTCTGTCTATACTGAAAATCTGTTATTTAGTGAAGACATCTTCATTAATCACCCTGGCTGGATCTTCCGGGTAAGCTGCTGCCACTTCTTCATCAGCACTTGGTGCTTCACCTTGCACTTTTACGTTACAGAGATGCCTTCCTTCCTCAAACCTCACGAACCACCCCGCCTGCCAGCTTCAGACTTTTCTTTGCAGCTTCCTCACCTCTCTCAACCTTCATGGAACTGAAGAGAATTAGGGGCTTGTGCTGGATTAGGCTCTGACTAAAGGGAATGTTGTGGCTGGTTTGATCTTCTATTCATACCACTAAAACTTCCTGCATATCAGTAATAACACTGTTTGGCTTTCTTATCACTCTTCACTGGAGTAGCACTTTTACTTTCCTTCAAGCACTTTTCTTTTGCATTCCCAACTTGGTTGGCAGATTATACAGAGCTTTCGCCCTATCTCAGTTTCAACATGCTTTCCTCACTCAGCTTAATCATTTCTAGCTTTTGATTTAAAATAAGAGACATGTAATGCCTCCTTTTACTTGAACACCGAGAGGCCACTGTAGGGTTAGAATTGGCCCAATTTTCATATTCTTGTGTCCTGGTGAACAGGGAAACCCAAGGAGAAGGGGGGAGAACGTGAGAGGGGGTAGACGACAGTCGGCAGGTGAAGCAGTCAGAATACCCATAACATTTACCAATTAAGTTCACCAGATCTTATATAAGCACAGTTTGTGGCAGCTCAAAACAAGTGCAATAGTACATCAAAGCTCACTGATCAAAGGTCACCATGACAAACATAATAATAATGAAAAAGTCTGAAATATTACACAAATTGGACATAAAAAATTTGACATAGAGACTCAAAGTGAGTAAACACCACTGGAAAATGTCAACAGACTTGCTCAATATAGGGTGCCACAAACCTTCAATTCGTAAAAAACATGGTATCTGCAAAGTACAATAAAATGAGGTATGCCTGTAAAGGCTCAGTCAATTTAAAGATACATAAAAAGCAAGTATCCAATCTGAAGATCTGAAAGAAAAATTTTTTAATGAACAGAGAGCCTCAGTGAATTATGGTACAATACCATAAAGTTTAATGTATGTGAAATCAAAGTGCCAAAAGGAGAAAATTATATAAAAATTATATATACAGAAAAGTTAATGCAAAAATAACAGCTAAAAATGTCCACAACTTGGAGAAATCACAAATCTAAGTCCAGTGACCCCTACGCATGATAAATACAAAGAAAATCCCAACTAGAGCTCATCATATACAAAAGCTAAACACTAAAGATACAGAGAATAACCTGGAAGCAGCCAGAGGGAAAAAAGACATACTATATACAGAGGTAAAAAATGGCTGACTTCTCATTATATGAAACAATTTTCAGGTAAAGAGAAGCCAAAACAACTCATCTCTTTGCAGACCTGCACTACAAGCAAGGCTAAAGGAAATTCTTCAGGCAGAGGGAAATGACACCAGATCTGTAAGGAGAAAGGAAGAACAGAAGCAATGGTAAATGTAGGAGCCAACGGAAAAGCCTGATTCCTCCCTCTTGTTTTTTTTTTTTTTTTCCTTTAATTTTTATTTAGGGATACCTGGGTTCAGTCAGTTAATTGTCTGCCTTCCGCTCAGGTCATGATCTTCGGATCCTGGGATTAAGTCCCCTATCAGGCTCCTTGCTTAGCATGGAGCCTGCTTCTCCCTCTGTCTGCTGGTCTTCCTTTTTGGGTGCTCACTCTCTCTCTCTGACAAAATCTCTTTTTAAAAAATTTTATTTATTTGAGAAAGAGAGAATACACAAGGTAGAGAGTACAAGCAGGGGAAGGAGCAGAGGGAGAGGGAGAAGCAGGCTCTCCATTGAGCAGGGATCCCAATGTGGGGCTTGATCTCGGGACCCTGAGATCATGACCTGAGCCAAAGGCAGATGCCTAACCGCTTAACCAACAGAACCACACAGGTGCTCCTCCTTCTTGCTTTTTTAAAAGACATACGCTGACTAAATTAAAACTCTTAACTTTGTGCTGCAGTTTAAAAAGCTCATAGTTGGATCTTGGGAGCAGGCGGGCGGTCCTACGGGAGGCAAGCCGCCGCCGGTTCCCACCCCTTGCCTCTCGGCGCCCCCTCAGTGCTCTTAGCTGAGTGTCCCGCGGGGCCTGAAGCGTTTACTTTGAAAAAATTAGAGTGTTCAATGCAGGCCCGAGCTGCCTGGATACCGCAGCTAGGAATAATGGGATAGGATCCCGGTTCTATTTTGTTGATTTTCGGAACTGAGGCCATGATTAAGAGGGATGGCCGGGGGCATTCGTACTGCGCCGCTAGAGGTGAAATTCTTGGACCAGGGCAAGACGGACCAGAGCGAAAGCATTTGCCAAGAATGTTTTCATTAATCAAGAACTAAAGTCGGAGGTTCGAAGACGATCAGATACCGTCGTAGTTCCGACCATTAAAAAAAAAATAAGTAAGAAAAGAAAGTAAAAGAAATTTTAAAAAAACAAAAAACAAACAAACAAAAAACCTCCTAACTTTGTAGTGCATTAATTTCTTAATATGAAGATGTAATATGTGAAAAAATTAGAGGAAACAACAAAGGTGGGAGTTAAGTGGAACTACATAGTTGCCAGGGACTTGTTTTACGTGAAATACTATAACCTAGCACCCACTCATAATATTTACAAAGAAATCCCAGGAGATTGAAATTAAGAATAACCTCTGTTAGCCTGATAAAGGATATCTGCCCCAAATCTATAGGAAACAAAACAGTTTCTCATAAAGTGGTGGAAGCATTCTCTTTCAAGTTAGTGAAAGGATAAAATGTATTCTGGCACTTCTTCCTGTTAAGAATGTACTAGAAATTCTACCCAGAAGAGTAAAACAAAAGATTTAGGAATTGGAAAGAAGAAGAAAAACAAAGAAAGTGATAGAAAAATCCAAAACAATAAAGACCATGAGAACTAATGAAAACTTTTGGCAAGACTGCTGGATACAAGTTTAACAGGCAAAATTCGATAAATTTTTATTGCCAATAACTAGAATATTGCTTAAAAAGTTCTTTAAAAAATAAAAACATCATGGTCAAATATGGATAGTTTATTAAAGAAATAGATTCTCTCAATATTAATCTATATACTTAATACAATTCCAATCAAAAATCTCAATATAATTTTCTTTACAGAACTGTAAAAGCAGGCTAAAATCACATGGGAGAACAAAGACATGAAAGTCAATAAAATTTTGAACAAGGTGAAAGTACTTTGTCTACCATATACCAAGCTACAGTAATTAAGTCAGTGCGATCCATGGCAGAGAGATAGATTAAGGAACCAGTAAAACAGAAGAGAGTCCAGAATCAGACCCACATGAATATGCAACTTGATATAGGACAGAGGTGGCACTACAAATCAGTGCGAAAAAGACAGGCTGTTTAATAAATGTTCATCCACATGTAAAGATGAAATAAAACTCCTATCTCATGCCATACAAAAGAACAATTCCAGGTGAATTAAAGTTTAAGGATATATATTCTACAACTTTAAACTAAAATATAGGCAAGTATCTTCTTATCTTTGGGTAAGGAAGAATTTCTTAATACTCAAAAAGCACACACCATAAAAGGAAAAAGTAATCTCCACTACATGAAAGTTAATTAAAAAAAAAAAAGAAAAAAGATTTTATTTATTTATTTGACAGAGAGAGAGCACACAAGCAGGGGGAACAGCGGAGGGAGAGGGAGAGGCAGGCTCCCCACTGAGCAGGGAACCCAACATGGAGCTCCATCTCAGGACCCTGGGATCTTGACATGAGCTGAAGGCAGACAACTGACAGATGCGTCCTAAAAATTAATTTTTAAAATATAACCAAAGATGTCATCACAGATAGTCAAATGATAAACCAAAGACTAGGGGAAAATAACCAAGAAAAGATTAATATCAGAATGTATTAAAAACTTTTCCAATTCAAAAACAACACACAAGTGAAAAATGGCATGGTAATGGGCAAATGAGAGGCAAGGAAACATATATAGCCAATGAATGTATGAAAATATGCTCAACTTCAGTAGTCTGCAGAAAAATGAATTTGACCTCATTGAACTGGCAAAACACAAGTGTTAGTAAGGAATAAAGAAATGTGACACTCATACAATGTTGTTCCTAGTAATTTGGCACAGCCACTTTGGAAAGCAATCCAGCAATATCTAGAATAGCTGAAGAAACCACTACCCCATTATTCAGTAATTCAACTTCAGGTACGTACCCTGGAGAAACTCTCACACATATAAGGAGACATGCACAAAGACTACAGCATTGTTTATAATGGGGGGGGGGGGGTAGGGGGAAGGTAACAACCTAGATACACAGCAAGAGGAAATGGGTAAATAAATTGTGTAACAGAATATACAGGCAGTTAAAATTAAACAAGAACTTTATGCATCAACATGGGTAAACACTGTTGAATGAAAAAAAGCAATACATGCAGGATATGTACAGTATGTTCCATTTATAAAGAGTTTTAAAGCTATTCGAACAAGACATTATTCATAGACACAAACACATATTGTAAAGACAGAATAACATGTAGAAATATAATATACCAAATTCACATTATGGATATTTCTGAGGAGGGAGGGAAGGACTTCAATAATACTGGACCTTTTTTTACATAAAATAAATTGTGGCAGACTACTACAATTTGGTTTCTTACCCAATTCCTATTTTCCTATTTGGTCTTACAAATCAAACTGCTCTAAGAGTGGCAATTTACACATCTTGGCTTGCACAGTGGATTAAGGTAGCCAATAAGATAAAATCAAAAATCACTGGATTGGGCCATGGGAAAGATACTGAAAGGGTAAGGACTTCATGGGGACATGGGCCCTTTGCCTTACTCCCTTTATCCTCCAATCTGGGATAAGAACATGAGGGATGGAGTCACAAGGACCTGCTCAGCAACCATGAGATGACCTTGAGAAAGAAAGCTACAAGCTAAGGACTGTAAAGCAGAAAGATAGATGCACAGTCTTTGTTGACCACATAGCTGCCATGTCCTGGGAGGAAAAAAGGTCTCTTTTAAAGCACCTTTTGGTGGGGGTGGAGGGGGGCGCGGAGTAGGGATCTTTCAAATGCAGCCAAACCTAATGCTACAATTAGAAGCAGAAGAAAATAGGGGGGAAGATGTTAAGACATAGGGGAAAGGAAGATTCTGCTACTGTACTTTTCTATGTTTTTAATTTTTTATTAAAAACTCTTTCACTGGGCGCCTGGGTGGCTCAGTGGGTTAAAGTCTCTGCCTTCTGCTCAGCTAATGATCTCGGGGTCCTGGGATTGAGTCCCACATCAGGCTCTCTGCTCAGCAGGGAGCCTGCTTCCCACTCTTCCTCTCTGCCCTGCCTCTCTGCCTACTTTGATCTCTGTCTGTCAAATAAATAAAATCTTAAAAAAAAACAAAAACAAAAACAAAACAACTTCTTTCACTTCCCAGATTTGAAACAGAGATTCTCAAATGTTAACCACAGACAACTGCTGGCCCACAGATCAAGAAAAAATACAAAGGCAACACATACAATTTATGAGGTGGGCAACCAGAGTGGATAAAGAACTCACTAGAAACTGGCCAACCACTCTTGGAGAATGCCTACAGCTACTACGGTTTTGCTACCAGCACTGCTGCGGCCGGTTTGGATGACAAACAATCCCACAGTCTCTTGGCTCTGGGCTAGGGATGAGAAAAACCAAAAACAATCTGCAGACTAAACGGAAATCTCTGCTGTCATTCCCTTTCCCTATTTTTCCTTTTCCATGCATTCCCCAGAGCTCAGGGCCATAGTATTCTGTCTCCACAACTGGTTCATCAGAGGAGCAAAAATATCACAGAACAGTAGTACCTTCAGAGGAAATTCAGTTGTCTTTTACAATCGCAAACAGGAAGGTTCTTTTGAGAACTACTTCACCTAAAACACTGTCTGATGTTACTTCGATATTAACTCAAGTGACCTTCTCCGATCTAAAAGGTTTTAAAATTTGTTCAACAGACCAGATGAAAACATAAGTTTGGAATGAAGGTAGGTTTTAGATTCCGGCCCCAGATAATGGTCTGAAATAGTTATCATGTGAAAAACAACAGAAGAAACAACGACAAAAACTCTTATTCACTTACTGGCCTGTTACAGAAAGATAATGATCTAGTCAGTCATGATTTATCACAGGTACCACGCAGTGCAAAACATGCTCTTCATCTTTTTTCTTTAGCTAGTCAGCAATATGGTACCTTCGTTTTTGTGGATTTTTTTTCAACCCTAATTTGATTTCGCACTTACTCGGTTTCTCCCTAATGCCACTTAATTTCGTTTCTCAGCTTGTAACATCAGTGGTTGTTCTGCATTCTCTCCTGCTGATTTTACTCACTTTCTGGCCTCTTGCCTTTTGTTTCTGTGAATAGCTATTCTCTGCCTCACTCCCTCAGTATGGTTTTCCCTACTCTCAGATGGCTTCTGCATGGATACTAACTGAGATCCACACGAGGCCCTATCATCCCAAGAGCCTTTTTCCTGGAATTTTTTTTAGCCCTTTGGGGGTAGATGATAGGATTTGCTTCCTGATCTCACAACCAAACAAAACCAAAAAACCACAGTGATCAGGATGTTTACATTTAAGAATGTAATAGAAAGCTGACAGGAAAAGTTTTTTAAATCCCTGAAAGAATCTTGCTATATTCACATCAATAACCCAAAACATTTCTGCATTTTTTTTTTCAATTCCACTGAATTCTCAAAATCGTATTCTGCTAAAACCTCTGAATACTTGGGTTCTCTCTCCTTCCTACTTACACTAAACAGTTGCACATGTATTTTTTTATTACCAATAAGAATGTAACTAAAAGATAATTTTTTCTGCAGATGACCTTTTTCCACTTCAGATTTAGAGAATTTAAGAACTGTGTTCACACACAAGCAGATTTTTTTCAAAAACACATACTTTGTTACAGTCTGGATTTAGCTTCCTTCTTATCACTATAAATTCAGAGGAATAACTAAAATAGTGAAGATACATTTAAACATTATCGAAGAGCATATACTTTTTAATGAATATAAAATAATTTTACAGCTTTAACAAGAAGTACGAACAGCACTGCAGAGAACAGTTAAATTTAACTACAACTCAGTTTTGCATTTTGCTGTGCTGTTAAGTGTAGTACTGCCCTATATACATGAAGTGTGTGATTACCAAAAAAAGAACAGCAAAGCAGTCTTAAAGGAGAAGATGAAAGCTTTACCTGATACAGCAAAGTTTATGGTTTTATGATAAAGAAACTTAATCTTGAGGGAGAGTTATTTTAAAAGGAGCAAAGCAGAAAGTGAGAGAAATAATAAAAGCTACGTATTGTTCTATTTCTCCACAGAAGAGTTGTTTGTTTTTGTTTCATAAAAACCAAATGCAATGTGTGGATTTGTTAGACTTCTGAATCTATAAACTAACTCAAGACATTTTAGGGACCATCGACGGAAATCTGACCACACACTGGGTATTAAATGATACTAAAGAATTACTGTTAATTTTACCAGGAATAACAACAGCATTATGGCTAGATTTGAAAAAATTTTCTCATTTTTAAAAGATCCATACTAAAGAATGTTAGAGGTAAAATGACATGATGTATTACTTTAAAATATTTGGGGCTTGGGGGTCAGGGGCGGAGGAATTGAGAGGTGAAACAAATCTTAATCTTTGCTGAATATCAAAGACGGAGACAGCTTTAAGTGGGTTCGTTTTATTATTTCTTCTACTTTTATATATGTTGGAATTTTTTTGAAATACAAAGAAATAACTTTTAAGTTTATTCCAGATAGCTAAAAGCTAAATTAGGATTATGAATGGTTTAACATTCTACTCTGGCAAGCCAAATACTGCAAACATTAGTATTTTGTGAACAAAATCAAGGCATCAATACATTCATTCACTTAATTTCAATTTAGTAATACCTATTTACTATATGCTAAGCATTTCACCAGACCTGAGAGAGCAAAGAAGAGTTAGACAATGTCCCTGTTGCTAGGGACAGGACAGTCACCATGAATACCTGTATATAAGATTCCAGGTGGTCTGGCAGAGGGCACGGAGCACAGCAGCCACAGACAGAAGACAGAGAGGGAAAATGTCAGACTACCTGTCATGTTCCATACACATTACAACCAGGTATCACTGCCACCCAAATGGGAGAGGAACCGCTAATGAAGCTGTGTGTGTCTTTACACAAGACTCTACCCCAAGCATAAATGAATCCAAATCTGTGGGTATGGGGTTCCTCTACAGATGACTGTGTATGAGAAAATTGTAGCCTAACAACAAACCTTTCAAGTGGGTTTTATATTCATGTTTCAGCTGAGGAAGCTGAAGAGTCATAGGTTTTAAGGGTAAGCAAAACTGCACATTTGAAGACCTGAAAGGTCTAAGAGGTCAGAAAAGAATCTGGAGAGCAGTACATAAAACCAAAAAGAACCAAATTCTCAGAAAGTTCTCCACAAGGCTAACTGCTATAGAGGAAGGTTAAATGACACTGGGAGCTGTGTTTGTCAACATTTAGCAAGCTTCAGTGGGTTGGGTGACTTAAACATGACACTAAAAAACATTAGAGGTGGCACCTGGGTGGTGACTCATTCAGTTAAGTGTCTTCCTTTGGCTCAGGTCATGATCTTGGGGTCCTGAGATCACCCTTTGATGGGCTCCCTGCTCAGAGGGGAGCCTGCTTCTCTCTCTCCCTCTGCCCTGCTCCCTGCTCATGTCCCCTCTCTCTCAAATTAAACATTGGTGGGGGGGGGGGGGGCATCTGGATGGCTCACTGTTAAGCAGCTGACTCTTGGTTTCAGCTCAGGTCATGATCTTGGGCTTGTGCTTGAGCTCAGCGAGGAGTCTGAAGATTCTCTCCCTCTGCCCCTCCCCACATTCATGCACCCTCTCTAAAATAAATAAATAGATCTTTTTTAAAAAATTAAAAAATAAAACACATCAAAGTGTCTCATAAACTGTGCTAGGTAAAGAAATGAAACATTACTCAAGACTTTAGAATATTTCAAGCTTTACTACTAATCCCATTAGGCATATGCTGTGTAAGGCTGGATAAAACAAAAAATACCTAGAGTTCCTAAAGCTAGAAAGGCTATTCTCTCCTTTAATGGGGATAGAAGTTAAAGCAGAAGGAAAGCACAATAAGGGCTGCTTGGCACTTACTGAGTGCTCGGTGTGTTCAGAGGCACTCTGTCGCACAGTCCTCCCAACGAGTAGTGAGCGAGGTACTCTTCCGCTCATCACCTCACTGACAGAGAAAACCAACACTTTGAAGGGGTTGGGTAATTTGGCCAAAGTCACACAGTTTGTCAAGACCAGAATTCAAAATCAGTCAAGTCCCAGTAATATCTGTACCCTTTACAGTCTACCTCCAGAACTCATATAAATGAAATCATAGTATAATGTATTCTTTTTCTACCTTTTGACTCCAACGTGTTTTTAAGATTTGTCCACATTGCTGTATTAACAGTTCATTAACTTTTGTCAATGGGTTCACCAACTTTTCTCTGGTGCCACAAAGCAGGAGGTGGCAAACTGCTATTTTTACAAACAAAATTTTATGGGAACATTACCACACTTATTCTGTGTCTTTATGAAGGACCTACAGCTGCTTTGGCACTGTCACGGCTATGCTGAGTAACCACACCAATGGACTATGGGGACTGCAAGGCCTAAAACACTCACTGTGTGGGACTTTACAGAGAGTTTGCGGACTTCTGCCCTAGAGCATTGACTGCAATGGTACACTTGATATTGTCCAAGTTTACAATCAATGTACTTTTCATATGCATTTCCTTGTTGACAAATATTTAATGCCTATTCATTTTTCTCCTATGAAATGGCTTTTCTATTGCCCATTTATCTTTTTCACACTGGCACAGATGTGTGACATATAGACATGTGTATAGAGACTGTGTATGTAGACATATAGATGTGTGTATATTACTGTAATAAAAATTTTGCCAATTGTTAGAAATTCTTCTATTCCTGTACTTGTGACTAGTCTCTGCATTCTGCCACAAAGAAGAAATAAAAGATCTTAATTTTAATACAGCCACATTTATTAATCTTTTCATGTTAACAATTATGCTTTTAGCATCTGGTTAAGATAGCCTGAGGTTATAAAATACTCTAATATTTTATTCTGAAGGCTTATGTTTTTCATTTCATAATTAACTTTTTAATCCATCTGGAATTCGTTTTTTTAATATGGTGTGAGGTAAGAAATCTTTTTTTCCCCAGTGTGGCTAAATAACAATACCGACATCATTTACAGAGTATTCCATTCCCTTATTTGATTTGTAACACTAGCTCTGTTATATATCAGATTTCCAAGTATGCAGAGTTCTATTTTTCACCTTGATTTTCTTCCATTACCCATTTGTCTATCCTTGCCGTATTATTACATGATCTCAATTACTAATGTTACACATTAAGGATTAAAATCTAGTAGGACAAGTGGTCTTCAGAAATATCTTGGTTATTCATGGCCAAATTTTAGAAATAACTTGTCAAGTTCCAAAAGAACAAAGAAATAAAAACCATACCCTGTGGATCTTTACTGAAATAGCAATAATTTTTCTATTAATGACAGATTGATAAATTTATAAGACATAGTCTTTCTCCCTATGAGCATGGCTGGCCCCCAAATTTATTTGGGTCTTCTTTAATGTCTTCCAATATGGCTTTTATAACTTTCTATATAAAGATCTTGCCACCTCTTTTTATATTTATTCCTAGGTAGCTTTTTTTTTTTTTAAACTGTTGTGAAGTATCACTTTTCTTTTATTATGAGTTGTTAGGTTATAATAACAGCACTAATTTTACTAAATTGATCTTATATTCAGGTAACTATTATAAACCCTAAAGATTTATCTGTGGATTTGAATTTCCTATGACAATATTCATAATGACTTTAAAGAAGACCATTTTGTTCATTCCTCACAGCCTTGTAACTTTCTTTTTCCCACCAGTGCACTGCTGGCGAGATGGGGTAGCTGATTTTTAAAGCAATATTTTAAGAAAGTTATGGAATTTCTCTCTTATTTCTTAGTTTTTTGTATCCTAAAGGAATACTGAATTTTAATCAATTTTTTCCTACATCATTTCAGATGACACTTTTTTTTATTAAGAAATTTAGAAATTAAAAGATATTTCTAATGCATGACCTAGCTTGCCTTGGAATAAACCCTTTATTCAATATGTATTTCCTTCATACATTACTGAATTCAACTTGCCTAATTAATTTTGATAGCCTCTTGCTCGTAAGCCATATTTTTATACTCTCTGAACCTATTAAACATTTATTTTCTATTCTGTACCTAACAACTAGACTATCTGCAGTTTCTGAATGCCATATTATACAGTTTCCTAGTTGAGCTGATTAACTCATGGTGACTTATCTGAAGTGTTTTTGGTTTTTTTTAATTGTGAGCTCATGTTCCTAGAGACTTTATCTGTGTCAACTCCCTGAGGTCTGTGTTCCCCATATTCCTTCACAGGCAATTTGCTTCACAAGCCTAACAACCTGAGACCACTTTCACAAAATTCCTGGCTTGGGTTTTTTTGCTCCATTCAAGTAGTATGAGCTCCAACCCCAAATCCAGTGAAAGTAAACTTGTCATTACTCTTTCTCAAGAAAGACTTACCTCTGCAGTGAAAGATTGAGACAGGGAGCCTGCCTTACCCCACTCAACCTTTCTCCCCGCAATGTGGGACAAACGTTTCATTTTTTCCCCTAGTTTACCCATCAGCACCTTTCTAGGAGTTTCAGCTTTACACACGGTCTCTGCATCTTCCCACCTTGCTTGATCCCTCGACTCTGCCTAGCACCCCATAGTCACTCTGCAAAATCCAAAGCTCTAGGCTTCTGGGGATCTACAGATACTGGAACCCCCAGCATAACGGCCAGCATCACTTTTAGTTTATCTCTCTGGATTCAAGATTTCTTGTTTTCGACCCCTGAGGAGTTCGTTACTTGTCAGTTCAACTCTACGTTTTAAAAAATATTTTGAATATTTAGTCCAGTATTTTTAATGGTTCATAAAGGGGAACTTTAAAAAAAAATCTTTAATCTGTCACAATTCCAGAAATTGAATCCTCTTAACATTCTGAATAGTCTGCTAGCTGAGCATTTTTCCCCAGAAGAAATGTGTATCTACTCCTAAATGCCAAAGGAAAAATAATTCATATTCAGTTTACAAATATCTACCGAACACTACTATAGGCCCTTGCATAAATCAGTAAATTAAACAGAGACTGATGCATTCAAAAACTCTATGAGAAAGGAGAGGTGCAGACAGCAAACAAAAAATGTAAGTAAACTGAGTTATATCACAGAAAGCAGTAAGAGCAATGGGAACGAAAGAAGAAATAGAGGAGTTGGGTAGAAGGATCAGGAGTAAGGGGCTGGGGGCACTATCTTCAACAAGGCACCTATTACTGTATTTCCCCACAACATTAAAACGATTATTTTGTATTAAACATAAAATTACAAGAAACTATGAATATTTTCTCTTCTCTTGATGTGAAGTATGATGGTAAGCAACCTACGGACTTGTTAATACTATATGACTCCACCCACTTCAAAGAAACTGCAGCACATTTTAATATCAATAATTGGAGATGATGCTCAAAAAGTTATGATGCTACCTATTCAAAAAATAAAACTGAAATAAAGGGAATTTAAAAATAAACTTATGGGGGCACCTGGCTAGCTCAGCTGGAAAAGCATGTGATTCTTCATCCTAGGGTCATGGGTTCAAACCCCTCACTGGGTGTAGAGATTACTTAAATAAACCTATAAAAAAATGTTTTAAAAAACTTATGATAGGATAAAAGTAGACACTTAAATATTTACTAAAAAAAAGTTAAATGAGTATTAACTTTTATATTTCTAAAGACACTTAAAATTAAATTATCACCATTAGGCAGTTCTTATAAATGTTAAATTTACCCAACCCAAAAGGCAATTAGTCCAATTATATCTTCTTGTATCTTTTACAGAGACGTACCCTATTTATAACTCTTTGAAACGTGCTTTTCTCTTTCCGTAAGAATCATGTCTGAAGTTGACTTATTAAATCATGCCTTAAAATATTTAACTCCAAGTCCAAGACAGTACTTTTCAGTCCTGTAATTACTTTATTTATCTATTTGACAGAGAGAAAGAGAGCAAGCACAAGCAGTCGGGGAGCAGGAGAGGGAGAAGCAGGTTCCCCGTTGAGCAGGAAGCCCAATGTGGGGCTTGATCCCATGCCCCTGGGATCATGACCTGAGCCAAAGGCAGATGCTTAACTGACTGAGCCACACTGGTGCCCCAGTCCTGTGATTATTTTCATTGCTTTTCTCCATATCACTCAATTTTTCCTTCCATGTCTTGTAAAGTAGACAATAAAGCTGGAGCTTTATAAACACTGTGTTATAATTATATACAATAGGTGATCTCTCTCTCTTTTAATGATAGAGGTAATAAATACTGATGGTAATGAATGAATGTTCTAGCAAAGCCACTTTTATTTGTCTCTCAAATAAAACATCCTAAGGACAGGACCTATAAAACTTAAAAGATTTACTTGCCAACAAAAGAACCTTTACAGGAAACTTGCAACCCTTTTTTTCAAGACAAAAAATTAGAAATGGTTCCATGTAACAAAATAAACTTGAGAATGCTGCCGGATGCAGACAAACAACAGCACTTTAACACAATATCATACAAAAATCAGGTGAGGGAATGATGCTTAAAGTTCCATCCAAGCTCTGGTCTCATTCCTGCCAGCTGCCGACCATTCTCTTCCCTTCTCAAAATCGTAAGTACTCTTCCTCCTTTTGGCAACTAGAATGAGTCTTCCTCCAGCTCCTTACTTTCCTCCAGCACCTTACCTTGATTGAGCCTTGACTAAATTTTATTTTATATACTCTCAGGTGTGCAAAGAGAGCAAATTGTCCAAAAAACCTGAGTTAGATGTCTAATGATGAAAATACTTTTATAAGGTTGCTGCAAATTTCAGTTACATTTTCTTACTCAAAACTGAAAAAGTAAACCTCAGAAACAAAATTGGGCCTCTGGTTGCAATTAAATCTTTTTATAAAAGTAAACCTATGACACTGTACTTAAAGGAAACTGGACTTGATAAAATATTAATACAAGTATTTCAATGCTTTAAATGATATAAAATTATGATATAAGGAGCCACAAAAGAAATTACTGAAAGCTAAGCTAGGGTAAAGTAGAAAATCTCCAAGTATGCTCACCTGCTTCATTCACTCTCTCACACACAATATTCCCATGCTGGAGGTATCGAACCCTTGGTCCAATTTAACAGCTAGCCAAGGAAATGAGAAAGGAAAAGGAGAGCCCCAGGGACCTCCCCCCTCCTCCCTAACTTCCAACACATAACGCACCTTTATCTGCCCCACATGCTGAAGCTTGGTAGAAGATATCTGCAAATGTACTCCTGCTACCAAAAAGTTTCAAAATCATCTACCTACTGCAGCAGATCTAAAAATGATCATACAGGGACCACCTCCTGGGGTCCTCAATATCCTTTTAAAGGGCTCTTCAAGGCCTAAACTATTTGTAAACTAATACCAAGTACGGCATTGAGGACTCTGTCTGATTCATAGCGGTAGGTGCCTATTAACTATCAAACCATGACTAAATCACTGAATCACATTTGTTATTCTAACAACAGCTATTTTTATGTCTAATCTCTTAAAGGTGGGGCATTACGGGCTATCTTTCTATCAGCCACTCAGTCTACCACTGGGCCTTATATATCATACATATTTCTTTCTTTTTTTTTTTTTTTAAAGATTTATTTATTTATTTGACAGAGAGAGATCACAGTAGGAGAGAGGAAGGGAAGAGATCACAGAGAGAGAGGAAGGGAAGCAGGCCCCCTGCTGAGCAGAGAGACCGATGTGGGACTCGATCCCAGGACCCTGAGATCATGACCTGAGCCGAAGGCAGCGGCTTAACCCACTGAGCCACCCAGGCGCCCCTATCATACATATTTCTTAAGTGTTTGTCACATTTCTGAATTTCATCTGTAAAGCACTTAATAGATTTCAAAGCCTTTTGTAAAGGGCAACATTCTCCAACAGGAATATCTCCTGTCAGCTTTTACGCCAGTGGTAAGAGGTGGCCAGAATCCACACCGCTGGCCTCAGCTCCCAAAGAAGCAAAAGGCTCATTAGATAAACACCAAAGTGTAATAAAAGTCACTCAAAAACAGAAAGTTAGGTAAAGTGGATTCCGCTTTTCTAGCACGCAACTGCACACACCAAGCAAAACAGTAAAGGATGACCCCCCCAAACTATTTCATTTAGAAGGACGTTTGTTCTTCCTGTTGCTCCTCAGCTAAACTGATTTCTGTGATGTGAGAGGCAGCTCTACCACACTATAGCTGTTTACGTTACAAACTCCTTAACCTCACTGTAGTCCCAATTCTCAAGTGCTACGAACAATCTGTTTACTCATAAAACTTTTCTGGAAGTTCTCTTCAGTTGGCTATCCAAGGTATTCGCCTGAGCCTGCAATGCTAGAGGACCAGGTCTTATTTGCATTTTATTGTCTGTGAGCAAAAACCTCATACAAAATTGTGTAAGCTAATGAAACAAAAAAGTGCCCCCCCAAAGTAGCGATTATAGGGTCAATATTCAAATTTTAAGGTGATTTAATCATGAATCACGCTTAAGCAGCAGGTTGCTTCCATCTATTTCTATCAGCAGTCACAATTAAAGTGATTCTGCAGAAGGTGTGATTAACAGCTGAAACTATAGCAACAAGGGTGTATACAGCAGGTTTTCCCCAACAAACACGTGCTGCCTATACTTCCACTTGTCCTATGCGCAACAGGACACCTGCCACAGTAATACAGGCACCACTCTCGCTGTAAATTGTGCATCTACATTGGAGCTTATAAAGGCCCTTTGCTTCTCTTTATTCCCCTTCCTGTAGGTCCTTTCAAGGCCCATTAGAACTCTCAGAGAATTTACAGGAAAACAAAGAAGTTTAAATCTAAGCCAATAAATTTTGCAGCAGGACAAAAACTGATCCATTAAAAAACAAAAGACCTTGTTGGATGGAGAATTAGTAAATAATTCAGGATAAAATTCCTTGGGATTATTTATTTCAACTACCCACACCATTGCTTTTATGACCACTGAGAAAAACTGATCGTAATTTTAAATTACACTACCTATGGCTTCAGATTTAAAGGTAGCAAAAATTAAAACTTTCAGAAGCATCAGTTTTTTAATGCTGCGGTCTTGATCCTGCTATACAGGAATAATTTACCAGCATTTGGTTGCATATAAAGGTAACATATCCTTATCTATAAATGGACGGACCTGTGCTAAAAGAATTCTAAGCGTTCTTTACAGTGCAGTTTCATGGACCCTGTGACCTGTGCCGTCACATAGAAGGGCCCTGCATTGGCTTAATGCTCTGCCATCACTGTCTTCAGGTTTTCAACAGTTTTGTTTTGTTTTTATAAAAAGTGGTCCCATGTTTTTCATTTTACACTGGACTCATATTATATAGCTGGTCTACTCCCTGGAATTCAAAGATTCTTGTTACTCTGTGAAAAGCACCCCTCTACCATTCCAGGCACAAGAAAGATAAAAAACAGAAGGGACTCAAGTTCCATTTGTTTCAGAATAATGACTCAGAACTATTTTCTACCTCTGTCAAAAAGAAACAAATGTACAGGGAAGACAATCAAATCCTAGGGATTGGGGTGCCTGGGTGGCTCGGTAGGTTTAACATCTGCCTTCTGCTCAGGTCATGACTTCCAGGTCCTGGGATTCAGCCCATGTCAACCTCTAAGCTCATTGGGGAGTCCACTTCTCCTTCTCCCTCTGCCTCTCCCCCTGCTTGTACTCTCTCAAATTAATGAATAAAACCTTAAAAAAAAATCCTAGGTGTTAATTTCATTTTTAGACATGAAAAGTATTAAATATTATCTGGAATCCCATTATTACAACATATGTCATTCAAAGCAGAGAATCTGGGGTGCCTCGGTGGCTCAGTCGTTAAGCAGCTGCCTTCGGCTCAGGTCATGAACCCAGGGTCCTGGGATCCAGCCCTGCATCAGGCTTCCTGCTCACCGGGGAGCCTGCTTCTCCCTCTCCCACTCCCCCTGCTTGTATTCCTCTCTCACTGTCTCTCTGTCAAATAAATACATAAAATCTTAAAACAACAGCAACAACTACAACAACAAAAAAAACAAAGCACAGAATCTAAAGGGATAAATACTAGGCACAGAACAGATCATAATCAATACAAAAAAATAATTCCCTTTATTTATTTCAGAGAGAGAGAGAGAGAGAACATGAGTGGGGTGAGGGGCAGAGGGAGAAGGAGACACCACACTGAGCAGGGAGCCCGATGAGGAGCTCAATTCTGGGACTCCAGGATCATGACCTGAGCCAAAGGCAGATGCTTAATCAACTGAGCGACCCAGGTGCCCTTCCTACCTTCCACTTTTGAAAATACAGTTGACCCTTGAACACTATGGGAATTAGAGGTGCCAACCCCCATGCAGTAAAAAGTCAGTGTAGAAATTTTGATTCCCCAGAAACTTTACTTACTGGTAACAGAAACATTAGATCAACACATGTATCTTGTATTGTGTTATATACTGTATTCTGACAATAAAATAAGCTAAAGAAAAGAAAATGTTACAATCTTAAAAAAGAAAAAAGCACATTCACAGTACTGGACTGTATTTAGTGAAATATATTTGCATATAAGAGGACCCCCACAGTTCAAACCTATGTTATTCAAGGGTCAGCTATAATCCTATTAAAGGAAAACTTCTTGGGGAGACAGTTCCAATAGTATCTATGATATCAAGACAGTGAAGAATTAAAATTTGAAGCTATAATTAATCCAAGTGTTTTCAACGCATACAAAGAACAAAATTTGACAGAGCAAACAGAGAGGAGGCTCAATGGTAGTAATGAGCTCCAGGTAAAATAATCAAGGAGAAAAGACCATTTCAAGGAAGAGGTCTGAAAAACATAGCTATTTCCACATACCAGGAGATGGGCTGCAGAAACAATGCTTTATTAATCTCATTTTATTCCATATATTCTGTATAAGCTGACAGCACTTTAACCAGCCTGAATTTTTTTGGTATAAAAATTTCATTTCAATCTAAGCTTTTGTGCAGATATCGCCTAAAGCACCACTAATATCAAAGATCAACTTTTTAAAGACATTAAAAAAAAAAAACTTGAGATTTCAAGTAAAACAAAACACCACTGGTAAGTCAATGTAAAGACTGTCACGTAAAGAAATGTTCAAAAGAAAACCTGGCTTTCATAAAACTAGGTAATTGGGGGGTACCTGGGTGGCTCAGTGGACTGAGCATCTGCCTTGGGCTTAGGTCATGATCCTGGAGTCCTAGGGTCGAGTCCTACATCGGGCTCCCGGCTAAAGAGGGAGTCTGCTTCTCCCTTTGCCTCTGCTCCTTCTCTCTCCTTCTCTCTCTTTCTGGTTCTTTCTCTCTCTCAAATAAATAAATAGAAGAATTAAAAATTTAAAAAAAAAAAAAAAAACACAGCACTAGGTAACTGGATTATGTGGAAAACTGGGATTTGTAATGAGAAGAATTTTCCAGGGCATAAAGCACTGTACATATAGTGTTATGTATATTGCTCTTTTACGGTTATAGGCTTAGAGATTTGTTTTTAAAAAGCTCCATTCTGGGGCGCCTGGGTGGCTCAGTGGGTTAAGCCGCTGCCTTGGGCTCAGGTCATGATCTCAGGGTTCTGGGATCGAGCCTCGAGTTGGGCTCTCTGCTCAGCAGGGAGCCTGCTTCCTCCTCTCTCTCTGTCAAATAAATAAATAAAATCTTTAAAAAAAAAAAAAAAAAAAAAAAACTCCATTCTGGGAGCACCTGGGTGGCTCAATCAGTTAATAGGCTGACTACTGACTTTGGCTCAGGTCATGATCTTGGTCAGGGTCTTGGTGAGCTCCCAACTCACTGGGGAGACTTCCTGAGTATTCTCCCTCCCTCTCCCTCTGTCCCTTCCCCTACCTGGGTCTGCTCTCTCTTTCTCTAAAAAAAATATATCTTTAAAAATAAAAAAAGTAAAAAACTTTCATTCTGTTCACTGATAGGGAAGAATTGGGAAATCTTGTAAGAAAGAATATCCGAGTTTGGACTGACACCACCCCTGTCATGGTTAATGCTTAGTCAGAGCCAAGGTGTGGCTCTTCACGTCACAGGACTTGAAGAAAAGAGATAAAAGGTACAGCCAACATTCTTTGTCATTCTAGTAGATATACTTTACATCTCTGAAAAAAACTTCAACATTGCATTTATCACACTGTACTGTTACTACTTACTTACACATCTCTTTCTGTCAAAATGTGAGCTCCTTGAGGGCATTAATTATACATTTCATTTCTGTGTCTTTTCAATACCTAGGGCCATACCTGAAGTACACAGACATCAATAAAATGTTTAATAAATGAACACACAAGTAAATCCTGGTTTGGGCTAAACCAATTAATGGAGCAGAAACTCAAGTACAAAAGGGTATAAAATGAAAGAAGGAAATGCTAAGAGGTAATTTAGACTCTCTTCATACCAGAACAGAGAGACCACCTCAAGCAACAGAGTTTTCTTCTAAGATACGTAAAGCAGACTAAAAGGTGTCACTCAATATTCATGCCCAACTTTTCTGCAGTTTCAGTCCCCCGATTTTTAGCAGACACACAGACTGCTGGAATGAAGATATGTTTCCCAATATCCCTTGCAATGAAGTTCTAGTTGATAAATATGACCGAAGTCTCATATGCAACTTCTAGAGATGTCTAAAAGTACCGTACAATACCCCTTCTTCCACTCTTCCTACAGCAATTATTCTGCCTCTTCCCTGGTACACTGTATCACCTGAGAGAACTAAAAAGTCTATCTTCCAGAAAGAACCAGGAATCCAATTCTAGAAATTGGCATTTTCTCTCTTGAGGATGTTTTCTAATTATCTGATCTAAAAGTGGATTTAATAAGCAAGCGCTGGGACGCCTGAGTAGCTCAGTCATTTAACCATCTGACTGGATTTTGGCTCAGGTCATGATCTCAGGGTCGGGAGATCCAGGCCAGCACTGCGCATGAAGGTTGCTTAAAAGGTTCTCTTTCCCTTTCCCTCTCCCTCTCCCCCCACCCTTCCCCTCCCAACACTGCATGCACATGCATTTCTCTTTCTTAAATAAACAAATAAATAAATAAAATAAGCAAGAGTTAAGAAAACACTAAGCTTAATTTTAGTAACACTGCCAATACTTGGTCTTAAAAGGTAAATGGGTCTTGAAGCCTGAGCTGTTAACACATAAAGTTCAAAGGCAGACGAGATGATGTATTTATCACAATGCTGTGATAGTCATTAGTTCTAGCCACCAAATTTTTCTGGTTCTCTTCAGACACATGGCAGTTTTGCATTCTTCCATCCCCTTGTAATATGTTTAGCCATGTGACTTTCTTTGACCCGTGACTAGAAACGACAGGCCTTAATTCCACAAAGAAGCTTAAAGAGACAGTGCTGCTCTCTATTTACCCTGCTGTCTATCCTTCTGTGACAATGTTGCCAACATACAGCGCAGTAACTGCTCCCTTAGCAGGGGTCCCTGAGGAGGGAGAGGCTGAGCAGAGGGCCAAGACAACCATCAGCACTGTTGTAAGACCCAGATTTGGGGGGTGTAGGTTAGTACTGCATAACTCGGGCGCCTGGGTGGCTCAGTGGGTTAAGCCGCTGCCTTCGGCTCAGGTCATTATCTCAGGGTCCTGGGATCGAGTCCCGCATCGGGTTCTCTGCTCCGCGGGGAGCCTGCTTCCTCCTCTCTCTCTCTCTGCCTGCCTCTCTGCCTACTTGTGATCTCTCTGTGTCAAATGAATAAATAAAATCTTTAAAAAAAAAAAAAAGTACTGCATAACTCATCCTACCTTGACATGTACAAATATGAATGCCTAAATACAACTGTTTGCCCATAATTGCTAATATAAAGTTTTAGTTTTCACAGTGTTGTAACTTCTTTTGATGCCTAAAAGAACAATTTTAAATAAACATATGCAGGCAACTGAAACCCTAAAAGCAAGGGAGACCTAACTTAGCTCCAAAGTTTACTTGGGAAAAAGTCTCTGTCTAGAAGAGTGAAATGTAAGCATTTATAAGCTACTGGTTTCAAGACTGTCAAAATGCTGATAATTCCCAAGATGAGAAGATGAATATATGGGAAGTTCATTATACCATTCTACTTCACATATAAGCCACAATAAAAGGTTACACACAGAGACAGAGAGAGATTCTCTGTCTCAACATTCGGAAGAATCTTAAATCAAAAGAAAAAAAAAGTACTGCCCATTTTTTAAAAAAGATTTTATTTATTTATTTGACAGAGAGAGATACAGTGAGGGGGAACACAAGCAGGGGGAGTGGGAGAGGGAGAAGCAGGCTTCCCGCTGAGCAGGGAGCCTAATGCAGGGTTGGATCCCAGGACCCTGGGATCATGACCCAAGCTGAAGGCAGATGTGTAACGATGAGCCACCGAGGTGCTCTAGTACTGCTAATCGTAAGCCCTCAGGATTTAAAAAAAAAAAAAAGCTTTAATAACACTGTTAAAAGATTTTGCCAGTGCTACTTACAGACAAGTTGTACAAATTGAGTGTCTGCTAGATTATAGTACAAATCTGAGATGGCTCACTGCTTTTCAGAAAACATCTTCTTAATTCCTAATTAAGTTTAGCTAGATATTTTTCATGGGTTCCAAAATTGAAGAATATCTGAGATGAAAAATACAATACAGCATCTCCAGGGCAATCTCCTTGTTATTTTTGATAAGGAAATTTAAATCCGGTGACATAGGTAGTTAATGGCAAAGGAGAAACTAAAACCCAGGTCCTTTTAGACTCTGACTCATGCAGTTACTACCTTGCCAGATTAGAGTACTAACCTATTTAACAGTATCTTGATTATTTTACTTTGAACATTAAGCAGAAAAGATCTAGTTATCTCTTCCTATGCAATTCTGCATTACATCAGTTGGGACACCATTTGCTGTTAAGTGAACAGTAATCACACCTCAAACTGCTTAAATGTAAAGACGTAACTGGTAGGCCATGGGTAGGATGAAATTCAGGGTGGGCTTAACCAAGCAGCTTTAGCTCCAACCCTCTACAGTTCTCTCAGTTCTGCCATCTTCTTGAGCTAGTTTCCTTGTTAGGTTTGATAACAAGATTGCTATAGCAGCAGCTCAGAGCTCATTTCCACATATGGCAATGTCTACACGGAGAGGTGGCCTCTTCCCATGCAAAAGTCAAGGTAAAAAGTCTTTCTTAGAAGCTTCTGCAAACTTTCTTCAGCCTGAAATGGTAACATCCCTATTTCTTAATCAATCCCTAGCAAAGGAATAGGATTTCCATGATTGTCTTAGATTATTTTGGGTCCAAAATTGATTGCCACACAGGAGGGAAGAATAGGAGACATGGTTGGGAAAGAACTACCCATGATTCCTAATCTACAGCCCAAAGAGCCTGAGGAAGTTGAAGAACTGCCTAACTCTTTGAGTAAATTATATAACAAGCTCGTGTACATTAAACAGAGAAACATGTTTTCAAACTGTTTAAAAGTATGTACGGGTACGCTAGAATAAATAAAATCCAAATCCAATTAAAAGTATTAACTAATTTGGGGCTCCCGAGTGGCTCAGTGGGTTAAGCATCTGCCTTGGACTCAGGTCATGATCTCAGGGTCCTGAGATAGAGCCCCACATCAGGCTCCCTGCTGAAGAGGGAGCCCACTTCTCTCTCTCCCTCTGCCTTTCCTATCTCATTTATTCTCTCTCTCAAATGAATAAAATCTTTTAAAAAAAAGTATTAACTAATTCATGGTAATTTTTTAATTAGCATAGAGGCAATGCAGCACCAGACTAACTGGGTTTGCAGCTGGTTCTGACACCTGTATCAAGTTCACACAAGTGATTACCCACATCACAAGATTATCGTGACTATTAAAAGAGCAGTATGTAAAGGGCTGGGATTAGGCAGAGTATAAATCATATCTAGCATAGTAATAAATATATTCCTGCTATTATTTGTCTCATACAAGTAAACTACTATGACATGAAAAAAAAAATCATAATTTTTTTTTCAAATACCAAAATGGGCCTGTAGAAGAGATTTCTTTTTAGATGTCCAGCATCCATCTGCTTCCCCTTCCTAATTTCCTTTTGAAGAATTACATCTCCCTGGTCTTGTACAATCTTGCTGACATGCAAACCCATCCATCTAACCTTCCACTATGGAGACCGCGAGGACTCCAGGCAGTTCCTACAACTAAATCTCTCCCTTCACCACTGAGCAAGACCTAGGCTCAGCCAATCAGATGTGCTCTCCAGGGGTCTGAAATCTTTTTTTTTTTTTTAAGAGTTTTTTTGTTTTGTTTTGTTTTGTTTTTGTTTTTGTTTTTTTAATTTGACAGAGAGAGAGAGATCACAAGTAGGCAGAGAGGCAGGCAGAGAGAGAGAGGAGGAAGCAGGCTCCTCGCTGAGCAGAGAGCCCGATGTGGGACTTGACCCCAGGACCCTGAGATCATGACCTGAGCTGAAGGCAGAGACTTAAACCACTGAGCCACCCAGGCACCCATGGGTCTGAAATCTTGAGCAAGTTACTTGCAAAGATGAAAGAAACAAGTGGAGTTCATCATCCCAGTGGTGACATCCCAGGGGAGATCATTCCTGTAATTTTGTTTCCCAGTCCCCCAACCTGGGTTCTCTAGTAGTCCTGTCAGTTCAGTTTCTAATTCCTTTCCAATAATTTACCTCTTGCTTAAGGTAGAGCTGAATTCTACTGCTTGCAGCTAAAGAACCCAACTGAGAGGCCAACTAAGATCAGTCACTGGAATACAGCACAAAGGTACTGTGCTGAGACTCAAGAAGAGTAGAACTGGGACTCTGTAAGGATAAAAAAGGAAGTCTTAGAAAAGTGTTTCTGAAAGTATGGGGGAGGCCAGAAGGCTAAGCTGTGAAGCAATGGGGCAATTTTTCCAGTGCAGGGATAGGAAGGACTGCCCCAGAGATCTGGTCTCAACCATTGTTGGAGAGGTTCAGTTACATGGGAAGGAGGGAGCCCAACTACTTGCCCAGTGACACTTTCTGCCTAGTGAAATGACAGGGCAAGGAGTTTTATGAGACCTCTTTCAAAGACTTACATGATAAAAAGCATAACCTCAGGTTCACTGGTGACATCTATGTAAGAACACAAAGGGGGAGGCCTTCCCCCTCTCACTCTCTCTGGTGGAAATTCTTTTCCCTAGGTCGGCACACTTTGGCCTATGGAAGGTAAACTCTGTTACAGCTCAATAGCAAGTAAGAGCAGAAACTATTCAGAAGTAACAGAACAGTATAAAAGTTATCCAACGGGTCTGGTTCAGGTTTAAAGTCAACATTTTCCAAAAATTCTATTTTTACTATCCAAGTCTAAATCACTAAATCCCAGTCTGCTTTGACTTAACTACCTATTTCCACCTTCCCCCCAATCTGAATCAAGCTACTGTTTTTAGCTTCCATGTTGCATCACTGAAGAAAAGGAGTTTAGCTCAGTTCAGGACTCAGATAAACTCATGTTAAGTGACTTTGTACTTCTCTCCGCTCTGACATAATCTACCCTAACCTCTACATCCAGCACTCAGTGTCCTAAGTTTTCTTCAAATCCCCCCCATTTCTCTAGTCTCTATAACATCTTCTCTCTCTAAAATACACATTCCCTACTTTCTACCATTTCTCAAAATGCATCCCAAATTTAACTATTTTTTTAAATGCCACTAGCAAATCACATCCAATTGGTGGGTTTATTTCCCCTCTGTCTTAATTATTATATCCCTTCGTAATATTCTAATTCACAAAAAAAATTTTGAGTCAACTCTCATCTGGTCCAGAAATATAGGTGTCTTCCATTTATAATGTTCAAATAAAAACAAACAAACAAAAAAAAAAACCCCCACAAAAACCCCCAAGATGGAAGAATACCACTGTATACCTTTTGGTATGGTCAGGATATTTTACCACACGAACATATTACTGTTTTTCTATTACGAAAAAGTCCAGTTAGATTTAATAATGCAAAGAAAATTTTTACATTCTTCTTAGTTTCTCAGTAGTATTTTTATACAGAAATATATGGACATTAGAGGAGAAGAAAGCATCCGTAAACTCATTATTATTATTTTTTTTTTAAATTTAGTTTTTGCTTGGATGGTGGCAAGTGTATAGGCAGCAGCTTGTTATCACTGATTTAAGGGCAGGTTATTAAACAAACTGGTAGTCTTGCACTGCTGAAAGTTTGAGAGAAATTTGAAGACCTTTTTCAAGCCCCTGACCACTCAGAAAGTGATACTGCAAGGGCTTTAAGGTTCCCAAGTGATGGCATGACCATGTTAGTCAATCCCACTTCTCACAAGTCTGGGAGTTGCTGGTAAATGAGAACAGAACAGGTCAGGACCAGCAATCGAGCACACCTGTGGGTGTTAAGTAAAATGAATCCCTGGGAGGCGCCACCTTGCCAGCCCTAATCAAAACGGCTCAGTCCAAATCTTTTTATATATTATTTTATAAATAATAAAATATTTATTATATTTTAAATAAAATACAAAAAGTATTTATTATATTTTAAATAAGATACAAAAAGTATATATTACTTTTTGTTATACAGAAGGGTATTTCACATAGGATATTTCATATATTACACAGCAGCATATTGCGATAGCTAAATCTAAATTGCAGATTAGTCAAATTTGCTACGTAATTTAGCACCTCTGCCCCCCAAAAAAGATGTACCCTTATATTAGGAGACTGATCTTCAAGGGACCATCCAACTTCCTCAGTGAGCTGATGTTGGCACTGAATCCACCATCTTCCTCTCCACCTCCTACCTCCCTCAATCCTGTTGTTCCAGCGATCAAGGCAACTTCTACCACTTCGTCCTCAGCAGCCTCCATCCTGGTGCTCTATGTTCTGTCTCAGGGCCCAACACCAAGCTGCTTATCAACACTGTAAACTGACACTTCAGCCAAAACCAAAGCCAGATGCAAACCATCACTCAACCGCCATCTCCTGACCAGCTGCTGCTTAGACCTCCCCTACCCTGCCAAACTGGCTCTCCCCCAACTGCTTCCAAGTCCTGTCCTGTCCCATCTAACCAGGTTTCTAGTTTCACGTGCTTAGTTAGCTACCAATCTAGAAGTCATGTAATTTTTGTGATTATGCCCTTTTTGACACACACACAAAATCTGTCACCTTTTGGACATCTTCAGCCTTTCAATCCCTCACCCTAGACAAGTCCCACCATCCACTTTTCCTGCTTCAATACGCAGGACGTTAACATCACAAAGTTCTGAAACAAGGCTGGCTGAATCAACTGCACAGCCATGCTAAGTAGCCAGGCGAGGCCCTCACGCTCTCTGAAAATTCCTCCCCTGCACTGCCCTCACCGCTCCCTTCCTGTATGCGCCCCTGGAGACGGCTCACTGTAGTCCTGGCCACTGACTCTACCAGCTCACCCCCTGGGACCAAAGTCCCCTGACCTCACTTTCACCTCACATTCCCTTCGCTCCTCTCTCAGAGTGCTTCCTGCTTTCCAAGGATCATGTTCCTCACTTGTACACTTACCTGCACCCCGTTCCACAGCCTTGGAAGCCTTGTTGCACAATCCCCCCCATCTCTTTCACACTGGCCAACCGACTTCACTAGCCCGTTTTCCTGCGGTAACTTTCAAGTGAACTGTGCCCAGAGAAGAGCATTTTGTCTCTCCCCTCTCCACAAAAAAAAATATTCTTAAAAACTGACTGGTCAACATTTACAAATTGGGACACTTTGCTTGACAAATCAGGATTCCTGGCTTCTCTGGTAAACTAGGATCCTCTGCCACCACTAAATGATCACACCCAAATGGCAAAATCCTAGGACCCCCTCTTTCAATGGGCATTTATCCTCTCCCATGCACCACACTACCCTTCCCCTGCCCCGGGCCAACCGACTCTCATGCATCCTACTTCCCTGCCTCATCGGCCACACACACCCCCACCCACTGCTTACCAAGAACAGGCTCTGCTCATTCCTATCCTAAAAAAACATGTCCCTCAACTACCCCAATTCAAGCTGCACTCTCCCCTTTTCTCCTCACAATACTTCCTTCAAGGAATGGTTCACACTCACTGTTCCCACTTAGCACAAATGATGTGATTTCTGTTCCTACCTCTGTTAAAACTGTAGCGAGCAGAGACAGCAAGAAAGAGGAAGAAATCTTTCACATTCCTGCCTGCTCAGCAGAACTAGTATCAGTACCTACCATTCTTCATAAGGTCTCCCTTGGCTTTCTGGACTTTTCCCACTTCCAATTCTCCCGCTATGGAAATCACACACACCTTCCTGCAGTTAGAGACCTAGAAACACCTCTGAATGACACACAGGCCCCAGTAAGCACACAGTTTCCCTGTAATGCTGCCACCAGCCAACCCAGATCTCAGAGTTTCTCCCTGGAAGAAAAACAACAGAAGAAAGACTCACTCTGAAACCTTACCATAGTCTTACACCTTTGAAAATAGGCACACTGAATTTCTCAACACTTATTGATCACTTCTCAGTGGTGGGGACTGGTACCTAATAGACCAGTAAAACAAGCTCCCTAACCCTGCCCAAGGAATTCAGTCCAGAAGAGACCCAGAAAAACTGACAGTGTCAACCTGATACATGATATGATAAAGGGAGGAGTGGGGTGGGGGGAAGGGAGGCACCAAGAGAAAGGCCCGGGAGAGCCAGAGCAGCTTGCTCTAAGAAACCCTAGCGCTGCCCTAGGCCTCAGATCCACTGTCACCATTTTAGCCCAGCCCCCTGAATTCTCCCAACTGGTTTCCATGTCTCTTTTAGTCATCTTATCCTCTTGACCAAATCCATTCTCCACATTGCAGCAACAGGGATCTGTTTAAAATTCAAAACCGTGCTCTCTCCTGCTCAAAACCTTTCAAGAGCACTGAGACTACAGTCCTGCATTATCCCTCCCCAACATCTGTCTCATGCCCATTTTTCTCTCTTCAGCTCAACCTCTTTCCCTTGCACCAATGGCCCTTCAACCACATTGATCTCACAGTTCATTAAACAGAATGAGTTCTCTTCTGCTACAAGGTTTCTCCACACACTATTCTTTTTAACCTTGCTACCACTCTCTGTATTAAAAATATTTTGAACTCTGGGTCTCAGCTAAAATGTAATTTCCCAATAAAATAAAATATAGTAAAATAAAATGTCATTTCCTCTATTTACTTGTTTCTATTTCTGTCCACCGGATTGGAGCGTATGGCCAGTACAAAACCATGTCTGTTTTAGTCACTTTGTATTCACAGTTATCTAGCATGTAGAGCTCAATAAATATTTGCTCAATGAGAATGTTAAAGACTCTTTCCTCCTCTAGAGTCCTAACTCATTCCCTCAGGTTCATTTCTTAGTCCTCTCTACCACTGTTTTCTCCACCCCAAAGCTGACCATGCTCATCTGTGCCTCCAGACATTACTTCTCCCAAGATCAAGTCCTGCAACTATGATGCTTGCAGGGTAACTCCACCTTTCCGTAGTCCCTTTCTGATACCTGCAACTGGGCATGCTTCAAGACACACTCATTAACCATCCTCAAACAAACTGTTTATTTTTCCGTTGCTGGTAATGGTGGCATCCTCTTACAGGTGGAGTGACTGACCTCTCTTTCCTTAACAATTTGACAACAAGTGCTCCCACCTCTAAAAACGCACCTGTATTTTCTTAACCTACACAACTGACCTATTGCATTAACCTCATTTCCTACCTCTAATCTTTTAAAATGTGTACATTAAAGCTTAATTCTGATGTCGACCAATACTCCCATCAAAATCCTTCCATGGCTGCCTTTCAAATAATATCCACACTCTTCTGCTTGGTATTCAAAGTCCCTATCAATCTTGTCCACCCTATTCTAACAAGGCAGTAGTCTGGTGGTTATGACCAAAAGCTCTGGACCCAGACTGCCATGCTAAACATACAGGAACCAAGACAGATGCAGAGCCCAGATACGCCACTTTAATCTCTGTGCTACAGTTACTTCATCTGTACAATGGGGATAATGATAAAAGTATTTACCTCCAAAGGACTGTTACAAAGAATTAAGAGACTAATATAAGCAGAAGCCTTAGAATAGCACTTGGCACAGGTCAGTGCTATACACATTGTGTTTCAGTGCCCCATCTCCAATTAGCAATAGCCTACATCCCAGTCTTTCTGAACCAAATCACTCTATGAAGTAATGTTCTTCAAACTTTCCCTTCTGAGTCAAGAGCACACACCACCAGTTGATAAGCACCAGCTTAAGTTACCAGTATTACACCCTCCCTCCTCAAGGACATTTCCAGTCAAAAGCTTCCACCACAAAGCTCCTTTCTCTCCAGGGGCATCCTTATAGTTCATGCACTAAAATTCCCCAGAGGTTGCTCATCAAAGGATTTCCAGCCCTGTTCAAAGACTGTTAGTCTACAATTAGCTATCCTCTTCTTCCCTCTACTTTCTCAATCTCCTCCCAGGTTTCAGATCAAAGACCATCCCAACCCCATTTTCCATGAGTAGTGGCAAAGGTGCTTTAGTTCTCTTATGTCTCTAATTTGAGTAAAAGTTGAAACCCTCATGACTATTATCCCTACACAGTTTAATTATAATAGATACTGCTCTCTTTGCACAAAAACACCTAAAATAATTAAGTTCTGTGAAGCACCTGGGTGGCTCAGTCGGTTAAGCATCTGACTCTTGGTTTTGGCTGAGGTCATGATCTCAGGGGCACTGAGCTGTGCCCAGTAGAGTCTCCTTGTCTGTCTCCCTCCCCTTCTGCCCCTCCTAGCACTCATTCTCTCTCAAATAAATAAATAAACACTTTTAAAAATAATAAAAATAAACATTAAGTTTTATAATCTTGAGAATATAGATGGACTTCACTCTCTGAAGCAGCCAGCCCTCACCACGACAGTGCTGCCCTCTGACCTCCTGAAATCCCTACAATGCACAGGAACTTGGGGATAACAGTAAACTTTGTACTAACAACACAATTATTCCTAGGGATAGAAAAATGAGAGTTACAACATTGCCAGAAATTTTAACTAAGGAAAACAATAAATTACAAAACGCTATGTGTAGTTTTCAAAGAGCAATTCAGTAACTGAACATGTGGGTCTCCCAATGGAATATAAATTCTCCTTTTAATAACTGAACTGATATTTCAAATAAACTTTTTTTTAATGAGAAAGAAGTCATAACTACCAAAGACACAAAAATATACTGAAAATCATCCTACCCTGAGGAATGGTCTTTAAATCACCTCATGGCTCCCCAGAAGGCTTCGCCTCATACCCCTTAGTGTCTGTCCTGCAGCTGAGGTTGTCAACAACAACAAAAACATACTGAAGCCTATACTTAGACATCTTTACAGAACCGAAAACAATCATATGTTCTCTGTGTAACCTCAGAAGTCATAAATTGCAACGACTGCAAAAGATTCTTACAGGCATTTACAAGAACTTATTTCATAACAAATTTGAAGAATTCTAAAAAATGGGTTCCATAAAACCAGAGATGCACTCTCAACACTCAATACCATTACTATAACTACCCTGAACAATCCCAAGCATTCCTTCTCCTTAAGGACTAAAAAGGTTTCACACTGAGAACATAACTACAAAAATACAAGGAAAACAGCAGAGCAGAACTAAGCTGAACTGCTAATCACTGATTTATAACTTCAGAAAGAATCAAGTAGTATACCCAAGGCAGTGCTAATCTAAGTGTAGTCCCTGGAGAACAAATCACTTGTGCCTACTCCATGAAAAGGGATGTGCAGAGATTAAGAGAAAGCATTTATAAACTCACAGCAATCTAACAGAAACTTTAAATCTACAAAATCTAATGATTTAAAAAGTTTGGTAGTTACATATCAGAAGTTTTTTATTTCACTTAACATATAAATCATTTTTTACATGTTGGAAAAGAATCAGCCCACGACCAAGGGAAAATGTTAAAAACTGATCCTTTAGGGCTGTTTGCTTCTGGGATGATGAAGTAGATGTACTTTTCCCTATTCCTCCCATTAAGTATGATTGAAAATTCTGAATATTACATATAAAACAAACATAAGACTATTAAGTGTGCAGAGAAGAAGGTAGGCTGGCTAGGGACCTCAGGACCTGAGGAACAACACAATGGTGAGTTTTCTGGGTTTTATTTTTGCCTTATATATCCCAGACTTGGACCTGAATAAGTTGGCAACCTGGAAATGCCAAAAGGCGCAGACAAAAAAAGCCCCAACAAAAGCCTGCTCCTTCTAACCAAAGGACTAGAAATGGAACATCCTAGGAAGACAGGAAACTCTTACAGAAAAAAAAAACAAAACCATTCTACTTCAGACAAACACCACAGGAAAAACCTTAATCCCACCTAGGCCAGGTGGGTAGCTTAGCCTTCCGTATTCTCGCCAAGCTGTAACATTAGGGTGATGCTGTGATGGCCGAATAGGGAGCCCAGCCTTTCACCCATGTCAGCTGGAATCAAGGCACCTTTCCACACTATCACCCCAGAAACCCTGGATCTCTATCCTCACCTGGCAAACAAAACACTCCACTTCTGGGTGAAGAAAGGCCAAGTGGGGAGCCTGCAAACCTAATTCTTCTAAGCAGTAACAGTGGGTACCACATATTGTCTGTCTGTTTCCCCTACTGGAGTGGTGTCCCAAAAAAGCCAGCTAAAACAGAGGTTTAACTAAGATCCAAAATTTCATGGACTATGAAAATTTCCAGGTTTTAATTAAAACAATAACAACAACAACAACAAAAAACACCACCCATCACACCAAAACAGGATAAACTCAAATTCAATGAAAAAGACAATCGTGGACACCAAAACCATAATCACAGATTTGTCGGAAATATCTGCTAATGATTGTAACGCAGCTATGGCAGAAATGCTTTGACAATTTCAAACATGTCTGAAACAAATTAAAAATAAATAACCTTAGAAAAGAAACAGAAGATAAGGGGATGGGCTCAAAGGCAGAATGGAAGGAACAGAGAAATTAAACTAGAAGATTGAGAAACAGAAACTAATCTGACCAGAGAAAATAAAGAAAAATAAACAGCCCTGTGGGACCATAATAAAAATTTACCATTCAAGTCATCAGTCTTGAAAAGAGAGGAGAAAGAGAGAGGTATGGGCTGAAAATGTACTCAAATAATGGTGGAAATTTTCCAACATCTGGAAAAAGACATAAACCTACAGATTCAGGAAATTGAGTGAATCCCAAAAAGGAAAAAATGAAAGAGATCCACACCAAGATGAATCATAATTAAACTTCTAAAAACTAAAGTAAAAAAAAAATCCTGGGTGCCTGGGTGGCTCAGTGGGTTAAGCCGCTGCCTTCAGCTCAGGTCATGATCTCAGGGTCCTGGGGTCAAGTCCCGCATCGGGCTCTCTGCTCGGCAGGGAGCCTGCTTCCCTCTCTCTCTCTCTCTCTCTCTGCCTGCCTCTCCATCTACTTGTCATCTCTCTCTGTCAAATAAATAAATAAAATCTTTAAAAAAAAAAAAAATCCTGACAACAGTGACCCCCTAACCACAGAGGGATAAGTGAATGACAATGAATTTCGCATCAGAAACGACAGAGGCCAAAAGAAGTGGTAACATATTTTTCAAGTGCTGAAAGAAAAAACAAGACAGAATGCTATGGCCAGAGAAAGTATTCAGGAATGAAGAAGAAATCAAGACATTCTCAAATGAAGAAAAACTAAGAATCTGTCACTGGCAGACTTACCCTAAAGAATGGCCAAACTTTTTAAAATGAAAAGAAATGACAAAATAATGAATCTTAAGAAATTAAGAGAAAACCCAGTAAGCAAAAAAAAGGTAAACAGACTTTCCTCCTCCCCTTGAGTTTTCTCATTTATGTTTGACTGTAGAAGCAAAATCTATAACACTAATATACTTCTAATTGTATGCAGAAGAAATATTTACAATTTTATTAAAATTGGGGAGGGTAAAGGGATGTAAAAGGAAGTAAAGTTCCTATACTTCACTTAAACAGGTAAAATGATGACTCCAGTACACAGTAAGTTGTGTATGTATATGATATAATATCAAAAACCCTTAAATTTTTTTAAACTAAAAAAACATTAAAAAATATGCTCAAAAACTATTCAAAACAGATTTTCAAAAAAATGTTCAAGCAATTCACAATAAGCCAAGGAAAAAAAATGCCCAGAAAAACAAAAAACAGAAGGCACAAACAAAAAACAAAAAAAATGGCTGACTTAAGTCCTAACAGAAAAATAATTACATTAAATGTAAATGGCCTAAAGTGTCAATGAAAAGACAGAAATTGGCAGAATGGATTGAAAGACATGACCTGGGCACCTGGATGGCTCAATCAAGAGTCTGCCTTCGGCTCAGGTCATGATTCCAGGGTCCAGGAATGGAGTCCCTAGTTGGGCTCCCTGTTTAGTAGGGAGTCTGCTTCTCCATTTCCCTCTGCCCCCCCCCCCGCTCATGTGTGTTTGCACACGCACATGCTCTAATAAATAAAATCTTTTAAAACTTTTTAAAAAAGACATGACCAAACAGTATGTTGTCTACAAAAAACTTACTTCAAATATAACCAAACATGTGGGCTAAAAGTAAAAGGATAGAAAAAGATATATATCCCAAACAGAGAAAAGCAATCAAAGAAAAATAAAAGTAGTGGTAGTACTATTATCAGATAAAATAGCATTCAGAGCAAAGAAAATCACTGGAGACAAAGAAGAACATCATGTAATGATAGAAAGGGTCAATCCACCAAGAAAACAAAGCAACCCTAGATATGTATGTACCAGAGAGGTGCAAAATATGTAAAACTAAAAATGTACAAATACAGTTAGAGTCTTCAACACCCTTCTCCCAAAAGCTGACAGACTATCTAGCCAGAAAACCAAGGGTATAGAAAAGTCAACAACACAACACAACACAACACTCAAGAATAGTAGAAAACATACTTTATTCAAATAGCCACAGAACATACAGGAAGGCAGACCATATTTTGAGTCATAAAATGAGCCTTAACAAATTTAAAACTGAAATCACAACATCAATCAGTGTGTTCTCCAATCACAATGGCATTAAACTAGAAATCAACAGAAAGATAGTAATAGATCTCCAAACACCTGGAAACTAAACAACACACTTCTAAATAACCACAGGTGAAAGAAATCTCAAGAGGAATTTAAAAAAAGGGGGGGGGCCAAATTAAAAAGAATAATAATGTATCACTATTTGTGGGACAAATTCAGTGAAACAATGTGGAAATGGAAATGTATAGTGCTAAATGCCCTCATGAATTTAATGCAAAAAATACTTAACAAAGTATTAGTAAAAAGAATTCAGCAATATATAGAATTATACACCATGACCTTGGGGCGCCTGGGTGTGGCTCAGTGGGTTAAAGCCTCTGCCTTTCGCTCAGGTCATGATCTCAGGGTCCTGGGATCAAGCCCCGCATCGGGCTCTCTGCTCACCAGGGAAGCCTGCTTCCCTTCCTCTCTTTCTGCCTGCCTCTCTGCCCACTTGTGATCTCTTGTCAAATAAATAAATAAAAATCTTTTTAGGGGCACCTGGGTGGCTCAGTGGGTTAAGCCTCTGCCTTCGGCTCAGGTCATGATCCCAGGGTCCTGGGATCGAGCCCCACATCGGGCTCTCTGCTCTGCAGGGAGCCTGCTTCCTCCTCTCTCTCTGCCTGCGTCTCTGCCTACTTGTGATCTCTGTCAGATAAGTAAAGAAAAAAATCTTAAAAAAAAAAAATCTTTTTAAAAATATTTAAAAAATTAAAAAAAAAAAAAAAGAATTATAAACCATGACCAAGTGGGGTTTATTCCAGGGATGCAATGTTGGTTCAACTCAAAATCAATCAAAATAATCCACTGCATTCTTATGCTTAAGAAGGAAAATCACATACTGTATTAATGCACAAAAAGCACTTGGCAAAAATTCAACACCCACTCATGATAAAAACTCAAGGACAGGAATAGTGGGCAACTTCCTCAACTTTAGATACCATATCTACCAAAAAACCTACAGTTAACACTACACTTAATAGTATGTAGTGTAGGTACCTGATAATTAGCTTTTTCAATAGTATAAATGCTTGACATTAAGCTTTTGATTGTCCAGGCACACACCTGAAAAACATGCATCTTGAATAAACACAATGCCAACTACACAATTAGATAAAGAGCCAGGCTGCCCCACCCATGAAGCCCTTTTTTAGTAAGTGCTATCTGACTTCAAAACTAACCAATGGGCAGCTTTCTTTCCCTTCCCATCCCTAATTTTCACTCCTATGTTTTAAATTCATCAATCAAGAGTGAACCTGCAAAACCCTAGACACCTTACCCTCTACCCCATTAAAAGCAGAACCCCAGGTCTGCATGCTCTATCTGCAACCTCGCGGTGGCCCCAGACTTATGGGGTACCACAAGACCTATGTGTAATAAATCTTATCTTTTCCACCATTCACCAGTGGTTGTTGCTGAGGTGTGTCTTGCAATCAAGAGAACCACAAGGGCCAGTCCAGCCTCAACTCTGGCTCCCAAAGGGGAAATGTCTGCGGTGGCTCACCAAATGAGTGGTCCCAGGCATTTATAGCCGATAGTACCACTACAGATAAGCTGAGAATGGTCCAAAACATAGTGAAAAACTAAATACTCTCCCCTAAGAGCAGGAACAAAGCAAAGATGTCCTCTTCACTATCCTTATCCAACATAGTACTGGAAGTTTTAGGCAGTGCAAGAAGGCAAGAAGAGGAAATCAAAGGCATACTGAAAAGAAATACAACTGCCACTATGTACACATGACATAGTTATCTATTTAGAAAATCACAAGGAATCTACAGAAAAACTCCTAGAATCAATGGGTTCAGCAAGATTGCAGAATCCAAGATCGACCCGAGAAAGTTAATCTTTCTCTATATTAGCTATCAACCCAAGGGCACCAAAATTTAAAATACAGTATCATTTTCAACTGTTTGAAATAAAAATGTAAACCTAACATAACAAATCCAAAAATTTAATAAAGCAGACTTGTATGATAAAACACAATGCTATGAAGATTCAAATGGAAAGACATACCATGTTTATAGACTGGAAGACACAATATAGTAAAATGGCAATCCTTCCCAGATGATAAACAGGTCTACTACAATCCCTATCAAAATCCCATCAAGATTTTTTTGTAAATACAGACAAGATTACTCTACAAATTATATGGATAGGCAAAGAAACAAAAGTAGTTAAAACAATTCTGAAAAAGATGTGGGAGGAAATCAGTCTACACCAACTTACAACTTATTATACAGCACCATAACCAAGACTGTGTGATAGTGGTGGAAGGACACACAGATCAATGGAACAGAAGAGAGAACCCAGGAATAGACTCACAAATACACCCAACTGATTTTTTACAAAGATACAACCAATTCAACAGAGGAAAGATGTTGCCTTTTCAACAAAGGGTGCCGGAACAGCAAAAACCAGAAACAACCAGCTGTCCTTCAAAAGATAAATGGTTGAAAGAACCATAAAAGTACATCCATACTGTGAAGTACTACTCAGCAAGACAGAAGAATCAACTATCAATACACACAACAACCGGGATGAAACTCTAGACAATTATGCTGAGTGATAAAAAGCCAATTCCAAAAGGTACTTACTGTATGAGTCCATTTACAAAACATTTTTGAAATGACATAATCACAGAAATGGAGAACAGATGAGTGATTGTCAGGGCTTAAGGAGCAGGTAGCAATAGGAAGCAAGTGGGTGTGCCTACAGAACAACATGCAGAAACCTTGTAAAGGAAATGTTCTGTATCTTGACTCAATCAGTGATACTGTCATGGGGCTGATATTGTACTATAGTTTTACAAAATGATACCACTGGGAGCAACTGGTAAAGGGTAAATAGGATCTTTCTGAATTTTTTTTAACTGCATGTGGATCTACAATTATGGCACAAAAAGTTTAATTTTTAAAAATTGGGGATGCCAGGGTGGCTCAGTTGGTGAAGCACCTGTCTTCAGCTCAGGTAATGATCCCAGGGTCCTGGGATCAAGTCCCTCATTGGGCTCCCTACTCGGCGGGGAACCTACTTCTCCCCCTGCCTGCAGCTCCCCTGGTTGTGTGTTCTTTCTCCCTCTCTGACAAATAAATAAATAAAATCTTTAAATTAAAAAAACAAAAACAAAAACTGGACCTTCACTCACTGCTCTAAGGTTTATCACCCAAATATTAACACTTGAGAATGGATCTAGCCTCTTAACAACCCCTTTATTAATCCTGGCTTTGTGCGGGACTAAGTGAAGACACACAGATATAAACACAAAATATTATTCCTACCCTCAAACACCATATTCACTTAAGCAGAATGACAAACAGAGGCATAAATCAACAGTGGAAAACTTAATAAAAGAGATGGGATTCGAGCAAATCCTTGAACAAGAGGTAGTACTTCAACAAGCAGAAGAAAGAGGGGCACCTTGGGAAGAAATCATATATAAAGACACAAAGCTGAAATAAGCATAGTTCCTATGGAGAAAGAGGCATGTGTGTGTGTGCGTGCTGTGAAATAAGAGAACTATGGAACAAACAGTGTGGAGTAAGTATGGAAGGTCCCCAAAAGTTACAGAGACGAGTTCAAATGTCATTTACTCAAAGAAGCCTTCCTCACCAACCCAGCCAACCATAAGCAGCAGTTCCCCCACCCACACTCTCTCCAACATCCTTTACTTTTTCTTTATAGTACTCATCACAAGTGGTAATTATTATATACTTATCTACATGTTTATTGGCTTAATGCTGCCCCACTTTCAGATATCTTGACTAGTACTGGGACTGGCACACAAGAAGCATTCAATAAATATTAACTGAATAAGTGGGCAAACAGTAAGTATTCATTCCTGCTTCTCTTCTGTGCAGCTGCTCACTCATCTTCCTCCATTATCTGTCACTCCATTTGCCTTGGTCCCTCTCTAATCTACTGTCTCTTTCAGACAATCTCCTTTTCCCTTGTTCCTCCACCTCAGCCCAGCTCTTACCCATCACAAAAATAAAAACTCAGTGTATCTTAAAATAGTGGATCACAACTGTAATGCTATAATACTCTTCTGAATCTCAACAAATAAGAAACTGCATCCCAAGAAATATGTTACTGAAAAGAAGTACTGAAGTTGTATGTTGTTACTAAGCATAATAGATGTATATATATTACATAAACAAGAGCAAAAAGAGTTATTCCTTTCACAGCCTTATTTTCCTGAATACAAGAGACTTTTCCCAGAACTGGATGATCCTATCTGGTCTACAGAAAGCTGCCCATCAGAGAACCAGGACAGTACTCCTCAAGACAACCAAAGTTATAAAAAACAACAAACTGCCACAGACCAAAGACTAAGGAGACATAACTACTAAACGCAATGTGGTACCTTGGACTGGATTCTGAAACATAAAGAGTATTGATGGAAAAACTGGTGAAATCCAAATAAAGTCTGGAATTTGGCTTAAAAAATGTATTTACATACATATGTATATAGAGATATATGCCTATATACAGGATTAACAGGTGATTGAGATTTAAATATATAATAGGGCACATGCAAGTGAGCCAAGAGTAAAACTCAGGCCATGGCAATCGGAGCTTGGAGTTGAAAAACTACAGAGAGCTTTGTTTTTGACTCTGGTCCCATGCTCTTACCTAGGGCCATGAAAACTAACTTGACTGCAATTGCTGGAGTTTAACAACGGGTTCTGACTTCCTAGCAAGACAATTCATACACTCAGCAAGCATTTACTGAGTGCCTACCACTTACCAGGCACCGTGAAATCTTTGGAGTACACGGCTAGAAAAGTAAGACACAATCTCTGCTCTCATGAAGCTTGTATTCTATTGGAGGAGCTGGGGATTTGATATGTATTTACACAAATGGTGAGTGGTCCCAAGAGTTTTAGAACCTGCTTCTTAAAAGCCCTACGAAGGGAAGCCGTGTCTGGGTGGCTCAGATGGTTAAGCATCTGTCTTCTGCTCAGGTCATGATCCCAGAATCCTGGGATCTAGCCCCACATTGGGCTCCCTGCTCAGGGGGAAGTCTGCTTCTACCTCTGCCATTCACCCCACTCATGCTCACAAGCACGCTCTGTCTCAAGTAAATAAATAAGATAAAAGACTTACTAAACAATCCATCATGACATTTGTTAAACCTGGGGATCACTGATGTTCTGAACAAATCACCTGAAACAGATCTGTAAGCTATCAGCTGTGATCTGATAAATCACTTAAATAGGCACTCATTCGGTTGATGTGGTTTGGGACCTGAGATTCTGCATTTCTTCCAAACTTCCAGAAGACAAGGATCCTGCTGCTGGTTCACAGACCACACTTTCAATTAGTAAGGTTCTAAAGTACCATGGAAACATCACTCAAACTGTCATTAAAAAGCAAGCTCCAAAAGGCAAGGACATTCTGTTTCTCTTGTTCACCACAGTACACACGAGACTTAAAACTCTGTTTCATAGATGGCACTCAGTAAATACTTATTTCTGTAATAAAATAAATGGATGTAAGGTCCTGATAAGCACTGTTCAATAGCAGTCACCAGCCACATCTGGCTACAGAACACTTGACAAGCAGCTAGTGCAAGTGAGAAGCCAAATGATTTTTCTTTAAAGATTTTATTTATTTATTTTTTTATTTGACAGAGAGAGAGGTCACAAGTAGGCAGAGAGACAGGCTTGGCGGGGGTTGATGGGGGGAGGCTTCCCGCTGAGCAGGGAGCCCAAAGTGGAGCTGGATCCCAGGACCCTGAGATAATGACCTGAGCGGAAGGCAGAGACTTAACCCACTGAGCCACCCAGGCGCCCCAAATGATTTTTAAATTAACTTTAATTAATTTAAATAGCCTTATGTGGTTAGTAGCTACCACAATGGACAATCCAGGTCTAGACAAATATATGATGTAAAGAGTATCGAATTAAAAGCCTAGGTTTGAATCCCAGCTCTGCCGCTTAGCTTGTGACCGTAAAGTTACAACTTCTTAAGGCCTCAACTTCTTCCCCTGTGAAATGAGGACTAGAGCCCCAGCTCCCATACACACACCCCTTCTCAGGGTTCCTGACAGGAATTATTACAAATTAATGTATGAAGCAAAAGGCGTGATTAAAGTAAGATTCTCTGCCCTCCAGGAACAGTACACAATCCCAAAGACTACTTTGCCTATTGTCCATGCTTGCCAGAAAATGCCAAGCGCTTTTGGTTGAAGGGCTGGTTAGTTCAGTGGCTTTGAAAATGAGGCCAAGGTCGTAAGTCTGGAGGAAGGAGGACCCTCATTTAGCCAGAGTGATCAGGTAAGAGAGGCAATGACAATGCACATCATCACGACTCCTGGCAAATCTTTAAATGGGCATTGTGTTGACTGTATGAGTAAATGACATTTCATTCATTCATTCTTCCAGGAAGAGCTGCCACATTACCTAAAGCCCGCTACTTCCATCCACAGACCTTTGCTAAACCAGGGCCCGGTCCGCTGCGCGGGCAGTGCGCCGGGAAGCCCCCGCCCCGGGCGGCCCGCGTGTCCTCCCCTCCCCCGTCGCGCCGGCCCGGCGAGGGTCAGCCCGGCACCGCCGCTCCAAGTACTACAAGCTGGGCCGGACCCAGAAGCCATATTTAGCTGGGTTTCTGGTCAATAAAACAAACTTCCGTCTTCTAAAGAAAAACGGTTCTAACTCAATGACAAACTAGGACGGAAACTCGCTGCTCGCCGCAGTTACCAGCCAGAGGCGCCGCGTGTCCGGCAGCCCTGGAGTCCCCGACTCGGACCCCGCGCCAAGCGCGCCCGCGCCCCGGCCCCGGCCCCGGCACCGCCGGCCACAAAGGACGGGAGTCGCGGACGCGGCCCGGCCTCCTCCTCCTCCTCCTCCCCCGGCCCCGCGCTAGCGGCCCCGGCTCCGGGACGGCCCGGGCGCGGGCAGACACTCACCTCGCTCCGCGCGCGGCGGCGGCGGCGGCGGCGGGCGCTCCTCGGGGCCGGCCCGGGCGGTCGCGGCGCGGTCCCGCGGGCCGCAGCGCGGGCGCTACTCTCGGGCCGCCGTCCGCCGCGCCGCCTCCTCGGCCACTGCCGGCGGCTCCCCCGGCGGGCGGGCGGGCCCGGCGCGGGCCCCGCCTCCGCCGCGCCCGCCCCCGCCTCCGCGCCGGGCCTCGCGGGCTCGGCGCGCTACTCCGGGCCGCCCCGCATGTCGCCGCCGCTGCTGCTCACTCGGGGCCGCCTCACGCGGCGAGCCGGGGCCGCAAGGCCGCCCGCGCAGGCCGCTCGGGCGCAGGGCTCGCAGCGCTTGGCGTGCTCCGCGGCGGCAGCGGCGGCGGCCCGTGCGGCTGCGCGGGGGAGGCGGGGGCGCCTCGCGCTCACCCGGATGCGCTGTCCCCCGCCCCTGCGGCGAGCCCACCTCGGGGTGACGGCGCTTCCCTCGGGGCCGGGGCGGGGGGTGGTTCCGGCGTCTCGGCGCCTCCACCCCTGCCTGCCGGACCTGCGGGGAGGCGCGGAGCCGAGGCGCCGCGGCGGGGGCCCTGGGCCGCGCGGCCGGCCTTGTTCCCGGGCGGGAGGCTCCGTCCGTGACCCGTGCGGTTCCGGCTGGTGGCCTCCACCGAAACCTGGGTGCGGACAAAGAGGCTACCGCAGCAAGTAAAATAAAACTCGGGCCGTTTCACGTCGAGCAGATCATGGGGTGGGAGGAAATGAAGGTGCCCTCACCTCGCCGAGGAGGTTCTGGATCGACCCCGGGCCGAGCACAGGCTGCTCTAGACGCGGGTGCGGCCGCCGGGGAGCGGCCGAAGAGCGCTTGGAGCTGGAGGACTGCTGGAGACACCTCCGTGCGGCCCTTCTGAGTCCTGCGCCAAGCGACGGGGACGCAGGAGGTCCACGACCAGGGTGGGCGGTGAGAGGCGAGGCCACCGACCGGCACCGCCGGAAGAGGCAGCCAGGCCTCGGGGGACAAAAACGCCCTGGCCCCCTGCGGAATGGGGATTGTTTGGGGAAGAGTCTCCCGCGTCGTGCTCTGAGAGGGGCCCTTCCACGGCACCCCCTTGGGGAGCACTCCTTTCTAGCACTAATTCCATTACCCAGCCGGTACCTTCCTCTGAAGAGAAGACCCAACCCTCGTCCTCTATCACTAACACGAGACATAACCAAGGGTTATTTTAATACATTAATCTGTTATTTTAAAATCATACAGAGGTCTTTGTGTCTTGCTTCCCATCCAAGACCCGGAATGATTGAGACTAATGTTGGTACTATTATTTAAATGGCCCCATTTTTATTTTTTATTTTTTAATAAATGCTGTATATGCCACAGAAAGAACCAAAAAGATATAAGCAAAAAGATGTCACCGAAGATTATCTCTGGACCGACCTTGTTTTGTGCTTATCTACATTTTCCAAATATTCAAGGTACTTATATAATTATTGTGAAACAAGTTGAATCATGGTTGGCCTAGTAAGAGTACCTCATGGAAACTTCACTTTGAAGTTTGCATCTCTTAAAATATTATAACAAAAAAAAAAAAAGTACTGTATCTAGGTGGAAAAGACTTGTAAATCATGTATCTCATAAGGACTTGTATTTAAAATACATCAAGAACGCTTACAACTCAATAAAACTAATAATCCATTTTAAAATGGGAAAGAGAGTTCAACAGAAACCAAAAGAAAATATTTCAACCAAAGAAAATATTTCGATGGTCAAGAACAGCATGAGAAGATGCAAAACACAACTGACAGAGAAAGGCAAATCAGAACCACAGTGAGAATACTCTTCACACACGCATCAATGGCTGTAATAAAAAGCACTGACCAGGATAAGTGCTGGTAAGAAGAAAGTGAAATCAGATCCCTCGTACTAGGCAGATGGGAATGTGAAATGATGCAGTCACTTTGGAAAAGTTTTTAGTTTTTCAAGAAGTTATATGTAAAAGTACCGTATGACCCAACAATTCCATTTCCTAGGTATGTACCCAAGAAAACTGAAAACATGCCCATATGGCAGGTTGTGCAGAAATATTCACCAGCAGCATTATTCATAACACCCAAAAAGTGGTAACAATCCAAATGTCCAGCACCTGGTGAATGGGTAAAGGAAAGGTGATATATCCATACAATGAAATGCCTTCCAGCAATAAAATGGAATGAAATATTCATAGAGGATACAACATAGGGGCACCTGGGTGACTCAGTCAGTTAAGTGCCTGCCTTTGGCTCAGGTCCTGATCCCAACGACCTGAGGTCAAGTTCCTGGAGGCGCTCCCTCTCCTTATGCCCCTCCCCCTCCACTTGGGCACGCGCTCTCTCTCTCAAACAAATAAAGTCATTAAAAAATGGTATTGGAGGGCGCCTGGGTGGCTCAGTGGGTTAAGCCGCTGCCTTCGGCTCAGGTCATGATCTCAGGGTCCTGGGATCGAGTCCCACATCGGGTTCTCTGCTCCGCGGGGAGCCTGCTTCCTCCTCTCTCTCTGCCTGCCTCTCTGCCTACTTGTGATCTCTCTGTGTCAAATGAATAAATAAAATCTATAAAAAAAAATGGTATTGGAAAAAAGAAGATACAACATACAGGAACCTCAGAAACGTTAAGCTAAGTGAAGGCAGATGCAAAAGAGCAAATATTGTATGATTTCATTTCTGTGAAACATTTAGAAAAGACAAATCTATGCAGGCAGTTTACTGGTGGCCAGGTCTAGGGGTAGGCATGGGAAGTGAATGCGAAGGGGAACAAGGGATCGTTTTGGAGGGATGGAAATTTTCTAAAATCAGATTGTGGTAATGGTTGCCCAATTCTAGATTTACTAAAAATCACTGCATTGTGGTTTTGACACTAATGAATTTTATGATACGTAAATGTTATGTCAGTAAAACATAGATGAAAAAAATCCGTGTGCTGCAAAGTAGCCCATGATAATAGTACCTTATGTACTTGTGACAAGGTCTTCACAATACACAATAAGAAAAACTTTTAAAGCAAACGGATAATTGTATGCTGTTTGCACAGTACAAGGTAGTAAAATGCACTTTTTTTGCAACTAGTTATATAACCAAGCACAATAACCCTTTGAACACCCTCTATCTACCCACTCCTATTCATTCAAACTCTATCTTCACTTTACCCATTAAAAGAACTGGAAATTGAGGTAGAAAAAAGTAAACATCCTTGGGAGCAAGAAAGAACTGGGTATCTTAGAACAAGCAGGGGACGTGTAAAGACTCTGAGAATCTAAAGTTAGGACATTGACATAATATTTCTCAATTTAAAAAAAAACTTTTTATTTTTACTTTTTATGTATTTGACAGAGAGACAAACACAGAGAGCGCACAAGCAGGGGAGCAGCAGAGGGAGAGGGAGACGCAGGCTCTCCACTGAGCAGGAAAACGGGCTGAATCCCAGAACTCACCTGAATGGAAGGCAGACCCTTAACCATCTGAGCCACCCGGCCACCTCACTCTTTCTCAGTTTTACTCTCGTTTCCCATCAGTCCTGTGCCCCAGACTCACTGCTTCTTCTGGTTGTGGAGATGATTTGCATCATAGGAGCGCTAACCTTGGGCCAGTTAATGTTATAATTAAGGATTTTTTTCATGATTTTATGGGTTTTTCATGAGTTCTATGAGTCTACAATAGAAGAAGTTAACCTTTAGAAGATTAGTGGAGACAGAGAGTGGAGTAACCTACATGAACTAGTCTACCGGACCTGACCTTTTCTCATTAAGTCCCCTGAGAAGCAAGCCAGAGGAGCAGCTCCATTGAGTGAATGATTAATTCAGTGCCTTGTTTCTGCCTGACCCTCCCTGTTATTTGAATAATGCTGATATTCTTTTAACTTGTGAAGGAGAGGACTAGTTGTTTGTTCCCTATTAGCTAGAAAGAGAATAGCACCTCGGTGGATTCATTGTAATGGGGAGAAGTGGAGATTGCCTAAAGCAGGGTAAACTGCCCAAGAATAATTGAGCCCACTGTAGTGGGTGGGAGGAGGAGGAAGGGGATCCGTTTCAAAGAACTGTGTGTCAAACAGCCTGACTGGATGGAGAAGAACAGAAGAAGGTGACATTGAAAGAGGGGTAGGCAAACATGAGCCCACACAGGAGCCAAATGACATGAAGTAGGAGGTAATTATGCAGAGCGTGTGAACGGTATCTTTTTATGATTTTTTACTCCTTGTTTTTCTTTTCCCATGCCTTGCCTTAGGCTTGAAGCCTCAGGAACGGGGTTCCCTTTCTCCTCTCCACATGTGGTGGATTTCGCGTGGTCTCTACACTTCCTCCCTGAGTGTCTCTTTTATGCTCAGTGACCAAATCAAATCCCATTACACACCTAACTTCCGAAGGAGCAGGAAAATGCAATCAATTCCAGCATTGTCTCCAGAAGGCAGAGCGCTTCGAAAATTTGGATTGTAACATTAATGACTTGTTATGCCCAAGTTTTCGCATCTGAGAGACCACCAAGGAGCCAATCACCAACGCAATCACACGAGGGTTTATTTGACAAGCTTAAGCTTGGGTCCAAGTATACCCGGCACAGCGGAGTAGGGACTTGGACCCCGAGCTTAGTTAAGGCAGGGGTATTTATGGGTTCCCGTTACTAAAGCAGGGTGGGGGTCTCTGGAACTAAAGCAAGGTGGGTCTTCTTAGAACTAAAGTAAAGTAGGGGAAAGTTCAGCCTTTGGGCACAGGGGTCTGAGATGGCTGCTGGAGCTAAGATGGCTGTACTTATGCTAAAGCTAAACCTGAGGTGGGATGGCCTTAATTTTCTCGGCCTCCACATTTCCTCCCTGAACAATTTTGGCCCTTAAATCTTTAAGGTTGTTGAAGGTGGAAGGTCTCATCTTCGGAACTTCTTCCTGCTGAGTAGGGTCATAGAGTTGTCCTTACCTACTCGGGTCAACATTGATCAGTTGGGGAATGTATAGGGGAGTTATGAAAGACAGAGGCAGCTGAGTCCAGGGGTTTAAATCAATCATTAAAGAAGAGAGGCACTGTTTAAAGTGCTAACCTGGGTAGGTCAGAACCCAAGAAATATTTTGTGATAATCTGGAACATCCAGATGGCTGCACTTATGTCAGGGCTAGACTTGAGATGGGTACAGCCTTGTTTTTCTTGGCCTCCACAGACTCTCAGAAGTATGAAAATCAGAGGATAACACTTCTTTAAACTTTTTATTTTGAAATAATTTTAGATTCACAGGAAGTTGTAAAAAATTATACAGAGCGGTCCTTTGTACCCTTTGTCCATTTCCCCCCTTCGTTTACACCTTTTTTTTTTTTTTTTTAAGTAAACTCACTCCCAACCTGGCGCTCCAGCTCACCACCCTGAGATCAGTGGTGGTATGCTCTATCAACTGAGCCTGGTATCCTCCTTTGATTACATCTATAATGTGAAAAGAAGTATATATATATATATATATATAGAGAGAGAGAGAGAGAGAGAGAGAGAAAGAGAGAAAGAGAGAGTGTGTAAAATCAAAGCCAGGAAATGGACATTGGTACAATGCATGTGTATACATCTGTGCCACTTTATCACTTGTATAGGTTCCTGTAATAAGTATCAGAATCAAGATATAGAACTATTCTGTCATACAGTCTCTTCAGTAAATGGCGCTGGGGAAACTGGACAGCTGTGTGTAGAAGAATGAAACTTGACCATTCTCTTACACCATACACAAAGATAAACTCGAAATGGATAAAAGACCTCAAAGTGAAGCAAGAATCTATCAAAATCCTAGAGGAGAACATAGGCAGTAACCTCTGTGACATTAGCCACAGCAACTTCTTTCAAGATATGTCTCCAAAGGCAAAGGGAACAAAAGCGAAAATGAATTTTTGGGACTTCATCAAGATCAAAAGTTTCTGACAGCAAAGGAAACAGTCAACAAAACAAAGAGGCAACCCATGGAATGGGAGAAGATATTCACAAATGATGCTACAAAGGGCTCATATCCAAGATCTATAAAGAACTCCTCAAACTCAACACATACAAAACAGATAATCACGTCAAAAAAATGGGCAGAAGACATGAACAGACACTTCTCCAAAGACATACAAATGGCTAACAGACATATGAAAAAATGTTCATCATCATTAACCATCAGGGAGATTTAAATCAAAACCACATTGAGAAATCACCTTACACCATTAGAATGGCCCAAATCAACAAGACAGTAAACAACACGTGTTGGAGAGGATGTGGAGAAAGGGGATCCCTCTTACACTGTTGGTGGGAATGCAAGTTGGTGCAGCCTCTTTGGAAAACAGTGTGGAGATTCCTTAAGAAATTAAAAATATAGCTACCCTATGACCCTGTAATTGCACTACTGGGTATTTACCCCAAAGATACAGATGTAGTGAAAAGAAGGGCCACCTGTACCTCAGTGTTCATAGCAGCAATGGCCACAGTCGCCAAACTGTGGAAAGAACCAAGATGCCCTTCAATGGATAAATGGATAAAGATGTCGTCCATCTACACAATGGAGTATTATGCCTCCATCAGAAAGGATGAATGGCCAACTTTTGCATCAACATGGACGGGACTGGAGGAGACTATGCTTAGTGAAATAAGTCAAGCAGAGAAAGTCAATTATCATATGGTTTCACTTACTTGTGGAGCATAAGGAATAACTCGGAGGACTTTGGAAGAAGGAGAGGAGAAGGGAGTTGGGAGAAATCGGAAGGGGAGACAAACCATGAGAGACTGAGGACTCTGAGAGACAAACTGAGGGTTTTGGAGAGGGAGTGGGAGGGGAGGTTGGTGGTGGGTATTGTGGAGGGCACATATTACGTGGAGCACTGGGTGTGGTGCATAAATAACGAATTTTGGAACACTGAAAAAAATAAAATAAAATTAGGGGGGAAAAAAAGAACTCTTCCGTCATGAAGATCTTCATGCTTTCCCCTCATAGTCACACCCCACACACACACACACACCCTGCTCTCTCTAACCCCTGGCAACCATTGTTCTTCATTTCTATACTTTTGTCATTTCAAGAATGTTATATAAATGGAATCATACAGAATGTGACCTTTGGAAACTGACTTTTTTTTTTTTTAACTCAGCATAATGCCTTTGCATGTATGTGGGTCATTTTGTTTTGTTTTGTTTTGTGCTAATCACTCTGTCAATTGGCCAGGATGGAAGTCTTGACTCCCAACTTGGTCTTCTCTGCCACCACCCCAGCCAGGGAATGGGGAGTCACCAGGGGTGCCTTGTCACAACAGGGTGAAGGAGGAAGTCACAGGCTCTCTCTTCAGACTTCACTAACTGGGATGGGGTGAGATTGCATTTTTTTCTGCAGAGGTTAGCTGGAATTGGGTAGTTGCTGTGTAATAGTTTTCTAGGTTGCCCCTTTCCTGGTTCTTTAGCTAGCAAGAGCAGGCATTTCTTGGGTTTTGGTTTTTTATTTTGTTGCTGTTGTTGTTGTTTTTAAATCTGTTCCCATGGTGTCTCCAGGTTGCCAGCTTCTCCAGCACTCAGACCAGGATATACAAAGCCAGAGAAAATTCAGAGGATGCACTGCCCTGTCATTTCTCAGATTCCAGGGGCCATAAGAAATTGCTTTCTTCTGCTTACCTTTCAGAGTCTTCTCATGTTTATTTTATATACAATGTCCAGAGCTTTTAGCTGTTCTTAATAGGAAATGTACTTCATTCACCATTCCATCCTGTTCTGGAACTAGAAGTTAAGAATAAAGTTTTAAAACATAAATCAGAGTAGATTGCAGATTATCCCTACAAAAATGTCACCCCGAGTTTCCTGCATTCCAAGAGGCTTTCTTGAGTCAGAGAGGAAAGGGAGATTTACTACAGGTTTACTGGAAATTCCACATACACTAGGGACAGTTCTATGGGCTACAGTATTTACTATGTGGGAACAAATGGGGGAAATTTGGGGAACTGGTAGGTCAGGGACTTAGTGGAGCCTGAGGTCGGTTAAGTATGGAGGAATGAAAATGTTGAGAGAGTGAGAGCCCAGATGCACTGCCGGTGGAACAGGCCTTGCATAGATTAGGCTCAGGGGACACCATTTGGACACATGGCAAAGAAGGAACTGAGAAATTGAAAATGAAGATGAAACTAAGAAACTGAAGATAAAAGAGTCAGGGGCATCTGGCTGGTTGGTTCAGAAGAGCATGTGACTCTTGATCTCTGAATCATGAGTTTGAGCCCCATGTTGGGTGTAGAGATTATTTAAATAAATAAACATTAAAAAGAGTCAGAAGGTGATCAATATAAAATTTTTAAGATAAGCTGGAGTCAAAGTAGAAGGAAAACCTAAGCTGGGGACAAAAATTATAAAGGACAGGGCTCAGTGGGTTAAGCCTCTGCCTTCGGCTCAGATCATCGTCCCAGGGTCCTGGGATCCAGCCCCACATGGAGCTCCCTGCTCAATGGGAAGCCTGCTTCTCCCTGTCCTGCTCCCCCTGTTTGTGTTCCCTCTCTCACTGTATTTCTCTCTGTCAAATAAATAAATAAAATCTTTAAAAAAATAAACTATCAAAGACAATAGAAGCAAGTTGGCAGATTTGGGTAGTCATTACTTATAAGGAAATCAAATTGCATGAAACTGAAATGAAGAGAAATGGAAGAAATGTTGTGTTTGTGGCTCAAAGAAGTGTTATGGAGTAAGATGACACAATTTTAACTGCGAATGCATAGGAATACATGTATGATTAGATGGCATTTAGGAAGAACCAATAAAAGAAAACATGTTACAAAGCACAGGGTTGGGGAGAAGATTGCAGAATTTTTCCAGTCAAGACGGACTTTTAGAGATTTATAAAATACATGTTCTTGGGCTCTTCCATTCTCTGTCTACACACATCAGCCAGGGATTCCAGGCCCTGCACAGTCTTGTCCCATTTCCACCTGTCCCAATCCTCTTGCCCTCAGTTCACCCATAAGCCTCTGCTCTAGTCACACACTCACTTCCCTGTTCCCTCCTCCCCACGTTCATTGTGCTATTTGCTTCCTTGCCTACTTTCCTCCATCCCTAAGGATGCCCTTCCACTGCAACTTTCGTTACCTTCTACAACTTCTTCAATCAGATTGATCTTTTCTTTTTTCTGAATTCCTATAACTTCAGTATCTGTAGCATTTCCTCCCCAACACAAATTAGCTGCCTCATCACATTGTTGCCATACTGTTTTATGTGTTTAAGTTTCCTATCACCTCCTGGATGATTTGCACTATACTTCGTACATTTTGAATATAAAAGAAATACATACATAGGATACAAAATTCAAATAGGACAGGAAGATATGAAGCAAAAACTTACAATCAAACCCCAACAACATTCCCAGTGGAAACTACCTTTCATTGGTTTGGTGGTTGTCATCCCTGCCCCTCCTGGTGAATTAACTCTCCTAACTCTATATAGTACACTTATAGTTCCAATTCTTGATTTATCAACTTCAGACTGCATTCGTTAGTTTTTTCTGTCATACAAACAGTCCCCAGATTGTGACTTTTAACAAACACTTATTGCAAGCTCACGAATAATTGGCTGCCACTATGTTGGACTTGGCATGACTTGGCTCTATGGGTCTTCTAATTTGGGGACTTGGGCTAAAGGAGTGTCTCTCACTTGGGGTGTGCTCTTCCTGTGGCAGAGGGCCATAATTAAAGAGAAGCAACGAAAATACACTTCTTTGTTCAAAATCATTCATATGGCTAGGCCCAGATTCAACAGAGTAGGGATGACCCTATTTATGACCTACCAGAGGGCACAGCAAAAATCATATGGACAAAGGATATGGATGTATAATTTATCACAAAGAGGGAGGAGAAAGTTGGCAACAATGATCCAATCTATCCCACAAAAGTTTCTATTGATTCCCACTTAATCAGAGGTAAGGAATTGGGACAACTGCCTGGCTCAGTCAGTTAAGTGTCTGCCTTTGGCTCAGGTTGTGATCCCAGGGTCTTAGGACAGAATCCCTCATCAGGCTCCCTGCTCAGCCAGGAGCCTGCTTCTCCCTCTGCCTGCTGCTCCCCTGCTTGTGCTCTCTCTAATAATAAATAAATAAATAAATAATCTTTAAAAAAAGAGAGATAAGGAATTGAGCTTATCAACACCATCTCTGATTCCCTCCTTTTCCCAAAATTTTGTTAGTTGTATTATAAGTAGTTCTACTTTATAACTTTTTGGGAGAAAATACTTTTCCAATCATTCAACTTTGGATAGTGCCTCACATATCTAAATTTAGTTAGTGTCTTCAAGTCCTCATTATAAAAAATGAGGATATGTACGCCTGTACACTTTCATACCTTTTCATACCTTCTTTTTCCCTTCTATCTCATAACTCAAACTTTGTGAAGTTTCATTACATTTCCTTTCTGTTGGGGAACTATAATCAAATCTTCTATGGATCATATATAAGCTGATTCAAGAAAACGAAAATTTAATAAGGAACACTTAAAAATACTCTAATTGTTGTAGATATTATTTTCTGCAGAATGAAGAAATGTAGTTGGACTTGTAATGAAGGAAATGGGGTTGCCTGGGTGGCTCAGTTTGTTGGACATCTGACTCTTGATCTCAACTGGGGTCTTGATTTCTGGGTCATGAGGTCAACCCCATGTTGGGCTCCACAAGACTATTAAGAAGAAGAAGGAGGAGAAGGAGGAGGAGGAGCAGGAGAAGAGGAGGAGGAGGAGGAAATGAAAGTCTCTTCCTAGGGGCGCCTGAATGGCTCAGTGGGTTAAAGCCTCTGCCTTCGGCTCAGGTCATGATCTCAGGGTCCTGAGATCAAGCCCTATATTGGGCTCTCTGCTCAGCAGGGAACCTGCTTCCCCCCTCTCTCTGCCTGCTGCTCTGCCTGCTTGTGATCTCTCCCTCTCTGTCAAATAAATAAACAAAATCTTAAAAAAAAAAAAAAAAAAGAAAGTCTTTTCCTAAATATGTGTAAGTCCAAAACAAATATTTTCAATACCAAGTTTGAACAATTTCTCACTCATTATACTCTATATGCTACTCGGAATCATGCTACATGTGATTTGTTTTATAGAGGTCATGATTTTGTTGTAGAGGTTTTCATTTTACAGGGAGTTTCTGTTTGCCTTACTTTTTTCTCATTGACAGAGGAAATAATCACCTTCACTCTATCACTAAGTTCATACAGCTCTTAAGTCATATTATTTGTTGAAGCAAACCCATTTTCTTATCAAATACATTTGTCTTCAAGTCTTCTGACTATGTATTTTACTTTGGACAAATTGCTTTTATGCCTGCAGCCCAGTCAACAGCTTAGGGATTTTTTTTTTATTGTTATTCCAAGCTGTGACCATTATTTCTTGGATTCCGTATATTCATCTTTTTTAATTTCTATTTTCATTTTCTTAGAGCATATACTCAAGTGATTTTTTTTTTCCTCCACAAAGGGAGGTAAATATTGAGTTTGTTCAGTCTGACTTGCAGACTGATAAATTGGCTGGGTTTAGAATTCTATGTTCCAAGTCACTTTCTGTTCGCATTTTGAAGGCATTGTTCCATTGTATTCCAGCCTAAGGCTGGAGAATCTGAAAGCCAATATGATTCCCTTCTCTGCAAATGAGTTGTTTTGGCTCTCAGGAAGCTTTTAAAAGTTTTCTCTTTAACGTAGAGCACAGAAATTTCATTAGGATGTGTGAGTTCACAGTGAATGCTTTTTGAAAAGCATTCAATTATTTAACCAACAGGCATTTTTGATATCCTATTACATGGTCAGCAGTGCTGAAGACATATGGGGTACATATAAGAGGAACACAATTATTTCTCAGAGAACTTTAATCTATAGGAGAACACTTGGAGACTAGCTGAAGAATGAATTCTTAAACAGCTCTTACATAATGAATTCATAATGAGCCAAATTGGATTCAGACCTTTATTTTGTGTCTGATGAGATTGTGTTTAGTAAAGTCTATTTATTTTTGCACCTTCTGGTAAAAATATTAAATTCCGTGACTTTGTGACAAGGGAAAAAAGTCAGCCATTCCCGTGCTCAATGCCTCTTTTTGTTAAAACTTCGTTACCTTTTCTACTAATCTTTCCCCATTACTGTCATGAAAAAATAATTTAAAATAAATATTTCAAATCATATTATGACAGGCCACTTATTTAGCAAACAATGATAGAAGTTGCAATTTTTTTCAATTCCTCTTTTTGGCTTGTACTGCAGCTTGGTCACATCTACAGTAAGCTTTTTGCTAGTTTGGTTTATGTTTACTTTTATATACAAAATATATAATAATAAATATAATGAAGCATATTATTATACTTTCTTTTAGGGTCATAGAAACCACATTCCCTTACCTATATATCTATACCAGCAAAGAAAATAAAACCATGAGCATTTTTGTCTTTTTCTTGTGAGTACATTCTTAGATCACTTAGACCACAGAGGCCAGACTCCCACCATCACATGAGTAATGACATTATCTCCTTTCAAAGTAGATAAGAATAAATGAAATATGACTGAAAATGAAGAACTGAGATGGTTTTCTCCCCCAAAATGAATAAAGTGGGAATACTACCTCTGAATGTCTTTATAATCTCTGTGTCCCCAAAAAAAGAAGATGATCAAGGAATATTCTAGAGAAATGGTATTTAAAAGCCTGGGAGGGACACCTGGGTGGCTCAGTTGGTTAAGCAGCTGCCTTTGGCTCAGGTCATGATCCCAGCGTCCTGGAATCAAGTCCCACATCGGGCTCCTTGCTCAGCAGGGAGCCTGCTTCTCCCTCTGCCTCTGCCTGCCATTCTGTCTGCCTGTGCTCGCTCTCTCCTCCTCTCTCTCTCTCTCTGATAAATAAATAAAATCTTTAAAAAAAAAAATGAAAAATAAATAAATAAAAGCCTGGGAAAAGAGCTTACTTTTTTTATGAAAAGGCCTTGAGTTACCTTAAATTTGTGTTTCTCAATCCTAGTGTGATTCAGAATCCTCTGGAGATGCTTGGGCAAAACACTCTGGGTCCCACCCTTGGAATATCTTGGAGCAGGTAGTGCTGGCTTTCTCCACTCCCAGCCCCAGAGACCTTCCAAAAAATTCTTTGAGGTTGTTTTTTTTTTTTTTGATAGATCTTGATCTGGCAGTTAAAAACCTGAGGATATGTATTGCAAAAGAACAGCTAACTGCTATTGCCAAGTACTTGCCACCCACCCCACCCTGGAAAGACGTTGCACTGTTCTGTTTATCTTTCTTTGCTTATCTGTTACTAACTCTGACTACTAACTGCTGTTGATTTAGTTAGATGATATATGACATTAAAATTTTCCTTTGGGAGGTTTTCTCAGACAAACGGTGGGAAGACAAATCTTACTTTTTTTTTTTTTTAAAGATTTTATTTATTTATTTGACACAGAGAGAGAGAGTTCTCAAGTAGGCAGAGAGGCAGGCAGAAAGAAGGGGAAGCGGTTCCCCAATGAGTAGAGAGCTCAACAGCGAGGCTTCATCCAAGGACCCTGAGAGCGTGACTGCGAGGGAGCCAAATGCAGAGGCTTAACCTACCAAGCCATCCAGGTGCCCTGGAAGACAAATCTTAATTAAAGCTGAGGAAACTGAAGTCCTAACCATGGATGTGTGGGTACATATGCGTTCTAACACACACAGAAATCACCCTCTTTCATACACACACATGCAGGAGACTTGTTACTTTAAAGATGAGGCTTTGCAATGAAATGGGAATGTCAGAATTTCCTTCTGATGTATGACTAATCAGGAAGTCATCTAGCCATGAGAGGATGAAACAATTGGAAAGACAATGGGAAAACGAGATAAAATACCAGGATTTCAGGATAAAGAGGAACTATATGGTCATTAAGTCCCATCCTTTCTGTGGTGGTTTAATGTCCCCCACTAACCCACTAATCAAGTGGTCATCACCTAAAATTTGAATTTTTCAAGGGATGGGGAATTCAGTGACTCCAGAGGTCACTCATTCCACTTTTGTACAACTCCTTTAGAAATTTCTTCTTTACGGGGCGCCTGGGTGGCTCAGTGGTTAAAGCCTCTGCCTTCCTCTCAGGTCATGATCCCAGGCTCCTAGGATCCAGCCCCACATCGGACTCTCCGCTCAGTGGGAAGCCTGCTTCCTCCTCTCTCCCTGCCTGCCTCTCTGCCTACTTGTGATCTCTGTCTGTCAAATAAATAATTAAAATCTTAAAAAAAAAAAAAGAAGAAATTTATTCTTCACATTGACGGGAAATTCTGTGTCCTTTACTTTTACCTTAACAACTATTTTTTCTGATATTAATATAGTCACACTACCTATTTTATTTTTTTGCATTTTTGCAAAAAAATTTCTTATTTTTTAAAAAGATTAGAGACCTATCTCTAATCTTTCTTATTTTTTAAGAAAAATTTCCTTATTTTTTAAAAAGATTTTATTTATTCATTTGAGAGAGATACAGAGACAGAGACAGAGAGAGTACAAGTAGGGGGAGAGGCAGAAGGGAGAAACAGACTCCTGCAGAGCCAGTAGCCGGCCATGGGGCTCAATTCCAGGACCTGGAGATCATGACCCGAGCTAAAGGCAAACACCCAACCATCTGAGCCACCTAGGAGCCCCTCTCTTTCTGTTTTCAACTCTGTTTTAGGTATATCTTTTGAAAATGACATATTCTTAGATTTTTTTTTTAAATCTGTGCAACTAACTTTGTCTTTAAAACTGAGTGTGTTCTATTTAGAATTCTATTTGAACATGTTTCTGCTGTTTATTTCATACTTTCTTTTTTTTTTAAATTATTTTATACTTTCTATCTGTCCTATCTTTCTGTTTTTATTTCTTGTGTCCTTTTTTGTCTTTTAAAAAATTCATTCTGCTTTTTCCTCCCCTTCATTTTATTTTTACCCATCTGGTAGTTTGGAGATTATATATCCTATTTTTATTTGTTCTAGAAAAGTTACCAATATTTAGATTCACTGGTAATTTTATTGATGTATTTTTCTTTGGAGACACCTCTAGTCAAATCCCTTGTATATATTTTTTTCTCCCCGTCCATTTTTAAAAATTGGGTCATCTGCCTTGTTATTAATGAGTTATAAGAGATTTTATGTATTCTGGATACAAGACCCATTTTTTCCCTAAGGATTTTATTTTTCAGTAATCTCTACACCCAATGTGGGGCTCAAACTCACAACCTTGAGATCAAGAATTGTATGCGCTACTGACTGAGCCAGCCAGGCACCCCTGGATATAAGACCCTTTCCAGATATATGATTTACAGATATTTCCTCCCATTCTGTGTGTTATCTTTTCACTTTCTTGATAGTGTCCACTGAAGCACATTTTTTAGTTTTGATAAAGTCCAATTTATCTACTTTTTCTGTTGTCACTTGTGATTTTTCATGCCATATCTGAGAAAACATTATCTAATCGAAGGTCAAAAAGACTTGCTCCTATGTTTCCTTTTAGAATTTTATATAACTCTTACATTTAGGCCTTAGATCCATTCTGAGTTCTTTTTTTTTTTTAATATTTTATTTATTTATTTGAGAGAGAGTGTGTGCACATGAGAGGGGGAGGGAGAGAGAAAATCCCAAGCAGACTCAAATATCATCATAAAATACTAGCAAATTGAAATAAGGTCTTGTACACCAAGACCAAGTAGGATTTATCACAGGAATGCAAAGTTGGCTTAACATATGAAAACCAAACAATGTAATGGACTACGTTAACAGAATAAGGGACAAAAACCATATGAACATCTCAGTAGAAATAATATATACTCCAGAAAGAAAGAAACTAGGACGTGTAAGATTCTAAGGACGTGTATAGAAATAAAACTTGAATCAAAATATCATTGACTAGGGGCATCTGGCTGACTCAGTCGGTAGAGTAGGCAATTATTGATCTCGGGGTTGTGAGTTCCAGCCTCGTGCTGGGTGTAGAGATTATTTAAAAATAAAATCTTAAAAAAAAAAAAAACCCACAAACTATTGTTGACTAGAACAAAAAGCATATGAAAATCAACTAAGAGGAAGGATGTTGTTGGCTCAGTGGTTTTTATAAATGGCCTTTAACAAATTGAGGATTTTTTCTTGTATCTCTAGTTTGCTAAGTGTTTTTCCATGAAATGTTATTGGATTGTGTCAAATGCCTTTCTACCTCTGTTGAGATTATCATGTGGTTTTAGTCTGTATTCATAAGGGATTTTTGTCTGTAGTTTTCTTCTGATACCTTTGTCTCATGGTATCAGGGTAATACTGGCCTCATAGAATGAGCTGGGAAGTAGACCTATCTGTTCTATTTTTTGGAAAGAGTTTGTAAAGAATTGATGTTAATTCTTTCTTAAAGGTTGGTAGGACTGGGGTGCCTGGGTGCCTCAGTGGGTTAAAGCCTCTGCCTTTGGCTCAGGTCATGATCTCAGGATCCTGGGATCGAGCCCTACATTGGGCTCTCTGTTCAGAGGGGAGCCTGCTTCCCCCTCTCTCTGCCTATCTCTCTGCCTATTTGTGGTCTCTCTCTCTGTCAAATAAATGAATAAAATCTTAAAAAAAAAAAAAAAAAGGTTGGTACGACTCACTAGTGAATGCCATGTGGGCTTGAGTTTTGCTCCATGGAAGGGAGTTTTTTATTGTTGCTCATTCAATCTCTTTACTTCTTATAGCTCTATGCAGATTCTCTCTCTCTCTCTTTGTCTCTTTTGAGTCACTTTTGGTAATGTGTGTTTTTCTAGCAATTTGTTCTTCATTTAGTTTATGTGATTTCTTGACGTACATAGTAGTTCCCCATAGTGCTTTTTATTTCTAAGCTGTTAGAAGTGGTATCCCCTCTTTCACCCCCCCCTTTTTTTTTTAAATTAAGCAACCTCTACACCCAATGTGGGGCTCTAACTCATGACCCCAAGGTCAGGAGTTGCATGCTTTACTGACTGAGCCAGCCAGGAGCCTTTCTTTTCTTTTCTTTTCTTTCTTTTTTTTTTTTTCTCTTCTCTTCTCTTCTCATCTCGTCTCTTCTTTTCTTTCTTCGTTTATTTCTTTCTCTTTTGAGAGTGAGCAGGTGGGGAGGAGCAGAGGGAAAGAGAGAGAGAGAATCTTAAGCAGGCGCCACACCCAGCATGAAGCCTGACACCAAGTTCGAACTCACAACCCTGAGATCATGACCTGAGCTGAAATTGAGAACTGGATGCTTAAGCAACTGAGCCACTCAGGTGCCCCGATTTCATTCTTGACTTTAGCAATTTGAGTCTCTCTTTTTTTCTTTGTCAGTCTAGCTGAAGTTTTGTCAATTTTGTACCTTTTCAAATAAGTGAAGCTTCCAGTTTCATTAATTTTATCCATTAATTTTTAAGAATTCTCTGTTTAACTTATTTCCTTGCTAATCTTTATGATTTTGTTCCTTCACTTGCTTTGTGTTTAGTGTGCTCTTTTTTCTTTTTTTTCCTAGTTTCTTAAGGTAGAGGTTTAGGCTTTTGATTTGGGAATTTTCCTTTTCTTTTCCTTTCTTTTTTTCTTTCTTCTTCTTTTTTTAACCTGCATGTTGTTACTCTTTTATTATTTTTCTCTCTCTCTTTTTTAATTACCATATAATGTATTATTTGCCTCAGGGGTACAGGTCTGTGAATCTTCAGGCTTATACATTTCACAGCACTCAGCATAGCACATACCCTCCCCAATGTCCCTAACCCAGCCACCCATAAGCATTTGTAAGTATAAATTTCCCTCTTAGCCCTGTTCTTCATGTATCCCATAAGCCTTGGTATGTTGTGTTTCATTTTGATTCATGTCAAAGTATTTTTAAATTTCCCTTGAGATTTCTTTTTTGATCCTTTGGTTATTTAGGAATATATTATTTAATTTCCATATATTTGTGAATATTCTAAATTTCTTCTGTTATTGATTTCTAATTTTGTTCCATATTGGTCAGACACACACACACACACACACACACACACACACACACACACTAATTTTAATACTGATTTCTTAATTTACTGAGACTTGTTTTATGCCCTAGCATATGTTCTATTTGGAGAATGTTCCAGGTGCACTTGAGAAAAACAACAATCTCTGTTGTTATTGGATGGAATGTTCTGTATATATCTATTAAGTCTAGTTGATTTATAGTATCAGTTACTTTTTTAGTCCTTTAAAATTATGCTTGGTTCTTTCCTTTCTTTCTTTCTTTTTTTTTTTTTTTTGAGATTTTATTTATTTATTTGACAGACAGAGATCACAAGTAGGCAGAGAGGCAGGCAGAGAGAGAGAGGAAAGCAGGCTCCCTGGTCAGCAGAGTCCAATGCAGGGCTCGTTCCCCAGTATCTGGGATCATGACCTGAGTCGAAGGCAGAGTCTTTCTTTCTTTTTTTTTTTTTTTAAGATTTTTTTTTTTTTTTTTTTAACTAATCCTTATACCCAATGCGGGGCTTGAACTTACAACCCCAAGATCCAGAGTCAAATGTCCACTGACTGAGCCGGTCAGGCACTCCAATATGCTTGGTTATTTTCAATTAGCTCTTTCTCTCTAAGCATAGTTTGCCTCCCTTTTTTATTTCTATATACATGTTAAGAAAACTTATTTTATATTTAGTATCATAATTCCGGTTAATGCAAATTTTTGTAGAGGGAGTCTGCTGTCGGCTCTCACTCATGTTGCTTTGTTTTCTTGTATATTATGTAATACTTGCCAGAGAAGTCCTGTTCTTCGGAACTTAATCTGTGGAAATTCTTTAAGGCCTTTCAGGTATGCTCTTTCATAAGAGATTTGGCTTGATTGTCTGGGTGCCCAAGGTTAATTTAACCTTTTAGACTGAGATTTTTTAAAACTGGTAGGTAGTTGGAATTGAGGCCAAACCTTCCAGGAGGCCTCCTGAGGATGACATGTTAGCAGGGCAGATTTTCCCTGCTCCATTTAATGCTGAAGTCACTGTAGCAAGTCTCCTTGTTGTCATTTTCATCAGAGCAAATTTATTTGTCATTTATTTTTTTTAAATATTTTATTTATTTATTTTACACAGAGAGAGAGATCACAAGTAGCAGAAAGGCAGGCAGAGAGAGAGAGGAGGAAGCAGGCTCCCCACAGAGCAGAGAGCCCGACTCAGGTCTCGATCCCATTATGACCTGAGCTGAAGGCAGAGGCTTTAACCCACTGAGCCACCCAGGCACCCCTTATTTGTCATTTATCATGATGTCGATACCATAGTCCTCGGGGTTCCCCTCTTTATACAGGGTATCATTCTAGATTCTGCCACTTTGGGCCTGCCCTGGAATTTAGCTTCTAATTTTTGTACCCTGAAGGGCTGGCTACCAAAGGAAAGCTCAGGGTCACTAGAGTTGGGCAGATGGCCTCAAGGTGAAAACCAATCTCAGGGCTATTTTTCCTATCTGGATTTCAACTTTCATTTCCTTTTTGGTTTGTGAGGCTTTTTTTACTGCAATTTCAGTGATGCATTTATAAATACATTTTTTTTTAAATTTTTATTCAGCAGTTTTAAGTTATTTCTTTGGGAGAGCTATTTAAGGTATACAGTTCATCATACTGCCCTATATTACCCATTAGTCCTCAGAAACACAGCAACTTCTACAATTCAGAGAAAAGAACCTATTAAAAAGTTGTTACTTTTGACTACCTTTTTCATGCATCTCACAATCTAAAAAAACACCTCCTTAAGAGGAAGTGCTTGGGGAATGATCATTCCCACGGCTCACCCTTAGCTCCTCCACTCCTGTGTCCACTCAATCTCCTTAATGTCAAAGTCTTGGGTCAGAAAGAGAGCGTTTCCAAGGCAGAGGGCAGCAAGAAGAATGAATATGTGAAGATATGGGGTATCTGGGGGGCACAGTCAGTTGAGATCCAACTCTCGGGTCATGATCTCAGGCTTGTGAGATGGAGCCCCCAGTCAGGCTCGGTGCTCAGAGTGGACTCTGCTTGGAGTCTCTCTCCCTCTCCATTTGCCCCTCCCTCCCCTCTAAAATAAACAAAGGCTCTTCAGAAAAATATATGTGACCATCGGCAGCAGGAAGAGAGTGCCAAGTTAAAGGTCAGGAGCAGGTGGATAGTCAGGTAAAACAGAGAAGGAAAATGTAAGCACGAGTGAGAGACAAGGGACATGGCTATGTAGAATTAGAGTGTCCCAGGAGAGCCCTCCAAGATTTGAGGTCAGTTTCATGTCTCCCCCACTTCCTTAAACAGTGCCTCTGTATCTTTCCCACTGTAGTATGAGAACTTCACTTTGAAAGTTGCTAGCAGAGCCATTCCCACCTACCCACCCTCCCTCCCTCCATGGCAGACCCTAATGCAGTCAGTCAGCACTGCTCCAACTTTGCCCTTTGACTCGTTTTGAGCCATCACCTGGAACATTCCAATTCTTTCCCACAAATAACACTCAATCACATGTTCCCCCATTTCTTATCTTATTAGATGGGCTTTTAAAACAAAACACAGGGGCATCTGGGTGGCTCCGTCGTTACAGCATCTGCCTTCGGCTCAAGTCATGATCCCAGGAATCATGTGGGATGGAGCCCCACATCAGGCTCCCTGCTTGGAGGGAAGCCTGATTCTTCCCCTTCCACTCCCCCTGCTCGTATTGCCTCTGTCGCTGTCTCTCTCCCTGTCAAATAAATAAATAAAATCTTAAAATAAAATAAAATTTTTAAAAAGTAAAATAAAATAAAATGAAACTGAGTGCATGAACACACATTTATCATATCACTTTATTAGTTTAATCCCACCACTCTGGCCAACAAGAGCTCTTAGTCCTGATTCTGTCTTCATCAGTATTTCTTCCTTTCCTTGTCGTTTGCAGCTTTGATGAGTATTTTGCTATCTATCACTCCAAATCACTGATGAAATATTTAGCTAGATCAAGGCTTATGATCTGGAAATTTCTTCCCAAGCTGACGTGGACGCATTACTCAATACCCTTTCTTTTTTTTTTTTTTTTAAGATTTTATTTATTTATTTGACAGAGATCACGAGTAGGCAAGAGGCAGGCAGAGAGAGAGAGAGGAGGAAGCAGGCTCCCTGCTGAGCAGAGAGCCCAATGCGGGGCTCAATCCCAGGACCCTGGGATCATGGCCTGAGCCGAAGGCAGAGGCTTTAACCCACTGAGCCACCCAGGCACCCCTACTCAATACCCTTTAACAGGTATGATTGTTCAACCAGTTATCAGTCCACCTTAGTTGTATTTGTACCCAGAACGAGTCTGCATGGATGATGTATGTTCTTGTCAGTAACCTTGTCACAACTACCTGTCTGCCTACCACCAGTATAGCAACCAGCTCAGAAGAGCGAAACCAAGACAAGTTCAACAGGACTTGTTCTTGGTGCAACCAGTTTAGAGCCTAGCAATCTCTGCTACCTTTTGAAGTGACTCACCAACATCCTTTACTTAATCTGCTCCAGAAGATGACCCAAGACTGTCACCAAACTCACCAGTGTAGGGTTACGGACTGTGCTTTCTTCCCTCTTTCAAAGATCAAAAAACCATGTAAGCCCATTGAAATCATTTAGCTTACCTGGTTGAACTCTTCTATTAGGTAGGCAACTCTAAAAGGAGACCTAAAGCACAGGGGCTTAAGCAGAAACAGAAGTTTCTTCGTCTCTCACAGAAAAGCTGAGTAGGTATTTCTGCTTGTTACGGCAGCTTCATAGGCATCAGGGACCTCACATCCTCCTCTCCTCTTGCTCTGGCATTTCTTAACGGGTGCCTTTGACTTCACAGTTTAAGATGGCTTTACCTGCTCCTTCTCTCTTCTTCCTTTGAGCCACTGAGAAGACAAAAAGGAAGGAAGGGAAAGGCATGCTCTTTCTTTTAATGTGAACAACTCAGAAAGTACAGACATCACCTTTGTTTTTATTTCATGGTATAACTTAATCCCAGAGCCACATCTAGCTGAAAAAGAGGCTGGAAAATGATTGTTTTCATCGCAAATAGCTGAGCACCTGCCTACAGTGACCAACTCATCCCAGCTTACTGGGTCTCTTCCAGTTCTAGCACTGAAAGTACTGCATCCTGGGAACCTTCCCAGTTTGAGGCAAATAGGAAAGATGGTCACCGTATAACTACCTAAAACTTGGGGGTTCTTAAGACAGAAAAGGAAAATAGTTATTGGTAGACCAGTAGGTCTCTTCTTTACTCCCCAATTTGTCCTATGGACCCACTATTTCTTGCTGTATGTGGGGTTGCCTTTCCTTTTTTTAGTCAAGGTTTTTCTTCATGAAAAAGGAGACTGGGGCACCTGGCTGGCTCAGGCAGTTAAGTATCTGACTCTGGCTTGGGTCGTGATCTCGGGGTCTTGGGATTGAGCCCTGCGTTAGGTTCCAAGCCCAGTCCCTAACTCCGGCTAGTGCTCTCTGCTCTCTCTCAAACAAATAAACGAAATCTTAAAAAAGAAAAGAAAAGAAATGGAGGACTTAAGCAGAATAGGTGTTAGAGTCTGCTTCTCCTTTATCTGTCCCACGGCATCTACTGTCCATTCTCCCTTCTGTTGCCTCTCCCTGAACAGTTACTTACAGTCCCTTTTGCTGATCTTGGCATTGAAAAAAAAAAAAAAAAAGGCCCTTACACAATTCACAAAAGAATACATAAAAATAGCCAAGAAGGTGTGCCTGGGTGACTCAGTGGGTTAAGCCTCTGCCTTCAGCTCAGGTCATGATCCCAGAGTCCTGGGATCGAGCCCCACATCGGGCTCTCTGCTCAGCAGGGAGCCTGCTTCCTCCTCTCTCTGCCTGCCTCTGCCTGCCTCTGCCTGCTTGTGATTTCTGTCTGTCAAATAAATAAATAAAATCTTTAAAAAAAAATAGCCAAGAAGAAGATGAATAGGTGCTTAATGCCACTGGTAATTAGGAAAACTGTCTGTCTGTCTATCTATGATCTATTCATTCATTCATCCTATGTTGCTTTTCCAGAAGGTTTTATAGATTCTCATTCAGTTGAATTTCTCTAGCATTATGCTTGTTGTTCACTTTTTCTTTCTTCTTCACTACTTTTTGTTCTAGTCAACAATAGCTTTATTTAAGGATTTTATTTATTTATTTTTAAAAGATTTCATTTATTTATTTGACAGAGAGAGACATAGCGAGAGAGGAACACAAGCAGAGGGAGTGGGAGAGGGAGAAACAGGCTTCCCGCTGAGCGGAGGACCTGATGAGGGGCTCCATCCCAGGACCTGGGGATCATAACCCGAGCCAAAGGCAGATGCTTAATGATTGAACCACCCAGGCACCACTTCAGATTTTATTTTTAAGTAATCTCTACACCCAGCAAGGGGCTGGAATTCACAACCCCGAAATCAAGAGTCACATGCTCTACTGACTGAGTCAACCAGGTGCATCTAGTCAATGATATTTTGATTCGAGTTTTATTTCTATACACTTCCTTGGAACCTTACATTTCCTAGTTTCTGTCTTTCTGGAGTGTATATTATTTCTTCCAATGGATCTAGGAAATTTACCCTTCTCTCAAGTGGCATCAGAATAATATTAAATCGTTCTTTTGGCAGGAAAAATATGAATGCGGAAACATGAGTATCCCTTTAAGAAGGAATCAGCTTTTGATGAAGGGAAAGTGAGGAAGCGATCCCATGACTCTTTGTTTATTCAGGTGCCGTACAGTAAATCGCCTCTGTTCCAGAATATTTTCAAGGCTTGTGAGTTACATAGCTCATTTCAAAGCTTGCCTGGGCAGACTAAGATCGAAGGTCCCTGCAGACAACGTCTGGCTCTATTCTGGCTTTCCCTCCTGAAGTTATTTGCATTTTGCTTATTGTCACTCAAGCTCCAAGGAGATGAGAACTCTCAGACGTGTTACAGAGTCAGGCTTTATTTCTTAAAATGAAGCACTATCCTTCATGCACTTACACACCTCTAGGTTTGTCAACAGTGTCTTAGATAACCTCCCAGAGCATATGTGGTTGCACAAGAGAATGAGAACCTACTCACAGGCAGAAGCCGACAGATGAATGGAAAGAGAACACGTTACTCCCATCTTTAAGGCTGTCTCTATCCTGCCTTGTCATAGATTATACTGTAGCGCCAACTTTTTTGCTTACTCTTATAGGCTCTGGGCTTCTGTACTAGTATCCAACAAAGCCTCGGGCAGTAAGGGTGTCCCTCATGTCGGTGGGCTCCAGGTCAAGAACAGCCCTTGTCAGTAACCAGATTTTGAGAAGGCAAGATCAGATCTGGACCTTCCATATCCGCAGGCTAGACTTGTAATGCCAGACGGCAGGGAGGATAGGAAAGAAGGCAATACAACCAACAATCCAGATGTGGAAACAGTGGTTGGTCCCTCCAGACTCTGGGCCAATCTGGTAAACCAAGAGATCATCATCTACAGAAGGCAAAATCAGAACATTTCCCAAGATTCTTTGGTTGGGTCCATCCCCACAAGTCCTTTTCCCCTGTAGTCTCTTCTGGAGAGTTGGAACACCCCCTCCCCCAAAGCTTTTAGAAACCTTGGGGAAAAACTCACAGAAAGGTCCCTATCATTCTATAATAAAGCCTAGTGTTCCATGCACTCTGAAGCTTTAGTTAATTTTTGAATATAAGTAGTCCCTTCTAATCAAGGCTTTCACATATTTCAGGAAGGCCCCTCAGATTGCAAAACAAATAGGAGGGAAGAAAAGAAACCTGGAGAAAAGTGACAATGGAGAAAGCAATGGCAAGTTTAAACCAAAAAACCCTCTGAAAATACCATCCTTAAAAAGATAAAAGGGGACATTCACTTTGCAGTAAGAACAGGAGTTTCTGGAAAAAAAAAAAAAAGAACAAGAAAGAGCATATATTTAACATATATCGTCTAACTATACTATATAAATATAATAGAAAACATAGAAGATGATGTTGAAAAAAACTCCAGGAAGGTAGGTTTAAAAGGCAACGATGGAGAAATCAGGATGATAGGAGGGATAAGACGAGAGCACTGGAGGTCTAGTATAAGAATCCAACATCTGCTAATAGGAATTCCAGAAAACAGAACAAGGAAACAGAAGGGAAGGATCTGTATTTCTAGATTCCATGGGCCACCCAAATAAATGCCCAAACAGATGAGAAAGGCTCCCATGGAGGACCATGATCATGACATCCCAGAATCTGCGAGAGAAAGAGGAGATCCTACATGCTTCCAGATTGGGATGGGGAGTAGAGGGGAATCACACGGAAAGTATGAGAAAAATAAGAACTGGATTTTAGAAAGGTAACAGTGGAGGCTGAGGAAGCATGATGAGGTCAGTTGTGTTGTTCACGTCTTTTTTACCTTTATGGATCTTCTGACTATTTTTTCTGTCAGTTACCAAGAAAGAAGAAAGTTGAAGTTTCCACTACAATCGGGAATGTGACTATCCTTTCAGCTCTAACAATACTGTTGAGGACTGCTGCATATTCAAGGAGAATCTACCCCTTCCCATGATGGGATACCTCTCCGAGTCCCTAATAATAGTCTTTGCTCCGCAGTCCAGTTTATCTGGGTTAATACGGCTACAGTGTCTTCCTTTTACTTCCTGTTTATTTTCATCTTTCTCCATATAAGCACATTTATTTAAAATATTTTATTTATTTATTTGATAGAGAGAGTGATCACAAGGAGGCAGAGAGAGAGGGGGAAGCAGCTCCCCACTGAGCAGAGAGCCCAATGCAGGACTCCATCCCTCCATCCTAGGACTCTGAGATTATGACCTGAGCTGGAGGCAGAGGCCCAACCCACTGCGCCACCCAGGCGCCCCTCCATCTAAGCACATTTAATGTGATTATTGGTATGATGCAACAGGGTTAAATCCTACTATCTTGCTAGCTGATCTTTTCTACCTGTTCTTTGTTTCCTTTTTCCTACTTTTCTGACCTCTCTTTGGTGATTCGAACACTCTCTGGGATTCCATTTTATCTCTACTACAAGTATTAGGGATACTTCCTTAAAAAAATTTTTAGTGGTTGCCCTAGGGTTTACAATATATTTTTTAAATTAATCAGAATCATCTTGAACTATCTAGAGCACTTCACATAATGGCTTTACAATCATGTGTTCTCAGTTTCTCCCTCCCATTCTTTGTGCTATTGTTGTCATCCTTTTTTACTTTTACATTTACTTAAAACATGTAATACTAGACTACTGTTTTGCTTTAGGCAGTAGGTTATATCTCAGAGTAATTAACAATAAGGAAAAAAGAATTTTATTTTACTTGATTCAATTTCTAGTTCACAATTGTGGGTGTAGATCTAGTTTTCAGTCCGATATATATATATTTGGCTTAAGAACTTCCCTTTACTATTTCTTGTAGACTAGATCTGCTGGCAGTGAATTTCCTCAGTGTGTGTTTGTCTGAGAAAGTATTTATTTCTCCTTTTTTTTTTTCCTTCCAAAGATATTCTTGCTGAGTATAGGATATTCTGGGTTGAAAGCTTTCTCTTTCAGCCCTTTAAAGACATCACATCATTGTCTTCTTATTTTCTTATGAGGAATCTGCTGTCAACTCTCACTTTTATTCCTTTGTTTCTCTCTAGCTGCCTTCAAGATTGTCTTTGTTCTTGTTTTTAGTAATTTGGATATGATATGCCTCTGTGTGTGTGTGTGTGTGTGTGTGTGTGTGTGTGTGTGTGTGTGTGTTTTGCTTTGGTTTTAGTCCATTTTGGTGTTCTCTGAGCTTCTTGAATCTATGATTTAGTGTTAGTCATTAATTTTGGAAATTCTTGGGCAATATTTATTTACTCATATATTTCTTCTCCCCCATTCTCTCTCCATCTCTCTTTTCATTCTGGAATTCCAGTTATGCATGTGTCAGAGTGTTTGATAGTGTCCCACTGCTCTTTGAATATTCTGGTCCCCTCTCCACTCCACCCCCCAACACACACACTCTTCTTTTTTTTTTTTTTTTTAAAGATTCTATTTTATTTATTCATTTGAGAGAGGGAGAGAGAACATGAGCAGGGGGAGGGTCAGAGGGACAAGCAGACCCCAGGCTGAGTGTGGAGCCCAAGTAGGGCTTGATCCCAGGGCCCCTGACAACATGACCTGAGCTGAAGTCAGACACCCAACTGCTGAACCACCCAGGTTCCCCCCTTCTTTTCTATTTGTATTTCAGTTTGGGGAATTTCTATTAACCTATCTTCAATCATACTCATTATTTTCTCAGTGTTGTTGAGTCTACTCTGCTTTTCCTTTCTAGGATTTCTATCTGATAATTTCTTACAGTTTATTATAGTTTTCATCTCTTTGCTGAAATTAGTCATCCCATCTTGCATGCTGTCAACCTTTCCCATTAATCACATATTAATCCGATTTATTTTAAATGTTCTGTCAGTTCCAACCTCTGTGTCATATCTGAGTCTGGTTATGATTTGTCTCTTGGGAGTATGTTTCTTCGTACCTCTTTGTATGCTTCATAATATTTTATTGGAAACTGGACATCTCATGTAGGTCAAAAAGACTGAGGTCATCATTTTTATGCCTGGCCATTGGCATGTTTTTCTTTCAGTGAGACCTTCAGTATGGAGTTTTGAAATAATGTCGACAGAAAGACATGGAACTGGGTTTGAGATGAGCCGTGGCTCGGGTTACCTTCTGTGGGTCACAAGCTGCAAATTCCAGTAGGGACACTTGGTGGTTAGGATGAGGATCGCTTTATCAGATCAATGCCTGCTCCAACCTGAACTTAGGTCTTCCCTTTGTGCCCTGCATCTCAGAGGGTCTGTTGGAACACTCCGTTGCTATCCTGTCTCTCTCCAGTATTCTGCGGTTACTTAATATTTACAACATGCTGGTTTAGCAGTGGTGGGGGCATGCAGGAAGTGTATTCTGTATTTTCTCTATTGGTGTGATTGAGCCTCAGGTGTAGGCATGCACCATGTCCCTGGGATTAGGAGTGGACCAGGGCTTTTCTTAGTTCTCCTGCCTCTTTCAGTGGTGGTTGTGGGTCCTGCACAATCCTGACCCTCACATAGTATGGTTTTCTTTTCTTTCTTTCTTTATTTAAAAACAATTTTTAAAAATATTTTATTTATTTATTTTACAGACAGCGAGAGAGTGAAAGAGAGAGAGAGAGAGAGAGAGAGAGAGAGAGAACAAGCAGGGGGAGCAGTAGGCAGAGGGAGAGGGAGAAGCAGAATCCCCGCTGAGCAGGGAGCCTTATGTGGGACTCGATCCTAGGAACCCAGGATCATGACCTGAGCCAAAGGCAGACACATAACCGACTGAGCCACCCAGGTGCCCCTGTATGGTTTTCTTATTAACCTGTTCCTAGTTACAGTGAGTTTTCACCGATGGTTGAAGGAAGCTGGCTTTGTTGCCCTCCCCCATCCCTACCTCCTGCATGTGTATATGTGTGTGTGTATGTGTGTGTGTGTGTGCGCGCGCGCGCGCGCATACACACCCTGCACATGGATCAAAGCTTGTATTCTGTCTAAAAGATTGAAGGGGGAGCACCTAGATCGTTCAGTCGGTTAAGTGTCTGACTTGATTTCAGCTGAGGTCGTGATCTCAGGGTCCTGAGATCCTTCCCTACATGAAGCCCTTATCCAGCCCCACAGAGAGCCAGGGGAAGGTTCTGTGTCATGCCTGTGCTGGGCATGGAGCCTACTTAAGATTCCCTCCCTCTCCCTCTCCATCTCCCTGCCCACCCCAGCAACTCTCAAAGAAAGAAAGAAAGAAAGAAAGATAGATTGATTGATTGAGGGGAGAGAATCTAGGGTAAGTTTTTTGTCTCTCCCACCAGGGCTGTTGTAAAGGAGGTTACTGGGTTAGTGGAGAAAGTGGTGATATGTACCACAGAAGAGAGAGAAGTATTGTGCCAATGTTTAACGTCCTCAAGTTGATGACTTTAAGGAGAGTGTTATAAGAAAATAACCTTATTCTGGGGAAATCTACAACAAAGTATTAGTAGGTGATGGGGCATGGGGCATGAAGCCTCCTCTCTAATGACCTGGGATAGAGAGATAGAGACTAATCCAACAGATGTGGCAACATGTTAAAAATGAGTGAATTCAAGTAAAAAGATTGTGCATCATGTAACTGCAACTTTCCTGTAAGTCTGAAGTCATGGCAAAATAAAAAGTTTTTTAGAAGGATCCGTTTGTTCCACTCGGGGTGTAGAGAGCTAGGAGGAACGTCATGTTCACCCTTAACACACAAAAATGAGGCCGACTCACTTCACACTCACAGTGTTTTTGAAGCCGTTGGAAAGCTGCGGTCGCACACCCACTGAATAGCCCAACATCTAAGGATGACAGGCACCTTCAGGGGAGGGAGACCCAGCCACTCCCTTACCTGGGGTGGATGGAACACCTGTAGGAAGAGATCAGCTCCAGCCGCTGATGGACTGAGGAAGGGCCAAGTGTGAGTGGATGGGACAGTGTTGAAGCTTGCTGGCATTCCGCTGATTCTTTCATTCAAGCTCTCAAGAAAAAAAGAACAGTTAAATCCCAGCGAATTTTCTAAAACTCAGGGGGTAGAAACAGCAGCTGCAGTCCCTCCGTTGCAGGGAAGGAGGGCGCTATCATTAGACCCAGGAGGTGGAAGGGGTCGTGTGGAGAGAGTTCCTGACAGGAGATGAGATTTTCCTGTCTGGGGCTGGTGGCAGAGGAGCCCGAAGGGAGCTTGGGACGCTGGGGGTGGGGGGGTACCTAGAATTCATTTTCTTCCTGTCTCCCACTAATCTCCTGCTGGCCTCTCCCTAGTGGCTGAACCCAGAGAGCCAGGGAGCTGGTTGACACAGGCTGCCCCCTGGGGTGTGCAGCTCTTGGGGGGTGGGGTGGGGAATGGGTAGCAGGAACAGGCAGAAGCTGTCCATTGTACCTGCCAAGCTGGCAGGTGGTAGCGCAAAAGCACAGAAACTAGATGTTTGGAGTCCTCAGTGCCTCCGATTAATCAGATGCCTTTGGGCAAACTCCTTTCTCTCTCTGATCCTGTTTGTGCATTTAGGAATACTAAGAGTACTGCCTTCCTGCGGGATGGTTTTAAAGAAGATAAAGTAGGTAGGTGTAGTGCTTGGACCCCGGTTAGTTTTCCATAACTAAGAACTTAAAAAAATTTTACAGCAATCGTCATCCTAAGTATAACGGTTAGCATATGAAAATCTTAGTCTCTCCCTGTGGACATGCCCAAAAGACTGGGGATCCTACAATGTCAATGAACGGAGCAGTTAAAATGGGAGAGACTGGTGGAGTGTTTTCCAGGAATAGTCACATGCCCCTACCTTTCAGCCTGGTAAATGCCACTTCTAGGTATTTATCATGAGGAAATATCATTTGAAAAGTAAATATTGAGATGGTCCATAATATTGACTCTTCAGGCAGATCTAGACTGCAATTCCAGTCCTGTCACTAGTCATATGACTCCGGGTAACTTACCAGCTTCTCTCAGCCTTTCTTTATCCTTTCATCAAAGGGGCATGAAAGTAGTGTCTGCTGGATAATTCTTGTAAGAATGTATGTAAAAAGTTAACACAGAGACTGGCCCCAGTGAAACAATAAGCCTCAATACTTTTACTTACAGTAGTGGAAAATAAGATACAAACCTAAGTATCTCAAAATAGGAAAATGGTCAATTACAAAACGAAATAGTATGCAACCATTAAAAATGATGTTTTAGGAAAATCATCTTCATGGTCTGTTGCAGGCAAAGATTTTTATTTATTTACTTATCTATTTATTTAATTAAATTTTATTTTAGTTTTTGAGAGAGAGAGAAAGAGAGCTGGAGGGAGGGAAGGGCGGAGAGAGACTCTCAAGCCAGCTCGGTGCCCAGCGCAGAGACTGATTTGGGGCTCGATCTCACAACCCTGAGATCTTAAGTTGAGCCAAAATCAAGAGTTGGAGACTGAACCCACAGGTGCCCCTAAGCAAAGATTTTTTAAACAGGATACCAAGAGCTCTCAACATCTAAATGGAGAAGGTGTTCCATGTTTTTAGTCACCAGGAAAGTGCAAATTAAAATCACAATGAGAAACCGTGACATGCCCAGGAGAACGACTAAAATTAGAAAGACTCACAATGTGAAAGAAGGAAAAACAGACTGACAATGTCAAGTGTTGGTGAGAATGGTGTAAGGGCCTATTCAGCCAGAGCAGCCCCACCCCCGGTTGAACTGCCATTTTGCTGTAAAGCTTAAATTGACCTTGCCTCCCCACCCCCATCCCCTCCCCCGAACTTATTTAAAAGCAAGTCCAGGAAACCAGTCCCAGGTAATAAAGTCAAAATACAAGAGTGGGTCAGGCCAGGTTGAGGTATTCAATCAGTGGGGGCACATACTGTCTCCCTAGCTACCAAGGAGTATGGGCCCCTGCCCTTTGGGAGTCTTTTGGCGCCAATCCTAACCAAGGTGTGATAGGCTGGTTCAAATGTCTACTAGGGTAAATTGTAAGTCAGTTGGTCGCCTAGCATCACTGTGGAGTTTCCGGTGTGTGTGTTACAATCTCATTGGCCACCTGTGTGTGGCCAGGCCCAAACACATGGCCTTTGCTCTATAAAAGTTAGTCTGGAAAGCAGGGAGGGGTCGTCCTCTCTGTAGGGGCGGCCCCTACCGGTCTGTGTGATGGTCGGTCTGATTCCTGATGCTCTGCGCGAAATAAAGCTTTGCTTGACCTTCACTTTGTATCAGTCTCGTTCCTTTAATCACGGACCCATTATTGGGGTACCCAATTTTGGGGGGACCCAACAATGGGAATAATGGGAACTTTCTTCTGGTGTTGGTGGGAGAGTAATCAGTATATCGCTTTACAAAATGGTTTGGTGATCTCTACCAAAGCTAAATGCACATTTATCATATGACCTAGCAATTCTATTTACATCAATTTCTGGATGTACGCCCAAGGGAAACGGGCATGTTACGTCCACAAAGAGACAGGTAGAGGGATGTGTAATACAGGTATTCTTAATAGCCTTACATTGGAGGAAACGGTGATGTGCATTCATGATAACATAAATAAGCAGACGTTGATATCTTCATACAATGGAATCAAGTCTAGCAGTAAAAAGGCATAGAGGACGGGAACACGACGGGTGAATCTCAGAGCAGTTAGTGAGAAGTCCGTCGTGAAAGAGTACGTGCAATGTGGCTCCACTCAAATCAAGCTCAAAACCAGGCCAGATTGGAGGGGGCAGAAGTAGTGGAAGTGTTTTCTGTACACGTGTGGGTGATGGTTACGCAGGTATAGGCATAGGTCCAAGTTCATCAATCTGTACACTTAAGATCTGTGTATTCGTTGAAATATCACAATAAACAAGTAAATGAAAAGGGAAGAAATGATGTTTACAATGAATTCTAATGGCATGAAGAAAAGATCTGGTATAATGCCAAGCCAGAATTAAAATATTGGGGCGCCCAGTTGGCTCAGTCAGTTAAGTGTCTGTGTTCAGCTCAGGTCATGGTCCCGGGGTCCTGGAATGGAGTCCCTCATCAGGCTCCTTGCTCAGCAGAGAGCCTGCTTCTCCCTATACCTCTGTTTGTTCTCTCTCCCTTTCAAATCAATAAGTAAAATCTTAAAAAAAAAAAAAAATCAGAATATTGTACGGAGAATAAACACAACATTACCTGAAATGTTACAATAGACCAATGGAGGGAAATACACCAGAAGGCAAACAGTGGGTGGGATTAAATGTTTTCTTTATGTTTTTCTGTCTTCAGAATGTTCTTCAATAAGCATTTGTTACCTTATAATTAGGAAAAAGAAATCTTAAGAAGTTAAAATGCCTTTTAAAGTTTGCAAGCCAGAAATTGAAAGAAAAGAAATAGCGTAGCAAAACAGCATTTATCTGAAATGCTTTAGATATTGCTGTAATTGCCTGATTTTGAGGCTTTAAACATAATCTTGAAATAGGTCAGATGTTCAATAACTTCGAATTGCTTCATTTGCTCTGATTCTTTTATATCATAGACAAGAATCAAGGGAATAAATGGTTCTGCAGTTAAGTAGTCACATGTTTTCAAGATTGAAAGGATCTCCTTTCGCATTTTTTGTTAGAGATATGCTCCTGTTTCATTTTGGTAATTAGTGTGCAAAGCTGAACTAAAGATGCCTCATTAGCTTTTAAACATTTCAATGGAACCCTCATCTGTTAATGATACCTCCCGTCTCCTCCTTACCTTTGAGAAGGTGGGTTCGGAGTACTCAGTCATTAGAGGTGAAGTGGGCGATTGTGGTTGGAGAAAGCCCAGTCTAGGGAATGCAGGGGCGGGTGACACCATCTTGAACCCTGCCTCAGGCGATGCACTCAGTCTTGTCTGATTGTTACCAAAATGTTCCCAGTAAATCAGATCATGTGGCAGAGCCTGTCAGACCTGTGGTGGCCTTAAAATCCAGCCCCGTCTTGGTCCCCTTGTTGTTCTCCTGCTGACTATCTCCCAAATGGTGACAAACTTAGCCCACTGGCTGGAGGAAAGGACCCCTGTCGTTAAAAATACCACAAGAAGACAGGAAGGGCTGCTGTCTTCTAACTGATGTCTTCTAACACTGATTCACCGAGTTATCAAGCTCATTTTCTGGGCACTTGATCAAGTGCTGGGAATAGGTCAGTATCACAGGCTGCATTGTGTCCCCCCCAGAATTCCTATGTTGAAGCCCTAACTCCCAGTTCCCCACAATGTGACGGTGTTTAGAGTCAAAATTACGTTGAAGAGGTAATTAAGTTAAAAGAGGTCATTAGGGTGGGCTCTATTCCAGCAGGTCTGGTGTCTCTCCAAGAACGGAAGATTTGGATACAGACACCAACAGAAGCACTTAGTGTGAAGACGCTGGAGGAAGACCACCATGTACAAACTGAGGAGGGGCTGGAACAGATCCTTCCTTCGTGGCCCTTAAAAGAAACCAACCCTGCTGACACATGGATCTCAGACTGTCAGCCTCCTGAGCTGAGAAAAACAGCTGTGGCTGCCTAAGCCTCCAATCTGCGGTACTTTGTTATGCCAGCCCCAGGGAAACTAATATAGAAGAGGAAGACACAAGGTGCCCAGCCTCCTTGAATTTGCTTAAAAAGAGAGGGTGGGGGGGTGCCTGGGTGGCTCAGTGGGTTAAAGCCTCTGCCTTCAGCTCAGGTCATGATCCCAGGGTCTTGGAATCGAGTCCCGCATGGGGCTCTCTGCTCAGCAGGGAGCCTGCTTCCCCTCTCTCTCTGCCTGCTTGTGATCTCTGTCAAATAAATAAAATATTAAAAAAAAAAAAGAGAGAGAGAGAGAACAGAAATCTTTTTATTATGGACATATTCATCCTACATAAAAGTAAAGAGAATGGCACAGTGAAGCCCAAGGTACATAACGACCTAGCTTCAACAATTAGCAACCAATGGCCAATCTCTTTCTTCTCTCCTTCCCGTTCCCTCTGCATCTCCACTCATTGTTTTAAAGCAAATCCCAATGGACATCTTATTTCATCTGTAAATATTTCCAAATGTATATCTAAGAGATTAAAAATCTCTTTTTAAAACAGAACAGTTACACCATGATCATATCTTTTTTTTTTTTTTTAATATTTTATTTCTTTATCAGAGAGAGAGAGGGGGAGAGAGCGAGCACAGGCAGACAGAATGGCAGGCAGAGGCAGAGGGAGAAGCAGGCTCCCTGCTGAGCAAGGAGCCCGATGTGGGACTTGATTCCAGGACGCTGGGATCATGACCTGAGCCGAAGGCAGCTGCTTAACCAACTGAGCCACCCAGGTGTCCCCACCATGATCATATCTTTAAAGCTAATGATAATATCTAACAGCCAGTCACTGTTCACATTTCTCTATTTGTTCATCAATAGATTTTTTTTTTTTTTTTGCTTGATTTGTTGGAAGGATGATCCAAACAAATTCTACCTACACCAATTGGTTGCTAGATCTTTTAAGTCTTTTTTAATTTCTGAATTTCCCCACTCCCATCCCCCCTCTTTTTTCTTGCTATTTACATTGTAGAAATCAAGTCATTTATCCTGTAGAATTTCCCAGATGCTGGTTTTGGCTGATTGCGTCCCTGTGGCATCATCTAACATATTCTTCTATTCCTTATTACTTATAACCTTGTAGTTGGGTCTAACGGCGTGATAAGATTTAGTTTCCTTATTTGACAAGAACACTTCTAAGGAAGTACTGTGAGTTTCCTATTATATCACATCGTGAAGCATGTAGTATCTGGTTATCTGTTTTTTTGATGATATAAGATTGATCAGTGGCTTCAGGTATATTATCCTGATCCATTATTATTAAGTTTTTATGAGATTGTAGAGGAAAATATGCTTTTGCACCACTGGGGCTTTCTGAACAAATTTTACTGATTCTTTTTTTTTTCTTCCCTGACTGGAGAGCCAGCTTTGAAGGCAATTTGTAACTGATGAGATACTGAGATCATTTCTAAGAGATCTTCCGAACTCTGGTGGTAAAAGGCCAGGGGCCTTGGAGAGATCTCGGAGTTGTAAAACTGGAGACACTGGCCTTATCTTTCCCTGCAGATTTATTTTCATACCAAGGGGTTAGGGTGAGGCACTCTTCCTTCTTATCCCCAAGGACACTTTCAGAAGGTGATGGGGGCAAAGTGGTATGTTTGCCCTTCAGAAACATAATACATACATATTTCTCTGTATCTCGCCTATGGAGTGAACCCCCCAGTGGGTTTTTTTCCCCCCAATCTGGCCCTCCCCGGGCATGGGGGAATAGTGCTACAGTGTTCCTCGGGCTGATGACCTTGCTGTGAGTAGGAAAAGAAATCTGCCTTTGGACCAAAAACCTCATGGGCACATCCAGGATGAAATTAATAAAGATGAACATTAAAAACCTAACAGCTCCCTGCTGGCCTTTTACCCTAATGCTTTTTTAGCAGTTACTGTTGATCACTGCCAAGACACATTATTTCATTAAGAGTGGCAAAATAGTGATCTTCTAGTTGTACCATTTATTTTATATTTAAGAGCTTAAATCTCTTATAAAGATGAAATTCCTCTCTTTTAACCATAGGGTTACTTTGAAGTACATTTCCTACAGGAAAAGCAGGGGAAATGCAGTCAAATGCTCTGCCACTGAGCTATACCCCCAAAAGCAGGGGAAATGATTCCTTCCAATTATTTGCCAATTTCTCGCATCTTCTCAAGGTGATCAGTGGGGTTTTCTGAAAGTATAATTATAAGCACGCAGATTTAATAATTTTGTGTATTTCAACCTACCGCAGGTGTTAATTTTTTTTTTTTTTAAGACTTCATTTATTTATTTGATAGAAAGAGCTCCAGCAAGAGGGTGGGGCAGAGGCAGAGAGAGAAGCAAGACTCCTGCTGAGCAGCGGGGCTTCACCCCAGGACCCTGAGGTCAGGACCTGAGCCAAAGGCACAGGCTTAACTGACTGAGTCACCCAGGGGCCCCTACTGCAGGTGTTATTAACGGCAAATTGCTCTTCTTCGTCCAGTGACACCTTTTAAGGTGACTCTTGAGAACTGTGACAAGACTCTAGCAGCCCTTGTTTTCTATTACGAAAGATGTTTCCGGTTCCGGTTGTATATGTTGCATCCCAGACCTGAAATCACCTATTTCTTCATAGAGACCTAGTTCCTTTTAGTGAGAAATGGTCTGTAAAGACTCCAGTCTGAGTGTTAGTGGTGTTTACTGCTACCGACTTGCTCATTGCTTTTTATACCTTTTAGTGGACAGAATTGAGGAGAATATGGTTTTTTGTTTGTTTGTTTGTTTGTTTTATTTGACAAAGATCACAAGTAGGCAGAGAGGCAGGCAGAGAGAGAAGAAGGGAAGCAGACTCCCCACAGAGCAGAGAGCCCGACTCGGGGCTCAATCCCAGGACCCTGGGATCATGATCTGAGCCGAAGGCAGAGGTTTTAACCCACTGAGCCACCCAGGCGCCCCGAAGAGAATATGTTTAAGAGTAAATCATCATGATTTCACGCTGCTATTTCCAAACTTAAAATCACAGAAATTTCACTCAACTTTTTGACTTTATGTTTGTCTCTTTTTCTGTGTGTGCCAAAAATCTAAACTCTTTTTTTTTTTTTAAGATTTTATTTATTTATTTGACAGACAGAAATCACAAGTAGGCAGAGAGGCAGGTAGAGAGAGAGGAAGGGAAGCAGGCTCCCTGCTGAGCAGAGAGCCCAACGCGAGGCTCGACCCCAGGACCCTGGGATTATGACCTGGGCCGAAGGCAGAGGCTTAACCCACTGAGCCACCCAGGTGCCCCCCAAAATCTAAACTCTTAATAATATTAATACATTTGCTTATTTGCTTTATCTCACTATATATGGATAATAGCTTACAAACTACACTAATAATACTATTAAAAGTATGATTACTGAGTACTGTGTAATTTTGTGTGTGTACATCTCTTTGATGTGAGAATCTACATGTCAAGTGAAATACAAATTACTGTTTTATCTATTTTCTTTTCTTTTCTTTTCTTTTTTTTTTTTTTAAAGATTTTATTTATTTATTTATTGACAGAAAGAAATCACAAGTAGACAGAGAGGCAGGCAGAGAGAGAGAGAGAGAGAGGGAAGCAGGCTCCCTGCTGAGCAGAGAGCCCGATGCGGGACTGGATCCCAGGACCCTGAGATCATGACCTGAGCCGAAGGCAGCGGCTTAACCCACTGAGCCACCCAGGCGCCCCTCTATTTTATTTTCTACAGGGTTTCATTTTAATTCTAGTTAGTTAACATACAGTGTTATATTAGCTTCAGGTGTACAAGACAGTGATTCAACAGTCCCATACATCCCTGGTGCTCATCAGGACAAGTGCCCTCCTTAATCCCCATCACCAAGAGTGCCTCATCCGCATCCCCTTATCTCTCCCCGGCAAATCACTGTGTTTTAAAGTCACAACACTACCTGTTAGATTATATGATTAAACCATCAATCGGATGTATCATTAGATTTGGTTCATTTTTACTTTTATTAACTTTTTCATTTTGTTTTATAGTTGCACAAAACATTTATATAGTTCCAAAGTCAAAGGCTTAAAACAAGACACATTCAGTCAAATATAGTTTTCATGTCTCTTTATTTCCTCCCTCCCCCATAAGTAATCCTTTGCCATAGATTTTCTTTATCATTTATTTTTTTAAATTTTATACACAAATGTGAAAGCTGAAAATGGGCCTCAAAGATATCCAGATCCTTCGGAACTTGTAATCAATGTTACCTGCCATGGTGAAAATTAACATTGCAGATGTGGTTATGTTAAGGCTTTTGAGATGGGGAGATTAGCCTGCATGATCACCCAGGTGGGCTCTAAGCGTAATCACAAGGATCTTATACCGGGGCTGCAGAGGGATACTTGATACACACAGAAGAGAAGGCAGAATGAGGATGAAGGGAGAGAGTGGAGAGATGCACTCTGAAGGTGAAGGAAGGGTCACGTGCCACGGAACACGGGCAGCCACTAGGAGCTGAAAAAGGCAAGGAGCTGAATTCTCTCCTCCAGAAGGAACCAGTCCTACAAGCACCTTGATTTGAGCCCCACAAGACTCCTTTTGGAATTGTGGCTTCTAGAACAAATTTATGTGGTTTTAAGTTACTAAATTTGTGGTGATTTATTGCAGCACTAATAGGAAACTAAGTGTGTGTGCATAGCTGATTCTATATATACACTTACTATTGCCGTGATTGCTTATGGGCATGGGAGGAAATGGGACGGAGAGGGGCAGGCGGGGGAAACTAGATGTGACTGAAGTTGAGTTGTCTTCGGGTTTTGACTTTGGAACCATGCACAAACACACGCTGCTCCGCCCCGTGACTTTGTTCACTCAATACCATACCCTCGAGATCACGTTGGAAGTTTATAAAAATCCTCCTCATTCCTTTGCACAGCTGTATTGTGCTCCAGGGCACAGATGTACTATATTTTCTGCATTCCGGTTCCCTCTTTATAGAAGACTGGGCTGTTTCCAGGCTCTTGCTACTTATGACGAACAGTGCAATCATTCATAGCTCTTTGCTTGGGATACGGCCTATTTTTGTCAGTATATCTGTGTGAACAATTCTTAGAAGAGGGATTGCTGTGTCGAAGGTGTCCAAGGTCACAGCACGTGTACTTTTGCTGGATATTCCAGATTCCCAATCCCTTTCTTGGCCGTTATACCTTTTTCTGCTTTCCAACCAGAATGCGTGGATATCTTAGCTCTTCCATTGCCTCAAGAACAAAATACCTTTTCCAACTTTTGGATTTTTTTGGTCAATCTGGCCAGGAGAAAGGGTATCATGGTTCTAATGAATAATTCTGTTCCTGTGAGAAAGATGGAACATCTTCCCAAATGTTGAAGGACCATACGTTTCTCTTTTTGGGAAATGCCCTCTTACTGAGCCCATCTTTTCCACTGGGTCACTGGTCTTTTTTCCCTTAGTATTTTAGAATGAACTTACTTTTGAGAGGGAAGACAAACGAGTGAACATGAAAGATGAATGAGAGGCATTTGACTTACAATAAATTGAAGCAGAGAATGAACAGGCTGACAGAATAGAGGTGACGGGGTATGGCAACTTCTCCTTCAGCTGGAGAAGGCAAGGGGAGTCTCTTGGAAGAAATGACTTTTTTAGGATGAAATTTTAAGAGAAGCAGGCGGGTAAAGAGTGGGTGAGTAATTATGTAATAAAGTGGTAATGTCTATGTTCTTTTTCTAAACAGTCCAGTTTCCCAGTCCTTTCCACGGATTTGTACTTTTTGCATACTTTTTGCATCAGCAATGCCTGGAGTGTAACTCTATAATCGGTTCCGTCTCGGGGAGTTCAAGGCTGACTCATGAGATCTGCCTGCCTTTGCCTCTGGAAGTACAGCCGGTTCCCCTTCTTCTTCTTCTACCATCAGGAGAGGCTTTCACTGCAATTTCTCACTTAGATTGTCCTATTTTTTTTAAAAAGATTCTATTTATTTATTTGAAAGAGAGACAGTAAGAGAGAGCATGAATGAGGAGAAGGTCAGAGGGAGAAGCAGACTCCCCATGGAGCTGGGAGCCCGATGCGGGACTTGATCCCAGGACTCCAGGATCATGACCTGAGCTGAAGGCAGTCGTCCAACCAACTGAGCCACCCAGGCGCCCCATCACTTAGATTTTCCTAAAACATTCATCCACCACCTTCCAACAACATGTGTCAAATTCTCTGTCCTGCTCCCTGCTCCCTCCGCCTGGGGAAACAACTTCCAAAGAAAGAGCCATCACTCGTTTTACCTAATCTTCTCCCAGCCCTTCTTATATAGCCCAGAAGGGCGTCTTGGGTGAGTGGTTGCTTTTTTAAGTACAGTCTCAGTATAGACAGCCCTGCTGATCTGGCCCCTGCTATTCCCGGCCTCGGGAAATGTCTCACTGACCATCATGTTCTGTACTCAATTGAAGACTCTTCTGCATGCCATCTTTTTCAAGTTGAAGATTCAAGCCTGGGAACCAAACCCAGTTCATGCCCAGGTGACTGGCCCCTTCTGTGTGTGCTCAGTCTTCTTTTCTGGGCCTGAGCAGGGACTCGGCTCCAAGGAGAAGTGGGGGAGAACCCTGAAAGCAGTCAGTGTATGGTTCCTTTGCTGGGCTGGCTTCCTCCTGACAACTCTGGGATGTTGCTCTTGTAAGAGGACTTGAGGGGACTCTGTGGCTTAGCGTCTCAGGACAGCTCACATGCTGAACATCACTGTGCTCAGACCATGATTTCTGGTTGGATTCCCAGCTACCGAGCTAGCCTGATTATTCCATAACCTTGGTGTTGGCTTCTTGTGCTCCTGCTCTGGCTTTGTGCCTCCATGCTACCTTGGGGAACTCTGCTCAGGGTAGGGACCGTCATAGTGGCAGCTGGTCTCTTCCAAGTGTGCTGAGAACTACTCTAGGTCCTTCTACATACTCAGCCCATTTATTTCTCCCTATAACGTGAAAGATGGACCACTGGGATGATGCGGGGAGGGTAAGGAACCTGCCCAAGCTCACACAGCACAGGTAGTTCAATAACAAAGTTGAGAATAACACTCAGTTCCACTTGATTTCGAAGGACATGTTATTTCCTCTGCAACAGATTTTGACCTTCTGCTCAGCAAGGGCCTGGAGGGGATACTGAGTCCTGAATGTTTGGGGGACTGTTTTCACAAGCTCTTGCCTGCTCCAGATGGGCTGGACAATTGCCTAGGAGCAGTCTTCCGGTTTGTTCCTGCCTTCCCTCCGACGCACCAGTGGTCCCATCCGAACCGGTCCTGCTCCGTGTGCACAATTCAGCTCCTTCCAACGCCTCCGCACAAGGACAGACTCAACTTGTCCACCCTCCCTCAGTCATCCAGGTACACTCCACGGAGAAAAGTGGACTGATGTACTTGGAATTAACTAAACTGATGACATTATATCTAAAGTTACCCAAAAGTGCATCAAAAATAACGTAAAGGAGATATGGCTGTTTAAAAACATGAAAGACATTAGAGAATCTGGGGCTGGAGTTCTGCTGAAACTGGCAGTGGCAAGTGGGGAAGGACAAGATGTAGCATGCAGATTTTCTATTTAAAATATAGGGGAGAAGTGACTGCTGAAAAGCCTTCCTAGCGGCGGGTTGCCATGGTAACACGGGAACACTGATCTGAATTAGGCGCAGTTACTATAGGTTGGGCTTTACCAGAAGGAGCGGGTAATCTTGCAAGTGAAGAGGGAGAGGGAGAAAGGGCAGAGAGTGTAAGGCTAGGAGGGAGGGAAGGAGGGGGAAGCAGTAAGGAAAAAGAAGAGGAGGGAGGAAGGGGGCGGGGAGAGGCGTTGGGGACCTTATCTAGAAGGGAGGGGAGGGAGGGATTGCTTCAGACTTTTCTTTAAAAAAAAAAAAAAAAATCCTGTAACGACAAGTAGGAAAGGTTGGTCCTGGACCCACAAGGGAGGCTGTTCTGCATCTCGGATGGGCTACCTCACTCACTCAGCCGGCAGTCACGGTTGGGGCACACCAGACCTGCCGCCTGCCCTCTGGGATAGGAGGGCCAGCTAACCTCTCGGATTCTGCTCTAAGTCCCTTGCAGTCTGGAGCTGGGCCGGCATTGGCTAAATGCTGGCTGACACTTCTGGAAAGCTCTCATTCAGAAGCCGCCTGGAGGGAACGGGTGGTGCTCTTTCCCGTTTGTTTTGAGCTTTAGAAAAGATAAAGCAAACAAGAAATAAAGAGATGAGTAAGAAGCACTTCCAATCCTCTAAGAGCTAAAATAGCATGAGACCAGTTACCGCCCAAGTAACTGCCAGGCCACAGGGTCCCTGAAGCTTTAGAGGAGGAAGAGGAAAGGAAAGGAGGCCCAACAGTCTCTTAACAGCTACTAGGAGGCCAGGTCGAAAAGGGCACAGGCTTTTGGAAAGACAAAAACAAAAACATTTGGGTTCAAGCCACAGAACTGCTGCTCATCCTCTGTGTGACCTTGGGCCAATTATTTGACTTCTTAGGGCTTTACTTTTCCAATCTGCAAAGAATTAAGAGTTGTTCCCATCTCAGGGGGCTGCTGAGAGGCTTAAAAAGGATATAAAGTGTTTAAAACTATTAGCCCTTAGGTTATAAGCACTCCATGCTGGATAATTCATGATGGGGTATGTTATTATTACAGTCTATCTGCGGAGCCACTATCGGGCCCCTGGCGATCAAGCAGAACGTCACCGAACCTATGGAGAGCACTGGGCACACGGCCTTCTGTTCCTCGACCGCACAGTTTGAGGTGTTGGTGTTCTGATGTGTAACAAACCATGACCCAAATGTACTGGCTTACAAAAACAAGCATTTATTATTGTTTTTTAAAGATTTTATTTATTTGAGAGAGAGAGCGAGGGCGCGAAAGAGCACAAGCTGGGAGGAGGGGCAGAAGGAGACAGAGAAGGCGGCTCCCTGCTGAGGGACTCGGTCCCAGGATCTTGAGATCATGGCCTGGGCCAAAGGCAGACACTTAACCGAATGAGTCCTCCAGGGGCCCCGCAACTGTTGGCTCTTTACCAAGCTTTATCCCCGCTCTAGTGAGTCCTTCCTCTAGAAAAGTTTTGTTGAGATACCAGTCACAGAACTGTCTCACTTTCCATCCTCACCTTTTTGCGCAATCCAGGATCCTGCTCAAATACCCACCAAAGCCCACATTCTACTGCAGTTCTTTCTAACACCCTCCTATGTAGATGCCCCACAGTTCCCCATGGTGAACATTCTCTCCAGTGTGATGAGTATTAAACCCACACAAGGTCAACCACAGAGGTGTTTCCTGGTGGCGTTTGGCCACTTGCTTGTCCTTATGAGCAATTTCAACCCAAACTACACTTTTGGGAAAAGCTGGGTCTAGAAGTCAGAGCTCTCCAGAGAAACAGAAGCAACAAGATAAATACATACATATTCATATCTTCTTGACATATAAACACAAGTATTTATTTTATAGATAGGATAGATAAATAGTAGGTTGACAGATAGTAGGTGGATAGAGATTGATTTATTTATTTATTTTAAAGATTTTATTTATTTATTTGGCAGACAGAGATCACAAGTAGGCAGAGAGGCAGGCCAGGGGCTGGGGAGCAGGCTCCCTGCTGAGCAGAGAGCCCGATGTGGGGCTCGATCCCAGGATCCTGGGATCATGACCTGAGCCAAAGGCAGAGGCTTAACCCACTGAGCCACCCAGGCGCCCCTAGATAGAGATTTATTATAAGGAACCGGCGGCTCACATGACTATAGAAGCAAACAGGTCCCAACCTCTGTAGTTAGTAAGCCGAAGCCGCAGGAGATCTGACGGTGGAAATGTAGTCCAGAAGCCAGCAGCCGGATACCCAAGAGGATCTAATGTTTCAGTTTGAATCAGGCGGCCAAAGACCAACATCTCAGCCCAAGGCAATCAGGCAGGAGAAGTTTCTTCCCTTAGTCACATGAGGGTCAGTCAGCCTTTTTGTTCTCTTTAGGCCTTTAGCTGATTGGATGGTGGCCACCCATGGAGAGACAGCGCTCTGCTGAGTCAAATGTTCATCTTGGTCAAAAACACCCCACAGAATAACGTCTGACCGAGTATCTGGGCATCCCCACAGCCTGGTCCAGCTGACACATAACATTAACGATCGCACTGGGGTTTAAGGTTGGCTGAAGGACTGAAGAAAGGCCTGGGTACAGCCAACATGCTACAGGTGAACAAATGGGGGCTGAAATAGGAAGGACCCAGTGACTCAGTGACCCCTGAGGCCACAGGCCTGTTGCCCTTGCCCCAGAGCACTGTGTTCCAATTTTTGGAAGCTTGTCTTAGGGGAAGTTTGCTACAGAGCTCCCATGAGAGATGGAATGAAGGAAGGAACATGCTGGGTTGGTGCGCCACCTACTCAGCCAGATAGACTTGGGGCTTTGGAGGCAAAGGGAGTCTATAAGGCCAGGAGCCAGGGGTGCCTCTCTTAGGGGTTCTTTGCATAAATAGTCCACGCAATGGGAGGAGGCTAAAGAAAGGCACCTGGGAAATCTGGACAGGACCTGGTCATAACCTAGCAGAGTCAAGAACGATCAGCAGGTAGGAGCCACACTCTGGATATAGGCAGCCTGGACAGTAACACAGCATAGACGCCCTGGGACTGAAGACAGACCTCTGTGGTCATGGTCTTGAAATTCTTAACAGCTTTTCTTTTCTTTTTTTAAAAGATTTTATTTATTTATTTGACAGAGAGAAAGACAGTGAGAGAAGGGATACAAACAAGCAGGGGGAATGGGAAAGGGAGAAGCAGGCTCTCTGCGGAACAGGGAGCCTGATGTGGGACTCTATCCCAGGACCCTGGGATCATGACTTGAGCCGAAGGCAGATGCCTAACCACTGCGCCACCCAAGCGCCCCTCTTAACAGCCTTTAAACAAAAGGCCTCATGTTTTTATTTTGTACTGGGTCCCACAAATGACATAGCCTGCCCTGACCATGTGGTCTGCAGCCCTACGTGGGGAAGCCCACGCTAGACGCCGGGAGAGGCTGATTTAGGCTGGACCCATAAATCCCCTCGCTCCAGATGTGGGGCCGCCAAAGCACCTTTAGCCATTTTGGATCAGGCTAGGATAGAAGCTGGCAACTGAGGGCCTGTGACTTTCTTTTCTCTTCTTTCTCTTCTTTCTTTCCTTTTTTTTTTTTTTTTTTTTTTTTTTTTTGCAGTTAGCTCAGTAAGTGGAAAAAAAGGAAGTGACCACCTATCTCCCCAGAAACCCGAACACCTTGTAGGTGGCTGTCCTTCATGCTAAAGGTGGAGGAGGCAAAGGAGCCCTGTGTCGTGGGGTGGGGTGGGGCCAGGAAGTGGTCAGTGGATCGAGACAGTCAGGGAGGCCGGCTCTGGAAGTCCAGGAGGGGAAATGTGCGGGTTGCTCTGACTTGCCAAGAATTCCATCACAATTTTCCACACCTCCCCTTGTTTCATCTTTCTATCCAGTACAAGGCTTCAAGACGCAGGCGACAGCAACATTCAAGTGTTCGTGGAGACATTTTTAAGTACCTGGGTTTGAGCGAGTCGGTGTACTAGTCCTCGGTCATTTTGAATAAGCAAGGGTTTTTTTTGTTTTGTTTTGCTTTGTTTTGTCTGCTTGGCTTCATTATCAGATTGTGACAGTATTGTTTTGTACCTGCTTGACAGCACATGCTATCACAGATCGGTTTTCGCCTGGTTTCTGTGTGCAACTGAATTCTGAGAGCTGACAAACCAACCTGCATGTCTGCTTTTGGAACACAACTTGTTTGTAAGCTGGGCCTGCGTGTGTTTAAAATTAGCAGAGCGCTGTATTATTGCAAAGTTCCAAAGAGAGTCACAAAGCAAGCACACCCTAAATTTATCTTTAGGAGAATCACAGAGGTAACCTGGCTCCATCGGGGCCTCTGTCATAGACAAGGATGACGACAGGGGACATTTTTGGTAGAGGGTGGCCTGATGCAGTTTTCAGAGTGTTTTTATCATTTAAGGCCACGAAATTGTATTTGACTCCATGCCATCTGTGTGAGGCTGCTGGAACCAGCCCTGGTGTCTATTTGGAGGGTAGGGAAAACCGAGCCCCAGATAGAGATTACCTGGCTGGTCTAATGGCCAAGGGTGTGTGTGAGGGGAAGGAGCCATGGTGTTCCCTGTCACTTTGGGAAGCTGAGGATGCTTCCTTGCGTGGGGAGCCCTCTTATACACTATACTGATCTCGGTTTCTTTTCTTTCCTTTTCTTTTTTCTTTCCTTTTCTTTTTACTTTTTCTTTTCTCTTTCTCTTTTAAAGATTTTGTTTATTTATTTGACAGAGAGAGAATATAATGGGGAGTGGCAGGCAGAGGAAGAAAGAGAAGCAGACTCCCCACTGAGCAGGGAGCCCATTGTGGGGCTCCATCCCAGGCCTCTGGGATCATGACCTGAGTTGAAGGCAGATGCTTAACTGACTGAGCCACCTAGGCACCCCAATCTCTGTTTTCATTTGCTCATTTTGTTTTTACTGATGTGTCCTGACTGAGGGCTTCTGAAAGTAATCTCTACACATTTTTTTCCTTCTTATATTTTCCCTTTGCCCAGCTTCTTGTCTGAGCTGGGGTCAGCCCTGTCCTCACTTTCCCTTGGAAAACAGTCAGCAGGCAGGTGAGTAGAATGGCCTCAAAGCCAGATTGACTCTATCTTCCTAAAGTCTATGCTCCAAGTCAGATCCAGATAGTCTAGAACAAACCAAAAGCAAGAAGGATTTCCCCAGTGGGGAGTAGAGCATCTCTTGGGCGTGGAGGAAACTGACCTATTTAGGCTGAACCTGCAAGGGCACAGACAAGAAATGGCTTTATTTTGCCTTCTGTCTTTAAACATACTCACCTGAATTTCCATTCCTGACTCCTTGCCATCTTAGACTTACTTTCACTTTGAGGATTGGAAACATCCTACACCTTTATTCTAAAATTTCAACCCTGGGAATGTCTGGGTGGCTTGGTCAGTTGAGTGCTGGACTCTTGATTTCGGCTCAGGTGGTGATCTTGGGGTCCTGGGCTCGAGCCCCACATTGTGGTCCACGCTGGGCATGGAACCTTCTTGGGATTCTCTCCCTCCCCCTCTGCCCCTCCCGTTCGTGCTCTCTCTTTCTCAAATAAATAAATAAATCTTTTTAAAAAATGTCAACCCCTCCCAGATTTCATCCCAAATCTCTCCCCTCCTCAGATGGAAGCGTGGCAAGGAGGAAGGGGTATGGTCAGTTGCTTTGCTCCTCTCCTGTGACCCCCACATCTGTCTGCCTTGGTGGCTAGGAAAGGCCGCCTCTTGAATCACGGACAAGAATTCTCGGTGAGCTCACTCGCTGAATGTCTGTCCTCTTTCATCTGGATGTGGACTAAAGGCGCAGGGCTGGTTTAGCCCTCTCTTAGTTGGATGCCGTTGAGGATGAGCGTGTGGAAGGGAAGGCGGGAGATATAAAGAGAGATGCCCATGCACAGGTGCTCCAAACTGCTTGGCTTCCTGCATCCTCTGTCCTAAATCTGTCCTTAGGAGAATTACAAAAATACCCAGTCTTCTCGGGGCTTGAGTCCTTTGCTAGAGAGGCAAGGCTGGCCACTGGAAGCCACAAGCCAGACCTGGTGGTAGGTACCATATCTTGTTGAGCTCGGTGCTGTAAACAATCTGAACGTCACTCCAGTTTGCTGTCACCCCGATGCCCTCTAGTGCCTGGCCCTCGAGGGCCCCACTCATGTCCACGCCCCGTCTGGATCCCGGATGCCCAGAGCCTGTGACCCTGCTTAGAAACCTGAACCACAGTCTGTCTTGACCCACATGGCCACTCCCCAAGCTGCCCTTGGAGCAGATGCTGCGGAGTCCTGAAGAGGCCATCTGGGCGCAGAGGACAAGAACTGGTTCGCCCCACCGCATATACAGCTGGTGCTTTGTAACCTGGGAAGGAGGAGGACAGTCCATCGGGGAGAGCTCAGGTTCTTCACCAGCCAGGAAGAGCTGCGGCTGGGAGCCAGCAATTAATTTATTTCTTATAAAAAGAAAAAAATTGGGGCACCTGGGAGGCTCAGTGGGTTAAGCCTCTGCCTTCAGCTCAGGTCATGATCTCAGGGTCCTGGCATCGAGCCCCGCATCTGGCTCTCTGCTCGGCGGGAGCCTGCTTCCTCCTCTCTCTCTGCCTGCCTCTCTGCCTGCCTCTCTGCCTACTTGTGATCGCTCTCTGTCAAATAAATAAATAAAATCTTTAAAAAAAAACCAGTGACTTTTCTTTGTGTACTTGAGTGGCTCAGAGAAAATAGTGAACAGGTGAAAGTAACAATTTATCAAGTTATCTTATTTCTCATATTATCTTCCATCCATCCTTTCATATATCTATGTTTGTGGTCATCTTCACCATTATCGACAGTCCTTGTTTTTAATGAATGGATTTGTTTATCCATTTATTAAAATCAGGCACCTGCCACCTGTCTGTGATTGGGACTTAGGACAAAAACCAAACAAATCATCAAAAAATAAAAATAATGGGCGCCTGCGTGGCTCAGTCGGTTGAGCGTCCAGCTCTTGATTTCAGCTCAGGTCATGATCTCGGGGTTGTGAGATGCAGCCCCGCACTGGGCTCCGTGCTCAGCGGGGAGTCTGCTTGAGATTCTCTCGACCTCCCTCTTCCTCTGTCCTGCCCCCGCCCCCGCCCCCCCCACCCCCCGCACTCTCTTCCTCTCTAAAACACAAAAGTTAGATAAAAATAAAAATCAAAAGCCTCTCTTGTCCTGGATGCATCCAAAGCCAGAGGGAGGAAAACATGCGATTCTCAGAAACACACCTGGGCCACAAGCAGACACACCCTAAATCCTGGCCAATCTGCTGCTTGATCTGGAGGTTGTTAACTGAATAGCACCTCCGTGTGACAGTGAACTGGCCAGTGGCCGCTATCCCTGCACCCCCAGCTTCTCAGCAGAGGAAGGTAGGGGATGGAAAGCATTAAATCAGAACTGGTACCATCCTGCCTGGGCAACAGAGAGAGCCCCTCCAAAAGGCTGGTTTTGTGTGCATACAGATACGTATGCGCATGTGAGGGTGTGTGTGTCTCTGTGTTACGTATGCACAGGTGTACGAGTAAGTACGTGCATGTTATATGTAATGTGTGTGTATTTATGTATGAATGCATGTGTGATATGTAGGTATAGAGTGGCATGTATTTTGTGCATGGATGTGTATGTGTGCATGAATTGTGTGTGTGTGTGTGTGTGTGTGTGTGTGTGTGTGTGTGTGTGTGTAAGTTAAGATGCCAAGCCCTGGGAAGAGGTGGGTGGTGGAGAGCAGAATGCTTCTCCATCGGGATTCACACAAATACAGCCTGGGGCGGGGCCGTGGGGCTGTTACAGAATTAGCGAAGACGGGACCCACACCAGTAAGAGCAGCATTGTCTCTTTTTTCTGTGGATTAGACATGGTGGCCTCTAAGAACATGATTACTTCTCTCTATGCACTGAGTGTCCTGGAGGGGCCAATGTCCAGCTCCCAGCGTTCCCGCAATGCCCCCCCCAACAAAGTGCAGCAGGGAACCTGGCTGGGAGGGAGGGTTGGCTGAGAAGGGCTGCCTGCTCCAGGGGCCGGATGGAGAATCTTGTGTGCAAGGGGTCATGAACCCAGGGCAGGAAAAGAAGGGTCCGAAATCACTTGCAGACCTCCAAAGGCTGCCACCCACTGGGGCAAAGGAACACTGGGGCTACTGGGGCCTTCAACTTTGCTCCCCGTTCATTGGGGTACTGTCTGAAACTGCCTGCCTCAAAGCTAATGTTTACACAATAGCACCTGCCATAATGCTATGGGGGTGGGCAGGGCTCTCCAGAATGAAGTGTTGTAGAATACAGGGTCAAGTTAAAGGAAATAACCATGTATTCAGAGTGGCCTGTACAGCTGACTGACAACGATCCAACCTGGCTGAGATTCATGGCCTGTGCTTTCCTGGCTTGAGGGAGGGGTCACCATGTCCTCAGACACCCTGGCCTGGCAGCGGCTGGGGTGGGTGGAGTGGGCAGGTGGCCTGGGAGGGGCAAGGAGCTCAGTTCCTCACAGGCACTTGTATGGGAGCACCATGGTTTTCTGTGAGAGCCCCAGAGCTACCCCAAAGCCTGTGTCTATGGGCGACAGTAAGATTCTACTTCCTGTTTGCTCCCTGAACTGTCACACGTCACTCTGTGGAAAGGGAGATAGGAGCACGCGTCCCTACAGAGACTCTTTTCCCTCCATGGGACAAAACAAATGCAGCATCTGGTTCCTGCAAGCCATATCATGGAATGGGGAGGAAGTGAATCGCCCCACTATCACGGGCCAGTCCTGGCTCATGATGTGGTGGCCTCAGTCAGGTGAGGTGACCTGAGGGAAGGCCCATGTGAGTCATTAATGGCATCCCCTTCATGTCTTCTTCCAAGGGAGAGGTTGTCTCTTTGCCTTTGTAGTCTTCAGGGACATCATGAAGTTAAGGAGCACAAAGCAGAGCAGATCCAGGGACAGGTGAGGGGAGAGACCTAGTGGCTACACGGGGTTTTAAGTCTCCTCCAAAAGACAGAGCAAAAGATGAATGAAAGTGCACATGATATGTTGGGCGTAGGCCCTGCCCTGCAGGATATTCCTAGCGCGTTGAATGTCTAAGGACTTTTGCAGGCTGGGTTCTCAGGCTGAACCTTGCCCTTCCCTACACACCAACTGGCTGAGCAGAGTGGAATGGAGTTGTTTATACTGGTAGCACAAAATCACAGCTCAACTTCCCTTTGCCCTTCTTGGAGACAGAGGGAAAGGGTTTAAGATTCCAATTTTTAAGACTCCCTTTCCAAATTTCAGGTGCCATTTAAAACACATTTTAAAACAACTTTGACAGTATTTACTCCTTTTATAGTAATTGTGCCATCTTAAGGGTTTAATTAAAAGATGCTGAATAGCCAAAGCAGTCTTGAGAAAGAAAAAGAAGGCTGGAGGCGTCACGTCTCCTGATTTCAAACTATATTATAAAGCTACAGTAATCTAAACTGTATGGTATTGGCGTAAAAACAGACACATAGGTCAATGAAACAGGACAGCCCAGAAATAAACCCACGCATATATAGTCAATTAACTTAGGACAAAGGAGGCAAGAATACACAATTGGGAAAGGGAAGTGTCTTCAATAAATGGTGTTAGGAAAACTGGACAGCCACATGCAAAAGAATGAAACTGGACCACTATCTCACACCATACACAAAAATAAACTCAAAATGAATGAAAGACTTGAGCATAGGACCTGACCATAAAACTCCTAGAAGAAAATATAGGTGATATGCTCCTTGACACTGGTCTTGACAATAATTTTTTTGATTTGACAGTAAAAGCAAGGGCCATAAAAGCAAAAAGGAACAAGTAGGACCACATCAAACTAAAAAGCTCCTGCACAGCAAAGGAAGCCATCAACGAAATAGACCTTGTGGCTTGTTTGGAGGTTATAACAGAGGATCGCCACTACGCGTGTGCCCTTGACCCAAGAATGACCCTCCTCTATCAGGGAAGGTCATGTGCTTCAGGAGGGACACACATGGAGTGGTGAGGGAGGAAAGGAACCTCTGTCCATCCAGCCAGATCAGCCAAATCAACCCTGGTGACCAGTGGGGTGACAGATATCCCAGCCAGACTGCCCTCACAACCACATCAACAAAATGAAAAAACAGCCTACAGAATAGAAGAAAATGTTTGTGAATCATATATATATGATATGGGGTTAATATCCAAAATACACAAAGAACTTTCATAACATATAATCCAATTAAAAAATGGGTAGAGGATCTCAATAGACATTTTTTCAAAGAAGACATACAGATGGCAAACAGGTATAGGAAAAGGTGCTCAGCATGACTCAGCATCAGGGAAATTCAAATCAAAACCACGAGTCCTCCCTTTACACCTGTCAGAATGGCTATTACAAAAAGATGGAAAAGACAAGTGTTGGTGAGGATGTGGAGAGACCGGAACCATGGTTCACTGCTGGTAGCGATGTAAACTGGTGCAGCCACTGTGGAAAACAGTCTGGACGGTCCTTAAAAAATGAAAGCATAGAACTACCCTATGATCCAGTGATTCTACTTCTAAGTGTTTATCTGAAGAAAACAAAAACACTATCTTGAAAAGCCACATACATCCCCACGTTTATTTTAGCATTATTTACGATAGCCAAGATATGAAACAATCCATCTATCAATGGATGAATGGGAAAAGAAAATGTTGTGTGTACACACAAACACACACAAGGATATTATTCCGCCATAAAAAGGAGGAAATGTTGTCATTTTTGATAACACGGATGGACCTTGAAGACATTGTGCCAAGTGAAATAAGTCAGACAGAGAAAAGCAAATACCGTAATGATATCACTTGTTGAATCTAAAACCAACCAAATCAAAACAAGCCCCCCCAACCACAAAACACCCAAAACTGAACTTGTAGATCCAGAGACTAGACAGAGGGTTACCAGAGGGTGGGGTTTAGACAAAATGGGTAAAGGGAGTCAAAAGGTATAAAGTTCCAGTTATAAAATAAGTCACTGGGGCAGAGGCGCCTGGGTGGCTCAGTCAATTAAACATCTGCCTTGGTCATGATCCCAGCATCCTGGGAACAAGCCCCACATCAGGCTCTCTCCTCAGCAGAGAACCTGCTTCTCCCTCTCCCTGTGACTGACATTCTGCGCACTTGTGCTCTCTGTCAAGCAAATAAATAAAATCTTAAAAAAAAAAAAAAGTCATGGGGCTGTAATGCATGAGGACTATAGTTAATAATACTGTATAGCATGTTTGAAAATCGCTGAGAGAGTAGATCTTAAAAGATCTTGAAAGATCTTAAAAGTTTTCACCATGAGAAAAGAAGTTTTCTAACTGTAAATGGTGACAGATGTTCACTAGACTTACAGGAGTGATCATTTCACAATACATTCAAATATCAAGTCATTATGTTATACACTTAAAACTAATGTGATGTTATATCCAATTACACCTCAAGAAAAAAATAAAAGAGAAAAGAGAAAAAACTACTTTAATCAATACCAATACAGGATGTGCAGTTGTGGGACACTGAGTCACGATCATTTTGGGCCTGTTGCATTAAATAGGTGATATATTTGAGATGCAACTGCCTTGAGTAAAATCAAAGGATTTTCCAATCATGCTCCCATCTGAGTTGATTGCTTTCCTTTGTTACAAGATAACTTCAAGGTGCACACACACTCAAATGTGCTGTGATTTTTTTTCAATCTGTCATTAGTTCTACATGGGAATTTCAAACACTTTTCAAAATCTATCAGCAGGAAATTGAGGCAGGAACAGTTTAGAAAGGGGTGGTTGGGTGTCAGGAAACCACAAAGAGGACTGTGGCTCCTGGGAACTGTTATGGAAACCTGGAAGGTGAAGAGAAGAGGCGTAGAGATGGCTTCCTGCAGAGGACCTGGATCCTCCAGTTGCAAGTTCCAGCTTACTCAAAGTGACCTTGCCCAAATATCCCCCTAAATACCCTAATCCACTCTTCCTCACCCATTTCCTGCCGAAGCCCCCCATTGGGGGAACCCACACGAGCACCAGTGGATGAGAGAGAACTTGGAATGTCCATCGGGGTCAGAGCTCGGGTAGAAAGCAGGAGCAAGAGCAGGAGATAGGTCTGGAAGATCATTTGTCAAAGGAAGGATCTGGAGTAGAGAATTGAGTGACCTCTCTTCAGGTGCATAAAATATACAGAAAATGACATCTAAAGAGGAATTAAAACATGAATGTACCAAAAAAACACATGAATATACGGTAAGCTGAAGAGTTGTAAAAAATGCAAAAAACACAACATTGGACTTTAAAGTCCAAAGTGTTGTTTTATCCCACCAAATCCTTTGTAACAGAAACAAAAATATAATCACATAAAATCCACATGATCATAACGTCAGTTAACCTGTCCGGTGATCTGGGTATGCACCGGAGCTGGGGGTGTGTATAAGCTAAGTGCCTCTGACATGCAGGATTCAAGACACTTGCAGTCTGTCACTCAGTCCTAGGTTAACAGTTGGTCTTCAGATTAGAAAAGAAGGGGAAACTGAAGGCACATGATTGAGCCAGCTTTCTCTGGGGCGAGAAGTGAAAACATGGAGTCTTCCCCAGTGTCTTACTAGAGCTGGGCTCTGTGACCAGGAAGGCTTGTGAGACTTACTCTCCTTTTGACTCTGATGGCCGGAATGTGGTCTGACCTAATGCTGAGCCAGCTCAAGTCTGGCAACAGCCAAAGGGTGAGGAAGGCCACAGAGAAAGACCGGATAAGGGAAGAGAAACCAAAAAGCCAGGAGACCTGCGCCAAGATGGGACCATGAGCAGATTCAAAGAAGACATCAAGACTATCTATAGAGAGAGGCAGGGGCCAGAAAAATGGGGAACTAGAACACAGGGAGATGATATTTTGAGACTGTGGGTTTGGGTAGTAAATGTGTTTATTTTAACAACTGCTGATAGGTTGGTTTTCAGCCATCAGTACAAATGCTCACTGCCCTTTAAAATCCTGACCAACTCTCCAACGAAAGAAATGACTTTCCACTTCTTTATTTTTGAAAGGAAGGTATATTTTATTAATGAGTTCTAAAGATTTTTTTTTAAGATTTTATTTATTTATTTGACAGAGAGAGATCACAAGTAGGCAGAGACACAGGCAGAGAGAGAGAGAGAGGAGGAAGCAGGTTCCCTGCTGAGCAGAGAGCCCGATGCGGGACTCGATCCCAGGACCCTGAGATCATGACCTGAGCCGAAGACAGCGGCTTAACCCACTGAGCCACCCAGGCGCCCGAGTTCTAAAGATTTTTTTTAAAATAATATGTGATGAAGCAAAGAAAAGTATGGTTTTAGAAACAACCTTTAAGCATTTAATTCTGCTTAGGAGTGGAAGTGGATAGAATTCACTTGAAAATATATCTGAATTGGACCCCAGTGGATTTCCAGGCTAAGGTCATGGGGGCACAAGGAGTGAGTGGTGAGACCAAGCACCGAGGAAGTGTGACAGCACCTACGCTGGAAAAATGGGCCCTGGGTCAGGTGAACACAAGACTTGTTCCCTCCACTTCAGGGTGAGTGTGATGAAGTGTAGGCAAAAATGCTTCAGGTAGGGTGCCTGGAGGGCTCAGTCGTTAAGCGTCTGCCTTTGACTCAGGTCATTATCCCAGCGTCCTGAGATCAAGCCCCTCATCGGGCTCCCCGCTCAGTGGGAAGCCTGCTTCTCCCTCTCCTACTGCCCTTGCTTGTGTTCCCTCTTTCTCTGTATCTCTCTGTCAAATAAATAAATAAAATCTTTTAAAAAAATGCTTCAGGTTTGGGAGGGTACAATCTTGTGTCATACAAGATGGGCCAAGAGTTTTTATTAAAAATTCGGGTCAGTTAATTTGCCAAGAGGAAAACCAAGCAAAGTGTAGAAGTGGGCAGATCTGAGATACAATATAGGCAATCATTTATGAAAGAAAGTTGTATTTGAGAAGATATGGTTCCTGTAGTTTGTTTTCTAGGGGAGTGATTGCTAAATAAGCAGGCAATTGTGAAATTAGAAATTCTTGTGCCAAATGCTACAATGTCTAGGCTTAAAACAGCCAACCTCTTATCACATGTTCTGAGGCTATCGAAGACAAGTAGTTTATAATCTAGTTAGAGAGCAACATGGAGGGATGAGAAAATAACACAAGGTGGAATTTAATAAAAGGCTTAACTGTGTAGTTCTGGCTGTCAGCGTGACACGAATTCAGAGAAAGGCCCGTGTGGTGTTGACAGGTTCTCAAGAAGTTGGGGAAGATGCCAGCTGGGCCTGGAAGGACAGAGAGAATGCCAACGGTGCGAGAGAGAGAATGTGCCATTTGGGGAGTGCAGGCAGTGGGACCACAGACTCAAAGGAAGGAATGAAAACCAGGCCAGAGCACAGGCCTGGCTGAGGGTCCTGAGCAAGGGGCCTGAGGGGTCAGGGTCTGCGGGATCTGGAAACACCACTAAGCCATCTGGAATAGTTAGTACTAACACTCAGAAGCCACTGGTTTCTGAAATATTTGGGTCACACAAGAAAGACAGTCTTTGTGAATCCGGCCCCATGAGGTACCCCCTGAGCATGATTCACATGCCGGCCCCATTCTTCCCAGAAGCTAGAGAGGACGGTCAACAATCATGACACAGCCCTGTTGCTGGAGAGGATGTCGATGCTGACAATAGCAAGTAGGATTGTCAGTCACTGAAATTTCTTGGATTACAATTTTTTTGATTATAACTTTTAAAAAATCACTACCAAAGAGCCTTAAAACAGCTATAGATAGCTTCTTTGCAGGTGAATTCATCAAAATATTTGTGGAAGAAACAATACACAGGTCTTCCCGGAAACGAAGTGAACGGAATATTCCAAACCCAATCGATGAGGCCAGCATTACCCTAATACCAAAACCAGGCAAGGACACAACAAGAAAAGAAACTACAGACCGATACCCCTCATGAGCATAGATGTAAAAATTCTTAACAGCATTTAGCAAATTGAATCCAACAATATGCTGAAAGGATATTACATCATAACCAAGTGGAATTTAACCCAAGAATTCAGGGTTGATGAAATATTCAAAACCACTCAATCTAAGTATCCATATTAAAAGATGAGAAAACCCTGCATGATGTCCTTAATAGACGTAGAACGAAAATTTGATAAAAACCTTACCTCCATTCCTGACTAAAAACTCTCAGCAAGTTTGGAATAGAAGGGAACTTCCTCAACTGATAAATGGCAACTATGAGAAAGCCACATTTGACATCACGTTCAAACGGCTGGAGATGATCCCTCTGCCGCTATGATCAGGAGTGAGACAGCGCATCTGCTCTCAGGCCTCCTACTCCACTCGGCCCTGGAGATGATGGGGAACTACAGTGGTTTATTCCCAGCGCCCCTTGGTTTGGCCAGTTCTCCTGCATACCTTGCATGGTTTTGAGAAGCTGTGTCACTTCTAAACAAAGGATAGTTGTGCCCTTTGGGGGTGGAGTTGGTCTAAGTTGTGGATCTTGGGAAATTTAACTACAAAACTAATGAAATATGTTTTGATATTCTTTGGTTGTGATTTAAAAAAAAAAAAATCCAAAAAGAATGAACAACTGGTAATTGACTGAGCTCCTTAGTAACCTTATCCCTAGTGAGCCCATTTCCAAACCCCTTCCTGAGTTTGGGAACCCCGTCCCTCTACAACAGCTGAAAATGCCAGATCCTTGTTCTCCAAGTCTCCCCTTTGCTGCTAGGGCCTGAGCCTAGGTCATAAGTTTCATCCACCCAAAGGCCCAGCCCAGATTCTGAAGCAGGAGGGCATTGCAGGCAGGTGGTGGGGGCGGCGGTGGTTGGTGGTGGTGTGGTGTCAGTCACCTGCCCTGCCCAGCCAGAGAGGAGACAGGGCTGTGTGGTGCTGAGTGGTGGGAGGCTGGCCCACAGTGCCCCAAGCACTGCCTTGCCTTTGGTTCCTTCTGGACTCTGCCAGTTCAGCCCTGCTGTCTGAATGAAGTAATGTCACTCTGGGGCAAGAAATCCTCTTGCCAGTTTCTCTCGGTCATTTCCTACCTGCCCTTCCTAAGCTTTCAACTGGTCAACGTCCTTGCTCCAATTCAAGCCCTGTATTTGAAGCGGTGTGCCCACGGCACACACGAATGAGTCTGTGGTTTAGCCTCCATCCCCAGCTGGGCCTAGGCCTGGCCCAGGAAGATGCCAGAAAGCACGGGAGCAAAGACAATGAAATATGAAATATCATACACACATTTTTAAATGGCATAGGTCCAATCTCAAGCCATGGAATTTCATAAAATGGCCAAGATTTTATAACCGAAAGTCATCTTAAAATCAGCGGTGCTTCATAACGAGGACGTCATGGACCAGAACGCCTGTGCGCTTCACCCGAGGTCTCCCTAGGGTGTGATTGCTGCCATGCTCCACTGCTCCTCCCCTCACTCAGAATGTTTATTTGACAAACATCGTTACGTTATCAAGTTCAATAAAAAAATCTCTTGATCATTTGAAATAACCAGAACTCTCATTTGCTGCTGGTGGGAAAGTAAACTGGTACCATCACTTATCCAAACTACTCGGCAGTACCTACTAAGCCATAGCCTAGGACCCAGCCATCCCACTCCTGGTGTGAGCCAATAGAAATGTGCACATACGTGCACCAAAAGATATGCACAAGGTTCGCAGCAGCTTCAAAGGGCCCCGGAGACAAGCTGAAGGTCTACCAGCAGAATGAACATGGGCGGTCGGTTCTCACCATGGAAAACTAGACAGCATGAAGACAAAGCACGGCTACAGGACACAAAGCTGAGTGTCACCAAAGAAGAGAGACCCGACAGAAATAGAATGTGCATGATTGCATTCATATGAACTTCGGGACATGGGGCTCCTGGGTGGCTCAGTGAGTTAAAGCCTTTGTCTTTGGCTCAGGTCATGATCTCAGGGTGCTGGGATCGAGCCCCGCATCGGGCTCTCTGCTCATTGGGGAGCCTGCTTCCCCCTCTCTCTGTCTCTGCCTGCCTCTCTACCTACTTGTAATCTCTGTCTGTCAAGCAAATAAATAAAATCTTAAAAAAAAAAAAAAAAAGAACTTTGGGATGCATCTCTGGTGTTAGAAGCCAGGACATGGGTAACCACGGGGGAATAGAAGGGCTTAGCGATGGGTCTCAGACAGGAGCTTTTCAGATGCCAATTCTGTTCCGTCCCTTGTCCTGGATTACCAATGTGTTTACTTTGTAAAAATCCATCTGACTGTATACTTATGATTCTTAATACCTTTTTTGTGTGAGTTATGCTTTAATATTTTTATTTTTATTTTTTTAAAGATTTTATTTATTTATTTGACAGAGAGAGATCACAAGTAGATGGAGAGGCAGGCAGAGAGAGAGAGAGAGAAGCAGGCTCCCTGCTAAGCAGAGAGCCCGATGTGGGACTCGATCCCAGGACCCTGAGACCATGACCTGAGCCGAAGGCAGCAGCTTTAACCCACTGAGCCACCCAGGCGCCCTGCTTTAATATTTTTAAAATGCCTGAAGACTTAGATAAACAAGATAAGTGAATTTATTTTACATATAAGGAAACTAAGGCCCAAAAGGTACAAGACCTAAAGATAAAGTCTTCAGTCGGTCAGAATGAATCTCCCACAGTCCACACACAGAAGCACAAGCCCTGGACGCCCACTCTGGCCCCACCAGGGCCGCACTCACACACCTGTAACGATTTTAGACATACTTCTAATACCTTTGTGGCTCCATGACTTTAGTCCACAGCATATTAGAAACAGGAAATCTTCTAAGTTTATGATGTGCTAGGACAGGTGTCTAACGCCAACTTTCTAACGGCGGAAATGAGAATCAGAAGGCAAGAGCTCTAACTGCACATTGGTGCAGGGCCATTTAGTATAGGGAAAATGCCTCATACACCGGCTTGGGGTTTCTGTTAAAGATTTGTTTATTTGAGAGAGACGGAGAGAGAAAGGGTGTGGTGGGTGAAGGTGCAGAAGGAGAGACAGAATCTCAAGCAGGCTACACACTCAGCGTGAGGGTCTCAAGACCCTGAGATCATAACCTGAGCTGAAATCAAGAGTGAGATGCTTCACTGACTCACACACCAGTTGTAACTCATGAGAACTTGCTTGTATTAGAGCAGAGTACAAATATTCAGAAGTTGAATTCACTGATGATTTCCAATCTTTATGAAAGGTTCAGATCCTTAGTGCATGTAGGTGGAACCAAATAGAGTATTTCAGAAAGAGCCCCACAAGAGTCAGGAAGTTGCTAAGGCAAGAGGCCAGAAGCCATCTCTGCACACAGGTCAAGGGATTGGGCTCAAAGGAGCCACGGCAGGAATGAAGTCAGACTGGGGTGGTGGGAGCGGCTCCCCAACTGCCCCAAGAGATGTGGGATGAAGGGCAGGGCATCTGGGCTTGGTCAGAACCCATCTAAGTGCCCCAGTGTGAGTTAAAGAGTTAAGGGAAAGACGCAGATCAGTCATAGTACATCAGAAGTAGTTGGAGACTTTTTAAAAAAGATTTTTATGTATTTATTTGAGAAAGAGAGAGAGAAGAGAGAGAACTAGCAGAGGGAGGGGCAGAGGGAGGGACAAGCAGACTCTCCACTGAACAAGCAGCCTGATGCGGGGCTCGACCCCAGGACCCCAGGATTAGGACCCAAGCCAAAGGCAGATGCTTAGCCGACTAAGTCACCAGGCGCCCCATATATAGTTTGAGACTTTACAGAATGAATGGTTTTCTAAGATGCTGAGAGCACAATCACGGGTTCCATTTCTTGCTCTTTGAAACAACAGCAGGCGGAACACTCATCAGCAAGCCTAGCTTCCCGGGACAAGGCACAGGGGGGAGTGGGGGATGAGGGATAGAGGGGTCTCCTGCGCCCACAGGCCTCTGGTCTTCTCCACTGTACTACCAGGGGAAAAGGTGTCTGACACTACCCTTTTGCTCAGGAAATGTGTCCCTCCCTTGGGTGACCAGGCCCTCTTCTGGCCCTGCCCCCATCCCCACGGCTGAGGCACACTCTGGGAGCCGGACTGGTTGGTCCACCTGCCCTGGGGAGGAGCAACGTCTTGTGAGGACATGGAGTAAAGGGCCCCGTGGAGGAAGTCTCAGCTTCTCGGGATCTTTGGACAGTTTCTTTTTGAGCTTAGAAAATGAACATCTCTGAGCCTCCATTCCTTCTCTGTCTTATTCCACAAAGCAACTGTCCCCAGGGCTTTTCAGACTGACTTTTTCCAGCACTTTCTCAAAGTGCAGGTATTGCTGGTGGAAACATAATGTCACGGGTGAATAAGAACAAACAAAAATCAACAACATGGCAGCAGAGTGAGGAACCACGGCACGGGGAGGAAAAATCGAAGCAGGCTGGCAATTTAAGCAGGCAGGCTTTGTCATAGCGTGGGGATTAGCAAATTTGAGGTTTAGGGAGAGCAAAATAGGGAGGGAATCTCAGAGATGGGAGAATTATAGTAATTACAATTGTTTTCTTTCTCGATGATATGCACAGAGTGTTAAAATAATAATTCATTTTAAGTAATGGGTAGGAGCTCTGTTGAGAGAGAAGGGAAGGACCAGTGCTCAGGGGGACCATGTTCACCAGGGTGGGTTACTCGGACAAGGAAAATACTATCCTGGGAGTGTGATCCTGGGACTCTGAATTAAAGGTAAGCGCCCCACTATTTAAGAAAACCTTTGTCAGCCTTTTGAGGCCATATCTGTAATGTTAAATTAGTGTTTACATAACAGGCCTGGACTTAAGAAGCAATTCCAGCAACCATAAGGACCTGTGAAACTATTTTCCCTCATTCAGACTCTGCAAAGTGGTATTAACTGATGAGGTCACACTTCAGAGAGGAGACTGTGAGCCTCGGTCCCCCAGGTGTGGCTGTGCAAGAGGCCTGAAACCTGAGTCAAACCTGAGTCAAAGGGTGCCCTTCCCAGTGGTGATGTTAACAGTGCATCCTGGTGGGGGGGTGGGGGACTGTACTCTACCTGCCCCCGTGAACCCAGGCAGCCATGGCAGGCCCTCAGCACTGTCACCAAGTTCCTCACAAAACTGGTAGGCACTGGCTTCTCCAATCAACTATGATTCTCCCCAAACCTCTGACCCTGTCCCTTCACCTATAAGGTGACGCTACCTCCCCTTCACTGAGAAAACCCAGGCTGAGAGATGGAAATCACAGCAACTTCCTGCTACCTCCTCCAGAAATGGGTTGCTACCTCCTCATCGGCCTTTCCAGTCCCATCTCTCTTCTCGTCACTCGAGCTCCTTATCTGATAGCTTCTTGAGACTGGGGCTTCGGTATAGGTTCATCCCTGGACCGCACTTGAGCACTGAGCAAGGAGTCTATGCAGACAGGGATATGTGGCCCCCTGGGTCCATGCCATGCCTCTTGTAGGAGGGGATCCCATTATGTCCTTTCCAGATGGCCCTGTGGGCCTTTTCCCTGGGCCCAATGTGTATACCCCCAGGCCTGAGGTATGGTAAAGAGGAAGGTGTTCACGAGGGCAGGGGAGAAGATGGATGATGGGATGTCTGGATTGCGGTTTCCACAGGGGCACACCGGATACCTCAGGGTGCCTGTGGAGTGAGGGCTGAAAGGGAGCAGGTCAGCCCCTAGAATGGGGCTCCTCTTGTGACCACATCCAGAGCAGAACTCGAAGCACTCCGAGAATACTACATCCAGAATACGTAAGGATTCATTCTGAGTTGAGAAGGCACGTTTGCCGAGACAGAAGGGTGGAACACACTCTGCTTTATAGTCTAGTAGCTTGATTTGTACACTGAAATCTCAAAATATACATTATATAGGCCTCCGTGTGTATTCTTGTCCCAGACCCCACAAAGGTTAGGGTCAGGCCTATTCTCAATCACTCGTTTTTTCCTGCTTTGATATATTTCCATGCAACTGTCAGGGGGGAAATAAGCAGATAACTCTGTGAACAAAACTCCCTCCCTCCCAGCCCCCACTGCCCTGGCTCTCTCCTTCCAGACAATGACTGGTTAAATAACACAGCACTCAGCAGATCAACCCTGAGGGCCTGATGCTCAAAATACAGTGAGGAAGAAGAAACTGTCTCTGCTCTAGTGTGTCTACAACCACACCATGTCCACGGATGTGGGACGGAGGAGACGGGTCCCCACGGTTCAGAAAACGCACCCCACACTCAGCTGTGTCCTGCGGCGGCTGTGAGGCCAGGAACTTTAGGGTCTTGACTGGTGCTTCAGGGTTTCTCCATGTCACCAGGGAGGCCCGTATCAACTGGAGTAGCCATCCTCTGTACGGTGAGCAGGGACTATCACACCAGACCCAAGCTACCCAGGGAAAGCGGGCAGTGTGTCTTCCATTCAATAGCGTGGCCCCAGATATCCACCTTGTTCCTGGAGATTTTCAAGACTCAAGATGGTAATGTTTGTGTATCAAACAACAGAGGAGAGCTTAACAAGTATATTGTTCTTTTTCAATCAGGAAGTCTTAACTGGGATCAGGACTCTGGATGAGGCTGCTTATGTGCACCCCCCCCCTCGCCCCCAAGCTCCAGCAGCTTTTGCCCAAGGAAGTGTGGCCCTGGTGGCGTGGCGGGGTGCGGTGCAGGAGCAGCAGGAGGCAGCAAGGAGGCAGGAGAGGAAGCACCTGAGAGGGGTCCCGGAGCAGAGGTGAGACACGCCCTGCAGGATCTCAGGAATCTCAGGGGAGGGGACTCGGGAAAGCTCTGCCTCAGTGGGCAACCCAGAACAGGGTGGCTAGTCAGTGTTCATTTACCTTCCACAATAGGCACGGGAGCGTGGGTTGCACATGTGGCCATGCACTGAGTCCCTACACGTGTTCACGCTGCCCCGCCAGGTGCTGCCTAGGTGGACACGGAAGAGGATTCTCCCCAGCCCACAGCTTCCGCTCCCTTGAGTGGCCATCCTCCCGCCTTCCTCTCTTCTTGCCGGTATCTCTGTCGGTGTTCTGCCACTCAGTGCTCCATGACTCTGGTAATGGCCCACAGGGGGTTTATGTTGAGCCCAGAATACAAATCGAGGGGCACCTCGGTGGTTCAATCAAAAGCATCTGCCTTTGGTTCAGGTCATGATCCCAGGGTCATGGGATCAAGCCCCACACAGGGCTCCCTGCTTAGCGGGAAGCCTGCTTCTCCCTCTCCCTCTGCTGCTCCCCCTGCATGTTCTCTCTCTGTCAAATAAATAAAATCTTAAAAAAAAAAAAAGACAAATCGAATGTCTCTCTTCCTATGTATGACCTTGTCTCTGTCCTCAGAGCTCAGCACATAATGCACAATCAACAGGTCCTAGAGGACCAACGCTGAAAGAAACATGGAACAAGTGGCTTTAATCAGAACCAAGGGGGTAGGAGAAGCTGAAAAAAGTAGCATGTCAGCCAAGATAGGAAGGGTGGGTAGAAGTAAATCAGACAGAGGTGGGCTGCTAGGGGAGAAAAGCAGCTTCTAGGCTCCAGCAGGAGCGATCTGTGTCAAGGCCGTGAGGGAGAAGGGAGCACAGCTGGCCTGTGGAACCGACCGAAGTGAACACTGAACTGGAATGTAGACTGCTGGGTCAGATGCAAGGCTGGAGAGATGGATGGGCGGGTCTCCGAAGACCTGGAACCACGTTATGGACACTGGATTTCATTCTAGGAGACACAAGAAGCCACTGAAAGGGTTCAAGTAGAGGATGTGATCTCAAAGTGCGTATCTGTATCGTCTATGAGGCCACCAGGAGGCACGAAGGGTGACTGGATGGACGGGAGGTGGAAGCGGGGAGACAAATAAGGTGATGTGGGAATCTGAGAGGCAGAGGAAGGCTGGCATGGGTTACGGCCTGGAGGCGGACGAAGGAGGGGAGGCCAAGATGACTCCCAGGTTTCAGGTTTGCACAACTAGTGTATAATGGTGGCATTTGCTGATAGGAAAGATGGAGGAGGAGCACATTTTAGAGGATCAGGGAGGATGATGAAATCTCTTTCTGCCATGCTGGGTGCGAGATCCTGTAAGCATCCTGAGTTTATATCTGGGCAGGGGATTTTATATCTGGGTATGCATCTTTGGAAGAAGATCCAGGTAAAAGAAGCCATTCTGAAAGTGGTCTGCATTTGGATGATACCTGAGGCTCCATAAGTTGGTGAAACAGCTGGGGAAAGTATAGACTGAGGAGGGCAGAGAGACTTTGACCAAGCACTGAGACCCTGGTTCATTATCAGAATCATCTGGGAAGCTTTAGGAATTGGTCTCTGCTGAGGGAGTGGGACCATATAACTGATATTTTGAAAAACCTGCCATAGGCTTAGAACCCACTTGGTAGAAGACGATGACTGTAAAAGGGCATAGGTGGTTAGGAAAGAGGAGAATAAAGGAATGGTAGCCTTCCAGATCCCAAGGGAAGGGCTTCAGAAAGAAGGGCTCAGACAAGATTTGGACTGAGTTTACCAACAGGAAGCCAGATGGTGGTGCATCCACCGGCCTGACTCCTTAGAAGTAGGGAACTGGTGTTTGAACTCCACCAACATTTACCCAGGTATTACAGGAAGGAGCGCAGCAGAGCTTCTGGTGCTCAAAGCTCTCAGAGAAGGGTGCAAAGGGTGGGAGCAGGGGAATAAGAGGAGAGGAGGGTGCGCTAGATGGCAGAAAGCTTTGCACTGGAAGTAGCATTTGAACCAGCAAAGGGGCTGAGGAGTCCTGGGAGAGGAAATAATGAAAGTGAAAGTATGATGAGTTAGAACTACCTCCAGTTTAGGAAACAGACTTAGTCCCTGACTGGCGCACAGCAGATTAAGTGTTGGGAAGGAAGCAAGAGAAGGGAGGTAGGGGGAGTGCAGAGCCCAGTTATACGCCAAGGTAAGAATTCTTTGGATTTCAAGGTAGAAGCATAGTTAGATTTGTGATTCAGAAGCCCACCTGTGGCAGCCAGTGTGAAGGATGGCTTGGGGTCAGGGAGGATTAGGAAAAGATGGAAACCCAAACTCTCATCAGGAGGCTGTTGCAGGGATCCAGATGAAGGGGGGCGGAATCCCCAGGGTAGGAGTGAAGGAGAGAAGTGAGCTGAGGGGGTGGGGTACTAGAGAGGGGTACCTTGGGTCAACACCTAGTTTCTGGCTTAGGTGACCCATTGGTTTGAGGTGTCAGTCCGAGAAAAAGAACAAGGAAGACTCGATTTAGATGAAGATTGAGTGGCTACTGGGGCATGGGAGAGGACATTTCAACACTGGTTGGTCATTCCTTTCTCCAAAGGAGAAAAGAGGTATAACATTACTGCTAGTTTCCCTATTTATTCTCTCTCACCTCTAAGTCTTTCTGCAGCCGGTTTCCTTCACATATCCAGATTCATATAGGCACCTTTCCTGTTTTAGAACACAGTAGCTTCAAGCAGTTACTGCAGGGGACTTGATCATTTGTGAATTATTTCATTAAGAACCAAAGAAAATTTGTTCCGAAGACTTGCAAGGTAGTAACACCCAGAAAAGGTAAGTGAACAAAACATTACCAGCCTCCCCCTTATGGAACTCACGTTCTAACAGGGGCCAAAAAAGACATTAACCGATTTACAATCCACACAGTATGTGGCACATAACGAGGGGTGGCGGGAGAGGGTGTCCCATCAAAGTTTGTAATTAGGTTTTAGCAGATCTGTGAATTCCCCGAAATCCACACGTAAAATTCTGTCTGTACCTGCATACATTTGATGGGGGCAGAGGAGGGGCTTACATGCTCCAAGGGGTCTGGGACTCCTAAAGGGTTAAGAACCACTCTTCAAGCCCATTTGGACTCCCAGCCAATATACACAAACTTGCTCCGCACGCGAAGGCAGCGACCAAGGGAAAGCCAGCAGCTTGACAGTCTGTTCAGTCCACTCAGAACAACACTAACTTTACTCAGACATTGAAAGTGATCAGTTTTCCGACTTAATGTGAGAATGGCAACATGGTAATTGATTTTTAAAAGAACCCAGTGTTTGAAAAAAGGTCACGAGGTGTTCTGTTCCTCAACCACGGCGGATTTCCCAGCACGTGCCCAGGCTGACAGCGGAACACAACCTGGCGGACACCCTCCCGCCTCCGCGGATTGGGCTGCTCCGATCTCCGCCTTTTAGAATTGGCCGAAAGGAGTCCGCGAACCCGCTGGGAGTCCAGGCCGGATTTTCGCGCCTGAAGGCGGAAGTAAGGGCGAGCCGGAAGTTCCAAAGCCTGTATCGAGAAAGTGGGGGCGGGGGAGGAGGAAGACTCAGGGTAGGAATGGCGGCTCAAATTCCAATTGTGGCCACTACTTCCACTCCGGGGATAGTTCGGAACAGCAAGAAGAGGCCAGCCAGTCCTTCCCACAACGGCAGCAGCGCTGGCGGTTACAGTGCCAGTAAAAAGAAAAAAGTGTCCGCCGCCAGCTTTACGCAGGTATGCTTAGGCTCGTCTAGTCTGCGCGTGCGCGGGGCCGTGCGGGGCGGAGCGAGGGCGCGTGCGCAGGGCAGGGCGGGGCAGGGCGAAGGTGCCGGGCCTTGAAGTCCCGCTTGAGTGGGGGCGGGGGGGTTCACATCGCTGGCGCAAATGAAACATTTTTTTTCCCAAGTGTGGACGAGTGGGCTTGGGTTCAGACACCACCCGCCTTGCATTGTCCTTGAGAGCGGGAGAGGTGGGGATGTTATTACGGACTTGGTGCAGGGATCGTCCTTTCCCGTCGCGTTTAGGTTGAGGCTCGGGACATTTCTGTAAGTTTCAATCAAGCATAAGTCCGCGTGTCTCACGTTGGTCCTTTCTGCAGATCTGTACCGAGTGTCCGTGAGGTGCAGAGCGCCCCAATGTTGAAAATGGAGAAATCCCAAGATGTATTGATACCGATGGCGTCTCTCATTCTCAGAAAAGTACTTTGTGGACACTCGGTCTCCCCATCCCAAAGTGGTTTGGTTTTACTCCATGGCGTTGGTGAAAGGATTCCGTGAGATCATGGTGGGAAGGCACTGAGCACAGTACCTGGCACAGATCTCATGGCATCTGGATAATCTAGTCTCCACAATTCCAGCAAAAGATTTTCTGCAGAGGAGTGATTTGGTTACATTAGTGTTTCTCTTGGCTCCTGCATTTTATTTCACGCAATTAGAGAGCACTGTTCTAAGCACTTTCTAAATACTATCTCCTTTAATTCTTTTTTTAAAAAAGATTTAAGTTATCTATATAACCAACAGGGGGCTCGAAATTACAACCCCAAGATCTAGAGTCGCCAGCCCCAATGAAGGAGAAAACCAGGTACCCCTTTCTCATTCATTCATTATTTATTTTTCTTTTTTCTTTTCTTTTCTTTTCTTTTTATTTAACAGACAAAGATCACAAGTAGGCAGAGAGGCAGACAGAGAGAGAGGAAGAAGCAGGCTCTCTGCTCAGCGGGGCAGAGAGCCCGATGTGGGGCTTGATCCCAGGACCCTGAGATCATGACCTGAGCCAAACCCACTAAGCCACCCAGGCACCTCCATTCATTATTTATTTTTAAGATTTTATTTATTTATTAGTGAGAGACTGAAAGAGCATGAGTGGGAGGGGCAGAAGAAAAGGGAGAGGCAGGGAGCCCTAGGCAGGGCTGGATCGCAGAACCCTGCGATCATGACCCCAGCTGAAGGCAGAGGCTTAAAGCACTGAGCCTCCCAGGTGTCCCACCCTAATGTCATTTAATTCTTAAAATAAACCTCTGTGTTTTGCTTTGTTTTTAAAGATTTATTTGAGAGAGAGAGAGAGAGAAAGAGCACACACAAGTGGGGGGAGGGGCAAAAGGAGAGAGAGAGAGAATGAGTGCAGAGCTGGTTGCAGGACTTGGTACCAGGACCCCGGGATCAGGACCTCAGGCAAAATCAAGAGTCAGATCCTTAATCGACTGAGCTACCCAGGTGCCCCTATCCTAGCTTTTAAAAAAATATGATAATGTTAGTTTTAGAAGTTCCTTTGTTCTGTTTTTCAAAAGAAAATTTATTTTGAGAGAGAGAGTGGGGGGAGGGGCAGAGGGAAAGAATCTCAAGCTGACTCCCCTCTCAGCACACAGCTGATGGGGGGCTCATTCTCATGACCCTGGAATCGTGACCTGAGCTGAAATCAAGAGTCTGACTCAACCAAACTGAGCCACCCAGGTGCTCCCCACCTTTTTTCTATTTTTAAAATGGACATAAGAATCATCCACTTCTCCCCCCACAACTGTTATGATTTGTCTTTTCTATGTGGAGATAGTTTTTCATTACTGTCCTTGATGCACACATTGTGTGCACTGCTTTTCACTCAGCGTCATTTCATGGATCTCCCTATGTTGACTGGCTTCCCAAAAAATTGAGTGTTCTTATTTAATTGACTTTATCGAATATTTTGCTTCTCACAATTCTATCTTAAGTCACCCTACTACAACACTGCAGTTCTAGATTGGGCTCAGCGACTTTATCCTAGAATACTGTCAGATCGATGTAACTGGGCATTCGGTTTTCCAGTGATGAGACAAAGACTTTTTCTCCCTTCTTCGTGACCCCACTGTCCTCACGTCTGAGTCAGTTGTGCAGGTTGCCGTCTGGAGATGCGAAGCTATTTGGCGGATGGAGGTCTTGCTGACTGCAGTCTCTGTTAGAGGCAGGCCCGGGCTGCTTTGATAGGGCCAGGTTTCTGCTCCCTGGGACTTGTGTCGTCTCTTCTCGAGCTGCAAAGAGAGGACAGCCCTGAATGCTGAGCATTACTTTTCTCCTCTTCATAGGGTATTCGTGTCTCAGGGATGGGCTGGTTCATCTCGGAACGTCTCAATGTTAACAGTAGCTGAGTAATGTGGAAACTGTACGTCATTTACAATTTTATTTTCTTGTGTTCCAGCCTCACAGACTTGATCCTCCCTTTCACTGAGAGCCGCTCCCTCTCATCCCGTCGTTAATAGGCAGCACAGTCTCAGCATGGCTGAAGCCCAGGTGCGGGATCATGCAGGGTGGGGTTCTGGAGGAAGGAATGGCACAACACCCAGTTCTGGGCCCAGGATCTTGGATCCTGGTCTGGGAGGGAAGAGAGTCCTCAGTGTTTTCACAGGCAGGAGGCAGCTCTGGAATGATGGGGCTCAGTTCTTGTTGGGATGCCTTCCTTCCTCTGCCCCTTCTTCAGCAAGCATGGCTCCTCACCGGCCCTGCTGACAGGGGAAGGACAGAGGATGGAGGGACCAAATGAGCAGGAGGGGTCCGCTTTGAATCTCGGTGCTGGAGTACATCCTCTCCGTCCCCTTGCTGCCCCTTCTCTGGCACGCTGCCAGGAGTGGCGGTGCAGACTCTGGCACTCTCTCCCACACCTTCCCCTTCCTCCCAGCAGATGCACCTGTCTGACAGTGCGTCCTCTCCCCTGGCAGAGGGCCTAGACCTCCCAGCCCATACACACTGGCCGAGGTACCTGCTTCTTTCGGCAGCCTCTGGGGCAGCGCCGCCTCCCCAGTCTCCGCCAGGCCTTGCCACCTGCCAGGGTTTTCCCATCTCTTCCTGGGGCCTGGGAACGGCCTACATCAAAGAGCACCCGGATTCCTTCCCAGGATTTCACTGTGCGCACAGCACTGGGAGCTCACCCACTAGGCATCAGGGACGGGGCCTCTGGAGAAGGGGAGAGATGCAGTCTCTCTGGCCTTCCTGCACAAGAAGAAAAGCTGAGACCGTCATTTGAGGATGGTGGCTGCCAGTGGGGTGCATCCCCTACGTGCTGTTGGGCCTGGAGGCCTGCTTCCCCCATTCCCCGCTGGGATCTTCCCCTTGCGTTGTTAGCAGTTCCGTTTGCTTATTTTCTCCCAGATGGGAACATTACATAAGCAGTCATTTTCTTTATAAAAAGCTGCAACAGTGAAGTTGCCACTTAAATGTGTGTGGCCCTGGGAAACCTCTCCCTTTCTGCCTGTTTCCCCTGAGCTGTCCCTAGCGGTCTGGCTTTTCTGTCCCAACACGATGCTCCCTGTGTAGTTCTCAGGCTCTTTTCTCTCTCTCACGTACTGGAGGCCACATACGTAGGCCAGCCTTCCCACTGCCTTTGCCCATGGGCCCGTCCTCGCGGAGTAGTCCCAGGGCCGCCCTGACGAATCCCTAGGTTCCTTGGGGAAGAGACCACTTTGCTGCCTCTGACACTGGCCAGTTTCCTTGGACCTGTTCATCTCGTGTGCCTTCTAGCCAGTGAGCGAGGCTTCCTCCTCCACCCCTGAACTACAGCCTCTCGGGAGAGCAGGTGGCGGTCACTCTTCCTGACCCGCCTGCCTCTTGGGGGCCGTGGAGCAACCTGGTTAGCAGGTTAGCAGCTGGGCGAACCCTAGGGGAGAGGTTTCTCTTGGCCACTGTTATTTATTTTTTTTAATGCTCTAAACATTTCAGTGTGAATTTCCTAAAATCAAAGTCATTCTCCTACATAACAACAGTACAGCCATCAGATTTAGGGATTAACACTGAACCAGCACTGACCCCTAACCACAGATGGCGTTCTTATCTTTGGTCGAGCCCAGGATTCAGGCCAGGATCACACGTTTGTTTTATCATATGTCTTTAGCTTCCTTTTCTATAGGACAGTTCTCTGGTCTTTATCTTTCATGACCAGATGCTCTTGAAGAATACTGGTCCCTTATTTTATAGAGTGTTCCTGAACTTGGGCTTGTCTGATATTTCCTGTGATCAGATATGGGTAATACGTGGGTAATACATTCTTGGCAAGAGGACAGAAGTGATGCTGTCCCCTTCTCTGTGTGTCACATCATAGCACATGGTGGCCTGTGTTCTGCTACCAACAGTGTTCCCTTTGAGCACTTAGTAAGGTGGTGTCTGCCAGGTCTCTCCACTGTGAAGTTATTATTTTCCTGTTCGTATTAAAGAATCCTGCAGGGGAATACTTTAAGACTATCTTTATTCATTCATCCATAAATGTGTTTGTTTGGAACTGCTTTATTGAGTTATAATTCACATCTCGTAAAATCCACCCTCTTAAAATGTGCGCTTCTGTGGTTTGTAATATATTCTGAGTTGTGTAACCACCCCTACCATCTAATTTTAGAATATTTCCATGATCCCAAAAAGAAACCCTCTACCTATTAGCAGTTACTCCCATTAACCCTTCCTCTGAGCCTGTGACGCCTCTGATCTTTGACTGCTGTAGTTACCTCATGTGAATGGAATCATAGAATATGTGGCCTTTTCTGTCTGCGTTCAATTACCATAATATTTTCTTTCCTTTCTTAAAAAGACTTATTTATTTGAGAGAGAGAGCGCGTGAGGAGGAGCAGGAGGAAAGGGAAAGAAACTCAAGCTGACTCTGCTCTGAGCATGGAGTCCAGTGCAGGGGCTTGATCTCATGACCCTGAGATCATGACCTGAGCTGAAAACAAGAGCTGGACGCTTAACTGACTGCGCCACCCAGGTGCCTGTTGGTTAGCGTAGTATTTTCAAGGCTTATCCATGTGGTTGCATGGATTATACTTTATTCCCTTCTGTCGTTGAATGCCACTCCATTGTACGGATATACCACATCTGTGTATTCTTCAGTTGATGGCCATGTAGGTTGTTTGTACATCTTAGCTTTCATGGGAAATACTTCTATGAGTATGCACATGTTTTTACAGACCGGTTTTTTTTTTTTTTTTTTTTTTTAATTCTCTTGGGTATATATTAGGAGTCGAATTATTGGGTCACAAGATAATTCCGTTTAACATTTTGAGGAAACACCAACTGTTTTTCAAAGTGACCACACTCTTCCTTTCTTACCAGCCATGCGTGAGGGTTGCAGTCGCTCTGCACCCTCCCTGGCGCTTTAGTCAGTGTCTTCAATCGTGGCCATCCCCGTGGGTGTGACATGATAGCTCAGTGCAGTTTTGAGGATGCTGAACATCTTTTCTGCTGGCCATAAAAAAGGAAATGTTGATTGGCATCCTTTGCCCTTTTTACAGTGGAATTTGCGTTGTTGTTGTTGAGTGATAACAATCCTTTATATGTTCTGGATTAGTGTTATTTATTTTGATGCTCAAATTGTCCTCTGCTAGTAGGAACCTCTTCGAACCGCTTCTTTGTGTTTTAATAGACCCCCGTCATTTTCTCAGTGCTATTACGTACTGTGGTGAACTGAATTGTTTCCCTTCAAGATCCATATGCAGTCCTAGTGCGCTCCCCCCCCCCAGCCCACCGCCCCCTACACCTCAGAACATTACTGTGTTTGGAGATAGGGCTGTTACAGAGGTAATTAAGGTTAAAGGAGGTCAATAAAGGTGGAGCCCTAATCCAATAGGACTGTTATCCATGTGAGAGGAAGAGACATCAAGGAGGGGAGTGTACAGAGGAGAGGCCCTGTGAGGACACAGCAAGACGACAGCCATCTACAAGCCAATGACCCAGGCATCAGGAGAAACCAACCCCGCTGATAACTTGATCTGGACTTGTAGTTTCCAGAGCTGTGAGAAAACGCGTGTCTGTTGTTTAACCCACCCAGTCTGTGGTGTTTTGTCAGGACAGCCCTAACCGACCAATACAGCTATTTTCTTACTTTCTGAACCACAAGGCGCATCCTGTACTTTTCTGCCCCAGCCCTGGAACCAGTTACTTTTTTAAGGATCAGTGTTCTTGGAGAATCACATTTAGAAACCAGGATCTGAGCCCAGGTGTACCTGTTGTTTCCAGCTGTCTCTGTGGAGAGAGCTAGGAAAGATGGGGGGGGGGGGGTGTAGCACCCTCCCCGTACGCTCTGCATCGGTTTCTCTGTTTCTCTGCCTGAGCTGTATTAAAGCCTTGAGTACACACTGCGAACCTTCGATTTCAGTCCAGTAGCACAGGCTTCGCTCTAGCCTCCCCTTGGTCCTTCCACGCCCCTCTTCAGGACACATATACACTATTTCTGATCCAGTTAAATGTGGGGAACAGAAGGCTGAGCCACACTGTGGGGCAGGGTGTGCACCTGCTTGGAGATGCTCTCTTTCCTTGTCTGGTCATCTCTCCTTCTTCTGGTCTGTGGTTCCCTGTTTCATAAAGCTGCTGTTTTTTTCCTTGACTAAGACATAAATATAAACTATCCATCATATATCTAATTTATAATAGGTACTAGTTAACCCAAAATAACATTGACAGCTGACTAAAACTATACACGGTAATGTTGGCTATTGATTAAATGTGATGGGAAAATCAAATTTCCCTCATCAAATTGGGCCTTCTAGGATACATGTACCTGGCAGAAATGCCATGCCAGGAAGGAAAAATTACAAGGGCAGTAAAAGTTAGTTGTGTACAAAATGCTAGATCTAATCTTTGTTATAAAATTAAAGCTGACATGAATTAATCCTGATGAAAATAATCTTAGGAAAGTATAAATGAAAATGGGAAAATTGGAAACTATTTGTGCCATATAGAAAATGACTTAGTGGATTTGTACCAGAAAATACGAAATGCGGTAAGGAGGGATAATGAAAGGTAAGGCTGGAGAGGAGGCCAGATGTGTTTCTCATCCCAAAGTCTGTGGGGCCCACCGGCCTGCTGGAGAGGAGGGGAGCCCCATCAAGCTTGCATTTAAGAGGGCCTCACTGACTGTGCTGGGGAGAAGGGAGTGGGCAAGGTGTGCACCGCAGAGCCCCTCTTCTGAGGGGCAGGCTGAGGAAGGTGCCAGGTAAGGGAGGACTGTGGGAAGCATGGCTGGGGGAGGGAGTGCGAGAGGAGAGAGAGACGCAAGAACACTTGTGGCTGTGGCTGGTGGGAAAAGGTTGAGAAACTGGAGGCCTCTTACTTCTTACAGGGTCGGCATCGAGTTGGGCTTTGGAAAGATCATGGGGGGCGGTGAGTTGAGGGGCATGTCGGACAAAAGAGGTGGTGTGGACCAAGGAGGTGCCCAGGCCACGTGCAGAGACTGGCAAAGCCTCTGGGAAGGTGTCTGAGAGGAGACCATTTGGAGAACTACGCATCAGAGTGGGTGCCCCCTGCGCCCCCAACAAATGTCACTGCAGGGTTGGGGATGGGGGTGATAGACCACACACACACACACACACACACACACACATCCAGCACGCTCATACACTGCTGCTGGGAGTGTCAAATCGGGCCACTGTTTAGGAAAATGAATTGGCAGCTTCTTTCAGTGTTAAATACACTTACCCTGTCATGCAGCCATTCCGCTCCTAGGTGTTTACCCTAGAGAAGTATAAACGCAGGTCCACCCAAAGCCTGGTATGGACTGTTCACAGCAGCGTTATTTATACTAGCTGAAGCCTGAAAATGGCCCACACGTTCATCAGCAGCGAGTGGATAAACACATTGTGGTACATCCATACGGGGGATGCCGCTCTGCTGAACATACACAGATACAGCGAAACGAATTACTGACCTCTACGGCAACACGGAGAGGTCTTCAAAACTCTGCTGCACTAAAGAAGCCAAACACGAGTACATGTTGTCAGATTCCCTTTATATGAAGTTGTAAAAGGGGCAAAAGTGGGGTGGGAGTAACCACAATAGCGACTGCCCCGAAGGTGGAAGGTACTACCTAGGAAGGGAATGAGGGAACTTTCTGGGATGACGGAAATGTTCTGTAATCCATAGGGACATGGAGTAAACAAGTGTAAAGATTTGGCAAAACTCACGAAACCTATACTTAAGATCTGTGCATTTCACTGTATGTAAATTATATATCAATTAAAAATAATTAATTGCAGTTTGGGAATACTGGAAATTGCGTTAAACATCAGAAGCCATTTCTTACTTTGGCTTGTTTTTTCTTGGTGATGGTGAGCTTGAAAGGTTATTTTGTTTTAAAGAGTTTAGCCTGCTATTGGGGGCGTTCTGGCGGCAGGCGGCTGACCTGTGGCTTCCCAGCCCCCTCTTCCTCTGCTCTCCTCCTTCAGAATGTCTGTTATCCCCTTGCTCGGCTGGCGCAGAAGAGTTGTAGCCTGGGTTCTCTGACTGATGACACCCTTACAGGGGCTGGCCCTTTTTTGTCTCAATGTTTTAAGGCACAGTGTGACAAGATCAATAGGAGTAGGGACACTGTGGTGTTGAGGAGATGGTGAGGGCTTTGGAATCGGCTCCACTGGGTTTGGATCCAGAGGTAATCACTGTGTGGTCTTGAACCCATACCCCTGAGCCTGAGTTTAACAGTAGTTGTCAGAGTTCAGTGAGCCGGCTCATGGGGGACAGCCATCCCTCCTACTTGGCACATGGGGGATCCAGGAAGCCTGGCACCTGGGGTCCTGGCTCTCCTTCCCATGGCTTCCACACAACAGGTGTTGCTCCCAATCTGGCATGCCCTTCTCTGGTGCAGGCCACCTGCTAGGGCTCTGGGGCACTGTCTTCCTTCACAGCCCCTGTGGCGTCATCTTTGGTCTTGTTAGGAGCAGAGTTAGGGACCTCACCAAGAAAAAAACGGACCTCAGTCTATCATTATGTTTTAAGGGTATCAGCATGGAAGCCATGAGCGAGAATAAGATGGTGCCCTCTGACTTCAGCACGGGACCTATGGAAAAAGCTGCCAAGCCATTGCCATTTAAGGATCCAAACTTTGTGGTAAGCTTCTAAGGTATTTTAGAAATGAAAAAAAAAAAACAAACCCCCAAATCAAAAAGCAAAAACAAACAGCCACACCCCAGCCTCTGATCCTGCTGGGCCAGCTGTCCGGGTGGCCCTGGTGGCCCTTTCTCCGTCAGTTCAAGTCACCACCTTCTTTGCCAGGGGCTCTTAGGAGAGGGTGGTGGCAGGAGGAAGACCCTACCCATTGCTCACCCCGTGGGCTGGTTCCCCAGGATTTAGGTGCTCCTTGTGGAACTGATTAAAGGGTACTCTTCTGCGGGTGGGTCATTTCCATGATTGTTCACCATCCCTTTTCACTGGGCTTATGTAAGTTTTCGTTGAAAAAAAAGAGGAGTTCTCCTTGTTAGTTTAAGTAAATCTAACTTATGTTGCTGTAAAGTAGGAATAGTCTACTCTTCCTTTGATTCTTGAGAGCTATAATTCCAGAAATTGAGATGATATCATTAGAAGTTTGTTTTTCCGTAGTTTTTTTTTTAACTTTTTTTTTGTTGTTGTTTTGTTTTTTTGGTCAGAGACAGTGAGCATAGGCAGACAGAGTGGCAGGCAGAGGCAGAGGGAGAAGCAGGCTTCCTGCTGAGCAAGGAGCCCGATGTGGGACTAGATCCCAGGATGCTGGGATCATGACCTGAGCCGAAGGTAGCTGCTTAACCAACTGAGCCACCCAGGCATCCCTGTTTTTCATTAGTTTTAAAAATACAGTATTACCAGTGCCTACAGCAGATTTTGGTATTCTTTTCCATTTTATTTTATCATTTTTATAGAACAAGAAAGAAAACAAATTTCTAGAGGGCTTGCCATGCCATGATTGAGGCTTTCTTAGGTTTTCCAGCATCTCCAGTGACTTGCCAGGCAGTGAGTGACCTGCCCTCAGAAGGGAGTTGAGAGATGTGGTCATGAGTTTAAAGCTGACTTTGTAATAAATTTATTTTAAAGTAAGGGAGGATTCATGAGTGAATTCTCTAAAGTTAGTCCCCAAAAGGATGTGATTTTTTCTATGAGCATATAAAAACAGACAATGACAACAAAAAAACTCATTTATTTCTACTCCATGACCAACTACTTCATGGGTTTTGATAATCCAAAAGTTTTGTGTTTTTATCAGTAAGATTAACGTGTATAGTGTAATACTTAAAAACAAACAAACAAACAAACCCAGCCCTTCGGGGTACAAATGAGCTGACAGAACGAGGGGCGTGTTACTGTTAGGGATGCGCGTCATTCTGATCCTGAAATGATGGCCTCCGCTGATTCCTGTCGCTTCCACCCCCATCTTTCACTCCAGCACTCTGGCCACGGTGGCGCAGTCGCCGGCAAGAAGAACAGAACCTGGAAGAACCTGAAACAGATCCTCGCCTCTGAAAGGGCATTGCCGTGGCAACTGAACGATCCCAACTGTGAGCTGTCTAGAGCCTTCTGTGTGTCGATGATGCTCAGAGTAGGAACTTGTAACAAACCTGCGTGTTTATGTTAGGGTAGGAAGCGACCCGTAGCTCCGGGGTTGGCGAGGTGCGTCAGCCTCGGGAGACGCCGTGCATGGAGCTGGTCGCTGAGCCCTTCTGTGCAACAGGGGTGTGTGCTTGTTCGTGGTGCTGTGACATTTCAGTCTGGAGAAGTCGGTCCTGATGTGCTAATCCCGTGTTTGTGTCAGACAAACTTCTTTTCAGGAGTCTGCTCTTAAAATGTGTTTCTAGAACAGTGTTTCCCAAGATTTCAGAGGGTTTCTAACCACCATCTTAAAGGCTAACTCTATTTTACTCTGTGCCATTGTTAGAGTGAGTGCTTTCCGCTGCGGTGTTTTCACATCTGTGTAAAGCACTGTTCTGTGTTCTGTTCGTCCTCCCTGGAAAGTACAGTCAAAGTTTCCCTCACCTCCTGTCCCACAGCACATCTTTCATGGAGTGACTCAGATGGGTGACCAGTGAGCTAGTCAGGGTCTGGGTGTGGACACTCCAGTGTCTGGATGCTCCGATCCCATTAGAGGGTTGTTGGGTTTCGCCCACAGCCTGTGTAGCCTGCGACGGTGAGAGTGGCCTGTGGGCAGAGGAGCTTTCTGGGGGTTCTGCCAGAGCAAGGGGCTCCAGGGAGAGGGTAGAGCTCGATCCAGAGCCTGTGCCTGGTCTGTGACGTAGTGCATCACTCCCCCGGAGAAGTGTCTGAGGACTTAATTACCGCATCAAAATTTCAGAAATATTATGAGACAGCACTTTCAGAGAAAGAAGGAGAGGGATCTGAATATTTTAAAGCCAGCTTAGTTATCTTCTTTCTTTTTTTTTCCCCCCCAGACTTCAGTATTGATGCTCCTCCCTCCTTTAAACCAGCTAAGAAGTATTCTGATGTTTCAGGTCTTCTTGTGAGTATAAATCCATCTCGGGGTCTCATAGCATTGAGCTGGACAGGAGATTTCATAATACTGTCGAAGGAAGTGTTGATGGGGCTGCCCCTGACCCTGCCAGGAGCCTGCGCACTTCGGCAGGTCCTGGGTTTCTGCTGTAGAGCTCACACGCTGATCTCCGAGTGGCTGCAGCCTGGGGCCTCCATGCAGGAGGGAAGACTGCTCCAGAAAGCTGGAGACCCGGCTCTCCCCTCCCCTTCCTCTGCTTGTTAACACATGAGATAACATGAAAGAAACAATTTCTTTTTTAACTGCTGAAATTTTAAAAATTTCTCATATTTTGGAGATGATTGTACTTTTAAAAATGTAGTTAAACTAAAATGGGGCACTTCACTTTTTAAAACTCATACATGTCATTTAAATGCTTTACATTTTTATGAAAATGGATGACTCCAAACTTCCGTGCCAAACAGACTAAACCAATGATATGTGTTTTTGCTGGGAAAGAGGTTGAGTTCTTTTATACTTTTGAAAATACTGTTAGTTACTCTCTCTGAATCAGTTGTATGTTGTAGCTTCTCCGCAGAGCACACATTCCTCCGTGTACTACAAACCTTTTTTTTTTTTTTTTTTTTAAAGTAGGCTCCGTGCCCAGTGTGGAGCTCAGCATGGGGCTTGAACCCATGACCCTGCGATCAAGACCTGAGCTGAGATTGAGAGTCGGACACTTAGCCGACTGAGCCAGCCAGGTGCCCCGTACTACAAACTTCTTAACACAGACCCTTAAGTACAGTGATCGTAAAAAACAACAGGCAGAATAGAGGTGCTATAACATGGCATGCGTGTGCATGTGTGTGTGTGTGTGTGTGCCCGCGTGTGTGTGCATGCGTGGTGGGTTCTTCTGCCGTCCATTCAGGGCACGTATCTCCTAACCTCGGAGGGTACTCCACCTGCACGAGCAATGTTGTGTTCTTACACGATCTCTTGTTTCCTGCCTGAAAATAGTCACCTCATCGATTTGACCCATTTTAATAACTGTTTATGGCAGGAGAGCTAGTGTGGGAGCAGCTGTTCCGTTCCAGCCCCAGATGGGCATTTCTCCATGGAGAGGCCAACGTTTAGGGGCAGACCTAGTGGGTGGTCCCTTAGAAGGTCGCTTTGTCCTCGCCGCTCGGCAGCTCATTTGTGAGTGCGGTGGCTCACACACATTGGAGGCATGAGAATCACTTTGAGAAGCATTGTTCCAGGCCCTTTATGCTACAGGCAGGGCCTTGTCATGTCATACATAACTTAAAATCTCTGGCTGCTTGGATCTGCAAAGAACCCTACCAGATCATGGAAAGGCAGACCCACAGGACTGGCTAGAAGGATGTGAAGACAGTTACAGGGAGGACATACAGACAATCAGTAGATATTCAGTCTCCCTGATAATTAGGGAAAGGGCTCACCAGCAGGGGAGAAATGATGTTTGATTATAAACATCACCAACACAGAGAAGCAAATCTTCTCAATACACGGCCCTTTTGAGGTGGGAATACATTAGTCTGGATTCTTGGGAGGATATTTGGCAGCACCTGTTGAGACAGAAAAGCTAAAGCTTATGACTTAGCAGTTTGCCTTCCACGCAGCTCCCTAGAGAAGGTGTGTGTACATGGAGTTTCGTGCAGAAATAATTATGAGAAAATGGGGTTATGAGCCAAGTGTTGGGAACACAATAAAGGTCAGTCAACCAGGGCTTGGGGGTGGAGATGATTTCATACTGGTCTGTGAGCTTGATGTGTTTGTAACAACAGGAATAAACTTCTAGATGTGTCGTTTACTCAAAGTGCAAAGCAGCATAAGCAGCATGCTACCATTTAAGCAAAAACCAACACACACAAAAAAATAGTGGGTAATTTCCCTGGTGTGTTTATATATATAAGGGTGGATACAAACAAGGACTGGAAGGGTGCCCAGGGACAGTGGTTTCCTCAGGGAAAGGCAGGGACTTTTGGATGGTAGATGCTTGGAAAAGAGGACTTGAGTCTTATAATGTTTTCTTTCTTTCTTTTTTTTTTTTAAGAGGAGAATATATCCATTTGTTGACTTGGGTAAATTAAAGTTGCGTCATTAAAAAATATAGCCCCACTCATGTTTACATGGACACACCTGTTCGCGCCAAACAGCTGTCCGCTGTGCGTGGGCAAGGCAGGAAGCCATGTGGGTTCACACCTGTGGGCAGTCCTTGTTCCAAAGCTCTGGAAAGAGCCGTGGCTCTGGGTGAGATGGGCAGAGCAGTGAGCGCTGCCTGTCATCTTGCGGCAGGGGAGGCCTTATAGCCACTTACTGCCACCCTACGGGACGGGGGCTTCTGTTCCGTTCAGGCTCTGGGGACTGAAGCCAGAGGAGAGCAAACCGGAGGAGTGCAGTTTCTCACTTGTTCAACCCTGGGGTGTCCCTTAGCACCCTTCCTTTTGTTCAGAATACTAGGGCAGGTCTGGTCTGTGCAAGCTTTCGTTGGTGACCTTCCTGTGGGTGCCAGGGCATCTCTCTATCGTGCCTTATTTACTCAGCGGCCTTCTTGGCAGGGAGGTCCAAAGTTGGGCTGGCCGGCTCGGCGCACGCAGTTCGGTGGTAGGAGTGAAGTGGCTGCAGAAATGGAGCCAGGCCGGAGCTGGTGCTTCTCTAGAGGCCAGATGATGGAAGCCAGCTGCACCAGCCTGCCCCCTCCCACTCCCCCTGCGGCCGCAGGGGAGCCTCTCCTCCCGTCCATGCCTCTGCCTGCCTCCTGGCCAGTCCTCCAGAGGGGCTTTTTGCTATTTTTCTGTGGAAGCCTTCCTCAATATTACTGTCATTAAAATGTGGGACAGAAAGGCAAGATCTAGATGAAGCCAAAGGATCAAGGTTTTATTTTATGGAGAGTTTTAATTAATCTGGAGGACTAATCTCCTTTTCCTGCCACGCAGATGTTAACTACGGTAGGGAGATCCCCTGAGGCAGAATTGGGACTTTGGAGAGTGTGAGAACCCTGTAACTAAGTTCCCCTCCGAGGTTGCTTCTTCAGCCTCCCCGCCCTTCCTCGGTGACACAGCACTGCCACCAGGCGGGGTCCGCACACAGGCGGTCGGCAAGGCCGTAACTGGACGTTATCCGTCTAGACTTTAATGGCATCTTGTATGATTTTTTAAAGGAGTTCCAAATGACTCACCCTCATGTTTTCTGTTTCAAAGTCTGTAGAAGCCATGTGACTTGAGGTATACAGTAAATGAGTTTATTTTCTCCATTTTGCACGTGGGGAACCCAGACCAAAAGAGAATTTTGATGTCAGTGAGAAGTGAGTTCTCTTTTCCGTGATGGTCTTGATTATCCATGGGTTCATTCATTTGTGCGTTTACTCATTCCTCACTCATTGCACAAACATTCCCTGAAGGCCAGGGCACACTCTGCACTGCACTCGGAGCAGGGATGCGTGATAAGCAAACCATGGGGTTCCTGCCCCGTGGAGCCACACAGCCTAGACCTTACTCAGAGTCAGGCCAATAATAAATGGAAAAGCAAGAGAGAGAAGCATTCTACAGGAGACAGATGTGGGAGAGCAGGGGAGCAGATAAGACTTCCCTGATGAGATGCCTGGGGGCTGAGTCTGAAGGATGAGCCCACGACTGGGGAGCAGAGCGGCCCCTCCCCAGGGAAGGGCGAGTGGGGCATGAATGCCAGGAGGGACTGAGAGCCAGGGCAGTTGGAACCAGGGTGGGGACATGTGGCTGAGGAAGAGGCTTGGGAAGGTGGAGGGCCCGGGCTGGCTTGCGGGGTCTGAGAAGCCATGCTGAGGACTTGAGCTCCTGGGAGTTTTCAAGCCAAGGGAAGACGCAATCAGAAGTGCAAGTTGTGGAAATGACCTTGGTTGCCGTTGTGGGGCAGCGGTCCCTTCCAGTGGGAGGGTGGGAGTGGGTGGCCCATAGTACTGTGGTGTAGCCCAGGGAGCCTGGGAGTGGCATGGGGAAGGCATAGAGCCGGAGAGAGCACTTGGAGCAGGTGGGGTATAGGGGTGTAACAGGGAGGGGTGGGTGTGCCTGGGCAGCCCCTGTTCCTGCCTTAGGGGACAGAGCCAAAACCTCTCTTGGAAGCAGGTGGGAGTCTGAAGGCAGGGGCCAGGGAGGGACGATCATCAGGAATTCCATTTTGGACCTGTTGCTCGGAGCCCTTGCAGTGTCCACCGTTCTGACCTGTCCTGGTGTCTGATGTGGTTACTCCTCTTCCTCCCGTCTCTACCCTGAAGTATTTCTCAAGTCTGGGAAGATTAACAAGTCATTGCCAAAGTAGGCAGTTTGTGTTCTTCGTGACGGAGTAAGACAAAATGCAGATATTTCACTTTAGGTAAAATAGAAAAAATTTGTAAACTTGAACTTCAAACATTCACCATGACCACCAGTGTTCTGCCTTTCCCTGTGCCGGCTTCCCACCCAGGCCAACTACACTGACCCCCAGAGCAAGCTGCGGTTCAGCACCATCGAAGAGTTTTCCTACATCCGGAGGCTGCCCTCTGACGTCGTCACTGGCTACCTGGCCCTGAGGAAGGCCACAAGCATCGTTCCCTGAGCCTGGAGAAATGGGGAGGCGGTGGAAAGCTGTTTCAACGGCAAACTTTGGACTCATGATTTTGTTTCATGGAAACAAACTCATTCTGCTGTCAATCTGGAAATGTCAGTGCTGTGCCTTGGAAAGAATGTTTGGCTTAAATTTCAGGGTTTTTTTTTTTTTTCTTTTCTATGTTTTCCCTCCAACTGTGATATTTCCTGTTGAATTAAATTATATTTCAGTTGTTGCCTCAAGTAAAGTTGTTTGACAAGAAAATATAAAATTGTGCTTTTAACTTAACCCATGTAGTTTTTGCTTCAATGTTATAAACGCTCCTATAACACATTTCAAGACTCTATAATGAATCCTGACATCAGGGCTAGATTATTCCTGGTCCTGGTGACTCCCACTTTAGAGCAGATTAGATTTTTTTTTTTTTTTTTTTTTTTTAATCAGTATACTTGGAGGAGGTCCAAAATTGGGGACTGGCAAAGAAAGAGCAGAGTACTCTCCCTGCTGCACCGGGCCAGCCTCTCCCCAGCCTCCAGAACTCTCCAGAGAGAAATATGTGTCTGTTATATAAGCTGCCCAGTCTGGCATTTTGTATGGCTGCTTTGGCTGGCTGAATCAGCAGCCCTAGCCCCACTTCTGGAGTGTGGGCTGCGAACACTGACACCTGTTCCGAGAAGGGCTCTTGTCCTGGTATAGGCTGCTGCCCCTTTGACCGAAGCCTGCTCGGGAACAGCAGTGTTGGTTTCCCCTTCTCATAGCGGGAGAGCGGGGGAGAGTGTGGAGATAGGCCTGGGCCTTTCTGAGCCCACTCCTGTATTTCTCTAGGGAGGGCAGTGGGCCTGAGCTGCCTCTGCTTTAGGGGATTAGGTGGCCAGGGAATGCCCCTCATGCAACCTCTCCTGGCTTAGAAGAAAGAAAAAGCTGGGACAGCAGCCCGCTGAGCAGGTGGCAGCTGCCCGGAACCTGGTCGCCCCTGTGTCACCCCAGTCACCGGAGGTGAGGGCGGGAGGAGTGCAGGGTGGCTCCGCTCCCACAGAAAAGGACTAAGGGAGGACCGGGGTTGGGGGGGACCTTTCTTAAGCCCATGCACACTGAACATCTGAGGCTCTGGTGCAGGAATCCTCAAGCCTGAAACCGAAGTTTCCTGAAACCCCAGAGTCTGCTTCTTGGGCTCCCACACTGATTCCTGCACTGGCTGCCAACAGTCAGCCTCGGAAAATCCCCCAGTTTCCCTTTTGGTGGAAATAAGGAGTAAGTGAGCCAAGGGCCCTTCCTGTTTCACTTCCACCTCCTATTATACAAAGAAAACTGGGAGCAGGTCCACCTCTTTTCCATGAAGGCCCCCAGTTGGATAGTGCTCCACTATCCAACTTCAACCATTCCTAGAAATGGAAGTCGTGATCGTTCCTAACACTTACTGCTGGGCGCTACCTCAGTCCTAACTGTTCAGACTGTCCTGGCCAGGGTCCAGGATGAAGAAGAATCCCTGGCCCGTGTGCATCCCTCATGGGGGCCCACAGACCATCGGTCCCGCAGACCTCTCGGGCCTTCTGGGGTGTGTGCAGGCCTGCGCATGCGTGCTGAGAGCCCTCTGTCAGGTTTACCTGGGACCCATTAAAAAGCAGATTCCTGGGCCACACCCTAGACTTCAGACCCTAGGAGGGAGCAGGACCCAGGCATCTGCATTGGACAAACATCCCCTTGTGAACGTGACATGTCAGAGTGTGAGAACCGCCACCCACCACAGGCAGAGGGAAGCACATGTGCGGACACCTGGCTCCCTTCTTTCCTGTTCCCCTGACAGGCTTTCCTTGCCAGCCTCTGCACAGAGGGCTGAGTTCCAAAGGTCAGGTCGGTTCAGTACAAGCCACAGGGAACCAGACTGAGCCAAGCTAAGCTTCAAGCTGTGGATACTTCCAACAAGGGGTCCAGGCAGGTAATTTTGTGCTGAAAGAGCCGATGCTATTCATGCCTGGCCCAGAGCCTCTCAGCCTGGGCTGCACATCAGCACTTCTCTGTTGCTGATGGGGGTGCTGGTGGGGAGAGGTGTAAAAATACCCAGGGATTCTGGCTCAGCTGCCTTGAGCTGGGGCCTGGGCACAGTATTTTCAAACACCCCAGGCGATTCTAATGTGCAGCCAGAGTTGAGGACCCTTGTTGCTCTAACTACAGAGTGGTTATTTCACATGGGGTGTTTTCTAAGCCACAGATCAGCTGGCTCTTTCCATTGCAGGGCCATGGGCAATTTGGAAGGGGATTCTGTGCGCATGTGTGTGCATGTGTGCGCACACGTGTGCGTGTAGGACTCCATTTCACACACCAACCCAGCACTGGAGATTCCTCCCTCCTGCCTCTTTACTGCCCACTCCATCCGTCCTCATATCCCTTCTTCTGCTGTACTGATCCTTCCCCTCCGTCTGGTCTCATTCCCACCTGACTCCAGGAGCATATCACCTCCTACCTGGACATTTTCAGTGTCCTCCTAACTGCCCTTTCAAATGGTCTGATCCCCATCACTCCACTATCCCCTCTGCTGGCAGAGGGTCATTCCTCAACTTTGGATGAGAACTTGACCTCACGGCATGTCCACAGCTGATTTGTCTCATATAACTTATCAATTCTGACTTTGGCCTATAGTATCCAAAGGAGACACTCAGCCCCTTAAAAAAGAAGAGTTTAGCTAAGAAATCAGATTGTTTTCATAAAACCAAACTGAGGTCCGGTCTGCTCTGAGTGGAGTTTGACTCTTTCCCAGTGTCTGTCTAATACTTTAAGAGGAGAAGAATCTCTTATTGCATATATATTAGAATCTCTTATAATGTTGGGACAAATGCCCTCCAGGGCTCATGTGGATGAGAGGGACCCATTTTGCTCCTATCTCCCAAGCTACAGCATACATCCATTTGGATTTTAAATTTTATTTTATAATTGGCCCAAAAGTGTCTTCAGTGAGAAATCTCTCATTTCTGAATCCATGGCCATTAGAGATATCAGACTCTGAATGCTGCTATCAGTGACCTGTAACTCAGTGGGGAGTGCTTAACTTAGTAAAAATAAAGGGTAACAAAAGAAATGGTTGGAGTAGGGAGTAAAGAACTTGCCCAAATAGGTCAGGTGCGGTGGGAAGAGACTGAGAATGATGCCCTCTTCCAAAAGTGTGAAATACTATTACTTAAAATAATAGGGGTGCCTGGGTGGCTCAGTGGGTTAAAGCCTCTGCCTTTGGCTCAGGTCATGATCCCAGGGTCCTGGAATCGAGCCCCACATCGGGCTCCCTGTTCAGTGGGGAGCCTGCTTCCTCCTCTCTCTCTGCCTGCCTCTCTGCCTACTTGTGATCTCTGTCAAATAAATAAATAAAATATTAAAAATAAAATAAAATAATGTTCTCTCTGGGGGCACCTGGGTGACTCGGGGGGTTAAACCTCTACCTTCGGCTCAGGTCATGATCTCAGGGTCCTGGGATCGAGCCCCACATCAGGCTCTCTGCTCAGCGGGGAGCCTGCTTCCCTCTCTCTCTCTGCCTGCCTCTCTGCCTACTTGTGATCTCTCTGTGAAATAAATAAATAAAATCTTAAAAAAAAATAATGTTCTCTCTGATAGGAATGTGTAGGTCTTATTTGGATACTGATTCAAACAAAAAAGACTTAAAATATTTTTGAGACATTGGGGTGCCTGGGTGGCTCAGTGGGTTAAAGCCTCTGCCTTTGGCTCAGGTCATGACCCCAGGATCCTGGGATCGAGCCACGCATCAGGCTCTCTGCTCAGCAGGGAGCCTGCTTCCTCCTCTCTTTCTGCCTGCCTCTCCGCCTACCTGTGATCTCTGTCAAATAAATAAATCTTTAAAAAAAATATTTTTGAGACAATTGGACATTTGATATTTGATGATTCTTAGGAACTCTTATGAATATTGTTAGCTGTGATAATGGTCTTATAATGTTAAAAGGAAGGACTGGTGTCTTTTAGAGACGCATACTGAAATATTTATGGGTGGAAGGATATGATCTCTGGGATTTGCTGTGGGAATGTATGGGAGAGAGGAAGTGGAGGGGAGTAGCGTTGAAATAAGATTGGCCATGAGTCAGTAACTGTTGAAGCTGAGTGATGGGTGTGTGGAGGTTCCTTATACTATTCTGCTTTCTCCATAATAAAATGCTTTTTTAAAGAATATAATGCTTTGGGGCACCTGGGTGGCTCAGTTGATTAAGTGTCTGACTCTTGACCTCAGCTCGGGTCTTCATCTCAGGGTTTTGAGTTCAAGCCTCATATTGGGCTCCATTGGAAATGGAGCCTACTTTTTTTAAAAAAAGAAAAAGGATGATATTTTTAATATTAAATATTTAAATACATTTTTACCTAAAATTGATGGTCTGCTTTAGCTTGGCGTTGTAGGTGCTGGCAGTTTGAGAACCGCTGCCTGAACGGCATGAGGTCTTGAAGAAAGGGAATCCCCAATTCCTAAAGCCTGGCACAAAGAATGCATGGGAGAAAAAGAGCCACGGGGCAGGTGAAGTTGTCCTTTAGTGTGCTCTGTGATCCCAGAGTCCTGTAAGAGTAGTTCCTGATGTAGGCAAGGGAGTGGAGAGACTGAAGACCTCAGCTTCAGGTTTCTCTTGTGTAGAATTTGGTACTAGAGCAGGCTTGGGATGCATTAGAATGACTCACTATGGTCTGAGAAAATACCAGTTGATCTTGGGCCCGGAGACATAGGCCTACAAAAGTGGCAGGGATACCCCCGTGGGACCCCACTGACCTGCAGGGTGAACTTCCTGTTGAGGCACCCACACTTGGAGCCTGATAGCCTGGGCTTGAATCTCATTTCTGTAATTGACTAACTCTCTGGTCTTGGGCAAATTGCTAACTCTCAAACTGTCAAGTTTTCTAATCTGTGAAATGAGCATCATAACTGTATCTACCCCACAAGATTGCCAGGATCGGATGAGGAAATGTCACAAGAGCAGTTAACTCAGAGTCTGGCCCATGTGCCGGCAAGCGTGAGCTGTGACCACTCACCTCCCTCTGGACTCTGCTTTAGAACGGCAGTTCTTCTCCTAACTCACCAAAGTACTCCTTCTGCCCAACTTTTTTCTCTGTTGTTTGTTTTTAAATTTATTCTTTGTTATCTTTTCTTAGGCTTCTAGGACTCTTAGATCCATGTTTGCAGCCCACCTGTAGTAACAGAACATCATCATAGGATAGATGTTTCCGTGTGCTCATCTTACTACTGGCTCTATCAACTGGTTTCCTTGTCTTCTTCATGGCTTATCTTGGACATTTATTCCATTTTCTGTTCTGTGTGTCTTTATAAGCTGGTTCAATTTTTTTTTTTTTTTTGGACAGTGCAAGGGAAGGAGTAAATACCTAGCTAAATAAATAAGCCACCTGTGACATAGGCCAGGGGAAGAAAGGAGTCACAGGGGTAGAAGGAGGGGACTCTGATCAATGAGCGCCCCTGGAGGAACAGGGAGAGGAGGGGCCAAAAGATACAACTCACTGGGCCTCTTCAAAATCATTGCTGCTTGGGGCGCCTGGGAGGCTCAGTTGTTAAGCGGCTGCCTTCGGCTCAGGTCATGACCCCAGGGTTCTGGGATCCAGACCTGCATCAGGCTTCCTGCTCAGCAGAAGTCTGCTTCTCTCTCTGCCTGTCACTCCCCTGCTTGTGCTCTTTCTCTCTCTCTGACAAATAAAATCGTATAAAAAAAAAGAAAAATCACTGCTGCTTTACGCCTCCCTTCGTATTATTCATCATGGAGGCTCCCATCGTTTGTTTCCCTGTAATAATGGACCATCGAATCCTTAAACACAGAAAAGGGGCAAGTTGCCTCCCTGTTTGGGTGGCAGGGTAGTGTGTGAAAATGGGGCAGGTTTCTTCCCACTGCAGATGCTGAAGCCCAGGGTTCAGCCAGGTTTTCTTCTCTGACTCAGTGGGGCTTCTGTCTCCGCAGCAGACAAAGCCTTTCCTGGGAAGAGGTAGTGCTTTCCTGGCCAACAGGATGCTGACTGCTGACAGGCGTCCCGTGCACCCCAAACACACCACTCTCTTCCACTCAGGGTCAGAGAGATGAGTCACCTCCACCAGCCCGGGGACTTGGAGCCTTGGATCTTTCCAGCATGACCGCAGAAGGGCAGGGCCTGGGGCTTTGTGATAGGGAACAGGGCAAGGGCTTTTTTCAGAGATCTAACCAAGGCCTTGGTGACTGATATCTCCCCTCATAACAACTGGGGAGGAAGCTGCTAACTAGAGATAAAGATGACAGAGTTTCTGGTCTTTTCAAAGAAAAAGTCCCTTTAGAGACAATCTGACCTTGTAAACAAGGTGTCCCTGAAGTACACATGAGCATTCTTCCCCCTAAACTCCTTGCTTGCCTGTCTGGAAGGTTTTGCAAAGAAATAATAACCCAAGTATCTGTGCCACTCAGTACCATCTTCCCTCAAATCTGACACTGCCGTCTCTGCTGCTGGAGTGGCGGGGGGCATCAGCTTTGCTCAGAGACAAACATGCCCACAGGAACAGAAGGGAGAGGCGAGGACTGGAACGTGTCCATGGGAGGTCCAGTGCATGCTGGTTCTAGGCCCTCGTGGTCACATTGCCTGGGCCAGGACCCTCCTCAGAGGAAGGGGGCTGTGCAGTGTGGACACTCTCAGGCCTCCGGCAAGGTTTTTTTTTTAATTATAAGAAGTTCTTATTTATTTTCCTCATCTTTTTCCTCTAATTTAATAGAAAAAAAAAACAGGATATATGAAAAGTCAGAGTCAGACATGGAAACCATGAATGGCATATTGCTAAGTGCATGAGAAAAATCACAAAATCATAGGTGAACCCCATTTTTATAGTAATGAAAACATCAGTAAGAAAGGATGTGAAAGGATTCATGCCAAGGAGTGAATTGTCTCCTCTGGAGAGGGGAGTGGATTTGGGGTAGGAGTTATGAAGAAGGGGAACTTAAACTTTTTCTCTGAAATTGTGGAATTTGGGGGAAGAGCACTTAGTCAATTTAAAAGAGTAAAAAAGGCCATTTAGTTGCTCTGGGTTGGGAGTACTCACCCACCTATGGCTTTGCCAGATGTGATTTTTATTTAAACTATTATTTTATTCCCTTATAGTCACTCTAAAGGAAAGGAACAAATATTGTCTTGATTAGAGGCGGGAGGGTGGGAGCAATGAGTGGTAAGATGTCTTCCTTTTCTGAAGATTCTGTGACCCATCATTCCAAAAACTAGTTTTTTATTTGTTTGTTCATTTTGTTTTTTGTCTTTTAAATCAGAGTAAATGGGGACTGGCAGGGCCAGAAGAAGAGCTCAAGGTGCCTCTCACCTTCTCCCTAGGGGCCCTGGACTATCCTTTCTGCAAGGATGTGCCCAATCCCATTCTGTCCACACTCCCCCCACCCCCACAGGCAAACATTCTCTTGCTACCAGACATGCTGCTGAGGCCAGCATGAACTCATTCACATGTTTGCCCAGCAGTGTTTGCATTTTACAAGAGCTGGGAGAAGAACCAGGGAAACAGCTTCCTGCAGGGCAGCTCCACTGCTCCCACTTCAACCAGAAAGGATGCTGAGGCACAGGGATGTTGGGCAGTGTATGCAAGGCTGCACAGGAGTCATGGTCCAGGCTGGTCACGAGGCAGCCAGGAGGAAGAAAGGTATCAGGGAGGGTGTGCCTCACTGCTCTAGAATCCGGGTTCACTAAGCGTTCCCACTTCCTGGAGAGCAGATCCTGATGAAGGGACTGAGGCTTCACATCCTGGCTTCACTCTCCCCAGGGCCAACCCCTGGATTTAGAGGAGTGCTTCTTCATTCCCAGTTACTTTTTGACTTTATGTGTTCTTTCACATAAGTCGTGTTTGAAGCAACGTTCATTTCCCACAACGTGGCCAGTTCATTCCCAGCCTGCTATCACTTGGAGAGTTCCCTCACCCCTCAGCACTTAGCATAGTGGTCACCTCCTTCACAAGGCTTCCTCTGTCTTCCCTGCCCCAGAATTCCCCCAAGTCCACAGTGCACAGGCTCCATGTTTGTTGCCCGGCATGGTCACTGGGCTGAGATCCTTGAGGCCAGGGATACTGACACTGAGCAGTGTCTGGCCCCCAGTAGATCCAGTAAAAGTGAGTAAGCCAAGGAATATTTCCTTTTCATAGGGGAAAATGACTAGAAATTACTAGTACTCTTGCCTGATACATAATGGGCATTCCATATTTATAGGATAGTTCTTAAGAGTGCTTAGAATAAATACCCCCTGACCTAAGTAATGCTGTGGGCATTTGAGGTACTATTGCCATCATATCTGGGTAAAATGTCAATGGCCACAAAGAAATTCCTTACAGTACATGTGATGTTTTAATTTTTTTATTTTTGAGAATGTTTTTAAGTTTTCCTGCCATAAATTTTCTAAAAACCACTGGGATTCTTTTTCCTTCTCCAGAATCTAGTAATTTGCACAAAATGTAGCCTCAAATTTAGTATTATAAGTAATTTAAACTTGAAATGCTATATGACACAATTCCAGGGGCCTGCCAATTATTTTATTTTAGTTTTTTTGAAGGTCAAGCAAAGCTTTATTTTGTGGCAAGCATCAAGAATCAAACTGACCAGTCAGGGCCGACTCTTACAAACAGGTGACCCCTCTCAGCCTCACAGACTAACTTTTATAGAGTAAAGGCCATGTGGTTGAGCCTGGCTACACACAAGTGGCCAATGAGATTACAATACACAGAGAAAACTGCACAGTCATGCTAGGTCACACATGGATGGCCAATTGAATTACAATTCACCCTAGTAGATATTTGAACTAGCCTATCACCTTGGTCAGAACTAGCATAAGGCATGGGCCACTCTCCTTGGTAGCTAGGGAGACAGTATGCGAGCCCCACTGATTGGATGTCTCCACCTGGCCTGACCCGCCCTTGTATCTGGACTTTGCAAGTAAGTTCCTCTGGGAGGGGCAGGGTCAATCTAAGTTTACTATATAGAGTCAATCTAAGTTTACTGCATAAACAACAAAATGGCTCCCTCTGGCTAAGTAGGCCCTTACAAGGAGAACTGGCTTTGGCCAGGGAGGAGGCCTTCACACTCTGTCTGCCCTGACTTCTCTTGTGGGCACGGAGCAAAGGGAACTGTAAGGGCCTAGTTAGCCAGAGAAACTTAGTTGTAAACCCCGGATATAGGGGCAGGCCAGGCCGGATGGAGACATCCAATCAGTGGGGCGCACATATATTTACTGCGCGCATATATTTATTGTGGCTCATTGGCCACCTGTGTATGGGCCGGGCTCAATCACCTACATAAACGTTAGTCTGTGAGACTGGGGAGTAGTAGGAGTAGTAGGAGGAGTTAGAATAGCCGTTAGGATAGCAGTTAGGATAGCAGTTAGAATAGCCGTTGGGATAGCCGTTAGGGTAGTCTTTGGGAGAGTCGGAGCGTTGGGGTCATCATGGTTGTCGGGAGCGTCGTGGTCATCCTGGTCATCGTAGTCGTAGGCAGTGGTGCCCCAGCGAACAGCCTCGCCGCCAGCAGCCTCGACAACGAGCAGCCTCGCTGCCCCGAGCCACGGCGCTGCCTCGAGCGGCCTCACCAGAGCGGCATCATTCTGGGGAGCGGCCTCCCCGGAGCAGCCTCATTCCGGGGAGCGGCCTTATCGGCAGCGGCCTCGTCTTGGGAGCGGGCTCATCCAGAGCGGCCCCGTGGGCGAGCGGCCTTGTCCAGAGTGGCCTTGTCGGGGTCATCATCATGGCCTCTTTGAGTGGCCTTGTCTGGGGAGTGGCCTCGTCCTGGGAGTGGCCTTGTCCGGAGTGGCCTCATCTGCGAAGCAGCCTTGTCCAGAGCGGCCTTGTCCAGAGCAGCCTTGTCCGGAGCAGCCTCGTCTGCGGAGCAGCCTCGTCCAGAGTGGCCTTGTCCAGAGCGGCCTTCTTGGGAGCGGCCTTGTCGCGGTCATCGTAGTCACCTCTTCGAGTGGCCTCGTCTGGGGAGCGGCCTTGTCAGCGAGAGGCCTCGTCCTGGGAGTGGCATCGTCCAGAGTGGCCTTGTCTGCAGAGCGGCCTCATCCAGAGTGGCCTCGTCCAGAGCGGCCTCCTTGGGAGTGGCCTTGTCGGGGTCATCGCCGTCGTCGTCTCTTCGTAAGAGAGGGCCCCTACAGTCAGTTTGATTTTCGATGCTTGGCACGAAATAAAGCTTTGCTTGACTTTCACTTTGCATCAGTCTCATTCCTTTGATCACGGACCCTAACAGGACCCAGCCCTGCCTTGAGCGCCTAGGTTGACTGGAGGGCCAGGTGGGCCCGGAGGTGCTGAGCTCCAGGTGGCCATGAGCTCTTCCCACCTCCCCCAGGGCTTGTGTGGTTGACATAACTTTGTACTGGACAGCAAAGTCAGGAGGAAATGTTTCCTAGAACCTGGCTGGCCTCCCCTCCCCCATGCCCAACTGCTCTGCCCCAGTTGCCATGCACAGGTTGACCTCAGACACGGAACTCTCCACAGGGTTCTGAGTGTCCAGTTGGGGCCCCAGGATGCTGGCACTCGGAGGTGTAGCTGTGGAGCCCGAGGCAGCCATGGAGGGCCCTCCTTCGGCCAGCGGATCCACTTGCCAGGTAGTCCTAGAGGACGTGTGGGATGCGCTGCTGATTTCCAGAAGCTGGACACGTATCCCCGGGTGGCCCTGGGCGGTGCTGCTAGGGACCGTGCTGCTGCTTTTCCTGCTGAAGAGACGACTCCCTCCAAGAAGAGAGAAGGCTCTGGGACAAAGGTGTTCTGCCTGCCCCGAAGTCTGCAGAGCAGGCCACCAGGATACGGGCCCAACCACACAAGCCCAGGACGCCCGCGAGCCACCCCGGGTGGTGGCCAGTCTTCCCTCGTTACAGATCTTGTGCTTGTCAGCCATGAATCAAAAGCTGAGCAGGCTGGTCCATTGGGACCCTACCGACGTCCTGAAGAAGGACCAGAGAAGCCAGCCCCCTCAACGTCCCCAGGTCACTGGAGAAAACGCCATCATAAGAACACTAGAGAAGGACCAAGAACAACTTGGGATGAAAAGACAGAGGGACTGCAGTGACAACACTCCTTTTCCAGAACCACCAGGACTGCTCAACCAACAGGGTTCGAGATGGAGGCAGAGAGGGCAGGAAAAGGAGGAGGAAGAAAGGCTGGAGCTGGTCCCGAAACATCAAACCCACCAGTCACCGTACAGGGCCGGACCCGGGCTGCAGGCTGTCACCGAGGATGCTGGCTTCCCTGTGTCCCCTCCAAGTCCCGAAGCAGATCCGCAAGACAGAGCCACACGCGTGGCGGCAGAAAGGCAAGATATCGCAGAGCTGGCCCGACACATCCACCATCGGCACACCTGGGAAGTGGCTCTGCAGCAGGATAATGCACAGCTGGACCGTGAGATTCAGCAGCTGAGGTGGAGCCTGCAGAAGCCCCTGGAAGAGCAGGACGAACACGCCTTGCGACTGCACGGAGTCCTGTGTCGAAGGGCAGCTCAGTGCGAGGCCATGCAGAAGAAACTGGCTGGCCTGTATGGACAACTGGAGTTCACGTGCCAGCTGCACAACCTCCACAAGGAGATGGGCCTGCCAATTCGTTAAGATACATAAGATCCATCTGGTCTCAACATTTCTGGTCAATGCAACAAATTAAACATCACGTGGTTTAAACATTTGGCATCATTGCAGTTGTTCATTTTCATTCATCCACCCATTCCTACGGGGAATGGAAGCCTCCTGCTACTGGAGGGGCAGTAAGGTGGTCAAGGAGAGAAGACATTGATAAGGAGGAGAAGGTCAGACGTGCACTGACTGCTGGTTGGGGAGTACGTGGACCATCCCTCAAAGAACGGGCTAGCCCTTTTGACCAAAGTGGTGTTGTAACTGTCAAGGAAAACTAGGGGAAAGTAAGTACACAAATCATGTTGTAACTAGGAGTGGAGTCCAGCAGGGATGGGATGGGCTAGATCTTAAGCAGGAGGTAGGAAAGGAAAGGGGATTATCCCTGAAGTATGGAAAATTTTCCTTGGGTACTAAATCGCCATTTTATGTAGGCAGTAAAAAAAATAAATGTGTAATATTTTTGAAGAAGAAAGGGACCAGCCACAGGATGGACTGGGACAGCAGCTGTTCCCTAGGCCACACTGGAGGAAAGACAGCATGTGGCCTGGGCAGTGACTCAGGCAGGAGGGATGGGGCACAAGTTGCCTGCAGCTGTGATCAGGAGGACAGGATGGGAGCCTGCAGAGGACATCCTGGAGCAGCCTGGGGACTTTCCATGAAGGAACATATGTGGAAACCCACAACCCGAGAGAATTCTGGCCTGCCAGGCAGAGTCCTTGAGTGTGAGCAAGGAGAGATGAATGGAAATGCTAACACTGCACCACCACAGCACAGGAGAGATGGGGAAGGAAGCAGGGCTGAGGGCCAGTGCCCTCTGCAGACAGCTTCATTACAGGCCTGACTGGCCCTGGCCTTCTAGAGCCCTGCCTTCCATGAGTTGCGTGGAACCCTTTTCAGGGTAGCCTGGCTGCTTCAGGCTCTGTGGCTTCCAACACACAGACTCCAACCTCAGACCTGTTCTCCTACCAGACTGGTTTGTGCCATATCTGTGTCATGCCTGTGCCTCGACTGACTTAGGATGCTCCTTTAAAAAGGTCTGCATAAATATCTACATTCATAAATTACTCCCACCTGAACCACACCCCCACCCTCCCCCAGTCACTGGGCTTCCTTGTGTAGTAAAAACCCTTCCTGGGCATCCAGGTGGGCCTGGGGCATAGGACAACTTCTCCCCCCTTAGAAGGAATCTTGTGACTCAGCAAAGTAAATCACAGGGGCCTCCTGGGAGGCATAGGTGCCTGCCTCATCAGGTTTCTTCTCTTTTTAAATTCTATCATGGAGTGTGGAGCTCTGACCTCTCTCCCTACAACCTCTCCTGGGGGCTGGGCTTCTGGCCATCTTCAGGGGGCTCCTGGCTTTCTCAGTGAGGGAAAACATCACCCAATTAATGTCTACCATTGTAAGTCATGTTGATAGCACCCACTCTTAATGAGACATAATGAGAATAACACTTCACCTGTATGGTCTTCCTTCCAAAATCCAATAAGCTCGGACCAGTTACGAGAAAAATTTTAGACAATCCCAATTGAGTGATATTCTATAAAAGAACTTACCAATGCTCCTCAAAACTGTCAAGGTCATCAAAAATGAGGAAAGCCTGTGGATTCATCACAGCCATGATGACCAAATGTAATATGGCAACCTAAATGGGATCCTAGAACAGAAAAGGAACATTAAGCAGAAACTAAGGAAATCTGAGAAAGGTATGGGCTTTAGTTAATAATAATATATTAGTATTGGTTCATTAATTCTAGGAAATATACCGTATTAATATAAGAAGTTAATAATTGAGGGAACTGCGTGGGGGGGGGAGTTACGTGGCATTCTTTGCAACTTTCCTGTAAATCTAAAACTGTTTTAGAATTAAAATTTTATTTAAAAAATAAAAGCTTTTTAAAAGCATCATCCTAGGATCATCTGGGTGGCTCTGTCAGTTGAGTGTCTGACTTGATTTGGGCTCAGGTGATGACCTCTGGGTTGTGAGACTGAGCCCTGTGTGGGGCTCCATGCTCAGCAGGGAGTGCTTCTCTCCCTCTCTCTTCCTCCCTCTCTGTCCCTTCCCCACTCTCTCTCAAATAAATAAATACATCTTAAAAAAAAAAAAAAAAAGTCATCCCAAAACCCCCAGTGGAACAGCAACTGCCGGATCCCGTGTCATTGAAGAAAATTTAATCATACATAGATCCTAAATGCTGCCTTTCTTTTCTTTTCCTTTTTTTTTTTCTTAAAGATTTTATTTATTTATTTACAGACAGAGGTCAAAAGTAGGCAGAGAGGCAGGCAGAGTGTGGGGCGCGGGGGAAGCAGGCTCCTTGCTGAGCAGAGAGCCCGATATAAGGCTCAATCCCAGGACCCTGAGATCATGACCCGAGCCGAAGGCAGAGGCTTTAACCCACTGAGCCACCCAGGTGCCCCTAAATGCTGCCTTTCAAGCCACAAGCACAATAGAATATCATTTAATTGCTAAGTGAAACTTGCCCACTTTAGCCTCCTTTACTGCTGTTTTAAATATCTATTATACAATCTACAGTCCCTTCACTTTAAAAAATACTGGTTTGGGGGCGCCTGGGTGGCATAGTGGGTTTAAGTGTCCTGCTACTGTTTTCAGCTCAGGTCTTGATCTCAGGGTCATGAGATCAAGCCCCAAGATGGGCTCTGCAGTCAGGTTGGTGTGTGCTTAAAAGATTGTCTCTTCTCCTCTAACTGCCCCTTGCTTCTGCTAGCCTCTCTTTCTCAAATAAATCTAAAAAAAAAAAAAAAATCTGGTTCAATTATTTTCTAATTCAAAAAGTAATATGTTACTTGGTGTGACTTGAAAAAAGGAAATTGTTGTCAAAATTGTTTCTCCCTTAAGAAATAGTATTATTTGCACAATTTCCTGTAAAAGCATTTTTGGAAATGACTCCGAATGCTCAGGGGCTCCAGCACATTCCACCTTGTAGGAACCATGGTGATAAGGAAGCAGTAATCTCCAGTAACAGCTAGACGTGACAAAATCCAAATAAGCAGGTGCCTCATCTTACTGGGTGTCTGCGAAGCCTGGCCCCCTGTCCCCTGGAGTAATTTGTGCGGCTGCAAATGTGTTACTCTGGCTGTATCCATCGTGTGTTTCCTGTGCTGTTGTTTAACGGGGAGTGGTAGGGTTGGGGAAGGGGAGAGAGATTGTCAAGGGGAAGTGGGGAGAAGCTTTTCTTGTTCTCAGTAGGAATATCTCAAACAGTTGTGCTTTGATCAAGTTACGGGAGGCTTCTGGTTGAAAGGAAAATAACGGGCGGGCCCATGGCTTTGAAACCCTGAAATATGCCCCCAACCCCGTCCCGCACCCCGGCCCCCCGCCACGATGCTAGCATCTGGCCATTTATTTATTTATTTGTTTGTTTGTTTTCTATTTATTTATTTTCAGAAAAACAGTATTCATTATTTTTCACCACACCCAGGGCTCCATGCAATCCGTGGCCTCTCTAACACCCACCGTTTGGTTTTGTCCGCCGTCGTCACAGCGCTCTTGCCTCTCGGGCTGCTCCCACCTCAGGCCTGTGCCCCTCCTTTTACCCTCTGCCAGATTCCGCCTGCTTTCCCGTTCTTCCCTGCCCAGCGCACACGCTTCCCCGGTGTAGGAGTCCGGACAGAAAGCCGGGAGGGGGTCAACAGGCCGCGGCCCGAGCCCGCTGGATGTGCCGTTCCCCGTCAAACGCTCCTCAGTTTGCTTCGTCCGCGAGCAACGGCTTCGGTGTTTCGCCGCGGAACCAGGACGCGAAGGCTCAGATCAATCAGCCAACCACACAGCTGCCGGCAACCGCGTGTCCCGGCGGGTCTGCTGCCTCCTGGAGGTCCGCGGGCTGCTCGCTGCCGGGAAACATCACCCTGGGTTCCGGGGAGCCTCCGCGGCCCCGTGAGGGCCGCTCGTACTGCACCTGGTCACGCCGGGACCGGCAAAACGAGCGACCGCGGTCCCCGCTATTCTGAAAATTCTGCTGCATGCGGCCTGCACACGGATTCGCCCCCGGCGCTGACGAGCAGAATTAGTGATAAGATTTTCACCATCACCTCACAGCCAGGCCTGGCAGTGGAAGGGCTGGGTTTGGAGGCCGAGGGGCTGGGTTTAAGCTCCAGGCCTGCACTTCCGAGTGTGGGTTCCAAGGCCGCTGGGAAATCTCCCTGTGCTCATCCGACCCTGAAGGTAATAATCCCGGCACGTTGTGCAGCTTATGTGAAATTTCATGGAGAATTCTGTGAGGTGCTCCACATCTGAGGTGCCGTAGTAGTCACGGTACAAATTTTACAGAAGAGGCTTCCTGAGCAAGCGGAAGTAGGACGCCGGCAGTCTCAGAACTATCAAGTTCATTATGGTACTCAAATGTGAGTCTTAAGGCCTTTTGCTCCTGAACTTGGCTACCATTTGACTATTAAAACAAAACAAAACAAAAACAAAAACGGTGGAGAATGACTGAAATAAAAAAGACACGAAATGTTAAAATTGTGGACAAGGATGTAGAGAAACAGGAACACTCATACCCTGTCAATGGGGATGTAAACTGGTGGCAACCACTGTGGAAAACGGCATGAAGGTTCCTCAAAAAATTAAAAACAGAAATATCATATGATCTAGTAATTCTACTACTGGGTATTTACCCAAACAAAACAAAAACGAAACACTAATTTGAAAAAAAATCTGCACCCTCATGTTTACAGCAGCATTGCTGACAACAGGCCAAGACATGGGAGCAGCCCGAGTGTCCATCTACAGATGAACAGACAAGGAAGATGTGGTGCCTATACACAATGGACTATGTTACTCAAGCATGAATAAGGATGAGATCTGTCATTTGAGACAATATGGATGAACCTAAAGATGCTAAATGAAGTAAGTCAGAGAAAGACAAATACCATATGGCTCCACTTATATGTAGAATCTAAAAAACGAAAAACAGCAGAAACAGACCCATAAATACAGAGAACAAACTGATGGTTGCCAGAGGGGAGGGTGGTGGAGGGCTGGGCAAAATGGGTGAAGGGGAGTGGGGGATACAGGCTTTCAGTTATGGAATGAGTAAGTCATGGAGTAAAAGATAGAGCACAGGGAAAGTACTTAATGGGATTGTAACAGCATCGTATGGTGACAGGTGGTAGCTCCTCTTGTGAGCACAGCGAGATGTAGAGAGATGCCGGTTCACTGTGTTGCATTCCTAAACTAAAGTTAGACAGGAAAGCTCTTGAACTGGCTGGGGCCAGACATATCCTTTACAAACTGTCCATCTGTCACTCTAAGTGAGAAAAGATGGTTGACATGGTCTTTTACATGGTTCAAGCCTTTGGAGGAGGAGACTGAGATGCCAGTAAAAGCTGCTGGAGGCTGGGGCTGTAGCAGTCATCTGGGCTCTGCATTCTTTTCATTCTCTGAATGCTATCTTCTAATGAGCTGAGTTTTAATTTTGATGCCCTCTTTTGATCACTATTTTTCTTGTATGATCAGTGTTTCTTGTATTCTAAGAAATATTTACTGACCTCAAGGTCATGAAGGTATTTTCCCATATTTTCTTTTATTTGAGAGAGAGAGCGAGCATGAGATGAGAGAGGTCGGGGGAGCAGACTCCTCGCAGAGCAGGGAGCCAGATGTGGGACTCAGTCCCGGAACTCCAGGATCATGACCTGAGCCAGAGGCAGTCGCTTTACCAATTGAGCCACCCAGGTGCCCTAGTTTTCCTTTTCTATTTAAATTCGTTATCCATCTTGAACGAGTTACTTTGAATATGACGTTAGGCTTGTATAAATGTGTGATGACATGTATCCATCACTATGGTATCATACAGAATATGTTCAGTGCCATAAAAGTCCTCTGTGCTCTGTCTATTCATCTCTTCTCTCCCCCTGGCCCCTGGTAACCACTCGTCTTTTTACTGTCTCCATAGCTTTGCATCTTCTAGAATGTCATATAGCTGGAATTACACACAGCCTTTTCAGATTGGCTTCTTTCACTTAGGAATATGCATTTAAATTTCCTCCAATTCTTTCCATGACTTGATCACCCTTTTTTCCCATGCTCATTTCTTTTTAGTAATGAAGAATATTCCATTGGCTAGATACACCACAGTTTATTTATCTGTTCACCTACTGAAGGTCATCTTGGTTGTTTCCAAGTTTTGGCAACTGTGAATATAGCCACTATAAACATGCCCGTGCAGGTTTGTGTGTGGACATAAGTTTTCACCTGCTTTGGATTTGTAAATCCCAGAGAGCATGATCGCTGGATCTCGTAGCAGGTTTAGTTTTGTATGAAACATCAAACTTTCTTCCAAAGTAACTGTACCATTTTGCACTCCCACATGCAATGAATGAGAGTTCCTTTTGCTTCTCATCCTTTCCAATGTTTGGTGTTGTCGGTGTTCTGGATTTTGGCCATTCTAATAGGTGGCTAGAGGTAATATTCACCTTTTTGGTGTGCAGTTCCATTTCGCTTAGAATTTGAAGAATTGAGATATAATTTATATACAATAAAAACCTTTTAAAAGGGTACAGTTTGGTGGTTTCTAGTATACTCACAATGGTGTGCAACCATCACCCCTATCTAATTTTAGAACATTTCCATAATGCCACACCCAAAACCATATTCATCAGCAGTATCTCTTTCTTCTTCTCCCTAGTCCATGGCAACCACGACACTGCTTTCTGTATCTACGGATTTACTCATTCTCGATATTTTCAGTCAGTGCAATCATGTAATATGTGACCTTTTGCATCTGGCTTCTTTCACTTCACATCATATTTTTAAGGTTCCTCCATGTTTTAGCAGGTGTCGCTACTTCAGTCCTTTGTATGGTTGAGTAATACTCCATAGTATGTGGATTAACCACATTTTGGATCATTTCACCTTTAAGCTATCATGAATAGTGCTGCTATGAACATTCATGTCCATGTTTTTGCTTGAATACTTTTTCCCAATTCTTTTTGGTATATACCTAGAAGTAGAATTGCTGAATCATTTGGTAATTCTATGTTTAACTTTTTCAGGAACTGTCAAACTGTTTCCCACAGTGGCTACACAATTTATATTCCCACCAGCGATACACGACAATTCAAATTTTTCCATATCCCCTCCAACAGAGTTTATTTTCTATTGCTGTTTTTTCAAATAGTTATTATAGCTATCTTGGTGAGTAGGAAGGGATATCTTATTATGATTTTGATGTTAATTTCTCTGGTGACTAATGATGTTCAGCATCTTTGTATGTGCTTTTTTTGGCCATTTGTATATCTTTGTTGGAGAAATTTCTGTTCATTTGAAATCAAGAAGTATGAGTCCTTCAATTTTGTTCTTTTCAAATTTATTTTGGCAGTTGGAGTCAAGTTTCCATTTAAATTTTAGTTTTTTCTATTTCCGTAAAAAAAAAATGCCATTGGGATTTGGATAGGGAGTCTGCTGACTCTACATATTGCTTCTGTAATACTACACTGTCCGTGTAGCAATATTAAGTCTTCCAATACATAAAAATGGTATATCTTTCTACTTACTTTCTACTTTCATTTCTTTCAGCAATGTTTTGTAGTTTTCATCATACGAGTCTTTTGCCTTCTTATTCCTAAGTATGTTGTTGCTTTCGTGCTTTTCTAATGGGATTGCTTTCTTTATTTTCAGACTGTGCGTTACCACCATCATAAACCAGATTTCAATACCCCAAAGTGTTCCCTCTGGCCCTTTTTGTGAAATGGTATTTTTAAATTTAATTTTTACTTGTTTGCTACAAGTGCAGAGAAATACAGTTTACATTTGAATTCTGATTTTGTATTCTGAGACCTTGCTAAATTCACTTACTTGTTCTAGACTGTTTCAATTCTTTCTTTCCAATCTTTATGCCTATTTTTTTTTTTTTTTTTTTTTTTGCTCTACTGTCCCAGTCCCAGTGAATAGTGGCCTCCAGTACGATGTTGAAGAAGTGGTAAAAGTAGACAGCTTTGCCTTGCTCTTCATTTTAAGGTGAAACTTCCAATATTTCATCATTATGTATGCTGTTAGCTGTAGGTTTTTTGAAGTTTGCTCCATAAGGTTAAGGAAGTTTCTTCTTCTTCTTCTTTTTTTTTTTTTTTAAGGAAGTTTATTTTTTCTAGTGTGCTGAGAGTTTTTACCCTAAAGAACTATTGAATTTTGTAAAATGTTTTTCCTATATCTATTGAGATGCTCATATGATTTTTCTTTTATTCTGACAATGTGATGAATTATATTGATTGCTATTAAAAACAACCTTACATTCCTGGGGAAATTTCCTTGGTTTTGGTGATGTTGTATTATCCTTTTAAAAAGAATGCTGGGCTAAATTTGCTAATATTTTGTTAAGGATGTTTGTGTCTTTGTTCATGAGGGATATTGGTCTGTGGTTTTCTCTTCTGGTAATGTCTTAGTATGCTTTTGGTATTAGGGTTGGGCTGGCCAAAAAATTTAAAAATTGGGAAATAGTTTCTCCTCTATTCTCTAAAAACAGTCTGTGTACAATTGGTAATTTCTTCCTCACAAGTTTGATAGAATTTACCAGTGAAACCATCTGTGACTGGAAAAGTTTCAAGCACAAAAGTGTTTTAGTTGCACACTCGATCTTAAAAATCAACATGGAGAGCTTCAGATTTTCTATTTCTTCCTGTGTCAGTTTTAATAAATATTGTTTTTCAAGGAATTTTTAAAATCTAACTTGTATTTTTTAGCATAAAATTGTTTAAAAAACTATTAATCTTTATTAATCCTTTATGTCTATAGGACTGCTAGTGAAATTGCCTCTTAATCCTGATGTTTGAAATCTGTGTTTTCTACCTTGTTGACTTACTCAGTGAAATCAACTTCTATCAACTTCAAGGATCTTCTTTACATTTCTTGTAGTGTGAGTTTGATAGAGATGATTCTCAGCCCTTATCTAAAAATGCCTTATTTTACCTTAAATTTTAGAAGATATTTTTGGTAGTGTACTGATCCTAAGTTGCAGGTGTTTTTCTTATAGTATTTAAAAGGGTTTGTTCCATTATCTCCTGGCCTTCATTGTTTCTGATGAGATGTCAGCTTTAATTTGTAAGTATATAATGTATATTTTCCTCTTCCTTCTTTTAACAGTTTTCTTTAAACTTATTGCAACATTTTGACTACAAAGTGCCTGAGTGTGATTTCCTTTATATGTATTCTGATTTTGACTTGCTCAGCTTCTTCAGTTTGTGGGTTTATATTTGTTTTCTCTTGTTTAATCATAACCTGTCATTTAAATTTTGGCTGCCTCCCAGGAACAATGTCTTCTTCTATAGCAGACCTGTTCTTCTACCTACTTGCACCAGGCTAGGTTGACTTAACAATTAGGAGCTCATCTCCACCTAAAATTCAGTTGATCAGGGCTTCCCTGTATCTACAAGTCATTCACCAAATAGAAATGTATGATTCTTAGTTCATCTAGATTTATTTTGTTGCTGTTATGGTCACAAAGGCCTTTTGCATTCTTCTTCATCCTAATCCTGAAGAAGAACTGGAGGTGTTTCTTCTTATTCTCTTCATTCTCTATATAAGAAAGATTGTATTTCCTGCCCATAAAGTTAGATGTGGCCATGTGACTTGACTGACCAAATGTGTGAAGTGCAAATGCTTCTAGGCATATATGCTTGTGTATGACTAGACACTGTCACTCTGTGTTGTAAGCTGCATAATGGCCCCCCAAAATGTCCACATGTTAATCTCTGGAACCCATAAATACGTTACCTCATTGGAGAGAGAGGATACTGCAAATGTGATTATGCTGAGGGTCTTGAGATAAGATTATCATTGATTCTCTAGGTGGGCCCAGTGTAATCACAAGGATCCTCCTAAGAGGTAGGCAGAAGAGTCAGAGAGAGAGAAGATGTGACTATGGTAGCAGAAGTCACAGAGAGAAAGAGACAGAGATTTGAAAATGCTGCACTGCTTGCTCTGATGGGAGATGGAAAAAGGGCCATGGGCCAAGAAATGCAGGTGGCCTGTAGAAGGTGGAAAAGGAAGGAAGCAGATTCTCCCCTAGAGCCTCCAGAAGAAAAGCAGCCCTGCCAACATCTTGATTTTCATCCGTTTTAGACTTGGACTTCCATAACTAAGTCAGCATCTCTGTGTTGTCTGAAGGCACTTAAGTTTGTGGTGATTCATTATAGGAGCACTAGGAAACTAATACACTCCATCACAACAACAGCGTGCTCCCCTTTGTGGAGACTGTCAGCGGGCATTCCTGAGTGAGCAACACAGTGGAGCAGTCACCGGCTGCCCGTGGTGGACATGGAGCATGAGTAAGAAATAAAACATTGTCCTTTTAAACTATGGCGATTTTGGAAAGGTTTGCTTTTACAGCACAGCTACATGGGGGTACAAATCCCACATAAGAACTTTACCATGTACAATTTTGCTGTGGGGCCTGAAGACACTTCTCCATGGAGCCGGAGAGTTCAGGCCCCTAGAAGTGATGAGACATTGGGCTGTTCTGACAGGAACCTCAGAAGCAGTTTAGAGCTACTTCAGCAGGTCTGCTGAGGGCCTGGTATGTTACGGCTCCTCAGTGGCCAAGACAATACCTGCAGAGGTTTACATGTTCTGCTCCTTCTCTCAGAAAGAGCACCATCTAATTGGAGGGAGAGCTTGTGCGGGCAGGAAGCCCGGACGTGAATATAAGGTGTAGAATGAAGTATACCTCAGAGGGTCTGGTAATGCTGAACAGGAGTTACTGCGGGGAGGAAACTTGCTGACAGAAAACAGCATCTCTCAATCAGAAAGGAATTTTGCTAAATGTTGCTCTCAGGGGGGGCAGAGCTGAGGTCTTCACTCTACTTTGATGAGGGCAAGTCCAATAACAAAAGCAAAAACGAAGAAAACCAGCTGAAAGCATGTGCTTCTGCAAGCACGTACGTGGCAGGGTCTTCCCTGGGGTGTCTCTCTTTGCATCTAAAGAAGAGGGCAATAAATGTTCCCAAGGAGCCAGCTAAATGTGTTAAGATTCTGTAGTACTGTAATCACAACTGCGTGTTGCAGGAAGGGTGAAATGTGTTCATTGCCTTGGCTTCTAAGGCATTGAGGAATGTATTACATTTTTTAAGATTTCTCTTGGGATCCAGGAAATATCTAATGAATCATTTCATCTAATGCCCTGTGAGGGCTAACTGGTCCTAACCATAACTCTGGGCCCAGGAGAACATGGGGGTGGGAGTGTATTTTACAGATTCTGAAGTAAAAGATTCCAAGAGCTGGACTGAGACAGGAGTCAATGGGGTTGAAGGTAGCCAAGCAGGGTGTACCTTGAGGAGTATGAACCATGATCAGAGGAGCGAAAGGTAAAGCAGGCACAAAGAAAGCTCACCCAACACAGGGGAAGGTGAGGCAAGGAGCCGCTGGGAAATGGAGTCCCAATGGCTGAAATTAGAAATTTGGAATGAAGTCGAGACTGTGGGATGTGCTCAGTGAGATAAAGTCTTTCTTCATGAGGGGCTGGCCTCATGGCCTGGAAAAGGCTGTGACTCAGAGAGTCAGGAGGTGAGGGGACTTTTTGAGTTTCACATGGAGGAGGGCCCTGATTTATGTGGACACCAACCTCTTTCCACTCTTCCATACTGGCCCCATGTAAACCTTACTCATGAACTCTCCCTTATTCGCCTCAGGGCTTTTGCACTGACTCCTTCTCGTTGGAAGGTTCTTCCTCCACATACCCACTTGGGTCACTCCTGTTCCATCTTTTCTCAAATATCACCCTCCCTAGAGGCCTTTCTCAGAGCACAGTTGTAACTCTTCTGCCTCCCCTATCACTGCCCACCTCTCTTCTTTTTATTTTTCTGACTTTTCTTTTCTGTGGCACCTGACTTCTGGTACACAGTGAAATTTACTGATTTACTCTGTTTGTGGCTCATCGTCTCCTCCCGCTTAAGGGCAAGCTCCATGGAATGGGACTGTGTCTGGCCTGCTATATCTCTAGAGCTGTACTGGCCTAGAATGCCCGGGGGATGCCAGAAACCTGCTGCATAGGTGTCCCATAGAGGGGAACGTATTCCATGACCAATTCAGGTAACTGAGGGGCTAGCAGACACTGTACAACTCAAGTTAGGGCTGGCTGTCAACACTGTATGTGAGAATCCTGACACCCATTAGTGGCTGCCAGTTAAGTAATTTCAATCTTCTTTTAAAATATCATTACCTTTTCTAAAAGCTTGGGTCCTCTTACCTCTTTTCTGCCAAGGGTAGAAGCAGATATCTATGTCCCTAGCTACCCAGCTCAGAGCGCTGGCTGCAGAAGGGCCGAGTTGCCCTCCCCACCCCTTTGAGGGTCACATCTCTGCTTCAGCTTCTTCTTGGGTTATCTCTTCTCAAGGGGGTAGGAAAGAGTAGGGATCAGTGTTACACACCAACTAACCCCTCCCTCACACATACTCACACACACACTTCTACAGAGGGCCATGGTTTCTGAGGACACACTGCTCAAACATCTGCCATGATGCATGTCTCCCCCACCGGGCTCCCCAGTCTCTTCGGGTCCTTGTGCCAGGCCAGGACTACAGGCTTTTGGGAACCCTGTGACCCAAGGTGCTGAATCATGCAGTCAGCTTGGGTCATGTTTCCAGCCTCCCAGTGTCATAGCTAATTGCTAGGGCTCACGGCAATGACTTGCACACGTGTGTGCACACATGTGTGTACACACTCGCACGTGTGTGCACGCACACACACACACATACCCTCTTTCCTGAGGCAGGCAGCTCTCTTTCTGGTCTGTACAGCTGCTAGGTCCACCAAGCTGCCCTGCACTCCAGGCCACATTCTAGATTGTTCTTCATTCAACAGCCACAAGGGAGCATGTCCTTAATTTTTGTCCACAGGCACATGGTGGCTCTTTCAGAGTCTAGGTTTAGAAACAGATACTAGAGAGGCATCATGTCAGAGAGAGATGGCAGCTAGGGCTGTTAATTCAGGGGCTGGCTTCCAGGGGCACCATGAAAAAATGAGGAGATTAATCTCCTGCCCCTGCCTCCTGATAGCTTCTCTCTACTTGTTAAGGCTCCACACGTGTGAGCTCATGAGAATGCCACACAACCCAGCCGGCGCCCAGCATTCACTGTATTCTCCCCACTGCCTGGGGGAGGGAGGTGGGGAGAGGAGGCCTGGCCTTCTCATAGGCGGGCTAGAGGGCTATATACAGGGCATCATGGTCCATTCCTTCTTCCTGTCCAGCTCTCTCTAAGCCCCCATGTGAGTGTATGTGGAGATGGGGCCTATGAGGAGGTAAGTAAGGTTACATGAGGTCACAAGGGTGGGGCTCAGATTCCACAGGATTACTGCCTTTATATGAGGAGACACCAGAAGGGTGCCTGGGTGGTTCTGTCAATTGAGTGTCCAACTCTTGATTTTGTCTTGGATTGTGGTCTTGGGGTCATGAGATCGAGCCCTGAGTGGTGGGGCCCTGCACTGGGCCTGGAGCCTATTTGAGATTCTCCTTCTCCCTTTGTCCCTCCCCTACTCACATGCACTCTTTCAATCAATCAGTCAATAAACAGACACCAGAGAGCTCGCTCTCTCTCAGAATACACATGGAGGGAAATCTATGTGAGGACATAGTGAGAAGATAGCTGTCTGCAAGCCAGGAAGAGAGTCCTCACCAAAAACTAGCCCTGTCAGTCCTTGATCTTGGGCTGCTAGACCCCAGAACTGTGAGAAAATAATTTCTGTTGTTCAGTCACCCAGTCTGTAGTCCTCTGTCACAGCAGCTTGAGCAGAATAATACAGAAGCCACCATGAGATCAGCCCAGGATGGCTCGGTCTGTGGATCCAGGCTCTGGGGCCTCTGATTCTGAGGACAGCAGTCCCTACTGTGGTTCCCTGACCCAAGATGCAGGCCTGGGAAAGTACCTGCCTGTCCTGGCCTGCAGTATTCCCTAAGAATTTATAGTTTAGTCATCGAGGACTCTATTAATGGATTTTCCTTTCCCCACAGATTGATAATAATCTTCCCCAGATATCATGTTGAAGCCTGCAACAAAACCTCCTTCTTCAGACCCACCCCTCCACCCCAGAACACTGTGAAGAGACCACAGTGATTATCCCTATGGTCCCCCTGGTTCTCTGGGGGTACTGAGGAGGCATAGGTGGCCAGGACAAGGTCCACATGGGGCTTGTACAGGGTGGATCTAGGCAGAGGCCTGCTGGTCTCTGCTTGGAGAGGAACACTGAGAACTGCCCCCCTGGCACAAGTCATTCCCTGGGCCTAGATACCCTCTCCTCCTTCCTGTTGTCCAAGGCTAAGTTGGGGTGTGTGTGTGTGTGTGTGTGTGTGTGTGTGTGTGTGTGTGTGTTATGGTTCCTGGGTGAGGATGGCAGTTTACGGCACCGAGGCTACAGCTGGATTTCCATTAGGAACTCTGATGCTTTGGGGCTGAGGTCTAGTTGGATTACTTGGTTAGTTTAGTTGGTTTAGCTTGGGGTGGGGGAAAAGAGGGAAGAAAAGGAAGGATAAAGTGGAGGAGAAGAAGGGGTCAGGAAGAAAAGGGGGTACAGGAGTCACAGGAATCAAAGCACAGGGATGTCACAGCCACAGAGCCAAGCTGGGAGGGGACACGGACAGTGACACTTGTCATCTCTCTGAATGATGCTTCAGATGACAAGACATGTGAGTTCCCAATTCAGAGCCTCTGTGCTCCCAGCATCCTCATGGGTTTTGCTGTTAGGGCCAAATCCCAGAGGAGGGTAGTTATGGAGAAAAGTCTTTTTAGAGCCTTGACTCATTTTGGATTGTTTGGGAAGGCTTTTTTCAGCCCTGTGTGTTTTTGAAAAAGCAGCACAATAGTCAGGCTGACATCATCTGGTGTTAATGGGAACACTATAAACATTTCCACTTTGAATTAAAACCAGAGCATTATTTTACAAAATCGTTTAATGATTTGTTCCAGCATTCACCTAATCAGTGCAAATGCCAAGCAAGTGTTCAAAATGAAAGAAACCAATGTATTAAGAAATAGACGAATTTGTGGTAATGATAATAGTGACAACAAGCCCCCAGTCAGGCTAAGTACACAAGGTTCTGGACTTCTTCCAGGGGCTTCCACAGAGCCAAGGAATGTTTTTGCCGTTCACTTACACAGCTGAGCTGGCCCATTGCCATGACAGGCAGCTTTGTTTATTTGGTTTTCACTTTTCAGCATGAAATACAGTCCTGTCTTGATTCTCCTGCCTCTGGGTCTCTCTGAATGCTTTAACTAGAATCCTTTCTGCTAATATGCAGAAAGAATCCCTCCCCTGGGACTGGTGGGTACCCTGAAGCTCGACTGGGGCTAGGGGATCTGCACGGACTGTGGATTCGCTTGGCCAGGTCATAAATCAGTTTCTGAGTGAAACCTTTCCTGAGCAGGAAACTTTATTTGGGGATAGCACTGATTTGGTTTTTGAGCTCAGTGTGACTTGGTGGTAAGGCTAGGGGACTGCTTTATCTGAGGGATCTGTGCATGGGCTCTGACTGGTCATCACAGCCCCATGACACCGCTCATGGGCACCTTGGCCTCAATGTGCCCTCATAATCCCAGCAAACGTCCCCCTGAGGAAGGACATTGGCCAGAGGCTTGTTATCAGGCCTGGTGCCAGGATCAGCGCCTCTTACGCCTGCCCTAGCCCAGAATGACAGCGGGGGTGCCTGAGGAACACAGAGCAGACGCGATGCATCTCAGAAAGAAATAGGCTCTTAGAGTATGGGAGAAGGGGAAATAGGAAAGCAGAGCAGGGTGAAAGATGTCGGGTGTTTCTGGGTGTGCAGGGGGAGTTTACAGTTCAAGATAGAATGATCTGAATTTCTTAAAATATTAAGCTTGCAAAAACAGGCAACCTGGAGGTTGCACTCTTGGCTGTTTATCTTAGCGAAATGAAAACTTGTGTTCACCCAAAAACCTAAACAGGAATTTCCAAAGCCCCTCTATTTGTAATAGTCCCAAACGGGGAACAAGCCAGCTGTCCTTCACAGGGCGAACGATCAAACAAACTGGCACCTCCTCACTGTGGAATACTTACTACTCAGCAATGGAATGGAAGGAACTATTGAAACACCCACAACCTGGGGGAATCTCCAGAGAATTATTCTCAGTTAAAAAAAAAAAAAATCTATCCCTAAGGGTAGACTTACAGCATACCGTAAGTCCAGAGAGGCACTGATACTGTAAGTCTACCCTCATACTATATGATTCTATTTATATGACATTCTTGAAATGACAAAGTCGCCAGGGCTATGGAGGGGGCGGGGCCAGAGGGAAGGGGGCGTGGCTAGAAAAAAGCAGCAGGAGTGATACTTGTGGGGATGGAGATATTTCCTACCTTGACTGTATCAACTGTAAATATACCATATTTTTTACTTTGACAACAGTGTCCTGGTTGTGCTTTGGAATATAGGTTTGCAACATGTTACCACTGCAGGATACTGCGGGAGGAGCCCAGGAGCTCTGCCTGTTTTATTTCTGGTAACTACATGTGAATCTACACCTGTCTCACAATAAAAAGTTCAATGACTCCCAAAATAGGGTGGCCCATGTGGGTCCACTGAGAAGGTGACATTTGAACTAAGACTTGAAGGAGGTGGCAGAGACAGACAATGCGTTTATCTGGGTAGGCAGGGAAGATGAATCACAGGGGTAGCTGCGGCCAGACCACAGAGGCTGTGGTAGGCACAGTGAGGCACTCCTCGTGGTGAGGGGAGCCATGGGTCATTCTGTGCAGCACAGTGACAGAGGCCAACTTTCATTTTAATAGGCCCCCCCCCAAGCTGCTGAGAGGAGAACAGACTGTTGGGGCCTGAGCAGAAGCAGGAACAGTAAGGGGGCCACGACAGACACCCGGGATGCCCTAAGTGTCTCCCCTGCCTTGGCAGGCCCTGTCTGTGGCTTTCCTGAGTGAGCGTGCAGTTAGATGTTTGGGAATGCATGCAGGAGCCTCCTAAAGAAGCCCCTGTCCCCAAAGCCCAAGTCTCCATCAGTGACCCACGGAGAGCATACAGCATGGTTGAGAATGAGGATCAGAAAAGCGAAGACGGGCGCCTGGGTGGCTCAGTGGGTTAAAGCTGCTGCCTTCGGCTCAGGTCATGGTCTCAGGGTCCTGGGATCAAGTCCCACATCGGGCTCTCTGCTCAGCAGGGAGCCTGCTTCCTCCTCTCTCTCTCTCTCTCTCTCTGCCTGCCTCTCCATCTACTTGTGATCTCTCTCTGTCAAATAAATAAATAAAATCTTTAGAAAAAAAAAGAAAGAAAGGCGAAGACAAGGAACCACCAAAGGACAGGAACTGTAGGTTACAACTCAGCATTAAGCTTGGGGGCCCATGCGAGGCAGGTCTGGAAGCCTAGTGGTTTAGTGTGATAGAAATCAGAATGCCCTGGATGGCGTCCAGCATGTTCACACACACATCACTGAGCTTTTCAAGCAGGAATGCCTTCCACAGGTTCTGAGCACTTGCTGTGTGTTGGGGACCGAAGCCCCATAAAGAGAGAGTGGGGGTAAACCTGGCATAGCTCTTACACTCAGAGAGCTCACTATGGCCATAAATAAGAGAGCAAATAAATAAATAAAACAGTGACAAATCATAATAGAGGTTAAGAAGCAAACAAAGAATGGTCTGGAAAGGATGTGAAAAGTGAGGGGGACAAGAGAACTCCTGTAGGTGAAAGGTGACACTTGGGTTGAGCTCTTTAGTGGGACAAAGGACCAGGTTAGACAGTCCCCAGCAGAGGAAGTGGCCTATACGAAGGCCCTGAAGCAGGGAGGAGGTGGGACAGGGTCCAGAGAGGCCGTCACATGGCACTGTCACATTGCTCAGCCCACTTCCCATTTGGCCTCTCCCCAGGACAGTGCTTCATATTCAGGGCGCCAGCCTTACACTCCTGCCATTTCTGTTACAGAATCCCAGAGTTTCTTAATAGCCTAAGGAACAGCTGCATGTGCAGTGAGCATGAAAGATACTTTCCTCTATAAGGTATGAGATGCTGATAAGCGTAAGAAATTTTGGGCGATACCAAAAGGCTGTCTTGCAAAAATCTCAGTCTAAAAATGTGCCTGCTTCCCAAAGCCACTGGCCCCTGGCATGACCATGCAGTTTGGTGAAGGACATATGCAGGGAACCAGGATGATGGGGTGGAGCATGAGAAAACAGGCACACCATATTCTTCCGTTTCCTAGGACTACCAGAACAAAGTACCACAAACTGGGGGCTTCAACCAACAGAAATGTATCTCTCACAGTTCTGGAGGTTGGAAGCCCAGAATGAAGCCACCAGTTGGGGCATCTTCTCTCCGAAGTTTCCAGACGTGGATCCTTCCTTGGTTGTCCCAGATTCTGGTGACCCCAAGCATTCTGTGGCTTGTGGGAGTGTCACTCCAATCTCTGCTTCCATCTTGCCATAGCTGTCTTCCCTCTGTGTCCTGTGTTCCTGCGTCTTCACGTGGTGTTCTCCCGGTGTGTCTATCTTCCCATTGTCTTCCCTCTTCTTATAAGGACACTAGTCATGGTGGATGAGGGCCCATCCGAATGACTTCATCCTAACTAATGACATCTATAATGACCCTATTGCCAAATAAGGTCACATTCTGAGGTACTTGGGGTTAGGAATTCAACATATCTTTTATGAGGACACACTCAACCCACAAAGCAATACTGTGCCAGAAAAGGAAGAGTGGTTAGAAAGTACTGGGCAGCTGTTGGAGGGAGTCACAGATCTCACACCAAAGAAGCTGTTCTGAGCTCACATCCACACCCTGGGTCTGCTTATTCTGAATCATTCCCACTAATGCCTTTAAAAACATGTTTTACCCTAAGCATTTCTGTTATTAATTTTATGTAAGAAGTATTTTTCTGCTGCTGACACTAGGGAATTTTTGTTAGCGGTGCAGTCATCTACACTTCTGCCAGCCCAAATACCCGGTTTTCTCCCTGTCCTGCACCTCATGGCCATCACACTCTCCAGCTGAGAAGTAAGTGGGAGTAGGTAAGGCCAGCGCAGATCACAAAAGACCCAGCAAGCCAGCAGGACCTAGACTAGCTTGGTTAGGTAGTAGGGAGCCATCCAGTCCCTGGCAGGGGAATGATGTGGGAAACACAGACACTCTCAGGTCTGGGCAGGGCAGGATGAAGGGGACAAATCAGGAAGTGTTTGGAATTAAAGTATAGGTAAAAGGGTCAAGAACTGGGAACCATCCATATGAAGGTACAGATTACATAAAGCTCCCAGTTTTGTGAAGATAAAGATGAACCTTAGAGCTTCTCCCTAGAAGAGGCTCTTAAGGAGAGATGGCTTGGTCAGTGATGAAAACAGGAGCTCGCAGAAAGGAGAGCTTCAAGTAGAAGGAGAAGGTCAATGGCTTAAAACTTCACCAGAGACAAGTATGTGGTGGTTCTGATGGGAATGCCTTCCTTTCCACATGCCCTCTTATCCTCCTCAAGCAGGGATGGCTCTTTGTCCTGCTTCCAAGTCCTGGGATGTCTCAGTTATTCCCTGGTAGCCATATGGCCTCTGAGGCCAGGGCAGGATGTCCTCAGGTCCTGCAGCCCCTCTTCCCATGTCCTTATCAGAGCTAGGGCAAAAGGGCTGGGATGAAAAGAAGGAGTGGTCTTAAGGACAAGGGAAGGTGGTCTGGCTGAGTGCCTGAAATGGCCACAGTACTGGGCCATGTGCAGACTTCTACTTTCTCCTGGTGCCACAGATATTACAGCTGAATCCATTTTAAAGAGGATGGCAAATATATAAATCATGAATCCCCAGAGTTCTTCAACCCCTTGTAGTATACCAGGGCAATATTTATATTATGCCTCAATAACAACCATGGTCAAAAATAAATTCAGGATTCTTTAATTTAAACTCTAGCTTATTCTAATGCTTGTTGCTAAGTTAAAAGCTTGAAATAGGGCGCCTGGGTGGCTCAGTGGGTTAAGCCGCTGCCTTCAGCTCAGGTCATGATCTCAGGGTCCTGGGATCGAGTCCCGCATCGGGCTCTCTGCTCAGCAGGGAGTCTGCTTCCTCCTCTCTCTCTCTCTGCCTGCCTCTCTGCCTACTTGTGATCTCTCTCTGTCAAATAAATAAATAAAATCTTAAAAAAAAAAAGCTTGAAATAATTTTCTGCTAAAAAAATACAACTCTTGTTATTCAGATAAATAGATTTTTCAAATCAAAGTCTTGGAATCTTAGAAATGGGGTCCCTGGGTGGCTCACTAGGTTGAGCCTCTGCCTTTGGCTCAGGTCACGACCTCAGGGTCCTGGGATCGAGCCCTGCATCCAGCTCTCTGCTCAGCGGAGAGCATGCTTCCCCTCTCTTTCTCTGCCTGCCTCTCTGCCTACTTGTGATCTCTGTCAAATAAATAAGTAAAATCTGTTAAAAAAAAAAAAAAAGAAATCTTAGAAATAATTTCAAAATGCCTTTTGGAAAGCTTTTCTGTTTCTGACCATAAAATGTCAAAGTAACATTACAGTTTTTCTATACTTGATCTTAGCCAAAAAGCAAAGAAGCAATCCATTTTTCTAAATGAAGTTTTACATATTAGTATTTATTCACAGGTAAAATGATAATATGCCATGCCTAAAAATAATAAAATACATTTCTTTAGAAGTGTATTGTATGGGGTGCCTGGGTGGCTCAGTTGGTTAAGCATCTGCCTTTGGCTCAGGTCATTATATCGGAGTCCTGGGATTGAGCCCCACATCGGGCTCCCTGCTCGGCGGGAAGCCTGCTTCTCCCTCTCTCCCTTCCCCTGCTTGTGTTCCCTCTCTCACTGTCTCTTTCTGTCAAATAAATAAATAAAATATTTTTTAAAAATTGGACATGATTGTAAAAAACCAACCATTTCAGGGCTCTGAATACTGACCACAGGTTAACAACAAATTGAGAAACATATAATCATGAAAATCTATGATGATTCAGGTAAAAGCAGTGGAGACAGGTGGGTTCTTGCCTGAGACTGCCTCCACTCTTTATCCCAGCCCAATCAGCCTCGTTGTTTTGCCGGGACAGGACTGGCCTTCACTTGATCTGGAGTAAAGAACAGAAACCCACAGCAACAGCAAATGGAAAAAGCCTGCAGATCTCCTAACCTGAAGCTACTATCTTAGTTGGGATGAACAATATAAGACTTTGAGACTATAAGAAATTGAACAGGAAATCTTAGAAATGAGATAGCCATTGAGGTCTTGGTAAACATTCCACATGATCCTGCCTGTCTAGGAGCCTGTGCACATGCACAGACGAGACCGAGAGGGCTTAGAGTTAAGATAACACCAGAGGCAGAGCTGAAATTGCCAAATCTGAATACATCCCCCAATTCAAACACAGAGCCATAGTGTTTATGCGCCAACTTCTCCAGTCACTGAGTGACCACTAAGCTATGCAAACACAAAGGTGACCTACAAGAAGCCAGACCCCCTAACGAAAAAAATGCAAATAATAATTTAAGAAAACAACAACTGAGCAGAATCATCAAAGATAAACACCAGGTATGTGTGCATTTATGTGAGTGTGACAGATTCTATAGATCAAGTCCAGGCAAGCAGTAACAACTAAGAATCTCAGAGGATAAAAAGGACCTAGATTATTTATATGATCTAAAATATTCAATTTTCAATAAAAATGTATGAGTCATGCAAAGAAAAAAAAAAAAGATGTGTTACCATAGTTGGAGGAAAAAGCCAATGGAAACTGTATTTGAGTGGTCCAAATGCTGAATTTAATAGACAAGGACTTCAAAGCTATTATTTTAAATATGTTAAAAAAAAACAAAGGAAACCATGTTTAAAGAATTTGAAGAAAATATTATTAAAGTGACTTGACAAGTAGGAATATCAATAAAAATAAAATAATTTTAAAGGACAAATGGAAATCTTAGGGTTGAAAAATACAATAACAAAATGAAAATTTTATAATATGAGATCAGCAGTAGATTTGAGATACTAGAAGAAGGAATCAGTGAATTTGAAGATGCGTCAATAGAAATTCTCCAATCTAAAGAATAAAGAGAAAAAAAAAGAGTAAAGAAAAAAAAAAAAGGATCAAATTCTCAGAGACCTGTGGAACAACATCAAGCATTCCAACTGCATAACAGGAGCCCCAGAATGAGAGGAGATAGAAAAAGGGCAGGAAAAAAATTTAAATAAATAATGGTTGAAAACCTCTCAAATTTTATGAAAGCTTTAATCTACAGATCCAAGAAACCTAATGAACACCAATTAGGAAAAACAAAGAGATCTTCAATTAGTCATATCCAACTCTTGAAAGCAAAAAACACAGAATAAATCTTGAAAGTAGCAAGAGAAAAACTAATCATACGTAGGAGATCAAAAATACACAGGATGACTAAATCTTATCAGAAAAAAATGGAGACCAGAAAGCAGTGGAATGGCATATTTAAAGTGCTGAGAGAAACAATCGTCAGCCAAGAATTCTATATCCAGCAAAACTATCTTTCAAAAGTGAAAGTGAAATAAAGATAGTCTTAGATAAACAAAGACTGAGATAAAGTAAGACAAAGATACATGTCTTACAAAAAATACTAAAGCAACCCCTCCAGGATTAAAGAAAATTACTTCACTTGGTAACTTGAATCCACAAAAAGAAATCAGAAATTAATGCCAGAAATGGTAAAAACAAAACAAACAAAAAAAACACAGTAATTATAAAAGACTTAATGAATATACATCTTTTACTATTTTTTAGATCGTGTAAAATTATATAGAGCAAGTATATTTGGGGGTTTACAACATATATAGATGTGTTATATAGGACACTAAAGGCACAAAAGTGAAGGTGGGTAGGGACAAAAGGAAGTTATATTGGAACAAGCCTGCTATAATTTATGGGATTAAGTTAGTATTAACCTGAGGTAGGTTTTAATATGTTAAAAATACATACTGTAATTCCTAGAGAAAATACTAAGACTATAACTCAAAAAAATTGTTTAAAAATCAACTAAGGAGGGGCTTGGGTGGCTCAGTTGGTTAAGCATCTGCTTTCAGCTCAGATCATGATCCCAGGGATCGAGCCCCACATCAGGCTCCCTGCTGAGCAGGGAACCTGCTTCTCTCTCTCCTTCTGCATGCTTGTGCTCTCTCTTTCTCTCTCTGTCAAATAATAGACCAAAAAATCTTTTAAAAAAATTAAATTAAAAAGATTTCAAAAATCAACCAAGGAATTAAAGTTCTTTTGTTTAACATAAAAAAAGGAAGTAAAGGAGAAATAGAGAAACAAAAAAAAGACATAAGGCATATAGAAAATAGCAAAATGACACAAAAATCCAATCATATTATTAACTGCATTAAATGTGAATAGAATAAATATCCCAGTCAAAACACAGAAACTGTCAGAGTAGATAAGAAAGCAAATCCAACTATATGTTGTCTATAAGATACACACTTCCAATTCAAAGACACAAACATGTTGAAAACAAAAGGATATCTGCTCTCACACTCCTATTCAGCGTAATACTAGCCTGTACAATGAAACAAGAAAGATTAGCCAGATATAACACATGCAAACTAGAAAAGAAAAAGAAAAACTGGTTTTATTCACAGCATAATCCAGTATGTAGAAAATCTCAAGATAAAGACCAATATAAAAAATACTAATTTTTCCAATAAACTCACAATGAATAATCCAAAAACAAAATTAAGAAAATCTTGTTCACAACAGCATCCAAAGGAATAAAGTACTTAGAGGACTATATTTAACTTAAAAACTTCAAGACCTGTATGCTAAAAAGTACCGAACATTACAAGAAAAATGAAAGATCTATATAAATTGAGATATATTCCATCTTCAAAATGGATTGAAAGAAATTATATTGTTAAGATGTCAGTTTTCCCCAAATTGACCAACAGAATCTCCATCAAAATCCTGGTAGAATTGCTTGTAGGAATTGATAAGCCAATCCTAATATGTATATGAAAATGCAGAAGACCTGGAGTAGCCAACACAATTTTTTTTAAAAGCTTTTATTTATTTATTTGACAGACAGATACCAAAAGTAGGCAGAGAGGCAGGCAGAGAGAGAGAGGAGAAAGTAGTTTCCCCGTGGAGCAGAGAGCCTGATGTGGGGCTCGATCCCAGGACCCTGGGATCATGACCCGAGCCAAAGGCAGAGGCTTTAACCCACTGAGCCACCCAGGCACCCGCCAACACATTTTTTTAAAAGAACAACAAAGTTGGAGGACTCATGCTACCTGATTTCAAAACTTAACTACAAAACCACAGTAACTGAGAAATTGTGGTATTGGCACAAAGATGGACATGTAGATTAATGGAACAGAATTAAGAGTTCAGAAATAAATCTTTATAGTCAATTGATTTTCATCAAAGGTGCCATGGTAGTTTAGTTGAGGAAAAAAGGGTCTTCCATGAATGTTACTGAGACAGTTGAATATCCATATGCAGAAACGTGAACTAGGAACCTCACCTCACAAAACATATAACATTTAACCCAAAATGAATTATAGGCTTAAAAGTAAAAGTGACTTCTAGAAAACATTACAGAATATCTTTATGACCTTGGGTTAGGTAAAGAATCCTAAAATATTGCACAAAAAAAGTACTGTATGATGCCAAAGAAGTAATACACTGGACTTCATCAAAATGAAAGACTTTTAATCTTAAAAAGTTACCATAACGAAAACAAAAAGACAAACCACAATCTATAAGAAAATATTATCAAATCCATGTCTGATATAAGATTTGTATCTCAAATATATGAAGAACTCTAACAACCCAATAAGTCAAACAACAAAATTTTAAAATGGGCAAAAGATTTTAATAGCTATTTCACCAAGGAAATATCCAAATTATTAAATAGCACATGAAAACATGTGTCTATACAAAGACGTATATGTGAACATTTACAACAGCTGGGCACTTGGGGCTGACTCTGCCCCTGTTGATGCTTCTAGGGCTTCCTGGAAAGAGGAGAGTATTGGGCTGCCCTGCTGTGCTTGAATGGATCTGCAGTACACAGACCAAATCAATCATGAGTTGTAGTAATAAGAACAACACTATTATATAATCTATTTATTCCTGGCATCCGCGCCATTCTGCTCCACTACAGGCTCTGCCAGTCTCAAGGCACAGTGATGACCATCATGTTATCTAAGTTTCACTCACCCGGTGGTAAAATTCTCCCTAAGACCTTCCCTGGCCACCTAGTAAGCTCCTCACTATCCCCAGCTCACCTAACACCTCCTCACAGCCTCACAGTATCCCAGGTGGCAATGGCCTAAGCCACCCAGTCTGTTATTCACAATAGGATGCATCTTGGCTTGTTAAGATAGCATTCCTACTCTCCTTATCATTGTCTCTTTGAAGCAGAAAGATGTCATATCGCCCCGGTATGTCCTATAAAGAGAACAAAGGAGAGAGAAATGAGAGCATTTACTATGATTGAGTTCCATTTGCTGGGATTTTAAGAAATCAGTGCAAAACCACAGTAGCCAAGGAGGAGGGAGAAATGTGGTTTACTGAGATTTACTGAAAAGAAGGAATTTCTCTCATGGGACAACTTGCTTGGAAATAGAAGGAGATGAAGTTTAGACATGTGATTCTCATTACCAGCTACATCCTTTCAGACAGAAGGCAGATATAATTGGATCCATTTCTATTTTAATTATAATTCTTTGGCTTTAAAGAAATCACCAATGGAAATTTGCAAGCCACCACAAATGCTGCCATTTCAAATTCCCTGGATTTTAATGTGGCCTGGATTTCCTTCGGCCAGGCTGAGGCTACCCACCACAACTGATGTTTGTTGTTGTTACAGACCTAAAATTTTTCCCAAACAAAGATGAACTTCTCTTTCTCTTCTTTCCTCTCTCCCTCCCTCATTCTATTTTTCTTTCTGAAGAGAGAGAGGTTCTAAATTTTGCCAACCCTTTTCCCTACAAAAAACAGGAGAGAGAAAGAAGCCTTCTGTGATGAATGACAGCAGAGTACAGACACACAGGGCTTCCTTTTGTTCCTCCCACCCCAACCCAAGCTGGCCAGAGGGGTTCTCCAACTTGTCTAGATCTCAGTTTCAGGAGTAGTCACAAGTCCTGAGACTTTCTTAAAAATTTGGAGGCTTCTTATAAAGTCAGACTGTATAACCAGCACTGTGAAACCCTGGAGTTAAACATCACTTTAGCTCTTTCAAAGCTACTCGCTTTTTTCCATCAGTCTCTGTCTCAAAGACATTCTTGGCAGAGTTGGAAGGGAACCCTGGCACAAACAATCCTGAGGATAAGTGCTGAAGGCAATGCTGAGGGGCCATGCAGCCACCAAGAGAATCCCCGCTCCCGGGCCCTTGCTCCCAAGTCCACGAGAAAAGAGCTGGGCAACTATCTGAGGCCCAATGTCCATCCTGACATTGGACCCAAGGTGGTTGGTGGCTCACTGCACATGGCCTGCATGGGACAAAGGCAAGACCAGTTTTTCTTTTGAAGCTAAGCAAATAAATATAAGAAGCACAATCCATGTTGTAGCGCCATAGACATATTTTAAGCTAAAACTCAGAAGAAAGAGTTTTGAGGGTGCTCCAGAGTTTTGCTTGCTCCAGTTTGCCCTGCACTCAAATGTTTTACTCAAATTCACTATAATTCAACAAGTCTTAATAAGTTATGTTAGTGTGAAAGTAGAGCAGTATTTCTTTGTTTATTTGCCTGGTTGATTCCTTTATGTACATATGCAAGTAAAATAATTGGGACTACATCAAAGTAAAAGGCTAATGTACAGCAAAGGAAACCAGCAAACAAAAAGACAACCTACTGAATGGAAGAAGGTATTTGCAAATGTTATATCTATAATGTTAATATCTGAAATATATAAAGAACTAATACAACTCGGGGCACCTGGGTGGCTCAGTGGGTTGAGCCTCTGCCTTCGGCTCGGGTCATGATCCCGGGGTCCTGGGATCGAGCCCCACATTGGGCTCTCTGCTCTGCAGGGAGCCTGCTTCCTCCTCTCTCTCTGCCTGCCTCTCTGCCTACTTGTGATCTCTGTCAGATAAATAAAGAAAAAATCTTAAAAAAAAAAAAAACTAATACAACTCAACACTAAAAAAGTAAAATAAACAATATAATTAAAAAATGGGAAGGGGACCTGAAGAGACATTTTTCCAAAAAAAAAAAAAAAAAAAAAAAAAGACATATAAATGGCTAAAAGACGCAAGAAAAGAAGTTCAACACAACTCATCATCAAGGAGATGCAAATCAAAACCTCAATGAGATACCACCTTCAACTGCTATAATGGCTAAAATAAAAAATACAAGAAACAATTATTGGCAAGGATGTCAAATAAGGGGAACCCAACTACTCTGTTGGTGGAAATGCAAATTAGTATAGCCACTATGGAAAACAGTATGGAGGATCCTCAAAAAATTAAAGATACAATTCAGTAATTCCACTCCTGGGTATTTATCCAAAGAAAATGAAAACACTAATTGGAAAAGACATACGCACTCCTGTGTTTATTGTAATATTATTTACAATAGCAAAGATATGGAAGCAGTCCAAGTATTTTTTAATAGATGAATGGATAATTAAGATGCCTCACACACACACACACACGAATATTACCCAGCCATAAAAAAAGAAGAAATCTTACTATCTGCAACAACATGGATGGACTTAGAGGGTATTATGCTAAGTGAAGTAAGTCAGACAAAGATAAATATTGTATTATTTCACTTACATGTGGCATCTAAAAAACAAAACCAAGGAACAACAAACAGCAGAAATAGACTCATAAATATAGAGAACTGATGGTTGCCAGTGGGTAGATGATAGGCAAAATGAGTGAGGGGAACGGGAGATATAGGCTTCCAGTTACAGAATGAATAAGTCACAGGGAGAAAAGGTATAGAGAACATAATCAATGGAATTGTAATAGTTCTGTATGGTGATAGACGGTAGTTACACGGGTGGTAGGTATAGCATAACACAAGCTTGTCAAATCACTGTATTGTACATCTGAAGCTAATGTAACATTGTATATCAACTGTAAAAATAAAGACTAAAATGAGGTATCATTGTACATCAGTTATGATAGCAAGTTTCAAAAAGACACGAAATAACAAGTGTTGACAATAATGTGGAAAGCACCCTTGTGCACTGCTGATGGAAATGTAAATTGGTACAGCAACTATGGAAAACAGTATGAAGGTTCCTTAAAAAATAGCAGAAGTATAATCAAGCAATTCCACTTACGTGTATTTTTTTAAAGATTTATTTATTTATTTGAGTAATCTCTACATCCAACGTGAGGCTCAAACTCAAGACTCCGGGATCAAGAGTCACATACTCTACCAAATGAGCCAGCCAGGCATTCTCACTTATGGGTATTTACCCAAAGGAAACAAAAACACCAACTCAAAGAGATATATGCTCCCCTATGCTCGTCGCGGCATTATTTACAATAGCCAAGATACAGAAGCAACCTATATGATAAGTGAAATAAATCAGATAGAGAAAGACAATTAACATGATTTTCTTATATGTGGAATCTAAAAAAACAAAACACACAGAAACAGAAACAGATTCACAAACAAAGAACAAACTGGCAGGGGTGGGGAGTGGGTAAAATAGGTGAAGGGGATTAAGAGGTACAAACTTCCAGTCATAAAGTATGTAAGTCACGGGAATAAAAAATACAGCATAGGGAATAAAGTCAATTACTACTACAATAACTTTGTATGGTGACAGATGGTAACTATACTGACCATGGTAAGCATTTTGTAATGTATACAACTGTCAAATCCCTATGTTGTATACCTGAAACTAAAATAATATTGTATGTCAGCTACACTTCAATTAAAGAAAAAACATAGAAATTAGGGGTTAGTCCAGAAAAATTTAATATCCAAAGACAAATTTCAGAGAGAACATAGAAAACAGAAGGAAGAACACTGTCAAAGAAAGAATCCAAGGGGTGCCTGTGTGGTTCAGTGGGTTAAGTGTCTGACTCTTGATATCAGCTCAGGTCTTCATCTCAGGGTCATGGGTTCAAGCCCTGCACTGGGGTCCATGCTGGGTATAGAGCCTACTTTTAAAATAAAGAAAAGAAAAGAAAGAAAGAACTGACGAATCCACATATTATTTATGGAAATTTCTTAAAATCTCAAATTTAAAAAATGAAGGAAAGGACATTTGCTTCCACTCAAGATGGATTAATACGAGTATAAGAATAGGATTTTACACTCCTGACTCAAATAAACAAACAAACCAAGACACAATATATGAAACAACACGTTTAAAGATATTGGAGACTGGGCAATAATAAACATTAACCTGAGAGACAAGAACAAAATAACATGAGCTCTTTTGTCCAGCTTATTGCCTTAAGAGTTTTCATGCTGCAGTGTAGGGAGAGGGAATCCAGGCAGAGACTAGCAGTCTCCCTGAGTTGAGGAGTCACAGCTGAGAGTCATAGGGAGGCCAAGGTGGCTAGTGCTTAGGACAGAGAGAGAACCCCAGAGATGTGAAAGGGTCATCCTTGAGTATTTAGCAGAAAAGTATTTACCAGCCCAGGAGGAGAGGAACTGCCTAAGACTAAGGGAATAAAACTATCTGACAGGATTGGAGAACAGTGGCTGGCAGTGCCACCGAGCTGGGAACAGTGCCTATTCTCACCAGCCAGACTGGAAAAACTCATAATTCACAGAGCATTGAGCAGAATACTCAGAAAAGCCTTGCCTCAGTAATGGGAAATAATTAGCCCCAGACTAAGCACTACTCTGGGCTCACTAGAATCATAAAAATAAGACTTGAAAGGATCAGACTTTTTCTAAGAAATTTAACTACATGCTAGAGCAAACCTTAAGAATATTAAGAGTACAGCAGTAGAACAACAACAAAAGTACCTAGCACTCAACAAGGTAAAATTCAACGTCTGGTATTAAAATAAAGGTCAGCAGACAATGTAGCATGAAAATACAATTCACAACAAAAAAATTAATAAACTGAAACCAAACCACCAACAGCTGTCACAGATGTTAGAATAAGCAAAGCTATTAAAACAATTATCATAATTGTCTTCTCTATGTTCAAATTTTTAAATAGAAATGTAAGATATATATTTTTAAAAAGTACCTAAATCAAACTTCTAGAAATGAAAACTATGATGTCTGAAGTGAAAATGCACTGGATAGAATTAATGGCAGAGAAGACGGAGAAGGAGAAGGAGGAGAGGGAGGGTTGGGGAAGGGGGAGGAGGAAGGAGGAAGAAAGGAACTTTTGTGAACTGCAGGATAACTTCAATCAGCCTAACATACATATAAATGCAGCCTGCATAGGAGAGAAGAGAATGAGAGGTCCAAAATATTTGATTTCATGGCTGAAAGTTTCCCTAGTTTTTTGTAAACCAGTAACTCCAAAAATCCAAGGAATTCAATGAATCGCAAGCCTACGAAACATGAAGAAAACTACACCAAGTCACAAAATAATTTTTAAAAAACGGTGATGAGAAACTCTTAAAGGCAGCTGGAGAAGGAGGTCAGGGGAGTTATGTAGAGAGAGACAAAGGTAAGAACAAGAATTCTCACTGGAAACAACATAAGCAAGAAGATAGGGAGCAATATCCTTAAAATACTGAAAGAAGAAACTGTACTTTAAATTCTATACCCAGTGAAAATATCTCCTAAAAAATGTAGGCAAAATAAAGATATTTTCAGACATACAAAAGCTGAAAGAATTCATCTTCATCAGAACTGCACTACAAAACAATGTCAGAAGCTATCCTTCCAGCAAAAGGGAAATGATGTCAGAAATAAATCTGAATCTACACAAAGAAATGAAAGGCACCAGAAATGGTAACTAACTACATGGGTAAATATATATTTTGTCTTATTTAAGTTCCTTTAAAAATAATTGACGGCTTAACAAAAGTAATAACATTGCATTGTAGGGTTGATAACAAATGAATAAAGTGGATGATAAAGTCTAGAGGGGAGAAATATAAGTTTCTAATACTAAGTGAAGTGATACACCACTTGAAGGTAGATCATAGTAAATTAAAGATGTACAATATAAACCCTAAAGTAACTACCAGATATTAGAGAAGAAAAGATTTATGAAGTTGAAGATACTTGTTTGTGGCCTAACAGTGATCTGTTCTGGAAAATGTTCCATGTGCACTTGAGAAGAATGTATATTCTGCTGTTTTTGGATGGAAGGTTCTGAATATATCTGTTAGATCCATCTGGTCCAATGTGTTACTCAAAGTCACTGTTCCCTTGTTTATTTTCTGTTTGGATGATCTATCCCTTAATGTAAGTGGGGTGTTTAAGTCCTCTATTATTACTGTATTATTACTGATTTCTTCCTTTGTTAATGTCTGCTCTATGTATTTGGGTATTCCCATGTTGGGAGCATAAATATTTACAATTGTTATATCTTCTTGTTGGATTTTTCCCTTAATAGTTATGGAATGTCCTTCTTTGTCTCTTGTTACTGTCTGTTTCAAAGGCTGTTTTGCCCAAAATAAGTATTGCTACCCTGGCTTTCTTTTTATTTCCATTTGCATGATAAATTCTTTCCCATTCCTTCACTTTCAACCCACAGGTGTCTTTAGGTCTGAAATGAGTCTCTTGTAGATAGCATATAGATGTGTCTTGCTTTTTATCCATTCTGCTACCTTATGTCTTTTGATTGGAGCATTTAGTCTGTTTACATTCAAAGTAATTATTGATAGGAGCATACCTATTGCCATTTTTGTTTTATGATTGTTTCATAGGTCTTTTCTGTTCCTTCTCTTGCTTTCTTCTCTCTTGGTTTGCTGGCTTTCTTTAGTGATTACTTGGATTCCTTTATCTTTTTTTTATTCCTTTATCTTTATTCTTTACATATATGACTAGTTTTTTTAATATTTGAAAGTTATCTAAATAAATTATACTTTTATTTATCTTTATTTTTGAAGTATGAAATGCTACATGAATTTGCATGTCATCCTTGAGCAGGGGTCATGCTAACCTCTGTGTCATTAGTAGATGTGCTGCCAAAGTGAGCACTATTTTTTATATTTTTAAGTTTTAATTTAAATTCCAGTTAAAACTGGAGTTTAGTTAACTGGAATTTAAATTAATCCCCTTCATCTATTTAACCCATTCTCCACCCCCACCTTTCTCATCAGTCTATGACTGGCTTTTGATTTGTGGTTGCGATTAGGTTTGTATAGAACATCTTATGCACATAGCAGTCTATATTAAGTTGATGGTTGCTCACATTTTAACACATTCTTCATTCCTCTCCCCTCCATGCTTTGGGTGTTTGGTGTCATACTTAACATCCTTTTGTGAATCCCCTGACTGAGTTTTATAGAAATACTTAGTCTTACTTCTTTTCTGCTTTTTACTTTTCTTACCCCTACTTACGGTCTTTCCTTTCCACTCAGCATCCCCTTTAATGTTTCCTGTAGGGATGGTTTTAGCAGTCATGATTTCCTTTAACTTTTGTTTGGGTAGCCTTTTATATCTCCTATTCTGAATGTGATCCTTGCTGGATATAATATTCTTGGTTGCAGGGTTTTTGTTTTCTTTTAGGATTTTAAACATATGCCATTTTCATCTGGTCTGCAAAGTTTCTGCTGAAACATCAGCTGATATCCTTTTGGGGTTTCCCTTGCATGTAACTGATTTCTCTTGCTGCTTTTAAAATTCTCTATCACTGTTTTTTGCCATTTAAATTACTGTGTGTCTGGACCATACTACTATGATCTGGACCTCCTTGGGTTGATTTTGGTGTGGCTCTTTGGGCCTCTTGCATCTCGATTTCTGCTTCCTTCTACAGATTCAGGAAGTTGTCAGCTACTATTTCTTCAAATAACTTTTCTGCCCCCTTTCCCTCTTTTCTCCTGGGATACTTGCAATGCAAATATTATACTCAATGGTGTCACTGAGTTTCCTTAACGCTCATTTTAAAATTATTTATCTCCCATTCAGCTTGATTGCTTTCCATTACTCTGTCCTCTATGTCGCTGATTTTTTTTTCTTTTGCTTCCTCTAGTCTATTTATTCTGTCTACTGTATTTTTAATTTCAGGTATAGAGTTCTTTATCTCTGGTTGGTTCTTTTTTATGTTTCCTATCTCTTTGTTAAGAGTCTCACTGAGGTTCTCCACTCTTTTCTCAAGTTCTGTGAGTATCTTTATGACTGTTACTTTAAATTCTCCATCAGGCATATTGCTTACCTTCGTTTCATGCAGGTCTCTTACTGTGATATTTTTAGATCTCTTGCTGTGATTTTTGTCCTGTTCTTTCATTTGGGACCTATTCCTCCTTTTCTTCATTTTGTCTAACTCTTTGTGTCTGTTTCTATGTGTTAGGAGTGTCAGCTATTTCTCCTGCTCTTGAAAATAGTGGTGTCATGAAGATGAGATCCTGTAGTTCTCTGTAGTGCAATGTTCCTTGTCCTCTGAAACTTGTCACTTCAGAAGTGTTTCCTATGTGTTGTGTGCACCCTGCTATTGTGGCTGAGCTGCAGCTGCCTTCAGTCCAGTCATCTGCAATGGCTCTCTTTGCCTATTGTGGGCAAGCTTGGTCCATGTGTTGTTAAGGAGCCAGTCTGGGACTGATCTGAGCTTGAGTTAAGTCAGAACAGGCATTTATCAGGATGCAGTAGTACAGAATTACAGGGTATTTTCCCTATGTTGCTCCCTGAGAAGCTTTCATTAGTGAATGGGGCCTAGAGTCAGACCAAATGTGTGCCCCCAGCCTACAGATGGCAATACAGTCAGACTGGTCTGTAGTGATCCTCCCCTCTCCCCAGGGAAGAATCCCTTTGGAGTGGTGCTGGCCCCTGTCGGGGCTGCTTGTACACTGCTGGCTTGTGGCATCGCTTTGGATGGGGTCTAGCCAAGGCATATTGGAGGGAGGGTCAGCAGGAGAATGCAGAGGCAGGGCACCCAATGGCAGCAAGGTCCACACAGGTTCACTGTCCCAGGTGGATACACAGAAGTATGTGGAGGCTGGGGCTGCAGTATTAGCAAGGTTTAGGTGGATCTGCTATGGGAGGAGACCTGGAGACAGGCCTAGCTGCTGGGGGGTGGGGTGTGTCCACCAGAGAACAAGGGAGCACTGTTAGCATATTAGTTAGCCATGTTGGTGCAAGACTGGTTCCCACTGGTGTCCTTATGTCTAGGCTAGGGGGTAGGGGGAGGGAAATGGCACCTGCCAGCTCATTTGTTCTTGCAAAAGTATCGCAAAAATCCCTTCCCTTCCAGCATACACTCTGAGATTAGTAAACAACTCTCCCTCCCGTATATGCCACGCATTTTTCAAACAGCAGCTTTTATGCTATATTTCCATTGAGCATTTTTGTGCCATCTCTTTAAGGGTGAGGACTCAGTTTTCTCTCAGCAGCTGCCCCCCACTGCTCTCCCAGGGCTGATTTTTAAAGTTCCAAGTGTTAAGCCCTGCTGATTGTAAGAACTCATGAAATTACACCCTTCTGGTTTTCAAAGCCAAATGTTACGTGGATTCATCTTCCCCATGTGTGCTCCCTGGTGTGAGAGTCTGTTTCTCTCCCCTTTCCATACCTGCAGCATCCCTCCCCCCACCACCCATGGACAGCAGTTGTCCAGTTAGCTCCCAAAGCATCCCTGCCCTTCCTACCCTGTTCACTGTGACTTCTTCTTTATATTTAACTGTGGAAAATCTGTTCTGCTGGTCTTCAGGTCATTTTCTGGGTTATTTAAACTGATGCAGGTGTTACGGCATAGTTGTATCCATGGGATGAGGTGAACTCATCCATCATGGTGAACTCAAGAGGTGAACTCATCCCTCATGAGGGGGAGTAGGGTCTCCTTACTTCACCATCTTCCCCAGAAGTTTCCCAGATTTCTGTTGTTTTAAGTCACTACATTTGAGGTTAATTTGTTATGCAGCAATACTAAACATAGACCTAAATGTAAAACCTGAAGTGACAGAACTTGTGTGAAAATTCTTTATAAATGAGTAAGGCAAAGGTTTCCTATACAACACTTCTTACATACAATTTCTTTATATACAACAATGACCTATAACAATTTGACAAATTAGAGTTCTTCAACAAAACTTCTGCTTTCAAAAAACTCTATTATGAGAATGAAAAGACAAGCAAGAGACTGAGAGAAAATATCCACAGATTACATATCTAATAAAGGAGTACTACATGGAACATATAAAGAACTCTCAAAGCACTATAAAAAAATACAACCCATTTTTAAAAAACAGGCAAAGGATTTGAACACAGCTCACTGAATAAGATGTATGGAAAACAGATAAGCAGATGAAAAGATGCCCAATACCTTTGGCAAATTAACAAGGGAAATGCAAATTAAAACCACAAGATACATCTACACACCTATCAGAATGGCTAAAATTATGAAGAGTGACCATGCCAACTGTTGGGAAAGATGCAGAGGAACTAGAACTCTTATATACTGTTCATGGGAATTTAAAAAGATACAAACACTTAGAAACACAGCTTGGTAGCTTCTTAAAAAGTTAAACATATATCTACCATATGACCCAACCATTTCACTTCTTTTTTTTTTTTTTTAAAGATTTTATTTATTTAACAGACAGAGATCACAGGTAGGCAGAGAGGCAGGCAGAGAGAGAGGAGGAAGCAGGCTCCCTGCAGAGCAAAGAGCCCGATGTGGTGCTCGATCCCAGGACCCTGGGATCACGACCTGAGCCGAAGGCAGAGGCTTTAACCCACTGAGCCACCCAGGTGCCCCAACCCAACCATTTCACTTCTAAATATTTACCCAAGGGTAAAGAAAATATATATGCTTGCAAAAACTTTTACACAAATGGTCATAGCAGTTTTATCTGTAATAGCTCCAAACTGGAAACAACCCAAATGTCTACCAAGTGTGAATGGATAAACAAATTTGTGGTATATCCATACAGTAGAATACTACTAAGCAATAAAATGGAACAAACTACTGATTCATGCTACAATATGGATAAATCTGAAAACTGTTATACTGAGTGAAAAAAGCCGGACAATGTGTGATTCCATATATTAAAAAATTCAGAAAATGCAAAGGACTCTTTCGACCTATAATGAGTGAAAACAATCACTGGTTGCATCATGTGAGGCATGGGGAGGAATAGAAGAAAAGGATTACAAAGGGGCACAAGGAATTTGAGGTGGGTGAATTTGTTCACTATCACTATCTTGATATTGGTGATAGTTTCATAGCCTCATTCAAATGTCAAAGCCTGCCAATCTGCACATTTCAAATATGTGCAGGACTTTGTATGATGGTTTTATAAAGCTGTTTTAAAAAATGCTGTTAAACATGATGGAGCACCTGGATGGCTCGGTCAGTGGAGCATGTGACTCTTGATCTCAGGGTTGTGAGTTCAAGGCCCATGCTAGGTATAGGGATTACGTAAAAATAAAGCCTTAATAAAAAAGCTGTGGAAAGAAAAAGCTGATAAACATTGGGGAAAAAAACTATATAATTTACATAAATAGATATGTATATAATAACAATGCTTTAAGAATTTGGTTCTTCCACGGGACGCCTGGGTGGCTCAGTTGGTTGGACGACTGCCTTCGGCTCAGGTCAGATCCCGGAGTCCTGGGATCGAGTCCCGCATCGGGCTCCCAGCTCCATGGGGAGTCTGCTTCTCCCTTTGATTTCTCCTCGCTCATGCTCTCTCTCACTACCTCTCTCTCAATAAATAAATAAAAATCTTTAAAAAAAAAAAAGAATTTGGTTCTTCCAAAATTAAACTATAAATTAAATGCAATCCCTATTAAAATTCACCAAGAGTTTTAAAAAAATTTATAAATTTATTCTAAAATTTAACACAATAAGGCTTCTCAAATAGTCAATTTGATCATGAAAAGCAAAGAAAGACAAATTGTCCTACGAATTAAATATGAAGACATACTATAAACTGTAAAGTTTTAAAACAGTGGAAACTCACAAGGGAACAGGCAAATGGACCACTGTACAGAACAAAGGGTTAACAAACAGATCTAGGTATTACTGGACCTGGTACATAATCTTTTTGCTTTCACACTCTGCCGGAAATAGAAAGCATCATAATGAATGAGTTGGGAAAACTGATTCATTATGTGCAGAAAAACAAAGCAAGGTCTTCATACCACTTACAAATAAGAGCCTTTGTTGGATTAAAGAGCTAAATATTAAAGGGAAAATTTAAGGGTAATAGCAGAAATTCCAGGGATTATATTTATGATACTGAAGTTTATAGAGAATTCTTCCCCAAAAAGGCCAAACCATAAAGCAAAAGGATATATGGACTTAAACACATCAAAATTAAGAACTTCTATTTGACAAAGGTCTCAACAGACTAAATTTTTTCAACAGCTGACAAATCAGGAGAAGATATCTGCAATGCCAGAAACTGGCAAGGTCTTAATACCTGGATCCCACGTTGTCCAATGTAGTAGTTAGTAGTCACATTTGGCTAGTTACATTTAAATTATAATTAATTAAAATTAAATAAAATTTAAAATCCAGCTTCCTTGGTTGCGCTAGTCACATTTCAAGTACTCAACAGCCGCTCATGGCTAGTGCCTAACTTATTAAGAGGGCACAAATAGAACACAATTCCAGGGGCGCCAGCCAGTGTGGCCCAGTCATTAAGCATTTGACTTCAGCTCAGGTCATGATTTCAGGGCCCTGGTTCAAGCCCCACATAAGGCTACCAACACAGCAGGGAGTCTGCTCCCTCTCTCCCTTCCCTTCTGTCCCTCCCCCGGCACACACACATTCTCCCTCATGTAAATAAATAATTTTTTTTTTTAAAGAACACATTTCCATCATCTCATAAAGTTCTACTGGACAGTGCTGCTCTAAAAAATATATATGGAAATCTTGCAGAACACAAAAAAGAAAGGATTTTTAAAAAATTTTTTAAAAATTAGATTTCACCTAATTAGAAAATTGGCAAAAGATATGAATAAGGCAAACCCAAGTGGCTAAAAAGTATGTGAAGAAATTTTCAACCTCGGTAACGAAAGAATGAAGCATCACTTTATACTCATTTGATGGGCTAAAATCTGAAAGTTGGATAATATCAAACATTTGCAAACTTGAAGGAAATGGAACTTTCATACTTTGATGGTGATAGGAAAGACTTGTGTAACTATTCTCAACAGCAAGCTGTTACTATCTAATGCAATTTTATGTGTACATACATCCGTGACCTTGGAAGCCCCTTGTATCTACCCTGATTGGAAAGTTCTACAATTGCGCACAGCATTTAGAAGCAGAGCACTATACCAAATGTATAGTGGAAATTTTAAATCAGCAAAAGGGCTGTAAATTAAAGTTGAGGAATTTTTTTTTCCCTCCAGCTTTCTTGAGGTCAACTGACACTTAATATTGTGTAAGTTTAAGGTGTACAAAGTGTCAATTTGATACATTTACATATCACAAAATGATTACCACCGTAAGTATTGGCTACCACCTTCACCCATCATATAGCTAGGATTTTTTGTGTGTGAATACACTGAAGATCCACTCTTCTAGCAACACTCAAGTATATGATGCAGTATTATAGCTATAATCACCACACAGTTTATTAGGGTCCCAAATTTGTTAATCTTATAACTGGAAGTTTGTACCTTTTATCCAGTATCTCCCCACTTCCTCCACCCTCCAATCATCCCTGGTAACTAAACACTCTACTCTGTTTCTCTGAGTTTGACATTTTTAGATTCTACATACGTGATATCATACAGAACTTGTCTTTCACTGGTTTATTTCATTTAGCAGAACGTTCTCAAGATTGATCTAAGTTGTCACAAATGGCAGAATTTCCTTCTTTCTCATAGCTACATAACATTCCATTGTGGGTGTATCTGTATATATTCCTACACTTATACCTATCACTTCTTTGTCTACTCATGTGGTGAAGGACACTCAGGTTGCTTCCATATCTTGGCTATTGTGAATAGCACTGCAATGAACATGGGAGTGCAGATATCTCTACAAGATCTTGATTTTCATTGCTTTGGATATGTACCCAGAAGTAGGATTGCTGGGTCATATGGTATCATAACAGAGTCAGACTCTGGAGGAGAGGGACAGATGGGAATGGCACTCAGAGGTGAGGAAAACACAATTACAGCAAAATGGAGCTCGTGTTGACTGATTAAGACAGTATGGGGATATAAGGAGTATTCCTGCCCTGGTGGAGACAGAAAGGCAAAGGTTAGGACGGCAAGTCCTAACTCTTAGGACTTAGAAAGCTCTTAGCTCTTAGAGAGAGAGATAGTAATTCAAAAGGTCAGCCATATGGAAACAACTTTGAAGGGGAACTTCTGTATTTTCCCTTCACTTACTAATTTACTGTCTAACTCTAGCCCCTGAGGAACAAGTCAAAGAGGAAATAAGATTCTTTGCAATTGGATTCTTTAAAAGTGGTAATCTGTAATACTTCCTCTCAAGGGAATCAAAGTATAGTGCAGGTTGAAGCTGATACTTATCTAAATTTAATTTCATTCATAGTAAAGTACCAAGAGACAGTATGATTTATACATATTGGGTAGAAGGAGGAAAATGTGAGAAAGACTTTTAGTAGTAGTATCCTACCAGGAAACAAGGATGCCACAAACAAAAACAGCTTCAGTATTTCCTATCACTTGTAGAATGAGATCATTCACCATCCTGCTCCTACTGACCCTTTCAGACTCAATTTCCATCCCACCCCTAGTAATGGGAGCTCAGCTTCACCCACAGAGACTGACTCACTATTCTACCAGTAGTCCTTGAGATTTTCTAACCACCTGCCTGGAAAACATCCCTTGCTCATGACTCATTAGTGGCCTGTACAATCTTCACCCATCTCTTGTAATTCTTTCTTATCCTAAATTAATGTCCCACGTACTAACTATTAAAGCACTTGCGGTCTACACCATCTGTTGACTGATATTTTCTTTTAAGCATTTTGAAGATGTCAGTCTATTGTCTTCCAGATTCCATTGTTTCTCCTTGGAAGTCAATTATAAATTTATGGCTTAATACCTTTGATCCATTTTTTAGAATTCTCAACTATTAACTCTTCAAATACTGCTTCTGTCCCACTCATCTTATCCTCTCCTTATAGGATTCTTTTCCATAATTTCTTTGTCTCTTGTCTTTAATTCTGCAGTTTTTGTCTTTTCATCTCTCAATACTATATTCTGGATATTGTCTTCCAACCCATCAAAAAGTTATTAATTTTCTCTTCATCTATCTATTCTGCTATTAAACCCTTCCACAGAGTTACTAATATCAATTGTTTTACATACAGTTCTAGAATTTCCCTTTCGTTTCTTTTTAATAGTTTATATTTATCTATCAAAAGACTGTCACATTTCATCTCCCAGTGAATGCAGCAAGCACAATTATTTTAAAGTCTGAGTTTTATAACTGCATTCTCTAGATCTCCCATGGGTCTCTGGTTTCTGCTGATTGTCATTTACATTGTTTTTTTTCCTTTGCGTGCCTGGTCAGGTTTTTTTTCCGCAGGTAAAATCCACACAACATGCAAATAACCATTTAATGGCAATTCTGTGCCACTCAATACCTTCACAATGTTGTGTTAACACTACTTCTATTGAGTTCCTAAATATTTTCATCACCCCAAAAGAAAACCTTCTACCCGCTAAGCAGTCACTTCCTATTTTCCGTCCTTCCACTCCTGGAAACTACCAATTTGCTTTCTATCTCTATTTATGTCTTTATATTAAGTGGGTTTCATGTAGGCAGCACATAGCTGGGTATTACTTTGCTTGGGTACACTTCCCTGTACTGTCACCTGAAAACTCTCAAATAAGCTGGAACACTCATTTGTTTCCTTGATCTCAGGGATCACTGTCTTTTGTTGCCTGAGGTCCAGTCTCTTCAAAACCATTGTTTCATATATTTTGTTCATTTTTCTTTCTTTGGTTGTTTCAGGTAGGAGGGCAAATGCAGTCTCTTGCTACTCTACCTTGGCAAGGAGCAGAATTCTGCCCTTTTATTTTATTGAGGATTTTACTTATTTATTTGAGAGAGAGAGAGAGAGTACAGCAGGGGGAGTGGTAGAAGAAACAGACTCCCTGCTGAGCAGGAAGCCAGATGCCGGTCTCAATCCCTAAACCCTGGGACCCGAGCCCAAAGCAGATGCTTAAAATGACTGAGCCACCCAGGTGCCCTGAATTCTGCTCTTTTAAAAGACAATTTATGTCTTTAGTTTATCAGTTAAACTCATCCTGTTCAATTTAAAATTTGATAAATTCAATTTTAATTTTAGTTTTTTTGAGGTATGATGTCATTTGATCATGTTTTTACCAAGACATTCACCACTCTGAAATCATTCCGTTAACTTACATTTTAACAAAATATGTCCATTTCTCCCAAGTTAACCTCCTTTGCCTATAACCAACAAGTGCCAGACTCCACACTTTCTTTTTCCCTGGGAGCCGGTGCAAACTGCATGTGTTTATGACTAGGTGTCTCCAATCATCAGACTAGAGCTCTCTATCCTAAAACTCGGGTCATTCCCCTAGAATATCCATAGAACACTTGGCCTCTAGGCAAGCCTCTTCAGAGCTGTGGGGTGGGGAGGGGGTTTGGTTTTGTCTTAAAATCCAACATACCTTTTAGGTGTTGGTAGATTTTTAGAACTAATTTTCAATTACATGAAGATTTTTCTGAGTTATTTTCTCCTCTTTTCTCGTTCTTCAATAATCTATTTATTTTTATTATTTATTTATTTTTGTCAACCACCTGTAGTGCTTCCAAATAATCCAGCTCTGTGCACTGCACTCCCCAACCCAGTCTGTCCTAGAGTGGAACTTTGGCTAAGAACTACTGGCGCTGGATATACATGTGATCAGGTGCCATCACAGTCTTATCAGAGGTGTCAAAGCTCGTCATGTCGTCCCTACCTATGACTGACTACATACCGCGCTGGCCTTAACATGTTAGAACCAAGGACTGTTTAAACATAAAGTGGGCTTTTTATCGATGCTCAAACCTCGCCCATCATAAAAACACCTTCCCTGCAGTTATTGCCCCATTTCTCCCCACCCTTTCTCAGCCAGAGTTGTTGAAAGAACTGCCTGCACTTGCCTCTTCCATTTTCTCACACCTAAACTGATTGCAATCTGGCTCTATACCCCGCCCCCAGGTTTCATGAGCATCTCTCAAGGCCTCCTGCAATTGCCCTGTAGGTCTTATCCTGCTTGCATGGGTAGTGTCTAATACTGCAGACTCACACCCTTCTCTTCCCCTGCTTCTCCTTGACTCCTCCACTCTCCTTCTACCCCTCCCTGTGCTCCCTCTCTGTTTTGCTGAAGCCCCTTGTCTTCTTCCAGGAAAATCCAGAGGCTCACGTGGCTTTGAGGACCTCAACCTTGATGGAAGGACTGGGGTGAAGAATGAAGACTCTGTAGACCAGGAGTGTGTGCCAGGCCTTGGACTAGATCTTCAGCAGATTTCTGGGGAACAGACTGAAGCCAGCTGGAGGACAGTGTGATGCTAATGACATGGCAGCTGCTCTCAGGTGTGGCACTGAAACACTGACAAGTCAGGATCCCTGTGGATCCAGAACAGGACATTCCCACGGAAAAAATTATAACATCTGATATTTCATGCAAACACAGAGCAGTATATTAACCTAGAATACTGAGTAAGGCTTCATTGTCTCAAAGTGCTAAGAGAAGTATGATTTATATGTTGAAACTCCCCTCCCTGGGGGGAAAGAGCCATTCAGATGTGTTGTTCCAGTTTACTTTATACATGTATTCGTAGTACAGAGAAATGACAGAGGACACTACCCTTCCATAGCTGCTGTTTCAAACACCAGGACCTATTAAAAATGATTGTGTCTAATTACCAGCCTCAGCCATCCATCAGCCATGAAGAGCCACTTGGCGAGCACTAATGAGGCACCTTGCTAGCCTTTCCATCAGACAAGTAATTCTCTCCGCAAACGAAAGAGTAAAGGCAGAAGAGCTGAAGGAAAGCACAGGCCATCCAGCCTCACTCCCACTGCAGCATGTCCGGTCCTAAGGGCCCTTGGAGGGTGTCAGTGATGGTGAGAGTAGGTAAGGTCCGTTTGTCCAAGATTGAGACTGTATAATGGTCCAGACCCTGGTCAGTTCAGGGTGTGTGTGTGCATGTGTGTGTGTAGGGGGGGGGTGGGGTGAAAGGTATAAAGCTTAATAATTGAATATTATACCACAGCATTCCAGTTCAATTCAGCATCCAGATCAATTTCCCATCTGTTTGTCCTCCCTTGAAGTGGAGCTCCCTAAAAGTTCATGCCCAGAAGACTTTATCACGTGTGACTCTACTTCGACTGATTTCTGTTTCTTTTTTTTTTTTTTTTTAAGATTTTATTTACTTATTTGACAGAGACACACAGAAAGAGAGGGGACAGAAGCAGGGGGAGTGGGAGAGGGAGAACTAGGCTTCCTGCCAAGCAGGGAGCCCGATGCGGGGCTCGATCCCAGGAGGCTGGGATCATGACCTGAGCCGAAGGCAGAGGCTTAAGGACTCAGCCACCCAGGTGCCCCAACTTCTGGCTGATTTCTACTCCCCTCATCATGCAGCAACTTCGGCACCTGACTGACTGAACCAGTCCTCTCCACCAGTCCTCTCTCTGCTGTCAGTTCCATGCCATGGATGAGCCACCGCACTCTGGCTTCTCAGTCCTTCCCATGCTTCCCATCCTCTCCCTCTCCCTCCATAACAGCTCAGCTACCGTGATGCCCACATTCTAAGGGATGCCCAGATCCCTGTTCTCACAAGTGAATGTACCACCTTCAGAAGGCTGCTTCAAAGACTGCTGTTCTGACACCGCCATTTCCCGTGCTTCCCACTCTACGGAATCCCAGTTCCGATACTTGGACCCATAGGGCCTGGTGTGCAGGGCCAGTGTTTCATTTTCTCTCTCATCTAGCTTAGATGGTGGTCCAGCACATCAGCCCTTGTCTTCTGATATCCTTAACTACCCTGCAGCTCTCTTCTACCCCAGCACCAGTTAACCGGAACCATTCAGCCATCAGACCTGAGCAGCAAGGTACCAGAGACAGGGATGCCATAGCCAGGAAGGTTCTTTCACAAATCTCAAATGACCACTAGCCCTGCCAACGAGGTTCCCCCCACACCTTATACAAAGTCACAACCCCTTACTCTGAACAGTCTATTTCCCACCTTCCCCTTTCTGTCTATTCCCCTATCCCATCTCAAGCTTTGCTGAGACCCACTGTTTCCAGGGGGAAATGAAAGCCCTCTGCTCCTATGAGTAGGGCCAGAACACTCTTGGGCTGGATCCTGCACCAGAATAAAGGCCAGAGCCACTGCCACTCCTTATGGCCACTCCATGGACTCCTAACTCTGGCACAGAACACCAGGTTGGCCTTTCTGTGGAGCAAACAAGCTTCATGGGGGTGGGGATCGGAGAGCATCACTCTTTTCCCCTATGACGGAGCTAGTTCTTCCCTGCCCTGTGCAGAAACACGGACAGCAACTAAGATTTTTTGGTTCCTTATGAGTAACAAAGGTCCTCTAGTCACTGTAAATCCAATAATTCAAGTGTGGTGTCTATATAATAATAATAATAATAATTAACTTTTTAAAATTAGTTTCAGGGGTAGAATTCAGTGATTTATCAGTTGCATATAACATCAAGTGCTCATTACAGTAAATGCCCTCCTTAATGCCCATCACCCAATTACTCCATTCTCCAGCAACCCTATTTGTTTCCGAGAGTTAAGCGTCTCTTATGGCTTGCCTCCCTCTCTGTTTTCATCTTATTTTATTTTTCTTTCCCTTCACCTATGTTCATGTTTTGTTTCTTAAATCCCACATATGAGTGAAATCATATATTTGTCTTTGACTTATTTCACTTAGTATAATACCCTCTAGTTCTATCCACATGGTTGCAAATAATAATAATAACTAACTTTAAACTTCATGCTTGGGCTGGGTTTTTCCTCCTCTGCCATGACACTGGAAGGGGGCAAAGTCCTAATAAATTTCTCTTTTCTCTCCAACCTGTTTCATGATGTTCACTCCACCCTTTGCCATGGCTTCTGACCCCATCCAGGGTGGAGGTGAAAGTGGGGCAGGACAGTTCTCACACGATTTGGAATTCTATGATGATCTGGCATCAGCCCTCCCCAGGAAGTGAGTGCTTTCCTTCCTGAGGTAATTTTGTGAGGTTTTCAGAGATTCCATGGAGTGTGTGGATCTTTTTCTAGCCAGTCACTCAAGACCCCTTCCTCAACCTTTATGTGTCTGATTGAGCCTCAGACCTTACTCTGCTGAGGGGTTCTACTCATCAGTCAGCCTTCTAGGTTGGGATATAAAACAGCTTTCTCACTGGAGTGGCCCAAGTCTGGTTCTTGGGAAATACTCACACATTCCCTCTGCCCCTACCAACTGTGGCAGCACAGGCCCCTCCTACACAGCCCCTCTGGTTTCTCCCTCTACTACACTGGCTAGGACCGGCACCACCAGCAGCTCTTTCCGAAATCCCTTCTCATATCCAGCCTTTTTTCAGTCTTTTAAACTCTTCTTTAGGTCAGAGATAGGGAGTTAGCTGGGATCACAGAATCAGTCTTTGGAAACCTCCCTTGTAAGTAGTCTTGACTATACCTGGGAAAGCAGCATCTATCATTCAGCCCAAACTGGGCCAATTCAGGCTCCATTTTCAAACCCTGCCATGCTAGACTACACGTGCAACGAACAACGGGTTGACTCATGGCTGCTGTTGTTCTAAAGCTGAAAAGCAGGAAAAAGCCGAAAAGCAGAAATGTCCTACGGGGTGCTGGGCAACCTGATCAGTTCAACACATCAGTGAGGATTCAGCCCTTCCTCAGGCCCATTGAAGCTGCCCTGTTGCAGGCTGTATGAGATTTCGCTCCAGAATAGAAATAAAAACATTTGTATACAACAGGTGGTTTGTCATGGCAACCAATATGGCATCTTTGGGCACGTTTTCATACCTAGAAACTCAAATGTGAGCAGAGGTGGCAGTTACTCCTCTGGTTTGGTCTGTGTGCCCATTGGTCTGGGGCTGACTATCCAGATGGTGAAGCCACTGCACCCAGAACTGAAAAACTCACTCTTTCAAGCAGAGAGGAATTCAGTGCAAAGAGCGCTTTATATAGGTATTCCAAGGACTGGGGTGAGGTGGAAGTTGCCAGAGAAGGAAAGGAGAGATGAGAGAAGCTATAAGGACTGAGTTATAAACCACGACCAGCACATATGGCAAATTATATTTGACAAAGTCAGAAGACGGAGCCTGAAGGAGCCTCTTAGAGATAATTCAGGCTTCCCTTGGCAATCTCACTTGAGTTTTACAGATGAAGAAATAATAATAATAATAACTACATTTTTTTAGTATAGACACTTAGTAAATACTACTTCATTTCTTACCTCATTTATTTTTCGAGACATTCCTAGGAGGTAATTACTACCACTACCTTCATTTTACAGATGAGGAAACTGAAACTCCAAGAGGTAAGTTCACTTGCCCTAAATGCCCTGGCCAGGAAGGGAAGCAAAAGGAGGACAGCCTATGCATTAGGACCCTTGATTTGGTTTGATTTCCATGACACCATTATATGGCACAAAGGAAAAGCTCAATTAAAAATCCTCTCCCAGTAACATTTGAAACATAGTACATACCTTTCTACTTCTCAAGTTCAGTCCAAAGCAGAGCCGCGGCTTTGAAAATACTTGTATTCAATTGAAATGCTAAGAGTAGAGCTTGAAGAAGCCATAAAAGGAAAAATGGAAGTATGGAAACACTGGCAGCTATATTCATGAGAACCCTGTGGTTTTGGGGAGTCCGTCTGTTTCTGGGCCTTCAGAGAGGTTAGCTGACTGGGTGACAGATGTGACACCATGGGGAAAGAAGGATGACAATGCTGGTGGTGGGAGAGGAGAAGAGGCGTCGAGACCAGGGAAGCTCAAGAAAGGAAACAGGCTAAAAGAGGAGAACAGTTGGTCAGAGAAGCTTAGAGGTCCTGCATAAGAAGGTAGCCAAGGCTTTAGGTGAGAGTAAAACTTCAGATAAGTGGGGAGAGTCCTGAAGGAAAACACCAGTCTCTAAGAGGAAAGAGCCCTGGACAAGGAAACAGTCTCTGTGAGGAGAGGGTGAAGTACACCAGAAGACAGCCATGGGGGTGTGGTGGGCAGGGCAGTGTGGGTGTGTGCAGAGGTCAGGGAGCCTGGAGTGAACATAGAACACAGCAGCTGCAAGAAGCAAAGAAAGAAGAACAGACCTGGCTCTGCCCAGTGTTTGCAGGCAGAGTCTTGGTGGTGAAACCTTTCCCCCCCACCCCCAAGTCTTCTAGAGTACAATCGCCTGCATTCCCAGGGCCATGCTGGGCCCTCAGGGTTCTCACAGCTGATATCTCCATGTGCAGGCTATTCCATCCCCACTGCCTCACCCAAATGCATCACTGACATTTCTCCCAGCTGTGCCCCCCACCACCACCATTCCAGCCTCTCCAGAGGAACACCCCCAACTCATGATCTGTAGGACTCCTTGGGCCCTTAGCGTGCCCTCCAAATATATTGCTCTTTTCCCCTCTGGGATCCCATTAGATTCTGGGTGCCTTGAATCACTCCTTCTTTGTCTGGACATCTCTTTAGTAGTGCCCTGAACTCAAAGATCGTTGTTTAGATGTTAACAATAGCAGTTTGTCGGGACACCTGGGTGGCTCAGTGGGTTAAGCCTCTGCCTCTGCCTTGGGCTCAGGTCATGATCTCAGGGTCCTGGGATCGAGCCCCACATCAGCCTCTCTGCTCAGCAGGGAGCATGCTTCCCCGTCTCTCTCCACCTGCCTCTCTGCCTACTTATGATCTCTTTCTCTGTGTGTCAAATAAATAAATAAAATCTTTAAAACAATTGCAGTTTGTCAACAATACCAAAATGGAAGTACACGGTTGGCTGGTAACAGCCAGCGGCCAGCAGTGAAACAATGGAATTGAAAATCTTATTCATCTTGTGCCCTCTTGTGGAAAAGAGGGCAAAGACACTATGTTACCGCTTGGGAAGCTAGGGATTTACTTCTTTCCCTATCACATCCTTCTTCTCTAAATGTAGTTATTATAAGACAGTGTTAATGAAGAAAAATAAGTTTAAATATAAATGTACTATTCTATGTTTAATTTTAATGTAATATTGTTCTATATTTAAACATAACACAGTATATCTAAATACAGTTATAATATTAATGAATCATGATTACCAAATTATGATTTATGAGTTCAAAAATACTGTTCAGAGATGAATCAGGAAGTACTGTATAATTATATGTTCTTTCTGGTAACATCCTTGTATGTTTTTGCTCCTGGAAAATCATTACATGGCTTCATTTTTTTTTATTTGCTTAGTTTTCTAGGTACTTAACAAAATTAAAGCCCCAACTCTATACTGAAGCTATAAGGTCCTTTAATTTTTTTTTTTAAACAAATCTGGAAACTCCAACAATACTACTTTAAAAGTTGTTGGAGCTCTCTTCAGTGCTGCCGCTCCGATGAGATTAATTACTTATCCTCTCCTTCTCGCACAACACTAATCATCCTGGAATTCCACACTTGCTTGTCTTTTCAGTCTTTTGAGGAATAGAAGTTCAGAATTTTAATAAGTCAAATTCATAATTTTTCCCTTTGTGACTGTGCTTTTAGTGTCCTATTTTTGTTTTATGGCTTTAAGATTTATTTATTTGAGAGAGAGAACGTGTGCACGCGCACGTACACACACACACACACACACTAAGGGGCAGTGGGAGGGGGACAGAATCTCAAGCAGACTCCCCCACTTAGCAAGAAGCCCGATGTGAGGCTGGATCTCACATCCCTGAGGTCATCACCTGAGCCAAAATCAAGAGTCAGAAGCACAACCAACTGAGCCACTCAGGCTCCTATTTCTAAAATCACTCTCTATCCCAATACCTTGAAGACATTTTGCCATATTATATTCCAAAACCTTTATTGTTTTGCTTTCCACATTTAGGTCCACAACTGACTTGGAAATGATTTTTGTGTATGGTGTGAGGTAAGAATAAAATTTTATTTTACTTTCTCTATATATTTAATTGGGCCACATAATTTATTAAAAAGACCATCTTTCACCTACTATTCTGCAGTGCTATTCATGTTAATCATCAAATAACTGTGTATGTGTGAATCTATTCCTGGAATCTTTAATCTCTTCTGCTGATATGTTTATTATCCTTACATTAATACACTGTTCAAGTTACTGCAGACTTTTTTTAAAAAAAGATTTTATTTATTTATTTGATAGAGATCACAAATAGGCAGAGAGGCAGGCAGAGAGAGAGAGGAGGAAGCAGGCTCCCCGCTGAGCAGAGAGCCTGATGCGGGGCTCGATCCCAGGACCCTGGGATCATGACCTGAGCCAAAGGCAGAGGCTTTAACCCACTGAGCCACCAGGCACCCCTACTGCAGACTTTTTTTTTTTTTAATTTTTACTTATTTATTTGGCACAGAGAGAGAGATCACAAGTAGGCAGAGAGGCAGGCAGAGGGGGCGGGGGAAGCAGGCTCCCTGTGAAGCAGAGAGCCTGATGTGGGCTTGATCCCAGGACCCTGGGATCATGACCTGAGCCTGAGCCGCCCAGGTGCCCCTTTACTGCAGACTTCTAATACATCTTGACAACCAATAGAGCAAACCCTTCCAATTCATTCTCCTTTAAGTGTGTCTTGGCTCTTCTCAACTCTGCATTTCTATATAAATGTTAGTATTAGGCTTTTTTATTTTCCAGAAAAAGTACTGAAATTTTTATTGGGATTGCAATACATCTACAGATAAATCTACAGATGATTTTAGAATAAATTTTCATTTCACAGTATCAGGTCTTCTAATCCTCCTAATCATTCAATTTATTTTGGTCCTCTTTAATTTTTCTCAATAATTTTTTACTGGTTCCTGAATAATCTTCTCTATAAATTTCATTTTATAGACTCTGTTGGATTTTTTAAAATTGTGATGAAATATACATAACATAAAATTTATCATCTTAACCATTCAGTGTATAGTTCAGTAGTGTTAAGCATATTCATGTTGTGCAACCGATCTCCAAAATTCTTTCCATCTTGCAAAAACTGAAACTATACCCATTAAACAACAGCTCCCTCCTCCCCCTCCCCCAGTCCCTAGCAACCTCCATTCTATTTTCTGTCTCTATGAATTTCACTGCTCTCTTGATTCCATTCATGTAAGTGGAATTATATAGCATTTGTCTTTTTGTGACTGGCCTATTTCACTTAGCATAATATCCTCAATATTCATTCATGTTGTAGCATGTGTCAGAACTTCCTTCCTAAGGCTGAATAATATTACATTGCATGTATAATACCACATTTTGTTTATCCATTCATCTCTCAATGAACACTTGTTTGACTTCCATCTTCTGGCTATTGTAAATAATGCTGCTATGAACAAATACCTCTTCGAGACTGTTTTCAATTCTTCTCAATTTGTACCCAGAAGTGGAATTACTGGATCACATTTTTAATTTTTTGAGGAACTACAGTATGTCCTTTTAATTCTTCTTACATAATTATTTTTAAGTAATGGGAAAAGTCATATTAACAAACATTATAGAGTATATTTTTAAAAGAACTTTATGTTAATCCAAAGAAAATATTTTATAAAAATCATTGCTATATACAAAGCAAAAATTGATGAGTTTTTTTTCAATTCCCAAGTGGTTTTTGAGACATTGGCTTTTTTTTTTTTTTTTTGAGACATTGACTATTAATGTCACAAGTACTCGTTAGTTAAATTAGGTTGGGAAACACTGTATTACCTGAAAGTGAATTTGCAGCAAGAAGCAGATTAACCTGTGAGGCAAGTGAGTAAGGACAGCTATTTAATTAAGATATATTTATTGAGTGTGTATTCATATACGTGTTTTTGATGGATAACAACAAGAAAGAAAAAGAGATGTAGTCCTAAAAGAACTTAGGATCTGGTGGGTTGGGGCTGGTGGAAAGGCAGCATAACACATCAAATAATTAGAGGAAAATTATATTGAGTATAATTAGGTGCTAAAGGTGTGATGTAGTCAAGTTCTACAGGGGAGGAAATCACTATAGGATGAGGTCATTGGAAGAAACTTCATGGTGAAATAAGCTGGGCCTCAAATTTGGGCAAAGAAGAGACATTTAAGACTCAAAGAATTAGGGCACCTGGGTAGCTCAGTGGGTTAAAGCCTCTGCCTTCAGCTCAGGTCATGGTCCTGGGGTCCTGGGATTGAGCCCCACATTGGGCTCTCTGCTCAATGGGGAGCCTCCTTCCCCCCCTTCCTCTCTGCCTGCCTCTCTGCCTACTTGTGATCTCTGTCTGTCACATAAATAAATAAAATCTTAAAAAAAAAAAACAAACAAACTCAAAGAACCCCTTTAGCAAAAGCGCAGCAGTACAACTGAGGACAGCCCTGCGGCTCTTTGGCTCCCCCCTTCTACACAGTTATCGACTTCTGTGCATCAATAAAACAACTCCAATTTTTCTTGTAACAAAACACAGCTATCTGTCTTAAAGGTAAAGTTCTCACCTTCTCCTCAAAATACGGAGATACACAGCCCAACAGTCACTGTATTCATCACTGGTAATCTCAACTACTCCTCAAATTCAGGCGGAGTCCCACTGAATATTGTTACCTAATGAGTACACTGTGAAGTTAACTTTCGACTCTAGGTACATGAAAGAGAAGAAACTGGTCAGCATATAAAATGAACACATATGTTTAACAGAAAATATACAATGCTAATGCTGTCCTGGTTTCTGTGATTTGCTGGGAGGCTGCCAATGAGAACTGTATCTCCCTTCTTCCACTCCCCAGTCCACATTTCCTTCATCTGGAGTGACCCAAGCCATCACTCCTAGGCACCTCCAGCTAACTCCCTGGGTCTCACAGTCCTTCTTGTCTGCATTTATAGGAGCAACTTGAGTTCACCTCACCTAGAGTGACTTTTTTTTTTGGCCAGCTGGTTCAATGGTATAAGTAGTCCAAAATGTCCAGAAGGCATTCTCACTTTCTAGTTCAACTGAACCACTGTGTCTGCTAGTGGAAGCATTCCTCCCTTGGAGACTATGACTTTCAGAACAGCATTGCTCAAGGTTTCTGGGGCAGGAAAAGTAATTCTGCAAATGGGTATTGAGTTTAAAAGTGAGAAGAACCCCTCCCACTTCTAACCCTGGATGCCCAGATCCATATGTTCTGGCTATGGGGGCAAGAACACCCTGTAACAGTTGCTGATTCGAAGCATGTACCATATCCTGTGAGGTAGAATCACATTCTTTGGGGGTATCGTCTCCCAACTGGCACCACAAGTGAGTCTTCAATAAGCCATTTCATCTCTCAGGTAGGCCATCTGCTCCTAGGTAATGGAATATGTGGGTTAAGGCCACTGGATTCCATAAGCATGAGCCCCATGCTGTATTTCCTTAGCTGTGAAATGGACGAGAAGCAGTGCCGTGCAGAATACCGGCGGATGGACAAAGGATTCCCTAAGTACACAGACGGTACAGCTGGCTGAGGTATTGTGTTGAGGGTGTGGAAAGAGTCAGGGGAAATGTTCTGCTGGGTCCTGAAGAGCTGCGTGCTGAGCTTGTCAAGCCAGCACACCAGAACCAGGACGGGAAGCCCCTTTCTCTTGTCCTGTCTTTCCAGAGCCTCCTACTGACAAATATTAACATCACGCTTGTTGGTAAAAGAAAAATATTTAATAGGCCCATTTCAAGTTTACAGACCAGGCAAGGGGTGAGTTTCAATAAACTGCTAGCTGGCAAAGGACTGTAATGGGTTGAACAGTGTCCTTCCAAAATTCATGTCTACCTGGAAACTCAAAATGTGACTTTATTTAGAAAATGTACATTTTTTTTGCAGATATAATGAGGTTTTTAAAAAAGATTTTATTTATTTATTTGACAGAGGGAGACAGTGAGAGAGGGAACACAGCAGGGGGAGTGGGAGCAGGAGAAGCAGGCTTTCCAGTGAGCAAGGAACCTGATGTGGGGCTCGATCCCAGGACCCTGAGATCACAACCTGAGCCAAAGGCAGGCACTTAACTGAGCCCCCCAGGCACCCCTGCAGATGTAATTAGTTAAGATGAGGTCACACTGGATGAGAGTGGGCCCTAAATCCAATGCTGGTATCCTTTTAAAAGAAGATGAGACAGGGAGCCACACTTAAACACAGAGAGAAGGCGGCCAAGTGATGACAGAGGCAAAGAATGCCAGCAACCATGACAAGCTGGAAGGATACAAAGAAAGACTCTTCTCTAGAGCTTTCTGAGGGAGCGTGGGCCTGTTAACACCTTGATTTCAGACTTCTAGCCTCCAGAACAATGAGATAATACATTCTTGTCGTTTTAAGCCACCAAGTTTGTCGTAATTTGTTATGGCAGTCCTAGGAAACTCATACAGCACCAAAACATTAGTTCCAGTTTGGGGAGAACCAACTCATACATGAATATCTGAAGCCCTATGCCTCGGGAGAAAGGCGAGAAGCAAGACCCTATATGGACAATGTGCTGAACACCTGAGATTATAGCAGATTCCGAGATTCTACCATATAGCTTTCCTCTCATTAGGCTTTACTATCTTACCAGACATGGTTCATGGTATTGCAGGAAATTTCCAATGTCCGTCTCTTCACATGAAAATGTCATGAAGCCATTATGCTTTATTCCAATGTATCCTCCTGCAGCCTCTCTCTGACCCACTGGGCTCTCCTCATGGGTTATCTGTCTTCCCTGGTAAGTGCTGTCCCTTGAAATCTATCTGAGCAGTCTATTAAATTTCAGAAACCATCCCTTTTATCAGTTTGATCCTCTTTTTATTCATGTATTTATGGAGCATGAATTAACTAGAAATCACTTGCCAGCTACCTTAAAGGGAACAAATAACACAGAGAATACAAGGATGAACGAGACACAGACCCTGTATGACATGCACCTGAGCGACGCAGACACATCTTGGAAGATCCAAGATTTCTACTGGGGAGATGGTGGTGCTCATCCAGGAGATCAGGAGGAAAAAGAGGCGAGTGGAAAGGAAGTGAGGAAGAACTCATGTTGAGTTTACATTGCCTGTGAAACAAACAAGGAGTGTCCATAAAGTCCTCTCTATGGGGAGGCGGCTCAAGAAAATGCTCGGGCTTAGGATATAAACCGGAACTCATTTGTTTAGAGATTGTATTTGAAGGCATATATGTGGAAATAGAGAAATAGCCCAAAGAGAGCCCAAGTGTGAGAAATGCAGGAACCAAAGGCAGAACAACAAAGAACATGAATAATATGTGGGATTGTTGAAGAAGAGGAAGCAGTGTAAGGAGGGCTCAGAAGAAGGAAGAGAACCGGAAGACAAAGGGGTAATGAAGGACAGAATTAAAAGTGGAAGAAGTACTGTAGTTAATAATGTGAAGTGCCGGCTTCCTGGGTGGCTCAGTTGGTGAAGCGTCTGCCTTCGTTTCAGGTCGTGATCCTGGAGTTCTAGGATGGAGTCCTACATCGGGCTCCCTGCTCACCAGGGAGCCCGCTTCTCCCCTGACCTCTCTCCTCCCATGCTCACTCTCTCTCTCACACAAATAAATAAAATCTTCAAAAAAAAATAATGGAAGTGCTGAGAAGATAAGGACTAAAATAAGTGAATTGTATGTATTTGGCAATAGGGAAGACAAGTGAGGGGCGAAGGGTGCAAGCTCCTTACAGAAGGCTTAAAGGAAATAGGAGGTACGATTGTGGTTTATTCCTGTAACTGATGTTATAATACACATAATGGAAAAGTCAAATTGGTCTATGAGACCTGGAATGGACAAGGGCAGTCCCTTACCCCATCCCACTACTAAGTCCTGCTCGGCAGAACTACATCCAACCTTCTATTTTTATAGCTGTTTCTATGGGGATTTACTTACATGTTCTAAATAACGTAAGACAGCCATCTCTTTTGATATTTGACCTTTATGTGTTATTAAGTTCATATTATGGAATAGAAGGATTTAGCGCTCTTATACAGCCACATTACCTTCATACACAGAATTGTCAAGACCCCCCAAACCTCCCAATATACTTCTAACTTATTTTGGTTAGATCAGATTTCAGTGTTCACATTATAATGACTATGTACGTATTATTCATAGTTAAGCCTTCCAATGAACTATAATTAAATTTCTTGCACACCATTTTGTTTGCCTGGACTTAATGATAAATGAGTGTGGTTCCCCCCCCCCTTAGCTTACTCTTCTATGTAGTCATCACTAACCCTGCCAACATTGCAAACTTTCAGTCCAAAGCATGTATCAGCGATGGAACATAACAAACACACCCAGTACTCTATCTGAAGTACTTTGCCGCTTGGAGGCATGTGCCTTGAGCTCTCCATCTTCTTAGCTCCAAAACTTTCACCTAGGGTCTCCTTTGTCACCCTCTCGAGAATTTCCCTCATTACCTACTATGTTGAATCCCCCATCCAGCTTTTCTTACTATGATTACTCTCTCTTTTGGGTAGACCTCCAGTAGCCTCCTGAGAAAGGGTACATGGGAGATGATTTTTTTTTAATACTTCACATATCTGAAAATGCCCTTATTCCTACTTTGAATATCATTCATCAGGGCTTAAGTTAGAAGTCAATTTTCCTTAAGATTTTGATGGCAGTGTCCATCATCCTCTAGACTGAGAAGTCTAATATCATCCCATTTTACAATTTTTATTTTGCAGTTAGATTCTGGAAGCTCTTAGGATCTCAAATTTGTTCTATATTTTGAGAAATTTCGGAATGATACAGGTCTTCATCCTTTGTGCTGTGCATGCAAAAGGCTAGCCCTTTTAATCTGTGAATTCTCATGTTTCAGTTTTGGAACATTTTCTTGGAAAACCTTTACTTAAAACTCTGCCTTTACTCAGCATCACATCACCCACACTGGGGAATGGGGGTCAGAACTCAGCCCTTATGAGTCATTCAAAGAATCCATACTAGGAAAGTGTATATCATCTTTAGGTTGTTTGATCATCTCCAGAATATTTGGTAAAATGGGTTCTACTAAGAATCTAAGGCAGACTTCACCTCAGAGACATTGCTGAGTGGGCAGTTAAAAACATCTCCACCCATTTCTGTGCAATAATTAAACTAGTTTAAATAGGAGAGGAAATGGGCGAACTAGCTGATGGGTATGAAGGAGAGTGCTTGTTGTGCCTGACAACTGGTGGCGTATGGAAGTGCTGAATCACTATGTTATACACCTGGAACTAATATTACTATTTAACTAACTGGTTAATAGTTAACTAATAGTTAAATAGTTGATATTTGAATAGTTAATAGTTAACTAATAGTTAACTATTAGTTAATAGTTAATAATAATGCCCTGAAAAATGAGTGTGGGATAGAGATAAAAATAGAAGGAACAATTGAGTATCTGTTTAAAGATCATTTAGAGTACCCATTCCCTTCCATGCCTCAGCTCAGTGGATGGCTACCATGTCTACTCACCTATGCAGAAGTCTACAATTTTCTTCTCTGGAAAGGTCTCTGAACTGTAGGACACTTTGCATCTATAGTAGCCCTCAACCTCACCCTAACCATCATCCCAACCCAAACACTAGTCCTACCACTAACCCATAACTGGAATATCTAAGTGTAATTCTTTCCCTAAACCTAACCCTCTAGCAAAATCTCTGAACTACAGGGTACCAGGCACAAACCCTTCCCTTAAACTTAACCCTTACTGTAACCCTAACCCTAATGCTAGAATTGAGAAAGTTCCTGAACACAAAATAAGAAAAGCTGAGAAGCAGCCAAGTTATTGTGGGGAAGATCTCAAACCTTTAAGAACTGGTAATATTTCTGAAAATAGGTGGAAAGGTAGAGATACAAACTGAAGGAACAACTGAATTTCTTTTTAAAGAATATTTAGGGGCAGGTGGGTGGCTCAGTGGTTTAAACATTTGACTCTGCGTTTCGGCTCAGGTCATGATCTCACAGTTGTGAGATCAAGCCCTGCCTTGGGCTCTCTGCTCAACAGGGAGTCTGCTTCCCCTCTCTCTCTCCCTCTGCAGCTTCCCCAACTCGTACAAACACACACACACACACACACACACACACACACACACACACACTAAAAGAAATAAATATTTTTTAAAGAAACAGTATTTAGAGCTCTAAATCCCTTCCATGCCTCAGCTTGGTGGATGGATGCCATGTAAAATCACACTGAAACAGAAGTCTAAAGAGGCCTCTGAACTGAAGGATACCAGGCTCATACCATAACCCTAACCTGAACCCTAACACTACCCCTCTCCTCTAATCCCAACCAAATCCTATGGATAGGTCTCTGAACTGCAGTACCCTCCCCATGGCCCCCAACCCACCCCCTTCCCCTAGCTCTATCCTGAACCCTAACCCTAGAGGTGAGTGGGGAAAGGAAAAAAGGTAAGGGTGGCATATATATATATATATATATATATACACACACACACACAGTGGAATATTAGTCATTAAAAAAAGTATAAAATCTTGGCATTTGCAGCGATCTAGATGGGGCTAGAAAGTATGATGCTAAGTGAAATAAGCCATTCAGAGAAACACAAATGCCATATGATTTCACTTATATGAAATCTAAGAAGCAATACAAATGAGCAAAGGGATAAAAAAGAGAGAGAGAGATAAACCATAAAAGAGACTCTTAACTATGGAAAACAAATGCGCGGTTACCAGAGGGGAGATGGGTGGTTGGGAGGATGGGGAAAATAGGGGATGGGGATTAAGGAGCCCACTTATGTGATGAGCACTGGGTATTGTATGGAAGTGTTGAATTACTATATTATACAAACGAAACTAATAGTACTCTATGATAAGTACTATAATAGTACTCTATGATAAAAATAAAACCTTCCCAAAAAAATAAGTTTTAATTGAGACAAATTCACTATCAAATACCAAAGAACCTACTCTAAAGATGGGAAAAGAAATTTCATTTACCAATTGTACAGTAACCTGTCTGACATTTGGACCAGGTTTCTAACAGCTTGAATTTGGCTCTTCATTAAGTTAGTCCGGGAAATAGACATTGCCTTTGTTTCTTTATTGCTAGATACCATGAACCAGCTCCAAGATTCAGTCAGAGCCTTGCTACTCAAAGCATTATTATCACCTGAGAATGTGCTAGAAATGCAGAACCTTGGGCCCTACCCTCAAACCTTACTGAATCAGAATTTGCTTGTTAACAAGCTCCTCAAGTGATTGCTATGCACATTTAACTTTGAGAAGCAGTGATAATGAGTCATGGACATCTTTGAGAATCAGACAGATGATGCAGACCAGAGGTCTCGGACTAGAAACTAATCAGGTGATGGACCTGGAAAGGGGCAGCTGGGGACCTTTAGCAACTGGGGAAAGCAGCCTCTAAGCGTCCACAGGTAGCAGCTACTTCACTCCAAGAAACATTCACCCACAGGGAAGACAGGATCAGTATTCTTTTTTTTTTTTTTAATTTATTTGAGAGAGAGACAGTGAGAAAGAGCATGAGTGAGGAGAAAGTCAGAGGGAGAAGCAGACTCCCCATGGAGCTGGGCGCCTGATGCGGGACTTGATCCCGGGATTCCAGGATCATGACCTGAGCCGAAGGCAGTCGTCCAACCAACTGAGCCACCCAGGTGTCCCGACAGGATCAGTATTCTTAGATTTTTCAGTTTTCCAAAACTGAGTAGTGTGGATTTTTGAAATGTATTGAATTAAAATTTAAACTTTCAAATTGAATTTACAATCCAATTGCAAAACTGCAGGGCAACTAGAACACATCAACAGGCTAGTCTTTGTCAAGATCAGTAGCTTGTGTCTTCTGTTAGACCCTGTCCCCAGAGAAGTACACATATACCCCTAGAAACACATAGTTCAGTGGTGTCTGTTAGAGCTCTGTACCATGATTCTTACGCTGTCAGTATGATAGTCATTGGCCCTATGGGGCTACTGAGAACTTGAAATTCGAAAAGTGACTAAGATATTGAATTTCTAATTTTATTTTAGTAAGTTTATACTTAAGTCACCACATGTATTTAGTGGGAACCACATCAGGCACACAGATACAGAGCCCAGAGACCGTGGGTTAAATCTCCTCTCCGGATGGCAGGAGGGGTGAAATAAAAAGGATTACGAGTGCACTTACCTTGATGAGCACTGAGTAATGTATACAATTGTTCAATCACGATATTACACACTTGAAACTAATCTAACAGTGGATATTAATTATACCTCAAAAAAACCCAAATAAATAAACCAAAAAACTTTCCCAAACAACCTTTCCTTTTGAGGCAGTTCTTTATTTAGCTAGTACGGAGGTTCTCAACCTCAGCTGCTGTGGGAGACCAAAAAATGGTCGCAAAGACATCAGGTCCTTATTCCTGCAACCTGTAAATGTTACCTTATTTGGGGAAAAGGTCTCTGCAGGAGTGGTTAAAATAGGGATCTTGAGATGGGGGGATTATCCTTGATATTTCGGCTAAGTCTTACATGCATTTACATGCAGCCTTACCAGAGGGAGAAACGGAAAGACATGAGGATGCTGCCTTAAAAGAACAGAGTGAGGCAGTCACAAGCCACAGAGTGCTGGCAGCCACCAGAAGCTGTAAGAGGAAAGGACTGGATTCTTCCCTTGAGCCTCCAGAGGGAGTACCACTCTGCTGACATCTTGATTTTGGCCAGTGCAACTGATTTCAGACTTCTGGCCTCCAAAACTGTTGTTTTAAGGCACCAAATTAGTGGATGTTATAGCAGTCCTAAGGAACTGATACAGCTGCCCACTGGAATTGCCTGGGGAGCTTTACCTACCTACATTAATTTATTTAACCTTCTTCCAACAAGATGACTATTGTGATCCCTAGTTTATAAATGAGACAAGGATTGGCAAATTTTAGGAACTTACCCACAGTTAGCTTGGGGCAGAGTTGAGGAGAGAGCCCAGGTCTGTCTGCTCACTTCTGGAAACAGCAAACAAAGAAGAGGGAAATATCCAAGATGATTTCTAAGACTTCTGCCTGCAACATGGAGCCAAGAGTAGTTTCACTATCAAAGCAAGGAATCTGAGAAGCATGGCAGTTGAAGGTGTTAAGTAGGGAAAGATAAACTCAGTCTGGAATGCTTCCTTAGTTGTTTTCTTAACTCAATACTTCATTCTTGTCTTCATGACGAGAATGGTTTGCATCGTTCGCTCATCCAAACTCCCACAGCTACTCAGTGTGCACCTACAATTGGACCTTCTACACACACTCCACCACTCTCTTGGAAACCATAGTTCCACTGCAAGCAAATTGCCTTTTATTTCTAAACCTCTAACTAACTCAGTATCCTTGCAGAAACATGGCAGCTTGTCTCTAACATACCGGCTTCATGAATCTCAAGGCAAGGAAAAAAATGAGTGTGTGTACAGATGGATAACAGATCCACACCCATGAAAGTTTCTAACCATATGGAGAGGAAATATGTTGGGATAAAGAAATAGAATGACTGGGGCGCCTGGCTAGCTCAGTTAATGAAACATGCAACCCTTGATCTTGGGGTTGTGAGTTCAAGCCCCATGTTGGGTATAGAGATTATTTAAAATCTTTAAAAAAGAAAGAAAGAAAGAAAAATACAGTGATGAAGAAGAAAAGTAGAAGAGTGCTTATAATATTATTACAGGGATGCCTGGGTGGCTCAGTCAGTTAGGCATCTGCCTTTGGCTCAGGTCATGATCCTAGAGACCTGGGATCAAGTCTCACTTCAGGCTCCTTGCTCAGCAGGGAACCTGCTTCTCCCTCTTCCTGCTACGCTCACTGCTTGTACTCTTTCTCTCTAACAAATAAATAAATAAAATCTCAAAAAAAAAAAAAAAGAGTTAAAAAAAAAAAATCTCTGGGTGGGTTCAACAACCTGTATCTTGGGCGTACATTTTCCAAGAGTCCCTATGGAAAGTGGGTGGAAGAGGAAGCCAATATGTGGAGTTGTGGCCTTGTAGCTCATTTAGCCCCCAATTTTTTAAAATTTTTTTAAGATTTTATTTATTTGTTTGACAGAGAGAGAGATCACAAGTAGGTGGAGAGGCAGGCAGAGAGAGAGGAGGAAACAGGCTCCCAGCTGAGCAGAAAGCCTGATGCGGGGCTTGATTCCAAGACTCTGAGATCATGACCTGAGCCAAAGGCAGAGGCTTTAACCCACTGAGCCACCCAGGAACCACCCCCCCCCCAAATTTACTTTTAAATTGACTTAAGATTTACCTGAGGAATAAAAATATATATATATGCCAAAACACGTGTGCAGGTGGGTTCTCACCTTTCTAAGGGCCATTAGGTTCTCCCGTGAAATCCTGGGGCCGAGGTGGGGGAGTCAAACCCGTTCCTTAAAACAGCACTATTTGGGGTGCCTGTGATCGTGGGCGAGTCACGGAACTTTGGGGCTTATTTCTCGTAAACTGGGAATAACCTTACTGGGTTATTGAGAGTAAATGGAATAACCTAAGTAGAAGCCCCTAGAGAAATAACAACGCCGGTTTATGTGAACAGGGACGCCGAGCAGCGGGATTCCTAACCCGCGTCACACTGAAAGCTGCCGCGGCTCGTCTCCATGGCAACCGCCGCTCCCTCTCCGGCTGGCCCCAGCCCGCCACGGGGACCGGAAGCAGCTTCCAATCGAGCGCTTCCCCCGCGTCTTCCGGATAACGCGGGGTCGCTTTTCCCGGTCGGGAGGTGAGAGCCGAGGCCTCTTCTGAGACTCCAGGCCGCGGGGAGAAGCGTCCTCACCCGGGGGTGGGAGGAGGCGGCTGCGGCCGTCGGCACCGCCGCCAAGCAGCCCACCGGGCTCCTCCCTCCGCGCACGCCCTCTTTATTCCCGCCGCGACTCCTGTCGCACCTGGCGCTTCCCGCGGCCCCTACCTGGCCCCGCACCTCCTTGCCCCTCACCTTGTCCGCAAGCCCTTAGCTCCGACCTGCCCGCGCAGCCCCGCGGCGCCTCGGCCGCAGCCGAACCCGTTAGGTTCCCAGCCGGCGCGCGCTCACCTGCGCTCGGCGCAGCGTCCGCAGTCTCGCGGGGCCGGGGCCCACGCGGGAGGGGCGCTGGCGGGGCAGGTGGGCGACGCGTCCGGGGACCCTCGAGCAGCGGGCCTCAGCGAGCCGGCCCCCTAGGGGTGGGATTCTGGACCGAGAGTCCGTCCTCCGCGGAAGGACCCCGGATTCGCGGCTGTGTGCGAAGCTCCTGCAGGGAGCCCTAAGGCTGCTGGCCCGCGTGCGGTGTTGGGGGTTCGGTCTCCCCGTCTTCCGAGTAACGCCGAGAGCTGGTGTGCAGGAGGCATGTGTCGGCTGCTGGTGCTGAAGAGGCACAGTGCACCGCGGCCGCCCCTCTCTCTCCGTGACTTCCCGAGGCTGCTTTAGTTTAGGGTCCCTCAATGTAATGCCCCCAAAAGGCTTCCAAACTCATGGCCTCAACCTTTCCCGCGGATTAGGTCTCCACCCTACATTCTGTCCTGGCCCAGTATATCATCCAGGTCTGCTGCTGCTCCTCTGCCCTGGGACGTCTGGCCTCCTGACCACGCAGCACCGTGGGTAAGTGGATGGCCTGTGACCCCTTGCCCGTGCTCTCACTCCCTGAGCTTGCCTTGTTCAGTTCCTCATCTACAACGTGGGCAGGAAAATTACGAAACAGGGCTTTTGAGAGGATTTAAATAAATTTATATTTAAGGTGCTGAGAAGCGTGCGTCGTAAATTCTGTGTGTCATTTGCTACATCGCAATCACTGTCGTATCACTTTTTTGGTAACATTGTTGTCTCTCCTGCTAGAATATAAGCTTTAAGGAACCACAGGCTTTGTTCAGGTCACTGCTGTATCATTGGTGTCCAGAACAGCGCTTGATGAAGTCGGATGGAAATGGTAGACTGCCTGAAGAGGACAAACGGGCACATACAAGATTTTTTAATTAGCCATCAGTTATCAGTGATGCATATACTAAAATGGTGCTAAAAGTGTCTTTCAACCCCCCTTTCTGCGAACAAGCTAATGACACTTGGGGAAATTGCTGTCCTCATACATCACTATGCTGCTGTTGACACTGTGGATCGATAAACAGTCTTTTCTGTAATTCATTTGATAATAGATAGCAATACATTTGCCACTCTCCTTAGAGCCGGATAAGCCAAGTCCTTGGGATATCCTTGAATAACTTGGGGGAAAAAAAATATATTCCTGAAAATGTGCCTCCCAACATTATTTATGATAGTATTTATGATAGTAATTTATGCTAGTAAAAATTTATGATAGTGAAAATTAGAAACAACTAAATAGTCTCTGATAAAGGAAGGTAAATAATAAAGATAATATGGATCGGAAGCAGAGCATGAATAAATGGAAGCATATTAAGATGGAGGAATATGCAATTATTTTTTAATAGTTCCTTTACTGTCAAAATAGTATTATTTTAATACTATTTGATAGTATGAAACATGATGTTATATTTAATACTCTTTAATAGTAAATGTTGAAAAAAATCCACATGAAACTACTTCTCTCATGAGACTATTTCTTAGCACTATTTGCAGCAGGCTAGAAAAAAATTAATTAGCTCCTTGAGCCTGCTGAGTCATAATTTTTCTCAAGCTTCCCTTATTTCTGCTCTCTAGGAGTTCCTGCACAATCCTGGCTGATCCCTTATTGTTATACTTAGTCAGCCTCGTGTGCATGATTTGCAGAATAAATTGGGAATTACTCATGCATATGAATTAATGCATCTTAGCTCTTCGATTCTCTCAAGGAAGGATTCTTTGAAAGCGTGGTTTATACTAAGATTAAGGGCAGTACTTTCTGTATAGTCTGTTACTAATCTTAGATGTGTTGTTCTAGGAAACATTTGTCTGTGTCATGTTCCCACTTGTTTCTTTAATCATATTTAAGGAGTGTCCTTAAGGAAAACGTCACCTTCTTGGAGATTAAAGCCTAGGTCTCTGTTCCCAGTCCAAATGTCTGCAGAGCTGAGAAAGTCATCACTTCTTCCACACACTTCAGAGGGGTCTGACAGCGCTCTGAGAGTGAAGATGGAAGAGGAAGAGCAGACCTGTGATCTGGACTCCCACCTCCCCTGGAGCGGCTGCTGCAGCCCAGAGACCTCCCGCCAGTGGTTCAGGCAGTTTGGCTACCAGGAGTCCCCTGGTCCCCGGGAGGCCCTGAGCCAGCTCCGGGAGCTTTGCCATCAGTGGCTGAGGCCGGAGGTGAACACCAAGGAGCAGATCCTGGAGTTGCTGGTGCTGGAGCAGTTCCTGGCCATCCTGCCTGACGAGCTACAGGCCTGGCTTCGAGAGCGCCGGCCTGAAAATGGAGAGGAGGCCGTCACTCTGCTGGAGGAGCTGGAGAAGGAGCTTGACGAGCCAGCTGAGCAGGTAAAAAGGCATCTGGTGGGGATGAGTGACCGGGTTGAGTCAGGAGCTCTGAGGCATCACTGGGGATAGAGCTCTCAAACTGTACTCCTACTTAGCACACTAAACACGGAGGGCAGTGAATGTACTTCCACCTGTGCCAGAAAACAGACTGTGGCTCCGCTTTCTTCCTCCTTTTTCCTGAATCCCCGGGTATTTTCCATGTAGTATCTTCTCTATTATTTTTTTTAAGATTTTATTTATTTATTTGAGAGAGAGAGACAGCCCAAGCAGGGGAAGTAGACAAGGGAGAGGGAAAAGCAGGCTCCCCGCCAAGCAGTGAGCCCAACGGGGGATTGATCCCAGGACCCCGGGATTATGACCTGAGCCGAAGGCAGGCACTTAAGCCAGAATCACCCAGGCACCCCTTCTTCTCTATTATTTTATCCCAAGTCTCAACAATATTCCCTTCTTCAGTCTCAGTTATACCTAACTGCTTCCAGGTCCTTTTTGGACAAAACGAGGACAAGCTTGCAGAGAAACTGGCATCTTGGGAAATCACTCAGGAGTCACCATGTAGCCGGATCAAGCCTGTAAAGCAGCAGCTGCCATTGGCTTCAAGGGAGTTCTACTCAAGACAAAAAGGTGAGAGGCGGGACTTGGTTCATGGGGACAACCCATCATGTGTCAGCCCACCACACACATCCCGGCTGCTTTCGGCAAGAGGTCTCCAATCTCCGCTCCTGCTTCCTCTCACCGTGGGGTCTTCCACCACTAGATGTTGTGCGAATGATCATTCTCAGTGTTTTGTTCTTGTTTCTTTCCCAGAGAGTTTCATAATCTCTCTCAGATTTTTAAATCCTTGACATCATCTCCATGGGGATTTTCAAGCCTTTTATAAAGGAGCATGACCCTTGGGCTCCTGAGTGGCTTAGTGGGTTTAACGGCTGACTTCAGCTCAGGTCCTGATCCCCATGTCCTCGGATCAAGCCTTGAGTCAGGGCTCCCTGCTCAATGGGGAGTCTGCTGCTCCCTCTCCCTCTGCCCCTCTCTCAATGTGTGCTCATGCTCTCTCTCTCAAATAAATAAAGTCTTTAAAACAAACAAACAAACATGACCCTCTTCTCAAATGAAATCTTGCACGGAGTTCCAGTACATAAAACAGATGAAAACACAGCTACCCTCACTGAAGCAGGAGCAAGCAGCGTCCATCCACAAGGGCTCCAACTTGGCCTGTTCCCCCCATGGTACCTTCGGGCAGCCCCTGAGGAACCCCAAAGTCGCAATCTAAAGACCACTGGTCTACCTCCTCATTTTCTGTCTAGCATCTTGCTTGGTTACTGGTGCCATGTAGTATGAGAATCACCATATTCCTGCTCAGATGACTTTGCCCTCTCATGATGACTTGAATATTTTCCTCTTCTCCCTCACATCCTAAACTGGCCTCGGTGGCTGCTTGCATCACTTTTACAAACGTGCTCCAAAACGGCTTACACAGCAGTCTGTTCCTCTATTGCAGATACTCAAAAAAATAAGAGCTGTGGGGAAAAAGCAAAGCAGGAGCGAGGTCTTACTAAATAAAGTAGGGACAGAGCTTTATTAAATGAAGTGGTGGAGAAGGCCTCTTTGGTGAGCCGCATTTGAGCAGAGGCCTTTCTTCTAGATGACCATGCTGGATGAAATGGGAGTCAGAAATAAAGAGGGAAACCCCACTTGGGAGGATCTCCCCTTCTCCCCCTCACACGGCTTCCATATTCCACAGGTTAAGCTAAGTAAGGTTAGAGTTTTTCCAAGATACTTTTGGTAAGAAAATCCAGGAAACTAAAAATACAAAAATACAAAAATTTATTTTATAAATTATAAAATAAATTTTTAAAAATTTAAAAAATTTTAAAAAAATAAATTATAAAATAAAATAAATTTATTTTTATAAAAATAAAAAAATACAAAAATTTAGAGACTTAGAGAGTAGTTCTCTTAGTTGACAAGTACCTGCTCCCAAGAGGCTTGCACCAGGCACTTAACATCTCCAGTGTAGCAAGTGTCTTGGCTTAACTAGGAGAGATTTCTCCTAGTGTGAAAGTCTTTTCATACTCCATCAGCATCGGGAGGGAACCTCCCCTACCCCAGCAGCTTTTTCTGGTAATGACAACAAAAGTAATCAACCTCAAAGCCAGGTCTTGGAACCCCATTGTTGACAAGAACTACGTTCTTGTAGAACTATATTCTACATCTGAATTCCCTCAGAGAGGCCTTTATATTTGTTGTTTTGTTTTGTTTGTTTTTCATTTTATTTTTTTCATCCAAATAACTGTACTCTTTAATCGCCACCCCCTATTTCCCCTATCCTCCCCAGTCCCTTACTGTCTGGTAACCATCAGTTTGTTCTCTGTAGTTAAGAATCTATTTCTTGGTTTGTCTCTCTCTTTTTTTTTTCCTTTCCTTGTTTTGTTTTGTTTCTTAAATTACACATATGAGTAAAATTATGTGGTATTTGTCTTCCTCTGACTGACTTATTTCACTTCCCTTAATACCCATAATACTCTCTAGCTTATCCATGTCATTGCAATGGCAAGATTATATTCTTTTTATGGCTGAGTAATATTCCAGTGTGTGTGTGTGAGAGAGAGACAGAGACAGAGACAGAGACATCACGTCTTCTTTCGCCTTTCATCTACAGATGGACACTTGGGCTGCTTCCATAGTTTAGCTACTGGAAATAAATGCTGCTCTAAAACAGGGTGCGCATGTATCCCTTTGAATTAGTGTTTTTGTACTTGTTGGGTAGATATCCAGTAGTGCAATTCCTGGATTATAATCTTATTTTTAACTTTTTGAGGAACCCTCATACTGTTTTCCACAGTGGCTGCACCAATTTGCTTTCCCACCAACAGTGCAAGAGTTTCCCTTTGTCTCCACATTGTCGCTAACACTTTTTCTTGTGATTTTGATTTTAGCTATTCTCACAGGTATGAGATTGTATCTTACTGTAGTTTTGCTTGGCATTTCCCTGGTGATGAGTGATGCTAAACATCTTTTCATGTATGTGCTGCCCATCTATATTGTCTTCTTTGGAGAAATGTCTATTCTTGTCTTCTGTTCATTTTTAAATTGGATTATTTGGTTTTTTGGTGTCAAGTTGTGTAAGTTCTTTATATATTTTGGATACTAATCCTTTATCAGATATGTCATTTGCAAATATCTTCTGCCATCCAGTAGGTTGCCTTTTAGGTTTATGGGTTGTTTCCTTTGCTGTGCAGGAACTGTTTATTTTAATGTACTTCCAAGAATCAATTTTTGCTTTTGTTTCCCTAGCCTCAGGAGACTTATCTAGAAAAATGTTGCTTTGGCTGATGTCAGAGAGATTACTGCCTTTGTTCTCTTCAAGTATGTTTATGTTTTCAGGCCTCACATTTAGATCTTTAATGCATTTTTTAGTTTACTTTTATGTATGATGTAAGAAACTGGTCCAGCTTCATTCTTTTGCATATAGCTGTCCAGTTTTCCCAACACTTTGTTGAAGAGACTGTCCTTTTCCCATTGTATGTTCATTCCTTCTCCATTGAAGATTAATTGACTATTAAATTGTAGGTTTGTTTCTGGGTTTTCTATCCTCTTTATTGATACATGTGTTTGTTTTTGTGCCAGTACCATACTGTTGTAATTACTGTCATGTACTATAACTTGAAATCTGGTATTGTGATACCTCATTTTGTTTTTCTTTTTCAAGATGGCTTTAGCTATTTAAGGTCTTTGTGATTCCATACAAATTTTAGGATTGTTCTAATTCTGTGAAAAATGCTGCTGGTATTTTGATAGGGATTGCAGTAAGTCTATAGATTGCTTTGAGTAGTATAGACATTTTAACAATATTTGTTCTTCCAACCCATGAGCATGGAACATCTTTCCATTTCTTTGCATTGTCTTGAATTTCTTTCATCAGTGTTTCATAGTTTTCAGAGTACAGGTCTTCTATCTCTTTGGTTAAATTTATTCCTATATCTTTTCTTCTTTTTGGTGCAATTATAAATGAGATTGTTTTATTTTTTTTTTAAGATTTTATTCTATTTATTTGACAGAGATCACAAGTAGGCAGAGAGGAAGGCAGAGAGGGAGGGGGAAGCAGGCTCCCTGCTGAGCAGAGAGCCTGATGCCGGGCTCGATCCCAGGACCCTGAGATCATGACCTGAGCTAAAGGCAGAGGCTTAACCCACTGAGCCACCCAGGAGCCTATGATATTGTTTTCTTAATTTCACTTTCTGCTGCTTCATTATTAGTGTAGAGGAATGCAACAGATTTCTGTACATTGATGTGTATCCTGTGACTTTACTGAATTCATGTATCAGTTCTAATAGTTTTTTGGTGGAATCTTGAGAGTTTTCTAGGTAAAGTATCATGTCATATGCAAATAGTGAGAATTCTACTTCTTCTTTACCAATTTGGAGCTTTTTATTTCTTTTTTGTCTGATTGCTGTGGCCAGGACTTCAGTACTATTTTGAATAAAAGTGGTGAGAATGGACAGCCTTGGATTTTGAAGGTAGAGATCAGACATTGAAGTCACTTTGGAATTTGAGCTATCAAAAATGAATTTGAGAGAGAATCCTTACCATTTACAAAATGATTTCTGTTTACACCAATAATAATGTCATTCACCTAGTACTATAAAATACATATAAGAGTAGAAGATTTTTGTAAGTGGGTACTCTGTGCTACCCTTGATTCATTTGAGGTGACAGTTATGCTAGTCTATAATCCTCCCCTTTTCCCTCCTAATTTGTATTTCTGACCTTATATTCCATATTCATTCTTGACCCCTTGGCTTTCTTCATTTATCATTATTAAACTTTTATTTATTGACCTACATACTAAGTCTTGGCTATTACTACCCACTGCCACATCTGACTCCTCTCCTTTGGTTGCTTCTCTGCTTCTCCCATAATTTCTCATCTTCTAGTCCCTTTTCTTCCAGAGTTCTTTTCAGTCTCTGATATATCTTTTTACCTCTAGCTGTTGCATGGAGATTTTCATCTTTATAATTGACTGTCTCCTCAGTATATAAATCTTTCCTTTTTGCCTTATGATCTTCTTAATGTTTTGTGACTTACCATCTCAATCTTCCACATTGTGGTGCTATTTTATAGACATGCTAGCAATAAATAATCGGTATATATTTTTTTGATCATTCTATTTGCCTTTCTTTCTTTCTGAACAGAGAACAGTGACATTGCTTTTCTGTGTATTATTTCAGCTAAAGACACGAAAGCTACAAATGTGAATTCAGCTTCAACACAAAAGACTTCTCCAGGTATAGAACTGCATTCCACTATTTCCAACACCCTTCATCTGGACGCTCCCCAGAGTTGCACGTATAGAAGAGCCTGTGAACAAGATGGCAACTTTGAAAGAAGACGGAGAAACCCTTTTGGAAAAAAACAACACAAGTGTGATGAATGTGGCAAAGTCTTCAGTCAGAGCTCAGCCCTCATACTCCACCAGAGAATCCACAGCGGGGAAAAGCCTTATGTGTGTGATGTGTGTGCAAAGGCTTTCAGCCGGAGTGCCGTCCTGATTCAGCATCGAAGAACACACACTGGGGAAAAACCCTACAAGTGTCATGAATGTGGGAAGGCCTTTAGTCAGAGCTCAAATCTTCTCAGACATAGGAAAAGACACACGAAAGAAAAAGTCCCATCGGCGTTGTAAGGGAATCAAAGCATTTGCTCAGAGCTTTTTCAGCGGGAAAAGACACAAAGCACAAACACTCTTTTAGTATTTCAGTGGTTTTAGTGGGCATTAGTTTGCTTTCAAAAGTCATGAAAGCTTCAGGAGAGAATGTAAAATATCTTCTGTCAACATTGTTTGCTCTTCTGCTTGTCAATTCAGTGTCGATTCAGATGTTCGAGATTCGAAAGCTTAATTCATATTTCTATCCCTAGGGCAGCTCTTGAACAGACATTCCCAAACATGTTCTATCTCCATTACTAATACAAATCATGAACTAGCACATTTCTCTTTAGACAAGTTTTCCCTGTTGAGAAGGAATGTGTGTATTACTCAGTATAAAAATAAGTATCTTCCTCCATTCCATAATGAACATTGGAATTCCCAGACCAAAGATTAGAGCATGTTAAAAATTTTCACCATTTGTTTTTTGTTACCAGATTCAAAATCTGAGAATAGGGTTGAGGAGGCCCAAAAGAATGTGTACTTTCAGACCAAATTATTGTTAGGGGGTAGATGAATAAAGACATCTACTCTCTTATGAAAATTCACAAAAGTCTGCACTATTGATGATACTAAGTAGTTTGCTTTTTTTTTTAAGACTTATTTTTAGAGAGAATGTGTGTGTGTGTTAGGGGGAGGTGCAGAGGGAGAGAGAATCTCAAACAGACTCCCCTGCTGAGTGAAGAGCCCACGACCCTGAGATGATGACCAGAGCCAAAATTAAGAATTAGATGCCTAACCAACTGAGCCACCCAGGGGCCCCCTAAGGAGTTTTCTATGTAGGAAAAAAATAATCTCCTTTACAATGTAATTTGGAAATAATTCAGTGAAAACAGTAAGATGGCTCTACATGTCTAAGGGAATGGCATAGGAATGTTGTAATAAACAGGGCTATCTCTGGGTGCTTATATAAGGTTCATGAGCATGTTAAAATGAAAAAAGGGAGATGAAGAAAGACTGTCCAAAGAAGACTGATAGAACACGAATATGAGCAAGCATGGTCTGTAATGGAGACTTGTGCCACAGCTTACATGGAAAAGGAAACCCTTAGCAGCTGACAGGTCTCCTTTGGTGTTCTTCAAGGCCCCTTTTCCGGCATAAATCAGCTGTGAGCATGTTTCAGGCATCTCAAGACAAGCTTTTCAGGGTCTTATGTACGTTCTCAGTAAGGTCTGTTTCTAGACAAACTGTCTAGACACCAGCCCCTGGGTTTTGATGCTCTTCCACAAAATTCTAAAGTTTAGTTTTAAGAGTCCACGGAGTTTTGCCCATATTTATGTCAATCAGATTTCCTGTTTAAAATGACTGATTAAATGTTATTACAATTTTTCTGACAATACACATCATGATGTTCCCTTTTCTAGGGAATCTTGATAAAACTATTACAAGAATACATGCATTAAAATGTGTTCTGTGGGTTCTAATATATGCATTAATGTGTTCTAATCATATGTTCTGATTAATCTAGTTAATCTAATATCTAATTATGTGTTCTAATACATGCATTAAAATGTGTTCTATGTTCTATGTTCCTGTGTGGCTCAGTGAGTTAAAGCCTCTGCCTTGGGCTCAGGTCATGATTGCAGGGTCCTGGAATCGAGTCCCGCATCGTGCTCTCTGCTCAGCAGGGAGCCTGCTTCCTTCTCTCTCTCTGCCTGCCTCTCTGCCTACTTGTGATCTGTCTCTCTGTCAAATAAATAAATAAAATCTTTAAAATGTGTTCTATGTTGCCACAGTTACCAATATGAAAGCAGATGTTAGAAATGAAGGTCCTTAGGAGAAGGGAAGAAGGGGCTCATAGTGAACTTTGGAATCGTTGTGATGTATTGTATTATCAGAAAATCTAACCACATCTAGTGCTTAGAGTAACTCCAGAAACAAATATGGGGTTACTGTGCTCTACTTTGAATATTGATAATGTAAGATTGGTAAGGGGAGAAGTGAATGTAAATTATAATTATAGAATTTTCTGATAGCAATTATACTTTGTGTCTTTGGGCTCATTCTCATTGTAATTAAAGGAACAAGCCATCTATGAAAGCAGCGAATGCTGTATTGTATATGTGTATTGTGAATTATTGCTTAATTAGGGAAAGACAAGAGTTTCTTGTTACTAGGAATAAAATGACAGAATGTCAATCAAGTGTGCTGAGGAAAGTTGTCTTCACTTGGTGCTGTCATAAACCTTAAGAGATGACATTCTCCGCATTGTGAATAATCTGAATTTCTCCCTGAGAAGGTGGTATGAGTCATACATATCTAAGTACATGACAAGTCTTTAAAGGGTGGTGTTGTGTCCTAGAAGTTACTCATGGACTTACATAGTCTCCTAATGCTAGTTCACTCAAATGGAGGTTTAATATGACTTGGGCTAAACTTGATATGAAAAATGAGCATGATGTTAGCAACCCCATTAGATTTATTTCTGTAGATAGTAAGTACTCCCAAATGAAATTGATATTTTTATGAATTTCACTTCATCGTGGCCTTTAATATTAGCTATAATTCTATGCTCTCTCTTTACCTCTCTCTCATTCTCTTCAGAGACCAGATCACATGTTGGTCACAGCCGTTAAACCTTCCGGAACTGGGAATGCTTCTGCATGCAAAATGCACGTGTGATGGTTTAAACAAGTAAGGCTTTGTAGCCAGAAATCTGGAGGTGAGTTGCCGCTGGCTGTCAATCAGCAGGTGGACAATAACTGGTCTAGATGTGGTCTCTGCCCTTTTGGCCTTTCCCTCCTGCTGATTTTCTCAGGCAAGAGAGCTGTCCCAGCTCCAAGAATGACATCCTGGGCCAAGCCAGGAAGGAAGAGGAAAAGGAGCTCCAGTCATGGCCATCTCCTTTGCTAGGAAAAGTAAAAGTTTTTCACGAAGTCCCAACAAAATTCTGCTTACGTTTCCTTGTTGCGAATGTGTTTGATAAAGCATGAGTTTTCAACCTCTAGAGAGAAAATGGCAGGGCAGGTCAGTTTTGGCAATGACGCTGGGTCAGCCAACAGTGTTTGCCACACTCCTGGGCCACCTTCCTTTTCATGGGCAGATGGCTGTTTTTGCCTCCTGCATTATGGGAAAAAAGCCCAAAGGTAAGTTACAACCTCCTGCCATCAAATTTGTCAACGTACCTACACCCACCCCTGATATCCCCTCCAAATGAAAGGGGTCTCTCTTCTCCCTCACCATTCCTTCTCACCTCTGAAGGAGCTTGGCTGTCGTCAGTTATTACCCTTCTCTTCTATTTCATCATCCTTTCCCCTCTTTGAGGATGCATCTCTCAACATTTAAATATGGTGATGTGACTAGCCCTCCAAATCTATATTTTTCTGGTGTATCTTTACAAAATTTTACAAAATTCTTCCCCCTGAGAAGAAAATGGCCCTTAGCTTTGACTTCTTCATATGCATCTATTTCTTTCAACCAGAACGATCTTTCAAAAACAAACATTTGATCATATCCCTTCCTTGCTCAAAACATAGGCTTCCCATTGCTTTTTAATTTTTTTAAGGTTTTATTTTTTTATTAGACAGAGATCACAAGTAGGCAGAGAGGCAGGCAGAGAAAGAGAGGAAGAAGCAGTCTCCCCGCTGAGCAGAGAGCCCGATGTGCGGCTCAATCCCAGGACCCTGGGATCATGACCTGAGCCGAAGGCAGAGGCTTTAACCCACTGAGCCACCCAGGCGTGCCCCCACCGTTGCTTTTAATATAAAGTTTTTGAGGCTTTTTGTGATCTGACCACAGCCTAGCACTTCAGCTTTATCCCTTGCCATTGCATCCTTCATACTCTATGCCAAAGCTATTCCGGATTAGCTAAAGTCCTGCCTCCAGGCCTTTGCATGGGGTACTTTGGAACTCTTACCAGCTTCTGCACTTCTGAATACACTTCTCCTGTGTATTCTAGCTTGCCACTTCTTCCAGGAAGCCCTCCACCCTAACACACTAACAATAGATTGGGGACCACTCCCACACCCTTCTATTCATTACATAGCAGTCTGTTCTTAACTGGTATTACATTTATCACACAAAATATCAAGCTGCAAATGTGGTCCCAAGAAGAGGAAGATGAATGACACTTTGGAAGAAAGAAGTCGTGAGATAGTGAAAGAAAAAGTGAAAAAACCCTCCCATCTCCTGGAAAGGGCGAGGCAAAGGGAAGGTCAGACACAGGCGTCCCTCTACCTCTGCGTCCAATCCCTGCAGAAATGCCAGAGGGGATTGGGAGAGAACTTGAAAGGGGAGAAGGCTGGGCCCACCTGCTATTGAGTGCATTGGCAGAGCAATTGCTGAACAGACCTCCCGTTCTCCAATACTGGACTACTGTAAAAATGGCAATGCAGTGTCGGGCAAAGGACCTCTACCAGCTAACAAATGACTTAGAAGATCTATGGCAGTTCTCCATGCTCATTGGGAGCCCTGGAAAAGAGCTGATTGCACCAGCTGGAGAGTTGGGATCATTGCACAAAGGAACTTTGTGGATCTTACAGCTACAGCTGCAGAACCCAGCTGGGAGTCTCACCCATACTTTAGAGGGTGGCTAGAACCAATGTAGAGATGACAAATGAAGGGAAAGATACTGGCCTCCAGCCTAGCCAAGAGAACAAATCACTGGTTGCTGTAGGTTAGGTGAAAAAGCACCACAGCAGACTACCTGTGAAGGCTAGAGACCAGAAAAGGACAGCAAGCCCATCTGAGACCCAATCCACAGCATGGCCTCACCTAGGCAAATGTAAACCCCCTCCCCAAATATCCAGATGGCAGAAAAGGGCAGAGGAAGTTAAGAGCATGTTAGGGAGTTGAACTTAAAATGGACTGAATAATTGAATTCTTTTACCACCACCCACCCACCCAATGGGGTGGGAATTCAAGCAGCAAAAATATCAGTTATAAGAAATTAGCTTCATTTTACTTTGCATATTTGAGAAGAATTGTGATAACTTTTTACCCCGCCAAATGGGCACTTATATCTGCTTCTGCTATTTTATGTTTCTTGAAAACATGAACTGACCCATTCACTGGTGTTTCTGAAGCATTTAGCATAGTACCTGATCCATAACACTTAGATACTTGTGGAATGAGGGGTGCCTGGGTGGCTCAGTCAACTAAGCGTCTGCCTTCAGCTCAGTTCATGATCCCAGGGTCCTGGGATCGAGCGCCACGTCAAGCTCCACACTCAAAGGGGAGTCTGCTTTTCCCTTTCCCTTTACCCCTCCTCCCCATCTGTGCTCTCTCTCACTCTCTCTCTTAAATAAATAAATAAAATAGATTTAAAAAATACTTGTGGAATGAAAATATTTGCAAATTGTATATATGATAAGGGATCAATATCCAGAATATATAAAGAATTCCTACAGCTCAGCAAGAACAAAAACAGCAAAAACAATTTATTTCAAAAATGGGCAAAGGACATGAATAGCTATTTCTCCAAAGAAAACATACAAATGACCAATAGGCACAGGAAAAGATGTTTAATACCACAACGAGATATACCCATTAGGGTGGCTTTGATTAAAAATAGAAAAAATAAGGGATACCTCGGTGGCTCAGTGGGTTAAGTGTCTGCTTTCTGTTAGGTCATGATCCCAGGGTCCTGGGATTGAGCCCCACATGGGGCTCCCTTCTCCTTAGAAGGCTACTTCTCCCTCTTTATCTGCCTCTCTCCTTGCTCATGCTCTCTCAAATAAATAATAAATAAAGCCTTTTTAAAAAATACAAAACATAACAAATATTGGCAACGATGTAGAGAAATCAAAACACTTGTGCATTGCTGATGGGAATGTAAAATGGCACAGCGGAAACCAGTTTGATGACTCCTCAAAAAGCTGAACATAGAATTACCAAATGATCCAGCAATTCCACTCCTAGGCATATTATCCAAAAGAACAAAAAGCAGGGACTCAGATAGATACTTGTATATCCCTGTTCATAGCAGTATTATTCACAATAGACAAAAGGTGGAAATAACCAAGTGTTCATTAATAGATCAATGGAGAAGCAAAGTGTGATATATAAGTACAATGAATGTCATTCTGCCTTAAAAACAATGAAATTCTGATAATGCTACAGCATGGATGAAACTTGAAAACATGCTAAGTAAAATAAGGCAAACACAAAAAGAAAAATATTTTGTGATTCCATTTATATAAGATACATAGAATGGCAAATTATAGGGACAAAATAGACTAGAAAGTTACCAGTGCTGGGGAAAAGGAATGAAGAGTTATTTAATAAGTACAGAGTTTCTATTGAGGTGATAAAATGGTTCTGGAAATGGGTAGTGTGATGATTGTACAACATTATGAATGTATTTAATACTACTGAATTATACATTTAAAAATGGGTAAAATGGTATGGGGCACCTGAGTGGCTCAGTCGGTTAAGAATCGGACTCCTGATTTTGGCTTGGGTCGTGACCTTGGGGTTGTGAGATCAGGCCCTGAGTTGGGCTCTTGCTCTCAACATGGGATCTGCTTTAGATGCTCCCTCTCTCTCTCTACCCCTCCCCCTCACTCCTGCTCTCTCTAAATAAATAAATCTTTAAAAAAATTGGTTAAAATGGTAAATTTTATGTAAATGTTGCCACAATTAAAAACAAAAGCATTGGGCGCCTGGGTGGCTCAGTGGGTTAAGCCGCTGCCTTCGGCTCAGGTCATGATCTCAGGGTCCTGGGATCGAGGCCCGCATCGGGCTCTCTGCTCAGCAGGGAGCCTGCTTCCCTCTCTCTCTCTGCCTACCTCTCCATCTACTTGTGATTTCTCTCTGTCAAATAAATAAATAAAATCTTAAAAAAAAAAAAAAAAGCATTGAAGGAAAGAAAAAGGGAATTACTTTTATATAATCCCTGCCCTAATAAAGTTTATATTCTAGCAAAAGTAGAAGCAAAACCCTACAGAATGAATGTTATTGAAAGGCAAGGATCTGGAAGACAAAATCCAGACAAGTGTTTGGTGAAAGCACTGACTGAATGTGAGCCCAAATAATGCTGTCTTTGCCACTAACATTGAGGACAGCCAATGAAGAGACTATACCAGCAGCCCTAGAGGAAGATTGGGGTGGACTATATCTGTAACAAATCCTGGACAGTTAGTAAATAATATTAAAATTAGTTGTACTTTCCATCTTGAATACAAAGTATTTCCTTGTGAGGCGCCTTGGTGGCTCAGTTGGTTAAGCGACTGACTACTGAGCTCAGCTCAGGTCTTGATCTGGGGGCGGTGAATTCAAGCTCCGTGTTGGTCTCCACACTGGGCATGGAGCCTACTTTTTTTTTCCCCCAAAAAGATATTTCCTTATATAAAACTATATGCTAAATTAGTTTATCCTGAAATTTTACCTAATGGATGTATCTTATTATTTGGGTCTCTTAATCTTACTTGAATTTGAATTTAGCTCAGATTAACTAGCCTGTCTTTGGTTGAAGTATTATTTTTATTCAGAGGCCAGAATGACAGGGTTGGCAGCTTATATAATGTATGCAACTCTAGTGTCCAAGCTAATGATCAGTTGGGTAAACAGCTGCTATCTTTTCCTACACAGCTTGGCTGGCTCCAGTGTATTGCAGGAGTTGTCAGGACGCTAGGTATAATATCACCATTTGGACAGGTCAGTGGGGTTGCATCAGAACTAGATTAATCCTTGGGTGCCTGGGTGGCTCGGCAGGGTTAAGCCTCTGCCTTCGGCTCAGGTCATGATTTCAGGGTCCTGGGATCGAGCCCTGCATTAGGCTCTCTTCTCCGCAGGGAGCCTGCTTCCCCCCCTCCCCCCCCCCCCCCGTCTCTCTCTGTCGCTCTGGCTACTTGTGATCTCTTTCTGTCAAATAAATAAATAAAATCATAAAAAAAAAAAAGAACTGGATTTTTCCATTAGACTTTGCTTTTATTCACTGCCTATCAGCAGTCTTATCACCTAAGCGGCTTTATAGTTTGCCCTCTCAACATTCATTCAACTCCAAATGATTACTCAAAGCCAATTATGGTAATGTTCTTCCACCTGCAAGTAATTTTGATTTAGGAATGGGCATATCCGGACGCCTGGCTCAGATGGCTCAGCGTCTGACTTCAGCTCAGGTCATGATCACAGGGTCCTAGGATCAGAGCTCCATGTGGCCCTTCCAGCAAAGCGGCAAATCTGGTTCTCCCTCTGCCCCTCCCTCCCACTCAAGCTCTCTAACAAATAAAATCTTAGGGAAAAAAAAAAAAAGGAAAGGAAAGGTGTGGACATATCTCCCAACCTAAGTCAATGAAATGTGAGGGGAAAACTTTTATGGTTTCTGGGAATAGCTTGCTTTCTCTAAAAAGGAGACACAGAAGAGATGATACCTTTCTATGTCCAGATGTTGCTGTGACTGGCTATGATGAGGCAATGCTGCGACAGCTGGCAGATGAAGCTGACACACGGAGGAAGGAGCTAAGAAATCTGCAGAGAAGAGAGACTCAAGTCCTGATGTCCCGTTCCTTGAAATACTTACATTAGAAAATAAGAAAGGTTTAAAATCAGTGATCTAATTATCACCTTAAGAATCTGAGGGAAAAAAGTTGAAGAGGATTTAGAACCAAAGTAAGAAGAGGAGACACAATGATAAAAATAAGAACAGAAGTTCTGGTTCTGGGGAAGGTAGAGTAAGCTCATTCCATTCTGTCTCCATGGAGAGATTCCCACAGAATGCTGGGCAGAGTGAGTGAAGCAGCTTCCTGAGGGGCTGTCAAAGTAAAGAGTAGCCAGCAGACTGGGGAAGACAACTAGGATGTAAAGTTCTACTGAACTGCATTGAATTTACCCTCTTTTTCTCCTTTATCTCCTAGCCTAGACTCTGCTTCCTAGTCTGAAACCCAGAAGTGCACACAGAGAAAAAACAGAAAGAACTCCAAGAAAAATGTAGACATGTTCTGTGTCTGGCCTAAGTGGTAAGAAAAAGCCTTCAAGGGTCAGAAAGATGGGGGAAGTCCCTATCCTTTTTTTTTTTTTTTCTTTTTTAGAGAGAGAGTGAGTTGGGAGAGAGGCAGAAGGAGAAAGAACTAGAGAATCTTAAGTAGATTCCATGCCCAGCGTGGAGTCTGACACAGGGCCCAATCTCACAACCCTGAGATTACCCCCTCAGCCGAAATCAAAAGTCAGACGCTTAACTGAGCCACCCCAGCGCCCCAACCCCATATCTTTTTTTCTTCATTTGACTTCTCTCCTATCTCAGCCTGCAGGCAATACTATGACCATGGCAGCAGCAACACAGCAATGGCAAGGGGTCCTAGGGAAGTCACCTTAAACTCAGAAGGAGGGGAAACTTTAGCTCTGATCAGAGGAGGTATTATTCCAAGAGTATGGTGCCAATCCCTGTGGCTTTTATTTTGTGTTCTATCACTGACTGACCAGAAAGCAGACATAGTTGAGAGAAGACGACAGCAGAGCAAGGAAACGATAGCCTGATCTTTCTAGCTGGAAGACTACTAACAGAGGTCTCGGGGAGCCAGAAAATGTTGAGTTTATTGCAAAGAACAGAGAGCTGAGGTGTAATCTTTAAAAGTAATGTCTGAACACCTCTGCTCACCTCTAAAGCGCGCATGCGAGGATGTGACCTTGCATTGCAGAGCACAGTCTCTGAGCACTGAGCTCCAGAGTAGACTGGCCACCAGGTGGCAGGCACAAAGGACTGGAAATGTTTGGAAACTGAGCTGACTTTGGAACCACAGCCCACACGGAACTTGTGGCTAGACCCTATCTGGGGCAACTGCCTACTAAAACAAACAAATCAACTTTCTGCTTAGGATTTAAAATGATATCCAGAATCTGATAACATACTATCAAAACGTGCAGGATCAATGCAAAATTATGAGGCATAGGAAGAACCAGGAATATCTCAATTTACAAGGAAAAAGAAAATCAAATTATACCACTGCCTAAATGACACACCTTAGGACGGTCAGAAAAAGAAGTTAAATCAGGTATTATAACCAAGTCTAAGAAGTAAGGGTGAATGAATGGGAAACGGAAACATCAGGAAAGAAATCAAAGATAAAAGAGAAGACACAAATGGAAATTTTAGGGCTGAAAAATACAACAACCAAAGTAAATAGTCACTGGACGAGCTCAGTGGAAGAAAACAAATGATGGATGAAATAGTCACTTATACACAGCAACAAAAATTACCCAATTTAAACAATCCTGGGAATAACAGATTGAAAAAAAAATTCTTAATAAACATAGGCACAAAAGTCTTCAAAAAATATTACCAAATTGAATTCCGCAATGTATCAAAAGAACAAACACCTGAACCAAGTGGGGTTTACCCCACGGCTATAAGGTTAACCCGGTAGCAGTTTCAAAAGGAAAAACCACATGGTCATATAAATTGATGCAGAAAAAAATACTTGGCAAGATTAATCATCCATTTATGTTACAAATAAAGGGAAACTTCCCCAGACTGATAAAGTGCATCTGTTAAAAACCGAGAGTTTACCACACACCAATTAGAAGGGCCAAAATGTGAAACGTTAAGAACACCAAATGCTGGCGAAGATACAGAACAACAGGAACTCATTCATAGCCGGTGGGAATGCAAAATGGCAGGGACACTTTGGGAGAGACCTTTTGGCAGTTTCTCACAAAACCAAACATACTCTCACCTTATGATTTGGCAATCACACTCCTTTGTATTTACCCAAAGGAGTTGAAAATGTACAATCACACAAAAACTTGTACAGAGATGTTTATAGCAGCTTTATTCATAATTGCCAAAACTTGCAAGCAGCCGAGATGTCCTTCAGTAGGTGAAAGGATGCATAAACTGTGGTACATACAGACAACAGTGTATTATTCAGTCCTAAAGAGAATTGAACTATTAAGCCATGAAGAGATACGGGGAAACTGTATGAGCATGGTACTAAGTGAAAGAAGTCAATCTGTAAATACTTCATACTGTATGATTCTGCTATATAGTGGACTTCCTGGAAACTATGAAGACAAAAAGGTAAGTAGTTGCCTGGGGGTGAGGGGGATGAGACAGGCAAAACACAGAGGTTTTTTTAGAGGAGTTAAAATACTCCGTATGAGGGTGCCTGGGTAGCTCAGTGAGTTAAGCCTGCCTTCTGCTCAGGTCATGATCTCGGGGTTCTGGTGTTGAGTCCCACAGTCGGCCTCTGCTGAGCAGGGAGTTTGCTTCTCCCTCTCATTCTCCCTCTGTGCTCTTCCTTTCTAAAATAAATAAAATCTTTTTAAAAAAAACCCTCTGATTGATATCATAATAATGGATGTGTTATATCCATAATAATGGACATAACAGAATGTATACTATTAAATGTGAACTCTAAGGTAGACCATGGATTTTGGGTGATTATGATGTGTCCATATAGGTTCATCCTTAGTAAAGTTATTTACCATTCTGGTAAGTGATACTGATAATGGGGAAGGCTATGCATGTGTGGGGGCTGAAGGCATATGGGAAATCTCACAACCTCCCTCTCAATGTTGTAAACCTAAAATTGCTCTAAAAAAAAAATAAAGTCTTATACAAAACAGGGGCACCTGGGTGGCTCAGGGGTTAAGCCTCCTGCCTTCAGCTCAGGTCATAATCTCAGGGTCCTAGGGATTGAGTCCCGCATCGGATTCTCTGCTCAGTGGGGAGTCTGCTTCCCCCTTTCTCTCTGCCTGCCTCTCTGCCCATTTGTGATCTCTCTGTCAAATAAATAAATAAAATCTTTAAAAAACAAAATGAAACAAAAATCCTAGAGTCAATATCACACTCAGTTATGAAAGACTGAATCCCTTCCCCTCGATGACTGGCAACAAAGAAATTATGTCCAGTCTTTCTATTCCTACTCAACATTGTATTGGAAGTCCTAGCCAGTGCAATAAAGCAAGAAAAAGTAAAGTAATATAGTTTGGAAATTAAGAAATAAATTTTCCCTGTGTTCACTTTGGCAGCACATATACTAAAATTGGAAAGAAATAAACTTTCCCTTTTTGTAGATAACATGATTATCCACATAGCAAATTCCACTGGATCTATAAAAAGTCTCTAATAGGGTTGTGATGGTTAATTTATGTGACACCTTGACTGGATTAAGGGATGCGCAGATAACTGATAAACTATTATTTCTGGGTATGTCTGTAAAGATATCTCCAGAAAAGATTAGCATTTATATCAGTAGACAGAAGAAAGAAGTTCATCCTCACCAATATGAGTGGGTATCACCCAGTCCGTTGAGAGCCTGAACCAAACTAAAAGGCAAAGGGCGGGCAATTTCACTCTCTTTACTTTAGTTGAAATATCCTTCTTCCTGCCGCTAGAAGAGCAACCAGACTGAATTATATCATCAGCTTTCCTGGTTCTCCAGTTTGCAGACAGCAGACTATGGGACTTCTCAGCCTCCATAACTGCATGAACCAATTTCCTAAATAAATCTCTTTTATATATATTATATATCCTTTGTTTCTATTTCTCTGGAGAACACTGATTAATACAGGAATTTGTCAAGGTTGTAGGATAAAAGTCAATACACAAAAACCAATCGCAGTTGACCCTTGAACAATGTGGCATTAGGGGCAACAAACCTTCTGCACAGTCAAAAATCCATGTAGAATTTTTGACTTACCAAAAACTTAACTATTAATAGCCTACATTTGACCAGAAGCATTACCTATAATATAGTCAATGAACACATATTTTGTATGTGTATTCTATACTATATTATGATAAACTAAGCTAGAGGAAAAAAGGTATTAAAAAATCATAGGGAAGAGAAAATACATTTGCTGTACAGCACTGTATAAATATATATATCCATATAAGCAGATCCACACAGTTCAAACACATGTGTTCAAAGGTAAGCTGTATATTTTAAATATTGGCAATGTACAACTAGATATTTTAATATATCATTTTAAATATCTCCAAAAACCAGTTACACTGGTTTAATAAATTGAACAAAATTTATTTTATTTTATTTTATTCAAAGGAATAAATTGAACGAAATATGGGCAGGATTTGTACACTGAATTCTACTAAGTGCTAATGAATAAAATAAAAAAAATCAAGCATTGGAAATACAGTCAATACTATCATAATAACTTTGTATGACACCAGATGGTAACTACACTTATCAAAGTGAGCATTTCATAATTTATGTAATTGTTGAATCACAGTGTTATACACCTGAATCTGATATAATATTGTATGTCAACCATAATTCAATTAAAATAGAATTTAAAATTTTTTTTTATTATTTATTTATTTATTTGATAGAGAGAGACACAGTGAGAGAGGGAACACAAGCAGGGGTAGTGGGAGACAGAGAAGCAGGCTTTCCACTGAACAGGGAGCCTGATGTGGGGCTCAATCCTAGGATGCTGGGATCATGATCTGAGCTGAAGGTAAATGCCTAATGACTGAGCCACCCAGGTGCCCCTAAAAATAAAAATTTTTTTAATTTTAAAAATCAAAGATCAAAATGAATGGCAAGATACAGTGTATTAATGGATTGGTGGACTCAATATAATTAACATGCCAATTGTCCTTAAATTGATCAATAGATTTAATTGATAGAAATTCTAGTACAATATTTTTGTAGATATAGGCAACTAATTGGAAGAGTTGCATGGAGCACTAAATGAATTAAATATTTGAACTAATTTTGAAAAAGTAAAACAAAGTTGGATGATTCACACTACCAGATTTTTAACTGTTACTAAAGCTATAGTAATCAAGAGTATGGTATTATCAAAAAGACACATAGATCAGAATAATAGTCTAGAGAGTATGGAAACAGACCCACAGAAATATGGTTTGTTGATTTTTCATAAAGATGAAAAGACAGGGTGCCAGGGTGGCTCAGTCAGTTAAGCATCTGCTCTTGACTCAGGTCATGATCCTGGAGTCACAGGACTGAGTCCTGGGATCGAGCCCTGTATCGAGCATACTGCTCAGTAGGATGTCTGCTTCTCCCTCTGCCTCTGCTCTTGCTCTCTCTCTTTCTCATTTACTCTTTCTCTCAAATAAATAAAATCTTGTTAAAAACGATGAAAAGGTAATTTAATGGAAACAAAAGAAACTTCTTGTCAAACAGAACTGGACATCTGTATGCAAACCTTCCCCCTCACACAAATCCTCAACTTATAATTCACAAGTTTTACTAAAGTTAATGCAAAACAAATCATATATTAATATTAAATATAAAAATATAAAAATTTTAGAAGAAAACATGAAGGAATCTTCATGTACTGGTGTTATGTATTCTCAGCTATGACACCAAAAGCACTACTTCTAAAATTAAAAAATGAATGAATTGGAGTTCATCAAAATTAAATATTTTTCTCTGTGAAACACACTATTAGAAATAAAATTCAAGCTACAGACTGGGAGAAGTAATTGCAAATGACAACATAAGAGACTTGTATCTAGAATATGCATATACTTAAAAAAGTTAGCAGCAAAAAAATTTTTTTTTAATGAGGTGGCATGGGGGGGTGGAGTACTTGAACAGACACTTCACAGAAGAGTATTTGTGGATGGCAAATAAGCAAATGAGAAGTTACTCAACATTATTAATCTTTAGGGAGATGCAAATGAAAACCATGATGAGATATGGCCATACACATATTAGAATGGCTAAACAACAACAAAAGATACAGCAAGTGTTGGTGAATATGGAGCATCTGGAACACTCATACATTGCTGGTGGTAATGTAAAATGGGACAGCCATTCTGGAAAACACTTTGGCAGTTTCCTATAAAAGCAAGCATATAGCATATAGTGTTTGTGTGTCTCACTGTGTGTGTGTGTGTGTGTGTGTGTGTGTGTGTGTGTGAAAGAGAAAGGAAGAGACATAGACTCTCCTTTCACTGTGGACTTCATTACAATGCTTAAACATAGCTATCAACATATTTCCAGTTGCACATTTTTTTAAAGATTTTTATTTATTTATTTGACAGACAGATCACAAGTAGGCAGAGAGGCAGGCAGAGAGAGAGAGGAGGAAGCAGGCTCCCCACTGAGCAGAGAGCCTGATGCGGGGCTCGATCCCAGGACCCTGGGATCTTGACCTGAGCCGAAGGCAGAGGCTATAACACACTGAGCCACCCAGGTGCCTCTCCAGTTGCACATTTTAAGTATTGTTCACCAACATTATTCTCTAGGCAGATTTTCTAGAGAAGGGGAAAAAGCCATATATAAAAAATACATTATACATATTATAGATATAATTTCTTACATATGTAATTTTTTAATGCTATCTTTCCAAATTCATATTTTATGTGCCATATATTATTGATTCTGGCTCAATGTTTCAATTTATTTAAACTAAAATAAAAAATCATATGTATCAGTCAGCTCCAACTGCTATAACAAAATACCATAGACTGGGTGGCTTAAATAACAGGAATTTATTTCGGTTGGGAAGTCTAAGATCAAGAGGCCAGCTGATTTGGTTCTCTGGTGAGGGCTCTCTTCCCAGCCTGCAGATGACCACCTTCTCACTGTGTCCTTATGTGGAGAGGAGAGAGAGGAAGAAAAGCTCTCTCCAACTCTTCTTATAAGTGCACTAGTCCCCACCTTCATAACCTCTTATAAACCTAATCACTTCCCAAAGGGTCCATCTTCAAATACCTACACGTTGAGAGGCTTTCAACATGTCAATTTGGGGGGGGCACAAACATTCAGCCCATAATACTATATTCAGCAATACATTCAGCAGTATAATACTATACTCAGCATTCCCTCTTCCAGATATTTACTCTAGAGAAATCAAAACTTATGTTCACCCAAGGCCTGTCCATGAGTATTTACAGTAGTTCTATTCTTAATTGCCCAAATCCAGAAACAACCCAAAAGTCCTTCAATGGTTGAATAAACAAACTATGAGAGCTGCAGTAAAATACTACTCAACAATAAAATGAAATGAACTGGAGTGCCTGGGTGGCTCAGTGGGTTAAAGCCTCTGCCTTCAGCTCAGGTCATGATCCCAGGGTCCTGGGATCGAGCCCAGCGTTGGGCTCTTTGCTTAGCAGGGAGCCTGCTTCCCCCCACCCTCTCTACCTGCCTCTCGGCCTACTTGTGATCTCTGTCTGTCAAGTAAATAAATAAAATCTTTAAAATAAAATAAAATAAAATAAAATAAAATGAGCTATGGAGACATGCAATAATGTGGATGAGTCTCAAAGGCATTATGCTAAATGAAAGATATGTACAAGCTTACATACTTTATGATTCCATTTATGTAATACTCTGGAAAAGCCAAAACTATTTTTTTAATTCTTTTTTTTTTTTTTTGATTTTGTTTATTTATTTGATGGAGATCACAAGTAGGCAGAGAGGCAGACAGAGAGGGGGAAGCAGGCTCCCTGCTGAGCAGAGAGACCATTGCTGGGATCCATCCCAGGACCCTGGAATCATGACCCGCGCTGGAGGCAGAGGCTTTAACCCATTGAGCCGCCCAGGCACCCTGCCAAAACTATTTTGATGGGTAATAAATTAGTTGTTACTATGGGTTAGGGATGCAGAGAAGTTGTAAGTACACCCCGAGGAAGTTTTATGGAATGATGGAACTATTCTGCATGATTTTGGTGGTAGTTTCACAAATCATGTATTAAAATTCATAAAGCTATATGCCAAAAACAAGCACCAATTGTACTGTATATTGTTTTAAAAGAAGTAGAACTCCATGAAATAAACAAATAATTGAGCAAATAAAGCCCCCAAAAGTTGATTCTTCAAAAAATAGTAAAATTGATGAATTAGTAGCAAACTGGCAAAAAAAAAAAGCAAACCAAAAACTACCAATTTTAGGAATGAAAGAGGAGACATCACTACTGATACAACAGACATTAAAAGGATATTAAGGAACTAGTATGAACAACTTTATGCCAATAAATTTGACAACTTACATGAAATAGAGAAATTTCTTTTTTTTTTTTAAAGATTTTATTTATTTATTTCACAGACAGAGATCACAAGTAGGCAGAGAGGCAGGCAGAGAGAGAGAGAGAGAGAGAGAGGGAAGCAGGCTTCCTGCGGAGCAGAGAGCCCGATGCGGGGCTCGATCCCAGGACTCTGAGATCATGACCCGAGCCGAAGGCAACAGCCCAAACCACTGAGCCACCCAGGCGCCCCATGAAATAGAGAAATTTCTTGAGGGACACAAACTACTTCCGCTTACATCTCATTGACCAGAACTGAATCACATGCCCATTCCTAGCTTCCAGAGAGGCAAAGTGAGTATATGGCAAAGAGAAACAGAATGGCCATGGAGGGCTTAGTTCAATCACAGCTTACTTTCTATGGCTGGGCACAGTGTTGCCCAACCCCCTCCAATCAAAAAATCAGGACTATATGAGAAGTAATGGGGAGTACTTTTTTTTCTTTTAATACTGATTTATTTATTTGAGAGAAAATGAATGAACATGCACACCTGCAAGCAGGGGGAGGCATCGAGGGGGAGGGAGACAAGCAGACTTCCTGCTGAGCCGGCGGCCAGAGAAGGGCTCCATCCCAGGACCTGAGATCATGACCTGAGCTGAAATCAAGGGTTGACACTTAGCTGACTGAGCCACCCAGGTGCCTGGACAGTGTTTTATGTAGGTAGTTAACAATGCCTACCGCATTTAGCTAGTTGCAATCAATACTCCTGGTACAGGGGCGCCTGGGTGGCTCAGTGGGTTAAGCTGCTGCCTTTGGCTCGGGTCATGATCTCAGAGTCCTGGGATCGAGCCCCTCATTGGGCTCTCTGCTCAGCAGGGAGCCTGCTTCCTCCTCTCTCTCTGCCTGCTTGTGATCTCTGTCTGTCAAATAAATAAATAAAAAATCTTAAAAAAAAAAAAGACTCCTGGTACAGTGCACTTATTGGCTAAAATGGACTATTTAACCAATGTACTTTAAATACCCAGAGGGAAATACTTCTCAACTGGGGGCAAGGACTGAGACCTTCAAAGTAATTGTTATAGAAAAGCCTAGAAAAGATTGTGATTATTCTTGAATGAAATCTGGTTATGATTTCACAGGTCTGAGGGCTGTGCTTTCCTTCCACTGTGAAATTTTTTCCTACTTTGCTTCCTCTATCTTTGGGTGCCTCTCTTCCCCTTCAGCACACTCCCTCATGGAGGTGTCCCTCCCCTGAGTGTACTGTGTTCTTCTTTTACTGGAGTACTTCTCTACTGCCTTATAAATACTTGTGTCTTTTTGTTCATCTCCTAAACAAGACAGTAATATTAAAAGAAGGAATCATGACTTCACTGTAGTCACATCTCGGTCTCTGGAATCCAGATAGTATTTACCTGGTTTTTGTTTTTTCCCATTAGTTAATAAGTGAGATGCTTTCAAAGCAAGGTTGAAAGATTTAGCTGGTAAAGAAACAATGAGGCTTTTTAAAATTGAGACAGATTAGTACTTACGTAGACAGTGAAGCCAAGAATTGCCAAAAGGTGCTAGTTCCCCATGAAGGATCGTCTCACCTCAAAAGGATAACAACAAAACAGAAGGAGTCAGATGACTTCAGTTTGAGATGTGGAATGCTTTGTTGCTAAGGGGCTAATGCCACGCTGTATCTGAGCCTTTTAATAGTCAGCAGCTGTAGGCCAGGCAGGTGAGGCGGACACCCCATCACAAACCAGCAAGCAATGAAGAACTGTCTCAGGACAGCGTCCTTGGAAGACAGGGTTGTGAGTGGCAAATCGCCTTATTGCAGCTCCTCGGAAGCTCACAAGGATCACAAGGTTGTTCTGCCAAGAATCAAATCAGCTGCAGTTCAAGCCTCACCTACATGACCTATGTAGGTATGTGCAGCTGGTATGGAGCTATGCCTTACTCAGGTTGCTCAGAGGAACATGATGCTCTATCTTGAGTGTATCTTTAAGATGGCAACAGGGGCTCCCATTCAAGAAAGAGCCCACATAATGGGGCTCAGAAGGATAGTGTTTCAAAGTGGGTGTTGTGAGTTCCTGCCCTCAAAAGAATAAATTAAAGAAGGAAACCTCATTATGGTTTCCATTTACTCTCTCAGAATTAGGAATAACAAAATGAATCCCAGGCAAAGAGTTTCATAACATTTTGCAACACTTTCAATGACCCCAAGTATTTCTGTTTGGCACTGTTTATCTATTTTCTTTTCTAACTTTAATTAGATGTAAAAATTCTTAAAGCAAAACAAAATAAAACAAAAATGCCTTGAGCTAGCCTTTAGGGTCACTAAAGAGTGAAAAGCTGGGAAGAGCAGCCAAGCAGTTTGGTGGCAGTAGCCAAGTAGGAGAGTGAAGTGGCAGAATTTTGTAGCCTCCTAAATGAGGAAAGAGAGAAGAGGCTTCAGTTAGCAGGAGTTCTGGGGAGACAAAGTTCCTGTCAGGTAGTAAATTAGTGCTATACCATCAGCAGCTTGCTTACTATCTCTCATTCATGAATCCAGCAGAGGCTGAGGGCACTTTATGAAGCCCTGAATGAAGCAGAAAGCTGAAGCCTGACGATCCTGAAATGTTTCTGGAAGGCTGGAACTGCACTTCTTACAGAGACATTAAACAACAGGGCTCTTTTGTGCTGTTCCTGATGCCTGACATGTGACCTAGCAAAAGGGGCAGTGTGGCAAGCCACAATTCATTTATTTAACAAATATTTATTGAGTTCTCTATGTACCAGGCAGTTAGCATCCTAGAACTAGGTGGGGATACTGTGGTGTACAAAACAAACAAGGTCCTTGACCTTATGGGACTTACATACCAAAAAAAAAAAAAAGTAAAGAATGGGGGAATAAATGAGATCACTCTACTCTGGTAGGAAGGGTGGGGAGACTTCCAGTGAGGCTAAGAATCCAGGGTCCCAACGAGCCTAAGAGCTGAAGTCAGAGTCGGGAGGCAGGGAACAGACCACAGGGGCCCTTGCAGGCCAGTGTAAGGAGTTTTTATATCACACTTAAGGCGGTAGGGATCCTTTGAAGGCCTATAAATAGGGGAATGAAGTGGGCTGGCTTACTTTTCAAATGAAAACGTCAGCAGCTGTTTTGTGGTATAAAATGTCAAGTCTGAAGTCAGAAGATGACCATGCACTCTGCGAATTCACTGAGATCACTGCCAAAGCTCTTAAGAGTCTCGTCTTGTTTGCCCGACAAATAATTTGGTCAAAATAAAGCTGCATAACATGCGTGGGAGCCAAAGGTTGGAGTCATGCTTTGGTTTCAAATTCCCCCCACCCCTTACTAGTTTTGAGCTTTAGGCAAGTTATTTACTTGTGCCTCAGTTATCTACCTCGGCTGTGAAATGGGGACAATAAAAGTTCTTGCCATCACAGACCTGCTGTGAAACGACAATATAGGTAGCTGGTACAATGCAGTAAGCCCTCATAAATACTCGCTTTTAGTACTTCTTTGAGAGGGTTACTGTGAGCTTCGTATGAGAGAATACCGCCTGTGAGAGGGCTTGTGAAACCGTAAAGACGATCTTAATGGCAGAATTCTCTCTTTCTTTTCTCTTCCTCTTAAGCGGAACACAGAACTCCCGGCTATCCGAGGAGAGAGGCGCGACGCCAAGCGCAGCCTCAAAGCGGTCATTGTCGTCGTGCCGCCCCTCCCCCGCCCGGAGCGCATCTCCATGGCAACGCGGGGCTTCGCCTCGCCCCGCCTCCTGGGACCCGCAGACCGGAAGCAGTCCGCGCCGGGGGCTTCTGGGAAACGGCTTGTGAGAGGCGTTTCTGCGTCTGCTTTGGACAGCGAAGCTGCTGCGGATCCTGAGTTGGAGGTTTGCGCGAGCATGGGGGGAAGGGGGTGAGGGGGATGCTGGGCTAAGAGGCTGCGGACCTCTTGGCAGGAGTCAGCGAAGAAGCTTGGCCGGGACCTTCCTTGGCTTCCCTGGAAGCGCGGAGGACAGGCCGCGGTCGCCGGGTCCAGTAGTGGGGGGGCGGATAGCTGTAGAAGGAAAGCCAGATTGGACTCTCAGCACCATCGGAGAATCCCCCATCTCCTGTGCCCTCCGCGACCCTCGGTTCTCCCCCTCCCCCATCGGCCGGTTTTGTTCTATTTCGAGGCCTGGTGTCTCGCGGAGGGTTCTGGGACTCGTTTTGGGCGGAGGTGGGAGAGGGCGGGCCTTGCGCGGGGGCTGCCGGGGCTTGTAGTTCCGCTGGACGCGGACGGAAATGCCGTCGCCCCGACGCTGTTGGGGCAATGTGGTCTTTAGGCATCTGAAATCCGCCGGCGGGAATAAGGAGAAGAAGAGCTGGTGGACGCCGGGGCGGGAGCGGGATTTGCAGTGGAACTCCGCGGAAGTGAGGCGGGATCACCTGGAACGCGGCTCCCCTCCCAAACACTGTAGCGACCGCGGGCCTTCCCTCCTTGGCGCCTCCTTGACGGGCCAGGAGCAGGCTGCCGTAAGAGAACTTAAAAGGGAGAGAGATTTCTTTCCTGTAGAATGATAGAGGCTTTGATAAGGTAGGGTCCTGGAATAGGAACCAACGAATCTGTTGGCTAAACCCTATTTAAAAGGCCGCCACACTCCAGAGTAATTAAACCTGTCTGCATGCCTTCTCTGATAAGGTTTATTCTGATAACGAACCTTATTAGGATTACAGGAGGTTTTGTGAAATCTTTGGTTTTCAGATTCTGGGCCCTAAATAGATACACGGAGTAGCTGCATGGCTCATTCCTAGTATGTGTTGTAAATGATGGCATGGGCATGACTGTGCAAATACAAGGAAAGGATCAGAAATCGCAGCACAGGGTTTCTCTGAAGGTAGAAGCTGGGAAAGCTGTGAGTCATCCAGTGTGAGATGATGAATCTGGGCCGGCCGATGCAAGAAGTTATGGTGTTACACTAATCCCTTCTCTTCATTGAATTTGCCGTGATCGGTGCGGGTCATTATGGATTTAAATGTAGTTACGGTGTCGTGGGTGACAATAGTATTTGCATTTCATGGCACCTAGTGGTTAGGTTTCTTTTCAGTATTAATCTGTTACTGAGCGAGTGGATATTTTTTCACACATATTTTAATCCCAGGGAGTTGTTGAACATTTAAAAGATCTTTCTTAACTCCTTAAAAAACATAACCCCTAAAAGCATTTTGTTAAATAATTTTTAAACAGTAACAGAAAAGCAGTCCCTGCTTTGAATTGAACTGCATGGGTCAGGGACAACAAGTCTTGAGTTGCAAGTAATGTGTTCCAGGGTTAAACGCATTTAAAAAAACACTGAGTTGGACAGGTTCCTACTTGGACTCTTTTGATTATTGAAATAAGGTTTGTTGACTTAGCAGGTCACATATTGGCCAAATTTTTTCTAGAGGGCTGGATGGTAAATATTAGATTTTTAAGACTATTGTGTCTGTTGAAACTACTCAACTCTGCCATTGTAGCATGAACCGTGGACAAATAAAATTATTTATGGACTCAAACATTTTAATTTCGTATCACTTTCACATATCATGAAGTATTCTTATGGTTTTTTGCAACCATGTAATAATGAAAACTCTCAGTACGTGTTGTACAAAAATCGTAGCAAGTCAGATTTGGCTGTGAGCTATAGTTTGCCAGCTTCTGTAGGTTATTGATTGGAATTTTTAATCTGGTTAAAAAAGAAAAAAGTATCTTTTACTTCCTTATCCGTATATGTTCAGATTCTTAGGATGTTTGGTTATTTATGTTGGTTTGTTTTAATTTCTTGTCCCTCAGGAGTGCCTGTGAAGAAAACAGGGTATTTCCCTGAGGCCTGTATCCTGCCTTGATTGACTTTTCTTTAAGTATTATAAATCAGGATGTCTGCACAGTCCGTGGAAGAAGATTCAATACTTATAATCCCAACTCCAGATGAAGAGGAAAAAATTCTGAGAGTGAAGTTGGAGGAGGATCCTGATGGTGAAGAGGGATCAAGCATCCCCTGGAGCCATCTTCCTGATCCAGAGGTTTTCCGACAGCGATTCAGGCAGTTTGGATACCAGGATTCCCCTGGGCCCCGTGAAGCTGTGAGCCAGCTTCGAGAACTTTGCCGTCTATGGCTCAGGCCAGAGACACACACGAAAGAACAAATTTTGGAGCTGGTAGTGCTGGAGCAGTTTGTTGCCATCCTACCCAAGGAACTGCAGACCTGGGTTCGAGAGCATCATCCAGAGAATGGAGAGGAGGCCGTGACAGTGCTGGAGGATTTAGAGAGTGAGCTCGATGACCCAGGACAGCCGGTGAGTCTGCTCGTGTCACTGTCCTGGGTCAGAAGCACTGGCATAGCAGTAGGCAAAGCTCCTTAGTTAATTCTGTTCAAATTAAAAATAATGTTTATCCCCACCTTGCCCACCCCCCCGACTGTTCCCCTCTAACCATGCTTTGTCATACATGCCCCTGCAGTATGTGTGTCGTTATGGTTTCTCTTACGTTTTTTTAGTTCTGAATCTTGTAAGATTTCTTCTCACCTGAGCCAAACTTCATTTTTTCCAGGTTTCTCTCCGTCGACGAAAACGGGAAGTTCTGGTAGAGGAAATAGTTTCTCAAGATGAAGCTCAGGGATTACCAAATTCTGAGCTTGATGCTGTGGAGAACCAGCTCAAGTGGGCATCCTGGGAGCTCCATTCCCTAAGGCATTGTGGTGAGGACCAAAACTCCAAGTGGGCTAGAGGAATAAAGGGAGTGTGGGCTTTTTGTCCAGAACTCCTTGCTTGTTCCCACTAGGGGATAGGGAATAATCACCTTAACCTGGTTTTGTAGACATAGACACACTATAGGATCTTGATTTTTACAATGGTTTGCAGACCGCAGTTTTTTAATTCTTGGGCATTAACATCATCAGCCTTTTCTTCCCTTTACCTCTTGAAGACCTGCCCATTTCAGGCTGACATTTGCCTTACGTTGAGCCAGCACCCACCTGTAGATTAGGTCCCTTTTTAATTTATTTATTTACTTATTAAGATTTTATTTATTTTTTGGAGAGAGAGAGTGTGTGACAGAGATCACGAGTGGAGAGGAGAGAGAGAAGCAGGCTCCCCACTGAGCCAGAAGCCAGACGCAGGGCTTCATCCCAGGACCCTGGGATCACGATCTCAGCCGAAGGCAGACACTTAACCACTTAACCACCTGAGCCACCCAGGCGCCTCTGAATCCCTTATTTTGCATGCAATATTCTCTGTCATCTGTTTCATATCCTTTCAGTCTCCTGCCTAATCTTCTTGGCATTATAGGCTTACCTGAAACCTCTTCAAATCCATTCTTTTTGTTGCTGACCACTGAAGTCTTTCTAAATTTTTGATTATTTTTATTTTTTCTTCAACATCCTACTTTAGAGCCTTTTTTTTCCTAAGAAGCATCTTTTATAGAAATGATCCTTGGATAAAACTCTTAACATTTTCCAGGTATTTATGCAAAAATAGGCTCTGTAGCTAAAATATGCTTTAAGCACAGAAAAATAAAAAACTCATGATTATAATAAGTCATTTAAATTAGTCTTTCCCAGTATATTGGAAATCGACACCATAGACTTAGTGTACTTTGATACAACCCAGTATATTCCTAAGCCTGCTGGGTTTGTGTGCATATTTATTTGAGACTGCTTTGAGAATCTTTCAATGAGGTAGTTGTAAATAATGCTTGTGTGTGCCACAGATAGGGTCTCATCACGTTTTCTTCCCATCTGAGGACAGTGCTAGGTGACCAGAACTGGCGGGGTGAGGCTGACGTCTGCTGAGAGCCCGTAGTTTTACATGTTTCGTGAAACAGTCTTCTCTGGAATGAAGTTGGAGAACCACTATCCTTGGTCATTGGAGGTGATATTTTCTTGGGTAGAAAATTTCTCCCCTGACTGAATTTTAGAATAGTTTTTCCGTATTTGTAAATGGTCTCATTTCAGGGGTCTGGTCTCTGCCACATTGGGGAACTTCTTTTTTTCTGTGCCATTTGTCCCCACATAACTTTAACACTTGTTTATCTGTTTTTCATGTCCCCACTCCTCCCTGATCCACTGCACCCTTCAGTCTCTTGTTGTTAGTCTTCTCTCTTGACTTGATCCCTTTCGTAATCATTATAGACTTGCTCACTGTTTACCACTTTTCTGATTGCTGCTGCTCACCCTCTAACTGCACTCTTCAAGGCTTGAAGTTTCAGGAAAGTCTGACATGAGAATTGCTCATACTGCTTGCAGGAGTTTAAGGGTACCATGTTGGTAGTTAATTCAGTTTTTTGTTTAACTGAGGCATAGAAATAATAACTCTAAGTACCATGGCAAATACCAAGTAGGGCAACCTTTATTTACAGGAAAACTGTCACTTTGCAAGAACTGTTGAATATATGTGTTATGTCTTGAGTTAACAGAGGATACCCCCAGCTTATCTTCAGTTTCTTATTAGGACATCTTCTGGGTTCTGCTTTTAGTGTAGTGTTGGCTGTAATCTGCCTGGCCTTGCTCATTTCAGAAATAGTCATTGCTTGTTATTTACACCGTAATAATCTGATGTAATTTCTCCTTTCCTCAGAACAAAAGAATATTGTAATGACCTCCTGGTGGCCAGTTTTATATTTCTTATGACATTTCAACCAGACCTAGCTTGCATCATTTTGTCTGACAGTCTTAGAATTTGCCATCATTCTGCCCATTGTTTTCTGACTAGTACTGTATAGCCCATGTGCTTATGTTACCACTTTTATTCAGGTAATAACCTTTTAATTCCTCATTATGTTAGCATGCCATTACCTCCCTTAGCCTCTTAATCAGTTGTTTCCCTTTTTTGTTTTTTGGTTTTTGGTTTTTTTTGGAGTAGGCCACCTTACCACCAGTTTTCAGAGTGCTCTTTGTAGATATATGCAGGCTCTTTACTTTTAGTTCAGTTTTACTAAATTTTTCTTTAGGTCTCTCTCCTTCCAGAATAGAAAACGAGTGATAATAACATTTTTTCTTTATTTCAGACGATGATGGTAGGACTGAAAATGGAGCGCTAGCTCCAAAGCAGGAGATTCCTTCAGCAGCAGAATCTCATGAAGTTCCTGGCACTCTCAATATAGGTGTTCCTCAAATTTTTAAGTATGGAGAAGCCTGTTTCCCCAAGGGCAGATTTGAAAGAAAGAGAAATCCCTCTCGAAAGAAACAGCATATATGTGATGAATGTGGAAAACACTTCAGTCAGGGTTCAGCCCTCATTCTGCATCAAAGAATCCACAGTGGGGAGAAACCCTATGGATGTGTTGAATGCGGGAAAGCATTCAGCAGAAGTTCTATCCTTGTGCAGCATCAGAGAGTCCATACTGGAGAAAAACCTTACAAATGTCTTGAATGTGGAAAAGCCTTTAGCCAGAATTCTGGGCTCATTAATCATCAGAGAATCCATACTGGGGAGAAACCTTATGAATGCGTTCAGTGTGGGAAATCTTATAGTCAAAGCTCAAATCTTTTTAGACATCAGCGAAGACACAATGCAGAAAAACTTCTGAATGTTGTGAAAGTATAAGAAATTACAAAAAAAAATCAGCACTCAGGTCTTTTTCTTCAGAAATGAAGACAAAATTAAAAACATGAAATGATAAATAATAGTTTTATTTCCCTATATAGACTGTTAGAAAATCCACTGGGAAATGTAGAAAATCTTCACCCACCATTATTTTATCTTGAAAGAAATGATGTCATACCTGCCTAGAAACTGAAATTTTCAACTTAATTCAGGTGTTAATGCCTAAATCTTCCATGTGATATTTATATTATTACTTTTCCAAATAATGAACTACCTGATTCTTTGTCCCTTTAAAGTTTCCTTTTTAGACATACATTATTTCTTTGTTGATCATTAAAATGTTCTTTGCAAGGATACATTCCCTTCTACATTAAAAGGCAACATAGGAATCATAAAATCTGAAAACTGAAACCATTTTTAAAAGATTTACCCTTCTGCTTCCTTTTACCTAATTTGAATATGCATTTCAGAAAATAGAAGATAAAGGATGACCAAAAGCCTCAAAGTAAAATGAGCCTTAAAACTCAGATAAGAAGTGATGGTGATAAAAGATCAAAAAGTGAATGGGACACCTAGATTGGGCAAGACAAATACTTTGATCCAAGAATTGAAGTATATCAAGAATTTATCTCAATGTAATTATCTGCCTGCAGGGAAACTCAAACACCGCTTATCCTGTCTAATTTGATGGCATCCCACTAATGAGAATCATGGTCTCCTGTGTTACCAGTAGAAAGTGGACAGTGAACAGTAAACACTTGTAAAACTATGAGAGTAGACATTCTAACACTAGGGAAGAATTTGTAGTGAACGGCAGTGTTGAAGGGCAAATGTAAACAGGAGGGTAATGGTCTGTCTTGGCTTTTAGAAAACAAGAGACTTGAAGATCTAATTTATTATTTTGCCTTCTTTTGGTTAAGGACATAAAAATCTATGACAGGTGGGCAACAAGTATCAGGTTTGCTGTTTTATTCTTTTGGTACAAAAGGGTTGCACACCAGGCTAACAAAACAGCCATGCATTTATTATTAAACATTTTCTACCGACAAGGCACTGTGCTAGGTACTGTAACCCTACCATAGGTAGGTAGATATTTCTTCCACTGTAAATCATTGGGGATTTGGTCTGAAGCTGTTTCATGTGGGTTAGCTGCTTCCCTCTGTCTGAGCAGTCCTGGGGGAGGTCATCTCTGAGATTCACAGAGCCATAGTTCTCTTACCAGGGTGTGTATTTGGGGGAAAAGAAGACTCCACTCATAGAGCTAGCCAGCTCTCCAGCAATCTTCAGAGGTGAGTCCAAGAAACTTTTAACACAGTTTGGAGGTTTGTGGGTCTTTTTTAAAAAAAACTAATCAATCTCTAATAGCATTGAGGTTGTACTTACATGTTAAGTTGAATGGATTGTTCTATTTAAAAATAGGTTATTAACAACTAGTTTATTAACTATCAGAATTGATTGAACTATTTTTTTTTAATTTTAAGTCTTAACACATTTTAAAAAATGTATAAAAAGTAATACATTGTAGTAGTAGGATTATATACTCCTTGGCTGAGAATCCCAAGTACTGTGGTTTTACTGTTTAGTGGAAAACTCTGGAAGTTAAAATAGAGAATATGAGGAAAGACTTCTTTATAGTGGGCATTAATTGTGTGGAAAATGACCCATGTGAATAAAAAGATTTCATAGTTCCAGAGATTTTGGTTACATCTGGTGCTTGGATCAAATTTGAAAATGGAAGGTGAGATTTGCATGAGCCTGTTAAAAAGCATAGTAATAAATGCAAGGCCAGCTGGTGGAAAAGTGAGGCAGAATGGAGCTTGTTTATAGATTTCCTGATAACAATTAATTATAAGAAATGTGCTTTATAGATTAAGATTTATTGAAGTATAAATATGTAGTAATGATATAATGTATTTTAAGTTATACAAGAAAATGTAGGGACTTTTGTTTGGGTCTTTTTCTCTTTGTGGCTGAGAGGAAACAAGTCAATGTCCAATAAAGCTATAAACTCCTCCGCTCTAAGATAAAATGATCTTGAGTTGATTTATTTATTTATAACTGGCTTCTTTCCAAGTAGGTTTTGAAGTGGCATATTTTTACTACTTCTGCTGAAATGACAGAGTTCTTGTATCAGAGTAGGTAAAAAGGGAGCAACCTCTCAATAGCTAGAATTTCACCCTTTTTTTAGATCTTACATCTTTCCTGTATACAAAGAAGCTTCCCTGTGGTACATTTGTCACAAATGCCAAAGATGTTTGGTATAATGTCAGAGCTTAGAAAATGTGGTGTTAGACTTGGCAAATACGAGTTTATCTTGTCAGCTCTGATACCTGTGCGTTGTTTAGAAGGGATTCTGAAGCTAAGGCAAGGCTCTGTGGGGAAACTGGGCTGGACCCAAAAAGACTGGATTTTAGGGTATATGGGAAAAGAAATGGTAGTCTTTGTAATCACCATCTTCTATTAGGCTAAGTCCCTAGACCAATTGATTTAAAGTAACTCTTCAGTGATTTATTATTTCATCCAGACATTAATTTATACCCCCGCAGATAGTCATAGTTAGCAATCTGGGGGCTGCCCAGCCTCTGATGAAGTGGTGAGCTGTCCATTGCCAAGCAGTGCCATCTGTTTGGTTAGTAAAAGAGCAGTCATTGTTCACGGCACGCAGACCGCTGATAACTGCCCAGTAGTTACTGAGCATTTGCTCATTACTGCTAAAGTTTCTTTTGGTTTTCTTGGAGGTTAAATCCCCAAAATTTGATTTAGCAATGTGCGTATCACATTTGGTAAATTGAAGGGAGGGTTGTATGCATTGAGATAATCTGCACACCAGGCATCAGATCAGTCACTATACCTATCTCACTTAGATTGGTAGGCAAGGAAAGAAAGATTCGGAGATTGTGTGATTTGCATGTGGCCAATTAGAGCTAAAACTCAAATCTAGTTTGTGATTTACCCCTGTGAACTTAACAGGGGTATCTATCTTTTCACGGTGTAGTGAGTGATGGCTGTTCAACCTTGATTTCTAAATGTCAGTACAGAAGTGTTAAATGGAAAAAGGACATTCCTCTTCACACTCTTCCTCAGAAGTAATACTTACTTGGTTTGCTGTTCTTCCAGACTTAGGAATATACATATTTAAGCAAAATGTGTTAATAGTTGACACTGAGGTTGCTGCGCATGGGCACTGTTGGAAGCGCTTTACCATGGATTAGCTCTTAGTCCTCACAGCAACCATATGAGGTAGGTACATATCCCTGTTTTCCATGTACTGCACTGAAAATTGCCTCCCCTCCCTCTCACCTCGATGTAGACATTGTTCTTTATGGCTGCACACTGCTCCATTGCATGAATATACAGTAATTTATTTAACCCCTTATTGATGGAAAGGAAGTTCTTTCCAATTTTTTATTATAAAGGGATAGGTACCATCCTTATCCATCTATTTTGCTGCCTGTGTAGATACTATTTCTGTAGGATAAATAGCAGGAAATAGATTTATCAGGTCAGAGAATGTGCACATTTAAAGTGTTGAGAACTAGCACCAAAAAGATGGTACCAATTTGCAACTCCCATCAGTAGAGTGCCTGTTTGCCCCCACTCCCACCAACCCTGAATCCTGAATGTTTTTACCACTCTGGTAGGTGAAATTTGTCTTTTTATTAATAAGGAGGAACATCTTTTTATGTTTATTGGCCATTTCCATTTCCTGTAGCTGTTTGCCATTTTTCTTTTTTTAATTATGAAAGTATAAATGACTACCATCTCATTATACTAAATACACAAGTATAAGAGCAGAGAGGCCCGTCTCTCCAGCACTTCCAGTCACATTCCACCGTCCACAGTTTGACATAAATCCATCTAGCTGCCTTTCCATACATTTCCATATGAATATACATAACAATGCTATTTTTACATAAAACCATGGATATGTATTGTTCACCTTCCTTTTTCTGATTTTTCCTTTAGTCTCAAAAATCCTGAGGTCTTTACATTTCTTTAATGGTTGATTAGGATGCAATACTATGAAAATCCCATTATTCAACTATTCCCTTAACTTTTTCTCTTGCTATTTACACTGCCAAAGGAAACATTTTTTCATATATTTCTGTGCACATGTGTGAATTTCTTTAGGATGGAGTTGTATGAGGTGGGTAGTTGGGTCCAAGGATACGCTTTCTGATAGACCCATCTTAGCCTTCCCAAAGGTCTTCATAACGTTCTGTTTTTACCCTATGTATGGAAAGTGCTCATTTCCCCACATAGCCTTACCTACGCTTGGTAATTGCTATCTAATGGGCAAAAAAGAAAAAAAAAATCATCTTGTATTTCCTGATTAATGGTGAGGTTGAGGTTATTTTCATGTTTATTATTGGCCACTTTTATCATGGATTGTTTGTTCATGTCCTTTACCTATAATAGCTTTTCTGTTGGGTTATGTGTGGATCTATGTTGTTGGGTGTTTGGGGGTTTTTGTTGTTGTTCAGCATCTCTTTCCCCATTGTCTGGTAACAGAATCCTTATTTATTGTGGGGAACCCATTCCCTGTGGCTTAGACGAGTAGGTGACCCGGTTTGGCCTTCCTGAGTCCTGCAGCTTCTTAGCCACAGTGATTAAAAGAATGGGCATGTAACTCAAGCCAGGCTAAAGAGAGCTCTCAACAGAACTTCTGCTGGAACTATTGGAGAGAAGGCTCTACAGAGATTCCGTGAACTAAGGACTGTGTAAGCCTGAATTTACACCATGTGGAGAAACTCAGGCTAGCAGAAAGAAATGAGAACTCAGTTCTGATATCATTTTTCTGGAGGCCCTAGATCCAGCTGTGCCTAAAGCCTGCCCTACCTCCGAACTTTAAAGTTTTGTGAGCCAATAAAGTCCCTTTCTTGTTTAAAATAACTGAATTGGGTTTCTGTCCTGATTAATATAGGTTCTTTGTATTTTCTTACTGAATTGTAGAAAAACTTTGTAATTCTAAACTCTAGAATTAACACTTTATGCACTATATAGGTTAATAAAATTAGCATGGCCTTCCATGACTTGGCCTCTGTCAGCTTCTGCCACTTGTTACTCCACCACACACATAACATTTTACATTCCAACAATAACAAAGCATTGGCATTGGAACATCTGCGGATGAGAAGCTTTTTGCACAACTGTGTGTGTCATTTCTCTTCCATCCTTCATATAGATTCATTCATTAATCTAGGACTCAGGACTGGGGATTATGCTGCCAAGTCTATGCTGTACCCACCTCCAACCACTGCTCTTTGAATATTCCCCTCAAACTTCCCCTGTATGTGACCCTTGATGCCCCTCCCCATGGCCATCATTTTATCCTCCCCTCCCCAAATACGATTCTCTGGGGCCCTAATTTTATTATCAGACCTGGGGATTTGAAGTTGCTAACATCCAAAACTTAGGAGTTAACGTATATTGCTTCTGTGTGTGGAAACTACACACAGCAGTAGAAAAAGGAAATGCATATTCATATGCCATGTGAATGAATGATGAGAAAATATTGGGGGAAAAAGGGAAATTTGAGGAAAGATGGGAATAAGTATAAGAAAGCAAGCCATGAGACTGGAGGAGAGACATTCCATGCGTGGGAACAGCAAGTGCAAAAAGCTTGATGTGGGAGCAATGCCTGATTTGTTCAGGAAACAGTAAGGAGGCAGAGTCACTGACGAAGAATAAACATGAGGTAAAATAAGGGGTTAGCCTGCAAATAAATAAGGGAAAGGGGACCAGATCGTGCAAGACCTGGTTAGTCATTGGTAGGGCTATGATAGGAGACCATTTTTGGGCAAAGAAGTAGCATAACTAAGTGCTAAGAATAGAACAAAGTGTCCAGCTCCATATGTAAATTCTTAAATAATTTTTTGCATTTTTATTTTATTTTATTTTTTGTCAGAGAGAGTGAGCCCAGGCAGACAGAGTGGCAGGCAGAGGCAGAGGGAGAAGCAGGCTCCCCGCCAAGCAAGGAGCCCGATGTGGGACTCGATCCCAGAACGCTGGGATCATGACCTGAGCCGAAGGCAGCCGCTTAACCAACTGAGCAACCCAGGCGTCCCTTTGCATATTTTTTTTATGAAGGTAATAATAGAGTTCAGAAGTGAAAATCACTCAAAAAGTGACCCATGAGTCTACAATCTTAGTAACATCCCATTAACATTTTAAGTTTCTCTATACACATATATAAATGTTCTGTCTATACCTATCCCCATCTGTACCTATTGCACTGATATTTACAACAGGGGGGAAAAGAGAGGAGTAAGGTGCCCATATCTTGGTTTGTTAATGCCTTCTTTCCTCTTAATTTTGGATCATCTGTGCTTCTGCCTGAATCCTCCACTGGCTTTAAGCTATCCTCTCATACTTAAAGACATGTTTCCAACATTCTCCATCTTGCATTATCAATTTTCCTCTCTTGGATTTTTTATGATGCAAATTTTGTTTTGTTTTTAAATCATGAACACAAAAAATCCGTTGGGCCAAGATGACCAGATCTAACTTGCCTGAACAAATGTAAAATATATACCATAAAGAATCAGAGATGGGAGCCCTGAGAGATGGGAAACAAGTGAAACAACCTTGGGTTGTCTCAGTTTACTACCTGGAGAGAGTTTCTAGGCCTCAGCACAGGTAAGGAGAACTCAAGCGGAGCCTGGCACACTCCCTAAGTTCAGAAGATAGAGCAAGGGATCCTGGGAGGCCACAGTGGTGGCTTTTGCCAGGCGATGTACCAGATAGGAAAGAACTAAACAGGGAACACTGGAGAGCTGCAGAGGGCACCCCCCCACCTTCAGCTGAGTACTGAAGAGCACATTTGTATAGCTACCTGAGGTAGGGAAAAAAACATCCATAAGGATGAGAGAGAAAAATCACTGGAGCTCACCAAGGGTACCTGTTAGAAAATCTCAATTCATAGGACGTGAAAACACGGTTCTCAAGTGCAGTTTTGCCTGCCACTACCGCCCGCCCTCCCGGACATTTGGCAACATCTGGAGATGTTTTTTGATTGTTACAACCAGACAAGATGAGTTCTACTAGCGTCTTGCTGATGGTGAGAAACTCTGGATTTGAACAGTAGGAAGGGTCCTGCCTCCTTAGCAGAGAAAAACTGAACCCTAGACTCATATTCCCTAAAAGATACTTCAGAGTAAGACCTGAGAGGATAAAACTGTACCCCAATAATTTAAATACATCCCAGAACAAAACTCAAGAATATATATAAAAAAGAGAAACTCCAGCACCTGCTAAGGCACAATGCATAATGTCTGGCATCCAATCAGAAATTATAAATCAAGCAATGAACCAGGAAAATATAACCCATAATAAGAAAAATCACTCAATTATCCCAGAAATGACAAAGAATTAACAGACAAGCACATTAAGACAATTATAACTACATTCCATATGATCAAGAAGCTAGTGGAAACACTGAACATGTTTGGTAGAGACATGAAAGGTATTAAAAAGCAACCAAACTAAACTTCTAAAGACAACTACAATGTCTGAGATTTTAAAAAATAAAAAGCAAAACCAACAAACAGATGGGATTAATTGTAGTTAAGGCATAATAGAAGAGATGAAGAAAAAAAATTATAAAAGACATACCAATAGAAACTCTTCAAAATGAAAAATAGAGGAAAATATTGAGAAAGAATGCATAGAGCATCGACTTGCTGTGGTACAATATCAAGTGCCTGATATGTGTAATCATAGTCTGAGTCCTCAAAAGCAAGAGAAGTATAGAGAAATATTTGAAAAAATAATCTGTGGATTGCAGTACTTATGGGGAAATTTATAGCAATAAAACAGAAAAAAAAAGTTGTGGGGCACCTGCGTGGCTCAGTTGGTTAAGTGCCCAACTCGATTTCAGCTCAGGTTATGATCTCAGGGTCCTGAATCCAGTCCTGCATAAGCCTCTGCGCTTGGTGTGGCGCCTGCTTGGGATTCTCTCTCCCTCTACCCCCTGCCCCCACTCCTGTGCACTTGCTCACTCTATCCAAAAAAAGAAAAAGTCTTAAGGTGAGCTACCTCACCTTCCATCCTAAGAAACCAAAATAAGAACAAATTAAACCCAAAGTACAGAGAAGAAAGGAAATAGCAAAGATCAGATTGGAAATCAAAAAATAACACAAAAGCTAGAAAAAATTTCTATATTATTTTCAAACCAAGAGTTAACTTATAAAAAAGATTAATAAAATTAATAAACTTCTAACCAGATTGTTGGGGAGTGGGAGGGGGGGAATGTGGGAAAAGAAAGAGAAAATAAATATTATGTCAGGAATGAGAGATGTGACATTACTGTATGTTAAACAAATTCTTATCCCCATAAAGAGTTGTAGTATAGTTTGCTCACCTCCATATTGCTGATTCCAATACTCATTTACTAGACATCTATTGATTACACCATCAGCAGTATTTTGCATAATTGACATATTTACATTTGGCTTCAAGAACAACATGTTTGGTTTTTCTCTAACCTCATGGGGCATTTCTCCTCAGTCTCAATGCAGCTCTCTCTTCATCTCTCTGGACTTCTATATGCTGTGGTGCCTGAGGGCTCAGGGTTCAAGTCTCTTTCCTTTTCTATCTATACTCTCTTCCTGGGTGATCTCATCTGGTCTGGTCTTCTTAAATTTTACCTATGACTGCAAAGTCTGTATCTCAGCCTAGACCTCTTCTCTGAACCACAGGCTCATATACCCCAGCAATAGCCACTCCGCCTGCTTTAGCTCGAGTTCCTAAGGAAATAGGACCGAAGATAAAAACAAAACCAAAAATGACAAAAACAAAACCTTATTGGTAAGACTTTTTTGGGGTGATGCAATCCCAGAAAAGGTTGAGGAGGGTAAATGGGAGGTGAAGGAAGGAAGGAAAGCACATACAAGCGGGTGTTGCTGGGGCATCTCATAGCTTCCCACAGCTGTTTGCCTAGTCTCACTGTGTGTTCTCAGCACCAGCGCGGTGGGGGAGCTCACCATGGCGGCAGAGGAGGGAAAAGATGTTTCTGCAGACTCTCCTGCCCTCTGGTCTGTTTCTACCACTGAATGAGAATTCCTCCACACTTCCAGGTGGTACCATTCAGCCTCACACAAGAGGAGCTGCAGGCCAGAGGTCAAGTACAAGTCAGTAGCTCCCTGGACCTGCAGTTCTGTGGCCCTGCAACTGCAGGGGTGGATGGTGCAGGCAGTAGTCTTAGAGGGTTATGGGTATCCGAACAGAACACCCACTCTGCAAATAGGAAGCATCTTGTAAAGTGTTTGGAACAATGACTAATTCAGCATCTTAAACCTAACGTACCCCAACGTCAAATCTTTAGTTTCTCCCACACCTGTTCTTCTCATAGTCTCCTTTATCTTAGAGAGTGGCAGTTTTGTCCTTCCAGTTGCTCTGGCCAATAGTCTTCCTGCTTTCCTGCTTGCCCTACTTCACTCAGTTCACAGCACAGCAGTCAGCTCATACAGAAGCTCATAGAGAATGCAGACCATGTCACTTTGGCTTAAAATCCTCTTCTTTTTTGCTCCATTTAATTGTCAGAGAGGCACTGCATCTGCCACTTACTCTTAAACTATTTGGAAAAAAACTCTACAGATGATAGATAAATAGGTAGATAGATAGATATCTGGTTAGACAAAACAGGTAGAGAATTATAAAGAAATTATAACAAAATGCCAACACCTGGGGAATCTGGGCGAAGGGTGTATAGGAATTCTTTGTACTATTCTTGCAATTTTCTATAAGTTTGAAATTATGCCAAAAGTCAAAGTTAAGGAAAACATAATGGCCCAGTAAGGGTGAATTACTAAAGGAAAATCAGGGTGGGTGCTATTATTGAGAAAGCTTGGGGTGGGGCTGGCGTGGGAGGAATACTGAGAAAGCAACCATAAATATCCACCATAGCCATAATTTAACGTGATGTTGTAAAGCTGTGCTTACAGACATATAAAATGTTATTAACAATAGAGAAAATTCAGTTTACCATTACCAGTATTATTTTTGGAAAAATAATACATACACACACACACACACACACACACACACACACACTATATATATATATAGAATGGCACACATCAAATTTCCAGGTTCACAAAATAGACTTCTTGATATAGTGACTTTTATCTTTATTCTTTTACATATTTTACGTATTTTTTGCTATTTACAGTAAGTTAGCAGTATATTTATAATCAGCAAAAAAAATCAAAATCAATAAAATTAAGAAGGAAAGTTCTCATTTAGGTCAGGAGTCAGCAAACGTGGCCCTTCTGTAAAGGGCCAGATAACAAATATTTTCAGCTTTGCAGGCCCCACAGTTTCAGTTGCAACTCTGCAACTCCGCCATTGTAGCAGAAAGCAGCCATAGATAACACATGAACAAATGGGCATGGCTGGGTTCCATTAAGACATATTTACAAAAACAGGTGGCAGTACCTAGTACTTTGCTGACCTGTAATTTAGATTGGTATCCTTTTCCCTAAAGAATGGCTTACAGGCAGGGTGCCTGGGTGGCTCAGTTCGTTAGAAGTCTGCTTTGCCTCAGATTAAGATCCCAGGGTCCTTGGATTGAGCTCTGCAGAGACCCTGCTTCTCTCTCTCCCCTGCTTGTTCCCTCTAGCTCTATCACTCAAGTGGATAAATAAAATCTGAAAAAAAAAAAAAATGGCTTACAGGCAAGAAATATTCCCCTTCCTATGGAACTTCGTATGGGGCCTCCTGGACCAACTGATGGTCTGAGAATTCCACTGGCTCCATGCTCTATCACTGAATAAGTAGGTTAAATGAAATTCAGTGAAAATATCTAACTCAAACCACGTTTATAAACAAGTAACAAACCCTTTGCCTAGAGAAGTGGAATGTGATATTGTATGATATTGTAGATGGATTTTGTCTGTCAGAGAACTGGATCCCAACTGTCTGAAAAAAATACTCCTTTTAATATGCCCTGGGGGCTCAGCAGCACCTCCCTGACTGCTGGAGTGATCAAAGGCCTGAAGGGAGTGCGAAAATCTAGAAAAAGCTGGGGTCCTCCTGGTCTCATTCCAGGAATGAAATCTTGCTCTGTAAAGAGCATAATCTACAGCTTCCATAAAATTAGCTGGGTAATGTACCATCTTTTGCTATTGTAAGGGCCTATTTAGGCAGAGCAATTCCATCTGGTTAAACAGTGATTTTGTTGTTTACGCAGTAAAAAAACTTAAACTGACCCTGCCACCACCACCACCCTGCCCCCCTCCAGGGGAACTTACTTAAAAGCAAGTCCGGGAAACTAGTAAAATATGGTTGACCAGTCCCAGGTAACAGAGTCCAAACACAAGAGCGGGTCAGGCCAGGTGGAGACATCCAATTGTGGAGTGCGCATACTGTCTCCCTAGCTACCAAGGAGTGTGGGCCCTGCCTTTTGGGCGCCTTTTGGGTGCCAATTCTGACCACGGTGCTAGGCTAGTTCAAATATCTACTATAGAGTAAATTGTAATTCAATTGGCCACCCATGTGTGACTTAGCATGACTATGCAACTTTCTCTGTGTGTGATAATCTTATTGGCCACCTGTGTGTGGCCAGGCTCAACCACATAGCCTTTGCCTTTTAAAAGGTAGTCTGTAAGGCAGGGAGGGGTCGCCCTCTCTGTAAGAGGCGGCCCCCAACAGTCAGTTTGATTCTCGATGCTTGGTGCGAAATAAAGTTTTACTTGACTTTCGCTTTGTATCAGTCTCGCTCCTTTGATTACGGACCCATCACTATTACCTTGAAGAGACTGTGGAAGATTGGTTTACTTCTTACTTTAACATGTGGAAGTATTCCTCACTGTGGTATCTGGCCTGGACTATTCTTTATAAGAAAAATTTAAATTACAATTTCCTTAGTAGACCCCAAATTGTTTAAATTTTATATTTCTTCTTGAACTAATATGGGATAACATTTCAAAATTTTTGATGAAATTATTAGTCGTATCCTTTATATTCTCTCTCTAACAGCTGTAGATGTGCATTGATGGCCACGTTTGTGCTCCTTACACTGATAGACGGTACTTCTCTCTCTTTCTCTCTCTCTCTCTTTTTTTTCTTGATCAGTTTTGCTGGGGCATTCTCAATTTTATTTCTTTCAAAAGCTGAACCAAAATATTTGTTTTCCGTTTCATTAATTCATGCTCTACAATTTCTTTCATTTCTTTTTTCTTTTCTTTTCTTTTCTTTTTTTTTTTTTTTTTTAAAGAAACCGTGTATTGTCTGTCGACCACATTTCCATTTTCTGTTTAATGGTCTGTGGAAGAACAGCTTAAAGCCACTCAAGAGTTAGTCATTCCTCTCCATTCAGGGACCTGAGCAGTGGGAACCGCAGACCACCCTTCAGGAGGGATCTGCTGACAAGGCACGGAGGTCACCCGCACGCCTTCAGAGCGGTCTGTGACCTCAGGCTGAGGAGTGGTAAATCCAGGAGCCGGAGCCGTCCGTTCACTCTGAAATTCCTCTGTGGTCACAGCCTTTTCAGCAGCGGTCTGCTCTGCCCTACAATCTCTTCAGAATCTCTGTGGAAGGAGAGGTCTGGGAGGACCTCCTCTAGTTGTACCCAGGACCTGGTGCCACGCATGCGCAGACCTCCCTGGGTGGCACCCTCCACATCAGACCCACTGAGTGAGCTCCCTTGCCTATGGGATGGCGATGTCCACGTACAGCAGATGGGTTGCTCTACCATGGCTGTGGTGGGCAGGTCAACACCAGACACGTCTGTGAGAGGCCGGTGGTCAGCCCTGGCAGCAGTAACCACCAGAAGTCTTTGTTCCTGGAACACTCCCTGGATCTGGTTAATGAAGGCTCTCGAAGTGAAGCGGCCAGCCATAGTGGGGGGTCCAAGGACGGCAGCAAACTTCCGCACAACTCGTTGGCCAGTATTCCTGAAGATCATGACCCTGACATCAGTTGGGTTTCTATGGCAACAATGGCCTGAGCTGCCAACAGAGGCTACTCCTTGGTTCTCTCCAAATTTATGCTAAAGATGCCATCACTTTTCCTTTTGTAGATGTACTATTCCACTTAGAAGTCAAGTTGGTACCACCTGAGTGGGTTCCCGCTGCGAGGAATTTGAGAACACCCTCTTCCTTCATTTGGAGAACATCAAATATTCTGGACATTGTGAAAATTTCCCTTTAAGCTACGATGGGAACCCAGAACAGCACTGTATGAACCTCTCTCTACATTCTTTCTTTAGATCTACTTACTATTCTTTTTCTAACTTCTCGCAATGGATATTTAAATCAGTGAATTGTAGCCCTGTCTTTCCTAATATAGGCACTGAATGCCATAAATTTCTCTTTAATCAGGGCTTTAGTTCTTTCCCACAATTTTTACTATTATCCAGACAAAGATACCTTCCAAATTTCCACTATGCTTACTTCTTTTACCTATAGGTGATTTAAATTGTCTTGATTTCTAAACATTTGGGAATTTATTTTTTAGTGTGTGTGTGTTACTGATTTCTAGCTAATTTTATTGTTGTCTGAAAACATATGCTAAGTCTTCCTGTCCAATGTGGTAGCCACTAACCAGATGTGACTATTTAAATTAATTAGAATTAAATAAAATGTTGTTCATCAGTCACATTAGCCACATTTTAAGGGCTCAGTAGCCACATGTGGCTAGTGACTATTAACTATGTGATTACTGTACTGAACGCTACTGACAAGAACCTATTAAGTTCTATTGGACAGCACTATACTAAATTATTTCAGTCTGATGAATTTGCTGAGGCTTGCTTTACAAACCAGCACATGGTCAGCTATGGTAAATGTTCTTTGTACACCCAAAAGGAGTTTTCTGCCAGTGTTGGTTGCACTGTTTTCTGTATGTTAAGTAGGTCATTTTATTAACATATCCTGTATGTCCACATGTACTATATTCTTAAACATTTTTTTTTCTGCTTGTTTACTGAGAGAGCTGTGGGGAAGTCTTCCACTAGGATTGTGGAAGACTTTCTTTCTCATTTTAGTTTTGCTGTCAATTATAGCTTTATATACTTCGAAGCAAAATTATTAGATGTATCTACTTTGGAATATTTGTATTTTCTTGGTAAACTGACTCTTTTATCAATAAAAATGTCCACTTTTATCTATAGTAAGCCTTCGGTTTTAAGGTCTACTTCTTGTCTAATATTGGTACAGTGATTAACAGCTTTCTTTTGGTTAGTGTTTTAACGGAGTATCTTTTTCCATACTTTAATTTTGAATTCCCTGGATCCTTGCTCTTACAGTGGGTCTTGCTTGAGCAAGTACCCTATAAACTATAAGAAATGCAAGAATTTTTCTCAAAGTTCATTTATATGTAACGTAATTACTGGTGTAATACAACTACTGATCTACCATGTTCCTTCTCAACACTTGTTATTGTCAGACTTTTAAAAATCATATTTAGGGCGCCTGGGTGGCTCAGTGGGTTAAGCCGCTGCCTTCGGCTCAGGTCGTGATCTCGGGGTCCTGGGATTGAGTCCCGCATCGGGCTGCTTCCTCCTCTCTCTCTGCCTGCCTCTCTGGCTACTTGTGGTCTCTGTCTGTCAAATAAAATAAATAAAATCTTTAAAAAAAATAAAAATAAAAATAATATTTATATATATGTAGTGTTACTTTTGTAACTCGTTTCTAAAACCTAGTGAGCAAGTGGATTTAGAAAACTTGGGGAAGTGGAGAGTGCAGGATGGCTGTACAGCAAGGTGCTTAGCCAGGATAGGGAATTCAGGAAGATATCATGAGGGTGTGTAGGAAGCAGTTGGTAGAAATGTGCAGTAAGCAGTTGGCTCTTAAAATTTATCCTCAGGAGAGAGGGGTAAACTTGATACAAATTTCATCATCCTATTTCTTCACTTTTTAAATCCCCCAAAGAATAAAGCTATTAATTATACCTTTTCCTATTCTCTTCTCAACTTACTGTCATGTCAATGCCTCTTAGCTCTTCTGCTTATGACCCTCATGCTTTTATTTCCAGACTTCAAAAGTTTTTCTTTCTGCCCCTTCCCCATTTGATTTTACTCTTCCCAAGGCAGTAAGATGATCATACCATTCCTTGGTTCAAAGATCTCAATGGCTTTCCACTATCTTGAGAACAAATACAGAAATATGAAACTCAATCCTGTTATAACTAGTACTCTTCCATTTTACGTGATACTAAATGCCAGAAAGTTGAAGTGCCTGCTCATTTAGCATCATACTCCTTAGCAGTCTTTTCTCGTACTTCATTTTGATTTCCACCTTATTCTCACCCTCTTAAGTACATGTTTTAGTCATTATTTGCAAAAACACTTGAGTGTAAGGGCAGGAACCCTTCCTATCCCCTTGAGTAGTACTCAGTAGTGCCTGACACTGAATGTGTATTGAATGAATTAATGACTAAGCACATACTCCACATTTCTTACACCCTCTTGCTTCTGTGACTTTGTTGACTACTCCCTTCCTGACTCTATGCCTCTAATCCCATCCTTCAAAACTCAAATCTCTGGAGCTCCCCAAACTTTCTTTCCAATTAGAATTGAACCCTACTTCCTCTTATAAGCATCTTATCTACCTCTACGATTGTATTGAGCCATGTGTTTTCTTTATACATCAGACTTTATCACATATGCTTTGTATATTCTCTGTGTATACCACAAAACCTTAAAAAAATGCCTTGCACATTGTAGATAACAATAACTATTAAAGTGATATAGTAACTGGAGGATTATAGGGAATATTCAGCGTATAGCAGTGGAATCTTAACAAATGGTTAATACTAGAAAAACAATTTTAAATTTTTATTCTTAAATAAGTTTCTATTTTTCAGTTAAAAACTTTGCATATAGTAGCCTATTATCATATGTATATCAGAAATCAAAACCAGTCTGATAAATGTTGCCACTTGAAAAAAATCGACGTCTTTATTTTTAGACAGAATATGGTATACAAATTAGTCATGTGGGCACTACTTCAGCTCTCATTTTTGTTTATCTATAGATGACATAGTGCTAGACTCTGACATATGGAATTTAAAAAAATTGTCTCATATTTAAGAAACTGTGATTAAATGGTAATATGGAAGAAATGATTTCAAACCACTGGTCTATGGGCTGCATTATTGAAAGCAAAATAAGTCCATATTTTCTGTCCCTATTGCAGGAACCTGAAAATTCCTACTCTTTAGGAAAACCGAAACTAGGGCAAAGAAAAAAATTTTTGAGAAAATAGGGCACTGGAATTATGTAGTTAACAAGTTTAATACCAGAATATCATAGCATGTTCACACACAGGGAATTTAAGACAGATTAAGTAATGTGAGCATAAGGTAGGACTCTCTGTTGTCAGGTGGTAAGTGGCATGCCGATTATGAGTGAATGCTAATTAAGATGTAGAAGGGGTTTAAGTTTTCCCCCACATGCTCTAATGTAACTTCTCTGATATGTAATAATTAGGGCTCACTAAAGGTTTGAGATAATGACACTAATACATTTCCTTCTGAGCTGACTGCACACCCCATCACACTGATCTTTACAGTATCTGATAAGGTTCTGCATTAATATTGTTATTCATTTCTTATAATGATAAAACTCTCCCCTTGTAGATTGTATTTGAATAAAAGACCAGAGGCTTGTTTTTTCATTATAACAGACAGAAATTTCTTTCCATTGTTGCTGACATTCAGTAATATTTATTCATATTGAAGGTTTTCTCAATTACTCATGGAACTCAGAATCTTTCTTAAGTTTAGTAATGTCTGAGCTCTCAGTTAAACTTTCATTGTAGAACTTGGTGTTTTCTGTCCAGTGTGTTTCCTTTTAATGTAGCACAAGAGTTGAGCACTGATTAAAACCATTTTCATAATCAATAGCATTCCTAACATTTTTTTCTGGTATAGTGTCTCTGGTATGAAATAAAATCTGTGAATACTCTGAAGGTTTTCCCACATTTATCACACTTAGCCTGTCTTCCTCAGAATGGACTGTCTCATGATTAATAAGCTCAGAGAGCTGGCTAAAACTTCTGTTGCACTGGACACACATGTGGGGTCTCTCCCCAGTGTGGATTCCCTGGTGTTCAGTAAGCTCAGAGCATGTGCCGAAGGCTTTCCCACATGCATCACATTTACATGGCTCTTCACCAGCGTGGATTCTTTGATGGTTAATGAGATCAGAGCGCCGACTAAAGTTTTTACCACACTGATCACATGAATATGGTTTTTCTCCAGTGTGGATTCTCTGATGTAGGATAAGAGCTGAGCACTGACTAAAAGCCTTTCCACACTCGGGACATTGATAGGGTTTTTCCCCAGTGTGGATTCTCTGGTGTTTGATAAGGTCTGAGTTCTGGCTGAAACTTTTGCTGCACTGTGTGCATGGGTATGGTTTTTCTCCTGTGTGAATTCTCTGATGAAGAATTAGGTCAGAACTCTGGCTGAAGGCTTTCTCACAATGATCACAATGATACGGCTTTTCCCCAGAGTGCACTCTCTGATGTTTGGTGAGGTCTGAGCTTTGACTGAAACTTTTATTGCACTGGTTACATGCATACGGCTTCTCTCCAGTGTGTATTCTTTGATGTTTAACGAGGTCTGAACGACGACTAAAACTTTTAGTACAATCACTGCATGGATAGGGTTTCTCTCCAGTGTGGATTCTCTGATGGAGAATAAGATTTGAGCTCTGACTAAAGGTTTTCCCACACTCATCGCATTCATAGGGCTTCTCCCCTGTATGAATTCTATGATGTTTAACAAGGTCTGATCTTCGACTAAACATTTTGCTGCACTGGCTACATGGGTAAGGTTTCTCTCCAGTGTGAATTCTCTGATGATTCATGAGATCTGAAAGTCTACTGAAGGTTTTGCTACACTGATTACATGGATAGGGTTTCTCTCCAGTGTGAATTCTCTGATGCAGAATAAGTACTGAGCTCTGATTAAAAGCTTTACCACATTCATTACATTTATAGGGTTTCTCTCCAGTGTGGATCCTTCGATGTTTAATAAGATCTGAGTTTTGACTGAAACTTTTGTTACACTGATTACATGGATATGGTTTCTCCCCAGTGTGAATTCTCTGATGCAGAATAAGATCTGAGCTCTGACTGAAGGCTTTTCCACACACATCACATTTATATGGTTTCTCCCCAGTGTGGATTCTTTGATGTTTTATAACATCAGAACTCTGACTAAAATGTTTGTTACACTGGTTACATGTATAAGGCTTCTCTCCAGTATGGATTCTCTGATGCTTAACCAGATCTGAGCGCTGGCTAAAACTTTTACTACAGTGACTGCACTGATAGGGTTTTTCTCCTGTATGGATTCTCTGATGGATGATGAGATCAGAACTCTGACTGAAGGCTTTCCCACATTCATCACATTTATATGGTTTTTCACCAGTGTGGACTCTTTGATGTTTAATAAGGTCTGAGCTCCGACTGAAACTTTTAATGCACCAAGTACAAGGATAGGGTTTCTCTCCAGTATGAATTCTCTGATGCAGAACCAGAGCTGAGCTCACACTAAAAGCCTTTCCACACTTATCACATTCATAGGGTTTCTCCCAATGGGTTCTTCGATGCCTAATAAGGCCTGTACTCCAAGCAAAGCTTTGCCCACATTCATCACAGTTATGCTGTCTTCTTTTAAAGAAATTTTGATCCTTCTCATTTAATTTATCCCCAAATTCACAAAATCCTCTGCATTCAGAATCCTGGAGGACATCATCTCTGGGGCTGCCAGACTCCTCAGGCAATGGTTCAATTTTTGTTGTAATTTCCTCCTCTGAAGTCACCTCTCCAATCTTGGTCTTAGTCTCACCACCTAGAACAATAAAAAATCCAAATGGAATGTATTCTTCATACTGTATATCACAATATAAGAGTGCTCTAAAACACTGAAAATTATCCTCTGAAAGAGCAATTAGGAAGAATCAATAAGTAATGGATCATAAGAACCATGTATTGAAATGGTTTACCAGATATGTCCTGCATATGTTTGTCACAGGAGATCTGGGAATACTGAAACCTAGTCAGAGTAATTATGAAAGTTCTGACTAAATTAAAACTAATACACAAGCAACTTATTAACATAAGTAAGGTAAGCAATATGAAAGAGTTCTTGAGGGACAGCGGAGAAGGAGAGAGAGAAGGCAGCAGTGGCAGCCTGGCTGTCACTGGGAAGAGCACCAACCAGCCTGATCAGAGGCTACTATTGGGGGTTAAGGCAAGCTCTGTTTAGTATTACTAGCCAATGCAACAAGACATGAAAAATAGGGGTGCCTGGGTGGCTCAGTGGGTTAAGCCGCTGCCTTCGGCTCAGGTCATGATCTCAGGGTCCTGGGATCGAGCCCCGCTTCGGGCTCTCTGCTCAGCGGGGAGCCTGCTTCCCCCTCTCTCTCTGCCTGCCTCTTTGCCTACTTGTGACCTCTATCTGTCAAATAAATAAATAAAATCTTAAAAAAAAAAAAGACATGAAAAATAAATGAGAGATACAAACAAGAAAAAAGTCAAACTGTCTTCACTTGCAGACTATACAATCATGTATATAGAAAATTCTAGGGGCGCCTGGGTGGCTCAGTGGGTTGGGCCGCTGCCTTCGGCTCAGGTCCTGATTCAGGGTCCTGGGCTCGAGTCCCGCATCCGGCTCTCTGCTCAGCAGGGAGCCTGCTTCCTCCTCCCTTTCTGCCTGCCTCTCTGCCTACTTGTGATCTCTCTCTGTCAAATAAATAAATAAAATCTTTAAAAAAAAAAAAAAAGAAAATTCTAAAGTATCTCAAAAAAGTTATTAGAGGGGCACCTGGGTGGCTCAGTGGGTTAAAGCCTCTGCCTTCAGCTCAGGTCATGATCCTGGGGCCCTGGGATTGAGCCCCACATGGGGCTCTCTGCTCAGTGGGGGACCTGCTTTCCCCACTCTCTCTCTGCCTGCCTCTGCCTACTTGTGATCGTGGTCTGTCAAATAAATAAATAAATAAATAAATAAAATCTTAAAAAAAAAATTATTAGAATTCATACATGAGTTTATTAGAATAACATACAAAACCCAACTGTATTTTAGTATACTACCCATGAAAAATTAGAGCCTAAAATTAAAAACGTTTTTAATTACACCAAAAATAAAATATTTAAAAACAATTCAACAAAATACGTGTATATGTTTATAATGAACACTACAAAACACTGCTAAGAGAAGTTAAAGAAGACATAATAAACAGAAATATATGTCATCACTTATGGAGAGGAAGATTTAATATTGTTAAGATGGTGGATTTCTTCCCAAACTTTGCTATAGGTTCAATGCAACTCCAATCAAAACCTCAGCAGTATTTTTTCAGAGAAATTGACAAACTGATTCTAAACTTTATGTAGAAAGGCACAGAAGAGTCTAAACAATTTTGGAAAAGAAGAACAAAATTAAAGAAGTTACACTACCAGATTTCAAGCTTTATTATAAGGCTATAGTAATCAAAGCAGTATGGGACTGCATAAGGACAAGCATATCCCCTAATGGAAAAAGACTGAGTCCATAAATAGATCCAAACATTTATGTAAAACTGATTGTCAACAAAGTTGCTAAGAAAATCAATGGTGAAAGGATAGTCTTTTTCAAACAAAAGATATTGTTATATCTTTTCAGCTGTAACAGTAACATAAATTAACCATCTTTTCTTATGCTATATACAAAAATTAACTAGAAATTTAATATAAACATAAACATAAAAACTAAAACTATAACACTTCTAGAAGAAAGCAAAGCACAGATGACAAAAGTTAAGGCACAGAACTGTGAGAAAATAAATTGCAGTTTAAGCCACACAGTTTGTGATACTTTGTTATGGGAGCCCTAGCAGACAAATAAAGCATGTTTTTGAACTATACACATTTATGGAATTATATCACATATATTCTATGATTTGTTTTTTTGTATTTTTTTTTGCTCAACATTATGTTTGGAAAATTCATCCATATCAATCGTTTAACTGCAGTCTACTTATGTTCACTACCATAGTGTGACATATACCTCAATTTATTTAGCCATTCTCCTTCAATGGACAGTAATATTTTTTATTTCAAACAAGGCTCATATGAATCTGCTGCTACATTTATCTTTATGCACATATTCAAGTGTTTCTCCAGGTTACATAAACTTAGGACCAGAATTGCTGGGTCTTATTTTTGAGTTTGAGTTCACACTGCTCTATATGCTAACCAATATTAAGTCTATCCTTTTTTTTAACTCACTGCAATCAGGCTTTTATCTCCTTAACTCCATCAAAACTGCACTTATCAGAATCCCTAATAAGCTCTATCTTAACAAATCTGATGGTCAATTCTCAATCTTCTTCTGTATTTATCTGACATAATTGATTACTCTCTTCTTAAAACATTTTTCTTCTAACTTACCTTTCCCCTACTCTCCATAACACAGTATACTTTAAATTTTTTTTTTTTAATTTATTCATTTGTCAGAGAGAGAGAAAGATAGCAAGAAGGCACACAAGCAGGGGGAGTGGCAGGGAGAGGGAGAAGCAGGCTCCTGGCTGAGCAAGGAGTCTGATGCAGGACTCCATCCCAGGAACATGGAATCATGACACGAGCCAAAAGGCAGATGTTTAACTGACTGAGCCACCCAGGCATCTCCAGAGTAATCTTTATATGTTATTATCATGCACAAAATGTTCCAGTGGTTTCCTATTACACTGGGAATAAATTCTGTGTCCTTACTATGGCTCAGAAGGTTCCATCCCGTCCTTTCTCTCTCTGCTCTCATTTCATTCCCGTTTCCTGTCTACCCCAAACTGACACTGTTCCTGCTACATTAAAGGGCCTCTGGCATTTGCTGGTCCCTGTGCCTAAAACACTCTTCTCTCAGATAGCCATGTGGCTTGTTTTCTCACTTCCCTTATATCTCTAACCAACTGTTACCACCTCAGAAAGACACAATACTTGGAGAGCTCTGCATTTTTGAGACAACAGATATCACAGTCGAATGTGCTGAAATGACCAATATTAGTACCCTGACTCAAAATTTAAAAAAAGGCTTTGCATGGGTCCAGGTTGCAATGTAAGCTGTCCTATCACATGACTTTATTAACCCAGATAACCAATAGTAAGAAATGTCTGCCGTAGTCAGGGATGCTGTATTAAGGCTTCTGCAAGCCTCCAGAAGAGAACTACACCGGAGTAAGGCCATATTCTCTTCTGCCATCAATTTTCTAAGTGAAAAACAGATGCTGGCTTGCTCTTGGGCACTAATAAGACTTAATGCTTCACCACAGAACACTAAATGACTATTACAAGCTGATCAATGTGAGCTACCCAGTTGACCCACCAAATCCTAAAACTAGACATACAGACCAGCATTCCATTATAAAAGCAAGGATGGAAGACAAATTCCATGTGCTAGTGATGTGGGTTTCCTTTTGCTCCACGAATCCCCTCCTTATTAGCCAATATTCATGGCCTAATGGGAATTCCCTCTTATCAGTTAACAGAGGAGGAAAATGTATAGAACTGAGTTATAGATGGGTCTGCTCAGTGTGTGGACACTAGCAGAAAACGAATCTTTCACTTACACCTTGACTCTGAAGTGACCTGAAACATACTGGTAAAGGCAAATCCTCCCATTAGACAGAATTTCAGGTATACACCTGGCTGTCCACTTTCATGGAAGGCAACAGAGCCTAAGATACACATCTGTACTGATTCATGGATAATGACTAATGGGTTATTGGTTAGTTAGGTAGCTAAAAGAACAAGCCTGGAAGATCAGATATAAGGATTATAGAAGAAAATTATAACAGACCTCCTACAATGGGCAAAGAATGAATGTATTTGTGTTCTGTGTGAATACTCACCAAAGGGCATCCACTTGAAAGAAGCCTCTCAATCAGATGGACATGGTGATCCACGTTGTGAATATCAGTCAGCTTTTTTACTAATGTTTGCCCAATGGATTCATGTACAAAGTGGTCATGGAAGCTATGTGTGGGCTCAACAATATGGGTGTCTACTTACAAGGCTGATATGCCTATTATCACAGCTATATAGCCATGCAGCCAACTGCTGGGACCAACCCTGAGCCCCTAACATGGTACAATTCTCCGGAGAGGAACGAGCCCACAACTAGGGGGCAGATTCATCAGACGTGGCTCCTTCTATCATGAAGAGGGCAAAAATTTGTTTTCAAAGGACTAAATATATAGTCCAAATACAAATGTGCACTGACCTAAGAGAATGCTTTATTTATTACCATGGGATTCTATACAATAATACCTCCAGAGGAGTAGTTTTACAGGGAAAAAAGTACAGCAATAAGCTCACACACATGTAATTCACGGGTCTTACCACACGTCCCATCATCCAGAAGTAAGTGGATTCCAATAATAGTGGAATGATTTACTGAAGGCTCAGTTACGGTACCAGGCTAGGCAACAACACCCTAATCTTGGGGTGCTGTCCTACAGGATGCAATATGTGCCTTAAACCAGAGGAGAATAAACAGTGTTGTCTTATCTATGGCCAGAGTACCTGAGCATAGGAGCCAAGGGTAGAGGAGTAGTAAAATGTCTCCTTTCACTATATAACTAATAATCCATTCATATCATGGATTGTATTATATTTATATTCTTAAAGATTTGAGAGAGCACATGAGTGTGCATGCACACGTGGGTGGGGGCACACAGAGAGGGAAATAAGCAGACTCCCCACTGAGCAGGGAACCTGATGTGAGGCTTAACCCCATGACCCTGAGATTACAACCTGAAATGAAATTAAGAGTCGGACAATCAACTAAATGGCCACCCAGGTGCCCCCAGATAATTTTTAATTCCTATCCCCATAATCTTGGGCTTGGTGAGTTTGGGGTTCTGGTTCTCAAAGAAGAAATAGGTCTACCATGGAACAAAGTCATGATTTTGTTAAATCTGAAGCTGAGACTGTCTCCTGGCCATTTGGGTTCCTCATGCTGCTGAACCAACTGGCAAGAGAAAGGGTTGCTCTGCTGGCTGGGATGACTGATACCAATTGATACTGGGGGTTGGCTGCTGCTATATAACAAGGGCAAGGAAAAAAAGGCGTGGAAATCAGGTAATTCAATGCGGGTGCTTCCTAGTTCTCTCCTGTCTAAAGGCCCAATCAATGGTACACTGAAATAACATGGAAGAGACAAGATCATCAAAGACTCAGATCATCCAGGAAGAAAGGTTTATGTTACTAAACTAGGTAAAGAAGTCTGCCACTGAGATCCTGACAGAGGGTAGAGACAACATAGAATGGGTGATGAAAAAAGATGTTATGATTATCAGTTTTGGCTTTATGAATAGTAAAACCTGCAGCAGTGATTTTAAGTTAATTATGTCTTCACCCCCTTTACCTCACTACCTAATATGAGGAGCATCAATGGCAGTGAAGTTTCACGTTTTGGTGGGGGGGGGGTGGTATAATTTAATTACAAGTCAACCTGTGAAGCAGAAGCTTAAGAGACTGTTTTCTCTGTTAGGAACATGATAAACCAAACAAAGGACAAAAGTAAATATAATAGGTTAAAAGGGGTGGACTGTAATGGGATATTCTCCTTTTGCCCCTCTAGGTCTACTGTTCATGTTTCTCTGTGCTCCAAGAGGCTGATACTAATTTATGGACTGCAGCACTTGGGATTTTGTGTCCTCTGGCTTGCAATTAGATTTGGCCCAAAGTAGGAGGAGAACTGTAGAATGACCAACTATCCTGGTTTGTCCAAAACAGATGGGGATCTTGGGATATAGGACTTTCAGTGCTAAATCCCAGGGGAAACCAGGATGAGTTCTTCACTCTACATCCTGACTCCCTTCTTGCTGGGCCAGGAGTTGCAAGTGACTGTGCTTCTTTTAGCAAAGGCTATGGCTCCTACTGGGGAGCTCTACCCTACAGCTATACTCTCCAGGATCTGGTAATCAGTCTCTCCCTTTGTAACACTAGGCCTAAGGGTAGTAACTGCTTATTTTTTTGGTCCCAAAGCTGTACTCTAACCCTTATTAATTTCTGTAATCCTGCCCATCTTCTTCATGAAATGTTGAATTACCAATTTGAATGAACCATCTGTTTCCTGCTAGAATCCTGACTGATATATCCTGGTATATTTTCTTTGTAACCATTACCACTATCTGATGTTCTACCATGTATTTATTTATTTCCTATTTCCCCCACCAGACTGTAAGCTCCTTGAGGGCAAAGGCTTTTCTGTTCAGTTCACTGCTATATGCCCAGCACTTAGAACAGGATAAGAGTAGCCCCTCAATAACTAACCATATTATATGGTCAGCAATAATTAATAAGCTATATTCTGATTAACAAATAAACATTTATCAACAATAAATATTTGTTGAATAGGTGATTACTTATTAGAAGGACACATTGTTAGTAGTGACTATCTTTTTTATTTTTAAAGATTATTTATTTATTTATTTATTTATTTTTAAAGATTTTATTTATTTATTTGACAGAGAACACAAGTAGGCAGAGAGGCAGGCAGAGAGGAGGAAGCAGGCTCCCTGCTGAGCAGAGAGCCCGATGCGGGACTCGATCCCAGGACCCTGAGATCATGACCTGAGCCGAAGGCAGCAGCTTAACCCACTGAGCCACCCAGGCGCCCAAAACCCCTATTTATTTATTTATTTAACAGGCAGAGATTACAAGTAAGCAGAGAGGCAGGCAGAGAGAGAGAGAAGAGGAAGCAGGCTCCCCGCTGAGCAGAGAGCCCGATGCGGGGCTTGATCCCAGGACCCTGGGACCATGACCTGAGCCGAAGGCAGAGGCTTTAACCCACTGAGCCACCCAGGCACCCCTATTTTTTTGAAGATTTTATTTATTTATTTGTCAGAGACAGAGAGAGAGCAAGCACAAGCAGGAAGAGGCAGAGAGGGAAGCAAGCTCCCAGCTGAGCACAAGGAGCCCAATGTGGGACTTGATCCCAGGACTCTAGGGTCATGACCTGAGCCGAACGTAGTTGCTTAGCCAACTGAGCCCCCCAGGCATTCCAGTGACTATCTTTAGATGGTGGAGCTGTATGTTATTTAAATTCCCTGTTTTGTGTCTTTCTGTATTTTATAAATGTACTTTAGTATAATTATATTATTCTATAGTAAAAAAATGTTCTTTCACACACACTCTAAGAGACACAAACACATGCAATATGTAAATTTATATAAAACTGCAAGAAGGAGACCCAATTCTGTAGTAATTCTCATGAAAAATGAGAGCTAGATGCCTTACAATAGATTCTTAAGGAAAGACAAGTTCTAAATATAGAAGAGAGAAACAAAACAAAATAAAAATACTCAAAACTATAAAGAGGCAGAAGATCTGGAGTATAAAAAAAAAAAGAAAAAGACAGTAAAATTTCACAAGCAAAATGAGAGGACCAAAATCAGAAAATAGCAAAATATGATGTGAAAATGAGACCCTGCAGAACACCTGAATAAGAATGGGATTAAAGAGGGGCCTGGGTGGCTCAGTGGGTTAAAGCCTCTGCCTTCAGCTCAGGTCATGATCTCAGGGTCCTGGGATAGAGCCCCAAATTGGGCTCTCTGCTCAGCAGGGAGCCTGCTTCCCTTCCTCTCTCTCTGCCTGCCTGTCTCCTTACTTGTGATCTCTGTCTGTCAAACTGATTAAAAAAAAAAAGAATGGGATTAAAATTATCTAACTAAAAATAACAGTGCCTACCACTTATAAAGAATTTACTAACAGTCTGGTCTGTGTGCAGAACTTTATATAATGTAATATTATTAGTGCTTGTGGTGTTTGTTATAGTAGTAAGGGATCCCAACAAACCCTATCTCCAAATAACTACATCCTTGTGTAGTTCTTTTCCACAATGACTCTGGAACGTCTATATAACACAAACATAAGTTAGAAAAGTGCTTATGCATCCCAAGGCTTTCCCTCTCTCCGTATGGAAAACTGTCTGCCCCGTGAGAAAGAGTGGGCTGGACAGCTACAGGTGGGTGACCCCAGCCATGACCAGCACCAACAGCCAGACATATATGGCTGATACTCAGACCCTGGCCCTAGTTGAGCCACTAGATGACTGCACAAGTGATCCCAGACGAAACCAGGAGAAAAAACTGCCGGCTGAAACCAGCCCAAGTTGAGGACCTACAGAACCATAAGAAAATAGCATGGTTTAAAAATGTCTGATGTAAAAAAAATAATAATAATTAAAAATAAATAAATAAAAATGTCTGATGTTTAAGGTCACTAAATTTTGGGGTCCTTTATTATGGAGCAATAGACACAACCCTCAAAATAACCTCCAAGGTATGAGTTACTAAATACTTATAAAATGAGGAAGCAGAAAGCAGAATCGTTTAAAAAAAAAAAAAAAAAAGAAAACGCAAGTAATTTACTGAAGCTAGTACATGACAAAGCTAGTATTTGAATCCAGGGTGTCAGACTCCAACCAAACTTTTAATTAGCCCAATCCGTACTTGAAAAAGATGACTTGATAAGATTTTAAAGGGAAAATATCAAACACTGACAGACCGGTGAGAAAGTGATTATAAGGGGGAAAATGGGCAACTGGGAACTTAAGAAGAGGAGGGAACTCCATGAGAATCTGACTGCCAGAATTCACAATAAAGCTATGTGACTGGGCTTGTAGCACTCAAGACATGATACCGCCTAATATAGTGAGGGATAGGGAACGAAGAATACCGATAGCCTGGAAGACACTAACACCGCACCATTAACAACCCTCCCCACCACCTGAACCGCCTACGAAAGGTAGAATGCACTGCTTCTCACCTGACAGAAGGTGGTGTTCTTGAGACTCATAATTAAAGTGGATCTCCATGGGCTGTAACTGGACGCTTGGCACCTCGGGGAGCAACTGGAGAATTACCATTTCCTCAGTAAGCTTTTCTTGTCCGCATAGGAGTCTGAAACCTGGAGGCAACGGGGTACCCCTGGGCTTGGAAGGCAATCATCGTGGAGACCGGAGATATAATTTCGGAGAAACATCCTCTAGATATAAGAGAAGTGAAGGAGAAAACAAAATCTCATTTAATTTCCAAGTGGTTTTCTCCGAGAATTTATTAGGCTTCCTCCCTCGTGATGAGGCTCGGACAAAAACCATTTTGGACGTGCAGTCTCCATCCAAGACTAGGGACCTTCAAACATAACTGGCGGTAAAGGCTCCTGAAATAAGAATGTAACTGGGAAGAGAAGGCAGGGGAGGATATTGTAAAATTCTGTTTCGGCGGTTAACGCTCTATTCGCTGCCTCTCCTATACCGCCCCGGCACTACTGGTCACCATCATTATCCCGCTTTCCCTCCTTCCCTTTTCCCAGCGCTCGCATATTCAGGCTGCTTTTCCCCCGCACGCTCTGCGGATCTGCGAGGATGCACCCCCCTTCCTGATTCCACATGTCCCCAAAGTTTCCGGTGTTCATTCGGTTGAACCCAAGGCCGCGGAGGCGCTGCCCGGGTACCCAAAGCACATTAGGCCGAGGACCCACCGCCCCAGGAGCAGCGCCTGGGGGCGACCCGCGCGGCCGGGACTCTCTACAGACTGCAGAAACCCCACAGGGTTTCCTGGCGGTGCCGCAAGGCAGCCCAGGAGGCGAGATCACCCGAGGTCCCCTGGCTCCCATGACCTTACATCACCCATACCTCGACGTGTCCTTCAGGTCCCTGTCAAGCCCCACGCGCTGCGAAACCGCCATCGCCGCGTCCACTCTAGGAAACTGGGAGGATTGTTCAGCTCTATGGCGCGAGGGGCGCCCGCCCCGGCGCAGGCGCAAGGGGTCGGCGGCAGGCTGGGGGCGGGTTGAGGAGATTTAACCCCTGAACACCCGCGTAGCTGATCCAGTCCCGCTGTAGCGAGCGACCTGGTCAGCCAGCGACAGGTCCCTTGCTGCCGTACCTGCCGGTTCTTGACGTGAATGTCGAAACATCTTTCGGGAAAGCTCTCTGGGGCAGGGTAGGTTTTCTGACTACATAATGAGTTCTTCCTTAATATCTCTCTCTCTTTTAAAATCCCCACGCCACCTCCTATTCATACTCGCTGGTGTGCTTCCATTCTAACTTTCTTCCTGTCGTCTCTGGTTTTTTCCCCTAGAACAGTGGTGTGCCTCCAAATCACCCGGAAGCCTTATTAAAAATTTTTACTGGGCCCCACCCCTAGAGTGAACCTAGAACTCAGGATCATAGGTACTGCTGCTGTTGGCTCTGGACCACACTTTGAGAACCATTGCCCTACGAATTAATTCCTGACTTGCCGGGAAGCTGGATTTTGATGTACTTTGCCATCACGGAAGGCCATAGGGGTCTTTTTTAAACAGTTTGCTTAAGAGGAAATTAAAAACAAAAAACAAAAAAACAGAAAAACAAAGAAAACCATGGAGACATATGAAAATGAAAACACAACAGCCCCAAAATCTTTAGGATGCATCAAAAGCTGTTCTAAGAGGGAGGTTTATAAAATACCTGCCTACTTCAAGAAGCAAGAAAAATCACAAATAAACCAACCAAAAAATACACCTGAAGGAGCTAGAAAAAGAACAAACAAAACTCAAAACCAGTAGAAGGAAGGACGTTGATAAAGACAAGATCAGAAATGAACAAAATAGAAACTAAACAATTTGCTTGCCAGTGCAATCCTTATTGTGGCTAAAGGATCAAGGTGAGAAGGATCTGAAATTTGGAGGAGCAGGGTGCACATTGGGGTAGGAAAGGATATTGTTGTGTCCTTGGATATTTCTTGGGAAGTACAGGGGGAGTTAGGAGAAGGATTGAGACATATAAGATGTTGGGGAGAGGTACAGGTTTGAGAAAGTGGTGGCTGGCTGAAATGATGGCTGAGGTGGAAGTAGAGGGCTTTGTGTCCCAGCCCAAGACACTCTTCTGATATATGAAATCTTAGAGATGTATAAATGAGACTCTGATATTCCTTGTATGGAATATCAAGAATGGAGTGGGTCCAGCCTCCCAAGAATGGAGTGAAGATATGTTAGAAAGAAGGCAAAACAGCTTCACTGTGATATAACAGACATAGAATAATAAGCAAATATTAGAGTATATAATTTGATAAGTTTTGCATATGCACATAATTGTGAAACCATCACCACAATCAAAATAATGAATGCATCCAACAAGTTCAGAAGTTTTCTGTACCTTTTGTATCTCCTCCCTCTTCCCAAAGCTCCCAACCACTGTTCTGCTTTGTGTTACTAGAGGTTAGTTTGTTAGTTTGCATGTTTTAGAGACTTATTTAAATGGAATCATACAGAATGCAGTCTTTTTTTCGTCAGACTTCTTTCACTAGGCATTATTTTTATTATTATTTTTAAATGATTATTTATTTATTTATTCGACAGAGATCACAAGCAGGCGTGGGGGGGTGGGGAGCAGACTCCCTGCTGAGCAGAGAGCCCAATGTGGGGCTCCATCCCAGGACCCTGGGATCATGACTTGAGCCAAAGGCAGAGGCTTTAACCCACTGAGCCACCCAGGCGCCCCCACTGAGCATTATTATTTTGAGATTTATCTGTATCTCGGTTGTCTATCAACTGTCCGTTGCCTTTTTTTTTTCCTGAATAATATTTCATTAGCTATATATATATCACAATTTGTTTAACCACTCACGAGTTGATGGGAGTTTGGGTTATTTGCAGTTTTTTTACTATTACAAATCAAGCTGCTATGAACATTGTTGTCCAAGACTTTATATGGACATGTACTTTTTTCTCTCTCATGGTAGCTGTATGTTTAACGTTTTGAGAAACCGCTACTCTATTTGTCAGAGTGGCTGAGCCATTTCGCATTCCCACCAACAGTGTATGAGAATGCCATAGCTGGTATACTACTTTAAACAGGTGTTGAGTAAAAGAGAATGAGAAATGTAACCAGAGGTTAATTCTTATGTACAAAGGTGAGGCTTTTGTTCACTTTTTACCTGGAAGTGATGATGTGACTGTGGATTTTCTGAGTGTTTAACCAAGGAAATCACACTTTTTTTCAGATTGTGCTAGATTTGTGGCTTTGTGGAGTTTTACCGAAGATGTTGCATTCTCCAAGCTGAGAAGCCAGCTTGGAATCTGTTTGATCAGTCGGCCAGAACAACCAGAGACCCAGCTGTGGTCCACACCAGCTGACACTGAAGGCGTTCCTCTCGGTAAGGTAAAGGAATTCAAAGGTTTCCAGAGAGATCAGGAGTGATAATATGGGCATGGGAAAAGATAAGAGATTCTCCAGAATGAAAGTGATAGGTCACCTGCCAATATTCTACCTGATTTTCATTTCCTATTCCATTTCCTCTTGGGGGAAACTAGGCCAAACTAACAAATGTCTGATTTATACATTGATTCTATAGCAGTGGTTCTTCATCTTTTGGGGGGTAATGTAACTACTTTGAGAATATGATAAAAACTACAGACCTCTGGGGCACCTGGGTGGCTCAGTGGGTTAAGCCTCTTTCTTTGACTTAGGCTATGATCTCAGGGTCCTGGGATTGAGCCCCGCATTGGGCTCTCTGCTCTCAGCGGGGAGCCTGCTTCCCCCTCTCTCTCTCTGCCTGCCTCTCTGCCTACTTGCAGTCTCTCTCTCTTTGTCAAATAAATAAATAAAATCTTAAAAAACAAACAAAAAACAGGGGCACCTGGGTGGCTCAGCTGGTTAAGCGACTGCCTTCAGTTCAGGTCATGATCCTGGGGTTCCAGGATCGAGTCCCACATCGACTCCCTGCTCAGCAGGGAGTCTGCTTCTCTCTCTGACACTCTCCCCGCTCATGTTCTCTCTCTCTCACTCTTTCTCTCTCAAGTAAATAAATAAAATCTTAAAAAAAAAAAAACAAAAAACTATAGACCTCTTCCTCACAAAGTTGGACTTAAAGACCTACTTCTTATCCTGTATTGCTTATCATGTATTATATTGTATTAGAAATTAATTTCCCTTGATAGTTAAACTTCACAAAGAATGAACTTCAATCTAAAAATCAATTCCCAGGTCCAGGTAAAAAAGGGAAATAAATCCAAAGTGTGAAGCCAAATGAAAAATTTAACATTCCTTTTGATCAAATAAATATTTATATGTAGGCTGCTGCTGTTTGATTTTGAATGGCACGTCTAAATTATGGACAACACAACAACTTTGAAATATTAATATGCATGTCCAGTTGACTGTGTCTTTTTAAAAATAGAACAAATGCTGGGATGCCTGGGTGGCTCAGTCTATTAAGCTGCTGCTTACCGCTCAGATCATGATGCTGGAGTCCTGGGATCTGCTCAGCAAGAAGTCTGCCTCTCCCTCTGCCCCTCGCTCCTGCTTGTGTTCTCTGCCTCACTCACTTGCTCGCTGTTTCTCTCTCTCAAATAAATAAATAAAATCTTAAAAAAAAAGAAAGAAGAAGAAGAACAAGGGCTAAAAACTGAGATTCAGAAAGCAAAATAATGGCCAATAGTATCAGTTCCTAAGGTTGACTTTGACAGAGATGAGTAGGCTTATATCCCAAACACCAGAATTCTTCAGGACCTCTAGAGTTGAATTCAAATCAGATTATTTCTTTTATATTCAATCAGTGAGGTCATTGGCATCAGTTTGAAAAGTCTTCAACTTCAAAACCAAGTCACAGTCATTTAAACTCTTGGTCTGTACTTAACACATTGTTGTGGGTTGAATTGTGTTCTCCCAAAAGATATGTTCAAGTCCTAACCTGTGGTACCTATGAATGTGACTTTATTTGGAAATAGGATCTTTGCAGATATAATCAAGTTAAGATGAGATCATACTTGATTAAGGTAGGCCCTAACCCAACAACTGGTGTCTTTATAAGAAGAGGTAAATTCAGAGACAAAGGAGACTCAGGGAGAGGAAAGGACACCATGTGAATGTGGAGGTAGTCATTAAAGTGATGCATCTACAAGGCAAAGAACACCAAAGATTGCCAGCAATTACTGGAAGTTAAGAGACAGGTGTGAACCTCAGGGTCTTCAGAAAGAGGATGGTTCTGCCAGCATCTTGATTTTTGGATTTGTAACCTCCAAACTGTGAGCGTATACATTTCTGTTGTATTAAGCCACTCTGTAGTACCAAAAGTGAGGAGCTGCTTTAACAAATACCTAAAAATGCTGATGTGGGTTTGGAGTTGAGTAATGACTAGAATTTGGAAGGGTTTTGAGGCTCATGGCAGAAAATATCTGGTTGCCTTGAAGAGACTGTTGGTAAAGGTATGGATGTTAAAGGTGACTCTGGCAAGGGCTTGGAAGAAAGTGAAAAGGAAAATAGAGAACTTTTCTGTCATCTTAGAGAATACATATATTGTCATGAAAAGAATTTTGCCAGGACTAATGAGCATTAAATATATTGGTGAGGTCTCAGACTGAAATGAAGAAAACATTATTGAAAGCTGGAGAAAAGGTGATACTTGTAAAGTAGCAAAAACTTGGCTGAATCATTTCTCAGTCTATCCTTGCTCTGGAGACAAGGCCATGGAGCTGGACAACATTTTGGTGGATAGATTGGGTGTATAATTCATGGATCCAACCAACTACCTCAACGGAAACCAGTGATAAAGTGCAGTGATTCAGGAAGGATCTGAGACGAACCCCTGCATATAATTGTGTGGATCTCCTTGATATCCACAGACACCAGCATGGTTCTTGAGACTCTTATATCACCAGAAACACTGCCAGTATGGACTGAACTGGACAGAGAGAACAAAATGAAGGAATCTTTCTGGGAAATTTCATGCAGGAAATGGGGTGACCAGTAGGCTGGTCCAGGGCTGAGAGACCAGGGCCACCTTAGCTGAGAGGGACTGATGGGGCTTCCATTGGCCCAAGGGACATATTGAGCCACAGAATAATTTGGGAACTCTACAAATATTTGGAAGTTAAATAGCCCATATCTAAATAACCCATGGTTCAAAGAAGAAATCACAAAGGAAATTAGAAAATATTTTAAACTGAATGAAAATGAAACACAACTGGGTGTGGTGAAAAAATAATGAATACTGTTTTTCTGAAAATAAATAAATTAAAAAAAAAAGAAAATGAAACACAACATAAACAATTTTATTAGATGCAACCCAAGTAGTGCTTAGGGGAACACTTATAGCTTTAAAATGCCTAAATTAGAAAAGAAAATCTCTTATCAGTAACCTAAGTTTCCACCTTAAGAAGCCTGAAAATGGGCAGCAAACTTAAAAACAAAAAAGCAGAAGGAAAGGAGTAATAATGATTAGAGTAGTTATGAATGAAATGGAAAACAGAAAAACAATAAAGAAATATCAATGAAACCAAAATTTTGTTCTTTGAAAATATGAACAAAAATTGACAAACCTTTAATATGCAGAGAAAGAGGGGACATCACTACCAACTCTATAATAATTTAAAAGAATATAAGGGAATACTATGAATAACTTCATGCCAACATATTACACACCATAATCGTCATGGACAAATTCTTTGAAAAATACAAATTTACTAAAAGTAACTGATGGACAGACGCCTGGGTAACTCAGTCAGTTAGCCATCTGTCTTCGGCTCAGGTCATGATCCAGGGTCCTGGGATCAAGTCCTGCCTTGGGCTCCTTGGCTCAGTGGGGAGCCTGCTTCTCCCTCTACCTGCCTCTCCCCCTGCTTGTGCTTTCTCTTTGTCCCTGACAAATAAATAAATAAATAAAATCTTTTTTTTAAAAGCGACTGAAAAAGAAATAGAAAATATGAATAAATGTATGAAAAGTAAAGAAGTTGAATTAGTAATGAAAAGTTTTCTAACAAAGAAAATCGCAGGCTCAGATGCTTTCACTAGTAAATTCTGTTGAACAGTTAAAGAATACCAGTCTTTTAAAAAAAAAAAAAAAAAGAATACCAGTCTTTCACAATCTCTCCCAGAAAACAGAAGGGCCAGTAATTAATTTGATGCCAAAGCAGACAAAGACATCACAGAAAAAGACAGCTACTGACCAGTATTTCTAACAATATAGATGCAGGGCATCTGGGTGGCTCAGTGGGTTAAGCCTCTGCCTTCAGCTCAGGTCATGGTTCCAGGGTCCTGGGATCGAGCCCCGCATCGGGCTCCCTGCTTAGTGGGGAGCCTGCTTTCCCCCTCTCTCTGCCTGCCTCTCTGCCTAGTTGTGATCTCTCTCTGTCAAATAAATAAAATATTAAAAACAAAACAAACAAACAAAAAACAATATACATGCAAAAGTCCTCAATGAAATATTAGCAAATTAACTTCATTAATATAGGGGTGCTTGGGTGGCTCAGTTAGGTGCCTGCCTTTGGCTCAGGTTAGGATCTCAGCTTCTTGGGATGGAGCTCTGTGTTAGGCTCCCTGCTTGGTGGGGAGCCTGCTTCTTCCTCTCCCTTAGCCCCTCCCTGTTGCTTGTGCATACTCTCTATCTCAAATAAATAAATAAAATATTTTTAAAAATTAACTTCATTGATATGTAAAAAAATTATATATTATAACTCAATGGAATTTATCCTAGTAAGTTGGTTTAATATTCAAAAGAAATTACTAATATTTGAAAATAAATTAATGTGGTCAGAGATATAAATAGATAGAGATATAAATATCTCTTTCAATAATGTTTAACAATAATAGAATGAATGAGTATTGGTTTAATCATACCATGTAACATTATTAGAAATGAAATATATACAGTGTACATTTACACAAAACAGTATGAACAGATTTCACAATGAAGAATTCATCCAGACTTTAAAAAAATACATATCGGGGCGCCTGGGTGGCTCAGTGGGTTAAGCCGCTGCCTTCGGCTCAGGTCATGATCTCAGGGTCCTGGGATCGAGCCCCGCATCGGGCTCTCTGCTCAGCAGGGAGCCTGCTTCCTCCTCTCTCTCTCTGCCTGCTTCTCTGCCTACTTGTGATCTCTCTCTGTCAAATAAATAAATAAAATCTTAAAAAAAAAATACATATCGAATTCCATTTCTATACAATTCAGAAAGAGGCAAGACCAACTGTATCATGTCAAAGTTCAATGTAGTGGCTATCTTTCAGGGCTAGAGGAGGGTGGTGACTTGAGAGCACAAGGAGACTTCTGATGATGGATAATATTCTGTTTCTTCATCTGAGGGCTGGTAACATGAGTATGTTCAAAAAATAGTATGTGCACTTATTTACTTGTAAAATCAGCATTACTAAGCAATTCTATTTGGCTGTTCTGTAGTCACAGCATCAAAACACAGACCAAAATGCACCATTTTTTATTAAAACACTTCATTTTATTTTCTGAGACTCCACCTACCTATCCTGTCTCATTCTCTCCCCATCAGGTCTGTATTCCTCTTTTCTTCTATCTTCAATTTTTCTTCCTACTCACATTTTACCTTTTTTTCTCTACAAATATAATTAGGTGCCTAGTATTTTAATTTTATTTTTTTTTTAAAGATTTTATTTATTGACAGACCGCAAGTAGGCAGAGAGGCAGGCAGAGAGAGAGAAGGGAGGAAGCAGGCTCCCTGCTGAGCAGAGAGCCTGATGCGGGGCTCAATCCCGACACCCTGGGACCATGACCCCAGCCCAGCCAAAGTCAGAGGCTTAACCCACTGAGCCACCCAGGCGCCCCAAGGTGCCTAGTATTTTTTTTTTAAACAAACACCTTTCAATCCTGTTGCCTAGTCCAACGAAGTGTCCTTTCTTTTTCCTTCTTGCACGATTGCATTTCTCAGAAGGAATTACCACCTGTTTTCCATATCTGATCCTAATACTTCTTACCCCGGGCAAGTAACATTCCACAGATAACATCTCTCAAGCCCTTCCTGTATCCCTCCCCTTAATACCAGCGTCACCAAAGCTCTAGCCTCCTCCCCTTCTCTGCCCGACTGCTGGTCACCTATTCTCTCTCCTGAAACACTCTGTTGGCTTTTATGATTGAACCATCTGGGCTTTCCTCCTTCTAGAAGTCTCTCTTTTCTATCTGTTCTTGCTCATCCCACCCCCAAACATAGCTATTTTATAATTTCCTGTTTATTTTCCATAAGTTTTCCTTTGGATCTCATCCCCTTCTCCATTTTCAGTCATATTTTCAGATACTACTAAAATTCTAAGTTCACATTTTTTTTTAAGATTTTATTTATTTATTTGACAGAGAACACAAGTAGGCAGAGAGGCAGGCAGAGAGAGAGGAGGAAGCAGGCTCCCCGCTGAGCAGAGAGCCCGATGCGGGACTCGATCCCAGGACCCTGAGATCATGACCTGAGCCGAAGGCAGCGGCTTAACCCACTGAGCCACCCAGGCGCCCCTAAGTTCACATTTCTAAACGTCTTTTTTTCTTCTCCGTTTTGCCCTTCAATCCAATCCACGCAGTATGTCAGATAGTGCCCCGAAGTACCATTCCTGCCATGTCACCTGAAAATGGCCTGCACTGATTACTAAAAGCATTTCTAATTCCCGAGGCTGGCATTTGAAACTCTCCAAACCTGACCCACCGCATCCCTCAGCCTAGGTTCGAGCCCACGAAGATGGGCTAGTTCAGGCCAATGTCCTGAACTTCCCACTGCTGCGCTCTCCCTCAGACCACTGCTCTAAGTCAACAGTTGTCTGGTAAGACTCAGCCTGAGTAGCGCCTTCTTCGATCGAATTATTCTGACTGTCCCGCTACGTGTTCATGCCCTTGTCCACGACGGCAGGGTCGATCCTCCGCCTGGCCCCCTCGCCAAACCTGAGCTGGGCCCTTCCCCTCAACCTCCACGCATTCCTCTACTTAGCTTCTAGAACTGCCACTGGGGATAGCGTGTTTGTGGTGTACGAACGCAGTTTTGTCCTCCTCTTCCCCACATTTACAGAGGCAGGGTTCTATTTTTATCTCCTCGGAGTTCCACCAGGCGCGTGCTCTCTATATATTTCTTTTGTCCTCCGTCCGTCGCCTGTCAACCATTTTGAATCGGGGCTGTCCCCACCAGGTCCCACTGGAGACTCACTCCCCTCAGCTTCGCGTCCCTCCTCCCAAGCCTCGGCGCCCGGCGCCTGCCACAGAGCCGCAGTCCTCCCGGCTTCCTAGAGGGGCGCGCCCGCCCGCACTTCCGGCGCGCGCGTCCCAGGGCTGTTCTGTCGCTCCCTGGGGTCGGTGCGGCAGCCTGCCGAGCGAAGGGTGAGTGAGGCGGTCTGGCGGCGCGGCCGCGCGTGCTTCCCAGATCGCCCCCGTCCGACTTCTGTCCACCCCGCCGCTTTGCCTCGGCCGTTGCTGCCGCAGGCAGAGCCTGTGGCGGTACCAGGTGGCCGCCCCTCCTGGATGCTTCTGTCCGCCCGTCCGCCCGTCCGTCCGTCAGTCGGTCCATTTCTTCATGCATTTGTCTGTCTGTCTGCTCACCCACCGCCCTAGCGTCCTTTGACTTCCCAAGCACTTACCCGGCGCCTCCTGTGTCCCAGGCCACAGGCCGCGCAGTCGGAGAAGAACTGAGGCAGTCTTTCTTCCCACTTAACGCGGCCAGAACTCGCTCTTGAGTCAGGTCTCAGCTGTTCGTCTTAACTTCCCCGGTCTAGCTAGGTTCGACCCTCACGGCCCTTTCCACTTTCCACTTTCCCCTGCATAGTTCTTACCAAGACTAAGTTATGTGTCCTTTCTGTTTAACGTCTGCCTCCCTATGAAAATCTTAAATTGTATAATGGCAAGGACACGGACTGACTTACAACTCTCTGCTCGGTGCCTCGCGCAGGGCCTGCACAAAGTAGGCATTCTGTAAATATTGTTAGAGAAATGTGTGGGAAAACACAGGACCTCGTCCACAGGGCCACTGGTGTGGTGCGGAAGGCAGTTCAGCAGACTACATATCTAAGAGCGTGGACCGATTTGTTTGAGAGCAGTCCAGACTACATCACTTCCACAGCATGGGACCGGAGAGAAATTATGTTTCTGTTCAGTACAACAGTAGAACCTCGACCATAAAGTGCTGTGAAGAGGAAGTGAACAGGTAGACTGTGCTTGATTGTACAATAAAAGCTCAGAGTTCTCTGTTACAACTAAGTAAGAGAACGGTGCAGGTATATTAAATAACAGCCATACTGCCGGAAGCAGTTTTGTCCAAAAAGTGTCCTGGAGGTTCTTGGGTTGCTTGGGTTAAGAGCTAGCTGGGGCCAGGTTCTCACCTCCCAGAGGGAAGGGCCATATTTAAGCTCAGTGCTTCCAGCCCTCCACAATGGGTTCCCTAGACAGCTCTGTAAACATGGACACTTAGAAACACAGTTCTGGTCCTAAGCAGTCGCCTATGGCCCCCACTGATAAGGCTGCTTTCTCATATTTACACTATGAGAAGGTGGAAGGAGCTCTTCCCTGAAGCAGCAGCACCTCCCCAGGATTCTCTTTTGTGGGGTGATGGAAGAATCACAGGACCAGTGATCATTTTACTCAGCCTAGCTGGTAAGTTTCCCCAATAAAGCCTATTCTATAACCCATGCCTTGTGATGTGGAATTTTGCCTTTCCCTTGCACCATGTCTGTCATGCATTGAGAGCCTGTTCTGGGCCCAGTGTTTTAAATATGAGTTTTATTATTACGTATGGTGAGGCCAACAGATCAGGAGATGATTGCCATTCAAAAGATAGTTTGTTACTCATAGTTCTCAAGAGGAGCAAGAGGAAGAGGCATGCCATGTCCCACATGGTCATATGGCAAAAATCACAGGTTCAGTCAGGAGACCAGGTGAGGGGAAGTTGGGCGGGAGCCTTTTCTGTGGTTTCCGTGGGATGGTTTGGGTCAGCAGGCTTAGGATTGACTAGTTTGAATAGCTTAAGTGATAAACTAGGTAATAGGTAAACTCTCTGGCTTGTTCCTAAGTTTTTGGCATCTGGCCCTGGTTGCTTAGGGCAGGGGAATGGTGGCCCTGGATGTGAAAGCCCGGTGCAGGAAGTGATGGGGTATGGGTTCTGGTTGGTGGTTTGCGTATGAAAAGCACACTTGAGTTTATTATCTGTAGAAATCTGCTAGCCCTGAGAAGGACCATCCCTTCAGTGTAAGCAAGGCCCAGATGTCAAAACCCCAGAATAAAAAGCTATGCTTAATACACCAAGCACTACTCTACCTGTCTTATGTTACTTCCAATTCCTGTAATAACAGTGCAATGAAAGTACTATTAACTCCATTTTTAGGAGAGGAAATGGAATCTTAGAAAGGTTTGGTTGGTGACTACTGTCACACAGCTATTAAGGTAGTAAGAGGCTGTACTATGATTCCAAACTGTTGGGTCACTTGACTCCAAAGGTGGTGTTCCTCCTGTGAGCTAAGTCATTTTTCTGCAGTCTAAGAAGTGCCATGGAAACATCTTTTAGTCCTTATTAGGCATTTGACATGTTGACCACTTCCTCTTTGAAACTCTTTTTTTCCACTATAATGTATTCATTCATATATTTATGGCACCTACTCTCTGCTGTGCATTGGCTTGGGTGGTAGGGAATGGTGAGCAAAAATGCTGATGTAACTTAGAGCTGAATCATGGAGAAGACATGTATTAATGCAATAGTCTCACTAAAATATATAAACTGACAAAATGAGAGCAGGGCTCTGAGAGAAAGGAACATAATTTTTTTTAACTGTGTCTCTTATGACTCCTTGACTGACCCAGCCCCACCTGCACATCAGAGTCAAAGAACGTTTTACAAATATAAAACCAGAGATTCTGACTCAGGCCGGGGTGCAGCTCAGGCATCTGTAACATGAAATTTTGCTCCCCTGCATTTGCTTTTTAAAAACTGGTCAGAGGAACAGGGTCAGATTTGCAATTTTGTAAAGGTTGCTCTAGTTCTAGTATGAGCAGACAGTGTGTTATTGTATAGTGTGACAGGACAGTTAAAGGGATGAAGATGGTAGTGGCAGAGATGGGGAAGGGCAGATTCTGGAGACAGGCAATAAGTCATTAGGACTTAATTTGCATTAAATACAGGAAGGAGGTGTTAGGGATGCTTTCCGTTTTCTAGAAATGCAGCCAGGTGGATGTTCCTAATTCCTGAGGGGACCACTGGGAGAGGAGCAGAATTGGAGTGGGAGGAATCATCAATTGGTCATGGATGTGCTGTTTTAGGTCCTTTCGTGAAATTCAAGAGGCATTATGGGAGTGAGGAACAGTAAATAGGGCTTGTGCTCAGATAAGAAGTTCGGAGTAGAGATGCCTGTGAGACAGTGAAGACAGTGCCAGACTTAAGGGCTAACCTATGGAACTCTGATGTAGAAGAGGTGGGCCCGTGAAGGATGGAAGAAGGAAGAGACAAGCTTTATGATGGAAAATTTCCCTTCGGCCGCATAACATAGAGGTAAGTTGGTGAGGCATAATATTTATAATAGAAATTTAGTATCACAAACATTGAAGTTAAAGGGCAAGACCCATGACATAGACCAGTGATCATTAGGCAAAGCACACATATCCATGTGATATAGCCCTTGGTAAATGCTGTATACACAGTGATACATAGATCTGATGATGCTTTGTTATGGGATTTCTTAAATGGCAATAACCACATAATAAGAACTAAAGAAATGTATTTAGTATTTTTCAAATACTAAAAAATTAGGAGGAAAAATATCCCAGGTTTCTCTGTGTTTATATATGTATGGCAAGAAACAGTTTAGGAAATGCTCCTTTGTAGTATCTCACATATAATTTTGTCATAAATCACTCAGGAAATGATACCACCATCCTTTCAGTCACCAGCAGCAGGGGAAAACCTATCCTTGACTCCTCTTCCAAACCCTTATCCAGTGTGTCCCCAATTCCTGTCCAATCTCTCATCTTTATCTTTGGCTCCCATAGCTTAGGCCCTCTCACCCAAGTGGTTGCCATAGACCCTTCCTATGCCTTCTCCATAGCCCTTCCTGAGTGGGCAGATGGACCCTCCAGCCATTCTAATGGCTGTGGGGCTCAATGCAAACTCTGCAATACAATCTTCCAGACCCTTGGCCTCCTCTCCCTCTGTGGGTGCCTCCTTTCTCACTATTCCTGAACTATGCCCCAGGCTCTGGCCTATTTGTTGTTGTTGTTGTTGTTTGTGTTTTTTGTTTTTTTGGTTTTTGGCTTTAAAAAAAAAAAAAAACATGGGTTCATATCAGAAACATTTGGAGGCACTTATTGAAGTCTCCCACAGAGAATCTGACTCAGGAAGTCTGTTGTGGGGTCCCTGCTCCATGGCTGATTCTGAGCCAGAGAGGACAACCACGAGTCTGGCCTCCCTAAACCACCCGCACCCCTCCTCAGTGCAGTCCTTCCACTGTTGTCTTTCCTTGAATAACCTGATGTGACATCTTCACCCGCTCATTCTTATCAGACTCTTGCTGGCGTGTCTTCTCCCGGCAGGTATCTCTCCCTGGTCTTAGTTGTCTCTGTGTCTGCTACCATGCCTGCTTCCCTCTATCCTTGGATTTATCACACTGCATTTGCACGTTTACTCTAAGGAGTCTTTGAGGACAGAGCTTTTAATCCTGAGAATCCTATTCAGTAAACTGCCTAGCATGTAACTCAAGTATTTGTTGAAATAATGAGTGAAGGAATTCATTCTCTTTTCTTGGTACTGTCTTAGAACTTGTGACTTAAAGGCAGGAATTCTTTGTACATCTCCTCTGGCCATTCTCCATGACACTTTCCTAACATTTTCACCGTCATTTAAAATGTGTAGTATCAACCAAGATGATCCTGGGCTAACCCATTCTGTAATAAAAAACAAGTGCTTTGGAATTGGGCAACCCTAGGTTCGTGTCTCGACTTTGCTATTTACCAGGCTGAGGCCATGGGTAAATTAAATTACTTTTAAAAATCTCAGTTTCCTCATCAGTAAAATGGGGATGATAATACCTCATAGTAGTATTGTCAAGCCCCAGTAAAATAGTATTTGTAAAGTGCCCGGCCCATAGTACGTGTTTATTAAGTGCAAATTCCCTTTTGGGGAGACCCATGGCATAATAAAACTCAGTACTTTCATTGCAGAGTTTGGTTCTGCTGCTTACAGGCTGTGTATCTTTGGTTAACTTATGTATCTTAGGAGCTTCATTTGGAAATAGACATAATTATGATCTTTTGGAATTATTAGGGAAATTGCATAAAACATACGTTAAATGTCCAGCTAGTGTTGGCATCTAGTAGGTACTCAATAAAATGGTGATGATGATGATGATGATTCTGTAGTGTTTTTCCTGCTTTCCATGATCCAGAAGTATGATTTATTATCCCTGATACTGACCCTAACATTATTTCTAAAGGTTCAATTGATTTTATTAATTCTTACATTTTCTATTTCCTGAAAAAAAATCTTTTCCTGAAAAAAATCCTAAATCATCTATAATGTATTTTTATCTGGTAACTCCATTTTAGTCATTTTTCTTTATAGAGCTATACTCTATGGCAACTTGTCTTTGAAAACCTGCATTTTTATTCTAAGCCAATTTTTTTCCCCTGTGTAACATTAGCATTGTCTATCTCGGGAGTCCCCTGAAGAATCAGAATTCAGAAGGAATCTCTTAGACAAGGGAATCCATTCCCTTCCTGACTCAACTGGGCAGCATTTTCAGACGGTCTCTGCCCAGAATGTCAGGAGAAGCTGCAGGCCTGGCCTCCCATGCTCCAAAAGAACAAGAAGGACTTATAATTGTGAAGGTTGAAGAAGAGAATTATGTTTGGGGGCAGGACCTTGGCCTTCAGGGAAACACCTGTAGCCTGGAGACCTTCCGCCAGCGTTTCAGGCAGTTTGGCTACTCTGATTCTGCTGGGCCCCGGGAGGCCCTGAGCCAGCTCCGGGAGCTTTGCCATCAGTGGCTGAGGCCGGAGGTGAACACCAAGGAGCAGATCCTGGAGCTGCTGGTGCTGGAGCAGTTCCTGGCCATCCTGCCTGATGAGCTGCAGGCATGGCTGCGAGAGCACCGGCCTGAAAATGGAGAGGAGGCCGTCACTCTGCTGGAGGAGCTGGAGAAGGAGCTTGATGAGCCAAGACAACAGGTAAGTAGGTGATGTGTTTGCTTATTTTTTATCAATTTTAAGTTAATGGGGAAGCCATTATGAGTGGTCTTGACGTCACCGCTATCAGAGTTATGAAATTTCTGTCTTTTGGGTTATTATTTGTGCACTGGGATCAAGGGACTGGGGCTTTTAATCCTGTTGTTTTCTGTCTAATCATCTGAATTCAGTTTCTGGCTCTAACTGCCTTGCCCATTGTTCTAGGGTTTTTTCCTTCTGTATCCTCAGAATCATAGTGCTGGTACTTGATTACTCCTAGGACACGGTTCATGGCCAAGGAATGATCTGGAAGGAAATGACTTCCAAAGGAGCAGTGAAGTCTCTGAGTATACAGCTCCAGCCTTTGGAGAACCAGTGCAAGAGTGAGACTCAGGAGTGCCAGACTTCCCATGAGAGAGGTGGGGAATTGCAGTCTATTTGGGGCTGAGGATGATGGTACGGATATCAGCTGTGACATAGTGCATTTTCTTGACAGTCACTTGTGGCTGTCATTAAGTATGGTGGAACGGCCCCCTCCTTGCCTTGAAATATTCTTCCATTGGCTGTGCCTAGAATCTAAAATTCCAATATAATTTCTAACTTTGGGTTAAGAATTAAGGTCTTCAATAAAATTCTCTAACACCCATAATAGTCAAAGACCAATATACTGTGTTTTTAAGTATTATGGACCACTGGCAAGGCAATACCCAAGAGGGAGATGAATTATGTATTAGTAGCTGAAATACATAGTAATTTAGACAAGGAAGTTCAATATTAAGAATTATGGACTATAATGGGGTTAATTACTGAGTGGTTAAAAAAGAAGAAAGAAACAACTCTAAAGAATACAGGAATAACACATGTAGGGAATCTTCAGGGCTGAGGCCAAACACCCAAGGAAGGCACAAATCTCTAAGAGAGTATCATATCTTCCTAGACGGCATCTCACTGCCTCTGATTCAATCTGCTTCTTCCCATCTCTCTGGTCATCTTAGCACATTTCTCTCGACATTTTTCAGTTTCTCCACATTCATTTGATATACAGGGATCGAACAAAACAAAACAAAACAAACAAAAAAACAAAACAAAACCCAAACCTCTAGTGAGGATCTGATTAATTTAAAATACACGATAGGTTCATTTCCCAGCTCTTATCTGTTGTACTCCATATGCTTTTGTTCCTTCCCAGTAGCACATTACTGTTGTGGACTGATAGATCTCATTGTGCTCATCTCTTTTTAGTCTTAGGGGTCTTGGTTAGCCCTGCCTCTGAAGAATTAATGTAGAGCATGTCATATCTTTCACCCAGATTGTGAGATTTAAATCACTGGGAGGATCTACCTTGCAAGGATTTTAAGAGTCACCATGTCATTTTTACAACCTTATATCCTGGGTTATAATTTTCCCATAGGTACTTCACTATCCTAACAATAGATCTTCCTAACAATAGATCTCCTAGATCTCTCCAGAAGAAGAACCTGAGATACGGAGATCTGGGTACATGTGATTTATTTAATTTTTTTTTTTAAGATTTATTTATTTATTTGACAGAGAGAAAGAGATCACAAGTAGGCAGAGAGGCTGGCAGAGAGAGAGGAAGAGGCAGACTCCCTGCTGAGCAGAGAGCCCTCTGCAGGGCTCAATCCCAGGACCCTGGGATCATGACCTAAGCTGAAGGCAGAGGCTTAACCCACTGAGCCACCCAGGCGCCCCAAGGATGCATGTGATTTAAAGGAAGCAGTGCTCTTGAGGAGAAATCTGTAAAGGAGTGAGAGAAGCAGGGTTAGGAAGGGAAGAGATCAAGCCATGATGTGGTCTTGGGTAAAGTCTAGCCTTGGCTTAATATCCTAATCCCTGCCCCACTCCCCTTGAGCATAATGGCACTGCTGAATTGTCCCTTCTTACCTCGTGGGTGGGTGGGGGAGAGGCAGTAAGGATATAAATAACACCCTGGGCCAGATGGTTCTCATCAGCCAGGGCAACTTTCCAGAGAAGGCGGCAGCTGTGGGTATTAGGAACCAACACTCCCAGCAGCTGTGGGAAGGAGGCACCAAGTTCATAAAGCAGGTCTGGATGGGCAGTGCAGCATACATTTACATAATTTTAAGGCTAAAAGCACGTTTGTTAATGTGCATTTAAAGCCACATCCCTAGGCAAAAGGCTTTTAGACCACACGGTCTCTGTCAATACTAGGGGACATAGGGAAAAACTGCAGGCCTTGATGTTGTGCATCTTTGAATCCTGGCTCTTCCAGTTATGAACTCTGTGGTCTTACAAAGGTGCTGTTGCCTCTCTGAGCCTTCGTTTCCTGATCTGTAAAATGCAGTCAGGTTTAAAGGACTACTGGGAGGATGAAAGTAAATGAACAGTTTTTTAGGTTTTCCTCCTCAAAATAATTCTGGTTTCCTCAGCCATCATCTAGTCGTCTCCTTCTGAGTTACCAGAAATCTAGAAACAAGAGGGGCTGGTTGTGAGAGTTGAAAGTTTGGCTCCAGGTGGTTGCATCTGTCTCTTTGTTTCCATCTGCCTTTGACCATTTGCACATGAGACAGTGAGCATATAAGACTCCCATCTGACCCCAGAATGAGTCAGGAAACCACAACATTCCTTTTCTTATGCTGTGAGTGTCTTATTCTGTTTGCTTATAATTGTTTGATCTAGAACTTGCAATTGCTGTAATGCATTCTTGTTCTTGCTTATGTAAGTCTGCTCAGTTTACCCTGAAAGAATTTCCTAGTCCTATATTCTGCTCTCCTACTTTTCTAGGAGCACCATTTATTCAGGTTTCTTAGACTTCTTTTTTTCTCCTGAACACTCCCTATTCTCTTTTCCTTTCCCTCATTACCAAAAAACGCATCTTCTCCTCTAACCCAGGATTGTCTCCTAGCTTCTTGGTCTCTCACTGCTACTTCTCTTTACCACCATCTCCTCTAACTAATGTCTTACCCTGCTCACCATCCCTCCTCTCCACTGCTGACTCCCATTCTATGTCTCCCTTACTCTCTGAGGGTGCCATCTCTCACTGCCCTAGGCCACTTCTCTAAATTCTAGATTGGGAAGCTAGTTCTTTTTTTTTTTTTTTTTTTTAAAGATTTTATTTATTAATTTGAGAGAGAGAGAGAGAGACAGAAATAGAGACAGAGAGCAGGAGTGGGGAGGAGAGGGAGAAGCAGGCTCCCCACTGAGCAGGGAGCCTGATGCAGGGCTTGATCCCAGGACCCTAAGATCCTGACCTGAGCTGAAGGCAGACACTTTACCAACTGAGCCACCCAGGTGCCCTGGGAAGCTAGTTCTTAAGAGTTTTCCTCCTTTTTAGGAAATACCCATTTCATTTGGGTAACTTTCAATTCCAGTTATAATAGATTTCTTTCTTCCAGTATGGGGATCCAATGACACTAGTATTTCTGTTCACATTTTTAGATGGCAAGCTGGCAAGTGACAAGGTATTAACAACAAAACAAGAAATTATTGAATGTGTAGCGTCAGCGGCCATGATATCCCCAGGAAGACTTCCTGGGGAAACTCCTTCACAACAGGTAGTTGGAGAAGCTTTGGGAGGTCTGGACAACTTTGAGAAGCCAAAAGGAACTGCTGCAAGGAGCAAAATGAGTCCACTTCCTTCCCAGGAAAGACATCTTAGTCTGGCAACCTTCAACAAGAAAATCTCCACTGAAGAGTGTGTCCTTGAATGTAACCAGAGTGAAAGGGCTCTCGGTGTGAACTCAGATGTCTTCACACGACAGAGAGTTCATGCTGGAGGAAAGCTCTACAAGTGCTTGGACTGTGGGAAAGCCTTTTGCCAGAGCTCGAAGCTGATTAGACATCAGAGAATTCACACTGGAGAGAGGCCTTATGGATGTAAAGAGTGTGGCAAAGCTTTCAGTTTGAGCTCGGACCTTGTTAGACATCAGAGGATTCATAGTGGTGAAAAGCCCTATGAATGTTGTGAATGTGGTAAAGCTTTCAGGGGTAGCTCGGAGCTCATTAGACATCGGAGAATTCACACCGGAGAAAAACCGTATGAATGTGGTGAATGTGGGAAAGCCTTCAGCCGGAGCTCAGCCCTCATTCAGCACAAGAAAATTCACACTGGAGACAAAGGCTATGAGTGTACTGAATGTGGTAAGGCTTTTGGTAGAAGCTCTGTCCTTATTGAACATCAAAGAATTCACACTGGAGAAAAACCTTATGAATGTAACGAATGTGGAAAATCCTTCAATCAGAGCTCAGCCCTCACGCAGCACCAGCGAATCCACACTGGGGAGAAGCCTTATGAATGTAGCGAGTGTCAGAAAACATTTAGGCACAGGTCAGGCCTTATGCAACACCAGAGAACTCACACAAGAGTTTAACTCTTGAGTAAGGATTGTACAATTGTGTAATACCAGGGATTTGGTGAGGTTCCCACCAAAGTGAGAAGTCTCCTGAGAGCAGAGTTTCTGTCCTTCCAGTCTAAGTTAGTACATGCTGTACAAGGAGATCCACACAAAGATGGTTGTTGATGTGCTGAATGGGCACCTTCACAGTAAAGTCAGGTCTGGGGCAAAGATCCTGAAAGAGCTCCTTCTAAGATGGGCTGAGAGGTGGTGCCTCCAATGGCAAGGATCTCTGTGCAGCAAGAAGAGCGTGCATTTGGCAGCTGGAGGCATGGGCAGAGGGTCATTTGGTTCTCTAAAGTATTCAATTGTGAGGCTGTGAAATGTTCAATCATGCCCTGGATCAGTTTATAGTTCATTCTGTGCCCTTGCCAGCTCTCTTCTCGACCCCGAGCTTCCTGAGGTCAGTTTGTTTATTGTGTACCTGCTGTGTGCCAGCCATCGGGGCAGACATAGCATTGCCCTCCCAGAGTTGAGAAGTAATAAAATACAGATATATATATATGGCAAGTAATTACAATAAAGAGTGGTAAGTGCTTTGGTGGAATAATCTAGGATTCTGTCAAAATACATGGCAGGGGCACCTAACCTGGTCTGCAAGTTATTGAAGTCTTCCTCAATGTGATGAAATCTCTGTTGGGAAATAAAAGGTGGATATAAGCCAGGTCAAGGCGAGAGGGAAGAAAACATTACAGACAGGTTATGGCACATACGAAGGCATGGAGAGAGGATCTAGAGATGTCTCTTCATGAGGACTCCTCTAGCAGGAATGTGTTCATGTAGACCCTGGTTTGGAAGCTAGGACATGTGTTGATTCCTCACTTCCTGTTCATAATCAGTGAGTTGGGTAGCCTATCCCAGACCCAGAGTTACCTAAAGACCTTGAGGGACTCAGGAGAGTTAGTGTGATGATAGACTTTGCTGCATTGTATGGAAAAAGGCATGTAGGTACGCCAAAGAAAGAAAAAATGTTGGAGGCTAGAGGGACAATGTCGGTGTCCCATAACCCTAGGGCTCAGGAAATGGGAAGCTGACAGGAGCCTGGGAGTGGGAGGTATGCCTTCCCAGGATCCACTATTCCTCATTTCCTGTCATCTCCTTACATCAGGCTGGAAGATACTAAGCTACTTGAAGGCAATGAGTACTTACTGAATTATGTCCTTAGATTCCTTAAAACTGTTTCTCTGTTAATTTTATTTTGGCAGTTTTAATTAGGCCACCATTAACTGCTAAAGGCAATTCATATGTAAGAGAAGGTTTGATTTCTCTTCTAAGATACCCTGATTTCCCTTCCAGATACTATCTCTTTTGAAGACTTGGTGATCAAAGATGTTTTGGGTAATAGGGAGGTGAAATTGGGGTGGGGGGGCAGTATTTGTATCCATAGGTTGGACGATTTTCATTGAGTGAGTCAGTTGGAATTCTGGAGAGACCCTTCAAATGGATGGAGTTGCTTTTCCTCTAGGTGACAATCAGATGATTTCATGTTTTTAATTTTATTTAATAGGTTTTTTCTAGTTTGTGAATTAATTGTAAATGTTGATAATATAGAAAATGAGAGGGGTGCCTGGGTGGCTCAGTGGGTTAAAGCCACTGCCTTCGGCTCGGGTCATGATCTCAGGGTCATGGGATCAAGCCCTCAGTCAGGCTTTCTGCTCAGCAAGGAGTTTGCTCCCCCTGCCTTCTCTGCCTGCCTCTCTGCCTACTTGTGATCTCTGTCAAATAAATAAATAAATAAAATCTTAAAAAAAAAAAAAAAAGCTTTTAAAAAAATATAGAAAATGAGAAAGTAGAAGTCACCCTCAACCCCACCACCCATAAAAATACTGTTAGTATTTTGCAGTTCTATAATTTTTTTTCTTTCCTCAGTCCTAGTATTTTTTGGTAAAAATCGTGTTTGGTAAATCATTTTTAGTAACTGATTTTAACATTTATACTTTGAGTATATACTTAAACTGTTTAGTATTAGAATGTAATACAAGATGTATTGTAATAAAATTGGAATCTTAAGGTTTGTTTTGACATGACTTGTTCAGGAATAGGAAGCCTAGTAACACAAGAGGAGGTGTGCTGGGAGAAAGGGGGAGGGAATTGTGGCAAGAAATCAGGGAATGGGTGTGCTTAGCTTTTGTTTTCTTGTCCAGGTGTCTGGAAACATGCCTAGTCCCTTGCGCTGCAGTTCACCAAGTGAAGACACAAAATTTAGGGGCAGCTGGTTGAGAAACCATGGGAAAGAGAACAAGTAGCCTCTTTAAACACACATACACATTGTGTCCCCTCCTTTAGGAGCAGGAGCCTCAGAGACTGCCATAGACCTTCCCTTCTCTCTCAGCAGGTCAACAGAAACATGTGCAGAAAAACCCTAAAACCCTTTAGATTTGTGATCATTTGCACCAGCCAACAAGAGTGTTGCAGATGGTAAAGTTACTGAGTAGCAGTGTGTGTTTCTGATCCCTCAGGAAGCAGGGAGCAGATGGTATCAATGGGGTCTGGCCATAGAGCTCACCCTTCCTCTTTGCAGAAATGCTCTCCAGGTCAGTTTCTACTGCACGGGAAATATTCTAATTGGCAGTTCCCTGACTTGGAAGATTCACTTAATGGGGCAACAGAAGCAGAGGATTTCACAGGAGAGTTTGGAGACCCCACGGTCAGATTTACTTAAATTTCCAGTCTCCAGCTGAACAGAATTGCAGTCTATGGAAATGAGGAGGGAGAAGGAGAGAGGTAGTAAAGTGTTATTAAGCAACCTGCCTATATTGCACATCTGTTTTTTTTTTTTTTAAGACTTATTTATTTGACAGGGAGAGAGAGAATCATAAGTAGGCAGAGAGGCAGGCAGAGGAGGGGGAAGCAGGCTCCCTGCTGAGCAGAGAGCCTGATGTGGGGCTCGATCCCAGGACCCTGAGTTCATGACCTGAGTTGAAGGTAAAGCCTTAACCACTAAGCCACCCAGGCACCCCAAATTGCACATCTTTTATTTATTTATTTATTTATTTATTTAAGATTTTTATTTATTTGACAGAGATCACCAGCAGGCAGAGAGAGAGGAGAAAGCAGGTTCTCCACGGAGCAGAGAGCCCGATGCGGGGCTCGATCCCAGGACCCTGGGACCATGACCCAAGCCGAATGCAGAGGCTTTAACTCACGGAGCCACCCAGGTGCCCCAATTGCACATCTTTTAAAATCACCTTTGACATCTACCTTATATTGATGCCTGCTCTCTTTCATAAACACATAGAACTTTGAAGTTTTACCTCTGAAATTTCATCTACTTCAGCTCCTTTAAACTGAGAGTTGAGGTGTGACTTGCTCTTGGCTGCAGAATTATGGAAAAGCACTAACATGAACAAAGGACTCTACTTCAAGGTTATTGCTTTTCTCAACTATAGATATCCTTCATGCAAATAACTTGTATTTGCACAGAGATTTATAATTTGCAGGACTTTTCTGTACACTAATGTGAGATGGTTTTGTCTGGCACTGTCACTTAACAATGAAGTCGTCATGGATCAGGGACTCCTGTGTGGCTCAGTGGGTTAAAGCCTCTACCTCAGCTCCAGTCAGGACCTAGCCCCGCATTGGGCTCTATGCTCGGCGGGAAGCCTGCTTCCCCCTTTCTCTCTGCCTACTTGTGATCTCTGTCAAATAAATAAAATCTTAAAAAAAAAAAAAGTCATGGGTCAGAGTTAAGTTAGACAGCCTCCTAGGACTTGGGACAGAGATGCTACAGAAAGCATGTGCTTTCCAGTATTTCTTGACTATCCTGGGTACTCATTCCTTTTAACCTTTTTTTCCTCAAAGTTTAGAAGTATTTATTGTAGGCAAATTTGGAAGACAGAAAATCACAAGAAAAAATTCGATCACCTATAATTCTGTCACCCAGAGATAGCCAGTGTAGCACTCTGAGAGTACAGATTTCCAGGATTTTTAATGCATAAATATATTTTTACATGGAGTCATAGTGTACGTTTTATTTTTACTTAAGATATGCTGTCATTTCTTTTGACATCAATCAACATCACTTTTTTTTTTTTTACAGCTTTTAAGAGTTTGTATACATTCATGATGTTTTCTGAAGCATACATTTCCAGGTAGAATTTTAAAGTCAAAAGGCAATGGTTAAGGCTTCTGGTACTGATTGCCAGAGATCCTATCTATTCACAGCTTACCAGCAGCACTGAAATCCCAACTTCCCTGAATCTTTATGAGGGGGAAAAAAGTACCATCTCAATTCTTGCTTTAATATACATTTTTAATTCTACCAAGACTGCCCGCTTGTCACCCACTGGCACTTGTTCTTTTGTGATTTGCTTACTGAAGTACCATTTTTTTCTACTCGGACTTCTTCATGAGGATATACTAGAGAGAGATGGCTCCACAGAAGGGTTTTTTCCTTTTGCCTGGGGTCAAAGTCTGACCTCACCACTTTTTAGCTGTAGGATATTGACTAAGCCATGATTCTAAGCCTTCATTTTCTCATCTGCAAAATATGTGCTGTCAGAGAAACAACAAATATATACAAAGCCCTCAGCAAAGTACCTGTTATATGTTTCTTTGTAGGTTAAGAACTCTCTGGTAAAGAATCTCTCCCTTTTGTAACATGTGTTCTATCAATTCCTACTTAACAATTGTCCTACCCTTTTCAGTTTCTTTATCCTGGGAGAGAAAACTGAGAGTTGAATATTAGTAACTCTTGTCATGTTACTTTGTTATCCTATCCCTTTCTTTTCTTACCTTCTCTGGAAGCAGGGGGATTTAGCCCACTGGCTTTCTTACTGGTTAGTTTCTGTTATCTATGTATGTTCCAACAGGAGCATTCTCTACTTATCCTCCTGAAAACTTGTCTTTTGCAAAGCTCAGGATTCTAAATTCCCATAGATTTCTATTTTTGGCAAGGTGTTTGAACTCTGACCAGTTGGGTATTTCTTATTAATAGGTTCTTCTGTTGCTAACCTATATCCCTTCTTGCATCACACTGAGAAGCACCAGACTAGGGATACTTTTCCTGCTGGGTCCCCCAGAAGACAGTAGTCTCTGGATGGACCAGGACTGTTACCTTTTGTTGCCCCTTCCCTTCAGCATTCTTTAAAATTCGTAAGACTGAAATACTGCAAAATGACAATGACATAAGGCAAAACTGAACACATGTGAGGTGCCTGGAGGCTCAGACCCAGGGACTGATACTGTTTAGCACCTGAGCCCAAGGGAGTGCACCAGAACTGTGGGGGTACAGCCCCAGAAACAGATGTGGTAGTCATAGCCGCTTCTGACCCAGAGACTTGCGAGTGAGCAGGAAGCGGACAACAGCTCTGATAGCCTCAAGAACCAAAGGAGCTCTTCCGTTCAGGAAAGAGAAGATTTAGAATTCTAACAGGTACTTAACGTTGAGGATAGGCTGGGCTCTTTCTAACCACCCTGCCTTCCCCAAACACACAGAAGGTCTAGCGGAGCCTACAAGCAAGAAACTAGTTATTAACCCTTTCCCTTGGCTCACACCAGACCATGACAAAGCTCCACTCTACCCTGTGGCCCAAGGACTCGGGATTTTGTCTAATAACAGGTGCTTCTCTGCTGGCTCCTACTTTGCTACATCCACATTTCTTACACACCTGACTCCACTTCAAAAGGAACTCAACAGCAACACTCCACACAAAATGGCCTTTTCTCAGATGTGCCAGACATTCTTCCTGACCTTTGTCTGTTCCCTCTGCTGGGAATATTGTTCTCTAGCCTGCCTGCCTACTTCCCTGGCTAACTCCTGTACATTCTTCAGTTTGTTTTTCTCAGAAACTTTCCCTGATCCAAGGCTGGCTCAGGTACTCAATGTCACAGAGCCCTGCTCATGCCATGATGCGTTCACCTTGCCCATTCAACCACAGAGACCGTCTGATTCCCCATTGTATTCCTAGTGCCTGGCAAAAGACAGGACTTCGAAAAGTGAACTGCTGGATAAGTTAGTATGTATTCTTTCCACTACCTCATTTCTGGACTGCCCTGGGCTCAACACATCATCTATGCACTGCTTCCCCATCACTCTTGCTGCCCTGTCACTGTTCTTAATTGGCCAGTAAAATTCTGTATTCCTGAGACAAATGTCCCTCATACTGTCCACACCATATCCCAAATCTGGCATGTGGACAGTCAGACGTGGTTGACAGCCCGGGTTGCTGTACCCCCTCATGGAAAATGAGGTTTCAATGTTATGTTCCCATTTTTCTTATTTCCTGAGTATTCCTAATGGTAAGAGGAAAGCTGGAAGCAGTGATTCTTCCATCTGCTGCTCTGATTAGTCCTAGGAAAAGCTTTCAAGGAACAATTTGCAGTAGCATCGGGAAGTGCTGCTCAGTTAAGTCAGCAAGACTCCAGACCTGGGTGTTTACCGCTCCGGAGTCTTGTTCCAAAAGTAAACCCTTTCCACTAACAAAGATAAAAATCTGACCAAAATATTTACAACATCCATTGTACTGCCAAGTTACTTGACAGTGTGCACCCTCTGATGGCGCAGGAGGACTGATCTGTGCCTGAAAGCCTTCCCACATTCATTACATATGTAAGCTTCATCCCCAGAATGGATTCTCTGATGCTGAACAAGGGCGGAGCTCCTTTTGAAGGTTTTGCCACATTCATTACACTGATAGGGTTCCTCTCCGCTATGAATTCTCTGATGTCTGATGAGGTTTGAGCTCAAACTGAAAGCTTTTCCACACTCACTACATTCATAGGGTTTCTCTCCACTATGGATCCTCTGATGGGTTATCAGCTCTGAACTCTGCCTGAAAGCTTTTCCACATTCATTACATTCGTAAGGTCTCTCTCCCGTATGAATTCGCTGGTGTCTAATAAGCTTTGAGCTTTGGCTAAAGGTTTTCCCACACTCGTTACACTCATAGGGTTTCTCGCCAGTGTGAATTCTTTGATGTATAATGAGATAGGAACTTTGACTGAACGCTTTGCCACATTCATTACATTTACAAGCTTTCTCCCCAGTATGAATTTTACGATGTCTAATGAGGGCTGAGCTCTGGTTGAAGGCTTTCCCACACTCGCTACATTCATATGCTTTCTCACCACTGTGAATTCTCTGGTGAATGATAAGGTATGACCTCAGACTAAAAGCCTTCCCACACTGGTTACACTTATAAGGCTTTTCTCCAGTATGGATTCTCTGATGTTGTGTTAGAGAGGAATGCTGTTTGAAGCTGTGCCCACATACATCACATCTATAAGGTCTCTCTTCTGTAGGAACTTTCTGGTAAGTTATAGAGTTTGTACTTAGAATCAAGCTGCTTTGAGGCTCAGGATGGTCTCTCTTTCCCAGAGATTTATGTGTGAAGATTACTTGACTAAAACTGCCCCCTTGGGTAGGGAATCTTCTTAATTTCTCCCCTGTAGGACTTTCTTGTTGCCACTCTAAATTACTGTCATGTTCACTAACTCCTCCAGATGAAGGCTCCTGGGGACGTCCTTGTGATTTTTCTCCTGAAATGTCCTTCTTGGTCACAGATTCGTGGTTCTCACGATCTGAAATGATAGCAGCAAAAATAGACTGTTTTATTTCTCTAGTCACTCTCAGTACCCACTTTTCACGTGAGAGAAAACAGAGGCTTCTATAGACAAGAGGTTGAGGTCCACACCTATCTTTCTTTAACTGCCCATACTGGTTCCTCCTCCTTTCTAGTATGAAGGCCTATACCTACAGTCTGAAGTTTATTCTTTCCTGCTCCCTCTGAAATTTCACTTGATCTCTATGACCTAGGTTTCAGTTACTACTTATGTGATAAGCTAATGTCTCCCCAGATCCCCAACTCTATTCTATTAAGCTCTAGACTCTCATCTCCAATGCTAATTGGGATATTACTTGTGAATACCCCACAAGCACTAAAATGGCCCAGACAAAACACATATTTTTTCCCCTTGTTTCCCACTTCCATTTACACAATAGCACCATCATTAACCAAGTTTTTCAAGACTAATACCTGAGTATCATCCCCAACTCCTTTCCTACATTCTCCACTTGTAACCATGACCAGCTTCTGCAATGCAATTTGAAATGCTGGTGAACAGGAGGCAACTTTGATCCTCCTTCTCACCAGAATATATCTTGACTTACTCACTGGTGCCATTTAGATTACAACAGTCTCTAACAGGACGCCACTCTTGCCTTCCTCAAATCCATCCTCCACTCTGCAGCTAAGTTCTAAAACACAAGTTCAGTCAACTACTCTCTTGTCCAAAACCTTTCAACTGTGCTCCACTGTCCTATCCAAACTAATTAGGATGATCTCCAAGTTTTCACAACCTGGGTCTCATTTCCCTCTCTAGTTGTGTTTCGCCATCTCTCCCCTATGAATTCTCTTTTCAGTTAAACTGAATTACCTGCGGTTCCCAGGATGGGTTGTATTCTCTCACCTTCAGGACTTTGTGGCCTTGCTTGTGTGATACTGTAATACAGTATATATGGATTTGGTCTGCACCCTCAGTTCCTGGCACAGAGCTTTTAAAAGCCCTTGTAATCTCCTAAGTGGTAGAGGTGAGAGGCGTATCGTTTGTTATTCATAATAAGCCCCTTTCAACCAGTACCTCAGTTTATGCTTATGAGGTAACTCAGGAAGGCTGGGGGCTGGCTGCCAAAGGAACGAACTATGTGATTAGAAAGTTGAACTTTCTGCCCCACCTTTAGACCTCCACGGAAAGGGACTGGAGGTTTAACCATCAATGGCCAATGATTTAATCAACCATGTCTATGTAATGAAACTTGTATAAAAACCTTAAACAAAAGGGCTTAGAGAGCTTCCAGGATGGTAGATGCATCCAAGAGCCACAACAGTGGTGAACCTCTAACTTCACAGGGGCAATAGCAAGCTGGATCTTGCCCTGCGTACCTCTCCATCTGGCTGTACGCTTGCATCCTTTATAAACTGGTAAGAGTAAGCAAGGTGTTTCTCTGAGTTCTGTGAGCTATTATAGCAAATTATGAAACCCGGAGAGGTGGTCATGGAATGTCAAATTTGCAGCCCAATCAGACAGAAGTGTGGGTGAGGTGGGGATTCATGACATGCGTTTGGCTTCTGAATTGGGGGATGGGGAGGGAAGCAGTCTGGTGGGACCAAAACCTTAACCTGTGGGGTCTGCATTAATTCTAGATAATTAGGCTCAGAATTAGAATTGCTTAAGATGAGGGAAAACCCCACATATCCAGTGTGAGAAGTGCTTTGAGTAGAAAAGTTTTTTTCCTTTAGGATGGAACACTCCCTCCGCTTATTTACCAGTTTTCTTCTTAGTCATAGTTCAGATCTTAGTTTAGGTGTTTCCTCCTCCAAAAAGTACTCCTTGAACCTCTAAGGTTGGGTTAGGTGTGTTCATATGTGCCCCCATAGTACCTATGGCCTACTTTTATTCTGTAATTTATTATACTATATTGCCACTGCCTTTTTGCTTGTTCACCACCCCATCTAGATGCAAGGTCTTGAAGACAGAGACCCAGTGCCTCCCACAGTACCAGACATATGTTAGCACCCTATTAAGTTACATAATCAAGGAATAAGTTAAGAAATGACAGTGAAACTGAAACAAGAAGGGCTCACTGCACTTCATGAGGGTTGCTGAATACAAAGTTGCTGAAAAAGGTACATCTGGTCTAGAGTAAGACAGGTGAGAAGTTCACATGCGGCATCTTTGTAAAATGCACGCTCAAAACCAGAGGCCTGATAGCGGTTCCCAGAAGAGTTTCTACTTTCTTACCACTTTTGGGGGAAAGGCAAGGTTCCCAGGGTTTCAGCTGTGTCTTTAAAGGCTGGAGTTGGATGTTTGTTAACTCCTGGGATGTTCCAAGACCTGTCAAATCCTTCCATGGCACCGCTGGTCCCTGAAATCAGGAAAAAAGTGGTTAGCTTTCTGAGAAACTCCCTAGGGAAAATGCTTAGTAAAAATTTCGAAGAGGGCAACAAAGACAACTCCAGGAATGAGTGATAGGAAAAAGAACTATTTAAGGACAGAGATAGGTATAACCACAGTAGTCACTGCAGGGTATGGTTTGGTGGAGACAACTTTCTCTTCCACTGCTGTGAGGATGCCACATGCTCTAGTCTGTACATTTCTCTTCCCCCAACATATCACATCTCTCTGTTCCCACCTGCTGCTGCCCTGCATCATCAAATTCCCTCTCCAAATCCTCCAACAGGGTCACAGCTTCCTCGCCGCTTTTTGGACTATGTTGCTGAACCCAGATCTGCAGCTCCTCAGGCAGGATGCTCAGAAACTGCTCCAGCACCAGCAGCTCCAGGATCTGCTCCTTGGTGTGCAACTCTGGCATGAGCCACTGATAGCAAAGCTCCTGGAGTCGGCCCAGAGCTTCCCGGGGTCCAGGTGTCTCCTGGTAGCAAAACTTTCTGAATTGTTGGCGGAACAATTCTTGGCAGGATCTGGTGCTCCCACCTTGCTTACATTTCTGACCCCAGGAAAGGCTTTCTTCTACTTTCACTAGTATTAGTTCTTGATCCTGAGGACTCTGAGGTACCAAGGTTGAAATTGTTCTGGATTCCACAGCCATTCTGGCCTAAACAGTGGAGCAAAAAGCTCACTACAACTGGGTACAGTATTTCAGTTTCTTTGAGTAATCTCTTTGTTCCTGAAAGATATAAAAGCACTGTTAACTTATAGCAGTGAGAAAAAAAAAATCTTGTAAGAACTTAAAATAAAGGTCAGTCATCCCAGTAATGTATTGAGAGGGAAGAAGTGTGAGACTGTAAAATAATCAAGTGACAAACTAAAGATCACTTGCCCATTTATCATCCATTTAGAATTTTTACCACTAATAATAGAAGAAATTATTTTAGAAGCAAAAGAATGCAGTATTACCATGAATCACATAACACAAAATCTCCTTTTCAATTCCTCCAATCCTGATGGTTATCAAGGAGAAAAATCTGTCTTTAATTTGTAGAACTTCCTCTTTAATAAAGTATAAGCCTCAGACTTCTAAGGGTAACAATATCTAGCTAGGATTTAATAATGTTGACTTTCAAATATTTATTTTTATGGGTGCCTGGGTGGCTCAGTGGGTTAAGCCTCTGCCTTCAGCTCAGGTCATGCTCTCAGGGTCCTGGGATCAAGCCCAGAATTGGGCTCCCTGCTCAGCAGAGAGCCTGCTTCTCCCTCTCCCTCTGCTTGTGCTTTCTCTGCCAAATAAATAAAATCTTTAAAAAATAATAATTTATTTTTAGTTACCTTCTATCTGTGGCAGATAATGACGGCTTCCATTTGCAGGAGTAACAACATTTTTAAAACTTTATATTAAATATGAGTTGACAAATAAAAACTTTCACCTGCCACTTGATCAAATTTAGTTTTCAATGCATTTCTTCAACAAACGCTGAGGCACTTACCATGGGCTCTGTCGTGAGCCAGGCATAAGAATACTAAGGTCTTTACTTTTGAGTAAACGGATCTACAGAGGAATTAACCAAGTGTTTGTTAAATGCGTACTGTGTGCTCAAAAACACGTCCGTTATCGTAGAGACACAAAAGCAGCAAAAAAGTCAATCTCCATTCTCAAGCTTAGCATATAGGGGAATGAACATTTTTTAGAGTGAAATATGGCAGCAAATAATTACGTATTCAATTTTGTGATATAGCTCACACAGGACCTGATTCGAGGACGGGTGAGTATCGACCGGAGGGTATGCCCTTGAAACTGCGGGACACATCAATACCATCTGACCCTAACACGACAGTTAACTTTAGAGATTAGAACAGTTAGGCTAGGCATCAGCCCATTTTCATAGCCCGGCTAAACGACCGCATTTGCGAAGTCACGGCGGGGAGGAGTAACTGCCCTTTCTCCTGGAAAGTAAGGGCTTGAGCTGGCCTCCGCGGGCTCCCAGAACGCTCGGAAACACCGCCTGGACAAGGGGCCGCGCGACCCAGGGGTGGCCAGGCCCGGGGAGCAAGGCCCCTTCGCCTCGCGCCCGCCGTCCGGGCCACGCGCCCTCCCCGCCCTCCCTCCGCTCGGGGCCCGCGTCCCTCACCGCGAAGCCCAGCAGCGGCCAGGGCGCAAGCCGCCGACTCGGAGCGGCGAGTCACAAAGACCGGAAGTGCGCTCTCGCGACCTTCCGCTCGCGCGTCCCCCGGAGCCTCCGCGCTCCCCACCCCGTGCTCCTAAGCAGCCAATCGGCGCCGCGGGTTCCTCGTTCCCACCGCCTTCCGTCTCCGGAGCCCCGCCCCGCGGAGCGCAGAGGCCCACGCGAGAGAGAGCTGGGAGGGGGGCGTCCTTGGGAGAGGTCACTGCGAGCCGGAGGGCTCCGCTCCTCGTCTCGGGTGCCTGCTACCCAGACACCCACCGCCACCCACCTCCCGTGCACCACTCCCTGTTGTCTCATCTGCAGTTTTCCAGAAAAGTATTAAGATTTGCGTGTAACTCTCGTGCGTTTCCATCACCTCCGGCAAAAGCAAACGCACGAACAGGCTGAACAAAAAATGACAGCCGCTCCTGTTGCCCTTTCGGAGCATACCGTTTCAGCCTTACGAGAGCTCTGCGCGTAGCTCTGTTATACCCGCTCTCCAGCCGTAGACACTGCCCAAAGTCAGGGCCCGTCGAAGTCCCCGTAGCTCAAGAAGACTTTGGTGTCCCAGGCTGCGACTCTAAAGAGGGGTATTCCCATTTTTCACTGGAACCCAGTTGGCATTAAGACTAAGTGATTACATTTAGTAGGTGAAAATGATGTTTCATGTTGTTTTAACTTGCATTTCATTTAGATCAGAGACCTTGAGATTAAGGTATTTTCTTTGATGTCTTTGCACCATTTATGATTTTTTAAGGAAATGGCTTTTCCCATTTTTTAAAATTGAGGTGGAACTATTTTCCTTTTATTTTATTTTTTAAAAATGTTTTTTAAAGATTTTATTTATTTATTTGACAGAGAGATTACAAGTAGGCAGAGAGGCAGGCAGAGAGAGAGAGAGGAGGAAGCAGGCTCCCTGCTGAGCAGAGAGCCCGATGCGGGACTCAATCCTGAGATCATGACCTGAGCCGAAGGCAGCGGCTTAACCCACTGAGCCACCCAGGCGCCCCACTATTTTCCTTTTATATGTTCCATAGGTTTTTTTACTTGCAAGGCTATCAGCTCACTTGTTAAAAATACTTCCTTTAATTTTCTTTAAAATGTTGGTACAAGGTGGTGTGTATACATGGAAACATTATCTTTTGTAAGCTAAGGCTATTGAGACATATTTGGGAAAAAATAATTAGCTTTCAGAGTGCTTAAATCTTAATCATTGTGAACCAGCTATGGTAATTTTACAGATCAAGAGAACAAATAATATTATCGTGTGTTTCAGTTATCCATGTCTGCATAAATCAAGCAGCAGATGTTTTATTGTTCCCAGTTCTGTGGTCAGGAATTCAGGCAGGGCTTAGTAGGGGTGCCTGGCTCCTGCTCGCTGAGGTGTAAACTAGCATAGCTTAACTGGGACTAGAAGGTGCAAGAATGCTTCCCTCACATTGCTGTGCTGCCTATTGGCTATGATTACTTGATTCTCCGCTGTAAAGCTTCTCTCCCTGTAGTCTCTTCATCATTCAGGAGGTTAGCTGAAGCTTTCTTATAGGGTGCAGGGGTTCCAATGGAGTGAAGGAGAAAGGGAACAGGCTAGTTCTCTTAAGGCCTAAGTTTGGAATTGGCATTATATTAATTCTGCTGTATTCTGTTGGCAGAAGGACAGGGCTCCTGGGAAGGGGAAATAGACTCTAGCCTTTAATAGGAAGAACAGCTTAAACATAGAAGGAAATTTAGACAATTATCCTTGCATCCAGTTTACTTCAACTTTTTATACAAAGAGGGCTACTACTTAGGAGTGGAACCGTTGAAAGAAAGAAGGAATGCTTTCAATTACAGTAATAGAAAACCTTACTAAATATCCAGATGTAAGCCTTTTAATATTTATTTATTTAGCCACAGAACAGAATCATTTTATTAGAACCCTGCTGTTTGTTTGTTTGTTTTAAATTAACATATATTCTTTGGTTCACGGGTACAGATCTTTGGATCACCAGTCTTACACAATTCCCAGCACTCACCATAGCACACACCCTCCCCAATATCCATCCCCCAGCCACCCTATCCCTCCCACCCCCCATACCCCAGGGCAGCCCTAAATTTGTTTGTTTCCTGTTATTAAGAGTCTCTAATGGTTTGTCTCCCTTCCCAGTCCCATCTTATTTCATTTTCCCCTCCCTTCCCCCCATGAGTCCCTGCCCTGCCTCTCAAATTGCTCATATCAGAGAGATCATATTAAGCCTTTTTATTATCCCACATAGCTACATGTGTGGAGATAAGGCCATCCCTAGGGTTGTGAAGGATGATATTGTGATAATATTGTGAAGGATGCAGGTCCTTTCCATCTTTCTGCTCTGCCATTTTTAGGTTTGTTGGCCTGTTTTCCAATCTGGCTTCCCTCGTGGTCCTAAAATGACTTAGTTTCAGATTACAGATGATACCCACAAGCAAAAAAAAGGAACCCCCTTATGTTCTGCCCATTTTTAAGACTAAGAAAAGCCTTGGCCCTCAGCTGATTTCTTCTCACATCTTAATTACAATTACTTCAACTGTCTATGCCTATCACCAACAAAGAGTTGTGAGAAGTCCATAATGGGCTCAGGCCAATTAAGATTCATATCCTAGGTGAGAGGAGCAAGTCAACCTCTCCTGAAAGACAATCTGGGGGAGGTAAACAAAATTAAGATTATGTTAAAAAGGCAAAAATGTTAAGGGCAGTGTAGGAGTGCTGACAACACTGATTCCATCTTTGGCCTGCCATCTCTTTCATGCCCTCACAATGACCTCCCCTCCAGGCTATAGGCTTCAGGCCCTGTGGAGGTTAATGCATCCCCGGACCTGAATGCAGGAAGGCTTGTTCTGATCTCCCCTAACGTGACACACAGAAGGCACCACTTTAGATAAATAGTAAAGGTGACTGGCCCGCAGAAGATTCCTCTTGAGATAACTACCCTGTGACCTCCTCATCACGAGACTGGCTGTCTAGAAGGTGGGTATTAAGGTCTGGATTCAGCTGGGGAATGGCTGCCTCCTGCGCTGGATCCTGTCTGCCTGATTCTCCCTCTAAGTTCCCGTGAGTAAGACTGTAAAGAGTTATGGTGTCACTTGTGTTGTTTTTCTGGGGCTCCTGGGTGGTGCAGTCAGTTAACCATTGGACTCTTGGTTTCGGCTTAGGTCGTGATCTCAGGGTTGTGAGATTGAGCTCTGTGTCAGGCTCCCCATGTTCTGCGCCGTCTGCTTGAGATTCTCTCTCTTTTTCTCTAAAATAAATATATTTCTCAAAGTGCCTTCTCAGTTTGGAGGATATTTTACGAACTCTCCTCGGCCTCCTAAAGGCTGAAAAAGAGGATAGGTTGATGAATGCTGAGTGTGTTATAGTAGCATTTACTTCATGTAGGTAACATGATTTACCTCTGTATAGGTACTAGGAAGAAAAAGGTTCCTGTCACTCCTTGTAATAGGGGGTGTATTTAAAATATAAACCAGTTTCTTAGTTGCAAGAGATGTAAGCTGGGGATTTATGGGTAGGACGTGGTTAAAATTTCTGGTGGGAGAGTAATTCGTTACTCTTAAGAAAGAGCCTTAGACAACATTTTCCAGTTACATGATGTCTTAGTCTGTTTGAGCTGATAATAACGAAAATACCGTAAACTCGGTGACTTATAAACAACAGAAATTAATTTCTCATGGTTCCACAAGATGGAAAGTCCGTGATCGAGTTGTGTAGGTTCAACTTCCAGTGAGGACCTTCATGAGCTTCATAGAGTCGTGATGGGTGAGTAAGGCTATCTATTCAGTAAATTTTAACTGTTTGAATTACTGTATCACATTCAACAGTGCTCTCCTTCAACTTCATTGGGCAAGATAAAAGTCTGAAAGATTGAAAGTCTCTTCACTGTAAACCACTGTTCTGTCACAAATGACAGAGAAAATGGTTTCTTGCTGCTTCAGGGAAGTGGATGGAAGTATGTGAAACACTGGTAAGAAAAGTGAGGGATTCAAAGGAAATACAAGTGAGGTTTTTTCACTTGAGTTACAACTATGAATCCTGGAGCATAAACTCCATCGGGCTTTGGTTTCCCACATTGTCTAGTATAGCCCAGCACACGCCATACAAAAGGGAGGAGCGGGTCTATTCAAGTATTTAGACAAGGAGCCGCTGAGGTGGCCCTAATGCCTTAGCAGCTTATGTAAGCAAATGAAAACCTGAGCTAGTATGGATGCCTTTAAAAGCCTCAGAATTAAGAACTAGAGGCTTAAGAATAGCTAATCACAAACAGCCAACTAAGCCTTCTCAAATTAGGCAACAAGTTGTAGCCAATCAAAGAAATTTCTTTGATTTGCTTCTCCATTTTTGCTGTTCGGCCTTTCCCTTAGCCCTGGCTGGTGGAGCGCCCCACGCCATTGCCAGTTTGGTGCTGCCTGCTGTTCCTTGAAGTTTGTTCAAAAAAACTTCAAAATGGGGGCTTCTGGGGGACTTAATTGGTTAAACGTCTGACTCTTGGTTAGGCTCAGGTCGTGATGTCCGGGTCATGGGATCGAGCCATGCATTGGGTACCATGCTCAGCAGGGATTCTGCTTGGAGATAGTCTCTATCCTTTTCCTCTGCTCCTCCTGCTTGTGGTTGTGCCCTCTCTTTCTCAAATAAATCTCAAAAAACCCAAAAACAACAAAAATCTTCAAAATTTTTGGATGTGAGGGTAATCTGGCTGTCTCCCTGATGATGGAGAGGGTTGATTTGCTGATCTGGCTGGCTAGGCGCATGTCCTGTTTCTCCCTCACCCCTACCTGTGTGTCCCTCCGAAGTTGTGCAATTGGTTGAAGAGGATGACCCTCCCTGATAACAGAGGACTCTTCCTGGGTCAAGGGTATACGAGTAGGTACTCCCTCCCCTGCTGGAACCTCTAAACAAGTTCTCAAGGTCCATTAGTAGGAGAATTAGGGTGGTCAAGCTTCAAGGATTCCAGACCCTTCCAAATGAGGCACTGCACGGGGCAGTCTGCTTTTCTTTAAAAACAAAACAAATGAAAAAAACCCCACAAAACTTCAAAATTTTCATGTACCTCCATTTACTTTTTAGTAGTGCTAAAACTAGGGATTGTAGGTATTTGAAGGGTTCAAAGATGGCAAGTGTTCAGAAAGGAAAAAATACATTTTTAAAGATTTTATTTATTTGACAGAAATCACAAGTAGGCAGAGAGGCAGGCAGAGAGACGCGGGGAAGCAGGCTCTGTGCTGAGCAGAGAGCCCAATGCAGTCTTCAATCTCAGGACCCTGAGATCATGACCTGAGCTGAAGGCAGAGGCTTAATGCACTGAGCCATCCAGGCATCCCAGAAAGAAAAATTTTGAATAACAGACTTTTTTAAACCCAGGATTTATTTTAATCGGGTATAGTAAGAGGCCAGTCATGGTGAGAACTGCCTTGGGGGGAAAAAGTTTATTACAGTTCCCTAGAGGGTGGAGACACTGCATGCCACACAAGGCCACGTGGGGTTACAGGGAGAATCAGACACAGAGAGAACTGGAACTAAATTTATTTTTCCTTTTTTTAAAAAATACTGCTGGGAAGTAGCTGAGTGGGGATGCTCCCTATCGAGGAGAAGGCAAAACGCCTGGATGAGGCTTGCACTTGGAGGGTTTGTAATAGATTTCCTGAATGCCTGATGATGGAGATGTTTGTAAAACAAAAGAAAACCTTGGACTGTTAGCATGACCTTGCATTTCCAAAATGCTATATCTTCAGCTACAAAATATCAGAAATCCGGACTCCACCAGCTTATTGTTACTGTTACCCTGATGTCACCCCTTCAGCTTTGTATTATTTAGAGACCCATAATAGACATTGTAAGGGAATGGGACAGTGCTCCCTTGTAGTATGCAAAACAGTAAACAAAGACCTTATTTACCAAGTTGTTTCTTTTTGCATCATTGTAAAAGAAAGCCCTTGAAGTTGCTCGTGATGCGGTTGTTTACTTACCATGCCTAGCAGAGTTAAAGCTACAGGTACACTCTTCCTGTCCTACTTTTCCCCCTTTCATTTCAGCATAACCGCAATCACCAGTCTCCTCCTGGTTCTTAATCCTGTCCGTCACTTCTGAAAGATCTTTCCTTAGGATTCTGTTCTGCCTTGAACAGAGTGATCATTGAGTGATTCAATGAAGATAAATTCTAAGATAAGTTTGGTGTGGGGGGGTGCCTTTCTAAATGCATAGAGTATGAGTAATAAAACCAACAATTCAGCTAAAAGCTGAGTGAAACATTTCCTGATGGTTTCGTGAGCGGGAAACAAGAGGCTGGAGAGAAAGCTTTAAAAAAAAAAAAAAAAAAAAAAGCTGTAGGACTTGGGTACTAAAGACCTTCACCTCATTTCGTTATAACTGTTGTTTGTGGTAAGGTGGAAATGTTTAAAAATCTCATCCGATTGCCTTGAGCTTGTAGTATTTGTCTAAATTCTTTTATTGTAGCAATCATTTAGAAGGAAATCTAGGTTTTATTTGAATTTTTCTACAGAACAGTGAATGTATTGAATACCCATTGGGTTTCTCTCTGACCCTGCCTAATGATAAATTTAATTAAAAAAAAAAAGATTTATTAGAGCATTTGTGTACACACACACACACACACACACACACACGCGGACGGGGGGGGGGGGGATCAGCGGTGGGGGAGCATAGGGAGAGAGAGAGAGAAGCTGACTCCCCGCTGGGTAGAAGGTTCTCCCTGGAGCTCCATCCCAGGACCCTAGGATCATGACCTGAAAAGGCAGGTCTCCCAACCAACTGAGCCTCTGAGAAATTAATTTTTGCTCTTGTCAGGCATTATGGTGGTAAGTGACTAACAAGTTTATATACTACCCAGTATTTAGGCCTTCTGAGGGCCATATATGTTATTTTAAATTATATTAAATTATATTTAAATTATTTTTCAGAAGGTACAACCTAATTTGCTTACCTTTTCTGGATTTATTTTGCTTTTAAAAATTACGTTATGTTTTAGTGGTTGGGATTATACTGCTTCAGGTAATCACTTCCCTTTATAAATGGTGACTTCTTTGGTTATTAAAAAGATCCAGTTGAATAGCTATTTGGATTTGCCTGATGTTAAGAATTATTTAGGGTCTTTTTAAGGCTAAACGTTTCTAAGCCTTCCGTTAGAACACCTAAGGAGGTGTTTAGAATTTATGTTTTTGACAAACACCCCAGACAAACACTACCAAAATCCCTCTTACTTTTGTCCTTCTTTATAGGCCATCTGCATTCCTATTCTAAGATGCCAACCAGGGCCTGTCAGGAGAGACTTAAATGAACTATGGAAACAGTAAAATCTTCCCCCACCCACCCCATACCGCAGAAGCATTGATTTCATTAAAAAAAAAAAAAATACACCAATGGGAGAGTGGGTGGCTCAGTTGGTTAAGCATCTGCCTTCAGCTCAGGTCATGATCCCAGGGTCTTGGGATTGAGCCCTGGGGACTCTCTGCCTGCTCAGCAGAGAGTCTGCTTCTCCCTCTTCTTCTGCCGCACACTCTCTCTTCTCTGTCTCAAATAAATCTTTTCTTTTCCTTTTTTATGATTTTATTTATTTATTTGAGAGAGAGGGAGAGCGTGCATGTGAGAGAGCACACAAGTGGGAAGGAGAGGGAGAAGCAGGCTCCCTGCGAGCAGGAGCCCAATTCAGGGCTGGGGACTGGATCCCAGGACCCTGGGATCATGAACTGAGCTGAAGGCAGGCGCTTAACAGACTGAGCCACCCAGGCACCCCCGTCTCCAATAAATCTTAAATAAGAACAGAAAAGCTATGCACCATAGCCCAGCGAGGTCATGTTGGAGAGGGAAATCCTCAGCTTCCCAGAGGCCTGATGTTAAATTAATACTGAGTGAAAGCATTTGGCGGGGGTGGGGAGAGGGGAGGGGTAGGGTGGTGACTTGGTGGTGGTGAAGATGTCCAGCTGCTTTTACCTTTAAATGGGAAATTGAGGTGCTTGACCATGGAAAAGCCAGTGTGACCAGATCTAGCTTGCTTGGCTTTTGGGTCTTTGTATTTACCATCTGATTGGTTGGGTGGCAAATCCCTTCAAAGTTGCCTTTTGAAAGGAAAATTAGGGCAGCTGAATGTTAGTTTGCTCTTCTCCAGAAAGATACGATCAAACACAGGAGAAAATGTTTTGATTGATGGCTTCTTTACATACTAACCTTTAGGACATATTTACCTTTGAAAAGGGTTTTGTTGCTTTCTTATCAGGGAATACCGAGAACTGCTTGACAGAGGTTTGAATCAGAGTTGAATGTCCCATAACCAGTGACCTGTTTGCTTCTAGGGTCCAAGCAGGAACAGAAACTCTATTTTCAGGTTTTCAGAAATTTTTATTATTTTTTAAAAAGATTTTATTTTTAAGTAACCTCTACTTGAGTGGTGTTCAAACTCACAACCCCAAGATCAAGAGTCACACGCTCCACCAGCTGAGCCAGCTAGGTGTCCCTTAGTTTGTTTTTAGTTAATGAATTAAGGACTACTAGGTTTAAGATTGATTCAAGAATGCTATTTAATTCTATGAAAACCAGATAAAGGATAAAATACTGTTTTCTTTGACTCTCTTGAGTATCTGTTTTTATCCTTTGATTTGCATGTTCTAGATTTATTTCACAGGGGCATGGAGGTTTATTGCTCTCTGCCTTGATGCTTATGCTTTAAGGACAGTATAAAAATCACTAAACAAAAATACATGTTGGACATTGCTGTTGGGGAAATGGAAGTGTTCTTTTCAGTGACAGTCAAGAGTGCTTAATGCTTGCTCTTTAAGAACCAAAGATACCATATTTTTGCACTTTTTAAATGTACTGCACATTACCATTCCCTTTGAAAAAGAGTGTATTGAAAATTTTTAAAGCTGTAATTTATACTAATATATGATTTTTGGAAATTATGGAACTATGGAGATAAAGATACATACTTAATCCTTACTCCGCCTGACACAAACGTTTCTTTATATCATTCCTCTAAAGTTGAACTTTTGGAGGCAGTGACTTTGTAATTGCCAGCACCTTGCAATGGCCTCTTATCAATCCTTATGTATTCTGAACAATAACATTTGTCTCTGTTGACAGCCTATCCCTCCCCTCCCCCCGGCCTATCCACACTTGGCCTAGCTAGCTCCTCTTTACTACCTACCTTTTTCTTTCTTTCTTTTTTTTTTTAAGATTTTATTTATTTGAGATAGGACATGTGTTCATGGGCGTGGGGGTGTGTTGCAGTGGGAGAGGGAAAAGCAGGCTCCCCACTGAGCAGGGAGCCCATTGCAGGGCTCGATCCCAGGATCCCAGCATCATGACCTGAGCTGAAGGCAGACGCTTAACCAACTGAGTCACCCAGGCCTCCCACTACCTCCTCCCTTTATACCTAGTTCTTTATACCACTGCCAAGCTCATGTTCAACACTCTTCTCTTCATAAGCATTACTTCTCTAGGAGAGTGACTGAACTCTATTTGTGTGTAAGTGATGCCTAAATTTGTTTTTCCATCCCTGACTTGTCTACTGAAGGAAAGTGGCTTGTTTCCTCCTTTCCCTTCTGATACCCAGTGTGTGGGTTTTCCACATCCAGTGGTTGTCTAGTCCCACACCTGGGTGTGCCACTGTTCATTCAGCTCCGCCGCCAGGCCCTGCAGGTTAGGGGCTCAGTCCCATGACCGTCTCCTCACTTCAGACACCAGTCACAAGGAGCAGGTACCCAGCTTGCCTACACTTCTCTCTGACCTGACCACAAATTGGAGGTTCCTGCAGCCCCCATAAGGTTTGGGTGTTTGTTAGGCTAGCTCATAGAAATCGGGGAATACCTGACTTACTATTGTTGGTTTCTTACAAAGGATGCAAATGAACAGCCAGATGAGGAGTTAGGGCGAATTCGGGAAGAGTCCAAGTGCAAGAGCTTCTGTCCACACAGAACTGGGGTTGTGTCCCCAACCTGCAAGCTCTCTTCATTGGTGTAGGATTTCTGTGGAGGCCCCATTTCGTAGTTACAATTGACGAAGTCATTGGCCACTGACGATTCACTCAATCTCTATTTCTCTCTCCTCTTCCTGGAGGTTAGAAGTAGGGTGCGGGACTGAGTATTCCAGTTTTTCTCATCATGTCATTGGTTCCCCTGGCAACCAGCCCTCCTGCTCCCTCTCATTAGCTAGCCAGTGTGCTTGACAGGGGCTTCTTGTGAATAACAAAAGCTTCTTCTCTTACACCTAGCTCAGAAAATCCCAAGGGTTTTAGGACCTCTGTGTCAGGAACCAAGAATGAAGACCAGACAGTGGTTTCCTCTTACATCACAGTATTCTATCTATCAAGTACCAGATCTTAATTTCTGGTTTATATGAACATCTATCCAAGCACGGTGAACAGTCCAGCAGTGTTTCAATATTCACACAGCCAAATCCCATTCAGCTACCTTCCTTTATTTTGAATCTATTGATAATGAATTGTTGTGGAATTATTATAATAGAGTATTATCTTTATCAGCTTTTTAAAATTTCTTCCTAATGCCATGACTAAGCAGAAATCTAGGGCCAGTGAAAGGGCAAATTAATCATTTTTAAAGTCTGGTCCTATTGAATTATCATCCAAAGTAGCTCAAATTTGTTGTTTTCACATTTCCACGATTTCAATTCAGGCCTTTAAAAACCTTCTAATAGGTTTTTAGTATCCTTGATTTCTATCTGGCCTCTTATCCTAATGCATCTTTCAGATTGTCGCAAGAATCTTAACATGAATCTGATGGATCATCCTATTTGTAAATCTTTGCTGCCTTGCTATACCCTCTACTGTAAGGCACACACCCTTACCATTTCATTTAACCTCTTCTTCCTTTGGACCCATATTAACTGATGTAGAAAGACATTAAGGTTCACAGCCTATAGCCAAGAAAGGATTCTTGAGAGGTCTTTGGTGCAAATAAAGGTGGTTTTATTAAAGCATGGAGACAGGACTGTTGGGAAGAAAGAACAGTACTAGGGTTATGAGGAGTGACCCGTTACACACTTTCAAGGGATGGAGTAAGCCTCCCAGGTATTTTGGAAACAAGGTTTCCAGGATCCTCAGGGGGCTAATTATTATTAGGAAAAGGTCATTTATTGCTGCTGAGTAAAAACTCAGCCTGAGACTCTTCAGATGTATACTGGTGGGTCATGTGCTTGGGGACGATTGCCAGCATGGATCCTGGGGAGAGATGAAGTTTCCAAAGGAATTTTTATATGTTAAAGTAGACATACAGGATCCTGGGGGTTGGGGTAAGATTGCCTTTTGCCCTTAGCAAAGTATTAACATTGAGGCAGCTGAGTTAGAGGAAGGTCACCCTGCCTGTTTCAAGGACTTGTCCATGGGCTGTGGGTAGTAAGGAAATTTACTAATTTTTCTTCCACCCTAGTTCCCACATCATTACCCATCTGTGTACTTGGGCACCAAAGCTGATGTTCCATTTCTCTCCTGCTACTGTCTAGTTTCTTTACCTTCGTCCTGACTTCAATCAATAACATTTTGCTTTTGGTTGAAATCTTCAGCATCGTTCAAGGACCGTGTATGTTATTTTCCCTATGAAGCTTTGCTTAGCCCGTAGGGCTCTGTTACGGTCTGCTCTTCTTGACTAAGAATAGTATTCCTTGATCGAGCCCCGCGTCGGGCTCTCTGCTCAGCTGGGAGCCTGCTTACACCTCTCTCTCTCTCTGCCTGCCTCTCTGCCTACTTGTGATCTCTGCCTGTCAAATAAATAAATAAATCTTAAAAAAAAATAGTATTCCTTGGATCTGCAAAGCACTTGAACATATTATTAAATTAAAAGTACTTTAAAAAAAAGTTATCCTTAAAATGTTTTTATTACCATTTAGTTTTTTGTTTTGCCGAGAAGCGGAGCAGTGGGGTGCCTGGGTGGCTCAGTCATTAAGCATTTTCCTTCAGCTCAGGTCATGATCCCAGGGTCCTGGGATGGAGCCCCACATCAGGATCCCTGCTGGTGGGAAGCCTGCTTCTCCCTCTCCCACTTCCCCTGCATGTGTTCCCTCTCTCGCTGTGTCTCTCTTTGTCAAATAAATAAAATCTTAAAAAAAAAAAAAAGTGGAGCAGAGAAAATTGTCTAAACTACTGTCATCATCATTGTTAGCCTTGCTTTGACACACATTGAACAAATGTCTGGATCACTTACATAAAATTGGGGTAGATTGGGGCAGAGAGCTCTAACAATTGGTCCTGCATTTAGCAACTCCATGAACTCTACAGTAGACCTGGAATGATGGGAAGTGACTGTGCTTCTCCTAGTGAAAAGATGATCTGTAAGTCTCCACGTTTCCTTTGAAATTCAAGGTCATAATCAGATTCATACTCAACATACTAATTTCTCTTAAGATTTTATTTGAGAGAGAGAGAGCATGCATGACCAGGGGAGAGAGCAGGAGGAAAGGGAGAAGCAGAAGCAGGGAGCCCAGTGTGACTGGACTCCGGGCTCAGCCCTAGGACTCCCAGATCATGACCTGAGCTGAAGGCAGATGATTAACTGACTGAGCCATCCGGGTGCTTCCACACCCAACATGTCTAAGCATAGTGACTACTCCTTTACAGAATTTTAAACAAGTCTTGAATAAATTGTGTGCAGTTAAACAAGCCTAGTCAGTTTAGTCTTGGTTTAAATAGCAACTGATTGCTCAGTCACCTAGGAAACTGGATGGAAACCAGGGACTTGAGTAAAAACCCTCTAAATGGAGAACATGTCAGGATCTCTTAAAGCTCTCGAATCAAGGATAGTATTACCAGTTTGTGTAACTAAGCATGACAACATGGCAGAATGAGATAAAATTAAGAAAGCACATAAGTGAATGCATTCTGCTAATGACTGAATCTAACGGAACCAATCCAAAATAAATTCAAATAAGTAGTCGTTAATTTAAAAAATATAACTTACCCAACATTTTATTATAATTTTATTGGTCTGTGAAAGGATCGCATGCTAGTTACATCCTACAGGTATAATAAAATACATGAAGATGTTGAACGTCAGTCTAAATAGACGTACCTATGCCACGGGATAGATACCTCTATTTTTGCTAAAGTGTTTACTTGTACAAAGAAGGAATAAATTAATCCACCTTAAAATCCTCACTGGTTTTTGTAGTTGATTGTATTATTGTTAGTATCTGTTAATGAATTGTATATAAAGGGTTAATAGTATAAACAGTAAAATACATCCCATATTAATTGCTTCCGAGATCAAAAGTTCATCAAATGTGCATATTAGAGATATTCCAGAATATTCAAGCAGTTTTCAATGTTTTCCTTCCCAAGCTCCCTTTGTTCCTCTACTTCTTTGGCTTCCCAGCAATCTTGCTAGTTTGTGTTGTTACACTTGTGAATTAACAAGCAGGTGATAATTAGCAATAGCGGTGACCTTGGATCTAGTTATAAAATGGATGAAAGCTTCAGTTACCTTTACACCTTTGGAAATACGACTTGCTGGAGCCAGTTCAGTAAACAGATTTTGTTTATCCACTGTTTAGTACCTCAGTTTTAAGAGGGAAAAACTCTGTTGTGGGGGGGGGAACTCTGTTGGGGGGCGGGGTACTGTCACAGGATTCTTGAAACCGTTCCTTGGAGCATGCTGCCACCTGTTGGCCAGATAAAGCAGGGCAGCTGCAGTTGGATCCCAAGGGAGGCTGAAGTATTATTTCTCATTCCCATTAACATTTAACACTTTTAGGAACCTAGAAAATTTGGATTTTCAACATCTAGGGGATTCATCAAATATTGGAATTATAGAGAAAAAACTGTAACAGCCTAAGGAACCAAATAATCTGGAGCACTTTGCCTGGAGTTACATGAGTACAAAGATGCTATAAAAAACACGAATACACCTACTTTTGAGCTGTATAAAGAAGAAAAAAAAATCAACCTTAGGAAGTGTTCTGGTGAATCTCTTAAAATTCAATTTATCTCATGTATGCTCAGTCTTGTAAATCTGTCATCACTTTTTAAAAGCAATGGCATATATGAAAACTAACTTTGGCCTAAATGAAGAAGTTGTACATTTAAAATGTCGTTAATAAATAAAATCTGTGTTATGACACCTAAGTTTTTGATACTTAGTTTAAAAACCAGTGTTTATTTAGCACCACTGAGCCAAGAAGTCTACTAGGTTCTGTGACTTGTACAGTGAATCAAAGACACAGGGTCTGCTCTCTGGAAACCTGTCTAGAAGGTGATACAGAGACATCAACAGAATTCTAGAAAAGCACGGGCCCCTGGGTGGCTCAGCGGGTTAAAGCCTCTGCCTTCAGCCCAGGTCATGATCCCAGGGTCCTGGGATCGAGCCCCGCATCGGGCTCTCTGCTCAACGCAGAGCCTGCTTCTCTCTCTCTCTCTCTCTCTCTGCCTGCCTCTCTACCTACTTGTGTTCTCTGTCAAATAAATAAATAAAATCTTTAAAAAAAAAAAAAAAGGCAGAATGAGGAACAGTATGTACAGAGTGCTTTGGGAGTATGGAGGAGGTACTTGAAACCCCAAGTTGGGTTATGGAAAATAATAAGCAGATAAGAGCAAATATTCTTTAATATGTGTATGCGTTTACTGCTGATATATGCAGACTTAAATTTATGTCCTCCATAATGAAAACTTTAACTCCAACTTTATATTGTCAGATATCTATCTAAAGTGTCTATTATTCATTATAAAGATTCCTCCTTTTTCTTCTCCCAAGGAAAAGTACTAAAATTTAGGCAAATCACGTACTATTTCCGTAGTTAAGATGTAAACAATTTAATAACTAAAGCTTAGAAATGACTAGCGGCTGCGCAAGTGTACATATTTATAATCTATTTGGATTTAATATCTGGTGTCGTAAGAATGATCACTTTGCTTTTCATGATCGCTTACCAATACTGTAAATGTGTTATTTTCTGACTTATAATTTAGATTAGTGTTCTATAAAAGGACTACTTTTTTTAAAAAAAAGATTTTATTTATTTATTTGACAGACAGAGATCACAAGCAGGCAGAGAGGCAGGCATAGAGAGAGGAGGAAGCAGGCTCCCTGCTGAGCAGAAAGCCCGATGTGGGGCTCGATCCCAGGACCCGGAGATCATGACCTGAGCCGAAGGCAGAGGATTTAACCCACTGAGCCACCCAGGTGCCCCAAAAGGACTACTTTTTAAAATTGATTTTCATTTCTTTAGATCTGTAAGTTTTGAGAATATGATTCCCTTCTACTTTTTTAAAAACGAGGGGTCCAAATGCTGGACCCTGAGATTAAGATTTGAGCTGAGATCAAGAGTCAGGGGTTTAACGACTGAGCCACCCAGGTGCCCTAATTCCCTTCCACTTTTACATCTGTTTTGTTTAAAATGAAATGACAAGCTGCTGGCCTGGAATGAATGAATGAATAAATGAACAAATGAGTAGGTAAATAAACACACAGTGCACACACAGTACGCAACACATACAGACAACAAGCTGTTGGCCTGTCTTTCTCAGGCTTTAGGTTGCTGCTGTAGGAAACCATAGGTCTTTGGTATTTTCTGGTAGTTCCCTTCCTACTGAAGAAGACATGTTCTCTGCTCTGCCAGTGGCCTGCTTTCAATGTTGTCCTTTTTTTAGATTTTATGTCCCTTTAAAATATCATGGCATTTCTAGCTCTGAGAATTTGATGAGAATCTGTTGTTCATGCCTTTAAAATTAGCTAAAATTATAGATCATTGTTCCTATGTTGAAGTAAGTTTTAATGAAAAAAAATTTTTTTTGACCGTTGAATGGGAAATCCTATTTCATCGTTTTGAACCAGGGGCTCTTTGTAACATCTTAAAACTTCTAGTCTCTGATTAGAAGGTGTTAACCAGAATATTCTCCACCTTAAAAAAAAAATTGGGTGGGATACCTTTTTTTTTCCATTTAAAAAAAATTTAAATGCAATTAACGTATAATGTGTTAGTTTCAGAAGTAGAGTTCAACAATTCATCAGTCCTACATAACACCCAGTGTTTGTTGAATCACATACCCTCCTTGATGTCTATCACCCTTTCTCCACATCCTCACCAACATCTGTCATTTCCAAACAGGTTAGTTTTAGCTATTCTGACTGGTGTGAGGTGGTACCTCATTGTGGTTTTGATTTGTATTTCCCTGATGCTGAGTAATGTTGAGCATTTTTTCATGCGTCTGTTGGCCATTTGGATGTCCTCTTTGGAGAAATGTGTGTTCATGTCTTCTGCCCATTTCTTGATTGGATTATTTGTTCTTTGGGTGTTGAGTTTGGTAAGTTCCTTCTAGATTTAGGATACTAACCTTTTATCTGATCTGTCATATGCAAATATCTTCTCCCAATCTGTCAGTTGTCTTCTGGTTTTGTCGACTATCTCCTTTGCTGTGCAAAAGCTTTTTATCTTGATAAAATCCCAATAGTTCATTTTTACCCTTGTTTCCCTTGTCTTTGGTGATGTTTCTAGGAAGAAGTTGCTGAGGCTGAGGTCAAAGAGGTTGCTGCCTGTGTACTCCTCTAGGATTTTGATGGATTCCTCTTTCCCATTTAGGTCTTTCATTCATTTTGGGTTTATCTTTGTATATGGTGTAAGGAAATGGTCCAGTTTCATTCTTCATGTGGCTGTCCAATTTTCCCAACACCATTAGTTGAAGAGATGGTCTCTTTTCCATTGGATATTATTTCCTGCTTTTTCAATGATCAGTTGACCATAGAGTTGAGGGTCCATCTCTGGATTTTCTACTCTGTTCCATTGATCTATGTGTCTGTTTTTGTGCCAGTAGCAAACTTTCTTGGTAACAACAGCTTTGTAATAGAGCTTGAAGTCCAGAATTGCAATGCCTCCAGCTTTGGTTTTCTCTTTCAATGTGACTTGGGTATTTGGGGTCTTTCTTCGTCCCATATCAATTTTAGGATTATTTGACCAGCTCTGTGAAAAAAGTTAATGGCATTTTGATAGGGATTTCATTGAATGTATAGACTGCTCTAGGTAGCACAGACATTTTAACAATATTTGTTCTTCCAGTCCATGAGCATGGAATGTTTTTTCATTTCTTTGTGTCTTCCTCAGTTTCTTTCATGAGTGTTCTATAGTATTTTGAGTGCAGACCCTTTACCTCTTTAGTTTTATTCCTAGATACCTTATGGTTCTGGGTGCAACTGTAAATGGGAATGACTCCTTAATTTCTCTTTCTTCTGTCTTTTTACTGTATAGAAATGCAAACTGATTTCTGTGCATTGATTTTTATATTCTGCCACTTTGCTGAATTCCTGTATGAGTTCTAGCAATTTTGGGGTGAAGTCTTTGGGGTTTTCCACTTAGAATATCATGTCATTTGGAAAGAGTGAGTGTTCAACCTCTTCTTTGGCGATTCAGATGCCTTTTATTTCTTTTTGTTGTCTGATTGTAGGGACTATGTTGAACAACATCGGTGATAGTGGACATCTCTGCTGTGTTCCTGACCTTAGGGGGAAAGCTCTCAGTTTTGCATGGATGCCTTTTAATAGAGGTTAAAATGAATAAAGTAACCTTTAAAAAAATATGCTTAAGGGGCTCCTGGGTGGCTCAGTCGGTTAAGTGTCCAGTTCTTGAGTCTGGCTCAGGTCATGATCTCTGGTCATAATATTGAGCCCTGTGTTGGGCTCTGCTCTGGGTGTGGAGCCTGTTCAAGATTCTCTCTCTTCCTCTGCCCCTTCCCACCCTTAAAATAAACTGCTTTAAAGTTGTCTGACCTCTACATCTGAAACCAACAATACATTATGTTAATTAATTGAATTTAAATTTAAAAATAACAAATTGGGGCGCCTGTGTGGCTCAGTGGGTTAAAGCCTCTGCATTTGGCTCAGGTCATGATCCCAGGGTCCTGGGATCGAGCCCCCCATCAGGCTCTCTGCTCAGCGGAGAGCGTGCTTTCTCCTCTCTCTCTGCCTGCCTCTCTGCCTACTTGTGATCTCTGTCTGTTAAATAAATAAATAAAGTCTTTTAAAAAAAAACACACACAAATTGTTTTTAATACAAGTTGATAACATTTTGAAAGATTCCAAAAATAGGTTACAAAATGAAACATTTTTGTTAGCTACTCAGTCTCACCTGTCTACCTGTCTACCTTCTGGATAGCCAATATAAATGTTTTGTTACGGGGCACCTGGGTGGCTCAGTGGGTTAAGCCGCTGCCTTCGGCTCAGGTCATGATCTCAGGGTCCTGGGATCGAGTCCCACATGGGGCTCTCTGCTCAGCAGGGAGCCTGCTTCCCTTCCTTTCTCTCTGCCTGCCTCTCCATCTACTTGTGATTTCTCTCTGTCAAATAAATAAATAAAATCTTAAAAAAAAATAAATAAATGTTGTGTTACATACCATTACAGAATTTCTTTGTGCATATATATGGAAACAAAATATATTTTACCTCTTTTACTTAAAAGGTAGCATACCATATACTGTTTTCACTTCACTTTTTTTTTTTTTTTTTTAAGATTTTACTTGTCAGAGAGAGCATGCATACACAAGCAGGGAGAGCAGAAGGCAGAAGGAGAAGCAGTCTCCTTGCTGAGTAGGGAGCCTGATGTGGGGCTCGATCCCAGACCCAGAACCCTGGGATCATGACCTGAGCCAAAGGCAGATGCTTAACTCACTGAGCCACCCCAAGTATTGCTTCACTTTGCTTTTTAAAAAAAACTAATAATATACCTAGAGATCTTCCTATATTATTAAAGAGCTTTCTCTCTCTCTCTCTCTCTCTCTCTTTTTAAAAACCACATAACATTCTAGCCTGGAAAATTTATTAGACCATTATATTCAATCAATCAGTCCTCCTACTGATGGACATTTAGGTTGTTTTACATCTTTTGCTGTTATAAACAATCCTACCAAGAATAACCATATACATTTAAAAATAGGATATTGACCTTTTCTTGTTTTTCTGCATCTCTTTTTCTCATGTATTTGTGTGTTGGGGGGGGGTGGATCTTTTCTCCATGAAGAGCTTTTTTGATTTTTATATAATCAACTTTGTCAATTCTTTCTTCTATAGCTTCCCCATTTTGTATCATGGTTAGAAAAGCTGTCCTTACTTCAAGGTTATGAAAGAAATGTCTACTTTCTTTAAATACCTCTATTGCTTTATTTTCACATCTAAGTCATTGATCCATTGAGAATCTCTCCTGATGTAGAGTGTCGGTCTAACATCCTTTTTTCCAAGTGACTACTCAATTGTTACAACACAATTTATTGAATAACCCATCTTTCCCTAACTAATTTCAGATAATACCCTTTTCATCTACTAAACCCCTGTGTGTATTTGATTTATTTCTTGGCTTCCTGTTCTGTTCTTTTGGGTTTATCTGGCTATATATATGTCATTTTCCCAAGTGACTTTAGATTTATTAAACATTAATAGGATTTTTTATTTTTGTTCAGTGAATAACTTGGGGTTGTAAACATCCTGTATTTTCAGAAAGACAGATTCTGTTTACCAAGGTAAGGTATGAACACAGTCAGATGACAGAGCTGCCAGTGCTGGCACCTTGATAGGCCCAGTGTCCTGGCCTTTGTGTTTATCGTAGGTCAACATTTTCTTGGTTGTTAGAGGGATGCTTAAAATTTTAGTAGCCATGTAGGCTCCCAGATGTTAGCTGTATGGCCTGGACATGAACTGGCTGGTGTAAATAATAAAAGAAAAAAATTTTTTAAAACATTTACTTATTTGTTTGACTGACAGAGATCACAAGTAGGCAGAGAGGCAGGCAGAGAGGTGGTGGCCGAGGGGAGGCAGGCTCCCTGCTGAGCAGAGAGCCTGATATGGGGCTCAGTCCCAGGACCCTGGGATCAGGACCGGAGCTGAAGGCAGAGGCTTTAACCCACTGAGCCACCCAGGTGCCCCTAAATAATAAAAATTTAAAAAAGCGTTTGATCTTGTCCAGCTCTACAACATAGGAAAATAAAATTCTTAAGAAAATTATTTCATTTATTTCTTACCATAACTTGGTAGGTAATGTTATTTCATTATATGGACTATGAAACCAAGAACAGATTGGTTAAATGAACCCAAGTTCAACGAAGGAGTGGTGGAACCTGGATTTGAACTTCAGGGTTTTATTTGTTTTGTCTTTGAGATCATTACAGTTACAAAGGAACTGCAAACATAGTAAGGGAGAGGCCCTGTGTACTCTTTATCCAGCTTTCCCCAGTGGTTCCGTAAGACACAAAACCACTGGGGAAACTAGGCAAAGGGTTACATCTTAGGTAATCATAGTACTGTATTAATACCAAAGCATGGAGTCTGTAGAGTGTGTGTGTGTGTGTGTGTGTGTCTGTCTGTCTCTGTGTGCGTGCATCTATGTCCTTCTATCACGCCTACATTGGTATAACCTCTGCAGCATCTAGGATACAGAACTATTCCTTCACCACAAAGATCCCCCTCATGCTCTGCATTTATAGTCATGGCTCCCCTCATTATCCCTCATCCCCAGCAACCACTAATCTCTTCTCCACATTTATAATTTTGTCATTTGGGGAATGCGACCTCATGGAGTAATACAGTATATGACCTTCTGAGACAGCCTTTTTCCACTCCCCCCCACCCGCCATAATGCCTTCGAGTGCCATCTGGGTTCTTGTAGGCATTTCGTTGTAGACGGCATAGAGTTGGGTTATGATTTTGATCTATTCTGCCAATCTGCTTGGTGAACTTAGACTGCTTCCATTTAATTTAGTTACTGACATTAGGGCTTAAGTATTCTATTTTTCATTTTGTTCCGTCTCTCCATTTTGCCTTTTGTGGGTTACTAAAGTATTTTGTAGAATTTTGTTTTATCAGTGATCTTTTGAATGTATGTCTTCATATTCCTTTCTTAGTGATTGCTCTAGGCATTATATTACATATACATAGCTTATCACAGTCTACTGGTGTTGACATTTACCAGTCTGAATCAAGTATAGGAACTGTACCTCCTTTTAAGTTCCCCTACTTCCCACATTTATAATATAATTGTCTTAAACATTTCCTCTACATACATTGAGAACCACACCAAATAATATATATATATTTTGCTTCAACCATCAAACATAATTAAGAAAATGCAAGTGGTGATGGAATGTCTGTTGTATTTACCTTAATCTTTACTCTTTTTGTTCTTCCTGATGTTCAAGTTTCCTCCTTGTGTTGTTTCCTTTCTGATTCAAGAATTTCTTTTAGCCATTCTTTTAGGGAAGGTCTGCTGACAACAGATTCTCTTATTAGTCTTTCATCTGAGAATGTCTTATTTCTCCTCTATTCTTTTTTTTTTTTTTTAAAGATTTTATTTATTTATTTGACAGAGAGAGATTACAAGTAGGCAGAGAGGCAGGCAGAGAGAGAGGAGGAAGCAGGCTCCCTGCTGAGCAGAGAGCCCGATGCGGGACTCGATCCCGGGACCCAGAGATCATGACCCGAGCCAAAGACAGCAGCTTAACCCACTGAGCCACTCAGGCGCCCTCTCCTCTATTCTTGAAGGTTATAGAATTCTTTTCTTTCCATACTTGAAATAGTCTTTTTATGTTTATGTGTAATATCCAGGTATTTTAGCTGTACTTAGTAGGAAGAATAGAGAGATGAACACTTACACCATCTTGTCCTGGAACCAGAAACTCCTGGAACAGTTTTCAGTATTTAATATTATTTGTATTCAAATTTAGAAAATGGGGTACTCCACGAGTTCCCCAACATATAGTTGATTTTTCCCCCCTGAGTATTCTAGAATCATCACCAGTGGTATCAAAATTTTATGTCCTAAAGTCACCAGAAAGTGATGTCAAGAACAAAGCTTAGGATACTGGATGCAGGGGCACCCAGCTGGCTTGGTCATGAAGCACTGTAACTCTTGATCTTGGGGTTGTAAGTTTGAGCTCCACGGTGGTTGTGGAGATTACTTAAAATCTTAAGGGGTCACCTGGGTGGTTCTGTCGGTTAAGGATCTGAGTCTTGATTTTCACTGGGGTCACCATCGCAGGGTTTTGGGATGGAGCCCCAAATCGGACTCGGGCCTCAGTGCGGAGTCTGCTTGGAGATTCTCTCTCTCCTTCTGCTCTGCCCTCCCCCCGCCCCACTCATGTTCTCTCTAAAATAAACAAAATCATTAAAAAAAAAGATCCTAAAAACATATTGGGTACAAAATCTAGATGCAGTTTCTAGGGAGTATAAAAACAACTTATTTGCCAAAAGAAAGACATTAGAGTACAAATAAAAATGCCAGCTGAATGTATCCAGTGTTTGCCACCCATTCTCTTTTGGACTGGTTAATTCTGGGAGCTTAATGAAATAGTCCTTTGTGAAAGGAAAGGACCTTAGAATCATTGAAGACTCCTTTCCAAAATCACACGTGCAGGACTGTAGTGAGACACATTCATTAGTGTTGATTGGAGTTATGTAATTCTTATTACTCACGGTATTCTAGCTCCCTTTGTCAGTGTCCAATCTAGTGCCAGACTCCCAAAAGGCCCCGAATTTGGCAAGCGCACAGTATGATGAAATGCATAGCCGTTTCTTAAAAAAAAAAAAAAAAAAAAAAAAAAGAGGGGGGCAGTCCAAGCTGTTCTAAGTTTTAAGCTTAGATTTAATCAAGTCCAGCCACAATTATCCCACCCAGGAGCTATTATCACATTCTTCCTTTTGAAAGCAGCTCAAACCACGGAATTGTTGGCAGTCACATCCAATCCTTTAGGAACAAAAAAATTCTTGGAGCCTCCCAGTCCCTAGCTCTTATTTCTTTTTCCTGTTTAACATGTTGGTGAAGTTATTTGGGAAACAAACAAACAAAAGAAGATTTGAGTTTTAATTTGTAAATCTTCAATTTATTGCAAGATATCATCATGCTAATAATGCAGATATTGAATCTGGGAGAAAGAGTAATTGGAAAATTGGCTTATGAGGGGACTGATAAAATTATGTATCAATATAAATATTTCTATTAATCTTGTTAACCAGCTATGTCTATGTCTGTGTATATACATGGATATCTTAACTAGAAAAGCAAAACCCAAAACCCAAGAGATAATGGCAGTAATCTCAGACATTAAAAATGACCAGGTTTTATTAAAATTTTTTTTAAGTTAAAAAAAATTTTAAAAAAGATTTTTATTTATTTATTTGACAGACAGAGATCACAAGTAGGCAGAGAGGCAGGTAGAGAGGGGTTGGGGGGGAAAGTAGGCTCCCCGCTGAGCAGAGAGCCCAATGTGGGGCTCGATCTCAGGACCCTGAGATCATGACCTGAGCTGGCAGAGGCTTAACCCACTGAGCCACCAAGGTGCCCCTAAAAAAATTTTTTAAGGGGGCAGCACACCCAGTGTGGAGCCCAGCTCAGGGCCTGAACTCTCGACCCTGAGATCAAGACCTGAGCTGAGATCAAGAGTTGGACGCTTAGCCAACGGAGCAACCCAGATGCCCCTTAAATAATTTTTGAGTGGCAACTCCTTGGGCTGAGCTGTAATGCCCTGTCCACATCTGTTTCTTCACCTTTCTTTTATAGATGTTTATGTGAGAAAGAAAACATTTAAAGATACGTGTATTCTACCTGCACCTTGTCAGAATTACATGTGGTTTTGTTTGGGATCTCTTTGTTTTATACGATGGCGGAATGGCCCACTTGAGGTTTAATGAACAGATTATTTTCCATTGTATGGGACAAGTGCACACCAAGGAGGGCCTTATAGGGCTGACCATGAATGGTGAGGGATGTGCTCATCCTGAACAAAACCGAGAAGCCCATGGAGGTGTGTTTTGGTTCTTTCTTAAATCTGTACCTTGTTTTCCTTCCTGAATTCACCATTTCCATCCACAAGCCCTGTCCTGAGGCCTGATTCTACTTTCACATGGCTGTCAAAAATTTTTTTTACTAACATTGGCTCAAGGTGTGTATAAAAGATGGTTTAAGTAAGCTAGCCTTCTTTACAATCTTTTGCTTTTTAAATGAGATCTTTGGAAGATAAAGTACTTTTTTCTCTTCTGCTGTGCCTGCCTGCAGCTGGAAGGAAAGAGTTAGCATCTTGAAGAGAGAGCCCCTAGTTTGTGCTTGTTTGATAGAAAGAGTTGGCTTTTTATGAATTATAGAAGCCACTTCTTGGGGGGAGAAGGGCTCTAACTTGAAAAAAAAATCACTGGAGTCCAGCCATCCAGGGCTCTCAAGGGAAAGGCTTAAGTTAAAGAGCCTCCCTAGTCGGGTCATCAATCCAAATAAAAAAAGTACCTGCTCATTGAATTGCAAGTGGCCATCTGCTTGCTTACTCATGTGCTGCTTTTTTCCTTTGGGCTGGTGATTATTTTCTGGTCTGGCCCCTTTTACTAACTAGCCTAAACTTGAGCTTTAGGCGAACCTCTTCCGTTTGGTTAAGCCATTTGAAGGGGAAAAAATTATTCTCAAGTTTACATGGACTGGTTATTGAGAATCTCGGTTGACTTGTGGCTTTTGCCGTGTACATTTGAATACTCCTAAATGAATTGTTTTATTTTATTCTTTTCTCGGCTTGGCAGTGTAGATCATAATGTTTACATTTACTGGTTTTTAGAACTAGACAGTATTCTTTGTTTCTTCAGTAAGTCCTGTAATATTAAAAAAGAACTCAGTTTTAAAGTTTAGATAACCAGTGCTAACCATTTAGCCTGCATTCTTTTGCTATGTTTATACCCCTACAAGCCTGGGCCATGGGCTAAATATCTAAATGTAGCAAATACAGTTGTAGGAGAATATTTCTGTGATGTGCTGGGGTGGGATGGGGAAGTGAAGGAGAGAAGCTGCTTCTTTTTTTTTTTTTAAGATTTAGTTTATTTACTTGTCAGAGAGAGAGAGCGAGAGTTAGAGCACACACAAGCAGGCAGAGTGTCTGGCAGAGGCAGCAAGAGAAGCAGGCTCCCCGCCAAGCAAGAAGCCCGATGCGGGACTTGATCCCAGGACCCTGGGATCATGACCTGAGCCGAAGGCAGAGGCTTTAACCCACTGAGCCACCCAGGTGTCCTGGAAGCTTCTTAAGCGAGATGGAAAACCCAGAAGCTTGGAGTCAGATTTGAATTAAATTAAAGGTTTAAACTATCTGAAGATGAGACCCAGCTTGAGAAATTGTTTATAATTCCCAAACAATTGAATGCATGATGTTTTCAAGGTCCATCCGTGTTGTTGCATATATCATGCTATTTAGGCAAGGAATTCCAGGGTTATGGGGACTCAGGGCACGGTCTAGATGGGGAATGCCTTTATGGGAAAGAGGAATGCCGTGAGAGGAAGACTGGAGCAGAGACTCAAGCAAAATAGAGTGGATGAGGATGGACATTGCATTATTTATTGAAGTGAGTAATTAGAAATACTGAACTGCTTAGCAGTAGAGGAAAGGTTGAGTATATCCTTTTGCTAAGCCACTAAAGTATAAGCCATCAAATACCTTAACCTTGCAGGCTAAATAGCAACATAGAAACTGTTTACTATGCATAATATCCATTGTGAAATATCCAGGCTGCAAAATTGAATGGACACTAGGACTTTACATAAAACATCAACTAAAGATCAATTTCTAGGAATTTATCCCACCATTATACTTGCATATCTGCAGAAAGATATAAGTACTAGAAGTCTCATTGTGGCCTTGTTTGTAATAACGAAAAATTGTAAATGAGTGATTTGGTATTCTATTGAGACTAGGTAAATAAATATTGCTACATTCATATATTGAAATAATATGCAGCCATTAAAAATAGTGAGACAATTCTCAATATGTGCATACATATATAAAAAAATTTTTTTTAAGAAGAACACATCCTTTAATCTTCTGTCTCCCTCTCATACTATCACACTATTGGTTAAAAAGTTTGTTTTTTAGGGGTGCTTGGGTGGCTCAGTCAGTTAAGTGTCTGCTTTCAGCTCAGGTCATAATCCCAGAGTCCTGGGATCGAGTCCCACATCAGGCTCCTTGTTCAGCGGGTAGCCTGCTTCTCCCTCTGCCTGCCCTGCCTTCTGCTCCCCCTGCTTGTGCTCTCTCTCTCTCTCTTTGACAAATAAGTAAAGAAAATCTTTTTGAAAGAAAAAAGCCTGTTTTTTGTCTCTTTCCTCCTTCATTCATTTCTTAAATTCCACATATGAATGAAATCATACGATATTTATCTGTCTTTGACTTATTTCACTTAGCATTATACTTACTAGATGCATCCATGTTGTTGCAAATGGTGAGATTTCATTCTTTTTGATGGTTGAATAGTGTTCTTTTATATATATTGGAATGGAATACTGCATATATATAACTTCATTCTTTTTGATGGCTGAATAGTATTCCATTATGCATACACATATATATGGGAATGGAATATATTTTATATAAACATGTAAAACAATATAGATGCATATATATGTGTATGTATGTATATATGTGTGTGTATATATACATATATTTATAAACGCCACTTCTTTATCCATTCATCTATTGATGGACACTTGGGTTGATTCCATAATTTGGCTATTATAAACAATGCTGCAAAAAACATTGGGGTGCATGTATCTCTTTGAATTAGAATATTAGAGTTATTAGAATTATTATTAGAAATATTAGAATATCTCTTTGGGCAAAAACTGAGTAGTAGAATTACTGGATCATGTGGTAATTCTATCTTTAACTTTTAGAGGAACCGCCATACTGTTTTCCACAGCAGATGCACCAGTTTGCATTCCCACCAACAGTGCATAAGTGTTGCTTTTTCTCCACATCCTGACCAACACCTTTTTTTCGATTTTAGCCATTCTGACAGGCGTGAGGTGTTACCTCATTGTGGTTTTTTTCTCTTATTGTGATTTTGATTTGCATTTACCTGATGATGAGTGGTGTTGAGCATTTTTTCATGTGTCTGTTGGCCATCTGTGTGTCTTCTTGGGAGAAACGTGTGTTCATGTCTTCTGCCCATTTTTAAATTGGATCACTTGGGTTTTTTTGGTGTTGAGTTGTGTAAATTCTTTATTTCGACTATGAACCCTTTTTCAGGTATGTCATTTGCAAGTATCTTCTCCCATTCAGTATGTTTTCTTTTAGCTTTGTTGGTTGTTTCCTTTGCTGTGCAGAAGCTTTTTATTTTGATGTAGTCCCAATAGTTTATTATTGGTTTTGTTTCCCTTGTCTCAGGAGGCATAGCTAGAAAAATGTTGCTATGGCCAGTGTCCGAGAAATTATTACCTGTGTTCTCTTTTAGGATTTTTTATGGTTTCGGGTCTCACACTGAGGTCTTTAATCCATTTGGGGTTTATTTTTGTGTATGGTGTAAGAAAGCAATCTGGTTTCATTCTTTAGCATGTAACTCTCCAGTTTTCGCAACACCATTTGTTGAAGAGACCATCTTTTTTTACATATTCTTGCCCCTTTTGTTGAAGATTATTTGACCACATAACTGTGGGTTTATTTCTGAGCTTTCTATTTTGTTCTATTGATCTGTGTCTATTTTTGTACTAGTACCACTCTATTTTGATTATTACAATTTTGTAGTACCTCTTGAAATCTGGGATTGTGATACTTGTAGATGAGTTCATTTTTTTAAGATTGCTTTGTCTATATATATTTATTTATTTATTTATTTATTTTGGTGGTTCCATACAAGTTTGAAGATTGTTTGTTCAAGTTCTGTGAAAAATGCTGTTATTTTGATAGGGATTGCAGATTCAATTCTGCAGATTGCTTAGTGTAGTATGGATATTTTGACAGTATTCTTTCAATCTGTGATTGTGGAATGTCTTTCCATTTCTTTGTCATCTTCCAGTTTTTTTCATCAATACTTCATAATTTTCAGAGTACAGGTTTTTCACCTCCTTGGTTAAGTTTATTCCTAGGTATTATTATTATTATTATTTAAAGATTTTACTTATTTATTTGACAGAGAGAGAGAAATCACAAGTAGGCAGAGCAGCAGGCAGAGAGAGGGGGGAAGCAGTCTCCCTGCTGAGCAGAGAGCCTGATGCAGGACTCTATCCCAGGACCCTGAAATCATAACCTGAGCTGAAGGCAGAGGCTTAACCCACTGAGCCACCCAGGCACCCCTAGGAATTATTATTTTTGATGTAATTATAAATAGGAATGTTTTCTTAATTTCTTTTTCTGCTGCTTCATTATTAGAGTATGGAAATCGATTTCTTTTTTGAGGGGGGAATATAATGGGTTTCTATATTTTGGTTTTATATCCTGTAACATATCTGAATTCATTTATCAGTTCTAGTAGTTTCTGAGTGGCGTCTTTAGTCTATATATGGTATCATGTCTTCTGCAAATAGTGGAAGTTTTACTTCTTCCTTAGTAATTTAGATGGCTTTTATTCCCTTTTCTTCTCTGTTTGCTGTGGGTAGGGCTTCCAGCACCATGTTGAATGAAAGTGGTGAGAGAGGATATCTTTTGTCTTGTCCCTTAGGGGGAAAAGGTTTCTGTTTTTTTCAACCAATGAGTATGATGTTAGCTATGGGTTTTTCCATATATGGCCTTATGTTGAGGTATGTTCCCTCTAAACCTACTTTGTTGAGGTTTTTTTTTTTTTTTTTTTAAATCACGAATGGATGTTATACCTTGTCAAATGTTTTTTTCTGCATCTATTGGAATGATCATATGGTTTTTATCCTTTCCCTTATTGATGTAATGTATCATGTTGATTGATTTATAAAAATTGAACCATCCTTACATTCTGGGAATAAATCCCACTTGATCATGGTGAGTGCTTTTTAATTATTTTTATTTTTATTTTTATTTTTAAAGATTTTATTTATTTATTTGTCATAGAGAGAGAAGAGAGAGCAAGCACAGGCAGACAGAGTGGCAGGCAGAAACAGAGGGAGAAGCAGGCTCCCCGCCAAGCAAGGAGCCCGATGTGGAACTCGATCCCAGGACGCTGGGATCATGACCTGAGCTGAAGGCAGCTGCTTAACCAACTGAGTCACCCAGGCGTCCCAGTGAGTGCTTTTTTAAATGTATTGTTGGATTTGATTTGCTAATATTTTGTTGAGGATTTTTCACTATGTTCATCAGAGATATTGGCCTGTAGTTCTCTCTCTCTTTTTCTTCTTTTTATTTTTATTTTTTTAATGTCTTTATCTGGATTTGGTATCAGGGTAATGCTGGCCTTGTACAATGAATTTGGAAGTTTTACTTCCTTTTTTTTTTTTGGAAATAATTCGAGAAGAATAGATATTAACTCTTCTTTAAATGTTTGGTAGAATTCAGCTGTGAAAAGATACAGTCCTGGACTTTTACTTATTTGGAGTTTTTTGATTACTGATTCATTTTCTTTTTTGATTCCTGATTCATTTTCATTGCTGATAATTCATCTGCTCCTATTTTCTATCTCTTTCTGATTGTGTTTCAGAAGTTGTGTTTCTAGGAATTTATCCATTTCTTCTAGCTTGTTGAATTTATTGGCGTAGAATTTTTCATAATATCCTCTTCTAATCCTTTGTATTTCCGAGGTGTTGACAAGTGTTTCTCCTTTCATTTCTGAATTTTATATGAGTCTTTGTGTGTGTGTGTGTGTGTATGCATCTAACGTTAGATCAGTTTTGTTATCTAACTAACAGTTGATCAATTTTTTTTCCCCCAAAGCACTAGCTCCTGGTTTCATGGATCTCTTGTAATGCATTTTTTAGTTTTAATTTTGTTTATTTCTGCCCTAATCTTTATTATTTTCTTCCTTCTACTGGTTGTGGGTTTTGTTTTTTCTTCTTGTAGGTGTAAAGTTAGGTTGTTTATTTGAGATTTGTTTTCTTAGGGTAGGCTGGCATTACTATAAATTTTCCTCTTGGAAGAGCTTGTGCTGCATCCTAAAGATTTTGGCCAATTGTGTTTCCATTTTCATTTGTCTCAGTATATTTTCTGGCTTCCTCTTTGATTTTTTTTTTTTTTTGACTCATTCGTTGTATAGTAGAATATTATTTAACTTCCATGTATTTGTGCCCTTTTCAGATTTTTTTCTTGTGGTTGATTTCTAGTTTCATAATGTCGTGATTAGAAAAGATGCATGGTGGGTGCCAGGGTAGCTCAACTGGTTAAGTGGCTACCTTCTGCTCAGGTCCCGATTCCAGGGTCCTGGGATTGAGCCCCGCATTAGGCTCCCTGCTCAGCAGAGAGCCTGCTTCTCTCTCTCTCCCTCTGCCTGCCACTCTGCTTACTTGTGCTCAGTATCTCCCTATCAAATAAATAAATAAAATCTTAAAAAAAAAAAAAGATGGATGGTAAGACTTCAGTCTTTTTGAATTTGTTGAGACTTGTTTTGTGGCCTAATATGTGATTATATTGGAGAATGTTCCATGTGCACTTGAAAAGAATGTGTATTCTGCTGTACTAGGATGAAATGTTCCGTTTGATCCATCTGGTCCAATGTGTCATTCAAAGCCACCATTTCCTTGTTAATTTTTGTTTGGATGATCTGTCCATTTCTGTAAATGGATATTTACATTTATTGTATCACTACTAGTTCCTTTGTTTGTTATTAACTGTTATTAACTGTCATGTGTTTGGGTGTTCCCATGTTAGGTTCATAAATATTTATAATTGTTACATCTTCTTGTTGGATTGTTTCCTTTATGATTATGCAGTGTCCTTTTTTTGGTCTTTTGTTAGTCTTGTTTTAAAGTCTATTTTGTCTGATATAAGTATTGATACGCTATCTTTTCACTTCCATTGACATCATAAATGCTTTTCCATCCTTTACTTTCAGTCTGCATGTGTCTTTAAATCTGAAATTAGTCTTGTAGGCAGCATATTCTGTCACTCTATGTCTTTTGATTGGAGCATTTAGTTCATTTACATTCAAAGTGATTTTTTTTTTTAACAATTTTTATTTGAGAGAGAGGATACATGAGTGGGAGTGGGAAAGGATGGGGGAGTGGAAGAAGCAGACTCCCTGATAAGCAGGGAACTGGATGTGGGGCTTGATACCAGGGACCCTGAGATCATGACTGGAGCTGAAGGTAGATGCTTAACTGACTGAGCCACCCAGGCAACTCTCAGAGTGATTATTGATAGATACATACTTACTGTCATTTTGTTACTTGTTTTAGGGTTGTTTTTGTAGTTCCTTCTCTTCCTTCTCTTGCTCTCTTCTCTAATGGTTTGCTGTCTTTCTTTAGTGATAAACTTGGATTACTGTTCTTTTTGCATATCTATAACCAGTCTTTTTATTTGCAGTTACCATTTGGTTTACATATAACATCCTCTGCATATAACAGTCTACATTATGTTGATGGTTGCTTAAGTTTGAACCCATTCTAAAAGCACTAAGTATTTACTCCTCTCTTACCAGCATTTTAGGTATACAGTGTCCAACTTCACATCCCTTCATTTTGTGAGTTCCTTAACTGATTTTTTTTTTTTTTGGTGCCAATTTTAAATACAGTTTTTATTTAAGACATTGCATTTTCCACTTAACAATACAGTGCTTATAAAGTACAATGTTTATTTCATTTCCCTGTGCACATATTCCATATTCAAGTATCAAGAATGCCCAGTTTTTTTTGCTATAGCAGCTCAACATTACAACTGCCATGGAATTTGCTACAAATTTGGGTCCTTTGAATATTGTGTGTGGAACAATGCTCAACCTATTTATTCTCAAATTGGTTTAGTCAACCTCTTCAGTGGTGGGCCCAGAGGAGGCACCACCAGAGGGAGGAGCTCCACCACCAGGGAAGCCTCCAGGCATTCCTCCTTGGTGATGATGGGGTTGCAGACTTTCTCCAACTCTTTCTGCTGGTGTTCAAATTCTTCCTTCTCTGCAGTCTGGTTCTTATCAAGCCAGTTGATGATTTCATTGCACTTGTCAAGAATCTTCTGTTTGTCTTCATCATTTATCTTGCCATGAAGTTTTTCATCTTCAACAGTTGCTTTCATGTTGAATGCGTCAGACTCAAGTGAATTCTTGGAAGACACCTTGTCCCGCTGTTTCTCATCTTCAGCTTTGTACTTCTCAGCTTCCTGGACCATGCGCTCTATATCTTCCTTGCTCAAGCGGCCGTTGTCATTAGTGATGGTAATCTTGTTCTCTTTTCCTGTGCTCTTATCCACGGCAGAGACATTGAGGATACCATTAGCATCAATATCGAAAGTGACCTCAATCTGAGAGATACTACGAGGAGCAGGAGGTATGCCTGTGAGTTCAAACTTACCAAGTAGATTGTTGTCCTTGGTCATGGCACGCTCACCTTCATACATCTGAATAAGCACACCAGGCTGGTTGTTGGAGTAGGTAGTGAAGGCCTGTGTCTGTTTGGTAGGAATGGTAGTATTACACTTGATAAGAACAGTCATGACTCCTCCAGCAGTTTCAATGCCAAGAGAAAGTGGAGTGACATCCAACAGCAGCAAATCTTGAACATTTTCAGATTTGTCTCCAGAAAGGATGGCTGCCTGGACAGCTGCACCATAAGCAACAGCTTCATCAGGGTTGATGCTCTTATTCAGTTCCTTTCCATTGAAGAAATCTTGGAGAAGTTTCTGAATCTTGGGGATACGGGTAGAACCACCCACCAGAACAATATCATGGATCTGAGTGAGACTTGTCTAACTTGGCATCCCGAAGAGCTTTCTCTACAGGGTCCAGGGTGCCACGGAACAGGTCAGCAGGTCAACAGGGTGATAGAGATATAGAAGTCGATTCCTTCATACAGAGAATCAATCTCAATACTGGCCTGGGTGCTGGAAGAAACTGTATGCTTAGCACGTTCACAAGCAGTATGGAGACAACGAACTGCCCTCTTGTTTTCACTGATATCTTTCTTATGTTTGCGCTTGATCTCTGCAGTAAAATGGTTGACCATTCGGTTGTCAAAGTCTTCTCCACCTAAGTGGGTGTCTCCAGCTGTGGACTTAACCTCAAAGATCCCATCTTCAATAGTAAGGATTGACACATCAAAAGTGCCACCTCCTAAGTCAAAGATCAGCACATTCCTTTCAGCTCCAACTTTTTTGTTTAAGCCATAAGCAATAGCAGCAGCAGTTGGCTCATTGATGATTCGAAGTACATTGAGACCAGCAATAGTTCCAGCATCTTTGGTAGCCTGATGTTGAGAATCATTGAAGTACACAGGTACTGTGACAACTGCATTGGTAACAGTCTTCCCAAGATAAGCCTCTGCGATTTCCTTCATTTTCGTCAAAACCATAGAAGACACCTCCTCTGGATAAAAGCTTTTTGTCTCTCCCTTGTATTCTACTTGGACCTTGGGCCTGCCAGCATCATTCACCACCATGAAAGGCCAATGCTTCATATCAGACTGGACAACAGCATCATCAAATCTCCATCCAATCAAGCGTTTGGCATCAAAAACTGTGTTGGTGGGGTTCATCGCAACTTGGTTCTTCTCAGCATCACTGATCAATCGTTCGGTGTCCGTGAAGGCGACATAACTTGGGGTGGTCCGGTTTCCCTGATCATTGGCAATTATTTCCTCTTTCCCGTAGTGGAAGACACCCATGCAGGAGTAGGTGGTGCCAAGATCAATGCCAACTGCAGGTCCCTTAGACATGGTTGCTTATGTGTGGGCCTGGCTCGGGTTGAGAAGAAGACAGCAATCCAAAGATCTAGCCCCAAGTTCAATGAGCCCTTAACTGATTTTTGTAGATATAGTTAATTTTACGGCTCTTGTGGTCCCTGCTTTTCCTGTTCTTGCCTACAGTCCTTTCTTTCCACTGAAAAAAATCCCCTTTAATCCTTTTTTGTAAGGCTGATTTCATGGTAATTAATTCCTTTAACTTTTGTTTGTCTGGGAAACTCTTATCTTCCCTTCTATTCTGAATGAACTTTTGGATATTCTTGGTTGCAGTTGTTTTCTTTCAGCACTTTGAATATATCATGTCCCTCCCTCTGGCCTTCAAAGTTTGCTGAAAAAAAAGGTGATTGCCTTATGGGGTTTCCCTTATTTGTAACGTTTTTGTTTTTTTCTCTTGTTGCTTTTTAAAGTTCTCCATCACTACTTTTTATCATCTTAAGTACTATGTGTCTTGATGTGGACCTTGTGTTGATTTTGGTGGAGGCTGTCTGTGCTTGCTGGATCTAGATTTCTGTTTCCTTCCTCAGATTTCAGGAAGTTTTCAGCTATTATTTCTTTTTTCCTTCTGCTTTTTCTAGTCTACCATTTACTCATCTAGTGTATTTTTAATTTCCGATATTTAGTTCTTCATCCGATTGGTTCCTTCTTAAGGTTTCTGTCTCTCTGTTAAGGGTCTCACTGATGTCCTCCACTCTTTTATCAAGTCCAGTGAGTATCTTTATGACCATTACTTTAAGTTCTCTATCAGTCATTTTACTTATATATGTTTCATTTCTCTTTTGCTGTGTTTTAGTCCTCTTCTTTAATTTGGGGTATATTCCTTTCTCCTCATTTTGTCTAATTTTCTGTGTGTTAGGAAAATCAGCTACATCTCCTCTTCTGGCAAGCAGTAGCCTTACGCAGAAGGGGTCCTGTAGTGCCCTGTAGTACAGCATCCCCTAGTCTTCAGAATCTGGTGCTTCATATCTGTCTCTAGTGTGTGTTGGGTGTGCCCTACTGTTGTGGCTGAACTGCATTTGCCTTAGTCTAGTTCTGCAATGGCTCTCTTTTCCTGTTGTGAGCAGTGTTTGGGCTCTGTGGTGTTCATAGGCCAGTGAGGGTCACCTTATGCTTGAGTTGGGTCAGACCAGGTGTTTGGCAGAGCTGTGGTCTCTCTGAACTGTAGGATGCTCTCCTTGTGTTCTCCTCTGGGAGTTTTTCACTGGTAGGTAGAGCCTGCATTCAGATCAGAGGCCACTTATAGGGCTGCAGTTGAACTGGTGGTATGTGTGGTTATCCTTCCCTCTCCCCAGGGGCAGGAGTCACTTTGGAGTACTGGGGCTGCTTGCACAATGCTATGTTTATTCCCCTACTTTGGATGTATTCCTACCTCTCTGGGTTAGAGGGGGCATATCTGCAGAGGAATGTAGGGGCAGGTCATGCTTTTGGCAAGTTAGGTACAGAATGCTTGTACTGCACTAGTTCCTGTAGGTGTTCTTCAGTATAGGCTGGGGAAAGGGGTGGTGCAGAGGAAAATGCATCTACCAGTTCTTCATTTCTTGGAATAGTCTCCCAGTGATGTCTGCCCCTCTAGCACATACTCTGAGGTTATTAATGAAACTTTCCTCCCTGGGCACCTGGCTGGCTCAGTAGGAAAAGCATGTGATTCTTGATCTCAGGATCATGGGTTTGAGCCCCACATTGGGTGTAGAGATTACTGGATTTAAAAATTTTAGAAAAAAAAATTCCTTCCTCTATATATTGGATATTTTTCAATTGTGGCTTCTATGCTGTATCTCAGTAGGGCTCTTTGTTGTGCTGTCTCTTAAGGGTGTGGACTCAGTTTCTTCTTGCTCTCTTGGCTCTCTCAGAGCTGAGCTACTGATTTTAAAGTTCCAGGTGTGAAGCTCCAATGATTATAAGAATTTGAGAAGTTAAGTTTCTCTGGTTTTCATAGCCAACTGTTGTGGGGATTGTCTTCCGAATGGGGTTACCAGGCCTGGGTGCCTGGTTTGGGGTCAGTTCCTTTCCTTCTCCATGCTTGTGGTGTTGCTCCCTCCTGTGGACAGTCCTGCGGGTCAGTTCGGCTCCTGACTGCACCTCTATCCATCCTACCTTCTTCAGTGTGGCCTCTTCTCTACATTTAGCTGTGGAGATCTCTTCGGACCTTCTGACAGTCCGAAGGTTATTTCTACTGATGTGAGTGTTATCTAGTTGTATCTGTGGGAGGGGATGAATTTAGGGTCCTCCTACCCTGTCATCTTTCTATCACACTCCAAATACCAAGATGAAAGCACCTTCCATAAATATTTTGGTGGAGAGGAAAAAAAAAAAAAGCAAGGTACATGTAATATATTCCTGCGGGTGTAAAATAGAGGGTTTTGTATACGTGAAGAAACAAGACCAGGCAAGAATATGACACATGATGATAGTTTTAAGGTGCAGCGATGTGGATAATGATTTTTATTTTCCAAACATTCTTTAGTGCTTTTGTAACTTAAAAAGTAAGATCAAGGAAAAGTAAATGCCTAAGCAGCTATGGGAAGGACGTTTCTTAAGCTCTAATGATCTCTCCCTATGCTGTTGACTTCTGGTGCGAGTTAATGTAAGCACACTATCCATTTCACAAGTCTTCATTGCCCTGTTATGTTCAGAGGCAGAGTGCTAGGACTTGGTTTTAGTTAACAGTCATTTTAGCACCAAGCAAATCTGTGCTTTGTAAAGTGAGAATTTCATATATAGCTACACATAGGAGAAAAGACTGAAGTTGAGAGAGGTTTTTGCTTTGTTTGAGGCTTCCTAACTGATCTATTTCTGTTAGTGATTATCTTACACGGTGCCATAAATCAAGGCACCTGGACACTTTTCTTGGCTTTTATAACTGAACCTTAACGTTCATTATTTTACCTTTAGACATTATACTCCCCCCACCTTTTCTTTTTTTTAGCCCAAATATACTTTATTAGCACAAAAAAGCAGCCATAACAAGGCAAAGCAAACAAAACATACATTAGCTATCAAAGGGTTAATGTTACATACATATAGCTTTTCTTTTTTGTAGCCTTGGCAATAGCCAACAGGATGTAAAAGAATTTTCTGTAGCAGCAGGTAAGGAAACCAAGGAGCACTCACCTGTGGTAACAGAGCACATTAATAAAAAGACACAAGAATGGATTTGACGAGTGCAAAATGTCTAGGACAGAACTGTAGATTCAGTTCAGTACTAAGAAGCAAGCACTAGGACTTGGTATTATTTCCAAAATAGCTTATACTTCCTTCTGTAGCTACACTAGTGGGTCTTGTTGACAATTTGGTCTTAAATAGAAACATTAAGGCAGATAGCTTCTATAGCTACATGATCTGGTACTAGTTTGAGAAACCTGGGGGTATTGAGATGGTAAAATCAATTAAGTCCACTATATTTCTTCATTCTCTGTGTTCTATGAAATGTAGCAAACTCATAAATATCTTTTATTGATCTGCTTAGCTATACAGGTGACACTTCAAGGGCTGAGCTGGTAACTATTATTAGCAGCACCTATGAAAGTGCCTGAATTAATAGTCCAAGTTAGATTGCCAGTTGATGCTGAATTTCTACGTTAGTCCTTGAATTTCAATACTTTTAATTTTTTCCCAAAGTCTTGGCAATAAGTACATAAAAATTTTTTTTTTTTTTTTTTTTTGTTTGCACAGATGAAAAGGCAATGATCCTAGATTGATTAAAATTCATTCTAGGCTCAGACTACTTGCTTATGATTATAGCTTCCTTAACTGGCACGTAAACTCACTTTCAACTGTGGCTTATCTCCTATAAAAGATATGATTCATTAAAATTGGAGCGATTTTCTTGATTTATATAGTTTTCATGTGTCCTTGGCAGGGTTTCATTCAAATTAGTAAGTAATCAAACTGCAGAGGGAGGCTTGCAACTGGTCTTCTAACTAGTTTGGGATGGCAGCGCGTTCATATGAACCCACATAAGAAGCCAGAAAAAGGGTGTAACATATTTTAATTGTTGTCTCAGATCAGAGTTTCATTTGTTATTTTTATTTTCTATTTTTTGAAGTTGAAATCACTCTATATATTCAAGAGATACTACCTTCTTTATATTTTTTCTTTAACTTGGCCACCTTCTCCCCACCCCTCCAGGAGGTTATTAGATTGATAATGGAGAAGATAAGACCTTTCATAAGCAGAGTTCCTGACTGGTTTGAAAATTATATAGATTTCATTATAAAGTTTGGCAGGTAGCAGTCTATGGTAAAACAGCATGGGTTTTGAAGTTAGGCCAAGGTTGGAATGCTGATGTTCTAGTCACAACTTTTCACAACTAGTATGTACACTGGCAAATTAAACCTTTTTTTTTTTTTTGCTAATATACTTTTTTTTTTTTTTAAGATTTTATTTATTTATTTGACAGAGAGAGATCACAAGTAGGTAGAGAGGTAGGCAGAGAGCGAGAGGGAAGCAGGCTCCCCGCTGAGCAGAGAGCCCGATGCGGGGCTCGATCCCATGCCCTGGAATCATGACCTGAGCCGAAAGCAGAGGCTTTAACCCACTGAGCCACCCAGGCACCCCCAAATTAAGGCTTTTAACTCACAGTTGCCTCAAACGTAAAGTTGGCAAATAATCTTTGTCCTGCTAGGAAATCGTGAGACATAATAAAAGAATGAATGTAAGTCTGGTTTTCAGTTTGGTCTTGAATTCAATAAGCATTCATTGAGTATCCACTACTTTCGTTCTTTTTTTTTTTTTTTTAATGTTCTATTTAAAAAAAAATTTTATTAACATATAATGTATTATTTGCCCCAGGAATACAGGTCTGTGAATCGTCAGGCCTACACACTTCACAGCACTCACCACAACACATATCCTCCCCAATGTTCATAACCCAACCACCCTCTCCCTATACTTTCTTAGTATCTTTTTAAAAATACATCTTTCATAGGACTTCTTAATCAAAGGATGTATCACAGAATATTGTACTATGGTACAATAGCAGTTGATATTTTATCATCTGGAAACCTCTCTTGCTATTTATTTCTACACATCTGTTATATAGTAATGATGGTTCATATTTATTATAGTAATCCTAAGCCCAGAGGCTCTATCCAAATGATTAAAGATAGGGTAGGTCCTATGCTTTCATCTTTAAGAATTTTTATTGTGTTCTAGTTCCTTAAAAATCAGTAATCCTTTTAGGCACAAGCAAAAAATCCATAAATTAATCCCACATATTACTTTTAACAATGATAAATATGGAAACTATCTATTGACCAGAATATTATTGTTGTTGTTGTTGTTTTTAAAGATTTCATTATTTACTTATATATTATAATTTATTTAAATATTTTCTCTGCTGAGCAGAGAGCCTGATGTGGGCCTCTATCCCAGAACCCTGAGACCATGACTTGAGCTGAAGGCAGAGGCTTAGCCCACTGAACCACCCAGGCGCCCCCAGAATATTGTTTTTTATAATCATGCCAGATAGCAAGTCCATTGAAAATTAAGAATAACATAATAAGAGCCTCCATTATCCAGTGCTTACTATGTACCAAGCTCTGTGTGTTTCTCATCTTGTTTTATTTAACATTAACTTGAACCATGCAGGATGTGTGTTATCCTCATTCACAGATAAAGGAACTCAGAGATTAAGTAAAGTGCTCAAGGTCCTATAGGAGGTAAATGGCAGAACCATGATTGAACCTATGGTCATCCTTTTCAGCCACCTTATTTCAAAGCTTTGGTTCTTAACCACCATGCAATTCTAGATAGCTTTTTTGTATATAGCTACTCTTAAATATTCTTCATATGCCCTGTGGTCAAACTCTTTCTCTCTGAATGGGCCTGTGCTAGGAAATGGTACCCTAGGATACATGCTGTATTTAGTAAGTCAAGACTCTTTCAACAGGAGGGAAAATGTACTAGCAGTAGCAAAGTTGGACTATATCTCTGGACTCTGTAAACAACACTGTGTCTCTGAGGTTGATGGGTTCGAAAGGTGACATCGTCTTTAACATCACTATTGAAGGCATGGGGATTTAGCATGTGAAAAGTCCATGGTGAGTCATTCCCCCCACAACATGAACAGAATGTAGTAACAGAGGTGCTATGTATCACTTCAGTAGAAAATCAAAGTGAACAATGGGAAGGCTTGCTGGTCACACTTACCCGGCAACATTAGCCTGTGACTGAGAGGGGTTCTAATGTCAGTAGAGACATTCTTGAAGTTGGTAGCCGTCTAGACTGTTGTATGTACGGCGTGTGCTCTTTGTCTGGGTGGAGTGTGTACAGTATTGTCGAATTCTCTATGGATCTGTAATCAAAATAATGTTAAGAACCAACTCATCTAAATTTATCCTTACAAAAATGATTTTAAAAAAGGGAAAGTTTCAAGAGTGAGTTGAAGGTAATTTCTTTCTTTTTTTTTTTTTTTAAAGATTTTATTTGTTTATTTGACAGACAGAGATCACAAGTAGGCAGAGAGGCAGGCAGAGAGAGGAGGAAGCAGGCTCCCTGCTGAGCAGAGAGCCTGATGTGGGGCTCGATCCCAGGCCCCTAGGATCATGACCTGAGCCAAAGGCAGAGGCTTTAACCCACTGAGCCACCCAGGTGCCCCAGAGTTGAAGGTAATTTCTAAGGATATAATTGCGTGTGGTTTAATGTTTATCACTCCGATGAAGACCACTTTGGGCAGAATTGTCTCATGTCTGAGAGCAGTAGGTTTCAGAAGTCACTAATTAGTTTTGTATCATTATCCCTGTCCAGTCTGTTTCTAACTTAACTTGTGTGCTCACCTTCCTCTTCTGTAAAATGGGAATGCAAATCCATTCCTCACTGGGTTGTTATGGAGAATACAGGGGGGAATTTGAATGATCTGTGCAAAAAAAAAAAATTGTCTAAACAGAGTAAACTGTATGGCATTTGGTTTCATAGTTATTCAGTAAAATGTTGTAGTCAGAGCCCCATAGCCTTTGTTTTAAGACTTAAAATGGGCACCTGGATGGAGTATTTGGTTAAATGTCTGACTCTTGGTTTGGGCTCAGTCCCTGAACTCAGGGTCTTGAGATCAAGCCCTGCATCAGGCTCAGTATGGAGTTTGCTTGAGATTCTCTTTCTCCCTCTTCCTCTGCCTCCTCCCTTCTGCTCTCTCTCTCTCTCAAATAAATAAATAAATTAAAAAAAAAAAAAAAAAAGACTTCAAACAGCCAAGCAAATGCTGCCAGTATGTACGACACACAGAAAACATAACAAGATGACTAAATTAGCTGAAGTCAAGGAAAGTGAGTTTTCAGCAAGATTGGGGCAGGAAGCACGAGGCAAGGCAGCTAGTTAGGGGTGTTTGAAGCTTCTCTCCAGGTTTCCCTAAGGGGGCTTGGTTGGGGAATGAGGATTTGGGAAAGATGTGATGGAGTCCTCACAGGGAGTGTGAGCTGCTGCTTTGGAGTTATGTCAGGAGAAGAATGGGTCCCATTCTGCACCGTCTTCCGACACCCCAGTGTATCATCATGTAAATGAATTCTTGGGCTTGTTCCAGCTGCTTGCAAAGTCATGCCTCATTTCTTGTAGTCACAAGAGCCCTCATAGTAGAACTATATTGATTTCTAATGGGGGGTGAGAGATGGAAAGGAAGGGCTTGCTCAGCCCAAATGCCCGAGTTTCCATGGCTCTTTGGACAGTTGTAAAATGGGGACCTACAGCAACGGAGAGACTTCTTCACCAGTCATGTCTTCTGGGGCTGCTTGAAGTAAAGGTGTTCACGTAAAAGAAAGCAGTGCATTCACACTGAAATTTAAGTTTTCCAAACGGCAATTGAAACAAGGGAAAATATTTTCCATTTTTTGTATTGAGATGTAATTGACATATAATATTTTACTAGCCTCAGGTGTACAGCATAATGATTCCATGTTTGTTGTATATTGTGAAATGATCACAGTAAGTCTAGCTACCGTTCATTACCACACATGGTTACAGATAAGAGAAAATGTTTTAAATGATAATCAACAATCTTTAGAACTTGAAGACAGAACCTAACATTTAAAATTAGCTATTTCCTTAAGTAACTATATTAAACTTCCTAGCACAGCGTCTGGCACAGAGTAGATTTTTACATATTTTTCTTTCCCTTCCCTTTCATATGTGTGCTGGCCAATGAAAATTTCAAGCTTATTAGGGACCCCCTTCTCCCACAGTACTCCAGTGGTATTTTCTAATGAATGACAAAACACATTTACATGATAAAATATCTTTCTCTTTTTAACTCACATACAAGAATATCCTGCCCCTTTAGAGTCAAACATTCTCTGTTCTCCCAGGATTTGAAAGCTGAACCCTTTTAACAAATAGAAACAGTGGATTTTCTTTTCCCTGTAATAAAGGCCATAGAAAAGTTGATGGATTTGTCCTTGAGTTTTATGAATGGGACATGAAAACACCCACTTAGCTTTCCCAGAGGCTGTTTCAGAGAATAACCTCTTTTCTCATTCTACTAACGCTCTAAATCCTTGCACAAAGCTACTAATTTATAATTGCTGATTTGACTGAATGTATAATCTTCATCTTAAAGCATTTCAAGTTCTTTCTGGCAACCACAGGGAATTTCCATGTTCTAAAAGAGAATGTTCAGTTTACTTTTCTTCTTTAATTAGATGAGATGGGGGTTTTAACCCTATCAAATGAGGTAAGTTTTGACTGAAAGAAAAATCTGGATAGTATGGTAGGATACTGAGGGCAGAATGAATCACGAGGAATGTTAGGCAAGCAGCACCTTCAAATTGAACTCAAATCCTTAGTACCGAGACTACCAGTAGTCCGGGGTTTATCGGCTCTATTCAGACTTATAAGAGAGAAATTCCAAACCTCATGATAGTATACTTTTACTTGCAGTGACAAATGTCCTCTCTTTTTATCCAGATGACTCATAAATTTGTGTTATCGGAGAACTTGGGGCTAAATTTTTATTTCTATAGTCATTAATTTTACTTGCAGTTGGCAGTTTTTTGTTGTCTGTTCTGTTTTTTTAAATGGCATATTTTGGTAGCACAGTCTTGTCTCAAATTATTCCTTAGGGGACACAGTAAATTCTAGGCTTATAGCAAACTGGGAAAAGATGCTGGATGAAGGTCTAGAAGCTTTCACGAGGCGTTTGAGGACCTCCAAATGCAGGGTGGATTAGGGACCCTCAGGATCTCCTCATGCTTCTCTTGCTAGAAGTTTAATACAGAATTGCATTTAACCTGGAAATCTACATGGATGAGGAGCAGAACTAATCTGCTCTGGGTATAAGCCAGACTTAGAGTTTCAGGAGTGCCTGGAAGGGTAGATATGTTTTTGAGAGCTCTTCACGCATTTGAAATCTCACAGGCGTAGGTGGCAAGCTGTGGTCTCTCCGGTCAGATTGCCTGACTTTGTGTTCTAGCACTACCTGGCTTTACAACTTTGGGAGAGTTGCTCAACCTCTTTGTGCCTTAGTTTTCTCATCTATGACATGGGAAACTAATAATAGTAGAGTTGTTTTGAGGATTAAATAAGTTAATTTTTATTATTTTTTATTTTTATTTATTTATTTATTTTATTTATTTATTTGAGAGAGGGACAGTGAGAGAGAGCATGAGAGGCGAGAAGGTCAGAGGGAGAAGCAGACTCCCCACGGAGCTGGGAGCCCGATGCGGGACTCGATTCCGGGACTCCATGACCGTGACCTGAGCCGAAGGCAGCTGCTTAACCAACTGAGCCACCCAGGTGCCCAGTTAATTTTTTTAAAAAGGCAAATACAGTAGCTATATATGTTTAAAAAGAAAATACCGGGGCGCCTGGGTGGCTCAGTGGATTAAGCCGCTGCCTTCAGCTCAGGTCATGATCTCCGTGTCCTCGGATCCAGCCCCGCATGGAACCCTCTGCTCAGCAGGGAGCCTGCTTTCCTCTTTGTCTCTGCCTGCCTCTCTGCTCACTTCTGATCTGTCAAATAAAATAAATAAAATCTTAAAAAAAAAAAATACCAGGTCAGAGAAAGATCAATGTAGGCTAGAGTGAGGGCTGGCAAACTATGACCCATAGCCCACTGTCTGTTTTTATAAATAAAGTTTTATTGGAACATGGCTACACCTATTCATTTATGTACTGTCTACGGCTATTTCTGTGATACAACAGCAGAGTTTAGTAGTTGTGACAGAGACCCAATGGTCTCTAAAATATTTACCCTAAAATATTTACCATTAGGTCCTTCACAGAAAGAGTTTGCAAGCTCTGAACTATGGTCTTCATTCTTTTGCATTGCTGTATTTCCTTGATTCAATAGTAAATGCTTTTGCCACAGATCTAGCAAAAGTGCTTCCAGCTACTCTTTCCTTCTTTAAATGCATGAGAGCCTGTAGGTCATGAAACTCCCACGAAGTCACACATTGTACCAAGCCGAGAGGCCGCCCATGTCACAGAATGAATTGTGACTGGATCTTTTGTGGTGGTACTGTGGACCATTGAGACTAATATGAAAATTACCTTCTGAGTATTTATGCGAGATAATTTAATTTTAGAGCTCATAAACAAGATCAGAGTTGTGTGGTTTAACAAAAGGTCTCCTTATGTGTACACACTCTTGCCAAAAACATGATGAAATCCTGAAACATGGCAAACTTCATGTGCCCTTCCCGATTTCCATGTGGCAGACAGAATGGGTGAGTGTATCTTCTTCAGAAATACTCCCGTTGCTTTTGGAAGGTGATTGGGAAACTGGCATAGTTCTAGAAAATAGGAGAATGATTTTCTCTTTCACTCTGGGGCCCCCATCCCAATGAACACATGTGTACCAAAGTCCTGCAGGCAATTTTTCTTTTTAAAATGTTCTGTTCTATAGCAAACATGCCCAACTTTCCCCAGCATCTTGCCCATTCATTTAAACCTGTTCTTGTTCAGACTGCCTATCTTGAGGCTGCCCTGGAGTCTTAAACTTCAGAGGTTCCCAAAAGCTGTGTGTGGCAGTGTATAAGAAAAGCTAAGTCTGCACTAGTCCTACGTTAAAAATTAGATTTGATTTGGGCACCTGGGGGGCTCAGTCAGTTAAGTGTCTGCCTTTGGCTCCGGTCATGATCTCAGGGTCCTGGCATGGAGCCCCACATCAGGCTCTCTGCTCAGCGGGAAGCCTGCTTCTTCTCCCTTGTGATCTCTTTCACTTTCACTCTCTCTTTCAAAGAAATAAAATCTTTAAAAAATTAGATTTGATTTATTTATCCAATTTTCCAGGTAACTCTACAATTGAAAGCAACCTACTTTCTTTCTTTCCAATCTGCAAACATCAGGCTAAGTCAGGCCTGCATGCCAACTGGAAAAGAAATGGTGGAGGAAAATGTCTTCAACTAAACTTAGTTACTGAGAGATACTTAACCACTAAAGAGGGGGCTGGCTTTATTGTCATTGTTGATGGACAGCAAATACCATCAGTGATCAGTTTCATTCAGCAACAGACTGTATTCTGTGTAGCCATGGGTAGCCATACTTCTTCAAATTGGACTGGATATATTGGAACCAATGTTTCAATTACCTGACTCTAGATTCAAATGAAGTCATTCTAGCAGTTTTGATTCCCTAAAGCAATAAAAATATTTAATTGTTGAGTATAATAAATGCAGGAGAGGGAAGAAAAGTCCTCTTATTATAAAAATGTACACTGTATAATACCTCACCAACAATTAAAAGAAGTAGTTCAAAATTAGCTATAATTTTACTTAAAGGCTAACAAAGATGAAGTTTCAAAATATGCCAGTTTGTTGGGTATGAGGGGGAATGACTACCCTCCTACATTATTGGTGGAAGGTTAAATCTGAATTTGACAAAACTTCTTGGAGGTTTGCAATTTGGCAGTATATATGCAAATTTATTCCTTTGATTCAGCAATTCTATTTCTTGGAGTTTATTTTATGGATATACTCACACATGTACGAAGATTTCTCTACAGTGATGTTCAATTATAGAGTTGTTGTAATAGTAAAAAGCTGGAAACAATAAAACCTATAATCTTCTGTTATAGACTGAATTATGTCCCCCCCCCCCAAATCCGTATGTCAAGGCACCCTAGCCTCCCAGTATCTTAGAATGTGACTATATTTGGGGGCACCTGGGTGGCTCAGTCATTTGAGCACCTGACTCTTGATTTCAGCTCCGGTCTTGATTTCAGCTCTCAGAATCATAAGATCAAGCCCTGAGTCCCACATCACCCTGGGGGGCATCTGCTCGTGGATTCTATCCCTCCCTCTTGTCACAAGCACATGCTGGCTCTCTCTCAAATCTTAAAAAAAAAGAATGTGACTATATTTGGAGAGTTGGCCTTGAAAGAGGTGATTAATTTTAAAATCATTAAGGATGGGGCCCTAATTCGATGTGACTGGTGTCCTTATAGGAAGAGAAAGCCCCAGGGGGCACACAGATGGAGGGCAAGCCATGCGAAGACACAGCAAGTAGGCAGCTGTCTGCCAGCCAAATGGAGAGGCCTTAGGAGAAACCAAATTTGCTGACATGTTAATCTTGCACTTCTAGCCTCCAGAACTGTGAGAAAGTAAGAGTCTGTCCCTTAGGCCACCAGTATTCAGTTACAGCAGCTCTAGCAAACTAGTTCATCCATCTTATGAAGTACTGTGCAGTTCCCACATCAGGTAGAGTATACTCCCATTTACCAGATAAAAAAAAAAAAATTTTTTTTTTAAAGATGTGTCATGCTTGTATATATTCAGAAACAATTTGTGGCTGCTTTTAGGGAGAGGCGTGGTAGTGGGGCTTGAGAGTAGGTAAGGGAGACTCTGATTTTTCATTATATACCCTTTTGTCTTGTTTGCATATTTTTATAAAAATGTATAGGTATTATAATAAAGCATTTAGTTAAAGGCAAAAGAAATTTCTGCTTACAATATAAATATTTGAAAACGTGGGATGGAACATAGCCCCCGCCGATATATCTACCTATAGAACAGTGTTTGTTTTGTTGGTTTTTCCCCCCCATTTAAGTTCAGCATTGAGGAATTCATCCTAACAAAGTGACCAGAGGTAGGTAAGATGATAGATGTTCAAAGGAGCCCATTGTGGCTGTGTTTGGGAATGAAATATCAAGAATTTCAACCATCAGATGTGGTGTAAGACCTAAAATGAAGGTTTAGTGCTATGCGCTGTCTTGACATCTGAAGTTGGGTGTCTGTGGGGGGACTTGAATGGCCTAACGGCAAGTTCCCCTCCCCATTCTGTTGCTGTAGGTAAGACATCCCAACCGAAATACCCTCTTTGTCATGGGAACTGAGCACATGCTGCTTAACATGAATGACAGGCTTCACTATTATTCACAAATTATTCAAACAAGCCAAATTCAGATCCCACCCTTCTCCAGGAACCAGCAGTCACCTCACTCTTTTGTTATGAGGATGCCTGCCTCCCATAGACCCTGCTTGTGCACTCTGTTCCCAGGTGGGACCCTCCCCCCAGCCCCGTGATCCTGTGTGGCACACACAGTCCTCCCTTCGACTGGGAGCATGGATGACTCATAAATTGCTACTGGTCTCTTCTGTCCCGTGTCAGATGTGTGGCCATTCCTATAACCCGAGGGTGGGAACCCCTCTGTTACCAATGGGGTGAAGGGAAGGTGAATAAAATACAAGAGATTGATGAATTAAACTGTGGTACATCCAAAAACCAACAGGCTATGCAGTCATTAAAAATCTTGTAAGATATTTAATAATGTATAAAACTGCTCATAATAGATGAAACTTCATGAGTAACCACTGTCAGCCATTGTGTCATCTGTCACTCTCTGCATGGTTTCGAGGACTCTGAGAAATAGTAGGTGATGGACATAGGAGACACTACCTGGGGGAGCAGCAGAAAGCATCCGCCACTGACTCTGGATTCCCAACCCCAGAGTCTGATATCATTAATCAGAGAGGTCACTTCTTGTCCTGGTGTTTTGAGTCATCTGAAAAATGAAGGGGTTAGGGTGCCCGGATGGCTCAGTGGGTTGAGCTTCTGACTCTTCATTTTACCTTAGATCATGAACTCAGGTTCGTGAGATCGAGCCCCTTGGGCTCTGTGTTCAATGGGGAATCTGCTTGAGATTCCCTTTCTCCCTCTCTGTCTGCCTCTACCCCACTTCCACACACCTTCCGGGGGCCTCTCTCTCTAAAATCTTTAAAAAAAAAAATAATGAAGGGGTTGAACATCTGTGTTCTATCTTTAAGGTCTCTCCTAGCTGGGATGTTTGATTCTTTAAGATGACTTTCAAGGGGAATTGCATTCCAGGCTGCAGTGTTAGAATGACCTTACAGTCCCTGAGCAGAGGGACAGTACTTCCTGCAGACACACAGGGACCGTCTTTCAGTACTGCTTGTGTGTATAAATACACACATCTACACATATGCATGCCACATGTGTGCACACACAGACATGTATGCAGGGGTTCTTCCCTGCTCTCCTTGTCCAGGGGGAGAAGATGACTGGCATGCTAGTGTGCCTAGACAACAATGGGTTGTTAGGTCTCCTGGAATCCCAGGACCATCTTTTTTTTTTTTTTTTTAAATATTTTATTTATTTATTTGACAGACAGAGATCACAAGTAGTCAGAGAGGCAGGCAGAGAGAGAGAGGAAGGGAAGCAGGCTCCCTGCTGAGCAGAGAGCCCGATGCAGGGCTCGATCCCATGACCCTGGGATCATGACCTGAGCTGAAGGCAGTGGCTTTAACCCACTGAGCCACCTAGGTGCCCCTCCAGGACCATCTTTATGATGTATCAGAACATTCCTAGGTATTGTGTATCCAAGTATCCAAGTATAGTGGCTTCAGAAACAAAGTTGGTATTCACCCTACCCCCAGCATTTTTACCTTTCAAAATTCTAAAGAACTTGAACAGAAATATTTATGGCAGTCTTTATTTTACTGCTCAGATTCTCATAAAAGAAAGACTAAGACCTAGACAGTTGAGACCTAGAAAGAAAACGCATATAGTTTCTTGAGATCAAAATTTCAATGGCAAGAATTTCATATGTATTAATATTTAAACTGATAATTCCTTAGCACAATCTAACTGTAATATGATACAGAAGGGAATAAAGTAGTAAAGGGAAGGTTCAAGAAAACTATTTATTGGATGGGGGGGCATGGGTGGCTCAGTCGGTTAAGGGTCTGCCTTCGGCTCAGGTCATGACCGAGCCCCATGTGGGGTGCTCTGCTCGGGAGGGAGTCAGCTTCTCCCCCACACTCTGCCTCTGTGCGAGTGCTCATTCTCTCTCTCTCAAATAAAATAAAAAAAAACCCCAAAACACTATTTAATGGAGACTGTGATTCCAAGAGGCCTCACAGAGTTCAGAAGTATGCTAAGGTAATACTGCAGTCCGGGTACATTTATCCTGGAGGATGAAAACCAGAAACCCTCATTTAGGAGGTAGTTTGATCTGATGGTTGAGAGCATAATTTTTGGTGTTGGACTATAATAAAGTCCCAGGAGAAAGAAAATGATCTAATACATTCAAATTAAGTTAATTTGGGGGGTTTTAATCCAGGGATGATTTGCAAGGATAGAACTCTCATCAGAGTGCATGCTTCAGAACTTAAAACAATGGGATGAAGGGGTAGCAGAGACTGGTTTCTGGAACCTGAGAGTTGTCTAGAGAGCACCATCTTGAAAACAGTGGTGATCTTCACTTGCAGGACACATAAGTTTGAAGGTGACACTACAAGGAGGGATCCCGGGAATACGTACCCCAGACTTAGTCTCCTTCCTCCCTCTGACGTCCTCCTTGGCCCCATCAGTTGATACAACTGCAGTCCAGAAGCCCACTGATGCAATTCCTAGAGGTCAACAACCTGGCCATAAAGTTGACACAATTTGTAAAGTTGGTGCAGAGATTAGGGTGGAAAGTAGATCTGGTAAGTGAAGAGGTCCTGCACACAAACCCATCCGAATTTGAAACCCAGCCTTGGGATTTCTCAGCCATATGCCTTTGGGCAAATTATTCAGTCATCCTAAGCTTATGTAAAATGGGGTTGATAATAGTCTCCCAGAAAGCTGTTGCAAGAATTAAATGAGCTAATTTATAGGAAGCCCTTGGTATGATGTCTCACCTGGGGAAAAGATCAGTAAGTGCTAGCTATTTCATTATCATCATATCCCCCCCCCCCCACCAACCCCTCTATCTCCTTCTCCTCCTCTTCCTCTAAAGAGTGTGTTTTTAATGCATACCTGCTCTGGGCTTGATCTTGGAAGGATCTATTGACAAAGACAAGGATCCCTTAGGGGCTGTTTCCATCCAGAGGGGAAGCAGGGTCTTGTGCAGTCACTTGGCCCAACTGTCCCAGTCAGCTAGCTCTTGGAACCCCCAATCTGATTTCTCTCAGGTGTCTGACAATCATAATGATCCTATCACAGAATGATGACCTTTTATCTTGTTTCTTAATTTAAAATTTTACGTGAATCCATTATGTTGTCAGAGCGTAATAATGCTCATACATACTCTCTAGTAATAGAGAAAGTCTGGAAAGTCTGGAAAGTCCATGAGACCCAAAACACCACCAGTGTTGGGAAAAAGGACAAATGTATTTCAATACATTAACTTTGATACCTTAACTGCCAGGATCCTTGGAATAGTGTCTGAAAAAACTGCGTGTGAGCTTTTTCTGGCACCTAACTGTGGGCAATTCACTTTGTTTTTGTTTAGAAATGTGGAATTTTAAAAAAAATGTCTTTGGAAAAAGCATTTGTGCTTCTCATGATAAAAATACAAAGTGAGGGGAAAAATGAAACTTTATAGAATGGGAAAACCTTACCCTCCTGATGGTATATGCAGCTTAATTCATCAAAGGAGGGAAAAGTGTGAGAGAATTTCTTAGAGTAACATGTCTTCATAATTATGATTTCTTGGACTGTGGTTGTTTTTATAACAACCGTATACCAAAACCTCAATCTTGGAACATGTGGGCTCAGCCAGTGAACTCACCATGTGGGGTTTTAAAGTTGGGTCTCTGGGTCTGTTGGCCTCCATCTGAGCTGTCCTCCATTCAAATGTTGGTAAGTAAAGTTCTTATTATATAACCCCAAATTTCTATGGCAACAAAAATCCCATGATCTCTCCATATTCCCTTATACCATCAACAGGTTACTACTATAACAAGGGGCCCTCAGTGACTGTAGGGTTTGTATGTATCCGTAACTTTTTTGCTCTGGGAAGGGCAGTTGAAGGGGACGTCTTTTCATTTCATTTTTTAATTTGGCAGAGTGTTAGTTGTCCCATTATCTTTATTAGAACTGCTTAAGGGATCCACCGTCCACTTTCCTTTTTCACTTTGTTTATGAGAGCGTGCAAGAGAGTAAGCACACGTGTGAGCAGGGCAGGAGGGTGCCAGGGAGAGGGAGGGCGAGAATCTTCAGCAGCGTGGAGCCTGACGTGGGGCTCGATCTCACAACGCTGAAATCATGACCTGAGCTGAGATAGACAGATGCTTAACCAACTGAGCCACCAAGGTGCCGCTCCTTTTTCACTTTAAAGAGTTAATGTCAGAATGGTGTAAGAAGAAAATAGAAGTTAAAAATGAAAGTCTGTGTCAATACTGCAAATTCCTTTTTCTAAGAATTGAAAACACTTTCCAGGGTCTATCATAATTTCACATATCCCATTTGGAGTAAAACCTAGGTCAGTCCCCTCCCCTCATCCATCTCACACGAGCACACACTCACACGCACGCTCACATCATGTGCCAAAGGGGAAATCAGCCATTTTCCATAGAAATGGTGACGGCGTGGTTAACTAAATGCCCAAGTACACTCCAGATCTTATCCAGTGCCGAAGCACAAATGTGGAAAATCAACTCCAGGAGAGCGTGGAGAGATTTCCCGACTTCACCGAAGATTTGTTTTTTTTCTAATGGAAATCTAGCCTAGTGATTCAAACCATCTCCAAATCATGAATTGACTTTGTTCCAGAAGTCCATTTGTCAGCTGGTTGTCATTGCTCAGAATTCATTTTTCCACATAAGCGATGTTACAATGTTCCGTTCCCAACTGGCTTCTACAAGCTGATTGAACACATGTGCAACTGAGCAGTGCTGCTCTAGACTTGGACATTGTTTGTACCCCAAGGATCTTCAGGGATCTTCCAGTTCAGTAGAAATGTTAAATCATACAAAGAATCAGAGACATGACTTGTTACCTAGTAGAGCCCAGACTGGATCCACATGTCCAGACTTTCAGGCCATGACCTTTCTACTCTAGTATAATTTATAAAATGGCACCACTGTTTACTACCTTCTGTCTCTGAAACTTGCTTCTGAATAACTATGTATCACTGTGGCACTTAGAAAATACTTGCCCATATATTAGTCTCACAAAGGCTTCCCCCACAATCCTATGAAGATGGTAAAGCGGGTCCTGTCCCCATTTTAAGGGTAAAGACATAGAAGCTCCAGGAGGCTAATTAGGTTGTCCACAGACACACACTTAGTTAGTGGAAGACTAGGGTCTCAGTTGGCTCTCAAACCCGATCTTCTGAAGCCAGAGTCAGCATCTCTGCTGCCCTGCAGCCGGAGGGAAGCCCACAGGTCTTGTACCCTAGGGTGTCCCATCAGGAACTAGTGGGCAGATTGGCAGATGTACTTCCCACAGGTAGGTGGGAGGCTGGGTCCATCCTGGAGAGGGCGGGGACTGCAGAGCTGATGGTGGGGCAACAGAAACCAGGAAAGGGGCTGGGGAGGAGAGATCTAGGGCTCTGGTGGTAACGTTACTCAGGGTAATTCCCAGGGTCATGGTGGATGGTTGGCAGTTGATGGTCCTGTGCTGTAGGAGGTTGAAATAATGTCAGAGTGGGTGAGCTGTGCTTGCTATTACCTTCAGGTCCCAATTTCCTTAGGAACTACCTCCATGGAAAGGTGACCTTTGCTTTAATAGATCATCTGGCATGTGGTTGGTGGGTATTTTAATTATAATGTGTAGACTGGGCTTTAGTGCCTTGCTATAAATAGGCACTCATTAAGGACTTAATATGAGTCCTTCTTTAATTAACCGAGCTGGAATTAATCTAAAACTTCAGCATAAACAGATCAAATGGCTACAAAACACATTTCAAAAACTAATCTCCATTCGAAGAACAAGTACTTCGTTAGGGAATACAAGCTAATGCTTTTACGGACTTTCCTTCTGCGGTGTTAAGGATTTTAACTCTTACCTTTTTAGAAAGAAATGTTTATCTACAAACAAACAAAAAACAAAAAACCTATTGAATCTGGAAGGAAAAGAGATTATAGTTGCAAGTTTAAAAAGGTTCTGACATCGTTTGCACATTGTAAATGTGATTTTTGAAATTCCCCGGAAGGGGGAGAGACAGGAATAGCATTCAGAAGCAGGCACTCTTCCTTGGTACGCCTCGTCGCTGCTGGCCGCTCAGCCCGTTGTGGTGCCGGCTAAAGGTGTTGGCAGGCAGGCGTGTGACATCGGGGGCATGTTCCTGAAACTTCCTTCTGTTCCTTTGGTAGTAAAGATGGAGTTGGGCTCTGGTCTACAACTCAGGGGACTAAGCAGGGAAGAAATAAAATCCGTGATGGCAGCCTGCGGTCTGGAGGCTTGCTGCAGGACTGAAAGTGGTTCCAGAACACCATCCTGTTTCAGTGCCACGTGCCACGTTTCTCAGAATTATGTCATGTCGGAATTTCATTTGCATTCCTCAGTGCTTAATTTTCCTTTTGAGGAGCCTGTTTGCTCACTGATGCTTTCAATTTATCACCTCTGCGATTGCAAAATGTATCACTCCAAGTGGTGGAGGCTGTTGATGGCAGGAAACGGAGGGAAACGCCTCCTGGGAGGACATGGAGCTGATTTACGGAATGAGGGCTACATCTGCCTTCTGCCCGTTGTTCATCTGACCCCACGATTTCTTTGTCCCCCTCTTCTCTCTCATTTTTCTCTTTCTTCCTTTCCTTTCTTTTTTTTTTTTTTTTAAGATTTTATTTATTTGTCAGAGAGAGAGAGAGAGTGAGCACAGGAGACAGAATGGCAGGCAGAGGCAGAGGGAGAAGCAGGCTCCCGGCTGAGCAAGGAGCCCGATGTGGGGCTCGATCCCAGGACGCCGGGACCATGACCTGAGCCAAAGGCAGCCGCTTAACCAACTGAGCCACCCAGGCGTCCCTCTTCTCTCTCATTTTTTCAGCTTTCTTGCTCTGTACTCCTTTCACTTTCTCTAACTCTCATCTTCTCCCGGTTTCCCCTCGATTCCTGCCTCTTTTTATGCCTCCATTCTTTGTAGAACTGCCCGCCCCCCCCCCCCCCCCCCCCCCCCCCCATCCTCCACCTCCCCAGCCAGAGCTGTTGTGTTACCTCCCACCGACCCTACTCTCTTCAGTTTCTTCCTTTTCTGTCTTTGTCCATATTTCCCGAGTTACATGCTCCTTATTTTTAATTGTGTCTTGGGGTATAAGAATGAGAGGGTGGTTCCAAGCTTGTGGGCTGTATTCTAAGACGGTGTTTGGGAAGAAAGGATCATTTTCCCCATCTCTGGGTCTAGGGTTACTAAACGAACTTAAAAATATTTGGGGAAAAAGGGAGTATATAAACCCAAAATATATGTCATATTTGCCTTATTACTGCTGCTAACAATAGATATTTAATAATGAGTCACACCTACCTTCCAGCTTGGGTTAAATACTAGTTGAAACAAATGTTATAGTTTCCATTTCAGAGCAGAAGCACAATGTTGTGGGAAAAAAACATGAACTTTTGAGACAAACATGTGAATTTGAATCAGAGGTCTGCCCTTAATTGGCACTGTAATATGGGTAAATTGTTGCCATCATTTATTATTTTTTATTATGAAATATCTCAAGCTCACAAAGAAGAATATAGAATAGCATCTGTTTAACCAACATCTAACTTTGTCAAATCTTATCCTGCCCTATAAATTTCAGATCTTTGTATTTTTGTTAAGGAATAAAATGTGATAGCAATTGCTTAATTGCTCTGATCTGCAGTTTCTTTTACAGTGAAATGGATCCAATCATATCAATATCCTGGAGTCATGAGAATTAAATAGCATGATGTATAAAGGGTCTGCCATATGGTGAATACTTAAAAACATCAGCATTCTTATGGAAACAGTAATGAGTAAATCGCTTTAGTGGCCTGTTAAAAACTCCATATGATTTTTAGAAAAAAAAAATAACATAATTTTGCTGATTCTAGGTAGCCCCAAACCCTGACTGTTACTATAAAATAAAGATGATTTTCTTTATCACTGCTTAGAAATGACCCCAAGTTAATATCTTCCAAAACTAATTTGTTAAAAATGTTAATTTTCACAAGCATTTGAATGTTTAAGCAAAAACTGGTTCCTCATTAAATGCTTTTCCTCAAATACTATGAAATAGTATTTCATAGTCACTTGGCTACTTTGTTAAAAGTAAAAAGTTACTTTTCCAGGCACATGGGGGTTGAAACACTTTCTAAGTGTGTCTTCCAGATGGTAGGATGAGAGGTGTTTTGGTAACTGGTTCTTCTGCGGTAGCAGCCACCCTAAAATAAGCTGCTGTCCAGGCCAATGGGGAAAGTGTGTCCTCAGTGGGTGGGGGGGGGGTGGCAAATCAGGGAGGTGTAGTTGCCAGGGAACCCAGGAAGTTCACTGCCTAGAAACTGCCATGGCCATCTGACGAGCCAAGCAGTGGAGGCTTGTCATTCCTTAGTATTTATTAAGTGCCTACTGAATGCCTGGTGCTGTTCTATCTACTTGGGACGTAGGAATAAACCAGCAGCCTGAAATCCCTTTTGTCATGGAGCTTCTGTGCAGAGGGGGATGTTGAAGATGAAGAGATAATGAATGAAAGAAAGAAGCAAATTTATAGAATGTTAGAGGCAGTAAATGCTATAGAGGAAGAGAAGGAAGGGAAAGGGATAGGAAGCCCTGGGTGTGGGGCACTGTTTACAGTGGCTGTAGGTTTATTCATTCAGTATACAAACATTTATTGAATAACCATGCCATGTGCACAGTGGAGTGACATGGCGCAGGATCTGACCTTACTTATCTGGTGGGACAGCCTGTGTCTGGTGGGATCTGGTTGAGGTGTGCCATGGGAAGACAGGAGAGGGGCGTTTCGACTCTTCAGGATCAGGGAAAGGTTTCTGGGAAGAGGAAACGAGGCTGAGTGGTATGAAAGAGTTGGAATCCAGAGGATATGACCGCAAGTGGAGGTGACTGAGGGAAGGCATCTAGGACAAGGTCTGGTTCCTGCAGGACTCCCTGGGTGGCGGCGGTTCGGTTGTCCTGAGTTAGGGGAGGCAGAAACGCAGTGGTCTGGGGAGGTGATGAGCTCTGTCTGATGCCTGTGAGCAGAACTGATTAGAAACAGAAAGAGGTCTCACAGATTGACTGGAGCTCTCATTTAGATGGGGACAACCATGCATCTTTCTGTCTCCACTTCTTGTTTCCTTCTTGAGGGCTGATATGCTTGGCTTTAAGATTAATCTTTGGGATAAAATGAGGAAGTTGTGGCTAGTCATACTCAGAACGTCAGCCCTGATCACCTACCTAGGACCTGGACCATCACAAAATTTAATATCTGGGTCTTTATTTCCCTGGGTTCTAAGTCCTGTCCTGATACCCTGTTCTCAGCTCTTTCCCCCTTAAGACTGGTTTCCTTCTTCCTAGTTTAGTCCTTTTTACTCATGAGCACTTGGTCCTGGGTGCTAAGGGCACCATGTAAGGTAGGAGAATTGAACCTGTTCCCTGTCCTTATGGGGCACATTAGTTTTGTAGGACAGCTGGTCCTATAAGCAGGTAATGATGGTTCTGTATGAATTGATGCAATAATGGCAGAATGTTTACAGTCTAGAGGAAGAGTTCTGCCCAGCAACAGGGGGCACCAAAACCCAACTCTGGCTCAAGCCACCTGCTACCTGCTGCAAGACTTCCCTGTTGGTGGTTGCTAGCCTGTCCTCCACTATTCCCTCTTCTGCTTCTATGGGACTGACCCCTCAGTGTCTTTAAGCATTCTTTTTGGAGTCTAGAATGGGTGACTTCACTGCCTTTCTCTGCTGTTTACTTCAACTGTAGAGCCTCTTTCCCCTTTCTGTCCTCTTCTGTCTCACTTTGACCTCACCTGTACACTAGTTCCAAGCCCCTATTTTTGTGTGGTGTGGTGTGGTGTTTTATTAATTTTTTATTTTTTTATAAACCTATATTTTTATCCCCAGGGGTACAGGTCTGTGAATCGCCAAGTTTACACACTTCACGGCACTCACCATAGCACATACCCTCCCCAATGTCCATAACCCCACCCCCCTTCTCCCAACCCCACTCCCCGCAGCAACCCTCAGTTTGTTTTGTGAGATTAAGAGTCACTTATGGTTTGTCTCCCTCCCAATCCCATCTTGTTTCATTTATTCTTCCCCTACCCCCTTAACCCCCCATGTTGCATCACCACTTCCTCATATCAGGGAGATCATATGATAGTTGTCTTTCTCCGCTTGACTTATTTCGCTAAGCATGATACCCTCTAGTTCCATCCACGTTGTCGCAAATGGCAAGATTTCATTTCTTTTGATGGCTGCATAGTATTCCATTGTGTATATATACCACATCTTCTTGATCCATTCATCTGTTGATGGACATCTAGGTTCTTTCCATAGTTTGGCTATTGTGGACACTGCTGCTATAAACATTCGGGTGCACGTGCCCCTTTGGATCACTACGTTTGTATCTTTAGGGTAAATACCCAGTAGTGCAATTGCTGGGTCATAGGGCAGTTCTATTTTCAACATTTTGAGGAACCTCCATGCTGTTTTCCAGAGTGGCTGCACCAGCTTGCATTCCCACCAACAGTGTAGGAGGGTTCCCCTTTCTCTGCATCCTCGCCAGCATCTGTCATTTCCTGACTTGTTGATTTTAGCCATTCTGACTGGTGTGAGGTGATATCTCATTGTGGTTTTGATTTGTATTTCCCTGATGCCGAGTGATATGGAGCACTTTTTCATGTGTCTGTTGGCCATCTGGATGTCTTCTTTGCAGAAATGTCTGTTCATGTCCTCTGCCCATTTCTTGATTGGATTATTCTTTGGGTGTTGAGTTTGCTAAGTTCTTTATAGATTTTGGACACTAGTCCTTTATCTGATATGTCATTTGCAAATATCTTCTCCCATTCTGTCAGTTGTCTTTTGGTTTTGTTAACTGTTTCCTTTGCTGCGCAAAAGCTTTTGATCTTGATAAAATCCCAATAGTTCATTTTTGCCCTTGCTTCCCTTGCCTTTGGCGATGTTCCTAGGAAGATGTTGCTGCGGCTGAGGTCGAAGAGGTTGCTGCCTGTGTTCTCCTCAAGGATTTTGATGGATTCCTTTCTCACATGAGGTCCTTCATCCATTTTGAGTTCTATTTTCATGTGTGGTGTAAGGAAATGGTCCAATTTCATTTTTCTGCATGTGGCTGTCCAATTTTCCCAACACCATTTATTGAAGAGGCCTTTTTCCATTGGACATTCTTTCTTGCTTTGTCGAAGATTAGTTGACCATAGAGTTGAGGGTCTGTTTCTGGGCTTTCTATTCTGTTCCATTGATCTATGTGTCTGTTTTTGTACCAGTACCATGCTGTCTTGATGATGACAGCTTTGTAATAGAGCTTGAAATCCGGAATTGTGATGCCACCAATTTGGCTTTCTTTTTCAATATTCCTTTGGCTATTCGAGGTCTTTTCTGGTTCCATATAAATTTTAGGATTATTTGTTCCATTTCTTTGAAAAAGATGGATGGTACTTTGATAGGAATTGCATTAAATGTGTAGATTGCTTGAGGTAGCATAGACATTTTCACAATATTTATTCTTCCAATCCAGGAGCATGGAACATTTTTCCATTTCTTTGCATCTTCCTCAATTTCTTTCATGAGTACTTTATAGTTTTCTGAGTATAGATTCTTTGCCTCTTTGGTTAGGTTTATTCCTAGGTATCTTATGGTTTTGGGTGCAATTGTAAATGGGATTGACTCCTTAATTTCTCTTTCTTCTCCAAGCCCCTGTTTTTAACGTGGAAAATTAGCATCAGTAGAAGAGTCTCAAATCTGTATCAGAATTTGAATCTAGTTGCCCTGGGTCTCATTGTAGTGCTCCTTCCATTAAAGCTCCTGGCCATGTATTTGAAAGGGACAGCAAGGAATCTGCATTTTTAAGCATAGTATGGTGGTTTTATTTATTTTTATTTTATATATATATACATATATATATATTAAAGATTTTATTTATTTATTTGACAGACAGAGATCACAAGTAGGCAGAGAGGCAGGTAGAGAGAGAGGAAGGGAAGCAGGCTCCCCACTGAGCAGAGAGCCCGATGCGGGGCTCAATCCTAAGACCCCAAGATCATGACCTGAGCTGAAGGCAGAGGCTTTAACTCATTGAGCCACCCAGGCACCCCAGTATGGTGGCTTTAAAACCTATCAGCAAATTCTTTGACATTCCTCCCATCAAAAAGTAGAATCTAATCCCCCCCCTGTTTGAATGTGGACTGCCCTTTATGATTTGATGTGAGAGAACAGAGTGTGGAGGAATGACACGGTATGACTGAAAAGGTTAGGGTAAGAGCTGACACAGCTTCGGGCTGGCTCTCCTTTGGGATGCTAGCATGTGGGCCCCAGCCACCTACTGTGAGGAAGCCGAGGCCACGAGGAGGGGCTCTGTGTTGGGACTCTAGCCCCAGCTAAGATCCCAACCACAAGTCAACAGCAGCTGCCAGCCTTGGGAGTCCATGAGCCTTCAGATGCTTGTAGGTCTCAGCCTTTGCATTCTCCGAGATGGTTCTGAGTAAAGCTGAGATGAACTCTTCCTGGTGAGTTCTGCCCAAATTGCATTTAAGACACAAACTTCTGGAGAGGTGTTTGATGTGGTTATAGATCATTGGAACACATATTAAACAAATTTACTGATTGTGTTAAAAGTTGTTGGTAAGATATTTGAAACCTTGATTTTTCTATAAGGAGGCAAGAGAAGATAGCAGAAGGGTTCCTTCTTGGATTAGAATCTGTTGACAAGCCTCTGAATCAGGCCCATTAACAACGTTCTTTGAGAAACAAAATCCTCAGCTTTGTACAGGACTGACGTGCTTATCTATAGTTATGTCTTTCTGTAAAAGTGAAATCAGTAAATTTGAGGGGAAGGAGGTCAATCGCTAGTTGCTTGCATGTATTATTTAACAAATAGCTTTATCGAAGTATGAATGAAGTACAAGGAACTGCGCATGTGTCAAGTATGTGCAGATCGTATCAGTACATTTTGAGATATGTACACACGGACAAACCTGTCACTGCAGTCAAGATAAGGAACATGCACCTGTCACCCCCCTTAATAGTCTCTCTCTCCTGGCCCTCCCACACCTCCCCTCCCATTTGAGGCAACCACGATCTGCTTATTGATCAGTCTGCATTTCTAATGTTTGATATAATGGAATCATACAGTATGTATTCTTTTTGTCTTTTTTTTCATTCAGTATAATGATTTTCAGATTCATCCTTGTGGTTATGGGTACCATCACTTTATATGCTTCCTATTACTCAGCAATATTCCATCATATGGATATATTATACTTTTTAAAAAAAGATTTATCTGAGAAAGAGAGAAAGAGAGGGAGGGAGCGCGCGCACGCGTGCGTGTGCATGAGCAGGGGGAGGGGCAGAAGGTGAGGGAGCAGCACACTCCCCGCTGAGCAGGGAGCCCGATGTGGGGCTGGGATCATAACCCGAACTGAAGGCAGACCATTCACTGACGGAGCCACCCAAACACCCCTATAACATAATTTGTTTAACCATTCACCCATTCATGGACATCTGGATTGTTTCCGTTTTTTTATTGTTATGAGTAAAACTGAGAACATTTGTGTTTAAGTCATTATTGTGAAATGGCCTGTTTGTGTGTAGGTGTGTATTTTGTTTTTTTAAGAAACTAACAGTTTTCAAAAGTGGGCCCACCATTTTACATTCTCACCAACAGCGTATGAGAGTTACAGTTGCTTAATACCCTCTCCAACACTCGCTACTGTGTGAGTCTTTGTAATCTTAGCTTTTCTAATAGGTAAGTAGTGGTATTTCATTGTTATTTTACTTTGTAGTTCCCCAATTACTAATGGTGAGCATCTTTCCATGTACTTGTTTTCCCACTTATTTGCCTTCTTTAGTGGTAGCTATCAACATGTTTTGCCCATATGTTTGTCGGACTTTGTCTTCATTTTAGAAGTTGAGAATTCTTTATATTTTTGGATAAAATCTTCTATAATTCTCAGATATTTTCTCCCAGTCTGTGCATTGTCTGTTCATTTCTTAACAGTTTTTAGTTTTCATAAAGTCCAGTTTATCAATTCGTTATTTTATGGATCATGCTTTTGGTGCTGTAACTAAGAGATCTTTGTCTTATTCAAGGTTATAAAGATTCTCATCTATGTTTTCTAGAAGGTTTATAGTTTTAGGTCTTACATTTTGGTCTATGATACATTTTAAATTAGTCCTTGTATATGACATAAGGGATTGCTCTAAGTTCACTTTTTGTGCATATTCTAGCACTATTTGTTGAAAAGATTATCCTTTCTCCACTGAATTGTCTTGCATTTTTTTTGAAAATCCATTGTTTAAATATGTGTGGGTCCTTTATAAACTCTAGTCAATTCTATTGATGCAGTTGTCTATCTTCAGGCAATACTACTCTGTCTAGAGTATTGTAGCTTCACAGCAGGCTTTGGAATCAGGAAGTGTTAGCCCTTTAACATTATTCTTCTAAAAACTTGGTTTTCTTTTGCTACTCTAGGTCTTTTGCCATTTCATCTGAATTTTAGAATCATGTTGTCCTTGTCTACAGAAAGCCAGCTGGGATTTGGATAGGAATTATGCTGAATCTACAGATCACTTTGGGGAGAACTGCCATCTTAACAGTGTGGAGTCTTTTGACCCACAAACAATGATACATCCCCATTTCTTTAAGTATTCTTTAATTTTGGGGGGCAGTATTTTATGGTTTCAATGTACAAGTCTTATAATTTTTGTCAGATTTATCATATTTTTTGATTTTTGATTTGAAATTTTCAATTTCTAATTACTCATCATTAGTATGTTGGTCTATAGAAATATTATTGACTTTGTATATTGGTTGTATCCTGCAACCTTGTTAAATTAACTTATTAGGTCTAGTAGTTTAAAAAAAATTCCTTAGGATTTTCTATAGAGATAATCATGTCATCTACAAGTGAATAAGTTCTACATTCTGCTTTCTAATTCTTTACTTTTCGCTTTTTAAATGAAGACAGTTTTACTTTTTACTTTATAAGACTGATGACTTCTATTTTTTTTTTTTCTTGTCAGAATCTCCTGTATGATTTTGAATGGAAAATGTGAGAGTGGAAATTCTTAACTTGTTCCTGATTTTAGGAAGAAGACCTTAGTCTTTAACCATTAAATATTACATTAGCTGTAGACTTTTTGTCAATGCCCTTTATTGGGATGAGAAAGTTCCCTTCTATTCTTAGTTTACTGAGAGTTTTTATCAGGAAGGAAAGTTAGATTTCATCAAAAGCTTTTTCTGTGTCTATTGGGATGACCATATGGTTTTTATTTTTTAGTTTATTAATATGGTGAATTACATTGTTTTTGAAAATACTAAACTAACCTAGCATTCTGGGACATCCCCACTTGATCATGATGTATCACCCTTTTAATATATTGTTGGAATGATTTGCTAAATTTTCTTAAAAGAATTTTTTTGCATTTCTGTTTAGGAGGGATATTCATTCTCTATTTTTCTTCTATTGTCTCCATCTGGTTTTTATATCAGGGTAATGGTGGCCTCATATAATGAGCTGGAAAGTATTCCTTCCCCTTCAATTTTCTGAGTTTGCATGGAATTACATATTATTTCTCCCTTAAATATCTGATAGAAACCATCAGTGAAGCCATCTGGGCTTGGATGGTGTTTTCTTTTCCCCAATGGTTTTAAACTACAAATTCAATTTCTTTAGTCATTATAGGACTATTCACATTGTACATCTGTATTCATGTTAATATCTTTATATTTGAATAAATGTTGGTAGTTTGAATTGTTCAAGCAGTATGTCTATTTCATCTAAGTTGTTGAATTTATTGGTCCAAAGTGGTTCATAATATTCCTTTATTATCCTAGAAATAAACATAAACTCTAGTGATATCCTTTCTCTTATTCCTGATGTTGATAATTTGATTCTTTTCCCTCTTTTTCCTCCCTGATCAGCCTGGCTAGATATTTACCAATTTGGTTGATCTACTCAAAGAACCAGCTATTGGTTTCATTGATTTTTTTTATTTGTTATTGTTCCATTTTGTATTTTAGTGATTTCAGTTCAGATATCTATTTCCTTTATTCATCTTAACTTTGGGGTTAATTTGCTCTTTCCTTTTTAGTTTATTAAGGTGGAAGCTGAGGCAAACAATGTGAGAACTTACTCCTTTTCCATTGTAGGAAATTAGAGCCATACATTTCCCTCTAAGTGTTGATTTAGAGACATCCCATGAATGAGTTCTCCTTCAGTTACCCTTTCCTGCACTATGACCTGACCTGGAATTTCTCATAAATCAGTAAACTAAGTGAATCATAGGCCTCACCTCATTTGTTTCCTCTTTTTCAGGAATTTCTGTCTTCCATTGTCTGATACCCATTATCTTAAAAACCATTGTTTTTTATATTTTGTCTGTTACTACATAGTAAATCACTGTTTTTAAAGATGTTACTGAATTTTCCTCACTAGAGACTGGACAGGGTTAAAAGACAATAAACACAAGCTTAGCTCTCCCAGATCAGCCACAAGCCAGTAGCACTTAACACAATTTGGTTAGGGCTGTGCATTGAAATGATCCACTTAGGGGCGCCTGGGAGGCTCAGTCTTTAAGTGTCTGCCTTCAGCTCAGGTCATGATCCAGGGGTCAAGCCCCACATCAGGCTCCTTGCTCCACAGGAAGCCTGCTTCTCCCTCTCCCACTCCCCCTGCTTGTATTTTCTCTGTCACTGTGTCTTTTTCTGTCAAATAAATAAATAAATAAATAAAATCTTATTAAAAAAAGGAATGATTCACTTAAATATGACTATTAGATCATTTGCAGATCTAATAGTTTTACTTACAAAATAAAAAAATTAAGCATTGACTATTAAAAAAGCATCCTAGTGCCCTCCAAATCCAACACATAACCCACTTTGTGGTGAAATGTATAAATGTTCATACTAAAGAGACAGACTATAAGAAACCCAATGTTCGGATTCATTTTTGCCACTGAAAGACTTTTTTTTTTTGCTGTATACTTAAGAAAAAATATTTGGGGTGCCTGGGTGACTCAGTAAGATAAGCATCTGACTCTTGATTTTCACTCAGGTCATGATCTCAGGGTCCGGGGATTGAGTCCCAGGTAGGCACCATGCTCGGCAGGGAGTCCACTTCAAGATTCTTCCTCTCCCTCTGCCCCTCACCCCCCTCAAATAAATAAATAAATCTTAAAAATTTTTGTATTTTCAAGACTTTTTGTATTTTGGAATTATGGGTAACAATTGGGGGCCTTTTATCCTAAGGCTGTAGAGAGGATTAACTATGTAAAACAGCTAACATGTGATAGGAGCTCAGTGAGTCATTACTGTTACTCATTGCCTTGGCAGTATTGTTAGTGTAATGTAATAGTAGTAATAGTAACAGTAATGGTAGTCGGAAGAGGAGGAGGAGGAGAAGTAGTAAGAGAAGTAGGACAGTGGTGATTGCAATACTGTAGAAGTTAAAAGCCTGTTAGAAATGTTCCTCAGTTTCCCTGATCGTCCAGGCTTGGTTTGAACCATGAGTGATTTTTAGAGAGAGTTTAGACACCCTTTGTGTTCACTGAGGGATGAAATTGAGAGGCCAGTACCTGGCGGAGGTGGATGGAGCCCCAGGTCCCGCCGGCTCTCAGAATACTGAGAACTGCCTTTTTCCTTCTTCCCTTCCCTCTCCCCTCCCTTGTCTTTCCTTTCTCCTTTTCCTCCTCCTCTTTTTTTGGGTACTAGATCTCGTGGATGCCGTCTCATGAGGAACAGGAGATCACTTCAACTTTGGGCTAGAGGTTGGGGATCACATGTGGGGTGTGGAGACCAACAAGGACGTCTTGATTCTGGGAGGGAGTCACGGCCCATTCTCCCCTGCACTGTGGCCGCTGAGGCTCAGGCCGCTTCCGCATGTTCACACTAGCATGGCCGTCAGTCATTGCCTTTTGAGCCGTGGCTCCTGTTGTGCTCACCTCTCCTGTGTTTAGGTGATGAACAGCTGGTTGACGGGGTTGTTAGAGGTTGGGTAGGTTCTTCAGGAAGCCAGGAGACCTGGGATTGTTCTAGCAGTGGTCCTGCCTTAATTGGAGAGTGAGACATTTCACAGAGTCTTTTCCCTGATGTTTAGCTCCTTGGAAATATCACAGACTTGGGAGTATTGTGAATCCTGGCTTCCCACATGTAGGTGTGGGCAAATCACTTAGCTTCTCTGAACCTCACTCTCATGAGCTAGAAAAATAAAGATTTTCTTTATTTTGTGAGGGTTTTCTTTAATTATGAGGGTTAAACACCAAAAAAAGCCCCATGCAAACATCTAGAACATTCTTCAGTGCATCACATGATGCATTATCTGTGTATCATGTTAGCTTTTATCTAGTAAGAACGTGATAACAGAATTATTATTTGAAGATCTCTATATTAAAAGAGGATGATGGGGCACCTGGGTGGCTCAGTGGGTTAAGCCGCTGCCTTTGGCTCGGGTCATGATTTCAGGGTCCTGGGATCGAGTCCCACATCAGTCTCTCTGCTCAGCGGGGAGCCTGCTTCCTCCTCTCTCTCTCTGCCTGCCTCTCTGCCTACTTGTGATCTCTCTCTGTCAAATAAATAAATAAAATCTTTAAAAAAAAAAGAGGATGATGAGTTGTAATAAATGTATTGTCTTTTGGGGCATGTCGGTAATGGAGGAGACTGACTGTGTGCGCATAGAAGGTACATAGAAATCTCTACACTATCTGCACAATTCCACTGTGAGCTTAAAACTGCTCTAAAAAATAAAGTGTATCAAAAAATAACTTAGGGCACCTGAGTAGCTCAGTGAGTTAAGCCTCTGCCTTCAGCTCAGGTCATGATCTCAGGTTCCTGGGATCAAGCCCCACATCAGGCTCTCTGCTCATCATGGAGCCTGCTTCCTCCTCTGTCTCTGCCTGCCTCTCTGCCTACTTGTGGATCTCTCTTTCTGTCAAATAATTAAATAAATAAAATCTTTTTTTTTTTAAATGACGTAAAAAATTACTGCATGGGAGCTGTGACAGCAGCTGTAGAGGTACTCAGCCCGGTTCTGTGAAATAGTTGTAAAGTAATTTAGAACATGATGTGGTTGTGCAAGGAGCTTGAGCTTTAGTAAGGGGATACTTGGCTTCCAGCCTGGGTTTTACTGGTTGTAGGATCTTGACTAAGTCACTTAACCGGATTTTAGTTTTATTTTCAATAAAATGAAGATCATGATGTAGACTTTGCCTACCGCCTAGGTCTGATGTGAATCAAATGAGAATATGCATGGAAGCATTTTTGAAACACAGTAATATGTCATAGAATGGATAACGTTTTATGAACCTACTCTTTTCTTTGTCATTTTGGCAAAGGGACCCCTGGTTCCGATCCAGGGGAGAAGAGGTTAATCATAGTGTAATCGTCTGAATTTGAAAGGAACCTTCTCATTTCTTGCCAAGCCGCATTTCCGTTAGAGACAGGGGAAGACCATCACTGAAAGCAGTGGGGAGAATGTACATCAGGATGGGCTCGGAAAAATGAAGTACAATGAATAAAACATACAGCAGTTCCCCGTTTTGGCCTTTCTCATTTGATACCCAGGTCATTTTTGGCAATGTATACTTCCCTCCTCCTGTTGGGGGTTTCCATTTATATGAGCCTATTTATTTCCATGCATATAAACAATATTAAGAGTGTAATTATTTGGAAAATAAAGAATGAGTGCTTGTGGCTCTCTGCATTGGTGAGAACTTGGCGGTCGGAACCCCCAATCCCGATCGTTCCCCTGTTACTGTGTTGTCAAGTTGATTCACTTTAATCTTTCATGCTATCTCATGCGTCCTCCTTTGCTGTCATAGGCCCTTGAAAATTAGCCTAGAGTTTTATTAGTGACACTGGCTTCATTACTAGAAAGATCTGGGAAAAGCAGCCTGGCACATGGGCAGGAACATAGGTGTGGAGACCTCAGGCCGGCCTTTGGGTCCCAGCTCTGCCACCTGAGGGCTCGATGACATGAAAAAGTCACTTCTCTGAACCTCACCTTCCTTTCTACCTTTTAGGATGGTTTAGAATGGCTGTTCATAATTTAGGACCATGCTCAAGACTGGGAATTTATTTTTTACTATTAGGAAAAAGGCTTTGGAGTTTGAATCTAGTTCCGCAGTCTTCGGCTGTAGCCAGTGGGCAAATCACTTACCCTTCCAGAGTTCCAGTGTTCTCATCTGTGAGGTGGGGGTCACAGCACTCCTGGTCTCTGAGGATGATTCTGAAAATTAAAGATCAGACAAGCAAAGTTCTGGAAAGTCATGGGAATTGGCTCTTTCTAATGCTGCTCGTTTTGTGACCGAGTTTGCAGCCATTGTAGGTCTGGGTGTAAGTTCTAATTGGACCACTTAGCCCTTTTGAACCGCATTTTTCCCTTCAGTAAATTAGAGGATAACCTCTTCCTTGCACAGCTGGTGTGATGATGTATCTTTGGCAAATTTATAAAACTGCTCAATAGATGCTAGGATGATTATTGTAATTTGAGGTATTAGTAAGTCATTTGTGTGTTTCATTGGCTAATTGTGACTGTTCATGTACTGGAAAATAGCCAGTAACTAGTAAGAATGTTTAAACTTTAATTATTTTTTTCTCAGGCCTGTAAACATTGGCAGCATTGGGGGGAAAAAAAAATGAGTTTCTGACATTTAGCTCAAGCAAGAAATGAGGCCGGACAGATGTCACCTGATCTGAAGGCATAGTTGGGGAAACATTTCAAAGATGTCCGTGCTCAGATGTGACGGTGGGCACAGTTCACGCCTTTCCATTTGGGAAACGTCCAATAACCTGACTCTCTCAGCCTGTAAGGGAACTGAGTGTATACCTGAAATATGAACTTGAAAACAGTGGCTCTTACTCTTTTCCCTTTTGGAATATGGTTTGGAACCTGCTGGCTAAAGCTGAAAGGTTAACAAGGCACTGGAGACTGTTGGTCCCGGTAACTCAAACCAGACCTTTTTCTAAAGTCTGAACCACTGAGATTGTAGTCATCTACTTTGTAGACATAGTCATCTACTTTGAACAATTTTCCAAATTGTTTCTCCCCCATGTAGATCCAATCAAAACATATAATTGTCAGTGGTACAGAACATTTCCTGGCTGTCAGCTTTGTAGGCCAGCTTGCCTGTAGAAATGATGGGCACAGAATACCTATACACTCAAGAGAGGCTCCTTTTAAAGATTGATTTATTTGAGAGAGAGAGAGAGAGAGAGTAGAGGGAGGGGCAGAGGGAGGGAATCTTTGAAGCAGACTCGCCATTGAGCACAGAGACAGATGTGGGGGTTATGGGGCTCGATCTCATGACCTGAGCTGAAATCAGGGGCTGGACAACTTAACTACCTGAGCCACCTGAACCACCCTGGCACCCCAAGAGAGGATCTTTTTGTTGCTAGAGTAGAAAGCTAATTCCTTTATCCCTAATTCCTTTATCCCTAGTTAAGTATTTTTAGCAGTGGAATGATTATAAAGCAACAATTACAGTCCATTCCATGGACTCTGGAATCAAGACAGGCAGTTGAGAAAGGTCAGTTTCAGGACACATGTTACAACCTGAATACTTTGAAAATAGATGCCTTTAGCCAGGTCTCAGCTCAATCTGTTGGATCCAAATATTGGGCGTATTAGTTTCTCAGGGCTGTAAGGATGTACCACAAACTGGGTGGCTTAAAACACCAGAAATTAATTGCCTCCCGGTTCTGGAGGCCAAAGTCCAGTCTGTCCAGGTGTCAGCAGGTCCTACTGTTTTCTGAAGGTGACAGGATCTGTTCTAGCAGCCTCAGACGTCCTGGGCTCAAAGTTGTGTCAGTCCAATCCTCTGTCTTCATGTGGTGTTTTCCCTGTGTGTCTTCACATCTCTTTCCCTCTGTGTGTGTCTCTGTGTCAAAATGTCCCCCCTCCTTTTTATTTGTTAAAATAATAGCAGTCACATTGGGTTAGAGCCCGCTCTAATGACCTATTTTAACTTGATGACCTCTGGAAAGACCCTATTTCCCAAAAAGCTTGTATTCTGAGGTACTGGGCTTAAGAATTTAGTGTATCTTTCTTGGGGGACACAGTTCAACCCATGACAATGGGTGTAGGTTTCTTACTAAGGAAGGTCATGAACTTTTCATCAATTGACCCTTGAACAATGTGGGGGTTGGAGCACCAACCCTCACACAAAGTCCCTGTACAACTTTTGACTTCCCCAAAACTTTACCAATAGCCTAGTTTTGACTGGAAAACTTACCTAAACATAATTAACACATATTTTGTATGTGTATTATATACTGTATTCTTACCATACAGTAAACTAGAGAAAATAAATGTTAAGAAAATCATAAGGAAGAGAAACAACATTTACAGTACTGTGTTTACTGAAAATATCCACATATAAGTGGACCCACATAGTTCAAACCCATGTTGTTCAAGGGTCAGGTGTGTTTACCCTATACAAAAAAACTCTCTGATAATCTTTCTCTTTGTCAGACTTTTAGAGATACATGTCCTTTTTTTTTTGGATATTCACAGCAACTTTTTTTGTAAAAAAAAAATTAATTCTAGGATAATTAACATACATTGTTATGTTTGCGGTGTAGAATGTTGTGATTTGACCATTCTGTTCATCACTCAGCGCTCACCATATGCGTACTCTTAATCCTTTTCACCTTTTCACACACCCTCATGCCTACCTCCTCTCCCATAACTATCTATTTGTTTTCCATAGGTAAGATTCCATTTTTTGGTTTGTGTCTTTTTTTTTTTTCTTAAATTCCATATACGAGTGAGATCATATGGTATTTGTCTTTCTCTGACTTATTTCACATAGCATTACACCCTCTAGATGCATCCATGGTTGTTGCAAATGGCAAGTTTCATTCTTTTTGATGGCTGAGTAATATTCCTGTGTATGTGTGTATATGTGTGTATAACTTATTTTTTCTGTTCATCTATTGATGGACAATTGGGCTGCTTCCATAATTAGGCTATTATAAATAATGCCTCAGTAAACATAGGGGTACATGTATCTTTTCAAATTACTGTTTTTGTATTCTTTGGGTAAATACCTAGTAGTGGAATTACTGGACCACATGGTAATTCTATCTGTAATTTTTCGAGGTAGCTCCATAATGCTTTCCACAATGGCTGCACCTCTTTGCATTCCTGTCAACAGAGCAAGAGTGTTCCTTTTTCTCCACATCCTTGCCAACACTTGTTGTTTCTTGTGTTTTTAATTTTAGCCATTCTGACAGATGTGAGTGCTATCTAATTATAGTTTTGATTTGCATTTCTCTGAAGATGACTGATGTCCAGCATCCTTTCACATATCTGTTGTTTATATATATGTCTTCTTTGGAGAAATGTATGTTTATGTCTTCTGCCTATTTTTAATCAGGCTTTTTTTTTTTTTTTTTTTGGTGTTGAGTTGTGTTAGTTCTTTATACATTTTGGATACTAACCTTTCATTGGGTATATCATTTGCACATATCTTCTATTATTTAGTAGGTTGTCTTTTAGCTTTGTTGGTTGGTTCCTTTGCTGTGAAGAAGCTTTTTATTTTGATGTTCTCCCAATAGTTTGTTATTGCTCTTGTTTCCTTTGCCTCAGGAGGAATAGCTAGAAAAATGTTGCTATGGTCAATGTCAGAGAAATTACTTCCTGTGCTGTCTTCTAGGATTTCTTTATGGTTTCAGGTCTCACATTGCAGTTTTTAATCCATTTTGAGTTTATTTTTGTGTATGGTGTAAGAAAGCAGTCTGGTTTCATTCTTTTGCATGTAGCTCTCCAGTTTCCCAATACCATTTATTGAAGAGACTGACTTTTTCCCATTGTGTGTTCTTGTCTCATTTGTTGTAGATTTACTTCTGGGCTCTCTATGCTGTTCCATTGCTCTCTATGTCGGTTTTTGTGTCAGTACCACAGTGGTTTGATTATTATAGCTTTGTAGTGAATCTTGAAATCTGGAATGGTGATACCTCCAGCTTCGTTCTTCTCTCTCAAGATTGCTTTGGCTATTTGGGGTCTTCTGTGGTTCCCTACAAATATTAGGATTGTTTGTTCTAGTTCTGTGAAAAATGCTGTTGGTGTATTGTTAGGGATTAAATTAAGGCTGTAGATTGGTTTCGGTAGTGTGGGACATTTTAACAATGTTTGTTCTTCTAGCCCATGAGCATGGAATGTCTTTCCACTGTCTTGAATTTCTTTCATCACTGTTTCATAGTTTTCAGAGTACAGGTCTTTCACCTCTTCTGTTACCTTTATTCCTAGGTTTTATTTTTGCTACAATTGTAAATGGGACTGTTTTCTTAATTTCTCTTTCTGCTCCTCCATTATTAGTATACAGAAATGCAATGGATTTCTGTATATTGATTTTGTATCCTGTGATCTTACTGAATTCATTTATCACTTCTAGTAGTTTCTGGATGGAGTCTTTGGGGATTTCTGTATATAGTGCCATGTCATCCTCAAGTACTGAAAGTTTAATTTCTTCTTTACCAATTGGGATGCATTTTTTCACCCTAAATGCTGTGGCTAGGACTTCCAGTACTATGTTGGATAAAAGTAGTGAGAGAGGACATCTTTGTTTTATTCCTGATGTTGGGGGGAAAGCTTTCAGTTTTTCCACCATTGAGTATGATGTTAGTTATGGGTTTTTCATATATGGTTTTTTTAAAAAAGATTTTTAAAAAAATTATTTATTTGAGAGAGAGCATGAGCGGGCAGAGGGGGCAGAGGGAGAGGGAGAAGCAGGCTCTTCACTAAGCAGGGAACCTGATGTGGGGCTCAATCCCAAGACCCTGAGATCATGACCTGAGCTGAAGGCAGATGCTTAGCCAACTGAGCCACCCAGGTGCCCCACATATATGGTCTTTATTAAGTTGGGTTACATTCCCTCTAAACCTGCTTTATTGAGGGTTGTTTTTTTTTTTTAATCATGAATGGATGTTGTATTTTTTCAAATGCTGTTTTTGCATCTGTTGAAATGGTCATATAGTTTTTATCCTTCTTCTTGCTGATGTGATATATCATGTTGATTGATTTGGGAATACTGAACCGTCCTTGGAGATGCCTTTCTCACAGGCATGAAACATTTGCAAACTCCAATGGTTATAGTTCCTTCAGGTCTGAGAATATCCTTGATGTTTGTACTTACTTTGTTTATTTTATAATCTGTAGAGAGGAATAACTGAACATTTATCCTGTATCCTTTATGTAAATGATAATATAATGTGTTTAAAGGCATCAAATCAGTAGTTAAAAAACAAAGTTTATTGTAAGATAAAGAACAGAGTTCAATCGAGCCCCGCATCGGGCTCTTTGCTCAACGGGGAGCCTGCTTCCTCCTCTCTCTCTCTCTCTGCCTGCCTCTCTGCCTACTTGTGATCTCTGTCTGTAACAAATAAATAAAGAAAATCTTAAAAAAAAAAAAAAAGAACAGAGTTCAGTTGTAGGTGTGCATGACTTAAGATTTTTAGAGTTGGCAAACAAAAATGCTAATGCAAATTTTGTTGTTGTTGATTAAGTGCATAAAAATCCATGGTCAGTAGAGCAGAGCTAATGTAGAAAAGATTTCAGAGGCTTTAAATTGGAGCTTGAAAGGAGGGAAAGAAATATTTCCATTGCTTAAGAGTTTGAAAAAAGTTAGTTTAAAAAGGGAAACATGGCACAAATAAAACTTCAAAGAGTAGAACAAGCAAATTGGCAGGGTGGTAGGTTTTATTCAATAGATATTTACTGAGTCCTGGCTGTGTGCTTACATTCTAGGCACTTGGAATATCTCAGTGAACAAAACAGAAAAATGAGTACCCTTGTGGAACTGATATTCTAGGAGTGTGTGTGTGTGTGTGTGTGTGTGTGTGTATGCAGGGTGGGAGAAAACAGAAAATAAAGGAATAGGTAAACATCAGAAGCTGGCTAGTATTTTAGAGAAAAGAAAAAGTAGCTGGTAGAAAGAGGTCTGGAGTACTAGAGAGAGGTGGTTAAAATTTTCAACAGGTGTTCAGGGCTGGCCTCAGTAAGAAGCGAATACTTGAAAGAAGTAAGGGAACTCTGTGGCTGTCTGAGGGAAGAACATTCTACAAAGCGAGAGGCACCAGTGCAAAGAATCCAAGGGAGGAACATGCCTGATCTGTTTGAGGGAAAGCTAGATGATCGGAACAGGTTGAAAAATGGGGAGAGGGGCGCCTGGGTGGCTCAGTGGGTTAAAGCCTCTGCTTTCAGCTCAGGTCATGATCCCAGGGTCCTGGGATCGAGCCCCACATCGGGCTCTCTGCTCAGCGGGGAGCCTGCTTCCTCCTCTCTCTCTGCCTGCCTCTCTGCCTACTTGTGATCTCTCTCTGTCGAATAAATAAATAAAATCTTTAAAAAAAAAAAAAAAGAAAAATGGGGAGAAGTTATCTGAGTGACATGGGTAGGCACTGCAGAGTGAAGAGAGAAGGTAGGCACTGCAGAGAGAACCAGAAGAATGAAATGATAAGACTGCTGTTTAAAAAGAATCCCCTTGGGGCACCTGGGTGGCTCAGTGGGTTAAGCCTCTGCCTTCAGCTCAGGTCATAATCTCGGGGTCCTGGGATCGAACCCCGCATTGGGCTCTCTGCTCAGCAGGGAGCCTGCTTCCTCCTCTCTCTCTGCCTGCCTCTCTGCCTACTTGTGATCTCTGTCTGTCAAATAAATAAAATCTTTTTTTTTTTTTAAAGATTTTATTTATTTGAGAGAGAGAGAGAGTGAGCATGAGAGGGAAAAGGTCAGAGGGAGAAGCAGACTCTCCGCAGAGCTGGAAGCCCGATGTGGGACTCGCTCCTGGGACTCCAGGATCATGACCTGAGCTGAAGGCAGTTGCTTAATCAACTGAGCCACCCAGGTGCCCAAATAAATAAAATCTTAAAAAAAAAAAAAAAAGAATCCCCTTGGCTCTCTAGGAGGTAAGGATAGAAGCAGAGAGACCATTTAGGATCCCACTGGGGTAACCCAGGTAAGAAATGACGGAGCCTGGATCAGGGTAGTAGCTTTGAAAAATGATGTAATGGACTGAATTCTGGTTATGGTGTTTTCTTGATAGCTTTTCTTGGAGCCAGTAGGATTTCTGATGGATTTAATATAGGGCGTGGGAGTCAAGTGTGACACTGAGACTTAGCTTGAGCAGCTGGGAGGATGGAGTCGTTATCAACTGAAAATAGGAAGCCTGTAGGGTTTGTACATTTTTGGGGTGGGGCAGGGAGAAATTGGGTGTTCAGTTTGGGATATGTAAATTTGAGATGTCTGTTTGATCTCCAAATGGGGATATTAAATAGGCAGTTGTGTATGTAAGTCTGGAGCTCAGGAGAGAGTTTGAGCTGAAAATAGAAATTTGAGTCACTGGCATACAGAGACTGGATAAGCTCTCCAAGGGTGGAAGCATTGATATAAAAGAAAACCAAACACTAAGCCCTGGGATCTTTCACTATTAAGAGAAGAATCCAGAGAAAGGGACTGGGAGGGAGGAAGCAGGGAGGTAGAAGGAACAGTAATGGGATTTGCTTGGCTGTCGTGGAGGATCACCCTTCTTTTGAGACAGGGACAAAGGATACGTTGGTAAAAGGTCTTGAAGACCAAGCATGGAATCTAGGTTTCTTGGATGCTGAAAGTGAGGTACAAATTGATACAAGAATTGCCTAAAATGATTCATAACAAATCTGTCCTTCTAATGCTAGTTCCTCAATTCAGTTAGCATCTTTGTGGTTGAGAAAAAATTTTTGATAAGCAATGTTTAGTGATAGGCACCTCACTCTATCATGGAATTTCGTATAAGAGGCTGTTTCGTTCTGAGTTGTTGAGAATAACAAATTCTTCATCTACTTGTGTGTGTGTGTGTGCGTGTGCATGCACATACGTGTACACTTCCGATCAGTGGCATTTCAAAGAAACTTCCACAGAGCCACTGAAGCCAGTAGGTCAGCCTTACTATCTGAAAACTTAGTTTTCCTCACAAGCTTGATAAAGGAGAAGTTGCAGGCTTGAAAGCCAGACTCGAGGATGGAGATTTCTGAATCTTGGTTCTGGCATCATATTCTTTAGTTTTTCCTTTTTAAAAAAATTTTTAAAAAATCTGTTTATTTGACAGAAATCACAAGCAGGCAGAGAGAGGCAGGGAAGCAGGCTGAGCAGAGAGCCCAATTCGGGGCTCAATCCCAGAACCCTGGGATCATGACCTGAGCCAAAGGTAGAGGCCTTAACTCACTGAGCCACCCAGGTGCCCCGGTTCTTTTTTAAAAGATCTTATTTATTTATTTGAGAGAGATAGAGAGAGAGGGAGCACAAGCAGGGGAGAGGGAGAAGCAGGCTCCCTGCCAAGCAGGAAGCCTGACTCAGGGCTCCATCCCAGGACCCTGGGATCATGACCTGAGCCAAAGGCAGATGCTTAATGGATTGAGCCACCCAGGTGCCCCTCTATTTTTTCTGAGATAATCAGTCTTGCTTGTTGACCTCTAACATGGGGGCTTGGGTTTCCCTTTTGCAGTATAGGTTCTGAAATTGAAGAACAGTAGATTCCCAAGGAGGCTGAAATAATATCTTTGGAACCTGAAGTGTGATGTAAAAATATACTAGAGAGAAAGATGTGGAAATTCAATGAGATTCCACAAAACAGGTGAAGAATGAGAGGTAGTGGTTCGGCATCTCCTATGACATACAGATCCCAGGTGTGTCATCCCTAACTTGGGAAAAAACTTGAGCATTGTGCAGAATTTTCATGGATTTTTTGTTTATGACTATTGGGTAATTGCTGACTAAATTGGTGCTTCAAAGAAATAACAAAGTGTTGGCATTTCATAGCCTTTGAAACTCGCTTTAAGACATTTGGTAGGGGGAGGGGCGTTTGGGTGACTCAGTTGGTTAAGCACCTGACTCTTGATTTTGGCCCAGGTCGTGATCTCAGGGTTGTGAGACTGAGCTCTGTGTTGGGGTTCGTGTTCAGTGGGGTGTCTGCTTGAGATTCTCTCTGCCCCTCCCCCTCCTCAATCAGCACCCATGAGAATGTGCAAATGCACTCATTCTCTGTCTCTCTCTCTCAAAAAAAAAAAATGCTTTTTTTTTTTGTTGTTGTTCCATTTTCTGTGTTGCCTTTTTGATCTAAACTCTCAAACTCTTTGGGAACTGTAGCAGGAAATTTAGATTTAACCTCAAGAGTCAATGTTTTGTCTTGTGTCTCCTCTAATATAATACAGATGTTGGGATGGCTATATTTTACTTGAATGCTTATTGAATTTCTTCCTTACTCCTTTCTCTTTTTAATGGGAAACAGTCTGACTATAGTCCTCATTAAACTCAGAGAATCCAAATTGTAATCTTGAGAATGTACATGGAGAGAAGATACATTCAGGCTATTTACTTAGATTACAAACCCTCAAATTGCTTTAGTATTTGAGGAAAAAAATCCTCCCATCCAAGAAAAAGGCTCTGAAAAAAAATATTAAAGATTAGAAAAGTATTATTTTAAGGTCTGAAAAAGTGGATCTCCAGAATGTTCTGTCTTGACCAAAATGAATATCAGTTCATTACCTGGGCAGTCTGTAATATGGCTGAGAGGTCACTTTCTAACACTCTGTTTTCTAACGTTATAATGCCTAGATTTTCTATGTAGAAAGCTAAATTGCACTATTTTAGGGAATTGTACAAACCATCCCAATATGTCAGCAATTTTGAGACGGCTACTTCAGCTCTGTGCTACACATACTCTCTCTCGATCAGCCGGTCAGAGAAAGACCCAGTGTGTCCAGGGACTCTGAGATATAAACAACAACATCTGGCTCCTTTGGCCAAAGTGCCACATTTATTTACTGGTGCTCAACCAGCAACCTGATTTTTTTTTCCAGGTCGGTGTCAAATTTATTTAAGAGTTAAAACCACTGCATAATGTAGATGGGTAATACGAGCTTATTCCTATGGTTTAGGTACCAATTCTTTGTTGGCTCTGTGACCTGATCTGCTTCAACTAGTCTAAACATATGTGTCATGATTTTTGTATCTTCTTTTGATTTACTCGGTTACAGGCTTTCTTGTTGACTTGTGTTCCAGGGGAAAATAAACATGTATCTGCATCCTCAGACCACTCCCTGATTTGTTTACTCTGACAGTTACAGCTAATCATGAAATAGAGTTGTCTAAAGTGGAGTAGTGGCCTCTTCTGGGGTGTAGTGAGCTCTTGGCCAATGTAGTCAGGTGGCAGACATGACTCTGGCATGTAGCCAGATAGCTATATGGTGAGGATCTTATGTAGAGACTCATGTTCTGAATGAGCAGTAGGTCTAGATGACTTCCATATCCCTTCTCACTCCTAGGTGTTTTGATCGATTCATTTGATTCAGTGCTGTCAGGACTGAGTGTCTGGGTGGGGAAGGGGGCTTGGTTATAAATGAGCCATGTGGATCCTGTTCACATCTGGTCCATCTTGTGCCAGTGAACCTGCTAATAATTACATGTGTGCACTTGGCCGTGGTATGTAGAACCAGCATTCTGTGGGAGGAACATTTAAAATAATTTATTGTTTTGGCATTGACATTTGCTTTGAAATTTAAATTTCTATCATGTGCTCATTAGGAATGCTGGGCATCTGGTTTAAAAACACCCAGACAACCTGTGTTAGCTGGTACTTCTCAAATAACATATATAGAAGTCTTAATAACAACAGCAGTTACTATGTTAGTCATACGACATCGCTGCAGGCAGCAGTTTTGTGTATCTGGTCAAGAACGATATCATTTTTTTTTTTTAAAGATTTTATTTATTTATTTGACAGAGAACACAAGTAGGCAGAGAGGCAGGCAGAGAGAGAGGAGGAAGCAGGCTCCCTGCTGAGCAGAGAGCCCGATGCGGGACTCGATCCCAGGACCCTGAGATCATGACCTGAGCCGAAGGCAGCGGCTTAACCCACTGAGCCACCCAGGCGCCCAAGAACGATATCATTTTTGAATAAGATAGTAAAATATGTGTGCTGTTATCCCTGTGGTCCACCTCATCGTTGTGAATTATGACAAATATTCGCTTATAAATGCCCCTTCCTGCCTTCCCATCCAGCCCTGTGTTGCTGGCTTTTCTGCAGACTTTGAATAATGTTAAACCCAAGAAGGTACATTAGGAGGCACCAGAGAAAGAGTAAGGAGAGGGTCGTATGGATTGATATGGGTTGGAAATTCAGCTGTGAGACTCACTTGCTGTGTTTCATTGCTTCCAACTTCCTTTTTTAGATTCTTTAGGGGAAAAAACCCCCAAAAAACAAAAACAAAAACAAAAAAACCCTGGGCCTCATGAAAGCTGCTCAATGCATGTCCTGTGTGCAGAGAGGGACGTCCTTTCACGGGAGGGACCAGGGCTCCCAGCCGGACCTGGGGCATCAGTGGGAGCAAGGAGCATTGAAGGGATGAAAGGCGTGTTAGACCTTCTCTAGTCCTCTTCTGGCTTGTACCTGCTTCAGTGGTTGGCAGATCAAAGGCGGAAGGGGGTAGGGAGCAGCAGGGCCCTGGAACAAGAATGGGCTCAATGATGAGGGTCTTGCTGTTCTCGGAAGCTGGTATTTGGCTTAAGTAATTCTGTGTGGCAAAGACGAAAGCTTATTCAACTTCTGAGAGTTATGGGATGACTGCAAAGCCTTCTAGTAGGTATTTTTGTATTGTAGGGCAGATCCGAAGAAAACCCTGGAAAGAAAAAGTTAGTTTTCAGGAAGCTTTGCTTCCCTTTCGTATCTCCCTCCCTCTTGTTTCCCCCTCCTTACTCTGTGCGTGGTCTCACTCCAGCGGACATGGTGACCAGGCAGCCCAGCCTGTTGCTATTCGTGTCTGCTGTTGCCTTCTCTAGTGTGACTCTCAGGGTCTCAAGTCCTCACTGGTGTTATTTACCTGGTAGAGACTCTTCCATAGTGGAAGAGTCAAACTTGAACCAAACTTGCTTTGACAGATTCAGCCAGTGTATACGTTGCACATTCACCAGCCACCTACCTTTTGAAAGAGCTTCAGGTCTTTGGGCGCTGGGGATAGCTAACGTGATCGCAGAACTTGGGTGACACGGGAGGAAGCTCAGTGCCACTGGAGAAAGCCTGCAGTTAGAACCGATTCCTGTCCAAAACATTCCACCTGACAGGCGTGGAGTGGTAACAGATTAGGTTCCTGGGGCTGGAGATGGGTTTGGAGGAAGGGCAGGCTGGCCTGGCCCTTGGACTAGAGAGCAGAGCCATGGGAGATTGAATGACAGCGTTTGGGCCAAAGCTCAAGGGGGACACGAGGCTAGTGGAGGGAGCAAGCCGGAGCAGAGAGAGAGAAACTGAGAATGTGGTGGTGGCAAGGAAGCTGAGGCCACTATACCCAGGGATGAGGACACAAGGGCAGGAGGCACAACACTACAGGTCCCTGGTTGGGGTCCAGCAGATCTAGTTCACTGGAGAGCTGTCCAGCTGTGACCAGCTTGCTTACTTTACCGTGAAAACATCTTAAGGTAAAAGCACTGTGCAAAAGATCAGATCACTGGCTCCCCTAACCTTGTATCCTAAGGATCCCTGAGCTTATAGATCTGATTGCTCTGGCTTCGGAAGAAGAGAGCTCAAGAAAACAGCTAGGCTATCCTAAGAGAAGCTGGGGATATCTGACTGCACTGTTCTAGCTTCTGTCAGCAATCCAGTAAGTAGCAAACCTCCTGGTAGTCTCAGGCACTGTCAGGGTTAAAGGAAAATGCTGGAGAAAAGGTAGGAAACTTTGGCCCTTTAAAACCGGTTTGAAGCTTTACACTCTGGCAGCTGAAGAGGTATTGATTCTGCGTTCCCTGTTTTCTGCTTTTCCTATTCGGCCCGTGATATAATGCGTTTAATGTATGTCTCCTCTTTAACTTTGGTGTGGTCCTTTGGATATTAGGAAGTTGACAGTGAAGAGGACAGAGGCATCTTAGTGGAGTAAATCATTCGGTGGTCTTGGTTTCCAGTTTCATTTCATTAAATGGTGGTTTGCTCCTTTTAATTTGTAATACAAAGAAGCCATTGAAATGGGGGAATATTTTCATGTTCTCCTATCAGAGCCAAATGAGCAAAGCACTAAAGAATAGGAGTTGAAATGGTTTCCAAGTCAGAAAAGCCACATATCTCTAGAATTTTCTCATTCTGGTTCCTATTTATATTTTCTGTGGAGGCTGAGTGGTGGTTGTCATAGTAATGCCTTCTTACATATGAAGCTCGGATGCTTGGATTTTTATTATTCGCGTCCCTTTTCAAGATCTAGTCAAGTCTAAATACTTCCTTTTAAATAATATCTGACTAGATGTGGTCTTTTAACCTTCACCTTATTATTCTAATATTTTTTGACCTCTGAATTATGCGATTTCTGAGGATTGTATTTTGGGTGGATCAGAAAACGGTCGTTTGAACAGGGTGGTTTGATGAAATCCTGGAAGTCCGGCGCCCCCCCTCCTTCCCTTTGCCTTTAGGGCCTGCAGGGGCTCTGAGGTCATTGGCTGTTTCCATCGGGACTACACGAGGTCTTCGTGGCTGACATACCAGAAGCCTTTGCGGGATTAGTTCCTCCTTTCTTTCTCTCACCCTCTTTATTTCCTTTCTTTTGTATTTAGGTTTTTTTCACTAAGTTTTCATGTATTGTTTGGACCCCACTACTCTGCTAAATTTGTCTGAAGCAATGACCCGATTCTTGTCAAATCTGTTCGTGTCTCAGCATTTAGCATTTGTGTCTTTCCTGGGCTTGGTTGGGCAGTCATTCCTCCTCGAAGCTGTTCCCTTTCGTTCTGTTCTGTTCTCCGCCCCCCCCCCCCCTTTTTTGGTCCTTTCTTTCATCTTCCCACCCATCCATTGGGGATGTCCTGCCGAGATTCTGTCCAGGCCCTGCACTGTGCTGGTCTCTAAGTGAGGCTTTCCCAGCATTTCCCGGACTCTGCTTTAATTCCTATTCCAAGTGGAGCCCCTCACCTCCAGATCTGCCTTGAACAGCTCCATGTTCCACATGCACTTCCTCGACAGGACGGGCTTACTCACTCTCTGGATGCCACCTGTCACCAGAGAGGCCTGAGCCTCAAATCCTTGTCACTGGCCTGGCTGCTCACACCCGCCGTTCTCTGTGTCCTGGTAGAGATCGAGACAGCACAGGGCGTCTCCGCTTGCAGGATCTGCTGGCTCGCACTGGCTTCCTACCTTGTCCCTCAATTCCAGTCTGGCTAATTTTGACCACCAGAGGCTCTCCTGCTGGTTGCCTAGCCTGACTGAGAACCTTTGAATCTTTGGCTCTCATTTCTTTTTCACGTTCTACACCTAGTTTCTTACGAATGATTGCCGCTAATTCACAACAATTTTTTTGGTCCCAGCCCTCTCTTTTTACCGTGACGCCAAGGAGCTTAGAGAGCTTCTTTGCCCTCTTTATTAGTAACCACACAGAAAAGCCAGCACCTGGGACGCCTGGGTGGCTCAGTGGGTTAAAACCTCCGTCTCCAGCTCAGGTCATGATCCCAGGGTCCTGGGATTGAGCCCTCGCATTGGGCTCTCTGCTCAGAAGGGAGCCTGCTTCCCCATCTCTCTCTCTGCCTGCCTTTCTGCCTACTTGTGATCTGTCAAATAAATAAATAAAATCTTAAAAAAAAAAAAAAAAAGCCAGCACCTGATTTGCAGACTTGAATGCCGATCCCAGGTTAAAAACCATGGGTCTGGAGCAGTGGTTCTTAGGCTGTATAGTCTCAGACCCTATCTAGACTCTTATTTAGACCCTTTTGAAGTTTTATTTATATGGGCTGTAGTTATTAATATTTGTCATGGTAGAAATTAAAATTGGGAAATTAAAAACATTCTTCTTAAAAAACAGTGAGTTCATTATATATGAACCTAGCATATTTTTATGAAAAATAACTGTTTTAAAACAAAAACTCTCAGAAGAGTAATATTATTTTACATTTCTGTAATTTTTTTTTTTAAGATTTTATTTATTCATTTGCTAGAGAGAGAGAGAGAACAAGCAGGGGGGAGCAGTAGGCAGAGTAGAGTGGGAGAAGCAGGCTCCCTGTTCAGCAGGAACTTGATCCCAGGACCCTGGGATCATGACCCGAGCCAAAGGCAACCGCTTAATGAACTGAGCCACCTGGGCGTCCCTCATTTCTGTAAATTTTTTTTAAGGTCTGGCTAAATAGAAGAGAATTGGGTTCATAGATCTGCTTCTGCATTTGTCTGCTGTGATATCGTATGTCATGTAACCTGTGGAAAGATCCACTGTTCACTGGTGCAAGAATGAGAGGAAAAAAGGCAAATAATGCCTTAGTATCGTTAGGAAAATGACTTCGATTTTGAGGACTCCCTTAAAGGGTTTTGGGGTCTCCAAAGGTCCCCTGACCACATTCTAGAGCATCAGTGGTCTAGAGGGTTGCTAAGTCATTTTCTAACTCAACATTTTATTTATTTATTTATTTTTTTTAGAGATTTTATTTGTCAGAGAGCGCGCGAGAGCGCAAGGAGGGGGAACAGCAGGCAGAGGGGGAAGCAGGGCCCCATGTGGGACTCGATCCCAGGACTCCAGGACCATGACCTGAGCTGAAGGCAGACCCTTAACCGACTGAGCCACCCAGGCGTCCCTCAACATTTTATCCTTGTTCCTGATCTTTCAATTTTGGTTTTGAAGTTTATATTAGGCAAGTTCAAAATTAAACACAATCATGTAGTCAGAATCTAATATTTACCAATGACATTCAGTCTCCAAGGCTTGAAAACACATCCTATGATAAAGTGGTAGCTTTTTAAAAATCATGATGTCAAAAAAAATGAAATAAAAATCATGATGTTCAACTTTCATGCTCCTGAATATCAGGCCATGCTTCATCGTTCTCTCCAGTTCTGTATTCTCATCTCTCTAGTTCTGGTCACATGGACTATAATGTTCTTTAGTAGAAAATTAAAATTTGGGGCACCTGCATGGCTCAGTCATTAGGTGTCTGCCTTCAGCTCAGGTCATGATCCCAGGGTCCTGGCATCGAGCCCCACATCGGGCTCCCTGCTCAGCAGAAAGCCTGCTTCTCCCTCTCCCATTCCCCCTGCTTGTGTTCCCTCTCTCGCCGTGTCTCTATCGAATAAATAAATAAATAAAATCTTAAAAAAAAAAGTTAAATTTCTGTTGCTTGTGTTATTGGAGAGCAAGATGGATATATAGGAAATAACTCTAAACTCCATTATTGTACTTTGCTTTTCCTTTATTTGGTAGACATACTGTGTTTCTCTAGGTGCTCAAAATCCTAGATGCTGAGGGTATTAAATTCGTAGATAAAATGGTCCCATCCCTGAAATCACACCATAGTATGAACAGCAGCCTAAACACCAGGAATCACAATATACCGTGTTAACAGAGAACTCCTTTAAGAGAAACCTGCGCTGATACAGTGCAAGGTGACCAATGATCTCCAGTCCCCGTTCTGCCCAAAGAGACCACTGAGAACATGTAAGGTCCGAAGATTTTGGATCTTACGTATTGAGCAGAAAGCATATCTCTTCCCATTAACTCTGAACATTTTTATTCTTCTTGGGACTGAACATAAACCAGAAGAGCTGCTAGTCGGGGGGTGGCCTGTGGGGGGAGGAGGCAGGCACTTAGAGCCAGGAGGAAAATGGCGGTGATGGGGGTCTGAAGATGAGCGGTTGTGTGCGTACTGGCTCTGGATAGCAGCCTCTCTGGGGAGCAGAGAGTATCTTCTCTTACACACACCTGAGTTCAGGTGCGGATTGAGAGAAATAATACCACTGCTACCACCACAGTTCCTCATTCTGTTAGTCGCAGTGGCCAACAAATGTACCGAGTTCTCATTGTGTCCCAGGCACAGTGCTAAGCGGTTTGCGTGCATATCTGTAACTATTACTGCTTGAGGACCTGTGATGTACTAGACCGTGGGCATCTAACAGGGCCACTCTTGCTATCCCTGTTCCAGATAAGCAAACTGAGTAAGTTTTGGCAAACTGCCTGACAGCATGTGCACTGCCAGGTTGGGTCTTTCTGCATCGTGCTGATGATAAGTCACTGAGCACACCTGGACCAGTCAAAGGACAGACCATCTGCGGGCTCATTGCCTTTGCTGTGGTTTTCTTCATCAGAGGTGGCAAAAGTAGAATGTGCGGTGTGGTCTCCTCATGCCACTGGGAGCTAGTGTCTTGGTGAGGGTGGCTGTGGCTAGGGTTCTTCCCTGGATATTCGGAAGTTGGGAATACAGAAAAAAATACAGAAAAAAATACAGAAAAAAATAGCCAGTGTGATTTTTATGATGAAAGTGAAGGGCATGTCCAGTAAAATATGTTTTTAAAATTATCCCTGAGCTGTTTTTAAAATCACAACCAATAAAGAAATCTATCCAAAGGAAGGAAGGAAGTGTTTCCCATAAACTACACTTTGGAAATAGACCAGGTTTTTTTTTTTTTTTTTTTTTTTTGGCTTTGGGAGAAGGAAGTTTGGGGGAGAGAGCAGGGCAGGAGGAAGAGGAAGTTTTTATAGATAACAGTGACTTGTAATGAGCCTCCTTTAGCCAGAGCCGGCTCCCTGGGTACCCGCCATGTTTTGTGTCTTCCTTCACGGAGCAGCCGCCAGCCTTCTGGAAAGCCTGGAGGCTTTGACACTTGTCCTGTTTACTGTGTCAAAAGCTGAGTCTTGTTCACTGCAGAGGGTGTGGTGAATATATGATCTTTTCTTCCTTCTTAGGAATGAAAGAAAAAGTTCCAGAAAGAGGGTGGAGGCCATGTCCCTGTTGCGGACGGGGGCGTCTGTGAAAGTTGGCTAGCTGTCATATGTAAAGGGTGACTTGTATTTTCCGCAGGCTCAGCTGCCCGGGGAGGAATAACCTAAGGGACAGCAGGTTGGGTAGATGTCCCCATTGGTTGGAAAACTTTGAGAACCTTGGTACAAGCATAGTAGTTTGTGTTGACAATTCACTTCGGACCTGTCTGTGTTTACTCTTACTTCATTGGTTTAGGAAGTGACCTCAGGTCAAGTGAGTGAGGAAAAAATAGCTGAAATTAAGTCAAAGTACCTATGAAAGTGATATTTCAATTCAAACAAATTGTAAGCACCAACGCTGTTCTAAAATCAGTTTGATTTCTTGTTGGACAGTTTATAAGGCAGGAAAGCCGTTGAGCCTCGGGAAGGGCCATGTCTGGATGGTGTTGGCTGGCCATCAGAATTTTGAAGAACCAGAAGGGATCTCAAAGATCATGTAGATCATGCTCTCATTTTATATTTTTATTTTATGAAACTCAACAAAGCGATGTGCCGAATTATTTTAGAGCAGTTATAATGAGTGTGCGATGGAGATCTCATTCTCTCTGCATGAGGTGTGCATGGAGCACACCTCATGTCCCTCACTATTAACTCCATCATACCAGTTTTTTGTTGCCGTGTCATGAACAGCCCTACACTTAGTGAGTTACACTAGCTTGTTGTTTCGGTGGTTCTAGGGAATGGCTGGGCAGCTCTTGCTTGGGGTCTCTCCATGGTCGTGTGGGTGCCCAGAAGGTTCAGAGGGGCTGGACATCCAGGATGCTTTGTCACACACACAGCTGCCGGTGGGGCTGGCTTTTTGGCTTGAAGCTCAGCTGGGCTTGGACCAGCTTGTCTTGAAGGTCTCTTCTGACTGTGCACTTGGGCAAGTTATTCCCTCTCAAAGAGACTCACTTCATGAGAATGTCTTAGGTTGCAAGGAGGACATTCATTTAAGTGGCTTCTCTGACTTTAAGATTACGTAACACATCATATCAACCAAACTGACCTACTGGATTTCAAGGATAAAAACAACTGGTGGGTGTTCAGGGTTCAAGAAAGCAGCCGATGTGTGTGGATCTTAGCTAAAATGTTATTCCCTGGTTCTTGCTTGAGTGTCTATTTTCTTTTCCTTTTGCTTCTTCATTCTTCTGTTTCAGAACAGCTGCTTTATGTATAACATCTGCTTTGCTGTGATCTCTCCTCAGGGTTCCCTTCATTCTTCATCTAAGTCTAGTTTGCTCGGCTCAGTCCTCAGTCCTTAGTACAAATACCAGAGACAGGTGGGCTCCGCTTGTGGAGTCATGCTGTGTGATTACTGGCCACCCCAGATTGATTGTCCCTGGGTTGGCTGTCCACTCTGGACCATCAGCTGTGGCTGGGTAGGGGTGGGGTGGTGGGATGGTGGCGGGATCTTAGCATATAACCTAGGACTGCCTAGGGCTACTCCTTCTGCAGGTGTGATGGGAGCCATGGGCAGTATTGAAATAAATGTCTAGCACCAGGGCATGGTAGTATTATACTACCTATATCACCCACTAAGAATAGCTACTATTTATTAAAAATCTATGTACAAGGGACTTTATACATGTTATCTCATTTATTCTTCAAAATGTCTTTGAGAGGTAGATTTATTTTTTATTATTTTTTAAAAAGATTATTCATTTACTTGATAGACAGTGAGAGAGGGAACACAAGCGGGGAAGTGGGAGAGGGAGAAGCAGGCTTCCTGCTGAGCAGGGAGCCCGATGTGCGGCTTGATCCCAGGACCCCAAGATCATGACCTGAGCCAAAGGCAGATGCTGAAGGACTGAGCCACCCAGGCTCCCCTGCAAGGTAGGTTTAATCTACATATTCAGATGAGGAAATGGAGGTTAAGGAATAATATGCAATTTGCTTAAAATCACACAGCTAGAAGTTACATGGCTGAGATTTGGCTCCAGGTCAGTGAATTTTCAAAGCCTAGTCTCATTTTCCTCTACATTGTTGTTTGTTTGTTTTGTTTATTTTAATCTTAACTGTATGTAGTTAACATACAATGTTACTAGTTTCCACTACAGTATTCAGCATACTATAGTGATTCAGCAGTTCGATGTGTGATGTGTCAATCAGTGGACTCTTAACCCTTCACCTACTTCACCTCCCAGCCCCTCTGGTAATCACCAGTTTGTTCTCTATAGTTAAGAATCTGTTTTTTGGTTTGTCTTTTTTTTGCCTTGCTCATTTTTGTTTCTTAAATTCCACCTACGAGTGAAATCATACGGTATTTGTGTTTCTCTGACTGACTTATTTCACTTAGCATTTATACTCTGTAGCTCTGTCCATGTTGTTGCAAATGGCAATATTTCATTCTTTTTTTATGACTGAATAATATTGTGTGTGTGTGTGTGTGTATAACACTTCTTTACCCATTCATCTATTGATGGACACTTGGGCTGCTTCTGTATATATACCCAGTAGTGCAATTACTGGGTCATAATATGTTAGTTCTACTTTTAACTTTGTGAGGAACCTCCCTACTGTTTTTTACATTGGCTGCCTTCCCATCAACAGTGCAGGCGGGTTCCTTTTTCTCCACATCTTTGCCAACACTTGTTTCTGTAGCCATTCTGACAGAATGAGGTAAGATCTAATTGTAGTTTTGATTTGCATTTCCCTGATGATGAATCACGTGGAGAATTTTTTCATGTATCTGTTGGCTATCTGTATGTCTTCTTCAGAAAGGTCTCATGTCTTCTGCCCATTTTGAAATGGATTATTCGTTTTTTTGGTGTTGGGTAGTATAAGTTCTTCATATATTCTGAGTAGTAACACTTTTTCAGATATGTCATTTACAAACACCTTCTCCCATTTGGTAGGTTGTCTTTTAGTTTTCTTGGTGGTTTTCTTTGCTGTGCACAAGCTTTTTATTTTGATGTAGTCCCAATTGTTTATTTTTGCTTTTGTTTCCTTTGCCTCAGGAGACATAGCTAGAAAAATGTTGCTATGGCCAATGTCAGAGAAATTACTGCCTGTGCTTTTTCTATAATTTTTATGGTTCCAGGTCTCACATTGAGATCTTTAATCCACTTTGAGCTTATTTTTGTTTCTGGTGTAAGAAAGTGGTCTGGTTTCATTCTTTTGCGCGTAGCTTTCCAGTTTTCCCAACGCCATTTGTTGAAGAGACTGACTTTTTCCCATTGTATGTTCTTGTCTCCTTTGTTGTAGATTAACTGACCATATAAGCATGGGTTTACTTCTGGGGTCTCTATTCTTTTCCATTATCTCTGTGTCTGTTTTTGTGCCAGTACTATGCTGTTTGATCACTATAGCTTTATAGTACATCTTGAAATCTGGAATTTTGACACCTCTAGTTTTTTTCCTGTTAGAGATTGCTTTGGCTATTTGGGGTCTTCTGAGGGTTCTTACAAATCTTAGGATTAATTCTTCTAGTTATGTGAAAAATGCTGTTAATATGTTGATAGGGATTGCACTGAATCTGTAGATTGCTCTGGATAAATAGGGACATTTTGATAATATTTATTTCAGTCCATGAGCATGGAATATCTTTACATTTCTTTGTGTCATCTTCAGTTTCTTTCATTAATGTTTTATGGTTTTCAAAGTACAGGTCTTTCACCTCCTTGTTTGAATTCCTAGGAATTTTATTATTTTTGGTCCAATTGTTAGTGGGATTATTTCAATTTCTCTTTCTCCTGCTTTGTTATTGGTGTATTGAAATGCAATGGAATTCTGTATATTGATTTTGTATCCTGTGACCTTACTGAATTCATTTATCAGTTCTACTAGTTTCTTGATGGAATCTTTAGGTTTTCTGTACATAGTACTGTGTTATCTGCAAATAGTGAAAGTTTTACTTTTTCCTTACCAGTTGGGATGCTCTTTATTTATATTGTCTGACTGTTATGGCTAGGACTTCTGGTACTGGGTTGAATAAAAGTGGTGAGAGTGGATATCCTTGTCTTGTTCCTGATATTAAAGGAGAAGCTTTAAATTTTTCACCATTTGGTGTGATGTTAGTAGTGGGTTTTTCATATAAGGACTTTGTTATGTTGCGGTATGTTCCCTCTAAACTTAGCTATTTTGTTGAGGGTTTTTACTGTGAATGGATGTTTTACTTTCTCAAATCCCTTTTCTTAGATCTATTGAAAATAATCATATTTTAAATACTTTCTCATTGATGTGATGTTTCATGTTGATTTATTTGTGAATATTGAACCATACTTGTATTTTGAGAATAAATCTAACTTAAGCATCATGAATGCTTTTTGGGGGGGAGGGGAGAAGGAGATGGAGAGAGAATCCTGAGCAAGCTCCACATTCCGCATGAGCCCAATGGGGCTTGATCTCATGACTTTGAGATCATGACCTGGGCTGAAATCAAGAGTCAGACACTTCAACTGACTGAGCCACCCAGATGTCCCTGTTGGGAATTTTTCGATTACTGATTCAATTTCATTGCTGATAACTGGTCTGTTTAACTTTTCTGTTTCTTCTAGATTTAGTTTTGGGAGGTTGTATATTTCTAGGAATTCGTCCGTTTCTTCTAACTTCTTGAATTTGTTGGCATACAATTTCTCATAATATTGTATTGTAATCCTTTGTATTTCTGGGGTGTTTGTTATTTGTCCTCTTTCATTTTTGATTTTATTTATTTGGATCCTCTCCCCTCCACCCCCACCGAGTCTGGCTATAGGTTCATCAATTTTGTTGATCTTTTCAAAGAACTAGCTTCTGGATCTGTTCTTTTTGTTGTTGTTTCTATTTTGTTTATTTCTGCTCTAATTTTTATTATTCCTTTTCTTTTTTTTTTCAGATTTTATTTATTTATTTGACAGAGATCACAGGTAGGCAGAGAGGCAGGCAGAGAGAGATAGGAGGAAGCAGGCTCCCTGCTGAGCAGAGAACCCGATGCGAGGCATCCAAGGACTCTGAGATCATGACCCGAGCCGTAGGCAGAGGCTTTAACCCACTGAGCCACCCAGGCGCCCCTTATTTCCTTTCTTCTACTGGTTTTGGATTTTGTTTGATCTTCTTTTTCTAGCTCCCTTAGGCGTAAGTGTAGGTTGTTTCTTTGAGATTTGTCTTCTTAAGGTAGGCCTGTATTGCTAGAAACTTCCCTCTTAGATTTTGCTGTATCCCAAATATTTTGGACCATTGTGTTTTCATTTTCATTTGTCTCCATGTATTTTTTAATTTCCTCTTTGACTTCTTGGTTGATCCAGTCAATGTTTAGTAGCATATTATTTAGCCTCTGTGTTTGTGTCCTTTCCAAATTTTTTCTTGTGGTTGATCTCTAGTTTCATAGTGCTGTGGTCAGAAAAGTTGCATGGTATAACTTCCATCTTTTTTAATTTGTTGAGGCTTGTTTTGTGGCCTAATATGTGGTCTATTTGGAGAATGTTCCATGTGCATCTGAGAAGAGTGTGTATTCTGTTTTAGGCTGAAATGTTCTGGATATGTCTCTTAAATCCATTTGGTATGATGTGTCATTCAAAGCTACTGTTTCCTTGTTGATTTTGTTTGGATGATCTGTTCATAGATGTAAGTGGGGTGTTAAAGTCCTCTACTGTTACTGTATTACTATTGATTGCTTCCTTTCTGTTTGTTACTAACTGCCTTATGTGTTTGGGTGCTCCCATGTTTGGTGCATAAATATTTATAATTGTTACATCTTCGGGTTGGATTGTTTTCTTTATGATTCTATAATGTACCGCCTTTTTTTTTTTTCCCCACTTCCATTTGCATGATAAATGCTTTTCCATCCCTTCACTTTGAATCTGGTGTATCTTTAGGTCTGAAATGAGTCTTGTGGATATGGATGAGACTCATATGGATGAGTCTTATTATTATTATTATTTTTTACTTATTTCACCCTATTCTTTTGTGTGGAGCATGAGTCCATTTATGTTCAAACTGATTATTCATAAGTCTGTATTTATTGCCATTTTGTTCCTCGTTTTATGGTTGTTTTCATAGTTCTTGTTTGTTCCTTTCTTCCCTTGCTCTCTTCTCTCAAGATGAGCTGGCTTTCTTGAGTGATACACATGGATTCTTTTCTCTTTATTTTTTGCATATCTATTACTGGTGTGTGTGTGTGATTACCACTAGGTTTGTATAGAACATTTTCTGCATATAGCAGGCTGTTTTAAGTTGATGATTGCTTAAGTTTGAACCCATTCTTTACTCTTCTTCCCCCAGAATTCAGGCATATGGTGTCATAATTTACATCCTTCTATTTTGTGAGTCACTTGGCTGATTTTTTTAGTTATACTTATTTTTATAGCTTTTGTGCTTCCTACTTTCTTACTCTTACTTATGGTCTTTCCTTTCCACTCAAGCAGTTTTCTTTAACATTTTTTGTAGGACTAGTTGGTGGTCGTGGATTCATCTTTTGTTTGTTTGGGAAATCTACTCTGCCATCTTCCCAGTGATCTCTACTACAATGGTTATTTGTGCAACCATTTTGCAACCCGTTAATTGTTTCATATGGTGTCATACTTTATATACTTTTATTTTGTGAATGCCTTGACTGATTTTTATAGATACTTAATTTTCACAACTTTTGTGCCTCCTGGTTTCCTTATTCCTGCTTAGGGTCTTTCATTTCCACTCAGAGAACCCTGTTTACCATTTCTTATAAGACTTGTTGAGGGGTGATGAATTCCCTTAACTTCTGCTCATCTGGGAAATTATCTCATCTTCTGAATGATGGCCTTTCTGGATAGAGCATCCCACTGTAGCAGATTCAACCCCTCCAGCCAGGCCTGCCTTAGTCTTGGTGGTGGCCAGTGCCCTCCCACAGGGGACCAGTGTGCAAGCCCTGCTAGCACTGTGCACCCCTCCCACAAGCACACTTAGCTCTGTCTCCCCCAGTACACTGTCGGCTGGAGACCATCCAAAACTGTGCCACAGGCCTGGCAGTGTGCAAGCAGCCCCAACAGGGGCCAGCACCACTCCTACTGTCCTGGGAAGAGGGAAAGATAACCACATATACCAGTCAGACTGCAAACCCAGCAGCGGGCTGGGGGCAGACAGCTAATCTAATTGCAAGCCATGTCCACCCATGAAAGCTTCTCAGAGGACAACACAGGGAAAGCACCCCACCATTGGATGCTAATGCATTTCTGGCAAATACCTGGTCTCACCAACTCAAGCCCAAGGCAGCTCCAGATTTGACCACTTGCACAGTGGGACTAAACCCTGCCTGCAACAGGCCAAGAGAGCTACTTCAGAAGACAGGATGAAGGAAAAGGTGGCTCAGTAACAACCATTGGGCATGCAACACATGTAGAAGACAGCCCTGAAGTGCCAGGTTCTGGAGAACAGGGGACATTACTGCAGGGCACTATGGGACCTCTTCACAAGGCTACGGCTTTCTAGAGCAGGAGATGTAGCTGACTTTTACTTTTTTTTAAACTTTTTTTTTTTTTTTAATGATTTTATCTATTTAGTGACAGAGAGAGAGAGCTTGAGCATGTGAGCAAACACAAGCAATGGGGGAGTGGTTGGGCAGTCTCCCTGCTGAGCAGAGAGCCCGAAATGGGACTCAATCCCAGGACCCCAGGATCACAACCTGAGCCGAAGGCAGACACTTACCTGACTGAGCTACCCAGACACCCCTGTAGCTGACTTTCCTAATGCACAGAAACAGACACAGAGAGTTAGGCAAAATGAGGAGACAGAGAAATATGCCCCAAATGAAATAGGATGAAATCACAGCAAGAAACCTAGGTGAAATGGAGAGAAGTAATATGCCCAATAGAGAATTTAAAGTAAGGGTCGTGAAGATACTCACTGGACTCAGAGTGGAAGACCTCAGTGAGACCCTTACAATGACCCCAAGACTGTCAGGATAAATTCCACAGCTAAATGTAGAGAAGAGACCACATGGGAGAGGGTAAGGAATGGTAGGGATGTGGAGGGGAGCTAAAAGGACCTGCAGGGCAGTCCCCTGTTGGGGGAGCCGTGGGCACAGAGAAGGGAGAGAAAGTCAGTCACATGGGGGAGCCTGCATGGAGACGATGAAGCCCGGTAAACTTGGGCTTTGAGAACCAGAAGGGCCAAATTTCATGAGCTCTTAAAACCAGCAGGATTAAATCGTGGAATTTTAAAAATCAGTGGGCTCTGCTCTGAAAGGAAAAGGCATCCTGCCCCTAAAGAAATAGGTAACAAACAGCTCATGGAAATATAGCACAAAAGTAGCAGTTTGAAAAATACCCGGGGCTTATGTTGCAAGGGTTATTTACTAATCTCAGAGCTTAACTGGAGGGACAGAAGTCACCGGAAGACCCCTCCAGGAACAAAGGAGCTGGTCCAGGCCACTTCCCATAGGCACAGAAATACCTGGGACCAGCGGGGTGCTCACAATGCCCTCCCCCTGCTTTTTTCCTAGGATGAAGCCTGACACTCTAGAGCGATTTCTGTGCATAGACAGTTTAGGTCCCTGGTAGACTGGTTTTTACTGAATTGCATTTTGCCATTTTGTCATCAGGGATAGTCCTGATGCCTCCCAGAACATCACTGTATTAGCTATGAGATGCGGTAAAGGTCGGGCTCCCTCCATCATTTAATTTCTTCTTAGGAGCCACAGACATTTCTCTTAAGATCTAAGTATCTGCACTCTTAAGTAACTGTTTGCAGGTTATGGACTTTAAATTGAGTAACAGTTACTTACCTCTTGATGTTGGCAACTAGGAAGCTCAGTGGTAAATTTCCCTCTTCTTCCTAGTAAAGTCTAGAAGACCTCAGGGCATCTGTGCGGATACCAACCGTACTTCTGCTTTTGCTTTTCCCTCATTTCCCTTTGCTCTGATTTCCTCACTTCTATAGGGAGTGTATGATTTAAAAAAAAAAAAACCGCTTTACCTTTTTTTTTTTTTTTTGGACTGAGGCAGGGATGGATGCAGAACGCTCTTCTTTCAGAGTTCCATTGGAGTATCTGAGGGATACGGATGTGATATCAGGAGTGAAAAGTCGCTGTTGACTTGTGCTTTATCCATGGTTTGTGCTCAGCTTTTAAAACCATTAAATGAGAGGAGAAAATAAAAACACTCTCCCCTCCCCCCTTTCTTTAGCCAAAAAAATTCTTTTGGGTCTTTCTGAGGTAGTATTAACCTTTTCTGGATACATGTTTTAAATTTAAAGAGTGTCTACATTTGGTAATTTCCCCCTCTTATTTCCTCTTGGGAGCATAGTTGAGTCAATACTTAAACATAGGAATCTTGTCAGTAAAGAAATGTGACCAGGAGTAGACACCCTTTCTGGGAAGCAGCCGCTGGTTCCTTCTCTGGTTCCCAGGGCATGGTTTCTCCAGAGGAGCAATGTTAATGGAATCCATGACCGAAGATCTTCCATGGACAAGACACGTGGAGCTGTGGGCTTCTCTTCTGCTAAAGCTGCAGCCTTGGCGGAAATCCTCTTGCCGGCCTTTTGCCCCCTCCCACTTCAGCTGGCTTTGGGCTGCCGGGCCCCCCTCCCCAGGGCCTGGGTTCTTACCTTGCCTGTTCTTTGAAGTGAGCACACAGCTCCTGCCTCAAGCTAATCTGTTCTTGTTGAGTCGAACCTGGATTGAGGACAGGATCAAATCCACCTCACACCACCCACCCCCCAGCCCGGCCCCCCACCCATGCTATTCTCAAAATAGGATCAAGTGACTTGAAGGATACTGGATTATTCTTAAGATGTTTTTAAAAAGGAAGAGAGATCACCTCTTCTACCACTGTCCCCTTTGCAGTCTTTCCTGCTCTTTCCTTCAGTAGGAAAATCATGTAAGGGGACTGCCACTGAGCTGGACAAGCAGGGAATGAGGAGGGAGCTGAAAGCTCTTGTAGGCTCTGCTCTGACAGGCACCACTGGTCCAGAGCCCTCCTCCTAGGTCTTCAAAAAGTCAGTAAGTTCAGCCCCAAGGCACACTCACATCAGGTTTTGGGGGAGTTCTCCACAGAAACGCATCACTCTGTTCTCTTTGTGGAAGGGAACATAGTCCCAACAGAAGATGGCAGAGGCCTTTCACGACCTGCAAACCAGTGTGGGTAACAGACCAGTGTGGGTGACAGAGCATCAAAGCACGGGAGCTCGAGCACGGCCAACTTTCTCCTCAGTTAGCAGAGCCAGGGGTTACATGAGGCTTTTTCATCATGTCATGTGCTGACTTTATGGCTGTGTAGTTCGGCAGACTCTTTTAAAATTGCATGTAAAACGGCTACTAGGAGTGTTTTCAAATAAGTGTTTGGAGCATCTTTTTAATACTCAGAGGCTAACAAAACTGTGTTCTGACAAGGGAGTATCTACACTGTCAAGTCTTTGCTTAGTGAAGACAGGGAGATAAAACCACCTCTCTACCATTTCCCACATCATGTTCTCAGAAGAGAAAATTACATTGGAGCCTTTTTAGATCTATACGTATGGCACATACAATGGTTCATTCTGTGCCTATTAAAAAGGAATTACGTTTTACATCTTAGAGTAACTGTTAACAAAATTCAAAAAGAAAGCTAGATGACCTTGGATGTTGTATTGATAATATCTTAGCTGTGACTAGTCAGCATTCTGGGACACTAATTTCAAAATCTCTCTCAAGAAAAATTGAAAATGTTCTGAGGTAAAATTCACATTTTTCTTCTTGGCCCCCTCCCCCATTTTTTGCTCATGTGATGGGACAGTGTCTGTGTCTGCAGGACAGGATGATCCCTGAACCTATCTTTGAGAGAGCTTAGCCTCTGAGAGACTGATATTTAAGGTGATTTTCTATAGTTTCTCTCTGGAAAAACTTCGAAGCTGGTAAAAAAGAAAAAAAAAAGGTTTCATTGGGAGAAGGTCATATTTCATCTCTATAATAAATACGTCAGATTGGAAGAGAGAGCATCCTAGTGGTAAGCTGTTTCGATCAGATTAAAATTGTGAGTGCATTTATGGGAACTCTTTGTTCAAAACTTCTCTAATTTCTAAAGGTTAGAAATTAATGTGTGAGGGCAATCAGATTTGACTAAAACATTTTAGTAAAATAAACACACCTAAAAAATTATACAGATAACCTTCAAGACATAATATAATGTAAAAATGAGGGACCTTTGGTATACAGAAGGAAACGTGTACTTTGTTCTGAAAAACGAACCCATTCAGGTACTGGACTAGTTTCTACTGAATATCATAAGTTCAGATATACGTTGATATGTTATTTTAAAAACACTTCACTTACACTCAGTCTTAAGAAAATAGTTACAAAATACCACAGGCGACCAGTTTAAGAAGTAAAGCTTGACTAGCTAAAAAGTCAACATTTTCAGTGAAAAAGAAAAGTGCATTCAACAAAGAAGCTTTGGCTGGGCCTTCCACAATCCTCATGGCAACACAGGAGGCGGGAGACCTCAGCAAACCTTCTGTGTCAGTCCTACCTGTACAGGGTGTGAGGGCTGGGGAGGGAGGGTCCTACCCTTGGGCAGTCCTGTGATCTCAAGTTCTGGTGCCCATGTGAGGACTCTTTTAGGGTTCGGTGGATTTTAAGGTTTGCCTTCCATTAGGCAATAAAGCCAGAGCTCTTTCAGTGAGTGGTGAAAATCTGAGTTCCCAGCTCACCAAAACTGGGGCTGCCTTGCGGTCTCAATCACACGGTCTGGCAACATGGCGTCAGGGCCAAGAGGCTGGGTTGGTGGTGTCTGCGCGTGATAGTGGCTGGAAGGATCACAGGAACTGTGTCTAGCAGGGAAGAGGAAGGCTAGGAAGGCCAGAAATGAAGTCACCGGTTTCATTTTAGAGAACTGACACTGTAGAACTTGAATTTCAGTGGAATTACATGAATTCCTTTCTGTCCTCTGCCCCCCTCCCCCCAACTCATGGGCCTACCCATAATCCCACAGTCCCAGTAGGAACATGTTCAATTTTTAGAGATGATCTCAGATTTAATAAATGGAGCAAACCTGTTATTCCACCCATTTTGTACCATTAGTGATGTGTTTCCTAGAGTCCCCTGGTGTGCCTTTCAAGTCAGATGGAGTACACGTATTCTGGACTGTGCGTGTGCAGATGTCTAAGTGTGAAATCTAGTGTTTAAAACCCCAGGGCTGGCAAATGAAATGCAAACACACATGCGTCTTGAGCAGGAACTTTCACAACCCAGGTAAGGGCTCCGACTTCCGTCACACACTTACCGGTGCAGACATGAGTGTAGATGGAGAAGGGTGGTAGTCTCTTTCTCCTCTGTCCTTTTCCCACTTCTCTGCTCTTAAAAGGGCCTAGAAGCAAGTGAATGGAAAATCGTCTCCGAGGGATAGTCTAGAAACCAAACCGGCCTCTAGGTGGCGCCGGAAAGCAGTTTCGGGCCAACTGGCGTCTGGTAGGGTGGAGAGGGCCCCGGCTGAGCCTCTGTACCTAGACAGCTCCTGGGCACAGAGTCCCACACGCTGCTGTCCCCTGCTCTCCAGCCTCTCCGGGCGGCTCACGGGGCCACTTCTAAGACATTTTTTCCACCTATTCCTGTGCCTATGAGTTGGTATTCAATTGATGTGGCTAAACCATCACTTGGTCCAAATCGTCAAACTAGAGCGCAAGAATGCGCTGAACCTGAGAGTGTTTGCTGATCCCAGGTCAGTTTGCCGGGAAGCCTCGAAACATCTGCCTGCTGCTCCCCCAGCTTCCTGCCTGCATAGCCCCATCTCGCCCATGTGCAGCAGGCTGGGGCTGCAGGAACGAGGCTTCTGTTCGTCTGGGAGAGCAATCTTCCCTAAGTGGATGGCTTGTCTTTTTGGTTTTTTTTTTTTTTTTTTTGGTAAAGTTTTTAAAAAGGTATCACAGCTGCTACATTTGAAATCAGATACTGATCTTTAATTCCTGTTAAAACATTTGCCATCAAGAAAAGCAAGCCGCCCCCCCTACCATGTCCCAGTCAATCATAAGAAAATGTAAGTAGATATGGGGTTCCAATAAACAAGCTATTCACACACACATGCTCACTCGGAAGGAAACCCTTGGCATAAAAATGTAAGAATCTGTAAGTCCCGTCCTTTTAACATATACTTTTTTTTATTAAATATGTAAAAAGATAAACGCAAGTCAAGTTATTCACATATTCAGAGACAAAAAAACTATCCTACCATGCGACAATAGGGTAATGTAAAATGAATGTGATACATCTGAATAAGACTTTTTCATCTATGATGTCATTACTTATCTATTTATAATTAACAATACATATGTTTACATTCCTTTCAGTTTACATTGAATATATAACAAAAGCTTTATGGTGTACTATTTAGTAAAAGTAATCTGAATGCATATTAAACCTTAACGGAATAATGGAAATACTCACCAGGGAAGGGAGGAGTTCTTGGTTCCCTTCTGGAGTTTACTTCTCTCTGGTCAACAAGGTGTTTCTCTGGTTTTTTTCTGCTTAGAAAGAAGACGGGCTCTCTCTCTGCCCCCTGCTTCAATCACTTCCTATCTGACACGAGCAGCGGAAGTGCTATCACCGGCCACAGCTGCGTGGCCAAGAATGAAGTCCGGCTTCTGCGAGGGCAGGCAGAGCCCACAAAGGGATGCTTCTCAGCCCGGCGTGAGGACATGTGATGGGGGTGGCCATGGAAGAAAGCATGCCCTGGATGCCGAGAAGGGAGGACGATGGGGTGCGGGCCTCGGGGAGAAAGGAGTGGCCCTGGGGAAGGAGGTGGTCTGCACAGAAGTTGGGGTGCGGCCCAAGACGACGGAGACTCCTAGCTGTTCAAGATTCCCCCAAATATCCGTGATGTCGCACGCCACCCGGCACGCTGGAAGAGGGGTCAGATGCGGACAGAAAGAAGGATGTGGAACGCTTCTCTAAATCTGTGAGGAGCTGGTGCTAAGACCTGGGATGGAGAATCAAGAATGACCACCTGGGAAAGGGAAGGTATCTGGCCAGTAGCTTTCCTAGCTGACAAGGCTGGGGCACCAGGGGGAGGCAGAGCAGCTGTCCCCCGCGAGGCTGAGGCAACTTCCGCCATCATCACATCACACCCACCCCCATGCCGGCAATTCCGGCCGCGGTCCACCAGGCACTGGGCATCACTGAGATGTCTCTGCCTAGCAACCACCGAAGCATGCTCTGCGCGTGGAGTTATTTACTGTGCCTCTGTACAAGAGCGATTTTTACAAAAGGAAAGTTCGTACAAACAGCCGGGAGGGACCACACCGGTAAGCGTGCGGCCGAGCATAGCACAACCACCACCTGTACCCAGGTGTGGGAGGATGTCACTGCCGAGAGCCAGGCTGTCCAGCCCGAGAGAAGGGAGCTGCCGCCGCCGCGCAAAGCAGGCGGGAGAGAGAAGGAAGGGAAACCAAACACCACAGAATGTCTGTCCAGTTATGCACAGTGCGTTGTAATAACCTCACAAATACAAGCCATCGTGTTCACCGGTAACTCAAATACCACTTTGCTGCGAGAGATTGTGGGAAGACTTCTTTTGGTGGCAAGCTCCAATGCTAGAATTTAGAATTAGTATTCCATCAATTAATAAAGAAATGTCAAAGCTTTCGGATACATATTTCAGAAATTTATTTTAAGCTTTTCAGTTAAGAGGCCAGTGGGGCGGGCACACTTGTTTGTTCTTGCACCTGCTAAGTCAAATAACAAGTGAAGTACATCTAAAGTTAGGAAACCAAGTGAAATGAATGATCCAGGAAGGGATACCATCTGTCAGAGGAATAAGAGAGGCAGAGATTTGGAAAGATACTAAGAAAATGTGCAAATATTAGTTAAAAAAATAAGGAATGCTTTTAATTCATTAATGTTTCCTCTATTTGCGAATTGCCACGGTTATCAATGACAAGGAGGGCCGGAGTATTAACGAGGGAAATTCCTTTTCCCGAAGGTATGGGGAGTCATAGATTTTTTTTCCTGTGCTGTCATTCCAGTGTCAACACCAGACTTCAGAATCCGGAGTCTCCCTTGGAATGACGCTCCTAGTAAGAAGGTCTTCACTTGGCAGCGAGCGTGCAGCACGACGCAGAGCCCTGCCCCTCAGGGGCGCACACCCTGAAGTCATTCTGGAGGAGGAGTCCCCTAACATGGAGGACAGGCTTTGGGCTGAAAGCCAGAGAGAGGCAGGAGGACCTGCACCTACGCAGACCCCCTCTGGACTGTAGGTAATTGATGACAGCTTTTGGGGAGAGTGGCTGCCCACCAAAGAGGACCCTGAGAAAGAAAAAAGCATGAGAACCCGGGTGGGGGAGGGGAGGGCAAGCAGTCGGAGGGCGAAGTGGGGATGGGGGTGTCCTCGAGTGAATGTCTTTCGAAACTCACTGTGTGGCCGTCTGCTGTGCTCAGGGAGAAATACTGCTGGGCCCTGAAGTCCTAGTTTTGATTCCATTTTTTTTTTTTTTCCCTTTAGTGTTGGGAGTCGAGGGGGAAACTTTTTCCCTATAAAACAAGTCACTGTCCTTATGGCTTTCATATCAAGGATCTCTTTCCCTTTGCTCCAATTTATCATTTGACCAAATTTACGTTCAGAGGTTAGACTTGCAAACATCAAAGCACCACGAATGTGTGACATCTAGTGACACTGGTTGAGAAATGCCAATATAAATACCATATATCAAATTACCATTGTTTCACACCAGGATAAAAAGGGGGTGGTGGGGGGGCGGTGGGGAGAGCTGTCCCGGAAAGAAATGAGAAGAGCAGAATCAATCCCAAGCAGCCAAGTGGTGAAGTGGTAGGTATGTGACCCCGTGACCTCTCAGGCCGCCCAACGGCCGGCTGCTAACGGGTCTTGGCAAAGGAAATGGGAACCGAGCGCGGTGGCTGGCGGATGCAACAGTGCGTTGATGTTAACGGCAGACTGGGAACGACTGGTTTCTGTTGAGCTTGAGGCCACACGTTTCTCCAGAAGAAAAGTTCCCACGCACAGCTGAAGGCGCAAGGGGCCAGGACGCTTCAGTACTCTTCCTGCTGCTGGGGCTGCTGGTCATGGACTTGGTCCTCAGCCTCGGCCTCTTCCGGGTGGCCCTCCTGCCAGACAGGGGGAGAGGTTTCAGCTGGAACTATGGACTGGGTTGGAGGCCCCGCAGCGTCCAGAGCACTCCCTCTCCCCAGACAGCATGTGCGAGGACCCCCCTTGCCAGCCAGGGCTCTCCCACTCTCCGAGCCGATGCACCCCCAGATGCCACTGCTTCCTCTCTCCAAGGACTTGTCATTCTAGAACACAGCGGTCAGGTGTGACGCACCTAACATTCCTTCATGGGACACATTTCTACATTCCTACCCTCGTGAAAGAGTCAACCAAGGCACAGTCTCCAAAGCATCATGACCACGCAGGAGAACATGCTGTGAAAAGGCAGAGCCCTGGGCCACTGTGGGTGGTGGAGGGTCAGCCCCACCCTGCCGGCAGGTGATGCAACACTTCGGCTTCCTTTCCTGCCCTGTCACTCTTCTTACTGAAACAGACCCTGTGGGAGATCGGATACTCCTCGGCTGTGGAGATGCCCCCGTCCGAGTCATAAGGCAAGGGAGGGCGGCAGGGGGGTCAGCAGCCATGGCTCAAGGACTTTGGGATGTCTGCTTTGGGAACCTAAGTACTTCAGGGACAGGATCCAGAGGGTGGAGGTATTCTAGAACCCTTTCATTCGTTCCTCTAACCCCCGTGAGCACCGCTCCAGGGAACATCAGCCCTGGCTGGCTGCATCTGCAACTTCTGTTATGTTCTGACACAGGAAGCAAGCGGCTCTTATCACCTGAGCCAAGGGGGCCACTGCTCCCTCAGGAACGCACGTGGGACCCACAGGAGTGCTGGCGGCCTCACACCCGCCACACTCGCTCCTTTCTCAACCCCAGTACCCCACCCGCCTTCCTGCCAGGTCTATGCCCTATAGCCCCGGACAAGCCCAGCCCCCTAGCCACGGTAGGGTCTTCTCCCCCTGAGCCCCGGTGCTTGCTTTCCCTGGGCCGGCAGCACTCAGTTTCCTCCTTAGCTACAAAACTTGGGCATGGAAGCTCATGTGTCTCCAACACGGTGGCCTCAGGTTACTCAAGTCAGGGATGGGACCTCACCCATCTGTGTCACACTTGCTTACTTCCCAACTTGGTACAGGTTGCGCTGAGAGGAAGAAATCCCTGAGGACCCAGGAACAGATGAGCACGTTACTCAACCACCGTGTGCCTTAGTTTTCCCATCTCTACAATGGAGAATTATAACAGGGGCACCCATTTAACAGTTTCCCAAGAGCTTCACTGATCGGTGAGTCAGTGGAGTCCCTGAATTCAACAGAGGAGTCAAGGAATTCAAGAAGGGAAGGTGCCTACAAGGTTGGGCTGTTCATAACACCTATTGTGAGCTGCAAATATTTCATGGTGGGAGAATTCTTTGAAATATATTCTAGAAGTGGAAAGATTTTAAAAATGTAACCTTTTCTGTGACAACAGTAGAAAGGAACATCACACTGAAGACCCTGGTTCCAATCTAGCCCTATCCCTTACAGCTCGGGGTCCAGAGGCATAATGTTTAGTAACAGTCAGCTCTCCCCATGCCCAGGACCATCCCTCTTCCCATCCCCCGGAACTACTCCACCGCGATGTGCCAAGGCCCAAGATCCTGCTCTGCCCACACTCTGTCTTCGGGGCCCCCCAACTCCTTCATGGCTTAACCGTATTTGATTCTGGCCTCAGAATGTCCCCCCCTGCCCCGCACCCCTGGGCCCTCAGTGCAGCCTCCGGGGCAGCAGCCTGGCCTACAGCCTTGTGTGAGATGAGGGTGGTCCTCGCTGCTCCGAAAGAGCAACTGACCTCAACTGACAGTGGCATTCCTAGGGGAGCAGGGGAGTATCTGTGGGCATAGTACAAGACCGCGCAAGTCACTGCCCTCTCCCAGTGAGGGTTCTCCCTCCTGTCTAGGGGCGAAAAAGAAGTCTAGTGGTCATGGGTCTTTACCAGGAGTGGGAGCCTGGGAACTCCCCGGCGTCCATTCTGCCACATGTTCCTTCCTGATGCCGCTCTCCTACCCTCTCCCCAGTGTCAACTACTCTCAGCTTCACGTCCTGGCTCGGCTTCGGTCAGGCGACGCACCGCAGCCCTGAGTGGGGTCAGGGATGCTATTTCATCCATCACCCTAACGCTGTACTGCTAGTGCGGTACCTGCCTTTCCTCCAGCTAGGACTGCAGCAGGCCACAAGTGTGCGTTCCTTAGTTGTTTAGTGTGTGTTAGGTGCACGGGAGGTCTCAGACCTGAGGATCTGTTTGACATTTTGAAGATCGCATTTGCTTACAGCACAGTTGGGAGTTAACTGCGCAATAGTGGGGTTAACCCAGGACTGAAAGTCAAAGACTTGGATACCACACCATGGGCCTGTAACAAGTTGTGGGACCAGGAACCCATGAGTTCAGACCTCACCACTGGTCTCCCCTTCCTACTTGGCAAGCCAGGGGGCACTGCTGTCTGCAGCGGGCCAAGGGAGCTCTCACGGTGACGTCATCTGCCTGCGGGAACTGTGGACTCCAGACTCTTACCAGGATAAAGTGCAAACCTCCCAGCTTATCAAGGGATTGCTAATGCAATTGCTAATGCTAGGGGTGCAGGTTAAGGTGTGAAGGTCTGCAGAACAGATCTGGAAGGCTGAGGCGGTTGGACTACGTATCACAGCCAAGTGCTCCCAGCTCACACCAGCCTAGGTAAGCTCCCAGGAAGAAAAATTTTCTGATGCCCTCCATGAAAAGGAACAACTGAAACCCGCATGGAAGTGGAAGCCAGGCAAAACCTATGCCAGACAATGCCCTGGAGCACTACGGGCTGAATTCTAGTGTTTGCCTATCATCAGAGCTTTCTCAAGGTTTGGCTGTGAGCGAGCCTAGAGTTCATCATTCTCATGATCTCAGTGGAAAGAGCAGCAAGTTGGAAGCCTGTGGGAAGGCTCTTGCCTGCCATAGGAGGAAAATGGGGGCAAAGGAAGGAGGACAGTTAACGGCGGCTCCCGACTTCCTCGATGGGGCTGGGGGCACTCAGGAGGCTCACGTGCCCGGTCACACCGGCCACATCTGGCCGTTCTTGGCTCAGGGCTGTGCCCACCCGGCTTCCTCTGCCTGCACAATCCTCTCCCTTCCCTAGCTCTGTGCAGCTGCTCTTCCCCGTCATTCTTCACACCCACCCCAACGTCCTCTTCTCTAGAGTATCTGCTTGTCACTCCGGGCTGTCGTCGTAGGCTCGCCACACAAGTTTATGCCTCTCTTACCGCATGGGTCACACCTGACATAGTCCAGTCAGTGGCCCCTCGCTGAGGCAGTGCCTCTGTCCCTTTCTGTCCACCCAAGCCTTAGTCCAGTGACAGAAACACAGGCTCTTCCCCAGAGCTCTCGGTTGCGTGGAGAGGAATCTTTAGATCACCCAACAGTGACTTTTGTGACAGTGCCTTGGGAATTAAGTGCCTGTTTATATAAGCAGGCACACCTCAGCTGACAGATGGACAAGGCAGCAGCTAAGCAATGACTAAGTCCAGATACCTGTGGCCCCAAAGGGAAAAAGATCCTGAGGATGATAAAGAGGGGCACGAGAAGGCTGTCTGGTGATCTGCTTTGGAAACTTCCATTAGGTTTCTACAACGGTGAACTGAACCACCCCTGTTTACTTCTGTATGCAAACTCCCATCTGGATTTCCACATCTTCCAAACATTCTATTCTAGGATTGACTCCCAAGAATCAAAGACCAGCCATCACCAAATAAAGACTTAGAGAAGAAGCCTCTCCGGCAAACACCTGTCCCTGAAACGCAACTTAGGGTGCGTCTGTATTTAACTGAACAACAGGCACGGGGCGGAATCCCCTGAGGTCACACTCAGAAGTCAGGAACTCTCACCCAGGGCGGCCCTGCTGGCTGTGAGCCAGAGCTCAGGGATCCATGTCAGCTCTGAGCTTGGAGGGCACCTGAGCAGGTCCTGCACAAGAACTCCCTCTTGGGACAAGACCCGAGTGAGGTGGCTGTCGGAAGGGTTCTCCTCCTGCCCACAGCACAGGGCTGGGACGTGCTGATGCTGCCACTGCCTTCCTCTGTCAGTGAGCCTGGTCCTTCAGAAGGGGGCGCCATGGAGACCGGTTGGCTTTAGCCTCTAATAAGCAAGCAAGCACTCGGGCCACAAGCATTCCGGCTGCTGCTGGCACACTAGAAATCAGGACGTTTCTGCCATCAGATCTGAAAACATTGAGAACCGTATTTTGTGAAGCCATCTCTGCCTCTGGGACCTGGACAGGAAGCTTCTCGGTGCTTCAAGATCTACAGTCTGAGCCAATGATAACTGAGAAAGAGGCTTCAAAACAAAACAAAACAAAACAAAACAAAAATATGGGCTGGGGGAAGGGAACAAAAAATGTAGCCGAGGAGGCCTCAAACCCTGGGCTGTTTTAGAAAATCTCATCTCTAGGATTCCAGATCTAGCAAGGAGTAAACATTTGCCTGGTATTGGGCTGGAATAAGTCCTAAAGTAAACTTGCCGGTGACTTGTTCCCAGTGGGTGGAAGTGACAAACACGGCTCACCCCCAGAACCCTGGGAGGGGCCCTGGGTGTCCAAGTTCAGTAGCCTCAGACGCTTCCACCAGCTGCAGCCTGGCCTAGGGAATAGCTCGAAACCCCAGCCCAGACCCCTCTTTCACACCTTCCACGGGGGTGGGGGGGGCTCCTGGTCAGGCTCCCACTCCTGCCTTGCTGCCCAGCCCCTCACTCATCTCCCCCCCCCCCCCCCCCCCCCCCCCTCCGCTCTTCCCTTCTGCCCCTGAGTCTCGTTCCTCGGCTGTTCCTCACACCTGCTTTCCATCACCGGGATGGAATCCACATGCTGGGATTCCCCTCCCACCGCTCCCCCTCCCACTCCTGAGGAGAAGCCCTGCTAGTCCTGCCCAGAGAGGAGGCCGTCTTTCTTTTTTTTTTAATTTTTGTTTTTTAAGATTTACATAATCTCTCTGCCCAACATGGGACTTGCACTCATGACCCAGATATCAAGAGTTGCAGGGCTCTTCCGACTGAGTGAGCCAGACACCCCCAGAGGAGGCCTTCTAAAAATATTTTTCAGCTAAGAGCTGTTGCGTAGAGCTGGTCTGCACTGCCAATGAGGAACCAAGACAACCAGCACTGCAATAAAAACAGGCAGTTGTGAGGCTGATGGGGATGGGAAAAACATTTAGACGAATTCTTCCTCTAACCATACTCTGTTCTGTCAGGAAGAATCTTACACACATTCTTGCTGCTCCGCTGCTCAGAGCTGAAAACCACTTGGTACCTGGCTGCATCAACCTATTTTTCTCAGTCAGACCTCCTCCTCTCCCCCAGCCCTGGCCACTCATCTCTTCCCAGATGGATTCATGAATACACGTGGGTCAAAAAATCGCGATGATAGTGATACTTATTCCTCTGGGAATAACCAATGCATGGAGTCCTCATTCTCCGAGGTCCCAGGGCATCTGAAGGCCCACTGATCACTGCCCTGACCAACGACATCGCTTTAGAACGCAGCAGTCAAGGGCTCTCCTCACACTTACATGTTCTTCCGAAGCATAGAGGACTTCCATTAGTCGCTGCACGAGGTCATCGTTTTCCTGCCCGTGTTCTTGGCAGAGTAGCTCAATCTCTCTCAACTTGCCAAAGTAGAAATCTCTCTCCTTTTCCACACCTTCGAGGGCAAGTTTTAATGAATGTACCTGCAAGGGAGTGGGGGTAGAAGGAAAGAAAACCCAAAAAACAGTGTAAGAATACGCCTTTCTATATAGACGGGAAACAACAGACGTGCAACGGAGCTCGAGCCTTGGCCACAAGGTCAACTCCGCCAGCAGGCCAGTCGTGCCCTCTGCCAACTGATGTTCATAACCACTGTTGAACGGATTCTTCTGCTCAACACGGTGGCATACGGGCTCCGAGCAAGTTCCCCTCCTTGCCTGCTAACACGGGCTACAGCACATCCTTCTCCTACCCTGTTCATCCTCTGAGGGGAGGCAGGGCAGAGAGGCTGCTGCTGTGGTGAGTTTAGATGTATCCTGAGGACCCTCCTTTCTTCAGAAGAGCCACCCTTTGTTTTGGAGCCCTTCATAAATGTCCCTGAGTATCCTAGACAGATGCTTTCTATGGAGAAACGGGGTCCCAGTTACACAAGGACAACTGGGTGAGACGGAGAGCCTGGCTGAGTGGATCAGGTTGAAGTCCTCTGGTTCTGGCTCTGGGGCCACTGCAGGGAGTGCAGGGGGAAGAAGATGAGGAAGCCCCGTGCCCTCAGCCAAGCAGCCCTTCATTCCCTTTTCCTCCCGAATGCGATTCCAGGACCTTCCACTAGGGCTGTGCGGCCTCTCACAGTGGTGACAGAGATGGTGTAGGAAGGAGGCAACACCTGGGCTGAAGAACACGGACAGTGGCGTCAACAGACTGGGTGTCCAATCCTAAATGGGCACATCAGGTACACACGGGCCCAAACCATCACACTGTGCCTGCTTCCTGGGAATCCTTTTTTTTTTTTTTTAAAGCCCCTGTGTGTTTAGATTTACGTAGACAATATCCTTTAGGAGGTAAATTAAATCGCTCATGCTCCTAAGGTGAAGTCTCATTCAGTGTACTAAAATCACCCTAACAGAATTTCTAAAAATTACCTTTGGAAGGGAAATTTTCTTCTCTGATAATTCTGGGCTTTCGTACTGCTATTGATCTGGCTGGAGTTACTGGTCCATCCGTCCCCTTCCTGCACACTGGGTCCAAGACCCAGCGATATGGCCCCGCAGAGCTCACCTCACAGACCCCCTCCCACGCGGCTCTCAAGGCCGCTGAGTGTCTCACTAGCTTTCCCTCTTATTTCTGATAAGATGGTTGGGTTATTTGTAAAACCTGAAGGCCACCAGAAGCCTTAAGTAGAGGAAGAAGAAAACTTCCCTTATTCCAGAAATCGTTCCTTGTTGTAAAACAAACCAACCCCTTCCTGAGGCTGGGCCACGGGGTCCCTCTGCAGCCCGCGGTGGTGCCAGCAGATAGACCGTGGCACTTCAGGTGTCTGAGTCTGCCAGCTCTCCCCAGATGAGGCAAGAAGGGTCTCTGGATGCATCCAACCCATGGAAACCAGGTTTGCTGCCTCTCGAGAGAGCTGTGGTCTGTACAGCATACAGGGGCTGAGGCTTCTGGAGAAACTTCCAGCCCAGGCTGGCCTCTGGTGGTTCTCCAGATGCGCTGGGGAACGGAGGCACAGCTGTGAACATCCCCAGTAAAGACCAACAGGGGCTGGAGTGTATGAGGACAGGTGAAGTGGCCAAGCAAAGTCCACGTTCCCAGTCCCAGTCCCGGGAGCTGATGCCAGGCCAAACCTGAGGTATCACCACAGAGGCCAAAGCGGTGGAAGGGACACTGGGGACGGACCCCTGAGTATGTCAGAGGAAGAGACAAGAAGGGCAAGTCCTCTCCCCTCCCTCTCAGTGACCTCCCAGCTCTGTTGCCCACCCCGCCCCCCGTGTCTGCCCGGGGCCAACCAGCGCCCACTCTCCAGCCCGAGGGGCCCCTGAGCACGGCGGTGACACCCCCCCCGCCGCCCACTGCCTGTCTGCTGACCCGCGCTCCACACACAGCCCTCAGGATTTTAGTTGTCATCTTGTCCTGCTTTTTAAGAGAGAAAGAGTGAGCAGGGGTGCGGGAAGAGAGGGAGGGAGGATCTTGAGCAGGCTCCGTGCCCAGCAGGAGCCCAGCGCAGGGCTCTGTCTCCCCACCTTGAGATCAAGACTTGAGCTGAAAGCAAGAGTCGGGCGCTCAACGGACCAAGCGAGCCACCCAGGCGTCCCTCCCCTCTGTCTTTTGATTCGTTTCTACCGCTGGAATTGTCATGGGAGACCGCCTGAACAGAGGCAGGAGGCCAAGTAAATGAGAATTCTTCAAGTTTATGGCACTCATCACTTGCCCTATTACGACTGTAATTCACTCTGCAGCCGAGGCGTCTCCACCCAGCCCTTCCTCGTCCCGGAGTCCTCCGTCCTTGCACAGTGATGCCCTGTGGCTCCCCGCCAGCATCAGCAAGGCCCCCTTGCTCCCCGGGACAGAAAACGGAGGGAGAACACAGAAACAGGGCTATGGATCCAGAGTCCGTGTTCAGTGAACAGTTGGAAGAACGCTCACAACGGACAGGCGAACGGACATAGCCCTCCTTGGTGAGCATGGGGCAGACAGGGGCAGTGAAGCCCTCTGGAAGCAACAAAGGAATTATAAGCTCATTGGAAAGCTCCTCTCACTCTTCTCCCTCTCCCCGTTAGAGTGATGTTTTTGGACGAGAAGATGAGTTCTGGGTCTCTGGGGGATGGGAGGCTCTTTGAGTAACTGGACAGCTAATGGGAGCACGGAGCCAGCCCCAAGGAGCGGAAGGGGGTCTGTCTGGCTAAGGCCAAGTGGGAGAAGGGCAGGAAGGATCTTGAGGTTTCCGTGTCGTTATACTTTGGGTTGGAAGGTTGGAAACTTGGGTGTGGTAGAGGGAGACCACAGGGAGGAAAGAGATGGTGACAGAATGAGAGGTAATAAAGATACCAAAAGGACTTGGGTTCCTAAGGAGAAAGGGTTATAAATCTAAAGCATCTGAGACCCATGCCTGATTCTCTCTAGGTCTGTTCGGATCTGCTCGGAGACTTGGGTATGTGGCCCACGGCTCACTGAGGCTGCACCACCAGCCTTTTATTTAAGAAGAACCTACTTCTGGAAATTCTGTATAGGCTCAAACTGAGAATCAGCAGGTAGTTGGAACATTCCACAGTTTCCAAATCAAAGTCGTACCCACTGGATGACTCTGGGGTTCACACCATTTTCATTAAAGTGATCAGAATTGTAGAGATGCGCCTAAGCGACCCCCGCTTTCAAACTAGACTCCTGACTGCAAATATACAGTTATCTCAAAACTGTTTCCAGACTCGTGCTGGCTCATCAGGAATCAGATTAATCACCAGGAATGGCCTGGCCACTCTTCTGGGAACAGCCTAAGAACCATGAATAAAGGCTCCTCTCCCAGTGGTGGGAGCAGCCAGGATACAGGACTCTCTCCTCACTCAGGTCGGGGGAGGCGTCTTCTGTAGGCGGCCTTGTGCTCCCAGTGGTTTTAGTACCTTTCAACGACATCTAATCCTAGGCAAAACTAGCTACTGGTAGGTAGACATCATACCTAAACTTTTATATTGAAAATTTCCATGATAGGAGAGCTAGATTTAGACAAAAAAGAACATTTTTCAACTTAAAACACAACTGGGGCCTTTCTAACCCCCAAGTATTGGGCTTGGTGCTTCTGTGGCATCCAACCTCTGGGAAGTGTCCTGTGTTCACTTTGCTGGCATAATCGCCCACCTCAGACCACTGCTCTCAGTCCTACAAGGGAAGGGAAGGTCAAAGGTCTCTCTCTCACTACCCATTATGTTAGTAGCACCCAGCATGGGGTCTGTCCCAGAGGACAGGCCTGACAAATAGCTGCTGCCATATAAAGGAAGGAGAAAGAGTGAATGGTATCTAGCCTGGCCGGAAGTGGGCAGAGAGGCCGTGGTGTAGCCTGGAGCTGGTGACTGGGCCTTGAGGTGGTGTGTGTGTGGTGGGGGGTGAGGTGGGGAGAGAGATGTTGGCCTGTGGACCTGCATTTACGTGAGGCCGAGTCCTTCTGTATTAATGTACCGCTTTGATTTCTGATTAACATCTTTTGTTCCTAGTGGGCCACTGATTTTATCTGCCTGAACTATTTCTTTAATCCCTACTTGCTTGAAACTACTGCCCCCGCTCCCTTACCTCAGACCTAGGTGTTTGCTCCCTCCCTCCCCTCTCAGAGACCTGGCCAGGGCTGATGAGTTACCTGTTCATTTAGCTGTATGACCTGTGTTTCTAAATCTTTATCAGATTTGGATGCTGAGCTGCTGGACGAAGCCCTTTTGGCTGATGAGGGACGAGAAGGTGTGGATCCCGGCTTAGACGCTGGACTGGATTTAGCCGCACCTGAAAGTAAGCAGAACAGATTACAAATATTGGCAACATTAAGGATGCTTTTTAGATCACAAATGTACAATATAAAAGCCTACCAGAAAGTATAGAAGGTAGCCCCAATGATCCCTTCCGATCACAGGAGTAGCACACACACACACACACAGACAAAGTGCACACCGGGGCGCCGGAGTGGCTGTGGGTTAAGCATCTGTCTTTGGCTCAGGTCATGATCCCGGGGTCCCAGGATTGAGCCCATTGTTGAGCTTCCTGCTCAGTGGGAAGCCTGCCTCTCCCTCTACCTCTGCCCCCATTCATGCTCTCTCTCTCCCTCAAATAAATAAAATCTTTTAAAAAAGGAAAAAACAGTACACAAAGTACAAAGACAGGGTCCACTTGGGCAAATTATTTAATATTTCTGAGCACTCTTTCCTTTCACCATGAGATTAAGTTGTCCTTTCTCCCTCTGTAGAGATAAGAACGACTCGTACTAAGATTTTAAGATTTTTTTTTTAAGAGGAAATGCTCTTCGATAACCTTGAAGTACCACCATAATGGAGTTTCTAATGAACAAGAAAAAAGAGCTTATGATAGATTAACACTTTAGAAAAACTTCAATACAAGGGCCTATTTTTGCCCCATTTCCTAGGTTCAGCCACTTGACAGCGTCCGGGAGCCATGACCTCTCCGGAGCAGCGCGTGCCCCTGTTCCATACGCTCTGGTGTCTGGATTTACTGGGACTGAGAGAGCTTCTTGAGGGGGGCGGATTCCAAGGGAGGGGCAGGGAAGGGACAGGGCGGGACACCTCATGTCAGGAAGCAAGGATGTGTTCACGGTCTCATGTGAACAGGCACAGGGGCCCGTGGGAAAATGTCTCCGACTTAGCCACACTCAGGGCAGTTTTATATATCAAAGAATAATGGCTCTAATGGACTGTAATACATTCAATCAATAAAAATCTAGTGGAGAATGATGAGAAGGGGGGGAAGGGAAGGAGGGAGGGAGGATATGAAAATCTTTCTAGAACACGGACAGCTAGCAAATGCAGAAGAAACGTTAGACCTGGAAAAATCACCATTTTGCAACAAAGGTAACGGGTCCAGGAAAGGCTCACCGACTCTAAAACATTAAGTGAGAAGTTTGGGGGGAATAAGCCAGTCATGCATGTCAAGGTATTGTCCTAAAATTTACTTTCTGTAATGGAAAAAAGATACGCCTTTGCCTTTACAATGGGAAGGTCTGGGAACTAGCACCTTGACCAAGTGATTCAACAGCACCACTAATAATGATAGAAACTGAGCGGAGCAGGAGGTCACTGATGTCAGGTAAGATCGTGCCCACTGGAAGCTCAGCTCCTAATAGGTACTCAAAATCTAGAACATGACAGGCACAGGAAGTGGCCTCTGTAGCCAAAACTGTGCAACGACATTTACACACTTCGTGCATTAAGAAATGCAGCGCCTGGGGCGCCTGGGTGGCTCAATGGGTTAGGCCGCTGCCTTCGGCTCAGGTCATGATCCCGGAGTCCTGGGATCGAGTCCCGCATCGGGCTCTGTGCTCGGAGGGGAGCCTGCTTCCCCCCTCTCTCTCTCTCTGCCTGCCTCTCTGCCTGCTTGTGATTTCTCTCTCTGTCAAATAAATAAATAAAATCTTAAAAAAAAAGAAAAGAAAAGAAAGGCAGCGCCATTACCGGGGGCCCACCTGGTCTCCACCACACGCAGCTTAGCCTGGTGGGGAGGTGCTCCACCCGATCCCCCGCCATGCTCCCGCACCCCCTGCTTCTCCAGAAGGCTCTTGGAGCACAAGGAACCAGCGTCCCTCACCTTTGTAAGCCCAGTATTTAGCACCACGCCTGGCTGAACGTATATTTTCTGAAGGTACAAATGTTGAAATAAACACGTGAACAAGTAAATACAACCTGGTTCTGTGGTTTCTAGTTTCCCAGTTTATCAGTACTAACAGATCAGAAAGAGGCAGGGGCTAATGAAGCCAAGTGTGCTGACAGCAGTTACAAGTTTCAACCGATCTCCTAACAATAACGTAGCAAACCGCAAGAGTTCAGGTATAAAGGCAAAATCATACACCCCCTCAGAAAGCACTGGCAATATCACACCCTTTAGAATCTGTGACAAGGGCAAAAAGAATTTTCTTCTAAAAATTTCTAGGAAAAGGCCCATTACATTTTAATATGAAAATCAAATTGAGAATCGACTTAATTTAACAGTTCAAGTATCCGAAGGTAAATCCTCAGGGAGCTGAAAACCTCGCCCATGCCGAAGACCTTCCCAAGGATTCCAGAGAGCTGAGGCTTTGGTTCATTTGTGACTCCCATTCGGCTGCAAGGATCCTCTATCTCTGCAGAAGTCCACAGAAGATACTTCTGGAGCACCACTTCTAGAGGCCGACTGGCCAGGCTCACTAAAGACCATGCCAACAGAGTAGAGAAAACAATGTGGCTAACAGCAGAGGACACAGGGGAAGGACATGCTGACCTGGCAAGGGCCTCCTCCGAGGGCAGCTACCAGCCAGCCTCGCTGGGGAAAAAGCTTCTGGAAAATCAAGTTACTTCAGACCTTTTTATAAGCAGTATATCATATTTTAATACCAATAAAGTCCAACAGAAAGCAGCTTCAAGACAATGTTCAACAACTCTTATGTACTAAATACACGCTTATCCAGGGCCTACCACAAAGCACGTCGTGCCAGAGAGCCCTGCTCTTTGGGAGCTCATGGGGTTTCACGGAGTGACAGCGGAGTCAGAATGGCCAGGCTGCTCACACTCAACTTTCTCAGGGACGAGGCAGCGTTCCTGAATACAGACCACACAGCAGGATTCGGGCTGGCAGCCCTCTGCCAGAATCACTCCTGTTCCCCACCTCTGAGTGACTAAGCGCCGCATCCCACAGGTCTGAGCTTGGATGCTGCTGCTCTGGGAGGCTGCAGCACAGGTCCCCAGCAATGCTGTGGCCCTCGCCGTAGGCCTCTTCTCCCAGGAGAATTAAACACGGCCGAGTAGGAGTTGCATCTGTTTTGTTTACCATTTTATGCTCCCAAGGCCAATTTCCATGCCTGACCCAGAGGCAACACTCAATACAAGCTTTTAGAATACATTAAAACAACTCCTAGGAGAGAAAGCCATCCAGGATAAACCTACCAGCGACAGCTCGCGGAGCTGATGCCAACGTCAAAGTCGCTGACAGCACGCGCTGGCAACACATGCAGGACACCCAACGAAAACATCACCGGCCTCCCACAAGGCGAGCTCTTACTTGGTTTCAAGATTACCTTTGGCTATCGCTTGGGATCAGGACCAAGTACAAGTAGGGACATCACTGTACGTCACTGTGAGCGTTTAACTCTGAGTACAGAGGCACAAGCTAGCTTGTGCTGGGCCAACTCTCTGTGGCCTCTCCTGAAGGAAACAACTCTGCAGGAGGGGCTCCCCAAGAGTGTGCCTGACCCACGCTGGGTGCTTTTCCCCAGGCAGGTCAGCAGCCACGATGGGGCCAGGTACAGTAGTGGACGTATATTCATCACTCATTCCTGTACCCTGCCTTACCCAGTCTCATGCAAATTTTGAAAGAAAAGCATGGACAGAACAGAAGCTGATTGCTTGTAAAACAAAGCTATTATGTGTTATATTTCTAGGACATCATCAAAGACAGCTTGAAGAAAACCTAAAATGTTAGATATGAAGTCAAAGAGGAAGGCTCACAGACAAGCCAAAGCCTCCCGCAAGACCACGATACCAACAGAAAAGAGAACTATAATAAACACGGAAGCTGGAGGGCAGAGGAAGAGGGCGCCCCAGCAGACACAGCACAGCTCCTGGGGGACAGGCCGGAGTGGCTGCAGGGACAGATGCTGTCCCAGGAGCAGCTTCTTCCCAAGGAACCACATCACTTGCTCCAGGCAGAGCCCAACTTCACCTTGGGTCAGGGTCTTGGCCCTAAAATGCCCCCTGTGTTTCATGGATCCTGTCCAGGCCGTTTGGGGCACGGAGTCCCCGTCTTTCACCTGGTACACTCGCACGTGGCTGGTGAATCTCTCCGAGAGGTGAAAGATGAAAACAAAGAAAATCAGACTTGGCATCCTCTGCTGCAGGGCAGGGGCAGGAGGTCTGCCCTCTGGCATCTGTACCTGTTACATGTGGGATGGAAGAATCGCTCCCACCCTGCCCTGGACGGTCACTCACAGGCCCGACAAAGGCATGGAAAATGAATTGGAACAATTTAGTTACAGATGAAGTAATAAGTATCTGAAAGTTAAAGTCAGGGGTTTTGAAATTCTGATTCAGTTGTTTGGAAAGTGATCACACAGGGAGTGAAATGTCTGTGGACGGAGGGCGTGAGAGGGCAGGGCCAGCCACCTGTGCATTTACAGACCTCTGAAGGAAGGAAGAAATCAAAGAACAGGAAAGATGCGTGGAAGAGTTTAGTGCCTTCAGAGGTTCCAAGTTTAAAAAAAGAAAAAAACAACAAACTACACAAAGGGTTAAAGTAAAAGCTCATTTTTCAAAAAAATGTAAAGTGAGCTCTTTAAATCCTTGAGCTGCTATTTGATATAGAAGTCATTTACCCCTCCCGGCTATCACCTAGAGAAATAACAAATCATAAAACTTACAAAAATGAAAATGAAGTCTTTCATTCATTCTGTTTAAAGATTTCATGGTTTACTTTTTAGGAGAGGAAACAGTATCCTAAAGTAGATCACACTCCTTAGACTGTTAAGAACTCTGTTTTTGTTTATTTGCTTTAAAAGTCTCACGGTCTTCCTTTCAAACCACCGTACTCTTGAAGAGTACCCAGCTTCTGGGGTGCCGGGCTATCTCCCAGCTTCTCTGGGGTGCTGGGCTGCTAGAAATAGAAATGCCGAGAAAATTATAATGATCAGTGTCAGCAAATTTAACATTGGTAGGTCACTTTTAGGTAAACTGCCATTTATATTCCAACTTTGTGAAATGACCCAATACTGTCCTTAGTAGCCTCTAATCCTGCCTTGAGAGATCAGGGTCCTCAGTAGCTGCCTTCCTGCTGCCCAGAACGTGCCCTAATTCAGGGTGACTCTGCTTCTGTGCCTTCCCATGCCTCCTGGCTCAAGGATGCTTCCACGAAAAACATTTACAGAAGAGCTTTTAAAGGGAGGCAGCACTTCAGCTGTAATGCAGATAGAGATTTTTTTTTCCTTGCAGCTATCAACCATTCCACAATTTTTTTTCAAGCTGCTTGTGATGTCCTGAAAACATAATTAGTGGTAGCCCTGTTTTACAAGAATTGGTTTTCCCTCAAGCTTTTCTCTCTCTCCCTAATTTCCCCTTTCAAAAGAAAAAGGAGTTTCAGAAGTGGAGGAAAATAGACATAAATTCTGTGCAAGTCCCTGTAATTCTCCACTTTTACTCATTGGATATGGACATGATTTACAATGCTAGTCTTTGAGCAGTTGTGTCTTAATTAATGCCTTTAGGATTTGGTGTATAAATATGATTCTAAGACATTTTAACCATAGTTGTAAAAAAACAAAACAAAACAAAACCGAGTGGCCTTATTCACTGCCTTAGTGAAGCCACAGTATCACTGTGTCTAATGTCAATAACTAGTAGCTTAAAGTTTATAGAAAATGCTACATTTTGGGCATACGAGGCCCAATGAATTCATAACGCTAAAGCAAAGAAAAGCACTTTACTTGGCTTTATCCTTCACGGCCGGAGCTCTGATGGAATTTAAAAATTCTTCTCACTTAATCTGCTGTATTCCTTCTGCCAAAATCATAAACAGAGGAGCTAAAAATATGACGTTAATACTGTTGACAAGAACCACAGAGACATTAAAAACATGTGCACACGCGTGTGCACGTGTGCGTGCCCACCACACACACACACACACACACACACTCAAAAAGCAACTAGTCTTCTGGTCATCCCCAGCTGCTTCTCTACATTGAGAGCACATTCCACCCCCAGGTCCTTCTCCCTCAAGTAAAAACCCCACAGCAGCGGGGACTGGGGAGTGGGTGAATCGGGTGAAGGCGGTCAAAAGGCAGAGACTTCCGGTTATAACACAAGTCTGGGGGCATCAGATACCCTGTATGCTTGAGAGTTGCTAAAGGGTGGATCTTCAAAGTTCTTATCACAAGAAAAAAATTGTGATTATGTTCGGTGATGGATGTTGACTAGACATGGTGACCATTTTACAGTCTATACAAATATTCAGTCATGTCGTATACCTGAAACTGTTACGCAGAATGTCAGTTATAGCTCAGAAACAAAACCCTGGGCGCCTGGGTGGCTCAGTCGGTTAAGCATCTGCCTTCGGCTCAGGTCATGATCCCAGGGTCCCAGGATAGAGTCCCACTTTTGGTACCATGCTCAGCAGGGAGCCTGCTTCTCCCTCTGCCCCCGCCCCTGCTGGTGCTCGTTCTCTCTCTCCCCACAAGTAAATAAAACCTTTAAAAGACAAACAAAACAAACTCCCACAGACCTGAAACTTGACAGAAGATACACTGTACCTACACTGATCAGTTATCTGTGGATGATCTGACCTCATGCCCTTATCCCCTTTACCTTGGCAAATAGATTTTGATTTTTAACCGAGATAATGAACTTGGTTAAAATAAAAGTAAATAAAGCCACTGCTGGGGAGAGAGTATGGGGCTGGACTGAGAAGAGCTGATTCCCACAGGAAGAGGGTTTCCTCCTCAGTGACAAAATGGACACCAGAGTGGTCCCACTGTAGTCCCCACAATTATGATCAGTGCAAATTCAAGAGCTGACCCTTTCCTTCAAAAATGGCTCCATACCTTCCCTTTGTAGGTTCTGTCGTCTGTTCTCTGAGGGCGAAAAAAGAAAAGCACCTCAGTGGCCAGAGGTCAGCCCAAAAGGAGAAACAAGTAGCTGGGGTTCCGGGAGGCTCCGACTCATGGGATTATTAAGAGGCTGGCTCTTTGATTCGGAAATTACTAGTTCATGGCCCTTCAGGCATCTGTCACCAGTGCGGCCAGCGGCAAAGTTGGGTTCTTTTTGCTACTTTAGTGTCAGCTTGTAAAAGAGGGCAGCTCCTTTTTTGAGCACCTTGAAGCCTGGCACGAAGCACATCAACTGTGTGGGAGTGGACTGGAAATGGCTATCCCTCATCTTGCCCTTAGGGAGGCAATGGTTAAGCTCGGGGGTTGGTGTGGGGGGCACCTACAGCCAGGAGTCCTGGCTCTGCTACTGGCTGAGTGGTGTGACTTGGGCTGCTGCCGGGACTTATGTTAAAGACTGGAATAGCAGTGCCTGTTTCCTGCAGTTGGGAACAACACGAGTTCATACATGGAAAGTTCTTACACAAGAGCCTGGCACATAGTAGGTACTCAATAAATGTTAGCTCACATTATTATTATTCAGCAGATGAAAGGTGATTCAACTAATGATGAGGTACACAGGTTTCCCATTTCTAGACTAACAAAATAAAAACGAAACTGCTAAAGTCATAAGAAAATCCAACTGGTTGTCAAAAAAATCTCTATGAACCTCTATAAAAAAATTTCAATCCATAAACCACCAGTGGGCACCAAGGTATAAGTTCTCCTGTTCCATTTACTCTCTATCTTGAAAAGCAGCAGGCTGTAGCCCAAGTCTCTGTGTTCCTTCTTAAATTACTTTGACTCATTCATTCACGCAGCTCAGGTTTACTGAGCCCCTACCGTGTACCTGGCAAGCTATAGGCAGTTGGGATACATCAGTGAACGAAACACAAGATGCTGGTCTTTGTGGAATTTACATTCTAACAGGGGGAACTGGATAATTAATAACATATTAAACTAGCAAGTAAATGCTATGGAAAAGAGAAAGGTAGAGGAGGGCAGGGGTGAGCAGTGCAGGGGTGGGGTGGGTGAGCAGCTATTTGCAGGACCCTCTTCGGGGAACCGGACTGTCCACCACTCATCTCTCTTCAGTCTCAACTCCTCTCAGACCCACAAGCCTTCCATGGGCCTCACTAGACTCAGGCCCCTCGGAAGGACAGTTAAGTGTTCATTGCTGGTGAAGGTCCTGCGGCAGTCCAGCACCGACGTGACGCACGTGTGTCGGGGGGGTTTGCCTGGTTCAGAAGTCCCATTCCTCAAAGAAGCCTACAGCTCTTATGACAACTCCACAGTCGCAACTTCTGGGATCCCTGAAAGGGACATGCCAGTTACAGGAGTAACCCTTACTTCAGGGCCTCCTTGAGAAAGTGAGGTGTGCACAGGGACCTGAGAGGCAGGAGGCGGCCCCGCGTACAGCCAGGAGCCAAGCACTCCAGGCAAAGGCCCGGCCTCATCTGTCCAGGAGCCAGGTGGGCGCCAGAGCCCAGGAAGCCCGGGGCACAGATCATTAGGGCCTCTGAGGCTGGGCTTAGGACTTAGGACGTGGGCTTTCCTTGTGAGGGAAGAGGGGAACCAGCGCAGGCTGCCGAGCAGAGGGGTGCCGCGGGCTGCAGGCTGTGTGGAGAGCAGACGAGTGGCCACTGAGGCGGCCGCTGCACGCTTTCTCCTGGGCGTGAGCAGGGAGCACTCAAGACGTGTTCTCTCGGGTAAGTCATTTCCAATGCTCCAGCCAAGACAAGCCTATCACGTACCCTCTAAAACAGGCACAGACGCCTGGCCATTGCATACGACTCACATTCTGCCATCCGAACAGTAGCAAAAGGCCCTGCTCTGATCAATGGCATCTGCTATTGATTCTGGGGGCGGGAGGAGGCTGAAGAAAAGTAGCTCCAAGTCAGCCTGTGTCCCTCCCGACTCACTGCTCAGGGGTCATCACAGTCTGCTAATTGGCTCTGCCCCGGGAGCGCATGCAGAGGAGCTACACTGAGAGTCAGGGCCTGGGGAGGGTGTGGCTCACCCTGACCCAGAGCCCCAGGGGCTTGGGGGCGCCCCTTCCCCCACCATGGGTCACAAAGCCTGGCCCTGGGATGGGAAAGCGGGCCCGAGCGCGTCCAGCCAGTGTGAGGTTCACAAAACCGAGTTACTTCTGCCCTGGTTACTGTCCCTGCTGGAGATGATGTGATTATTTTTAGCCATCATGTGATTCTCCAGTATTTTCCAGGCTCTGCTTGAGTCACTATGGTTTCAGAGAACTTTTCATAGTGGGGAAAAATACACGAAAGAGCTCCTCCTCTTCAAACGGCTCAATTATTAAAAAATCAAACCTTTGAAAAGTTACCTAAATGTGGTGTGTGTGTTTGTGATGAACTGGCTTTTCTCACTTCTCAGATCTCGGTAGACAATGAAGTGTGCTTTTAAACACAGGAGGAGCTAACCAATCACTATCTTAGTTCAAATTGTCCTCGGAGCAGTTTCTCTCTACAAATGGTGAGACTCCCATGAAAACAATCACCTCAGAATCCCAGCCATTTAGGCGAACACCCCCTTGCCTGTTCCCTGCAGCAGTGAGAAAAGCTCGAGGCTGACACAGCCCAGCAAACGCAGCCACACCATCAAGAAGGAAATCACACAGGCATCGCTGTGACCTCGCAGCATCCCCGCGCTCCCGGCAGACAGCAGTCCTCTGAGCCAAAGGGTTACAAATTAAGACGGCTGTTTGGGGGGAACACAATGACTTGAGTGTGTAGATACAGACCTACTGACTCCATGGTCAAGACCAGTGTTTGAGGTTGTTTTCCTAATGGTGGCCAGTCAGCTGAGCTCCATGAACACTATCTTACCCAGACTCTCTTGCCAACAGGAGAGACAGACAGTCAGGGTCTGAGGCCATGGTGCAGCTGGAGCTCAGCGGGGTGAGAACCAGGGCTGAGCCCTACCGCAGTCCTCTATTCTCCTCTTCGGCACGTGGCTCCTGCCCCCGGCTCTCTGCTTCCACCAACCAGCCATAAGCCAGAAACGTGTGCATCACTTACCCTTGGCTTCCCTTCTCCTTTCCTTCTCACATCCAATGGTCAAGTTTCATCAACTCTATCTGCTTAGAAAGTCTCCGTAACCCAAACGGCCAATGACCATCCCTTTGGCCAACCTCCTGCCCTGGATCATCTGTTGTAACAGCTTCTTAGCTAGTCGTCTGGATTGTAACTCTACACCCTGCATGGATTCTCTATTACTAAACAGCAAACTTGTCCTTAAAACCTTTTAATGACTCCCAACTGCCCCCTTTAAAGTACAAAACTCTGTGACCAGCAGAACCCAAGGTGAGCCCTCCCCGCAATGAGCTTCACCTCGTATTCCCACCTTTGTACAGTCCCTCGCCTCTAGCTTCTGAGAATAGGGCACAGGTGACGGGAGGTGACTCTCATGATGATGGCATCTACAGAACTCTGCTTGGCTAGCGTACCTGCTAGCAAGAATCCTCCTTTTGGCCTTGAAGAAGCCTGAATGCTGGAGAAGTCCACGTGGTGAGGAACTGCAGGCGGCCTTTGGGAACTGAGAGCAGCTGCCAGCAAGGGACTGAAGCCTCAGTCCTGCAGCCTGAAAGCAACAGCCACAATCCAAGAGAGTGCACCCTGGTTAAGCCTCTGTTAGACCAGAGCCCCAGCAGACCCCTGAACTGCTGCCTGTGTTAAGGCAGAGAACACAGCTAAGCGGGGCCCAGACTTCAGCAGGTGGAAGACAATACGTGTGTTTGTAGTTTGTAGCGGCTGTTTTGCAGGAACACAACATGGAGACCACCTCTCAACTCATATGAGGGCCCCACTCACCTCCACAGCCTTACAATCTCAACACTGATGCGTAACAACGTGCCATTCACTCAATAGGCATGTTCTCTGTTGACGTCAACATTCTGCTCTTTCTGCTTGCAGCGCTCCTGTCCTACTCTTGACCTGGCTGACTTCTACTCCTTCAGCAAGTCTTAGTCCGATCTCACTCTTCCCTCGAGAAGTCTTTCTAGAACATGCAAGACCAGCTCACGGGGTCTTCCTACACACCCTGAAAGCATGTACCTCACTTGACAGCTACTGCCTATTTACTGCCATGTTTTGTCACAAGACTGTACCTTCCTTGAATCACGGTATCTCCAGAATCCAGGTATCTCTAGAACCTCTTACAGTGACTTAAAATACATGTTGAGAGACTGAATGAATGGGAATTTAAGTAAAGCTTTCATAAAAAAAAGAAAAGAAAAGAAAAGAAAAAGAGTCCATTAAATAGGAGCTGCTACTTAAGAAATTATTTTTGGAGCTACTGTGTAGGGCACCACACTATTTCCTGAGCTATAATACAGGGGCTCCTCAGGGACGGAAGTGACAGGAAAATGTCAAGAACAGCCATGTATCAGCTTACGGATTGCATCTTCCTGGATCCAAATGAACATTCAGTGATTCAATTTAAATCAATTCAACAAATTCTAAATGAGAACCTTCTATGTGTCAGGCAAATGGAGAAGAAAATGACGGAGCAAGACAGAACTGGCTGATAGTTTAGTTCACCCAATTCAAAGGGAGTCTAGAAAATTCTTCAAAGTCAAAACTGTTCTCTATTCCTGCCCAAAAAACCAAGTGACAAAGGGAAGAAAAACAGGTGCATGGGTGACCAGTGATATTCTGTTTATGAAAACTGAGAATAAATGCTAAGTCATTGCTTTTTGAGGTCATGCAAGTTTTATTGTGAGGTTAAGAAGCCAAACACCAAGTTATTATTCCTTTGGAGAGAAAACGGATGAGCAGAGTAACCTGTGGAATTTAGTGCAAAGCCAATTAGTATTTCAGCATAGCCAGGAAGCAGTAAAAATGACCTGATGCTGGTTATGAAAGGGCTCAGTGCTGTTTACAGAAGGACCAGGAGGGTTGGCTCCCCAGCTGCCGGTGGGACAACAAAGGCGGCCATCGGTCCTTGGCAGAGACCCGTGGCAGGGAAGCAGGGGACGGCGTGCCGAAACATGTGCCGGTTTCGTCTGAGGGGTGCACTATATTCTTCCCTCTGAAATCACCCAGACCATCTACTTAGAAAAGGATTTTAATCAAAGGATTAAGAAATCCAAGACTGGTAATCCCACTCATCGGGGGCTCAGTACGCCAGGCTTCATACACATTTCTGCTCGGGGGTCAGTGATTCCTGCACTGATGAGTTTACAGAAGGTGGAGGAACGCCCACCAAGAACCTGTTGCAAGGATGCATGAGACCACTTATAAACTTCAAAATTATTGCTATTTTAAAAAACAAATACCATTCAAATTGAACAGCATGTGCTCTGTTTCAAGCCTTCAGGGCACGGCAGAGTCTTTTAGGTCCTCCCTAGGCTGTGCAATTTGAATGTGGTTTGTGAAAATTTACTGCAGTTCAGAAGAGTGTGAGGAGGAGATAAGAACATAAAACAAGACTGTAGCCATGATATTTCAGAGGCAGTATAATGGTTTAGGAGTGTAGGCTCTGGAATCACAGGGTCAAACTTTAAATTCTGAGGCCCCCATTTCTAGTGTCTGACCCTGGCAAGTTACAGACCCTCTCTGTGCCGCAGTTGCCTCACCTCAAAGAAAGGGATGATGGTTATAGGTTTTGATCTCTAAGCTTTCAATAACTCTAGTTTTATGCAAAACTAGGTCCTATTTTGATTTCAAAAAGCCAAAATAACTAAAGGTTGTACACTGGGTTAGTAAATACCCGTCAAAGATGCTGTCTCAGTAAGCAAACACATTGAGATGGCAATGAAAAATGCATGGCTGCTCCTAGGAAGAAGGTTCTCGGCCTTGGGTTCAGATACCACCAGAAGATTCCTATCTGAAGCTCCTGCATTCTTCATGTCTCTGGTCCTCTCTGCTCTCAATATTCCAAACTCACAGTCCATATCCTGGCAAGGCCCTGCTCATACTGTGTGCCGTGCTTTTATCATTACAGGTTGAGAAACGCAGTTTCAATTACTCTCTGAGGAGAAATGTATCCCGGTGCCCAGTGGTGCACCTTATGTATCTTACACAAGACAGATGTGTAACTGCAGGAACAAAACCACCAATACCCTTCTCCTTCCCCTGAGCAGCCATTACCTGGAAGGTAGCTCAGTGACTGGGTGGTTTTGTACTAGCAGGAGACCAAGGGACGCAGCGCTAACAGGGCAGGGAAGGAGTGAAAGTAATTACTTAATACCGAGTGTCACGTAACAAGACGTGCTAGCAGTTCCTGGGAAACAATTCTTGCTGATTATGGGACTAGTAAAATGGCACCTCTTTGTTTGAGTTGGTATTACAAGAGCTCTTAAGATGAATGTTTGATCCTTGAAGAAGGGAGCAGGTGTGTGGGCGGTACAGTATATGGTTAGATGATGGGGGGCTGGGAGGAGAGTTAATAATAGCAGGAGTACGAATAAACAGATGTGACTCATCTTGATGGGGAGAACATGAAGGGACAAGACGGAGACCAGGAAGGGACAAGCTTCCCCTAGGCTCAGACGTCAAATGCCACCATGGACTGTAGAGCAGAAATGGGAAAACGCCTTTCTTGGAATAAATAATGGCTTTGGAATGAGAGCAACATTTGTGTTTAAGGGCAGCTTTTCCCCAAAAGGTAAGTGAAGACATAGGTTTTGTCAGTAATGAGGAAAAGGAAGTCCTGTGTGAAGGCACAGGCCTTTCTGGACCCGCTCAGTGAAATTTAACTTCTTGAGTACTTTTTACTTGGACTCTCTAATTGAGTCCCTGCTAAACCAAAAACATCAACACTCTTTGGAGCAAGACACCAAAAGCTGCAATGTTAACAAAACATCACAATGTCTATGATACAATCCAAAATTAATCAACCTATGAAGAGCCAGGAAAATGTGACATGTTCTCAAAGTCGACAGATGCCAGTCGTGAGGAGGTCAGAATGGTGGAATCAGCAGACATGAACTTTAAAGCAACTACATAACCACACCCAGTGAAAGATGGTCGTAATAAATGAAAGGCTGCCAATATCAACAGAGAAAGAAAAAAGTGAATTACCACTGAAAACATGCAATAGTTGAAATTTTTAAAATGCTCACTTGAAGAGAGGGGACAGAGGAAAAAGAGGGTAACCTGAAACTGTATTATGTAAAGAAGAGAAAGAATGTTGGGGGAAAAGTGAACAGCACCTAAGGAACCTAAGGAATAATTTCAAAAGCTCCAACATATGGATAAATGGTGTCCGAGAAGGAGAGGACAGAGAGAATGGAGATGAAAAAATATTTGAAAAAATGGCTGAAAATCTCCTAAATATGGTAAAATACATAAGCTTTGGGATTAGAGTAGCTTAAACGAACTCCAAAACAAGATAAACTCAAAGAGAACCATGGTTAGGCACATCCTGGGCACTCTACTGGAAACCAGAGATAAAGGGAATCTGGAGCGCGCCCAGAGAAAACCAACTTCCTGCCTGCCGGGGAAGAAGGACTAGAATGAGCAAGCACTTCTTATCTCTGGAGGCCACGGACACTGAAACAACAGCTCTGAGGTGCACGAAGAAAGGATGATCCGCTGGAGTTCTTTATCTATGGAAATTTTCAGTAATGAAGGTAAAATAAAGATATTTACAGAGAAAGGAAATTAAAGAATTCGTTCGTTGCCACTGGACCTGCTCTGAAGAGAAATGAAATCAGTAGGGAACTCAGGTCTACAGGAATGACTGAAGACAAGGGAAAATGGTAAAAACTTTGGGGGAAAAGCCCCCTATTTTTTCTTTTAATTTCTTTAAAACACATATGATTGGTTATAATAGTACTGCCTCATAGGAAAGGAATGTTAATCTTGTAATTTAAAAATTTAAGGACATTTATTTCATATGTGCAAATACATAGAATATATACAAAATATAATTTCTACATGTGATCAATGAAATTATTAGAGGTTTTATATTCATTTTCTTCACACTAAGTTTTCCAAAGCCAGCAAGCCTTTTACACACACAGCACATTTCAGTGCAGAACAAGCACATCTGAAATGCTCAGAAGCCATGAACTGAGCAATGCCGCCTTAAAGCCGAAGTTGTGACATTGCCTTGCGGGATTTATGATGCATGTGGAAGTAATAGACAGATGACAAGTATAACAAAGGACAGTGAGAGGAAGGGCTGCCAGGATTCCACATTTTACATGAAGAGATAAAATATGATTTTTAAGTCCACAGTGAAAAGGTAAGTATATATATTGTAATTCTTAGAGCAACCACTAAAAAAAAAAATCAATGCAAAGAGATATAGGTAGGGAGGCAACAAATTTGGAAGGAATGTACAATACTTTTTATATTCCAGAATACGGATATGGCACCTAAGGCACATGCAACAAAAAACAGTCAGTGGGACTCCATGAAACTAAAATGCTTCTGCTTTAGCAAGAGAAACCCTCAACAAAGTGAAAAGACAACCTACAGAGTGGGCAAAGTATTTGTAAACCATGTATCTGGCAAGAGATTAATATCCAAAATACAATAAAGAACTTATATAACCCAATAACAAAAAAGCAAGCAACTCACCTCCATTTAAAAAAGTGGACAAAGGACCTTAACAGACATTTCTTCAAAGATGTATGAAAGGCCAACAGGTGCATGAAAAGGTGCTGAACATAAGCATTTATTAGGGAAATGTAAATTAAAACCACAGTGAGATACCACTTTATGCTGATCGGAGCAGCTATCAGCAAAAGAAAAGAAAGAAGAAATGCTGGTGAGGATGTGGAGAAAAGGGCACCCTTGTGCCCTGCTTGTTGTTAGGGATGGAAATTGATGCAGTCACTACAGAAGACCATAAAGAGGATGCTCAAAAAATTAAAAATACAACTACCATATGATCCATCATTTCTACTTATGGTTATTTATCCAAAGGAAATGAAAAGAGCAACTCGTAAAGGTATCTGTACCCCCATGTTCACAGCAGTGTTATTTACAATGGCCGACAGACAGGGAGATAATCTGAACATCCATCGATGGATAAATGGATAAATTGTAGGACAGACACACATAGGAATATTTTTCTGCCATAAAAGAAACAACAAAATCCTACCATTTGCAACAACATGGGTGGACCTTGAAGGCATTACGCTAAGTGAAATAAATCAAAGAGAAGGACTGTAAGATCTCACGGGTAGACTCTCTAAAACAAACAAACCACCGAACTCAGAAAAAGAGATCACACTTGCGGTCACCAGAAGCAGAGAGCAGGGGGAACTGCAAGAAGGTGGCAAAAGGTACAAACTTCCAGCTGTAATAAGATAAGTAAGTGCTAGGGATGTAACGTACGACATGACAGCTACAGCTAACACTGATGTATGATCTCTCGGAAAGTTATTAAGAGAGTAGAGCCGAAAAGTTCTCACCACAAGGAGAGACTTGTTTCTTTTTATTGTATCTCTATGAGAAGATGGATGTTGGCTGAAGCTATTGTGGTGATCACGTCACAATACGTGTAAATCAAACCATCATGCTGTATGCCTTAAACTCATACAGTGATATATGTCAATTATTGTAAAATAAGACAAAAAAAAAATCACAAGAAACAGAAGCCCCTGGGTGGCTCAGTTGGTTAAGCATCCGATTCTCAATCTCAGCTCAGGTCTTGATCTCAGGATTGGCAGTTCAAGCCCCATGTTAGGCTCCAAGCTGGGTGTGGAGCCTACTTTAAAGTGTGTGGGGGGGGGGGGGTTTGGGGGAAGAGAAACAAAAACCAGAGGGGACAAGCAGAAAACAAGTGATAATATGGTAGACCTAAATCCAACTGAATCAATAATTACATTAAATTGTAATGGACTGGCTACTGCAATGTCCAGAGATTATGAGAACGAATAAAAAGGCAAGACCCAACTATATGTTTTTTATAAGAGGTACTTCAAATATAAAGTCAAAGACAGATAGAAATTAAACTTATCACGGGGAAAGATACACCAAGCAAACAGTAAGCATAAGAAAGGTAGAGTGGCTGTTTAGTATCAGATAAAATAGATTTCAAAACTAAGAGTTTTGGAGTGCCTGGGTGGCTCAGTCATTAAGTGTCTGTCTTCCCCTCAGGTCAGGATCCCAGGGTCCTGGGATCAAAGGCCGCATCAGGCTCCCTGCTCCGGGGGGGAGGCTGCTTCTCCCTCTCCCACTCTCCCCGCTTGTGTTCCCTCTCTGGCTCTCTGTCAAATAAATAAAATCTTTAAAACAAACAAAAAACCCCCTAAGTTTTAACAAAGATCCAGAAGGATACCTCATAAAATCTGAAGGTCAGTTCACTGGAATGACTTAATCATAAATCTGTATGCATCTAATAATGGAGCCTTACAGACAGAAGACAAAAATGAAGAGAAACTGAAGGGAGACAAGACAACTCCACAATCGACGTCACACCCTCTTCACAGCAATTTTTAGAATTAGACAAAAACAAAAATGAGTAAAAACATAGAGGATTTGGGTAACATTATCCACTACCTTGATCTAACTGGTATTTCTAAAACACTAACCAACCAACAACTGCAGAATACATATTCTTTTCAAGTGCACATGGTACTAAGAGGCGCCATATATTGGGCCATAAAATCTGTATCAGAACAAGGACAAAATCACGAAACTGCCATTTCACTGCCTCTTCTAAAAACACACAGAACAAACTTTTTGGGAAAGTAAAAGCAACTCTTCTTTCCCCCCCAAAAGTGACAGATAATGCTTACTAGATTAACCTGGTCACCTTGTTAAGATCCTAGGAACAGCCATAGAGAACCCAAATTAAAGATAATTGAAAAAGCAGTCACATATTCATAAATTTGGAAAAATACCGTTAGGATTTCCTTATAGCTACATTTAGGGATTTAAGTATGACTGTTCAAATCCTTTATCCCACTATACTTCTTAGGTTGTTCCTTTTTGAAACCATCTAATATTTCTATTGATCTCATTTTAAGGCTGGAACACTCAAGTCCCCAAGGAAAAGAGAAAGCACAGACTCAATTTCCATAGCAACTCTAAATCCATCACACTATATTTGTATATGAGAGTTTGATTTAAATACATTAATATATGTGAATTTGCAATGTGTCTGAGCTGTGGTTGCTATAGGAACCGCAACTTTCCATTTCCTTTCAAGTTTAGGAAGTACTCACACTTAACAGCTCAATCCCCCCAACCTGATGGCTCTCTTGAGTTGCAGATTAAGCTCACTGCAATGCTCTTACAAACATCCTGACTCACACTGATATATGCACTCAACAGAGATCTACCATTGTGAAAATGTCTCTTCTAACACTTACTCCTCCTTGGTAGATCACAAGCAATTAGAGATGCGATTCTGCAGAATGTGGAGAGAACAACTGCCGGGCAGCCTCTGCTTATGCCAAAGCCCGGCTGCAGGTGCAGGAAAGTCACCCAACCGCACAGACACCAGTGGGCTCTGTGGCTTCTCTGAAGCTGCAAAAGATATTCTGTGTCTGTTAATGAACTGGCAGAAAAATCCAGCATGTTCTCACAACAGCCGAATGCACCGAGTGTGTGCTTTATACAAAAGCAAACAACCCATGGAGCATGGCTATGGAAGTCTGTAGGATGAAAAAAAAAATTTATTTTTTATTTTTTATTTTTTTTTTTGCCAAGGTAGACAGCACTTAATTATCAACATGTGGACGATCCATTCCATGATGGTATTTCCATTCACATATGGGCCCTTTGGCACAAGATGCTCCGAGCGCCTCCTGCTCCTCGTGGATTACAGTCAGGACATGCAAGTTACTTTTAATATCGGCCTAAGGAGGTATCTGGGGAGAAAGATCTACTGCGAAATGAAGAATCCCAAAGCAAAACAAAAAGACAAGGGTGATCGTCTGCTTTTGATTATAGCAGCCATTGCTTACTTCCACTAATGCGGATGGTTGAGAAAGGACAAGGTTTAGAGGCGGGACAGAAATGACTTCTGAACGTCCCCGACACGGCATCACTGTGACGTGGATTGGAGAATTCCCAGGGAGAGGACCCTCACCTCAGCATCACGCACATTGTCTTCAACTTCGGATGGACCAAATCAGACTTGTGTACAGAGAAGATGGCCCTGAATGGTTTCAGACCAGAGGCAGGAGGCCACTTTAGAGACTGTAAGTCGTTCATGGCAGAGATGATTAACAGAAAGTTAAACAGAATCTTAAGAATTGGAAGAGGGGGGCACATCTGGGTGGCTCGGTGAGTTAAAGCCTCTGCCTTCAGCTCAGGTCATGGTCCCAGGGTCCTGGGATCGAACCCCGCATAGGGCTCTCTGCTCAGTGGGGAGCCTAATTCTCTCTCTCTCTCTCTCTCTGCCTGCCTCTCTGCCTACTTGTGATCTCTGTCTGTCAAATAAATAAATAAAATCTTAAAAAAAAAAAAAAAAAGAATTAGAAGGGGGGGCTCTGAGTGTATCAATTAGTACATGCTGGTGTCCCACCGACCCTGAGGGCTACGGAGAGGTGTGGAGCTATGTGATTCTCTAATAAGGCATTCGGGCTGTTGGGCTGTTGAGCAAGCTTTCTGAAGTCTTTCGGCTCTTCCTTTACTGATGCTTACATTTTCTATTGCTATCAGTGGCCTCCCTGCCCTGACACGTGATGTGTGGAGAAACCATACCCCCATGTTTGTTATAATTATACATTTTTTTAAAAGATTTTATTTATTTATTTGTCAGAGAGAGAGCGAGCGAGCGAGCACATGCAGACAGAGTGGCAGGATGAGACAGAGAGAGAAGCAGTCTCCCTGCTGAGCAAGGAGCCCAATGTGGGATTCGATCCCAGGATGCTGGGATCATGACCTGAGCTGAAGGCAGTCGTTTAACCAACTGAGCCACCCAGGTGTCCCATAATTATACATTTTACATCACAGATTTGACAATACCTATTCTGACTCTTGGAAGACATGTTGACTTACATTTTCTTGGCTGTATTCCCAAGAGTTGGATACATGACCTCAAGAAAAATGAGATCTTACTGTTTTTATAAGAGCCTTTCACTTACTATAGCTTTTAAAACAATGTTCTACATGTGGTGTATACCTTGCTATAATTTTTTCCACACTATAGTTTTTCCATCCCACAATGTCCAAGAGACAGAACCCATTTTAATAAAAAGGTTATGATTGGTTTGACTTTTGAAAATACCCTTTCTGGGACGCCTGGGTGGCTCAGTTGGCTAAGCAGCTGCCTTCGGCTCGGGTCATGATCCCAGCGTCCTGGGATCGAGTCCCGCATCGGGCTCCTTGCTCGGTGGGGAGCCTGCTTCTCCCTCTACCTCTGCCTGCCATTCTGTCTGCCTGTGCTCGCTCTCTCCCCCCTCCTCTCTGATAAATAAATAAAATCTTTAAAAAAAAAAAGAAAAGAAAGAAAGAAAATACCCTTTCCTCCTGATTAAGACCAATGAGGTGCACATGGTCAAGGTATTAGGAACATAAGTCGTAAGAACTACTGCCTTCTGGAACATTAAAAACCCTATTTATTACCTGTTGACTTTAATGTGTTTCCTGAGCTTTGTCACTGGAGAGGTTAAGCTCTGGAAGAAATGTATTTCTGTTTCAGGTTCACGGACATTCTATCAAAACAGCACACACTTCTCTGCGGCTTCTGAGAAAGACCAATGGGGGAGCTGCTAGAGAATAAGGCCAAGGCAGCAGCACGGGCGGTGGGGCTGGGGGAGCAGGAGCAGTGGTGCCAATCCAAGGACACGCTGTGATTGTGGAAGAAAAATAAATTTCTGAAGCCTGTCTGATTTCACTACTAAAAAACGTGGGGGGAAAAAAAGTGGCAGTGGAGTTTTAAGATGGATCTGTACACCATTAAGAGCTCTAGAAAAAGACCCTAAGATGAGAAATGCCAGGTGCCCTGAGTCTCCCCTCCTGCCCATGTCCTCCTATTCCATTTGCCACCAAATCCCCCACGCTGGACAAAACACACCATCTTCTTCTCTACCCACATCTATTGTACTGATCAAGTTTCTGAGACCAAACTTGAAGTCCAATTTGAACCACCGTAAATTTTTGTTCCCCCAAACTCCTTGTGGCTTCACCCAACCGCTCTCTCCCCAGCACTTGTTAAAATAAAAATAAAATTCCCCTTCCTTTCTAAGTTTGTATCAACACATTTGACCTCATCTTCTCCCTCTGGTTTATGGGTCCTGGCTCCACAAATTTTGCCTTTTCCTTATCATCAAATATTTCTCCTCCCATGGAACTTTCTCTCACTTTACAAAACTGCCCGTTGTGCCTTGTCCTGAAAGCAAACGAAAACAGAGCAAGGACAACACCATGCTCCTTCCAATCTCACCTCTTGAGACTGTCAGCTTTTCCCACAACAACTCAACGTTTTTCAACTTTTTTTCCTGACAAATTTGGTGAAGGCGGAGTCTACTCTTACTGCGTGACTTTACCATTTGTGAGTGAGGCCACGCTCCTATCCAGTCTCCTGGGATTTAGGTTTATGCACTCAGCGTCTTAACAGACCTGTTCCCTCAAGGATTATTCCTCACCTCCTGGGAGCCCGGGATCTTTGGCCTCTTTTCAGGCTTCATCCTATTTGATCTCTCCACAATTAATATTCTGCATTGCTGGTGATCCCTCTTTCCAGAAATGTCCTACTGTTCATTCTCTGATGCCGAGTCTTCCTAGTTTTCTCCCTGATGTTCATGTCTTTTTTTCTCAGCTTCCTTTTTTCCCTTTTCCAGAAGATCTGTGCTTAGCTTAGTTTATTTTATATAAACTCATTCACTCTATGGCTCCAAAGTTGGACTTTTATGCTATCTTAATCTCCTTCCTTGAGTCCTCTACCAATCTGGGTCCCATCATTCCACTGAGTGACCCCTAAGTTGAGAAATCCAATGGACTCTTCCCATCCTCATTTTACTTGACTCCTCCACAAACTGAGACATTGTTGGCCATTCTGTTCCCTTCCTTCTGCTTCCTTGACAAGTCATTCCTTCATTTCCTTTAATCTTTTTGGCATCTTCCCTCCTCTTGTGCAAACCCTTCCTTGTCTGCCCAAACACGAAATGCTAGCATTCTTCAAACCAGTCTCCCCCCTTCCCACTGAGGGCACACTGCCAGCCTCGATGACATGGACATGTGGGAGGCTCACAGAGGGACCTCCTCTGGCCTCTACAAGATGCCTGTATTGTTCAGTATTAGTATTTTTCCGGCCACCTCTTATCCATTCTGATTGGGCATAAATAAGGAATTTGTACTGTTTACCAAATTAAGGTTATTGGTTTAACAAGCATGAACACTGGTTTTTAGGATGGAACAAGTAGTTTCTGAGCATTTCATCGTTTAACTGTCCAGGACTGCAACTTGTGTAATAATGATCTCAATTTGTACAAGAACACCCTCCTGCTTGATAAAGTCTATTTTTTATGGAAGGATGTTTATATCTTTGAAAGATTTTATCCACAGAAGTTTAAAAGATTTTAAATTTCTAGGTATCCATCCCCAATGACTTCACTTTTGGACCAAGCTGGATACAATGAGGTCTTGCTGAATATTATCACACAAAAATTGGCACCAGCCATACAGGAGATAGGATGCATATTTCATGACTTTCCTTTGAAAGAGTATATTCATATTTAAAAGCATAAATTGGTTCACATCCTGGTTTCTACAGCCAGCAATTAAGTCATAAAAATATTTCAGTTGAAATCTAAACAGACACTTGATATTTTTCAGAAAAACATACCAAGAAAATGAAATCGACCCCTGGAGTATGATCCTAACATGCAGCTTGACAGATAAAGAGTGAGTAACTCTGCCTTTTTAGTAGTTTAAATCACGATCATTAGACTTACTACAGATAAGGCACTGCTGGGAAGATAATGTGGTCAAATCCAGAGGCATAAAGAGCCTGCTGGGAAGAATCCACCCAACACAGGAGAGCGCAGATGAACCAGAGCCATTTCCCAAAAGGAAAGCAACTGTTGGACTTCCCTGTCCCCATACCTGCAGTGGGGGAGTTTGCGTGGTGAGACTTTTTGGGCAGGTTGAAGATCTGTTCGCCAGGGTCAGGGGGAGGGATTGCGTCTTGCCCTTGCCGCGCTTCCACAGGATCATACTCCTTCCCATCGTAGTTAGCATCATAGAACTTCTTAAACCACTGAATGAAATCCAGGTTGTCCTGGAAACGCCCTTTCACCAGCTTCTCCACTGGGATCACCTGCAATACAAAATCGCCGTGACTCATGACCTTGTGTGTATTTACCACAACCAAGGAGCTCCCTATAACTATTTCGTACATGTCCACAATTACTACTGGTCTCCCCACAGCTTCTTGGCTAGCTACGTTCTAGAATTCACCTTTTTTTTTTCCCCATCATATTAAAGAAAAGTTAAACTAAAATGCTCTAAGTGGTTCTTTTGAATTATTTCACACTTCTGAACAAATGAGACGAAACAAGGAATACCCTTAGCTGTCAAGAGGGGCTGATCCTCCTCATCATGTATTTAATTACTCAAGCATCTCCCTGCAAAAATGGGCCTGGGATGTTCTGCTGTTTCAAGATTGATGGGCTTTCCATATTTCTTGCAAACACTTGATCTAGCAGTGCTGGAACGAACTCCTGTAAGGATTATAGCTACCAGGCAGAGTGAATAAGGCTTAAATCAGTGCAAACATAAGCTTATGGAATGGTTCATATGAAGCAAAAGAAACTTTCCTGGTTGTTGTTGTTGTTGTTTTGTTTTTTACACGATACAGGGCATTAAAAACAACTGCCTGCAGGGCCCCTGGGTAGCTCAGTCGGTTAAGCGTCCGACTCTTGATTTCGGCTCAGGTCACAATCTCTAGGTTGTGAGATCGGCTACATAGGCGCACAGCTAATGTGCCATGGAGGAACAGAAGGACAGAAATGGGGTCTGACTGGGGGAGTCACTGAAGGCATTCTGCACTATAATCAACTCAGCTTCTGAGACAGATCTTGGCTCTTCATGGAGGAACTCTACTGGCAACCTAGATAGCTAATAGGTATTCCCTTTAGAAGTTGTGCAGGAACTTTTAGGATTATGGACAGGATGAAATGTGGGGTGACTCATTAGCTTTACTTTGATGGGCAGCTATTTTTGAAGGAAAATGGAAAAAAAGGACTTAGTTATGCAAATTGTGCCATTACCAGGTTCTGACTTTCTCATTTTTGAGTGGGAATCCTAGCTGAATGTAGGCCACGAGAGCTATGAAGCTGGGGAGTGAGTCCGATCACAGCTACACGATTCAGACACAAACCCAGCATTCAAAGCACACAGCTTCACAAAGTAATAATATGAACAGAAGCCATATAAATTAAATTTTCAGCAAGGCTTTGCCACCTCAGGGGCTGGATACCACAGATATCCTAAAATGGATGATCAGGACCACTTAAAAATAGAGAAAGACCTCAAATATCAAAGACCATGGTAAGGAAAAAAACACCTGAAGCATTTTAGGCCACCCATTAAACTAAATCATTAGCAATGGATTTTTCCAAAATGTTTGTTGAAGCTAAAACTGAAAAGAACTCAAGTTATGGAGCAAAATAAAGAGAAACAAACTTTGGGAGAGGGGCACATTTTTCATGAAGACTCTTCAGTGAGGAAGACTTGGATGCGGATCTCTCTCCTCCCAAGCTTCAATGAATCCCGCCCACACGGAAGAATTCCTTCCACACATGCACTTAGTAGCTGACTTTTTATTGTGCTGAGGATTTTCATGTTTTCTGATTTATAACTTTTGTTTATGCCAGTTAATCATTTTTAAATACCTCCTTAGGGAATACGGCCCTTTAATTAACATGCTACTATATTTTGTTTTCTGCCAAACGTGAACATTTAGAACCAGTTTTAGATGATGGCAAGACTACTACCTTAACTGTTCCAAGTAGGCACTCACTTCTATTGCCTTAATTTCACATTCCCTATCCAAATATAAGTTCTGGGGGGCAAAAGTTCAAAATCTGGGGTGGCAAGCAAATCTTCACACAGACACTTCCCACCTGCTGTCAAGCATTCACAGGGACGACTGCCTCTCCAAGGACCCTTGGGTGGAATCATAGCATATTAAGCTAGAGAGGCTAACAAAGGTGATCAAGGCCAGTCTCCCTGTGCCAGAATTTTATCTTCAACATTCTTAACAATGGCTCAGCCACTCTGTCTACGCTTCCACAGAAAGTAGAACGCCCTAATTTGTTGCATAGCTATTTATGAGTGAGTGTTTTCCTTTATGATCTAGGAGCATGTATGGAGAAGTAATACTGTTAATAAGTAAGGAGAACCTATGTAGCTTGGTTTCCAATGCATATGGAAGGAGCTAACTGGAAATTAACCACAGCAAAGGACATAGTTGAAATGACTCCAAAAGGTTGAGCTGTTAGAGGTAAGTCTCTTGAAAAAAAAAAATTATGAGAAAACCAGAGGCAAAGATTTTAATATTTGGTAAGAATGCTTTGGTTTAGGAAGATATTACATTAAAAACATATACGGTTTAGAAAACTTTTCTCTTTTCCTTTAACCTGTCTCTTGTAACAGTATTTACATTTTTGATTTCCATGGCCTAGTTATAGCTACTGTTGATGCCAAGAAGTTTTCTGTTTATTCTTTTTTTTTTTCTCTTTCCCCTTATTCAAAATTCCTTTTTTCCCAAACTATTCCCTCTAAGAAATAGATCCTAGATACAGAATATGGCTTATGTGTGTATTTGCGTAACAGAAAGCATGCAGATGCGGACTATGGCTTATGCGCCTATTTGCATAACAGGAAGTAGGCGGAGACTGAGTGGACTTCAGCCATATTCTTCAGCTTTAAGTTTAGAGACTTCCTTCAATGAAAGCCTCCTACAAATAAGGGAAGTGAGGGTTGATACTTTATGCTAGGCACAGACCCCAAACTACTTTGACAAGATCAAGATATATACACCATGGATACATCTTTGCATTTCTGCATCGTGGCACAAAAACAATTTTGAGGAAAGACCATGCATTTTATGGAGGTCTAAGTTAGTTTCCTACCTTATCAACATTCATTCGCTTAAACGATGCTTGCAGAAGTTTAAAATTGTGAATATACTCATGCTCCAACTTTGCTTGAAATTTTACTTTCTTCAAACTAATGCAGCCCGGAAAGAGCATGTCCATAAACTGGCAATAGGCAGCTCCTGAAAAGAGAGGAGAGAAATGCTGGTGTCAGTCTGACTGTAGCCAGGTGTGACTGAGGACTGCTGGGCAGGCTGGAGGGATCTGTGTGCTCCCCTCAGTGTGCTGCACCTCCCTCATTCATCCAGGCGGGGCATGGGGGGTGGGGGCAGGGGAGTGCAGGGGGATGGGCGGGGTGCAGGGCCATGACTCCAGGCAGCCCCTGCCACTCTCCCCATTCCTAACCACTGTGGTACTGACACTGGATTCACCAGAGCATGACCACATTCATGAACAGTGGACAGAAATACATTAATGCCAAGGAAATCAGGGTCAGAATAACTGTTCTTCGCTTCTATCATAAAAAAAGAAACATTTTGTTCTTCCATCTAGATGCTCCTGCTCCAAGGCATCCAAATATATAGATGTAAGAGAAAGACAAAGTTTAAACACAAGAAAACTGCTAAACTTCTCATGAAAGGCGTAGCTCATAAAAATACACATGAAAATACAAATATGCCCAAGCTGTTTTAGATCCACCTTGCAAAATGAGGTGAAACTGGATAACTAAACCATCTAATGCCAAAAACAGTTGTATCCTGATTTAATTTCAGGCCAGGGCGATGGGGTCCTATATTCACATGAAGGATGAAGACATGGAGACTTTGAAACTTACAGAAGCTGAGAGTCATGCTGTTTATGACCGAGGAATAAAAAGAACAGAAATGTTCAATAAGCCCCCTGAGGAAATGGCTCTAGAAAAAAGGATTAGTAAGACATATATATATATATATTTATGAAGAACTCTTACATCATGACAATTTCCACTAAAAAATCCCAGAGAGATCATGTTTACTGATTCACATCTTCTTAATAGTTAAGGCTATAGGCATTTACAAAGGATATTCAAAGCCAGAATGATTATTTTTCTTTTACAAGGAGGAAAAGCAATTGAGTGGCAAGAAGGGGAACAAGCTGGCATTTCTGTGTTCTCTTTCCTACTCCAGATCTCTTGGTCTGTCTCTATAATGTGCCAGGGATGGCCTTTCTGGAACATGAAAGGCTCCCCTCATGCTCTGGTATCAAGGTTTCTGTGAGAAGCTCTTTATTCCATTCAGGAGATACACCTTCACATTGGGAGAAACCAACTCATCTCTTAGGCCAAAGATACTAAGCATCCTTTACTGAGACAGGAATCCAAGATTGAACAAGGTACTGGGGATCTAACAGCTGCCTCAATGGGAAATGGTGAGGCAGCTCATTGTTTGTAGGTAAGAGTATAAGGTAATGAAATATAGACCACAGTAAATACCACCTCCAGAATCTTGGCATCTGTGAGGTTTCCCCTTAGACTCCAATACCCTGAGGACAAACTAGTATATTCCTATGCAAGCAAATGGGCTCCCTTAAAAACAAACACTGGAGGAGGTAAGAGAAACATCATGATCTTGGGCATTCTTACAGTCATAATTCAATTATTCAGGACTTCCTTTTGAAGTGCCCCCACATGGAACAAATTTCAATAGCCATTTGAACATTTTTTTTTTTTAAACAAGAGATGGGATGTCTAAACATAACTGTCTCATTACCCACTTTTGGAAGTGTTATTCTTCCTTCAGTGGTGTTTAGCATGAAATGTACTTCTAAAGATCCAGACACCTATGTATTCTTACAAAGCAATCAACCAACTCACTCACTTCCCAAATTTAAAAAGTAGCTTCAGGTTTGAAACTTGAAACAGGAAAAAAGGAGAAACAATTTCTAGTTCACCTAAAGAGAGCCACTCTGGGGCACCTGGGTGGCTCAGTGGGTTAAGCCTCTGCCTTCAGCTCAGGTAATGATCTCAGGGTCCTGGGATGAGCCCGTCTTGGGCTCTCGGCTCAGCAGGGAGCCTGCTTCCCCCTCTCCATCTGCCTGCCTCTGCCTACTTGTGATCTCTATCAGATAAATAAAATAAAATCTTAAAAAAAAAAAGAGAGAGAACCACTGTTAATGTTCTGGTATATACCATTTTTCCCCCTCTTTAATCTAACAGACTGATTCCCTTCTCTACTGACATGTTTAATGGTTGATTTTTTTTCATGCTAAGTAACTTTCTCAACCCAAGATTAGATAAATATTCACATATATTTTCTTCAAGTATTTTATGGTCTCAAGATTCACATTTACATTCTGAATTCATGTAGAATTTATTTTGGTCCATATCATAAAGGATGGCTCTAATTTTAGTTACTCCAAATGTTAGTAGAAATCCGTCATTTTTGGCTCACCAGCATTTGGGCACCTTCCTGTCTGGGTTGATGCGACAGTGCCTTGCGTCCCACCACAGTACTGATGGTGAGCACATATCCTTTTCAACATCCCCAGCAGGAAAGATGCGGGGCTATGTCCTGGGCTCCGCGTAGGTCTCGCAGTCTAAATAGTGGCAGACATACACAGACAGGGACTATTAGAATTTAGTCATGGTGGCATGGGTGGGATTTAGAGTCCTGTGACAGCAACACAGTGGCATCCTAGGCGAGTGGCACAAGGGAGGCTCTGTTCCCAGCTTCTAGCCTGATTTCCTATTGACTGAGCTACCAAATATTCTTCCTGTAAATGTGTCTCTGCCTAAGCTTGCCAGGATTATTTTTTGCTATTTTCAACGGCAAATGCCAACTGTTAAGTCAGCTAGGTGTTGAATGTCAACATTTCATGAATAAACTGTATTTTTCCCACTGAGGAAAAGCATTAGTTTTACTATATATTGGTTTCCTAATACATGCATTTAGGTCTCTTTCTAGATTTATTTTGGTCTGTCCCAGTGGTTAAGTTCATACTCTGTTAATCAAATACTATAATATATACTATTATCTGCAGTATAATTTCCCTTTTTCTCAAAATTTAATTGTCTTAGATTTCATCATCCATTTACTCTTGCCTTTCTATTTTTATATTTGTCATTCATGGCATACAGAAAATAAATTTTCTTTAAAAAAGTAGAAATTTACTAAATATCAGCTCTTTGAGATATAACTCACATATCAAAGTCCAGCTTTTTAAAGTACAGTTGACCCTTGAACAACATGAGTGTAGGGGTGCTGACCTTCCCACACAGTTGAAAATCTGCAGGTAACTTTTGACTTCCAAAAAACTGAACTACTAAGAGCCTACTGTTGACTAGAAGCCTTACCAATAACAGTCAAAACGTTTTGTATGTGTACATGTATTCTATCCAAATACTATATTCTTATAATAAAGCAAGCTAGAGAAAATGTTAAGAAAACCACAGGAGAAACTATATTTCTGAAACTGTACTGTACTTATCTTTTAAAAAATCCACATATCAATGGAAAGGGACAGTTCAAACCCATGTTGTTCAAGGGTCAATTATATACAATTCTGTGGCACTGAAGTTATTCACAAAATCATGCACCCATCGCTACTATTTAATTCCAGAAGGTTTTCATTATCACCAGAATAAACTTCATATCCATTAGCAGCCACTCTCTCCCCTACTCCCGGATCCTGGTAACCAACCACTAATCTATTTTCTGTCTCTATGGTTCTGCCTATTCCGGACATTTCATATAAATGAATCATAAAACTTGCGGCCTTTGTGTCTGGTTTAACTTAGCAAAATCTTTTCAAGGTTCATCCGTGTTGTGGTGTGTATCAGAACTTTATATTCCTTTCTATGGCTTAAAAATATTCTATTGTGTGCATATACCACATTTTATTGATTTATTATCAGCTGATGAACATTTGGGTTTTCACTTTTGGCCTATTATGAGCAAAGCTATGATGAACTCTCATGTACAAGATTTTGTGTAGACTTAAGTTTTCAGTTCTCTTGGGCTGTGGTACATTTCTCTCTATATTTAACATCTGAGGAACTGCCAAACTGTTTTGTGTTTTACATTCCCACCAGCAATGTATGAGGGTTCCAGTTTCTCCACATCTTCACCAATCATAATTGTGTTTTTGATTCTAGTCATCCTAGTTGGTTTAAATTTTGATTTGATTTCCCTGAAGACTAATAATGTTAAACATCTTTTTCATGTGCTTTTTGGCCATTTATAGATCTTCTTTGGAGAAATGTTTATGCAAAATGCTTTGCTCATTTATAAAGTGGGTTATTTTTCCTTTTATCAATGAAAGTTTTTTCTACATTTTAGGGTCAAGTCTCTTATCAGGTATCTAATTTGCAAATAATTCCTCCTTTCTGTGGATAGTCTTTACTTTCTTGATAGTATCTTTTTTTAAAAAAGATTTTATTTATTTATTTGAGAGAAAGAGAGAGAGAGAGAGAGCGAGTGAGAGAATGGGCAGTGGGGAGGGGCTGAGGGGGAGAGAGAGAAGCAGACTTGCCGCTAAGCAGGAAGACCCACGTGGGGCTTGACCCCAGGACCCAGAGATCATGACCTGAGCCGAAGGCAGACGCTTAACTGACTGAGCCACCCAGGTGCCCTTGATAGTATCTTTTGAAGCACACACATTTTTACTTTTGCTCTAAGATTTTATTATTTATGATAGAGAGAGAGAGTGCAAGTTTGCAAACGGGGTAGGACAGGAAGAGAGAGAATCTCAAGCAGACTCCTCATTTACCATGGAGCAGTCATGGGACTCAATCCCACAGCCTTGAGATCATGACCCTAGCTGAAATCACAGGGCTGGATGCCTGACCAATGGAGTCACCCAGGCACACAACACACTTTTTTTTACTTTTTACTTTTTTCTTTTACTTTTGATGAAGCACAATTTGGGGTGTGTGTGTCACTTGGGCCTTTGTCATTTCCAACAAACCACTGCCTAACCCAAGAGCGTAATGATTTCCACCTACATTTTGCTCTAAAAGTTGTAGTTTTAGTTCATACATTTATGTCAATGATCCATTTTGAATTATTTCTTGTATATATAGGTGTAACATTTGGGTCTAACTTCATAATTTTGCATGTGATAGTTGTCCTGGCACCATTTGTTGAAAAGACTATACTTTCAATTGCCTTGGCATCTGTTTGAATATCAATTAGCTATCAATGTATGGGTATATTTCTGGGCTCCTAATTCTATTTATATATCTATCCTTATGCAGTAATAGTCTTGATTACTGTTGCTTTGTACTCAGTTTTTAAACCAAAAGCAGAAGTCCTACAACTTTGCTTTTCTTTTCCAAACAGGTATTCCGGTTTCCTTGCATTTCCTTATTAGTTTTAGGATCAGTTCATCAATTTCTGTAAAAAGGCAGCTAAGACTTTGATAGGGATTGGACTGAATCTAGAGATTTGAAAAATATTGCCCAAACAAGAGTTAGTCTTCCAATCCATGAACATGGGATGTCTTTCCACTTAATTTCTTTCAATAATATTTTCTAGTTTTTAGTATATAAGCCTTCCACTTTTAAATTTTTATTTTTTAAAATGCTATTGTAGGTGGAATTGTATTCTTAATTCTGTTTTTGGATTGTTCATTGTTAATATGAAAGAAATACAATTGATTTTCAGGTATTGATCTTATATAGCCTGCAACCTTGCTTAACTCATTTTTCAGTTATAATAGTTTCTTGGTGCTTGGTGCTTAGGAGTTTTTTTTCCCCATACAAGATCATGACATCCATAAACAGAGACAATTTTATTTTCTTTCTAAACTCAATGCTTATTTTTCTTGCCCAATTGCCATGGCTTGAACCTTTAGCATAATGTCAAAAAAAGTGCTGACAGCGAACATCCTGGTCTGGTCTTGAGGGTAGGGGGAGCATCCAGCTCTTCACCACTAAGTAGGATGTTAGCTTCAAGTTTCTCATAGATGGCATTATCAGAATGAGGAAGTTCCCTTCTGTTTCTTCTTGAGTATTTTTTTTTAAAGATTTTATGTATTTATTTGACAGAGAGAGATCACAAGTAAGCAGAGAGGCAGGCAGAGAGAGAGGAAGGGAAGCAGGCTCCCTGCCAAGCAGAGAGCCCGATGCGGGACTCGATCCCAGGACCCTGAGATCATGACCTGAGCCGAAGGCAGCGGCGTAACCCACTGAGCCACCTAGGCACCCCTCCTTTAGTATTTTTTAAAACAAAAGGTTGTTGAATTTTGTCAAATGCTTTTTCTGCATCTATTATCACATGGCTTTTGTCCTTTATTCTATTAAATGATGTTTTACATTGGTTTCTTTACTCCCATTTGATCCAACCTTGCATTAATCTCATTTGATTATGGCACATAATCCTCTTTACATGTTGCCAGATCCACTTTGCTAGTACTTTGTTGAGAAATTATGTCTATTCATAAGAGACGCTGGTCTGTAGTTTTCTTGTTATAGCTTTGGTTTGGGTTGATACTAGCCCTCAAAGAATAAGTTAGAAAGTGTTTCTTCCTCTTGTGTTTTAAAAGGATTTGGGAAGGATTGGTGTTAATTTTTTTTTTTTTAAACACTTGGTAGAATTCACAATTGAAGTCATCTGTGCTCTGGCTTTTCTTTCTGGGATTCTTTAAAAATTACTAATTCCATTTCCTATTATATAGGTCCATTAAGAATTTCTATTTTAAGTTTCAGTAGTTATGTCATTCTAGGTGTTTAACCATTTTATCTAGGCTATTTGGTTTTTAAATATTCATTTTCCAACTCATGAGTTCTAATACAGTTGTTTCCCTTCAGTTTCCTAGAGACAAATAAGACATAAAATGATATTTTGTAATATATTTTTATGTGTGTATATTTGTTTATATATACACTTTTTTTCTTTAGTGAGAATATCTCTTCTTCTTCCTTTAAGTCTGTCATTGGCCACTGATTTCTAATACTATGTAAATATTTTTCTGAGTTTTACCAATAGCTGTATGAGGAAAGGGTCCCGATATCTACCTTTTCAGCAACCACAGAGACAATAAAAATGTTTTCTCCTTTGATCTATTAACTGATCAATCACATTCTCCATTTCCTAAAGTTGAATCATCTTTGCATTCTTGGTATAAGTCCTACGTGGGAATGTTTACTAAGTTTTTATTACAGTGCTGGTTTAGACTCACAAAGGCTTTATGATATTTGCATCTATACTCATGAGGCTGAAACTTTGTGAGCTTTTGTCCTATTTATGATTTTTTAAATTTAAAAAATATGTTGGGAACATTTTCCTATTTTTGAGTGTCTAAAAGCTTGTGCACTAAAGTAAAAAAAAAAAATTATTAGATTGCCAATGGCACAGTTTACTCTCTTTATATCCTCAGCTTTTTCTACCTCTATGCTTTCAGAATCACATGAGCATCAAACAAGCAGGGTCATTTTTATCCAACAAGCAATGCAGAAAGAGTAGATCATATGAGCATCTCCAGTAAATGGTACATTAGTTGATCACTTAAGGTATTCTATCATAGGTCATATTCTTTAGAGTCAAAGGAACCCCTGAAAATTTTAAAGAAATAGCTTACTGACTTTGGGGACTATGCTTAAGATTTGTTGTGATTGCCCCTGGGTATATCCGTCTAGGTATTTTCAACATCCAGTTCCCCAAATCTGTAGTGCCCAAGAACCATCATGAAAGAATACTTTGAAGTGAATTGTTGCTACTAAGAACATGGTCAAGACTTCCTGTTGGGGTAGGAAACTATAACCAAGGCATAACTTGAACAAGGCTGTTGTATTCTGCCATCTATCCAACGCGAATCCTCCAGCTCTGCATCTCCTCTCACCTTCTCACTGAAGTCGTGGCTCCAACTGCCCTTAGTCTCTCTTGCAGTGTCAATTTCTCTATGCTCTAGTTCCATCTGACTTTATTTGAAGTGACTCTCCACCATGTCATCTTATTTTAGGTCTATTTTACTAATTCTTATATTGGTCTGTGGTTTCCCTTCCCTTCACTGCTATGTAAGTTTCAAGAGTGCTAACTCTTCATCTGTCTAGCTTCCTTCTGTATACAAGCCTTTAATACAGTCCCTGGTACGGGGTGGACTTAACTATCTGGTCAACAAATCAAGGTTTACAGGTTACAGCAGTTCAGCCGCAGCAAGGGCTGGCTGATGGTAAAATTCTAATGTTACCAAAGTCCCGAATAAGAGTACAGGGAGAGTTGCTATATATTTTAATAACTGACAGGGTAAAAAATTAACAAGCAGCCTAAACAAAAAGCACTCTGGAACCCAAGTTTGCAGAAAGGGGAAAGACAAGCTTCAAAAGGCTAAATATGATACATCTGGGAGAAGCAATCCAAATTTAGGATATTGTGCTTATTAACAAGATTGAGGGGTCATGCTCTGAGCCTATGAACTCAAGGTATTCTGCAGTCATGAAGGTCAACAAGTTTTGAAAATGATGAGGAAATAGAAAAAAGGAAAATATTCTTTGTAGAGTGCTATGCTATGCTTGTACCTACAGCCATGAGAATGGTTTCAGTTGTTAAACATCAGAAGGAACCTAGTGGAGCTAAAAAGTTTGGGGACAGGATCCAAAATGACTAGATGAGGCATGGTATGAAGCCAGAACTCAAAAATGACTTCTTATACTCAAAAGATTCAAGGCCATAGGATTTAAGTCATGGAATCATGAAAAGCATGAGAAGATAAGCTCATTTCTACCAGATTCCAGGATTTGACATGACATTAATATCAGGATAAATTGATATTTTTAAAGGGAAATGTCCAGAAAATGAAAAAGGAAATATTAGTTTATAGATTATGCAAAGAGGTAAGAAATGAAAATACCCATGTTTATGTGAAATCTGTTAAAGGTTTCACATCTATTTTTAACATCTGGACCCTCACCGGGTATTTTCATCACCACCACCCTATTTTAGAGATTTGGGAACAAAGTTCAGAAAGTCATCCATCTAATAAAAATAACAGAAGTGGAATTTATACTCTGATCTGAACTTCTATTTCCTAAATATTTCCTCTTCTCATATGCTGCTTCTAGGAAATGATAACTGAAATCTCAAGGTTCAGAAATTTTTCTAGATTATAATTCAATAAGAAGTCACAAAATAAACTGCAAGAGACCCCATGAACCTTTCAAGGTGATGTCAGGGGTGGAGTGTCAATGATCCCTTTCCTCGTCACAGGACAATCTTGGGACAATCTGGATGGGTGGCTCATTTGTTTGTTCCCGTGTATTCCAGTATATGTACACAGGTAAGAATTTAGTTTTATCTATTTATGTGATGTGTATATATATAAAGTTAATACATATGTATTATTGTTGCCAAAATCTCTAAGCCCTTTCCCGGGAATGTGACATCATCTGTGCTGAAGACATTAAGCTATATTGGGTTTTGTTTTGTTTTTTTTAAAGATTTTATTTATTTATTTGACAGAGAGAGAGATCACAAATAGGCAGAGAGACAGACAGAGAGAGAGATGAGGAGAAGCAGGCTCCCTGCTGAGCAGAGAGCCCTATGCGGGACTCGATCCCAGGCCCCTGGGATCATGACCTGAGCCGAAGGTAGAGGCCCAACCCACTGAGCCACCCAGGTGCCCCGCTATATTGGGTTTTGCCACAAAAGAGCTACTCAATTTGCCCACCTGATGTTCTCACACACCAAGGAACAATTACACAGAAATGTCTGTATCACTGGATTCAATTACAACTTTCTACCATCTTAAGTGGTACTGATGAAGGGTCGGAAGAATGACAACTTTAATTTGCCAGACATATCCACACAATTATATCTTTCTTTGCAGGTGAATGATTTGTGGCAAAGCTTCTTCTCTCAAGCTACCCTTAGTCTCTCTTGTAGTGTCTCTTGCCCAGGAAGTAGGCAGAGGAGAACAGAGAACTGAATTTTTGGTCCTTGGATCTAAGCCTTAATCATCCTGAACGGACTGTGACAGGTCAAACCTTTCTAAGCCAGCAATATTCCTATCTGCAAAACGTCAGGTTTGGATACAACTATAAGCTCTAAAATTAGATGATTCTCTAATTCTCTGCCACGATGTCTCTTTTCAAGGATACTTGATACTTCTGCTAATCAGGAGACAATAATGCTTCGTTCTCAAATGACTAAGACTTTGCCAGCACTCTTGCTTCTAGCCATCACCATCTCTTGTCCTAGCTGCTGGAAGAGACACTAGGGGCACGGCTGCGTCTGGACTCGTGCTCCTGGAAGGTGGGGGCACACACGCCCCTTCTGGATTACGGCTCTCCCGTGTATTCCTCCAGGAGCTCTGGACATTTACATACTCAGCAACAGAACTCCATGTTCTGGCACCTTCCACGGTTGACTTAGTAAAGATCTTTCCTATTGGAATATTGTTTTACACAATAATCAGGATCATTCCAGCTCTATTTTTGCATTCGGCCCTGTCATTCCTTAATCTGGTGTGACTTCAGTTTGTAACTGAAGCTCTCACCGCTAGCTGAAGGCAGCATCCTATTCCCCTCTGGGAAGTCAGGGCTTCTTATCAAGGGAATTGAGGCTGCAGAACACAGGGTCACAGATTTCCAGGACATCAGCAGAACTCTCCCTCCCTACACAAATGCAAGGCTTGAGTTTAATGGCCACTGTGAAATAATGCTTTGAAACATTAACATCTTATAGGAATTTAAAAATCCTCAAGTTCAGCTGCATCTTCCTAATCCAACAAAAATATGATTAAGTTAGTAGTAGCTCTGTTTTTGTTTTTACGGGCATGTCCCACATTCCTGGCATGAACAGCAGCTTGCTAGCTCTGGTTACCACGGTATTATTTCCCGCCGTTAGAGTGAACTTAGGACGCTGTCTGTTTCACCGGCCCCGAGTCACAAGTGCAGAAAGAAAGATCCAGAGTGCAGAAATCTAGCTTCCATGGAACTTGTTCTCTGGAATTCCCACGGTCCTCCACTCAGCTTCCTGCTCCTTCCCACTGTTTGGAGTTATGTCAAACTTTTTATTCATATTTTAAACAAGTCCCAAAGACAAGTAACTTTCAAACTGATTTTAGAAAGAGGAAAAGGAGTAATAACCAGCAGGAAGATTTCAGCTCCCACAGACATAGACAGAGCAGGCTCAGGTGAATGGTGCAGGGTGCTGAAAAGCACCCCATCCTTTCCCTTTCCCACATAAAGAGCAAGCTGTCACAGGACATTTTCATCTCCTCCTTTACAGAGAAAGAAATGTGCCAGCAATCACTATTCAGGCAGACGGATTTTGAAGAGTAGCAGCAGATATATTATAAGGCCTTGCCAAACCATGTGGCTGGGCTCTCATCTGATATGCACACTCAGGTTTTTATTAATTCAGAGGATATAAAACCTTTTGAAGCATCCTATAACTTCTAATTATGAAATAAGTAATAGAAATGACAAGTGCAGTATAAGAAATACCAAGAGTAATATTTGTATGGTAACAGATGAACTACACTTACCATGGTGAGCATTTCATAATGTACATAACTGTTGGTCACTATGTTGTATGCCTGAAAATAATACTGTAGAATTCAATAAAAATAAAAAATTAAAATCATGTAACTCTGCAGCAAATTGTAGCTAAAGGCACTAACATTCTGTGCTTATAACCTGCCGTTAAGAAACTAGAATACTCTTCATTTTTATTAAAGATTTATTTTAGAAAGAGAGTGCGTGTGAGCAGGAGTAGCGGCAGAGGGAGAGGGAGAGAGAGAATCTTCAGCAGACTTCCTGCTGAGCACAGAGCCTGACGCAGGGCTCCATCTCATGACCCCAAGATCATGACCTGAGCCGAAATTAAGAGTAAAACGCTTAAACGACTGAGCCTGTCAGGTACCCCATGAAGCAAGAATGCTTTTAGAAAGGTAATGTTACCCTTAAATTGGGTTTTTAACTAAGAAAATTGCAGAACAGTGTTAAAAGTGAGATCTGCCATTAAGAAAAAACTGATCAGATAGTAAGATTGGTGTACTGAGTTGATTTAAAGGTGCTTCTAAAAAATCATGGAAGATTAAAGAATATTTTTCAAAAGGAATGTCAATGTAGCAAAAATTTACATGTGAAATAGCCCTTAAGATTTAGGTATCAGGGGGCACCTGGGTGGCTCAGTGGGTTAAGCCTCTGCCTTCGGCTCAGGTCATGATCCCAGGGTCCTGGGATCGAGCCCCACATCGGGCTCTCTGCTCTGCAGGGAGCCTGCTTCCTCCTCTCTCTCTGCCTGCCTCTCTGCCTACGTGTGATCTCTGTCAGATAAATAAAGAAAAAAAATAAAAAATAAAATAAAAAAAAAGATTTAGGTATCAGTGTTCTCAGATAAAAGGTAAATTTTAGAGCAATAATTAGAGATTATAACGGATAGAAATCTATAATACACAGAAGAGAGCTGGTATCTTACTAGAGGTATTTGTGGAAATTTTTATAGAAACTTTTCTCTCAGTTGAAAACAAGAATATAAAACTGAAGTATAACCAGACTACTTCTAGTTGGTTTTGTTTTTTCCAACTAAATGGCAAGTAACCCTATAACTTGTCATCTTCTATTTTAATGCTTTTAGGAAACAATACAAAACTTCAAATCTGCCTATTGATACAGAAAAAGATTCAACCAATTAAAAGAAGTGGAAGGTGAAGAGTTATCTTGTTGGTCTGAACTACTTCTTTTCAGGGGTACCTGGGTGGCTCAGTCTGTTACGCATCCAACTCCTGATTTCGGCTCAGGTCATGATCTCAAGGTCATGAGATCGAGCCCAGTCCTGGGCTCCGTGCTCGGTGTGGAGTCTGCTTGAGGATATTCTTTCTCTTCCCCTGCCTCTGCTTCTCCCCATCTTGCATGCACCCACATGTGTGCTAAAATAAATAAATCTTAAAAACAAAACAAAACAATACAAAAAAACAAAAAAACTTCTTTACATCTGCTAATGGACAATCCAGTGCTGGGAGCCTGGTTTGACTTCTAGCTTCTAACACCAGTGATGTCCTTTAGAGTAATGGGCTCCAATTTTACCACAACAAGCTGTCTTGTACAAGCTAACCAGCTTCGTACAGAAAGATCTGACTTCTACAAGGGCATCAGGAATGAAGGAAGTAGAAGCACTTGGAGCACAGGCAGGCGTGGTGTGCAGGACAAAAGGTCACTGGCTTCCAGAGAGTCTGATACCGAAACTGGCAGTGAGATGTCCCAAAGGCTTGACTCCCAGAATAGAACTAAAGTTAGAATCTGGCATTCCAGAAAGAGGAGAAAAAAAAAAGCACAAAAAGCTTTTCTTACAAATGAAAAACAAGTTAGAGAGGTATATATGAAGCTCAGTCTGAAGGAGTCAGTTTTCTTATTTCGTTCATCAGCACCAGCTTCTATAAAGCTGTGACATCAGGGAACAAAGTCTTTTCACATTTGCACTTGGTGTTTTCCCACTGTTTTGTATTACCTTCTCTACTCCAACGAACAATTTTGTTTTAAGTGTTGAAGTTACAAGACTAGGTAAAAAGGGAGTATTTTCATCACAGAAAGCTTAAGGAGGTGGCAAGATTCTGGAAAAAAAAAAAAGGATTGTTTCTAATTTTTTGGTTATGCTAAAGAAATGCCTGTCTGAAGGAGACATATAAGGATGTCCCTTTATTAATCAATGAAAAACCAATAAACCACCAGTACTTATTGAGGAATTGGATTTTAAATAAGTAACTTAGTTTTGAGAGCTCAGAGAAATAGGAAAATCAGCAAACACACAAAACTAGAAGCGCACAAGGATATGGCAGAGACACATAAATCTAAAGGCATTAATGTTCAACATTCTGCCCAAGAAAATGCCAAAAAAGAATAAGCAATATTCTCAAACAGATTAACTCAAGTTCAACTTGCATGGTCATTTCTGCTCCTCAAGGAGCTTCATAACCTCTGATGTTGAGATTTTAGGTACTTAACGACCTTAAGACTTTTTAGAAATCTGAACTTTGAGAACAGGGAGAGCTCACATCTGGAAGAAAGGAAGGAAGCTGGCATTGGAGATGGCCTTCAGAGAAGGCATTCCAAGCAAAGAGGGAATTAGGACATTTGGTGAACAATGATTTAGGGCAAATGTAGGCTAAGGGCAGTGGGTCATGGAAATGATGCTGGAAAGACTGGTTGCAGTAACTGCTCAAAGCTTTATAAGCCAAGAAGAGAGGCAAATTAATTTGGTTATTTGCTTATTAATAAATATGCTTATTTCTGGGCACAAGTGTCTTTATAGAAAAATGCCTAAAGTATGCCATTTTTTAAAAAGATTGATTCTTTTGAGAGAGAGAATGTGAGCTTATGAGTGGGGGGAGGGGCAGAGGAAGAGAATCTCAAGCAGACTCCCTGCTGAGCACAGACACCACCCTCTGTTTAGGGCTTGAACCCATGACCCTGAGATCATGACCTGCAATGAAATCATGAATTGGAAGCATAACCAACAGAGCCACGCAGGTGCCCCTAAAGTATACCATTTTGAAGCTCCAATTTTTAGGATATATCTATTTTAAGGGAAAATGAGATAATGGCAAGAGACCTAAAGCCTATGCACTCCTCCCAGTTTCTTAAGGAATGTCTACTGTATCACTCTACCAACAGGCCATGCTAGGCCACTATGTAAACTCTTGGTATTCTAGCTGACGAAGAAGCTCTTCACACAGTGCAAGATATAGTGGTATGAACTGCCCAGAACAAACCCACAGTCCACTTTTATGCAGTGGACCTCTCTCTACAGCTGATCTTTTTGTGGCTGAGGTCACAGTCTTTGGAACTGGGGGCTCTTCTAGATCCATGTTACTTCACCTGTTCTCCAAGGCTTACAGGTGACAGCTCCTTACTTATCACCGCTCCCCCTCACATGCAGTCCACCCGCTCTCACCAATGCCAGTAACACCCTCTACCTGCCAGAGCGCTCTCTTCCCCACACCTCCCAGAGAAGAGGTCTGGGGGCCAGAAAAAGCCCAGAAGGCCAGAGGTGGTATCCAAAAAAGTCCCCAACACTTTGGGAAGAACCACCATTTGACATGCATGCAGGCGGTGACACATGAGAGAATATTCTTCCATAATGAACCGTTTTCTTTATATTTCACAGGGTAATCCCAGAACATGTTGCTTTTCTCAGCATGACTCTAGTATTAGGAGAAATCTAAATTAGTATGATGAATGGATGAGTATTTACTTCAGGGATTCAATTATATGACCCTAGGGGAAATGGGGAAAAAAAAAAAAAGGAATTAAAAAAAAAAAACAGGAAAAGAGTTTTTTTGAACATTAGATGTAAACACAATTACATATAATTTTAGAGTTGACATACACATTTTCATGAAAATGTGGTGCCTTATTTGGTCTCCTAATGTTCTTCTACGAATTGTCAGACAATGTAATCTAGAAGAAATCAAAGTGGAGAATGATCTTAGGGAGAACAGAAACTGCAGGAAATCATGTTGGCATAAGCTTCCTATTTACATGCTTCTTACTGTCAAATAATTTGGTCATAAAAGTTTATGAGTATTAATACTTGGGCAAGATCAAACCTTTGGAAGGGAGGGAACAAACACAGAGGTAATTTGCAATCTGTCTGAATTACGTAATGGTTACAGGGTGGAAAAAACCCAACCTGCAGAGCCATGGTGTAGAGTTGCCAAGTACTTCAATTATTTTTTCCAGGTATACAATTCTGACATGACCAAGCATTTGACAGTGACTTCTGACACTCCTCTTTTATAGTGTCTACATGGCTGATAAACTGTATATTCAAGAACATAATTCAGAAAAAAAAGTTAGAAACAGTACTTTCCTTTGAAGAACAGGAAAATTTAAAGCTGCTTGGCTTGATCTTTTTTTTTTTTTTAAAGACTTTATTTTTATTTATTTGACAGAGAGAGAGTGCACATGCAGGGGGAGTGGTAAGCGGAGAGAGAGGGAGAAGCTGACTTCCCGCTGAGCAAGGAGTCTGACAGGGGCTCAATCCCAGGACTCCAGGATCATGACCTGAGCCAAAGGCAGTTGCTCAACCAATGGAGCCACCCAGGCACCTGGATTTTTTTTTTTTAATAACTTTTTTTTTTTTTTTTAAGGTAGGAGTCCAGCATGGGGCTTCAACTCATGACTCTGAGATCAAGACCTGAGCTGAGATCAAGAGTTGGATCTCTGCCAGGCACCCCACAGGCTTGATTATCTTAACTGTCGGAAAACTAGATGGCCTGTTAATGTTTCCGATATTCCTATGCACAAAGTGCCTGTTAGTGTTAGAGGCCACCCGAATGGGGAGATCAGCTGGACATCTACTTACGTGCAGGGACCATGTTTCACCTCTGCTTTGTATTTAGGGAAGCCAGAGGAAAAGGAATCTGAATGATCTGGATCCAAGGATCGAGGAGAACTTCAGTAGTAAAGGCATGAACAGGTGTCCACTGGGTATGATCTGTTATTATGTAACTGCATCCCCAGCTCCTAGCCCATCACTGGACACACAGTAGGCCCTAAATAGTATCTACAGACATCATACAACATCAGAAGGACATCTGAACGGTACCTTTATCCAAAATCTCCATCTTCCCCTTCTTGGCCTGAATCTTAACCACATTAAAAAATCCAGTTTGAATAGCATTTCAATTAAATTATGCTTTATAAATATTTATTCACCGTCCACTAAATCTGCATGGCTGTTTGGCCAAAGATCCAAGTAAGGCTAAGACAAGAACCTTTTCTAGACTAAAATAATCTTTCTTTGAATACTACAGCATTTATTATTTGAAACATTAATGTCCCTCTTCTGCCGCCTTGAATCTTGATGTACGTCCCAGTCTTACGCACACATGTACATGCATAAAACATTGCATCTTCTCTCTGCTTTCAGCAAACATTTTCTGCCTAAAATGTCCTTTTGACACTTACACTTGAGTAGAGAATTCTCGTTCTTTAAAGGTTAGTCCAATAGCACTTCCTCTATGATGTTTCTCTATTCTTTGTACAGAATTAGCTATTTCAAGCTAATGGGTATGGAGGCCCAGAAGTGGGCTGCCTTGTATTTTAATTAGCTGTCTCTCTCCTAGTTGACTGGTAACCCATTTGAGACTGGAGGTGGTACCCGACCCACCTCTCCACTGTGTTAGCACAGTGTCCACTAAAATGACCACACTCATGGCTCCAGAGTTTGTATCTGGCTGGAGTTGGGAAACAGATATGGGAATCAGGGGACAGAACTGGATGGGAAATGGGTGAATTCTCTTTAATATTGCACTAGCATGTCCTTCCCAGGAGGCTAAGAAAAGCAACTTTTCATGCTGAAGGGGTTGGACAAGGACCAATAGAGGTCTTGGCACAGCTACTGCCACTGGGTTTACTGAACTGAAAGAAATAACCAGGAAACAGTGATACCTTGATACCCTTTGGGGGGACCAGACTTGTTAAATGATTCAGGATGTTACTTTTCCTCAAGAGCACATAAAGCTGGAAAGGAGGATATGAAGCCTCTCAGACACAAGCTTGTTAAAGCAAGCCTGGATTCAACGTGGGGAAAGCTCTACAGTCTTGAGATTCAAACAGTGGACAGGGCACCCACGTGCTTAAGTCTGTCTCTAAAGGAGGCATTATCCTGGCTATAGCTTCCCTGGCCAAGAATCATTTGGAGACAGCTGAACAGCTCTTCCAAGGAGGGCGAAATCGCAGAGCCACCTTGTCTTGCTTAGAGGGAAAGCATTCAGAGCAGGAGAGGGAACAAATGGAACAGGCGGAGAGGAAAGGCTTTTTCTCTACGCCATCCTCACCATAAGTAGAGCAGGGAAAAATCATCCTAAGACCGGGAGCAAGTGCCTGTGTCTTTCTCTTAGTGTCTCACCACCTCTGCTAAGAGAGGCCTCGATGAGACCACTGGGTCACACACCCTTGTCATCAAAAGAATGACCAGATACATCTCATTTCTTCAATGTAATGGAAAGGATGAGGATACAGACTTCTAGCTCCTCCTCTTCTAACATGCTGGAGATGTTCAGTGGGTTCCTGATTAACGGGTATGGAAAAAAATCCAACACACACGTGTGCACACGGGGAGCGGTCTGCCACACCCACAGCTGCCATACATTGAAGCAAGAGGGGCGTAAGGCTGTGACCCAAGGAGACGCCAGTTCTACTGTCAGCAGTGAACATTTGGCTTCCCTGAGCTTTTATCCTCTTAAATAAAATACAAATTAAAAACTCCTAGTCTTCCATACATGGCTGTTATAAGAATTAAAGTAAATACACATAAAAGCAGAATGGAAATGGTAAAGAGCAATAAATAGAAGCTGAGTCCTTATGACATCATTTTTATGCCCCTCAAGTAGGAGGATATGTCCCATGTGCCTGGTTAAAAGAATCAGAGCTGTAAGAATGAACAGGATTGAACTGGATTGTTTCAGATATGAAATATGAATCTCCAAAATGCATGTTTTAGATTCAAAGGGCAAAGAAGCAAAGAACAAAAGGAGGTCCTTGGTCTCCCACTAGCAGAGAAAGGCTGTGAGTACATTCCTGAGATCCTCCGATTTATCTACTGAAAAACATCTGAGGGCTTCTCCAGGCCTCAAGTCTTTCCCCAGATAAACATGTGAGGTGCTTAAGTAATCACAAGTTCATTTATGAAAGGAAATGGCTCTTTTCTCCCAATTTTATACTCTTCCTGTTAAAGTCTTTAGATGATTTAAACTGAAAAGGGAAAGAAAAAGCAATATGAATACAAAGTAATGTTTTATAAGAAAGAAATCCACAGTGTAAAGTAAATGACAGCTTTAGAAAAATCCAAACAACTCAATATATTGGAACACCCTTTTATTTCCCCTTCAGATACTTGTTTTTATAGGTCTTGGTGAATAATTTCAAAATAAACATATATGCTTTAAAAGTAAGCAGCTTATAAAAGAGAAAGTGAGAGAAGGGGCTCTAACAGTTTCTGAAATTAGAATTTTAAACAACAAATGAGTCTTAAAATCCACCATGTCCTTGGGCTCTAGCCTGATGTCTCCCCAACTCTTCACCAAAATTCGTTGGACCATGGAGTCAGGACTCCAGGCAGCAAAGCTGGTGGAGTCAATGCTGGGGCTTCTCAAGTGCATTCTAGCCTCGGCCCTATACTTCTGCTTTGAGCCTCATCACCTAGACCCACCACAGTACAACAGTGCTCACCTCGGGACCCACAGCCATGGACCCCATTCATGGTTTCTGAGCCAGTAAAACTCAGCAGGGTCTTGCTATAGATTAGAAAAAAAAAGAAACTGAACCCCAAAAAGTGTGATAATGGATTTCTGAATTAGTGTTCTACTTAGAACCCTGAAAATGGCATTCATTTGTGACATTTGTGAATTTTCCCAGATAAGGGAACATAACTAAACTCTAGAATTGAAGGGATTGCTTTGTACAAATTCATACAATTATTATCAGTTTTTGTGATTTTATGGAGAATTCTCAAAGGTATTAATTTGAGTTTCTAATAATATGTCATTAATTAGCTTTGTTTCTGTTAAGGTACTATTATTATATTTAGTTCTTTGTGATTACATGTTCCTTGGTTTTTTATTAAGTATAAATACTGCCAGTCTTCAATAAAATAATCACACTCTAGGTGATATATTTTCCTAGCCTATCTCCCCTATTTTATGGTGTTCACCATTACCTACGAAGGACTCCAATAGAAATGAGTAAGAATAGAAAGGACGCATCTGTAGATGTGTACCTGTGAAAAAAATTAATGGAGTCACATGATACTTATCTAGTTAGGGACCTGAGCAGTTATCACGGAGGACTGGTTTTATGGAATTTAAAAATATTTGTTGTGGGGCACCTGGCTGGCTCAGTAAGAAGGGCATGCAGCTCCTGATCTCGGGGTCATGAGTTCAAGATTACTTAAATATATAAAACTTAAAAAAAAGTTTGTTGCATTTTTCAAAAAGAAATGAGCAATTCTATGGTTTCCTGATGATATCCCATGTATGCACAGTTGCTTCAAATAGAGTAAAATCAATCTTCACATACTTATATGATGAGATCATGAGGAAAAACTGTCTTTCTGTTATAGAAAACAACATGCTTCATGTATTTCAGGGCTGTCCCTAATAAAACACATATTATCTTACATATTGGTCACATCATCTGACTCAAGAGGGAGGATTTCCAAGGTCTTTCCCAAGCTACGGCCATTCTAAGTTATTGAGGCAGCACCCACCCAACTCCCGAAGAACCAGAAGGAAGGTCCTTTTCTGCAGACTCTCCATGATCCCATCCCCTCCTTCCTTAGTATATCCAAAGCTCTTCCAAAGCAGCACAGTCTCTGGTCTTTTGCAAGGACAGAACCATGCTGCACTGAGCTCCTAGAGGACAATGGCCATGTCTTTTTAAAAAAATTTTATTTTATTTAAATTCAGTTAACATATAGCATCTTATTAATTTCAGAGGTAGAGTTCAGTGATTCGTCAGTTGCACATAATACCCAGTGCTCATTACATCATGTGTCCTCTTAATGCCCATCACCCAGTTACCCTCACCCCTAACTTCACCCCAGCAATCCTCAGTTTGCTTCCTATAGTTAAGAGTCTCTCTTATGATTTGTCTCCCTCTCTGATTTTGTCTTATTTTATTTTTCCCTCCCTTCCTCCATGATCCTTTTTTGGTTTCTTCAGTTCTACATATGAGTGAAATCATACAGTGATTGTCTTCGTCTGATTGACTTGTGTTTTATTTATCTGGGTTCCCAGGGCCCTGCCCAAGGGAAACATGTGTGCCAAATAAAACTAAATTGATTATCAGAACTGAATACAGTAGTGAGTTTAGAGGAAGATGTGGCTGATTGCTTTCAAAGATGTATTATCCATATACATAAAAACCAATTTTACAGGGCCAGTTTGATCAATGAAGTGAATACATACATATTTTTTTCCCATTAGGGTATTTAGGATTACAAAATGCAGTAAACAACCCCCCCCCCCCCCCCCCCCCCCCGCAAAAAAACCACAAAGCACCAACTTATGTTTACTTTCAGTATTGCACAACAAAGGAACAGTCAACAAAACTAAAAGGCAACCTACCTCCCTAATGGGAGAAGATATTTGCAAACGGCTTATCAGATAAAGGGCTAGTGTCCAAAATCTGTAAAGAATTTACCAAACTCAAGACCCAAAAAACAAATAATCCAGTCAAGAAATGGGCAGAAGACATTAACAGACATTTCTGCAAACAAGACATCCAGATGGCCAACAGACACATGAAAAAGTGCTCCACATCACTCAGCATCAGGGAAATACAAATCAAAACCACAATGAGAAACCACCTCACACCAGTCAGAATGGCTAAAATTGACAAGTCAGGAAATGACAGATGTTGGGGAGGATGCGGAGGAAGGGGAACCCTCCTACACTGTTGGTGGGAATGCAAGCTGGTGCAGCCACTCTGGAAAACAGCACGGAGGTTCCTCAGAAAGTTGAAAACAGCTACCATACGACCCAGCAATCGCACTACTAGGTATTTATCCAAAGGATGCAAATATAGTGATTCAAAGGGACACCTGCACCCCAATATTTATAGCAGCAATGTCCACAATAGCCAAACTATGGAAAGAGCCCAGATGTCCATCAACAGACGAATGGCTAAAGAAGATGCAGTGTGTATGTACACACACACACACACACAAACACACACTAGAGTATTTCTCAGCCACCAAAAAGAATGAATCTTGCCATTTGCAACGATGTGGATGGAACTAGAGGGTATTACGCTAAGCGAAATAAGTCAGAAAACGACAAATACCATATGATCTCACTCATATGTGGAATTTAAGAAACAAAGCACAAGGGATAGAAACACAGATGAACAGAGGGGAAGGAAAGGAAAAATAAAATAAGATGAAAATAAGAAGACAAACCATAAGAGATGCTGAACTCTCGGAAACAAGGTTGCCAGAGGGGAGCTGGAGGGGGGATGTGGTAACTGGGCGACGGGCATGAAGGAGGACACCTGAGGCAATGAGCACTGGGTGTTACATGCAACTGATGAATCACTGAATTCTACCTCTGAAACTGGTAATACAGGACATGTCAATTACATTGAATTTAAATAAAGAATTAAAAAAGATATACGTAAATAAATTTAGAAGGGGGAAAAAAAAACCTACTGTATTCCATGTGCTGCTCAAGAAAGAAACTCCCTTTCATCTTGTGCATTAGTTGGGACACAGGAGTATACTGCCCAGTGCAGTGACTGAATCTGAGGCTGGACCACTCCCTTCATTACCCAACCGACTTTTTGGCCTCCTGCCCTTCAATTAGTCGGTATACTAAGACAAGTAAATGGATTTTAAAATAAAACTTGAGAAAAAAAAAAAAAGTCACCAAAGAAAACCCCAAACCCCCCCCCCCCAAAAAAAAAACCAAACCAAACAAACAAAAACCTACCTCTCTTCATAATAGGTCACAAACTTGAATAATATTCCACTGTAATACGATTACATCTATAACCATAGCAACACAACCCAAGAGATCTTAACTTTCTTATAACAAATAACAGTGTGATTTTATAAAGCTAAGTAAGCTCTTGAGCGGACAGACACAGATGAAACATCCTTACTTGGTTTCAGTTCAAGAGAGCCAACAGGAGAACGTCTGCTAAATTTAGACACTGAGCTGATTTCATCACTAACCTGTCCTGAAAGAGGTCTCTGCGGACAGAAGAAAAACGGCACAGGGACAACACACTAGGACGGGATTAACCTAGTTACGAGGCACAGACTGCAGCCAGAAATGGTCACAAAGAATATTCTGCGGGGCTCATAGCACCTGTCCAGGCCCCGGGGCATGGCAGATAGCCACACCTTTGTGAACCCAAGAGTGTTTCTGTGAAACCTAGTTCCTTTCCGGAGAGCCATCAAGGCCCCAGAATTGTAAATGTGACCACAGTGATTGCATTAGGACCAGCTGAATCTAGAAGCTTTCCCGGAAGAAAAAAAAAAAAAAAAAACAAAAAAAACAATACCAGAAACTTGATCCAAGACAGAGCTTGAAACAATTTGGAGAAGCACATATTGAAACTGAATCAAATACTGATCATGTTTCTTTCTTTCTAAGCTAGTGAAGAAAATACCTAGATTTTCCATCTGAAAAAATAGTTTAATTCCAATTAAATTTTACTAAAATACTAAAATGCTCAGGAAGGTAACTGAGCTGTCAGCCAGCACAGGATAGTCCAGGCAGTGCCCCACCTGCCACCCCGACACACAATTTGTATCTCTGAAGGTGTATAAAGTCCCCAGTTGGCCTGTCCTGCGGAGTGGGTGGGAAGGAGGAAGGGAAGGTTGCACAGAGAGGACAGGCAGGCTGCGCTAGGCTTTGGAGAATGGGAGGGCCGCTGGTGCTGAGGCTGCTAGTGAGGTCGCTGGCCAAGCCCCCGCAGTGACTCAGCAGCAGACCCAGTGGCTTTGCTGCTCAGATCCGGGCCAGCAGGAGAGGGTGAGGACACAAAAATGGGTGCTGAAAGTTTCAAAGGAGATGTGGCGTATTGGAACAGGAAGCAGGGTGCAGAGGAAAAGGAAAAGGACATTTCTTCCACCCCCATCAAATTCCTCTTCCCATTTCTTTCCGTTCCTCTCCACATAGTCTGCTACCTTTCCTATCATCTCCAACATGGTATCTCAAGTTGTTAAATCTGTTTTGTTTTCTTTTTTTTTTTTTTTTCCTTTCCCGGATTTTTAGCACCATGCTGTCCATCCGTCCTCTGAGTACCTTACAGAATATTCACCGGTTTGGACTGGTCCAGGAGCAAAAACAAAGTATCTGACCCCACAAAAAGCCATGGGAATTTTAGGAAGCAACTGAACTATAACTTAGTATTTTGAAGCTGAATCGGTCTGGTGCCTCATGGGGTTCAATCCCCTACTTCAACCGTGGGAAATCCACAGATACTGCACATTTTTGCAACAGATTCAGGTGAGCTATACAGTGTCCTGTGATTACAGGGGCATGTGCCCATCCCTGTTAAACTGCTTTCCATTTACCAACCCCATCTTTCACCTGAAACGTAAAGGCTGCTTTTCACAAGAAATGAATGCACACTAAATATGCCTAGGATTCTATGGCCCAGATTTACTGTTCAAAGGAGATTTTCATAAGGTTACATTCTTGGGATAAAATACCAGGAGGTAAGAGTGAGTCATTTTCATTGTTTTGCAACTCACTGCAATCTATCTCCAAGTGTTAGGTCTTCTCACACCACCTCTCTTTTAAGATGCTTCTATACAGGGGTGCCTGGGTGGCTCAGTGGTTAAGCCTCTGCCTTTGGCTCAGGTCATGATCCCGCCGGGGTCCTGGGATCGAGCCCCGCATTGGGCTCTCTGTTCAGTGGGGAGCCTGCTTCCTCCTCTCTCTCTCTCTCTCTCTCTGCCTGCCTCTCTGCCTACTTGTGATCTCTGTCTGTCAAATAAATAAATAAAATCTTAAAAAAAAATGCTTCTATACAAGTGAATGTCATATAAAGGCAGAGAATTCTGAAGAAAAAGGAAGACAAATGTGAAGCAGTAGGTCACTCCTCTATGAGCTATGAAGAAAAGCTGACGTCAGGTTTAGTATTAGCTGGATGGAGATCTCTTGGCTGGAAATAAAAAAAGAAAATAATGCAACTGAGGGGAAAATGCCAAAGGGGAACTGCCAGAATTAGAGCCTAAGTCTTTAGCAAAAAGAATTTTATTAAATAAGGAAAAAATCAGTTTAAATATGTGAAGCTAAATAAATAAATACGTGAAGTTATTTTGTGTGTTTTCCCACAGCATACTAAAATACAATCACACAGTAAACTGAAGTCATTAAAATAAAATTAAAATAAAAGCTGAGTAACACCTGGGTGGCTCAGTGAGTGGCTGCCTCTGTTCTCAGGTCATGATCTCAGGGTCCTGGGATTAAGTCCCACATCAGGATCCTTGCTAGGTGGAGAGCCTGCTTCTTCCTCTGCCTGCTGTTCCCCCTGCTTGTGCTCTTTCTCTCTCTGTCTCCCTCTGACAAATAAATAAAATCTTAAAAAAAATAAAAGCTGAAGGAAAAAAGTATTATCCAAGAATTTGACTACCTGTAAGTATGAGGAGGAGAAATCCCTTAGTGATTTGTTCTTATCCTAATAGCACTGTCCTAGCTGCCTTAAATGCCTTCTAGAACAGTGAATGATATAAATAAATAAACTCATAAATAAATAAATAGAAAGATGGCATCTTCCTGTGAAATGCCATTGCTGAGGAGAGGAGTCACAGACTAAATTATGAATAAGGAAACTATGCCCGATAGGTTTTGGATATTTTAACTTCATTTCTAGTGGTTTGGGGTTTCTCTAAAATGCACTGCAAGGTCTTGGCTATGGCATAAGGTACCCGGGGTGCTTGTTAAAATACAGTTTTTAGGCTTCACATCCAGAGAAACGGATTTAGAAGCTCAAGGATCCGAAGAACGTGCATTTGTAAGGAGCCCCATAGATTATCAATGCATACGGTCTACAGTTTGAGGAAACCACTGTCTAAAATTAAAGACCTGTTTTTGTACTACATGGATTAACATGATTTAGGCCAAAAAAAAAAAAAAAAAAAAAAGTTAACCTCTGTACTACAGTATTTTTGAGCAAAAAACTGTTTCAGAGCGGAAAGGAACCTTATTCTTCTGAATCACCAACCTTGTAACTTTAGGCAGCCAATGAGTTATCTTAACAAAAATTATCTGTTCAGTAGTGACCAGAATGGTTTCTAGCAGGTTTCATCCAGCTGCAAGCAGCTGTAAAATGCATACCAATGCTTTAAGAGAACGGTACAAGAATGTTTCACAAAGGTCGCTGAAAATTTTGTTGAATTTGCCTTATTAGAAACATGAAAGATCGGCAAAAAAAAATTACATTTATCATCCGAACATTTATTACATCTATTACTACTCTATCTAAAAATCCTAATTGCCTTCTCACTGCATTCGCTAGCAAAAACTCTCCATGCTTATTACCGAGAAAGCTCTTCATGGGCTCATCCACCACTGAACTCCTTCTTCCCATCTCTTTTCTTGATAACCAGCCCCAGTCCCCTTATCTGCAGGTGCAAACACCCACTTTGAGAGTAAGATACACTTTCTGTCTTTGCCCCTAGCAGTTGCAAGCGGATTTTCATTCACCCAGCAACAAGGATCTCTGAGGGAAGAGTATGTGTAGGGTGCGGTGGAGAAATGGAATTACCAAAAATTATGATATTGAAGGGATATGCGCCTTAACAAGGGAATTGCTAACAACAGAAAACTCTGGGTTTCTCCCCCAGGCAAAGTAAAATACTAGAGTGCTCTAGAATGCATAGCAAGAACAGTACCATAAAATGTGACTGTGTAGAATCTATAGTTGAATGAGATGCAACAGTGACTGTTTCCGACAGTGACTACTGGAGTCATTGCAATAGGCCAACAATATAGGCTTCGCATGTCTATGCCAGTCTATGCCAGTCTATGCCAGCTTTTCTGTAGCTTGTACTCAAGGGCAAAGAACTGGCTGGTGAGCATCTATTACTGACCTCACAAATCACAGGACTTGTGTTTGAGGTCTGGGCGCAAGGAAGGTGAGTGAGGTAATGCCTCAGTTTTAGCCAACCCCAGTCTGTTCCTTGGGAGACAAACTATCATGGGAGAAAAGGTGTCAGGAGAAGTGAAAATCTGTCCTCTAGAATCTGTTCTTAAATCTTGACCTAGGCAAAGAAGAAAACAGTCACTGGTGGGTGCTGGACTGAGGGGTCTCCTGGGGCTTTCCAAATTCTGATGACGCCTCATGAAATCTCTTCACACAGGCCTCCCCTAGGGAAGACAGGAGGTGTACCCGCTGTGCCAGCTGAATCTGCTAACTCCCTTCTATCTGTCATGTCTTGTGGAATTTCATGCAAACACACTTCAGGAATATTCCCTACTACCATTTTCATGTCTGAGCCAGAGAGGAAAACTCTTACCCATAATTCACAAGAAGAAAATACTTCCTACATCCAAAGGAAGACCTTCTGTGATAAACACTTTAAAGATGAATTACTTTACCAGTGGCATGTTTTTAAAACATGCTCCTACTTTATCACTGATCAAATCTTCATTTTTTTTTTTTTTTTTTAACTCAACATGCATTCCCCACAAACCTACTTGATATCAGGCGTGGTGCCACCCTGGGCATCTGATGAAGAATAAAACACAGTCCTGTCTTCAAGGACTTCTGGGGCCTTCAGACGAGAAGGAGTTGGACCTTCTAGCACAGCGTGGTCAAGTCTTACTCTGGAAGAGTGGGCACAGTGTTTTGGGAGATCTGGGGAACTCTTCAGAGGGGCGACAACGGAGTCAGATTTTTAAGTGTGAAAGAGATTATAACACAAATGAAAAGAAGAAAGACATTTTTAGCAAGAGGAGCATGAAACAAGTTATGGAATGCAAAAGGCAGTCTGTGGGGAACAGAGGATTTTGTGGGACTGAGGCACAGGGAGGTGCAGGGAGAGATGTAGAAACTGAGGAGGAACAACGCAGCAAAAACAGAAAAAACTTTATCAGCCATGAAAAAGAATGAACTTTATCCTGTAGGAAGGACAAGGTGGAGTCTGGGAGGTTTTTTAAGAAGGGGTTGCAAGACCCAATCTGTGTTTTAGGAACAGAAGGGCGATGGCTGACGGGATGACTGAGAAGACCAATAAGGCAGCATTATGGAGACTGTTCATAATATGTGTTGGGACTGTTCTATGCTTTTAGATGCCCACGATCATTTCTCTCTGCAGGTTCTTTAGTTGTATCTGAGTTTTCCCTCTTTAATTATAGATCAATACCGATAAGTATTTTTTCCTACCCAAGATACATCATCTGCGGTTCATAAAATAACATTCCACATGATATGCAGTAAACATTTAGGTAAACACATTCTTAAAAAAGAATCTCTTACCTGAACAAAGCTGTTCCACTTTTGTGTAGTTTAAAGATACTATGTCATTAACCCATGCGATGATGTCATGTCTGCTCATAGTCTCTTGGGTTATCGAGGTAGAATACACATTGACCGCCATTCCCCAACTAGAAAAAGACAAGTAAGGAAAAAATTAACTCCAGAGCATAAAAGATACCTATTCAAGATCAGGACCCTGGGCAGAACCCTAATGGGATGGAAAAGGACTGTTTCGGCTGAGCCTTTTCTCTTCTTTCCTCCCTCTTCCATGTATTTGCTTAGATACAATGAAATGCCACGTATTGTTCATGCAGGACCACTTCACGTCTCCCTCTGCTGTCCTCCCAAGGTTTTTAGGTTCTAAGATACCTATTTTCTCATGTAACTCGGTCTCACTCTCATCCTTAAATCTATGTGTGGTATTAAAAAGTTGTCACGTGTGCACTGGGGTCACCTTTCATCTTTCTACATAACTTCGTCATACTTCCATCACTTGCCAACAGCTCCCCCTTGCACACTGCTTGGAGATAGGAAAGGGAGCTGCGTTGTATCCAGCTGCTCAGGCTAAAAAACACCATGCCCACTCTTGCCTCCTCTGTTTCCCTCACCGCCACATATGATCCAGCAAATTCTACTGGCTCTACTGTCAAAGTATTTTCCAACTTTGATCAGTGCTCACCTGGTGCTCTGCAATATTAGTCTTTTCCTGGGTCACGCAAGGTGCACCCTTGCCCCCCACCATGTATTCTCAACACAGCAGGCAAAGACAAAAATCAGATGCTCTCTCTCTGTAGTTTAAAACTCTCCAAGGGTGGCTCATCCCCCAGTAAAATCCAAAGTTCTTGCCAAGCTTTAGGCAGCCTGATATATTCTGACACCTTTCCTTACTACCCGCCCCCTCACTGCAGGCCGTCAGAACAGCCCCCCGGCTGTTTCTGGAACTCCTCCAGCTCACCTCCTCTTCAAGGCCTTTGCACTGCTGTGGCTTCACTTTGGACCCTGACCCAGTTTTAAGGGGCATGCCCTCATCTCCTTCATCAAGGAAGCCTTATCTCTTTCTTTCCCTCTTCACAGACCTAGGAGAGAAGCTCCATGGGGAAAGGGATTTTGTCCATTTTATTCTTGTATATCCCTGGTGTCTAGTTCAGTTCCAGACATAGAGTAGGCTCTCAATAAAATGCCGCAAGAGACGTGTGCTCCCCCACCCCCTTCCATGTAAGGTAAGCAGGGCAGTGATAAGCTAGGTAAGCTTCGCACTTTTACTTAATCAGCTTTGGAGAAAATCCACTTTAGAAATGGGCTTCATTTACGTTCTCTTGAAAAAAAAAGAAATCCTTAACCTGGTATTCTCTACTTCTAACAGCTCTGGACAGAGCTTTTATAAAAAATATATAAAAACATCTGAATAATCTGAAAGACACGTACTAATTGCATGAGCCTTCCCTTTAATTAATATACTCCTTCTGAGCATTTCATGACACCTTTCACCAACTTTTCACCAGAGTGATATACACAGAAAAAGTTTTGCTTAAATATTTTGTTATCTGAAGCTCTGTGTAACTGGTTTCCTTTTTTTATTTTAATAAACTTTATTTTTTAGAGCTGTTCACAGCAAAATTGAATGGAAGCAGAGTTTTCCCATAGACCCTTCCCCTTTTCCCCACTTCCATGCTCTGCCCTATACACATCCCTACCAGCTGGTACATTTGTTGTAATCAATGAACCCACACTGATGCTCTGCCACCTCAAGTCCATGGTTTACAGTAGGGTTCCCTCTTGGTGTCACACATTCTACGAGTTGTCACAAATACACGATGGCAGGAAGCCACCACTGTAGTGTCATACGGCGTAGTTTCATTGCTCTAAAAATCCTCTCTGCTCCGCTGCTTCATATCTTCCTCCCAGCAATCCCTCGCAACCACGGATCTTTGTACTGTTCCATGGTTCTGCCTTCCCCAGAATGCCATGCGGGGAATCCTACAGCATAGAGCCTTTTCAGGTTGGCTTCTTTCATTGAATACTGTGCAGTGAAGCTTCCCCCAAATCGTTTCATGGCTTATCTTCTTAGCACTGACTATTCCACTGTCTGAATGCACCGCTCAGCTAATGAAGGGCATCTTGGTTGCTTCCAAGTTTTGGCAATTATGAATAAGACGGCTACAAACATCCATGTGCAGGTTTTTGTGTGGATGTGAGTTTTTGATTCATTTGGGTAAATACCAAAGAGCACTATTGGTGGCTTGTATGATAAGAGTATGTTGAATTTTGTAAGAAGTTATTAAACTGTCTTTGGTGTCTGTCCGAAGTGGCTGTACCCATTCTGCAGTCCCACCAGCAATGAATGAGTTTCTGGTGCTCCATATCCTCACCAGCATTTGGTTTTGTCTGTGTTTTGCATTTTGGCCATTCTAACAGGTACACACTAGTAAAAAAAAAAATTTTTTTAAACATTTAAACCTGGTTGAAACTTTGTAATTTTACTAGTTCTGTGCAACATAAAATACTTGAATCTTTTTAAAAAGTATGTATTTGTTTATAAATACATAAGAAAGAGAGAATATGCAGGGGAGAGGGGGCAGAGGGAAAGGGAGAGAAGCTCAAGGAGCCCCACGGCTGGCTCTGTGCTCAGTGCGGCATCGCCCTGAGCTTCTCTTCTCCCACGAAGAGGAGATCATGATCTGAGCCAAAATCAAGAGTCAAACACTCAACAGACTGAGACACTCATGTGCCCCTACTTACATATTTTTATGTAAAATGTTTCAACTTTTATTTAAAAAAATTTTTTTTAAGGTTTTTATTTATTTGACAGAGAGAGAGCACACACACAAGCAGGGGGAACAGCAGACAGAGGGAGAGGGAGCAGCAGGCCCGGTGCTGAGCAGAGAGATCGATCCCAGGATTCTGGGATAAAGACCTGAGCTGAAGGCAGACACTTAACTGACTGAGCCACCCAGGCACCCCCCAAATTTTATATATATAAAACTTATTTTGAAAGTTTTTGATACGTAAAGAAAACCAGTTGTGTTTATTGGCTTCAACAGTTGTCAATATTGGCCAATCCTGTTCCATTTATACTAGTCCATACTCTGTCCCAGATTCTACCCTCTGCTCCCGAAGCCAGTTTATTTTGAAATAAGCGCCAAGCATCTCATCATTTTGCCTATAGGTATTTCAGCATGTGTGTCTGAACGATAAGGACATTAAAAAACTCAAATAGCATTACCACATCTGAAAATAAAAATAATTCAGGCATTATAATGTTAATTTTTTCAGTTTGTTTGAATCTGGACAAATAAGATTCATACATTGTGCTTCTTTGATGTGTACTTTAAATATTTTCTATCTTTAGATTTCTTCTTCATTTCTAATATTTTCTTTGCAATCTATATTTTTTTTCTTTTTTTTTTTTTTAATTGTTGGAGAAACTGGGTTGTTTCTTAGACAGTTACTACAATCTGGATTTTGCTCACTGCATCCCATGGGTGTGGTCTGACATATTCCTCTATCTCCTGGGTTCCTACAAATGGATCATTTGATCCACAGGCCAGATAGGATTCAAGTTCTAATTGAGGGTTTGGAGACAGGATTACCTTGCAGTGTTAGAACTTCCATCAGGAGACACATCCTGTCTGACTCCTTTTGGGTTATTGTTAGCTATTAACTATTTGTTCAGAGCCACCAATTCTTTAGACCTCAGAGTCATAGTCTATCATTCATTTTTGAGCCAAGACTAGTTTACAAAGAGAAATTTCCCCTGTGAGGTACTCGTCATGTAACAAAGACAGGATAGATGCCTGATTTGCTTTCTTTACCATTTTTCAAAATAATGAGGTAGTTCTCTACTATTCTCCAAACATGAGTAATGAGGTTTTTTTTTGAAGCAGAATTATGAACTCATAGCAAGTATGTTTCAATCCACGTCTCAACCAACCACAGTTTAAATCTTTACTGGTGTGAGCTTGCAAGAACTTATTCAAGCTGTTTTTTGAGTTCTTCTGACAAGGTCCCAGTAGTCTTTGATCTTTTCCTTGCTTTCTGGTATGACAAAATGTTCCAGGCCCAACCTGAACATTTCCTGCCTTAGACATAAAAACGGTTATTTCTCCATAGGTTCCTTACTTCTTTAGTCACAAATAGTATTTAGAAATAAATATTTTTAAGCATGGCTATATAGGACAGAAAAATCTTGTTTTACACAAAAATCTACATATTTGTAAGAGAGTTAGGTTTGGAATGTTTATTATGTCTATAGCAATAAAAATCTGCTTTCTACCTCCCGTGCTAAATGAAGATTTTTTAAAAAAAGATTTTATTTGTCTGAGAGAGAGACAGAGTATGAGGAGGGGAGGGGCAGAAGGAGAAGGAGAAGCAGACACCTCGCTTGGCGGGGATCCCAACATCCTGAGATCATGACCTGAGCTGAAATCCTATGCTTGACTGAACCACCCAGGTACCCCGAAGTTTTTTATAAATATAAAATAAATATCCATCTATCCCTAAGAGCACCCTTATCTCTAAGTTCTTTTCCCCTGAAGACCTAAAAACAAAAACAAAAACAAAACCCTCCTAGTACTGGCATTTCAGATAATGGCACCATTCTCGCTTCTTTTCTACAACACTATTAGAGCTTTTTGAATATCTGGTTAATAACATGCACTGTCTTCTTCAGCCATCATTTATTAAACAAAACCATTTGTTTTTAATACCTAATCAAACTTTGTGTGACTATGGAAATGATATAAAATCTTGATAAAGATAATTCAAGACTTAGAACATTTTGAAATGCTTGAAGTAATTTTCACTTGCTGGTCTAACTTTTGGCAGTTGAAGTAATCTTCTGATGGTTTCTTCCTCAGGCAATTCTGGAAAGCTCTGCTCTACCAAGCATCATTGCAGGATAAGGCGCAAGGCCCAGAGATGTGCTACATGACGTTCAGCCAAATTGTAATGAAATTTTTTGTCCAGATGATTTAAAGACAACTAACCACAGAGCAGAAGAGATCCAATCAGGTCTGTGATTTAGAAAGATAATCCCATTACAAGTGAGTAGAGATGTTCTGTGGTTTCCTAATAGAAAAAGTGTGCAACCAAGGCACAGGTTACAATGGCTTTCAAGAAATCCATGAGGACAGAGAAGCTAGTCATTCCTTTGCTGGAGGGTCCGCCAATGAACCACACTCTCCTCTGGTCTTTACTGATAACACCCCCTAAGGTCAACAATCTTTCCATATCCAAACAGACATTCAGCTCACAAAGGCAGGTAAAGCACTATGTGCCTTGAAGGAGCTCATTAGGAAGACCAGGAAACAATGAAATAGCACCTGATTTTTGCTTTAGAAAAATTCCAGTTAATTAGTTACGAGACTCACCCCTCTAACCTCTACCACAACCCTTCTCTACCCAACGCAGCTGCAGTCCCCAGAAACCCCAGCAATAAGAGTAACCTGCTTTAGGGGACCTGTGGGAAAACCAGAATGGAGGGCATACCAAGAGGAGGGTGAGTGAATGAAGAAGGTTAGGAATATTTTAAGTTTCTTTCTTTCTTTCTTTCTTTCTTTTTTTAAGTAAGCTCTACACCCGATGTGGGGTTTGAACTCATGAACCCAAGATCATGCTCTATTGACTGAGCCAGCAGGTGCCCCTAGTTTCTTACGTTTTCTAAAATAAAACAACAACACATTAAATAGATTTCCATACCTACTTTGCACTAATAGCAATGGAACCAGTATAGTTAATTTCTAATTATAATTCATGCTGATTAGAATATTCTTATCAACCTTCCTCTAAATTTCACCAAGGTACTTGCAAGTCTTTCACTTTGTGACTGTCCCTTGCTTTCTTTATTAGTTTCCCATCCAAATGCACAACGCCTTCTGATTTTAGACAGAGAGCACTGGGTCTTGGGCCCTTCTCTGGGAAGGGCTGGTGCTCTTCCTAACCTCTAGGAAGTCAGGTTAAGCCAAAGCAAAAGAAGAATTCTATTCCTAGGTGATTGGGTTATGGACATTGTGGAAGGTATGTGCTATGGTGAGTGCTGTGAAATGTGTAAGCCTGATAAGCCACACACCTGTACCCATGGGGCAAATAATACATTATATGTTAATAAAAATTATTAAAAAAAAAAAAAAAAAGAATTCTATTCCTGATCTGCCATCCATGCTTTTATCTTCCCCAATCCTTCAACTCCCACTTTTTGTACCAGGGCAACTCCAATCTATTCAAGCTTAAAGCATTCAGGTGACTAAATGGTTCCCAGAAGAAAACTGATCTTTTTCAAAAGTTAAACTCAGGGCTGGTAAAAGAATATTTTAACAATCTTTGCTTTTCTGTGGAAACATTCTAAAATCCTAAAATTTCATTATAATTTCTTGGTGCCAATATAGCTTACAATAGAAAAGTACCAGCCTCCGCTTATTCAGAAATGTTTGGATAACACAAGGACTTTTTCTTTTATTTTAAAGTGATTTCATGCTTCCATTTTGATCCTTGAAAGAATCTTGTGAGGAAAGGAGGGGAGGAATTAAAATAATTCATATAAGACATCAATCTAAGAAACTGAAAGACACGCAAATAAATGGAGAGATATTCTGTGATTATGGATTGGAAGAATATTAAGATATCCACACTACCCAAAGCAATCTACAAATTTAGTGCAATTCCAATGGCTTTTTTTTTTTTTTTTTAGAACTAGAATATAAAAATTTGTATGGATCCACAGAAGACCCCAAATAACCAAAGCAATCTTGACAAAAAAGAATAATGCCAGAGGTCTCATGCCCCCTGATTTCAAACTATATTACAAAGCTATAGTAATCACAACAGTATGGTATTAGCAAAAAAACCAGACACATAAATCAATGGAACAGAATAGAGAGCCCAGAAATAAACCCACACATGTATGTATGATCAATTAAGACAACAGAGGCAAGAATATACAATGGGGAAAAGACCATCTCATCCATATATAGTGATGGGAGAACTGGATAGCAACTTGCAAAAGAATGAAACTAGACCACTAACTTATCCATATACAAAAATTACCTTAAAACGGATAACAGACTTGAATTTAAGATGTGAAAGCATGAAACTCCAACACAGGTGATAAACTCCTCAACACTGGTCTGAATGTTTTTTCAGATCGGACGTCAAAGGCAAGGGTCACAAAAGCAAAGATATCTAAGTGTAGCTACATAAAATTAAAAAGCCTCTGCGCAACAAAGCAAACCATCAACAAAATAAGAACTGGGAGAAGACATTTGCGAATCATATAACCAATAGGTTAACATCCAAAATACATCCAGAGCTCATACAAATCAGTCATAAAGTAATCCAATTAAAAAAAGGACAGAGTGGGGCACCTGGGTGGCTCAGTGGGTTAAGGCCTCTGCCTTCGGCTCAGGTCATGGTCTCGGGGTCCTGGGATCGAGCCCCACATCAGGCTTTCTGCTCAGCGGCAAGCCAGCTTCCTCTTCTCTCCCCCTCTGCCTGCCTCTCTGCCTACTTGTGATCTCTGTCAAATAAATAAATAAAATCTAAAAAAAAAAAAAAAGGACAGAGGATCTGAATACATTTTTCCCCAAGACATACAAAAGACAAACAGGCCCATGAAAAGGTGCCCAGCATCATGAATCAGAGAAATTTAAATTAAAACCACAGTGAGGTATCACTGAACACCTGTTGGAATGGCCAGCATCAAAAAGACAAGAAACAACAGTGCTGGTGAGGAAGTCGAGAAAAGGGATCCTCACGCACTTTTGGTGGGAATGTAAATTGGTGCAGCCAACGTGGATAAGAATATTGAGTTCCTCAAAAAATTAAAAATAGAACTACCATATAATCCAGCAATTCCACCTCTGGGTATTTATCCAAAGAATACAAAAACACTAATTTGAAAAGATATATGCACCCCTACGCTCAGTGCAGCATTATTTATAGTAGCCAAGATACAGAGCAACTTAAGCATGCATGAACAATGAATGGATAAAGATGATGTGATACACGCACACGCACACACGCGTGCACACACACACACACACACCAGAGCTACTCAGCCGTAAGAAGGAAATCTTGTTATTTGTGACATGGGACAACATAGATGGACTATGAGAATTTTGCACTAAGTGAAGCTAGACAGAGAAAGACAAGTAGCACATGATTTCACTTATAAGTGGAATCTAAAAAAACAAAACCCAGATTCCTAGATAGAGAAAATACAGTGGCAATTGCTAGAGGGGCAAGGGGGAGGGGGGATACAAATTTCCAGTTATAAAGTAAGTCTGGGCGATATAATGCACAGCATGGGGAATATAGTCAATAGTGTTGTATTAACTCTGTATGGTGACATAGTAACTAGATTTATTATGATCAGTTCACAGTGCGTGTCAAAGCACCATGTTGTACACATGAAGCCAGTAGAATATTGCATGTCAATTATGCTTCCATTAAGAAAACTTCAAAATACTAGTTTTTTAAGAGTTTATCTTTAAATAATCTCTACACCCAAAATAGTTTTCGAATCCACAGCCCTGAGATCAAGAGTCACACGTTCCACCCACTGAACCAGCCAGGCACCCCTCAAAATACTAACTTTTAAGTTTATTAATTTCCAAAGACTCAGCCAAGAAGAATGAATGGCTGAGAAAGGTAAGTAACAGCAAGTTCTACAGAATAAAAACACAGGGAACACACTGTGCAAAGTTCACTCTGGATCTTCAGCATGTCTTTTCCATGGAAACAACAGCTTATTCTGCTATAACCTGCAGTCCCGTTTCTGGGCCATAAACACTTCTCTCAGTGCCACCTTTGTAAAAAAAGGAAGTCAAAGCATTGCCCTCTAATTTTCAGCTTTCTGCCAGATTTTTAACCAGATCGTAGGTGTTTAAGACCTGATAAGTACGGCAACACTGAAAGAAGATTAAGGACAACTCCCCATCATGAGGTCTCTGGGCCACTGTATTTTGACACAGTATTTATTTTATTTTATTTTATTTTATTTTATTTTATTTTATTTTATTTTATTTTATTTTATTTTTTTGCAAGCTGAACAGGGGGAGAGGCAGAAGAAGAGGGAGAGAATCCTCAAGAAGACTCCCCACAGAGCGTAGGACCCACAGATCATGACCTGAGCTGAAATCAGGAGTTGGACGCTTAACCCACTGAGCCACTCGGGTGCCTCTTAAATTTTATTTTCAAATGAATTTGCATTCACTGTTACCACTTAAAAATATACCAGTAACACCAATATATTTATACACGGTTATCATGAGTATCTGCATGTCTTTCTGAAAAGCCGGCTATATAGATATTTTGCAAACAGGAGAAAGAACAGAAAAACAAAAATCCCTTCATACCTCCAGCAAGCAAAGTCACGACTCTGACTTTTCTATGGATAGTGACTTCAGAAAAAAGGACAGCCTCAGGCTGGGGGCCCATGTGTCGATTTTGTCTCCGTAATCAACATGTGGCGGTGGGAAGGGGAGAGGTTCAGCCAGTTTAAGCTCTGCAGCAGTTAGCCATATAAATTAGAAAGTGCACTTCTGCTTACCAAAACAAAAGGAATTTTTATGCGACAGACTGGAGTTTGCCTACTGAGCAAAGCCCGGATAAAGACTTGGCAAGCCCCAAACCACGGAAACCGAAGGATGAATTCATCACCTTCCAAGGCATGGGCCTCTAAACCAATTACAAAATATTCTGCAATTTTGATGTCCAAGAACAAATTTGGCCAAGTTTGTGAATTTGGAGAGACACTCTTCTGGAGTGTCTCTCCAAAATTTGACAAATATATAAGCTATCCTAGCTAGTAAAGCATCATGTGTGGCCCTCAACTGAAATTCTTTCTTAAGGAACTCATTTTGTTTCTCTGCCCCACCCTAACCCTTACAAATAAATCACAGCCATACATGGGGTCTGGGGAGGCAGCTACTTCTCATTTCCTCTCTTCACACTTTGATCACTCCTTTTGAAAGAAACGGTTTCTTTCAGTGAGGCTCACGACAGGCCAGGTGTCGCAGGATCCTGGCTCCGGTCCTGTTTTGGGTGTGTGGCTATAAGAAGAGGAGTCTGAGAAATTAATTTTGGGAATGAGGCATGTGGAACTTATTTTCATTTTGATTTCTTCCCCTTACAACTAACGTTTCAGTTTGCCAGGCTTCCCAAGTTTAGACACGACCATCTGCGGAAGTACAGCCCGAAGTGGTTGACTACTGTCTGCGGCTCTGTAGGAAGGCCCCATTTGGCTTAAATTTACCCCAAACCCATTCTGAAGCTGAACTGTTAAAATACCTTCCTGACGTAAGTTACCTTCTTTATGCCACTCCCTAAAGGAGCCTGGATGCAACTGGAAACATTCGACACAAAACGTTCTGAAAATTCGACCTGCCCTGTGCCAGTGCATTCCATTCACACATTTTACCCCGACATCTGACAGCTATACCCATATTTGTGGCTCTCTGTCTTCGCTCTCATTAACAGGTCCCTCTTCTCCACATGTTCCCCCATCACGGGAGAATATCCCTCTCCCAGTCTTAAGATAAATATATGCAGTCCACCCTTCACCCAATTTCTCACAGATGAAAACAAAGAGCCGCCTGGAAAAGTCATCCAAAGAATAATGCAATTTCTCTTTCACCTGAGAAACGGACGTGAGTCGAGGCACATGAAGGATTTCTGAAGCCCTTATAATAATCCATGGCCCGGGTGGTTTCTTCAGTAATATTTCAAGATAACAGTGTTTCATAGGAAGTTATGTCCTGCTGATCAGGTGTTAGCATTCCTTTCAGAATATCTCAGAAGTTGTATGTACCACGTGTCCATACATGCCAAGGTAGGAAAAAACACCCGTGAGCCAGAAGAACACCTTTCCTTTACCAGTCATTGGATTTACACTTGGTCCAGGTCAAGGCCTCACTTTTAGTTCCTGTCTCACATGGTGTTGCTTGCCTTAAGTTTTTTAGGATTGTCAAGGTTGGCCTGCCTACCTACCTACCTATGCTACCTACCAGATGAAGCAGGGGTTGGGGGAGGGGGGCACTATTTCAAACAGACTTGCAAACATAGCTTTTTCCCTAGAAATAATTTTTTGCCATTTTAACAGAAATGGACATTTTGCAAATACTTCTAATCAGTCACAACTCTTAAGATTTTTAAAAGAGATTTAGGTATAACATAGGTATAACACTGAATATTTCCTTCTCTTATAAGCGGCATCTTTCTAAAATAACCGATCAATATTTTGAAGCAGCAGCAGATCAAATACCGAGCCAAAGGAAGAAACCCCGAAAGTTGTTCTCCAAGATGACTTCTGCGTTGGAAACTAGGTTATCCACTCCATCTGAGGGGCACAGAAGAGATTCGGTCCCACAGCAGACAGTCACTTAAACGAGGGAGTTTTCCTTTGAAAAGCCTTGAAACAACACGACTAGATTCTGCCTGAGTGCCTCCTTCCTGGCTCCCTCCCTAACAAAAGGCGGATGTGAAGTCTCCTGTGGTGGTTCCTCATAATGAACTGGGCATCAGCAGGGAGTGACAAGTCAATGTGTCCCCTGAACCAGAAACTTCCCTGCTTTTCAGCTGTGCATAATTCATTCTCTAGATTCAATACCGTGAGGGGTGGGATTTAAACATTTCACCAAGGAAAGACTATCTCCAGATAATTCTCAATTCATCACTTTCTCTTTACTTGTGACCTGAAATGGGGGGGGGGGGCAGTATTAGTTTGAGGAGGGGGATCAGGACCCAGTGAAGCCAGAGTTAAAGTGGGTATCTCTGAAAGACAAACTGTGACGGGATGAAATCTCCCTGGAGAGACATCACAGAAACCATATTGAGTTTCATTTAAAATTGGGTATTAAGGCTTCCGTTTAACTTGTGGAATAATTGATGTATGCATGGATTGTAGGGCCGGGATGAGAATTTAAGAGGTCACTTATTGTCTTCAGGTAATAAGAACACACTTAAGCTGCTGTGCGCAGACATGCATCTGTTTTATTTTTACAGGGCTCTGTGACTCTGCTATGGGATTAGACAACGAAAGACTCACTCCTCCAGCCACGGACCCTCCCTGGAGAACACCACCGGCCAGCGGAAGGGCCTCCTTGGGTAGCAGAGCTGAAAGCAGGACTGACCTCAGAGAGGGACAGCAGAGACAGCAGGACATGGCCACAATGACAAAACATGTCTATTTTGTCAAAATAGATGTTGTGAACCACTGCAATTATTAATGTGCTCTTCGGTATATCAGTCACTGCTTAATGATAATGCTTTTAACATGCATCCGAAGTTTCATTTAGTGTGACAATCCAAAGTCCTAATTCCAGCTAAGGAGAGAGAGATTTCTCTCTCAGAGGGAATCAACCAAAAATATTTGTCCAAGGTGCTCATCTCTTTTACCATTAACTGCTACTTTTAAAAACAGATTAAATTTGGGGTGCCTTGGTGGCTCAGTCAGTTAAGCGTCTGCCTTTGGCTCAGGTCATGATCCCAGGGTCCTGGGATTGAGCCCCGCATCGGACTCCCTGCTCAGAGAATCTGCTTCTCTCTCCCCCTCTGCTGCTCCCCCTGCTTGTGTGTTCTATCTGTCAAATAAATAAATAAAATCTATTTTTTAAAAAAGATTAAATTTGCTCTGGCCGTACCACCATGTATTCCAAGTACTATTTTTAAAAACAAGAAGATGAAAACACAGATTTCTCCAACCACCTGCAAAAGGAGGTTCTAGAGCTAGCCTTGAAGATCTACCTCTATTTTAACATCCTCGTCATTCTGTGTCAGTCCTGTCGGGTACTTTCCAGAAGGTGCTTCCTTAGCTGGCCTGCCCACAATACGGTAAGGAGAAAAAACAAATGCAACTTCCAAAACAACATACATAGGTTTTGATTTTTTCAAACTCGGAATTAATGAGTCAATAGTGATGGCCCTGAAATGACTTGGAAACTTGGCTTTTATCCCAAGAATGAAGAAATTTTTGAATTCTAAAACAGTTCTTGGTGGCATTTGTAGTGTTCACTGATATGAAACTCAGATGCATATAACGGAAGAGTAAAGGCTAAGGCCATAAACACACACACACACACACACACACAGAGGCATACATTTCTTCTTATGGTCAGAAATGCAGCTGATTATAGCTGATGATATTTGCTTAAACGTCCATCTGTTTCAAACAGTGGGTGGCTCAATCCATGCTCTGAAAATAATTTCCATGACCCAGAGCTCATTCCCATGCCACAAGGCTTGGCTGGTCTCCTCAGGGCACCAACTTTTGTCAGTGCCCTCCCCCCGCCCCCCAACTTGGCTCCCAGTACATCCACTCGTTCTTGACCATATGCCTTCTGTTTATTTTCCCAGTCCTACTTGGCTCTGTTCCCTCTCACCCTGACCTTAGCTCTCTCCCATGATCCAAGTCATTTCCAGTCAGGCTCCAAGCCTCTGCACCCCCAGCAGGACCCCAGGTCAACCTTTCAGGGCATAGGTGTTACACCCAATCATGCTCGGTAGTTAACCCATCATGCATAAATTAGGTGCATAAGATAAAGCAGGAGAGGATGTGATGGCCCAATGAACATGGCAACACTAGGCCAAGCTGTGCAGTAGGTGAGTTTTTTTTGGAAGCGCCCACCTCCGCACCCCATCCTGATTCTGAGCGACTGTTGCTCTCGGTAGTGCGGATTCCTCACCAGGTACTTAGCATGTTTAGCTGTCTGCCTTCTCAAAACGTTGTCACAGCAAGAAAACAAATAAGGGATGATAGCTTCAAGGTTACTCCAGCAAGGCCGCAGGTGAGGAGGTTTCTCCCAGCACTTGGCACCGCTGGCTGCACCTCATGCTTCAGGTTCAGTCCGAATGCTAACTCCCCGGCAAGCCCTCCCTGTCCACCCTCTGAAGTGGCCTCCTCCGTTATTATCACATCACACTCTTCTCCCTCTTTGTGCTCCTAACACAGTCCATTCTTATCTCACTTCTTTGTTGTCTGACACCACCTGCTGCCCCCAGAATGTAAGCTCTATGAAGGCAGAAACTTTATGGAATATATATTGTTACCTGCTGCCTCTCCTTTGTCTAACGCAGTCCCTGGCATGAAGTGGGTGCACAATAAAAAATGCCCAACGGATGTATGTGGGGGAGAGTTTCATGGGGAGGGGAAATTCACGAGGTGCCTGAAATCATACCATGTAACCAGGAGCCTATGTAGGCCTCTCGCCCAGTATGTCATAGTTTGGAGGGAACACATTAGGGCTGAATAGATTCAAGACCTCTTTTAGGTCTAAACAAGAATCACGTAGAGAAATGTGCCAATTTTTAGGTCTCCCAACACGGACATGAAAAGCTCAGGAACTATACTGCAGCTTCATGAGAGCACTAATCTAGGAATCAGAGCAACTCTCAGCCGGATTCGTAAACTTGGACACATGTGCCTCACCTCCTTGAACATCCTTTTCTTCATGGAAGTAGGTAACAACAGTTTTTCATTTCCTCTATGCAATAGCTACTGCTTTTGTGCAGTTATGTGGGAAAAGACACAGACTCAGGTCTAGCGAATGACCTGCACCCAGGCACAACTGAGTGGAAGAACTGGGATTTGGAGCTACGGCTGATTCTAGGATTCTTGATTCTCTCAACAAAGCCCCTTTCTACTCTACTATGTCATTAGAGTAAGTGGGAAGAAAAAAGAACTCGAAATGGGACACAATTGTGCTCTTCAATAAAACCCTTTTTCCTTTCTATAGTTCTACCAAGGCCTCATTGTACATTTTCACTTCAACCCAATGAGTTTTCCTGAAGAAGAGTCTGAAATGTAGAGATTCGGGTGACTACTTAGTTTATTGCTGGGAATGAATTTTGGCTCAAAAACCTGCCAGCTATAACATACAGGCAATACTAATATTTTAGGAATCACCATATTCTACATTTCTAGTTACTACTTATTTTGGACTCCGGTTTCTCAATAGGCTTTCATATTAGTCAAAATACACAGAGACCACATACATACATTACTGCTTGTAATTCTTTTAACTCTAATAAAAGAAATAAAATGGGAATCTTGACTATATGTCTAGAGAAATCTTTTTTTTTTTAAAGATTTATTTATTTATTTATTTGACAGACAGAAATCACAAGTAGACGGAGAGGCAGGCAGAGAGAGAGGAGGAAGCAGGCTCCCCGCTGAGCAGAGAGCCCGATGTGGGACTCGATCCCAGGACGCTGGGATCATGACCTGAGCCGAAGGCAGCGGCTTAACCCACTGAGCCACCCAGGCGCCCCTAGAGAAATCTTTTTTAAAAAATAATCTCTTGCGATCTCATTCTTTGAGGTTAGTGCCTATCCAAAGGTCTGTATTATAGTAAATATCATTTTTATTTTTTTAAAGATTTTACTTGTTTATCAAACAGAGAGTAAGAGAGAGCAAGTGAGCACAAGCAGGGGAGAGTGGCAGGTGAGGAAGAGGGAGAAAGAGGCTCCCCACTGAGCAGGGAGCCTGATACGGGGCTCAATCCCAGAATACTGAGATCATGACCTGAGCTGAAGGTAGACACTTAACCAACTGAGCCACCTAAGAGCCCCTAAAATTCATTTTTAAGCTCATGAGCATGTTTTGAAATGGAAAGTGAAATACCAATAAAATTAAGCCTAAAAGGAAGAGCAATGTGCAGGCCAGTGTTAAAATAGATTTTGGTGACTCTGACTCCAAAATGGGTAATGTACATCCACATCCTTCCAGCCCTGTTCATGCTATTTCCTTTTAATTCTTTTCACAGTAGACTTACACAGAACCAACATGGCCCAACTGGGGGAACAGCATGACATTCAACTCCATAAATACTACATAAATAACGACGAGGTACTAGTGAGCTTCTATATCAAACCTACTCCCCATGCTAGAGAACAACCTGTGAATTACATAGAAGACGGCTGCATATTAGAACAGGACATGTAAATATCAGTCATTTTGACCTTAAATTAGTAATATTCAGCCAAACTGGTGTTACAATAGGGGAATGCTACCAAAACGAGGCACACTATTTTGTCACCAGTTCTCCAGGCCATCGTCCCCAAAACTTCCTTTCCCAGGTGAAAGGATTCATTTTGGTCAGAATGGATTTCCCCCATCTTCCTGCAGTTCCATCGCAGAGTCACAGCGCCTCCTTCTCTCCTCCTCCCTAATGACCCTTTCAGCAACTAGACACCAACCCTATCCTCCTTGTATACTGGAGTAGAAGAGGTACATGTTATTGTGCTTTGCTTTTTTTTTTTTTTTTTTTTTTAAGATTTATTTACTGGAGAGAGAGCACATGCATGCAAACATGAGCGGGGGACGGGTGGGGGTAGGGAGGGAAGGGCAGAGGGAGAAACAGACTCCCTACTGAGCAGGAAGCCCCACATGGGGCTCGAGCCCAGGTCCCCAAGATCATGACCTGAGCCAAAGGCAGCCACTTAACTGACTGAGCCACCCAGGTGTCCCTTGTTTTGCCTTTTTTTTTTTTTTTTAAGATTTTATTTATTTATTTGTCAGAGAGAGAGAGGGAGAAAGAGCGAGCACAGGCAGACAGAATGGCAGGCAGAGGCAGAGGAGGAAGCAGGCTTCCTGCCGAGCAAGGAGCCCGATGTGGGACTCGATCCCAGGACGCTGGGATCATGACCTGAGCCGAAGGCAGCTACTTAACCAACTGAGACACCCAGGCATCCCCCTTGTTTTGCTTTTAAATTAATGAATTCATCTACCATTTATTTATTGTAATGAAGAAACCAACGGACTTTTTTTTTTTTAATCATTAGGTACCCAGCAAAAATCAGTTTACATACACACCTCGCAATACCCCTCCACCTCCCTGTCTACTGCTTTTTAACAGGTCAAAAGTCAAAACATTTCTCGCATCAGTGTGTTGACACTATGATTCTCCAAGGGAAGTACAGATAGTGAGCATTTGAGTCAAGACTGAATAAAAAAACTGCACAATGTCCAAACTGAATCAGGTACGGAAATAACAGGATCAGATACATGGTAAAATCCTTGGGTTTGGTCAAGAGTGGAAGCGAGGAAGTTTCTTGAATTGAAGCCTCCCGTTCTGATTCTGCAGTTCTATGGCATGAGAGGACTTATAGGAACAAATGACAAAATTTAATATACTGTTGTCATCTAACACAGGTGGGGGATCACGAGCTCTACTGAGTTTAGAATGTTTTGTTAAACTTGAGATGCTCACAGACAGAAAAATAACGTGATGAATGAGCATTCAGCCCTAACTAAGGGAAAGGAAATTACTTAGGAGAAGCCCTTCTGAACCATTTGGCTAAATAACTAGAGTTACTACTACAGACAAAAAAGTCTTAAGAATAAGAAGGGAGGATGAAGAGAGGTCTAGAGTAGATGTGTGTGCCAGGAGGTACCTGGTATTTGAGCCAACGTGAACAAATGAAATTTGGTCAAGTCCCTCTCCGTCCTGTCCCCATGCCTAGTTCCTAGATTTAGTTTCTAGGATTAATTTGATTTAGAGACTTTAAAACATTTAAGAAATTAGATTTGAATTCAACAATTGAGTATAACTTTTTTTTCCTTGCCTCCTCAGACTTAACTCAGACACCAAGTATTAGACTGGTTTACTCAAATCATTACATTATTTCAATGTTAGCTATTGTTAGAGTATACTAAGCATAAAAAACCCAATACCATATAATACTGACTCACATACATATTTATGTGTGTACATATGCTACAAGATTATTTTGAGATTAAGTGTCTCTTAGTTTGATGAGGTAAAGAAAACAAGCTCAAAATAGCTTAGTTAAAAAAAAAACTTTTTAAAGGTAGATGTCAAAGTGCTATTTCAAAAAATACTTTTATATTAAATGTTTTTCACTATAGAAAAAGTACAAAGAAATAAAATTAAAGACCTCTTTTATAAAGGAGTATGGAGTAGGTGTATGAATTTTCTACAGACTTATAAAAATGGTGTATATGTACACATACACACACACGATACGTTGAATAGTGACACCCCCACCCCAAGAATTCATGTCCACTTGAAATCTTAGTATATGGCCTTATTGGGGAACAGTCTTTGCAGATGTAATTAGTTGGAAGTTATACAGGATTAGGGCCCTAAATCCAATGGCTAGCATCCTTCTAAGAAGAACATGTGGAAACAGACACACAGACACAAAGGGAAGGAGGTCATGTGGTAACAGAGACAGAGACTGGAGTGAGGTAGCTACAGGGAACACACAGGCCACTGGACAGGAAGAGGCAAAGAATGATTCCCCTTCAGAGCCTCGAGAGGGAGCATAGCCTTTCCAACACCATTTCAGACTTCTAGACTTCATAACTTTGAGGGAATAAATCTCAAGCTGCCTAGTTTGTGGCAATAGTGTTTTTAGCAGCCCTGGAAAACCAATACAATACATATATACTTTGGTATTGGTCAGCTTGTTTCTCTTAACATATTGTGAACATCTTTCTTTCTTTTTAAGATTTTGTTTATTTATGTGAGAGAGAGTGAGCACAGAGGGAGGGGAGAAGCAGATTCCTTGCTGAGCAGAAGCCCAACGTGGGGCTGGATCCCAGGACCCCAGGATCATGACCTGAGCAGAAGGCAGACGTTTAACCAACTGAGCCACCCAGGCGCCCCTGTGAACATTTTGCTATTTCTTCCTGGGTAAGAGTTGTACTACGTCTCATTGTATAGGGAGGTGACACAATGTACCCGATACCACAAATCTTACAGTAGCATGTTTAATTGCAAGAATTCTAATGTGGCCATTTCCTCTTTTTCAGTTAATTATTATTTTAGGACAACAGAACTGGTGGTCACTTAAATGCTAATAATGACCAAGTCATTGTTGGCTCACATAAAAAGTCATAGACACTTTTTCACGTTCTAGAACTCTTCAAGTAATTTTTGGCAGAGGTTCAGTTGTTTGTTAGACTTCTCACAGACAGATGAACATCACTGGTTCTCCCACTTTAACAGAAAAGGAAATAAGAAATCATCTTATATTAAAAAAAAAAAAATCCTGTCCTTGGCCCTGGCCATCGTAAACTAAGGGAATCACAGGATGTCCTGTCTAATGGTATTTGGCTTCCTTTCATGGAACAACCTCAATTAAAGTGAAAAGAACACACTCAACTCTCCAGTGATATCTGAGTGGCTGTGACCCGCTCAGTCCCAACCAGCACACAGAAAATAATCATCTGTAACCTAGATTGCAAGACGTTACTGCCATCATGGAAGCCTCGACTCCACTGGAAATTGGCCCAAAGGTTTTGCAATGAGATGAATAAATGACAGATGAGATAAGTTAAACTCACAAAATCTACTAGTAGACCTAGGGAATTTCTGAAATCATCAACGACCTTCTATTTTGGAGTATCTTTGGATTTGAAACATACATGGTTAAGAAGTTTGGCTTTCATCAGCCACGATTCTGGAAGTTAAGCATCCCCACTCTCTCAAAAATCACAAGGCCCTCAGCTGACCCTTTCAGGTAAACCTGAAATCAGGAATTAGCTTCCCAGTTTCTCAGTTCTACTTAAGGCATTTATTCCTTAGGGGTTTCCAGAAGTTAGGAGTCAGACTGGCAACACAAAGCTGCCAAATTAGAATGAGAATGCATTGAGGAAGAATTGGGGGATGTCTGCCTCCAAAATTCCCTCTCTCTCTCTCAAACACACACACACACACACACACACACACACACACACACACACACACTACTCTGGGCAAAAATCTTTAAGTATGAAAATTGTCCCTTGCTACCTTTGAAGAAGAAAACATTTCAACATACATTTTCCTCAAACACAGGAGTGGAAAATTTGATCCAGCATTAAGGGGACATGCAATATAAAGAAAAAAGTATCCACGTAATTATTGGGTTCTTCTCCACAGAATTAAAAAAGCGTCCCCTAGCTATCAAAATGCCAAAGAAAACCAAGCTCTCTTATTAACTTGTTAACTCGTTCATATGCAACTTTTAAAGTACGTATAGTGGTTGTTCTTTCCCCCTAAACTAGAAGAATGATCCTGTTATTTTACTTTTTAACAATCTGTTTTAATAGAATCACCGAGTATGCACTCATGGGGAGCTGAAACTAACTGCTTGAAAGGCACTGTAGACAAGGACCAGGTCTCTCAAATAGTCTTTTTCTTGAAGAGTTTATAAGGAGGTTAAGAAGAACACAAGACCCACAACCCTTAAAATCTAAGACTAGATTACAGTATCCGGAATTTTTTACAATCCTCTTAATAACAATAGGATAAAACATGTAATTTTAAGAAATAGGCAACTGCCTACAGACACTTCACTCAAGACACACAAAAGGCCAATAAGCACCTAAGATAAGATACTTAACATCCTTCATCACCAGGAAAACGTGAATCAAAATCTCAGTGTGCTACTTCCATACATCTGTAAGGAGGATGGCCCAAATCTAGAACACTGACAATACCAAGTGTTGCCAGGAATGTGAAGCAACTTTCACACACCGCGGGCAGGAACGTGAAACGGCACAACCACGCTGGCCATTTGTAGTTGCTCAAGTAGGACTCTAGGACTAGGACGCCACCAGTCTCCTTCCAGTATCGACTCCAGAGAAATGAAAACATATATTCCCACAAAGACTAGTATGTGAAAATTCACGAAAGTTTTATTCCTAATTGCTAAGAACTGGAAACCACCCAAATGTTCATCAACTGGTGAATGATACACCAAACACGGGGTAGCCAGATAATGGCTGACTACTTCACAGCAAAGAGGGACAAACTGCTGATCAACCCAGTCCGGATGAATCTCCAAATGATGCTGAGTAAAAGAAGTCAGACCCTGAAGAACACAGTCTGGATGGTTCCATTTATGTCCAGTGTGACCTACTGTATGGTGACCATGCACGCGATTACCACCACCATGTGAGACGAAGTGAAGCAGTGGTTGCCTGAGGCAATGGACAAACAGAACCGGCGTCTTCTGGGAGCGAAGGCTTCAAGAGCATATACACGGCCAAACCTCGCTAAAAGGATGCAGCTGACTGTATGTAAGCTAAATCATCAGGCTGATAAAGGGGGAAGGCTATAGTATCATCTGTCTGAAGTTCTTTCCACATTCCATTTGGACATTTAACTAACATCCGCTGCATGCCAGGTATCGTGCCGGGGGCTGAGGCCACAAGGGTCATAGAGGATTACAGACAAAGGGTGACAGGGTAGCTGGAACTGGGAGCAAGGAGAGACGAGAGGGAGCAAGGAGGTTAGCACAGCCACCTGGGAAGCCCTCCCCCTGCGCCTGGTTTGCACCCCTCCCCACCACATGGGCTAAATACCCCCTCTCCCGTATCCTCCTTTGCTAGCAAGACATTGAGCCCACACGCCCCACAAGCTTTCTATTTCATGGTTATTGATGGTGAGCAGGTCCCTATAGCTGGGATAATGCATTCAAAGCTCCCCTTTTGTTTATTCTTAATTGGTCAGTCTCCATGGGGATTCCCGGAGCCCTCACCCAGACTGGCGGGTGAGGGCCCAGGGCAGGGGGGGACTGTGGATGCAGATGGCTGTTTCCTGCCCGCGTGGCACTATCGCAGGGGTCACGTTAAGGCCAGATACTGCTCAATAATTTCCAGAAGGGGGGAGGCTGGACGAAGAGCCGGGATGGCTGGAGGACCATGGCAGTGACGGCCCGGACATGTAACCTGCAGCTTTAGGGTCTGCCCCACACTTGATGCGCAGGGCCGGTGCTCCAACAAGGAGAAGGAAACAAAAATTCAAAAAGGGCATCAAGAAAGAAATCTCAGAGGATTATTTTGCACTTAGTGCAATATTCAGGGAGCATACTGAGCAGGCTGGACACATCACAGATCAACACAGGCAGCGGTTCCAGTGCACCCGGGAGAAAATGAAACAAAATCCGGACTGAGGGTTGCTGTGTGTGCGCCTCTTGGGGCAGCTGCTGGAGGGGCACATTTTACTTGTGCCCATGATGTTGTTTCAATCTGAGAGTAGTACCCGCACTAGGCCGAGCTTTAAAGATATATTTTATTAATTTATTTGACTGAGAGAGAGAAATCACAAGCAGGCAGAGAGGCAGGCAGAGAGAGGGGGAAGCAGGCTCCCCGTTGAGCAGAGAGCCTGATGTGGGGCTTGATCCCAGGACCCTGAGATCATGACCTGAGCCGAAGGCAGAGGTTTAACCCACTGAGCCACCCAGGCGCCCCTAGGCCGAACTTTAGAATCATCTCTCTGACTTCAGTCAGTCCGTGGATATGTGGAGATGCTTTCCAACATACCTGAGCATGGAAACCTCATGGTTAAACTTCAAACTCATCTGATTTTTAAAATTCGTGCTATTAAAGTGTTAAATGAACCACCACTGACTAGGCAATCCACTTACATAATGTCAGTTTAAACAAAACAAAACAAAACAAAAAGGTATACACGGACTTATCTGTCTAGTTCCCACCATTACTAGTTTATATCCTTAGTTTCTCTGTGCACATCAAGTAAATGGGAATATATATTCTCATTTTCCGTTTTGCATAATAGCATATGTACTATTTTTAACTAGTGATGGTCAATCCAAAGATCATAAAAATCTGGGGATCACAACAGATGAGCCTTTTACTCTTCTCAAGGGCCTTCCTGTCAGGGTGAAGGAACTTGACCATGCAGGCCACTCAGCAATGCTGCAACCTGTGCCTTGTGGCTGCGTGAGAACTTATACTCAGAGGACACACAGGTTCAGTTTTCTGGTACATGCTCCACTTCTGAAAGCTTCTGAAAATTACAGGACTAATCACTGCAGCCCTGCTGGGGTATTAGGACAATGATCAAATGATCAATGAACAAAGTTACTTTCTCAGGGTCAGGTGTGGGTCTCCCCCCTTTCAGATGCCTCCTGTCAAGTACCCCAGAGGCTTTTCCAGGAGGGGCTGGGCATTATTTATCTCTGCCCTCTGGGGGCCCAGCAGTGGGGCATGGCATAGAGAAGGAACTCAGTAAGGTTGCTGAAAGGATAGAAATCTTAAAGGACTGTGGGAATTTGGGCTTAAATCTCCATTATTGTGTAAAATCCAGAAGTGGGAATTTAAAAAGCTACATTAGCAACAACTTGAAAACATGTTTTGTTATTTCAAAACGACAAAAAGGAAACAGATGTGGGGGGTGGGTGGAGCCCACTCCGGTAGCTTCCCTTTCTCCTGATCTGTTGACCACCAAATACAAACCCTGCAAGGAATGAAGGGAATGGGGGCTCTTAATAAAGGGATACCAGTATTTATAAGCAAAGTAAAACTGTGACCCTGAGAGAACTTGCCTGTCATGTTCATGCCTCTGACAATTTTGACAAGTTACCTCTCAGGGAGGTAACCTGCCATGGAGGGGATCACCTTCTGGCCGTATAAAGAACTGGCACCACACCACTCAGGGCTTTTCTGGGATAGGCTGACACTAGATAAAAAATTAATGTCTCTAAAGCGAAGCAAAACCAAACCAAACAGTACTTTTAAAAAAAGACCAAAAAAAGATCGCAGAAATCTGAGGAAGAGCACTGGAAGAGAATTTCAGGCTTATGCAACAACGACACTGGCCATAAACTCCAGGACCAATTCTCTACAATACATCACAATTTTATAGATTTCTATCAATGCACACTACGTATTTTTAACTCCTACTTCCCGCTCTCAAATCTCTTGCCCTTTTCCTCTTTTGCTCCAAGTCATGGCTAAAATCTGATTCTTTTGACATACTTTCCATCCTGAACCAAGTCAGGTCTGGACATAACAAAGACTGAGCTCTAGCTGCATTTTCTTTACCGGATAAACTACACAAAGGACAGCATTACTAATAGGAACCATCAACTTCACTATCCTATGTAAACATTACCACCACCTTCTGCTCTTTTAGAAACAAAAAAATCATGCCTGAAGAAGAAAGTCTGTCCTGGTTCAAGTGAGCAAAATTCTAATTAGCCAGGGGAGATCTGACACTGAAAACGTACAAGTTTTTTTTTTTTTTTTTTTTTTTAACGTAACCTACTAAGAAATTATTTCTTGGTGGCCTATAAAACTCTGTTTAACCTTTACCCCACTATTTATTTTCTCTAAAATAAACAATCACCTTCGGGGACGCTTTTTAACAAAAACACATTTAGGAGAAATTTCTTTGATTATGCTATAGGGTAAAAAGGTGTGTAATTTCAGTTTTTGCCTATGTGAATTATAGGTTTCCATTTTGAAAGAATCCTCTCAACAACAAAAATATAAATTCTAAGGGGTACAGTACAAATACTGAGATAAACAATCAGAATTTCAAAATGAACTAAGAAACAAGGTTCAGGGCACCTGGGTAGCTCGGTCAGTTAAGCGTGTGCCTTCAGCTCAGGTTATGATCCCAGGGTTCTGGGATCGAGTCCTGAATTGGGCTCCCTGCTCAGCGGGGAATCTGCTTCTCCCTCTCCCTCTGCTACTGCTCTCTCTCGGTCAGATAAATAAACAAAATCTAGGGCGCCTGCGTGGCTCAGTTGGTTAAGCCACTGCCTTCAGCTCAGGTCGTGATCCCGGAGTCCCTGGATCACATTCCACATCAGGCTCCCAGCTCCACAGGGAGTCTGCTTCTCCCTCTGACCTTCTCACTTCTCATGCTATCACTCTCTCAAATAAATAAATAAATAAAATCTTTAAAAAAAAAAAAAAAAGAAAGAAAAGAAAATCTAAAAAAACAAAATAAAGAAAGAAGGTTCACAAGATGCTGATAGGGATATGTGAGGAGTGTTATAAGAAGAGCTGCCGGAATAGTGTGTAAGATTCCAGAGAAGTAGGACACAGCCAATTCAGTATCACAGAGGCTGAGAGTGGAAACACAGCCTAATAAAGTCAGGAAGAATGAAACTCTCCTAACTATATATATTTTTTCTAACATTTTATTATGTAATTTTATATATTTCATACATTATATTCACTTAATATATATTTCATTATGAGATATTCATATACTCTAACATATACATATTCTAACATTTCATTATGAAAAAAGGTAGTTTTCACAGGAGAGGAATAAGCCAATTTTTCCTTTGAAGTGAAATGGACAAAATTTCAAAGTAAACAAATCGACTCAATCCAGATTCAACTCTCAGTCTTCTCCAGAACCTGCCATGGAGGGGATCACCTTCTGGCCGTATAAAGAACTGGCACCACACCACACGGGGCGCTCCGGGAAGCTTCCTCAGTTACGTCTGCACATTTTATGGCATTAAGTGACTCAGAAGGATCCTTCACAATGAAGTATCATACCCCGGCTTCTGAGTTGGAAGGACTGGAAGAGCGTAAGCTCCAGGCACCAGCCACCTCCTGAGGCTCTGTAGCTGACTACGAAGTGGGCTCCTGCAAATACGGAAGCCACCGGCTGACCGAAGTCCTGTCATGGGGCGAAGCTGCGCTGATGGCTTCTGCTCAGGGAGAGAAGACTCAAGGCGGGAACATATGCCTAGATCTCCAGAGTAAGGCTGGAGGATTCTCTCATGGCAAATCAAGTATTCTCCAGGAATTCCGGCCCTCTAGGGTCGGGCACTGGAGGACCCTCATTTTCCTCTCAACGCCTATTCTGAGACAGGAGATAAACTCCAGCATGCACTTCTGTTCTTATTATGCTATTTTTCAATTAACAAACTTTCAGTGGCCTTCAATTTCCAAGTTCTGACTACCCTGCCTGCCTCCCAATGCCCCTGCTTTATTTTCCACTCCTGCTCAGTATGTACCTTGCTAGGCCAGTGAAAATTCTGATTCTAAAGCCTATACTCTTTAGACCAAAATTTTTGGTTTTCTGCATTGTTTAGCTTCCTATAGCATAATGGCCTTGGGGGTATCTTCTTTTCTTTGAGCCACTGTGGACTAAGGAAATGCAAACCACTTTTACTCCTAGGCCAAGCCAAATACAACAAGGTAAATCTGTTACAAAAGGAGTTGCTTATACATCTGACTTCGCCGGAACTCAAGGGCCTTATGGGGCATCTAGTACAGACCTTGGCCAGAGTCCGCTTTCTTTTTTTTTTTTTTTTTAAGATTTTATTTATTTATTTGACAGACAGAGATCACAAGTAGGCAGAGAGAGAGACAGAGAGAGAGGAGGAAGCACACTCCCTGCTGAGCAGAGAGCCAGATGTGGGGCTCGATACCAAGACGCTGGGATCATGACCTGAGCTGAAGACAGAGGCTTAACCCCCTGAGCCACCCAGGCGCCCTCAGAGTACGCTTTTGAAAATTGGTCCAATTCTCTAAACCAAATGGAATATTTAGATTAGCCTCTATATTTCCCCCTCTGTTAATCTAAGTGATAACTCACTGCAGCTCTAGGGAGTCCCCTATCAATACAGAAAAGATAAGGCTGATGGAAATCAACCTCCTAAATTGAGAGAACCATCTCAAGCCACCATTATGCTAAGATAACCCACTGTAAAAAGATATAACCAGTGACAACCACTGCTGAGTAGGGGTGAGCATCTCAGCACATGTGCCCAGAAGACCAACCCCTTAACAGAAGTTCTGACAAAGGACCCCGAGAAGAAGTTAAAAATTAGGCACCTAGGGGCGCCTGGGTGGCTCAGTGGGTTAAAGCCTCTGCCTTCGGCTCAGGTCATGATCCCAGGGTTCTGGGATTGAGCTCCACATCGGGCTCCCTGCTCAGCAGGGAGCCTGCTTCCTCTTCTCTCTCTGCCTGCTTCTCTGCCTACTTGTGATCTCTGTCTGTCAAATAAATAAATAAAATCTTTAAAAAAAAAAAAATAGGCACCTAATGAGCATCAGATAATCCTTTGATTTTTACAAATACAAAGAAAAATATTAAGGACAAGATCACCATTTTTAGGGACACCTGGGTGGCTCAGTTGGTTAAGCAGCTGCCTTCGGCTCAGGTCATGATCCCAGTGTCCTGGGATCGAGTCCCACATCTGGCTCCTTGCTCTGCAGGGAGCCTGCTTCTCCCTCTAACTCTGCCTGCCACTCTGTCTGCTTGTGCTTGTGCTCGCTCTCCCTCTCTCTCTGACAAATAAATAAATAAAATCTTAAAAAAAAAAAATCACCATTTTTAGTAACTTCTATGACAGCAGCAAACCTAGATGATACTAATATGTAGGCAACATACAAGTGAAGCTAGACTTCCCCCCATCTGCAGCTGCTGACCTGGGGAGCAAGGGATCTGAAATCTACACTCTCATCACAGTAAGCCACCTTACAACAGCCTCTGTTAAATGGGACAGACTTTCACAAATGTCTTTTATACACACACAGTATTTCTTTTTGTTTTTCTTAAGAGTTCATTTTTCAAAACTGGCCAAGCTGGGTGGGAGAGCCAATGTCTTAGGCTTAAGTTTTAGTTTTGCCTTTCTTTACAGTCCATTTCCTGGGGCCAAGTTGGTTTGGGGTTTTGTTTTTGTTTTTTGTTTTTGTTTTTGTTTTTAGTATTCAGAAACATATTCTACTGTATTGCATGTTCAAACACCCATGTGGAAATAGTCCCCTGGACTTATACATTCATTCTTAAGAGACTGGAGTATGCAAACAAGGATGCACTGGGCAGAGGGCCAGTTAATAAATCTCATTTCCTACAAGCATCTGCATGAAACAGAGCTATAGGGAGTAGCTTCTCCAGGGAGAGCCAGAGCCCGACTCATTCGTTCTGTGAATTAAACACTATCACCTCAGATGGCCCAAGCCACATTTGTTTTTTAAGCACCTCTTAAAATATATGGATTTCCAGTGCTCATAAATGCAATGAGGAAGCTGGGTCCAAGAAGGCAATCACACAGTAGAAATATCCACATGGCTCTGCCGAGCCATTTTTGCACTGGCCTCCTTTGACTGAAATTACTACTAGAAGGATAATTTCCTAAAGGTAACTTGCTCTTCTAATCAAAGTAAGCATGGGTTTTGATAATGGTGAACCACCCTCTCTGGTCCAGACTATACAAATGGACTTAGTTTACACAAAGAGATACCTGGAGTGAGATATGTGAACCATATGGTCATGAACCATATTTGACCCTTATCCATGAACAATCTAGTGCAAATGGCATGACAAGAAGGTCTTTTGCTGGGACGAGTGGTCACCTGACATTACTAGAAAGAACAGTACTGTTCCCTAGGTGTCCTCTCCTCTCCTCACCTGTTACCTCCTGGAAGAGTAATAACAGCATTCTTCTTGTATCTATGTAGATCGTTTATGAAAGTCTTTGTTTTAAATGTTTGAAGCTAACCTCACAGTGACTCTGTAAGAATGCAAGGAGATAATCTTACATGCCATGAGCAACTGTAGAAAATAAGGCCAAAGGTAAAGACCCGCTTGAGGCCTACCTACAACACAGCGAAGGAATCAGGAAGAGAGTTCCCTCCGATCATCCCAGGGCTCTGGGTTGTCCCCTCCAAGGAACTCAAACCGAACTCTTCAGCACATGTCATTTTTGAGGGTTATAATGGACCCACCACCTAAGCAAAATTTATTTGGTTAAATCTCTCTATTTGGGCTTTCACAGTACCTTCCAAGTTTCCTCAGCAATTAAATGGCAATATTATTCCAGCCTCAGGCTGTCAAAATAATTATGGAACACTTCCTGGATAGAAACAGGTCTCACATTTTTCCTTTCCCCACGCCCCTTCAAAAAAATAAGTGGTAGTTATACTACGTTGGCCATGCACTTTGAAAGCAGAGCAGACCAAAGAAAACACAAGGTGTGTCTGTCTCAGCATACACCCTTTGTGTAATACAATACCAATAAAACTTTGGAGGATTCCTTCTTCATTTAACCTATGACACCTCTCACTATGGTGTCCAGTAATCCTGTTACATAAAATACAAATGAAATAATGCTCTTACTGACTTAAGAATTTCTCCAGTCAGGTCTTTTCTTTAAATTCAGTTTTTTTTCCCTTTCATATAACTTCAGGTACCATTACAGGGACTCAGAAAACAAACTGGATATAATTTAGGAAATGAAAATAACTTAGATTGAATTGAAAAGATAACTAAGCTTTTACTTTAAAGCAATATTTTATCACCAAAAGGTAGCATTTAACCTTTCCAACCACGTCATTTTCCACCGCCATTTCAAGTTTGTTCATATGACTAATAAAACCCAACTAAGCAACTTCCTTTGGCCTATGTGGTAAAATTCGAACTCCGTCTTAAAAACAACTGCTACTTATGTGGCAGAGATAAAATCACTGACAAAATGAAGACTTCAAATCATATTACCTATATGGACAGTTGAACTAAGTGAGGTTTAAAAGCAACTCGGGGTTTTTGTTTTTAAATTCTATTTTAGGCTTTGGAATGTTCACAGGGAAAGGTGGATGAGTAAGGGAGAGAAGGGACCCAATGTTCCAATTACAAGGATCTCCAAGAGGAGAGTCCCAGACGTTGTGGACCAATTTTGGTTCATATTAATAACAAGCGCTTGGACTCTGTAAGGATGCCATGTCAACATATTAGTTGGAACCATAAGGCATGAGATTTTGGTGACCTCATGGGCACAGCCAAAATTAACTCCAAGTATTTATATAACTGCCGGAGATGGCAGGGCAAAGGTTGCTTATAAATTTTTCTTTTTGAGTCAGCAAATAGGGTTTTTTTGGTCAAAGAGAGAGGAAGTGGGGTGCTTTGGGTCCCATTTTACAAATATGTCATATTTACCCACACTGAATATTCTACCCACAATACCACTGGAGCGTTTAGATGAAGGCATTAAAAAAAAGAAAAAAAGAAAAAAAAAGAGTTATTTCCTGTTGCTCACTGAGAGGATGCGCTCTAGAGGTATGTGTGCTCTGCCTTGAAGCAAAAGCATTGTTAGTGGTTATCAAGGTAACATTTAAAAATAACTACCCCAGTACAAAAGAACTTCAGAGGAAATATGAGGGAAGCTATCAGTCTCCCTTCAAGTCTGGCCTTGAGCTGCATTAGACTCTAGCTGCATTCTCCATTACATTGTTATCCTTATCAAACAATGCAAACAATTTTAATGAGCTTATCTACTAGAACATATTGCCAGATATGCTAATGTAAAAATGATGCCAACCATACAGACCCACTCATTAATCAAAAAGCTCACAATACAATGACCAGATCAGTCCCATCCTCAAATCAGACCTCGGCAAAATAGCAGGAATTACCTTCCCACTGTTTAAAGAAGGGCGGGCTCCCCCACCCATGCGGACGCTATAAACTCCTAAGAAAATGCATAACGGCACCCGGGTTTCCTCAGGTCCACTGCAGTCCAGTCTCTTTCTAATAAACCATGGGTTCTATGGAGAAAATTTTGGCGAATGTCTGACACCGTGACCTCTGCTGTCAATCCTTGCACCAATCAGCGAGCAGAATTCTTACAAAGCTCCATCAATCTGGCGGTTTAACATCACAGACTGCAGCTTAATCTAGAGGATTCCATCTTTCCTGCACACACACCAGGGCAAGCTCAAACATTTTTCTCGCCATCCTCCTGTTCCCTGCCTCTCGGCACAGCCTATCCAATGGTTCCTTTAAAATCTAAAGGAAAGGAGGAAAGGAAGTGCTACAGCCTGTCTCCCTTTGGAGATGGGGGGGAAATTGCTTGCATTTTTATCAGCGTGGAAGGAAGGAGATGGAAGGAGACCCCTCGGAGGCAGCAAACCTATTCACAAAATGCTCTCCATCTGCCTTGGTGAAGCCTCAGCGCATAGCCAACATGACACATGGAAACAGACAGCAAATGATCACAAGCGCCGGGGCGAACGCACGTCTGCAGCCCGGTCCGGGCGCAGTGTCCGCTCCATTATATAACGGGCCGGACTTCCGCGCGCCCCCGCCGAGCTCCCCCGCCCGGCGCCGCGCCCGGTGCCAGCCCCATTACCTGTAGGAACGCTCCCCGCGCACTGTGTGCTTCCGGAAAGGAATGATGGTCCCGTTATCCTGGATGATGTCGTTGTTGTTCTCGCCATTTGGGGACAGGGTTTGGGTCGGACCAGGCATTGGCGCACTCCCGAGGAAGGGAACAAACCGCGGAGGGCTGGCTGGTGAGGAAGGTGGCTGCGTCTCGTCTTCCCGCTCGCCTGCTCCTCGCGCTGACCGTGCCTGCCTGCCGCCTGCTCGCTGGCTCCCTTCTCCCAGCTCGGCTCCCGCCCCGCCCTCCTGCGTCCCGCCCTCCCGGCTGCTGACGTCAAAGCGCCGGCAGCAGCCCCGGGTCACGTGGTCGGGCCCCGTCACCATAGCAACCCGCTAACTCATCACCTCGCCTCAATCCGCACAGGGCCGAGGCGTGACCATGCCAGCAGCTCCAGGCAGGCACCGGTGCAGGCCTACATCTGGCATGTAAAACCCCAGGCCACCCCAGGCCCCCCTTACAGACTTGCCTCGTCTGAAAACCAGCTCTTCCTCTAACCATTTCCTTTTCGACCCGTGCTCCAACTGCAGCTGTGTACACAAAAGAACGATTCAGGCAGAGGGGTGTGGGAGACCCTTTAACTCCTTCAATACCAAGTTCTTACAGCATTCAAATTAAACTCGGTCTGGTCGCAAAAAAATATACAAAGACCTGGTGGGCTGCTCCAGAAAATGTACCAGACTAAGGGGGTTCAGATTTCCAGCTTCCTCCCCATCCCCTCAACAGCAGCATCCTCTTCCCCAAAAAAAGCCCCAAACCTGAAGACCTAAGAGGAAACTGTATTTCCTTCGAATCAGTGCAGGCTTTACTTTAATTATGTGAAGATTAAAGATTGCAAATGAGATTTTCTGCAGAAAAGAATCCTCAAAGGGTTTTTAAAAAAATAAATAAAAAATAGCCACCATTTTAGAACATGATGGTGGTTACCCAAGACTTCCCATTCAAATTCTTAAATTGCCTCTTGATACAGATAATTAACTCCTTGCCATTTATTTTATTTTCATTTGAATTAAACCAGCCCAAATTCAATTAGTATTTGGAAGCTCTCAACATTCTAGCTGTTCTATATCCTTGCAGTGTAGTTTTCAAATACACTGGACATGAGGCAGGTACTATTAGCATCGTCCCTATTTTAAAATGAGTAAACTGGTGAGATTAAGTAACTTGCTCAAGGTCACAGAGCCAGGAAGTGGTGAACTGGAACATCAAAATGACATGCTTTTTTCAATGTGATTGGACAGTACTGATCTATATTTAATGTGAGCTCATAAATATAGATCAAGGTAAGAATCAAGTACTTTATGTACACTCCCAACATGACCACTGTGAAAAGAGCTGTGAACAGAATTGCTAGTACTAGGCAACGTCGATGGATTAGATTATAAACTCTCAAAAGACCCCAGATGCATCCATTTCTTTCCTCCAGAGAGAAGAGAGTTTAAAGGATTCTCTGCTTATCAAAAGTGGTCTCTGACCTTCTGTTGGGTGAGAAGGGAAGAACTGGGGTATAAAAGAAAGTACAAGGCTATATGGGCTCATCTCTTCACATCATTGTGTGGTTTATCAGCTTTATCATTTTGTGGTATAGATATTTTTAAAAAACCAAACAAAAAACAACCTTGTCATTCCCGACAATTCTCCAGCCTATCTCCCTGGTAATAAGTTATTTCTGGCATCAACTTTCTAGAATTAGAATCAGAGAGTTCACAACCCAGATGGTAATGATAATATCAAACAAGGGGATCTTTTTTTCCTATTTCATATTCTTCTTTTGGGCATCTTAGTTTTATTTTTCTGTCTTTCCAGTGAACTCATAGTGTACAAGTTGATTTTTTAAAATCTATATCTCAGCATACCTGAGACTTTCCCCCCTCATACAGTAAGAATCTACTTCAGACCTAAGACTTGCAAGATATACAGACAAATGTAAGTAAAAGATACATTGCACGCTGAACTAAAGAGTCATCACTACAAAGATTACAGTTCCTCTATTTCTGTTACTGGTCCCATGGTTGTCAATTTCCTTACTAATTTGTTCCCTTTCACAAAAGCTTCCCCTTTCTTTAGGATAGTCTGAAGGTGAAAAGCAGTCTACAAATGAAGTATTTAATGTTTTCAGAGTACATCCTCTCATTTTGTGTTCTTTAGTACAGCTTACTTCTCCATGATCTCATAGTTAAGTAATACATATGACAAAACTGATATTATCATAGGGACTAAATTTGTCAGAATTTGAATGTATAGCTCATTGGCTATATCAAATTATTTTGTGGAGACAGTACTCCCACCGTGTCTAAGTTGCTCATGAAGAGAGAGGACTATGGCCAAGAACTTGGGTTGAGGTGAAGGGCAGTGAGTCAGGTGAAAGAGGGATCTAAGAGCTCCTGTAAATCTTTCTCTAGGACTGCCATGAGCCATGTTACTATGGAGGGACCCAGAGAGCTCCAGAGACCTGTGATGACCCTCTGAGACACTGGGTAACCGGGGTAATAATTTGAAAATACTAAACAGATGTGTTTTCATTCCTTTTCCCATAAATCAAGTAGGCTGGCAGCCATTCTCCTGTTTAGCCCTAGGGAAAAGGAGAGGGCAAATTCCACTTTGGGAACGAGGATGTAGGACACAGGGAAAATGCAGAAAAGGCAAGAAGGGGGAGGAAAGAGTCTACCCCTTCCAAATCCGACTGAGTGTAGGAAGAAGATGAAAGGTGGAAAAAGCAGGTCTCCAAGGGAGATGTTAAGAGAGGTTTAGCTTTGTTCGCAGGCTTGCGGACTTACTCTGACCTCCTTTCCCATTTGAGACTCTGAGAAATAACACCTCAAGGAGTGTCTCCCCATCACCTCCCTCCCCAACTGGGCAAGGTTAGCTCCAGCACAACAAAGACTAAAATCAGTGGCTTGGTATGGCTTGGCAGAAGGGTTAGGGAGAGGCAAGGATAGTTAAAAAACTGGACCATTACCCAAGAGTTGGAACTACTCAAAGTCAGTCAAAATTGCAAGAGACTATAATTCTATGAATTGGCAAGTTTAAAACCATTTGTTTCCCCACCTCTCAGTAGGGTGAGGACAGTCACATAGATCAATTATAGAAAAGAATACCTTTGCTAGGGCGCCTGGGTGGCTCAGTGGGTTAAGCCGCTGCCTTCGGCTCAGGTCATGATCTCAGGGTCCTGGGATCGAGTCCCGCATCGGGCTCTCTGCTCAGCAGGGAGCCTGCTTCCCTCTCTCTCTCTCTCTCTGCCTGCCTCTCTGTCTACTTGTGATTTCTCTCTGTCAAATAAATAAATAAATAAAATCTTTAAAAAAAAAAAAAGAAAAAAGAATACCTTTGCTAAAGCATCTATGAATATCCAAGTCTGGATTGAGGTTTTGTCCTATGTGCATAAGTGTTTCTAAAATAAAATACATGCAGACAATAAATCTCCAACTGCCCTATGGAGAAATGGCTCTTCTCATCAAGCATCAAGCATCATGATTAAAACTGGGGCTATAGAGCCTACTGGAGTCCCCCGCTGGGTTTCACTACACACTGGCTGTGTGACCTGAGCGAGTTACTTTGCATCTGCAAGATTTGGTTTCTTCACTTTCCTCACCTAGAAAGGAGGTGTAATGACACTGGTTTCATATGGTTGCTGGGAGGTTAAGTTACAGAATATATTTAAGGTAGCTAACACAGTGTCCAGCATATGACAAATGCTCTTTAGTGGTAAATGTTATTTTAAGGTATAGTCTTGTGTATCAGAAGCTGGTACAATAAAAAGAGAAGTCCTAGGCTTGATCCTTGAGGAACTCATAGGATTGTAGCGAGCAAGATAAAAATACCAGCAATTATGATACGTCATGCTGTAATCATAGCACCATATAGGGTGACATAGGCCCACAGAGGAGGAACACCCAATTCAGGAAGAAAATTAGGAAGTGGGTCCGAAAAGTTACCCCAAGGAACTATCACCGAAGCCTAATGAGTAATAATTATAACTATTTTTTTCACTTCCTCTGTGCAAGCTAGAATATAAGATCCTTTAGGGAAGGAGATCCAACTATTTTGTTCACTGCTATCTCCGCAGCTCTTAAAATGGAGCCTGGAAGCCAGCAGGCACTAAATGAACACACCATTCATTCAGTTATTCAACAAATACCTAACTTGATTCTCACAAAACCCCGAATGACAAAATTGAGGCAAAAAGAAAAGCAACTTGTCTAGTATTGGACATCAGGTTTTCTTGGCCCCAAAGTTCTGATGCTCATCCATTAGGCTGTATGGTATTTGAAATAGAAATGGTAGTGTGGGGGGAAGATAAAAGATTTCTCAAGCAGCTATACTTCGGTACAGAGGTAGGCTAGGATGTGGGGTCTCTGGGAAACAGCAATATGTTTGGTATGGACCAAGAGCAGGTTACAGAGTGACAGGAGATCAGGCAAGGACCAGGGACAGAAGAGTGCCATGGCTCTGCTAAGGAGCTTGACCTTAATTTGGAAGGTGTTTTAGAACCAAGAAGTACTTTAGGGAGAGAAATTAATGGTGAAATTTGCTTATCACCAAGGTCTGATGCCAGTAGTGTGGAGAATATATCAGAGAAGTCTAAAATTAATCAGTGATGAAGGCCTAAATTCAAACAGTGGCCAAGGGGCTATAGAAGAAAGCACAGATCTGAGTTCTGAGGGTGTAACGGCTAGGATGTTTTTACTTACTGGATGTAGGCACCATCATTAATGGAAGTTATGGGTGGGTGGTAAAGAAAGACATTTCAAATGAATCCCAAGTTTATGGCTTGGGTGGCCAAGTGAATAATGGTATCATTTATCAAGCTAGGAAATACAGATTGAATTGCCCTTCTGGAAGAAAGGTTCTCAATGTGTTTGGACATAAAAAAAAAAAAAAAAAAGTACTTCTAGAATATCTGAGTGGTGAGAATGAGCAGTTACTGGGCTTCACATATAGTAGATGTTCATTAAGTATTTGTTGACTAAGGGAATATATGGGTCCTTGAATTTATTTGTTGTGTTTGACTTAGAGGTACACAGGATTTGAAGGAAATTATCTCACAGGTGATAACTGAAGTGGTGGGTGTTCGTGCCCTCAGAGAGAAAAAGCTTGCCATGGAACTCTTTAGAAGCTTAGGGATACAAAACAAGCCTGCAAAGAACTACTGAGGAGGATTTTTGCCTGGTGGGGCAAATCAAAGAATAGTTTCGCTCTGCCCAAGGGACAAAGAAGTTTCAGAGAGAAAGTCTCTCAGGCCAAATGTCATAAAGTTTGAATCATATAAGGTCAGAGGAGGGTTTCCTGGATTTAGAGAGGTGTTCTCAAATATATATTTTTTTCAAATATATTTTTTAAGAGGTTGGATTTCAGATCAGATCCCATCAATGATTTCTGAAGAAAATAAATAAATTATTCAAGTAGGGAGAACTGAAATTCTCTGCAAAATCACTCATATTCCAACTCATCTAAGATCTTTGAGGAAGGAGGAGATATTAAATCAAGGTTCATATACAGTATTGGCAACTACCCAGAATAAGTATTTGCACTTATTGCACTGGGAAAAAAAGTTCCCAGAAATATCCCTTCAATATGTTCATTAATGAGCACCTGTTAGGCACCAGATGAACTGACCCTTCTTCTGAGCTCCCATTCTAGTGGGTCTATTGACCCCCCACCACCACTATTGGTTTTCAAATATTTAAAATGCATGCTTGGAGAGCAGGATTGCTTGGAGAGCAGACCCAGAGGATACAGAACTATGAGAACAACAAGGAAAAAAGGGAAACCATCAGAAGTCTCAACACACAGGTTGACTCAAGGAGGACAGAACTAGGTACCAACACAGATTCTAATTTTCAGACTTTCTAGGCTATAGCACAATCACATTTCTCTGGAGACTTCAGTCAGTGAGCACCACCAAAGTCATTGTCTCTCTATTGCTCCAACATGTGAAGTTCATCTAGGACAGGGATTTTGTATTGTCTTGGATTTGAGAAATCCAAGAGATGATAGCAGAAAAGATATGAAATCGTTAGCCAGGAATGGCTGTTAATCCTGATTCCATTCCAGAAGCTCCTGCTCATCACAAATGCCTTTCCAGGTGAAAACGTGTTCACTGAAGCTGATAATCGCTGCTGTCAAAGGCATTCACAGCTGTCACACCACTTTGGATGGGGGCTTCTGTAGATTGTTATCACCTCCGATTGCAGACAGAATTCCACTTAGCAGTCGCACTCTTGCCCTGGGAAAAGTAATTTCTCCCATGTGTATGTTCTAGGACATTTTCCAGTACAGAATGGCAGGGACAGGTTATCAATCAAGAACTTAAAATACGCCCCACACCCAAAATGATAGCAGTGGAATGAATATACAATTGGCCAGCCAGTGGTGCTGGCTCTGACAAATGTATTTGGGATTGGCTCTTGTCTTTTTCACTGCTTTTAACCCCAAGACATAGCAGATTTTTTTAGTTCTTTCTTTAGATCTTATGAGAATTTTAAGATATGTAGTTGCCTCCTGGTTTTCTGGAATAAAATTTTACTTAAAATTGGTGAATCCCCCCCCAAAACACACCTAAGAGGTATGCTGATCCGTGATTGACTTTTGAAATTACCTATCCTTGTAGATTACTTATCAGCCACATTTATAGCTACGCTACTATTTTCATGCAGAATTTTGCAAGGGTCCTCCCTATCTGCTAGTAAAATAGTGAGGTTTCTGTAATGTCATGACACAGGACAAGCCACTGCCCAAGATGTCTCTGTGTGCTAGAGTTTCCTAATTGGCTTTTCCTTGGATTTTCTCAAGCTTGGACTTAATTTTGTGGAATAATTCATAGGACATGATGGGAATGCAATTTAAAAACATGCAGGGCATTAGGATTTCTGTAATCATTCAATCAAACCTATGCAGTGTGAGGTTTCACTGTATTAAATAAGAATGTGCTTTTGAATTATACCAGCTGGCTGAATTTAAGAGCCTTAAATATGTTTTCCATAAAAATACAATGTGATGAATGTTAATTGAAGAATGTATTAAGTATCACAGAAATATAGAAAATACAGTAACCCTGCCTGGGGAAACAGGAAAAGCTTCCCCAAGGCAGTGATGTTTGTATTGGGGCTCCAGCTAGAGTCCTTCAATAAATATTTATAAAGCACCTACAATGTGCCAGGAACAATGCTAAGCACTGACAATATAGAAATTGACAAAACAGAAACAAGATGCCCTGGCCTCGTGGAACTTAGCACTAGAACGAGTGTGTACATCATGCGATAGAGGAGCAGTTGGAAGAGAGGAGTGTAGGAAGGTTAAAGAGGGACCAGGGCTCTGAATGCCCGTTGTAAAGAGTCGGCCTTAACACCAAAGTTAGAAACCTTTTATTTGTAGAAGCGTTAGCAACATCTGCTGACAAAGATGTGGAATTTTAACAATGACAACAATAACAATAGCAACACCTAACATTTATTCAATCCTTTTTGATGGGCCAAGTGCTATGCTTTAATCGAGTAGGTATATGAACTTATAAGGAGCGATTTTAAATCACCATTAAGGAGCGATTTTAAATCACCGCTTTGTCAGAGGAGGTAACTGGCTAAAAATAACTTCGCCTGATCACCAGCCAGGAAGCCGCAGAGCTGGGCAGGAACATACCTGCCAGGTGTCCATCGTCATTCTTACTCACTAACAACAGCCTGCCTTCTAAAACCTTGGTGTGAGAATGCAGAATCTAAGGTTGGGAAACAGCAGGGATGAGACATCAGACATCAGAAGTTCGGGGAGGTAAGAGACTGTAGATTGCTGCCCTGAAGGCAATTAATTCGGTCTAGGGAGCAAGGAGGTAAAGCCATGAGAAGACTGAAGGCAGGGCAACCAGGAAGGGATGGGAAGCTGTTACAGAAGAGCACTATCTGTGGCATTAAGGGATTAGAAGAAGTATAAAGATAGGAACTGAAAATTATGGTTAAGGAAAAGATGGGTGGGGAGGGGTGTCTTTTCTTACCTTTATTGATAGTAATTAACTTTTGATAATAATTATTGATAGTAATTAACTTTTTTTCCTGAATAAACCTTAACTATCAATGCCCATTTCTAAAAACTTTTTTTTTAAAGATTTTATTTATTTATTTGACAGACAGAGATCACAAGCAGGCAGAGAGGGAGGCGGGGCCGGGGGGGTAGGGGGAGCAGGCTCCCTGCTGAGCAGAGATCAGATCCTGGGATCATAACCCCAGCTGAAGGCAAAGGCCCTGACCCACTGAGCCACCCAGGGGCCCCTCAGTGCCCATTTCTTTGCTATCTTCTGGAGGGGAGAGAAGATCATGGGCCTTTTTTTTTTTTTTGGTACTTATTTCTGAAGTTAAAATCTGCTTTCATTTTCACTACGCCAAGATTGTTGTAATTCAACCATCCAGCTAGAGACAAGCCTGTTTGAGAGCTCTTACGGAAATGTGTCTGACCCAAGCTCATGAAATTCTTTCATTTCCTTCCCCTATTTTATTTCCATGTTCAAATTGAGCACATCTTGTTGAACTGACTGGGTAGGACAACTGAAAAAGGATAAAAGGCATCTTGGGCTCAACTGAGTGGCAAGAGAAATGAAGAGACTGTGGGTTCCATTAACAATCAATCTTCGGAAGGCACAAAAGCTTTCAAGAGAGGATTTCCTTAGGGCTCCCAAAAGTCAACTAACCCGTTTGGTTTTATTTCTGACTTTGATATTAAGAAGTTCAAACTGAGTGAAGGGACTCACTAACATAAATGTGAAGCCAGGAGGCAGGGTACGTGAGTGGTGAAGAGAGTAGTTTTAACAGGTACCAGGGGCCTTCAGAGTTTCAGAGCCGCCCACAACTCAGGCCACCAATGGCAAACAGAGACACAGGGAGGGTAGGTCTTCTAGAGCCTGGGGCTTCTCTGTCAAGTCTGGTGTACTTGGCACCAGAGCTGTGGCTCACTGATGTCTCCTCTACAGTGTGTCAGGAGAACATGAGGCTAACAGCTGGGAAGCAGTGTGAGTAATGGAAGAGAAATTCCCCAATTTCTGACCTCATTCAAATAAAATTTTTTTTTTTTTTTTTAAAGATTTTATTTATTTATTTGACAGACAGAGATCACAAGTAGGCAGAGAGAGAGAGAGGAGGAAGCAGGCTCTCCGCGGAGCAGAGAGCCCGATGCGGGGCTCGATCCCAGGACCCTGGGATCATGACCTGAGCCGAAGGCAGAGGCTTTAACCCGCTGAGCCACCCAGGCGCCCCTCAAATAAAATTTTTTAAGAAGAAAATTAAAGAAGCTAGTTCATTAAAAAAAAAAAAAAAAGCAACTGGAAGTCATGAAGAGTAAGTTTCTATCAGAAATGGTTTAATTAGAGCCTATACATTGTTTATTCAAGAGCTTAAAAGCCAAGTACTTTACCTTCAAGTTCTCAATTCACATTCACTAAATATCTACAGAACATGAACATGAAGTGTCCACCTACAGAGTATGGAGCACATGAAGACAAAGGGTCACCTTCAACTAGCTTCCATTTAATTAATTAAAAATATATGAAGTTATCAGATTCTTGGGAAATACAAAAGGATCTTAGTCTCAACAACATATGGAAAGCCACAAGAATTTAATAGTCAGCTGATAGAGCTACAATCAATTCTAGCTCTCCTACACCACCTGCCTCTCCTACCTTCCCCCAAACCCCTAATTCTAGTCTTCAGGGAGGATCCCACCAGCCTTCAAGGATGCAATGGGATTATTATAAACAAGAAGCAATGGTATGTCTAGTGAATTTTTATTATTCATGTCTTTCCATCCTGCTGGGAACTATTCCTTCAAACCTTGTGATTCTAGTAGAGTTTGCCAATTACAATATTCCATCTTCCTGGTCCTAAGGATTGATTGAGTTAGACCTATGATCAAGCTGTTTAGAATATTTCTCTAGCATTTAAAAAATATTAAAGCTGTAATCTGTGTGTGTGTGTGTGTGTGTGTGTGTATGCGCCCATGCGCTTGTGGTGGGGGGCAGAGATAATACCCTCCTTACTGAAGATAACACTTCAGAATTGAGAAAATAATATAAATTGTGGGGCAGAAATAAAAAGCATCCAAATCAGAAAGAAGTAAAATTGTCACTATTTCCAGATGATAGGATATGGCATAGAACCCCCATCCCAACTCCAAGAAAAATCTGTTAGAATAAGTAAATTCAGTAAGGTTGCAGGGTACAAAACTAATTTACAGAGCCAATTGCATTTCTATATAGTAATCAACTATCAGAAAGAGAAATTAATCTCATTTACAATGGCATAACAAAGAACAAAATACCTAGGAGTAAATTTAACCAAGGAGGTAAAAGAATTATACACTGAAAACCATAAAACCCTGATGAAAGAAACTGAAGACACAAATAGGTATTCCATGTTCATGGATAATATTGTTAAAATGTTAATACTGTCCAAAGCAATCTACGGATGTAATGAAATCCCTATCAAAGCTCCAATGGCATTTTTTTTTCAAACAAAAAACAATCCTAACATTTGTAAGGTATCACAAAGGATCCAGAATAGACAAACCAATCTTAAGGATGAAGGTGGAGGCATCACACTTCCTGAGGTCAAACTATATTGTAAAATGGCACTAATAAAAAAAGATTGGCACTGGCACAAAAACAGACACACAGATCAATGGAATGAATAGAGAGCCCAGAAATAAACCTATATATATATAGATTTTTTTTTTTAAGATTTACTTATTTATTTTTAGCAGGTATGCACTGAGGGGGTGGAGAGATGATGGGAGGCAGAGAGGCAGAGGGAAAGAAACTCAAGCAGACCCCCTGCCTAGCACAGAGCCCCATGTGGGGCTCCATCCCACAATCCCGAGATAATGACCTGAGACAAAATTAGTAGTAGGCCACTTTACCAACTGAGCCACCCAGGTGCCTCTATAAGATTAATTTATGAAAAATGAGACAAGAAAATACAATGGGGAAAGTATAATCTCTTCAATAAATGGTGCTGGGAAAATTGGACAGCTACACACACTAGAATGAAACTGGACTTCTGCTTCATACCATATAGAAAAAGGCATAATAGTTTCCAGACTTAAATGTAAGACATAAACCTTTAAACTCCTGAAGGAAACATAGAGGTTAAGCTCCCTGATGTCAATCTGACAATTATTTGTTGGATTTGACCAAAGCAAAAGCAACAAAAGCAAAAACAAATAGTGGGACTACATCAAACTAAAATCTCCTATATCGCAAAGGAAACCATCAACAAAATGAAAAGGCAACCCACAAATAGGAGAAAGTATTTGCAAGTCATACTTAGTAAGGGGTTAATATCCAAAATATATAAAGAACTCATATAACTAAATAGCAAAAAACAATCATTTAAAAAATGGAGAGGTGGGGCACCGGGGTGGCTCAGTGGGTTGAGGCCTCTGCCTTCAGCTCAGGTCACGATCTCAAGGTCCTGGGATTGAGCTCCGTATCAGGCTCTCTGTTAAACAGGGAGCCTGCTTCCCCCTTTCTCTCTGACCGCCTTTCTGCCTACTTGTGCTCTGTCAAATAAATTTTAAAAAATTAAAAAAAAAATGGAGAGGAACTAAAGAGACATTTTCCCTAAAATGCCATACAAATGGCCAATGGGTACCTGTAAAGGAGCACAGCATCACTAATTATGAAGGAAATGCAAATCAAAACCACAATGAGGTATTATCTCACACCTCTGGTATCAATAAGACAAGAAATAAAGTGTTGGCAAGGATGTGGAGCAAAGGGAATCTTTGTCCCCTATTGATGAGAATGTAAATTGGTATAGCTGCTCTGGAAAACAGTATGGCGTTTCCTCAAAACATGAAAAACAGAAGTACCTTATAATCCAGTGATTCTATTATTGGGTTGTAACAGGAAGGAAATGAAACCACTAACTGAATAAATATCTGCACCCCTATATCCACAGCAGCATTATTTACAATGGCTAAGACATGGAAGCAACCTAAAATGTCCACAGACAGGTGACTGGATAAGGAAAATGTGGTACATCCCCCCCCCAAAAGTGGAATATTATTCAGCCATAACAAACTGAGATGTATTGCCATTTGGGACAACATGGATGGACCTTGAGGGCCTTTTGCAAAGCAAAGCAAGTCAGACAGAGAAAGACAAATACCATATGATCTTACTTGTATGTGGAATCTAAAAAAAACAACCAACCACAAATCCGAGGTACAGAAGAGTGGGAGGTAAGTAAAATAGGTGAAGGGAGCCCAAAGGTACAAAGTTCCAGCTATAAAATAAGCAAGTCCTGAGGATGTAATGTACAACACGGTGACAACATAATATTGTATTGCGCCTTTGAAAGTTCAGGAAGTAGACCTTAAAAGTTCTCATTTTCAAAAAAAAAAAAAAAAAAGACCAAAAAAAAACAAACAAACCCAGTTGTACCTGTGCTGATAGATATGAACTAGACTTACTGTGATCATTTCCAATATATACAAATATCAAATCATTGTGTTGTACATCCAAAACTAGTACAGGGTTATGTGTCAATTAATCTCAATTTAAAAGAAGAGAATATAGTATAAATTGTATAGTTGCTGTTTTTCCAAGGAGAAGTAGAAAGACATCATAGTTTAGATTAATACACTCAAATTTGAATCTGGATTCTGGTCCTTAAAAGTTGAGTGAACTTGGTAAGTAACTTCTTTTAGCCTCAGCTTCTTTATCCATAAAATGGGGTATACTAACATTCTCAAGGTAATACTTTGAGATAAAAAGCTAGTTCTTGCTTGATCTACTGAGGCTGTAATGGTTTACCCTTTTCCCTTTAGAGGTTTGATCTAGTTCTTCTCCCCGTAAATTTAGGCAGGACTTGTGGCAGCTTTGAAGCACAGATTTTAAGCAACAGATTTTATTGGCATAAAAATTACATGAACTAGTTCCTAGGCTAGACTTTATAATGACTAGCAGCTTCTGCCTTTGTCTCTTGGAAGCCAACTTCCCTGTAAGAAGTTCAACTGTCCTCCATCACCATGCTCTGGGAAGTACCAGCTATGTGAAGAGGCCCCAGAAGAAGAGATCATGGGGAGGAGGAGGGAAGGAGGAATGATAGGGAGCGGTGGTGAACCCACAGAGTTCCAAGGCCGTGACTGAAGAAACATCATCCTGCCCCAGCCACCACAGAGGATAGTGATCCACTACGTGGATCGGAGACAAACTGCCTACGCAAGACCTTCCTGAGTTCCTGATGCACAAAACCTGGAGCTTTAACAAATTGGTTGTTTTAAGTTTAGGAGTTTGGGGATCATCTGCTATGCAGTAATACAGATAACACCAACACCCTGTTGGATCTCTATTGCTGTGTAAGGAATCACTCCAAAATTAGTGGGTTACAATAGCAGTCATGTTATTTTTTATTTATTCTGCAGGTTGACTAGACACAGTAGGTGGTTGTCATTTATGACCTCTCATGCAGTTGTAATTAGAAGGATGGGTGACCACTGGTCATCTCAGTGGCTTCTTCAGCCTCACAATTGGTGGCCGATATTGCTTTTTGGCTGGGACCTCAGCTGGGGCTCTGGGGGAACACCAACACACACCTCTCCCCATGGCTGGGCTCCCTCACAAAATGGCGGCTGGATGCCAACCATGATCATCCTCAAGAACAGGCAAGGAGAGCATGGAGTTTCAGAATCTACTCTTGGAAGTCCCGAAGCATAACTTGCCAGTCAAGGTAACCCAGATTCAAGAAGGGATATTGATTCCATCAGAATCATAAATAAATCATAAATCAAAAACTCCCCATTTCTTCCACACAGGGTTGTTAAAGAATTAAAGGAAGGAAGGAAGGAAGGAAGGAAGGAAGGAAGGAAGGAAGGAAAGAAAGAAAGAAAGAAAGAAAGAAAGAAAGAAAAAACAGTGCTCAAGTACTGAGCTTCAAAATGGGCCTTAAAGCCCATGGCATGGAGAATAATCTGAAGAAAAATTTGTGAGCCTCAAAAGTCTTATTTTCAAGTATCAGAGGCTTAAGATCCTTTTATGATTCAGAACTTAAAGTTCATGCTATAAATCACAATACCACATTACGAGTTAGAGACCTTTGAGGTAGGAGGCTGGTGCATGTCCCTGAGAAGGGTTCCTGCCCTTTCTCCTATTCCCAGGCATGACTCAAGTCAATTTGGGAATCTGCAAGTAGAGGGAACCAATCCTTGGCCTTCTGTCTGGAACCCTCAGGGACGGGCAAAGCCACACAGAGCTTTCCAAATCACCACAACACAGAAAACAAGAGGGGACAGATGTCAGTGAATGGCTTAGCAGGATATGGATTTTTCTGCAGGGAAGCCAAATTCTTCTGGGGAGGGAGAACCTACCTGGCCCAAGTGATAGTGACAGAAACATCAGCAGAAAATAGATGACCAAGCATGTTTCCCTGTGGGAAAGTTGCCCTCAGTGCAACTCGAAAAATCGGATCTCCATTCAGGTTTCCAGAAGCGCCTTGTAAAAATGTGGGGTGGTGTCTACAGTCACCACCGCTCTCCCTGACTTACTGAATAAGCAGACCAGAGGCAGAGGCAGAAAGCAGGACAGCGCCATTGCTTTGGATGAGGCACAGAGGAAGCTTCTCCCTTACTTGGCTCCCCATGCTTTGTCCCCTCTCCTGCTGGTAACTGGACCCATACCCAGCACTCGGTTTTGACGCCTCAGAATCTTTGCCCCACCCCAACCCCGTCTCTCTGATTTGGTCACTGTATCTGTTCGTTTCACTTTGGGACATGAAACCTAAGACACCTGGGTCCCTCCTTTTCTTCTGCCACTCCCACACCCTACTGCCCACCTACTACTTCATGCGTGATTACAAGACTCAAGAGATTTCCTCTATTCCTTACACTTATTTCTCAAGGCTTCTGACCTGTCACCCCAAGAGCTATCTTTCGTCCCTTCTTTTTCAAAGGTCTTCACTGGTTTCCTATCACTTTTAGGATAAACATTCAACGTTTTACTTTGGATAGGGAAGTGCGCTAATATAATCTAACCAACCTGACAAACCTATCCTTCACCATATATAGGAACCTCTCAATCTGGCATGCTAGTTCTGGTTACCTATTAACCTGGCATGCTAGTTCTGGTTACCTATTAACCTGGCATGCTAGTTCTGGTTACTTATTAACCTGGCATCCTAGTTCTGCCTCTGGGAATCAGCATGAGGAAAGACTTCCTCCATGTGTAGTAAGCGGAGAGAAGAGCCTGTAAATATTTCTATTTTGAATCCTTCACATGTATTCGTGGAGAGCTGGATTCTTCCCTGCCATTATTGCATTCATTGGGCTAGGTTCAGGCCTGCAAGACCTCTCCATGATCTTTTAAGAACTTCAGCCAGCCTCACAGTAAAGCCAGAAAGAGGACAGCAACTCAGGTCAAATGAATTATGATGTAAATGTCACAGTATCTGAGTCGTCCTCTCCTTAGAGTCCCTGTCCATCCAGAACATTCAGACGTGGAGAGACAGCCAGGACCATTCATCCACTATCTCATCTTCACAACCACACTGACTGATCCGATTGCATCATCAAAGTCAGAATCGGGTTTTTCAGCCAATTAAAACATCAGCTTAAAAATTCATAGGCAAGTCTGGCATGGAAGAAGAAATAAGGAAACCTAGTGTTGCTCTTTCCTAGATTCAAAGTTCTGCAGAGGGGGAGTCCTGAGGCGTGGAACGACATGTCCCAAAAAATGTTTCTCTGGCTGGTCACTTACATTGGGACACAACCCGCTGAGCCACAGCCTGGCATCCTGCACTCAAAACTCGGGGTAAAGTAAATCAGCCACAAGTGGTCTCCTCCCACAATCGCATTACTTGAGAAGTGTTCCTGAAGTCTGGACATCGCTCTGTGGAGCTGAGCCAATAAACTTCACAGCAGTTATGAAACAGCTGCAAATCCATGCTTAGGTCATGCCTGGTGCAAATACTATATAAAGGACACATTCACATTGAGAAAAGCGACATGGCTTTGCTAGTGCAAAGCAGCTGAGCAGCCTGATTGGGCTGAGATGACTGACGAACCCCGTTTGGGGGCTGTTTCCTCATTAGAGGATTCTAGGATGCATAGCTACCCTGCACTACTTTTCAGATTTTATTTTCTCCAATCCCCCTCCCTCCAGGCCAAAAAATAATTTTCTGCCCTGTTCTCAATCTATCACTTTAGCTCTTCACAACACGGCAGGCCAGAAGCCAACCACAAACCACAACAAAAACAATCTGTCTGACCTTTCCGAGCTTTTTCACACTGACTTTACCTGGCAAAACACAATGCCCTCCAGCAAGGGGAGACGTTGCCATCCACCATATCACATTTACTGAAAAGATCTTTCTCTGTTTACCTTGAATATCAGTCAGGCAAAGGTGAGAGCCAAGTTTTCTGTGTGATTTTACACCTAATTGTCAGTCTCTGCAAGAAATGGAAAGCTCTGTGAGCTTTTGGATTCTGGTCCAAAGAGCTTTATCAATTTTATTCATCTCGAGATGGTTTCCATTCCTAAAGTTATGCAGTTCTAAGAACTGAAGCAGATTTGTGTAAAACACTTTGTTCTACTGTAGCCGGAAAAAGGTGGCATTTCAGTGGGAAGGCCTTCAGCAAAGAATTGCAGCAGATAATCCGTGAGTGAGGAAGGGTGTCAGGCTGTGAATGAGGAGGAGGGGGACCTGCAGAGTTCATCGTTTAGAAAGGCTTTGAAAAGAACTCTATTCCTCCCAGCTTCCACTTAAGTGCTTAAAAAACTTGTCGTAAATACGATGAAGTAAATAGGATCACGCCCAGGAAATTGCTAAAATCCCAGCTCAAGGTAGCAGAGGAGGATTAGAAGCTCAACTGAAAACTCAAATATTCAGAGCCCAGAGCATCAAGAGCTTCTAATGCAGTAAAACCTGGCCTCTTTCCCCCCAGCCACAAATCCAATCACTCCAAGACAGAGAGCCAGCATCCATTGCGCTAACCTGAGCCATGATTCTTTGTTGATTCTTAGTTCATCGGAGAGTTTTGATCAAACAAGTGCTATTTAGCTGATACTTTCCTGTGGTCCCTGGTGGTTCCAGAGTGCGATGCATTTGACACTTAGGATTAAAAAAATACATATGTTTGGATTATCCTATTATGGCAAATAGTTGACCATAGGGCTTATCACCTATATTTTATTACATTAAGTATAAATAAAATAAAATAAAATAAAATAAAATAAAATAAAATAGTATCACTTAATAAAATGGCCATATTTTCATTTCTGGACCAGCCTAGAGAAATACTACTGGATAAGGAAGAGCAAGGCATCTGCAAGTTTAACAAGTATATTATCCCGGGGGGCATTCTGTCCATAGCTTCAGTTCAGATTAACCCTCGTCAAGGAGTCTAAAAATATACATCTTTGCTTTATTCCCTTAAAACAAAACAAAACAAAACAAAAAACCCATACTGTTCAATTATCTACTGAACCACCAAATCCTACCCATTCTTTCTCCAATTGCTCCTCAGTTTTTCTCTGTTTCCCTAATGTCACCTGAGCTACAGGCAAATGTGAAAACTTCTAGAAGTCCATCTGTGTTCTCCTTTTAATCCTCTCCATTACTATTTGTAATTTATGGACTAAGCAGAAGAATGTAAAGACATACAGGTTGCCTAATATTAAAAGCAAACATCTCTTACTACTTTCCCTTACCCCAATCCCATTTTAAGTAATTTATCTGTTTGAACTACTTCTGTTCAATTCTGTTTAATTCTTCTGTAGTTACAATTGTAGTTCTAAAAAGTCAGGGTTTTTTGGGTTCTTTTTTAAAGATTTTATTTACTTATTTGACAGAGAACAAGTGAGCAAGAGAGAGCAAGAGAGCAGAAGCGGGGGGGGGGGGCAGCAGGCAGAGAAAGAGGGAGAAGCAGGCTCCTTACTGACTAAGAAGTTCAATGTGGGACTCGATCCCAGGACCCTGAAGGACCATGAGCTGAAGGCAGATGTTTAACTGACTGAGCCACCCAGATGCCCCCCAGTATGGTCTATTCTTAGTGTATCAACACAGTATTTTCTACTATGAAAGAAATTGAACACTTCCATTGCTTCTTGCCTCTCTCAATTATTGTTAATATTTTGAATTATTCCAGCAATTACCATTATTACTTTCAAGCACCATTTTTTTTAACCTTTTTAAAAGATTTTATTTATTAGACAGAGAGAGATCCCAAGTAGGCAGTGAGGCAGTCAGAGAGAGAGAGAGAGAGAGAGAGAGAGAGAGAGCTGAGCAGAGAGCCCAATGTGGGGCTCGATCCCAGGACTCTGAGACCATGATCTGAGCCAAAGGCAGAGGCTTAACCCACTGAGCCACCCAGGCGCCCCTTAAGCACCATTCTTAAAATCTTCTTTTTGACTCTTTCCAAGGAACATGACTTATCAACTCTCCATTTTAGTTCTCTTCACGAACTTTCCTGTATTTAATTTGCATGACTTTACCATTAGGTCTACTTTATCCTTCATATTCACATTATGTTCTATGGCTGTATTTAAGGCTTCCTTGTTTTGACTGTAGATTGCTTCTAAACTTGAAGTCTAATAAATGGCACTTATGATTAGGTCATTTCTTCTTTCCAAAACACAAGTGGTGTCACCTTTCATAGGGAAAGAAATATAATCTCATTACCTCTCGCAATCCGAAGAATATCCTAACAAAACCATCAAGGTCAAATAGATTATCTTTCCACAGGTCATTAATTGTCCAAAAGCATGCCTTATTTTAAAGCTGAAGTTGAATCTTACCATATTCATATATTTGACCTATCTGCATCTACATAGTTTTCCTAGAGACTTTAACTATTTTTTTCCCTGAGAGAAAAAATCTGTAACTATCATTGTATGATAAAGGACACTCAGATTTATAACTCTAAATTTATAGCAGAATGACTTTTTTCTACAAGACCTTCCTCATGGAACCCACTAATTTAGGCCAATTGCTTTACTATTGTTGCTGGCATCTTGATGTTTCTTATAGTTGGACTCTTCTACTAGTTCCATAGTTTTGGGGTGTTTTATTAACATTTATCTATTTCTATCCTGTTTTCCTAGACTATATCTTCAAGTTGTTTGAAAAGAGGGGTAAAGTTTTCAAGACTTCAGGTCAGGAAATTCCTACCTGCTCTCATACTTTGTTGATAATTGGGGTGAGTACAGAATCATAGTTCCCAAATCCATTTCCTCAGAGCTTTGAAAGCCTGGTTCTCTGGTCTCCCAGCTTCTAACATTATATACCAAAGTTTACACCATTCAGGTGATCACTTGAGTTGGTAATCTTCTCATTGTCTAACTTTCCACACCAGAAGCTCTAAGATGTCCTATTATCCTGGGTAAAGGCTTGGCCTCTTTTAATCTGAATCTTTAGGCTTTTCAAATTTGTTTTTTCCTTTAAAGGCTTGAACTGTGTGGGAACTTCTAAACCATGCTTTCAGATCTCAGTATTTTTCACCTTTTTTTTTGCTTTAGACTCTAGAATACTCTATCTACATTCTAAGTCTTTCCCTTGATTTTTAATTCGCAAGAATTAAAAATTTTTAAGCTGGTCTTATCCATGGCAACTTTTTTTTTTTTTTTTTTTTTTTTTTAAAGCAAATGGTTAGTGGAGTTTGAGGAATGCAGTACTTTTCATTCTAAGGATAAATTTTTTGTTCTCTTCAATCCTCAGAATTATTTAATCTGGATTATAATAATTCTTTGAATTATTTCAACTGGGTTTTTTCCCCATATTTTTGTCTTAAAATATTTTTAATTGGCAATATAATCCTACCCCCTTTCCATGTTCTAGAAGTTCACCAATTTCTGGTACTTACTCCTGTTTCCAGAACTGCCATAAATTTCTTTTTAAATTGTTATTTCAACAGATGATCTGGAGAGAAGGGAAGCAAAGCTTGGTTTTTGGACTATCATCTTAGAATTCAATGTTTCTAGGGACCCCTGGGTGGTTCAGAGGGTTAAGCATCTGCCTTGGGCTTGGGTCATGATCTCAGGGTCCTTGGACCGAGTCCTGCATCAGGCTCCCTGTTCAGTGGGGAGCTGGCTTCTCCCTGCTTGTGTGCTTGCACTTCCTCTCTCTCTGACAAATAAAATCTTTAAAAAAGAGAATTCAATGTTTCTCAATTATTTGCATTGTGTTCAGTATTTTCCACTATTTAAATACAAAGTGCAGACAAATTACTTGGTATTTGGGACTCAGAACTACTTGATCCTAATTTATCTTTCTCTCTTAATCCTCCAGTAATCACATTAAAGAATCCATCATCGCCTCCTACTCTCCTTGAGATGGTTAATGGTTCCTATTACCTCTGACTGATACATGGAATGGGCTTTTTCCTCCTCCTTAATCCTTATTTTACAAAAGTAGGCTCAGCTCAAAGTCCACCTCTTCTGAAGCCTTTATGGCCATCCTTAAGATAGCCAAACTTTTGTAATATTTAAAGCCATTTGTTGAATTCCATCCAAGTGAATTGTTCTTTGTGCCAGAAATGTCACTTTTTTCAACCACAATTCTCTACGATTTTTACTCTGAAATCCAAAATAATTTTACTTAAATGGAATTACATTTAAAAGCAAATGCTTCATATTTTGCTATCTCCCATACAATAAAATATTGAAGTTCTGATGAGATGAAGCTTTGGACAGAAGACATGAGTAGACATTTTACCAAAGAGGACACACAGATGGCCAGCAGACACATGAAAAGATGCGCAACATCACTCATCAAGGGAATACAAATCAAAATTACAAGGACCCATCAATTCACACCTGTCAGAATGGCTGAAATCAACAACACAAAGAACAACAGCTGTTGGCAAGAATGTGGAGAAAGGGGAGCCCTCTTTCACTGTTTGTGGGAATGCAAACTGGCATAGCTACTCTGAAAGATAGTATGGAAGTTCCTGAAAAAGTTAAAAGTTAAATTTCCCTATAATCCAGTAATTGCACTACTAGGCACTGACCCAAAAAATACAAAAATACTGAAGGGATACATGCACCTCAGTGTTTATAGCAACATTATCTACAATAACCAAATTATGGAAAGAGCCCAAATGTCCAATGACTGTTGGCTAAAGAAGATGTGATATACACACAATGGAGTACTACCCAGCCATAAAAAGGAAATCTTGCCATTTGCAAAGATACGGACGGAGCTAGAGAATATGATGTTGAACAAAATAAGTCAAATACCATAGGATTTCATTCATATGTGGGATTTAAAGAAGAAAGGATTATGGGGAAGGGAAAAAGAGGGAAACCAAGAAACAGACTCTTAACTATAGAGACCTGATGGTTACCAGGAAAGGGAGAAAGGTTGGAGGATGGGGAAACAGGTGATGGGGATTAAGGAGGGTACTTGTTGCGATGAGCACTGGATATTGTGTGGAAGTGTTGAATCACCAAATTGTATACCTGAAACAATATTATACTGTGTAAACTGGAATTTAAATAACTTTAAGGAAACAAAAACAAAAAAGAAAGGAAAGAAATTAGATAGTGTGTCTGAGTTAGGCAATTTCTTAAAATTTTGTTTTGAGCAGGAGGCAATAGTGATAGGATACTCTTCTTTCAAGACATCTTTCTAGAAGAATGGTTATCCTGCTTGGAGGCAATAATGACCTCATACAACATTCCAAGCACTCAAATCTTACTTTTTGACAAACCAAGTGAAGTTTTTCTCTAAGCTGGGCACTGGAAAATGATACTTATGTTTCAGTCCAGTTTGTAAGCCAAAGCAATGTTGTGTGAGTGGCGTTACCTCACACAAGTCTGAACTGTATCCCTCCCCAAGAGCAAAAAATATAGTTGGAAGGCCAAGAATCCCATGAGAGAAACTCTGCCAAGTAGGTGTTATGTAGACAAGTCATTGCCTTGAAAAATCATAACTGAACACATCAGCATTTTGAACCATCTTGGTCCAGTAAAGGACTAACACCATACTTCAAAGCAAGAGTATGAAGTGGTGGAAAATAAAGAATCCTCATTACCTAGAATCTAGTTCTCTAGGGAGGCACTGAGGCTTATCTTGACCTTTCCTATTCTTATTCCCCAACGTAGTTTGATGTTAACCTGATAATCCCTGATGCATTTGAATTGTTTTCTTGAACTGAAACTGGACTAACTTTAGAACAGAAGCAAACACGTCCGTGCATGTAGCTTAAGCAGAATGATATTTTAGGTAAGCAAGGCTGAAAACCTGTCAGCCCCAGTATAAGCCGCTGAACAACCTCATGTCAAGGTAGTTTTATAGATTATGCAGAATTCAAGAAGCATAAATTAAGTGCCTAATGTCTAGGGTGGACATGAGAATTAAAATAGAATGTATCATCTACTTTTCTTTAAGAATATCATGTTTTGGAAAAATTACATGGGAAAAAGCTTAAAATCTAAGGTAATACCCTCTCTGGAAATCTTTAGTACAGTAATTATTCTCAGGGGATGTGGGAACACACAGGTAGGAGACCTCCAGTCAGGGGTATTTCACCAGTTTGGATCTGTAAGTTTAAAACCTACCAAACTTTGCTTTGAAACAGACTCTGTAAATCAAACGATAGCAGGTTGGAATAATAATAGGATGTCAATTTCATAGACTATTCTAAGGACCTTAACACTATAATCATGAATAAGTGTGGCAGCATGGAAAACCTGTGACATAAAAGGAAATTAAAAAGCAGTCTACTGACGTATGCCCAAGGTATTGTTCCAACTATGTGAAATTACATGAATGAGGACCAGAAGGAAAAGAAAAATAAATTGTTAGAATTACGGGTGATTTGCTTTCCATGATTTCTACTATTTTCAATAATGGAAATTTTGGAAATCCTACAGAAGTGGAACATTATAGCTAAGACATTGGAGAAGGAAGGCAGGGAGCCCTGGAACTCTGGGAGACATTTGATTCATCTGCTGTATTTTTCAGGAGATCCATCAGGATACATAATTACCAAGTAGCTTGACTTTTGCCTAGATGGCAGCTAAGATGATGGTATAGCTCTGTTCCTTGAGTAATTTTAATTCAAATGATTGTACATCTTCTATGACACAACTAATTGTATTTCCACATAACCTATGATGGACAAAACTCGAATGGTGGGAGGTGAGGAGGGCAGGCAAGCAGGCAGAGGAATATACGTACAACTTCTGAGATAATCAGAATTAAAGAGATGCACCAAGAATCTGTCGTTTGCCTCCTATAACCTCTTTTCCACCTCTAATCCTACTCTGAAGTTCCCAGCCGTGAGTACTGCTTATGGAAATAGCTTTGGGTTCATAACTGCTTGGGTACTAATCTTGCCCCTATTACTTACTAGCAAGGGTCCCTGAACAAGTTTGTAAGCTCTCAAATGCATTTATAACAAGCATAAACAAAATTTCACAGAGGGCATATAAAGACAACCAATTTCAGGTAAGACGTCCTATGTGAAGTCGCTCTCATAGTGCTTATGCACAGTAGCCTTTAAATAAAGTTTGTTCTCTCCTTAGATTTTTCTTCTCTGTCGATAGGACTCTGGTATTCAGGGGTTAGACTGTTTGGCTAAACTGAAGGTGAATCCACCTTGGCTGTAGGTGGTTTTCAGATCTTACTCCCTCCCCCCATTATTCATCCTCAGACAGACCAGAATCCCTAGGCTGTAACCGACCTGATGGCAGAACGAGGTCAGGCCAGACTTGTCTGGACATCAAAGACCAGAGTGAGTTTCCTGGGTTGGCTCTATTTGTAAGCTGTATTTAAAATTTCAGTTCTAGGGGCACCTGGGGGGCTCAGTGGGTTAAGCCTCTGCCTTCGGCTCAGGTCATGATCCCAGGGTTCTGGGATAGAGCCCCACATCAGGCTCTCTGCTCAGCAGGGAGCCTGCTTCCCCCTCTCTCTGTGCCAGCCTCTCTGCCTACTTGTGATCTCTGTCAAATAAATAAATAAAATATTTTTAAAAAATAAAATTTCAGTTCTACCTAATCTGGCTTCTAGAGCTGGCTTTCCAATGCAGTAGCTACTGTTCACATTGAGATTAAAGACTTAAAATGCATAGGAAACCTTCATAGTCCCATTTCTAACACTCGGTGGGTACCTGGCTACTGACTATCAGGTTAAGTGGCAAAGATCTAGAACATCATCATTGCAGGACGTTTAGAAACCCGCTCTCAAGCTCTGAGGGTATCAGTGGGAATAAGACGTAGCCTTCAGGTGGTGTCTCTCATATTCATGACTTTTCATCTCTTGACTGGAAACACTAACTCAGACGGTGACGGGGGCAGAAGAAACACTTGATTAAGGGCCTCAATACACACAAGTATTCCAGACGCCAGCCTAGGGGACAACAATAGCATTCTTTTCCACATGCCACAGCCCACTTGTAATGTGATAAGGTAGGTCAACCTCAGAGTAATCTTAGTGACATTTTTCTAGCAAAATGAGTATTACTTAACCAAGTCCTGGTACTCCACACAGAAGACTGAACTCTCTCTACATCCATCCATATTTTTGCAAATAGAATTATTGGAGGGCCATCTTGTACACCTGAAATTAATATAGTACCATATGGTTAACTATACTAGAATTAAATAAAGCAGTTGGAGGGGGAGACGAACCACAAGAGATTGTGGACTCTGAGGAACTGAGGGTTTGGGAGGAGAGGGGAGTGGGAGGTTGGGTGAGCCTAGTGGTGGGTATTAAGGAGGGCACAGATTGCATGGAGCACTGGGTGTGGTACATAAACAATGAATTCTGGAACATTGAAAAGAAATTAAAAAAAAAAAAGCAGAAATCTCCAATTAAGATACACAACATTCAAGGTTTGCTAAGCAACTGGCAGTTTTATTTCTGTGCAACAGAGTAGTTGTACGAGAGGCAATCCAAGTTTGTGAATGGAGGGGGAGGGGACACGCAACTTCTCCAAATGTTCAGTTTCACTTTGAATTCATCCAATCAGTTGTTCGCACAGGCTAGTCCCTAATAATCTACTCTGTCAACAGGGGGCCATCGTGAGTTACCATCCTTGCAGGAACCGCAAAAAAGTCTGAAACCAAAACAATTCGCAGCCCCCCTCACATTTGACACCTACAAACTTTCAAACAAAGCATTAACCCATTTTAAATATATTGTCCTCATGATCAATTTTCCAGTTTCTCCCAAAAAAGGAGCTCTGAGGAAGTTTTCACCTGGTCAGGTGCATGTGCCTCATTTGGACTACTGAGCCACGCGGGGGTAAGGCACTCTGCCTCTAAGACCGGCACAACTGTAAGTCCGTGGGCCACCCCCCCGCTCCACACATACCCTGAGTGGGTGTCAGGGCTTCCAGATCACCCCTCTGCTTCCCTAGTCAGCACTCAGTTACTCGGGATACATCAGACATTTTAATACACTGTTACATCTCTGATCATTCCACCTTCCCTGAGCAGATGTTACTGTGTCTGACTTCAGAGCGTACTGAAGCCATTACACAAGATTTTAAGTTTCCCACCCCCAAACCTATACATTTGCCTACAAGGTAGCCAGCCATCTTACTCTTTCTTGCTTGGTGCCACGAGAAGGTGGATTCCTGGCCAGTGGCCTTCTGCCTTCTTGAAGCCCTGCTCTGTGACTTTCTAGCAGACTTTTCGTGCCGCTCTGTTTGGCTCCTTCCCGGCGTCAATGAAATGTGCAGTCCCTTTTCCTCCCCAAAGGTTCCCCTTTCTCTCCTCTTCCTTATTGTCAAATACCTTCAGGCTTATCTAAACCTACCCTCTCCACTTGCCCTGGACTCTGGTTTGGATTCTAGTTTGACCAGGCCATTGAAATTAGCTTCGCCAAGATCATCAACTTACCTCTTCGTTGCTGAAAATCAAGAGGCACTTTTTAGTTATCATCTTAACCTCTGCAGAGTGTTTGGACTTATCAACCCCCTTTGCTCGTTCTAGAAATGCTCTTTTCCTTGGGCATCCATGACAGTGTACACAAGTGGCCTTCCTCCTTTGTTTGGCTAATCAGTCTCTCTCATTGTAGGAAACATGCAGAACATAAACTTTACCATTTTCACCATTTACGTGTACAGGTCAGTGGTATTAACATTGACATTGCTGTACAATTAGCATCAGTGTTCATCTACAGGATGGTTTTCATCTTTACAAAACTAGAACTACACCCAATGAATAACTCACCACATCTCCTTCTCCCCAGCCCCTGAAAACCACCACCCTACTTTCTCCTCCTATGAATTTTATTCTCAGTACCTCGTAAGTGGAACCGTATAGTATTACTTTCTGTGAGGGACATTTCCTTTAATATGAGGTCTCCAATTTTCATCCATGCTGTGGCGTGTAACCAAGTTTTCTTTAAGGCACAAGAATATTTCATCCTATGTATATACCAATGCTTTGCTCATCCCTTCATCTGTTGATGGGCACTTGGGTTGCTTCTATCTTTTGCCCACTGTCAATATTGCTGCTACGAAAATGGGTGTATTCTTTCTCTTAGTCTAGTTCTTAAATATTGCTGAGCTTGGAGGCTCTACTCTATTTGGGCAATTTTACCTATACTCGTGGCTTACTGCTTACCTACTAGTGACTCCCGTGGCTGTATTTGTGGTTTATTTTCTCTTTTGGGGTTCAGACCCTAAAGCCCCACATACATCATCCTTTTAGCTGTCACAGGCACCCTACACTCAATACATTCAATACTACACTTTGGGTTCTTGCCGTCACACTTGTAATGTTCTGTTACCCTGGGTTTCCGGTCTCGGCAAGCAATACCACCAAACCTCCCACTTACACCAGGCACGTGGGCATCATCCCAGGTGTGCCAACCACAACACTGCCACTGGCAGAAGTTCCAGGGAGCCCACGGAGCTCCATGGTCCCCAGGTGACTATTTCTCACTGCGGCATCCCAGATGGGGGTCCCTGAGGGTCACCCTGTGCTCCAGCAAAGACCTCTCCTCATTGGTCTCTTCTACACCAAACAGCAACCTCTCACTCTGCAGTCCCTAGAGCTGACTTTATTTTCCTTTGCAGCACTGACATGGCACTTACCGCACAGCAAGCACTCAAGGCACCTGTCCACTGAGTTAACCCCTGGCCTCTCCCTTACCGGGTCCCATCCAGCTCACCTTCTAATTGGTATTCAAGTCCATGCACCTCTCTACCCCAGCTGTCACCTCCTTAGCCAGACACTGGACATCTTTCACTTTCTCTTGTCATCACATCTCCTCCCCGTCACTGTCTACACAGCTGCTAGGGGAACCATTTTAAGCCACGAAACCGGTGGTTTCCCCGCTCTGCTTCCAGTACTTCAACCGGCACTTGCAGGATAGCCCCTGGTGAAGGTGTTCAGCAGCCTGCCGAGGCCGCTCCTCATCGGTCTCTCCAGCCTTGTCTCTCACACCTCCCAGGATGCTGCGGCTCCTTACTGAGCCTCTTTCAATGGAGCCCATCTGCCAGATGCTTCTCTTATTTCCTTTCCTGGTCTTTGAGGAGGCTGCACACTTTCTGCCTAGACAATCCTCCCTTTTCTCCAGTCGCCTTCTCAACAACTGCTGGCTCCTCCTCTTCCTTCAGGGCTTACAGGAGAGGTCCCTGCCTCTTGGAAGCCTCGTGGGACGTCCTTGCGCCAGCCGTGGCTTTGTTCTCGCTGCTAGGGGCTCCAGTGGCATCAGGGACTTGTCCCACCATGGCGTTCAGCATGGACTGCCCACTCCATGAGTGTTCCCTACGGTGGGCCGTAGCACCGCCACGGTGGAGACCCTGACTTTCTGGCCCGAAATGGACCCTCTGTCACTTACACAGTGATGGGGGCCATGGTCAAGACTTAGTACTTCAAAGTTTTAAAAAAATTGGCCTAAGACCTTTCAAACATCCAGGTAAGTAGAAAAAAAGCCTGTACAACAGCATAACATACATTCATACTCACCATTGAGATTTTTAAATGGTTAATATTTAGCTATATTTTCTTCATTGAGTCATCTCTGTATTTGACATTTTAGAGTAAACATCAGAAAATCCTGAAATCTTACCGACACATCCACAGACCATACGAAATAAGCTACTGAAGGGTAAAGACCATGAATGAAAACCTCTAAACTCCTACTTAAGCATAGGTAAGTGAAATTCATAAATGGGAATATTAAGTTCTAAACCAGATACTTTTATATCTCATTTCATCATTTAATGCTCATGAGTTTTAGAGGGAAACCTCCTTAATAGCTGAAAGGAACCCTGTAAAAGCCTGTAGCTCTCGGAGAGAAGGAGCAAGAACACTTGCCGAGTGCCCGTGTGTATCCGACACTTATGCCACCTCCAATTACTCTTACAACAAACTCAACATGTAAAAACTCAGTGTGGCCAAGTAATTCACCCCGATCCTAAAGGAGGAAAATGGCAGATGTAGGAATTTGTTCCACACTTCTCTCTACTACTCCTCTATTCCTTACGGTTTAGCTTTTTCATTTAGAAGTTAAAATTTAAGGTTTGTTTGTGGTGGTCTGAATTGGGTAAAAATACATGTTGCTTCTACACGCACGTAAAGGAAAAATGTGTGGGCTAAATTCTCTTTTGAGCTCTTATTACAGGGTCAATTACAGCAGTGAGCACAGAACAGCAGGAATGGAGCCTGAAGCCAAGGTCTGGTGCCATGGCTTGTTCGCCCCACAGCCGGCAGTTGGCTCATCCCTCAACTCTCCTCAACCAACAGCGTTCATCTTTACAATGGGTCAGTTGGATTAGATTGAGGCTCCTTCCAGCTGTTTGAAAAACAACATACAAATGAAATTCTTGGTGATTGGCTTCAGACGTCATGGGATCAGGGCCAGGATATGGGTCTCAGTGATTCCAACCCTAGCTCTGAACTGCTCAGTGAAGAGACTCATTTGGGGCAGGGGAGAGGAGAGCTGGAAATCTAGGCCAATTTTAATTGGAACATTGGTCAGCCAGTTAGAATAACCTTCAAACTTACAGAAGCCGATCTCCCACAGATTCTGATAGGACAGCTAATGAACAAGACTGTATCGAAGGAAGAGTCATGAAAAAGTGTCCTCTTCGAAAGAGGACTCTGGCTTTATCTCTATCCCCATGCATTCTCTGCTAGACAAGATATCCGACTCAGCAGACTTTTTATTTTATTTTTTAAAAGCAGTCAATTCCATTAGATGCTAAGCTTTAAGACCTGTCTTGTTTACCTTTATAACCCTAGCTTTTAGCCTGGTGCCCAGCACATATAGTCAGCTATCAGGACATGTTTATGGAATGAACAGCAAATCTCACCACCTAAATGTTCCAATCCAACCCATCTCCAAGGTTCAGCTCAGATGCCATCTCTAACCGCCAGAATCCCGATGTATTTTTCTGTATCTCTCCTATGGTGTGTCTCATTTTGTATACAGTTATAGATATCATATATATCTACTTTAATTTCCTAGTAGGGTCAAACTCAGACAGAGGCTATCTTCTGCTCAGCGTGGAAACCTTACAATACATAGTTCAGAGCAGGCACTTAAAATTTGTGGAAAAAGCCTATCATTTAAAAAAAAAAAGATTTTATTTATTTGACAGAGACACAGCGAGAGAGGGAACATAAGCAGGGGGAGTAGGAGAGGGAGAAGCAGGCCTCCCACAGAGCAGGGAGCCCAATGTGGAGCTTGATCCCAGAACCCTGGGATCATGGACCCGAGCCAAAGGCAGATGCCTAACAACTGAGCCACCCAGGCGCCCCAAGCCTATCATTTTTATATATACACACACCAAAGCAAATAGCACACTTCTTTATATATATGAGACACTCCAAGTATTATTGAATTAAATGCTATTTCTGATCAAGTTGTGGTGAGGCTAGTCCTCTCAAATTACAAATGTTTGTGAAGGACTCCAAACCATTTGGGAAGAAATATGGTAAACTAGATTAAAAGTCCTAAGAATGGTCATATCTCTGAATAATCCACATTTGATGGAGTCAAAACAACAAGAAAACTGGAGGATATTCGGACACACTGATATCATAATACTGTTCTATCCTAACAATAATTCTGAAGATTCTTGAAAAAGGTTTTTGACTAATGCTAAGTGAAACACAAAGTTTACATCCAGGACAGAAAAACAGGAATACTTGCGAGCAAAGCAAATATACAAGAGACCAAACAGTTATTTTGGGATGGTGTTATGGGTCATTTTTTTCTTTCCAAACTTTCCTTTAAATGTACCATTTTTATAATACAAATTTGCTCTAGCCAGGATTCATCTTTCATGTGGCTATATTTTCCATAAACAGTTATTTAGTGAGGACCAAAGCATAAAATTAAATTGTCTACTGAACAGCTATTGCTTCAGGATTTAACTTGAGGATGCAAGCGCTGTCTCAAAAGGGCAGCTCTTCTAGGTCGCAAGGTACAAGGCACAAGCCTGGTGTGCAGAGTGCAGAAACAGACTCGGATATGAAGCCAACGGCCAGTCTCCGTCAAGGATACCCAGGAACCACACCCCTGAGATTAGTCACCGAAGCAACTATCAACTGTCTCAGAAACTGGGATTAAGTAAGGAGGCTGAGACCTAGAAAGGACAGGGAGACAAAGGAGAGGATTTAAGGATGGCTGTCTTCTTGGTAAGGGGAGAGGAAATGGGGGAGAATTGGCCCGCCAGCCAAAAGTCACCTACTACCCGTTTCTGTAAATAAAGCTTTACTGGAACACAGCCAAGCCCATTCATTTATGTATTCTCTGTGGTGATTGTCACACTAGAGGGAGTTGAATAGTCATGACAGAGACTGTATGGCCCGCTAAGCAGAAAATATTCATGACGTGGCTCTTTACAGAAAAGGGAGCATTTGTTCTGTCTCCTAGATCTAAGGAGGATTAGAAACACACACCCTTTTGGGGTATTGGGCCACCTTTTTCTATTAGCTTTTTTTTTTTTTTTTGAACAAACCAGCCTAGAAGGTAGGCAACCATAGAATTTATCGTCCAAATGGAGATACTTTGGGGGGTGAAAAGGGGTACTCATGAGACTATATTCCAAGACCAGGACCATTCCAGACACGTAAATCCCCTACCAGAAGGGCTAGTGGCACAAGAGCAGATTTCCAAGAGCACTCAAGGTCTGCTTCTAGGTGTACCAAGCAAACCTAGGTGACTCTCTTTGGTGCTTTCTATTTTAACTGCCCTTAGATGTCTTTCTGGGTCCCTCTGTCCCAGCTCTGGTCTCTGAAAAGTCCAGTCAGGGTTCAGGATCTCCACTTCCATTACAGCAAAACGAATGAAGTTTACTCATCCCATTTAAATAAATTATTCTGAATCAATACAAGTAAGTATTTTATACCTGCAAGTTTCTCCTCCTTAAAAAGCTATTCTTCTTCTTTTTTTTTTTTTTTTTAGAATTTTGGCTTTCTCTTCTCAATTTAAAACTGACCATTAGTCATTGCATTTATCACCACAAAATCCCAAGCCAAATATAGTATATTATCCATCGATTTGAGCTTTTAATACGGACACCCTGAAGAATTATTTAAGAATGACATTTCTAATTTTATTCCACAATGAAAAACGAAAGAAAATACCCTATATACTATATATACTATATACTCCCTAATATACTTTTTTTTTTTTTTTTTTTGGTAAAAACTTTCGATATGGTGGGGAAAGAAGTAAAATAAGAGATGTTTAGAATACCGTTGGGGAAGTTGAGGATGTCTTACACTGAAACTATTCTCTGAACAATAGTAGTGCTCAGCTTTGAAACCTCTGTGGATGGCTTTCCAAATATTGCCATCTGGTGGAATTTCAGTTAATTGTTCCTTTGTTCTAGGGAGCTACTGAAGGTGAATGAACCTTGAAGGCATGAGAGAGAAAGAGACTCAGAATACCAGTGGGAAATAAGTGAAGGTCAACTGATTGGGTCTCAGACACAAACCTCAAACTGGGGGGGGGGGGGGGGGAGGGGGGAGAGGCTGAAGTCTTTGTCTCCTTCCCAAATATGCTCCACCCCCTTTTGTAAAGTCTGAGCAATTGTCTTGATTTCTTTATTATAAATAAGTGAAATTTAAAAATTGTTTGTTCACAAATATCATGAAATGTCCTGAGGTTACTTGCCTACATCTTACTAGGTTCTCCTTCAACTTATCACTAATAATATCTCCAAAATTCAACTTTAATTGGCTTGACCATTTTTAGAGGAATTGCTGATAGCAGTTCATCAGACCTTCATACACATGGGAAATGGAATATAGTTTGAAAAGTAACATTTTAATGGAGCATGTTTATGGGAATTATAATACATTATAATTGTAAAATGGAATTTTGAAAATAAATTGTTACAAAGGCATGAATACTTCAATTTAATCTGCAGACAAGGAATTCTATACCGTTTTAGATTTAAATCTTACCTTGAGCATCCAGGCTCTCTCCCTGGCTGACGAGATGAACTGTACCGCTGAGGAGTGGGATACTGGGAGAGGGGGGAAAAAAAAGAAGAAAGGAAAAGAATACTTAATAGGATGAAAACATAGGAGCAAAGGACTTTAACGTAGTTCGTTAGGTGTGGTTAGTAATGGAAAGAGAAATCAAAGCACATACACAACATCAAAATTCAGTTGGTTTTACCATAGGAGAGAGATTAAGTTAGCCAAGGCATTTGGTTCTCAGTATATATGAAATCAACTTTGAGGTTGATTATGGCTTGTGAACAGTATCATGTCAGTTTTATGAAGATAATTTTTTCTTTTTACCTTTCTCCCTGATAGTCTGATGTGATGAGAATTCATGTGTTAGCAAATAACCCCCGGAAGGAGGACCTCTAAGCGGGACAGCAAAGGCCAACATTATAGAGTATCAGCTTCCTTAACCTCAGGTTTATTGGCAGGTTTTACACCTGGTACCAACACGGTCTTATTCCAATCAGAAGATTTTTGAGAGGACAGGCATTCTAAACAATGCCAGGATCAAACTTCAAAACTATACGCACCAACAAGTGACCATTTCCTTTATGTGCATTAGCTCTTGTTCTTCAAAACATGCCCTGGCTAAGTGAGAAATAAACTAAGGAAAGACAATTCTCGAGGCTAAGAAATGTCTCTGAGCTCCAGGTTTTTACGGTCCAGTGTGAGGGTGGGAAGTGGATGGTTCCTGGGGAGGCCGCTTATGGCTCATGCAGATGTTGATTAAAGAAAAAAAAAAAAAAGACCCAAATGCATACGTATACCAGCCTTAATGGTCTTCCCACCACCCCAAGAAACAAATCAGAAATGACTGCTGCCTTCTACCTAGGTGCTCACCCAGCCCATTACTCTTCTAAAATTGTCCTAGAACAGAAAACACAAATGCCTTTGGTGCCTATTTGTGTGTGTGTGTGTGTGTGTGTGTGTGTGTGTGTGTGTTTTAAGTCAATTGCTTAAAAATATTTGTGGTAGACCCAATGCAAGGTGATCTCCAGAACTGTGTCTGGAGCTGTTGCTGCATGAATTTTTTTTTTTTTTTTTTTTTTTTTAAGAAAGGAGGAAGGCCTTTTATACCTTTTCTATAAGGGAAAGAGGAGATAGATTAATTTCTATATCTCTAATTTCTGTAAGGGAAAGAGGAGATAAATTTCTTCTGACAGATTTTCTTCACATAGTTTAGAGAAGTTAATGTCCTAGCTCTTTTACATCTTTTCATAATTTAATGATAGTTGATAGTCAAATAAAAAAATCCATTCCTACCCATATCATTTTCCTAAGTCCGTAAATCTTCCAGCAATGAACTGAATTACAACAGAACTTTATTTGCCATTGTTATTGAACTAGTACTCAGTAGCTGTGTTATCAGGGAAAGTACTGGCCCACCAAGTTAGGAAGAGTACAAGGTTCCTAGTTTACCTATCAAATAGATAATTCATCCTTAAAAAATTCAGGATTGGCTATATACAATTGGCCCTTTCTGTTGTCTGACAATGGGCCGTTGCTCGTTTTTCAGCAGCTGTAATGGATCAGTTTGAAGAATGGGATCATTTATTGAAAAGCCTTTGCACAAGTCATTTCACATATTTTATCCAATTTAATTTCCAAAACCTTAATACAAATAAAGAAACTGAGGTTCAGAGTAATGGCGCAAGGGGCCCATATTGGGCATCGAGAAAGTGACAGCTTCTAGGAGTCGGATGGATGCCACATCTCTGTAAAAGCTAGATCTTCGCTATAGATCTGAAACCCCCGGAGGGTCTTTGGTCTGCTCAAGAAGGCACAGCCTGGCAAGGGTGGAAACATAAGCCCCGCCCCCTGCCCCCCCCCCCCCCCCCCGGCCAGTGGGGGTGGCAGGTAAGGCGGTTTTGTCTTTGATGTTTGACACTGGCAAGGCAGTTCTCCAAAAGTCTCACATTTAATATAAAAATTAAAAATGGAGCATGGGGAGCACCTGGGTGGCTCAGTGGGTTAAAGCTTCTACCTTTGCCTCAGGTCATGATCTCAGAGTCCTGGGATCAAGACCTGCATCAGGCTCTCTGCTCGGCAGGGAGCCTGCTTCTCCCTCTCTGTCTGCCTACTTGTGATCTCTGTCTGTCAAATAAATAAATAAAATCTAAAAAAAAAAAAAAAAGGAGCATGGGGGACCCCTGGGTGGCACAGTTGGTTAAGTGGCCAACTCCTGGTTTCTGCTCAGATTTGATCCTCAGGGTGGTGAGATCAAGACTTCGTCTGGCTCCACTCATGCTCTCTTTCATGTTCTCTAATAAATAAATCTTTAAATAAAAAAATGGAACATGATATAAATATAAAATACAAAGCTATGAAAAACAAAGAAAATCTTTGAGACATGGGGCCTCGCAAAGAGTTCTTAGCCTTGACACCAAAAACACAATCCATAAAAGGGATAAATTGGACTTTCTCAAAATTAAGAACTTTTGTCCCTGTGAAGTAGATGCAAATATGAGGGATAAATTAGGAGAAAATATTTGCAAACCACTTATCTGACAGAGGACCAGTTTCTCGAATATATAACAAGCTCTGAAAACTCAACAGTTAAAAAATTCCATTGGAAAGTGGGCAAAAGACATGAAGAGACATTTAGCTGAAGAGGATACGCGAATAGTCAAAAAGCACATGAAATGATATTTAATATCCTTAGCCATTAGGTAGGTGAAAATTAAAGACCATAATGAAATAGCACTATACACTTAGAAGAATGGCTAAAATAGAGAGGTGAAACACTGAGAAGGAATTAGAGCACTCACATTACTTGTGAGGATATAGGATGGCTCTGCTACTCTGGCAAAAAAATTTTTTTTTTTTTTTTAACGTGCAACTACCATACAACCCACCAATTGTACATCTTGGCATTTTTCCAAATGAAAATTTATATTTATAGCAGGGTCTGTGTGTGTGTGTATGTGTGCGTGTTATTGTTGTTGTTGTTGTTGTTGCTGCTGCTGCTGTTTTTCTTAGCAGTCAAAATCAGAGACAACCCAGATGTCCTTCAACAGGTTAATGGTTAAGCCAACTGTGGCATACCCTTTTACTACAGTAAATAAAAAAAGAACTATTGATACACACAACAGCCGGGATCAACCTCCAGAGAATTATCCTGAGGGGCAAAAGCCAGTCCCAAAAGGTCATATACCATATGATTACATTTATCTAACAGTCTTGAAATGAGAAAACTGTAGAAATGGAGTACAGGTTAATGGCTGTAGGAGTAGGGAGGAGTCAGGGGGAGCATTGGAGGAGTAGGGGGAGGAGGGTGTGATCAAAGGGCAACACTAAGCTTGAACACGTGTCCTTGTCAATATCCTGGTTGTAACCAATTTGTGAGATGTTATTGTAGAGGGGGAAGAAGTGACTCAAAGGCACATGAGAAAGCTCCATATGGTTTCTTACAACTACATATTCACCTACAGAGATCTAAAAACCAAGTTTAATTTAAAAAAAGATTGGACAACAATGACAGTGGAGCAAGAATCTCTTTATTTTTTTACTTTTCCAGAGATGAACAAAAGCTCTGGGCCCCTGGGTGGCTCAGTGGGTTAAGCCTCTGCCTTTGGCTCAGGTCATGATCTCAGAGTCCTGGGATCCAGTCTTGCATCTCTCTGCTCAGCAGGGAGCCTAAATTCCGCCCCCCCCACCTGCCTCTCTGCCTACTTGTGATCTCTCTCTCTGTCAAATAATTAAATAAAATCTTAAAAAAAAAAAAAAAAGTTCTGAGACAGTGGGCAAGATGCAGTCGTGACTTTGCCCCACTTTTTTACAGATCCAAGAAAAAATATTTCTAGCATCCAGGATTCTAGCATTTGGAAACCTCTACTGACAGTCTTCTGTCCAGTCTTGCCTATCTGAGAATTCTCTGCAGTTATCCCCTCTTTCCTCCATGTCAAACTTTCTAAATTTTCATTAAAAGTCAAAATAGAGGGCCTGGGTGGCCAGTTGGTTGAGTGGCTGCCGTCAGCCCAGATCATGATCCTGGAATCCCGGGAGACAGTCCTGCATGGGGCTCTCTGCTCAGCAGGGGGTCTGCTTCTCCCTCTGACCTTCCTCCTCTCATGTTCTCTCGCTCTCATTCTCTCTCTCCAACAAATAAACGAATAAGTAAATAAATAAAATCTTCTAAAAAAGTCAAAATAGATACAAATACACTGAAGACCAGAAGGAACTTCAAAGTAGCATTTGATAGTTTTGCATATTTAAAAGGATCTCTGATAGCTTCGAGTTGATGTTATGCAAGAACGTCCCCCAATCCTCACCCTTACTGGTCCAGGTCTAGCATTTCGTCCCGCGTGGCTCTTACGGGTGACAAGGCAGGCAGGTATGCTCTATTCTGAACTGGGCCACACTGAAGAAGGTAGAACTGTCCTCACCCCCACACAGAGAGGAGCATGTAGAGTCTTCCTTCATGTTAGGAAAGACCCTGTCGACTTTCACTCTTCCTATTTTGAGCACTACGCAGCTCCTCAGAAAGCCAGCCCCTTCTCCAGTTTACTGGCTTCAACTGAAAAGACCAAGTTTCTTTGTTAGAAACAGAGTCACGACATGGCCACACTCTTTAACAAAGCACATTCTCTGTTGCTACAAAAGTCCATTCTCCTTCGTCCTCTAGACATATCAGATGCTCTTTCTTTGAACAAACTCAGAATTCTGACATCCCATGGGTAGAGCCCAGAACATCTGTCCTAGATTGAGAGCCCTACCCTGTCCCCCACCCAAGACTGCTTCCACGTCCGGAGGTAAAGCCGGCACATAGGAGACAGCAGAATGAAGAAAGGGTTGCAAAGATTTTCTAGTCATGCCCACCATTGGAAGAAGATCTGGCTTTTCCTTCGGTGCTATGTATTTAGCCAGTGAGGTTTCTGACCATGCAAGGTTAAAGCCTTTTCCTCATAAAAGGCTTTAACCTTAAACCAGTTGCTCCTGGCTTTTCCAAGAAGGGAACCCCACTGGGATGTGAACCAAGGTTTTCTCCCCTCAGGAGTTGACTAAATTCTCTTTGGACCTTCAAAATGAGCTGTATCCTGAATTCCAAACTCCGTGCGGGTGCTTGCAGATATGCAATCCCTCCAGTTGTAGATCACATTCTTTAGGATGGGAGCGCCACAGCTTTCTAGGAAGAATGCAGTTCATAAACGTTAACAGGTCACAGGCTACTAATCCTTTGGCTGATCCTACTCCATATTAGTCTTCTGGAGAGCCCTTCCTCAGCCAAGCACCAGCTCAATTAGTGGCCTGGGTTGGGTGGGGTGGGCTCCGAGCCATTCCCAGGGCGGCAGAGGGAGCTGAGAGCCTGCCTGGTTTAACTTCCCCGGGGAACTAGCAGGCAGGATTGCCGGGAAGCACAGAGCTGAGCACGCGAAACCAAAACCAAATGAGATTATCCATCGAGTAAGGGAGGTCAAATTACACTGAATCTTGGGCATTGAGTGTGGGACAATGCATTCCTCTCCTTAAGCAAGCCAGACTACAAAATGACCCGTATTGTATATTTAAGGGCTTTGAAAAATTATAGCCGGCTGATAAAGGGATTTTGATGGTATACATTAAGAATGGTAATGATGTTATAAACTTCTTTTGGTCGTGTGATTTAGGCCTCTATAAAAATAAAGTATAATCCCCCCAAATTGTCTAAAGTCATAGCTATAATAAAACAGAAATTCAGTTATTTTCATACAAACTGAGCCTCATCCCCCTCTCAGAATCCTCCTTTTTCCATCTGTTACTTCCCATGCAAACCAGGATTAAAATAATTTGAGATTGCCCTTTCTATTCTAGAATAGAATATCCACCATGCCAAAGGCACAAAAGTAAAATTAAAAAGACAGACGTGAGACAAACTACACGAGAAATAGCCTGTGTATTAATTCTGTGACTATTTTTAATAATTACTTATCCTTTTATTGGTGTTTAATCAGAGATCCCGGAAAATAGTTGGACTAGAAGAATGGCTCCTTTCCTCACAAGTGTGACCGATAATGAAATGTAGCAGAATGTTCACGAAGCAGGCAAGCAGCGCAGTGACTGGGATCAGATTCACTTTGAGCCCAGTGTCCAAATTTAGCGTTCAGGTTATCGTGGAAACGAAATTCTTGCTTTGCACGTGTCCTATCTATATTATCGTCTTATTCCTTTGACTGTCCAAAGCAACAGCACAGGAATAGAGGAGAAGTGTTGAAAGGGTCATAGGAGATTTGAACAAGACTTTGGCTGTGGCAGGAGGGTTGTTAGGACACTGGGTATCCAGGGTTGCTAAGACCTCCCTCCAAAGATGGATAAGCATGTCCAACTGTAGTGTCATGTGGGAAGGTTTTCACACTAACATTTTCAGTAGTCTGTTACAAAGTGTGAAGTGGATGGAATTTATTGAAATATTCAGGATTATTCGCATAGCTTCTATCCTTAAGTTTTCTGTTGGGACTAGTGTGCACCCTGTGATAACCACCAACACGGTTTTGGGGGGTGCTGCTGTGGGGTTCAAGAAGAGTACCACTTACAAAATGTTTGGGGGAAATTTATGCTGAATTCCAGTCACCTGGGAAAGAGTGCTGCCCCAGAGCAGAAGCACCAGTTACATTGTTGTGGATAAAACTTGGGTGGTGGGGGGGTGGGAACAAAACCCCAATCTATTATGGGAAATATATCCAGGCAAAATACCCAACTTGAAATATTTTTTTTAAAGATTTATTTACTTGACACAGTGAGAGAGCACAAGCATGAGGAGAGGCAGGGAGAGGGAGAAGTAGGCTCCCTGTTGAACAGGGATTCTCATTTGGGACTCGATCCCAGGACTGAGAGATCATGACCGAAGCTGAAGGCAGCTGCTTAGCTGAATGAGCCACTCAGGTGCCCCTCCAACTTGAAAGGTTTCTTAAAACCTTTTTTTTAGGGGTGCTTGGGTCACTCAGTCATTAAACATCTTTATTTGGCTCAGGTCTTAATCCCAGGGTCCTGGGATGGAGCCCCACACTGGGCTCCCTGCTCAGTGCTCACTTATCTCCCCTCACTGGTACATGCTTGCATGAGCACTTTCTCTCTCAAATGAATGAAATCTTTAAAAAATTTAAATACTAAGAGATAGATTTTGTCTGTTAGGGTTGAGATTTAGAGGGTAACAAACCAATGCAATTTTTAGGTTTTGTTTCCATTGAGAGTGCATCATCCAGTCCAACTGAACAAACACATCACAGGGAGGTGCCTGGGTGGCTCAGTTATTAAGTGTCTGCTTCCGGCTCAGGTCATGATCCCAGGGTCCTGGGATCGAGCTCCACATTAGGAGTTCCCCTGTTCAGTGGGAAGCCTGCTTTTCCCTCTCCCGTTCCTCCTGCTTGTATTCCCCCTCTCTTGCTGTCTCTGTCAAATAAATAAAATCTTTGGGGAAAAAACAAAAGAAAACAAAAAAACAACACATCACAGGGCACCCATGGGCTGAGATGTAGGGATGGAAGAATGAGCAAGGTGAGCCTTGTCCTCCTAACTGGTCAGTTATAAGTGCCTCCCCCTTTTCGCATAACCCCAGAAAATAAAGAGTAATTGTGGAAGCTTGTTTATTGTAGGAGATCCCACAGCTGATAAAGGCCAGAGCTGGGACACGAACTCTGGTCTTCTGAGTCCAAATCACATGCTTTCTCTATGGGTTCACTTTGACCCATTTTCCCTTTCTCTTGCCTTCTATCAGGCTTTCTTTGCATATTAAGATTGCCTATTTTTGAAGCAACAAAACACCAGATTTTGATCTTCATCAAGTGTTTTTTATACGCAGTTCCTATCTATTCATTTGTCCAACACTGAGCACCTAAGCACAAGTTACCACATATCTGCAGCTAGTGTATGTGAGGCACGGGCTGAAGTACGACGTTGCCTGGGTCAGCTCACTGACTTCCCACGGTTAACCCGCTGAGGGAGGCGATTTCTTATTCTCATCTTGCAGATCCCGTGAAGAGAGGCTTGTGGAAGGGCTGGGACTTTGGCCTTCAGAGCAGGAGTTCATGGACACCCTGTTATGCATCTGGTATATCTGAGAGAAGGTTGGGTGTCTAAAGGGTGAGCAGTGCACCCTGTAGCCAGCAAGGAGCTCACGGATACCAATTACTACACCACCAGGGCAAACATATCGACAGGGAAGCGAAGAACAACAGGGAAAGACTTAGGACTGCTGTCCCTTTGGAGACAGGAGACGTAGGATTTAAAAGCCATTTCTGTTTTCCTCATTCAGAAAATTAGAGGAAGATAAATATTTTATCTCTCAGTTTCCTTCATGGCAGTGCTTTTCAGATTTTGCATCTGCAGAAAATCTTAAAATTCAGATTATGATTCAGTAGTCTAAAATTCTTTCTAGAAACTTCTAGATGCTGCTGGTCTGGGAACCACACCAAGGGGCAAGGCCATGATCTGTTTTCAGAGCTCTTCCCACAGTCTGCTATGTGGTAATCAGGCCTGAACTTAGTGTGATGGGGCATTCACTCAGAGGATCCCAAATGAAGTCAACTCATTTATCTTGCTACCAAGGATGGAACAAAGCAAAATTAAGGAGCTGAAGTCCATTCTTGGAGCACATTTTCCCTTGCTTCTCCTCTCTCCCCACATCCCTAATTCCCCAGTGGTCATGTACTCATCCAGAGTTTCAGGTCCTTAGGGAAAGTTCCCTGCTTTCTAAGATGCTAAGCACTTAATTAACTCATGTGTGCAAATGTGTTGGGGAGTGCTAATCACAAACATGTTATTTCTTCTCTGCTCACCTAAACGGCTGGTTCTGGATCTTGCTACACTGTCACCCTCACTGAGGCCACTTACTTTCCTTCGCATAGTCTGTTTCAGTCTCAGCGGAGTTTACCACACAGGCATCCAGTGTGTTTGAGAGATAGAAGAATGCTCAGATGAACTACCAAGTAGTTTCTCAAAAAAGGAGGAAAAACTTAAGCAATTTGCAAAAGCAGGATGCCTTGGTGTCTCAGTCAGTTAAGCATCTGCCTATGGCTCAGGTCACAATCCTGGGGTCCTGGGATCAAGTCTCACATCTGGCTCCTTGCTCAGAGGGAGCCTGCTTCTCCCTCTGCCTGCAGTTCCCCCTGCTTGTGCTGACAAATAAAATCTTAAAAAAAAAAAAAAAAAGGTTTGCTAAAGCTAAATATTTCAGCAAACTCTAGTATACCCGAACTATCATTCTGCTTCAAAGTAGCAGGTTAGGCTTTTGAGATCGCCTTCACTTTTTTTTTTCCTTAAAGATTTTATTTATTTATTTGACAGACAGAGATCACAAGTAGGCAGAGAGGCAGGCAGAGAGAGAGAAGAGGAAGCACGCTCCCTGCTGAGCAGAGAGCCTGACGTGGGGCTCAACCCCAGAACTCTGGGATCATGACCTGAGCTGAAGGCAGAGGCTTTAACCCACTGAGCCACCCAGGTGCCCCTTGCCATTGCTTTCTAACAACACTTCCAGACAAGTCCTGAGGACTTTTCTATGTGCACTTGCATTTTCAAACTGAGGGAAAAGAAGGGATCATTGATGCCAGAACTTGCAGTCCTCGGCTGTACTGGGCTATGTATCCAAAGTGGATTTATCAGCCCTCTTTCTTTCTTTCTTTCTTTCTTTTTTTTTTTGAGACACCATGCACCTTCCCATGGAGGTCATTACAATTTAATGGCTTTAGGGGTTATATGGGCCTTCAAGAGCTACTTGGGGAATCCAACTATCCTCTGTAAACCTGCCTGCTGCACAGAGCATAGCACCTGGCATGAACTTCCCTGGGGCTGAGGTTTTCTCCCTGACGTGACTGTGGATATACCGTCTAAACTCGGGGCTCCAGCTCTGAGTGTTCTGTCAAGTGCAGTTTGAGTGTTGCTGCTCTGTAGAAGAATTCTTCAGCTATGGCAGATTTCCGTGTAAACGGAAAACCCTTGTGTTCATCATCACGATTTGAACACATCTCCCTTGTCAAGTGGATCTGAGTTTTAGTTATAGGATGAGGAAATGTCCATGTAGAATCAACCCTGGGGAAAACCAATGGCTTAGAATGGGAGAGAATGCCCATCTGAAGGGCTCTTGTGGACATGGCCTTGAGCATGACCTTCATACGGCCCCTATGAAGTCTATCTGTTGCCTTTTCTATAGTCTGTGACCTCAGCAAACTCCGTGGTTTGATCACCATCTCTAAAGGTAGGCAGTGGAGGGGGACGGGGCACAGAAAAGAACAAAACCATCTTTAGACAACAAGCAGAACCTTTCCTGTTCACTTGAAGGTTGAACGCTAGCTAGCTCAAGTTGTTGGTATTTTCATGCTTTATAGACATTGCACTTAAAGTAGGGCTTTAAGATTCTTACCTCTTTCCAATCTTTTAGGTCCTCCCTAGAGAAACAAGCTTTTGTGCCTTCTTGTTCCTCCCTATCCCACAAGGTACTTCCTTTTTGCTCCCCATGGAGACAGCTCATGCTTCCCTGAGTCTTCCTAGAAGCACCATGTGCTTGAACACCAGGAAGATTCAGGGCTCTTCTTTCTGCCTGTATTTGGGGTCAGCTCAGTACAACCCCCTGCTGTACTGGGTCAGTCATCCTGCTTTTCCACGTCTTCCCTGCTCTCTAACAGAGGAAGACATAGAAGCTCTCCAGCCTATTCTGAGAGAAGACAGAATGCTAACAACTACATTTACGGGTAAAAGTGAGCTCAGCAGGGTATCCAAGTGGATGCTCTTTAAAACGTGCCTGCTCTTCCAAAAATCACAGCACTTCCCTATTTTGAGCGACAATGGCATTCTTCATATGTTAAGTGGAAGTCTGAATCCTACCACTATACTACCCTCAGTGACTCAAATCATTCAGTGTGCTACTGTACTATCAAAATGATGTATTTTCCTCATGTGTTAAAAACCTTATGGAGGCTTTGAGAGGAAAAAGTCCAGTTCCCATTACATTTTCTATTCTATTTTATTCTAAGGAAGATGGATTGACAACTAGCTTCTGGAGTGCTGACATTTCTCATGGGGAAAGCAGAGGTAAAAGGTAAGACACCCCCCCGGCTGAGGAGGCTAGAGGTCACACATGGATTGAAGTGCTTTGGGACTGCACTTAAAGCAGAGCTGGGATAAGGCCCAGGCCCTCCTACAATCACTTTAAGTTGACTCGTTCATAAGAAGAGGTGGAATAGTGGGGCGCCTGGGTGGCTCAGTGGGTTAAGCCTCTGCCTTTGGCTTAGGTCATGATCCCAGGGTCCTGGGATCAAGCCCCACATCAGGCTCTCTGCTCAGTGGGCATCCTGCTTCCCCCCTCTCTCTGCCTCTCTGCCTACTTGTCATCTCTGTCAAATAAATAAATAAAATCTTAAAAAAAAAAAAAAAAGAAAGAAAGAAAAGAAGAGCAGGAATGGTGTTGTGCCTAACTTGCAAAGATTTTAAAAGAAGATCATTGTTTAAGGGGGTAGAGACAAACATTCTTTATCTTGACTCCTAAATCATGCTTATTTTTCTTTTGAATGTTTTGGTAGAGGTTGCTGCTTCCTCTTGGTTGGACTGTCAGTTCTCTAATACGTTAAATCTTTGAAATGGAATTTTAACGTCCTCTTCATTTTTTAATCTATAGAGTCTCTATTCCTGATCATTATTAGACAGTTTGGCTAGTTTTTTTCAGAGAGGCGAGTCAGAATATAAAAGTCTCCCAAAGGCACACAGAATTAACAAACAGCAAAGTTATTAACTACTTAACATTTGCAGACAAACTCCCCCAAATGCGAAAAACCAAAAAAATGCACATGGCTTTCCGATTCTAAGAGCGAGGCTGACAACACTAAACTTCTCATGAATAGGGTGTTTAAAATCTCATTCCTTTGGGATGGGCCACAAACCCCGTGGGAAAATATGACTCAAATGGACTTCGGCTTGAGATCACAGCGAATGGAACACAATTGTTCTTCTCGTCCTGCATGGCTCACCTGCGTCAGATTGCGCAACAAGGTATGCTCTGGAGGTGTCAGAGGGTTCCTAAAAACCCCACCCAAGCTCCCTGTCTGGGCAAATTACTGTGAATAGCATCACTGCAGACACTCACATAGGCAGCTTAGGACAGAAAAACAACCTAAGACACCCTTCTGCAAGAGAAACCAGACTCATATTCACGGCTCAGCTTAAGCTGGTGTCCATGGTGATGGGTGGGCACAGCGACAGGCTCCCGAAGGGGAAGAGAAGCCACACATTCTTGAATACAGTTATACTCCTCGTGCTCCATGAGGCTAATTGTGAGAGTCATTGGTAAGCAGTACCAGGAGCCTCTTGTTCCTTTCAAATAAGACAAACAATAGCCCTGCAGGACAGACATTTCTTGTTTCTGGGTACAACTTGATTCCAAAGCCCTAATCAGTCTTCTGCTAATTCAAAACAGCAGGCTTCTGGGTTCAGCCTCCCTCTATCAGATTGTCCACTCTAACTCACAAAACGTTCCTGCCGCAATGAAAGGACCAAGTGGTTCCTGAACACAGAAGAGGCTCCCTCCAGATCTGCTGTTTAACTTCAGTAGGAGTTCAAAAACCTTGGTGTAGAAGGACCTGAACTTTGTCTACAGTTAAAACCAGTATCTGGGAGAAACAAACAAACAAAACGACCAAAAAACCCCAGCCTGTCAGTGGTTCGCTTTGAAAGGAGAACTGATGAAAAGGCAGGATGGGGGTAGAGTCCTACCTTCAGATTTTTATAGACTTTTTTTTTTTTTTTTAAATGAAAAAGCAACCTATGGTAGGATTCAGGATAAAACCTACTGTAACATCTGTCAGGATTAGAAGCTGTTTTGTAGCATTCTACCATTTAACTTCCCTAAAACCTACTAGAGCACCCTATCTTCTCTGTCAGAGAACCCTTATCTCCAGATCTTATGAAACGCTTACCAAAATCTGCCAGCTGCTCAACCTCTATGCCAAGTGTGAAGTGTAGGTTCTCCCAGAGATATTGGTAGCAGATATTCAATACTTTAACCCAAAAGGATCAAGCTCCATCAGCGGACTTCCAGAAATTATTCGCAGAGAGAGAAGCATTTCTTCCCCCTCCAACTCCCAATGCGTTTCCCACAGTAAAGACCACAATTACAGGGCTCTCCCAAACTGTGGACCAGTGACCCAGACAGTCCTACCTGACGACCCACTTTCTCAGCACGGACGAAAATTTTCACCTGTATTTTTGTTTCATCTACAGAGCCGCGGTGTCAGAAAAAGGATAAAACAACTCTAGAAATGGAAGCTTACATGCCAAGCGCGCGCTCGAACCCGGGGACGTGAGGAGCCACAGGAGTCCATCCCCATCTCCAACCAATTTATGAGCTGGGGAGGCCCACGTGTGGGGAATTAAAGGCAAACCGCAGTGAGTCGCCTGACCTATCCTGGACGGGTGGGCGGGCCTGTGGGAGGTGGGTGAGGTCACGGTTAGGAGGTTCGTAGAGGTTTTCCAGAACAATCTTCCTCAAATGTTAATCCATGACACCTGAGCATCTTACAGCAGTAGGGATTCTGATTGAGAACGTGTGGGACGGAGACAGAGCTTCGGCATTTATATGAAGCTCCCAGGTGATGCAGAAGCCACTGGTCGGAGCGCGCTCCCAGCGGCCAAGGACCTGGAGGAGGTCCCACCTGAGCTAAGACAAAGGCTGAGCCTGACTTCACTATGGAAGGAAAGACAGAAAGACGTCCCCGGCAGAAAAACGTGCGAAGACACTGAACCTAGAAACATTAGGCTGGCTGTGGGAAATAAAATCCAACATGCTATGGAAAATGTTCATGTGAAATATTGTTGAGTGTGAATACATGCAATAAGAGCTTTACACAAAAGAGGAAAAAAAAATTTTTTTTGTAATACTTGCACAGAGGTGGAAAGATTAGAAGTGCCTCCCCTCTTTTGTCTCCCCCATTTTCAAACTCTCACTAATGTGTCTTATGTTGTATTTATTTATTTATTAAATTTGGCTTATTAAGATCTAACCTCGGAGCGCCTGGGTGGCTCAGTGGTTAAGCTTCTGCCTTCAGCTCAGGTCATGATCTCAGGGTCCAGGGATCGGGCTCTCTGCTCCGCGGGGAGCCTGCTTCCCACCACCCCTCTCTCTGCCTGCCTCTCTACCTGCTTGTGATCTCTGTCAAATAAATAAATAAAATCTTAAAAAAAAATGGAACTCTTAAAATTCCTGATGCATAAATGGAACTCTTAAAATTAAGATCACCCTGCTTCCAAATTAGATGTGTTACAGGAAAATACATAGAACATATTTGTTCTATTGTCAGCCGTATGTGAAATGGTTTTCACCATTTGGTTTTCACCAAATCTTACGACTGTGTCACTACATAACACAGTTCTCATAAAGACTCACATGTTATCTGAGTCTTACAAGAATCCTGTGAGATGATGCCAGACTCCACCGTCGCTACTGGGCAGAGGAGAAAACTTAATCTGAGGGATGTTGATTAAGGATGTAAAGTAACATCTCCAAAGTCACCCTGTCAGCAGCAGAACTAGTTTTAAGCATCAGGCTTTTCTGAGGTTTTTGTGCCAGTTCCAGAATTTTTTCTGCGATGCAACAGTGTAACTTTTTTTTTCTTTTTAAGATTTATGTATTTAGGGATGCCTGGGTGACTCAGTCAGTTAGGTGTCTGCCTTTGGCTCAGGTTATGATCCCAGGGTCTTGGGATCAAGTCCCATGTTGGGAATCCCTGCTCAGTGGGGGGTCTGCTTCTCTCTCTCCCTCTGCCGCTCCCCCTGCTCATGCATGTGCTCTCTCTGACAAATAAGTAAATAAAATCTTAAAAAAAAAAAAAAGATTTATGTATTTATCTCGGGGGAGAGAGAGTCTTAAGCAGACAATGTGCTGGAGTGAGGAGCCTGACTCGGGGCTCTGTCTTACAACCCTGAGCTGAGCTTAGACCCCAGATCATAACCTGAGCTGAAACCAAGAGTTGATTTGCTTAACCGAGTGTCACCCAGGTGCCCCACAACACTGTAACTTCTAAAAAAATCAGGTGGGCAGGGATAAAGAAGTGAGGATTTCAAACTCAAAAAGGAATTAAAATCTATGGAAAGTTTTTTTTTTTTTTAAAGATTTTATTTATTTATTTGAGAGAGAGTGAGAGAGAGCACGAGAGGGGAGAAAGTCAGAGGGAGAAGCAGACTCTCCAAGGAGCAGGGAGCCCGATGTAGGACTCGATCCCAGGACACAGGGATCATGACCTGAGCTGAAGGCAGTAGCTTAACCAACTGAGCCACCCAGGTGACCCTATGGAAAGTTTTCTATGACTTTTTAAAGCTCAGAATTTCACAAGAGCAGTTGGGAATTTGCCATAGGCTCGAACTACATGCCCTCTGTTCTGTTTTAAAGGAGCCTGGATACAAACAGACACATGTGTGGTGTTGGCACATAAATATCTTATGAAACTTATAATACACGCAATGAAGAAACACAAGAGATTTGCTGTATTCTGGGGGCCAGGAAGTGTGTGCCATTAAGTGAGTCCTTAATGAAGGACAAACCACAATGTTCTTTATAATAGGCTGTCCAGTTAGTCCTTATCAGAGCCTTTTTCAAATTCACATTTGTCTTCTTTTGTTAAATATGTTCATTATAAAACAATAGTAGAAATGGTCGTTTGGTATCTTCATAAGAAGAAAATAGAAATAGTTGCATATTAAAGATATTTGATCAAAAGAAATGATTTCTTCTTAGGTGTTAACAAGAGTTTTGATAAGGATTATTTCAATCCGGTATTAAACCAAAAGGTCAATTTATGTGTGAACAAGTGAATCCTCTGCTTCAGGGTTTCTCAAACTTCCCTGTGCACAGGAATCCCCTCCAGGTGTTGTTAAAGGGAGGACTGAATGAGAAGGTCTGGGGTGGAGCCTGAATTCTGCATTTTAAGATACTCCTAAACGATGCCGAACGGTGGTTCTGGGACGTCGCATGAATAGACTTGGGAGGATTCATTGGAATGCCCTGCGAATGAACTTCCTTGGAATTACTCAAGATCAGGGGACTTTGATTAGCAATGTTTTGTGGACGTGGTTGATGCTTTCTCAAGTACTCCACTAGCTAATAATTTACCTATCAATGTATCTATTCTATTAGAAGGTCTGTGAAAGAATAGAAAGTGCTGTGAAGTGTGTAAACCTGGCAATTCACAGATCTGTACCCCTGGGGCTAATAATACACTATATGTTAATAAAAAAAATTTTTTTCTAAATAAAAAAAAATTTCAATTAAAAAAAGAAAAAAGAAAAAGAAAAAAAGAAAGTACCTTACAATAGCTTACAAAATAAGATTGCTAATTTTCTAGCTCTGGGTTTACTTTTCATTTTCCCCTCTTAATTAGGGAAGTTGTACAGACAAGTTCAGATAATGCCTTGGTTTTTTCCTTTAGTGGGTGAAGGCAGCTCAGACATTCTACTTCATTATCTTGGACACGGAGCCTCAGATCAGGTATTTTACAGCCTGGGAAAGTGAGGCACTTGAGATTTGTTGTGGGATTAAAGTAGGGTTGCACATTTAGCAAAAACAAAAAGAGAAAAGAAAAATAAAACCAAAAAAAGACACACTCAGTTAAGGTCGAACGTTAGATAAAAGATCCATTTTTTTTTTTTTTTTTTTTTTTTTAGTATGGGTGTACCCCCATGTAATACATATATGTAATATATACTTATATTTAAAAAAAAAACATTGTTGATCTAAAATCCAGATTTAATTGGGCATCCTGCATTTCACCTCCCAACCCGAGGTAAATGCACACCCCTCCAGAGCCTAACCAACACTTAAAGGGCTGAGAGGACAGATGCTGGCAGGTGGCTTAAACACTCCAACTGCACTTTCTGGAATTGCCAATAACATATACAGCACGTGGTTATTCCTGTTGTTGATATGTGGAAACTCCTTTTAGAAAATTTGTGTCTAGAAGACTACAGTTAAAAAAAAAAAAATTATGGTCGAAGGTAAGCTGGAAGTGAAACTAACAAAAATCTGTCAAGGGTTTGGGGAAAGGACTAGGGGAAGCAAAGCAGAAAGTTCTCCCATCTAGCTCCCTCTCTTTCTTCTCCTCTTTCCAAGACTGGAGAAGATCAGAGAGAAAATGGAGATAGTGGTTTCCTGGGTAGAATCAAGAAAGGTGCTTCTTACTAGATCCAATTCTGACAAGCTGATCGGATTAAAGATCATCTTTGAAAGCAGGGAAGATGGGGTACCTGGGTGGCTCAGTGGGTTAAGCCTCTGCCTTCAGCTCAGGTCATGATCTCAGGGTCCTGGGATCGAGTCCTGCATCTGGCTCTCTGCTCAGCGGGGAGCCTGCTTCCTCCTCTCTCTCTCTGCCTGTCTCTCTGCCTGCTTGTGATCTCTCTCTGTCAAATAAATAAGTAAAATATTAAAAAAAAAAAAGAAAGCAGGAAGAAAAGTGTAAGTGGCGGTTGCAGGCACGCTCTCACCTCTTGCTTATCAGTTGTTGAAAACTGCCTCTGCTTAAATAGGTAACCTGGTGCTCTGGTTTTACTTTGGTATGACGTCAAATAAAAAGCTTCAGATACTTTAGCAAAACTAAAAAAAAAAAATGCCTCATTTTCCACCCGCCTTTTTTGGCTTATTTTCTTTTCTCTTACTAACTCCAAATAATAAGAGTTATTCTTGCCATGTTGTTTATAATTAATTCTAACTTAATACCAAGGCTTAACTGTCAGCAAAATGCTTGAGTATTCTGCCCCTGTTTAAGCAATTAAAAATTATGAATTTCTTCCTCTGGTTAAAAAATATAGTAAAATCTAATTAGTTTCAGAACATTCTTAATTTTGGAACTACTGTTTTTAAGAAAATTGGACAGCCACATGCAGAAAAATGAAACTGGACCATTTCCTTATACCACACGCGAAAATAGACTCAAAATGGATAAAGGAGCTCAAGTTTTAATTTTAATTGCAGTTGATTATGGGACGCCTGGGTGGCTCAGTCAGTTGAGCATCTGACTCTTGATTTCTGCTCAGGTCATGATCTCAAGGTCATGACATTGAACCCCATGTGAGGCTCACCCCTGGGCATGGAACCTGCTTAGGATTCTATCTCCCTCTCCTCCTGCCCCTTTTCCACCCCAAGCCCTCCCTCACATGCTTGCTCTGTCTTCCTCTAAATAAATAAATTAATTAATTAACATTCCAGTTAGTTAACATACAGCATTATAATAGTTTCAGGCATACAATATAGTGACTCAACACTTCCATACATTACCCCGTGCTCATCGCAACAAGTGCTCACCTTAATCCCCACCACATATTTAATCCATTGCTCTACCCACCTGCCCTCTAGTAACCATCAGATGATTCTCTATAATTAAGAGCCTGTTTCTTGGTTTGTCCCTCTCTCTCTCTTACTTTTTTTTCCCCTTTGCTTGTTCTGTTTCTTAAATTCCACATATGAGTGAAGTCATACAGTATTTGTCTTTCTCTGACTTATTTCACTTAGCATAATACCCTCTAGTTCCATCCACGTCATTGCAAATGACAAGATTTCATTCTTTTTCACAACTAACTAGTATTTCTGTGTGTGTGCGTGTGTGTGTGTGTGTGTGTACCACATCTTCTTTATCCATTCATCAGTCAAAGGACACTCTTAATTATTGTAAATATTGCTGCTATAAACATAGGGGTGCACATATCCCTTTGAATTAGTGTTCCTATACTCTTGAGGTAAATACTCAGCAGTATGGGGGCACCTCAGTGCCTCACTGGGTTAAGCCTCTGCTTTCAGCTCAGGTCATGGTCTCAGGGTCCTGGGATCGAGCCCTGCATTGGCTCTCTGCTCAGCAGGGAGCCCGCTCCCTCCTCTCTCTGCCTGCCTTTCTGCCTACTTGTGATCTCTGTCTGTCAAATAAATAAAATCTTTAAAAAAGAAATAAAGTACTCAACAGTGTGACTGCTGGATCATAAAGCAGTTCTATTTTTAACTTTTGAGGACCCTCTGTACTGTTTAATTTTGGAACTACTTTGAAGAGAGCTACGCATTATATATATACATATATATGCACAAGCTATATTAAACAAAATGTAGTTAATAAAATATGAAATCTAAATTATGATAAAGGAGGAAAGTTCCTTTTCACTTGAACTGGTTCTACAATCTGTCTTCAGCGGTCTCCCTTCATCCTTCTTCCCCAGTTAACTCCGTCGGGAGCAAGAGGAGCTTAAGTCACTTTGGGAGTTAGAAATCTACATGCCATTGCTACCAACGGTCCCAGGATGGGGTTAATACACTTTTCATCTTTTTGTTTGTTTGTTTGTTTTGTTTTTAGAAACTATTTAGCTGATCTCAGGTATCTCAAACTTTACATTGTTTATAATGCATTGTTTGATCTAGTGAAAAAGGGACCCAACCACCATTTTTGGCTTCTCAATTGTAGCTATACTGATTTTGGAAGGGATGAAGAGGGCCAGTTATACATAACCTTTAAAATTGCTCTGTTAATCTAAGAAACTCATTTGCAGTCAGTGGCATTAACAAGTCATCAAAAAGAGGAAGTTTCTCTTAACTGAAGGAAATCTTATGAGGCAACTCTTAAAATAAGAAAGTAAGACAAGTTCCTATCAATGTAGTTATTGTTCTTTCAAATATTCTTTCTAGAATCTTAATAGTAATCTGTCCAGTCTCGGGCAGAAGGCAAATAATTTGAATTTCTGGATCATAATCTGATCTGTTTTTGAATTTGGAAATTTTAGAAGAAATTGACCATGGCGTATTGCCAGCCTCTAGTGATGTAAGTGACTATATGAAAATATGCTTATTATTTAATGAGCACTCTCTTTGTAAGTAGCAACTGATCTTAAATGCATACTGTAGAAGAGTAGTGCTATTTTCAAAACAGCAAGTTTTCACATCATGTTTCAAATGTATAAAGGGACAGTCAATGAAAAGTCTCAAAGCTGGGGCACCTGGGTGGCTTGGTTGATTAAGCAGCTGCCTTTGGCTCAGGTCATGGTCCCAGGGTTGTAGAATGGAGCCCCCTCCCTTGGGCTCCCTGCTCAGCAGGTAGTCTGCTTCTCCATCTCCCTCTGATGACCCTTCTGCCTGCTTATGCTCTTGCCCTGCCTCTCTCAAATAAATAAATAATCTTCAAAAAAAATCTCGAATCTGAAAAAAACTTCAAATTATGTCTTCATATACTAAATCAAATAAGAAAAAAATAACTCACACAGGTTAGGAAGGAGAAAAAGGAAGTTCCTACTGCTAAAAAGTTAAGGCAAGTCTCACTCTGGGCTTGCTGGCAAGGCTGTGTTTTCCCATTTTCTGGAGCACTGGAAACAGTGACATAGCTCGAAGGAAGTTAGCATGGCTCTGTTTGGGCCTGCTAAGGTTCAGAAGTTCTGCAGTTTATTGTATCACAAAAAATTCATGTATTATTTAGAAATGTACTGCTTTTGCAAAGTACATACACACCAAAGGGAAATATGAAACTAAACTATCTTGAGTGATTAGTTTACCTATGTTTGGAAACAAATTGTTTTCCCTTTTCTAAAGGGAAAAAAAACCTGAAAAAAAGATGAACAAATTTTCACTTTGTAGAGAATGCTTTGTGATGGAATGTGAGGTGAGGGAGAACCCAAAGCAGAGACTGCAGGACTATTTAGTAAGGATGCTGTATAGGGTGTTTATGTTTCGTCGGATAGTGTGAGGAACCTGTAAAGACCCTTAAAACCAGAGAGTTTATGCTTCTATGCACTGGGCAAAGATTCAGAAACTTCCTACTTTGGTTATGTGGATAAGAATCTTGGGGCACCTGGGTGGCTCAGTGGGTTAAACCTCTGCCTTCAGCTCAGGTCATGATCTCAGGGTTGTGGGATCGAGTCCCGAATTGGGCTCTCTGCTTGGCAGGGAGCCTGCTTCTTCCTCTCTGCCTCTCTGCCTACTTGTGATCTCTCTCTGCCAAATAAATAAATAAATTCTTTAAAAAAAATTAAAAGAAACTAATGATGGCTTGGATTTTTGGGCGTTGGCCTAGTCCTAAGGTTGATTTCTCTGTGAGAACATGTGAGAGCATGATGTATGTAAATCATTTCTCCTACTTTGAGGAGGGAGCAGAGAATTAGACCTGAACTTGTCTAGCCAAAGCCTCCAAGCAAGATTATATCCAACACTATTCAAGAAAAAGCTGCATGACATGATAGGCACCAGACAAGGAGTCAGCACCCCAGGTTTCTCGCCACCTTGGAGCATCATTTAATTTTGGGATTTGTACTTTTGGGCACATGGGTAGTCTATCTACCCAGTTCTGTTTAGGCTCTGATGTGTTAATAAGACCAAAGGGGTGGGGGTGCCTGGGTGGTGCAGTCCTTTAAGCTTCCGTCTCTTGGTTTCAGCTCAGGTCATGAGATCAGGGTCATGAGATCAAGATGGAGTTTCACCTTGAGGTCTGCACTCAGTACAGAGTCTCAGATTCTCTCTCTGCCCCTCCTACTCCAGCTGTCTTTCTCTCTCTCTCAAATAAATAAATAAATAAATCTTTAAAAAAAAAAAAAGACCAAAGGGCTGAATAAATTTAAGGTAAAAAAAAAAAAAAAAAGACAAAAACAAAACACTGGATGATTCTCATTTGTTCTCAAATGAGAGTTTCTAGGCAAGGGAAGCAAGAGCAAAAATGAACTATTGGGGGGCGCCTGGGTGGCTCAGTGGGTTAAGCCGCTGCCTTCGACTCAGGTCATGATCTCAGGGTCCTGGGATCGAGTCCCACATCGGGCTCTCTGCTAAGCAGGGAGCCTGCTTCCTCCTCTCTCTCTGCCTGCCTCTCTGCCTACTTGTGATCTCTCTCTGTCAAATAAATAAATAAAAACCTTTAAAAAAAAATGAACTATTGGGACTTCATCAAGACAAAAAGCTTTTGCACAGCAAAGGAAACAGTCAACAACACCAAAAGACAACTGACAGAATGAGAGAAGATATTTGCAAATGACATATCAGATAAAGAACTAGTATCCAAAATCTATCAAACTCAACACCCAAAGAACAAATAATCCAATCAAGAAATGGGCAGAGGACACGAACACACATTTCTGTAAAGAAGACATCCAAATGGTCAACAGACACATGAAAAAGTGTTCAACATCACTTGGCTTCATTGACATAAAAATCAAAACCACAGTCAGATACCACCTCACACCAGTCAGAATGGCTAAAATCAACCAGTTAGGAAACGACAGGTGTTGGTGAGGATGCAGAGAAAGGGAAACCCTCCTACCCTGCTAGTAGGAATGCAAATGCTCAAAAAGTTGAAAATAGAGCTACCCAATGACCCAGGAATTGCACTATTGGGTATTTACCCTAAAGATTCAAATGTAGTGATCTGAAGGAGCACATGAACCCCAATGTTCATAGCAACAATGTCTACAATAGCCAAATGATGGAAAGAGCCTAGATGTCCATCAACAGATAAAAGGATAAAGAAGATGTGATATATATATATATATATATATATATATATATATATATATAAAATGAAATACTATGCAGCCATCAAAAAGAGAAATCTTGCCATTTGCAACAATGTGGATGGTACTAGGTGGTTTTATGCTAAGCAAAATAAGTCAGTCAGAGAAAGACAATTATCATATGCCCTCACTGATATGAGGAATTTGAAAAACAAGACAGAGGATCATAAGGGAAGGGAGGGAAAAATTAAGAGAGGGACACAAACCGTAAGAGACTCTTAATCTTAGGAAACAAACCGAAGGTTGCTGGAGTGGAAGGGGTGGGAGGGATGGGGTGACTGGGGGATGGACAAGGGGGAGGGCATATGCTATGCTGAGTGCTGTGAATTGTGTAAGACTGATGAGTCACAGACCTGTACTCCTGAAACAAATAATACATTATATGTTAATTAAAAAAAAAAAGCTTGAGAGTTTCTAAAATCGAGATGACACACATTCTTTCTACCTCACTCCTCTTGATCTACTTATAAGTACTAGAGAACTAGGTTTATACCATCCTCTCATGAACAGTTCCTGATTAATCTGGATTAGACCCAGTCTTCTCGACCACATTTCAGCCTTCAATAAATTATACCTCCCAAAAAAAGGATGGGAATTTCAGAAGTACATTCCCAGTGCTTCTTCTAAGCTACACAGAAATGAGAATGGGTTCATTGACATCATGTTGGCCTTTGGAAATTCTTATTAACATTTATTTTTGGTAGTATCTGTCAAAGAACACAACAAGCTTCTCATTTTTAAATATGCTGGCTATTTAAATAGACTTGTGCCATTTTTAATGAAGGCCAATGACAATAAAAGCTGTTTAACTATTAATGTGTTGTTTGTCCAGTACTCTGAAATAACACTCCTAGCTTCATGAATTCCTTTAGGCATCCACATAGCTGGATAGTCCTGTTTTTTTTTTCCCCCCATAATATTTGGCAGAGAGCAACTTGTGAAGTGAATCTTCATCCCATGAGAGTGTAGTTATGTATAACAATTACTACTTAGTGCTCGCTTCGGCAGCACATATACTAACAATTACTACTTAAATTGTTTTTAACTAAATTATTTCATGCTAAAAACAATGCTAAATTGTTTTATGTAAAACTACAAATAAACAATGAGCTACCCTTTTATGGCACTTAAGAAATGAAAGAGACCTTTGGCTCCTCCATATCCAGAATGTCTGTCTTGGAAAATAACAAAACTGAATGTACTCGGGATGCTTTGCTTACAAATGTTCTCCCCGCCTTTTGATAATGCTCAGTGTAAACAAGTAGCATCCACACCATGAAAGGTCTTGTGCTCTGTGCTATGGGAGCTACAGACGCAAAAGCCAGGAGGAGAGAATTCTGAGCAGGGTACCTGGGGCAATGAGAAATTCGAGCAAAGTTCTATAGCTGACAACACTGAAGCCTTGAGGTGTGTCAGGTACTGCTGGTTCCCCTTAAAGAAACAGAATGGGAAAGGAAGCAGTCAGGCAGTGATAGAGCGAGTCATGGTGATATAAAGAATAATGAAGAGCTTATAAAGAAATTTTAAAAATTTAATTAAAAAATATTTAAAAATAAAGAAGAGAGGGGAGGTAGAAAAATTGAAGTTAATAGTAATAAAAATAAGAAAAATAAGTTTATTTAATAATCCGTGGGCATTTTAAAACAGGGTATCTTTATTAGGGTCACATATGCCTTAGGAGATTTTTTTTTTTAAACAAGAAATGGTGGGTTAGTTAGTAGCAAACAAAATTTCTTGCAAAATGTTAGGGATAACCATTTCCATTTAAAAAGAGCCTTTAATCGACCACTGAGTGTGTCATCAAATAGTATTTGACTTTTCTGTATTCAAAATTTATGTGCTACAATTTCATCCTCTCTATTTCACGTAATTGAAATAACCCACATCAGTCAGTCAGCAGCACTCTCCAGCTGGTTTTTTCTTTCTTTCTTTTTTTTTTTTAATGCCTCCCACCAAGGAAATTGCAAGACGTCTAGTTGGCTCTGTGCTTCCCCTTCTAACAGGAGAAAGCACTAGAATAGGGTGCTGGAAAAGGGATCGGCTTCTACAAGCAAGCATATCCTGATCAGATATTCAAATATGCTTTCAAAGGAGTGGAGCAGTGCGCGTCAATAAGCTACTGGATGTAATTACTTCCTATTCCCGGGGCTCCGCCTTGGAGTGCAGCCTGCTGACTCACCAGGCTGCTCCTCCCAGTTAGTTTCTGCTGGGTTTCCCCACTGCCTGTGCACGTGAGTCATCATGGGAATGAAAGTTTCTACCCGTCTCCTTAACAACCGTGAAGAAACCGTGCACGACAGTGAACTTCGATCTTTCCAATAAGAACCGGACCTAAGGCAAGAGAGGGTGAAAGATGATGTGGCAGGTGTCACCGCTGGCCAAGCTGCCAGACGACAGTCCCCGCCCTAGGGCGTTCGTCAGCAACACTCCAGTTTCAGCGTCTTTTCCTCCACCCGCCCAAGTAGTTAAACTGGCATCTTGTCTAGCATCGCTTGCAGCTGCTGGCCACTGAACTGTGTGTGTGTGTGTGTGTGTGTGTGTGTGTGTGTGTCTGACTTTGCTGCACAATGAATTACCTGCAGATTAATAAAACAAATAACAAACCGGATGCTTGGCTCTCATCTCCAAACAGTTAGATTCAAATGAGTTGGGATAACATGTGGACATCAGGATTTTTCCAAAGTTCCCCAGGTAATTCTAATAGGCAGCAAAGTTTGGGAACCTGTGCACTGGAGAAGCTTCCCTCTCCCCGTGCAAGTGAAGCCTGCCAGTTAAGCTTAACTAATGACTAGGTGGTGGCCTCCCAACCCGCCTTGGAGATCTACTGACACATGGCCCCTGATAACTTAGTTTGGCAGCCACAAAGAAAGCTAGCGAAGCAAAGCAAGAGGGCATTTTTAGAAGTGACACTGTCTAGACAAGAATCATTTCCCCTCTTAGTAAAAACTTAGCTAAATTTAGGGCTCAAGAGAAGCATCTTAAATGTTTCTATTCTTTCTGTTACCTTTTGATCTCTGTTCTGTTTCATTCCACAGTCTGGTTCGGCAAAGCTGCAAGCCTCGGGTCCTCTCAGATCAGAAGCAGGTGCTGCGTCAAAGGACAGTCAAGACGGGACTGCACGCTTCACCTCTGCTGGGACCGAACCTCCGCCTCGCAGCGCGGCCCCAGGGTAGATACTATGCTAATCAAGAAAGTTCTTCCGTCTCCTCGCGGGAGGGCGGGTGCAGGTTTGAATACTTAACCCTTGATTTTACGGGACTGCATTATAGTGCGTTTAGTGACCTCCTCTTGCTTAGCGGGTCTGGACTATGTCCCACGATTTTGGAAGAGAGGACGTGATCAAGTGATGGAGAAAACCCGCAGGGAGGGGACAGCAGTGTTGGCCGGTGTCGAGGTGAAGGGACGGCTAATGTTCGGAATATTAATTACTCCACGCGCTACTGACCCGGCGAAGACTAGCAGAAGGGGACTGGGGGTTAAGACAAAGGCTCCTCCTGATCAAATGGCTGCAGCGCCCCTTCCCCCGAGGTTATAGCTCTGCCTTCTGTGCTGGGCGGCACTTGGCACAGGACTTGCAAAGTGACTCAGGGGTGACCAAATTCACCAGCCCTTTCGTGATTTGAAAGTCTGCATGACGGAGCGCTCCAGATTCAGAGGGGTAAGGTCTTACTGTGCCCACCCCGCCCTCCAGCCCTTTGTGGGATTTCTGGGCTTTGGCGCAGCCCTTCTAAGGGTGGACTGAAGACTTTCCTACGGAAGCAGAGTGGGGAGTCGCTGAGTAGCCCTCGCCCTGCGCCCAGGGAGCTCTCTGCAGAAGAACCTCCCCGGTTCAGAATCGCAACCAGCTCTCTTTTCCCCAGACCCGGCTCCCAAGTCTTGGGCATCAGGAGCACCAGCGGGAGCTGGAGTTGGAATGGGGGGCAGTAGGGTTCATCTCCACCGGAGCGCAAGCACTTAGGGCGGCGGCAGGGCCGTGGGTCCAGGGTTTGATACCCTGCCCGCCAGCGCGCTGCACTTCCTGGACTGCCTGAAGCGCGCGGCCCCTGCCAGCGCCCTCAGTTCTCAGTCCCAGCGCCCCAACTCCGGCGCCTCCAGGTCTGCGCGCGTCGGGCGCGCACCCCCAAGCCCCTCTGCGCCAGCGCCAAGTGTCCGGGTCCTGGAGAGCCCCGGCCCTCAACCCCGAGCTAGTCCACTTTGCTTCTGCCAGCGTGGCAGTCCGACTCCCTCCCCTCTCCTCCAGGGCACAGTGCGCGGCGCTGGGGCAACAGAGAGGTGCAGCCCGCGGGAACGCGGCGGGTTCACACCCCGGAGCCGCGGCGCCCACCCCTGCACAACTTCTTGCCGGGCACGAAGACCCGGGGTCCCGGCCGCTCCGCGACCCGCACACTGCAGCCCCCAGTCCTGCACACTGCAGCCCCCCGGCTGCGGGAGGAGACGCGGCCTGTGCTCGGCCAGGGAGGGACTGCGCCAGGGCAGGAGGTGTCGGGGTGCGCCAGGGCGGTACCGCTTTAAATGCACTTGACTCACCTGCTCCTGGGCTGTCGCCTCCTTCCTCTACTGACAGCTGGGGGCTTTGTTTTCTCCACCCACCCGGCCGGCTGCGCTCCGCCCCCACTGCCACACGTGACTCGCCGTCTGCCACCGCCGAGGCTCCGCTAGTCCACCCTGGAGAGCCGGGGCCAGCGCCACCCTTTCCCCAGGGAGCGGAGGGCAGGTGGAGACCCCAGCTAAGGACACGTCCGCGCTGGTCCGAGGTGACCTGTCGGCGGGTCGGTCGGAAGGTGGCACACGGGTTAGGGCCCTTGGAAGCCAGAGTGAGTTGGTGACATGGAATAAAGTGCCAGCCAAAAGGAGAGGGCTGTTGGCCCCACCCAAGATAGAGGAGGCCCGCGGCGGGAGAATAGGGGTCTTGAAAAGGCGACGCCTGAGTTAAGTACCTGTAACTGGAGTCTTGCTCACCGACCTGCGTGCTTCCTCCTTTTAGACCAAATGTTCCTACTTATACCTGGGGAAAAACTGATAGATAATAAGGGGCAAACTGATTTTGTCATGAACATTATTGATCAAACCAGGCAAGTCTAAACCGAATAATATGGTTAATATAATGCAATCAGAGCAAGTTTTATTGAGGTCTCAAATCTGCTTTTTTGGTGCTGTTGATATTTGGATTCTATTTGGAAAAGGAATGGAGGCTGGAGAAGCGAAGTCCAGATTATTGATGTGGGCGCTGGTCCATTTGGAACAGTACCTATTTTTAATGAAATGAATTGAGAAAATGTTCTGGCTTCAAGACCCATCTCAGTATCTGCTGCTTTTGGAAGTGTTCCCGACCCTTGCTGATCTCCAGTGTTTGAAACCGAAAGAACCTGTTGTCTGAATCCTTCCTTTTGCTCCTGGAGAAAGCAAACATTATCTCCTCCCCCCAACCACCCACCCCTCATTCCCACCCAGCTGCAATTCAGGGGAAAGATTACTTCTATCTCCAGGAGCATCCTTTAAAGTCAAGTCTGCATAGCGAAGTGACTTAGCACAGTGCTTCCCAAACTTTCATGTGCAGAGGGATCACCTGGGGGCCTTGTTTAAACCAAATTCTGATTGAGCAAGTCTGGAATGTGGACTGATTTTCTTCATTTCTGGCAAACTCCCAGGTCATGTTAGTGCTGCTGGTTTGAGGATCACACTTTGAAGCAGCAAGGCTTAGAAGACCCACTCTGGCACTGGCCAGCCTATTTTGAGTCTTAATGTGTCACTTAATAACTCTGTGACCTTGGGCAAGTTTCTTAACATTTAAGCTCCCCAGGCTGTAACATTGAAATACTACTAACCTCCACCTCATAGAGTTGTCTTGAAGATTAAACGGGAAGACCTATAAAAAGCACCTTATGTCTGGCACACACACCTAGGGTTCAGAAAATGTTAGCTAATGAACTCTTGGGGTCTTCCTGGCAGGAGCAAAGCTGCACAAAGCCAAACATTCAGGGAGAACAGGATGTGGAATGGGGGCTGAGGCAGCTGGCACTAAAATGACGACTAAACCCCTTAGTGCCCAGCACTGGCCAGATGTATAGAACAATTCTGTTGAATAAATGACAAAACTATAATGTGGAGCGAATCAAACATGTTTAAAAGTTCTGTTTCTTCTGCAAAACTTTAAATCCTGATAAATTAGTTCTGGGACATTGAATTAAAAAATCATTTGCTTTTTATTACAGATAATGTCCAGCTGCCTGTCACATGGGTAATCTATTTTAATATCTGAGGGAGTAAATGGATTGTTAAGGAGTAGTACATTTTTTATCCTCATTAAAAACCTTGAAATTTAAATTTAAATGAATTTATTAATGAAGATATGGTATTCTTAGCTCTCAGAATGAATGGGTGTTGTCATCATCGTTCTCCTACCTCCCTTCCTTGCTTCTTCTCTCTCTAGCCCTAAATAGGAGTGCTTCCTAAGATTTGGGTTTTTTTGTTGTTTGTTTATTATTATTATTATTATTATTATTATTTTGCTTTTCATTTTTCTCACTTTCTTGCCATTTCTTTTGGAAATTTTATTCATGTTTTATGTTCAGCTTTCAAGTGCATGGAGATTACTGCTGAATATATACCCACATTTTTCACCTGTTTCCAAGCCCCATTTCTGCATTACCAATTACTTACTAGGCATTTCCAACTGAATTTCCCACTCGCCTAGAAGTTTCAGTGTGTTCTAAATTAAACTGATACCTTCTTGGTAATAAATCAAGATGGCAATTTGCACTGGGAAGCCCTCCGTGCTAATTCAGGGACCTGGCAAGGGTGTGGAACACCCAGCGTAATCATCCCAGTACCTTCCCATTGATCCCAGCTCTTTCTCTGAGACTTTGCCTTGGACATTGACTGAGGCTGATTCGTGTATAAACACAACTTACTGGCAAAACAGCCTCATAAATGGCTCTGGGCTGCTGCATACGTGGTGATCCATGTAAACTGAGTTGGTGAGAAACCGCATCAGTCAGGGTAGGCTAGATTACTTTGCTGTAACAAACACCACCAAAATATCAGTGGCTTACCACAATAGAAGTTAATTTCCTACTTATGCCAAATCTCCAGGCAGCTCTCAGGGTGACTCAACATTCTAGTTTGCTTCATTCTTGTGGCCTCTCCTTCAGCACCATGGCAGGGGAAGAGAGAGTATGGAAAACTGCACCAAACCTTAAATGTTTTTACCCAGAAGAGAGGTCACTTCTCATATGACACTGGTCAAAGGAAGCCACATGGTCTTCACCTAATTTTAAGGAGATATTTACTCAGAAATAGATGGAGAAGTAGAAACCTTGGAGGGCTGGAGTAGGTCTACCATAGGGATCCACTTAATATGGAGGGATTGGGGATAAAATTACACTAATAACAGTGTAGTTATCATAGGATGAGGGTAGACTACCAGTTCAAGGAAGGTACACAGTTGTGTGTGGAGTACTCGGAGAAGCATTATTGTTTTTTTTATTATTATATAGTATAATAATGTAGGGAGACACTTAAAAGTGAAAAATTCTGTGTCTCTGCCTGTCAGGGTCACTTTTTGATTTAGCCAAGGTCGGTCTACTTCAGGCACTAATCATTCAGAGTCTTCTGTGACCCAGGGGCCAGGATATATCTTCCATCTCGATTATACCATGGGTGACACACAGACCGTTAAATAAGTAAGGTTACATCAACACAAGCACTTTTGTTAATTTTGCTGACATTGAGGGTCACCCTCTGCTTGAGGATTGAATATGTGTGCATGAAGAATGGAATATTTCCCCCATGTTTCTCTTATGATTGCCTGAATTATGCCTTTGATGTCTTCCAAGTAATGGTGAGATGTAGTCTTGTGGGTAAAAAATCACTCCATTAAAAAAAAAAATCCATAGGAAAAAATCACTCATAACAGATTGAGAAGAATAAAATCATGGTTTTCCATAAACTTTGGAGGTTCTTTCTCTAAAGAGCAGAGATTCTGTTAGCTAAGCTGGCTTCCTTCATCTCCCCACACTTCATATGCTTACAAGAAGCAAAGCCTTGATGAATGAATGCTATAAGCTCTAAAATGCTCTAGAGCTATGGATTATTCTAATATGTAGCTGGCACTGAGGAATGCTTTGGATCTCAACAATTCTATGTTGTTTGCCCAACTCTGTCAGTGACACCCCTTTTAAAACATTTGCCTCGGGGCCTCTGCCTTTGGCTCAGGTCATGATCCCAGGGTCCTGGAACTGAGCCCAGCATCAGGCTATCTGCTCAGCAGGGAGCCTGCTTCCTCCTCTCTCTCTGCCTGCCTCTCTGCCTACTTGTGATCTGTCAAATAAATAAATAAAATCTTTAGAAAACAAACAAACATTTGCCTCTCATGAGACTGTTCCCAAATAGTCTTACATAACATCAGCCTCTTCCCAAAGCTAATATTCTGAGAGCTTCATTCACATATTTCAAATACTGAGAACAAGGGATGGAAAAGGGGCAGAGCCTATCAGTTAATATTCTAAACTATTTGTTCGAATCCTTTTCATTTTATCTGGTTTATTTTTAGCTCTGAGTCCTTGCTGAGCTTTAATGTCTCTTTAATTAGAAATCATCACCTCAAAAGATAGACTAGAGTGAAGCACTTACAAATGTGTCAGTGAGACCATGGAAGACTGAGATGGAGGTGTTCATTACCAAGCTATGATAGCATTGATCAAGATGAGTAGTGAAAGTGGCACAGGATGATAGCTTCATAGGGATCACTGCCTCCTGATGACCCTAGAGTCTAGTTCCTGAGTAAATAAATGTCCAATCAAACAATGCCACCTTCAAAGCATCCTATGAACACCTATCAGTGAATATTCACCAGTTAGCTAAAAAGTATTGTTCTATAGAAGAAGTTAAGGAGAGAGCTTAAATGACTCATCCAAGTCCCAATTTCTAGTTATGTACATTTGCAAAAACTGTGTCTCCACAAAACGTAAAATGCCAAAGGGGAAAACGTGCTCATGATATATATTGGTCTATGCCTCACAGGTTATTTTAATTACACTGAAAGGAGCAAAGTGTTACCTTGACTGGTACAAAGCCACTGGGTGAGAGACTTGTCTATGATTTCATATGACATTGAAAAATCCCCTCACATACAATGCAATAAGTCGGACAGGAATATTTATAAATGCTGTTTAGAACAGATGTAGACCAGCTGTAGAAGAGTCAACTCGTTCCATCATCGTTTTATTTTTAAGACAGTACATTTTAAAGGCAGCAGAGACAACTAATTTGTTGATTAGTAACCATCTCTTAAAAAGGTGGCGTTATCTTCAAACTTTTACCTGTTCAGTCTCAGTGCCTAAGAAATGAAATCTGGGGATACCTGGGTGGCTCAGTCAGTTAAGTCACTGCCTTCGGCTCGGGTCATGATCCCAGGGTCCTGGGATCAAGTCCCGCAAGGGGCTCCTTGCTCGACAGGGAGCCTGCTTCTCTTTCCACTTCTTCCTGCTATTCTGCCTGCTTGTGTGCTTGCTCTCTCTCTCTGATAAATAAATAAATAAATAAAAGAAATGAAATCTGTTTGAGTTCTCGGTTGCAGCACCATGAAGCCCAAATGCTTTCTAGAGACCAGTGGGATCACCACCAACTCACGTTGGGACCTGCTGGGATACAATGCAGCCGATTTTTCCTAAATTCCTAAATCATTAAACACTACCTTGCCAATTGCAATTTTTTTTTTTTTTTTTTTTTTTTGCCATATCCCTATATCCTGTCCACACTGGTCAACTAGTGTGGGAATAACAAGAAATTGATTCCTTAAGTTTCCTTAGACTCTTCTTTCTAATGGTCTTTGATTCTTTAGCAGAGATTTGCTCATCTCTGGCTTTTTTAATTTTAATGCTTCAACCTTTCTAAGTTATAATATTCAACAAACATTTTTGTGAGGCCTTCTACTGGGCAGTCATTCTGTTATGTGCTGTGTTTACCTAAATAGTCTTTGATCTCAAGGAACTTAGAGTATAGGAAATGATGGATGAGTGCATAGTGTGGCCCGAAGTCTATTAAAATGAATAAGATGCTAAGAGAACACTGGACAGTCAGGAAGAAAGTCAGAGAAGGGCTTTCATTCTTGCTGGGTCTTGAAGGATGAAGAAACATAAAGCAGGTGAGGGTGGTTTGTAGGGAGGCCGAGTATGTGGGCAGATATCCCAGAGAAGGAACGGGAAAACAAATACGATCAGAGATTCACACACGATGAGAAGTTTAATGTGGCTGAAGGATAGTGTGTGAGGACTGGAGAGGTCGGTGGGATAGACAAGGAAAGCCCTGGTGTGTCCAGCTGAGATGTTTGTATGTAAGACACTGGCCATTGGTCTCCAGGTGGGGTGAGAACTCTCTGAGGGTGTGTAAGATGATATGCTGGGGTGTGGGAAGGAAGGGCGAAAACCTGGATGTCTATCTGAAATATGAGAAAGGACTTAGTAGCATATGGATTGACACTTGGTGCTCTTGCTTGGTCCGCATTTCAGACAGACAGGGGACCTTAGCAGGTACAAGGAATTATGAGGGAAGAGCTGGGATCCACCATACTGAGGCGGGGGTGGTGTCCCTAACCTTCTTACTCATTCTTAAAGCAAACTGCAATTTATTAACAGTTCATGTGTGCTTGGTTAAGTGGATTTATGTATATTATCTAGGTGGACTAATCTAAGACTCAAAAAATGGATAAATGACTTCAAAAGATTAAAGATAACATGAGTGATACAGGCATTAGTGAATTTTCACAAAAGCCCTTGCAAAACTGGTAGACAGTTTTGAAAAATGAGTATCATCATTTCATAAGCTCATGCAATGATCTATTTCCCGTGTTTGTGTCTGGGGTTCTCCATGAGGTGCGCCTGCAGCGCTGACCGGCACCAAACCAAACATCAAAATCAACTGCACTCGGCACCAGGTTTCCAGCTGCAGGGCAATAAAACTTCCAAAAATTATGATCCATATTCAGCCACATTATTCTCACTAAAATTTTAGTGAGAACAAAAGATTTTACCTATCATTAATAAAATGGAATATCAAATATTTCATCCTTATCTCACCCTTTAAAATGTCAATTTTTATATTTTCTTTTTTAACTTAAATCTAATTTAAATTATTTTTAGAGAAAGAGAGAGAGAGTGTGTGTGCACGAGAAGGGGGAGGGGCAGAGTGACAGAGAGAGAGAATTCCAAGTGGGCTCCATGCCCAGTGCAGAGCCCCTATGTGGAGCCCAATCTCATGACCCTGAGATCATGACCTGAGCTGAAATCAAGAGCCAGATACTTAACCAATTATGCCACCCAGGCGCCCTTTAAGTTTTCTTTGGTGTACAATATAGTAATGCAGTAGTTGTATATGTATAGTCCTTACAAATGAATAGACATGTGTGAGATAAGAAATGTTGTATTTATAGGAGCACATAGGCAGACACAAGCCAAAAACGGTATTAGAGCAAAGGTATCGATGCTCAGGTTTATTGGCACGACAGTGGAATGGAGGATGTTCTGGAAGTTCTCTCAGAAGGCTAGGATCCCGATTCAGAGGAAAGCTCATGAGGACCTAGTGATGGAGAGGAGAGAGATCACCCAAGTCTGTGGTCTTCAGTAGGAAGGGCTTGGGGGAAGGGGAGGGTGGAGAGAGAGAGAGGGAGGGAGGGAAGAAGAGAGAGGGACCCTGAGCTTTTGTCACTTGCCATTCTTTTTTTTTTTTTTTAAGGTTTTATTTATTTGACAGACAGAGATCACAAGTAGGCAGAGAGGCAGGCAGAGAGTGAGAGAGAGGAGGAAGTAGGCTCCCCGCCGAGCAGAGAGCCCGATGTGGGGCTCGATCCCAGGACCCTGGGATCATGACCTGAGCCGAAGGTAGAGGCTTTAACCCACTGAGCCACCCAGGTGACCCGTCACTTGCCATTCTGAGTAGAAGGAGAGACTGTTACTTGAGATGAAGAAATGGGATATTGAACAAGATACAGAGTTCAGTTTAGGACACATTGAGTCAGACATGCCCAAGGGATTCCAGTGAGATGACTAGTGGGTGTTATAAATACAATTCTGAAACTCAGGAGAGCTTGGAGATACAGATTTTATAGTAGCTTTCTTTCTTAATCTGCAACCCTTCCCACAACAGCTAGTCTTCAAATACATCCCTTCATCTAAGACAAATTAACACAACAGCTTAACGTTTATAATTATTTATAATGATAATGATTAAGAATCATCTTACCATTGCATAACGGTAAGGCAAACTAAGCAGACAGTCTTAGGATTTTAATTGGACATTTAGGCTAGTTTTGCATTCTGCTGGACCTCTCTCAAAGGGTATTGTCCTTTGCTGGTTTTCTATGTGTACTATTTGGTCAGTTCTCAAATGTTATCTAGACTACAGTTTATTATAAGATAGTCCCTCTCTTGTACTACAGTCCATCTTTTCACACCAAAAACCTTGTTGTTCAAGCCAGACATCTTTTTTCTCTTATTGTACCATAGTAATTGGGAATTGGGAATGTTTTCTTTCTTTTCTCTTTCTTTCTTTCTCTCTCTCTCTTTCTTTCTTTTTTTCTTTTTTAAGAGGTAGGGAGGGGGCGCCTGGGTGGCTCAGTGGGTTAAGCCACTGCCTTCAGCTCGGGCCCTGATCTCAGGGTCCTGGGATCAAGTCCCACGTCGGGCTCTCTGCTCAGCAGGGAGCCTGCTTCCCTTCCTCTCTCTCTGCCTGCCTTTCTGCCTACTTGTGATCTCTCTCTGTCAAATAAATAAATAAAAATCTTAAAAAAAAAAAAAAAGGAGGTGGGGAGGGGCAGATGGAGAGGGAGAGAGAGATCCTGGGATTATGACCTGAGCTGAAATCAGTAATCTGACATTTAACAGGCTGAGCTACCCAGCCGCCCCTATTTGGGAATGTTTTCTCATTCTGTTGTACACATGTTCCTTCTTTAGGAATCACAAGCATTGTGAAACCATGGCCACCATCCTTTCTATGCTGTTTATTGCCAACTTGTCAAGGCATGTTCTTGCTAAGTTATGAGGATATCTTTAATACTATGCCATTTCCCCCAATTCCTTACCTAGCACTTACTAAGAATCTAGAGATAATTTGCCAGTTTAATTTTTGGGTTCCATGCAATTCTATTTCTAACTATTTATCTCATAAATAAGATTTCATAATTAAATAATACCAAATAGATATTTGTTTAAAATTTGAAATTTCTTATACTGTGGTTTTGTGGTAGTTCATTATTTAGTATCTCAAGCACTTAAGCCTCATCTCTTTTATTAAAGTAGAGTTAATTTTAGTGCAAAGACATGTCTTTCCCCACTAGCACGCAAACCCCATGAGGGCAAGAATTTTTGTCCATTTTATTTACTTTTCTATCTTTAGCATATAGAACTGTGTTTGGGACGTGATGGATGACAAAGAAGTTTTTTTGAATGATTAAATTAATATATAAGTAAGCTGAATAGACTCATAAATACCTTGATTTTAATCATCTTTCTTTCCATTTTTTGGAAAATCCAAATCTTCCTTACCATATTATATGATTTCTCTGTAATTTAGCAACTCCATGAATTTTATTAAAATTTCAGCTTAATGTAAGTTTATTATTAGATAGTGACTTTCATATATACAACAAATTTTAGTCTTTCAGTATCTAGGAGAAAAAAATCCTTTTACTCTTCTTTTAGCTTATAGGATTACCAGAGACTGCAAATATGTCTTATTGAGTCCCCCAGCCATATTTAGGTAGGAAGGTTTAAGTTTAGTTTTAAAAATATAAGCTAGCATTCATAAGAACAGTTGTTTCTAGAAGATGCCCCCCCCCAAAAGGAAAACCAAATAACTAAAAAGAAAATCTATAAAATATATTAAAATAACAGAAACTGAGGCCCAGAAATCAATTTCCTAAAGACAATAGCTATCTCTCCCAGGGAAGTGCTCAGCATATGGTACATTTCAAGGCATTGCTAAAATTGCATTTAACCACATCCACAAATTAATTCTTGCCATTACCATCACCGTTTCACAAAATGTATTTTCTCCCGTCTAAAGTCTGAGAAGAGTAATTGGGAAAAAATGCCACTTAACTGTCTCCGAGAATCCAGCTGCTGGGAGCTGTCATTGGCTCTGGGGACTCAGACCAGGCTCTCTGTCAGAGAGGATAATGGATGAGGAGAGAGATCTGCAGTGGGAGGAGAGTCAGGCCCCGGAACTCCCCAGTCAATTGTGCTTTGAGAAACACTAATGTGCTTTGCCATGCTACCATGTGTCTCTTTGTTCTCTAAAAACATCCATTCTGTTCACCACTCACGAGTGCACGTTTAGTTCTATCTCATAAATCGTAGTGGGAAGAGGTAGGCAGAGGGCAGAATGAGCTTTCCTTGAGATGCTGGACAAGCCCATTCATGATTCCTCTTCCTCCTTTCATTTTCTTTTCTATTTTCATTCTTTTGAGGAACTTTTAGGATTAAGCACATTTTGGACAAGTCAAAAACATTGCTATGCTAATTGCAAACAGATGCATGGTCTTCATAGTGATGATGACATAGAATCAGGGACCAGGAGCCCACATCACTGCCACAAAGACATTTACGGTGGGTAGAGATTTTTGTGGTTATCTCCAGAATCATGGCATTTTTTGATGCCAGGTCAGACTCATTCTGGCTAAAGGCTGAATTGGCAAAAAGCTCTTTATTCAGAATGAACTCTAGCCTGTACCAAGTGGAACAAAGTGCAACACTTTTTTTTTTTGATGTACAAAAAAACTGTACATATTTAACACATACAGCTTGATGAGTTTGGAAATACGTTGTACATCTGCTAAATGCAACACTTTTGATCCTGACTTCTAGAGACTCCCAGAGGCAGCACCTAGCTAGCTTTACATGCAGGAGAAAGTGCTGTGTATTTAAAGAATACAATGAAAACATCAAAAAGTCTATATATAGTCAAATAGCTAACATATTATATAACATATTGTAGCTCAGTTATGTGATGGATTATTTGCTAACTGCTAAAAAATGTTCAAATATTTAAGTGCATGGAAAAATGATACTTGATACATTAACGGACAGAAACAAGATTCAAAAGTTTTGAATCTTGTATACCCAGTATGATGTCATGTGAATAAAATGTTGCCATATGTTTCTATGCATAGGAAAGTAAATACATAAAGTTGGAGAAAATATTGTGGCAGAGAATTTCTAGTCTCTTTTATACTTTTCAGTTTGATCTATATCTATATAGATATATATAGAGAGAGACAGAAAGAGGGAGAGGGATTGTAAGGAATTGGCTTCCACAATTATGGGATGATTATGGAGGCTGCCAAGTCCAAAATCTAGACGGTGAGTCAACGGGCCAAAGACTCAGGTAAGAGCTGATGTTGCAGTCTTAGGGGCATTCCTTCTTCTCTGGGAAACCTCAGTCATTTCTCTTGAAGCCTTCAACTCACTGGATTAGGCCCACCCACATAATGGAGGGTTAGTCTACTTTAATCCCATCTAAAAAATACTCTCACAGCAACATCTAGACTAGTGTTTGGAAAAGCAACTAAGCATCGTAGCCTAGACAAATGGACACATCAAATTAACCATCACAGCTTTCAAGCAATTCCCACCCATCTTTCTTCCTAGCAACAGGCAGATTTTCTGGTTGGCTGCTGCATCTTTCCCCATGCAGTCCATGAGCTTTTCATGAACACTTTCAGTTTTTTACCAACAACCACAGTTCAGGGGGGTGAGGTGACCTCAATGCCCCAGAAGTTCAGGTGAGTTTTGAAATTCTTGCTTGTAGGGCTAGGACAGCAGCCTTATCTCTAGGCTGGAGTTGGAGTACAGCTGGGAAGCTGCAAGGTGGCCCTATGGGAGGCAGAACAGAGAGTTGGGGGGAAAGCTGCTCTTGAGACAGCCTTCAGTCCCTGAACTAAACCAACCCTAACTTCTGTCCTTCCTCCGGGTTTTCAGTTACACAAGCTCTGTTTATTTCATCTAGCTCTTCTGTTTCCTGCCGCTATGTTTCTGTGAATATGTTGTCTTTTCCAGTTTTTCAACAAATATGGATTACTTTTATAATAAGCAAGAATTACTATCTTCTCTGATTCTAGGACAAACTTTTGCATTTTAGAATCACTGAAATTGGGATGTGTCATGGGATATCATAACTTAATAGAGCTTTCTTTTGTAGTGTATATAAAAATAATGTATTATGTTCAGGAATGTTTTAGACTTGATAAAAGTTATTTTTAAGAGAGATGGAATGAAAATGTCCAGGAGAGTCGGAGGGGTGCACCATGTACCCCTGGCACCATATGGTGACCTCGACACCTCTACATTTCTGGAATGGTCCAGGAAGAGAGGGGTGCCTGGGTAGCTCAGTGGGTTAAAGCTTCTGCCTTCAGCTTGGGTTATGATTCCAGTGTCCTGGAATTGAGCCCCACATCAGGCTCTCTGCTCAGCAGGGAAGCTGCTTCCTCCTCTCTCACTGCCTGCCTCTCTGCCTACTTGTGATCTCTGTCTGTCAAATAAATGAATACAATCTTAAAAAAAGAAGAAGAAGAAGAGATTAGTAACCTAGAACTTGGCTTTGCTGTACTAAATTATTTAAGACTCAAAGAAACTCAACTGACAGAGAACACTTAGTTCTCCATACTGGAAATGGGGGCAAATCTCTTCCTTTCAAAGAATCTGATCAGTTTTCAATGTCTATTTTCTTTTTCTTAGACTCCGTGGTTTTGTGTGATTTTCTTTTCAACTGGTTTCAAAATAAACTCCCCCAGACTTGCTATTTCAGGCTCTTATACATACGACTATTATATCAGTAATAATATCATATGTTGCCTACATATGGTAGTTTTAAAACTTTCAAAACATTTTAGATCTATTATGTGATTTGATTTCCATTATATTTCCATGAGTTAGGCAGGTTCTTATGATCCTTTTAGTATTCAGGAGACTTGCTTGATGTCACAAGCAAGTCTGGGTGGGACTTCCAGTGGACTAGAAAGGAAAGGCTGATAAAGGAAGTTTTATTGCCTGGAGTTATGATCTGTGTCATTAGCAAAGGCAGAACACAATTTTAGAGTTTTTTTTTTTTAAAACTCTGGTTTAAGGTTAAGGTCATCAATTTGTGACCATCTTTCTGCTCCCATATATATTCCTGTCACTAAAAATGGTCATTGCTGCACTCAGGCCATTGTGATTCTCTCATCTTGAAAAGGCCCTGTTTATTTTGTGCTAACTTACACTGAATTGAGAATAAGTCAGCAGTGAACCATCATCCCAATTACTAAGGTCTTAAGCGCTATTATAACTTACTAGATTAATTTGAATTTTTAACATGGTTTAGAATGTATAATTCCATTTACATTTTCTCAAACAGAATCAGGGAGGGACAGGGAAATAATAATAAACTAGAATATAGGAAGTAGAATGAATTCAGGGGAAAATCCAGGTAACTATATCTCTTACTCTCACTTGCTTTTTCTTTTTTTCTTTAAAAAATTAAAGATCTTCTCATTGTGAATCATGGTCCCATCTTCTTCATCTACACTTACTATATTTTGTGTTAGTTATTTTCTCCCACGTCCTCCACTTCCTTAAACGATGCATTTCTGGAAGTCAGGGAGTACATCTTATTTTTCTCTCAGGCATATTCTTTCTAGAATACCACCTGCCATATAACAGATGCTCCAGACACGTTAGCTGCATGGCTATGCAGGAGAAGAGAAGGAATAGTCTTCATTTTCTTGGAGAAGTAGGTGGGCTCATCTGTTGAAAACGAAGGAGTACAGTCTGGTTTGGGGACCTGGAAGCATGAAAGGGAAATTTCCAAGTTTAAGTCACAGGAATTCTGAGGAATAAAGATTACAGGTGGAGCCCCAGGATTTGGCCTTGGGTTTGGGATAGTGCAGATGGGGGGATTCTCACCAGCTTGCTGCTTCCGTTATATGTACGAGAACGGTAGTGACTTAGATAGATGGCATGTTTGGGTCTTTTGATCTCAATTTCTGACTGATTTATGGCAGTAAACAGTAGCTAACATTTTTAAAAATCTAAGCATCCTACTTACTGTCTTTGAGAAGACCTTTTATGTAAAGTAAATTCATCCATTGCTATTTAGTCCGACCTAGAAAAACAGGACAACACATTGTCTTGTTTTATTTATCTGGAATATGCCCTATAACTTTCTAGGAAACTCACCAAAAGATTCCATTTAATAAGGTAAGAAAAGGTTTTAGGGAAGTTATTAAAGTAAAACAAAGAAAAACAACAACAATAAATCTTTACATATAACCCAAACCCTGAACTTAAAAGCAGTTTCATTTATTTAAAGAAACTGATACTTGTACCTCATATAGCTGTGCATATTCAGTTAATCAGGATAATAGAGAGATAGACCAAGGTCATGATTCTGATTCTTTTAAGCGGAGAGAGGAAAGAGGCAGTGGAGGTAAAAGTGCTCCATTCTCTTTACGTTGTGAATGGTTGAGGTATAGAGAAGGTCAGCAGCATGACTACCTATTGAGGCTGGGGATCAGACAGTTGCAAAATCCAACTGAAGGTCATTTTAATATCACGAGAGTTCTGGCTCTGACAGGAAGAATATGAAAATAATTTCAAAAGGAATCAGGCAGTAAATAGATGCAATTCAGACAAGAGGATGAAAGAGTTGAGAACACAAATCATTGAGAAGAGCTGGTGATTCATGGGGTTTGTGCTGCTAGACTGCCCCTCTTTTAAAATCTGAAGTAATACAGTGATTTTAAACACAGGCTCACTGCATTCTAGCCTTTTAAAGGGTGAGACCTTGGCTGTCCTTGAAAGCAGCTTTGTTTACTGAAAAGACTCTACATGCTTTTATTTTAATTTTTATTTTTTTTAAGATTTTATTTATTTGAGAGAGAGACAGTGAGAGAGAGCATGAAAGGGGAGAAGGTCAGAGGGAGAAGCAGACTCCCCGTGAAGCTGGGAGCCCGATGTGGGATCCATCCCAGGACTCTGGGATAATGACCTGAGCTAAAGGCAATTGCTTAAGCAACTGAGCCACCCAGGTGCCCTGCATGCTTTGATTTTTAAAAATTAGTATTTAATTTAATAAAGTTGTGAATCCAAATCTAGTTTTTTCTCAAGATTTAAATTTAGGGGCGCCTGGGTGGCTCAATGGGTTAAGCCTCCACCTTCAGCTCAGGTCCTGATCCCAGGTTCTTGGGATTGAGCCCTGCCTTGGGCTCTCTGTTCAGTGGGGAGCCTGCTCCCTCCTCTCTCTGCCTGCCTCTCTGCCTACTTGTGATCTCTGTCTGTCAAATAATAAATAAAATCTTTTAAAAAAAATTAAAAAAAAAGAAAAAAGAAAGTTAATATATTTGAACTTTAAAAAGCAGTTAAGGGGCACCTGGTTGACACAGTCGGTTAAGTGTCCAACTCCTGATTTCAGCTCAGGTCATGATCTCGGGGTTGCGAAAATTGAGCCCCGCATTGGGCTCCATGCTGGTCTTGGAGCCTGCTCAAGATTCTCTCTCTCCCTCTCCTTCTGCCCCACTCCCACCCCCTAAAATAAAATAAAATAAAATAATAAAGAGTAGTTAAAGTATCAGAACAAATGTCTTTCCAGGCATTCAACTTATTTCCTTTTCTTTCTTTTTTTTTTTTAATTTTAAAGATTTTATTTATTTATTTGACAGAGAGAGACAGAGCAAGAGAGGAAACACAAGCGAGGTAGAGAGAGAGGGAGAAGCAGGCTTCCCTGGAGCAGGGAACCTGATGCGGGACTCAATCCTAGGACCCTGGGATCACAACCTGAGCCAAAGGCAGACGCTTAATGACTGAGCCACTCAGGTGCCCCTCAACTTATTTCTAAAGTTATTAAATTATATTTATAAACATGAAGAATCTATACATATTAATTATTCTAAATGTCTCAGTATTGCTTAAAAGCCCATAATTCTTTTCCATTTGAAAAAATTTCCATTTGAAATTTGAATTTCCATTTGAAATTACAAGTACATGTGGATTACTTAAGTGTACATTTCCAAAAGGAATCACAAGATTCATCAGACTGATTTTTAAAAATATATTTTTTAAATATATTTTTTAAATATTTTATTTTTTAAATATTTTTTTCAATTGAGGTATAATTGACATGTAACGTTATATTAGCTTTAGATGTACAACATAATGACTCAATATTTTATACACTGTAAAATGATCACCACAATAAATACAATTATGATTCATCACCATGTGAAGTTATACATTTTTTTCTTGTGGTGAGAACTTTTACAATTTGCCCTCTTAGCGACTTTCAAATATGCAATGCAATATTATTATTATTTTTAAATATTTTATTTATTTGAGAGAGTGAGAGCAATAGATCAAGTACAAGCATGGAGATGGCAGAGGGAGAGGGAGAAGCAGGCTCCGCCTGAGCAGGGAGCCCTATGTGGGCTCCATCCCAGGACCCTGGGATCATGACCTGAGCTAAAGGCAGATGCTTAACTGACTGAACCACCCAGGCACCCTGCAATGCAATAATATTGACTGTAGTTATACATTACTTCCTTGTGACTTATTTATTTTATAACTGAACATTTATATCTCTTAACCCCTTTCACCCATTTCACCCACCTCATACCCCCCCATCCTCTCTGGCAATCATCAATCTATTTTTGGTATCTATGAGTTTTGTTTTTTTGTGTGCATATGTGTTTTATATTCCACAGAAACTATACTCATTTTTAAAAATTCCTTTCTTCTTTTGGCTGTTCTGATTGGGCGCATTCCACTGCCCTGTCCTCTAGATTGTTGATCCTTTCTTCTGCTTGATCTAGTCTGCTATTAAGCCCTTCCAGTGTATTTTTCAGTTCTGTTATTATATTCTTCAGCTCTGTGACTTCTGTTTGTTACTTCCTTATATTTTCTATCTCTTTGTTGGAATTCTCCCTGTGTTCATCTATTCTCCTCCCAAGTTTGGTGAGCATCTTTATGATCATAATTTTGAGTTCTTTTTCAGGTAAATTACTTACCTCTATTTCATTCAGGTTTTTTTTGTTGTTGAGTTTTTTAATCCCGTTCATTTGGAATATGTTCATCTGTTTCTTCATTTTGCTCAACTCTTTGTTTCTACATATTAGGTAAAACGGCCACCTTTTCCATTCTTGAGGGAGTGGCCTCGTATGGGAGATGAAACTTGCCATTCAACCTTGCCCTCCCTAGCTTTTGGTTGTCTCTTGAAGCTTTGTGGTTGTTTAAGCAGCCTGATTTATGCTTGCGAGCTCCAGTTGTTGAGGATATGTCAAGACCTTTCAGTGTTCCGAAGGGAAGGGATCTCAGTCAGCACCTAGATTCAGGCTGATTGGAAGCCAGGCCCTCAGGCAGCTTTAAAGGTATGCATATATGTAATCCTGTGGGACCACAGTCCTAAACCCTGATGGTGTCCAGAAAAGGCACTCTGGGTTATGGCTGAAACAACTGAGGCTCCAGATGAGTGCAAAAGCTCCTTTCTAGGATATACCAGTAACTGTAGCGAAGCCAAGGGAGAGCGCAATGATGGCATTTCCTGGCCTACATTTCCTGAGAGCACCTCGGTAGCCTCTAGATGTGTGACCAACTTGGTGCCTATTCCTCAGGCTGAAGCTCCAGCCCAAGTAAATAGGCGTTTTTCATAGGAATCCTGGGGGTATGTTTAAGTCTGCAGTCTCCTTGGTTCCCAGGGAATTGTAACCTGCCAAGGACTGTTTCTCTGATTCAATCCTGTGAAGCCCAGAAACACGAGCCCTCCAGGCCACCAGAGCCAGGCAATCAAGGGGCACCCCCTGTGTGTACTGCACATGCGTGCCAGCTTTAGCGAGGCCATAGGAGAGTGCAAGTCAGCACCAGCCAGATATAGGGAGAGCACAGAAATGGTGCCCACCAGCTCCTCTGTCTCTGGAGAGAGTCCCATCAAGTCCTATCCCAGCATCAGATGCTTTTGGATTAACAAATCAATCTCCTTCACATATAGTCTAGGGGCTTTTGAAACTGCTGCTTTTGCACTGGGTCTTGGGGCAAGTGAGTATGTGTGTGAGCCCTTGAAGAGCAGGATCTCCATTCCCTATACCCCTTTGGTTCTTGAAGGGGTAAGCCCTATTGGTTTTTGAAGCCAGACAGGTTGAGGGCTTGTGTCTCTGGTTCAGGTCCCAAGAGGTGGGGTGTGTGATGTGGAACACAAACCTCTCATTCCTCAGGGAGAAGCTCTTTATTTGTGAGATGCCTCCCAACTGTGGGTAGCCTTGCCGGGGTGGGGGTAGGGTTTTTGGTGAGATTATGTCTCTGTCTCTCCTGCTGGCCTTGATGTGACCCTTTTAACCTTTTCTGTGGAGGAGCCATTTAGCTAGTTTTCCGATCTTTTTCAGGGGGAACTGTTCCACATGTAGCTCTAGATTTGCTGTGTTTATGAGAGGCAGTGAGATCAGGATCTTCCTACCCATTTTGAACCTCATTAATCTTTTATTCTCTTAATTATTATACTCTTAATGCCAATGGTGCATATGCTTTCCTAACATTTAAATAAGAATATTATAGATTTTATCTTCTTTTTCTTCTCTCTCCCTTAATCTAAATTTTCCCTTAGTGGGGATGGGAGAACAAAGGGGGAGTTTTTTACCCAGTAAATTGGGGTTACTCTACTAAGTCCTTCCCAGGTAGATAAGGTTGCATATTTGCTTATATTTTTGTCTGGATCACAGGTTTATTGTTCTAAGACACTGCCAAGGTCCTGAAGCAGCATTTCTCTGTATAGTGGTTCAAACAGTCCAGACAAGAGAAGGAGACTCTCAGCCCCACTCAAGTCCCTGAAATTCAGTTTCTACAAAATCCAATTCTTCTTCCTTGTAATTGCTTTATCAGTTGATAGGATTCAACTAATCTCTGTCTCTCAGTCCTGTTTTGAATTCACTGAATATTTTTCTGACCCCACAGGGCCCAAAATCTTATAAACATTTAAATGTTATCTGATTGGATTCTGTACATTCCTCATGGTTTTGCCCGGTTCTTTAGCTGTAACACTGAAGAAATCATACTAATGATGGATGAAACCATTTGATTTATTTCGGGTGTCTCCCAAAGCAGACCTTGAGACAAGAATAGGAATTTAAGTAGGACATAAAACAAACACTGGAAAGTGAGACAGGGATGGAAGCCAACCAATAAGAAGTGTATGATCAAGCCAGTCATCACCGTGGGGTCCTGGAGCTTAAGGTGAATGAGGAAGAGCTGGCAGCCAGCATGAAAAAACGTGTCTCAGAGGCATCCAAGAGGTGAGAGAGCCAGGGTATTTACGTACCAATTCCTGTTGATCATGGGTTGAATGCTGTTCCTGGAGGTAATTAACTCCCAGCATTTTCTGCCTACTATACAGAAGGGCAAAGTGGCTTCAGTGGTCAGAGAATGCCCTCAGGCAAAAGAATAGAGGAACTGAATTTGTGAGAGCCTGAGTGAGCTTCTCATTTTTTTTCCTTTAGAGCTTCAGTTGCACTAAACACTAACCAGCCAATTTCCCCATACGGAATTATGATTGCCTTCAACTTTCCCACGTGCCGGAGATACTGCATAATGCAAAACATCCTCTTTCACCTGGATTATGCCCCAGTTTAATCACAGGTAAGAGTCTTTGTAATGGGGTTACCACAGCACGCCCGGCATTGTTACCACTCTACCTACCACCAGTAACGGTGTCTTTTGGCTGGTCTCATTCAATTCTAGAGCCCCAGCCTGAGGATCTGCTTCTTAGGACTTTTTGTCTCACCAAGTGTCTCAATTAGGGTTCTCACTGAGGTAGACAGCGAGAAACAGACTGGAGTGTCACGAATGTATTTGGGAAGGTGAAGCAAATCAGGAAGAGAACTGGGAGTAAGACAGGGAGGAAAGACAGCCAAGAAAAGTACATTGTTAGGCCCGACACCACTATGGGCTACTGGGCCTGGGCTTAATTGTACTGGGGGATCTCTTGGAGCCTATGTAGAACACACGATTCAGTGTTACCTGCACCCGCCCCCACCTGGCTAAGGGATCTGGGATTTTATTTACTTTCTCCCTTTACATTGGTAGAAAGCTCCTGTAGAATCCTGCTAATTGCTTGGCATTTTTTGAGTTGCTGCGAAGTGGCTAGAAAAAAGCCCCCCAAGGAAGAAAATTCAGGTGCTAGGTGTTGGAGGTCTGGCCTGCATTCACCAAAGTAGTAAGATCAATGGAATATTAACAGGGCACTGGTGGTATCCCTTACACCATTGTTTCCAATTTCTTAGGATTTTTGTTCTAATTTGATGTTAGGTGTTTATATGAAATGAGAATATTTGAAGATTTTTGAACAAATGAGTGCCCCAAATTGCCAAAGCCTTTTAAACTGCAATGAGGCATTTTCAGAGTGCTAGAGTAAGTGTGAATTTGCAAGGGAAGACAGATTTTCCAAGTTGAGCTATTTGAGCTTAATTATTTATTTTTTACTTCTACTAATAAGACTTCCAGATGTAGATGTGAGGGGATAGAATAAACATGTTTCTTGGATCACTAGAGGAAGGAAAGAATATGAGTCATGTGTATATACCCAGACAGGAATTTGTTTAGAGAAGAATTAGCAGTGCTGGGCATTAATATACCTATTTTAGAATAAGTAAATGAGCCAGTTTTGAAGGCTGAGATCCTTCTGGCCTGATGAGACAGTAACAACAGAAATAGAAAAGTTTCATTTTAATGTTTCGCATGATTAAGTTTTCTTATAAAATGAGCTGAGTCTGCTAGATCCTGGGTTTGCATGAAGCCAATCTACATGAGCCATTAGCTGTGACTACAGTTGACTGTCCTGGCCCAGTTGCATGGGGTAAGTGAATAGATCTGCTTCATTATCCACTTTCTCAGATCAGAAAGATCACTGGGGAGTCAGTAGTCCTGCCAGGCCTCTGTGTCATGACAGCAAGCCAGGAGGAACTTCTCTGTACTGTCACCACAGCCACCTCCAAACTGTCTCCTGAACAGAATCCAGGTCTGAGGCTCATCCTCTGTTATCCCCAGAGAACAGCTTAGAAAGCAGAGAACAAATGAGTCATGTTCAACACGCTTTCAAAAGAACAATAAACAAAGCACAACCTAATTCTAAGGCAAAGCTAACATTTCTTTCAGTTACCTTTCTGGTAACCGACTTTCTTTTTAAGAGGCAAAAAACAAAACTCGGACTACAATCTGAATTTGTGCCTTGACTAACGATCAGATGAAAATAGGCCAATCAGCACATTCTGGGAAGGAGAGAGCCAAACTATTAAATTGAGAGAACTGTTATTCTGACTAGAGTAATTTGGTTGGCATGAAAAATGGTACCAATATATTTTAATTTTCACTTGGAATCAAACCCTAAGCCCTATTTACATCTTCAAATCAACTGATGTGAGTACAATACACCACAGTTTGAGACGGGTGGTCTCCAAACACTCTTATGCTTCCTATTTCATTGACATCATTGATGTGCATTTGCCTCAAGCTGGTACATGTTGGGCTAAACAGATGCCTTGTGGTCTACCACCATTGACAAATGCAAGGATTTGACTTAAGCAGGAGGTTAGGCTATCTGGTCCATCTTCATAGATGGTGGGAATAAAGGACAGCCAACTGCATACTATAGGAAGGGAGTCTAGCAATGACCCTGGGAACTGAGAACAGAGTTATAATTCACTGAAAGGAAGTGCCATGTCCTACTAGGACCACAACAGGTTGTGGTCTTTGTCCAGAATGGTGGAACATTGGATTAGAAAGACATGGGACTGAAGCTCAGCTTTGGAAGTAAAGAGATGAAGTAGGGAGAGAGCTCAGGTCCAGGTCTATGCCAAGGATCTCACATGAAGCAAGGTGGCAGTGAATGAAAGTAGAGCTCAGCCCTTGTAAAACGGGGTGAGCTGGAGCCAGGCAGGAAGTAGCTCCCCTGTCGGTCATAAGAGGGACGGAGCAAGACCAGAGGCATTGGACATGGTAGCAAGTATGGGTCTGGTGATTCAAACACTGGACTCAGATCTAGCAGAACTCTCATCCAGGTTTGGTGATGGAACTGTAGGAAGAGATCTAGACAGATCTTGTTTGTCTTGAGGAAAAGCACTCTTGTGATCAAGTTGGGAGCTGAACTAGCTTTTTCTTTGGTGGTACACCCTCTTACTTTAAAGACTGACTATCAGAGGCATGTAGTTGTTTAGATTTGAGTTTTTGCTATACATATTCCTCAAAAATGAATGAATGAATCTGTCACCTTAAGAAAACAGTGGACATTTGTCATTGTTGATAATTCTAAAACCCATTCTTGCAGTGCAATTCAGAATTTTGGGAAACTGAATCTGCTACTATGAGCTCGAAAGCTTTCTAATACTTTTCTGATGAGATTGGTGGTGATATTAACAAATGTGATTTTAATAAAAGTTGTATAATAAAATGTGTCAATATTTGGAGCATCTGCATAATTCAGCAAACAGTATTTTCCAAATGACCAGTGCAGGATGTTGCAAAATTATATTATATATCAAAGGGCAAGACAGACCAAGGGATTTTAATCTAATAGGGTAGAAAAGTTCATCGATATGGTTTTATATTCCACAAGGCAGCTAATATATAAGAAACTAGCACTTGCTGAATTTTGGTGTAATATCAGACAAACATATCCAAAATTAATCTGAAAAGATTTGGAAAATAATCCTCTAAACTGCATATCTGTGAGATGTGGAATTTTCCTCTGTATTTTGACCAAAACACAATATTGCAAAAGACAGAATACAGATGCAGTTATGAGAATCCAGATGTTTTCTAGTAAGTCAAACCCTAAGGAGGTTTACAAAATTATAAAACAAGGCTACTCTTTAAGTATTTTTTGTTTTGGAAAGGACAGTTATTTTTCATAAAAAAATGTTATTTATGTTAACATGTAATATATTGACTATTGTTATTTTAAATAAATACTTAAGAACATTTCTGTTTTTAAATTTTGGTGTGGTAAATATGGATAGATATAACACACATAAATAAAGTGTGAAGTATCCCTGCTAGGTGATACGTTTCTTTTTAGATTCTTCTTGACAAAGTATTTTTCCTCTATGTGTTGCATTCAATGTAAACTGTAGCTAATACTTATGTGTTTGGGGTGCCTGGAGAGCTCAGTCGGGTTAAAAATTTGACTCTTGATTTTGGCTTGGGTCATGATCTCAGAATCGTGAGAATGAGTCCAACACTGGGCTCTGTGCTCCGCGTGGAGTCTGCTTGAAATCATCTCTCTCCCTCTGCCTCTGCCGCTCCCCCTGCTTACACACCAGCACACATGTCTCTCTTTCTCTCTCAAAATGAGTAAATAAACTCTAAAAAAAGTATGTGTTTATCTCTCTTCTGTTTATATGTACCTTGAAAATTTGAAGTTCATATTTATTTTCTTAGAGACATTTATTTCTAAAGCAGAGATTTAACTTCTATAAATTGTGCTAGTGACTGATAGCTATGAAATTTCCACAGAAATTTACTGTTAGAAACAGAATTAATAAAGCCAGTATACTCTCTTTTCTATGAACAAGAGGAAAATCTGTCAGGAGCAAATGTCACTTCTAACATCTTGTTTCAAGTAAGTAAGCAAAGGTGAGTACTCGTGGTGTTTCTTACTGAAATTCTTCCCTGCCTCTAAAAAGACCTAATCAATCATTACCTTTATGTAGCTCAATGAAGAGTAATCCCACAGATACTAACCTTCATCTCTGCTTTAATTTAGTCTTAAATAGGTATATTTGCCATGTAATAGGTTTATCTAGGTAATAAGTACCATAAAGACACATTTACTATTTAAAAAGTGAAAAATTCCATCACTTTCTTTTTTTTTTTTTTTTAAATAGAACTGAATGACTTGTTTCCATAGCACATGTCAAATGCTAGTTGTGAAGGCGTTGGGTCTGAAGGCTAAGGAAATCGCCAGAAGACAATGATGGCCTGTTACTGTTTGGGGAAACACTCTTATGCATGGGTTGCTGTTTTATTTTCCCTATTAATGATCAGTTTTCAGTGATACAGGAGGATAAAGTTTTGATGTTCACAACATGGTCCAGGGACCAGCAGTATCTGCCCCAGCTAGGAGCTAGTTGGACACATAGGATCTCAGGACTTACCCTAGGTCTGTAGTATCAAATCTGAATTTTTAAAAGATCCCCTGTTGATGTGTAAACACTCAAAAGTTTGAGAAGCACTGCTCTAAGAAATTCAAGTCTTATTTTCTCCACACTTTTTGGGTATTTACCTAGTTAGTATTAAACTACTTGTTTACTACCGCTTTAAGAAAGATAATCTGTGTGCTCGGACCTATTCCTGGATTATTAAAATATTTACTCCTAATGTCAGTGAGCCCTCTTGCTCAACTATAGACCCCAGCCCCATCCATCCTGAGGCATGGATGAGGATGTTTTGCAATAACCAGAGTATTCCAATCACCAAACCAGAAAAGTCCTGATAGCACAGAATGCCTGGAAGACCACACACCCCCATGTCCACCTTCCCCGCCCAAGATCATGGGCTGAACACACACACACACACACACACACACACCCTGACCACGCCCACTCCGCCTGCGCACACTTTCTCTCTCTCTCTCATGCACCTCCCTAACCTCTCGTATAAAACTCTAGGCATCCCTCTTGCGGAAGAACAGGTGGGTTGTTAAGGCTTAAGCCGGCCATCTCTCCCCTCCGCCGCCACCTGGACTAAATCTCTCTTTTTCAAACCCTCTTTGAATTATTGTTTTCCCTTGCGACAAGCTTATTATCTGTTTGTTAGGCAACAGCATTGGCAAATCCAGGCGGGAGCTGTGCTTTCCATTTGTCGGGCCGCCTTGGGTTCCCTGGGATGGAGCAGCGGGCTGTAGCAGCAGGCCAGGGCTCTGGGTTCATTTCCTGAGTTAGCAGCTGCGATAGATCCATTGGTCCCACAAACAGTCTTTAAAAAAGAAAATAAAGGTACTTAAACTCTGTCTTCTAAAACGCCATATTGGGGCACCTGGGTGGCTCAGTGAGTTAAGCTGCTGCCTTCGGCTGGGGTCGTGATCCCAGAGTCGTGGGATCGGGTCCCTCCTCCGGCTCGCTCAGCGGGGATCCTGCTTCTCCACCCTTCCCCTGCCTGCTTCTCTGCCTATTTGTGATCTCTGTCTGTCAAATAAATAAAATCTTTAAAAAATAAAATAACATAAAATGTCATATCATTGGGGCGCCTGGACGACTCAGTTGGCTAAGTGGCTTTCCTTAGACTCGGGTCATGATCCCAGGGTTCTGGGATTGAGCCCCATTTGGGCCTTTCTGCTCAGTGAGGAGTCGGCTTCTCCCTCTCCCTCTCCCCACAATCCCCCATGCCCATATGTGCATGCAGTGCTCTTCCTCAAAATCTTTTTTTTTTTTTAAAGCAAGATTTATTGAGTGATAGCAAAGGGATAGTACAAAACTCCCAAGGAGGGAGGGGACTGAGAGTGTTGCCCTCAAATAAATAAAATCTTCAAAAAATAAAATAAAATACCATACCATATTATTGAAAGGGCAAAACACCCCAAGAAACACCTAAATTAAAATTTAAATGTAGGGGTTTTTAGGGCACTGAAAATACTCTATATGATATCATAACGATGGTAATCTTTTATCCTGAATCATTGAATGTACAACACTAAGAGTGAACCCTAAGGTAAATTATGTGCTTTGGGTGATTATGATATGTCAATATGGGTTAATTCTTGGTTAAAGAAAAAAAAAGTACCATTCTGGTGAATGATGTTGATCATGCGGAGGCCGTGTGTTTGGCAGGGGAGGGAGAGTATTATGAGAAATCCCTGTATCTTCCTCTCAATTTTGCTCTATCCTCCTAAGACTGCTCTAAAAAAAAATACAGTCTTAAAAACTACTAAATGGGGCGCCTGGGTGGCTCAGTGGGTTAAGCCGCTGCCTTTGGCTCAGGTCATGATCTCAGGGTCGTGGGATCGAGTCCCGCATCAGGCTCTCTGCTCAGCAGGGAGCCTGCTTCCTCCTCTCTCTCTGCCTGCCTCTCTGCCTACTTGTGAACTCTGTCAAATAAATAAATAAAATCTTTAAAAAAAAAAAACCTACTAAATGTAGGACAACAGTCACTGATAAAGAGAATAAATATTTATATTTTAAAAATATTTTGTTAAATGCGTTCTTCTTTAAGGAAAAACTGTGAGGCTCTACCAGCTAGCCTGTTATTGCTTAATACCACATTTCTATGTCAGAAAAGGAACTGATTTGCAAGATAACCTGATAGTTAGACAATCTTTAACATACTGTATTCGCCCGGACGCAGAAGCAGCCCCTTGACTTACCCAGCCCCCCATCAAACCTCCACATGTAGTGAATTCACCTACAGAAGAGAAAAGGTTTTCCCCAAATATCTTTCAGTACTCCGGGGAGTTGCTCTGCGTAAGCGGTTGGCCCCGGGGAGTAGTAGCTAGGTGGTAGCCTGCTTTAGGTCAGTTGAGATTATGGGCACTCCTCCTTGAAATCGTGAAAGATCAGTTTATAAAACGAGCCCATGTTTTGGAACAACTAGTAATTTTTGCTTCGAAGTAGTGAGCAATGGAGAAATTCTACCAAGTGTGAGGAAAAGGACAACATGACAACATACTGCTGTCTTTTCATGTTCTATGCATATGTCAGTGTATCTGTCCTTCAGAATGTGGTTTTTTTCTCTGGGGCCAAAGATTAAAAAAAAAAAAAAAAGATAACTATGTGTGACCCAGCAACTCAGGCTTTTAATGTTGATTTAGCAAACACTTAGCTGGAGTTTGTACAATATAAGGCATGTGTGTCAGACTTTCCCATCTGTAGAGCACTATATTAATTAAAGGTCACAACCACATCATTCCATACTTCAGGAATTTAGATAATGAGTCTCTTCTCGTTCCTTCTGCCTGCAACCGATTTTAATGTAGTCCTGTGATAAATGTTTAAGAGTACGTGCTTTCAGTGTTCTGATAAAAATGACTGTCAAAATGTGAACACTCCACATTTCCTACATATTCCATTAGTCATTATTGGAGGAAAAAATATGAATAATTTATTGGTGAAAGTTCAAATTAATCTGCTGACAACTTAAATCATGCTTAAGGGTTCCTAAGGGTATGGGGCCTTGCAGGAAAAAAAGACATGCTTTTTGTTAATGAGAAGAGTAACTCCTTGAAGGACCAAGAAAATAATTTTACTTCCTACAGAAAAAGGGAGCACACAATCATTTAATTCAGTTTCTCATATTATGGTCATCTTGGGTAAATATTTTTTCCTTCATTATATTTATAACTACTGTTTTTTATTATACCAGTTTGGTGTAGATTCACCCACAGATATGTAAATAATGTAATATAATTTGCTTAAAATTGGATTTTAAAATGCAATTATTTTTATTATTATTATTATTATTTTTAAAGATGTTATTTATTTACCCGGCAGACGGAGAACACAAGTAGGCAGAGAGGCAGGCAGAGAGAAACAGAGAAGCAGGCTCCCTGCTGAGCAGAGAGCCTGACTCGGGACTTGATCCCAGGACCCTGGGATCATGACCTGAGCTGAAAGCAGAGGTTTTAACCCACTGAGCCACCCAGGCGCCCCAAATACAATTATTTTTAAAAGATCAGTTTTAGATCATTATACTGGAAATAATCAATACACTTACATTTAGAATTAAAACCTTAAAAATCACTAAAAAGTATAAAGTACATAGAATAGCAGCAGTCTTCATAATGAAGTCAAGTGTGAACAGAGATCGTGACGTAATGAGAAAGGCTTTGAAAATGAGGAGTAGAGGAGACAAAAATAAATGAGATTCTTTGGGAGTTGCCCATTCCAGGCAAAATCCAGGTGAATAATAATAATAATAATAATAATAATTACAAAGTTAAAATGATGCAACATTTATAATGTTATGTGTGCGATGTTTTCTATTTAATCTTCAAAATGTCTCTCAACATGGATGTTGTAGTTTTTCCTGTTTTCAGATGAGGCACGGATTTGTTTCCTTAGTCATACAACTTTTTAAGTGTTTGAGTCACCATCACGATTGATTACTGGCCCCTGAGTTCATATTCTTTAGTGCTCTGCTATGCTGACCTGGGGATTTGCCTGCCCCAGCAAATTCCACTGTTCGGGGCTATCTTCTGGGAAGGTCTTTAGTCGGAGGATTTCTCAGAGTGATCTTCACTCCTGGACTCCATTTCCTCAACACCCTTTCTCCGATCAATTCTGTAATCAGGCTTTTGCTCTCACAACTTTCTATAAAATATTTTGTTAAATTTTTAAATAGTTTAAGATTCACAAGAAATAGCAAAAAATAGTATAGGGTTGTTGGAACCTCCCCACCCCTAAGCACTTGGTATTACTTTAGCTGTCCTAATGGGTGTGTAGTGGCATCTCTTTGTAGCTTTCATTTGCTTTTCCCCAATGGCTAAAGGAATTGAAGATTTTTTCATGGGCTTGCTTGACATGCATATGCTGTCCGATGATATCTGTGTTCAAGGCTTTGGTGTGTTTCCCCATTGGACTGTTTGCTTATTTACTGCCAAATTTAGAGACTTTGCTACACATTTTACTTATTTTTCAATTAAGATGTTATTTATTTATTTGACAGAGAGGGAGCACAAGCAGGGGCTGGAGCAGAGGGAGAGGGAGAAGCAAGCTCCCTGCCGAGCAGGGAGCCCCAAGTGAAGCTCCATCCCAGGACCTTGGATCATGATCTGAGCTGAAGGCAGACGCCTAACCAACTGAGCCACCCAGGTGTTCCTTTATCACACATTTTAGATCCAAGTCCTTTGTCAGGCATATGATCTGCAAGTACTTTCTCCCAGTCTGTGGCTTGTCTTTTCATCCTCTTAACAGGGTCTTTCTCAGAGCAAGCATTTTTAATTTTTATAAGGTCCAATTTAATGATTTTTTAAATTTTCAGGATCACATCTTTGGCGTTATGTCAAAAACCTTTTTGTCTCCCTTCAGGTCATGAAGTTTTCTTCTACATTTTCATGTAAACATTTTATGGTCTTACATTTTATGCTTAGATCTCTAATCTCTTTTGAGTTAATTTTTATAAGGTGTGAAATTTAGTTTGAGTTCTTTTTTTAAAATTGCCTGTTATTGTCCAATTATTCCAGTATCCTTTGTTGAAAGGATTACTTTTCCTTCTCATCAATTTTTAAAAACTGCTCTCACTGAAGCAATGGCCTCTTTCCTAATCAAAGAACAGTGGCCCATGGGCATTTAGGCGATGTTGTGTTGATGGCAGAATGTGTGCCCCTACCAGCTGCTGGCAGGCTGGAGGAGGCCACCACCCACTGGGGGACTGAAGCGTGATCAGGGACAGCAGGAGCAGCCCTGACTCCTCTCTCTCCCTGCTCAGGCAGCGTGAACGTGGTCTGTCCACACATACTTTTCCAAGCTGTGATAGAAAACAATTTTTTCAAGAATGCGTTCCATCTGTACTCCTTGAAATGAGAAGATAACACTGTTGTTTTAATTTTTGTTTTCCAAATGATTTTGCCTTATTACAAAAGTAATATATGCTCATTATAATCAATCTGGAAAATACAAAAACATCCCCCCCCAGTTCCCCCTCCTTTTCCTCATCTCCCACCTTCTCCTCACGTACAGGAATGTGAACTTTAAAATGGCGGTCTACCTCTGTGAAAGAGCAGGACACATGAAAGGGGCTCAGGCAGATGGATAAATAGATAAAGGGGTTGAAGCAAGTATTGTAAAAGTTAACTTGTTTTATCTTAGTGGTAGAGACATGGGATTCTATATTTTTCTATTCTGGTCTGTAGTCTTGAAATGCTCCAGAAATGAAATGAATAAAAGGCCTCAAGCTGTTTACTTCCTGATGAAGACACACTGCACCTTCATGATCTGTATTATTAGATTTATACTGAATTGGGAGGTCAGGGGCAAGGTGTCCCCATCATCCCAGAGACGGTTGAGTGATTTTCTTTACTTGTTGGAGAGGCACCGGTGCTTTTGTGAAATGACCTGAAAAATTGGAGAGTAGAGTCTGTCCTGAATGTTTGGGGAGGTGATGGATGGGAGACGGATGAGGTATTTTCTCTCTGTCTTTTTATAGGCATGCTAGCCCTTGCTATGGGTGACAGAATGAATAAGTGACTCTATGGCAATTTTGGAAAATCTCCACATGTGTTAAGATAGTAAGAGCGGGCAAGTGAAGTGATGGGCAGCTCTTAGCTCAGCAGCTCAGAATTGCCCTTCAGAGTCAACTCACAAATTGTAGAGAAAGTTCTCTAGCTTTGGTCTGCTGACAGGTCAGTGATATTTTAATATGTTCCCTTTACAGACATGGCCCCCATCTGCCACCTAATTAGATTCTGGAGATTTAATATCAAAATGTAAATATTAATAGGTTCTAAAGAAGGACATGTCTGTCTAAAAGGTATAGCATTTTAAATTTGTATTTTATAGGGGTGTCCATGTATTAAAGTGAAGCAGAGAATTAGAGCAATCATCTTGAAGATACAAGAAAAAAAAAATTACAAGACTTTAATTACCTGGACAGTTTAGGCCAAATCTATTTTTGGTACAAACTATTCAGTTACTACTTCATTTTGTGTAGACATGTACACGTACAGATATGTACACACAGGACTTTTTGCCTGTACCCCAACACACACTTTCATACATATACTTTGACTCCTTTGGGAAAACCAGAGCAATACTTTGGCTTGGAAAATTTTAAAAATGTCAGAATCTTTTCTCACCTTGGATAAGTCTCTGTGCTCCCTGCATCTCCCTCTCCTTGGCTATAGAATGTGGGGTTTGGACTTTATGAACCTTAAGCTACATTGTATCTTCATGTTTTTAAATAAAACCCCTTATGAGCCCTCCTCCTTATTTATTTTTTTATTTATTTATGATGGGGAGAGAGAGAGCACGAGCAGGGGTGGAGGGCAGAGTGAGAGAGAGAATCTCAAAGTCTCCATACCTAGTGGGGAGCCTGATTAGGGACTCCACCTCACAACCCCGATCTCACGACCCTGAGATCATGAGCTGAAATCAAGAGATGGAGGCTTAACCAACTGAGTCAGTCAGGTGCCCTTCTCCCTCCCTTTCAAAAAAGATAGATTTTTTTTAGAGCAATTTTAGATTCATAGCAAAATTAAGTAGAATGGAAGGAGATTTCCCATATACCCCCACTCCCACACATGCACTGCCGCCCCGTGTATCAACATCCCCCACCAGAGTGGGACATTTATTACAATTGATCAAACTGCATGGGCACATCATAATCACCCAAAGTCCTTAGCTCACCTTAGGGTTCACTCTTGGTGTTACACGTTCTGTGGGTTTCGACAAACGATATGTGTCCATCATCAGAGTATCATACAGAATATTTTCATTGCTCCAAAAATTGTCTGTGTTCTGCCTATTTATTCCGCTCTCTCCCCACCCAACCTAATCCTTGATGATCACTGATCTTTCACAGAGTTTCCAGTATGTTGTGTAGTTAGAATCATACAACATGTAGCCTTTTCAGACTGGCTTCTTTCGCATGGTATAATGCAGTTAAGTATTTTTTTTTTTTATGCCTTTAAGTTTTCTTCATAACTTTCCATGGCTTGAGAGCTTTTTTTTTTTTTTTTTAAGAGCTAAATAATAGTCCATTGTCTGGATGTACCAGCTTATTTATCCATTCACCTACTGACAGACATCTTGGTTGCTTCCAAGTTTTGGCAAGTATAAAGGAAGCTTCTATAACTATCTGTGTGCAGGTTTTGGTGTGGGCGTAGTTTTTAACTTCTTTGAGTAAATACCAAGGAGCGCAATTGCTGGATTGTATGTTAAGAGTATGTTTAGTTTTGTGAGAAACCACCAAACTGTCTTCCAGAGTGGTTCTGCTATTTTGCATTCCCACCAGCAATGAATGAGAGCTTGTGTCCTCCTGCTCTATAACCTGTCCAGGATTGGTATGACCAATATGTATGTTCCAGACTTGGGCCATTTGGATATGTGTGTAGTGGTATCTCATTTTAATTTCTATTTCTCTGATGATAAATGATGTAGAGCATCTTTTCATATGCTTATCTGCCATCTGTGCATATTCTTAGGTGAGGTATCTGTTAAGTTCTTTGGTCCATTTTTTAATTAGGTTGTTTTCTTATTGTTGAGTTTAAGAGCTTGTGGCGTGTCTTCTCCTTCTCTTGACATTGTCTTTCACAGTGGAGAAGTTAATTTTAATGCAGTTCAGCTTATCATTTATTTCTTTCATGGATAGTGCCATTGGTGTCATATCTAAAAAGTCATCACCATACGCAAGGTCATCAAGGTTTTCTCCTGCATTATCTTTCTAGGAGTTTCGTGGCTTTGCATTTTACATTTAGGTCTATGACATATTTTGAATTAATTATTGTGAGGAATATAAAGGCTGTGTCCGGACTCTTTTCTTTTCCTTCTCCTTCTTTTTGAGTGTGGATGTTCAGTTGTTTTAGTCCCATTTGTTGAAGACTAGTTGTTCTCCACTGTATTGACTTTGCTCCTTTGTCCATGATCTGTTGACTCTATGGGGTCCTACTTTTGGGCTCTTGACTCTGTTCCTTTCATCTGTTTGTCTATTCTTCCACCAATACCACACTGTCTTGATTGCTATAGTTTCATAGTAAGTCTTAAAGTCAGGTAGTTGAAATCAGTAGTCTTGAAGTCAGGTAGCGTTGACCCTCCCACTTCGTTCTTGTCCTTCAGTGTTGTATTGTCTATTCTGAGTTTTTTGCTTCTCCATATAAACTTTAGAATCACTTTGTCGGTATCCACAAAATAACTGGCTGGGATTTTGATTGGGGTTGCACTGAATCTCTACATCGGGTTGGGAAGAACTGACAGCTTGACAATATTTAGCCTTTTTGTCCGTGAACTTGGAATACCTATCCATTTAGTTCTTCTTCGACTTTGTACATCAGAGTAATTCTCCTCATATAGATCTTGTATATCTGTTATTGGATTTATACCTAAGTATTTCATTTTGGAGGTTCTAATATAAATAGTAACTTGTTATTGATTTCAAATTCCACTTGTTCATTTGCTGATAGATAGGAAAGCAATTGATTTTTGTGTATTAACCTCATATCCTGAAACAAATACAGGAGGTGGGATGCCTTTTCAATCTCAAACTAGAGGAAAAGAGATAAGGGAGTAACCAGATGAAGAAAATTTGAAGGGAGGATAGGAATAGGCAGAGTGGAAGAAGGGAATATTCTAGGAGTTGGAGTTATCTATGATGTAGGGCTTAGTAGAGGACTCAAGAAGAACAACAGAGTTCCTCACTGAGAGAAACTCAGGCTGAAAAACAAAATGTTATTTACAGTGGAATACCAGTGAAAAACTGGTATTTTTACCAGTGGAATAAAACAGGCACCATAACTTTCATTTATGATTATTTTCAACTAAGCCAACATAGAAAAGGGGTTTATAAGCAGGTTTCATGGGAACCATCATATAGTTTATTTAAAAAGACAGAATATTCTCAAAGTAATGTTTCCCCCAGATGTTTAGCCAAACATCTAAATTGGAGGTATGGTGGCAGATATATCATTTTTAGGTGAGTATGTGTTGTTGATACTAAAACATTTTTAATGTAATTTTCAGATACCGCTCCTTATATTGTATTTTGGTGGTTATCCATTTAGCAATAACTGACAATTATGTACTGAGCATCTCTTAGGTGATAGGAATATGAAATAACATGATAAATGAAACATGACCATGACCATGAAGAATCTTTCAGCCAGAGGAATATATTAAGAAGTGAAGAGGAAATTGTGTTTCGGGGTGATGAGTACTGTGGTGGGATAAGCACTGAGGGCCTGGGAACCTTCAGGAGGTTTCACACCCAATGCTGGATGCTTGGCTGAGGCAACCTGGCTAGGAACAGCTGTCTGGGAGAGGAATTCCAGGTAGTGCAAAGGCCCCAAGACACAAACTACGTAAAATTGCTTGCCAAAACCAATACCCAAATATTTATTCTATTCATGTTGCCTTGCATTTTTTAAGACCAGCCGTTGGGATGATTGCTTTTGTATTTGTCCTCTATGTAAAGTTTTGTGTCATAACTAGCATAATTATAAAATTGTAATATCAATATATCTAGGAGTTGCATTTGTTATTCATTGGCTTAAATTATTACACGCCCCCCACTTTTTTTTTTTTTAAATTTTATTTATTTATTTGACAGAGAGAGATCACAAGTAGACAGAGAGGCAGGCAGAGAGAAGGGAGAAGCAGGCCCCCTGCGGAGCAGAGAGCCCGATGTGGGGCTCGATCCCAGGACCCTGAGATCATGACTTGAGCTGAAGGCAGAGGCTTAACCCACTGAGCCACCCAGGTGCCCCCCCCACTTTTGATTATAATTAGAATCTATTTAAATTTTGAATGGTCATAAACCAGTAAGTTGTTATAATTTATGAATGTGTTGGGCAGAAAAAAGGAGACATCTATCTATTATTAAAATATTTTAGAAATCCCACAAAGATCACTGAAGAAGATATTTTGTCAGAGGGAAAGGATTCGGAGTAAATTTTTAACATTCTTATTAGCTTCTCCAAAGTGGGTTTTTTTTTTTTTTTTAAACCCTTGGGCATTTTTTATAAGCTAATATTCATCTCCCAAGCAAGGTTGTTAGAAAACTTTCAATATGATAGCCCTAAACTTAAGGATTCTGGCAACGCTTGACATCATAAACACATATATTTTTTAAGGAATAGAACTTTTCTATAAATATTCACTCTGGATGATACTCTTCTTGGGAGTGTTTTTTATTTCAACTCAAATAAATTTGACATTGGTTTATCTATCTATCGTTTATGAAATAGGAGATATAAGTGCTTTCAGATGTGTTGGGGATTCTTACTATTCTTCAACTCTTATTTAAACATCATCTAGAGACTATTTGTAACTAGAGACTTTTCCACTCTAAGACAGTTTAAATTGTGTTTTGTTTTTTTTCCCCCACACAGATTCATTGTTTGGAAGCAGTCTGGGGCTTTTTAGAGAAATGCCTATGAGTTCCGTGGTCATGTATTTCATATTAAATTAGCCATTTTCTCTGACCTGTGGCCTGGGTGTGTGATGCTGTGAGCAAATGGAGAACAGTATTTTAAATATAGTCAAACTGCATTTGCCAGTTACAGGATCTGCTGAAGGATCTTGCACAATATTGGATGCCAGAGTTTATTATTGGTTGAAGGAATACCGCCGTGAGTTTTTGTTTGTTTGTTTGTTTGTTTTAAAGATTTTATTTATTTGACAGAGAGAGATCACAAGTAGGCAGAGAGGCAAGCAGAGAGAGAGAGGGGGGGAAGCAGGCTCCCTGCCGAGCAGAGAGCCTGATGCGGGACTCAATCCCAGGACCCTGAGATCATAACCTGAGCTGAAGGCAGAGGATTAACCCACTGAGCCACCCAGGCGCCCCTGTTTGTTTGTTTTGAGAGGAATTCTGAATTCCTAGATTCTCTGCATAAGAGGGTTATGCTTCATGAGCAATGTGTTATTTATGTCTGTACATTTTTACAATGCTTCTCGGGTTTCAGTTTGATGACGTAACTGTCATAAAGGAGCATTTGGAATAATATTGCTTGAAGTCATTCCACTGATCTATTTGAACTGAAATCCCATCTCTTTTTCTGTTTGCTACGTAAAGTGGAGTCAAATATTTGAGCTGTCAGTGGAGGACATTGAACCGCTTGGTTTCAGGAGATTGAATGGTATGTACTGTTAGTAAAAGAAATTATTTGCAAAAATGATTTCAGTACAGAAGCGAGAAAAACTACCAAGTTACTAACTTGGTGTTTTAGACGTGAATTACTAAGTGGCCGAATATGGAAAGTTCATACCACAGAATTACAGCCGAGAGAAAAACTCTATTTGCTTTAGACCTAACGTAGCCAGAAAACTTGTTTTAGGAATATTCGCCAAGGCTTACCTGGAGTTGATGATTCCAAACCTTTTCTCCATTGGGATGTCCCTGATACTCCCCTGTGCGATAGATTCCCCTGGAAATGCCCAGATATGGGAGACATTCTCAGTATTTTTTCACGTGATTAATTGCATCAACTATTAATATTTACTGGCATCCTGGCACACTGGATTGCCAGGCAGGACAGACACAGTTCTCACAGATCCAAAGTAAAGGAATAAGAAAGACATAGGACATGCTTGAGTTTACTCTTACCATACCCAAGAAAAGAAAATAATTTTAAAATTTGGACACTATATCTTTTGCAGTGAATATAATATAACAGGCCTCATGCTTGATCACTGCACAGCGATCTGTTCTGCCGGCACGTCTGATGCCTGCTGGCCTGGAAGACTGGCTGGGGAGAACATTCAGCCATCTTGAGTTCTCCAGATTTCATTGTTACTGTTGGGACATGGAATTCAAGGCCTGAATTAATTGCAACATACCCATTTTATTGGAGCGAGCTGTTCATTGAAAGCATTATTGATTATGTTTCTAAGAGAAATGCTTTGATGGAATTTTGAAACCAATACATCTATTTCCATTAGGACTTTAAATCACTTGTCATTTTTATGGAGGTGACAGTGACCCATCTGGGCATATAATTTGATGAATTATGGATAAGAATAATGGAATGTACTTCATTTACATCAATTAGGAGTTTTTAGAATCTCTGATTGGGTATCATTACTGGAGAGTCTGGAGAATTAGAACTTGGGCATATTTGAATAAATATTATATGCTAAGAATCATACTTGGGCAGGCTTTTCATCTTTGTTAGACCTTGGAGAAGGATTGTTTTTCTTTGTCAGCTAAGATACTGGGTAAAGGTTGTAAAGGCATGTTCACATGCAATGACATGAATCCCAAGATCAACAAAATGGAGAAGGTGAAGACATGGAGAAGGGCATTTCTCAAGTTTTTCTTTAGCAGAGAAATAGTCAAACAACAAAAAACATTTGAAGAATATTTTGACAAAGAAAATTACTTAAAGTGGAAGAGTATCATTTTTGTCTTAAGAACAGCTGAGTTAAGTATTTTCCTTTAAGGCGGATTCAAATTTTACAGAAGCAGAGAGCAATAAATCAAGGTAATGGTATATAGAAGAAGTAATGTCAGCTCTATTTCTTTTTTCCTTATGAAACATCTCTTAGGGCAAAAATTAGACTTTTGATGAGACAGAAGCAAAGACAAAAGGAAACACTTGTGTAGATAAAATGGTAAGTGATGTTGTTGGGTAGTTTAATGGACAGTGTAGAGACATGTAGTACCAACTTTTTTAATCTATTAAAATTTATTTATGTAATATTTATAAATAATAAATAAGTAATAAATAAATAAAATTTATATAAATTTAATATATTTTTATATAAAATGTATTTATATATTCTTTATATTATATGTTGATAAAATTTATTAAAATTTCTATATTCCATACCTAAGTCCTAAGTTTTAGGGTGCATGATTTCTTAAAAAAAAAATCAATGACTTTTCAACTTACTGAGAAGAGTGACTCTAATAGAAACCATTTATAAGGGAAAAAACAGCATTTTCCCCAATCTCCATTTCTGCAAAAAAGTTTAAAAATTAAAAAGAAATAAAAAATTATAAAATAGCTGAGTACCCATGTATTCCCATGAATTCCCTAATACCCCTTACTTGTTAAATAAGGTCACAAGACTAGTTATGGTCAATGAGTTGTGAGCTGAAGTACAATTGATGAGGGGCACTGTGAGGTCAAAGCATTTATTAACAGGGGTGTGACTCTCCAGGTCTCTCCTTCCCCTTTCTGGTGACTCAGAAGCCATGCGTTCTGGCTGGCATAGTTGTATTAGACCGAGTCCCCAGACTGCCACTTTGAGGGGAACTGTTCTGCAGAGCCTCTAGACTCATGGCATTTTCATCTTTGTTAGACCCAGAAGAAGGATTTTTTTTTAAAGATTTTATTTATTTATTTGACAGAGAGATATCACAAGCAGATGGAGAGGCAGGCAGAGAGAGAGAGAGAGAGAGAGAGGGGGAAGCAGGCTCCCTGCTGAGCAGAGAGCCGGATACGGGACTCGATCCCAGGACCCTGAGATCATGACCTGAGCCGAAGGAAGTGGCTTAACCCACTGAGCCACCCAGGCTCCCAGAAGAAGGATTTTCTATGAGCCTCCAGACTCACGGCAGACTTGCTCTGTGCTAACCCACAGAGAGCTCATTGTTACTGGTTTTGCAATACAGCTAATTCTATGCTAATAAACAGCCAACCTTTGACATTCCATTGCAACTGCCATCAGATATCCCGGGATGAAACTCCTAAGCACGTTGACTTTGCTCCCCTCCATTCTTCAGTTCTTTCCCTTTTACCTTAAACACGGGTTTTCCATCTCGACCTCTTCTAAATAAACTTTTCCCATATTATGAAGTGTATACTTTTGGCCCAATATTTTAGCTGGACAGAGAAAGATTGCTAGATGGCAGTAGGTCGTGTTTATTAAATATGACCTTTGAAACTGCAGATGAACCTGTCGAGGGCAACATGACATCAAGAGAGGCAGCCCCCCGGCTAACATCAGTGGTAAGTGCTCCCATGACTCCTATTGTCTAGATGATGGTGGTGGGATGGTAATACTTGACATCAGCTAACATCTCTATGGCACTCACCATGTACTAGTCGGTGGTCTAAATGTTAACTCATGTTAACATTATTTCATTTATAATTAGTGATTTCCTCCTTCGTTTCTACAATCTGACTTCTACTCATTGTAAATACCCACCTTATTTCCCTACTTTGTGATACCCCTTCCCAACGCCTCCGGAAAAAATTGTCACTCCTTCTGAGTTTCCTTATCACTTGGCACATATTTTTTTTTTTAAAGATTTTTATTTATTTATTTGATAGACAGAGAGAGATCACAAGTAGGTAGAGAGGCAGGCAGAGAGAGAGAGGGGGAAGCAGGCTCCCCGCTGAGCAGAGAGCCCGATGTGGGGCTCGATCCCAGAACTCCGAGATCATGATCTGAGCTGAAGGCAGAGGCTTAAACCACTGAGCCACCCAGGCGCCCCACTTGGCACATATTTTTATTAAAGAACTTACAAGGGGCGCCTGGGTAGCTTAGTCGGTTAAGGATCAGACTTTTGCTTTGGGCTCAGGTCACTGTCTCAGAGTGTGGGATAGAGACACCCCCCAACCCACTGGGCTCCGCTCCTTCAGCAGGGAGTCTGCTTCTCCTCTGCCTCTGCTCCTCCCCCTGCTCACACTCTAGTGAGCAAATAAATAAAAGAAAGAAAGAAAAAGAGAAAGAAAGAACTTATAACACTATAGTATAATGATTTGTCGTGTCTGGATCGTCACATACATTACAAGGGCTGTTTCTTGTAAAGCTTATATGTTGTCTGTAACATCAATAAATGTACAGTGAATGGTTGAATAAATAAATGAACAAATGAGTTAGATACATGATTAAAATTATTTGAGATTTTTTTTGTTTCTTATGCTCAAGAGAGAACTGCTAAATAAGAACCTGGAAAAATTTAAAGTAAAAACAAAAGATGTTTACAGCTTGAGAATAACTCTGAAAATGTATTTAAAATTTCTGGGCTTCATCTTCAAACCACATTTTAATCAGATGCCTTCTTTGGCCTGGATACTCAGATGTCACCCAAGGGGTAAAGTGCATTAAAAGGATTTATTTTCAAGGAAAATGCCTAGAAAATGCCATTTCAGACCACTGGGGACAGGGCAGAAATGGCTTAGGGATCCTGTAAAGGTCCAAGGAACTAATTTTTTTTCACGTTCAGGAGACATTAGACCTCTTTATGTAACTTAAAGGCAATGCTGTAGAAGCATAAAACCTAATAGCAAAAGAAAAGTGCTCCTTGGTGCTTCTGTATGGATTAATAGTTTACATTAGGATTATTGACGATTTAACCAGAGAGAAATGAATAATGCAACTGAACGTTCCCTTTGTAAATTAGAGCCTTCGGATAACTGAATCCATTGAAACTTTGACATGATTTTTATTGAAACAGGTTAAATTCAGGGTCATTGATGGGTCTTTTCAAGTAAAAGGGTTATCTTAGGAAATAACTTCCCACCTTTTCTTTTTTAAAAGATTTTATTGATCTATTCATATGTCAGAGAGAGAGGGAGAGAGTGCACAAGCAGGAGGAATGGCAGACAGAGGGAGAAGCAGGCTCCCTGTGAAACAAGGAGCCCATTCCAGGACCCTGGGATTGTGACCTGTGACCTAAGCCAAAGGCAGATGCTTAACTGACTGAATCACCAAGCACTCTCTTCCCAAAGTTTCTTACTGTAATGTCAACTTGAGCAGCATTAAGCCTTTGTGGCCCTAAAGTCTAGGAAGGAAATAAAAATCATGTTTTTATTGCTCCATTCAGAAATATTAGGAGTAACGAGCCTTTTTGAGCCCTTGCTGTGTGCCAGGACACAGGCAGTGCCAGGTACGTTGCTAACTCCATACTATTTTACCTTATTAATTCCTCGCAGCGTCCTTTTGAGAGTTATTCCATTATTTCCATTTTACAGATGAAGAAACTAAGGCACAGAGAGGTTAAATCAATTGCCTGAGTCACAATGTTGCACAGTTATTAGGTGGCACCAAAGTCCTGTACTTAGCCCATACAGCACACAGGTTTCTCCCGAATGGGGATATGGTCCTCTACTCTTTTCACTGTTTCTGAGGCTAAGGGGACAAGTGGGACTAGTACAGGGCTCGTTCCTCTGAGCACTTTTCCATCAGACACTGTTTTTCTCCTTGGTCTACTATGATTGGTCAGGAGGCTGGAGGGCATATCTTTTCCCCAGAACACTTTGCTACCCACAACTCCAATTTGGGTTGTGACCTACTGTTGGGAAATAAGGAATTTATGTAAACTACCTACTCTCCCTGCTATTCAGAGGACTACATTGTCGAGATATCTCATATATCAATTTTTTCATGAGTCTCCGTGTGATAACATTTTTAAAGGGACCACATGTTTTGTCTAATGTGACAAACATTAGACAAAAAGAAGAAAAGAAAGAAAGCCAGAGTCTGGCTTTCATTTAGGTTTAGTGAGTATCTGGAACCCTTTCCCAAAAGTGCTTTCAGCACAAGTGGTTGGATCATATTTTTTTTTTTCAGTAGCTCTCAGGTATATACAGAGAACTATATTATTATATGAATTTCATCTTTGTGGTGAATGTTAAGTGAGTAAAGAGCTCTGGAACTACCAGAGTACAGATTTGTGCCAGTAACAATGAAAATAACAAATAATCTAATTAAAAATGGGCTGAAGACATAAACACATTTCTCCAAAGAAGACATTCAGATGGCCAACAGACGCATGAAAAGATGCTTAGTATCACTCATCATCAGAGAAATCCAAATCAAAACTACAAAAGGTATCTCCTCACACCTGTCAGAATAGCTAAAATCAAAAAGACAAGAAACAACAAGTATTGGTGACGATGTAGAGAAAAAGGGACCTTTGTCCACTGTTGGTGGGATTGCAAACTGGAGCAGCCACTGCAGCAAACAATATGGAGCTTCCTCAAAAAGTTAAAATTAAAACTATCCTACGATCTAGTAATCACACTACTGGGTATCTACCCTCAAAATACAAAAACATTAATTCAAATAGACACATGCACCCTTATGTTGATTGCAGCATTATCTATAATAATCAAGATATAGAAGCAGCCCGGTCCATTAATAGATGGAATGGGTAAAGATGTGTTTTTGTGATAGGCACTGGGTGAAATACTCAACTAATGAATCGTTGAACACTACATCGAATACTAAAGATGTACTATATGTTGGCTAATTGAACATAATAATAAAAAATTAAAAATAAAAAGAAGATGTGTTATACATACAATATTATACATAATGGAATATGTTGTATATATAATGGAATATGTTACATATAATGGAATATTACTTAGCCATAAAAAATGAGATCTTGATAATTTGCAACAACATGGTTGGAGTTAGAAAGTATAATGCTACAATAATTAAGTCAATCAGAGGAAGACAAATACCATATGATTTCGCTCGTATGTGGAATTTAAGAAACAAAACAAATGAGCCAAAGGAAAAGGAGAGTCACACAAACCAAGAAACAGACTCTTAACAATAGAGAACTGCTGGTTACCAGAGGGAAGGTGGTGGGGGAGGGGCATGGTGAAACAGGTGATGGGGATTACTCATCACTTGTTGTGGTGAGTAACAGATATTGTATGAAAGAGCTAAATCACAATCTTGTACACCTGAAACTAATATGACACTATGTTAACTATACTGCAATTAAAATAAGAACTTAATAAAAGAATAATAATAAAAAAGATTATGTTTAGCAACTGAATTTTGATAATGTTTATACAATTTACAAAGTACTTTTATTAGTATGTTGTAGAAACAGTTTGTGAGGTACACAGAGTGAGCCTTTTATAGATGAGGAAACAGATGAAGAAATCTCATTACATTACAGGACTTGACAGAGACAGCTGAGCACTCACCTTTTGAGTCCTGGCTGAAATCTCATAGCTCCCACATTCCAGCCCTTGACTTTCCTAACCACAGAGCTGGTCTCCCGAGGAGGCGGAGAGAATCAGAGGGTAAGAGGGCTACGTAATGCCGTCATGAGTTATTGAAAATTTATGTGTGGGAAGCGTAATGGACTTCACAGCTCTGGGTTTGGTTGCTGACAGGTTCTACTTACTGACGGAGGGTTTCAGATTTTCCTGTGTCTCTGCCTCTCTCTGTCTCTTCCTTTCTGGAATTGACTTGCTACAGCAACGTATGATTCATTCACTAAATATTTACAGCTCTCTAACCCACTTGCCTGGGGAATTTTCTTCCCCTGATGCCAGCCTGGCCCCGCTGGATTCTCACGGTAAATTCTGAGGGGAGGAATGATAGCTTTGGGTATATTGTTGGCAATTCAGTACTGCCTGGCTCCTTTGCTGACTTAATTGGCATTTTTATTGGGAGCAAAAATTTACGTTATTGTACACATGTTATAAGGAAGGCATTATGCAAGGTATTTGGGGTGAGCAGGAAATGAAAATGCAGTAAAACTTTCCTGAAGGGCTTTTTAGTCTAGTAAAGTCATTTCTAGGCCTAAAAATCATGTGCTGACTCATTTTTTTTTCCTCTCTGAAACAATATAGATTATCCAGTGCTCAAAGACACAGTGCATGTGTTCATTTATTTAATAAATACTGGGTGGCTATTATGTGATCAGGCAACATCCTGCCAATGCCAGCTGGGGGCGATGGAGCCCGAGACCGCTTATCCCCTGTCTTTTACAAATGAGAGAAATGATTTTAAAAGAAACAAAAATAAATAATACGGTACAAGTTATATTATGCATGAGGAGGCAATAAAGAAAAAAAAAAAAACACCCAAGCCAAACCCCACAAAAAGAACTCAACAAGGGGCTAAGACATGGAAAAGCAGACATGAAGAGGAGATTTTTTTTTTCTTTTTTAAAGATTTTATTTATTTATTTGGCAGAGAGAGAGAGAGAGAGATCACAAGTAGGCAGAGAGGCAGGCAGAGAGGGAGGGGTAGGCAGGCTCCCCACTGAGCAGAGAGCTGGATGCGGGGCTCCATCCCAGGACCCTGAGATCATGACCTGAGCTGAAGGCAGAGGCTTAACCCACTGAGCCACCCAGGCGCCCCAGAGAGGAGAGATCTTTAAGCAGAATGTTCAGGAAAGGTGTCTCAGAGCAGGTGACCTTTAAACTGAGACATAGTGGGGACAGGAACTCGTCTTGGGAAAAGAGGGGAGGGGAGGACATCCTGGGGAAGAGCGTAATCTAACACGAACTCAAACCAGCAAAAGCAGAAGGGAAGTTTGGCTGCGTGAGCAGGAAGTCCAGGGAGCGATTACATATCGGGCATGGCCAGAGTCAAAACCTCAAATGACACAGGCCACCCCGGTCCTGCTCTCCACCTCATGCCTCTGCTCTCTGGAGTCTGTATGTTTTAAAAAGATGACTCGTGCTGCTCTGGGGAGAATGGGTTGTAAGGTATAAGACTTAAACTTCAGTAATTACTTCAGAAACTTCTGTAGCAATCTGGGTGGGATAAGACAGTGGCTAGTATTAGGGAGACAGCAGTTAGATAGAAGTGGACAGACAGACGGCATTTCATTTTGGGGGAGGGTGTGGTAAAGCCAGTAGGATTTACCAACAAGAAGTGAGAGAAAGGAAGGAATAAAACACGATTCTGAGTTTTTGAATTTGAGTACTGGATGTCATTTGTGAAGATGGAGGATTATATGTGGGAAGATTTGCAGAGGGATGGTTTGGAGGGGGAAAGTCAGGAGCTCTGTTTTGGCCATGTGACGTCTGAGCTGCCCGAGAAGCACTCAGACGGAGGTATCAAGGGCCCTGTGGTCCGTGGAAGTGTGAAGCCCAGAAGAGCAGCTTGGTGACAAGGTACACTTTTAGGGTCCTCGGCATGCCGCCACTGGCAAGGACACGACTGTGTGGGGAATGAGTGTGGTGAGAGATAGGGTCCAGGGCAGGGTCCTGAGAAACATCTGCGAGAAGGTTGAGAGTGGATTGAGAAGGGGCGGTGAGGAAGTGGGGAGACCAGGAGAAGGCCACAATGCGGACGCCAAGAAAGTGTGTGGTCTCGTGGAGTCGGGGATGGACTTGGTCAAAAGCTCCCAGAAGGGAAGGGCAATAAATATGGGGACAAACGCGTGGGCTTTGACAACTAAGTCTAGCAGTTGAACGTGGACTCGAATCTTGCAATGCTGAAAGGCACAAACAAGTTCATAGCTAGAAGGGACAATACTCTCTTGTGGGGCTGTGATCCTCTGGAACCACTTCCAAAACACATTAACGTTTATTACTGCTTTTCCCACAATGTCTCTATGTGGGGTGGCAGGGCAAAAACTGTTATTACCATTTCACAGAAAAAGAAGTCGAGGTTTAGTGTGGCAAAATTTTATAGCTGTGCGCCCCCAAATTCCTGCCGTCCCAGGCTGGACCGTGCTTCTCAGTCTCTGGTTCCTGTCCTTGCCGGCTCCACGGCCATCTGTCTTGTTCTCGACATTGGATTAGAGCGGAAGTGAGGATGCGTCCCTTTCCCGCCAGACTCTTACAGAGCGGGTGGGATTTTCCCATATTCTCTTTCCCTTTCCAAGAGCAAGAAGCAGAGGACTTTGATGCCCTCATGGATGGAAGGATTTGAAAGCTGGAAGAGTTGGGATCTCTGAATCACCATGGGAGGGAAGGCTGCCTGCTCCCGAGGAATGCCGATACCGAACTGTGACGAGCAAGTAGCAATATTTTATTAACAGTGAAGTTTTGGTGTTTGTTCTACAGCTAGTCTTATCTTAACGAATGGATCTGGGAATATTAAGTGTCTTGTAGAACCTCCCATAGTAAGTTGTGGTGACGTCATCACCAGAACCTAGATAACCCCTTGTTAAGTCTGCTGACAGTCTCCACTGCCCGGGGTACCCCGGGATGTAGGGACAGAGGATGCTCTGTATAGGAAACTCTAAAACTGGGGAAGTGGATAGTTGCACCAAATGCTCATCTGAAAAATAATGTTTCAGATTTTTGAAATAGATGAAACAAAGGGACCCATCCTGGGATCCTTCTCCATCTGTGATGTAAGACAAAATAGCCTCTATTAGCTGCTTAATGTCATGGTTTTTGTGGTCTGAAACTGAAATGCACTCCTAAGAGTAAGCCACCAACAATGTGCATAACATTTTATCCCAGATGGCTCTGTCCTTTGCCAATTTTTTGTGGAAGTCAACAGCTTGTCTGGGAGAATGCCTAAATACCCTTCCCAGGTCAAAGTTCTCCTGCCGTAACAGCACACTCATGTGTTTTGCTCTAAGAAGAGAACAGCACGGTAAGGAGAGAATCATTCTAGACTAAAGTATAATTAGTCTTTTCTATAAAAAAGGGGGAAAATCCCCATTCTAACAAAAGTATTCAATACCATTATCCAAGGGGTGATGATCCTCATTCATGGATAATGATCAAGAATTTCTTGTTACCAGGTTTGGGGTTAGTACTATTTCTGATGTTTTCTTCTGAAACAATTGCCAGTCTTTGGAGGAATGATACCAAAAACTTCCACGAGTGACTCGTCATTTTGAAAAACAGTTTCCCCGTTCACTAGTCTCTGTCCGGAACAGCAGTTTCCTGCTCTCGCTTGCACCCAGCAGAGAACCGTTGCTGTCTTGAACTGGGTACCAGGAAAAGAAGTTGGAGATTTTCCTTTCAACTCGAACTAACTTGTCATGGGTTTTCTGTGGTAGATTTGGTGACTTGGGGGACATCCTAACAGAAGAGGGAGTGGGTTGGTGCACAGAGTGCAGCAGAAGAGTAAATGTGGTGTCCTGGGGCAACTTCGAGAAATGTCCTGCCCAGTCCTATAGAGACACATGCTAGTAGTTTCTCCTCCATGCCTCATTCCTCTGCGGTTATGGCTTCTTTTAAGTGCAATGCTGCCTCTTCTCTTCATTGTATGAGGCAGTTTTCCCTTTGCATGAAGAGAGGTCACGGGCAATGGGCAGTCTATAAGCCACTCCTCCCTCCCCGAGGGATGGGGGAGACTGAGGCAGAGCCTCTTGGGTCTTGGGTGTGCGGGGGGTGTGTCTCTGAGGTTAGAAATGGAAGCATGGAGTATGGGGAGTTTGTTGGAACAGAAGTTCCCACATCAGAGAGGGTCTAGGCAAGCTGAGGTCCCCAAACCTGAAAAGAGTCAGAATGAAGCAGAGATCAAAGATGGGCACTGAAGTTAACTGTGTGGAGTCAAGTGCTCATGAAAGAGGGTTGCCTCCATTTTGACCCCAAACTTTCTAGTTGGGTTCTTCTTTGCAACTTGTCTCTTGGCTCAGGAGGAAGACCCTAAGAGCAAAGCATTGCCTGGTGGGCACGGAGACTGCCCCCTCAGCGGTAAGGGCTGCCCTGAGCCAGCAAGACCCTCCCCATGCTGGAGTCTAAGGCCTTGATGAATCTGACCTTCACTGCCCACCTGTGCGGACCCACCCACCTTTGCCCCCCCACCCCCCTTCCTTATATAGACCTGGAAGCATTTTTGGACCCTTCCAGTTAAGTCTTTCAGACACTAGCCGCTGTTTTCCCGTGTCAGCTCCCCTGAAACTAGTTCCTTTCTTGTCTCACCACACTCGCCTCTCTGCCTTTGGATTCTGTCAGCGGGGAGCCGGCCCAGCCTGGTCTGTCTGCGCCCCTGTGCCCCCCGCTACACTCAGAAGGAAAAATCGATATAAACAGAGTAGGACCCAGATCTAAGCCACTACTTAATTACCAAAATTTGCTCTTGCTTATTATTTTTTTTGAATGATAGTTCCTTAAAATAATTTCTTAGAGTTCCTAATTCTCTTTAAACCTTTCTAGTCTTAAATTACTTTTAGTGTGTGTGTGTGTGTGTGTGTGTGTGTGTGTGTGTGTGTGTTGTGTAGATATATCTCCGTATGGGGAGATCTTTCAGGGTTCCAGTATGAGACTCCAAAAAGCATTCTCTCTGCTGTGAAAGGGGCCAGGGTTTGCTCTGATGTCCTTGCTTCCTTCCCTGGGCGGTGGGATCACTGTGGGCAGCTGGAAAGCAAAGCACTGAGGCGTTGGGAATGTGCATCCAGCTGGTAGCCGAACTGAAATTCCGATCAAAGGCATGCTTGCTGCTGTTGAAGAAGCCCCAGGAAACGGGTGGAGGAAGGTCTGCAACAGAGAGATTACAAAGCCCTAGGTGAGGTAGCACTAGAGATTTTGAGATTAAGATTTGAGATTCTTTTGCTAGAGGTGGTATCCAGGAAAGATATGCAATGAAAAGATCAAAGTTGTTGTTGTTGTTGTTTTTAATCAGTTTAATTCTCTTATCTCTGGATGGCTACCATGAGGAATACAAAATTGTTTTATTTAACTTAAGGAGGAAAAAAACCCCCACAACAAAACCTCTAGCAGTTACTTCCAATAGTTTGCCTAAAAAAGCTCATTAACCGATGGTACCTGACATCCCAGAGCACAAGCAGAGGCTGACTTCAAAGCTCAGGGTTACGGACAGCTTGGGCTCACAGGCAAGTGGGGGATGGGGGAAAGGGAGGGGACTTGAAGGGGTTTCTGAAGAGAATTTCTAAGAAAAGAAAGAAAGATAATAGGAAACTGCTGGAGGCACAGGATCAAATCCAAGTGCCCAGGAGGGAAGCTGGGAAAGTTTGTCTCCTAGTCAACCACCTGCCCCTCCCTTGGTTTTTGAAACTATTTACAGTCAAGTTTAATTCAATTTTACTAGGATTTAGGTTAGTGGTGGGGGGCGGCTGGGGGGGTTAGTTGTATAGGGGTCTAATTTTACTTTTTGGAGTGACCATTATCAATACAATAAACACAAATAGCCTGGATTAACAGAAAAGGTCTGTGAGAACAATTGTGGAAGAGACACAAGTTGACTCTCTAGGGTATTTTTTTCTCCTCAAAATGATACTTAAATGATATTCCTAGTATCTCTTAAGTGAATGCTGTTTTCCTCAAGATTATCCTTTATTCAGTGCTTGAATGTTTGTATTTTCTTTAGTAAATACAACACTTACAGTAACAGAAGTAAAAAAAAAATTGGTTGAGTCTGAAAGAACATGTTTAGGAAAAGAAGAACCCCCCCCTTTTTTTTAAATAAGATTTTATTTATTTGAAAGTCTCAGAGAGAGGGGCAGGCTCCCCACTGAGCAGGGAGATCTGAGTGGGGCTTGATGCTAGGACCCTGAGATCAGGACCTGAGCCTAAGGCAGATCCTTAACCAATAAGCCACCCAGGCACCCCACAAAAGAACCCTAATAAAAAAGAAAGTAATGGTCTCATCAGTTCCTTCCTTCTTCAGATTATTGATGTGACTGAGTCTTGTATTGTCCCCCTTCCCTGTTAGTTAGAGACCACCCCTGAGGAAGATGGTGTTGACTCCTTAGTTTTCTAGTCCCAAAGATGCATTCAATCTGCATCACCAATGATGACAAGCCTAGCAAACAGATTTTTTTTTCTTTCATCTTCTCCTGTACTTTGTTCTGAAAACTGGAGTTTTAGCCAATATGAAGTTTATCTACAGGTGATTACTTACTACGGCCCAGGCCTTTGAACAGATTAAACCTGAGGAATCCTTATGGCTGTGGTTTGGAGCTTGCTGTTTCCCTTCATTCAGAAAGTCCTGGCTGAGGAACAAGAGGGTACACAGAAGAAGAATTTGGCTTTCAATGAAGCTTCTGGTCTGTAGTTCATTGGATGCATGGAGAAACTTTAGCTTTTATTTAATTCTACCAGACCCAGAGTTTAGTTTGAGTGCACACAAAAAAGTAGAGAATGTATTGGCCAAGAATAAATGTCTTCTAATAATATCAGCTTCTGTTTCCTGTTGGGCTTCAGGCTTCATGTAGGAATATTCAGAACTTCTGATAGTAAATGATTTCCATAATGAAATCCTTCATTTAAGGATGTGGTAAACTGGCTTTTAGTTTGCAGAGTACTATTTTTTTTTTTTAATTTCAATACATATGATTCTTTGCATTTGTGAAATGAATTATGATGATTCTACCACAAATGCTGAATGAGGTAGTAGAATTATAAACAATACCTTCTCTCTCTCTCTCTCTTTTTTTTTTAGATTTTACTTTATTTATCTGCGAGAGAGAGACAGAGAAAGTGTGATAGAGGGGAGGGTCAGAGGGAGAAACAGGTTCCCCACTGAGCAAGGAGCCCCAGCTGCTGGATTCCAGGGGGGTTGGGGGGAGGTAGGATTTGATCCTGTGACTCAGGGATCATGACCTGAGCCTGAGGAAGGCGCTTAATCCACTGAGCCACCCAGGCACCCAAATGATGCCTTCTTTAGAGTGCATCTAGCTTCTTTGAGCTGGTAAAATTTGAGTTGGAAGTAGGTTAATATGAGAAGGGACAAATAAATACATTTCACCGAAGCTAGCTATGGACGTCTGTAAAATTGCTTAGAAAGGTGTGGTTGCTAAGCATCATATTAATTTTTGTTAGTTTTCCTTCCTTAGTTTTCCTGAAATTATTATTTCTTAGACTTTTTAAAAATCGTTTTTTATTTTTTTTATTAACATATGATGAATTATTAGCCCCAGGGGTACAGGTCTGTGAATCACCAGGTTTACACACTTCACAGCACTCACCATAGCACACACCCTCCCCAATGTCCATAACTCAGCCACCCTCTCCCTAGGCCCCCCTTATTTCTTATACTTTACATGTTAGACTATTTTATCAAGTTTGCTGAGGCTGGTTAGTGCAAGTAAGAGAGAAAGCAACATTTTCCCAGTATAAATAAGTAGGTGAAGAAATAAGCAAATAAGTAAAAAAGTGAGTGAGTGAGAGCGCCTGGGGGGCTGCGTTGGTTGAGCGTGTCTGCCTTCGGCTCGCAGCTCAGGGATTATGATCCCAGGGTCCTGGGGATCCAGTCCGGGTGCAGATCCCTGCTCAGCAGGGAGCCTGCTTCTCCCTCTCCCTACTCCCTGCTCATGTTCTCTCTCCCAATCTTTCTCTCTCAAATAAATGAATAAAATCTTAAAAAAAAAAGGGAGTGAGTGAATAAACACATGAATAAATAAATAGAAGTTATACTGAGAATGACCTCTTCAGATAATTCTTGGAGTGATTCGACTCTCATACTCTGAGTGGGTAAGGAGCCCTCGTCCAATACAATGCAGCTGTTTGAACTTGAAGAAATGTGTTCTTCCCTAAGCCTCAACAAACAGTATATAATATATCCAGCTCCACTAGGTGGTTTACAAATGTATTATTTCTCTTTCCTGTTGCTCTTATAGCCCACACGGCTTAAGAGGTCATTAGAGAAGTTACAAGGAGATAGGGGCTTAAGATCACAATCCTGCCACCTGGATAGATAGCATAACTGTTAGGAAATGTCCTAGTTTTTCCAAGACTCTGTTTTCTCATCTATAAAATGGAGATGATGATAAACTCCTCGTCAGAATGGTCCTGCTGATCAAGCCTGACAATGGTGATTCAGGAGGACCTCGAAAGGCAAAGAGTTATAGGAGGCACCGTCGGGGGCTGTAACCGTCCCTTTTTCGCAAAGACAAAATGTGAAGGCGCGACTTTTGGCATTAAGTCCACTAGGTTACTTTTGTTACGGATTTGGAGGTCATGGAAACCTGGTAGTGAATGCCACTTTATGCTTAGCTCATTTCTCTCTCTCTCTCTTTTTAAAAAATTTTATTTATGTATTTGAGAGAGAGAGAGAGAGAGAGCACGGGAGGGGAGAAGGTCTGAGGGAGAAGCAGACACCCTGAGGAGCTGGAGCCTAATGCGGGACTTGATCACGGGACTCGATGGTGGGACTCGATGGTGGGACTTGGGGATTGTGACCTGAGCCGAAGGCATATGCTTAACCGGCTGAGCCACCCAGGCATCCCTGACATCATTTTTCTTAAAGATGTACTAAGCTGATCAAAGCAAATGATTAGAAGGAGAATTATGTTATAGAAATAACAATTAAGATAATAGTGCACAACTTGGAATCCAATTCTCCCCCTTGGGGTTAAAAGCCAGCGAAAAACAAAACATAGAAAACCTGTTGTGAGAGGATAAGGAAGAGTGAGGAATATGGACCCCAGTGTTTAAATGCTTCGACAGCGGAGCCGTGAAACCCTGGTGTGGAAGCTTAACAAAGGCAGGGAGGTGATGGACATGACCAGACGGGGTTCTCACTGGGGTGACCCACGTGTCCGCACTTAGGTACTTACCTGTGTAAACATCTGAAATATTTACTCGTTCCTGTAAGAGAATTTGAGGACTGTTTTAACTGTTAGGTGAGAAGGAGAGCGGAAAGGCCACCGGTTCCATCCACTTATATCAACTGTGGTTCAGCCTAGGAGACAGAGAAATAACTGATTAACACCAATTAGAAAAAACGAACCCTCCGATGAACTAATGAAATGGGTCAATCCTCCTCTTCCCCCAGTGTCTCCCTTGGAGGACAGTCTTGCAGAACGCCCAATTTAAGCTACTGTTTCCCAACCAGTAGAAAACCCAAGCGCCTCCCTCATCAGACTACCCAGGGCTTGGCCTGCCCATTCCCAGTTTTCTACGCTACTCCTCTGTAGTTGCAATAAACAAGGATTTCCAGAGCAACCGGCCAGGAGGGGAGAGATGGCTTGTTTTCAAACCCAAAAAGGACACTCACCGTGCTTGTGGAGGGAACTGGGGTTGGGTGCGGCGAGGGAGCCTATGCTCAGAGGTCCAGGATCTGGCGCAGAAACACTGTGACCATTGTCTTTAGAGGCAACAAAAGGGGTTGTTGAAAAAGCAAGCTTTAATATAAAGCCAAAAATCTGTGCTTGTCATTTTGTGTTTATTTGGCATTCAAGCATGGCAGTCATTCTCAGCTCTCTCTGCTGGTTATATTTAAAGGAAGGCCCGTCGCCACGGAACGGGAGCCAGCTTCCAGTATCTCACTCTTAAAAAAAAAACAAAACCAAAATCCCACTATCGTTTCCACTCCTATGTCCTTTGAGTTCCTATCTGAACCTTCGGGGCTGGTGAGTGACAGGTCAGTGGGCTCCGCACACCAGAGCCTTCTAACCCTTCTGGACAGTTCTTTGATAACTAGATACACATTTGTGTGTGCTTGGAGGAGGGGGATGCATTCCTTTGCCATTAGGTCAGATTTTCCTATGCACACACACACACACTCTCTCTTTCTCTCTTTGTGGTTCTAGTTGGGTAGTTCTTGTCAATTGGCAGGAGGAGGGGACTGTAATCATTGTGTCCTTTGTTCCAGTGTCCTGGTTAACAGTGACATTGGGCCTCTGGCTTAGGGGAAACCAAGTTAACCTAATCTTGAACATCAGAGGAACTTGGTGGAATTAGGGTTATGTAACTGCTGGGCAGCATGGGAGCTGGCAGGCTGGTGATGGAGGGGTGTGGGTAACTCGCCAAGAGGCAACGGTCACTTCTCTGTTAATCGGTGCTTGCAGAACAGACTCATTTTTCCTATGGTGATCCATTTAAGAACAGCCTCGTTCATTAAAGTGAACCAATGTCGCTGACTTCGTAGAACAGGGGAAGGGAACAGATGACAGAAAATTCTCTGAATGTAAAAATGAACTCAGATCAACCTTACATGCCAATGGTGAATCGCAGTTTTTCACAGTGTGTTTCATTCATATTACTTTGGATGACTATATAGCTATATTTATAGTTTATCAATTACTTTATTTGATCATCACAATAAATCTGTAAAGAACGAAAATAGGCACCTGCACTCTCCATGTTGAGGAGAAGTTAAGGGATTAGCCCGGGGCCCAAGAAGCTGGCCTGCCAACCAGATCCCCTGATTAGGAAAGCCGCCTTCTTTTTCAGTGTAACAGCTGACTTCACGGAATATTGACCCGTAGCCAAAACTTAATGATTCAAGAGTTAAAATACAATAAGATGATAACATGTCATCCTTTGAAATATCCTCAAGGTACATTCTGATTCAGCAACTCACCCAAGTTCTGACGAGAAAAAGAACAAATGCTGGGGACTGTCATTGCTGCTTCCTGTGGGCGCAAGAAGGAGCACCCTGTTCCCCCTCATTCAGACCCCTTATTTTGGCTGTTAAAACCTGATTTTCAGGGACACCTGGATGGTTTGGCCAGTTAAGGTCTGTCGTCAGCTCAGGTCATGATCCCAGGGTCCTTGAATTGAGTCCAGAATCGGGCTCCTTGCTCAGCAGGGAGCCTGCTTCTACCTTTCTCTGCTCCTTCCCCTGCTTGTGTTCTCCCTCTGACAAGTAAATAAATAAAATCTTTAGAAAACAAATAAACCAACCAACCTGATTTTCACTTGACCTTGGTAGAGCCCTTCACTTAATTCTGTCTTGAATAAATCTAGGGTGTCTTATCCCTCAAACCTTACATTCGAACATGACCCAAATGATGTCATCTCCTTTCATCCATGTTAAAAATGTTCACCATAATGGATCATCTCAGGCTAAGTGCTGTTGGAGTTCCTGGCCTAGGGAACCTACTCAAAATCCTTCCTTCCTTCCTTCCTTTCTTTCTCGCTTTCTCTTTCTTCTCTCTCTCTCTCTCTCTTTCTTTCTTCCTTTCTTTCTTAGATTTTATTTATTTGTCAGAGACAGGGGGAGAGAGAGAGAGAGAGATTGCACTAGCAGGGGGAGCTACAGGCAGGGAGAGAAGCAGGCTCTCTGCTTGCAGGACTCAATCCCAAGACCCTGGGACCATGACCTGAGCTGAAAGCAGCCGCTTAACTGACTGAGTCACCCAAGAGTCCCTCAAAATCCTTTCTTAACCAAATTTCAGAAGACCCAATGAAAGCTGAAGAATGTAACTATAGGATCTTATGATATCCCAGTCAGTCAACCAGATGGTTAAAGCATAGCTATTCTGTGAATAACAGTCTTGATCTATAAAGGAAAAGCCTGGTGACTCCTTATATCTTGAAGAAATTAGTTATTCAATAAGTATTCATTCATGGCGAACAACATGACTGGATTATTTCTTTTTGGGGTTTTATTTTCCCAAACACCTTTACAAACTGATATTTTGTAGAATATTGAATATAAATGTTTAAGAGACTCAGTAAAACTCTGGTTCTGAGCACTTCCTGTTTCCAAAATTGTGTTTGTTTTCCAATGAGAATGCATGGTTATCCATTTTCAAACTCTGGTTTGCGTGGATTTTAAACAAGTCTCCCCTGGAGGTAGGAATGCCAGGGCAAGAATTAACCAGATTGTAATCTTTGCGCCTGGCAGTCTGACATCACTTGTAAACGCTGCCAAAATTCCTTTGGAAGCAGATGTTCCTAGAGGGGGAAACGGGAATCATTTAACCTCATATTTATTGGTTAAAAGCTGATTCATGGGAAATACAAGAACTTAGGTTACGATTCCAAACAATTCACTAGAGATATACCTTTTCAGAGAGAAAAAACATGGTTACTTTTTTTTAAAACATTTTTTCCTCTCTCCCAGAATTACTCATGTTTTAGTCATACTTTCCCACCTACTCAGTGTCCGGGAGGGCTTCTCATGCATTTGTCCCTTTCCCATTGCAATAGCTTCCGTGTCAGCACGTAGGTAATTTATAGATTTTAGTAATTTTCCAGTTGCTAATCTAGCACCCAAATATTCACTCCAGAGGGTGCCCAAGTGGCTCATTTGGTGAAATGACAGACTCTTGATTTTGGCCCAGGTCATGATCTCAGGGTTGTGGGATTGAGCCCCAGGTGGGACTCTGCCCTCAGCCTGGAGCCTGCATAAGATTCTCTCCCTCTCCGTCTCCGTCAGCCCCTCCCCGCCCACTCACATTCTGCAAACACACAGGGGTGAACTCTCTCTCCCAAAGAAAACAAAAACAAAATATAAACTTCAAGACCTCTTTCTTATATTTGTATATTGTCTCTTTAAGGAAAAAAGAAAGTGGTCCACAGGACCAAGTTTGTTGATAACTTACAAGCAAGGAATATAGTGGGGTCCATGGCAACACTGAGTATAATGGCCTTTGGTTACTACCATGAGTGAGTGTGTATTGATACATGTATCAGGTGAATATTACCTCTCATTAAAAAAAAAAAATCAAGATTTTTAATGTTTTTTTTTTTTGCTTTCAAGGAACACATGCAATTTGGAACATAAAGCTGAGTGAAACTGATGGAAGACTAATTTGTACTTGTCTAAAGCTCCAGCCAGTTACGATTTATGTTTTGGCAGTTCCTATTTCTTCATTGGCAGTTACCATTAAGCTGAATGAGTAATCAACTACTGGTAGGGATGTAAGTTCATCCAGAGGTGAACTCTTTAGGCAACTGCTGAAGCGTCTTACCCAGGAAGTCTTGGGGACCTTTTGTGTAATTTGTGGTGTGTTCTGTAGTTTTTCTGCGTTATTAGAATTTGCTTGTTATGTATTTCAAAACTTGAAATATGTTAGAAAAACTTTCCTCCAGAAATTGCAGGATAGGGGAATTCTATAATGCCATATATAAATCCCACTAAATGTTAGTAGCTATTCCAGAAATATCAAGCTCTTTTTTTTTTTAAACTTGAGAACACAAGCCTTTATAGCATGTATCTGATTTAATAAATGGAAAGATCTCTATAGATACTCCCTCTTTAGAGTTCAAGCTTGTATGTTTATTTCCAGAGTCTGTTCCAATACCCCATTGATGTTACGATGGAAAGAATGAGCACTGGGTAGAAGAACAAAATGCAGAAAACAGGGCCGAGACTTACCTCCTCTCTCTGAGTCCGTGTCTGAAAAAATTGATTTGCTCTTAGATGAACCAAATAATGCCCTCTCTTCAAAGAGGGCAAGTTACTGCCTGCTCAAAATTTCTGAGGTAGCTTCAAGAATAAATTGATTAACATGGTCAATCACAATTGTTGTTTTTTAAAGCTTAATATCAGTTATGCCAAAATTCAGGATCACAGGCTCTTTTTAGCATCCCTTGAGTTTTTCTTTAAAGATCTTTCTTTCTTTCTTTTTTTAAAAATTTATTCATTTGACACTGGGGGGAGTGGGGAGGGGGGTTGGGAGAGGGGGGGGGTGGGGTTATGGACATTGGGGAGGGTATGTGCTTTGGTGAGTGCTGTGAAGTGTGTAAACCTGGCAATTCACAGACCTGTACCCCTGGGGATAAAAATATATGTTTATAAAAAATAAAAAATAAAAAAAAAATTTATTCATTTGACAGACAGCGATCACAAGCAGGCAGAGAGGCAGGCAGAAAGAGGGCAAAGCAGGCTCCCCCCTGAGCAGAGATCCCGCTGCTACAGGGCTCCATCCCGGAATATGACCTGAGCCGAAGGCAGAGGCTTTAACCCACTGAGCCACCCAGGCACCCCAGCAATCCCTTGAGTTTTGAAAACTCTCTTTAACATCAAGATATTTAAATGATCCTTATCTACAGGTCATCTCATTTTTAGAAATCCAAAAGTGAACCCACAGATCATTTCAGATACCCTAAGGGAATTCTGCAGCTAATCCCATCCTGGCAGGACATAAGAATTAAACCTTTGATTACAAAGATACACCCATGGTAGAATAAGCATTTTCTGTCCTCCAAATACCCAGCTCTAGAATATTCTCTTACTTGGTTTACGATGCAGAATTTGCCTGAGATTTGCTGCTTGCCTGAGTGCCCGAGTATCTCCTTACTTGCTGTCTTGGGCGACCAGTTGCTCCGAATTGACTGGGACTGAGGCATTTCTCAGGACTCCAGACTTTTTGTGCTAAAACTGGGTCAGTCTCAGGCAAATCGCTGAATCACTTTCTGAGCCAAGTCTTGGCTGCGTTATCAGGTATCTTTACAGCCTGGAGGTCAGCGTACAAATCAGCATCCCCACATCTGAGAAAAAGCAACATTACTACATAGTTCTCAGCACATGGCGGGGTCTCCTCAACCTCCCCATTCTAGTGCTTACCAGGGTCCATTCCAAATAGATTTTCATCTCTTCCAAAGCTTCCATTCAAAATTCTGGCTCTGACTATTGACATTTCCAAGAGTGGCCTGAGGAATGATGCATCCTCCTTATTTTCTTTATTTCTTCTATATTTATTGCTCAAGCACTTTGCACCAGGCAAAGGGTTAAATGACGTCAATGAGGCAGACCCTGCTCACCACAGGCATAGCGTCTGGTAAAGCAAATATGGAAACCAGCAATTATTTACAAAGCTTTGTCCCTTGGTCAGGTCCAGCCAAGACAAAGCTATCATCCTGGAATAAATTCTGTTAGCTTAACACTCCTCACTGTTACAGACTTGCAATTTAGCATTATGCTAATTGGTCATATGAAGAATGACTTTGTGCTTTTCTTTTTAAGAAAAAAAAAAAAAAAGCGAAGACGGTCTCTTACACCATGCAGTCTTCACAATGGCTGAAAAAACATGTCTGTGCCCTTGAACAAGGGTGCTTGTTTGTGGTGGACAGTGGGAGTTGGAAGCAGTTTTTAGTACCTCTTCTCAGCCTTGTAGGTTTTCTGGTAACATTATACTGTTCCTATCATCTAATTAAAATATTTGGATCTCTTTCTATCAAGGAGGATTCTTGGCTGTCTTTGTAATAGAGGGGAAATACTTCTCTTTTCTCATATACTAACCCTCCCAAGGGAGCATTTTTTAAAAGACTATAAAGTATTTTGGTTTTCAGAGGACCATTGTTCCCAAATTGGCTGTGAACCAGGGAAAAGTTTCTTGCCCTAAGCTGCTTCAGTGTCCTACCACCGGACCTGCCCCATTACTCCTGACTTTTGCAATGAAGTCTTAGGGAAATATTTGTAGCGGCGGTGTGGGGATGGGTGGTGTTGGTTTTTGGTCTATTTCACAGCCTTACTTCAGAATCTGACATCTTAGAAAAACTTGGTACTAAAAATTCTCTTTTTACCTTTACCTACCCTCCCAGTTTTCCCTTACTACCTTAAATAATGTGTAAAACAAAAAGTCTTCAGGTTTAATATATGTTGCTAGGGCAACCAGGGAGAGCCACAGGAATTAAACTAAAGCCAAGGAACTGAGCTCAGCTTCTTGGGTGAGTCTTAGTCTTGGCTGATGCCAGATCTAGCAGGAATGAGTTGAAGTCTATTTAGCCCTGGACGGAGCGAGAAGCCTCTTTTCTGAAACTCCTCCGGGAAGCACACCATCTTGCCACAGTGGGAAATTGCTGGTGTGTCCCTTCTGTTTCTTGTTTCATGGAATGGCCAGTCTTTTTCCCATATTGGCCTTCTCTGCAGACGTTTTCACAACAAAGACAACTCTCTAGGTCATCTTTCTGGATGACTAAGCCATTCTGAAATGGGTATCGTGAGGATTAAATGGAGATAGGACAGGTTTTTTGAGAGTTATAAAGAATTACAGAAATGTTAGTTATTTTTTGGAATTTGGGAAGAAAGAAGGATAAGAGGAGGGGAAGAAAGGAGAGATGCTACATTTTTGACCTTGAGTTGACCTGAGGTGGTGCTGGAAGGAGGGAAACCTCACACAGGCAGTGAAACATGGTCCCGCTGGGTATTCTAACTACTTGTCAAGTTTGCCTCGAAATGGTCCTAAAAATGGAAATCCTTCCTAAAGAGACATTTATTTTGTTGTTGTTCAGAAAATGAAAAAGGGGGTACCTGGGTGGCTCAGTTGGTTAAGCATCCGACTCTTGATCTCAGCTGAGTCCTGATCTCAGGGTTGTGAGTTCAAGCCCCTATGTTAGGTTTCATGCTGGGTGTGGAGCCTACTTAAAACAAAACAAAACAACAAAAAACAACAAAAAAGCATTAAAAATAACAACAACAAGATAGTTAAGAAGTTAGTGGAAAGAGTCAAATCTGGTATGTTTTACAAAAGGCCCAAATGTATACAAGTTTTCTATCGATTAGAAAAGCAATTTAACTTCATGAAAACTCACTTTGAGGTAGAAAGACACATTACTTTTGAACTTTATCGACTATTTCAATCATAAAAGTAGGCCATGTTTATGCTAGATTACGCAGAAAATACAGATGGAAGTTTGTTAAAAAATCCATCATCTGAGGGCAATCACTGTTATTACCTTAAAGTATTGCCTACCATTTTTCTTAAAATTATGTTCACTCGTCATTCTTCCGAAATTCCCTTTATTGGAAACAACTAATTTCATACTTTTTTTACTCTTTTGGTATTTACCTCTAAATACATGTTTACATTGTTATGTATGTTATTCTGTGTTTACATATGTTACTGTATGTATTACATTTTCACTGTATTGTAACTGTATGTTACCATATGGGATTTAAAGGTGAGATTCAAAGTTGAACTATATGGTATGCTATGATTAATTTTCCTTTTTTGGAACAACTTGGCAATTAATGATGATCTTGATCTTCTTATTTATTTTTTAGGTGTAAATGGGTAGATCCAAGTTTTGTCAGCATGGAAGTTATACAGTATTGAAAAACCACTACAAAACAGAATACAAATTATATATTTTCAAAAGGTGGAAGGAACCAGGATTCCTAAATCAGAATTTGGAGGAAAGTCATATACATATCAGGAACTTTCCTTTTGGGCTTTATGTTATACACAATTGTTATTTTATATGGGTTTGATTGTTTTAGCAGCTAGCATGGTATTATTTAATTTCTCATCATAGTCCATCCCTTATCTAAGGTGCTATTTTTTTTCCTCTTTGTTTTGGTCTCTATGGCTCATAGTAAATGCTTTTCTCAGGTGTTTGGTTATACTAGGCTGTCTGCTCATTTGTAAGAGTCAGGGTCTAAAGAGCTAATTAGTAGTCTTAGTGTATGACCTTTTCTGTAGGGTACTCTGGTTGGCCCCATGTCAATATTTTTAGGGATTTTTTGGGGAGGGAGGGAGTTAGTAGATTTCCCAGAGAGAGCTCTTTCAACTTTTATCTGAAGAGTGAATTCCTGGCTGCTGGTGTTCTGAGCATTGAGTGGAGAAAGCCAGTTGGAGGGTCTCAGAATTTGGTATTTATAGGATCACTGAATCCCTCTAGTATAACAATAGTTTAATTTCTAGTTTTTACATTCCTAATGATGTTGATAGATTTCCTTATATTTGTTTTTAAGTTAAATATATTTTTGTGTGAGTATTCTGCCCCCATTTTGAGAACAAGGATTGTAAAGTTCACAGGGGAAAAAGTGAAAGGAGCTGACACAAGCTGAGGTTCCAGCATGTTCTGGAACCTTGCTGGGTGCTTTACATGCATTGTCTCCTTAAATTTGGCTCTCAAAACTACCCACACAGAGTGTCAGACAAATACACATTGCTATAAAATGGGAGAGCCACTTTTAAAATTTTATTTTTACACATCCAGAGGGCAGGAGATGTGTTTTATATTTTAGCCTTTCTTCCTCAGAAATATAACTAAGACAGATGAATTTCCAAAATCATTAAACAAAACAGCCCTCTTCTGAAAATAACAATTTTTTAAAAAGCCATTTTGAAGTGTCAATAAGGAAATACTTTTTGTCTTAACTTGGTTGTTATCAAATGCCTCTCACAGTAGGTAAGTTGTCAGTGTTGTCTTTGTGGGTTGATCTCTCCAAGTGGGAAAGAAGGTAGGGAGCTGGCCCACGAGGGAGTGTAGGGATGGAAATCAGGGTCAACCTGTGGATTTATTATGCCACACAACAAATCCCCTAACGCTATGAGAGGAAAAACAAGCTTGGGTTTCCACTCAGTGTTTCTCAAGATTTTATTGAAAACACAGGTTAGGTAAATTCAATTCAACACATGTGCAATGACCCAATTGCTTGTGCGTATCTTATCTGACCTATCAGAGGCACTCAACACATTTGATGATGCCTTTTCCACCTTGAAACACTTTTCATCATTGGGCATCTGGGATACCACAGCTGCTGATACTCCTCTACCTCTCTGACCACCCCTTCTCGGTCTCCTTTATCACTTCTGGGCTGACAACTCCAAAATGTATAGATCTGGTCTAGACTTCGTTGATTTAGATTTGATTTTGATTGATTTAGACCACAATATAATAAAATGGTTGAAAGCCAAAGACTAAGAGAGCATCTTGAAAGCTGCAAGAGAGAAGTGACTGTTATGTACAAGGGTGCTTTAATAAGATTAACAATTTCTCATCAGAAACCATGGAAGACAGAGGGCAGTGCAATGACATATTTAAAGTGCTGAAAGAAGAAAAAAAACCCATCAGCAAGAATTTGATATCTGATAACATTGTTTTTCAAAAATGAGGAAGAAATTGAAATATTTTTTTAAAAGATTTTATTTATTTATTTGACAGAGATCACAAGTAGGCAGAGAGGCAAGCAGAGACAGGGGAAGCAGGCTTCCTGCCGAGCAGAGAGCCCGATGTGGGGCTCCATCCCAGGACCCTGAGATCATGACCTGAGCTGAAGGCAGCGTCTTAACCCACTGAGCCACCCAGGTGCCCCAGAAATTAAAATATTAAGACAAGATAAACAAAAGCTAAGGGATTTCATTAGCGTAGACCTGTCCTGCAAGAAATGCTAAAGGGAGTCCTAAATTTAAGTGAAAGGACATTACATGGTACTCAATGCAGTTTGAAGAACTAAAGATCTTGGGTAAGGTTAACTAAAGAAACTGAATAATGTTTTGTGTGATATAATGGAGAATTTATCTGGTCTTTGTTCCTAGCTCCAGGCGGAGCTTAACCCGACCCCACCCCAGTTTCCTGCTGGTATGTCTTTGTTATGTTAATGAGGCAACTCACTGGGGGATTGCTTCAGGAAGCAGGCTGGTTACCGGAAAGATCAACCATATGATTAGATGATTGGAACTTGGGGCCAGCCCTACCTCTAGGAAGGGGACATGAACTGGAGATCGAGGTCAATTGGTTTAATCAATTATGCCTACATAATGCAGTCCCGATATAATCTCTGCACACGGAAGCTTCCTGCTTTGTGAACACGGGATAATGATGTGCTCATATTCCACAAAAGGAGGGCATGATGCTCGGTGTCCTCCTCCCTCCTCCCTTCTTCCAGACCTTGCCCTGTGTATCTCTTCATCTCGCTGTTCCTGATCTGCATCCTTTATAATAAAACTGTAAGAGAAAATAAAACTATAATAAAACTGTCAGTAAATTCTGTGAGTTGCTATAACAAATCATCAAAACTGAGGGGGTTGTGGAAATCTCTGAATTTATAGCCGGTCAGTCAGAAGTGTGGGTGGCCCCCAAGACTTGTGACTGCCTTTGGAAGAGAGGGCAATCTTGTGGAGAACTTTACCCTTAACCTGTGGGCTGTATGCTAACGCTGGGTAGTTAGTGTCAGAACTGAATTACAATATACCCACTTGGGGTGGAAATGGAACACATTATGTTTTTGATTGGTGATACCACTTTGAATTTCCTCTGTGATTTGAAAGATGCATAAAATTCATGATAAATCTATGCTATTTGGCACACAATGTATAAAAATGAGGACAGATCCAGGCAAACGAACATTCTTTATTACCATGAAGTGTTGGTTCTACATATCAGATGACTGAAACTGAGTGTGTGGAGAACTCCCTCAGCCTAGAGCCACCACACCTGAGCACATACCTTTCTGGTAACCCTCTTGACCTACTCTCACTCACCCAACTGATGGCAAGGAAAGCTATTTGCCCAGGAAAAGAATTCCAAGGAAAGCAAAAGTGAGTTTCTCTTTGAGGTCTAGAACAGAGAGCTGGTTTAATTGGTCCTTTTCAGATATTTTCAGGGAGGATCTGTTCTCAAGCAAGAGCAGCCACGAAGAGACTTCCGGAAGAATGGAATGCCAGAGAAACTGTTTACCTATTGCCATTTGTGTTCCAACAAATGTTCTTGCCTAAGACTTACCCTTAGCAACCTTCCTGCTTAGGAAAAGCCATCTGCATGAGACAGCGACACCAGAGATGGAGAACATGCACGGCCTGCGTTCCTGCTCCACTTGCAGTTACTGAACCGATTAACATTGGGAGGAGGATGAGGTATTGTCATTACTTACCCTGACTCATAAGCCACTGATATTTTCATGAGGTTTTCATTAAAATAAAACACATACACATATTTTCCAATGCTCTGTGGCATACTAATGTTACTGAGCATCTCTTCAGGCAAAAAGAGAATCCTTTGCTTACTGAAGGCATAGAACATTTACACTGTTAGACATGCCCTTCAAAGATGTTGGCCAATTCCAGTAGCCTTGTTATTGAATCAAAGAAGCTGCCCAACCCTGGTGTTTCTTCTCCATCTACCCATTCTCCCATTTACTCTATTTATGTCATGAAACCTGGGAAAATTAGAATAACATGATGAATGAAATAAAAATATCCTCCACAATTCCATGATTTAGAGCATCACCATTTTGGTGTATTTTTTCCTATACACACTACCCAAATATTCATCAAGTTGGGACTATTCTTACACTCTCTAATAATCTGATTTTTTTTTGCTTGATTTATGCAAATATCTTCCATGTTGAGATATATATCTCTTTCTCAACCTTTCTCAACAAAGGCTTCTTAGTATTCCAGCCTAACATATCATGCCATAAGTAGTTTAAGTGTTCCTTTAGTAGTGTCCATTATGCCCTAGTACTATAGACAAGTCTGCATGAACATCCTTGTTTATATATCTTTAGGGTCTCAAAAGTGGAGGTGGCCCCATCACAACATAGTGTCCCAGCATAGTCCATGGCAGCAGAGTCCCAGATGGCAGAATTCCAGGTTTCCAAGGTGCCCAGAGAACTTCTTCCTGGGTGTTGGTGTCTCATAGCTAATGTGTGCTGTTGGGATGATGAATCCGAAATGTTGCCAGCTTCTTCTTACCAAACTTGGCCTTATCCCAACTCTGCAAATCTGCCCTTTTGGGACCAGTAGGACCACCAAGTCCTACCCTCAGGTGATTCTTTGTATCATGGAGACAGAGGCCTCAATCCTGGGAGCAATAGATTTTTCTTTGACAGAATCCTTAAATTCAGCTGCTTCCAGTCTTCCAGGGCTTATAGCAGAGTTTAACCGCTGTGGTGTTACCTCAGCGGCTCCAACCAACCAAGCTGCCATTATGTTCAAGCCCTGAGACTTGAGTATCTCCCCTACTATGTAGAGAAATCCACATATCTGACTTACCAGTAACAAGTTCCCTAGACTTAACCTTGTTGAAAGAATTCCATAGCCTGATAGTCTTCAGATCAGTATCAGCATCATCAACCTACTAAATCAAAACTCTGTAAGCCTGAGAAGCTCTGCACTATCTTGGTTTAAGGAGGGCCCAACTGAACCTCATCCTGGAAGGCTAGGATTAAAGCTGGACTTCAGGTCAGTACACAGATTCCCTGGGGAGCTTGATGAAATGCTGACTCTAATTCAGTAGGTCCGGTTTGGAGCCCGAGATTTTGTGTTTGTAACTACATCCCAGGTGACGCCAGTACTGTTGGTCCTTGGACCACATTTTGAGTAGCAAGAGGATAGCAGTTCTTAAAATTTGTCAGACTGTATTACCTGAAACACTTGTTAAAATACAGATTCCCTGTCTCCAGCCTAGACCTGCTAATTCAGATTAACCAATTTTTCAGGTGACTTTGGCAGTTAGATAAATTTAAGAAATGCGAAGGTAGGGATCAGCACTGAATGTGGCATGGCTCCTAGGAGGTGAGGGGATGAGGCACAAGAGGCAGCTGAGTGAGACTTGGGGGCAGATACCCACGGAAATGCCTTTGTTGCTCACCTCCAAATGGGGTGGTGGGGGTGGTGGGGTGTCTGAGCGCCCACTAGTGGTCATATCAGGTCAGGACTTGCCTCTGCGTTGATGTCCTGCAGAGCCTCTCGGTTTCTTTCTCTAGTGCCTCTTGAGTGTTTATAGCATTTTCATGAACTGTAAATCAACCCCAGACTCTGTGAGCACAGACCTTCAGCACCGTTCCAAGTCAGAGTTCCCAAAAATGCCATTCATGAAGTGCTGGAGCCCGACAGATTCTGCTATGGTTCCGCCAAGGAATTGGCTCCTTATGCAAACAAAACACACAACCCAACACCGCATGGGAATCCAGTGGTTCTTGGAAGAGAAATGAGAATGGAGGGAGTGATCGCCTCTGTGGACTCTGAGTTTTTGTCCACTCTTTGGAACTTTTATTTGATTCCTGTTGCTATCAACACGTCGACCTCCAGGGTGTGCTGATTCTCCTTTCTCACCAGCTCTAGTGCAGACAAAAGCTACTAATTCATTTATTCATTCACTGAACATATCATTATGCAGCTCATAATTGCCAAGTACCTGGCTAGACGCTGCGATTCAAAGGATCGAGTCGAGTAACATAAAGAGCTTATAACAGTGTCAGATATAAAGCAAGCGCTAAATCGTGAACTCTTCCATAGGCAGGGAAAAGGGAGATATTTTGCTGTAGTAAGGACTCAACCGATGGGGCTGCTTACTGCTGCAAGTGTTGACTTGTCTTTCTCCTTTGAACAGACTGACTCCATGTTACTTCAAGAAAGATTCATTGAAAGAAGGAAATAAAAGACACAGATATAGTGTTTTTAAAAACATTTTTTAATGAAGAAATAATTCCATTCCAAAATATAGACACACAATTAAATAGTTTAATCACTTCAAAATATAACATGTCTCCCGGAGGTTCCAGCACGCACACACACACACACAAAACAATACTTAACAGCAATACAAAAAAATCCATACAATAGTAGTTTTGTTACAATACCAGTGAATATTGTGAAATCTTTAGTGTCTCTGAATTGGTTATTTCAAATGGTGTCAAATGACAGTAGTCATAATTAAAAACGTCTTACAGTTAATTAGCCTCAAGATGGAACATTTCTGATTTTTTTTCTCTTTTTGGTTCAAAAGTAAAAATGCCCTTTCTTCTGAGGACACAGTGGAGTTCTTGTTTGTGGCTCCTTGCGCGGAATCAAACCAAGGTGATTGCAGCAACCAAAGGTCGCCGTATTTACAAGATCTATCTACAGTTAACAGCCAAGAACTAATAAGGGCGGACAAAGATGATCAAAATAAAAGCAGACATCAGTGCTAAATTATGATGCAACAGTTTGGCTCATGCATATAAGAAAATACATAGTATATCACAACAAAGGCCACACTCTTATGCAATTCAGTTCACATTACTACTTACAAATGAACCTTCCCTGCCTTATAGAGATCACTCGAGAATCCATTTTTCACAATCTCCAGCACATCTCTCTCTGACCAACTGAACTTACCCTGACTTGCGTCCTGACCAACCGCAACTGATTCCTGAATCTCATACAGCAGATTTTGCCCTGCCCCCCTCCCTACCTCCCTCCTTCCCTCCCTCCACACGGCACCATGGGGGTGGTTGGCTGTGTTAGACCAGTGCTCATTAATAGGCCATCATCTCTGGTGGAGATGGATGTGCAATTTATTGTGGAACAAGAAAGAGAAAACCCCCGCAAGATAAAAGTATCTCGCGGACAGGACAGGTGAAACCGTCTGGATTTGCACTTAGAACAGGTCCCAAAAGTAAATTTGGAGAGCCAAGGAAAGAAACCCCCCCAAAACCACAAAAACCCAAAACAATACACGCCATTTTGTCTCGGCTACAGGACAGGGGTGCTTGGGTCTGGTCTCAGTGCTGACGTGGAGCTAAGAGAAAGAAAAGGCGGCTGGTTAGTCAGGAACCGGTCATTGGCGGCAGTTTCCAGAGTCCTTGCAATGGCTTCTACGATGCTAGTGACAACCGTGTCATGGAGTTGGCAATGAAATCTATGACAAGGGGGAAGGTTATCAGCAAAACGGTTTGAACCTTAGACAAGCATTTTGATGTCAAAACACAGAGTGACAACAGATGTCAGCTCAGTCCGGACAGGGGCTGAATGCCACTTGCAGCATCCGAGTTCCGAGTTCCAGAACTATCTGGCTATGAGTTAGAGCTGACGGCAATGTAGGTAGCTGGGATGGAGTGGTTTTGGGTACTGAGTATGAGGCACGAGTGGCCACCTGCTCCATCTAGAGAGGTTTGGTTTCACAGACGATGGGCGGTGGGAAGGAGATGAACATTAAGATAAACCAACAAAACTCATAATAAAATCCATCTGTGCAAAGAAATCTGAGAACTGTGCAGTTGTGCCCCTTTGGTGTAAGCCTGTTCTTGGGGACATTTGTCAGGCTGCTTCTCTGGGAGAAGTAGGAAGACGCACATCAACGGACAGCGTGGGCTTCTTACTAACACCAACCGAGAGCTTTGCTATCGCCGAGGCAAGCGATTTTGTTCCAAAGGGCAGCCAAGGACATGGTTTCTGACCAGACGCAGACACGCCCTCTGGAGAGGGACCCGGCAGGTGTCAGGATGTCTGTTCTCAGCTGGGCACACACCAACCACCACCTATGTAGTGGGTGGGAGAGGGTTTTTGCCAGCCCCGGGAGCAAAATCGAATTGCTGAAGCTTTGAGGTTGACTCAGAGCCTTTCTTGCTTATCCTGAACCAGGACTATTTAGAGGTCCTATATGCAACTTTATTCTAAAGCAGTGGTTCTCAACCTTTAGCATGCATCAGGAATCACCTGGAGGGCTTCTTAAAGCGCAGACGGCTGGGCCCAATCCCCAGAGTTCCTGATGCAGCAGGACCTGGTGGGGGTTTAAGAATCTGCATTTCTAAATAAATTCCCAAAGTGATGCTGATGCTGTGGATCCAGGGCCCCCACTTTGAGAGCCACTGTTCTAAAATGACGTTCTCTTCTTTCTTTTAAAGGAGACAGGAATTCCAGAGAAGCTGTGCATTTACGTATAATGTATTCAATACGTTGCCGGATTTTATTTCATCCAGTCGTGCAACAAGTAGATCCTGTTGTCATGTCCCCAGAATCCCTAAGGGAGGTCTTTAATGCTCCCTGACAAGGGCTCTCAGAAAGGACCATCCACAGAGCCTTTCATTCTTCCTTCTTCGACCGTGCTTTTTGCCCATCAGCTTTTCGCTGAGGGCAAAATCCCAACTCCACTTAGAAGAGCCCATTTCCTCTCCCATGACCACAGAAGGCTGCATGCAGAACACCGGGTAGCCAGCTAAGGCAATACACATTCAGAAATAAAAGGAGAGTGAGCGTTTGCAAGCACACTTTAAGCCTGTACATTTAAAGCTGAAGGCCTCCAGACAACCTGATAGGGGAAGCTGTGGACGAGCGGTGTGGTTAGACATGCTCCCTAAAGCTGTAAGAGAGGGACGCGCCCTTGGAAGAGCAGAGACAACTTGAGTCCGTGTGGGGGTCGTATGGCACCTGTGGTTTATAAACAGCTTTAGCAACGAGTATTTCAAAACATAGTTCACAGTTTTTAAGAAGATCTGTGCTGATTTTAAAAACTAGAGTCTATATCATTTGAATGTTGCCTTTGTCTTTTTGAATATGATATCTATTTGGAAAAAATATTTACACTAAATTCTATGGCTGATTTGTTAGAGTATCTTGAAAGAAAACAACCCCAAGTTGGAAAGAAGCCCCAAAGACTGGATTATCCTGGTGTGATGGTTCAAGTCATTGCTCACAGACACTGAGAGACAGATGCAGACAGTGCAGGCCAAGGACCCTTCTTGGCTTCCGGGCTCTGAGTCTGTATACTAAGGTACCAAATCCTTTGGGGTTAGTGTATAATTGCAAGTGGTTGTTCTTTTCCAATTGCTGCGGGGAAAAAAAATGTACAGTGTATAATAAACTGGTTCGCTAAAATCCCAAAGAATTCAGAAATCAAACGTCTAGCTATAAACAGTATTAATATTGTCATTGTAAACTCAACAGGTTCGATAACATGTGCAAAGGCGTAAAATGCTTGTTAATACTGCCATCGTGAACAACAGCAGTGTGGTTTTCAGCTTGTGGGTTTTCCTTTTTCTCTCCATGTGTGTGGTGGTGGCTGTTTTTTTGTTTGTTTCTAATCAGGGATGAGCCATGTTACAAAAGATGTAACTGATAAGTTAGCTTTGAACAGGAGTCAGAAGTCTTTTTTGTTTCCTTCTCAAAACACACACCTACGAACTACAAATCTTAGAACGACAAGTTAGCTGCGCTCTGGTCAGCAGAACGCGTCTCTAAGGGTGGGGGTCTGTCAGGAGTGGCTGCGCAGGGGGGCTCCTCTTGCCGCTGAGGCTGCTGCACGGCGTGTCTTCTCCTCTCTGGGGGTGGGTGCGGGGCTCTCCTTCATCACCAGCTTTCGTGTTACCTTCATCCTCTGTCTGACTATAGCTTGCCTGGGAATAAGGAATGTGTAACTTTTTTTTTAAAAGATGAATACTGTTCCCTAAGTTAGGGTTTCGAAGCTTAGGGTTCTCCCCAGCAACCCCTCCCACCCTGGCCCGACACACATACATTCACACACTCTCTCTCCTCCCTTCCTCTGACAATCAGGAGCCAAGGTCCTGGGACATGGTGTGCCATTGCTCCTTCTGAAAGAGAGGACAGGAGTCCTCTGCATTGGGTCTCTTGCTTAATGGGAGCTTGAGGCATCTGGAGGTCGAAGCAAGGCAAACGGAAATGTTTGTGCAGATGAGACCAGTCACCTACCATCAAAATGCCATGGTAATTAGAAAAAAAAAAAAAAAAAAACCAAACCCACTTTGATTGTCCAAGCCCCCAGTTTCTGAAGTAGGATGTGGTTGGCCAAGGAGAGTGGTGTACCGTCCGGGGAGAGGGATGCAAAAGGGACAAATCCAAGATCTGAGCCTGCCAAATGGAGTTTTGGTGGATTCTTAAATTTGGTGTTAAATGTTATGTATACTGTATCTCTTCCAAAGAGGCTTGTTGAAAGGCAAGGTTTTACTCTGTTCACTGCTGTTAGTACTGATGACTGCATATTTATTTTCAAATAGCTTTTTTTTTTTTTTGAGCCAGAGGGTGGGTCTTTTATTTGTCTGGGGTTCCAACCTCTCTTCCTTCCCCGCGAAGGGCTCTGCCCTGGCAGACACCTAATTGACTTGCAGCAGGGATGCTGGCTTCCAGACCCTTGGATAAGAAATGCACAGCTTTGAGGCAATTTCTGGTCTTGTCGCATGGTCAGAAAGCCCAAACCAATTGATTTCCATAGCACAAACTGTTCTAAGATTTCAGCTCTATTTCTTGGTTACATCTAGAACTAGGTTAGAACTAGCTGCAAAGATGAAAAGCCACTGACTTTAGGATGGATCTGTAAGGTTTTAAATAGCTTTTGCCTAAGTGGCTGATTTCATGACAGGCTAGTTCATATCTAGAGCCCCGTGGAACCCCAGCTTGGTAGCCACACAATGCAGTAAATGGCAGAGGCCACAACGGTTTCCGTTTCTCACCACCAAATTGACAACAAAATATGAAAACAGTGGCTTAAGAACTTTCAGAGTACTGAAATCTTTGGCTTTTCAGGAGAAGACCCAAATGCCACTTCTTATCTAAGTTTATGTCAAGGACATTTCATTAGTTTGTTTAAGAAAATATTTTTCTAGGAACTAGTGACTGATGTTTAAATAATGTGCAGAATAAAAATGATCCAACTGCGGCCACTAAGAGAAAGAAAATGCTGTGAAAGGAGAGGCTTGCTCCTTTGGGACTAGATCTGTTATAACGGGAGTAGATGTTTTCAGAAATGGCTCCTGGGAATTGTTTCCACTGTGGTCATCATGACTCAGGAGAGCACAGGCTGTGGCATTCTCAAATCCAAGGGACGGAGACCAGAATACATAGTCAGTTACACCCATATGGCCTCAGAGCTCGTAAACTATATTTCATCACAACAGCTCTGCCATGATGTCTACTTGCTTAATCCTAACTCGAGGACTGAGACACGAAGTTGGTAATGCATGAGCTAGGATTATTCTCTGCAAGTTGATTTGTCATTTAAGAGAAGTAGATCCCTTTTTAAACTTAGCAGGCAGAGCTGACTTTACGACCAGCTGTGCTACAGACGTCTCAGAGACCACAGCTGGGAAAGACTGTGTCACTGAAGTAGATACAAGCCCTTGGGCTCCTCCAGCCAGCAACTGGGAGAGGTGTATCTACTTGGAACTGTAATGGGGGACAGTTAAATGGCCATTAGCTGGAGCCAGAGACAACATCTACACTTACGAGACAGGGTAGCCAAAAGTGTATAAAATCTCTGCACATGGCAGAGTCCTAGCTTTGTTTATAAAAATACAGAGAGCAAGCTAGTTCTGAGTCCTGGGCCAGGGGGGCTTCCCCTACACTCACGCAGCAACTCCAGCAGCTCCCCGGGACTGAATGGCTTGTGAAGCAGTGAGTGCAGTGCCGGGCACGTACATGTGCACTCACAATAAATTATGGTGTGTCTGGCACCATGTTAAGCTCTTTATAAACTACATCCCAATGAGGACAACTCCACTACGAGGTAAGTATTATGTTATATGTTGTGCAGAGGGAACAGAAGTTCAGAGGGGTTTAATAATTTGTCAGGGTTAGGCGGCCACGATTTGGTGGCACCCCTATTGAAATTGGGGCCATCGGAGTTCAGGCTCTGAGCTTTAAACCGCTCCACTCCAGTTGTCCTGCCAGTCAAGCGCCAGTCTCGCTACACAGTCATGTGACTGATGATTTTCCACGTAAGTTGCTAGGTCCCTGGGGGTAGGGAATCCCATGCCACGTAAATGATATTTAAACTAAGCTGTATCTTGCTGAATTCCACAATGCATTTGAATTTGCTATTTCAAAGATAAAAGGCTGCAGAAGTTGCCCCCTCTCTTTTGCTTCTTTTGTTTTCTTTAAGAACGCATGGTTTTGCCTTCATGTATTAAGGTGCACACATTCAGTCTCTGGGTCCTGAACACAGCACGACTCTGAGGCTGGCCCAGCTCTGGATATGCTGAGCTCGCCTGGACCTTCCCTTGTCAAGTGATGGAGAAGCTGCAAAGTCAGGTGCTGTTAGGGACCGGTGATGGGGCCCTCCAGCCCTGGAGGATTTCTGGGGCATCTCTGGTGTTATAGAAGTGTCTGTGCCAATTTTCCTAATTAATAGAGTAAAAAGTCAATTCCCAAGGTTGTCTGCCAAATCTCCCCTGGGTTCTAATGAAATGCTCCATAGGCCGGGATGATTCTTTGCCATCAGGAGGGAAGGAGGATATTTGTGACACGGGAACACAGAAACACCTAAGACAGAGTGGTTGTGAACTGAGGTTACTAGTTATCAGAATTCAGTGTACGGTGCCACGTTTCCTCCTAAAGAAGACAGTACTTACTTGAGAGGAGAGTGATAAAAGGATATTGTATTCAACCTTGCAAGCTGACCTGCGGGTGACAAAGGACACAAACAAGAAAGGTGACATGTCAAGTCTGTGATGCGGTCAAGCTGGTGAATTATTTGGTTGGAAGCCATGCAGAAGGACAGAGAGTGAGAGTTCAATGAATGAAAACAGCATTCTGACCCGTCAGGGAACCATATGCTCACAGAAGAGTCAAGGAACGCCACTTCAGCCTTCTCTAGGGCATATGCCTTGAGTAGGGACACACAGGCCTACTATTGTCTCCTACACCTTTTCTTTACCTTCCCCTTGAAGTTGCTGGGCATGGAAAGGAGAGAAGGGGCTTAAGATTAACTAGAGATGGCAAAGACTCCAACTGCACCTTAAGCTATTAATAGCATTTCCCTTCATTTTATTCATAGAAGGTTAAATGTAATATAATTAATATATAAATTATAATATAATTATATATTATATATAAATACCATATAGTTATAATTAATATAATATAAATAAATATAATTTAGTATTTTATACAAAATGACTATCCCCTGTTAAAAAAACAATTGAGAACTTCAGTGACTGTTGTCACCAACATCCAGAAACCAATATGGGCTCGAAGAGGGAGGCCTAACAGGCGCAGCTAACAGCATGAACCAGAACACTGATTATTTAACCATATACCTCTTTCCCTCTCGGCAGCAGAGCCAAATAAAACTCGTGTAGGAATGCCATCCCTCAACGCTCCCAGAGACACCCTGGAAGCCTCACCCAGGCTAATTTCCTTCTGTGGACAGGCCATAGATGTGGCAAAGAGCATTCTCCATGGTTCTCCACTTCCGGCAACTTTTTCTGTAGTGTTGAAGTGTGGCTTTACCTTTATATATAGTCACTGATTTTTTTCTTTTGTGGGGAGTGGGCATGGGGTATGATGAAGTCTTCATTTTAGCTGCTTCTAAAATACGGTTGTTAAACCGAAAAGGCTAATGGGGCATCCAAACAGGCAAAACCTTTGTTTTATATTGTTGGGATGGGGTTGGGCGGCTTCAGTTTCTCTCTTGCCACATTCTTCTTGGGAAAATATTTTCAAAACAATTCATAAACATATTCTGAGAAGTAGAGAGAATGTATTCTCTCTGCTTTTCTTCCCTTCACTAACGGAGTAAGAGAGAGCCACTGCTCACCTAAAAATATGGAGGAGGCTTGTCTGGCCACTGGACAGAAAGCCTGACATGAAGAAATATCCTGTGGGGCCTGGTGGGGGGGTCAGTAGGTCTCAACCAGGCAAACATCCCTGAGCTCCCAGAACCTCAAGAAAACACCTGTGAATCACAGGGAGGAGAAACACACAAGCAAGACCAACAGGGCAGTAAAAAAATCTCCATGGGGAAAACGTATTCCCTTCGGGATGACTTACTAATTACGTTTATTCCCAGTTGTGCGCGTTATGTTCGGTGAATTCTCAGCTGGATTAATAACATACCCCAGTATATACGACAATCTGTTCATCCACACCCTGCTGAACACGGGGCCTACAGTTCCTCTACCCTTCTTGGAGAGATGTAATACTCTCCTACTGACTTATTTTGACATGAGGTGGGCAGGGAAGGTGGCTGAGGACAAAGGATTCAAGGGAAGAGATATATTTATACTTACTCAGTTTCTTCAGGCCTTGTTCTTTACATTTTCTTTCTTTTTTTTTTTTTTTAAAGATTTTATTTATTTATTTGACAGAGAGAGATCACAAGTAGGCAGAGAGGCAGGCAGAGAGTGAGAGAGAGAAGCAGGCTCCCCGCTGAGCAGAGAGCCCGATGCGGGACTCGATCCCAGGACCCTGAGATCATGACCTGAGCCAAAGGCAGCGGCTTAACCCACTGAGCCACCCAGGTGCCCCTACATTTTCTTTTTTTGATCTATGAGAAATTGCATCTTTCCCAATGATCTTAGAGGAGTATAAATCGTTAGTCACTATGTTTCCCCTAAAGGGACAAGGTCTTTTTCACTTTCAGATCATAATTTCTAAGAATTCATGGTGAACAGTAGAGCTCTAAGAAAGTATTTAAAATTTTTACAACTGCCTAGAACATGTGGCTTAAGGAATGCAATCAGAATATTCTGGAGAGGGGCGCCTGGGTGGCTCAGTGGGTTAAAGCCTTTGCCTTTGGCTCAGGTCATGATCCCAGGGTTCTGGGATCCAGCCCTGAGTGGGGCTCTCTGCTCAGCGGGGAGCCTGCTTCCTCCTCTCTCTCTGCGTGCCTCTCTGCCTACTTGTGATCTCTCTCTGTCAAATAAATAAATAAAATCTTAAAAAAAAAATATTCTGGAGAGGGAGGGTGGAAGAAAGGAGAAGGGGCGGATTTTCTGAGTGATGTAAAAGACCCGGCCACCGAGGGGCGGGGTGCTGGGGCGGGGCCTGGATGCCCATACCTGGTAGGCTTCATCTTGTAATTTCTGTTTCAGGTACTCCTCCATCTTGAGCTCATTCTCCAGCTGCCGGACTGAGTCGTTTTCATAGTTCTCATCGTCTGGCCGCACGTAGGGGTCCCCGTCTTCTGAGACCCTGGGAACAGACCACAAATGGTGTTTGGGAGCAAATCTTAAAAATAGGAGTGGAATGCATGTGTTAGCTGTGGTTTTTGGCCCCAATTAACTGAGTCCCCGAATTCTCTTTTTGGCTTCAATTCACTTCAATTCAACATCTTCTGTTACCTAACAGAAAATTTAAAAAAAACCAACACAACAACCACCCCCCTCCCTAAAACCCCCAAAAAACAAAACACAAACTTTGGAAGTTTGGAGAAATGAATGATCAAGGCATTCTCATATGTAATTTTTCTAAGGCATTCTGATGATCATTGGTCATCTGTGTTTTCCTCTGGTTTACAAAAGTGAATTGCCTTTAAAGCATTTGTCAGTTTTAAAAGAGGTGGCCTTATCTTTGGAGAGGATTTATTTTTCCCAATCTGCAGGCCTTTTTAATTTTTTTAAAGATGGAATCCAAGAACACTTTCTATAAGGAAAGTGAGCCCTCTAGTGAAATAATGATTAAGGACATTTGTTCATAATTTACCCCCGCTTTGTGCTGGGATATGCACCCATGTACTTTATTTTTTACCGTAGATTAAGTCTTAGAATAATCAGCTCATGGGTGTCAGGGAGGTCACACTTGAACCCATAGCTCTTGATCTTAAAAAATTCATACTAGTTCTGAATCTAAGAAATCGTTTCAAATTGTTCAGTTCTATCATGAGATAAAGAGTGAAGAATGGTCTCATTCACTAATGCGTGACTCTATTCGTATCTCTCCATCCCCGTTTATAAGAACCCTTTCTGAGACTAAACATAAATTCGCTACCTAAATCATATGATTAAAATATTCTCAGAATAAAACCCGGTGTCTGTTTCGATTGGACAGATATTAAGACATGCCCTAAAGTGAAAAGAGCGATCAAGTAGAAGTTTCTGGGCTGGAACTTAAATGCCACTGTTCATGTTTATTTATATCTGTACAACATGTTCTCATTATTTTTAGAGGTTTGGGGCCAGCCTAAATAGGACTGCGAGGCCTCTGTGAACTTTCCCTTCCCAAGTCCCGCAGCCTGGTGGTGGTAGCTGATACTGTCACCAGAATGCTGGGGACAGTGGAGTAGAGTAGATCTAGCTACAGTCTTGGAGTTTTGGATTAGAACAAGAAAACTTCAGGTAAGCACATGTAAATGCTTCATTCTGAAAAATCAAACAGGTTACTTACCAGCTACACTGCCGACAGTTAATTCACCATTTTCAATAAGAAGCAAATCAGATAATTCTAAATTATAGAGGAAAGGACACGAAAGCAAACCAAAAGGAAAAGCGGCAGCCTACTGCTACTTACAATCATGTCAGAACTGTTTTGTTGGCATCTCTCCGCCTGCCTTTTCACACCCGCTTTCCAACCACATCTCTCTATAGTTCCCCATTACTACGGGTCTACTCACTACTTGGACTGAGATCCAAAACACCAGAAAGGCCTCTGGTTCATTTCTTCTTTGGGTCCTGAAAACGGCCAGTTTACTTTTGTAGACTAGCCTGCAGCATTTTTCACATTAAGCACCATCACCTTCCTGGTCTGTAAAGCTCAGGGAACCCCTTTGTAACCCTCCGGTGAGCCTCTCTGTCCACCTTTCCCACGGCTACCTGGGCCCCCCTCTCTTGCAGGCTCTCCTTGCTTCCCAGCCTTCCTTCCCACTCACGCTGGGCTCCAGCAAGCCCGTCCTAGGGCCTCCCCCTCTGCTTCTCAGCTTTGGGCTCCTAGGCCTGTCTGCTTTGAGTTTGAGCTGATCCAGGGACACAGACAAGTCTAGAGGGGATGTCACGGGTTCTGCTGCTTTCTGTCAAGCCACAGAAGCCTAATTGGATGAAAATCTTTGCAAAATGCCTTTCAAAGGTCAGATTTACACACACTCAACAAGTCCACCAGATTGGATTTCTTTATAATGAGGCTTTAGACATTCATTGATTTCAATCTCAGGTGCTCAGATAACGTTCACACCCATTCTGAAGAGAGGCCTCTCCAGCATCACCGGGTCCTCTAAGGGCAAATGCAGTACATTTAGAAGGTAGGATGATTTATCTCCTGAGCGAGTCTGTGAGTCCCGAAAGGCAGAGAGGGATCCTTAATACTATTTTGAGTACACCTAGCCCTGCGCCTTGGGTGTGCCAGGCTCTCAACAAGCACCGGCTGGTTTTGGTTATGGCTATTCTGGGTAGGTATGAAGGCGGAAAAGTCCCAACACCCAATTTTTTAAATTTATTTATTATTTTTTTTATAAACATATAATGTATTTTTATCCCCAGGGGTACAGGTCTGTGAATCGCCAGGTTTACACACTTCACAGCACTCACCATAGCACATACTCTTCCCAATGTCCATAACCCCACCCCCTCTCCTGACCCCCCTCCCCCCAGCAACCCTCAGTTTGTTTTGTGAGATTAAGAGTCACTTATGGTTCCAACACCCAATTTAATGTAGCATCCATCCTTCTACCTCATCTGGCAGAAAAAGAAAACTTCATCATCCCTTTCTGAAATAAAGAATGAAGCAACCAAGCTTCTATTTTCCCGTATTGCCTACAAAGTATTATGTTGCTGAGAAAGACCCCCAGCCGCCGATACTCACACGTCACTGCGCATGGTGCTGGGGGGGGTGCTGCCGTGGAGGTACCCAGGTTTCCGGGCGTGGATTTGCGCTAGAAAAGCCTTTTCTGAGGTGGGCGATGGAACCAGATCCTCAAACTGAGTTCGCGTAAATTCAGAATCCACGTTACTCTCTGTTTCACTCCCCACCTCTGTTAGGTACCATGGAAGAAATGAAGAATGACTTAGATTTTTTTTTTAGTGATTGGCAAATAAGAGGGCTGCTGGGCTTAACATAAATCAGCCTGTGCTGTGGAAAACATTAACCAGTTGTGGTACATAAGTCAGGTGAGTTTATTATCTTTTTTTCCCAAAATGCCATTTGATATTGACATGAATTTCTAGAAAATCATTAGGTATACACAATATTGTCTTTTTAAATCTCAAACATATTGAGGAGTTTTTGTGTCTTGACTGAATTAATTTTTTTTTAAAGATTTTATTTATTTATTTGACAGACATGGATCACAAGTAGGCAGAGAGGCAGGCAAAGAGAGTGATGAGCAGAGAGCCCAATGCCGGGGCTTGATCCCAGGACCCTGGGATTATGACCTGAGCTGAGGGCAGAGCTTTAACCCACTGAGCCACCCAGGTGCTCCAGAATTAATTCCTTAATACATCTGTTTTGCCCCTTCTACAAAAGTCTTCATGAGAATTGCTGTTACTTTTGCTTACTATTACTTTATGATTTTATTTATTTATTTGACAGGCAGAGATAACAAATAGGCAGAGAGGCAGGCAGAGGGGGAGGAGGAAGCAGGCTCCCTGCTGAGCAGAGAGCCTGATGGGGGCCTCTTTCCCAGGACCTGAGATCATAACCTGAGCTGAAGGCAGAGGTTTAACCCACTGAGCCACCCAGGTGCCCCTTACTATTACTTTAATACAGGAAGTTAAAACTAAAATACTACATTCATTTAATATCTCAAAGTATTGTGAGTATAAACTGATAGTATTTGAAGCTTCCACAATGAGATCAACGTTTTAGTCACCATGCGCTAGGGCTGTGGGTAGACGCCATTAGTTGTGATGTATTAATTACTGCCATTTTTATCCTACTTGGTAATTTTAATTTAGACTAGCAGCAACAATTTTTATTACTTTAATTCTTATTGTAGAAGCTTTAAGAAAACTAAATCCAGAATCTTTTTAATATTGAAGTTGTATTTCTTTTTTTGATATATAATTTTTATTTATTTATTTGACAGAGAGAGAGAGAGCACAAGCAGGTAGAGTAGCAGGCAGAGGGAGAGGGAGAGGGAGAGGGAGAAGCAGGCTTCCCGCTGAACAGGTTGCTGGATGTAGGGCTCGATCCCAAGGTCCCAGGATCATGACCTGAGCCCAAGGCAGCTGCTTAACCAACTCTGCCACCCAGGCACTCCTTAAAGTTGTATTTCTTATAATTGTTTAATCTCAAACTTTGTGACTTTGTGATAGTCAGACAACTATCTTGCTGGGGTACTAAAGGAACAGATGAGATGTATTAGTAACTGGTAAGATATTTATCGGCATATTCATGCTGTTAAAGTTTTAAAAACTGTAGTATTATTAGAATAAAGAGTCCCTCTCAATGTCATGCTCTTTATTTTCTGGAAAGATCTTTCTTTGGACATACTGCAAAGGTAAATTTCCATTTAGCCTCATTCAAATAGCCATGCATTCCCAATGAACAGAGTTTAAATGAGTAAATAAAACATTTGACTTTAAGAAATAACTTTAGCATCATATCACTTTGGATCATGATATTATACCTTACAAATATCAGATATTATAAAAACTGGGTTTACAAGTCAATTTTTGTATATTTCTTTATTCCCCTCTGTATTTTTCAAACTTTCTGCATTGAGCATGTATTAACCATCTTCCAATCAGTAAAATATAAATAGTACTAAAAAGTCTGAATATACCAGCAAAGTACCACATAGATCTTTAATATATCTTTTTCTACTTGATGATGAGATCTCTAACAGAGGCCCCTAGCACTTATCGGTCCCTCTGCAATGAGTGGACAGCCTAAAGGGGACTGGGGACTTACCTGAATTCAGCTCTTTCACAAGAGAGGACATGGTGTTAGTGATGGAATCTGCAGCAACTAGTAAGTCATTCCTTAAATTTCTTCTTGAACCTTGAGTGAAGAAGAAATGATAATTAAAAACAAACAAACAAACAAACACAGCTTGTACTCCCCCCCCCCAAATTTTTATGCAGTTTATCATTTACATTGATAATCCTGAAGCAAGAGAGCTTCAAAGACTTCTCCTTTTCAGAAGTGCTTCGATTCATTTTCTGGAACAATACATTGTACTGAGGGGAGTGGCCACAGACGAAGGAGGGGTTCATTCAACTTACTGTGCAAATCAGGACAAGTTTGCGAGTGAAAGGGGCTGGCCATAATAATAAGACTAGGTGACCCGCCATAAACTGGGATGGTCCCAGGTCAGCTAGTATCTATAGCCGCCTCTTGTTAGGAAAACACACAGATGTAAAGTCTGGTTTTGCCGGGAGCGCTGCACCTTGCCAGCTGCTACTACTGTTTCTGCCATGACCTGGTGGCCAGCACATGGGATTCTGATCTCCATCACCACAGCCTCTGTTTCTCATCAGGGCTCCTGGAGTTCCCCCTACCTACCATTATAGGTATCTCTGGGGAGTGGGAACTCTATCTGCTAAATGCCCCAGAATGTGGGATGGGGTGGGGATTCATTCTTGCCCCTGCTGTGAGACCTGGGCAGAAGGTGTACATCCGGGACTCTGAATTCCAACTTCGATTATGGTTTTTCATGGCAGACAAAGCTTATGATGAGGTTTCAGGCACACAAAGGGTTAAATGGGTGTCTGTGGACTGGCTTGGGTATGAGGTAGCGATGGAACAGAGGGCTCCATAACATCTTGGAAAAAAAGGGCTCAAGAATCCAAACACCTGACTTGCAGATGAAGTTACAAAACATGAGTTCTTTATGAGCTAGGGGCTGCCCCTAAGCCACGACGGCTCTTCTGGTAATTCCTCCGGAAGTAAACCTCAATAGGTAAAATAATAAATATATGTAAATTAAAAAGTCAAGAGTCAGATAAAACAATGATAATTGAAAGCTCAGTTTGGTTAAAAATGCTGTAAATTTCTTCAAGATGAGATTGAGAGAAAGAACATTTTTTTCTTCTAAAAAGTAAAAAAAAAAGTTTATTTTGTATAACTTATTTTCTTTTGCAGAAGAAAAAGCCCTCTTATGGATCTATTCCTCTCCCGCAGAGTAGACAGTAGTACATCATTCTCTTCCTTTAAGATTTAAGATTTTGTCCCCATACGCAATGCATGAGTGTCTCTTTCCTCATACGCTTGCAATCTCTGCCTATGTTAATTTTTTTTAATCTGCTAAGCGAGAGGTGATATTTGTATTTCTACAACAGTTTGTGAGACTGGACATCCTTTTATATCTTTATTGGCAATTTATAGTGCTGCTTCTGTCCATATCCTCCACCTGTTTCTGTTTCAGGACTGTCTTTTCTTACTGATCTCTATATGCTTTATGTGGCGCTACAATCGTGAAACTCGATTGCCACACACTCTGGAAATGTCTTCCTCAGTCTATTTTTTTGTCTTTTGACTTTATTTATTTATTTATGCCTTAAAACTAGTAATCAAATATATCTCCCTTTTCCTTAGATCTCTATGTGAGGACCTGGAAAGATGTTCATGATATACTGCTAACCTAAAAAAAATTGCAAACTGCAGACCAAAATACAATGCATGGTCTTGTTTGAGTGAAAAAGAAGAGTAGGTGTTTGTAAAAATTACCTATAATCATATATAAATGAAAAGCTGAGAAGGACCAAACTGTCTAATAGTTTGGGAATGAGACTGGCAAGGTGAGGGTCCTGTAAGAAGATTTTTTTCTTTTTTCTGAACTTTCTGTAGGTTTAAAAAGCGATGGCAAGAAAAAGTTTCACAGTGGCACAAAACCGCTTGCCTTGCGGACCCTGCCCCTACCCCTGGTGTGTGAATGGAAAACGTAGCAGGTGGGAGAATACGGTTCTATTTATCACTCCTGGGGCTTCTCCATTGACTGTGGAGGCTGAACCCCAGGGCCCCACGTTACAGAGGCAGTGATTCAACGCTGGCGGGCGGCTGTCAAATGACGGAGCGACCGCTGGATCGCCGCGGGGCTCCATCCCGCTTCGGCCGGGGCAGTTTAACCTCAATCTTGAGTTGGCTTCAACACCGAGAGAAGAAAGCAGGAAATAAGATCTCTCGGAATTTTAAAGTGGATTCCATTTACAAAGTTTCCCGGGATACCGGTGAAAGGATGTCCCTTCCCTTAATGCGCACAGACTCCTAAAAAGAGGAGCGGGGCTAGAGAAGCCGAAGGGACGGAGGACCGTGAAGCGAGAGACTGACCCGCCTACGGAGCTTCCAGACCAGTCGGGCCGAGGGCCACGCGGGCCGAGCCGCTCGGTGGCTCTGATGAACTCCACCCGCCCAGCACACCGCGGGGTCCCACTTGCCGCGGAGGGAAGCAGAACGCAGCGACAGCCAGGCCCCCCCCTCCCCCCACTTACTCTGCGCAAACGCCTCCTGAACGTCTCCCCCGACCCCCGTGAGGGAGTCCTGAGGGGTGTGCGACGGGCTGGAGCAGGCGGACGCGGAGCGCACCGGCATGGGGATGGGCCTGCTGATGGTGTGGCTCGGGGAGGAACGAGGAGAACCTGCCCCCTGCGTCTGGAGAGACAAGGCAAGTCATTAACGGGTTTTCCCAAAGCCTCGGGCAAAGATAAAAAACTGTAACCCTGAGGGTTCCCCAGCAGGACGACGCCCGGGCTCATGCAGACGGTAATCCGAAACCTGAGTTGCCGGGGGCACAGAATTCAGGGCCACATGGCTATAGTCTGGAGTTTGGGTTACAACTGGAAGTTAAGAATATTAGTAGAGGCCTGTTCTATAGGACGCGAGATGTGTGCCCGTTCAATGAGGCTACTGGTAAGCGGTGATAATTACAAGGTGTGTCTGTTTCCTCTTGGAGGGAAGTTCCGTGTAGCATAAAAAGACATTTCAGGATAGAGTTTGAAATATAAACTAGGAGACCCTTGGGAATGGATGTGGTTTGTATAATTCCTAAATTTTCAATCTCTCTCTCTGTCTTGGCATGATCTTTAGAGGATAATTTATAGGCCAGATCACGCCATGTAATATGGTGCATATTGAGTCTCCAATTAAGGGTCAAATGAGGCACAAATTGTTTAATCCCTATTTTGGGGCAAAAGTTCACTTTGTCAAATTGCTCTGTGACTCGATTCAAATGAGGAAGAGAAAAGAACTCTCGGTTTCTAATTTTCGGCTACTTTAGGGATTTTTGGCCACATCTCCTGTAGAGAATGTCTTTCTCTGCGTCTATGAAAAAGCAGTTATTTTAGCAATAAGAACAGTGAGATTTAAAAGTGAGTAAAGAAAAAAAGTAGAAAACAATGAAAAGCCATTTCTGTCTGTACTATACTCCTAGGCATGAAACCATTCACACCTTGAATTTCACAGCTTTGTTTCTACAATGAGGTTTCTTGGAAAGCTTTTCCATGTTATGATAATTAGTCTACGAAGGAAGCCAATCATGAGTAAGAAAATGCAGTGGGACCCTCAGGTGCATTGGGCGTTCACATAAACTCCATTCCAGTCTGTTGGGTCCGGCCAGGGAGACAGAAGACTCTTTCACAGCAAGACCCAGAGACTGACCATCAATGCATTCAGACCCAGGGACATGCCCCCTGAGAGCAGTGCTCTGGACTATTCGATTTACACTTTGCTGTGGGGTCTGCTTGCAGTTAAGACACACAACATCAGTTCTGGAAAATGCCATGCTGTTAGCTTTCTGGGGCTCAGCGTCACACACAAAAGTCAAATCTATAAATTGAGAAAAATCTAGAATTAGAAACAAGGCAAAAGAGAACAGAGCAAAGAACTCATGTGACGCCGGTGGGCTGGGGATGCCACTCTTTCACTCTCAGCAGTACCTTGAATGGTCTGTCCGGGCCCAGGGAAGAGCGTGACCCTTGGCAGCCTGTGGCCCCAGCCTGCTCAAGGACGCGTCTGATTTCCCCCAGCAGACTTTGCCAGCTCAGTCTCAATAACCACGTAACCTCCGCTTCTGAGCTACCGTGGTATCCTCCTGTTCCCCACACTGATAAGAAACGACTTCACTTTTGCGTCGTGCTTTGCCAGGTAGAGGGGTTTTCATGTGCCTCCCCACTGATTTCTCTCCACGACCAACCGCACTAGGCATCATCACTCTAAATGTGCAAGTGTGGGGTTGCAATGCCCAGAGAGGTCAAGAGGATGGCTGGGGGAGGTCGAGCGGGAGAGCCTGGGCTGGGGTCAGATGCACAGATGCTCTGAGCACAGATGCTCTGGCTACCCTGGAATGCAGGGGCCCGGCTGTGTTTGGGCTGCTGGGGGGCCCTCAAAGGAGTCCCTCTGCCCTGAGCCGGGCGGGGCCCCTGGCAGGCTTCTTGCCCTTACCTGTCCTTTTCCCCAGGGACCAGTCACACAGCAGGGAGGAGCAACTGGGATGGGAGGTTGGACAGAGGGGTTGAAGGAAGGAGGCTCCTCTTGGCTATGTAGCTGGGTTACCCCCTCAACTCTGGGGATCCAGACCCTCTTCTGGGGTAGGAGTTTCCTGATAATCACAGTAGTAGTAGTAATGGTAGTAGTAGTAGTAGTAATACAATGGCACTTTTTAATGTAACTTACAGTGGCCAGAGCACTTTTACATACATTGTTTGGTTTCATTCTCCTCATTTTTGGAACTAGGAATGATAGATGCTTATATTCGAATAGGAGTTTGCCATCTATAAATTAATTTAACCCCAACTATTTCACTTCATCCTCCTAGCAACTGTATCAAGTATAATATTCCCATTTTTCAGGTTAGCCAACTGAGGCTCCATTTTTCAGGTTAGCCAGCTGAGGCTCAGAGGTGGTAACGGTTACCCGAAGCCTCCAAGCTAGAGAATGGCAGAAACAAAGTGGATCCCCCTTTCGTCGGCAAGCCTGGGGGTTTCCCGCAGCCCCACAGTTGCTTCTGAGGACCAAAGGCATCAGGACAACCCATCGCAGGCTTCACTAATGAGAAAGGTTTAGCAGCCTGAAGCTGAGGAGGTGCAGGGCCTGGCCCCATCCGAGGTGTTGGAGTAGCAGCCTAGGGCTTCTGGCTGGCCTGGAGGATACCTTTCAGGTGCCCGGTTGGGGTTGTGGGGGAGAGTGTGAGTGCCCCAGGGGTGGAAGAGCCTGCGGTCTGTTTATCAATCACTCCAGAAATGCAGGTGCAAATCTCTTATCTGCAAATCTGAAATCCAAAAAGCAAAGTACTTTGTTTCATAAGGATTTGAAGCTGTGTATATGCTAACTGCGCTGTGCGGCCTTTCTAAAGCCCGAGAGGTTCTGACTCCTGGGACCTGTCTGGAGCCAGTGACTTCAGATGTGGGGCTGTGGGTATGTATTTCAGTATTTTAATGGCTATCCTGGTGCTGCTTGCACCCGTTAGTTGGGCTCTCCAGTACAGGGAGCCCACAGGGCTGCCTGCCCCCCCCCAACCCCCTTATCCCCGCCTTGGGCAATAACTTGGTCCTTGGAACCCTCCTGTCTGTAAGTCTCTTACCTCCCCTTCTGCTCAAGCCCTGAGCTTTCCCGCTGTGTTTGAGGCATTTCCACTCCCAATGCTCCCTGCTTTGTACTGCCTGGTCTCCTGGTCTCAGCTTTCCCCACTTCTTCCTGCCTGCTTCCTTCCTTCAAAGCCCCTATTAGTGGTTCTGTGTTAAGAGACAAATAATTGACTGTAGTTATGTGTTAAGGGAAAAACAGTAGACTGAATCTAAATTACACCGCTGTGTGAGTGACGGAGAGCCACCATCTCCTAAATGAATCTCTAATTGGTACAATTTCAAGCAGTCTGATTGTGTGAAGACTAAGTGGAGATTCTGTGCTGGAGACACGATTCACTGGCATCTTCCCCGCAATGCCCAACAACACCCACCGCATGTCCAGACTCTGGGGAGGGGAGGGCCCTGGCTCCCTGGAGATCATGTCTCTTTGTCTGGACACTGTCCAGTTTGATGCATTTCCTGGGGCCTACTGCTGGGAATGCCATCTCAGGCCTTCCTTCCAGCTCTCTCTTTAGGGTCACTAGGAAAGGGCAATTGCCTCTTGGTGTTGGGGTAGATCAGTAGAGATATCACTGGGTTTCATTTTCCAGAACAGGTGACCCCTGTGGATGGAGGCCTCTGGCCTGGTCATGAAGTCTGGTTGTCTGCTAACAACTTCAGAAGAGTTAGAGTGCGTAATCTCTGTGAACATCCTTTCCTGGAAATTACTTGATGATTAATGGAGAGAAGACATGAGGGACAATGGTCCATGCAGATCAATATAGAGATCTAAAGTTCCTGAGAGAACAGTTGATTTATGGAAGAAGGAAAACATACATCATACTTGGCAAATTTAGAATAGCTCGCTTCCTAGCGAATACATGAAAAATTCATTTCTGCACTCCATCCTCTGAGTCCTCTCAACTTGCTGTTGTATCAATTTTTAAGAAGGCTGACAAAATCCATACATTTTTCTGATTCTTTTCCAGGAAGAATTTTGGTTTCCTCCCAGCACCAGAAAGGAGGGAGGCTTCAGGGAAAGGACCAAATGTGTAATCGCTGAAACAGCTGTTCCTGGAGATGCCGCTGGGCAGGTGACCACGAGACAGGAGTGGATACCCTCCCCGTGGCTGAAAAGTCTGCCTTTCAGGTTTGGCTGGGAACACAGCCCAGTCCGCCTGCTTTTCGTTAGCAGCTTGAGAAGGTGCAGCAGAGCAGCGTTTGGCTATGTTTGACCGCCTTGTCATCCTTTCGTCCAGTACGCATTCACTGACTATCCTTAAAGGGATTGCTGTGTCCACGGTGCTGCGGGGACACAGATGAGGTGACTAATTCTGACAGGTCAGGCAGGAGGCATCACTTGACTTGGGTCTTAATAGTGGAGATTTCGGGGGCAGAAGAGAGGATGTGTTGCAAGGAGAGAAGAACATTCCAGGCCTTAGCGTGTCATGAACAAGGGAAGTGTGAGGGAGCCAGGCTGGTGGACGCACCGGTTCGTCATGGAGAATGGAGGAGACTGAGGCTGGTGAGGGGTGGTGCCAGGTTTGGGGGTCTCTGATGTCATAAAAGGGGCTAGATTTAATCTGAACTAGAAGGTCATCTCCTCAGGTTTGTAAGTAGAGAAGTAATTTTTACTTTCCCAGAATCAATGGGCTAACCCCTGATTTTAAAAAAGGTAGTGAGAGGGGCGCCTGGGTGGCTCAGTGGGTTAAAGCCTCTGCCTTCGGCTCAGGTCATGATCCCAGGGTCCTGGGATCGAGCCTTGCATCGGGCTCTCTGCTCAGCGGGGAGCATGCTTCCCCCTCGCTCTCTGCCAGCTTCTCTGCCTTCTTGTGATCTCTGTCTGTCAAATAAATAAATAAAATCTTAAAAGGAAAAAAAAAAAAGGTAGTGAGAGAGACAGAGTCTGAGAGGATATGTTTTGAAGACGAGATGTTAGTCCTAATATCGCAGTTGATTATTTATGAGATGAATTCTCCCCCTCCAACTCCTCTATTCCACCTGTGACCGCGTCCCCCCCCCTCCACAGGATGCCCACCAGAGAGGATGGGCAAGGAAACGAAAGGAAGGTGAACTGATGCTGGTAAAACTCATCATTTCTGGCCTGTTCATGTTCCACAATGTGTTTTAGAGAAGTAGGAGCCTGAGTGACCAGGATTTCCTGAGTTCATAGGGCCTCCAGTTGTAAAGAGAGAAGAGAATGGGGAGCAGGAGACAGGATTTGAAATGTTTCACTTTCCTGCTCTGACCGAGACACTTAGTTAACTGGAGGGAGGAGTTGGGAAGGTGTTCTTGTGTATGTGCCGGTGTGTAAAACAGGGGTCCCGTTAGAAAAGTTTGCATATTGTTGGACACATGTGTAAACATCTATATGCAATTTTGAACTAGTAGCTGACATGCATATAGTATTTTACAAAGTGCTTTCACATCCATTATCTTTGAAAATCTACGCAACAACCCTCTGAGCTGTGTAATTTTCAGTGTGTTTTTAATAGATTCCTGGGAAGTTAGTTGACTTAGTCAAGATCTTACAGGTGTGATAGAAGAGTGGGGACCCCTCCAATCAGGTCTAACACCAGTGATCTCTCTACAAAAATTTTTATTGAGACCTTACATTCTGAACTCAAAGTCAGGATATCTGGTTTTAGATTGGGATGTGATATTTGGCACTGGAAGTCTACCAGAAACAGAAACATATTGTCACTGCAATTACACCCCAACTGCCTTCATTACTAAACTTTTTATGAGTGTTCTTTTTATGGTTCCTTCAATAAATCTTAAAGATACACAAAGAAGAAAGAGGGTAGGATAATTTTGATGCAAGTTTTGTAAAAAAAAAATTTATTGCTTATGATACCATAATCATCATGTTATATTACAGGCACTATTTTTTTTTTAAATTCATGTTCTCTCCTCGAGGGGAATAAATTCATGCATTACCTCTAACAAGAAACAGTATAATTAGGAATTATATATACCAGTATAATAAAATACATTGAACCACACAGACTTATGATAAAGCAAATAGAGGTTATTAAATCAAGCACAATTTGTTGTGCGCAGTGTCTGAAATCTGGTTTTACAAAGAGAATGTCCCCAAAGGGGTAAGGCTCATAAATAAAAAAACAGAATTTAGAAGCACACGCCAGACTAAAACCTCTAAATTCTCTCCTTAGATCATGTTATACCAAAGGAAGTCTATACATTTGGATGGCATAAGTTCATTTCCTTGTAGGACTGCCTGCTCCAGATCGGGCCAGTCAGGGTTCTCTGTCTTTAATTTCAGCTGAAGGTCAGTGTCATAATCAGCCACTTGACATCTGCTGCTGTATTTATCTGTTTCATTACTTAGTGCTCCTCCTCTAAAGCTCTGAGGGAAGACTTCCTTTTTATATTTCATGCCAACCGAAATTTTGGTCCCCTGAGAACTGGCATTTGGGTTCTGATAAAACCACCAATTATGTTTTACTTTTCTTTCTTTCTTTCTTTCTTTTTTTTTTTCCTTGTCTCCTGGCCAAAAAGCTCCGAGGCACACGCTTGCTGCTTAAGATGAGCATATTGGCATTATCTTTTGTTTCATTTCTAATTTTTATGAATTTATTTTATGAAGTCATTTTTGATGACTTTTGTTGCAAACTATCTCGGGTCCTTTTCGAGAAGAGGCTTGAGCGTACAAGCAAATCAAATGAGTCAAGACCAGTAAATGGGTCTCTGCGCCCAGACAGAGCACTGCTGCCATCTGGACGGTGCCCACGAGAACCTCTGCAGCAGGACCCAGCTGAGGGCCGCCTCTCCCAGACTGCGGAGCTGGGGAGGGCTGGGGGGGTGGGGAGGAGCGGGAAGGCAAGGAGGCAGGACACTGCTCTACGTGCTCAGCCTCAGCCAAGCTTTGGCTCTGGGCAGCATATGTTCGTGAACCCACTGGTCCACTAAGCCTTTCCAGAACAGGTAGCCTGGGAAGAGGCAGGAAAGGGGTACAGGAAAGACCTTGCTCAAGGGAGGCTGACTGTCTATTGGATGACTGCCCTCTCTCTCCACTTGGCGGAAGAAGTTTGGAGTTGAGCCTTTTTTTTTCCTTTTTCTGTGTACATGCTAAGTCAGAGACAGGAAAGAAAAGAGGCTGTTGCAAAGAGAAGCGGCACAGCAAGGCATTTTTGTCTAGCATGATCTAAGTGTGTTGGAAGTATAATAGCAATACCCCGTGTGTGGCTTTACGGGCAACGGCACAGGCTATACGTGTCCGTCCTTCACCCAGGGCGACTCTCTCTCTGTCAGATTTGACTCTAGTCAAGTAAATTTTTTTCACAAAATACAAAATAGTGTCATACATTGTCTTTATTGTCTGACATTACAGATTAGTTTTACACTTTCCTTTTTTACAGACCGTGGGAATGAAGGGTAAAAATGTGTCCAGCATTTTGCAGACATTCTTTGTTACACACAAACACACACAATGAATAATAGGAAAGAGAATACAGAAGAATAAAAGGTACGTTGAAATCGGACAGGCTGTGGTTCTAATCGATCCCAGGAAATAACATGAAACTTCCTGCTAACACTAGCAAGAGTACATGCACTTGACATTAAAGCTGCTGTTATTTTGCTTCTAGTTTGTTATTGTTATTTTTTGAGTATGCTACTCCCTCTGCTGGCCCTGGACCTGACCACAGGGTCAGACATAGGGTTCTAGTTTAGACTACGGTTACGAGAGTCACGGTGCTCCTGCTTCCGGAGAAGACATATGTAAGGGCCTTGTGAACTCCCAGAGCAGAAAGGTTCTTGGTGATAAGAGAAAGCCTGAAAGTTACCTATTCTTTTGAGATTATTATGAACCAATGGTAGGGATTCTGCTTGCAAGAACTAAACAATGGGCAGTGTTTCTCTTAGGTTGAACACATTTTAGTGACAGGGAAGACAGGGCTTAATACTTCTGCAATGAAAAGAGATGCAATTGGCTGACATTTTTATACAAGGAGGTCCCACGCCTTTCCATTAAAATGGATACTGAACTAAATGGTTGACAGCACGAGAGGATGTAGAGAGTAGCTTGAGTCTGGGGACTTTTCCTAGTGTAACTTTAGTAGCGGTGGTAGGCATCTCTCTACTAAGAGAAGGGTCTGATCAACAACCCAGAAAACATGAGACTGGTTTGAAATGTACACTTCTGGAGATCTAGAAAGGTTCCAACAAATTACACTTTTTCCCCCTCTTCTAAAAGATATAATAGCTCTTGTTTTGATGCTGACAGTAGTAATAGTTATAAAAAATGCTAACTTTTGTATGTGTCCATTCAAGCACTACATTGAAAAGGAAGCAAATTAGTATGATTTTTTTTTTTCTCTTTCCAAACTGAAGCATGAACATACATTAGAGGCAAAAGCAATGAGAACAACAGCAGGATGGCAGGCCCCTCCACAGTTAGTTAAGACCTGCAGTAGGGAACATAACTTACTCCCTGCTTCAGTTCTTCTTCCTACAGAAAGATTGAATCAATAACAGTTAGATTACCCAGGGTTCCAGCAAGAGCATGTACACAGTGTGACGGAACGCAAAGGGGAGGGGGAACATCAACATGGCTTTGATGGCTGCCTCTCCTACCTTGGTGACTTTTAGTTCCACAACTCTTTTGGTATTTGGGACAGACCATCTCTTTCCTTCCTGTGTCCATACATCTTTCAACACAGTCTATCCCTCTCTCCTCGTGTTTGTATATCCTGATCTGATAGACTGTGCTCAGGTGGGCTAGATGGCTGCCAAGATGGCTGGCGGTAAGTGGACTCCTGGATCCCATCACTATGGTGACAGAAGCTATGGGAATATAAGTGTGTGGGGGGGTGTGTTTTCAAGGTTTCCTGTCATTCAGTGAAGGGAAAGATGAGATCGACCCTCTTCATTTGGTATATTTGAAAAGGAAAGCAGAAAGAGCTTTTCTGGATCATCCAGTGAGATAACAGAGCAGAAACAGTAAGAGGTTATTAGTTATCTAGTCCTGTATTCATATGTACAGTACAACAAAAAGTGAGTTCTACGCTTTATGGGTCTAATACACTGAAAAGGAGATTTTGTTTAGAGATGATAAAACATTCCCAACACTGATGGCAGGAAAAGTTGACTAAAGAATAAAACAATAAAAAAAAGGGGCGCCTGGGTGTCTCAGTGGGTTGAGACTCTGCCTCATATCTCAGGGTCCTGGGATCGAGGCCCGCATCGGGCTCTCTGCTCAGTGGGGAGTCTGCTCCCCACCCCATCTGCCTCTGCCTACTTGTGATCTCTGTCTGTCACATAAAAAAAATCCTTTTTAAAAATTAAAAGAGCAGAGAAAACAAAAGAAAGAAGTGTCACACTTATACCCGGCCAGGACACAGGTTTCAGCAAGTATTTGTCAAATAAATAAAAGAAAGAAAGAAAGGAAGAAGAAAGGGAGAAAGAGATAAAAGAAAAGGAAAGAAAAAGAGGAAGGGAGAAACAATAAATTCTGGTGTGTCAGGGATGCCGGAGAACCAGGGACCTAAAGTAGGGACGTCTGTCTCACAGGTGAGCTGCCCCAGGGACCTGGCCTTCCTCACTCCATCAGAAGTTTCAGTTCCTGCCTTTGGCAAGTCCCCTTTCCAATCCACAGTGGTTCCTGTGTGTCTACATCAGGCAGGCCGACCATATAGCTCTGACTCCTCCACTGAGCTGACTGTGGCCAAGGGGCCATGATTACTCTCGCTGTGACTTGGAATGTGATTTAGTATATACCGAAGAAGGGAATAGAGATATGAAAGGAAGAATGCTACTTCCCGGGGAGAATAACATCATAGTACTCTGCAGAGGACCTTCCTAGGTCATCTCATTAAACCCCCTCCCCGCAGAGAGCAAATAGTTTGCATTTGAGACCTACAGAAGTTATGTGACTTGCTGCTAAAGCCACACAGATGAGATAAAATGTTTCACTGAAATTAACAGTTACTGGTTTTAATAAAACTATAGTCACCCCAAAATTTCATGGCTGTATCTTCATTTTTTGAGTTAGACATTAGATTCTGTTCACTTTATTCAGAATTATTGAAGCTATTAAATGTAAAATATTCCTAAATAAATCCAGCTTTATTATTTTTAAGGACATAGGAACTGGAAATAAGCCAAGAAGTTGTCCTTTGAAGGTCCTCAGTGGTCTGGTTCCAGGAAATGGATAAGAATGAGACTTGTCATTGACTGCTATCATTTGTTGTATCTAAGAAAAGGTCTTAATATCTGGGACTGAAGCCATATTTTGGGGTTAATCACATATATCATTGGAAAAATAATTGCACATTATGTATGAAAGATTTTTAGAAATGCCATAGTCAGAGGTCTAGGAAGTATTTGAACTTCTTACCTTTAGTAGCTTCATGAGACCTTCTAACTGGACCATTAGCTCTCTCCGGCTCTCCTGGAGAGCAGACATTCTCTGTTCCAGCTCATCCTTGCGCTGTCTAAGAAAGAAGCAATTGTCATCAGAACAGCATTCAACCAACTGAGCTGATCACATTTCTTAGTCTTGTGGCAATAGTGGACCACCAGGAAAAGGGCATCTCTGAAACTCTAACATGGTTTCCAAGCAGGAAAATGTTGTCAAATGAACATGAGGTGTACATTTGTTTGTTAGAAGTCATACTAAAATAGAATTAGGATCCTATTTGCTATTGCACCCAATATGGTTGATTGCAAATCAACCATTTGATGAAATCTTTTCTGAATCCTTACTATGTTCTGGGCCCGGTGCCCTGCCATTGTCTCTCCCTGAGACAACCAACAAAAACCAAACTGTCACTGAAAAGGGTCAATCCCATAGATCCTCCAAATGCAGGGACCCTTTTGTAAATCTCAAAGGAAATACCGATACTTTAGTATTTGGAAATTGGATTTTAAAAGTTAATTTTTCATTTCTTCCATTCTTTGTACGCAATGCCGTGTCTTTCAGAGGTGAAATATTCATAGTACAGAGTTTTTATAGTCAATTTAAGTTTTCTTCTTTGGGTTTGACTTTATATAAAGCAAAGTCAGAATAAAGGAGTTCCTACACAATTGTTCTAACTGCAAATAACCTATAAGGTTCATGTTTGTTTAATTTTGTTTGTTTTGCAGAACTTCTATTAAGCTGTCAGCAAGAATGGAAACCACAAAGGACAATCTCTACTCTATCATTTATATTGACACTGAGAGTACCAAAAATACCTTTGAAATGAGAACTGAGAAATGAAACAGTATGGGGAAGAATGTTAATGGTTTACGTTTCTGATGTCTATGTTTGCTTTTCAAGTCAATTTCAAATCTATTATTTCATGATCATTAGTGAATAATGCACACAGTATTTTTTCCCTTGCCCCAAAGGTTTCTGTTTGGGTTTGAGATGTTGGAACTTATATTTTAAAAAATGCGTGGGTGCTTTAACCATGGGTTAATATATGAATGGATATGTCCAGTCTCAATGAGAAGAAGCACAATATTTAGTGGAGCTTGAGCAGAGACTCTGAAATGACAATATAAACCTGACAATATAAAAATGTCACGCTGACATAGGTCAATGACTCATCCATTGCGAAGGTATTTTGTGGGAGGACAGGTTATGGATATTAATGAAACATTTCTAATTTGTTTTGATACAGACTTTCTCTAATGACTTATGAATTTAAAATTTGTAAACATGTCTCAACTCTTTTTGAATATATTTGGATTTTTGGCTTTTATTACCACTTAAGGCTTTTTCTCAGAGCATTTCTTCCTTTGATTATCTTTACAACTGTCTCTTTTCTGAATCCCAAAGGACAAGGATCATCATCATTTTATAGACTTTAATGGCATTTTATACTAGTCTTTGTCTTCCAGGGCTACAACACTCTAATTTTAAAAGCCTCGATCCATTCAAAAATATTCTTCAATGACAAATCCACTGGCTGTTTTATCTTTGACCTTGTCTGCACCTCATGTTCCAAATATAACCGTGTTAGGGCTTGGTAGAAGGATAGAGAATGTTTCTGATGTATTTCCAGTTTTCTTGTAGATATTGCTCTGTAATTTTTGGATTTTTAGTCATAGGAGCACTTTGTGAAGAAGGTTGCAGTAAAACTCCAATATTGTAGCTAAGAAATACTAAGAAAAGGCATCTAAAATCTACAAGAGAAAGTTAACTTTCTCTTGTATTAATTTAGAATTAATCAGCAATAAAAAAAACCTTGTTTGTAATTTTTTCTTATAGTAGTAATCTTTCAAAACATGACATCCACTCTTTCTTTTTTTAAAGATTTTATTTATTTATGTATTTGAGGGTGAGCGAGAGAGCACAGAGGGAGTGGGAGAAGCAGACTCCCCGCTGAGCAGAAAGCCTGAGGCAGGGCTTGATCCTAGGACCCTGAGATCATGACCTGAGTGGAAGGCAGCCACTTAACCAACTGAGCCACCCAGGTGCCCCTGACATTTACTTTTTCATGCATTTGATTAAATTCAATTTTTTAAAAAATCACTTAATGTCTTTATTTAATCTTCCTTATAAGTGTTTATTTAATCTTCTCTATAAGTGGCTACCAAATGTGGGTCTGATTAACACATTTGTAGTGTAGCTTCTATGGTTTCAAGTAGGAACAAGAAAACAAGGACTAAGTAGTAATTTTATTTGCACAGAGCTTAATGTATTACATCTCTAAAGGAATGCCTTTTATTGGTTAAGGGTCTGACTCTTGGTTTCAGCTCAGGTCATGATCTTGGGGTCCTCCATCCTGGGATGGAGCCCTGAATTGGCCTCTGCACTCAGCATGGAGTCTGCTTGAGAGGCTCTCTCTCCCTCCCCTCCTGCTCATGTTGTCTCTTTCTCAAATAAAGAAATAAAATCTTAAAAAAAAGAAAAAAACAACCACCCTACTTTCTCTTAGGACAATGTTGGGACAACAGGCAAAATTTTAATATAGATTGTCTATTAGATAATAAACATCAATATTAACTTGTCTGAATGTGATGATGGTGCCATGGTTATATAAGAGAACATCTTTTTACCTAGGAAACATATACAGGAGTACTTAGGGGTAAAGGGTTATGATGTCTGCAACTTACTCTCAAATGACTCATCAAAAATGTGTATGTAATTGTTATATATTCACATATAAAGGAAGATAGAGAAGGATGAGGTAAAATGTTTGCAATCTCTAGGTGAAGTACAGAAGGACATTAATTGTGATATTCTGACAACTCTTTCCTAGGTTTAACATGGTTTCAAAGTAAAGTTAAAAAATATACTGTCATTTATGAAATGGCTGTGAGAAGAGACAATAGTAGTTTTAAAGATATATCACTTTGTAGTAAAACAAAAAGAACTTAACTTTATGTTGTTTCCCCAAAATAATGAAAAATTTAAACTTGTCTATTAAATTCCGTCTGGAAACCACAGGCTTGCAGCAGAGATTACACTTTCCTCTTTAATTAATAGAACAAAAAAGTCCACCTTATATTAGCAAGTTTTCTTTAAGAATAATCTTATATACATTGAAAATAATGTAATTTGGGGGGTATAAAATAAAATGTTTATTTTTTTGGCAAGGTAAAGATACAGAAATTATACTTTTTTCCGCTTTGAGATTTGTAGTGTGAAGTTAGTTGCTTCACAGTTGTAATAAATGTTTTCTTCATCCTACAAGATGGTATTGTCTTTGCAAACACAGTTCTTATCCATTCATCCCACAGACATCCATTCAGCACTTTTGTTTTAAGATACAGTAAATAAAATAATGAGTAGGCTATGGTATTTACCCTTGGGTGAAAGAGGAGGAGAAATATATAAGTTCAAAATGTTGATGACGAGCATACAATAAAAATACGAAGAAACGGCTATATATGGTGATACCAAAGAAGATGCCCAGTTCCAAACGGTGGAGGAATTTAAGGAAGGCTTGCTAGATAAACTTCTAAAATTTCCCTCAAAAACTCTACCCCACTGTAGAAGGGAAAGTCCTCAGGGACCATATGGAATGTTCCAGACCTTTCTTTGCTTCATTTGTGCCTCCTGATTGTCTGTATTCTTGAAGTTATTAATAAAACTCAATACTGGAGTAAGATCTATAATTCATGTGAGTCTAACTCACTGTATTGGCTTAATATGTAACTACCACCTTCAGGGGCTCCTGCTGTAGGATTAACAGCAATATCCTCAAGGTGGTCTGTGAGGCCACACAGCATCACCGTCTACCCCCACCTACATCATCAGCTCCATCTCCTACCATACAGCCCCTCCTTCACTAGGCCTATCGATCTTTCAGTTCCTAAAAAAGTGCCAGATTCGCTCCTGCCATTTGGTCATGGTACATCCAGTCTCTCTCTTCCAGGGGACCCTTCCTCAGCTGTTCCATCCCCTCTGCCACTCCTAATCCCCGTTCCTTATGTATCCACCTTTCATACTTCGACTGAAACAATCCTGCTTCATGGTAGACTTTTCTGATCGAAGTGAAGGGCAGGTTTGATCATTGTGTCTCTGTTTAAAAACCAGATTCCTTGGAGCACTTATCTCAGCTTATAATTATCTTCTTACTTGTGCAGTTATTTGATTTCTGTCATTTTCCTACCAGACCACGCATTCTGTGAAACCAGGACAGTATCTTTTTCAAGATACTGGGTATACTGCATTTTGGAAATATTTGCTGAATGAACTAAATGAATAATAAAATGAGGAATGATGTATCTGACAACAGTGTGGATGGACCAGAGGCCAGCAATCAACTGAGTGTTAACAGCTCAGCAGGAGATAATTAAGACCCAAGAAGAGGAGACAGAATCCACATGTGCTGCTCACTGTGTGGGCTCTTGGGCAAATTATTTGGCTTCTGTGAATCTTCAGTTTCCATATCTATAAAAAGAGCATAATAATAGTGTCCATCTCCTGGATTTGGTACAGCAATTACCTGGGCTAGTGTTTATAGAGCTTAGTGCATAGGAAGTGTCAGATTAGCCCACAGAAATGCCCATCATTTAATCCCACTTGGTTACCAGATCTGGATTGCAAACCTGGCTCTCAGCTTTTGTGTGGCTAATGTGAAAATGGAAATGTGATTATTTAGAAAGGTCATAGGGCTCTTAAGATAAAAATAAACTATGTGTTCATGAAAAGCAGAGCTCTGCTCCTTTGTCTCCTCACCTGTTTCCCAGCTGAAAGAAATTTCTCCTTTGGTTTCTCAATAAGAGACCCAGGCAAACTGCAATGGACAAAGGAGATCTCTATCAAAGAGCTCCCATGGTGGCTTCATATGGCCACCCCTCTGGGTGAACTAAGGCCAATGTAACTGGGCAAGAGGACGTTGTTTTAGAGTCTGAAATGTCTAAAGAATAACAGGATACTCAAAGGAGCTCTTTAAGAGAAGGATGTCAGGGTATCTGTGAAATCCCCAAACTGTGCAAGTGCTTAGCATGGAATAAGTGGTTTAGAAACATCTAGAGAAATATCCAAGTAGAAGAAATGTGTAGAATGACAGGAAAGCAAATCCGTTGGGATTTAGTTGTCTCAGGCCTTAGGCCTGTGGCCACAGGTATGGGCCACCAGCTGACAGCAAACACCCCCAAATACTGAAGTTTCTCACAGAGCCAGATTCCTTGGCATAGGTTTGGGCTCAGATGTGGGGAATACCCACAAGGCAGGGCCAGGAGGGTGTTTGGAATTATCAGTGTATTCCAATAGCAATGTTGAGGAGGGAAGAAATATTTGGAAAGCTATCATCAGTGACCCAGGCACATAGAGATGCCTTCCCAGAATGCATCATCCAAATGGAACCAAAGACTTTTGAAGGCAAATGCTAAGGAAGTGTCTGATGAAAACATTTATGAAAAATTCCTAGTCATCCATGCCTCCATCAGAGAATGGGACAACCAACAGAAGAGGCATAAAGAACATTTCAGGCAGAGACAAGGTAACTTGACGTGTAGATGAATGATTACTCTTCTAAGGTGCTTTATTCAGTTACATTTCTGTGTACATTAGACTTGCAACTCGTGAGCCCGGAGGGCCTCCATAATCCTATTGGGCAAAGACTCTTTCGAGCAGCATTTACTTTTATATGCCTTTGAGGATGATGATATGAAATATCACTTTTTCCTTCTTTCATTGTTCATCCCTTCTGGGGGATGATGTAGTGTGATGTGCAAGCATTTCTAATACATCACCCTGAAGGTGGGACCAGAGATTCTGTCATCTGGAAAGGAAGATTTTCTGATTCTTCCATTAAATTATTTTGTTATTGGAAGTATGCCATGATCTCTTCACATCAAGCAGCTCCCACAGCTTGCAGCTTCCATAGATCTCCTTTCTCTGACTCCACCTTGGGGGGACCTGCCGTCTAGCCAGGTGCACCGGCCTGGGGAGAGTGAACACAGAGTGTCGCTGAGAGCAGACAGGACCTGCAGCCTGCAGGGCCCGGACGTTAACATGTCTGAAGAGCAGGGCTGGGACGGAACCCCTAGAAACATCTATGGTAAAACCCACACGTAGCCGTACAGAACCTGCTTAATGTAGCTGTGTGGGAGAAGTAAACGGCAGCCTAATTCTGACAAGGGATTCTGAGAAGAGGCCTCTGTACTTCCTATCAAGAGCATGCCCCAGAGTTCCGTATACTCGGAAGGTACCCCGCTCCCAAACTGGAAGATGTTAAGAATGTCATACTTGCTAACTAAAAGTGCCTCGTGGAATATGACATTTCTACGAGGCAATGGCTGTGAATTTATCCTTGCGTGGTTTGCTGCACAGATAGGTTTGAGCCTGGGCCATAGTCAAGGCATGGCACTAAGCCAGCCTGACCGGAAGCCCTCCGCGCCCATCCTTTCGCACATGCGCAGAGGGAGGCGCTGCAGTCCTTGGCTACTCTGCACCTTTCTGACTCCGAGAAATGCACTGAAATTCAGGGGCAGAACCAGACGACCTTCTAGGGTCCTTTCAGGCTCAAGTGTTTTCTGGTGCCAGACTAGATAACAGCAGGTGGTTTAATTCATTTGCAGAGCAAGAAGATATGAAGTCTGTTTTTTAAGCATGTAAAGCTATTACAGACCAAGATTCAGAGAAAATCAGGCTCCTTTTTATGGGTTATAGGTGAATATTTTTTTGGGAGGGGTTATAGGTGAATTTTTAAGTGTAAAAGCCTGTGATGTTTATTTAGCTGTTTATGTGATTGTTTTATTGATCAACTTGTGTCATAAATAACACTGTTGTTGACAGTGCGAATAACAACGAAGAGTTGAGTTCACCTGTTTTCCATGGAGAGATTTTGTCTCTAACGAGTGCTGTTTCCCCTTCTCTGTGTCCAAGAAAAGAATATAACAGCATCTCCTTGAAACCCCTCAAATACCAGCAATTAGGGACATGCTATTAAAAAAGAGAAAGCACGTTATGTCAGCAGCGGTGGTGGCTAAGGACCATTCTCTGGTTAGACGCTGTGGGAATTTTTGAAGATCCAGTCATTTGCATTTCCCCAGAGGCCTCTGGCTCCTTCTCTTACCTGAGGAGCCGGAGTTCTGCCAGCAGAGTGGGATTTTGCTGGGCCTTCTCTGGAGTGGGCTGAGAAGCTTGTTCGTGCTCTAGCCGCAGCCTCTGGATCTCCTGTAAGATTTCTCTTGGGAGAGAGGAAGAAGGTAAGAAACTAGGGTCAGTCAACTTCCAGGATATCCAGGATACTAACATCACGGTGGGGTCACCCCACATTTCGGAGCAGAAGCAAGCCTCTGTGACCACTGGTGTTTCTGAGCTGTGGGCTGTGGCGAGGTGGGCACTGATGGGAAAGGGAGGGCTGAGCTCAGCTCCTGCACGTTCAGACACTGCACATGTTGCTGGAGCCTTGAAGCTGAGTGTTCTCCCCGGGACCTAATAATCTCTCTAGTAAGTAATGTAATGCCGTGGTAATGTGTTCAGCTTTGAAAAGTGCACTGCTTTGGAGCAAAAAATGTATCTTCCGATTATTGATGATCACAGTCTGACACCGCAAAGTACTTGCAGCTACCAAGTAAGAGGTGCTTGGAGGGAAAATAAGGATAAATGGTGTTCATTTCACAAAACTAAATAACCCCATTCTTTCACCAAGAATGAGAGTCCTCTCACCGGATTTATCTCAGAAGCCCCCGGTTAGGCAAAATTCTTTTTCTTTTTCTTAACATTTTCGGCCTTCAAAATGGATCTCAGAGAGGGTAGCCCTTGAAGGGAAGGGCTTTTAAAAGGATTCGCTGTAATTGAGTGTGTGACATAAGAGTGCTATTGGCGTGACCTCTGTCCAGGGTGGGATATGTCTGTCTATTATTGATGTTGGAGCCCGGGCTGCCCTGCACGGAGATGAACATTAGGCTGGCCATAAAAGGTGGGTGACTTATGCAAGGCAAATTATTCCTAAGTGAGTTAGAAGCCATTACGCTAGGTTACAAGTCACTTATTCTTGGGGGAGGGGTCAGTCTCCCATTCAGCAAAATGCACAGGAAACAGCACCAAGGAATGAAAGGTGAACTTGGTGAGCAAGGCTGATGGCTTTCCATCTGAAAGGCTGATTTACAATGGCCTGCTTCATAAACACACCAGAGTTAAGAAGCTAATTAGCAGTCACTACACCTCTCGTGGGTACAGTGAGAAGACTGAACTGAAATTCAGTTGTTTCTCATCTTCTTCTGTCCTCCTTGGTGTGCCATGGTGGAAACCTTTCTCTAAGAGAAATTTTTTATGGAAATTCAAAACGTCAAATGGTTAAAAGGGAGCTCGCTGGTCTGGTGAAAGAGAGGGCGGGCCCTGAACTGTAAGCCCTTCCCTCCCGCTCTTCAGGCACCTCCACAGAGCTCAGCCTGAAAATCAGTAAGCTGGGATTTCAAGGATCTCCTCCAGGGCTAACATCCTGATATTCTGAGACTCTCCCTAGTTCTCCTTGGTGGTTCCAAGGACAGAAGCATGACTCAGCATTTAGCTGAAGGAAGAGAGAGAGAGAAGCTGCTCTGATCAGGAAAATTATGTAAGATATGTAAGAGCATTAGTACTTAGTTTCTACCCAAGAACGATGCTCTCTTCTTTCATCTTATTTTATTTAATCCTTAAACAAATTATTTTGTATGTGGGTACTGCTATTATGTGTTTCATGAATAAGAAAATCAAAGCACAGGCCAGTTGACTGACTCATCCATGTTCAGTAAAAAATGGGTGGGAGAGGTGATGTGAACTCAAGCTGCTTGGTTCCAAAGCTTGTATATGTCTGACTTCCTCTGTCTTTGGTACTTGATCTGACCGGTCTGGCCTATGCAGACTGTGACTTAAGCAATATAATAGAAAGAGTCCTGCCACTCCTAATACCGAACCCAGCTGGCTCCTCCAGATGTGCTAGGAGGAAGCATTAGCTTCTAAGGTCATTGCTGAAATGTCCACCAGGGTAGTCATCCAGGGACGTGAGGAACTCTACCCTCCCCTGAAGCTCAGAGATCTGATTAGTGGGTTGTCACCTTGTAGACCACGAGATCCCCGGGGGGGGGGGGGGGGGATTCCCATTGTGCAAGAGTGGAACCTAGAGAAGTTTCTGGGACATGGTTCTGGGTTCTTTGGAGGGCATGAGGCTGCTGGTTTAGTGAAATGTATTCAGGATGGACGAGCTGCTCTTCAGACATGGGGCGGGGAACTCTATGGGTCATGAAAGCACTAAGGGACAGGACGCGCTTCTCTTTCTGCCTTCTGTTCTCACTTCCCCTTCTTTATTCTCTCTCTGGTCCTACAACATGCATTCAGAGCATACAGTATCCAGAAACGGGCAGTCACAGTGGTAGCCCCCAACAGCTGGGGCCATTAGGACATTCATTGTGTTTCTTGCTGATTCTGGAATTCCACATGGAGGCAGATATTCCTGCCTGGGGTATCTCCTTCAAGGAAGTCCTGATTTCTCCTCATGCTGAGTGGAAGCAGAGGATTGAAAGGGAAAAGAAAGTGCCTTGGAGAGGTGGGAGAGCAGGTGCACACGGCAACCAAGGTAAGCTATTTGTGGGCTTGGGAGTTTTCTGTTTAGTCTTTCTTTCCTTCTAAGAACATAGAAATGTACCAACCAAGTTTGTAACTTCCTTTACATTTTTGTCCATAGAACTTTTTAAAAAAGATTTTATTTATTTCTTTGACAGAGAGAGCAGAAGCAGGGGGAGCGGGAGAGAGAGAGAGAGAGAGAGGCAGGCTCCCTAGAGGAACTTGATCCCAGGACCCTGGGATCCCAACCTGAGCCAAAGGCAGATGCTTAACGGACTGAGCCACCCAGGTGTCCCAACTACAAGCTATCAGTGAGCACACACTTTGATCCAAAAAGCCAGCGTGTCTAAGCAGCCTTACCTGTTCTTGTTTTCTAGCTCTGCGATCAGCTGCCTCTGCTGCTTGTTTGCATCAATGGTGAAGGAGATGTCGGGACCTCCCCGCTGCTGGGCCGGCTGCTGTAAAACACGTGGTGAACTATTTAACGTTGGGAAAGGAAACGGCGTGTGCTCAAGGAGACAGAGATCATGAGGTAGGCAGACAGGAGAGAAGAAAATGATCTCTGTCAAAGCAAGAAAAGCAAATACATGAAGTTGCCATTCATCTCCTAAAGGACCAGCTTCTCTACGGACCTGGAGGACACCTCTGCAATGAAAAGCGGAACAGCATTCTTTGGACGGCAAATACACAGAACACAGAAAAAATAGCTTTGTAGCTTTCTTTTTTTAAATTATTTTTTTACTTTTACTTTTTTAAAAAAAGAGTTTTATTTGTTATTTGCGAGAGAGTGAGAGAGAGAGGGGTGGGGCAGGGCAGAGGGAGAAGGAGAGAGAGAATCTCCAGGTAACTGTGCTAAGCACAGAACACAGAGCCTGATGCAGGGCTCGATCTCATGACCCTGAGATCAGGACCTGAGCTGAAATCAAGAGTCGGATGCTTAACCAACTAAGCCACCCAAGTGCCCCTTGCTTCTTAAAGATTTATGTATTTGAGAGAGAGAGAGAGAGAGAGAGAGAATACAGGGCGGGGCAGAGGGAGAGGGAGAAAGAGAATCTTTAGGCAGATTTCCTGCTGAGCGTGGAGCCTGTTGCAGGGGTCAGTCTCATGACCCTGAGATCATGACCAGAGCCCAAATCAAGAGTCTGATGCCCAACCGACTGAGCCACCCGGGCGCCCCTGTTTTATAGCTTTCTGACTTGAAGTCTTTGGGATCTATTTCACTCTTGCCGTCCTGTCCCTATTGTGACAGTTCTCTCAATATGGGCGGGAGTAAAAAATACTCCGCTATTGAGACACTTCTCTAGAATTACTGTTCAGTCACTGTAATGTACAGTTAAAAATTTCATAGTTTTAAAGTCCTAGTTACTAGGATCTTCTTTTCTTCTTCTTTTGGTCAACACACTTTTAGCATTTCTTTATTCATATTTATTTATTAAGTATTATTCATACATTACACCCTTCCCGCACATTCATGCCACTCCATCATTCTTGGTCATGCCGCCGACTTTAGCAACTGGCATATACACAGACATTGATTTTTCCATATATATATATATATATATATACACATATATATCCATGCATATACACACAAATTAATCTTAACAAATTATATATATAGATATATATACAAATTAACTTCTGACTAAATATAGATATACATAGAAGTATGGTATACGATTATATAGTATATACATATGTATATTCATATGTGTACTTTTAGTTGTAAAGTCAAATTACTATTTTATTAAATGAGTCCTTTTACACAATATGAACATTTCTTACAATTATAAGAGGATTTTTTACAAGGATGGTCTGACTTTCAGATTTCCAAATAAGAGTCAACTTTTACATATGTATGTATGTTTATATATGTATATACATGTAATTACATACTGTATTTAAATATATGTATATATTTGAGTGGGGATTTAATGAAGGTTTAATTTGTCATTGTTTTATAAAAACAGGGGCAGATTATATGTATTTCCCCGCCCCTTGCTTTCCTTACTCTACAATAGAAATTCCTCAATTGGATTTTAAACAAATTAAAAAGATCACAATTCATCTTTCCACCACAGAATGCCAAGATTTTAAAATCAGCACTGACTGACTAAGCCTGCAAAGACAAGGAAAACCTCAGCCTGCTTTTTAATGTCCAAATACATGACTGTAAGAAAGGTTAAGCTTGGTAAAATGTCTAGCTTTTATAAAGCTTTTCTATGATTTTTTAGTTAGCATTTCTTTTAAAACAAAGAAATGATCTATGTTGCTAATGAAGAAATTTGAGGTCCTAGGTTTTATGTCCTAAATGGCTTTGTGGGTAGCTAAGTCTGGCGTGTGGCATCTTTGACCTGTGATCCAGATTTTCCCTCTGATTTCATTACATAATTTTTTGTTTCTTTTATCTATTACATATTGATAAAAGTAGAAACTCCTCTGGGGCAGTTGTGAATTGGAGTCATTGCTTTCCTCTTTCTATTAACTGATCAGGAATGATCCAGAGAAATCAGGGGGTGGGCTGGTGCAGAAATACGGTGTTGTAACCTCATACTGGAAGCTACGATTTCTGCTGTACCAGAACCATAGCTGGAGAGGGACAAAGGGAAGCTGTGGAAGACTCATGTGTAGGTCCTCAGGCCATCCAGTAACACCTCCTCAGCCCTGCCGTGGTAGCCCCGACCATCAGGATAACAGTTAACATGAATGACAGCTTCTCACTCAGACTACTTACCGAGGAAGTGGACTCTGCCGCCAGTCTTGCTGCGTACCTGGCGATCAGCCTGTGCTCTTCATCAAGCCGGTTTGAACTCTCGAGCATACTGTTGAGAACAGAGCAAGAAGGAGACTGTTAGGCAATGAGAAAGATTGATGGGTTCCTATCACCGCCAGGGAGGTTTGCTATTTCAATTTTTCGGTGCAAAAATTTGAAAGCTCTACAAAACCCTGTTAGGTTAATGATCTCAGACTTGGATTCATGACATGATCTACTATGAGGCCAGGGAATTCCATTAATAAATCCTGTCTTCAGTCGATTCAACATCTTACTAAGAAAACTCCAAAGAAGAGTGACTTTACTTATCAACATGTCTCATAAAAGAATATTTTCTCTTTAATTTTATTGCCTGTAACATTTTTTATTTATATATCAGAAAATATGGAAGAAAGACACAATCACCCCTCCACCAGTTGTGGGGTGCCTGAATGGCTAAGTCTGTTAAACATCCAACTCTTGATCTCTCTCAGGTGTTGAACTCAGAGTTGTGAGTTAGAGTCCCACACTGGGTTCTATGCCCAGCATGGAGCCTGTGTAACCACAATAACAACAACAACACAATAATTGTGTTCAGCCTGCAGTGATCACCACCTCCTGGTATTCACAATCTTCTTCCTTGGGTATGGGCTGGGCTTACTGGCTAGATTTTAATGGCTAGAATAGAGCAGAAGTAATGGAATGTCACTTCCAAAATTAGGCTATAAAAAGGACCATGATTTCTATCTTGAGTATGGTTTCTCTCTCTTGAGCTCCTTTGGATTCCTTGCTCTGTGGGAAGCTAGCCACTTCCCATGTGATAAGGAACTGAAGCTAGCCAATAATAACCTTATAAATTATAGGTTATAATAGGTAGAGCCTTTAGATAAAATAACAGCCCCAGCCAACAGTTTGATGGCAACCTCATGAAAATCCTTGAGCCACAGGCATCTAGCTGGATTCCTGACCCACAGTGGGATAATAAACATTTGTTCCTTTAAGCTGCTAAGTTATTGGATAATTTGTCACGTGGCAACAGATAACTAATACAAATAGTTATCAATAATATCAGTACTCAGGTAGCTTGCCATTTTATATTTACTTCTAGAAAAATGGAATTATAGCATTGACTTCTAATGACATTAATGGGAATTGTTTATTGTCTCATATAATTATAGAAATTGTTCATAGTAAAATAAGAATGATCTGAGTCCCTAAGAAACTAAAGCAAATAGAAGCATTATCAACTCTCCTAAATTTCAGAAGTCCCTTCACTCAAGACTAAGTTTTGCATGCCATTAAAACAATTCTATGAAACATACCAGTAACATCAGTCTTGTTAACTGACTAGTTGATTATAATTTGGCTTATCAGTTATTATGGTAAGTATTGGGTCAGGATTAAGATTAAAAACTAATTTCTCTCATCCCTAAATATATTCTCCTCCATTTATATTTCCTACCTGTTAATCTTAAGCCTGTTTCTTAAAGAAAAAAAAAATCAATACTCATGATTATACACTGAAAGTAATACACTTCTATGCCAATATTAAGGTTGTAAGAATTATCCATTGCAAAGACTTAAATCCATATAGAGTAATATATGGTTAGATTGTTTATATGTGTATTTACATAGAAAGTAAATATGCAACATAGTTTTTAACCTTGTTCTAAAGTGGGATGAGTGAAAATCATTATGTGTTTCCAGAATATTGGCTATGTCACGTTGTCACTTCCAAATAGCTTTCCCTGGCTGGCTGAATTCATTACTGTAACATTTTCTTTCTTTCTTTTTTTGGTCATTCAGAAAACATTCCTGTCTCCATCATCTCTGCTCCAGTCTACACTCTACACGTAGGCTAGCTACACCTATTCTGATCCTGAGTACTTCCCCTCTAGATTTGGCTCTTTTCTCTGGGCTACAATAACTATCTAGAACATTCCTGAATATCTGCATTTACTAAGTCACTTCTCCATCCTCAGAAAAAGTCTTCTCTTCCCTTTTGCCCACATGAGATAATGGATGTAAACCATATGGTTACTATGATGCCTAGAACGCATTAAGTGCTCAAAAGTCAATTATTGTTATTTTGCCTCTTAAGTAACCTCCTCATATTCATTAATGATTCAGGTCTCCTTCAAAATGTCATTTTCCATCCAACAACCATGCAGAGTAGGGCTTCTCACACTTTCGTGTATGTACTTATCACTCAGGGATCTTATAAAAAATGTAGTTTCTCATCTATAGTTGGGGGGGTGACAGGGTAGGTTGTGGGGGGCAGAACCTGAGAATCTGCAATGTATCCAAGATACATTGATCACATGAAATAAACCCCAAATGCAAACCACAGATGAGAAATAATGTGAGTATTTAACTGATATCCATATAGCTTGTATGATATTTTATAAACATTCCTTAAAACAGGAAATTCTAGGTTTCCAGGCTCACCAATCCCCATAGACTAAGATTTCAATCAGCATACAAAAGACTTGGAATAAGAAAATAACTACAATACCAAAGGAGTTAGTTCTGGAGAACTGATGCTTTAAAGCAAATGCTTGTCTCTATAATACAACGTCTGCTCTCCGCAGTGGTTAAAAATAGTAACTGAATTTCTTGTTATAGCTTTAATAAAAGAAAAAAAAAAGTTACACTCTCTTCACTTTAAACCTAAAACGACTCCACAAAGAAATAATTTAATTTGATTTTAATATGTTTATCATTTCTGGCTCATATTAGAAATAATATGCCTAATTCAGCACAGTTGTGTAGACAACAAGGCCCATTGTTCTAAGCCCGGGGCAATGATCTGTTTGCCAAAAAGTGACTTTGTCAAAAACATTTGTGAGTGTTTTGATAATTAAATAATAAAAAAAGTGATAAAAAAAAACCTCATGATAAAAGTGTCTTTTAGCATGAATGACCAGCAAGTATAAATAATGTAAAGGTTACATTAAAAAAAGCCTCTTGGAGACACAAGACGTGAAGTTATGGGATCCTGTCTCGTACGCTGTAACTCATCCTTCTGTGCCTTTCCTCCCCCAGCCCTGAGTGAATGAGGGGTGGAGTGATACATTACCCCTTTGTGCACACACACGATTTATGAGTCCACATGTGCCATTTCAGTATGTTCAAATTATCCAAGGGTGAATGAGGCATTCCTCTGATAAATTCCATTATTTCAAGACTTCAATTACAAATAGTTGAAAATGAATGGCCAATAATCCCTAAATCATTAAAGAAATACCAATTCTAACACTTTCTCCGTCTCTGGCTATTCATTTCAAGACTTTATAATCAATAATCTTGCTACAAGACCATGATGAATTAAAAAGTGGCTGCTGTGTCGACTGCATTTCAGAGCAGGGAAATCTGTTATTCTGAAAGCTCTCCACTTTCTACCTTAAATGCATGGCCAGTGTGTGTTGCTAGTGATTGCAAAATGGCATTCTAGGCAACTCAAGTGGCCTCGATGGAGGTGAGGCTTACTACCTTGTGATTTAACAAAGATTTCTGGGAACCTAGGGTGTGTCCACATTTCTTCGGTTTCTCTGAAAGCCTATTCTGACTACCCAGGTGGGACGATCAAAGAATAATGTGGCCCAAAGGGCAGCAGAAATACTTTCATGTTTCCTCATAATATTTTCCATTTGTCTGAATGGGTGAGAGGAATTTTATCAGTAGAGATTTATTTTTAAGGTCATTAGTCCTCCTGTACCATTCTTCTATTAAAATGCAAACAGGGGGGTGCCTGAGTGGCTCAGTGGGTTAAAGCCCCTGCCTTCAGCTGGGGTCATGGTCCCAGGGTCCTGGGATCAAGCCCCGCATCGGGCTCTCTGCTCAGCAGGGAGCCTGCTTCCTCCTCTCTCTCTGCCTGTCTCTCTGCCTGCTTGTGATCTCTGTCTGTCAAATAAATAAATAAAATCTTAAAAAAAAAAAAAAAAAAAGCAAACAGGGAGGAGGAAGGGTACTTCCTGAGAAGGCATTCCTAGTTGCTCCGAAGTGGAGGATTACTCTATGAGGTTATTTCCTACCTTTCCAGTTGTTTGAGAGCAAAATGCTCTGGCGGTGGAGCCTGGTTCAGGCCTTCAGCAGTCAGTGAGCAGAAGGGAGTCAGGGTGGAAAGGAGCAAAATGAATCTGGGGCCCAGGACACGATTTTATGGGACTGAAGAATGGGGGAGGAAATGAACTAATTCTCAGAGCTTCAACTGTTGGCTCTTGACTATTTTAAAAGGAAAAGACAGGAAATCATGAAATGGCAATCTTCCTGGGTAGTAATAATAAAATTTACCATGATAATGGCATCTCTTTGCCTTCAAACTCCTTTATCAAGACTCTGACTTTACCAGCTCACTAGGTTGTAACACCAAGGCCATGCATTCTACTTTCTTCAAACTCAAAAATTTCTCCATTTGCTTCTATTCCAGGGGTCACTGATGTGCTCCAGGCCACTGTCATCTGGAATTAGCATACAGCCTTCTCAACAGGTTCCTCTCATTTTAGACTTCTTCTTCCCTTTAATTCATTTTGCATCCTGCAGTCAATGAGCTTTTAAAAATGAATTTGGGGGGCACCTGGGTGGCTCAGTGAGTTAAAGCCTCTGCCTTCGGCTTGGGTTGTGATCCCAGGGTCCTGGGATCGAGCCCCACATCAGGCCCTCTGCTCAGCAGGGAGCCTGCTTCCTCCTCTCTCTCTGCCTGCTTCTCTGCCTACTTGTGATTTCTGCCTGTCAAATAAATAAAAATAAATAAAATCTTTTTTTTAAAAAAAATGAATTTGGTTGTAACATGCATAGAATCCTCCAATGGGTTCTCATTTTTCAAACTCTTCCCTAAGACTCAGGAGGTCCTGCATAATCTAGCTTCATCCTTTATCCCCCCACCCCCACCCCAACCACCCCCAGTACTCTAGCAGCCTTCCCCAGTTGAGTTCCTCAAGGAGGAGTTCCACATTTTCTCTCAGCTCTGAGCAATCTCTCCCACCTCTGCTCGCTTCCACTTGGCTAGTTCTTCCTCATCAGGCTCTTGGCTTTACTGGCCATTTCCCACCCTCGCCTCCGACCTCTAAATTCGGGTTATGGCTCCTCACATAGCCAACGGCACTCAGCACTGTCTGCCCTTCCTGTACCTGGTACCCTTCCTGATTTAATAGCCTTTTCACTTGTCTTACTCCTTCACTAGACTGTAGCTTTTTTGAGAGAAGAATGGTTCAATCATTTCACTGTTAGATCTTGAATGTTTAGCACAGAGCTTGGAACACAGCAGGACATGCCTAAGCATTAGGGGGACAAAAGAACAAATACATGTTAGCTCTCTTTGGCTCCTAGGGTCATGGACTTTGGACCACGTCTTCTATCTCCTTCTTGGCTCTGCATGCATCCTCAGCACTGAGAAAATCAGAAGGGCATAGATAAAACACAGCACTGTAACACCAGCCATGCTGTCTAAAATCACACAGAATTATTCACATTTGGCAGAGCGAAAATCAGGATACAATCAATTGCTGTGTGCAATTCCCATCTGCTCTTTCTAGGTGCTAAAGTTCATAGAAATGTCATTATACTCTTTTATATTTATCCACATCAGATCTTCCCCACCCTGAACCATGGAAAATTCTCTTTGGTTCACAGTTTATGATTGTTGTTTTAAAGACTGGGAAAGCAGATGGTATCTGGAAAAGGTAAGCTCCCCTTCAGAAGAAATGCTTACTCTTACAGATGAATACAGGTAGGAATGTTATCTAAGGGTGTGTGTGAGGTGGGACTGGATCATTTCTGAATTCACAGCTTAGCCCTCTTAGGTACTGCCTGTGTGACTTTGGGCAGATCACTTAACCTCTCTGTGCTTCAGTTCTCTCACCTATAATATGGGGGACACAGTGAGCAGTGCCAGGGCACACGGTGAGACCATGAAAGTATTCTTTTTACTTTTACCTTTTCTTTTTTCCCCCCAGAGATTTTTATTTATTTTAGAGAGAGAGAATGAGAGAGAGCAAGTGAGCGAGGGGAAGAGCAGAGTGGAAAAGAATGTGAAGCAGACACTGTGCTGAGCACAAAGCCCCACACAGGGCTCGATCTCACCACCCAGAGATCATGACCTGAGGAGATATCAAGAGTCCATTGCTTAACTGACTGTGCCACCCAAAAGCCTCTACTTTACTTCAAATGGTGTAACCATTTTTGCACCATCATCTCCTTATCTACAAATTAGCTTTTGCTCAAGAACATATGATTGGTTACTGGCTAGTATTCTAGGGTTTACCAAGAAGAAGAAAGCGCAGTTGGTTGAATCAGTGAAGGGTTTTACAGAAACTCTAGGGGAACTTCACATCTCTGAAATCCTAAGCAAAGGGAGGAGTCAGCTAACAGTGGCAGCCTTCTCTTCTTTCTCCAAAGCTGCATAATGCCGTTAATTTGTCACCAAATGTCCTTCCCACACAATATATCATTTTATCAACCAACATAAGAGAACAGGCTCCACATATTTTAGCATACTTAGAGAAAGCATACTCTGAAGTTGATCCATTTAACCATATTGGTGAACACCCATGAGCTATCATTTGTTTTCTGCCATATTATAATGGACAGGTTTACAATATGAGATTTTAAAATCTATTTATTGCAAGCCTTTCATCCTATTCAAAATCAGGCGAGGAACGAATATTGTGTTATTCCCATGCGTCTGGTACTACACTAGCTCATTTGTACCAATAACTTCCTCAGATTGGGACTGTCTCTCTTGTTTCCCACGGAAACTTAAAATGTATTAGAATCTATCACCGAGAAATGAACTCATCTTAAAATCAATTTCTCATCTGAGTATGCTGAGCAAACCTCTGTGGGAACAACGCAGCCACCGCAGTTATGTGCACAGGTGGCGTGGCACTCTTCAGATTCATATTTCTAGAATCCTACGGGAATAGCGTTCTCAGAAGTCTAGTTTTAAGTTTTTTAAAAAAAGATTTTATTTATTTATTTGAGAATAGGGAGGATGGGCAGAGGAAGAGGGAGAAGCAGACTCCCTGATGAGCAAGGAGCATGACAAGGAGCTCAATCCCAGGACCCCGGGATCATGACCTGAGCTGACGGCAGACACTTAACTGACTGAGCCACCCAGGCACCCCAGAAGTCTATTTTTGGAACTGAACTCATAAACATTTTACAGAACAAAATGAATAGGGTTAACAAGGAAACAAAAACTCATAAATAAGAGACACTTTCAGTGAGTGTAGGTAAAACCTTTTTTTCTTTCAGCAGGCTGCAATACATTTACATTTTCCAAATCAGCCTTTACTGAAAAGAGCCAAGTTTTAGCCTACACATTTAAAAAAAAAAAAATCCAATTTGGTGGATTTAGTGTTGAGGTGGGTCATGGATTGAACTGTGTCTTCCCCAAAATTCATGTGTTGAAGCCCTAAGCCCTAGTACCTCAGAATGTGACCATATTTGGAGTTAGGGTTTTTGAAGAGGTAAGTAAAGTAAAATGAGGTTTTACTAAGCCAACATGAGTGGTGTCCTTATAAGAAACAGAAGAGAACTAAGGGTGTTTATGCACAGAGAAAAGGCCATGTGAGAATAAGGCAAGAAGGTGGCCATCTGTGGGCTGATGGGAGAGAGACCTCAGGAGATATCAGAACTGTTGGCACCTTAGTCTTGGACTTCTGGCCTCCAGAATGGAGAGAAAATAAATTTCTGTTGTCTAAGATGCAGTCTGTGGTATTTTGCTATAGTGGCCCTAGCAAACTAATACACAGTGAAAGAGATCAGAGAACATTCAAATTAAACAAAAAATTTTTTTCCCAATATCACTTTTAGTTTAGATGTTTTTTTTTTGCCCCCCTCCCCCCATTAGCTGCTTTCCTCATGTCAGTGAATTGCTGATGCTTGTCTTTATCCAGGTTTACCACTGTTCTCTATGTAAAGCTTAATACTTTACTTTTTCACCTATTTTATACTCCTTCACTAAATGTTCAACCTAAGGGTTAACATAATAGGTGATGTTTTTAAGTAGCAAAAATATTCATTTTACAATTAAAAAAGATTTTCTGAGATGTCCTAACAATTTTGTTTAAGGTAAGAGGGAATTTTATACCTATAGCACCATCAACATCCCATGACGTCAACAGATATTTTTTGTGCACCTGCAGGCACTGTGTTAGGTGCCAGATATATGGTAATGAACAAGTTAGAGAAGCTCCCTGCTCTACAGAGAAGGCAGCTGGTAAACCATTCAACCAACCAGCTGACCAACCAATGGTTACAGTCACAGCAAGAATGAAATAAACATTACACCATGAGAGAGATTAGTATGGGAGGCCTCCTTGAGGAGATGCCTTTAATCTGAGTTTGGAAGCCAGAGAAGTAGCCTTTACATATATGTAAAGAGAATCAGTGCACACATGTGTGGCTGGACAGGGCAAGGGTAAAGTGGAAAGAATGTTCTTGGCACAGGCAAGAACCTAGCATCATGGTCCTGAGGCAGTTTTAGGAACTGTTTTTAGGACTGATTAAAGTGGATGCTGCTAAGTATTGGGATTAAGTGGAAGAAACCCATGAGACTGGGACTGAGATAGGACAGGGCAAGGGCTGGTTTGGACACAGGCTTGTAGGCCTGATGAAGTCTGGGTTTTAAACCAAGGGAAGCGGGAATCTATTAAAGGGTTTTAAGCAGGCAAGCCAATAAAAATTTAGACCTCATTATGAAACCTAGAAATGGGTCAAATATGTAATTTCCTATACTTGAGGAAAACATAATAAAAACAAATTTTAACCTATTTCTATGCGATCAGGGGTCTAATAACTAAGTGACAGGAATTGATCATGACATCAAAGAATGGACAGGAACCTTCAACTGCACTCCTTCTCTCCCTTATACTCCCTTATAAGGGGGTCTTTTCAGAGCTGAGAGCCATATGCCAGAAGCTTATGAATATGGCAAGTATCAAGGATATAATTATGGGTACAGTTAGAAGTTCCAGGCTGGTTTCCCATCTTTTTAGTCTGCCTGTTCCAATCAGTCCCTATAAACTTCTAACAAGGCCAGTGCTTGTACTTTTGGGACAGGCAGAAAAAGCCCCCATCACATTACATTTCAATAACCCCTCTCCCTCATTGGAGAAGATGGTTGAAAACCATTAAGGCTTTTAAAACTTCACTGAATTAGGAAGACAGCAGGAATTCTCCCTTAAGCTACAGTGAGTTGATGTGACTTATTTGACATCAGAACCAGCAAGGACACAGAAGTGTTTCTCTAATTTATCAGTAGACTATTTACAAATGAGTCAGTTTCCCATTGTATTAAGTAGTTAATATGGGGGAAAGGCTCCCACACAGACTTAATCAGGAGCATATATGAATAATTACAAAACAAGTATTTTAATTAAGAACAGCTATTAGGTTCCTGCTTGTAGACCATCTCATGAAGGGTGTAGAGACAGGGAGCCTGCGGAATGGTGTGGGAAATAGATGGGACCCGGTGTCAGAAGACCTGTGTGCAAGCACTTGATAGCATGTGACCTCGGAGAAGTCTCTTCACGTGTCTAACATTTTCTTATCAGTGAAATAGAATTAATAACATCCAAACTTATAGAGCTTTGGTGAGCAAATAATGTGGAAGAAAGGGCTCTGTCGTTTTTGAAGAACTTCATAAATGTAACATTTATTATTCATATTCTGGCTGCCATGATGAAATACAGGAGACTGAAGGCAAAATTCTTGCTATTTCGAAGATTGTAATTAAAATGGAAAACCACAATGCGTAGACTAAATACAGAAATGATAACTTTAACAACCACCATTCCTATTAGTAGTATGCACTCAAATATCTGTTAAAATGAAATAAAAATAATGTAGTAGGATTTGCAGGGCACCTGGGTGGCTCAGTGGGTTAAAACCTCTGCCTTCAGCTCAGGTCATGATCCCAGGGTCCTGGGATCAAGCCCTGCATCGGGCTCTCTGCTCAGTGGGGACCCTGCTTCCCTTCCTCTCTCTGCTTGCCTCTCTGCCTATTTGTGATCTCTGTCTATCAAATAAATGTAGTAGGATTTGCAATTTCAGGAAACAGGTATGCAGTGGGGTAGATGCAGTGGTGAGTAGTGTCTAGAAAGATTCTAGAAAATCTTTCTGGGGTGAAGCACGTGTTTATGTAGGTTTTATAATAGGCAAGTTAGCATGATTAGGAGCTTGGGATCCAGCAGATAATGGCTGAGGTCTGTGATCTACTGTTTATTAGCTATGTGACTATGGGAGAGTCATGTAAACTCTGTAAATTGATACTTTTATTTATCTATAAAATGGGGAAGAATGCATTTACTCTATGGGCTTACTCTAAGGACTAGGGGAAGTTATGTAAATAAAATTTTTATACAGTGCTTCGCAGGAGGCATGTGCTTTTAAAAATGGTAGTTTTTATGACTATTACCCTTTCATATCTCACCAGAGTTGAAGGATGGTGAAGCATTATTAGCTATTAAGATGACAGAGAAGGTGAGAGATCACTACCTCACTTCCATAATCATGGCCGGTGTGGGGAATTGTTAGGATCTAATTCAATACAGAGGAAAGAGAAGAAAAATGAGAAATTCAGAAGAGAAGTTGGAAATTTCTAAGGACAGAAAAAAGCATACAGAAATTTGGAGGGCAGCATCTCTTAACAAGGAGCTTACTTTTTTGATCGGTCTTAAATTCTGCTTTGTTTTCAAAATAAATATCACCTCTAGCTTTCATTAAGTAGATGTGAGGAGTCTCTGTGGAGACAGTTTTACTGTCTTAAGTGACCATCAAGCCAATATGATCAATCACTTGAGTAGGGAAAATGACTGGTAGCAATGAGCTTTTCTCTTTGGAGACTTCTTTGTTACAAATTTAATTAAGAAAAGGTCAAAGAAGAGTGGGAGAAGTAACTGGAGTGTGTTCAGAATTAGCGGGGAGAGGACCCAGTATAAGACCATGGCTTTGCCTTCAGACATGATTGAATCTGTAACAATAATACTCTTCTTTGAGGAATGTCAATACATTTTTTTGTTGGGGGGGGTGTAATTTAGTATTTAGTTCTGTTGTTTCAGCTGCCATATAACATTGGGGATCCAAACTCATTGGGAATAAGATTAAAAGCAATCAATCTTCTCTCTTACAGTTTTGAGAGGCTGAGAGGTAACAAAGAAGTGGAACTTTTGGATCTACAAATTTGGCAACTTTGAACAAAGAGTTGGGGTCAGCTGAAGAGAGCTTTTTATTTTTATCTTCTTGAGGTATAGCATAAAGTACACAATGAAACTAGTGTGCTAGTTATATTTTTAAAAAATACAAATTAAGATAATATGTAACTACTAATAGATGTTCATCGATGTATCACCTAAAATCATCTCATGTACTAATTTTTTAAGAATAGTTCTATTCATCAGGAGCAGGAAACAGTCCAGGGAGGAGAGTTCTAGAAACAAAGAGGTGGCTAATAATACCAAGTGATGAAGGAGATGAGGACTGAGTAGTGGCCATCACATGTTTCAGGGATGCTTTTTTGTGAAATAGTAGAGGGAAGGAGGCAAGCTATTTTAAAGGCAATTTAACCCATAGGTTCACTTAATATTTATAATGGCAGACAAAACAAAACAAAACAACAAAACAAAGCATTAGCCCTTAGTTCAGAGAAAGTTAGAGTTATTAAACAAAATTCAAATATTTCCAAAGAACTGGTTTGCTAAATACATTTTTAAACACAGGAGTCTAAACTAGACTGAAACATATGATAAATACATAGTCTGTTCACTTATTTTCATTCAATTTGCAAGTGTACGTTTACTATCAAAACTAAGTAACTTCAACCATTGGGAGGAATCTCCTAGGTTGCAATTAAAATAGAGAAAAACTGTATGAATGTCTTTATCCAAATATGCAGGGCTATCAGAATTTACACATTTGACACACATTTGGATGTAAGCTCTGCATATTCTCCCACTTGAAAGCAGGCTTTATGAGGATGGTTCTCCAGAAATACTGGTAGGTCGGAGAAGAACTGAAAGGCAATTTTTCCTACTGTTATCATTAAGGAAATGATTTCCATAGTATGAGCTCATCCCATCACTTTCCCTCTTTTCACTTCTATCTTAAATGAACAGAGCATTGTCCTCCCAATCAGCAGAGACATCCACAACCTTGGAATAAGACAAATTCTTGCATCAGTGTTGTGGTAATTTGACATGGCACGTGTGACACAGAACTGACTGGTGGAACCCAGAGCCCTGCGTCCACTGAAGGCTAATATAGAGCATGGCCTCCCCTTACACCAGTTTTCCCTTTAGCTCTGATGAATTCCATGGTACATGAATGGGAAGTATCCAAACTAACATCATGAAAGTCTTAACTGGATCAGTTCAACAATGACTTAGTGACACCTGTGGCACCTATTTGCCGCTTTGCTGAGACTTCTTGACGAGGGATCAGATTGTTACCCTCCCTAATGACAGTGAAGCAGCCAAACCTGCACTAACCATGATGGGTTGTTCCGGAGCCTGTCGACATACAACCCGATGAGAACATGTTCATCAGCTAGCCTGTCTGCCACATTCAGGCTGTACTGTATCCTGAAACAGGGCAGGAGGAAGAAAGGGTGTTGGTAGGAGAGGCGAACAGAAGTAAGCAGAGTAGGTAGGAGTGAGTTGTGATAGAAAAGGCATTTAGAAAACCAAGCAGGTAGAGGAAAAGTTAAGTTATGTTCTATGAAAAAATCCAAGCAAAATCCAAGCAACGAAATACACAATTCCATTTCACTAATTAAAAAAAAAAATTTCCATTTAGGTAAAGTAGCTTTTAAGAAAACAGATTTGCATTCTTCAAGCCACTAAAGCCAAGAAATTCATCTGTACAGTAAACACATCGATTGGGTTGCAAGCAGAGAGTAAATATCCTTGGGAAAATCAAATCTAAAGTTTAGTCGTTTAAAAAAAAAAATGAAGTCAGAGAAAGTGAATAACACAGATGTGTCTACACAAACGAACTACATGGTACTGTTAGTGGGGTTATAATAGAGCTCCTTTTACTAAATCAAAGGTGATCTTTCAAACGCAAAGCATTTTTGCCACAGGAAATCTCTATTTTTAGTTTAGTTAATTCAGGCTTACAGTACACTCTGGCTTTAACTTACCCTTTGCCCTTCAGAAAAGCCGGAGCAGCCCTAGCCAGCAGTTTGTTCTGCTCTACTTCACTGTCCTTGGGAGGAGAGCTAGTTAATAAGATGGGAAAGCCAAGAAGAGCATAAACACAGCAATGCATTCAAGAACAGAACTGGCTACAGAAACTCCCGAGTCTAGATCCAAGCTCCATTTGGACGGCTCTCTTGTTACCCTGAAAGGTTCCAGATGTTTTCAGATTTCCACAGAGTTGAACTAGGAGCAGAAACCTGGCCTGAGAACCATAAGTGCAATTACACAAGCGTCCATGATCCCTGATTTGACCTCGCTATTTGCTTAAGCAACAGACTGCATATACCTGAACGTAATGAAAATTCATTCAACATTCATTATGGACTATCATCTCATCGGCCCAATAGTTCACTAAGTGCTGCCAGCCTTTAGGTCCCATTCAAAGAATATACTTCTCCAGTCTTCCCTATATTTTCCAACTTTCTGAGTTGAAGAGAGATTTGAAAATTACCTACAGACTGCGGTCCTATTTGAAGTGCTTTACTACTCCAGGCACAAGTCACCTGACCCTTGATGAGAAGCTGCAAAGAAAACTTTCAGAGAAATATAAATATATATTCATATTCCCTGGGTCTATGACTGGTGAACAGAGTCCTATCGATATAGCAAATTCTTATCATTTTAGGTTCATTATGAGGAACACTCATCTAGTAATTTAAATGATAGTTTTAAAAGTTTAAAATGTGGTTTTATTAAGTGACCAAAAGAAATAGAAATAATAATTAATAAAGTATGGCCAACCGAAAGCCATCCAGGATCTACTGAGCACGCTTCTTTGGGAAGAATGGTATTGATCCTTAGTGATACAATTGGACTTGTAATGTGCTTAAAGGGAGGCCTGCTCCTTTGTAGGTTGATAATTTTCCCTCTAAAGCTGGTGGACTGAAAACTACGCTCCCACCCTTCACATGGAGAATACAAAAATTAACTCTCTGACTTTGATGACCAAATCTTTAATTTCTGGGGTTGAAATCACAAAGTGTTACCACAAACTTTCCCAACATTTCAACAGGTTCTAAATGTTATGTATGTATTAAGATGGCTTATAAAGTAGTTAAAATCTTAAAAACTTCAACAAGTTTTAAGGATTTACTAGGAAGCATCACTCGCTTAGACCATGAAGTACAAAGAAAATACAAACGTGAAAACCAGTATCACATTAGAATTATGCACATCGTAACTAGAATTCTTGTTTTATAATTGTATATACTAAGAGGTTACGGAAGTAGTGAGATCTCTGGCAAACTTAAAATCAAAATTGATTTATAAAGAGAATGTCTAGTAGAGAGTAGCACTCATGTTTGTTGACTGTATGACCTCACTTGGCTTTGCAGGAACGCACCTATTACTTAAAGAGTACAACTGCACCTAAATGAAACTGACTTTAAAAATGAAATGATTAGTGTTCAAGGAGAATTCAAGTTCTTGGTGAACATAATGGGTTTTTTCCAGCCTACTGATCTTCACCTTTGAAGATGATGAAGCTGCCCATTAGGATGAAATAGCCACCTTAAGCCATCATGGTTGGTATTTTCCTATCATCCCACCAAAGCAGCATTCCAAACCTTGCCTTCTGAAGCACATCCTTCTGTATTCATTATCCAGTAACGATAGTCTCTGCTGCCCAATTACCACCCTTCCCAAATTCTCTCTTTTTAACTCAAGATAGATGTACCTACTACATAATTCATTTCAGATCCCTGCAAAACCACTTAAAAAGTGGTGTGAGATTTCAAAAACTCTTCCTCCAAACTTAACTATTTCCCTGCCTTGTTTTACCCTTTGAAACACAGAGACTGTGATGGTATTTGATTCCTTAAATCCAAAGCCGAGTGGTTGTGCAGGTACAGCCCCTGGTGCTGAATGTACAGGAAGAAAGAAAGGACTAGCAGAGAAAAGAAACACAAGAGCCTCAACCGGGAGGATGTGTTCATGACCAGTTATGCTAGAGAAGCCATATAGGTGGAAGGTGATGTGTCACTTAAGTTTGCTTCTGGGTCACTGGAGGAGACCTTCTGGCTTCAGGAAGGGAACAGAGGCCCAGATTCTCCTTTGGTGGCCTTATTCTTTATCTCCCAATTCTTTGGGCTCCTCTATCCTTTCCCTACTCCATTTGCCTGTCTTCCCTCTTCTCTTCTTTTTTGTTCCTCCTTCTTCCCAAATTCCTTCCTCCTTCAGATGGAAGAGGAGCAGACATTCTCTCTGTACACATCTTTTTTCATTTTGTTATCATTTCCTTTGCATTAGCCCTTGCCAATGTTGGTCTGAAGAAATCATTTAAGATCTTTTATGTTCCGTCTGCCTCCCACATGAATTCTTGGGAAAATCAGTTCTTGGAAAATATGGAAATTACACTCTCATTTATGAATTTGTAGAACGATACTATTTACTTCATTTAGTTACAGCTCTTAGTATCTAGTGCCAAGAGCATTTCTGACTTTTAGTACTCACTGTCCACATAGTTTCTGGACTTCCTAGAAATAGTCTCCAATTCTTCTCCTCATCATTTATTTCTGGGAAGCCAAAAATATGACCATGTGTAGAGAAAGCCAAGTTCATGATGAAGACAAGAGTGGATCAAAATGAAATAGTTCAAGAACTTGCAGAGTTGACATGGGAGGTAGTTTTCAATTAAAACTTGGGTCTATAAAGAATTTTCATGTGAAGTATCTTGACTAGATTTTCTTCTGCAGCTTCCAAGGAGTTCAAAGACTGAAAGCAAAGTGAAAGCCTTTTCTCCTGAGTTCTTGTGAAGATAGTCACAATATGTATGTAGTTCATTATAATTCCTTCAAAGCAACATACACTCACAATACTTTATCGAATACAATAGATGTTCAAATTTTCACTTGATAGCTTGGTCATTTGTGTGGAGAAGTTAGGTGGTATTTCCAATTAGTTGCAGGCTTTGGGATCAGGCATATGGGCACCTACATTCTTGCCAAGAAGCGATGCTTCTGGAATGTCTGTGTGCCAGAATGCAACAACGGTTGGCACATAACTCCAGCTGTAGGATCCTCCCCTTCTTCCACATGCTCTGTTGTAAAATCAAAATGCATTCTTTCTCTACCCCCTGAAGCCGGGAACTATTTGGGGTTCCTCTAGACCACCTGTGATCAATTTTTTCTAATCTGAGTCCCAAGAAAAAGCAGGGTCACCATCTCTAAAATTATATGTACACATCTATTTTACTTGCTCCCCCCCTCTGCCACCAGTCCTTGTCATTGTATTTGTTCATTCCTCTGCACACATACTAACATGAATAGGCATGGGGACCGTCATACCCTGGAGGGGATGACAAGGTAAATTTTGAAGTCTTATGTGTTTGTCTGAAAGAAAAGACATGGGAAATATTCCTTTAGATTTTATTTTTCCTAAAAATTTCTCTATGTTCTCACCAAACCTCTGGAAAAGAGCAACTTTATATAAAGATAAACGCCTTTTCCCAGATTTTTTTCATACACAGACATGCAATGACACAATGGGTTCTGGGATGGTAGAGCAATTTCAAAATGTCTCATATTTATTGATTTTAAAATTCATCCTTGGTTTTGAAAGGTGACAACTAATGTCATATTTTTGGCTTAAGCGTAAAGATTTTTAGGGTGTTCTAAGGTAGCAAAATCACAAATGTTCCCGGGTTTTTGCTGCTGAAATACAGTTTTAAAAGCCATTCTTGCTTGGCTGTGTTACTATATTAGCGCTGGTCAAATTTTTTTTTCTTTTATTAGACATGAAAATAAAGGATTTAAATAAAAGTTCTGGATGGAGTCTCACAGAGCAACAGTATTATATAAACAAATTATGCAATGTAAAATAATTATTATCACAGTGGCTAAACAGAAAATGATATTTGAATAATGGAAAATTAAAAGCACATTTTCATTTTTACTAATCTTAAATAATCGTGCTGTGTTTGAACTGGTAACGGATGACTTGTAAGTTTGGCTTCCTTCTTAAGTAACTAACTGTTAATTGTGAATAAAATTTTGCTTCTCATGTATGTATGTAAACACAAAACACACATATGTGTGTGTATAGCCATACATGTGTGTATGCATTCACACTTAAGAAAATATGTTCATAATACACATGAACATATTATATGTTCATTCACATATGTCTATATATGTATGTACAATATATTATTTATATATGTCAAAAATTTTTGAGCTGCACACTTATTTTAAATAAACTCACTGAATTATGTATCAATTATATCTTAATAAAGCTGTTTTTTATTAAATTGCTTCTCACTATAACTAACGCAGGCTAGTAACAAGGTCACTAAACTAATTTAACTAATTTAAAAGCAATAAAAAAATGTCCACGAGTTGAGATAATTTCTGAACAAATTCTATTTTCCTTTCTATTTCTAGTTTTCAATATCTGAGATCTGAAACATAGACTATCTGCCACATGCAAATCAGCAAACAGGCCTAAAAAACAGCTGAGTGTTTCAGTGGGAAAATTAGTTCTCATCAATTCAGGCTGGCATGAAAGCTGAACCATCTTTTAAGCGGGTACCGTGGAGGAAATAATAAGAATTCTTAGGTCACATTTGATTCACTACATTTACTATGTTGTTCCCCAGATATCATTAAGCCATGTCACTTACATTTTTGCCAAGAGAGCGTCTAGAAAACTTTGCTGGTTACAGGGCATGCACAGAAAAGAACTAAAGTAACTCTAGGAAGAGAATAAAGGTTACTGAGTGAAGAAGAGAGGTGACTGGGGTTTTAATTATGTCCTAATATTTCAGTAGAAGAAACAGAATGGAGAGTGAAGACCAGTTTAACTCAGGTTTGAACAAAACTAGCTTATTAGTGGAACTCTGGGGCTACATGGAATAAAGAATTAACTGTAAAGAGTACTTATTTCAAATTTCATGAAATTTCAGACAACATAACCAGAAAGCGTGAAAACAGTGAAGAAATCTTCAGGGTGGTTGATTTATATGTTTATCTATTTTATGATGTTTACTTACAAATTTATCTCTTTTCCTGACAAGAGAGGATGGTTTTTAATCTCAGAAAAAATTAACCATGGAGAAAATGCTGGTTTTCAGAAGCCAAGGTTGAATTTGGTGCCTCAATTTTATTTCTATTTACTTTTGATTACCAAAGCACCAATGCTTAAAATTTAGTTTGGATGTTTTAAGTCTCATTAAAAATCTGGGTTGTTAGGTAAAGAATCTTTGGGTAAGCAAAGTGTTTGAAAAAACTGAAAAAGATTACAATGAATTAGCTTTTTTGTGGTTAAAAATCCAAACCAATCAACCAACCAACCAACCAAGCAGTCAACCAATAAAAATCTCATAAATGCTGCTCCAGGGGAAAGAATCAGGATTTGGAGATTATTTGGGATGAGTGGTGTGCCTTCCCAGTGTGTGCTATTGAGTCATATACAGTATTAGCTATTAACCAAACGGCACTGTGACAAACCAGAAAATAGCCCATTAGACAGTGTTCGACACACTCCATGAATCATATGCAATTTTCTGACATTTGGGAGAGTGATAAGATCTGGCTAGATGTTATATATAATAGCCAAAGTGATTCCTTTTGTGAATAGTTACTACTCTAGAGGTTCCATTTGTGAAAGTATCTGTGAACCTACAAGAGATGGTTCTAAATTTGGGGGTAAAAGAAGGTAGCCATTCAAACTTCTGCAATGTCCTTAATGTGGTAGTGAAGACGATGGTCATAATTAAAGAATCTTACTTTACATGGGATAAGACTGCTTCATTTTCTCACATAAATGAGGCAACGATTGTATCAAGATAATTAAGATTTTACGAAGGGGGCATGATGCCAGCAAAGATAGCCAATGGGCAGGGGTACCTCACTGAGGGTTGTGAAGGGTCCTTGCAGTACTCTTTGCAATGATGACAGCCAATCTTTCATAGGTGTACATAATGTTGCTGCCACACCATAATGGCCCCTGGAGCTCTTTTCCCAGTGGTAATGAGGGAGTTCCATTGCTCTAGCATTTTCTCCCTATAAATTTATGCATTTATAATAATGTGGGTTTAGAGATATAGTCATGATCACAAAAGCGAGTGAAGTGAATTAGTCCACGAATTATGTCCTTTGACCTACACTGTACCTAACAGCACACACAGGCCTGCACACCCACATGCATGAAGACTTCCGAAGTTTAAGGGCGGGTGCCTTTGAGAATTCCCTCTTTTCTTTCAAGTAAGGGAAAGGTGAATCAAGCACATAGCTAGAAATGGAAATAAGATCAGGGCTGCGACAGATGGTGATGGTAACCAGTGTTATACACTTGTGAATCTGTGTGAGGTAGATTGCTAGGGTGTCAAAGGACTTCAAAGATATACCCCAGTGCCTTCTGAAGATCAAAGTGATATGCTTGTAAAGGACTCTAGGTGAGTCATGCCCGGTGTCTGTATTGAGGATTCTGGAGCGGTGATTTCAATTCATCCTCATTTTGCTTTATCTTTCCAAGATCTCTCACAACACGAAAGACCCAAAACTCAAGCTAAATAAAATATCTGTATGCCAGACCTCCCTACTTTCTCAATGCTGCCTTAACACTGATCTTGGCTTGTTGGTTTTAGCTTCATGTGATTTTTATTTTTAATTTTCAAAAAAGATTTTATTTATTTATTTGAGAGAGAATGAGCTGGGGGAGGGGAGAGAGGGAGAAGCAGACTCTCTGCTGAGCAGAGAGCCCAAGGGGGGCTCGATCTTAGGACCCTCGGATCATGACCTGAGCTGAAGGCAGACGCTTAACTGACTAAGCCACCCAGGAGCCCCGATTTGATCAGATTTTTTAAAAAGGGCCATTGGGTTTGGGCAGGAGTGGAAGGCAGAGCTCTAGGTCATATTTCTTTGGTTCAGTTCCAAATGTAGGAAGAACAGGACCTTTAATTTATGCCTGCTTTTGGCACAATAGGTTTCCATCAACCTTTGTGTATGGACACGGTTAAGAAATAAACAGGGGGTCACCACCAGCATTATCAAGTGACAAAAATTAAGCACTGAGAGCATGAATTGGTTTTGAAATTGTTCTTGTGATAGGAATCAGACTGCCTTACCTGGGGGGAAAGTGGCCCAGGCCCAGTGAGACAGTAAGGTGTAAATTCTCAAGTCCGTAATTTACCACAATAATGTGGTCCAGCCACGGGATCTTGTCCCGGTCTTACCCAGTTAGTGCTACAGATCAATCACTCCGAGAAGCTCTTTGATTCAAGAATCTACGAAATCACCTTCTGGGGTCTTGCAGATTCTACAAAAGCAGAGACTCCTCCAAAGAAGAAGACCCAGCTTGGTACTTTTCATATGTATGGATCTCATAGATGCTGCTACGAGGCTGTAAAGTCACTAATAGAAGTGGAACAGAGAGGGGAAGAGCCAAGAAGGCCAGCTCTGGTTGAACTTCTCAATGGGATCTCATGAAGCCCCAGAAGATGTCGCTATCTCTATGGAGACACACTAGAAGAGGATTTTAGTGACAGAGTGGGATGGTCGGCAGTCTAGCTATGGCACTACGAGCTACAGTTAGTGTTTCAGAGCAGCAATACTGACCGTGGGCTGTGGTCAAGCTGACTGATGTACAGCTTTATGAGCGAATGCTCCTCAGCCACAGGGCTGGATGCACTTAGCCCCTCAGGTAACCTGAGGGGTGCAAACAATGAGACCTCGTTAAAACCCTCCATGGACAGAGCAAGGCCCACTCAGAGAGGAAAGATGTTCAGTGTACATAGCTTTATTGAACAGCACCCTTGAAACAGAAATCAGAGGCTAACCTCCATGGTGAGAGATAGCAAGGCCCACAAACTTGAAACAACATATTTGTGGTTCACAGGGAACATTCCAGAAGGACTGAAAATGGGAAAAAAGGGAAATGATCCTAGTTTGGGTTAATGGGTACCACGCACCCTGGAGGAACCAGAACAGCTCAAAGTATAATAGCAATATTTTAGAAGAGAGGAAGCCATGTTATCCATCTAGACGCATCCACCATAAGCACCGTCCGAGCTGAAATGATATAAAATGACCTTCAGTAAGGATGGGGTCTAGCTCTGCTTTGACATTTGCAGAATGCAGGCTCTCCTAATAAAAGCACATCTTTCTCAAAGTCATGCCAGATCTTCCCTAGCGAGAGAGAATGGGCCCGCGTCCCTTCTAGACTTTACGGTAGGAAAGATGGTTGAACTCGCTGGTGGCTCTGCGAAGGAGTGCGAAAAAGAACATACTGAGGGCCAAGACCCTGTCATTTCACCTGGAGGTTCTGCAGTTCAGTTTTGCCTCCGCATTTCCACTTGTTACAGATTTGCATAATCTACTGGGAGGTAACACCATGAACCACCTCGTCTTATTTATTATGCTAATTACAATTACGGGGAGCATCTTCATCTCATGTTCTTGCTGATGGGCAAATACAGGAACTTAGGGGAAAAAAATCAGCAGCTTTCTGAGTCTCATTGTGTGCAAATCCTTACTTGAACGTACCAGGCTACTAGAGGGAAATGGTATTTCAGAGACCTCTCCGGGGGGAGCAGACCGATTATGTTCCTTTTATGAAACAAGAAGTTGGTTTTTGTTTTGCTTCATTTTGTTTTGTTTTCTGCTGAAAGGCACTTGAAATCTTATGTTCATTACTCACTCCAAATTTCCTTACCTTTGTTTCCGCTTTCCTGTGAGCCTTCTCTGTGTATTTATAAAATAAGTCACTGGTACTTTATTTACGAGATTTGAGCAAACAATTTGGAGAGCCTCTTGACCCTGCATTTTTAACAAGCTAGCACTAAGAGCAGTATTTGCTTCACCTGTTCTTTGCTCATGTGGGGGTGGATTTTTGTATAAAAATAGGAGACACCTTCTCCTTTTTAAGAAGTTCTTCTTACCATCCCTGAAATCACTTAAACAAAAACTATACTTCCAAGTTTGGTCATCAGCCTCTAGCCTCAGGAACTCCAGAGCTCACCAAATTATAAGATGAGATTTATAAGCTGTTTCAGAATGTACCTAATAATTTCTCATTGCATCTTGAAATTCCAATTCTCTCTCTTAAAGGGGCCATTCCAAGTGCTATGAAGGTGACTTTCTCAACGACATGGAATACAGGTGTGTCGATCATAAAACTTAAACACACCCCATATTCTTACTGTGGGGAGATTGTAAATTCAAGTTTCTAGAAATGATATTCATCCCAAAAGCCATCCCAGCCATCGTCAAAAGCATCCAAAAGAATGAAAGTGAAAACCTGTGACAGATACTTACAAACCAGTTCCTAACAATAATCTTCCACACCTGGCTTGCACTGGAATATTTTTCTTAACATAGAATCAGGGGTTATTCCCAAGGGGAGGGCTTATTTCATAATAAGATTGGAACTTACCTCCTGGTAATAAAAGGACTTCCTGAGGAGGGGACCGAGTGGGAGAAGAGGGTATCATTCATGCTGGTTACAGGTCTGGGCGGCCTAAAACGAAGGACAATGTGAGGGGAAAGTTAAAACAAATAGAAGTCTCAAGTTAAAAACTATCTACCACCTTTCCAGGAAAGGGGCTGGAATCAACACAAAATTTTATATCTTGCAATGAAATTCTTTAAGTGTTTTGGGAAGTTACATTTCCTTAAAAATGTGGAATGTCCAATAAACATTAGGAGGAAAATCACTGGACACCACAGGCATGTTTATCCATGAGATTTGAGCCTTCATGTTTCCTTGAGTCATATTCTTTTTTTTTTTTTTTTTTTTTTTTTTTAAAGATTTTATTTATTTATTTGTCAGAGAGAGAGCGAGCGGGAGCGAGCACAGACAGACAGAGTGGAAGGCAGAGTCAGAGGGAGAAGCAGGCTCCCTGCGGAGCAAGGAGCCCGATGTGGGACTCGATCCCAGGACGCTGGGATCATGACCTGAGCCGAAGGCAGCTGCTTAACCAACTGAGCCACCCAGGCGTCCCTTGAGTCATATTCTTGAATGGAGCAAGGACTCTGAGGTGGCCTCAGGTCCACTGTCTTCTCAAAGGAGAACCTCTAAAAAATTGATGATAAGCACAATCTATATCCTCTCAGAAAGCGGAAGTTCCAGAAACTTCTCCTGTGCTCCACATAACAATGGCTCTTTCTCAAGACACCTGGTCTGGAAGGGGCCAGTTGCAAAATCATATTGAGCCTGAATTGTTCTTGCTCTATGCGAAGATGCAGTCAAGCACACCAGGATTGTTATCTGGATGTTCTACACAATAGGGCACGTATGCAAGGCATCCTCTAAACTTCCTTTCATATGACGAGAGAAAGAAAATAGTGTTCAGTATTTCTCAGAACTGTGAATGGCCTTAAACCCCAACTGCATGGGATCTGTCATTTCCAGTTGTATTTTTCATTTTAGCCTGTCATCCTGTCCCTGTCACTAATGACTTCATTCAGGCAAAATGATAGAGCTATGACACATATCTCATCTCCAAGTGGTTTTTAGTCTTCTATTAGGTTCACTGGAATATGTTCCATGAGATGGGATTGAGAGTTCAGAATATGGGTAATGAGGCAGGGCATCATTCCAAGTCAGAGGAAATTTTGTTCTCACTATACTTCTGTACTGAAGTTTGATGAAGCAGAATTTGTGGACGCCAGACTTTAATCATGGTAGCCTACAGAATCTGTGTTGGCTTGATCAAGAGATAAAGTTTTAACAGTTTAGTTTCTACCTTAGGGAACCAAAGTTGGTTTTGGATTCCACAATGCAGAGATCCTGAGAAAAAGGTAGACTTGTTTATCCCAGTGTGTTTATGCAACTGGAAACGATGCTATACAGGCTTTAAAAGGTCAGCACAATATGCAAAAATTCATTGAAACTTTTGGTTCCCAGTACTTGGTGCTAAACAGTGTTCGAAGATTTTTACAGACATTATTTCCTGGGGGAGGTGGAAACAGCAGCCTATTTCATCTAGTCTAAACATATCAGCTGACTATCTGAGTGTTTTGCATTACTTACGTAAGATGTGTCTTTGACACTTGAGGCTAGTTTAAAACTAATTCTCCCTTGAGCACAACACTTTCACCTTGTAGGCAGGATGTGAATTTTATACAAATGTCCTCTGTGAATTTTGAAAAGTTAGGTAGATCAGATGTTAAAACAGTAAGAATGAGGGGCACCTGGGTGGCTCAGTGGGTTAAGCCTATGCCTTCGGCTCAGGTCATGATCTCAGGGTCCTGGGATGGAGCCCTACATCAAGCCCTGCATCGGGTTCTCTGCTCAGCAGGGAGGGTGCTTCTTCCTCTCTCTGCCTGCCTCTCTGCCTACTTATGATCTCTGTCTGTCAAATAAATAAATAAAATCTTAAAAAAAAAAAAAAAAACAACCAGTAAGAATGAAATAGCTTTCTTTTAACTTTGCAACAAGTTGAAACCATCAACTTGGCCAACATTTCTGGGTTTTTTGAGTCTTTTTTAACTTTCCCACCATGCTCTAGCTCTAGGAAATGAGAAAACAAGTTGACTTGGAATACTTTTTAATTAGCCTGGTAAATTTACTCTGTAGAACCTGGTCACTGCCAAGCTGAAATTGCAGTTTCTTAGTAAATGGCTTCCTGTTTAAGGTTCATCATGAAGATGTTGAACTTGGGACACAGAATGACTAATCTTGGCACCAAATGGTGACTATCAAAGGGACTGAGGTTCTTATTTCCTCCATCATCAAATGGGAAGTTACTTTATCTAATAACTAGGTCACACTGGGAATTTTAAATGTATTGATTCTTGTGAGAAAGAAATAGCTCCACAAGATAAAGTCACACAGATCGATTGCAAAATTTTCCTTGTGGACAAGACCTTCACAGAGAACTTTTTTTTAAGAGATTTTTATTTATTTATTTGACAGAGAGAACGAGACAATGACAGAGGGAATACAAGTAGGGAGAGTGGGAGATGGAGAAGCAGGCTTCCCACCGGGCAGGGAGCCTGATTTGGGACCTGATCCCAGGACCCCGGGATCATGACATGACCTGAGCCAAAGGCAGATGCTTAACAACTGAGACACCCAGCTGCCCTCACGGAGGATATTTTTTTTATAAAACTGGCATTCATCTTGTGACTAGAAAGTATTCCGCTTAAGACAGAATTAGTTTTAAACTAGTTTGATGTTACTCACTTGTGTTGTGTCTCATAACCACTTATAATTATGATTACGTCTTTATAAGCACACAGGGGACTACTGAACTACTTACCAAGTGTCACTTTTGGCAGCAAGAAATTGAATGCAATAGAGACTGTTAATCATGGTGAAATTAACAGGAAATTCAACAGCTTAGAACAAATGCCAAAATACCAAAATGTTACCACTTAAGTGGCCTTACATACCTACGGTAATTTAGAACAGTTACATGAACGGCATATTTTAAAATTAGAAGTCTGAGCTATCCCCATCAAAACAAACAAACAAACAAACAAACAAAAGAAAAAGGCATGGCTATCTGATCAGAACAAAAACATTTTAATAATAAATGAAAGAGAAAAATGTCTAAAACTAAAAATAGGAAAAAATTCTGGTCTAACAGAAATTGGATCTTCTGCACGCAGAATTTCCTGTATGTTATTCCAACAATTAAATGTTTTTCACAGACTGCATTTTAAAATTAAGACATTCACCCTGGAAAAATATATTATCCATGAGTACAGACCACTATTTTGATTCGAGGACTCTTCGGAGAATCTGGTTAAATATATGGAATTTTTCTCAGGAAAAGGCCTATTTGTGTAGAATTTTAAGGGAATCCCAAAACTCTGCGTGGAACTCAAATTGGGTAGAGAGTGCCCTCAGTGAGTCCAGTGAATAGTACGTCAAATCAGATTGCCACTAGACAGGTAAAAATTTGTTTACTCATTAGCCAGTTAAATACACACATCCACCAGCCAGAGCACGACTGGGTACAGGCCCTGGGCTATGTAATACTGCAGTGTGACCACGAACTTGACTTTTATTTCACTGTCTCATTTCCTAATTTTGTCTCCAAGTGGGAGGAAGCATCCTAATTCTGTTCTGCTGCAAAACTCGCAGAGTCATGCTGTTCACATCTCTCCCTCTAGTTTCCTCACACCCATCAGCTCTGAAGGAACGTTGCTCTCTGGGCTGAAACTCCCAGCGGCGCTGGTAGGAAGTGACTGTACAGCAGAGCTCGGAGAGACGCTCTCAGTTACTTTGCTCATTTATTAGCAACGTAGGGATTGTCTATGGCGGGATGGGGTGTGTGTGGCGGGGAGAAACACTGTTGAGACCTTAGTAAGAACAGCTCGTATGAGGTCGTTTTCTACAAGCTACTGGCCCTCTGGGATACTCCCCAGATTTATTTATCCCTGGTTTCTTTTAAGGCTTATTTTTAGGATCAAAACTTCCAAAAATAAGTTAGTCACATTCTCCAGAATTGGCTTACATTCGTTTTTTGGATGCTTAGCCCATGCCAGCAACGTAAGTCTCCAGGCTGTGTGTATTGCCGAAGGCAGTAAACCCTCCGTGTACACTTGGGAGCAAACCAAGATGAGCCCCGTGGTATGTACACAAAGCCATAGACATGATGTAGCACAAATCATTTGATGGCATTTGCTTAGGTCCACCAGAGGAAAGAGTGACCGCTTCCATAAAGGTCTCTGAGCCATCATGGCGCCTTTGACGTATCACGTTCTGAACTTCCTGACGCACGAAATTTGTACTGGGGGGTTTCCAATGCTGATAGGTCTGATCAGCCATCTCTTGATGTCAACATGCAAACCGAGGCCCTGAGTGTGGCTGGTCCTACTGAACCCTGAGTGCGGCTGGTCCTACTGAACTGTGCGACACAAAAAGTGGTTTGTGTTGAGGGGGGAACCACCTTTTCTAGAGTCTTTCTGATGGTACCTGCAATGACGTAATTCCTAACTGGGTATGGAAGCAGATGGTGAGCTTGCCAAGATAATATCCAGGAAGAAACACTTCTCCCTCAGCCTCCCCTGTTATCTGGCCACCCAGGTCTGAGAGAGGCTCCAGGGCCTGAGGCTTCTGGAAGGTGGAAGGAATGGGCGGGAGCACCGTGTCTGCACATATCACCCTCTGTCCACCAAACTCACATAGACTTTGGAGAAAGAACTTTTTAAAGTCTGTTTTTGGATGTTCTGAGGAATTTTACCACCAACTTCCCCTTTCTACCTTCCCATGTATGGGCCATGATTCTTCTAAAGTTGTGCAGTTTAGGATAAGACAAAAACGATTTTTAGATTTGTTGATATCTTTAAGATGACTGGCTTTGCAGATAAATGAAACAAGGAGCTTTTATATTTGGGACTCAAAGCACAAGTGATATTAAGGTACAGTGTGCTTTAAAATTTTCTCATTATGGTTAATTTCATTGATTGTTACTGTCCAGTAAAACCTCTACTAACAACTGTATTTTATAATGATGCTTTTTGAATATTTTCTACCTGTAGGTGGATAACGTTAGCATAGCATTCTTGTACATCAAGACAGAAGTACTGTTTACCCCTACAATAAAAGATTATAATCCCATTATTATTCTGTTTTTTATAAATTAAAATTTAAAACTCGATCCCTAGCAATTGATATGAAGTTGCCTTTGTATGGACGTGAACATGCATGAATGAAGAAAAATGTCTTCCTCTGGAAGGCAGAGATACTCACACAATGTGGGCCAAGTTGAGTGGCTTCTCAGGCTGGTCAGGGAACATGGGGTGCAAGGGCTCACGGCTTGAAGCGCAGCTCAGAGACTTGCTTAATGCATTAGTTAGCTTCTTAGCAGGGGATTTCTGGAAAGAAGAAGAAAGGTAGAAGTGAGAAGAACTAACATTGATGTTACATTCTCAGAGATGATTTGTTTTCATAATAGATATTCATTCATTCACTCATTCATTTCTTCATTGATTTATCCATGAAATCTTCAACTACCTACTACTCTAAGGGAATTTGCTCCGTGCTGAAACTAAAGTTCTGGGACAATCCACCAGAGTGCCTGCCTCCTGCGGTTTTGTGTCAGCAAATGCTGTGATGAGTGGAAAGCAGTCATTGTGCATGGGACATCTGAGCTGGGACTGAAGGGACCAGCAGAAGTCCTTCTGATAGTAGCTCAGGGGACTGGGAAGGTCATTCCAGATGGAGGAAGAAGAAACCTCATTCTGGAGAGGAAAGTAGAAGACAGACCCTTGAAGTCCTGCACTGCCACATCAAGGACCATGGTCTTTATCTCAAACGCAGAGCGAGACAATGAAGACTTTATATTATAGAGGTGACAGGAGCAGATGTGATTCTAGAAGGATTACTCCTGCTTAAGAGCAGAAAACGATCTGGGAGGAGACAGAAGTGGAAGTAAGAAGGTGAGCAGAAGGTTTCACAGGCATCTGGGTGCAAGATGTATTGGGCATGGCTGGATCCATCCAGTTGAAACTGAAAGGGGAACCTCAATCAGGGATTTTGGAGTTTAAAATTTATGTTCTTTCCAGAGCATCATGTTATCTCTTTTTCATTTAGACGAGTGGGATGTAGATCTTAAAATTTCACAGCCACTTCTTTTTTTTATTATTGTTATTTTTCTTTCTTTTTAAAAAATTATTTTTTCTTTCTTTTTTTTTCCTTTTTTTTTCACAGCCACTTCTATCAGAAATAATCTCCCTCATGTAATAAATCTTTACAGCAGCTTTTCCTTTCCACAAGAAGTCATTTACCATTCTGTCACTTGCTTTTATGCAGAGAGCCCATAATTGGCAATACAATGAAGCGACTTTTGTCCTCATGACTAAATGCTTAAGTGATAGAAGCGTTGTTCAAGAAGTTCCTCTTTGGCTTTTGTTAGGACATATAATTCTTAGAATCCCTAAAACACAGCCACTGCAACAGCTTTTCACCCCCATACACACTGCAGCCTCTTTATCCCTTTGACTGGTCTGATCCTACTTGTAAAGACGTTGTTCTGCCATATAACTATTTAATTTGGAGTCCACAATCTCTAAAAAGAGGCGCCTAAACTGACTTTAGCATTTACATAAAACGATCATTAAAAATGCTTAGTCTTCAAACACTAACCCTCCAGAATGTGAGATAGAACAAGTTTGAAAAATTGGTAGTATATCGACCATAAGAAAATAGAAAACGTTTTCTCCTATCTTCTGTACTAAACAGTGTTTCATGATCTGTGCTGGAAGATCCATGCTAGCATGTGACATAACCACCAGTGACAGGAGGCATCTGCTCTGGCCCAAAGCCCTCAGCATACGACCCCTTATTGAAAAACTGGTACTCAAATTCAGAGTCTGAACGATGCTGAAAAATTAAAATATTTACACTGAATGCTGGTTCCCAATAATCATTCCTAGAAAGAATGTTCTGATTTAAAATGCACTATCTGGGAACACCTGGGTGTTTCGGTCATTAAGTGTCTGCCTTCAGCTCGGGTCATGATCCCAGGGTCCTCGGATCGAGTCCTGCATCAGGCTTTCTGCTCAGTGGGGAGTCAGCTTCTCCCTCTCCCTTTGCTGCTCCCCCTGCTTGTGCTCTCACTCTCCTTCCCTCTCTCTCTGACAAATAAAAAAATAAAATCTTTAAAAAAGAAAATAAAATGGATTTTCTGAAGAACTTAAAAAAAAAGAATAAGTTACTCTTTGAGTAAAGGGTATGGGTTAATTGAAATGCATAAAATCTAGGAAAAAACTCATAATAAAAAGTTTGCATTTTCTTGTGTAAGAACTACTCCAAGAGCGGTTGGCAGGTGTGATCATACAGCCCACAAACCCCAATCCATACATAGGGCAGTACTTTCACAGAAGCACAGGAACAACCTCTGGGGACCTGATCTTTGAGTGACTGAGACCTAGATCAGCAAACTAAACCGCTTGAACCCCGAGCTCACCCAGTTGGATTCCTCCCACACATGCATCACGTGGACAGACTCTCACAGGTCACCTCTGGCAAGCCGGTCACTCACAGTTTACGCAAGGATGATCTGCTCATAGAGACTACCTCCCTGCCTCCAAAAAAGGAAACTGGAACAGCACCACGAAGCCCACAGGCTCACCCATCTTTCCTTTTACAAGCTCTAGCCATGCACTTAACGGAGCTTCAGAATCTGAGAGCCAAGGAACTAATGACAATTTTTAAGAAATTCCCATACCCCAAACAAAACAAAACTCGGAGGGAACCTTAACTTACTGTGAAAACGAGATTATGTCCCAAAGTTGCTAGTTCAGTTGTTATCTAAGCCAGTACTGAGCTGTCTGCGTCCCGAGAAATAACAGAGTGTGAGTCTGCCTAAACTGTAAGTCCTAGAATGCGACATGGCTTCAGATGCCGCAATGAAGATGTCCCAGTAAGGTGGGGGTGGGGTGGAGGGAGAGGGGAAGGAAGGCGTGCTAGAGCAGAAGTTAGGTTTGCCTCTTGATTGTCCCGCCGCCATCTTTGCTGGTCCCTTGCATTCTGAGTGACGTTAACACATACGAGGGTAAGTGTTGCCTGGACCTTGGCTTACCCATGAGGTGTACTCTTTCATTTGGTGCTGGTTGCTATGGGAACCGCCAGCGTGTCCCCTCCAGAAGCAGTCCTGACAGAGCTGGTAATTGTGACACTGTTGGCATCGGTAGCGGAATCCCATCATACTCTCACTGTGGCAGTAGGAACATTCAACCGGATGGAAGACTACGGGGGAAAGAAATGGAGGAAAAAAAAAAAGACAAAATAAAAGTCTGAGCCAGAATAAGGAAAAATGCAGCCAAACAGGGACTGTGTTTTTCTGCTGTGTGCTGTGATTTCAGAGGCTAGTCAGTTCTGGCTGAGAGGAGAATTATGTTTATTCCTGGACTCTCACCACCCTTTTCACGCATGTGTGTGGAGGTGGGGGAAATGAAAGGGGATGGAGAATAGGTCTTCTTTTAACCACAAATTTCCCTCTCCACTTCCAGCTCTTCCACTATGAGAATATAAATTACCTAAACTGACTCGTCTTTCCCCCAAACTGCTCCCTGTCTCCAGGAGACCAGCACAGCTCCCTAGAAGACTCAGAGGCACAACAGATGAAAACAACTGACTCTCCACTGGGTGGAGAGAAGTGGAAAACAGGGAGAAAAAAGAAAGGGAAATGAGGGAGAATATGAAAACTGGATAAGAGAATTGAATTATTTCATTAAAAAATGGAGTGGCTGATGGTCTTCTTTCATGATTGACATTACCTCCATTTAACAATTTTTTCTTTCTTTCCTGAGAGACAGATGGACAGAGCCCAAAGAGATGTGTAAATGATGTGAAAACACTTCTAATTCAGATAGTTTGAGGGACACCGAACTCTCTCTAACAGACAATTGGAATTATAAAGCAGGCAAGGTAAAATACTTGAGATTTGAAGCTAACATATAACCAAATCCAAGTAATTGTCTACACGTTATGAGCTAAAGATATTAAACAACAACAATTCTTGCCTTTGGTCAAGTTATTCTTTATGTAACCACAATCATTGAAAGCTCCACTCAGAACATATGACTGAAGATTAGCAAGGTACCATAATCTAATTTTCCCCTCTATCTCCTCCGCCTATTCTTGGCCGAGTGCCTAGGAATGGTCGATGCCATGTACACCAATATTGGAAGTTCAGACCTAAAAATAAACCTGGAAAATGTCTTATTCATTATGGAGATTCTTCTGCTACAGCAAGACTACAGCCCCACGTGACTTGTAACTGAGAGACACACGGTGAGATTTAATAAGCGTATGGAATCAACAGTCCTAATTTTGCAGTGGACCTCGAAGGTCTTACTGATCAGGGAGAAAGTTTCTTTCAAAACTCAAGAATTACTGAATGACCTTTGTTTAATAACTGTAGACATGACAGCCTGCTAATTCCAAAAACTGCCATAGCTCAGGAGTAACTACTCACCATTTTCCACATTCGCCAGACGATGCAGAAGGGGCAGCCAGACCAGACACTGAGGGGGAGGGTCGGACATGAGAGTGTCCAAGAACCCATTTAAGGTGACTTTTTTCTGCATCAAAAAACCCACAAAAATTTAGAACCATTTGAGATGAAAGACACAAGACATTCAATGAACCTCTAACATATCAAGAAACAGAATATATTCTTATAGCTGGAGAACCAGTTCTGAACTTAAACCCTTTGGTTTCTTTTGACACTTCCACACATGTAGGACTGGGTTATCTCCGTTGAGGCTGAGTCCATATTACCAGAAGGAGAGCAACAGTTCTGGGAGGGGTGCTTTTGTGTATGAGGGACATATCAAAGTGATGAGGAAAGATGAAGGGTAGACTTGCTCTGTAAAATGTGACCCAACAGTGGGTCATAGCACGTGCCACAATTCCCGGAGCAGGTGGTCTTCCCCATCTGTAGAACAACGTCTTTTTCAAACTCCCTCCACTCCCCTAAGTCCTACATACTTCATGGTTAATATGAATGGTTCTGTGATACAAGATCAGCAGGGAGTCCTGTTAGGAGGGAGCGATCCTTCGCTGTGAGGAGAGAACCATCTATATTTTTGGAAAATCCTTTTTCTCTTTATAGATCTTTCCTCTTAATTCAGTCTGCATCTGTTCTCACTATCCTGGTTCTTTCCAATGCAGAAAAGGAATGTATTATAAGTTTCTTTCAAAATGACAAAAAATAAGAAGTTATAGGAGTACAAGATAGTATAATAGGATGAATGATAACAAAAGACATGTTTATATGCAAAAATCACTATTTGGGAAGTTTTGAATTATAAGATCAGGTGGATGGGGTAGTTATTTTTTCTTTTTGTGTTTAAATTTCTATTTTAACTCCTGTTTAGTTAACCTACAGCAATATATTAGTTTCAGGTGTACAGTATAGTGATTCAACAATTCTATACATTACTCAGTGCCCATCGAGATGGGTGCACTCTTAATCCCCATCCCCTCACCAACTCCCCCCAGTATCCATCTGTTTGTTCTCTGCAAAAGAGCCCAAATAACCAAAGCAATTTTGGAAAAAAAAAAAGAGAAACAAAAAACAAAGCTGGATTCTAGATTTCAAGATATACTACAAATTGTAGTAATCAAAACAGTATTGTACTGGTACAAAAACAGATCAATGGAACAGAATAGACAGCCAGAGAATAGTTTCATATCTTTAGACAAGAAATCAGTAGTGAAGAGTTTTAGTATCTTTTCAAGGCACCTATGTTAATACTAATCCTTGTCATTCATTCACAAGATATTTTGGTATGCTTCAATTAATCTTTTTTTTTCAGCAGATATTTATAATTTTAGCATTTCCTTGTAATACTAAATAGCTTAAGTTTTATAGGATTGATAGCAACATTATTATTAAAATATATTTTATGTAAAGTGTAAGTAATGAGACAACATTTTTTGAAAAAGCCACAACAATTTGTAGCATCTAAAATAATTCTGTCTTTCCAAAGAATCACTTGGAATGGCTTGTACTTTTTCCAATGAAGCAATGCAAACAAATTTAAAGTGTCATCATTCAAACTGCTGTGATAGTTTATGAAGGACAAAAATAAACTGGTCTTATTATTTTTATTTGTGTTGCCTCTTTTTATACTTCAAATGATCTTCTCGATTTTGATCATTCATCATACTGGCTAAAAATCACTTCTGACAATTCCCAAAAATGTTATTACGATTTTGACATATATAAGTTTCTCATTGTTGAGGATATATAAAAAATTATATAATAGAACAGTCTACAAGATATTTCAAAAGGACTTTTGAGCGGCGATAACATCATATATATAATTCTTATTGAACATGTAGGTCCTTGGAAAATAGAAAGATAGTCATCAAGAGAGTCAAAAGCAAAAACAAAGTACTGGGACTACACGAAAATAAAAAGCTTTTGCACAGCGAAGAAAACCATCAACAAATGTACAAATGTACAACAAACCCAGAGGTAGGGAGACCAGCGTGGAGGTTAACACAATAGGCCAGCAACAGATGAGGATGAGGAAAGAGATCAGAGAGAATGGGAAGACAGCAGGGATTGAGGACTGATGAGAACTGCGGGTTGAGGAAGTTGTCTGGAAGGAGGCCAAGGTGAATGGAACCATTCTGACGTGACCAACTCTTAGGACAAGTATAAAGAGGAGTGTGCTTTGGCTGGGGACAGAGATGAGGGACCTAAGCCAGCCTGGGGCTGGGGGAGTGGGAGGGGTCAGAAAGGCCTACTGGATGAGACAACATGGAATCTCTCCAACTGTCCCATCTCTTATTAGTTGTATGGATACCATTATGATTCTACAACAATCCATGACCCATAGGGATGTCTAAGGCACTTTGACCTCATAGGTCACAAGGAAACAGACTGATGAAGTTTACTAGGTGGGCAGTTAAATGCAGCTTTTCAGGGGCTGCTATGCACTGATTTCTTAAGTAAGGGATCCTTTTAGAGGATATTCTTAATTAGTATGGATTTTTCAATAATTTCAAGAAAAACCTTCAATTTCTGGGTTTGTAAATTACTACTGAGCTGTGCTGGAGAATGGTGCCGGACATGGAGACTTTGTACGTGACTGGGCAGATGCAAACATGGAAAGCCCCACGAACTCAATAGCTTCTCTGGGTCAACTTGTACCACCCCCACTTAAAATATGTTACTCCGAACCCCTAATGTATCACGTCAGGGGGAACTTAGCCAGCTGTGTTTGTTATACATTTGGCATCTGCTACATGATTCCTTTCTTGCTTCCTTTGCTGCACATTGGTGAAACCTGGCACTGGCTCAGACTTGTGTTTCATGTGAGGCTGAGTGACAGTTCACCTCTTTTGATAAGCAGTGATAATGACCGCAATGATACCAAGGGTGGAAGGTTGTTGTAAGGATTAAATTAGACAATGCAAGAAAAGAGCTTAGCATGGTACCTGGCTCATGGTCAGGAAGTACCACCAATTATTATTTTCTAGGTAAGCTGATTTGAGTTACTGGCTCAGAGGTCATTTGTCAGAGGCTGGGAGATACTACAGGTTATCACAAAGAGGAGTCTAAGTGGTGACTTGATGTAACATACCAAAGGACAACCTAAGAGACATTTCCTTTTTTTCCTACCTGTTGAGAGAAACAGGACCTTGCTGACTGCTCTGTGTAACCGAATGAAGGGCCTTCAAAAACGGCTGTGGGTAGTTTGAGAACTTCCCGGAGGAACTGATCATATCGTCCATAAACCATCACCCCGCTGGAGTCAGAAATCATGGAGAAAATATCTGATGGAAGGAAAAAGAAAGATATTTACTCATCCCATGAATATATTCTCCACTGTTTCAGTGAAACGTATCTCCTGCAAATAACAAAAACTGTAGCAGAATAAGTAATTTTTTATGAAAGAGTAACACAGAATTGTTATGCTGAAATATTCCTGGCATAGTGTTGCCTTTGGTGTCTTTTTGTTGCTGATTCTGAAACACAGCATTAATTTGGGTAAAATTAGCATATTTTGATAAGACAGCAACCCATTTTTATTTTGAGGTCAGTTATAAGCTCAGACACCATTCAATGGAAGGAATTTTTAAATATGCGAGGGATATGCTGATCTCATTGAAACACACAAAAAACATTTACCGTAACATTGGGGTGTGTATGTATCTAGCTAGCTAGCTATTTACTCACCTATATTACCACCAAGACCTTTGAGTTTTGGTTTAAGATATTGAAAAATGAAAGACACGATGGGGATAAGGATGTAATGAAATCACCTGATTAACTTCCCACAGAAGCAGAAAACTTTCTATAAATCATGGTGTTCCAGGTGGAAGGCACTCGATTTACAGGGAAGAGTCTTTCGACTCATGTAGTCAAGGGGGAGCCTGGCCTTGGGGAAGATCAATGACGTAAGTTGGAGTCCTGGGCAGAGTCTGTGTCTTCATTGAACCCCTGTCCTTCAGTTTCTGCCACTATGGGCACTTAGTGAATATTAATGGTATAATTTCTCAAGGTACTTTATAATTCCTCTGTGGAAGTCACTATGGAAATGAAAGCAAATGCTATCATAGTTTGTCACCAGGCTAGATTGTAACTAGGCCAGCACAGCTGTTGGGATAAACTGTTGTAAATTCAATGTGTTGCCTCTGTTCATTTTGGGCTTAATGTCTCAAGGTCAAAATGCAATCTGGGGACATGGTTTTTACACTGCAGTCAGATGGTAAGCCTATTACAGGCTTTACCTGGATTATGTTTTGAGGATGTGAACTGACTCTCATTGCCTTCAAATACTCTATTTATAAAGAATTTCTACTGTGTTTTGAATTGTTTATCAATTATGAGGCTAAAGAAATTTTACCTAAGCTACAAAGTTAATGTTGTTCTCATCCACCGTCACAATTTTATCTCTTATGTTTATCTCTTTATCTCTTATGAATTCATTATAACTGGTCAAAAAAATATGAAAAAAGTTGCCAACAGCAATACAAACTCTTACGTAATCCCACATATATAGAAATGCAAGAATTCCAATAAAAATGGGAAAAAGGAAACCCAGGTAAAGGAAATGAACTTTCTTATCAGAGCTGCCATTTCGTGTGTTTTTAGGTAGGTTGGTCAACTATAATTGGGTCATCCTGATGCTCTTCAAGCCAGGAATTTTCTAAGCCAAGACACATTTTGAAAAGTAGCCTAGGTCTTTCAAATCTCCCATGGAAAGAATTTAGACAACAACTGTAACTAGAGCAAAAGCTGACAAGTACCAACACTGACCTTTCACAAACTTGAAGCTCATGTTAAACTTGTCTGTGTTGTTGAAGCTTTGCGAAGCAAGAGCCAAACTAGGGCTAGGTCACTGGGATCAAAGGGAAGGGGCTATTAATGGCCATTCTGGTTTTTCAAAAGAAATGAGGGACTCTGAGGAAGCGATCAAAATGATGTTTGCACCTTAGTTCTGGGCTCTTATGTTATATAACAACATATATATGCACATATGGCTATGACAATATACATATACACATATGTAATATGCTAATATGTAATATATGTGTATGTAATAAAATAGAAGGTATTTCTAAGATTAAATTAGTCAACAGACAAAAAGCATACAGATATAAAGGACACAGACTAGTGCTTGACACTTAGTACACAGTACAGAAATGTGAGCTTTTTTACTATTAATTTCATGTCACATTTTTTCTGTTATTTACTTTAGATGCTTAGGCTTTGCCTCCCCCATGGGATTGCTCTGTAATGTTACCAGTCATACTCTAAATCACCTCTATATTTCCGACGGCACCATACAAAGAGAGATACTTTAGAAGAATTTATATTCACTGATTCATTCATTTTAAATTAACACATACAAAATGTGTAAAACTGTGCTAAGCAATGACTACACAGAATATCCAGCACATAGTTCTTTTTTACTTATTTTTTAAAGGAATTAAAACAAAATTTTATTTGAAAATAACATCAAACTTAACAAAATAATTGCAGGAATAAGAGTACTCCAAAGAACACTCACACACAACCTTTATCCAGATTCATCTATGAACCCTTTATTCTATTTACTTTATAATTCTATCTATCTATAATCTATCTAAATATCTGTCTATTTACCATCTGTCTATGTCTGTCTGTGTGTATATATGTGGGGCAAACATACAATTTTTTTCTGAATTGAGACTAATATGCATATATCATGGCCTTTACTTCTGAATGCAGCCAGTGTGTCTTCCCTAAGAGGAAGGGTATATCCTCTGATGAGATTACAGCAAGGGGCAGCAAACTTTTCTCTGTAAAGGGCCCGATAATGATAATGATATTTTGTGTTTTGTGGACCACATATGGTCTCTGTCACACACTCATCTTTGTCCTTCATACAACCTTCAGAATGTGGAAGTTAGTCTCTGCTCACAGGCCATAGCTTGTTTACCCTGGGTTTCAGGGTAGTTAACCACTTTGGTATATTTAACATTGATACATCGATCTTATCTAATATTATCTGACCTCTTGGTCATATTCCAATTTTGTGAATTGGTCAGTAATAGGACATAGTTCTTGACCTCTGAGCGGTCCCAGTCCCTTGAGGGTACAGACGTGCTTACAGACTGCGTCCTATGACATTGTAAATCCTCCGCGGTGGTGTGACTACTGGAACAGAAGCGTGCACGGGATGTAGCAGGAGCGTGAACAGAGGGCTTCCAGAGTGAGGGAAGATTTCCTTACCGAAGTGACTTCTAGGTCTTCTTAGGTGACAGAGGGGACTTCTAGGCCAAGCGTAAAGGTCAGTTAGGGGCTAGTCAGGCTTTAAGACACAGAATCAGGGTGTGTGCATGGGCATGCTCAGGCATGATGCACTCAAGGCACTTCAAGGAGTTCATTGTTCCAGGGGCCCTGGGTGCCCACGAGGGCATGGTGGGAGACGAGGTAGAGATCTGAAGAGCTTTAGGCCTCTACTAAGGCAATTAGATGGTGTCCAGAAGATGTTTTGGGAGATGCTAAAGATTTAAGGCAGGCCTCTGAGTTAGAAATATTACCCCGGGGTGGGTGGGTAGGTGTGGAGACAGAACAACCAGTTCAGTTATGGAAACCCAATAAATCCCTGGTTTTGGCCACAAGGCTATTCTTGTCAACCAGCCTTCCCCAAAAGTTTCAGCATAGCATGTGACATTCCAGGCCAGCAGCACTGTTTTCAAAAATTTTTAGGATCCTCAGGACCATCTGGAAGCCCCAGGGAAGAATTATAAACAGGTGTCCCAACTCATTACAGCAACAACTTAGAAGCGGACCAAGAACGGTTTGACACAAACACGGTGTTTGATTAGGTCAGTCTCTGTTTAAGTCACCGTGTCCTCTGACTGTAGGGGCGGCCTCACACTTGAGGCTGCTGTGGTTACGGTCATGAGAGCCTGCATATTGGTTCCTGGCGGCCCTGAAGGCTGGAAATTGTGGTGCGACATGGAGTTGTTGTCCCTTTTCATTGATTTTAAAGCAGTTGGAAAAATTTAGTTTAATATCTTCTATCTTCCACTCTTTGCCTTCTAAAGTCCTTCATTTATTTTCAGCAATGACTCTTGCCCTGCCCTCTTCCACATGAAGGGGGTACTTGGAACAAACGAAATACCTCTCATCCTTATGCATGAAAACAGAAAAATTGCCAAAGGTACACAGCTGGCATATTGGCTTAAAGAGAATTAGAATTGAAAGAAGGGAAAACAAAACCCTCAAACACTGAGAAATTCCATATCCTTTCATTTTACTTTTTCTTAGTACAAAAGCAATGTGGAAAATCATGACTTTGCCTATTTTATCATCAAGAGCAGCCGGCAAAAGAAGACCAGAGAAAACCCTCACAATCCCACTCCTCAAGAGTCAGCCTCTGCTGTCTGTGGGCAGATTGGCCCATATTTGTGTATTCAGCTAATAATTATCACTGAAGCCAGAAATATTGGTGACTGAATATATTTATTTTTGACTAACATTTTGGCGAAGTTCTTCCAACCAAAGTGCTTGCAGTTAAATTGTGTTTGTCAGATTGCTCTCAAACAACTTACCAGGAAACCACGAAAACCACCTTCTTGGGATTCAGTAAACAAAGAGTGACTCCTCAGCCGGGCAGCTGGGGCTACATTAAGCTGTGATTCGGAACCACTCCACTGTGAGAGGGCAATATCATAGCTCTCAGGATCATCTGATCTGTTTTTGGCGTTCTTTAGAATTTGTGACACTGAAACTTATTTCTGCAGACTGAAGAACACAATCTACTTCTGGTAAGACTCATGCGTTGGTCAACTTCTTTCACCGCACAGATGAGGGTTTACTTCGGCTACTAGGTAGCAAGCATGCTTTGCTCATCGAGGGTGGGGTGAAGAGAAAACACCCTAGGGGTGACCTTGTTTGCTCTGAATTCCTGGACATGCAAGAGATCTGCCAGGGTTTTGACTGCTGGTAAAGTTCTGCTCAGAACCTTAGTTATCTTGAGCTTTCTAACTCTGCAGACATGGTTCCGTGCTGACCTAACAACCATTCCCTTGGTCTTTACGGGCCCCAAATTTCTTCCTGGGCTAAGAAGGGAAAGCAGTGTGCCATTTCCCAGCCCAGCAGGTGGGAGCGGGTTCCTCCATGACTATCACGGGCATTCCTTCCTCGTTACCAGTGACTGATGCAGTCCTGGGCAATGACACTTACTGGCTGGGGGCCTCTGGAGTGAGATGTGACTCCCGAGATTGCCAGACCCCTTCTCCCAGGAGAGAGAGAAAATCTGATACCAATGAAGCCTGAATGGAAAGATGGAAAGCACTGTGGTCCTTGAAAGGTGGAACGCATTGTGGTCCTTGGTTCATGAAAGGCTTCAAGGACCCCCGGGAAGGTCAGAAAACTGGTTCTCTCGGTTTTCCTGAAACTTATTTTAATATGGGATCCTTTTATCCAGTCCCTATTAGTGCAACATTGAGTAGTATTTGGAAAGGATTCTCAAGACTTAAAAACAAGCCATGTATCTAATGCCCTCAGCGTAAGTGGCCAACGGTGACACCAGGTCAGCACACAAGGCCCTGCAGAGTTTCCTCCTCTGCCCTGCTTTGTTTTGCTCAACTTTCTCCTCCCAGCCTAAACCTAGAGGAAATGCCTCATGGATTACTGCGAAGCTATGTTTTAAACGAGGACATTGGTCCCACCACCTTCTCATTTAGTTATTACCCTCATTCAAGCACTCGGGCAGATAGTTTTTAATTTTAAAAATAGCTTTCAGGCTAACTAAAGAGAAACTAAACTCTCCCTTATAAAGCCTGCTTGGGCTTCTCTCAATCTGAAATGCATTTGGCTGGTCTGTGGAAGGTTTCCGAAGTGAGGGCGGATGTGTGCTTGGGGGGTTCCGTGTGCCTTCCACTCATCCACCCGTCCAGAGACATAACTCTGTTTTGGAGTATGTCTGGGGAAATTCCAGAGGAACAAAGAGTTGTCCCCCACCCCCGTATCTTTGTTCCTTTTCCCCCTCTTTGGGAAAGAGATCACACTCCAAAGCTGACAGGCAGCAGGTGAGAGAAGTGCCTGGAGCCTGTGAGTCACAGATGAGTAGGGCTGGGAGGGACCCTCCGGGTATCTAACAAAATCCCCAAATTTGGGATTAAGATGGAAAGGAAAGACTAAGGAAGTAGAGTAACTTTCATAGGGTAACTCAGTGAATTAGTCACACAGCTGGGCTTGCAAACTGGGTTCCTGATTCCCACGACAAGTGCTCTTCCCCACACAGCCTTATAGCTCAAACTCACCACATTTAAGGTAAGGGAAAGGGGTAAGTGGAAATTTTTCTTTTAAACAGCAGCATATACATCATTTAAAAACAGTTGAAAATGAAAATTCTTGCCCCCCTACTCTCACGCTAGGTCTTCTGAAAGAAAAAACAAAAACCCAGAAATCTATGGTTTCAAAAGTCCTCTGGATGATTCTATATACATATACACCAAAATTTCAGAACCACTGGTGTAGAGAAAAAAGTCAGGTTCTGGTACCACCTGAGCTATATGATTTACTTTATTCTACCTCTCTGAGTCTCAGCTTCTTTACTTAAAACAAACAAAACTCTCATGTTTTCTTGGTTAAAGAACTACCACATTTGGTGACAAAACATACATAAAAGGGCCCACAATCACCCAATGTACCTTAGCTATCACATTTTTATTGGAATCCAGTTAATTCTCAAGTCGGTAGTGTTTCTGTGCAATTCTTATGCCTATACCCTGGCAATGTCTACTTGGGAACCTTGGGGTTTCCCAGTGACTTGAACAGCACAGGCTAAGAAAAATGAAGAAATGTGCCAGGAGCTTTGACTTGACTTTATCTAAAAAAAAGGAAGGTTGCCCAACATGGCCTTCACATCCCTATGAATATGGACTTATGCCTGTAAGGCTGTATAGAGCAATGAACTTGAAAGGATATCATCTTACTTTAATATTATAAGAAGTCTAGTTGGTGAGGCTATAGCTAATAATAATCCATAAGTAGAAGGAAAACATTCATATCATTAACATTTATCTAATATGAAAATATTTCTGTGATAAAATCCAAAGATCCATGAAGATTACATTTCAAACAACTCTCATAGAATGAGGAAAGTAAAATGGGCAGCAGGACACGGGAGTCCATGGGAGGGATAAGCAGAGACACCAAGAATAACTTACATCTTAATTTGTCCATGATCTTCCCTCCACACAACGTGGCTAAAGCCATTTTGACAGCAAATACTGAAATTTTACCATGGCCTTCCCTGTTTAATGATAAGAGGGGGAAAAAAAAAAAGATGTCATTTGGAGAACTTTCAGTAATGAGATCTGATATTTTCTGTTCTGTAGAAATCATAGGACACTGTAACTGCATACAATTATGTGAACATATCCATTTTAGAAAAGACAATGAATACAATTCAACACAAATTTCTGAAAAGCTGTCTATTCAATATTTCCTTTTTTCAAGAGAGCAGAACCTTCAAGTTATTGTTTGTATATGTCACTTACTCAGAGCATAAACTGGCATCTAGAGGGATAGGTACTATTTAGCTATAGATTACAATTACAGAACATGATTTTTACCCTGGGTTTCATAAAATAATTTTATGCATGATGATTCCACAGTCTCTATAGCTTATTTAGACAAGGTTTCAGAAAGAATTTTTTTTTGGTCAGAGAATTCCTGAATTTTGTTAGAGTAACTATGGGGAATTTTCCATCACAGCTTTTTTCACCCGTCATTTCTAACCCACAAGCTGACTGTGTGTATGTGATACATTTATTTTTCAAAGAGAGCTGATATTTTAAAGGGGCAAAAAAGGAAGAGCTCTGTTAGAGCTCCTTCAACCTAAAGGACACCAGATCTGCCAAATCTTCATTGATTCAGGAAGTATAACTAACTTGTCCTTCACAAAATGTGATATAATGGGATATAAAGGGCACACTGCCACGAGTGTAATATTTCAGCTAAATGAGTTTCCAGCTAGGATAAACTGTTTATTCTTGTGTCCTTGGAATTAGAAAGTGTATCCCATTAGTAATTCATTTCTTTGATAGTTGCTATTCTTAAGAATGATCAAAGGAGTTATTCAAAATAATAATGGGGCTGAAAGGTAAGAAAAGTCAGTATTGACAAGGGTTTAGTATAAAGAATACATCATTTATATGAATAAGGTCCATATATATGACACATTCGGAGAACAAGATATAATAAATAATTGTGTCTTTGTTCATTACTGGACTCCAGAGACAGATCATTTGTCATTCATCCTTGTTGCTGTCATACTCAGCATAGGACCTCAAATACAGCCAGTCAGAACGTAGAACTGACTGAGCCCTATGCCAGTGCCTCTCCCATTTATCTTCTAAGCCTAAGCACCAGATCTATATACTTAGGAGAAATAATCTTCCCTTGGATACCTCATGTCAAACCAAGTATGTTCCAAGTAGAACTCATGCTCTTCACAAAGCGTTTCCATCCTACTCAGACCAACCCACTACTAACCTGCTTCTGGTTATCAGACTTACCATGTACCTAGTTACCCAAAAATGAACCCCCGGGAAGGGGTTACCCTTGACTTCGTTCTCTTCTTTAATTCCTCACCACCTGAATAAATGTTTGAGGGACTCAACTATACCTCCTACCTGGATGTTAGACCTACTCCCTGCTTTCCATTTGAACTACCATTGCCTCACCAGCTCTTGAGTGAATATTGTCGTCACTTCTTTTTTTTTTTTTTTTTTAAAGATTTTATTTACTTACTTATTTGACAGAGAGAAATCACAAGTAGATGGAGAGGCAGGCAGAGAGAGACAGAGGGAAGCAGGCTCCCCGCTGAGCAGAGAGCCCGATGCGGGACTCGATCCCAGCACCCTGAGATCATGACCTGAGCCGAAGGCAGCGGCTTAACCCACTGAGCCACCCAGGCGCCCCATTGTTGTCACTTCTTAAATGACCTCTCTGCTTGCACACTCGCATCACAGATTCAACAGTATTATTTCATTATTTAAATCTCTGATTGCCTGTTTGCCTACAGGGTATGGTTATGACTTCACCTGTGCTCTCTAGTCTCACCTGCTACCATTTCTGTTAAACTCTGTGCCCCAGTCCCACATTTAATGCCCCTGCCCTTCCTACTGCTTTTGCCCAGGACCCTCTCTCCTACCTATTCATCAAGACTCAGCTCAGGATCATCACTCACTTGGCTCTGAAATGTGTAGGCAAATACTCGGCTCTCCACTTTCGCCTAGTATTTGGCACCTATCTCACTGAGTGAACTCAATTTGTTTATTTACATGTCTGCATGTAATGTGACCCCACACTGTGACATCCTTGGGGACAGAGGCCGTATCTTCTCAATTTGTTGAATTCCTAGCGCCTTCCACTTAGTCTTCCCCAGAAGAACAATATATTTCTTATGTTAATTAATGATTACTAATCATTAGAACAGGTGCCCCTAGAATTTGGAATGACTACTCCCTTAGTTGTTTGCTAATTTTAGAGCAGGTAGCTGTAAGAAAAATGCAATGATTTTGTAAAAAAAAAAAAAAAAAAGCCTCATTCAAAATTATTCCATGTGTACTGTATTCCCAACTGCATGGATAACCAGAAGTATCAAAATTTTATTTTAGGAAATACATAGCTCCCTTTCCTTAGCTGAAACATGGTTCAAATTGTGAGAACAGGGATATCTACCAAGTGTGCAAGAAGAGCACCAATGAAGTGGTAAAGTAGTCTTCATGACTCAGAGAAATTGAAGAACATTATATGTGAGACTTTAAGAGCAATACAAGTTTCTTTCAAGGAACCGGAGAGAACAATTTAACTCATGAAAGAGGATGCAGCACAGAAGATGCTGGCACAGAGAGTTCTCCACAGGGTGAAATGATGATAGCTCACAAATGAATTCTTAAACCTTAGCTTTTAATGAAGAAGATCACAGGGAGATCGCCAGTTCTGTATTGTTCTTGGAAATGCAAGATTAATGCTATTACATCCAGGAGTGGTTGTATCAGAGCTATTCTGCCAAATTGACATAATAAATCTAGATAAATCACCCAGCGGAGGGCAGCTCAATGAGAGTTTTGCAGGAACTCAAGGGTGAAATTAGGCCACTGGAATGTATTGTTATGCAAGCCAGCGTGCCAGATTGCAAAGGTGACCCTTATCACTAAGAAGGATTCCGGGGGTATGCAGGAATGGGAAGCACACCACTGCTGGGTGAGTTTAGACCTTGCTCAGCCCCAGATAAACCTTGAAGGAATTTAGGGAGTGAGTGGAGATGAATGACTCCACAGTGCAAAAGGTTGAAAACCAGGACTTAAATACATGTGGGTCTTTTTAAAGAACATCTTCAGTAGACCTAACAGGATGAAAAAAGGTGGGGGTGGGGGGTTGGGAGAAAGATTTTCTAAAGGCCTTCGATAAGATTCCGTAACAAAAGCCATTACTTAACGTCATCATCTTGGGATCAGGGTCCCTATTTTTATTTTTATTTTTATTTTTTTGGTGATAAAAGTAGTGGCATTAACAAAGGAAACAAGGAGTAGGGAATTGCTGGGATATCCCAAGGGGGACAGTACAAGAGTTGTGCTCATTGGGAATCATCCCTGACCAGGGCCATTTGATCCATGAACAGTTTGGGAAATCCCTTACGTATCTAGGAAGTGGAAAGTCAAGCTCATGAAGATGGATAACAGGAAGCTCCCAGAAATTTTGTGCAAATGAGCAGGAAAGCGACATATTGTTCCAAAATGAGTTTGCACACGCAATGCCTCTAGGAGTAAACCAGTCAAACGGCACGTATGGAATGTTGGCCATTGGCCACAACTCCAGAAGCCGACCGGCCAAAGAGTGCTGAGGATGAAAAACAGCGGACTGTCTCTAATGCTGCAGGCCAAACAGCCTTGGAACAGCAACACCAAGAAGAGCGCTAGAAAAAGTCTATGCTCTTGCCTTGTTTTTACGAAACACTATGGCAGCACATCTCCAAGTTCACGTGCAGTTCTGAGTGTCACCTAAAGAAAGACGGAGCACAGCCAGCTGGGTTTGAGAATACCGCGTGCAGGACACAAGAGTATCCGTCAGGACCGTCCACTTCCGGGGTGGACGGGGCCTTAGAATCAATGACAGGATCACGTGAGCTGTTCTTTGTGAGCAAAAGTTGCTAGCTGATTCTTCAGGACTGTAAGAGGCACACCGAGTGATTTAAAATGAAATTTACTATTAGCCTATCATTTTTTTTCCTTAAAAATTTTTATTTATTTATTTATTTTTAAAGTAAAAATTGTACTTATTTTAATATTTTCCCTGTCAATGTGGAGCAAGAACACAATGCATAATCCATCGCTTTCCTCTTTTCTCCCCACTATTTGGATTTTGGCAAAATGGAATATATTCTGTTTTTTACGCCAGTTATTCTGAAGCTCTTGCCAATGCAAACTTCACTTTCCAGTTCTAGCTTGAGATAAAAAATCACACAGGTTAAATTGTTACACCAGTATATAATTAATACCTTAAAGGGTATTTAAGACTATCAAAAAAATTAGCAAAAGTATAAACTGAAATTGCTTCATAAGTCAGTGTTTCCTTAAATCTTTTATTTCCCTTATACTTTGTTTTCTCACTCTGAAAATTTTCAAATCTTCCTAAGAGGTGAGTGATTACAAATGGAAACCAGAAAGCACTTACCCTTTGGTTAAAATACATGCAAAGATTTGTAGTCTCTGTCTTAAAAACATAAATTACTTTAAAGTTTGACTCATCATAATAAGAAGTGAGTAAACTGCATTACACTGGGCTTTTTCATGACCTCACAGAGACAAACTGATTTCTTTGAACTAAGAAGGTACTGGTTTCAAGGAAAAGTTGTCTGGGAGAGAAAATCTGCTTTTGACAAGAAGGGAAAACAACAAATCGATATTGATAGGTTTGGGAATGTAAATTTTCTCCAAGTTGCCAAGCCAGTTTCCTGTTTGAAATGATCGAATCCCATGATAAATTTTAAGTCCTTGAAAATGGATTTGAATTCTGACTGATTCTTTTTGGAACAGGCTGCAGGAATTATTTTTCTATTTAAGAGTACTAAAATGAGAAACTCTTCTTATACCAACACATTTCACAAAAACATTTGGTAAGCATTTTCATGAGCATAGAACTCAAATTGCTCTTTCTCACACATTTTGGTGGCTTAATTAACTGAGAAAATTGTCTCCTCCTCTGGCTTTCATAACACGCCTCTATCATAACTCATGTCTGTATCTGGGAATATTTTGTTCATATGGATCCCTGATTTTGTAACTCAACAGATATTTATTGACAATGCCTTACAGGTTGGGGATATAAAGGTGAATAAAGTATGGCTCCTACCCCCCAAGTTGGCTCATAGTTTGTTGGAGAAAAAGAGTCAAAACCAGTTAATTTTAATACACATTTTTAAAAGGGTGGCGATCTCACCTTTCTTGTCTTTCATCCTCAGCATGATGTGTGTGGCACTTCGCACAAAGCAAACTCTTAATACATGTTAATTAAATAAATAAATGTACATGTGAAAGGAAATTTTGATCTACCCCTTAAGTTTTATATTGAGAAGTGCTAAGTTTTGGGGTGAAGTTACAAAAATTGACCTTACGGTCCTTAATTTTAGATTGTGCACTTGTGTGACACCTTGATTTTTGAAGTGATCACATCCATGATTACTCTCGTTTTTTGGGTAAGTGAAGTTAACATGTGAACAGATAGAAATCCCTCAGTGGGCTGTGGCATCTCTTTGGGCTCCCCTTCATGTTAGCAAAACATTTGGGAAAAGAATTCTTCATAACACCTCCCCATGTGAATTTGCCAGGAGTTTCTCCAGAATGCAAGGGGCCAGAACTTTACACCTATGAAACTCCATTTGCCACTCACACCAAGTCTAAGTCTGACATAAAAGTGAGTGACATTAAGGTTGTTCATTTTATCTACAATTGTGAAACTACTTTGAAAAAGAAGTCCTATAGTCCTATTTTAGCGACATGTAGAAAATCTTGGAACAAATTCTTTTCTACTAGAACAAAATTTTAGTGATTAGAGGAGAATGTTCTGTGGAAATCTTGAATTTAAGATGTAGTAAGAAAAAAGAATCACCAGGCAAACACGATGTTAAGTATCTAGTTTTGGCCATACAGATAGTAAAAAGAAAAGAGAACATTTGGTTTTATAGACCTCTTCTTTCTTTGCTCTCACACATCCTCACAGCCTCAAATGTGAACGATACATTTCATTGGTGCACTGAGAAAGGGCCACGTACTTGTAGTACGTCCTGCATTAAACATCAAAATCATCTTTAAAACTCAAAAGGCAGAAGGGTTTTGGCAGAGTTCCAGAATATTCTATATCCATGTGTCTGAAATAGTGCCGTTGGTACCCTTTCTAGCGCCAGGGGGTGGGGCAGGGGGGCTTAGCAGTGGGAATGGATGTTCAAATGGCTCAGCACGGTGCAATACATCAAGCAGAGAGGAAAATACCAGGATTTTGTATTCCCTGTGAAAGACTATTATACGATAGATTTGGAGTTCTGGATGACTGTCATAAAACTGACTCGAAATCTACAATGTAATAAAAGTTAAATCCAAATATTTCCTTCACATATGCTCTGTCAGATTGTCTAAATAACAGCAAACTGGAAAGGTGAGGAATGTAAGCCTGCTAAAGATATCCTGAAAAGTAGGGTAGGTCTGGGCGGGGGGGAAATGTACATTAATTCTTATTAAGAAAAAAGAAACAGAAAACATGAATAGAGCTGAATATATCCTGATGCCTGAAAAATAGGATTTTTTTTTTCCCCACTCAACTCACCTGTAATCACACTGTGTCAAACTGGGAGGATTGTTGGCACACAGAAAATGCTGACAACACATTAGCTATTATTACAATTAGTATATTATTACTATCATTGGAGAAGTGGCATTAATAATATAGCTTGACATCATAGGAATGTCCTTGTTCCTTTTAATATTTATCATTGTCCTACTGTGATATTCGTATGACTGAATATATGTGAAAACATTTGCTAAAAACAAGGCCACTATCACATAATCTACCTGAGAAGGACCTTCCCTAAGAAGGAAGATTCTAGTGAACTGAAAAGAGATGAAGTCAACAGACTGAAGTTGTTCATGTTTCCCAGGGAAGTAAGAAGAGAGTAAGAGAACCATGATGACGTTTTTTGGTGAAAATAGGATACCCCCACATTAGTAGCCATAGACATCTGATTTTCTTCTCTTGTGGAGCAGAAGTAAAAATAGAGGTTATGAACCTAGGTGTCAGACAAAGTTGGACTCACTAGTCTTGGTAAGATACTAGAGATTTAGGAGGACTTGATTTCAGAAAAAGAATGAGAAGAAATCAGTGTGATGAGCTAAGAAAAGTCAATCATTGATCTTCATTCATTCATTCATTCATTCATTCACAAGTTCATTCTGAGCTGGATACGGTCTCAGGGCTGTGCATGTAGAGACATGACCTGGAAGTAGTTTGCAGGGGGCGGTCATACACACAGTAAGACATGCACCATAACGGAAGAGCGGACTCATGTGTGAGGAACGGTGGGGTCAGGGCCAGTGGGAGTCAGCTCAGCCAGGAGAGGGGAAGGGCTTCCCAGTGGACCAGTTTTGTGACCACCCCCCGCCCCTGAAGGCCACTTTAGACTTCTAAGAATTAATATCAAGATCACAATTATCCCTCCATAAAGCTGTTGAAAAAAAAATATTGTCATCTTGTAACTTGCTGCCATGTTGTTTTACTGTCGTTACTTTCTATTTCTCAAAAATAACAGTAACGGTGAGAAGAAAATCTGCTGCCAGGTGGTCAGCAAATAAGGGAAGGCAGTAGGCTCATTCCTGAGGTGTGCAGAAGAAAGAGACAAGATGGAGATAAAGGCTCAGGCTGTTTCCCAATATCTTTCTTCCCTTTCGGTCCCTGCTCCTTAATTTTGACACCTCTTTTCCCACTCTTCCCAGGTGTATCTGCCCATTTTCTTAAGGACCCTGGAGAAGACAGTGTCTGGGGTGGAAAGACCTGTTAGCAGTCGGCTGGTAGTCGATGACAGCTTGACTCCTGCTAGGTACAGCCATTTTTAGAAGGGAAGTCAGGAAGAACAAAAATCTTCTAGACTCAAGAGCCTAACTATTCAGAGACAGAATGACAAGCATAAGTAGAGCCATTGGGCACACATGCTAGGTCCTAACATTCTAGAAATCATCCTGCATATGCAGCTACGCACTCTCTACCTCCCAAGAGGCTGACTTGGCGGAGACAACTTAGAGCCAGAAGCTTGACCGCGGTCTGCAGTAAGCATGCCCGTGTGAAAACTGAGAGCAAGGTGTTTTTGGGGGGGAGAGAAGGAAGGAGTGCTGTTTTGGGGAACTAGGCGTGAGAAGGCAAGTCTGGCTCTCAAGGCCATAGCCAAGCACAGTGGGTTTTGAACCTCATTTCAAGTTACCATTGTCATGGCAGACTCCACCTCCCTGGGTCTGGTGAATTTTAAGGCACCACTAAAACAATGACCAAGTTTCTCTGAATGCAATTTCTTATTCTCATTCTTCATGAATTTAAATCGCTATACTTTCTTTTTTTAAAAAAATGTATATAGATCACCTCTTTAGAATGCAGGATTTAATTTTTATTTTAGAGTTTTTCCCCTTGGTTTTTATATGTTCATTTAAATTACCACAAATGAGAGAAAACCTCCCAAATGTTTCAGTGATTCTATAAGAGCAACAACCTATCTTTGATGTACTAGGGCTCATTCACATCTACCAACATGCAGAAGGCTCCCTTAAACACTTGGGTTCTGTCGTGGGATAGGTGGTAGGAAGTGACACCAGATTTCCACACTGGATCTCTTTGGAGAAATAGGAGTTGACTATTTTAAGAAATGGAATTGAACATTCATTTTATTCTTAAGTTTCTCTTCTTACATTCACTTCTAAGTGAATATTTCCAGTTATATTCTCTTCCCAGTTAGTGATGCTTCCTTATGGCGCACATCTCACATCGTCTAGAATTTCAAAATCCATCAGATGGAAATGTGAGTATCAGCAGAACTGCCTATACTCATTTGCTATGCCAAGATAGAGAAGGCAGAAGTATCTGTAGATGGGGGTCTCTACGTGGATGTGTCTGTAGATTTGTAAAATGAGATTTCTCTATGTGGATGTTTAAAAAAATCTACTACAATGAGATTATTGGAAGTATACATCAGGGCCCTTTTTATCTGTAAGAAGAAGAAGAGCCAAACAAATAATTCCATTTGAATATTCATGTCAATGTTTCCTTACCTTGGGATAGTCCATAAGCTTAGCACTCATCAATCTTGAACTAATTATCAGTAGCTGTTTAGAGAATATATGCAGGTCATTTTTTTCAAAGTGATCTTCTCAATATTTCCAAACACAAATGAAAAACTAACTCTACTGTATATTTCTCAAGACATGAGAAGTATTGAGGTACAGTATATTGTATCATATAAAATATAAGATATGTATATATCACATCTCTCAGGTATTTCATAAAATCCCCCTTCCTTATTGTTTATCTGGCCCCATTTCTGTACTTACGGAGTAGATACAAATTATTTTTTTACCTTTGAGCCCTTATGAATCCTTTAGGAATACTCTAAGATTTGACAAGAATTTTAGTTCTCTTTTTATATTTTCCATTGTTCCACTTAAAACAATTAAGTGCCCTGAAGATGTTAGTGGCGAGTCTGGAAGCTTCTGTGCTCTTGTCAAGGGGGCAGGATGGAAATGTCCTTAGAGTCATTCCATAGCCTGGTTCCATTCTGTCACCTGTCATGTGCAACCATAGCCTCTCCTAGTTGACTGCCACTCAGTTACCATAGTGATTAGGCCAAAGCAGTACATCAGTTCTGAAATCTGCATAGGCTAAGCATGGGATCTATCAAGCTGGACTGCTTATTTTAGAACTGTTTATTTCAACTCGAGAATTACTCAAAATATAAACATCCCAAGACAATAATCTACGCTGGTCAAACTGAGCAGAAATAATTCTTTTACCACTCTAGGCTGTAAAGTGACAGCTGGTGACTTTTATGAGTGGCATAATAACATTAGCCGGGCTGGAACATCTCCAGTGCCAGGCTTCAATATTCCCAGGCATTGGCCAGACAATGAGACCAAGCAAAATCTTTCGAGAGTCTTAAAATGCGATCGCTGAAAGGTCAAGTTAGCAATTTTCCTTTTTAATACTCAAAACCAGTAGTGAAAGTGGAGATGTTGATACTATATCTAGACTAAAGGCTATCAGCAAAAGACCTTTTGAAATCTTAGGCTGACAAAGTAATTCAGGGGAGTTTTTACAATTCACAAGGCTGCCACATATGCCTTGGAAAGGAAATCTTAGCTGAATACCTAAATCCCTACTCTGCCCCTAACCAGTCGAGAGACACTGGACAAGCCACAGTCTTTTCGTGCTTCAGGTCTTTCTTCTGTAAAATGAGAGATTTGGAAGAACAATCTTTAATATTTCAGCCAGCTCTGAAATCCTCTGATTCTATGAGAGGAAATTATAAGATAATGAGGCTGAGTTTCAACTGTCTTGTGTGGATGGCATGACATGGCTTTAGATGGCATATTATTGACGGATCCCATAATGCAAGTCATGGTTACTTTCACCAGGCTGGTCAGGAAACCCTTGTCAATTCCTGCCTGTTTGCTCTAGGGTCTTGTTATGACACCTCAGAAACACTGTCTTAGCCCATCTGCAAAGAAGAGAGTTAAAAACATCCTCCCACTTTATGCTTCATTGAACTGCTCCATTGTCATGCCATCACACCACACTTTCAGACAACCATAGCTTCTAGGAAGCGTGGGATGAGTTAAATAAAGGTCAGCCTAGAAAATACGACTGTCCTCAACTTCCTATGGTTCTATTTCACTCCCTAGTTTTTTTCTCCAGAGCATTTGAAATGGATGTTACACATTGAGCAACTTTATCGAGGTAAGTATCTGGTCAAGAAAAAAAGAGGTGGTTGGTTACTTGCAGAAAATTATTTGGAAAAAAGACCAAGAAGGACAAGAGGAAGGAGAGACCAAACATGTGGAGAGGAACAGATATCCGAAGAGGGAGCTTACGGGTCAAAGGCCGCCAGCAGGAAGTTAAGCAGGAGGCTGATGGACTGCTCCACCTGGATTTGGTGAGTGGTTGGCATCCGTTTGTTGAGCTGGTAGAAAATGGTGGACAGCACGGCCTCCAAGCGGGCCACACTGAGTTCTATGTTCGGGTCCAGGTTGTTCAGAGCATTTTCCCGCAATGCTTCTATGACGTTCCAAATGTCCACCAGGTGCACTACACACAATTAAAGCAGAGGGAACACATCAGCCCAAAATGCGGGGAAAGGTTAAGTTCATTATTTTACACGTACCGTCGGTCTGGTTTTGTCGAGGACCCTCACAGCCTTCAATATGGGATCGACTTCTGTAGGGGTCGACACAGTAAATGTACAGAGACAAAGAAGAGCTCAAAGACTTGATGTGTATAATAGGAAGAAAATCCTTTCCTGAAAACCACAGTAGACGGTTACTGCCCATCTTCAAAATGACCCTCGAAATACAACTACTATCTTTATGTTATGTGAGATTAAGTGAGGGAAGTTAATTGACAAGTGCCAAGGTCCAAGGCCAATGGATGGCAAAATTGGCATTCAAATCCATGTATCTCTGACTTTTTAAAAATACTGAGATCTGTGTGCTATGATGAGTGCTGTGACATGTGTAAACCTGGCGATTCACAGACCTGTACCCCTGGGGATAAAAATACATTATATGTTTATTAAAAAATTTAAAAATTAAATAAAAAATTTGAAAAAAATATTGAGATGTACCTGACATACAACATCGTATAAGTTTAAGTGTAAGGTGTACAACATGTTGATTTTGATACATTTCTGTATTGCAGTGTGATCACCACCGTAGCATTAGTGAACACGTCATGTCCCATAATTACCATTTCTTTTTCTGTGGTGAGAACATTTACGATCTAGTTTCTTAGCAACTTTGAAGTATACAGCACTTGTGATTAAAATTAACAAGTCTATCTGGCTTGAAAGCATTTTTCCAAGGCACACACTGACCCCTTAAAAGAAAAAGCAAACCACACTCAAATTCTAGTGTTTGAAAAGATATCGAACCTGCATTTATTTAAAATATTTTTATTTATTTATATACTTTTCATAGTATAAGGTTTGAAATAAAGGGGGGAAAGTTAAGGAAGGCAGGAAGAGAGGCAGGGGAAAAAGGAAAAGTAATCTCTAGAAGGCAGCAGCAGAACTTAATCACAGATCCCTTGACTAACCTGGTCAAGAACAAATAGTTCTTTGGCTTATATTACTGAGTAGCTCACCAAACTGAAGTCATGGTTAGTTTCACTAAGATATCGAGAATTTCATTTCTCTTTCTTCCCTGTTTGTGCTGAGGTCTTGTTATAACATTCCAGAAACCATTGCCACAATCAAGACAGTGAACATCTCCATCAGCCCTAGAAGTTTCCTCCTGTTCCTTTTACTTCACCCCACTTCCCAGCCCAGGCAACCACAGATAGAGCTTCCAAGATGCTTTTCTAGAATTTTATATAGCTGGAATTATACAGTATGTACTCTTTTATTGCGGGGGGGGGGGATCTGGATTCTTTTACTTGGTATAATTATCTTGAAACTCATCCGTGCTGTTGCATGTAACAATAGTTTCTTCCTTTACACCGTTGAGCAGTACTCTTTCGTATGGATAGGTCACAATTTGGTTATCAACTCACCTGCTGATGGACACTTGGGTTGTTTCCGTTTTGGGTGATCATTAATGAAGTTGCTATGAACAGTCTTGCACAAATGTTTGTATTGACATATGCTTCCATTTCTGTTGGTAAATACTTGGAAATGAAGTGCCTAGGTGGTATGGTCAATGTACGTTTAATTTCTGAGAAACTTCCCGAGTGTTTTCCAACATAGTTGTACTATTTTCCATCCACAACAACAAGGTATGAGAATTCCAGTTTCTCTACAGTGACACCAAATTTAAGGTTCGCTTTTCATGACACCTTTGCATTTGAAAACAGATCTGTTGTCTTTCTCAGTGAAATACTACTTACGTTTCAGTTCCTGAGAAATGAGCACTCCATATATGCTTTCCTACTAACTCCCAAGTTTTAGTTTCCTACCTCTTTGCTCATGTGTAACACTATATTTAAAAAACAACACTAACATATATTGAATTCTGGGCTTGGGAATCTTCCAATAAACACTGGACTTGAAATCTGAAGACCTCCGTCCAAACATGGCTCTCCTCCTACAAGTGCATGCCCTCTTAACCTCAAAGACTTGGAGCTTTATTTTCCTCATCTACAAAGCAGGGACGGTATTCCTTAAATGGGAAAAAATCACGAAGTCAGTTGTGGGAGTGTCTGATACACCGAGACAGTACATTACACTTGAACAAATGAACAATGTAAATCATATAAAAAAAAAAACCCCAAAACCAAACAAACACAACTTTGAAGCATATCTCTGATTTGGGACAGAAGAAAGCAGATCACTTTCTAACTGAAATGCTTACATGTTTATTAGATTTGGAGCAATTTAGATTTACGTGATGGCAAATTTGTTATCTTTTCTGTATATCACACAAGGAAATTTATTTGTTTCTTTTTTTTTCCAAAAATTTTACTTATTTATTTGACAGAAAGACACAGCAAGAGAGGGAACACAAGCAGGGGGAGTGGGAGAGGGAGAAGCAGGCTTCCCATTGAGCAGGGAGCCCGATGTGGAGCTCAATCCTGAGACCCTGCGATCATGACCTGAGCCGAAGGCAGACACTTAACAACTGAGCCACCCAGGCGCCCCAGAAATTATTTGTTTCTTAATGCTTTTCATCCAGTTTTTCAATTTGGCAACCAAAGTACTTCCAAGGAGATGGCATCTATAAGTTGTTTATTTATTTAATTTCTTGAGGAATTAAATTAATTTCTTTGGGAACTGGGATTCCTATATTTATTCCCTTTATGCTTCATCTAGAGATTCTCTGGATCTAGTCCTTGGGGATCTGTCTGGGTTCAGAATGCAAAGATGTTGTTCCTGCCTCAGAGAACTAACAGTCAGGTGGGGATAGAGACATGATTCACAATCACACAGATAATCAGAAATGATGACCTCGCATGACAGACAGGGTGCTAGGTACAAAAGGGGATTAGGAGATGGTTTGTGAAGAGGCCAGAGGAACAAGATAAGGCCGGAGGAGCCCTGTAGCTCTGGCAGGTATTTGGGTCTTTATGCTGAAAGTATGAAGACACGGGTTTTAAATAGAGTGACATGCTCAGAAATGCAGCTTAAAGATGTCATTTCAGACTGTAAGGGAAGAGAGTAATTGACATGGACAGGCGTGCAGGGCAGAAGTGGCTGGAGCCTGCTGCTGTGGTCCCAGGAAAGATGGTGGTATTATTTCTTTTTCTTTTTTTTTCTTTCTTTTTATTTTTTTAAAATATTTTATTTACTTATTTGTCAGAGAGAGAGAGTGCACAGGCAGACAGAGGTAGTGGCAGAGGGTGAAGCAGGCTCCCTGCTGAGAAAGGAGCCTGATGTGGGATTCGATCCCAGGACACCGGGATCATGACCTGAACCGAAGGCAGCCACTTAACTGACTGAGTCACCCAGGCGTCCTGTAAAGATGGTGGTATTATTTCTTAAAAGATTCATTTATTTATTTTAGAAGGGAAGAGGAGAGGCAGAGGGAGAGGGATGGAGATACTCTCTAGCAGACTCCCTACTGAGCATGGGGCCCAACCCAGGGCTGGATTCCCTGACCCTGAGATCATGACCCAAGCCAAGACCAAGAGTCGAATGAATGACTGAGCGACCTGCCCCCCCCCCGCCCGCCCACCCCGGGCTGCTGGCATTTTTGCAGAGGCGTGGCAGTGCACAAAAAAAGCCGTGATCATGCACATTACACTTACTTATCTTCCAAGAGTGGCAGAAGGCAGATTTTGTAATCACAAAGATTGAGGTTTCACTCCTGGCTCCCCTGATAACTGTGGGCATGTTATTTCTCCCCTATACGTTATTATTTCCTTTTTAGAAATAAGGAGAGGAATCCCAACCAGAGAGAGTTGTAGTGAGGAGAAAGGAAAAAGTATAGACAAGTGCTAACCACAGAGTTGGCACTTAGGTGCTCAATGAATGATAGCTGTTAGTGTTACAATAATTAAACACCTTCGATTTACAGTCATACTTTCTTCTTACTAATTTATAAGATCTGTGACTCCAAACATAAGCTTCAGCACAGTCCCCCCCCAATTCACATGCAACTTTGCACATGTGTTATGTAGGCGCTCTATAAGAAGCTTAAACTACATCCCAGCCATAAAAGTGGATCCTATTCAGTCTGTCATGAATTCTGAGTTGGTGGGGTTTAAACTGATTTGGCCACAGTTGATCAGTAGAGGGGGGTGAGGAAAGCCTTCTTCCACAGAGACTTCTTGGAAACTTTCACTGGTAACCACTATGGGAGCTGCAGAACTGTGCAAGTTCCTGGACAGTACGTTCGACCAACTTCTACAGACCTTGGGCAAATCACTTAACATCCTTAAGCTTCAGTTTCCACATCTGTAAAGTGGGGACAATAAGAGTTGCTCCAGAAAAACAACAAAAAACAGCTGCTCCGCTGCAGGGTTATTGAGGGGATCAAATGAGATAATCCATATAAAGCATTTCACATGGCGCTTAGTGAATAAGTTATTAAATAATTACTTAACATCCATTCATTATTTTTGAAAGAGTATGACAAGCTTTTTGCTTAATGAAACAGGAACACTAAGAAATGTGCTAAGTTGAGAGTCATAAGGAAGCTATTAGGAAGTCTGTTTGGAAAGTCTGACAGTTGTATAAACATGTTGTTTACTCTTGAGCCATCAAGTCGTTTTAGAAAATGAAGACATTTATGTTGTGCAGTGATGACTGTGCACCACTAGATGGCACTGTGCACACTTTACTAAATATCCATCAAGCTTTAACTGTCAATCGTAAGCACCTATTAGGCACAGTCCTAGGAAGTGGGGTTTCCTCATCCATATTACTGCATACATTTTATATTAATATACTAGATAAAGCAACAGTTTTATAATAAAATTATTTGGCTAACATTGGCCGTATCAAATATAAACATGTATTTTTAAAAGTGGTATTTAGTATTTCACAGAATCTTAAAAATAGTATTAGTATAAATTTTGGACATTAGTAATGCCTAACAGCTTGTATTCATGAATAAATGAAAATAGACACAGCTTTAATAGTTTGTCTTCAGTCCAGGCAATCTTGGGTAGGAAAGGGCTAAGTCAGAGGCTGAGGTGTGGTATATTTGCATGAGGGTAGAGAAGAATTTGCTGTTCTCAAGTGCTGTTTCTTATCTGTTTGCTGATGTTACCTTATTTTAATAGGAAATGAACTCTTTAGGTCACAGCACTGACTTAAATTCAAATACCTCTGGGAAAAGTGCAAAAATACCAAACTCATTTATACCTAGAAAGGAATGAACTGAGGTCATAAACTTGATCGGAAGTAGGAGAAGTATATAAATAGGGTAAATATGGAAGAGAGGGCAGAGAAAGGACAGGAATATCAAGAGACAACCTCAGGAGTTAGTCTATGTCATTATTTAGTCCAGGACCAGGCTTTCCCGGACCACATTGTCATAGAGATTGGGTCCAGGTCAGTGAATCTAAGGAAAAAAAAAAAAAAATTTTTTTTTTTTTTAAAGCACTTAGGAAAAAAAGAAAGAAAGAAAGAAAGAAAGAAAAGCCTAAGCAAGAAAGAAAGAAAAAAAAAAAAGCCTAAGCACTTGGAAATCTCAAAATTCCCAAGCCTACTTTCTACTACTTACCAATTCCAAAATTTAGGAAGTGGGAAAGGCTTTCCACAAAGCTCTCCAGGTGATTCTGACAATCTTATAAAACTTTAGAAGGATTTCAGAGGGCTTGCAGCTGGGGAAGGTCAGTAAACAATTATAGTGACTTTTTAACTCCGGTCATTTTGGAGTGGTGGTTTTTCACCGTGGCCGCAGGCTGGAAAGCCCTACAGGTTATAGAACAGCTCCCTGGGGCTGCTGCTCTTGCACTGCACTCAGAGCCACAAGGCACTAGGCTTGTTAGAAATGCACAATCACAGGCCCCCAACCCGATCAGAAGAATCAGAATCTGCATTTTAACAACATTCCCAGGTAGTTTAAGAATGACAAACAGGCTGGAACTCAGTGGTTCTCTGTCCTTGGCAACAAGAGAGGCTGCTATTTTCTTCTTCTTCTTTTTTTTTTTTTATTAAGATTTAATTTATTTGGGACACCTGGGTGGCTCAATTGGTTAAGCATCTGCCTTCAGCTCCGGTCAGCATCCCAGGGTCTTGGGATTGAGTCCCGTGTGGGGCTCCTTGCTCAGTAGGGAGTCTTTTTCTCCCTCTGCCTGCTGCTTTCCCTGCTTGTGCGCTCTTTCTCTCTCTCTGACAAATAAATAACTAAAACCTAAAAAAAAAAAAAATTTCATTTATTTGAGCGAGCATGTGCACACATGCGTGCACGAGAATGAGAGCAAAAGCAGAGTGAGGGAGAGCATATGAGGGGTGGGGTGAGTAGGGACGGAGAGAGAGGGAGAAGCAGACTCCCTAGGGATCATGACTGGGAGAAAAGTAATTTGCATTAGGTTGGGAATTGAACATAAACTGTTGGTATGCCACTGGGAATATCCTTTAGCGTGCAGATGGGGCGTGGATGTGTGTGCACACTCATGCATACACCCTGTCAACCCCCATCTACTCTGGCCACCCAGGCTTAAAGTGATGGTGACTGTTGTTCGCGGCTTGCTTAGGACAAGTTTTCCAGTCTCTGATATACACAGGTAAAAGTAGGGAGAATTCTGATGCTGACTTACTCATCCAATCCCACTACAAAGGAGCTAGGTTGTTTCTCCAGAAAAGTTGTCCAGATCTTCCCTCCCTAGATCCAGGTTCCCTGATTTCAGGAAAATTCCCAGCATGAATTGCCCATTGTAGAGCAATTCGGTAGAGCATGAGAACCACGTGCAGGTGGTATTTCTGATTCCTTTATACTGCACGTCTGATGCGCCAAATTGTGTTCCTTTACACAGTGGATTATTAAACTTTGTTTGCAGGCTTATAGGAAAGTTATTAATGGAGAGTCATTCTTTCAGTTTTCCAATAAAGTTCTGGTGCCCTTAGCACTAAAAGATGAGCACACATAGAAGCATTGTCTTTTTCCTGTGCCAGCTCTCAAAAGCAAAGTTTCACTCATTATTCTAAGTTTCAAGTAGACTTTAGGTAAGAATGCTTTCAGGGAGCTTCCCATGTGGGTCAGACTGCCACGTGCGTAGCGTGTGAGGAGGTGGGGGAGAAGAACCTACTTCCTTGTGAGTTTCAGGAACAACTCCAGGTTCCTCTTTAAGCTCATTACCTTGCCAGCGCACTAACTTGCTTTTCTTAACCTTCCATACCAGAGGCTAACAACTTCATTTTATTCACTGAAGAAGTACTTATCAGCCCTTATTATGTCACAGCCCTCTTCTGGCTTCTAGAATTAGTGTGAACAAGACAGGTCCCTGAAGACACAGACTCACAGGTGGAAGAGGACTGTGGGATCTAGTGAACAAAGGCGTCAAGTATACAACAAGTCTAGCTTCTCTTCCAGAGAAAAATGGGCTCAGAGATCATAGACTTGGATTCAGGTGTTTCTTCATTTGTACAACAGGAATAATAATATCCAACTTTCCTATCTTACAGGTGTTCTGGGAAACAACAAAAATCACATGGAGAACACTTAGTAAACTCTAAAGCACCATATGCATTTTAGGCATTGTTCTTATTTTTGAGAGAAGACAGGCATTAACATTTACTGTCATATTCAGATAAGACTATAATCTCCCAATTTTTTGTTCTACTCTGTCAGTGATAAAGATTTCTGCCCCTTCATACAAGCTTTCTTCTACAATTTCAGGTTGGTTTTCCTCTTTTTTTTTTTTTTTCTCTTAAAGATTTTTATTTATTTACTTGACAGAGACAGAGAGATCACAAGTAGTCAGAGAGGCAGGCAGAGAGAGAGGAGGAAGCAGGCTCCCTGCTGAGCAGAGAGCCCGATGCAGGACTCGATCCCAGGACCCCGAGATCATGACCCGAGCCGAAGGCAGAGGCTTTAACCCACTGAGCCACACCGGTGCCCCAGGTTGGTTTTCCTCTTACCAGGTGTGACGACGTTATAAATCCAGCGAGACTGTATCACAGCAATGAGTTTAGCTCACGGTCAGATCAAACACTTATCTCGAAATTCAGAGAATGTCAGCTCATGAGAAGAAAAGAATATTTCAGCGTGTCACTAACTTACCCTACACGTATTGCATGTACAAGCATTAACCTACAGAAGAAAATTGCCGTGTACGTACAGAACTGGGAATGGAAGCATATTTTCAAAAGAAATGAAACCCAGCCAATAATTTTAAAGATTCTACAATATATGGTGTTTCATGTTAGAGGGGACTAGACCAAAGATGAGAACCTGGCCAGGAAAGAGGTTGTAATTCCCATGGGGAAAGACCTGTTCAGATGGCCTAGCTAAAGATCAAGCTGAGACACTATGTCATCGAAAGCCCATATCCTTTAAGCAGATTAAAAAACAAAACAAAGCAAAAAACCCCCCAGAAACCCCAAAACTACTGGAGCTGAAAATACAGAGATGCTATTGCAGGCTGGAAACTTTGGGAAGGTTCAAAGGAGGAGGTGGTAGGGCTCAAGCTGGTTCCTGAATCACAGCAGGATCAGGATGGTGGGGGTGGATACTCCAGGAAGAAGATGATCTAGTGACTGATAGCAGAGAGCAACTAATGAAGAAGGGGCAACCACATCTTCTACTAACTTGTTGGGGCTAGCAGAGTTTGCTTACTGGGTGTACCAGAAAGCAGGGTCTGTAACTTTGTAACCTTTCCTTATTGGCCATTATTTGACAATTCTCTGATTTTTCAGTAATCAAATAGAGAGATGGAGAATTTGCTTCCCATCAAGTTTAACACTAAATTTCATTTTCAAAATACCGTGAGAGTTAATTCCATCTTGGTCTACAGCCAACCAGTCCAGTGGTGAGAATCAAAAGTGGTCTTTGGAGCAATGAGCAGGTCTCAAACTGTGGCCTCTGATTCCAATAGTTCTGAGGTTTGGTCAGGGGATCCCCGGTGTCCCCTGCTCCCTGGGTGATTTTGAAAAGCAAGGATGTTTGAGAACCACGGCTGTGGAGCATGACTTAAAGAGATGAGAGAAAAGGAGAACAGGAAATTGATGCTCATTTGAGCTGTTGGAATTTATTTAAAAGATATCACAAGAATCCTGGGAACAAGGATTGTGGTCAAGAAAGCCATGTGCAAATTGTCTAGTTGTTAAGATTTTCTCAAATAAATAATTTATTTTTATGCCCTCATGCAGGCTTTTGAGCATGACAAAACAGTGTTTAAAAAGCTCTTAGGGAAGAGAAATTCAGTTAAGTGGTATGCTTTGCTAGGGTCAAGAAATGCATTTTGATGTGATTACACTGAAGAGATTAGCCACATGGACCGAAAACTGAGTTGGGAAAGAAAATGTTAAGAAAATACAATTTTTGTATTTGATTTCCATTCATGAGCCATGAGATATATCTTTCAATATATGAATCGAAACAACATCCAAATAACTCACCAAATTATTTTATGCTTCTGAATTCAACACTCCTTTGCACCTACATTATATACCTTTATCACCAAGACCGCTCTCTGTGCTAAGGATCCTTGGAGAGAAGCATCATAGCTTACAAAGATGATATTTTAGTTTCACTTTAATTTCCTGGGTAAGATGCATGATGGAAGAGAGCTTCAGGAAAAGGTCTACAACATATTTTTGGCATAAAATCAAGTAGGGTATCAGGCCAGTCCTCAGAGGCCCTGACAGTACATCTATTGTCCATTAGGAAAAAAGTATTCAGTTTTCCTTAAATTGTGTTTGTAGACTGGCATCATTATTCAAAATGAGGTATAGTAATTGTTGGCTCAATAGCTGTCATACCGTAAATTAAATTGAGCTGAATTCAATTGAACAAGCATTTATTAAGCCTATTATTTTCCAAGGTTTTGTACCAATGATTATAAAAATAATAAGAGAAGGTAAGTGAAAAGAAAGATCTGAACAATAACTAATTTCTCACTGCCAGTGTTTAACTTTGCTCGGAATGTATTTAATAGCTTCAGAAGCAAGAGGATCGTGTATCTTACCTTCCTTCTGGGTAGTCATTTTAGCCTTCACTAGACAGTTTGTATAGGCTTCTTCAATATGCCTTTAGCATTCCCTACGTTCTAGTGCTCTAATTTGGGCTTTTACTGCCTTCTACATAGATTTTTTTTTTTAAGATTTTATTTATTCATGAGAAACAGAGAGAGAAAAGGCGGAGGGTCGAGGGAGAAGCAGACTCCCTGTGGAGCAGGGATCCCAGCACCCTGGGATCATGACCTGAGCTAAAGGCAGATGCTTAACTGACTGAGCCACCCAGGTGCCCAATGGATGGTAGTGGTGGGATTCGAACCCACACCCCAAAAGAGACTGCAGCCTTAATCCAGTGCCTTAGGCTAGTCGGCCATGCTACCTGCCAAGCCTATTCGACATAGATTTTTATAGTAACCTTTCTTACTCATCTCTAGTTCCTGCTCTCTTCCATCTGTCCTAAGAAGTGGTGTAAGTCCCATACCATTCTCCATCACCTATTGAGTAAAACCCAATTTTCTAAGCTTGAAAACCAATGTTTGGACTCTAGTCTCCTTACCTTATTTATTTATTTGTTTGTTTGTTTTTAAATATTTATTTATTTGAGAGAGAGAGAGAGAGAGATCACGAGAGTGAGTTGGGGGAGGGAAAGAGGGAGAGAATCTTCAAGCAGACTCCCTGCTGAGTGCAGAATGGACCTGGGGGTGGACTCGGTGCTGGAATTCACAACCCATGAGATCATGACGAGGGCAAAACCAAGAGTCGGAAACCTACGGAGCCACCCAGGGACCAGTCCAGTCCCCCAATCTCTGACCTCATCTGCTACTCACCTCCAGCTTTTTCCAAGAATCTTATGCCCCAGCCACATTGGGCTTCTTATTCCAGAATACACATTTGGCCTTCTTTCACGATTTATTTTACTCTTTAGCAAATACACTCTTCAGTTAACTGTCTTTCAAGGGTATTACCCTCATGTATGCCCGAGGAAGTTCTGATACCTTCAAGTGGAATTACGCTCTCCCGTTTGTTGCTCCCAGACTTCATGTATGAGATCATTTACGACACTCTGCATTTCTCAGAGTTACTAAGGGTCGAATTGTTCCCTCCACTTGTTTTTGATAAGCTCTTGACTGAACTTCAGAGGAGAGGAGGGTCTCTGAAATGATGAACTAAATTTTATGGTTGCGATCATGTGTGTTTGGAGGGAAAGGATCTGTGATTTTCCTCAAGATTCTCTCAAAGATTCATGTGAGAAAGAACCACAGCATGAAATTATAACTAACTTGAAGATGTGTACTATGTCCTGTTCATCTCTGTACTTCTCATAGCTACTTGCATATGCCTTGTTCAAACTGGGTGCTCACCAGTGCCTGGTGAATGGAGTACGGTAGAGGGCCTACTGTTTGCCAGTCACGACATATGATCTCTCGAAGATTCGGAGAGCTCAGTGAGACTCACGGAGCATGGCTTCCCGCAGTACTTTCATTATTCCTTAAACACTAGGACTTGAGCAGATGGCCAGAACCCTAGATGCCAGAGGCAGCATTTCAAGAAAAAGAGCAACCATGGGGCTGGTAACCGTTGAGAAACTGCTTTCCACTTTTCCTTTACAGCTGTTGCTTTCAGGGACGCTGCACCACGTGCCAATCTGGCCCTGATCAACACTGATGGACAAAGTACATGGGGTCCCTGAAGAACAGATAAGCAGCAGTCGTGGGGAAGTGTCCCTTTTTCCTCCACTCACTCTGTACCATTTATGTATAATTAATTGTCTTTCTGCAATAAGAGTAAAAAAACGGGATAGACATGAAAATGCATTTCATTCACCCATTCAGAAAATAGTTATGACTCAGTTTCCTAGTACGTAGGAAAATTGTTTGGGAGATAGGTTAGTGTTTGGGTGAAGCAGTCTCTAGAGGGCTAATTGGCAGATTATCTGCAGTATCTTAAGTGAGGTTAAGAATACGAGAAGTGTATCTTCTGTAAGAAAAAAAAATTAAAAGGCAGTAGAAAACACCGATGAGGAAATGTCTAACACAGAAAGCCAAGGTGCACAGGAGGCAATGTTTCAGACCCCTGTTTGGTACCTTTTCAAAATCTTGGCTCCGCCCCTTGCTCCAGCCCCTGAGGGAATGACGGGCAAGGAGTAGACTTCGACTGATCTGCTCCACACAGCTGCCACCAGAGAGCACTTGCCTCAGACTCTTGCTCCAAACCTCTGATGCCCCAGCACTAAGGCCAGGGACCCACCTCACACCTACACAAATGCAACCCAGACATACGGGGGTGGTAGGGAGGGAGGAGCAGCTAGATTAGGACTTCCTCCTTGTGGCCCCTGGGTGGAAAGTTCTGGAGCCTTTTGGGAGGTTCCTTAGAAGTTTCTGCACTGTTGGTTTTCCTCCCTTGTTCCACTTCTGCTCTGGAATGGCAAAGGAGGGAGTTCCACAGAAGCCTTGTGTGGAGTCTGCTTCCTGGGAAACATGGGCTCAAGCACGGATTCTAACCAAGTCCCCATCTATCACTGGTTGAGCCCATTCAGAGTAACAAATGAGGAGAAAATGATGATTATGACCATGTTCAAAACAGATTCTAATTCTGTATGGTCAAATTAACTCTTCCTCAATATAATAGTATCACAGTCTTATATCAGCAATGTTGAATTTGGAAATTAAAATGTATACTTGATTTTACATTAGAGTGTATTATCTTTGAGAAACTAAGTTTCTCAAGGCTGATGCATTATTAGCTTTGTAACAGGCTCGTGGTCCATGTGTTTGACAGACATCGCCGAACAGGCTCTCTTTTTACCATAGCATTTGGCTAATATTTAGAGGTTAGAAGTTGAGTTCTCAATTATATGATTTGATCTGGTGTTTATTCAGGAGAAGCCATTTAAGATCTCTTGTGCTATGTTCTCCTCATCTAGAATAAACAGAATTTTACAATTCCTGATAAAAAAAGGAGGTAAAACAGAAGTCCTAGCCGAACATCACGAATGATTAAAAACAGCTAAATAATTTGTTTCAATAGCTACAGATACATTTGATGTCTTTAACTGCCATACTTATAAGTACTTTTTTTTTTCTTCAGAAAGTGGCAGTTTGCTCAGGGGACTTGACAGGCTAGATATAAGCTGATATAGCAAAGTTTTAGAGTGTTTTCTACTATTTGATAGTCACAAAACCAGAAGCTTTATAATAAATAGAACATACAACTAGATTGTAAACTTGAGGTTATTCTAATACTAAATTTGAACACTATGTAATATTATCACTTCCCTGCCGCCCCCGCATGGTCTGGAGTAATGCTTGGCATGCAGCAAACCTTGGTCCATATTCGTTGAATAAAAAAATAAACGAGTGGCTGCTGGTAACGTGAACAAAATGTCAAGAAAGTCTCCTTGATTTAGTCCTCATGGGTCACAGGGGTGGTTCTGTGGGAGCGGCCATCTTTCCTTCCCCTTCCTTCTGACTGTCTTCCATTTCCTCTTAGTGTTTGCCAGAGCCCCACGACCCCAGGAGCCAGGCTGTAGGACAGCACCCTCTGGGTGTCCCTTCACTGCTCAGCTCAGCGGCTCTGTCCAGCAGGTTCCCAGGAACACAGCTTGGCAGACCACTAAGGGAAGGCCACTGAATCTTACTTGCTAGATGGTGCAGGGAAGCTTGAAAGGATGCCTCTGGACATGTCACTCTTAACTAGTGGGCGGGGGCTTTTAAACATGAGGTTCTTTCCTAAACTGTGAGCGTAGAAGTATTCAGTGGTCCCAGCTCCGTGCTCTAATGCAGAAGCAGGAGGAAGGGAAGGAAGCTGATGGCTGTTCCCTCCAGACACCCAGAAACGACTACAGGCACTGGTTCAGTTCATAGGTTGCGCAGTGGCTGAAGACTGGGAAGACGGAGCTCCTAGCCGTCTCTAAAAATAAAAGCTCTCACAAGAAAACAAAGCTCTGAATCTTTAAGATCTTAAAAATAGAAGCAATGAAAGGGAAGACGCAGCTCTAATTAAGCCTGTATCACAAGCACCAGAACCTTAACAGTATAGATTTGTTCTATCAGAAGTTCGCTCTGATGAAGGGGAAACAGTTTTGCCGCAGGTCCAGACAGAGTTTTCTGCTGGTCCAGGAGGAGGTTTTCTGCTGCCACATTATAAGGCATCTTGAATGGGTTTACGTTCTGCTGCTACCACCAACTTCCCCACAGGGAGTTTTTAAGGAACGTTGGATTCTAGCGCAATGCCTTTCTCTTTAGTCTAAACAAGTGTCTAGAATGATCCAACATCAGGAGTGAAAATATGTATCAAAATCACTTGGAGCACAGATAATTATGCTCCAAGCCTTTGCCATCTGCCACTTATTTCCCTAACTGAACATTCCTGCTCTTCCTTTTGACTCCTTGACAGGAAAGAGTCCTATCTCTCTCCTTCAGACACATCTCTTTTGGGGGGATCTGTTTCTGTCACCTGAGTATTTCCTTTAAACTTCATTTTTTCACCCAAGGCTCTCTATGTCATTACCTGGAAAACAGAAAAGTCAATGATGCTGAGCAATGTGGTAGGCAGAGTTCTAAGATGCCCTTCACACCTGCCCAACCCTCAAGATTTCTGGTCTTCAGTGTTGATATACCTTCTCCACTGCTGAATCAAACACTTTAGTGTTTTAATTTAGGTACTTCAGTAAAGGGATTTTACAGATGTAATTAAGGTATCAAGTCAGTTGACCTTAAGATAAGGAAATTTTCTGGGTGAACCTGACCTCACATAAGTCCTTTCATTTTTTTTTTTTTTTAGAAGACTTTATTGAGAAAGAGAGGGAGAGAGCAAGCACACAAGTGAGGTGAGCGGCAGAGGGAGAAGCAGACTCCCTGCTGAGCAGGGAGCCCGACTCGGGGCTTTATCCAGTGACTCGATCCCAGGACTCTGGGATCATGACTTTAGCTTAAGGCAGATGCTTAACTGACTGAGCCACCCAGTGCCCCTGCATAACTCTTTTAAAAGTTTTCTCTGGCTGATCACGGAGGAGGAGGAAGTCAGAGAGACCCAGTGTGCCTGGTACGGAAGGAGAAGCAAACATCTAGAGGGCCATGTGGCAAGGAATGCAGGTAGCTTGTAGGAACTAGGAGTAGTCGCCAGCTGACTGTCAGCAAGGAATGGAGACCTTAACCCTTCAACCATAAGGAAATGAGTTCTGACAATAGCCAGTTCACTCAGAAGAGAACCGTGAACCCCAGATGAGAACCACAGACACTGGGAGACCCTAGGCTGAGAATCCAGTCATGCTGTGTTTGGCTTCTGACCTACAGAAACTACAAGAGAGTAAATGTGTGTTGTTTTAAGTGGCTAAGTGTGTTATGTAATGATAGAAACGGATACAGGCAGCCCAAAATCCACATACTTAAAAATATGGCAAAGAGGAGGAATATGCTGGTAATCAACTTGAATAAAATTGAATGGGATATTAGTATTTATTTCAGAAAAAACATACCTGGAGTGCCTGGATGGCTCACTCAGTTAAGCATCTGTCTTCTGCTCAGGTCATGATCCTGGGGTCCTGGGATCAAACCCCGAGTTGGGCTCCCTGCTCACTGGGGAGTCTGCTTCTCCCTCTCTCTACCCCTCCTCCCTGCTCATGTTCATTCTCTCTTTCTCTCAAGATAAAGAAATAAAATCTCAAAAAGAAAAAAGAAAAAAGAGAAAACAAACAAACAAAAAACCCCCACATATTTAAAGGCTATTCCTGAAGGTATACTACTAATCACTTGGCTGGTGAAAAATGAATCTAGTGGATCCTATTCATTCACTCATAAAAGAATATTCCTTCTGGACCCACGACATATCTAACATTCACATGAGTTAATTTCACAGTGACAGAGAAGCCATTAGGTGAAGAGGTTCTGCATTTTCTTTTCTTCTAGAAATCCTGAATGAAGTTTAGAGTTATTAAGTCAAAGCACGTGTTCTAACTTTATAAGTGGATGAGGAATACTTGTATTTCGTTTATTAGAGGGAAATGTTTGAGAAACTGAAATTTCAGATATAAATATATACCTTTCCTCCTCTTTTCCTTTTAAGCAAAATTTTAACTAAATTTTAGTTGATACGACTGACAGAAAATTCAGGCTGTGAGCAGAAGAACTAAAAGAAGGTGCCTCCCTACTTTTGCTCCCCTTATTAAACAGGAGAGATTTGAGATTTCTGATTTATTTCTCTTGTTCCCTTTTATTGTTCATGAACTTAAGGCTGCATTCCATTGACTCCAAAGTAATTTCTGGGAAAAGATCTGCTGACATTACAGGGTATCTGGATCATTAACCATGTCAGTGCTGACCGAGGAGATAATGTTCTGGCAGAAAATAGTTATTTGTTTAAAACAAAGCTGAGATGTTGTCATTGCACACATTCTTATAGATGGTGTATAGCTTATTTTTGTGTAAAGTTCTCAGGAAACCTCGAAGCTAAAGAAAATGCTATCGATTAGAAAGCAGAGTTAGAAATATTGTGTGTATTATCCCCTTTCTGTCCTATTCCTCCTAGAAAATAAAATTGACAACTTGGTGTCCCCTAATTTTTAGGGTCATCCATCCTTTTGTTCCATTAGGGAATGTGCTAGTCATGGCACGGGGAGGGAGGTTAGGCCAGGGTACAAAAATGAACGGTAAGGGGAAGACGCTGACTTGACAAATGAATCCCATGGAGAAAAGTTGAAGGAATCAAGTGTCTTTTGTCTGAAAAAAAGAAAAGATGGTGTGTCACAGTTTTTCTTTTATAACAGAGGTTGGTGAATGTCTTTTTCGTGTTTGGAGAGTGAGGCACTACCAGATTACATAGTAATATTATGTAGATATTATGCTGGCATATATATAATGAGAGAGAAAACAAATTTATACACTTTTCTGATGAAATTAAAATATAATAATGGAAGGAATTTTTTTTCAATACCTGTTTACCAATGAGAAGATTAGAATTTGCGGGGGAAGGACAGCATTTGCTTAACTGGGACTGTAAGTAATGTTCCCTATTTTAAAATCGTTGCAAATAGTCATCTGTAAAAACTCCTATTTTACAGTCTATACAAAAGTAAGTGCTGAGCTGCATTCAGTGCACAGGCCACAGTTTTCTGGCCTCTTCTGTGGAGTGTTTTCGACCCTCAGAAGCAGTTACTCTCAGCATTCATTGGGAATTGCATTAGAGGGAAGGAACATGAATGCCAGTGATAGGAATCAGTACTCTGTACAGGAAACCATAAAGACAGTAGGCAAGGGCTGTGGGGACAGAAATACGGGGAATTAACTAACCCTTCTGATGTCTGAACTCAGATAAAAAAAACAAATCTTTTAAAAGTCTATATACTCCATGCTATATCCAGATAATATTTTTTTTTCTAGGTGATGACTTGACAAGTATTAGTTTTTAATGTTTTCTCCCCTCTACTATATAGTTTTTAAGCTTAGTTTTGTTAATACCCAACATCAATCTTACCTGTAAATAAGGTCTGGACCTAAAAATAACCTGTTCTCTTAAGGTCCATCGATTTCTATGAAGTAAATGCTATGTAAGAATTTCAATAAAGCAATGCACTTACAAATACACTGCCTGGATTTTTAAAAAAAATTTCTCTTACTGTAGAGTAAAACTCCAGTATAAGGTACCATATGTATGGTGTATTAAGTTTCACTGCAGAAAAAAATGACCTTCCCCTAATACGGGGTGTACGTTCAACATTGACTAATATTATGTCCCATAAACACCAGTGTCCTAGTTATCTGAAAAAGTAGGCTCTGCCTTTAAGATAAAACAGTCTCAGCTGTGTTAGCATTTTGCAAGCTCCCTGACATCACAACTGTTAGATTTGTTGTCAGGGAGAAAAACTCAGCAAACACATATCATACTTGCATTTAACACTTTTGCTCAAGGTAGAAACAATTTTAAAAAGCAACTTTATTTTAGCAGAGCATTGAAAACCTGCTTGTTAGTCTTCCTTTTTTTTTTTTAAGATTTTTTTTTTTTTTTAATTTATTTGACAGACAGAGATCACAAGTAGGCAGAGAGGCAGGCAGAGAGAGAGGAGGAAGCAGGCTCCCTGCTGAGCAGAGAGCCCGACACGGGGCTCGATCCCAGGACCCTGAGATCATGACCCGAGCCGAAGGCAGAGGCTTTAACCCACTGAGCCACCCAGGCGCCCGCTTGTTTCTCTTCCTTAAGCTTTACTTTTGTATAGTTTGTAGAGAATGTAATATTTTCCTACACTTGATCTTAGCCAACAGGCTAAGAAGGGATTTTCCTCATCCTCAAATAGATGAAGTTTGTCGGGTGTAACACTTTTCTGTGTAATGTCCGCTAATACTCTAAGAATCATGCTAGATGCCTTCTTCTCTAGGAAACTCCTCTTACCGGCCCTCATGCCCACATAGGGCCCAGCCTCCTTGTTCTCCCACAACACCATGCCCCCATTCCTACCATTACACTTCCATACTGTGTTAGGAGCCTGTTTAAAATTCCATCCAGGCTAACCCAGTTAGACTTTGTGCAGCTTTAAGGCAGAGATCGTATCTTATTCACCTCGCTCTACCCCAGGCACCTAAGCACAGTGCCAAACACACAGTAGGAGCTCGTTATAAGCTTTCTAAATTAAAAGGTGAGTGAATGGATGCACTGAGGGACAACTAGATGAGTATGAAAGTTCTAGTTTCCCCAGGGATGGACTGGCACGGTTTTCCAAGGAGGTCAGCATGACTCCTTGCCTAGTCAGGGTGACCACCACATGATTCTGGATGTAGGCTAAGGATCAAGAGCAGAGAAGAACAGGAAGAGGAAAAGGAGACCCCCAAGAATGAGAAGGGGCCATTCCCTGGGAGCAGGAGGAATGGGAGGTGGCCCAGGGTTGCTGGAGATAGGGCCTTTGAAATGCTCTCCCCTTCCCTCCCAGGCTTCCCTTTCTTTATTGTTTATTTACCTTTTGGATCATCCCTATTGTTTTGTAACATTTTTTTTTTTTTTAAACAATTCCCTCTCTCTGCTGAAAGGCCGGGAGGAGGAAGCTCTGCTTGGCAAAGCTCTATGGGATGAGAACCCCCTTCCCTGCTCTTTCTCTTCCCCCTTCATTCTCAGGGCCACTGAGTGGTGATGAGCAGACACAGGAGGATCCTGTCACTTTTTCATCGCTGAAGACATGGAGACCTTTCCTTTCGTTTAAATATAGGTGGTAGGGTTGAGGAGGGTAGAAAAGCCTTTCTTTGGTGGGAGCCTCTTCCTTGTCCTTTAATACCAGTGCTCGAAAGTCCTTTTATAGACTCCTCAGTGCCCAGGGCTGCAAGTACATTCACAGATTCCTTCCCGCATCTATAGTGCTCTTCTCATTGTCTCCTCCCCAACTTTTTTTTTTTTTGGTTGGATTTAGTTTTCTGTAAGGAGTCAAACATGTCTTTGATTATCTGGCCAACCTGTGTTTACCCCCTTCTCCTGCCCCAAACTTCAGCCCCATTTCCAGCCACTGAAGCTGAGGAAGAAGCTCTATAAGAGCAAGTGAAGACTATCTGCTTGCCCATCCCCCCAGTCAGGATTTGGGGAGGCTGGGGAAGAAGCTCTATATGAGCAAGTGAAGACTAGCTGCCTGCCCATCCCCCCCCAGTCAGAATTTGGGGAGCCTGGGGCAGGGTCCCAGGGAACGTCTGCTGGAGACTCTGGGAGGTAGAGGTATGGACATGCCTGGTTTCCACACTGACCACGTCTAAGCCCTCTGCCACTCATGCAAAAACTACGTGTTTGTCCTCAGGAGAACATTCTGGTTCTCATTTTTCTAATCCATCCGATACTAATTAGAAAATGAGAATACTTATTCATTTTTACAGCAGTCAGTTTTCAAAAAGAAAAGAGTAAGTTCCTAGACACGAACTATGAGGCAATTTTTCTCTCCAGAGAATGACGAGAGCAGTGAAGCAGCAGACGACGCTAACGGTTCGCTGGGATTAGTGATCTCGTGGCTGCCGACATTTTAAAATTTGGGAACATGTCGAAGCAAGTCTCTTTGCTTCTTCGAGTATTATTGCCTCTTTTCTTGCTTTGGTCCGATGCAGGCCAATGTAGTTAAAACTCTGATACAAAGGGTAATTTTGTAGCCTCAGAAAGAAACTTCTGTGCTTTCGAGGGGCTTATCAATATTTTCTTATACTTGTAAGGCAAACACATGTATTAAAAAAACCCTTAATATCTGGTGTTTTCTAACGTTCGTGGAAACTACTCTGATGGCACTGCATGGACAATACCAAAGCTAGAGAAGAGAAGAACAATATCCATCCAGATTTAAACCATCCCAAGGACAGGATTTCGCACACATCCAAAGGATCATCACTTGAGCAGTTAAGAGCAATGAAACCTTCATTATCACTTACGGAGAGTCTCTCTAACCATTTGTGCATCCTGATACTCTACTGTTGTGTAAACATATTTTTATCAACACTTACAAGACACCAGTTTTAATAAACAAAGTAACAAACATAAACTATAGGATTCAGGAGGGTAATTAGTCCAAACAACTGGCATACTCACAGTTGCATTTCTTCTGAACAAACCGAAGCTTGCATGCTGTTCTGTAGGTGGAGAGTCGGATGCGATCCAGATCTTGAGCCCCTGGTGGGGGGGGGGGGGAGAAACGTACACATATGGTCTGCCATGTGTGTGGAAAGCGATTTATAATATTTATAAAGAAAACGGCCATAGATAGTATAGCCCATTCACTTAACTTGATTTTTATCTTTATTAGACTACAAATATAACTTTCAGACTAGAAAAGGTCTGCCTCACATCCCTCAGGTTCTGGAGGAGGAGAGCGCGCGGAGCCAGCACGCTGGTTGTCCACCGTGTTCGTGGGCGGAAAAACACGGCCTCGGCCCTGTGGTGTCTGCCACTTCCGAGAACAATCTGCTCAAGCTGTGACTTTAAACAGCAAGACGATAGCAGTGTCGTCAAACAACCATTTTAAACGCACTGTGATGGGTCACAGAATCTGGCTGCGAGGGGCGCCTGGGTGGCTCAGATGGTTAAGCCTCTGCCTTCCGCTCAGGTCATGATCTCAGGGTCGTGGGATGGTCATGATCTTAGGGTCGTGGAATCGAGCCCCGCATCGGGCTCTCTGCTCAGCGGGGAGCCTGCTTCCCCCTCTCTCTCTACCTGCCTCTCTGCCTACTTGTGATTTCTCTCCTCTGTGTCAAATGAATAAATAAAATCTTAAGGAAAAAAAAAAAAAGAATCTGGCTGCGAAGGGTGCGCTCGCTGAATGTGGGGTATCTTTTCTATGTGATCTTAGGTCCACTGCTTTTATTTATTTATTTGTATTTATAGGATTATTTATTTATCTGAGAGAGAGAGAAAGAGGGGGGAGAGAGAGCACAAGTGGGGGGAGAGGCAGAGGAAGAGGAAGAAGCAGAGTCTGGGCTGAGTGCAGTCTTGGGAGGGTGGTGGGGGGTGGGTGCTCGATCCCGGGATCCCAAGATCATGACCTGGGGCAGATGCTTAACTGACTGAGCAACTCTGGTGTCCACATCAGCAGCTCTTAGAACCCTCAGTTTTCTCATCTGGAGGTTGGGGATGATGATACCACCGCTTCTTACTTCACAGAATTAGGAGGCAAATGCGTGACTACGCCTAAGTACGGAGACCAGGGCTTTGGCACAGAGCTGGCACCGAGGACTCATCAGTATTGCTAGTGCATATCCTGCAAACTTTCCTGTCAATCTCAGAGGAGACTCCTTTCTAAGAACAACCCCTACTCTTTCTTATACTGTGGCTTCCCACTCCTCTCTCTAAAGAGAGGAACACGTTCCCCATATTCTTGAAAAAATTTGCTCATTCTATACTTCTACTCAAGAACCCAGCATGGCTTCTGCTGCTCACCAAGTCTGAATGTTCTGCTGCGAATCCAAGCCCCTGTGTGTGTACTTCCCATGCCACCAACCCAGTAATATTTCCTACGACTCTCCACCCAGAACCTCTGCCAGGCTGGGGGCTGGTGTCCTCACAGCACCCTGTGGACGGGCTGCTTGCTACATCCACACCAGAGTTCCTGGCGATCCTCCTACCCTTTTCCGAATGAGCTGATCTCTAGACTGTGTCTAGAACATAGCAGACTTTCAACAAATGTCTGTTCTTCTCTGCTTCCAAATATTTGGCTTTCTTTAAGCCCATGTTTATGGTTCGTAACAGATATAAAGGCACAGAGAGCTATATTTGACATGTGTTGAACTTTACCAGTAAAAGTGCTACATAAATGATTCAAAATAGAATAGTTAGGGTAGCAAGTAAATGAACTGGCCTAGAAATAATTATATTAGGAGGCCAATTAAGTGCTTTCCTAATGAAATTCAGGGGGAATTAGCAAATGTCCTGCATTGAGAGCATTTAGCATTCCCTTGAATCTAAATGATCTCTTTAGATTCGTTTAAAAATGATATCAATATTCCTATTACTTCCCAGTTTTATTAAGCAGATCATTAAACATTCATTCTTGTGAGAATGTGTTACTTGACAAACAGGCTCATTGACACTGGGTGCCTGAAGGATCAAAGAGCTAGGTAGGGCCCATCCTCCCCCAGAGCAGGAATTCTCCTAACCATGCCCTTAAGAGATGGACATGTGGACAATGGCCATATGGATTATTTTCAATGATAGGGATGGTTATAACTTAGTAAAAATAAATGAGCTTTAAAGTCAGTAAGCCTTAATCTTTCATTTCCTAGTTGTGTGACCTTTGACAAGTTTTTTAAATTCTTTTTTTTTTTAAATTTTATTCATTTATTTGACAGACAGAAATCCAAGTAGGCAGAGAGGCAGGCAGAGAGAGAGGAGGAAGCAGGCTCCCCGCTGAGCAGAGAGCCCGATGTGGGGTTTGATCTCAGAACCCTGGGATCATGACCTGAGCCGAAGGCAGAGGCTTTAACCCACTGAGCCACCCAGGCCCCCCAACCTTTGACAAGTTTTTACTCGCTACCTGATTTTTCCATGAATATGGTGATTACAGTATCAGCTTTACAAGCTGGTAAGGTCTGATGCTTGCACCTAGTGAGCACTTAATAGCAGGTGGGACTCCTTAAAAGGTTTTTTATACCACTTCTGAGTAACAATAAGTGATACTGATAGCGCTAAGTGATAGAGATTTCTTTTTTATATTTGAGCTTTAATTTGTGTCCTGATAAGTTCAATTTATTTGATCTAATTTCCTCTCTGGAGACACATCATTTTTCCTCCCTGTCACTTGATAATTTATTTCTCACACATTGGGAAGCAGCTATCACGACCATGACTAGCATCTTCATTACCATCTGAAGATTATGTAAGAACACCCCTCTTGTCATAGAGTTTAAAGTTTAGCTGGGATCATAACTTCTTGACCTTTTAGATTGGACAGGTTCAATTCCACAGCCATTTCCAGGCCATTGTCTACCACAGATGGAGGCACACAATAGGGCTTCAATACATGCCCGTTGCTATTAGTATTCTCATTACCATCAGGCATGGCTTTGAGACCTTTATCCATTCTAGTCTTCTGGCTCTATGGGTGGCTCGTAGATCCTTGAAATGAGATATACAAAATTAACCCAAATGCCACGGTTATTGCTTTGTCTGTGCAGAACATATAGAAAGCAATCATTGCCACTTTTGATAAGACACTTACTAATACAACTAAAAAAAATTAAATGGCTCATTCTTCTGTCTCTTTTCATTAAAAAGTGGGTTTAAAAAATCATATGTACTTACATCTTATCAGATCTTTTCTGTTTTCTATTTAAATGCTTATTTGGAGGCTAAAGATAGGACTTTGTATTTATCTGGTTAGTTTCTTTTAATTTTTAGCTCGTGCTTGTAACCATTCTAAAATTTTTTATTTTGCCACTGGCATCTCCAAGGGACTTCCCAGTTTCGTGTCCTCTGTAAACCTGAGAGGCTCCTGTGGAACAGGAACTCTCTGGGGTATTGAATAACCAGAGACGAGAGACTATCTGAAATGCCTGAACGCTCAGTCTGCCTTTTCCCCTGGAGGAATATGTATTTTTATTGATGCTGAGCTTGGGTCAACAATCACTAGCTGAAAATAAGTCTTTAAAAGAAGACATTAGGGACACAGATTATTTGTGTAAATTCTGGAAGGATAACGATAAGCCCCAGGTGTGAAAGGGCTTCTGTCCCACACAATTAAATGTCTTAGTTCCAGCAAGACCGTATCCTCCAAGGACAGAAACCATGGCTCCTTGGCATCTCCTTCTCATAGAGGCCCTAGGGGCAATTCAGCAAAGGTGTGACTCTCCTGCAGGTAGTCAAGAGGGGCACAGAGATGATGCTTAGGGACAGGAGAATGAGAGGGTTCCCTGCCCTATCATGATGTGGACTTAATGGACCCTCTGTTTTGTTCAGGAGTCAGGAAGGGGTCTGAGGGTCTCTTGCTGTTTCCTATTTACATATGTTCCTCCTGGCTGAGGTTGTAAACCTTAAGTATCAGACAGGATGTGGTGAGCAATGAAACTGAGCTTTGCAGACACTAGCTTTTCACACCACTTTGCACAGACAATGTAAGTGGCAACAGGATCCATATGGTTCTGGGACCCAAAAAAGCTGAGCTGAGATATGCTGCACCAGGCGCTTGCTCTGTTTATCCAACTTGTTTAAAACAAATTTATTTGTCTCTGCCCCAGTAAACCATAAACTTAATTCAGTTTTACATGTGTGGTCTCTTCTCAAAAGTCTATAAGCTCCTAGTCTGCTGTGGCAGTAGTCGCATGTCTTCTGTGTCCAAGGCATTGGTTAAAACCAAGGACATGAACAGGTCCACAAATAGATTCTTCTAGTATCTACTAGAGGCTGTCCTGCAAGTTGACTGATCCATTGCTTATTCCTGCAGACATGGTCACATCACCACCTCTAAATCTACCTAATTACAGCGATTCAGCTCACATTGCTCTAACACACCCACAACGTAAGAGACTTTGCCAGTATCTTGCTGAAATTAAGGTTCGTTTTTATGCTATAGTATTTTCCTGAGCTAGCGGTCTAGTAGCCTTATTAAAAAGGGAAATTAGCTGACTTAATTCCTTTATAAAAAAGACAGAATTTGAATAAGTGAATGAAAAAGTCAGTAGAGCAATCCTTGTTCTTAGCATCTTGAAATATCTAGGATTAGCACTATTTTTATTCCGTCATCTGGAAAAAAAAATCCATCATATAAAACCTGCAAGTTCATACCCTAGACTCTCAAGACTCTATAATCTTCCTTTTTAATAAAAAAGAGGTATAGCAAAAAGATGAGTATAGTATTTCCCTATTTTTTCCTTTTTTACAATACCCTCTTCATTATTTCTAAGAAAAGTAGATGGTATTTTTTTCTTTTAGTATTGTATCATTGGGATATAATTCTTTAAAACATTAGAGTCAACTCATTTAAATAATATGTTAGATTTTCTTCATAATGATAGAGAGGGGCTGGGAGCAAATAAGAGGGGAGATGAATAATATTTTCTAGACTTTTGTATACATTTGAAATTTTCATAATAAAAATGTAAAGCTAATTCACTTAAGGTAACTTGCTTCTCTCGTACCCTCTCCTTAAATCTGTCATACCCATGTCATACTTGGAAGAAAGTGATAAAGACAAAAGCAAAGATGGCATTAAGAAATTTCGATTGATCACAGGGGCACCCAAGTAGCTCAATCAGTTAAGTATCCCACTCTTAATTTTGGCTCAGACCATGATTTCAGGATTGTGAGATCAAGCCCTGTGTCTGGCCCCACACTGCCCCTCTCCCTTCTGTCTTCCTTTTTCTGAAAAAGAAAAAAAAAAGGAATTCTGATGGATCACACTGCTATATTCTACAAATCCCATTTTTCCTCTTTTATTCTTCCTTCCAAGATTTTTCTCCTCTCTCCCTGTCCTTCCTTTCCTCACTCTCTTACGCCCTCCCCCCACCTTCTTCCTTTCTTTTTCTCCATTTATCCATCTATCTTTTGATCCAACCAACCAACCAACCTTACCTAATTTTTGGCTTTCATTTTTTTACTACATTCTGAATAATTTCACACAATTCATATGTATTTTGCCTTTCATGTTTTGATAGCTCATCATAAAGCCATTGGTATGGTCATTCAGATAATTAAATATCTCATTAATTTTTCAAATTCACTCAATAAATATCTACTGAATAAAGAAGAAGCCTATGAACAATGTATCTGAAGTCTTCCATGCTTGCTGATTGACCGGATCTGTGTGTGTGTGTGTGTGTGTGTGTGTGTGTGTATGCGTGTGGGTATATGTGAGAGAGATAGAGAAGAGAGAAAGGAATTTGGGGTTCAAGGATAATGCTCAAATTTCTACATTAGGACACTCAGTGGGATGGGGAGGCCCTCACTGGGCTATGGTAAAATACAGAAGAATAGGTGTAGGTGGGTGAATGAAGAGTTCAGTTTTGGGCTCACTGAGATTGAGGTGCTTGTGGGATGTCCAAATGGAGATAATCAGTGGCAGTTGGATATACAGATACAGAACTCCTGACTATGGAGTACATTTCCAGAATTGTTAACAAACATATAAAATGCAGCAATTTGTCTTCATTGCGCCAAGACTGGGAATATTTTTCCAAGAGGTGACTTTGCATATAATCAGGGGCCCTTAGTGGAATTAATGGTGAGCCCACCTCAAGCTGCTTCATTAGTAGAAACCTTGACAGTGAGGGAACAGGCTAGAAGGGACACTGAGTTTATATACTGACTATTCTGCATAAGCTGGTTTATGAGAATGGCTTTGAAGGACTCCTTGAATCTTGTGAGCCATAACAATAATGGTGAAGCCTTGACAGAAAGTGAAATTGTAAATGGAGGCAATCGAAAAAAACTTTGGTAAAATCTGGCTTTAGGGTATCTGGAAGGTGCCAAGAGACATAAAAAGAGAAGTCAAGTGGTCAAAAAAAAAAAGCAGAAGAGTGGACTAGAGTGGTGCCATAAGAGAGTATTTCCAGAGCGGTGACCCACGGTATTAACATTTTAAAGAAGCTGAGAAGCAAGAGAAATGAAGAAGCAAGTGAAAAAAGTCCCTGTATCCACCATGGCCTACCAGGGGTGCGGTGGGCTCATGGGAGCAGTCTCATTCATGGCATTTTTCTGAGTTTTTGAAATCAATTTTCCTAAAAGTCATAGTATTACAAAATCATACTCTAGGTTTCATTCCAGATACCCATGTACTGACTGTAGTCAACTTTCTGAAGAACTACCTGTGTTTGAACAATTCAAGTGTTGGTTGAGTACGAATATTTGCCTCTCTCTGATTTTCTATCCCTCCTGTGCTTAAAGGCAGTGGTAGCACTCTGATTTCTCCTCAGGACCTTCTTTATCTCGGTAGGTAGTCTTCTTATTTCTGAAAGAACGTTTTCCAATCACTCTCCTCTGATTAAAACCAACCTGTCCTGTGCCCTGTAGGCTTGTAAACCAACATTTACTCAGCATCTGAGGTGAATGGATTCGAAGGTAAAGGCCTATGGCTTATCCTTAAGAGATGTTCACAACAGTGAATGACGTGTTCATAAGTGAGAGTCATATAAGGCAGAGTGATGTTCTCTGACAGCAAGAAAACAGAGGTGATTTAATTCCAAGAACAAACAATTTATTCTGCTAAAAGCCAATCTGATAAGCTGATATGAGCTGGTAAACTCATCTGATGGCTGAAAAGCCAAAGTGAGGATGACATTTAACTTTAACTAAGTCTTTTCAGTTTTAATCTAAGGTACTAAACAAACTGATAATTAGGGCATTATCCTCAAGGGAGTTTTGGTTAAAGGCAACTTGTCTAGAATTTCTTTAATCAAAGTGTTGGCCACTGGGTTAGTGTTTCATTTTGGTTTTAACATAAGGCTAGTCTTTTTTGGCTTATTTGAGTCCACGCTACCCTTAATTTCTTTACCATTTCTTCTTGCTTCTGCTGCTTGTGTTTCTGAGCTCAGAGTAGATGTTTCTGAGCTCAGAGAAGATGTTTCTGAGCTCAGAGTAGATGTTTAATGTTTAATGTAATCACGTGAATTTGCCTAAATTTCTTACCCATTGTTCTTCTCATCAATCACAAAGCTCTATTCTTCGTGTCCTCTGTTTTTTGGCCTTTGAAAGGCATTAACATTGGCCACCCCCCACTCCCCATCCTGACCAACCTTCAGACAGGCTTCTTCCTGACCCAACACCTCTGACCTCCTTTCCTTAGAGCATTTACTTTCGAGAACTTTTCATTGTAAATTCTTTGTCTGCTCCATTGCGGAAGTAATCTCCCAGCCTCTTGCCCGTTTTACAGCCCAGGAATAACTTTCTTAAGGACAGGGGAGCCAAACCTTTGAAACGCAATCATTGAAGGAGATCTCCAATTGTCTGTTGGAGCACAGAAGCCTAACTTTCTAACTGGGACAATTAACAAACACAACTGACCACCTTCCCCACTAATAATCTTCAGGACTTCTGCACTAGTTCACCCCAGTACTTAAAAGCCCTCCTGCCTTCCAGATTGAGTTCAATCTCTCTTTTCTCTTGCAGTAGGTCCTGACTGCTTTGCAATAATCTTGAATAAAGTCCTCCCTGTCTTAACTCCTTTACATGCAATCTTTCTTTGGCATTTGTAATTCCCCAAACAAAGACTCTCTTTGGCACTTTCTTTTGCTGTTTAAAAATTTTTTTTTTTCCTAGGGGCACCTGGGTGACTCAGTTGGTTAAGCGACTGCCTTCGGCTCGGGTCACGATCCCAGGATCCCGAGTCCCGCATCGGGCTCCCTGCTCAGTGGGGAGCCTGCTCCCGGCACCACCCGCACCCCCCTGCCCCCCACCGCCTGCCTCTCTGCCTACTTGTACTCTTTCTCCCTCTGTCAAATAAATAAATAAAATCTTTAAAAAAATTATTTAAAAAATTATTTCTAGAAAATACTCAGCTGACTGGATTTACAATTTCCTCCCTTTTTAGGTCCTTCACAGATACCTGGGGGAACTTAACTTTCCAAGGCCTGATGTCAGTCTTCCCTGATAATAGTTTCCTTGTCTTTTTTTTTTTTTTTTTTTTGGTGTCCTGCAGATTGAGCTGCTGGAATAATCCATATATTTTTCAACTATTTAACACATTCTCAAGGAGATCATCTCTCTCTTTTGTATGACAGCCTACTACCTATCACCATCAATTCTTCCTCTGAAATCAGCCAGTTGTCTTAACCATCAGAATCCTACATACTATGGATATGTCCTACTTTGTGTCTAAACAGGATGCTCACGAAAGCCTTGTTAAGGTCAGATGTGTATTCCCCTTTTGGGGCCAACATCTGGGTCTATTACTTAGCATATGCAAGGGAGAAAGACACGGAAGAACTCAATAAAGTGCATGACACCCCAAAGAAGTGTCTATGAAAAGATAAAATTACAATTTGGGAAATGAACGCAAAATTTTCTTATGTCTCTCTCTCATTTGAAAAATTTAGAGGTTTTCTGGTTCTGTGGCTCTAACACATCACTCATCCTTTGATTTGGACAACTTTAACTCAGAAGACATTTGTGACATACGTATTTGTCTGTGCCAAGGACTACAATAGGTGTAGAAGGAACTGGGACAGTACTTAAATTTGGGTATTTATAAAATCATGAAATAGGCACTTTTAAAAAAATCATTCTTACAGTGTGTTGGCTGACACATCTTTAATGTAACAATGATAAATTCAGAGATTTCCCCCCAAGACTTCAGTGCTTTGTTATGTTAAATATTCATTAATTTTTCTTTTTCTGACAAAACACTGGGCCATGATGTATGGGGTGCCTGACTTTCAGTCTAAGCATCTATGGCTTGGGAGGACATCTGTGCTTTCTTGCATTTTGTGGAGATGGGCAGAGGTAATTAAGTTCCTTCCTTGGTTAGATTTTTATCAACAAAGGGCACAATTCCAGGGGGCTAGCCATGCTGGAAGTGAAGATACAGGGCCAGACATAGCTGAGGAAATTGGAAGGTCATGGCTGTAACTCTCTCAGGTACTTTAGGCATGTCTCTGAAAGTGGAAAAAGCAAGGAGCATGATTGAGATTCCTCACATCAATTTTAATTTTCTTTCCTTTTTGTTAGTTCTAACGTTGTCTTGGTGCCTCCAGATTATTGGGAAATGATAAAGAAAAATACGAATGTTATTATCTGGGACTTTCCTTTATCTGCTCCTGACCCTCATTCTTGCCAAATCAGTTCTAGTCTTCAGTAGAAACCTAATTTTGTCTACTGCTTTCTCAGAGAGAAAGGCTTACAACTCACTTCTGTTCATCCTTATGTCTTATGCAGGGAAGGAGAGATAAAAAGACAATAAAAGAATTGTACTTTTTTCTTTACAACATTGAATTTGAGAGGTGTGCCCCCTACCACGACAAGTTCTTCTTTATGAATAAGAAACAATGGTCTGTGGGGGCACCTGGGTGGCTCAATTGGTTAAATGTCAGACTCTTGATTTCAGCTCAGGTCATGACCTCAGGATTGTGAGACTGAGCCCTAAATTGGTCTCTGAGATTGAGCCCCAAGTTGGACTGTATGCTGAGCATGAATCCTGCTTAGGTTTCTCCCTCTCTCTCTGCCCCATCACCCCTGCTTGTGCATGTTCTATTTCTCTCTAAAAAAACAACAAACAAACAAACAAACAAACAAAGCCAATGGTCTGTAATGGAGGCATTACCAACCAATTACTTATATGGCAACCAGACATTTACATAAATCAATAACCTTAAGGTTAAATTAATTTAATGGATTCTCCACTCAAGTAAGTAAATATAGTTTGGTTTCCCTCATGCAGCAGGTTACCTCCAAGCTCTTCCTGCCTTTTTTTTTTTTTTAAAGAGTTATTTATTTATTTATTTATTTATTTGACAGAGAGAGAGAGAGAGAGAGAGAGATATCACAAGTAGGCAGAGAGGTAGGCAGAGAGAGAGGAAGGGAAGCAGATCCCCTGCTGAGCTGAGAGCCCTGGGACTCGATCCCAGGACCCTGAGATCATGACCTGAGCCGAAGGCAGAGGCCTAACCCACTGAGCCATCCAGGCGCCCTCTTTCTGCTTTTCTTTTTCTTTCTTAAGATTTACTTATTTATTTTAAAGAGAGAGCATGTGTGTGAGTAGTGGGAGGAGGCAGAGGGAAAAGGAAAGAGAATTTCTTTTTTTTTTTTTATTATTTATTTATTTATTTATTTGACAGAGAGAGATCACAAGTAGGCAGAGAGGCAGGCAGAGAGAGAGAAAGGAGGAAGCAGGCTCCCTGCTGAGCAGAGAGCCCGATGCGGGACTCGATCCCAGGACCCTGAGATCAAGACCTGAGCCGAAGGCAGCAGCTTTAACCCACTGAGCCACCCAGGCGCCCCGGAAAGAGAATTTCAAACACACTCCCCATCCAGTGTGCAGCTTGACTCAGGGCTCAGTCCTAGGAGCCTAAGATCATGACCTGAGCTGAAACCAAGATTCTGAAGCTTAACTGACTGAGCCAAACAGGCATCCCATCTCCAAACTCTTTTAAACTTTATTTTCCTTTTCACTTTTTAGGAACTAGTTTGTGGGACAGATTCTTCTTTCCATAAAGTCCAAATGACAGCATATAGATTGCTCTGGTGATCACACCTGATTCTTCTTTCCCATAGGGACATATGATGTCATTTTGCAGTTAAAACGTTCAATAATTCATTTCACAAACTATATCTAGTGCCTACAGTATGCCAGACACAGCGATATTGTAGGGGCTATGAACACAGATTTTAAAATTCAGTGGACTGAATTTGTGCCAACACTAAATCTTGTTTATCAAGTGTCCATGTATACATATACATTTGGCTCTGTGAAACTTTTTCTTTCATAGAAAATATACAGTCTAGTAACAAATTTTAAGGGTTTGCTAATTTCACTCTTACCTAACAGGAAGCCCAACTGCTCAAATGTACATTTCATACAAGGAATTTAGGATTTTAAGGAAAGGTACAAATGTCATAAGGATTAAGTGGTTATCTGCAGTCTTTCCCTGAGTATTCAACGGAAACTACAGGGTATTCCTTTAAAGTTCTATACTTACTCATCTCTGCAAACAGCTGTCTTCTTTCTGCCATGGTATTTCCTCTTTTCCCACTATCTTCAATCATTCTAGGAGACAAAATGGTTACAGTGTTATTAGCCTCATGCTAATGAGGCAAACAGCTACTTCTATGTAAACATACTTGCTGTAGTTGTGCCACAGAGACAAACTATTCAAAACTGTGTATTTACAAAGTGTAGCTTTACTTTCACTAATTTAAATCACCATACATATTTTTCCATACACAATGTTGCTGTAACTGTTAGAGGGAGTATAAAATTTTTATTTTCTAACATAAAAATAACTACAATAGCAGGTGACCTTGTGCCAAACTGAATATAACCATCCACCATCTGTTAGGTGGTTCATTTCACATATAGTTTCTCTTTCAATCTGGGGAATACCTATGAAGAACATAGAGCAGATATTACAGATTCCATTCAACAAATGATGAGATTGAGAATCTCGTGAGACTTACTAAAGGGAATGATGAAAACATTTGGACTCCAAGACCGGTTTGCTTTCACACCATATTCTGCTGCAGGTTGTCTCAGTGCACCCCAAACCCTAGTTTGGATGCAGGTTATTTTCTAAATATTGATCTCTAAATTGAGTGTTTGGAACCTGCAACAGTTTTTTTAGGCATGATCATTTCAGGCAAGGTGGCGAGGTTCACATCTCTCTACTTAACCATATTACTGTCTGTAGTAATCACTTAAGAAGTACTATGAAAATGCCAACAGATAAAACAGAATAAAAAAAAATTTCAAAAAAAAATTGACATGAGAAGAAAGAAGATAATGAGAAAGTTAATGGAAATGCTGTTTAGCCCAATAGAGGACTTTGGGCTAAATACTACAGGCTTTATAGGTTGATGGAGTTGATTTTTTAAATAAAGCTAATTAAACTTTGGAAAAACCCAAGTTTTCTCTCTCATTCATGCATATACATAAACATATATACCACTGTGTTCTGATTCTCAGGCATGGTAAACAGAAGGCTGATCTTTTTTGCGGGTCTTCCAATGGACTCTGCTCTTTCTCAAATACGGTTCTCTCTCTATGCTATTTTTGGGTCCAGATTCCCCTCTCCCTATGTCTGGCTAACTTGCAATAACCCTTCAGCTGTTAGCTTAGGTGGATCTTCCTCTGAAATCCTCCCTAACTCTATGATCGGCTGGGTTCACTCTCTTTCCTCTGGGTCTCCAGAGCTCACTATCCCTTTCTCTCAATGCTGACAATTCACTTAGCAAATCTTTACTGAGTGCCTTCTATACTCCAGGAACCAAATCAAGTTCTAGGTATACAACAAAGATCAAGTCACAGTTCTTACCCCTAAGGTGTTGACATTCTTGTCATGGAGATACAAAATCATAGAAGCAAAGAAATCACAAGGATAGAAGTTGAAAGATGAGTGTGAGAGACACGGACTACCTAGGAGCAAATTTAACAGAACTAGGTTGTAGAAGACAGCTCAAAAGATAATGGAGTTGTGTACAAAATAATTCAGAGAAGGGTAAAAGAAAATATTGGTTGTGAAACCCAATATGATGCCAATTATTCCAGTCAAAGAGCCCCACCGGCGGTTTCTATGAGTGAAGAATTATATGCCTACTGCCAGGAAGGGAAAGAAGGGCATGGAATAGCCTTGGTTTACAGAGTTTAGGGAAGACTGTCCTGTTTATGATGACTGGTAATGTACATAAGGGTCTGGCCTAAACAATAACTGGAAAGAGTAGGGTTATTAATGAACTGTCTTCAGTTTGATAACAATTCAGTGCTGAACACAGTTAAGTACTTTCTTTTTATGATTTTAAGTACGCAGGTATGGTTGGTATATAGAGATCTGGAGAAAAACACACCCTTCCTGATTCACAGAACCCCATCCCCTTTACTCCAGAGGAAGTGAGTTGATAATAATCTGACATTCACAAAATAGTCGGGATACAGCTTCCAATTCTTATTTCAAGAGCTTAGAAGTTGTGTTGAAGCCATAGAGATAGGGGATAGACACCAGTGATATGTTCTTGCATCTGTCTGTATGTTGGAATGAGATGAAAAGAACTGTTAAAAATAAATCACAATGGATGGCTGGCTAGAAAGCTCTGACTGAAAATGTCAGGGAAGGAAAGACTGGCCCCCAAATGCAGGCTTACTCTCTGCACCCCTCAAATGGTACCGTTTGTGACATCTCTTTTCTAGTTAACTTTTTGTGTGTCTTTCTGGAAGATTTGTGAGGATGATGACTTCAAACGTTTTAAATTCTTCACAGTGCCAGTATAATCCAATCAGTAAATGATTTGACTAGTTAGTATTTATTGAAAAAAAAAAAAGGAATGAAAAAAATAGAGGAAAGAAGAGGGACAATGAAGAGGAAAGCACAGTAAGAGCTAAGTTTGTTCCCCAGGAAAAGGACTTTTAAGGATATTTCCCAAAACTGACTCACAGAAGAGCTCATTTGAGATTACACCAGTTTCAGAAATTAGTTATTTGAAATGAGGGAGTCTAATTTATATCTATTATCATCTAGGACCATACATTTTAAAGCAAAATCTTGTCTTCCAAGACAGAAGTTAAAATAGATGCAAACTACCCTGATGTCACCATTTGGTCTATTCATCATCATTTTGTGATGAATTAACTCATAAAAGAACCATAATGAGTTATATAACAGGAATTAATTCTCACTTCTGAGTAAAATGTGTACCTTATAAGGACGAGAAGGAAAAACCCAGTAGTGTGAAATAATAGAACGCGTGGAACATAATTATAAATATAAAAGGAAAACAACACATTTCTCATTTTACCCCTAAGGTTTCCTGGGAAGCTGCACTATTAGATAAAATTGAGAAAACATATTTATTACCCATTGGTCACAGTCATAATAGGAAAAAGGGAAGGCATGCTAGTTTACTGCTTACATGGATTCAACAGAGGGACTGATGGACAGAGTCAGTCCATGAATTGAACAGCCAAGGAACACCACCGTGGCCTCCTTAGTTTCCAATTTAACTCTGATCAGTGGGACTTGAGACACATAATGCTTGACTGTCTTCTTAGCAAGACTGAAGAGCAAAACTTTCAGTAGAGGAAGGTGGGAGGTTTTTTGCAGAGAGCAATTTTGCTTCTGAAATTGTCACGAAGCTCTGCTCTTCATGAATTTCAGTATTACAACAGCTGCCCAAAGTCATCTGGAGGAGATGCAGGGGAAAGAACCCATCTGTGACAGTAGTAATGTCACAAGGTGTGTGGCTCACCAACAGGCCTAATTTGGTGTTTCTGTTACTCCTTCATGTCGACAAGATGCTGGCAACCTTAGAATTTACCAGATTGCATAAATGTCAAAATAGCAAAAGGAACTAACAGGTGATGAATAAGTGCTGAGCCCCATTAAGTCATTTCCTTTACTAGGGTTCAGTCCCATGAATTATACAGGGTGTGCTTTGTTTTCACTTATGAGAATCTATCCATTTCATTTATTTAAGAAATATTTATAAGGTAGCTATAACTTGTCAGATACTCTGCTAGTTGCTCAAGATTCAAGGATGAATATGACATGATCCTTGCTTTTAAGAAGTTCACAGGAGGAGAAACAAATTATTCCAGATGATAAATGTATTTGGTATAATATGTATAATAATAAAAATATGTATTACTAAATATAGTAGTTTACTTCTGGGAAATCTGAAGGAGGCATCAAAGGGTGACTCTGGAACAGAGTTTTAAAGGATAAACAAGGATTTTCTAGCTAGAAATGAGTGCAGTTAGAGGGAATCATGGGAAAAACATGGAGCTTTAACAAGAATATATGGGAATAGGGAATAGTTCAGTATTGCTGAGTCCAAGTATGAATAGTGATGCCAGAACAGGCATCAGATCTAGAAGGTCTAGACTGTGTAAGGTTTTCCAGACCGGAGGCCACCCATGGTTAAGTAGGAACCTGATGTGTACAGGTTTAGGTTTTGGCAAGACAACTTCAGCATCCTGAGCACTGGACAGATCAGGTAGGAAGGAGGGTGGGGATGCGAGCCCATGATGAAGGGAAGAGTCCAGTTGTCTGGAAACCTCTGTAATTCAGGAACAAGAATATATGTGTTATGGTAAAGATTGATTTGACATTCAGGGCATTTGCAGTGGGACTTGGGGATTTGCGGTCCCCGTGAAAGAATGGTGGCGGAGGCAAATCCGCCTTTGCTCTCCCATATCACTTCACACACTGGAGAAAGCCATCTGTTGCAGTAATGGCTTCACAGAAAGTGAGTTCATCCAACACCATCATCAAAAGGGGGCCACAAAACGGGACAGGGAGGGCTCGTGTTCTCTGCCACTATTTATGGGGGACGGATGAAATAACAGAGTAGAACAGGGAAGGAACTAGCAAGAAATAGAGAATAAATCAAAATACAGGGCACAGAGTGTTAGAAGAAATGTGAATTGTATTTTGGCATAGTGAGAATAAGTTCACATTGAAATATCACATTCTTGCGTTACTTCCTTCATGACAGTTCTTTAATCCAGCATCACCCATACTAAACACACATTTCTACGCCACATGACATAAGAAGTTTTAAACGTAAGATCTTAAACGGATGGTGTCTTACATTTGTATAACTTTCTGAAGATTATAAAATGCTTCTCCCCTATAACCTTGTGAAGAATTTGGGGGAGATATTATTATTATTCCCCAGGGATACCTGAAAAACTTGACACCCACGCAGGTAAAAAATGTTCCCCCGAAACTCATTTTTTAGCAGAGGAAGACACTTAATCCTTTTTTTTTTTTGGCTTTTTATTTTATTTTTTTTAATTCCTAGGCTGCTATGAATTCTAATCGCCAGTAGCCTTACTCCAGCGGCTACTGTTCAATACAAATTAAGATTTCCTGAAACTAGTAAGTGAAAAGAAGTTGATAGAACTGGATGATTGACAGGCCAAAAGGAAATGGAGAAGATGGGTCTCTCAAAATGCAGGAGAGATTTCTTCGTGTGCTACTCCCTAACGGAATCCTCCTCCTCTAAACCAGTGTTATACTGGAACTAATCACGGAGATGAAAATGATTGCCCGCGTCCAGATTGCTGTAAACCCAGCCACGTAGAAACACACCCATGCACACACTGGTTCACACTCTCACCGTTTTAAATCCACACAAGCCGACAATGTTTTTAGAAAGTCTGGCTCTGCTTTGCCTCTGCTCCACTTAGGCAAACACTTAAAACCTGCAGACTTGGCGCTTAGTATGACGAGCCTGTTTCCAGGCTTTATTTCCCTCAGCTCTGCTCCAGGGGGATGACACGAGGGTGCTGGGTTCAGCAATCACCAGGCCCTGTGATCCCCCAAGTTAATAACTGCAGTCAAGGCCATTTCAAGCTCCTTTCCTCCTTTAATTGATTTATTGGTGGCATATAAATGCCTGTTTCCATTTCTGCTAATGAAAGAAGCCTCCGATAGGACTTTCTCAGATTTACATTCTCGTCTTCATCTTTGGCAATATAATAAAAAAGTATTCAGAGCTCTTTCCCAAGGCAAAGTATAATTGCACTTGCTTTTTACTTCCCAGTCCTTTATCAAGATGAGCCCCTGTACGTAGGAAAATGCCGTGACTAAAATAAATGGCTATAATGGGTTTCGGATTTTTTTACTTTGAATGTCATCTTCTGCTCTTGGAACTTGGGTCCTATGATGGTGGTGGTGGGGAGAGGTAGGAGGTCACTATTTTAGTATAATGACCGGCTGGATGCGTTATTTGGGATTTGATCTCCCCTGCAAAGAACCCACCATAGTAGTAGTACTCGGCTATGACTGCCCATCACGCTAGCCTGGAGGCTTTGTGAAAATGCAGGTATCTGGATCTACTGAACCTGGGGTTGGAATGGAGCACTTGTGTTTTGTTTTAAAGATTTTATTTATTTGAAAGAGAGAGAGAATGAGAGAACACAAGCAGGGGGAGTGGCAGAGAGGGAGAAGCAGTTTCCCTGCGGGGCAGGGAGCCCAACATGGGGCTTGATCCCAGGACTGGGATCAAGAGACCTGAGCTGAAGGCAGACGCTTAACCAGCTGAGCCACCCAGGTGCCCCAGCACTTGTGGTTTTCAGAGCACCACAGGTACTCCTGACGCGCTCCAGAGTTAGAAATAGAACAGTAGTTGACTTTGACCTCGGAACCTACTGGCGGAACTTTCGGGTAGAATTCTTATGTTGCATTCTCTTATTTGTAAGACCCACTTTAAAAATGTACCTTGAGCCCAGGAAGAAAACAATTAATTCTTTGGGGGATGTAAATATACAGAAACATTTACATACAATGATATGGGCACCTAAGGAGGCAAAATTTAAGAAATAAAAAGTGCCATTAAAAAGTTGAGAAAACTGGGGTGCCTGGGTGGCTTAGTGGGTTAAGCCTCTGCCTTTGGCTCAGGTCATGATCTCAGGGTCTGGGGATGGAGCCCTGCATCGGGCTCTCTGCTCAGCGGGGAGCCTGCTTCCCCACCCCCTTCTGTCGCCTGTCTATACTTGTGATCTCTCTCTCTCTCTCTGTCAAATAAAGAAATAAAATCTTAAAAAAAAAAAAATGAAAGTTGAGAAAACCATTATTATTCCAGAAAGAATGACTCTGAGCAGTACCGTCAAGTCAGGAAGGAACCTGCTGTTCTGGGGTAAGACTGTACCTGGTGTTTAAGGACATTTGCTTTTGTTTGGTTTTGTTTGCTTTTTTTTGGCTTGGTAAGAGGCTGGGACTTCGGCTCATTAGCACCTGCCATCACCCCCTTATTAGCTGTAATGGCTTAAAGATTGCAGGAGCATGGATGGGAGCAACTTGGTGTGGGTAAAAAGGAAACTTTTGGAAGGAAGATGATGAAAAGATTTTTCAAGATTTTTCAGAACATCACCTTTTATTCAATATCATGTGCCTTTGGGACAATGGTATTGTGTGTGTGTGCGCACGTGTGTGTGTGTTTGTATATCTATATTTCCCAAGAGGAATAATGTTAAGTGTATAGGCCACTTGGTCATGGTGAAACTATGGCTGTCCCCAACACCAGAGAGAGAGACGTTTCTTTCCTCTCCTACTGGGATTGCTTAATTCTTAGCTTCTGGGGGATAGGTGCTAGGAAATGACTGCTTTCTGATCATTTGGGACTTTCTCAGTTCAGTGTAAGATGTCACGGCTCATAAACAGAGGTCTGTTTCTTTTTCCTACACGTCTAATACTTGAAAACAAATTAAGTGAAAAGTTCTCTCCCTCCATAAGTAGAAGACTGATTATTTTTCATTAATCTTGCAATGGGACAACCCCCACTTTGTAACTACATTTTTGAACCCCACTTAGAATAGTGAGATTATACTGTATATATATATAGACATTTATAAGAGTAAAACATTTTGAAAAATGTTAAGATTGTAATTCCAAATTCTGTTCAAGTGACTGAGTTAAATTTATCTTCTCAATAATAAGGCTTCAAAATGACAGGATATATTAGCTCATTAAGCAGTGCAATGTTGTCCAGGCCATCATTTAAATTATAGATCCTTCTACTAATGATTTGATAAAAGGTAAGGACCCTCACCCCACATATGTAAATATTTATTTACATACATGGATATACAAATAAAGGAAGTATAATTGCTTATGTGGGCTAGTTTAGAAGAAGACTGGGAATTGGTGGGGATCAAAGGTAGATTTGTTTTATAGGGAGAACCACCTGTTGGTGAAAGGGAGCAGCCAATCACAATGGGGATATCTGCAAAGAAACTGCGAGAGAGAAAGTACAAGAAGGCTTGTGGGGGCCTTTTGAGGCCAGGCAAACAGGAAGGATGTTGAGGAGAAGGCTGTGATGGGCTCCTCACATGGTAGAAACCAGTGTGCCTCTGTCCGCACACTTAACATTCATGTGTCAGGCAGAAACTCACATCTGATCAATCTCAAATGCTTTAGGACATTATGGTGTGACTCCTGCTGCTTGAAAGGATTCTAATGCATCTATGTTTTGAAAGATCATAAGACTAGTAGTAGAAAGAGATAGGTACCCCCCTTGTCTGATTCCAGTACATTAAGGGGAAAAAATGGGGGCAGTTACTGATGCATGGGCCAGTTGTTATCTAGACTTCTGGAAGTGTGACTTCTAGGAGAAGAACTGGGAAAAACAAAGTGAGATTAAGTGTAGGACATGACATTGAGCAATCAAGATACAGACCAGGGAGGCGTGTATGCTTTAAAATTTTCTTTTTTTTTTTTTTTTTTTTTTTTTTTTTTAGAGTTAAGGTATGTTACGTGTGGGGACATTGAAAAGGCAGAGTCAGGTAAGAAAATTGTTTTCTGCAGTAGGACAAAAAAATCAGACTCTTTCTGGGTAGAAATAGTAATAATAAGATTAAAAGAATAACCACCACAACACTATTTAAAACAATTACCATGTTACAAAAAAAGCTTGCCCTGGACCAAGCATTATGCAGGAGTTTTCTCATTGTGTTCTTAGAAGAACACTGTATGTTGATATTGGTGTTCCCACTTTACCAATGTGGACACTGAACTTCTGAGAAATTAAGTAATCACCTAAGTGACCAGTTTAGAGTTTCAAACAAGACATATCTGACTACAGAGCCCACCGGGCTTCTTAAGACCAAAATGGCATTGTGTGAAGTTAAGACTCAAGGGACCGTCTCGTTTTCCTCTGAGGATGGTGGTGGTGGGACAGTCCCACACATACACACAATGAATGAGGCTGAAACATCCCTGAAGATGTGCGTGAGTGGATGCCGAGGGGAGCTGGGTGGGATGGTGGTAAGGGGTTGAGCGCTGGCATGATTTCATTAAGGAAAGAAACCTACAGGTCATTAAGCTCACAGGTCCTCTGCACCCCCTACTTCAAGTTCTCCCACCTCTCCTCTTTTCATTTTATTCTCTCTTCCTGTCTCCAGACTCTTCTTCTTGCTCTTTCTTTTCCTTTCCTTAACTCTTCTCCTTTCTTCACTTTCTTCCTTTCTACGTGTATGAGGGACTCTGACTCAAGCCAACAGAATAGACAGTTCTTAAGCTTGAGAAAGAAAGATCAAGCAAGGATAGCAGGAAAAGAAAACAGAAGGTTATACGGTGAGTAAGTTCTGTGGATCTAATGTACAGCATGATGATTGTAGATAATAATAATGAATTTTAGACTTGAACTTTGCTAAGGGAGTACATCTTTAGCTTTCTCATAAAAACAAAAGAAGGTAACTACTTGAGGTGAGGAGTGTGTTAAGTAACTTGCTTGTGGGAATCATTTCAAAATGTACAGATATATCAAATCATGTTGTACATTGTACATATACTATAGTTTTATTTGTCAGTCATGCCTCAATAAAGCCAGGAAAATTAGGTTTATGCCTTTAAAATGCAAATTTCCCTGGGAGAATCAGAAAGCTCACCTTGGTATAATTAATTTGGTATAAATTCTTCTTCTTCTTTTTTTTTTTTAGAGAGAGGCAAGAGAACATGGGGAGGGGTAAAGGGTGAGGGAGAGAGAGAGACTCTTAAGCAGGTTCCATGCCCAGTGTGGACCCTGAAGTGGGGCTTAATGTGGGGCTCAATCTCATGACCCTGAGGTCATGACCCTGAGACCATGACCTTCGCCGAAAACAAGAGCCAGACACTTAACACTGAGCCACCCAGACACCCCAACTGTCCTTTGAGATAAAGATGACAAGAGGGCAAATGGGGAGAGGGGGCTAAGATAGGCAGGAAGACGTCAATAGGACCACCACTACCTTTTTACAGATTCAGAACCAATACAAAGCATGAAGAGAACACAGGGTTCCAAACAGTCCATGAAGGATATGAAAAGATGAAAGAGGGTGTCTACTAAACTATTTTAAAGCCCCCTTCCTCCTTACTAATTCTTCTGTATGTCTCTCAAAATATATTTGTGCCAGAACAAATATTTTCAAAGGGCAAATCTCAAGAATCCTAGATGGTAAAAGAAGTTATTTTGTTCTCACTTCCAGTGAGGAATAAGGGAACCTACGTTTAACAACTTTTCCCTCTAGCGTACTCTCTGTCGGTAAAAAGTGGAATGGAGGCTAACCCATAGTTAAATACTAAATTATTTAATATCATGGTATTTTTTTCCTTTCACTACTCAAATTCTCTCAGAAGAAAATATCTCAGGCTAATATGATATAAAACAATCCAGAAAATGGCATTGACATTGTAGGGACTCTGATGATTCCTATCTAGTAGAGTCACAGCCAAGTCTATGGGGTTAATATAGGCACATGCCAAAATTAAATAGGCCACATGGAAAAGAAGCAGGCAGAGTGTATGAGCTGCCAGAAGTTATGGCTGCAAGATCCCCAGCAGAAAACAATGGCATTCTGCACACTGTGGTCCTTTCCCTGAGACGAGGGCTGACTGGCGTGACAGGAGTAGAGAATGGAAAGAGAAGAAACAGAGGCAGCCCTTATTTCTTGCCTCTGGATCTGTTTCTATGAATTAGAAGCCTCTTCGTTATGTCCTTCCTTTGAAGAGAATTTGTCTGAAACGAAGGAATGACTGGAAGAAATCTCTGTTTCTTGAGAGAACCATGGCTCTACGTTGGTGGCTGCCAAGAATTTTAGTGGGGAAGAATAGCGGGTGGGAAGGCGCCTTCTTTCTCAGCCTTGAATCTCGCAGGCCCTCTGGATCATTTTGTGGAGGCAGAAGCATGAATGCCTGGGTTATGTAACAGGAAGGGACTTTGAGATTCATTTGCAGAGAATAATAACAATTATTAGTTAACATGCATTCAGTGTTTACCTTGTGTGGGTAGGCTCTGAATTTCTTACCCTTATTCTAAGATAGGTCATATGACACTACCCTGTTTTATACAGAAGAAAAACAAGTCTGCAAAGGTAGACAGAATAATGACCTCCCAAGAAGGTTCAGGTCCTAGTCTCCAGCATTTGTGAATATGTCACCTTATATAGCAAAAGGGACTTTGCAGATGTGATTAAATTAAGGATTTTGTGATGAGGAGATTATCCTGGATTATGTGGGTGGGTCCAACGTAATTATGAGTCGTTATAAAGGAAAGAGACACACTGAAGATGGGGGTAAGGCCCACAAACCGAGGGACACAGGTGGCCTCCTGGAAGCTGGGAAAGGCGAGGAAATGAATTCTCCTCTAGGACTTCCAAAAGGAAAGCAACCCTGCCAACACCCTGATTTTAGCACAGCCAGACCCTTTTTGGACTTCTGGACCTCCAGAACTGTAAGGTAATATATTTGTATTGTTTTAAGCCACAAATTCGTGATAATTCATTACAGCAGCAAGAGGACCCTAATCCAGCTTGAAAGGTTAGGAAACTTCCATGCGATCACATTGCTGGTAGCCACAGAACCAGGACTGGATTCACAAGTCTCTCCAGAGAGTCTATTTGCTACACAACCATCCTGTGTCTCCTTAGACTCTGCTGCCTTGCAAAGACCATTCATTCATTTACTGAGACCTACTATAATGTTTACAGTCCTATTTAATCCTTAGAACAGGAGGTGTTATTGTTCCTATTTTACAGATGAGAAAAGTGAGGCTAAGAGATTTTTAAAAGCTAAAATTTATACCCAGGTCAGTCTCTCTGACTGTCATTCCAATTTTTTTCTAAAAAGATTTTATTTATTTATTTGATAGAGAGATCACAAGTAGGCCGAGAGGCAGCCAGAGGGGGAGGGAGAAGCAGGCTCCCTGCTGAGCAGAGAGCCCAATGCAGGGCTCAATCCTAGGACCCTGAGATCATCACCTGAGCTGAAGGCATAGGCTTAACCCACTGAGCCACCCACGTGCCCCACCTTCTGAGTTTTTAGCTTCCTATCCTTCTGCCATATATTTCTGACCAACATTTATTTAGCTATGCTAAACACATCACAAAATCTAAACTCAAATTTGAGCGCTTTGTCCCTCAGTAAGTCTTGAACAAATCTAGATCTATAGGAGTCACTATATCAACCATGCTCTAAGAATATTCTACTCCGGATGGTTAGTGGTGGAATCTCTGGACACAGTTGCCATTGACACGCGCTCTTTCAATCTCAGCAGCTTAATAATTAGAATTAATTAGGCTACACTCTGATGCCATGTATATCAACACATTTAATTAGCTCTGGTTGCTTAATTCATATGGTCAAATTTAATAGAGGTAAGTCTAGTAAAGAATATTCTCAGATTATTAAGATATGAGATCACATATCTGACTATCACAATAGAAGAATCATTAGAACCCCAATCTACCACATATCAAGAATCATCTGGATGGGAGATTACCCTGCTTCTAATAGATAGAATATTCTGCAACATAGGAGGTGTTAGCTAACCAAAGGGTCTAGAAATGAGGTGCCTGCTACTGGGAACTTTATGATCCCCCCAGAGCCTATACTACAACGAATTGCATTTACCCAATTAAAAGATCACATCTTTTTATTATGTTATGTTATTTTTACCATAATATAAAGCACAAAGTGATATACAATACAATTATGTAGAAAACGGACCTGCCTAGAGGACCAGAAAACAAAGCTAACTGAATCATAATCCCCCACCTTAACTGGTGATGGAACAAATAAAACACAAACATGCACAAACACCCCGTTTCCCTGATTCCATGGCACCCCTACTCCCCAGTACCACATACAGGCCCCTAGAAACAGTCACAGAGAGGCAAAGTAAGAACTGTAGCCCTCAAACAAAACATCTGTAGCCAAATAACATCAATGCCACTGTGGGTATGCTTCTGAGATTGTAAAAATCCAATCTTGTGATGCATAACTATATGTCTGTTCTGTAAATCTGTGAATACTGAAAGCAAGTGTTCCAGATTCATGCTCCAGTGTCTGCATTTATGAAAACAAGTGTCTCTGGACCCCGTGAGAACATACCAAAGAGTCATAAGCGGCAGGCTCAGCATCCAAGCCTGAACAAGCCGTTCCTTTTTAAATTAAGGATTTGCGGAGGGGTACTCAAGCCGTTTCCTGCCGGTCTGGCCACACAGACTAGCGCCCACCATTTCACTGTCATTTAATGCCCCAGAGCAGTGAGCCATTTAATAGCACGTTGGTGACTTCAAAGACATAATGAGTCTAAACTACTACCTGAAATGATTAGGTACTGCGGGAAATCACTACCGAAAAACTGTTCTTTAAAAGCTCCAAAAAACTGTGGAAGGGGATTCTGGGACATCGGTAGTTGCTCTATGTGACTAACAGCATCCTTTGAGCTCACATAGTGTAGAAATCCATCTCAGAGGCTCCCTTCCAGCTGGGAGCTGTTATCTTCTTGGGCTTGAAATACAAATCAGTCCCGTCTCTTACACAGTTACATCAAGTCAAGGCATTTCAAATAAAAGACAAAGCCTGCATAACATTTCAGGGGCAAAAACAAAACAAAACAAAACAAACAAAAAAAAACAACCAAAAAAACCCCCCAAAACCCCTAAAACAATCAAAAAACAAAAAACTTTATAAATAAAGGAGTCAGACCTAAAAGTGCCTCATCGTTATTTCCCCATTTGTAATATGTCAGTAAAATACAGTTTCCCAACTCTGTGGGGTCACTTGGTGAGAACAATGACACTCAGAAATCAAGCGATAGGTTAAGGCTGCACAGTCAAGTAGCAAAATCAAAAATTGAAATTCTTGGGTCCTGGTTAGAGATGCTTTTCAGTCCACAATATTGGATAACACTGCCTTCACAAGTCCATGACACTCCTCCTCTTTTCTGATGTGCTGATCTATTTCTTTGAGGCAGTGCTCCTAGCGTCAAGTGTTTTAGGGAACTTTTATCAAAAAATTAACATGAGGTGTTAGGTATGGGGGCCGGGGGAGTAAAGAATGAGAACCTTGGCACTCACAAATGATTGTCATGATCTCAAGAGCCTGCCGAAGTCTTCTCAAGAAGGCAAAATGGCGCCCTATGGAACCATATGCCTGAAAATGTTTTAAATTTGAGTTCTTGTTCTCTAAACTCCATTAATAGTCTGCAGAGCAGCCAAGCTAATGAGTTCTTGAAATGACAGTTTTTTGAAGTCTGGTGTGCCTTTGTTCATCCCAACTTTAGGATTACACCAATAATTTCTGGAGGTGGCCGACTAGTTGTGATGGTGAAGAATAAAAAGAGACTAAGCATCTCACCTCCAAGCAAAAAGAAAAAAAAAAGAGGTCATCCTTCAGTTTTTAAATATGACCATTGTGCTTATTTTTTAAAAGATTATTTATTTATTTGACGGAGAGAGGCACAGTGAGAGAGGGAACATAAGCAAGGGGAAAGGGAGAGGGAGAGGCTGGCTTCTCGCTGAGCGGTGAGCCTAATGTGGGGCTTGATCTCAGAACCCTGGGATCATGACCCGAGCTGAAGGCAGCTGCTTAACTGACTGAGCCACCCAGGCACCCTGTGCTCATTTTTAACACAGAGTCTGCTTATATCCAAATCAAAATCAGAGCCTTTTTTAGTTTAAAAAGTTCAAGCTAATTACAGTTTTCCTCTGCAAAAGTTGTCAAGAGTTATTTGCCATATTCTCTTGGCAACTTTTTCTAGCATAGCATTCCATGCTATTCCTCCATTAATGTGATGCTCACGGACCTGGGCTCTCAGAACCAGGACCGGCCCAGGACTGTGAACTCCGCATGAGACTCTGGATGGAAGAAATGTGGGAAAGAGACATTACTATGAGATCAGCCTTTCTTGTCAAATATCCTCTTACAGACATAGTAGACTCCAAGAATAGAGGCAAGGGACAGCAGATAGAAGGACAGAATAAAGGGGTCAAGGTGCAGAAGAAGCAGGAGGCAGAAAGGAGGGTGACCACTCAACCTGAAAAATGGTCTCCAGGGTTTCCTTGGTTTACTCAGCAATTGGGATTGTCAGTAAACCACGGGAGGGTAGAACCACAAATACGAACATCTTTGTTTTGAAACAAGTAGACATACTACACTACTTAATTTCTGGAGTCCCTGGGGTGTTCTCACTGGCAGAGGCTATACTGTGGCTGTCTTTCTTGGTTTAGATGTCATGCCTTATTAAGGCAGCTTGTGATTATATGAGCTCATTCAGGAGCCATGCCTTTTGTAGCTAACGGCCTCCATAGTAAACTAAGATACCTTCTGATGAGCAGCAAGTAAGTGCAGGATGGACTTCCCACCACCTTTAATTTATAAAGTCCAAATCCTTAAAATGTCTCTGTAGGATCTGAGCAATCTGGCTCCGACGTTCATCACTGGCCCATGTCACTCTGTTCACTCATTGCCTTGCGGTCACAAATGGCTGGGGGGTCCTCCACTCCTCTGCCTGGAATATTCTCTTTTCTTTTCCCTGTACAAATCCCAACCTCTCTCAGCCCCAAACCTGGCCAGCTCCCATTAGCATCACTACCCTAGGGCAACCTTTCCTAATTTCACTAATACACTCTAGCTGTCTGCTTTCATAATGCCCTCATAATTTACTTTTATAACTTTTGTCACAATTATAGTCATAGAATACTTTATGAAATTGGTTTTTTGGGGTCTGTATCACTCATAAGACTGTCAGTTTCATGAGGGGTGTGCAGCATCTCAGGGATGTTCATTAGTACCACTCATGCCTAAAAGGAATGAGTGAAGCAAAGGAGGATGATTTCACTAACCACAGGCCATTTGGGTGGCTTCCACTGTACAGAGGTGGAAAAAAGGAGTCACTGGAAGATTTCTGTGCACAGGAGTTAAAAAATGCAAGCAGTAATGACAGAATATTAATCTGACAGTGTATGTATAGGGTGAATTGGAGAAGGGGGAGACAAAAAGCCTGGGAAGATCAGACTTGGAAGGTTGGGTGGTAAAACATGGCTTCTCCTCTCTCAGAGCAGCCATTTGCTGTATACACTGTTCAGAGGGTGGACCACACCTCAGATAGCTCAGTTGTGGCTAAGAGAAACTACTTATAAATAAAATGAGAGTCCCACCCAGACTTAAAGGAGACTTGGCATGTGAGGACCTGGTCCCAATGTCATATTCCAGGAGGGAGAGTCACGATGGCAGAGAAGTAGCAGACTGAGACGACATCAGGTAGCAGGAAATCAGCTAGATAGTTATCAAACCATTCCAAACACCTACAAACCCAACAGGAGATCAAAGAGAAGAAGAGCAGCAATTTTAGAAAAGAAAATTGACCACTTTATGAAAGGTAGGACATGTGGAGAAGTGAATCCAAAGCGATGGGAAGATAGACTGTTGGGGGAGGGACCGTCTCCTGGCAAGCGGTGGAGCAACAGAGCACAAAATCCGAACTTTTAGAAGTCTGCTCCACTGACAGACATTGCTCCAGAGGCTAAGCAAGGGTGGAGCCCTCGCAGGGACAGTGTGGTCTCAGGTCCTATGGGTTCACAGAAGGATCAGGGGTGTCTGAGTGTCACAGAGCTCACAGGTATCAGCATGGGGAAGCCGACTACAGAGAAGGAGCCAAGGAGTGAGCTCTGAGCTTGGGGTTACCTTAAACTGTGATCCACAGCACAGTTGGATCACTGCTCTTTGAGCAGGGACCCCACATGTGGCAGATCCAGGGAGAGTCACCTTTGTCCTCTGGAGGAGCAGAGCAGCAACAATCTGCTGGGTTTGGAGACTCCAAACAGGGCCGTGCATCAGAGACAGAAATGCTCGGTTGCAGGCTGGGCTCGGAGCATGGCCGGAGACCAGGGAGACGGGAGTGATTGAGCACTTTTCTCTAAGTGTGCACTGAGGAGAGGGGCCCGGAGCTCTCAGCTCTTCCAGGCCGGAGACTGGGAAGATGCCATTTTCATTCCCATCCTCCAAACCGGTATGGAAAGCATTCAGGGTACAAAAGCTCCCAAGAGCGAACCGGAGCAGATTACTTAGCCCGGCCCCTGGCAAGGGTGGTGCAATTCCGCCTCAGGCAAAGACATTTGAGAATCACTGCAACAGGCCCCTCCCCCAGAAGACCCGCAAGAACATCCAGCCAAGACCAAGCTCACTGATCAAGAAGAGCAGCGGAATTCCAGAGGAGGGGAAAGCAAAGTATGGAATTCATGGTTTTCTCCCCATGATTTTTTAGTCTTGCAAGGTTAATTAAATTTTTAAAATTTTATTTCTTTCTTATTCTGATTTTTTAAACCTTTCCTCTTTTATTTTTTTTTAACTAGTTTATCTTTACAGTACCTCTCTAAAAAAATCTTTTTAAACCTTCATTATTATAGTCATATTTTATCCTTCATTGTATCTAACTTTATTTTTTGTATACATATAGGGTTTTTTTCTTCTAAAAAATTTTAGGATACAATTTCTTCTAATAGATCAAAATATACCCTAAATCTAGCACAGGGCTTTGTTCTAGTCTCCAGCCTAAACACATTATCTCCACTTTCTTTTTCCAACGAACTTATCTTATCAATTCCTTTTTCAGAAATTTTTAAAAATTTTTCATCTTTATGGGACACCTGGGTGGCTCAGTGGGTTAAAGGCTCTGCCTTCTGCTCAGGTCATGATCCCAGGGTCCTGGGATCGGGCCCTGCATTAGGCTCTCTGCTCAGCGGGGAGTCGGCTTCCCTTCCTCTCTCTCTGCATCCTTGTGATCTCTGTCTGTCAAATAAATAAATAAAATTTTTAAAAAAATTTTCATCTTTACAGTCATAGTCCATCATCCCTTCATCATGTTTACCCTTATTTGTGTGTGTGTGTGTGTGTGTGTGTGTGTGTATATTTTTTCTTTCTTTAAAATTTGGGAGGTAGTTTCTTCTAAGAGACCAAAATACACCCAAAATAAAGTGGGTGGCTCTAACATATTAGACTGGTGAATTAGAAAATTCAAATTCAAAATTAGAAAAATACATTTTTCTGTGGTCTTTGCCACCCTTTCAGTATTTTATTCTCTCGTTCATCTATTCTTTTTTATTTTTAAAATTTTATTTATTTATTTGACAGACAGAGATCACAAGTAGGCAGAGAGGCAGGCAGAGAGAGAGAGAGAGAGGAGGAAGCAGGCTCCCTGCTGAGCAGAGAGGCCGATGTGGGGCTTGATCCCAGGACCCTGGGATCATGACCTGAGCTGAAGGCAGAGGCTTTAACCTACTGAGCCACCCAGGCGCCCCTCGTTCATATATTCTTATCTGGATTAAAATGACAAGGCAGAAAAACTCACCACAAAAAAAAGAACAAGAAGCAGTACTGAAGGCTAGGGACCTAATCAATACAGACATTAGTAAGATGTCAGAACTAGAGTTCAGAATGACAATTATCAAGGTGCTAGCTGGGCTTAAAAAAGGCATGTAAGATATTAAAGAAACAGTATCTGGAGAAATAAAAGCCCTTTATGGAGAAATAAAATAACTAAAATCTAAACAAGCTGAAAAGAAAATTATTAATGAGGTGCAATAAAAAATGGAGGCTCTTACTGCTAGGATAAATGAGGCAGAAGAGAGAATTAGTGATATGGAAGACCAAATGATGGAGAATAAAGAAGCTGAGAAGAAAGACAAACAACTACTGGACCACAAGGGGAGAATTTGAGAGATAAGTGATACCATAAGTTGAAATTCCAGAATAAGAAGAAAGAGATGGGGGGCAGAAGGTATATTGAAACAAATTATAGTAGAGAATTTCCCTAAGGAAATAAGGGAATAAGCATCAAAATCCAGGAGGCACAGAGAATCCCCCTCAAAATCAATAAAAATAGGTCCATATCCCGTCATATAATAGTAAAACTTACAAGTCTTAGTGACAAAGAGAAAATCCTGAAAGCAGCCTGGTACAAGAAATCTGTAACGTACAATGGTAAAAATATTAGATTGGCAGGAGACTTATCCACAGAGACCTGGCAGGCCAGAAAGAACTGGCATGATATATTCAGAGCACTAAATGAGAAAAACATGCAGCCAAGAATACTATATCCAGCTAGGCTATCATTGAAAATAGAAGGAGAGATAAAAAGTTTCCAGGACAAACAAAAAATAAACGAATTTGTAAACACCAAACTAGCCCTACAGGAAATACTGATAGGGGTCTTCTAAGCAAAGAGAGAGCCTAAAAGTAGTAGACCAGAAAGGAACAGAGACAATATACAGTAATAGTCACCTTACAGGCAATACAATGGCACTAAATTCATATCTTTTAATAGTTACCCTGAATGTAAATGGGCTAAATACTCCAATCAAAAGACACAGAGTATCAGCATGGATAAAAAACAAAACCCATCAATATGCTGTCTACAAGAAACGCATTTGGGACCCAAAGACACCTCCAGATTTAAAGTGAGGGGGTGGCAAACAATTTACCATGCTAATGGACATCAAAAGAAAGCTGGGGTGGCCATCTTTATATCAGATAAATTGGATTTTAAGCCAAAGACTATAATAAGAGATAAGGAAGGACACTATATTATACTCAAAGGGTCTGTCCAACAAGAAGATCTAACAATTTTAAGTATCTATCCCTCTAACATTGGAGCAGCCAACTATATAAACCAATTAATAACAAAATCAAAGAAACACATCAACAGTAATACAATAATAGTAGGGACTTTAACACCCTCCTCACTGAAATGGACAGATCATCCATGCAAAAGATTAACAAGGAAATAAAAGCCTTAAATTACACACTGGACCAGATGGACATCACAGATATATTAAGAACATTCCATCCCAAAGCAGCAGAATACACATTCTTCTCCAGTGCACATGGAACATTCTCCAGAATAGATCACATCCTGGGTCACAAATCAGGTCTCATACAGTACCAAAAAACTGGGATCATTCCTGCGTATTTTCAGACCACAATACTCTGAAGCTAGAACTCAATCACAAGAGGAAAGTTGGAAAGAACTCAAATACATGGAGGCTAAAGAGCATCCTACTAAAGAATGAATGGGTCAACCAGGAAATTAAAGAAGAATTGAAAAAAATTCATGGAAACAAATGATAATGAAAACACAACTGTTCCAAATCTGTGGGACACAGCAAAGGCAGACCCGAGAGCAAAGTATATAGCAATACAAGCCTTTTTCAAGAAACAAGAAAGATCTCAAGTACACAACCTAACCCTGCACCTAAAGGAGCTGGAGAAAGAACAACAAAGAAAACATAAACCCAGCAGAAGAAGAGAAATAATAAAGATCAGAGCATAAATCAATGAAATAGAAACAAATAACAACAACAACAACAAAATACAAATAACAGTAGAACAAATCAATGAAACTAGGAGCCGATTCTTTGAAAGAATTAATAATATTGATAAACCCCTGGCCAGACTTATCAAAAAGAAAAGAGAAAGGACCCAGATAAAATCACAAATGAAAGAGAAGAGATCACAACCAACACCAAAGAAATACAAACAATTATATGAGCAACTCTATGCCAGCAAATTTGACAATCTGGAAGAAATGGATGCATTCCTGGAGACATATAAACTACCAAAACTGAACCAGGAAGAAATAGAAAACCTGAATAGACCCATAACCAGTAAGGAGATTGAAACAGTCATCAAAAATCTCCCAACAAACAAGAGCCCAGGGCCAGATGGCTTCCCAGGGGAATTCTACCAAACATTTAAAGAATTAATACCTATTTTCCTGAAACTGTTCCAAAAAATAGAAATGGAAGGATAACTTCCAAACTCATTGTATGAAGCCAGCATTACCTTAAACCCCAACCAGACACAGACCACATCAAAAAAGAGGATTACAGACCAATATCCTTGATGAACACAGATGTGAAAATTCTCACCAAAATAAGAGCCAATAGGCGCGAACAGTACATTGAAAGGATTATTCACCACGACCAAGTGGGATTTATTCCAGGGCTGCAAGGTTGGTTCAACATCTGCAAATCAATCGGTGTGATACAATACATTAATAAAAGAAAGAACAAGAACCATATGATACCCTCAATAGATGCTGAAAAAGCAACTGACAAAGTATAGCATCCTTTCTTGATCAAAACTCTTCAAAGTGTAGGGATGGAGGGTACATACTTCAATATCATCAAAGCCATCTATGAAAAACCCACAGCAAATATCTTTCTCAATGGAGAAAAACTGAGAGCCATTAAGGTCAGGAATACGGCAGGGATGTCCATTATCACCACTGCTATTCAACAGAGTACTAGAAGTCCTAGCCTCAGCAATCAGACAACAAAAGGAAATTAAAGGCATACAAATTGGCAAAGAAGAAGTCAAACTCTCACTCTTTGCAGATGATATGATACTTTATGTGGAAAACCCAAAAAACTCCACTCCAAAACTGCTAGAACTTGTACAGGAATTCAGTAAAGTATCAGGATATAAAATCAACACACAGAAATCAGTTGCATTTTTATACACAAATAACAAGACAGAAGAAAGAGAAATTAATGAGTTGATCTCATTTAGAACTGCATCCAAAACAATAAGATTCCTAGGAATAAACCTAACCAAAGAGGCAAAGAATCTGTACTCAGAAAACTACAAAGTACTCATGAAAGAAACTGAAGAAGACACAAAGAAATGTAAGAACGTTCCATGCTCATGAATTGGAAGAAAAAATATTGTGAAAATGTCTATGCTACCCAAAGCAATCTACACATTTAATGCAATCCTTATCAAAATACCATCAATTTTTTTTCAAAGAAATGGAACAAATACTCCTAAAATTTATGTGGAACCAGAAAAGACCTTGAATAGCCAGAGGAATGTTGAAAAAGAAAGTCCAAGTTCGTGGCATCACAATTCCAGATTTCAAGCTCTATTATAAAGCTGCCATCATCAAGACAGTATGATACTGGCACAAAAACAGACACATAGATCAATGGAACAGAATAGAGAAACAGACGCTCAACTCTATGGTCAACTAATCTTCGACAAATGGAAAGAATGTCCAATGGATAAAAGAGAGTCTTCAACAAATGGTGTTGGGAAAATTGGACAGTCACATGCAGAAAAATGAAACTGGGCCATTTCCTTACACCACACACAAAAATAGACTCAAAATGGATGAAAGACCTCAATGTGAGAAAGGAATCCATCAAAATCCTTGAGGGGAACCCAGGCAGCAACCTCTTTGACCTCAGCTGCAGCAGCTTCTTCCTAGAAACATCACCAAAGGCAAGGGAAGCAAGGGCATAAATGAACTATTGGGACTTCATCAAGATCAAAATCTTTTGCATAGCAACGGAAATAGTCAACAAAACCAAAATAAAACTGAGAGAATGGGAGAAGATATATGCAAACGACATATCAGATAAAAGGCTAGTATCCAAAATCTATAAAGAACTTATCAAACTAAACACCCAAAGAACAAATAATCCAATCAGGAAATGGGCAGAGGACATAAACAGGCATTTCTGCAAAGAAGACATCCAGATGGCCAATAGACACATGAAAAAGTGCTCCACATCACTCGGCATTAGGGAAATACAAATCAAAACCACAATGAGGTACCATCTCACACCAGTCAGAATGGCTAAAATAAACAAGTCAGGAAACAACAGATACTGGCAAGGATGTGGAGAAAAGGGAACCCTCCTACACTGTTGTGGGAATGCAAGCTGGTGCAATCATTCTGGAAAACAGCATGGAGGTTCCTCAAAAAGTTGAAAATAGAGCTACCCTATGACCCAGCAATCACACTAGTAGGTATTTACCCTAAAGATACAAATGCAGTGATCCGAAGGGGCACGTGCACCCAAATGTTTATAGCAGCAATGTCCACAATAGCCAAACTATGTAAAGAACTTAGATGTCCATCAACAGATGGATGGATAAAGAAGAGGTGGTGTATATATACAATGGAATACTATGCAGCCATCAAAAGAAATGAAATCTTGTCATTTGGGACTATGAGGATGGAACTAGAGGGTATTATGCTGAGCGAAATAAGTCAATCAGAGAAAGACAATTATCATTTGATCTCCCTGATATGAGGAATTTGAGAGGCATAGTGGGGAGTTTGGGGGGTAGGGGTGGAAAAAATGAAACAAGATGTGATTAGGAGGGAGACAAACCATAAAAGACTCTTAATCTCACAAAACAGAGAGTTGCCAGGGGGAGGGGGATATGGAGAGGGTGGTTTGTTTATGGACATTGGGGAGGGTATGTGCTATGGTGAGTGCTGTGAAGTGTGTAAGCCTGATGATTCACAGACCTATAACCCTGGGGCAAATAATACATTATATGATAATTTTAAAATTAAAAAATTTTTAAATTAAAAAAATGAGAGAAATCATTTGCTTTTCCTCTTATGGCTTCAGATATATTTTTAAGAGATGGGGAAATGTGGTATAGAAGAAAAGACTACCTGAGGAGGAATAATGCAGGTTTCACCTCAATAAGTGAAGTTTTGTGATTATTTCACAAAATAATTTTGCATGCTTATATATGATTTTAACTTTTAAACTGTAGGCTATCTGTGTATAAGAACTTAGATGATAGTAACTAACGTTCATAGGTACCATTTGACTCAGCCTTCCTCCTTAGTATAAGCTAGCTCTTTCTTTGATGATTAAGATAGTCTTTATGTACATCCAAAACAGTCTTGTTTCACATAAGCCCTAAATGGTCAATTTGGGATAACTCTGAATATTTCCAAAGATACCAATTATCCTCCAAATACTGATATTTTCAATATACAGGAGTTTAAAAATGAATACAAATTCATTTTTACTACTCCCCCATTTGAACAGAGCAAGCTGTGCCCTGTGTCAAAGAAAATGACAAGTGTTGCCCTAAGGCCTCTCATGCCCTCTGGACAAAACTGAAGACATGAGGTCCAATAGGAAGAACACATCATATGAGTAACAGGTAGAGAATCAGTCCCCAGATTTTGTCATTTCTAGAACCAGATAGGTCATTTTTCAAAAAAAATTTATTTATTTATTTGAGAGAGAGCGTGAGCTTGAGAGAGTAAAAGCTAGTGGGAGAGGAAGAGGGAGAGGGAGTAGCAGACTCCCCACTGACTGGGGAGCCCAATATGGAGATCGATCCTAGGACCTGAGCCAAAGGCAGATGCTTAACTGACTGAGCCACCCAGGCACCCCCAGATAGGTTATTTTTAATGCAGGGTTTTGAAGCAGAATTTCCAATTCCATGGCATAGATGTCTTTTGTGTATATTTGCTGTAAAGTTAGATTCTGTATATTAAACACCAATTTTCCACTGATTTCAAAAATTTCAAATGAGCAATAAATTCCAGAAGTAGTAAAGACATAGGAAATAGTCACTGGGGATGGGTTGGGATGAGGACTCTGTATAATATAATAATAATAATAATAATATCTACAGCAAAACATTTAACTCCTTTTATCATGTCTTTGTGCTCTTCTTGGTGTATGCTGCTTGTCCCTCATTCTTAAAGTGCCTACCATATTCTAAGGTTGCCAGATTTCATGGAAGTATGACTTGAATATAGGACATACTTCTACTATACAATTATTCATTGTTCCTGAAATTCAAATTTAACTTTACATCCTGTATTTTATCTGACAGTCCTACTGAAATAGCCCCCTAGACTCAGAAAATATTTTTGGGGTGATTTAATTTTCTTTACTTTGGATTATAGACAAGTCTCTTCCAGTTTGCTGATTTTAATTTTTACCATGGAATCTTTTCTTCAAATTAATTCCTCCACTGGAGCCAAGCATCTAAAAAAAATAATAACAGTTGCTCTGGCAGGCAAAAGAGGGGAAGGAGGGCTGAACCTAGCCCACTCAGGCTCCCATCCTTCACTACTGTTGAAAATTTGTTTGTTTGGCCTGGACTCCTCACTGTTAGATGAGAAGAGGAGGCCCACGGAAGAGGGTGACCATAAATCCAGTGTCTTTGCTTTGCAATCAGTAAGAAGTTCCTGCACATAAAGGCAACTCTGCAGTCCAGAAAGGAGTTATAATCCTAAAGTTACTTTATTTATTTTATTTTTAATTATTTATTACCATATAATATATTATTAGCCCTAGGGGTATATGTCTGTGAATCATCAGGCTTACACACTTCACAGCACTCACCATAGCACATACCTTCCCCAGGGTCATAACGCAACCCCCTCCCCCCACCCCTGACCCCCCACAACCCTCAGTTTGTTTTGTGAGATTAAGACTCTCTAATGGTTTGTCTCCCTCCTGATCCCATCTTGTCTAAGGTTAATTTATAAGTTTTAATTTATAAGTTTCATTCCAGCACATATTCCTGTTCAGGAAATACTGTAACGTTAAAGTTAGATGATCCAACCAGGTAAAGTTAGGTGATCCAACCAGGTAACGAAAAAGTGAAATATCTACCACGGGAAAATGGTAGGGAAAAATGTAGCTATTACACATAAACTATGGGTAAGACAGGTTTTCCTGGACTAGTCTAAAAGCCTAATGACCAAGGTTTGTTTTAGTTAAACAGGATAGAGGTAGGCAAACTAGTCTTTTTTTAAGCCTTAGGGAGACTGATAAACCCACTGGAATTGGTAGGAGGCTAATCTGATATGGGGGGCCAGGAAATGCAGAGAAACAAGGGGTGAACGAAGAAGATGGGGGCTCTGCTAATCTTTCCCAAAGTCTTCAAGAGCTTACACTATTTGGAGAACATCTTCTGTGACTTCCCCATTCCTCACCTGCCCTATCACTTCTTCCTATAAAATCACTACCTCTAAAGAAAGAAAAATCCCCCAATCCTGATATCTCTCCATTCATTCATTCATCTATTTGTTAATGCAGTGAAGAGTTAAATACGTGGGCCAGGCACAGTATGAGTCATTGGTGACATAGTGGTAAACAAGACAGAAATAGTTTCAGCCCTCAGGAAACTTACAGCTTATGGGGGAGACAGACATGAAAATATGACTGCAAAAACAGTTACCTATAGTTGTGATAGTGACACCCAGAGAAGTACAATTACTGCAGACGATAGCTACCTAACACAGAATTGTCATTATCGGCAGCAGGATTTATTATGCACTTACTATGTGCTGGAAATTTTACATCCCTTGTACCTAAATTCACACAAATCTTGGAAAGCATCAAGGTAGGTATTATTATTGTTCCTTTTCTTTTTTTAAGATTTTATTTATTTATTTGACAGACAAAGATCACAAGCAGGCAGAGAGAGAGGAGGAAGCAGGCTCCTTGCTTAGCAGAGAGCCCGATGTGGGGCTCAACCCCAGGACCCTGGGATCATGACCTGAGCCAAAGGCAGAGGCTTTAACCCACTGAGCTCTCCAGGCACCCCTGTTCTTTAAAAAAAAAAAAAACAGAGAGAAAGAAAGAAAGAAGAAAGAAAGAAAGAAAAAATTATGGAAAATTTCCTTTTTTCTATTTATAACCTTGACTACCTTCCGAAGAAGCCATTGGAAACCCCTTTGTTCTGCTAGCATATTGATGTATTTTGAATACCTAAGTTTGGAACAATAACAGAAGAGAGCTCAACTTCTCTGCATAGCAAGAGGAAAAATATCTGTAGTTCCTAAGAAACAATCTGGAGCAAAAAAGAAGAGGAAAAGTAAGAATGACACTGGTAGAGAGATGAAAAAAGCTGTGTGCCCTCAGTCCTCCTCCTCCCCCAGCTCTACCAAGCCTTGCCACGCCCATATCTTCAGTAAAGTTACTAGACATGTCGGTATTGAGTGGACGTACGTATTCATGGATGCTGGCAAGGGGGTCAAGTTCCACTTGCAATCCGATGAAGGGGGAAAAGAGAACATAGCTTGCGTACTGTTGGAGCCAGGCAAATAACAGGTTAAGGGACAGTAACCCCCAAGAATTCCCAAAGGTTGTGGGAAGGGTTTACACTTTCAGATTGGTTCACACCAACTTTATCTGACTCCCCAAGGGGGTAGGAAGTTCTGTCTGATAATTGGATTATCCAAATGAGGACACAGGAACTCAGAGAGATCCCAAAACCAGTTATTATATAAAAATTATATTTGAACCTCAGGGCACCTGGGTGGTTCAGTGGGTTAAAGCCTCTGCCTTCGGCTCAGGTCATGATCCCAGGGTGCTGGGTTCAAGCCCCACATCGGGCTCTCTGCTCAGCAGGGAGCCTGCTTCCCTTCCCCTCTCTGCCTGCCTTTCTGCCTACTTGTGATCTGTCAAATAAATAAATAAATAAAATCTTTAAAAAAATTTATATTTGAACCTAAATCTGACTTCAAGATCTGTACTCTTCCTACATTGTCATGCTTCCTCAGTTTTGTCAAGAAGGGCACAGGGGGTCATAAGGCAACATTCCTCCCACCCCCTATGACTCTGGAGGGAATCAGTGCCAGACTGACAAAATGGCTGATGATTCTCACATCAGAATCCCCAATAATTGTGCGCCCCTTTAATGATAAACAGCCGAAGTACTTCTACATATGTTACTTAATGTATGGAATTTTACTTCTGAATAAAGAATTAAATAAATTGTGCTAAATAAATCCCAAGGGGTTGTTGGTGCTTTTTTACTACAAATCACTCATCCAGCTGCCTTCATGGGTATTATCTGCTAGATGCAGCCTTGCCAAGCAGAGACACTCAGCTGGGGAGCAAATGTAGAACTTGGATTTTGCTGTGCTTGTAGACAGACATCAAGTGCAACGTGTACATTCTGTAGGATTTGGAAAGAAAACTGGGGACATAATGTCCTGGTTAAAGCAAATGCCTACATTTATTTTTGGAATTATTTCTTGGAACTGTGAGGAGATGAGTTTTTTCATGCAGAACCAAGGACAGGAAGCAAGAAGGTTAAGGAAATGCAAAGCTTGAGTTCTTAAAGCTCTACTAAACTTAAGAAGGGTGTCCTAAAGGTTTAATCACTAGGTAGAGTAAATCCTCAGCATGTATAAATAAACTTAGGTTCCTTTTAGATTGGCTGCTTTGTCTGGGGAACCGCCAGACCAAAAAGGGCCATTTATCCCAAGTTGCCATTTATGTCTTTCTACCTTGAATTTCCCATTGCTTGTCTCTGTGTCCTCATTTAGATGATGTTTACTTTTAGATCTCTGAGAGTGCCTGGTATGCTGTTGAAAATACTCTTTGAATGCCAACATGGAATAAGCCCAACTTTCTTGGAAAAAGTTTAAAAATTGAAGTGTGAAATTCTTTTAATGTATATGAATCTCATAGCTGATTTTAGTGTCGGGAAAATACCCACCATTTTACCTACGGCACCCACTCTCATATATTATTCCGTGTTAGCTCTTCTCAGCAGTGTTCTCGGAGCAGAGAGAGGTGGTCGCCTGGATGTTTCCTTTGGAAGGTTAGAGCTTTTGCTCACCCCCTCGCCATTCCATACACGCAACAACACAGAATGTCTCTCTGTTCCTCGACTGCAGATGAAGCCACCATAAAGCTGAAGAAAGACAAACATTGGGTTGGGGGGATGGTTTGGCTATGGCTTTAGACATACCGTAGCTTCAGTCTCCTCACTGCCATGTTCTACCTGCAGGTTTGGGGGCAAATAACTTAAGTTTCTCTTACCCTCCATTTCCTTCTCTGACCTTCACTTTTCTGTAATTCTGTGAGGACTGAATGAGGTAATTTTGTCAAATGCCTGGCACTGTACCTTCTAGTTTCTGTCACTGACATCTGTCACACTGCCCTTCCAACATTCCCTTTCCTCCTTCTCTCCTGTAATCTCTCTTGTCATCTTTTCCATGTGTTTGCTGTGGGGATGACTTTGTTTCCCTTCAGACAGAGAAATAGAATAGCCCATGATCCTGTCCCACCCAGCCATGCTGATTGTGCAGGGCTGTGCCACAACCCAAGGCAGCCTTTTGCCACTTACTTGCTGGGGTCTTGTTTGAGGTACCAAGAGAAATTCCCTGCTGGGGATCTGAAGGGGGACAGTACATGATTTGGGACTGCTGGTGGCCATTCTACCTGTCACTTGGAAAGCCCCTGTCCATGGGCAAGTGAGAGACACAAGAACTGGTTATGCAATTTGGATAGTACTCAACAGGAATACAGTTAAGCAGAAACTAGCAGGGCCTGGAAACAGGAAAAGTTAGCACTTGGGCGATGTCCTCTGGGTCTCCAGAGTTTAAACAAGTCTGAAGCCAAGTGCACCTGGGCTCTTTTTATTTACATCAACCAGTTCATCTTTTTAAACGGGCTAGAGACGTATGTTTTGTTGTAGTAGGAGGAGCCTATTATAATTCCCTTTTGTTCTCATGCATTATTTTTCTCAGATTAAAGGGAGGGCCTTGGGGGTGCCTGGGTGGCTCAGTCAGTAAAGCATCTGTGTTCAGCTCAGGTCATGATCTTAGGGTCCTGGGATCCAGACCAGCGGGCGGGCTTCCTACCCAAAAGGGAGTCTGCTTTCCCTCTGTCCTCTCCCTCTGCCCATGTTCTCTCTCCCTCAAATAAAGAAATAAAATCTTCAGAAGAAAAATAAAAGAGAGGGACTTGGTTTTTCCCCTCTCTCTTTCTCAAAATAGTTTTTGCCTTGATTCTTTACTACTTAGAAAAATTTCCAAAAATTATACAGAAAAAAACAAAAACCCATACTACTGATGTTTTGGTTGATTCCCTTCTTGCCTCTTTTCTGTACAAAGCTGCATTCATATTGAGTATTCAATTTCAAATTCTGCCTCTATAACCTAATATGCATCATAGCATCGCAAAAGTAGTATATATCCACTGGAGAAAGCTCAGAAAACACAGGGAAGTAAGGACAGAAATTAAATATTACCCACAGATTAATCATTACTGACATTTTGTTTTCTTCTATCTTTCTTTACTTTTCAATTTCAATATCAGGACTCAGTAGTAGATGATATTTTATTAAAAGGTATATTCACTCTCACTACTTATAAGACATTTTAAAATGGCTTTTGGGGCACTTGGGTGGCTCAGTCGGTTAAGCGGCTGCCTTTGGCTCAGGTCATGATCCCAGGGTCCTCGGATCAGGCTCCTTGCTCAGCAGAGAGCCTTGCTTCTCCTTCTCTCTCTGCCTGCCACTCTGCCTACTTGTGCTCTCTCTCTCTCTGTCAAACAAATAAATAAATAAATAGATAGTCCTTAAAAAAAAAAAAAGACATTTTAAATGGTTTCATCAAATGAATGTGCCATAATTTAGTTTATTAAATAACCTATTGAATTTATTAAATTATTTAATTTATCCATTGTTGGGCATTTGTTTTAAAAATATTATTTTAATTTTGTGCAAAAGTATTTCCATTTTATAGTCTGAAAAGCAGAATCACTAAGTCAATGCTCAGAAGTATTTTAAGTCAATTAAAAGTATTATCGAACTGCTCTCCAAAAAATTTGTAGTAAGTTCCACTCCTACCAATAATTTATGAAGTAGCTTGATAAACACCCCTTTGGTAGCTGCATAGGATTTCTTATCTATAGAATGACTTCAGATGCTCATTTTCATGTGACAAGATATTTCCAATTTTTCACTACTACAAATAAAACTAAAAAAGAAAGATGTTTGTATGTAAAATCTTTGTATCCACTTCACACTTCTTTAGGTGATTCTAAAAAGCAAATTTTAACCAAAGGGTATAAATATTTTCAAAGTCGTTGATCCTTACTGATGTTGTCAAATTGTTTTCCAGAATCACTGTATTAATTTATACTTCCACCCATAAAGTGTGAGAAATGGCTTCCAACCCCACTAACATGACATGGTGCCGCCATCAAAGCAAAACAACCCAACAGCAAAATATCTAAAAATATTTACTCCTTTGAAAGGTGTTACAGCAATGTTTTAATTTCTTTGATTATAAGTGAAGTTTAATATTTTTTCATATAGTCTTACTTTTACTTGGGTGTGAACTATTTATTTACATCCCTTTCTCTTTTTACCTCTTTGTGTTTTCCTGCAGGGTCTGCGCAAGTTCTTTACATGGAGGCTACTGACCTATTATCTCTCATGTGTGGACCAGATATTCATTTTATGTTGTTTCTATTCTGTTTCACATATGCTTTTCTGCATTAGGACGCTGGACTTCCCCTGCCAAGTATGGCCATCTGCATTAACCTGTGCCCTGTCTCCACGCAGGGAGGCAGCACAGAACGTGGGTTAAGATCCAGAGTGCCTTCTCCTGGGATAACAGTGTCTACCTTTCAGGACTATTGTGAAGAGTGACTGAGACCATGGACATCATACAGTTTCTTATGCCTTGCCCATAGCGAGTTCTCACCACTGTTAGCTATTACTTATTTATTTTCCTTGACTATCATTTAACCTAGAACTTTATTTTATTTTTTAAAAAGATTTTATTTATTTATTTGACAGATAGACATCACAAGTAGGCAGAGAGGCAAGCAGAAAGAGAGCGAGAGGAGGAAGTGGGCTTCCTGCTGAACAGAGAGTCTGATGTGGGGCTCGATCCCAGGACCCTGGGATCACGACCCGAGCTGAAGGCAGAGGCTTTTAACCCACTGAGCCACCCAGATGTCCCTAACCTAGAACTTTATTAATGATATTTTTTGATGTGAAGAAATTACAAGGGTTAATGTTGTCAAATACAACTTTTTTTTTCCATTATGAATCTCCATTTTTATACTTATAAGGCATTTTCATAGATCATTTAAATATCTCCAGGTATTTACTCAAAAGGAAATATATGCGTGTGTGTGTATGTATATATATGTATATATTTAAAGATTTTAACATGAATGTTCATAGTGGCTTTATTTGTAATAGTAAAAACCTGGAAACCATCCTAATGTCCATCAATGGATTAATGGACAAACAATAACCAAACACAGCAATAAAAATGAGCGTATTCGTGATTCATGCAATGACAAGGTTGAATCTGAAAAAAATTATGCTGAATGAAAGAAATTAGACAAAATGAGTATGCTCTGTATGATTCCATATAGGAAACACTAGAAAACGCAAACTATTTTATGATGACCAAAAGGGGTCCTGTGCTTGCTTGGGAATGAGGAGGGGGTGAGAGGGCGGTATTACCAAGGGGCACAGAAAATTTGGGGATGATGGAGATGCTCACTATCTGGATTCTAGAGGTGGTTTAAAGGGTATACACATTAGGTCAAAACATACTGATTCATACACTGTCAATAAGGGGTCATTGTCAATTATATCTTGATAGAGCTGTTTTAAAAATTCCTCTATACTTTTTTCTAATTCCCATAGTTTGATTTATTATCAGTATTTAAGTCTAATCTAGTTGGAATTTATTTATTTATTTATTTTAAATTTTTTTTATTTGACAGACAGAGATCACAAGTAGACAGTGAGGCAGGCAGAGAGAGAGGAGGAAGCAGGCTCCCCGCTGAACAGAGAGCCCGATACAGGGCTTGATCCCAGGACCCTGAGATCATGTCCTGAGCTGAAGGCAGAGGCTTGAACCCACTGAGCTACCCAGGTGCCCCTCTAGTTGGAATTTCTATTGTAGTATGAATGAAGACCTTCTCCTTCCCCATAAGACTTAAACTAATAATAATCATCATCCCTATTGATACGTACTGCCTTGTCTAGCATATATTAACACGTACGCCAGTATTTGTTTACACCCCAGGGTTTTCTCTATATCAATACTGTCTTTAATTATAGTTCAGCTTAATTATAATGATAGCTTTGTAATATATTTACTAGCTGCTAAGAAAAGCTGCCCTTCATTCTCTTTTTGCCTAACCCTAATCCTCAACGAGAGTCTCAGACCTTAGCATTTCTGTCAAAAGAGAACATTCAAACCCAAAGGATTCCTTTAAGACCATTTTCAAATGGTATTATTTGTTTATTACCAAAGGTAATAAACGTTGCAATTCAGAACGGTTTCTTGTATGTTTTAAGGAAAAGGATAAGCAGGAGGAAGGCCGAATGGAAGCAACGCTCACGGAAGTAGGGACCCTCAGTGTTGGCAAGTTGGAAACACCTGTTGCTGAGGGGCAGCCCCTCTGGCTTTGTTTCTCCTGCTGAGACTTTAACGTAAGTTCTGTTGGGGAATCAGCCAGGGGCAAGAGTATTTTTGATATTTCTGGGAGAGAAGAAAGACGGCTACACTCACGAGTACGAAGGACAAACACACACCTAAGAACAGAACAGGTCACTATGTTGGTAGGATAAAATAATATATTGTTGTGTTGTTGGGTGACTACCGGAGAGACTAGTTTGGAGGCTCCTAATAATTGCCTTTTATGAGTTTTACACAGGCATAAAGCATCTGCCTTGTTGTCTTCTGGTTTTGGCCATTTGAATTATTTAAAATCCACTCATGTAGATGTTGGAGGGGACAGCCTTTCCTTAAACTAAAAAGAATTGCGTCTCATTTTTATTCACTTTAGCTTCCCACACTGGGAATTACAATTTCTGAGTATTCTCTTTATTCCATAGTGATTTTTTCATCAGATGTTTACAAATCAAAGTGATTACTTGTGAGAGTACAAAGAGACAATAACAAGGTGGTTAACACTTATTAAATGCCTACTGTGTACATAAACTACCTTGAAGTATGAAGAAGAAAGAGGATGCAATCTGAATTATCTGAATAAATGCAAGAGCTCTTCATTTGTAATAGAAGTCTTTTAAAAGGCAAATTGCTATCACTGAGGTGATTTTTGCATCTGAAGTTAAGAGGGACTTCCAGTGAACAGCATGTTAAATAGTAAGTCAGTAAATTAAAATCTATGCTTTGTTGGCTAATTCAGTGCCTCCAAGAAATTCATTCATTCATTTTTAAGAGGAGGATAATGGTGTCATCTCCCTTGCAAGATTATTAGGAGGAGATTCAAATGTAATGCCACCGAAATACTGTACAAACAGTAGATCACACATACATGTTAGTCATTATGGTTAATAAAAGCTTATTACTTCTCCAGATAATAAATGACACATAACATTTGCAGATATTACTTTGGAAATACTGTGAATCATAACATTATTCACATAGTCCCTAAATGTTCAAAGAAACTATGGCCATCTAAGGTCATGGAGATGTAGTCATCTGAGATGAAGGTTCCATAGAGGAGGATCATATCTAAAGACAGATTTTCCCACCTTGTCCCCCAGCCTGCCCTTCCCTAAGCAGCAGAGTGGAGGGAGATCTGCTGGTCTCCTGCGTCATCCTTTTATGGGGGGTGGTACCTAGCACACCTGCCCAGTGACATCATTGGCTAAAACACTAGTCATAGATAGACAAAGGGGGCTATGGGAGTGACAGATGCAGAAGACAAGGGAACTCCCGGTCACCCATCCTGAGGCCTTCCCTTGCTCGCTCTCTTCTGCAATCCCCTGACTCCTTCTAGAGTTCTCACATTTCTGCCTCCCTGAGCCATGGCGTCCTCAAACCTTCGCTGCTCGTTTTTCATGCACAGTCCGCAGCACTACCATTCTCTCCAGGAATCCCACGAACAGAGCTGTCCTTTCACTGTCTCTGTCTACAATGAATGGTAATCTTTAATTTTGCATCTGTTGACATTCTTACTTCAGTTAGACTGCAAGTCACCTCATTTTCCATTAAATTATTCTGTACAGAGGAGGACAGCCCACTACCCCCAACTAACCCATGTTATAGGGAAAACACATCAGAACTCAAGTTTCTGTTTGACTTTGTTCTAGGGTCTGGTTGGGTTGCGTTCTGCCCAGGACCACCTGCATGACCTTGGGAACTCTATTACTAATCCATTCCGTTATGACCACGCCTTTCCAGACTCTGGCCTGATTCTTTTTCCTGCCTCCTCCCCACCCCCCAATGAACTCCCTTAGGTTATACAAATGTCAGACCACAATGAACAAATTGACATATTATGCAAATACCAAGCAAGGAAGGGAATTTCCCTTGCTGGCATTAAGAATTAAGACCCTTAGCTGCAGTCATTCTCTACCAAAAGGGCAGAGCCACCTCGATGTATATATGGAACACTTCTATGAGGCACATTTTTTGAGGTGAAAATTTCAAGTGCCTGTCAGACTGATAATGTTTGAGTAAAAAGAGGGTTCCTCCAATTTATAATGGGCATGCTTGTCAACAAAGCTTTACTCAAACTTACATGAGAATAAAACCAAAGCTGCCCTAACAATCTTACTATTTCTGAGCAGTGTGGTGTAGAATGATATAAATATCAGAACATCTTCTAAATCTTATTACAGAATAATAATTGCTAGCAGCTTTAGGAATTTGCTGTATGTCAAGTGCTCTGTAAGTACTTTGTAGGTATTATCCCCTTTTCATATAATAGGCTTTACATAGATTAAGGGTAGACAAGATGGCACAGTGGTTGACCCCACTAACTACAGCTCTCTTATTAACTGTAAACCCTTGGGGAGATTGGTTAACCTCTCTGCCCTTGATTTTTTCATGCATAATCTTAAAGGTGATATATAACAAAAGGCTCATGGGGTTGTTGCAATGATTAACAGATATAAGAACTGTATATATTCAGTGACTTCTATGTGCTAGGTATTGTTCTCTAAATGAGGATTCATTAACTTGAAATTAGATAAGTAAACTTGGGGTGCCTGCGTGACTCATTGGTTAGGTGACTGCCTTCAGCTCAGGTTATGACCCTGGGTCCTGGGATTGAGCCCTGAGGAGGGCTCCCTGCTCCGTGGGCAGTCTGCTTCTCTCTCCTGCTGTCCCTCCCTCTGCTTGAGCTCCCGTGTTTTCTCTCTATCTCTCTGTCAAATGAATTAAAAAAAAAAAAAAATCTTAAAAAAAATGAGTAAACTAAATACACTGCAAATAGTATCTGGCATTTAGAAAGTGTGCTCCTTTATTACATCAGAGAATGCGCAGAACACTCACATGACGTGCTCTGTGTGTCCTCGTGCATGTTTGGGTTTTCCACTGCTGTCCAACATCCTGGGAAGAACTACATGGTCAGTACCTTGCTATTCTCTGCTATTCCCTCCTTATCCTCTTTGGTTGATCCTTCTGACAGCCAGGCTGCTGCGCATCCTCAGGCCAGACCCCTGTCCTTCTTTCAGCTCTCTGTATTGTCAGACCACATTCACCTCCTCCACTTTATTCTGCATTTCTCAACACTCTTTTCCAACCACAGTGATCATAAGACTTCGGAAGAAATCAAAAGTAACTTCTTGGAAAACAGTGGAGGCCCTGATGCTGGAAGTAACAGCTTCTATTATCTTTCCAGTCCATAAGTGAACCAGGATATACAGCCAAGAGAAAAAAAAAAAAAAATCCACCTCAATGGGTAAAGGCAGGAGAATAATAATGTTCCCAAGTCAGAAATTCATTTAGAAGACCTGCTTCCACAACGATAAAGGGAATGGTATTTTGACCTTTCTAAATGAGCTCTAATTGTATATTCTAAAAATCCTATGTGTTGGAAAGAAAAAAAATCACTATATACCCTTATTAAAGAACATTAAGGTTTTAATGAAAGGGATACTTTCATAAAGGGATTATTTCATAAATATAAAGTTATATTTCCATTATATCACATCTCCAAACAATATTGTGATGTGCCACATGCTTCAAGAACACAGATGACGGGAAGTGGCACTTATTTCCAACAAGGGTGATTTGTACAAGTTGGTCTTGTTAGGAAAACTTGCATATTACGAGATAATAAGCTCTGTTTCCTTGGCCACAATAATCTTGCTGAGGCGCTGCATGCGGGAATTGACAATTTTCAAGGGGGCTTAAAAAATAAGTCAGATGTTCTCTACCTGACTCACTGTAAAGACAGACAATTGCCAAAACCCCTCTCAAATCAACTCCTTTTCAAATTCTACTTTCCCGCCCTGAGGTCAGAATGGCCCTCCCTCACCCTTGTTCTAAACTGCGCCATTAACTTCTTCCCTTATGTCTGAAGACAGCTAGTCTGTCTTCCTCCTAGTCTATTTTCTACCTTGCTCCTGGTATGACTTTTCTCAGACGGCTTCCCAGAGTATCCAGGATAAAGCAGTTTAAATTCCATAGAAGAGAGATGAGACTACTCAGTGTGGTTTAACAGGGCTGCCCCTGGCCTGACATCCTCGTTTGGCAATCATTGGCAGTGCAATTTTCTCATCAATAAATTAGGGCAGTATTTGCTTCATAGGGTTGTGGCAAGAATTAAATAATGCATGAAAAATGCTTAATCTAATGCCTAGTGGCCCGTATATGGTTACTGCGATTGCAGTGATAATGATGGTGACAATGATGTAAGGATGAAGTCATGATGACGGTGACGAAGGTGGTGGTGACGGCGGTGGTGATGGCAGTGGTGACAGTGGTGGTGATGGTGATCTGGTCCCTGAACACTTTCTGAGTTCTGTTCTTGTTACACCTTCACGACTAGCTTACATTTTCAGAGATTTCCGATTCTCACCTTTCCCTGATTTTTCCCAACTGTTCCTTCTCTATAGATCTTTTTTTCCCTAGTCTCCTATTTAATGCTCACTATTTTTAAAAATGTTCCCAATGCTTCCTTCTACACAAACCACTTTTTCACCCCTTCTCTGTAACATCTGGTCTGTGTCATATGATTCCTAATCATATTCCAAGGAAACTTTGAATCTAGGGACTCTAGACTGTTGTTATGTTTTCAATGTCAAGTCCAGAGTCTGAATGTGAAATAATAGAAAAGAGATATTGGTCTCCGTCCCTAGGCCCTGGCACAGAGCTCCTAAAACCCTTGTAATTTCCTAAGTGATAAGAACATCAGGAGTATCTTTCGTTCTAATTTTGGTCCTTGTCCCTGGCACCTGATACAAAGCTCCTAAATACTTTGGAATTTTCCAGGTGATAGGAGTAAGTGTCTTTGTTCTAAGGGTGAACCTTGGATAGCTTTGGGATGGGGCTGGTCACCAGAAAGACCAAGTCATGACTAGGAGCTTGGAACTTTCAACTCCATCCCCATTCTCTAGGGACAATGATTCATGACTGATTGTGTCCAAACTGATGAAGCCTCCATAAAAAAATCCCCAAAGTGTGGGGTTTGGGGAGCTTCTGGGTTGGTGAATACACCCCTGTGACGGGCACGTGGTGCACCCCAACTCCACAGGGACAGAAGTGCCTGCCCTCAGAACTCTTCTGGAACTCAGCCTGTGTATCTCTTTATCTGGTTGTTCATTGGTATTGTTTCTTGCAGTCTCTGTTATGCAATAAAACAGCAAACATTAAGTAAGTGTTTCCTTGAGTTCTGTGAGCTGTTCTAGCAAATGATTAAATCTGAGGAGGGGGTCATGGAAACTTTTGATTTATAGCCAATTGGTCAGAAACACAGGTGATAACCTGGACTTATCGCTGGCATATGAGTTAGGTGGGAAAGGCAGTCCTGTGAGACTGAGACCTGCTCCTGTGGGATCTGACAGTAACTCCAGGCAGTTAGAATTGTTTGGAGTAGGAAATCTACACATCTGGTGTCAGAAGTATTGTAAGAGTGGTAGTAGTGTGAGAATAAAGAAAAACAAAGTATTTTTTTTTTTTTACACATGATACATAAATTCAACTTGTGCTTTCCTTTTGGCAAGTGAAACAATGAGTGAACATTAGAATTCTTAAGTGAGCAAGGCTAAAGAATATTTGAGACCAAGATTTCTCTGAACAATCTTGAACTTGCAGTCACAGAATTAAAGGATCTTTCCCTGTTGAGTATTTCTTTGAATGAAAGGAAAATTTCACAAAGATATTTACCTTCTTGCCCTTTATCACCCTTATTCATCAGAGATGTCTGAAATGAACCCGTGCAATAAAAAAAAAGACCCAATTTGTTGTCCTTAATTCTAGAGCCACACTGTCCAGTAAGAGATTGCTAATCACAGATGGCTATTTGAATTTAAATTACTTAGTATTAAATAAAATAAAATATTCAGTTCCTCAATGACACTGGCCATATTTTGAGGGCTCAACTACAGGTGATTAGTAGTTACCATTGGACAGTGCAGACATAGACCATGGAAGGTTCTTTTTTTCATACTTACTTATTTATTTTAGAGAAAGATTGCAAAAATGTGTGTGTGCCGGGTGGGGAGGGGCAAAGGGAGAGCAAATCCTCAAGCAGACTACTTGTTGAGCATGGAACCCAAACTGGGCTTGACACAGGCCTCAATCCCATGACACTGAGATCATGATCTGAGCTGAAATCAAGAGTCAGATGCTTAATGGACTGATCCACCCACGCACCCCATCATGGAAGGTTCTACTGACCAACACTGCACTAGTGCCCACTGCACTACACCTAAAGGCTGGTTTACATTTGAGACCAATTATCCTCTGCTCATCCTTATGTAAGCAGAAATTTCTTTTGACTAATTTTTGAACAATAATAATTGGGAAGTATATTCTATCCAAAATATTTTACTGCTTTTCTATCAAAGTCAAGGCATTCCAGGTTTTACCATTTGGCATTTCCTTCTGGTGCAATTGTAACAATATACCCTTTCTCTTCCACTTGATATTGGACTTTTTATTTGCAAGATCAGTTGTGAAGACAAATGCAAATAAATGGATAAAGGGACCCACAGATGTTTTTATTTTCTACTTCCTAAAATTAATATTTTAATAATGCCTTATATTTCTATATTTACATTATTTCAACGGGTCCATAGCAGCACTCAGGCATTCTGAGTGTTAAACCAGCCAAGGCCCTTTTCTCTATACTATGCTGCCTATTCATGTTTTATACTAAAGAGTAGAGAGGTGGAACAGTTCGATAAGCATATGGCCATGTCTCTGACTTCTTTTGGCTTTATAGCTATCAGAGCAGAAATATAAGCTGGTGTGTTTGTTACTTTCTCAGGTCTTTTCTTCTTCTTCAGAATGGCTGCTCTTGTTTACACATAAACAGCATAACAATAAAGAAACCTGTAAATATATGTTTGACTATTTATTTTGTTAGGATATTTTCCTTGTAGTAGAACTGTTGGGTCCAAAGGTATGTAATTAAAGCCTTTAATACACATGCCATGTTGGCCCTACCCTCTTCCAAAAGTATCAGTTTGTACTTTCAATAGGATTGTATGTGAGCTTCCATTTTCCACACCCTCCCTAACATTGGGTATTATCTCCCTGTCCTCCTCCTGCTTCTCTCTTTTAAAAAGCTTTGCTAAGGATTAAATGATAGTTGTTTAATTTGTAGGTATTTTAAAAATAACTAGTTTTATATAACGTGAAAGGCACAATCCATGAAAGAAATAATTGATGAGCTAGGCTTCATTAAAATTAAAAACTTCTGCTCTGTGAAAGACAATCTCAAGAGAATGAGAAGACAAGCCACAGACTGGAAGAATAAATTTGCAAAAGACACATCAGATAAAGGACTGTTATCAAAGATATACAAAGAACTCTTTAAATCAACAATAAAAAAGCAAACAACTCAATTAAAATACGGGCCAATGACCCAAAACAAACACTTTACCAAAGAAGATATACAGATGGCAAATAGGCATATGAAAAGATGTTCACATAATATGTTACTAGGAAGAGGCAAATTAAAACAACAATGAGATATCACTGTACAACTACTAGAATGCTCAAAGTCCAGAACACCAACACCACCAAATACTGGTGACGTGTGGACTAATAGGAATACTCATTCATAGCTGGTGGGAATTCAAAATGGTACAACCACTTAAGAAGACAGTGTGGAAGTTTCTTACAAAACTAAACATCTCTTACCATATGACTCAGCAATCATACTCCTCGTTATTTCCCAAAGGAGTTGAAAACTTATGCCTACACAAAACCTGAACATGGATTAGCAGCTTAATCATAACCGCCTAAACTTGGAAGCAACCAAGATGTCCTTCAGTAGGTGAATGAATAAATAAACTGTGATACATCCAGACAATGTAGTATTATTCAGTGCTAAAAAGAAATGAGCTATCAAGACATGACATGACACAAAGGAACCTTAAATGTGTATTACTAAGTAGAGGAAGCCAATCTGAGAAGGCTACTTGATATATGATTCCAATTATATGACATTCTGGCAAAAGGCAAAGCTATAGAGACAATAAAAAGATGAGTGGTTTCCTGGAAAGAGGGTGGAGTATGGAGAGATAAAAAGGCAGAGCACAGAGGATTTTTAGGACACTGAAAATACTCTGTGTGATGTTATAATAATGGATAGATATCATTATACATTTGTCCAGACCCACAGAATGGACAATGTCATGAGTGAACCCTGAGGTAAACTATGATCTTTTCATGATTATGATGTATCAGTGTAGGTTCATCCTTGGTAAAAAATGTACAATTCTGGTAAGTCATGTCGATAATAGTAGAAGCTATCCAGATGTGTAATAACTTTTCATGTAACCATTCCTTTGTGATTTCTGCCTTTGCAAACCTGCTTTTCCATCTCAAGTTCCATATTTTCTTCTACTACTTTATATATACCACATTACATGTTGGAATTGTCAATCCATATGGCATTTTCCATATGGCATATGAAGGTAGGTAGAGGCAAAAAAAAAAAAAAAAAGGAGTATAATTTTCTCCCAAAGAAGCCAAATTAATAGATTTCAGAAATAAAACATTGTTATTTATTTAGAACAAATCATTTAAGGGGGCTCCTGGGTGGCTCAGTCAGTTAAATGTCCAACTCTTGATTTTAAACCAGCTTCTAATCTCATGAGCCCCATGTCAAGCTTCACATGCAGTGGTAATCTGCTTGAGATGCTCTCTCTCCTTCTCCCTCTGTTACTCCCCTGGTTGTGTGCATGCCCTCTCTTTTTCTCTCTTTCTCAAAATAAATAAATAAACTTAGAATTTAAAAAGATGATTAAAATATTAAAGTAGTGTCAACAGTGAATATTTGATAATATGCATGCCAGGTAGTGGGGAATTACTATAATAATATTACTTTAAAATTTATCAGGCTAATACTATGAGAATGGAACCAGTTGATTATTCCCTTTTTGTACACTAAAACAAATTATTCACTACCAGCAATGAGCTTACTCTTTTACTATCACACTGCACAATTATTGGTAAATTTAATTGTTATTGATGAAAGCCTCTATTGCTTATTGAACAAAGTCAACATCCTTTATAATAAGCTCTGATGAAACTATAGCAGACTCACCTATTGTTAGAGCTTTTTAAATGTTATTAATGGAATTAATTAAATTAGAAAGTAAATATCTGAAAATCATACCCCCATTAGAAATTTTTACTTTTTTTTTTTTTAGATTTTATTCATTTATTTGAGAGAGAGAGAGAGATAGTGTGCATGAGAGAGAGCACAAGCGGGGGGAAGGGACAGAAAGAAGCAGACTCCCCAATGAGCAGAGAGGCCAACACGGGACTTGATCCCAGGACCCTGGGATCATGACTTGAGCTGAAGGCAGACGCTTAAACAACTGAGCAACCCAAACACCTCAGGAATTTCTGTTTTCTTTTTAGAAACATTGGCCTTTTACACTATACAGGGCTTAGCGCTTTATAATAAAGTCCATTTTATTCCCTGAATTAATCATTATGGCCACTGTCGTCATGATCATCATCATGATGTCATTACTTTTTTTTTTCATATGAAACATTTAAGAATATTTTTTAAAAGTCCAATTCGTTTTATGCAAAAATTACATGGTTGTCAATAATAAAATACACTTTAGTGAAGTTATAGGTTTAAAAACAGCAATACCTAAAAATGGAACTTTACTTTAGAAATATTGTCTTGGGGTTCAACAGTTACCATTAATTTTATTGAAGAAGCTATAATAGTCACCACAATTCTTCTTCATCATGCCTCTATTGAACATCTATCTCCTTAATAGAGGTAGATGTAGATAATTAGCTGTTTGTCTGAGAGGTTAGGGAGTTCTAGAAATTAAAGCTAAAATGTTCAGAAACACATCCAATCATTCAAAATGAACAATAAAGCATGATTTAAAGAGATGTTGACAAAAATACGATTTAATTAAAACACCTTGGCAACATTTCTAATTTAAAAATGAGCATATCAAAAATCATTTCACATCCTAAGAATGTAAGTATCAAAACAACTAGAAAAGAAACTTCCTTAAAGCCATTATGGAACACAGTGTAGAGGTTTCTCGAAAAACTAAAAATAGAACTACCGTATGATCCAGCAATATCTTTTCTGAGTGTATCCTCAAAGGAAGTTAAATAAGTCCATGGAAGAGATATCTGTGCTCCGACGCTCACTGCAGCATTATTCACAATAACCAAGATATGGAAATGATGTAAGTGTTATCGACATATGAATGGATAAAGACATGGTGGTATACTCATACAATGGAGTATTTGTAAAGGAGATCATGCCATGTACAACAACATGAAAAGACATTATACTAAGTGAAATAAACCAGACACAGAAAGAAAAATACCGCATGTTCTTACTTACATGTGGAATCTAAAAAAGCCAAATACATTGAAGCAGAGGGTAGAATGGTGGCTACCAGAGATGGGGAGGTGGGGGGAATGAGGAAATGTTGGTCAGCAGGTACAACTTTGCAGTTATGTGGGATAAATAAGTCTAGAAAGCTAATGTATAGCATAATGACTATAGGTAATAATACTGTATGACTGCACACTGGAAATTTGCTAAGAGAGTAGATCTCAAGTGCTCTTACCACATACCAAAAAGCAGTACCTAGGTGAGGAAAAGATAAGATACATTAATTAGCTTGACTGTGGTAATCATTTCACTATGTATATGTGTGTACCGAATCATGTTGTACAACTTAAATATATAGTTATTATTTAAAAAACAAAACTTAAAAGGATCTTGCATTATATGGACCTCTCAGTTATGTAGACCTGAGAAACGGACATGTACATTTGGCCTAGTGTCAGGTGTATATAAAGATCACAGAAATCTGGGTATATTTTCATTTTTACACACATCTCACTCTAATGTCTCAGCCGGATGATATCTTAGCCCACAGCAGCAAGAACAGAGACAAGAGGAACTACCGGAACTGAAAAATAGTTATCTGTCATTCCAGTTCTAGAACGGATCTAGGCCTGATCAAGTATTTCAAATACGGGATAGTGGAATGCTAGTACTTTTCAGTAATTCCACCTCATCCACCTACTCCATCTCGCTTCTTTTATGAAGAGAGATTTAACCCATGCCAGCACAGCTGGGAAAGAAGATAGCTTGGTTAAGAGATCATTTACATGTTTATCTTTACTTCTCATCTGTCTCTCTTGTGTTCTCTTTGTGTCTCTGACTTTCTCTCCCTTATTCTTTGCCCCCCTCCCTCTTTTATTTTTCCTTTAATATATCACTTTCTACCTCAGATATTGTCAGTATTGAGAACTTCACACTTTAAAATATTTTGCCATCTTTCACTCCTTCTTGGGAACTTATTCTTAGCTAATAACAACTTATGCTTGTGAAAATATTTGATGTTTCAGAGCTGATGCTCATAGCTTGTTCTATATGCCAAACAACACAGGGTAAAAGGAAAGAATAATTTCAGACACAATACGGGCATTTTACGCATGTTCACTGTTAGTATAACGCTTTTGATATTTGTTATCATAGAAATAGTGCCCTCTATTCGCAATTATGGCCAAAATAATTGTTTTGAAAAGTAATTATAACTCCTTGCTCTAATTTAGAAGATGACCCAGATGTATAAAAACCGGAGAGCCGAAGGAAATAACAATGAAAACCACAGAGGCTGAATGGGTTTCAGAAAATCTGTTTCCCTTTTTGAAGAAAGAATGATATATGGCCAAACTTGGGATCATTTGCTTGGCTTGTATCCAAATCAGTCTAGTGGCAAATAACTGATTTTAGCCAGGAAAATACTACTTTCTCTGATGAAAACACTCCAGGTAGAGAGTGAATCCGCCTGAGAAATGGGGGAGGGTGTGGGTGTGGGAGGTGGGAAGGTGGGGGAGTGGGGGGTTGGGGGGGGGCGTCCGCTCCTGTTTTGGTCAGGCTTTGTCCCTAAAGCTACCAGGACAACTTTGTTCTATTTGTTCTGAGTCCAGAAAAGTTGGCTGGGTTAGCCCAGCTAAAAAAAAAAAAAAACTGAAGTAAATCCTAATGTCTTAAGAGAAAGACCAGACATCAAACATCAAGTAGAAACCGTGGAGTAGGCAGGAGTAAGTTACTAGTCAAGACATTTTCTGGTCCTCTAAATTGCTCTGGGGATATCAAAGCCACTTCTTTTGAAGCGAGCTGCTAGGGGGCCAAGTAAACAACGCAGGAGGAGGCTTCTGAGCTCTGGGAATGGCTGCTTCCCCACGCCACCCTGCATTGTTTACATTCGGCTCTCCCCAGCCTCCAAGCTAGAGTTCACTTTATGCTAACCCGTATTGTATTTGCTTCTATTTTTAAATCCTCCGAGGCACACAGAACCACAGTGTCTGAAAGGACAGAATACTAATGGAAATAAAATATGCTGTAAAAACTATAGATAACACCAAACCGCTCCTGTGAGTTGAGGCTGGCAGGAATATGATGCAAGAGGAACAAATGCGCAGATAGGAGAAATACACAAAGTAACATGTGGGAAGACTTTGTCCTCTGGCTTAATTTAGTAAATCGGACAAAACAGCTTGGGACCCCGGATGCCGCTCATCAGGTGTCCTCTCGGAAAAGGGGACCATTTTCAAAGATCAAAGCAAGGAAGCACTTTGCCCAAGTTTTACATTGACCCGAAGACTCAAATTACGGCATTCTTCCTACTTCTTTCCAGCTTTCCTTCTTTTACTTGCACGCGCACCCTCACACACACTACCAAAGAACTAGAGAAATTCACAACATTTCAGACTTTCAAATTAATAAAGGGTGAAATCGGAGGGGAGGGAGCTGGGGGTGGGAGGGGGACAGGAGAAATTTGTCCTGTGCCCATGGAGGGCTGCAGGGGGTGGGGGCGCCGGTGAAATTCCACGCAGCAAGTTATGCTCCTGCAACAGAAGAGTTCAGTTTCATAGATTCGGTGGTGCCTTACCTGGTTTTGTAGTGAACTGCACGAACTTGCCCCTAATTCTTCCCCTAAAGTCCTACATATGCTGAGAGCCATAGTATTTGACCTTACACATTTCCACAGAAGAAACTCCAAAGCAACCTTTAACTTCAATAAAACGCTGTGTTCATTCTTCCCCTTGTGCTCAACACACAGCAATCTAATACACCTCATCATGTGGTCCGTTACCATGGTAGCAATGAATCCAGCTGCTGAAATACAAAAGACTGACAAAAAGTTGCCTTTTTCCCCCTCCACCCACCCTGACAAAGTCAGAGTTTTGTGTTTTTTTTTTTTTTCTGTATGACAAGTCTAATTTGAATATGTTTCTGGTGCTGACTCAACTTCGTGAGCAAGGAAGAAAAAAAAAAAAAAGATAAACGAACAGCAGAGGTGTAAGAATAAGAGGTCCCCCGAAGCCTTTGAACAAACAAAATAACTATATGCATTTTTCAGTCACCACTAATCCAAGATACTGGTCATTAGCTGCTATTTCTTCCAACCAAGTATTTTTGCCAGTTACTAACTCAATAGAGAAATGCAGCAATGATCTCACAGCCCCTTTAAATATATATATAAAAGTGAAATAATACAGCCAACATGGATGCTGAAAACACGACATCAGGGTAGGAAGGGCTAGTCTCAAAGTGTTTTCCTAGAGCAAACTTCTAATCACAGCTCAGAGATGGGAGGTAAAATTCTCCCTCTTCTTTTCATCTAACCCTGTGTTTAACCATTACTTAAACAGATTAAGTCTCAGTCCTATTTCAAGTGATCATAGATTTGGATCTGCGGTGACACAGCCTGGTAGAATGAACCAAACCATACTTGGGGGCTCTATCTTAAGGGTAGGAATTTTGGAGTTAGGACAACAGCAACTCTGAAGAGTCCTGCCCCATCCCCCTAAACCCATGGCTATGTAATTATGATTTAAGGAACCACCTTTGGTTTATTCCCAGTACTTAAGGAAGCCTGACGGGAGGCCAGGGCAACAGGCTTGACCTCTCGTCAGCTGCAGTCTCTCCTTCCCACCATGGACATCCTTCATAGCTACCACTTTCTACCCTCCAGCCAGCAGCTACTTTATCCCTGGGGTTCTCACTGCCACTCCCCTGCTTCCCCAGATTTGCTTACTTTCCAAATTTAGCTCATATTTCAGAATAATTCATTGACATATCTGTTCTCTTTTTTTCGACATGGACCCTCCCAGGAAGGGGAATGGGGTCTTACTCATCTTTGCCTATCATGTAACACTAGCAAAGGGTTTGGAATAAGGTAGGGCTCACTGGCTATTGCTTGAATGGATGAAGCAAGGGATGAACGCTCTGCGTCAGCACAGTGAAGGAAAGCTCAGCTCCTCCATCGTTGTGCTCATAGCATTCTCTGCGGTGGTTCAACCCCTGAGGGGTTTGCACGGGCTCTTCCTTATTATTCCACACTGCAAAGGGAGGCAGGCAACAGTAGCTCTTAGGAAGAGCAGCCAGGAAATTACTCGGATGTGGGTTTGAAGTTCTACCCAGGCTAGCTTTGTGATCTTGGATAGACCATTTAAACTCTCTAAACCCCGTTAAAATTTTGTAAAATTTCTACTTTAAAGAGTTATGACAAGGAATTAAATGAGATAACCCAAGGAAAATACTAAGCATTGTGCTTGAAACATAGTAAGCCCTCAATAAATTACCGCTAGTGTTGTTTAGCCAAATTGTTTATGAGTTTTGAATAAGAAGGACAACAAGAAAGCTCATCGACTCCTGACTTTCCCTTGCTGATAAAACTGTCATTTTCAACCACATACACATTTTCAATTATATGCTTCATAATATGAGCATAATACAGTGACCATTTTAGACAACCAGCCTGGATTGCCTGCTCCTACTTAAAAAGCATCTAGAGGAGCTGACCAGTCAAAAGGTTTTAACATATTCCCAGTGTGAAATGGACTGTAAAAGGAGTATTAAAATTGGTCAATTAAAAAAATCTTTTTAATATGAAAAACACGAAATGAAGCAGTTCATTTTGATATTTATATCGAATTTTCAATAAGTGGCTTATATGTTACTAGCAGGTGTTTTTCAAATCAAAATGAGGTATAAAGAATTGCCATCATAAAGAGCCTAAGAATAGAAATTATGTACAGAGATTACATTTTTAACAGTTTACAGGTGTTAGCTTAACAGCAGCCTTTGAAAGGTCACCTTGATCCTGATCCTTAACAGGGCCTATAAAGGGCTCACTACTACAGACTTCTTAGTTGCTTTTCTCCAGTCATCTAACTCAGGAAATGACCAGACACCAAAGCCAGCTACATGGAAAAATTAGCATGAAAATCCCTTTGAAGCCTTGCAGTGCAAAGCAGCAGCCAGGGTTAAAAAAACAAAACAAAAACAATAAAACCCCAAACCAAGAAACAACAACAACAACAACAACAAAACAAAAACCTATGGTGGAGAGAAAGAACTTTCATGGCAGAAAGTTGCTATAAAGAATAAAATGAATGTTGTGCTTTGTGAGATTTCTCTATCATTTAAAAAAAAGCCCTACAACAAACCAATAGAGATTATTAAAATAGCTTTGGTACTGGGTACAACTCTGAAAAATCCTTCAACATTGTGACTCATGATGACACAGTCCTATAAAGCATGTAAGTAAGGCAGAACAGGCAAAAAAAAAAAAAAAAAAAAGGCAAGAAGCATATACTCTGGAAAGTCAGAGCCTCTTAATCCTTTTCAGGACAGTTGATGAAGGAAAGACGAATGGAACCACGATTTCAATAATTCATAATTACTCTCATGTGTGGCTTAGCTGAAAAGAAACTCACTGCTTGTCTTCACTTCTTCGGGAGTCTTTACTTTGTGTCTTTTTCCTCCTACAGATTGGTTAGGCATCTCACGGTTCCTCATTTTGTAAACTGAAGAGCCCACCATTTATCTAGTTAATGGAAACTATTCCTAGAGCATAACTACGATTGTCAGATGTTAAGCAACTTGTCTAATTCTCTCTCTTAAGCATTAGGGAAATATGATGTCAATATGTTTGGTTTCACAAGGTCTCAAATCCCCCTTTTGCAAATGTTAAAATTAACTTCTTGCTCAGTGGGAACAAAATTTGTAACATGATCCATGCTGGTGTGACCCACTTAATTTCATATGAAGAATCCAATCACCGAGGGAAAAATAGTCTTTGAGACATAATGTTTCAGAATGTACCCTGGGAAGATGTGCCAAGCCCAGGGGGACGCATAGACCTGGGAGAGAGCTTATAAGATTGTTAGCTTCACCGCTCTCTCTTCAGACACAAGGGCACCTAAAATCCCACAAACTCAAGGTAACAACGTGGGCTCAGAGGTCACACCCTTGAGTTAAGCAGCAAGGCTACCAAAAACAAAAACAAAAAAAACCCCAAACAAACAAACAAACAAACAAAATAAATCAAACCAAAACAAACTGGCTGCTAATGTCAGTTAAATTAAAAACAAGACAAAGACAATTTGAACCTCTGCAAAATCTATTTTTTTCAGGTCACATCTTAAAATTGTTATTTTATAATACCACAAAGAGCTTTACTGTCAGGGCACTAGTTTAAATCAAATAGGAGAGCTTGTTCACAGCAACAACAAAAAAGATTGTGATCTATTGAATATTTTTTGCAGGCACATAGTTTCTTGGGCTGCTTTGAGCGGCTGACCTAAAAAATATTAATCGGATTAGTATCTGTTCTACTCATGAAAATTTCTTATGAAAGAACAAGGCTATTGCAAGGCATCTTGGTTTATATAACTCAATATCAAGATATTCTATTTTCCCCTTAAGATGTTTTCAAAACACGCACTTCTCTTTTGAATTGTATTAACGGGGCTATAAATATCTGTGTCTAAATAGCACTGTGAAATTGACGGCTACACATTCTACAGATAACTTATTGGGATCCCCCAATCATTTTGTTTTGTTCACATATAGAAATTTATTCCCAAATTTCTGCGTTTGGATTCGTCATCTCTTCAAAATTCACAATTATAGTCTGGATTCTTCCTTAGTGAAAAACACACTTGGTTTTTAAACTTAACAGTAAAAGTGACATCACTTGCCCATTTTCTCACTGAAAGGTAGTATCACAAATCCAATGCAGGGAAGTTGAAAAATATAGAAAGATTTATGAAATAACATTAAAAACACATATAATTTAACTATCGGAGATAACCAGTATTGACATTGTGATGTATTTCTTAGTTTTATGTACTAAAAATCCTGGATAATTTTGACTACAGTTTTCTTCTGCTTAAAGAAGGACATGCAAAATAAACACAGTATGATATTACAGATTCGTGGAAAATATTTTTTAATAGTTGCATAAAATTTCACTATTTGGAGGTATCAGAATTCACTTAGCCATCCCTCATTGTCAAACATATATTTAGTCTTTTCCAGGTTTCTTTATATAAATGATATATCTTTGTATGGACATTTTGGGTTATATCTTGGGTTATTCCCTTAGAATAGATTCCTGTGCAGGAGGGGGAATTACTGAGTTTAAGTTAGAAAATTTAAGTATAGAATTTTATTTTTTTCTTATTTAAGCATAGCATTTTGGAATTGGAAGACCCATCCTTATAATTCAGTGGAATATTTCGTTTTATTGACGAGGAAACTGAGGTGAGATGACTGGCTCAAAGTCCTGCTACGAATTCTTCCCGTGCAAGAACCAGACGGAAGATCTTTGTGAGTCCGCTCAGCTTTCTCTCATTTCACCCTGCTGACTCTCAAAGGCAATTCATCTCTGAGGTGCTCCTTCCTAGTGCTGGTTTGGTGTCCTCTGTGAAACTCCACCAATGTGTTCCAGAGTCTGAGGCTGGAGTAGGAGTTCCATGGAGGTGGATAACACAGTTTTATTTTTTATTTTTCTGTCAGAGAGAATCCACATGGCAGCATTGCTACAGTCACCTTTCACTTGATAGTAAAGCGGAGAGGATCCTGAGAAGCAGCAAATATTCCCTCAGGTCAAAAATCTGTTCTGAGGAGAACACAATGAAAAAAGATTCCCAGAGAGTTGAGAGGTCAGGATGCTCAAGAAGTTGGTGAGTTTAAATTGACATAAAATTAGGCAGAGCTCCTTGATAGACCCTGAGGTCTTTTATGGCCTTGTGTTCTGTTGAAAAAACAGAAGATCTGTGGGATTTGAGTGGCAGTTTTTAGGTCACTTGTAGGGGCAGGGGAAGAAGTACTTGTCTGGTCATCCCCTGTGACAATTCTATATCGTGGAAACCCAGGTGTGTTTGCATAGTCATGATGATGTCTTCGTTTGACAGAATATATTCTTTCTCAGAGGGAACAAGGAAGAACATTCCTGAAAATCGAGTCTACTCACAAAGTCAAGGAAACAGCCTTATTCCTGAGAATTTACTCTTGAAATTATTCATTTTCTTAGTCTGAATATACAGTACACAGAGATTATTATTTCTTGATCCCTTCTGTGTGACTTACTCTAAAAGAAGATGATTTATTCTAATTCCATAAATTTTAATTAAGTATCTTCTCAAACCACATATTGTATAGGTGTAGGCAAAGAATATAAATAGCCTACAACCTAGATGGGGAGATAGAATATGGATAAAGAAAATATAGCTGTAGATATAATATATGAAAAAAAATAATTGTTTTGGGAGTAGATAGATAATTAGGTCAGTTTAGGAGGAAATCACCCATTCAGGGTGCCCCAAGCTTGGAAAGCAGTTGGCTACTGGGATATTAGGCGTATTTTCCCAGATTCTTTTACTTTGTATTTGGGCACTTGAACTACATTCACGTAGTATACATGCTACAGCTCGATGGAGGGATGCCTGATGTACCCTAAAAGCATATGCGGTGACCAAGATTAGATGTAGGAGTGATAAAAGCTACTGAGTTTTCTCTTCCCCTGTAATGTACTCCTGAGAAAGGATAAGTAATTAGGTAGCTGGTGGCAATGTGAGGGGGGACAATGGGTAGTAGCTGCTTTTCCAGTAATATGTGTGTATATACCATAGGTAATGAGATAGAGAGATTAGGAAGCAAGTTCAATGTTATGTACCCTGCAGGCACTCAATAAAAAGTTAATTATTGATGCTGACTTTGATAAAAATAAAGGGTATTATAAAATGAAGCAAGTCAGGAGAATGATTAAAGGCAAGACTGTAGGAGAAGAAATTATTAAGGAAAACACAGACTGAAAAATTGGAAAAGGATATAAGGTAATTTAAGGAAAAAGATTAAAAAAAGAAAGAAGCATATGTGGTTAAAGAGAACACATAGCAAAATCATCCAGGAGGTATAAGAGAGAGAGAGCACTGAAGAAAAACACAATGGAGAAAGTTCTTTGAATAAACTAAGACGAGTGACAAATCAATGTCTGAAATGTCATTCCTTATACCTAAATGAATTCCGTTATTGGAATGAATGAAGAAGGGTCCATTTGATAGTTGAACACATTTATATAAATTGACCCATGATATGAAGATATCAGGCAATTTAGACCCTTCTGGATGTCTCTGGTGGGAAACACTGCATCGGTAGAGATCATTCATCTGATGTGTCAGACGTTCCCATATATGACACGAGGGAGTTCATGGTTATCCTTGCTCCATATTTCACACTGGTTAATTCCCCACCAGGCCACGGCGTTCTGTTTAGAGCCTCACTCACAGTGAATGTGCAATGGAGAAACTGGAGAAAGCATTGTACAATGGTGAACAATGAACCGGAAGGGAAGTAACCTAGAAGCCTGGGAGGGAGGCACTTAAGTGTTTGAAGGGCTATTGCACATAAATAATGGTGAACAGGTGTTTCTTCATTTTTTACTGAAGGGACCACAATTTGTGTTTGCCAGGTGAGACCCCGGAAAGGACTCCTGACATAATATCAAACTTATGGCATGTGAATAATACAAGGCAGAGAGACATTAGTTTCTACTTTGTTCATCGCAGATGAATAGTCTTTTTGGAGGATGTTAGCCACTTGCATTCATCATACACGTAAAGACACTTTACATCCCAGTGGAAACACAGTTATGTGTTTATATGTTCCTATATACACACCTTAAGTCATATATCAGATCCTGTGGCTTGGATCGCCCGCCCATACTATCCTACTTTTAGCAATAATATGCAAAGTGTTAAACATAAACACTATTTGTGTTATCTATTTCGGCTTTCCGGTATCTTTGATAAACAGTGTAGACCAATGAAAAAATGAAAGTAATGCAAAATATTTTCTGTTCACTTATACTTTCACTAGCCACAATTAGTATTTTTGTTATTTACTTATCCATATCTGTCTCTAAGTAATTATGTAGCTTGATTTTCAAATGGATGGTTGAATGGTTGAAATGGCAGTGGGGATAAAGAGTCCACTTATCACTGTGAGCACTGAGCCATGTATAGATTTATTCAATCAGTGTACTGAACACCTGCAATGAATATAAAAACCATATGTTAACTATACTAGAATTAAAATTAAAAATTCAATTAACTAAAAACACACATGGAGAAATACTTCAAGAATGATAAAAATAAGTAAAAATGCAAAAAAGAGAAATAAAATAAAATGAATTGTTACTTTTAAAACTGTAGTGTCTTCCATAGTCTAAAGGAAACTACAGTCTTCATGACTATCTTTGAGGAAGAATGCTTTTTGGGGGGAATAAACTTTAATGGGGCTACTGTTTATATTATAAACTACTCCACAAGAAAGTGGTGAAGGGAGAGACATTAAGCCACCCTGTGTAACAGAGAAAAAAAAAAACAAACCAAAACGCTCCCTTCATTATGGGTGGTATAGCTGGAAAACTGTGAGTTATTAACTGGAAAGAGGAAGGGTCTGGTGACTCCAGCCAGGGAGAATGGGTGTAACTTCTGGCCACAGGTAACAAGGTCTAGGTCACAGGGAATTCTTATCAGTAGGGGAAGCAGTTTCTAAAACATCGCGGCCCAGAAGGAAATGGACAATAAGGATCCCTCTGAAGGGTATGACAATGGTATAAGGAATAATGATGCTGATGACTAATTTTCATATTCTGACTTACAACATCTCTGTTACCAGCAAGATTTTAGGAAAGCTTTAAGAATTGCTCTTAGCTTCACAGTACGTCAGTCTGTGTCCAGGCTTGGAATGGGGCATGAAGATAGAATATGCTCTCTAAGAAGGTGATATTTGAGATGACACCTGTGAAGAATGGGGAAGAGTCTTTTAGGCAAAGGGAGGAGCATGTGTGAGGTCCCTGAGGTCCCTGAGGGGAAAGAGCCTGATGTTTCCAAGGAAGACCAGAAGAACGGTGTGGTTGGAGCACTATGCAAAAAGGGCAGAGGGTCATGGCATGGAAAATTTGGTAGGCTAGGGCTTTGGAGGGACTCTAAACTTTATTCTAAGTATCACGGGAAGGTTTTGAAGGATTTAAAACATAGGGTAACATACTCCAACTTCTGTTTTTAAAAGAGAATCCTGGCTATGACTTCGAGAATGGACAGGAAAGGGGCAAGAGTGTTTAACGTGCCACCAGTCTGAGGGTCAACGGTTAACTCTGAACTAAAATGCTGACAGTGGAGACAGTGAGAAGTCCATGCATTTTAAAATATATTTTGGAGACTGAATTGATACCACTCGGTCACACATAGAATGAAGGAGGATGAGTGAGACTAGAATGTAAAGAAAAACTCCTAGCATTCTGCAATAAATGGAGGTGCCATCTACTACAGACCGGAAGCTGGCTCCAGGACCACGCCGAGGAAATGCAACGTGGGATAAGGCAAAATGTTGAATCTGAAATGTCTCTAAGTCAGTTAAGCAGTAATGTCACATAGGCTATGTCTATATTTACCTCAAGCCCTGAATATAGGGCTTGAATGGAGATGTACAGGCAAGAGCCTGTTTTTTTGTGTGTGTGTTTTTTTTTTTTAAAGATTTTATTTATTTATTTGACAGAGAGAGATCACAAGTAGGCAGAGAGGCCGGCAGAGAGAGAGAGGAGGAAGCAGGCTCCCTACTGAGCAGAGAGACCGATGCGGGACTCGATCCCAAGACCCTGAGATCATGTCCTGAGCCGAAGGCAGCGGCTTAACCCACTGAGCCACCCAGGCGCCCTGTAGGTATGTTTTTTAAAGCCCTGGTAAAAGGAGAACGGACATGGAGAAGCGTACTCAAGACTCCTCTCTAAGAAAAAGGGCCAGGGAGGTAAGAGGAAATCCTTGTGAGTGTGTTTCTATGGAAGCTACATGGGAGTTCTTCAAGAAGGAAGGGGTGGTCTTTGGGTTGAAATCTACTGAGATGTTGAGTAAGATGAGAACAGGAAAAGTATTCATTAGCTTTAGAATATGGTGATAATGACCACCTTAATGAAAATCTTTTTCATGAAATGGTGACGGACAGAAAAATGAGGGGTAAGGAAGTGGAGTCAGATTAGGTAAATGATTTTTTTGGTGGGGGGGAGAGAAAGCTGGATTTGTAGGGGAGCAGATGTAGGGGAGCAAGTGAAAGGAAACATAAAATCAAGAGAATATTTCAAATATAGTAGACTCTAGAAAACATTTATATGCTGAGAAGAATGGCGCATTAAAGGCAGAGAGACTGATGGTATGGGAGAGAAAATAGCTGACTGCATGTGTGTAGTCCTAAGAAGGTAAATGGGGACAAGATACAGAGTGTATGTAGAGAAACTGCCTCGCCTGTGACAGGAGAGGAGGATGAAAATGGAGGTGTATGTGTACAATTAGGCAAGGCAAGAGGGGGTTCCTATCTAGTGACTACTATCATTTCAGTGAAGTAAGAAGCAAGGTTACTAGCTCGGAATGAGGAATGGGGAGAAGAATTTTTGTGCAAGGGGAGAAATAATGAGCTACTCATTATGGAGAGTTAGAGAGTGGCTACGGAGAGAGTAGGAGAGCCACAGAGTGTTGCAAGCACATCTGATGCAGTGATCATGAGTCTAGGATGCTCAGATGTGTGGCTTTAACAAAGCTCAACCAAAAACGTATGGGTAGGTCAGGTGAGGGGGTTCATCTACCCTGCTTGGCTTATGCCTGGTGAATATGACGGGAGGAAAGATATGCAAGGGAGTTGAAGGTACATTAAAGGAGATGGACCATAAAATCTAACCAGGCAAAGAGGGAAGTAAAGACAGGAGATGGGTATTGGACAGTGAGAAAGAACCAAGACAAAAAGACTCTGTAACAAACGCAAAGAATAGCAAGTGTGGAGATCAGAACAAAAGAGCTGGAAGGGTAGAATGTGGTGTTTGGAGAGGGTGATATCTTGCTTGCTTTTCTGATGGCGGACTGGTTCAAAGAAGTAATGGCTGAGGTCACGTGGAGGGATTTATTTCTGGATATGAGGAAGGTATTGATTGGATCATCCATGGGTACACTGAACTTATCAAGAATAAAGCACTTAAGCAGCACAAATCAAAGTTCTGTAGGAAGCAGAGTTAAGCTCTTGCCCGGTGGTCTACGGCTGGGTGGATTTTGTATGATGGGAGGTGCTGGTAGCTTTCTTTATCATTGCATTGTTACAGGCTCCTTAAGTATTAATTCAACACCAGAGGAAAACAGGGCTGAGAAAGGGGTAAGAAACAAGGTCCTGAGCATAACCTTTGAACTTTTGAATCCACCCTTATTTGAAGCCTAACCATTCCTATTTTGTTGTTAGCCTAAGTGATTTTTTTTTTTTAAGCTTTTATTTGGGGGAGAAAGAGAGAACACAAGCAGGACAGGGTGGGCGGTACAGAGGGAGAGGGAGAAGCAGGCTCTCTGCTGAGCAGGTAGCCCAGTGCAGGGCTTGATCCCAGGATCTTGGGATCATGACCTGAGCCCAAGGCAGATGCTTCACCCACTGAGCCACCCAGGCACCCCTAGCCTGAGTGATTTAAAAAAAAAAATTTTTTTTTTGTCACTTGCCAACACAAGGCATAAACTAATATAGATGGGTCTATTTCATAAAAAAGAAATATTTGGAAATATAATGGATTTGTTGCTTATCTAATATACATTTTTCTTTGCTGGCAGAATTTTTTATTATTAATTATTTTTATTAACATATAATGTATTATTTGCCCCAGGGGTACAGGTCTGTGAATCATCAGGGTTACACATTTCACACCACTCACCATAACACATACCCTCCCCAATGTCCATAACCCAACCACCCTCTCCCTAACTCCCCTACCCCCAGCAACCCTCAGTTTGTTTTGTGAGATTAAGAGTCTCTTAGGCTTTGTCTCCCTCCCAATCCCATCTCGTTTCATTCATCCATACTTCCACCATAGGCCTCAAGGAAAGAGTCAAAGTCAATCACTGCTCTTGTAATCCCCTCACCGGTGGTGCCAGTAAAATATAAAGGGAAATCTGCTAGGGGGAGTGTAGTGCATTGAGCAGTGGGATGGTTAATTTTATGTGTCAGCTTGACTAGGCCATGGGGTGCCCATATATTTTGTTAAATAATATTCTGGATGTGTCTCTGTGGGTGTTTCTGGATGAGATTAACATTTGAATGGATAGATTTAGTAAAGCAGATTGCCCTCCCCAATATGATTGAGTCATACAAGCTGAATGCTTGCATAGAAGGAAATGCTGAACAAGAAAGAATTTTTTCTTTCTGCTTGATGGTCTTTGAGTTGGGACATTGGTCTTTTCTTGCCTTTGGACTCATACTAGAGCCTACTTCATTGGCTTTCCTGGTTCTCTGGCCTTGCAGAGATGGGGGCTTCTCAGCTTCCATAATCATGAGAGTCAATCCCTGATTTAAAAAAAAACCTCCTTCTCTACATGTCCTATTAGTTCTGTTTCTCTAGAGAATTCTACTATAACTGATGGTCCTCAAAAACTCATAGTCGCCAAGAAACTTGGAATGTGGCCTCATTTGGAAATAGTCTTTGCAGATGTATTTAATTAAGGATCAAGAGGAGCTCATACTGGGTTAAAGTGGGCCTTAAGTGCCATGACTATATCCTAAGAGGAGAGGACAATGAGAAAAAATACTCAAAAGAAGGCCATGGGAAGAATGGGGCAGAGATCTGAGTGATTCAGATATAAGCCAAGGAAGCCAACGATCACTGGAGCCACCAGAAGTTAGGAAGAGTCAAGGAAGGAGTCTTCCCCAGAGTCTTTAGAGGGAGCATGCCCCTGCCCACATCTGGATTTCAGAATTCTCTCTTCCAGAACCACGAGAGAACAGATAGCTGTTATTTTTAAGCACCAAGTTTGCAATCATCTGTTATAACGTCCCTAGAGAAGGAATACAGGGGGTTTCTGGGAAAGGTCCTTCACCCAAATAAGAGGCTGACAGGGAGAAAAGAAAATGTTGGTGGACGAGGACATGGCAAAAGTTTCCATGTGGCTGAGGCACAGGCTGGGTGGTGACTCAAGGTCCAAGAAGAGCCTCAAGAGGTAGTAGGGTTTGGGTCTCCATCCTGGGAAGCACTGAGAAGCAGACGTGAAGGACCATGTCAAGGGAATTAGGAGTGAAAAAGTGAAACCATTCTCTGAAATAACATGCTCTCTTTCCCTCTGTCTCTCTCAAATAAATAAACACATCTTTAAAAAAGAAGACTGAGGGGCGCCTGGGTGGCTCAGTGGGTTAAAGACTCTGCCTTCTGCTTGGGTCATGATCCCGGGGTCCTCGGATCAAGCCCCGTGTCGGGCTCTCTGCTCAGTAGGGAGCCTGGTTCCTCCTCTCTTGCCTGCCTCTCTGCCTACTTGTGATCTCTGTCTGTCAAATAAATAAATAAAATCTTTAAAAAAAAAAAAAAAAAAAGAAGACTGAAATATTTTCCCCTCCCAAACCGATCGAAGAGAATCATACACATTTGGAAAAAGCCATTTGAGAACATGAGTCCCAGCAGACATTTCATTCTCTATTCTGGGCACAGTATATCAAAGACGTTAGGATCGTCTTGTTGCCTTTTCAGTCATTCTCTTGTCCCCTATCACACCATCGAGAAGAATATTGTATTAAATGCGAATTCTTATTATTATGACTTAATGAGCTACTTCTGAGGAAGTGGTTTCACCAACCCATGAGAAAGGTCTGGAATGGCTAGGGCTGAATCGAGGCTTAGGTCACCCAGCTGAAACTAATGTCAACGTTTCAGTTACTCATTTATGTCCTCCATCCTCCTGGACACACCTCCCCTGGTTCCTAGGCAACCACAGCTTTCCGCACTTAGTCCACATTAAGCAGGAACTCTTATGTGTGAATTTGGAAACGATCTATTTTAATGAGAAGGCAATCGTGAGCCGAACCAGACTGTTATCTTTGTTATGAAGTAGGACACAACGCAGGGGACTTCCCTATTTTTCAGAACGCGGATTAATAACACTTGACTGACAACCTTCATGTTTGCAGGTACAACCGACACAAGAGCCTCAGAGCTGGAGGCTGTGGGAAACCTCAGAGGAATCCTTTTTATCAGATGGAGGAATTCCCTTTAAGAACTGCGTCTGGGACAGGGATTCACAAGCCCTGCTTCTCAGGCCCCTTTTTTGCTCTACAGACGGTGGGGAGTGGGAATGGTGGGGGTGTGGGGGGGGAGTGGGAATGTTGAGGGTGTGGGCTGGGGTTGGGGATGGGAGGGTGTTTATATCCGGGTAATTTTACCACTGTATTCAATGTCTGCAAATGTTTCTTGCCAAAGAGACTTGGAAGCGCTGGGGGAATTGCCAGGGATTCAGGAGGTGGCATGCTTCGTGTTACTGCGTGGCACTGTTGACCATGCAGGAGGTTCCTGAGCCGAGCAGATCTCTGTCTGTGCAGGTATCAAACGGAACTCTCCCAAATTGAGGTCATGAGAGGCTCATTTTGCAGTCACTGAATGGGAAGAAGGGAGCCTTCTCTGGAACACGATGAGCCTTTTTTTTTTTTTTTTTTTTTTTTTTTTAAATCTCCAAATGTGCCTTCTGTGGATGCTACTAGTCTGGGAAGAAATTCAACTTCAGAGCTATTCGTACACGTCAGAAAGGGACAATGTCATAATAAGAACATGCTCTTAGAAAAAGATAGCCACCTCACTTATCCTTCTATGCAGCTAGAACTGGAAGAAAAATTATGGCAAATATTTATTTGAGTCTGAACATGTATTCTACACACACATAAACACTGAAAAACTTTCCGCCCACTGTTACGGAATTGTAAAGAGTGAGAGAGGAAAGAGAGCTAAAGTATCATCTATTTTGATTATTTGAAACTATCTGATTCACAGTGGAAGATTTTGCTGAAATAAAGTGTACAGATTTAAAAGTCAGGTATTGAAAGTTATAAAAATCAACTGATGGTTGAAATATAGGCTAAAACGATAAACCGTCACTCATATGAATGCACTAACATCAAAGCACGTTATGATTAACTTTTGTAAACACATAATAATCCTTAGTTTTTGATAGGAAGGCATTGTTCCATCCATTCTTCTGACGATCACAGTTTTAAAAATCATACATACATAAAGGTAAATAGCATCCTGCAAACTCTTCTGGGAAATTAAAGGGGAAATCAGCACACAAAAGATAACTCAACAAGCAGGGACATAACCTGGGGCTGTGAATACAAGTATTATTTTTTCTAAGATACTAAAAATTTATTTTACTCAAAGATAGGCACCGCAGTGTACCTATGATACTTGTTTTTTTTTTTTTAATTCTTTTTCACTCTGTAATATGAAAAAGTTATCCATACAACAGCAGGAGACCAAAGACACAGGCCTGTATCTTTCTGTTTTTTAATAGATGGGGTATTTATAGATTTTACTATTTTACATTTTTAAAAGAAACGAATATGCTACAATCCCTTTAGCTGCCATTTTTAGCATCACATTTGGCCTGTCGGCACCTGGACTCTTTTGGTCCATTCAAGGGCAGTTTACGGCTTTTGTGCTGGGGTCTCATACACGTGCACACCAGACAATAAGCAGGATGTGATCCGGGAAGGCATCTCTGCTGTTGCTCAGTGGTATGTCCAACACCTAGCAAAGCTCCCGATAGTTCCTGATAAGTACTTGATGAACAGTAAATCTAATTCTTTGTATTGTAAATGAACCCCAAATCGACCTTGTTTTCTTAGTCTTTTTTTTGCATGTCGGAACTCCTCTCGGAGGATAATAAGATCAAGAATATACTAATACTGGCTAATTGTATGATGGACAGGAGCTAGGTGGTAGGAGACTCACCCAGGTCCTAGACGTGATGTTGCCGCTAATTTGGGGGATTGTACTTAACCTCTCGGCCTCAACTTTTGCAAATGTAAAATTAAGAGTTGCTATGGTCTCAATGTTTGTGTTGTCCTGAAATTCATACGTTGAAATCCTAATGCCGGATGTGATGGTATTACAATGTGGGGATCTGGGGTTGATTAGGTCATGGGGGTGGAGCCCTCATGGGTGGTATGAGTGCTTTTATAAAGGAGGCCTAGTAGGACTCCCTAGCCCCTTCTGCATGTGAGGACACAGAGAGCAAGGGGCTGCTTTGAACCAGGAAATGGACCCTCTACTAGAATGTGACCCTGCTGGTTGGTGTTTTGATCTTGTACTTCCCAGCCTGTGGAACAATGAGAGATAAATCTCCATCTTTTATAAGTTGCCCAGTCTCTGGGATTTTGTTATAGAGGCTTGAATGGAATAAGACAGGGGTCCAGGTTAAATAATCTGAAATATCCTTTCTGATACTTAAATCCTGTGATTCTAAGACATAATCTGTGGCAAATCAAAGTAGGATGTTACCTGAAATAATAATGACTTATTTATCTCAGGCCCCCAGGGGCCTTGCTCAGAGCCTGGGAACCTCAGAGATGTATAATATATATTTAAAGAAAAAATGAGTAAATGATCATTATAGGTATAAATGTGGCCTAAGCATCATCAGGATTTTTCACCAGTGGAAGAATCCCTTCTTTATGGATACTGACTTTTGCAATTAAAATTAAGTCAGAGAGTGGTTTGGGCAAATTTTTAGTTTTATTCATACCAGTTATTATTCTTATACATGGTATTTGAATAGTGTGATTTTTAGAAAAATTCAGAATGTACTCTGTTAAGAAGGGCCAACAGTGTTATGCCTACAGAATTTTTATTTTCATACAAATTTTTATAATTAATTATAAATATTCATTTTGTAAATATTTTTAAGGAGAAAAAAGAAAAGGGGGCAGAAATCCTTGCCTTCAAAAGGCCCCAGCACTGGTGGTGATTCTATATAACATATAGCCCTAAAATTCTATCAGTCAATAGTGTTAAGACATCATTTCCGAGCTTCATCAATACATGAGGTTTTTGCATAGTCTCAGAACCACAAGGTGCTGTACCTTTGACAATCTTGTTCCACAGAAATAGTCCTAATTTTAGCATCAGCCTAAGCATAAACTTATTTGCCAATGAGAAACAGATCTATAGACTTATAAATAGCTTGCTTCTCAGGAAGTATTTTAAATGGAAAATTCTAGCATTATATTACATACATATTCTTCTTCTAGGATTAAACTGGAAAACTCTTTTAGTGAGGCAGTTTGCTGCAGAGGAAAGATAGGACTTCACACTCTCATTCTGCCACTTAGCAGATATGTGACATTGGCAAGTTATCTACTCTCTTGGAACCCTAGCTTTCCTATCTGAATAAGGAGGGAAACAATAGCTAATTTGAGAGGATATTATGAAAATTAAATTAGATGATGTTCAGGGAGCACATGCTTGGGTGCTTGGCTCAGTGCCACCAGATCCCCTCTGTAAGGTGGTCTAAGGGAGCTCTCCCTTTGCTAGTAATGATGGACAAAGTGCTATGATCTTCATTTACCACACTCGAAGCACGTAAGCACATCTCCAAATAAGAGTCCCCAGACTTCATTCAAAACCAAAAAAGGAAGCTGCTGTGAGCTTGGTATAGGTGATTCAAAGAGAAAGAAAATACTTGGCATTTGTCCTTGGTGAAAATTTTAGAGGGAAGATAGACAGATAACAGGAGAAATGGCATGAGGCTGTGAGTGATTGAATGAGATCCCTTTTCTTTCTCTTGTCTACAACTGGAGCTGATCTGGTAATGGCCTAGAGGGCCATGTGAATTCAGAGAAAGACAGATGACAACTGCTGACCCGGGAGGAGGTCATCAATGACTTCAGTGAGATGGTAGCAGAAACGGCTCTGATGGATCTTGCACAAGGACTGGGATATCGCAAGTCCCTGGAGAGTGCCTGTGTGTACATGGGTGATGGGTTTGCAGAGGAGCACAGATGCCAGGAGTGTCTAGGCAGAGGAACCAGCGTGAGCAAAAGTCAAAGCACAAAGAGCACGGCTTAGAGAAGGTGGATCAGATGGTTCCTGAGCTAGCCAAGATCAACTGATGAGGAGCAAAGTGGACCTTGAAGCTCAAGAGGTCTGTTGTGCCTGTACTGTGACACACTAGGGAGTACATGGGATGGATTTTGTTCTGCAGTCGATGGGGCAGCCAGCACTGGCTTCGAGACTGAAGTGGCTTAGGGTGATTAGATCTTGTTGGCTCTTGTTCATTGGGCACCTGTGATGTACCAGAAACTGTGCTTTGTTGTTTTATGGATCTCCTTTTCTAGTCTTCATGACAAATTATACATAACTTTTCAGGTAAGGATCTAAGACTCTGAGGGGTCAAGTAACTCACTGCTCAAGATTACACATTCTTCAATGGAGCAAATGAAATAAAAGGAGGAATAGGATTTTTAAAATATGAATTTCAGGTTAAACCATTAAAGCATGGGACTAATGAAATTTGAATGTAAATTAGGAAGTTGATTTAGACGGCCATGTTTTAAAAGGAGAATAGGAACACTGAAAGAGGGAATTTGTGGTTCAAAGTGAGGCCATTCAAGATTCGGGTAAGATCTCTTAATATATACGCATGTTCTGAAATGATGTAAGATTTTTAATAATAAAAAAATATTGCTTCTGTGTTTGAAAGATACTTCATGATTATATTACATGAGAGAGAGTGAGCGTAATAATAAAAAAATATTGCTTCTGTGTTTGAAAGATACTTCATGATTATATTACATGAGAGAGAGTGAGCGTAATAATAAAAAAATATTGCTTCTGTGTTTGAAAGATACTTCATGATTATATTACATGAGAGAGAGTGAGCGTAATAATAAAAAAATATTGCTTCTGTGTTTGAAAGATACTTCATGATTATATTACATAAGAGAGAGTGAGCGTAATAATTAAGAGTGCGGGGTCTGAAGCCAGACTGCCTAGATTTGAATTTTTACCCCCAACTTAACCTCAGCAGATGATTTGACTTCCTTGGTCCTAGTTTCCTTTTCTTTAATTAAGGAGATATAATATTACCTATTACATAGGATTTTTAAAGTATGAAATGAAGTATATGTCTATATAGAATAGTGTTTGGCATAAAGTAAGAACTCAGTAAGCATTAGCTATCCTTGCTTTGGGCCTTAGTCTTCATTCCCCAACCATTTATTTAGAAATTATCTACAGTGAACCAAGGATTAGGTCAGTTTCCAGGAATACCAAGTATGGATTACAGATGATTTCTGCCTTTAAACACATTTGATTCTTTCCAATATCATACTTTGTGGCTCAGCAGAGATACTCCTGATTACCTCTTGTTCAAAGCACTTTTCTGCACTATTTCGGCACCAGTGATTTAAAATTTCCATTTACAATGGAGAGTAAGGAAGAATACCTCCTCTCCTCCACGCTTCCCCCAATATGACATTAAGATCTGTTCAGCCTGAGCTTTCCTTTATGACGTGTTTCCCCTGACCAACTAGGCAACATCATGAAGTTCGTGAGATTCGTTCCATAGCCCCCTCCTACTTATGTGTACCAAATCCTGAGAAGCTGAGTGTTTACTCCCTCAGGAGTCTCTGGCCTGCTAATTCATTAGACTTATGCGTGATGTACTATGTATTATTAATGGATGCATTTCTTTCCCCAAGAGTATTTTTTTTTCTAAATATGACTTTATAAAGCCTCATTTCCATAAGCTGGAGAGAAATGTTAATGATTAGAATCTTCAGTGCTATACCAAACCTAAGGAAGCTTTGCTTTGGAGAATATCAGTTATGCAGTGCATCTTAAACCGCACCATAAAGCTATTCATTCCCGTGTCTCTCAATTTCGGGTTATCAAGGGATCCAAGTAATTCTGCTTGTGATGGCATTTTCACATTGTCTGAAAGGATTCTCAATTAGGCATTGCAGGTTTAACATTGACATTGTTTGAACAAATCAAAATTGTTGGTAGGAGGGACACCATGTCCTTTTGAAGGTACCCACAATATATTAGAATGGACAGATGAATAGACACGATAACCTCTGAGAAAAGATTGAAAAGGAAAATGTCTACATAAATAAATGAGAAGGAAATGAAAAAAAGCAAGGTTTAAGCATTAAAATAACTCAGGGAAGTGATTTCATGAAAAGCTACTTTAATATTAAGGAAGCCCTTTATAGCGGGATATTGTTTACCTGCCCAAAAAAGACAGATTCAAAGTGGCATCTGATCACTTAACTTTCTAACAGAGTCAGTATCTATTATAGGAAATGGGAACTGATCAGATCATAAGGCATCTTCAAGTTGCAGATAACAATTACCAAAAGAGAGAGGTCAGATCCATACATAGTCAAATAGATCTGAAGCTCTGGACTTAAATGTGAATGCAGAAATGGGACTGAGGCCCGAAGAAGCAGTTCTTATCTGTACTTTGTGAAATGAATTTAAAAACTAAAAATTATATTTGGTACATATCTGAGAATTTTTTTAGAAGATTTTTTCTATTTATTTGAGAGAGAGAGAGAGAGAGAGAGAGAGAGAAAGCACACAAGCAGGGGGAGGCGCAGAGGACGAGAGAGAAGCAGACTCCCTGCTGAGCAGGAGGCCCAACTCCATCTCAGAGTCCTGGGATCACAACCTGAGCCAAAGGCAGCCGCTTATCTGACTAAGCCACCTAGGTATCCCCATTTCTTCCCCATTTCTGAGAATTTAAAAATTTTCCTATTAATTTGATATGCAAAATAAGAATATGACGATTTTGTTAGCAGCAACAAATTCATGCTACAACATTGTACAGCTTAGAATACGGCTTTCGATATATTAAGTTAAATTTTTTTCAGCGTAGAAAAATCCAACTCTATGTTTAACTTGAAATGAACCTCCTGAGAGTCATTTTTCTTGGCAGAAGCAAGTAATCCTTGTTCATTTTTTCTCTAATACTTGTGGGAGAAATTAATGAAGGCCTGGTTGGTCAATTAGAATCTAACCAAGAAAAGGGAAAACACTCTAAATATTTTAAACAGATGGAACTTAATCTAGAGAAATGGTTACATGGATAATGGAAGAATTTTGAGCTGAACAGGGGATCAATTGGGGGATCAGCAGAGGCAGGAGGCCAAAGGCATTACCACCCACAGGTCTCAAGGGAGAAAGGGAAGAGGTGATATTAGTGGAGCTCAGAGTTCAAAGTCACAGGGGAAGCTGGAGACTATGGGGTGAGTTTTGGTGGGAGGAAATATCACCCATAGGGGTCAGTCCCCATGGAACCAGTAGAGTAGGAGCAGAGCAAGGAATGGACGAGAAGGTAAAAGCTGCCACAGACCAGCAGAACTGGAAAACAGTGTTCAGTAAACATGTTTCTCATTTTCATTTTCTCCTCCAGAGTGTTATGCTAGGCAAACTGATTTACTGATAGTTTTAAAGCACTCTACGCTTGGCACCTGGCAAGTATGTTCCAAAAAATATCTTGTAGATCCATGAAATCACCATTTTAGCTCCACATACAATCTCAATAAAACAAATTTACACATCTCAAAGATTATGAGAGAATGAGCACCTTTACTTTGAAGTTAATAAAAAAGTATAAAGGAAACATCAGAATCTTCTGGTTTAGATTAAGAAAGTGGTCAATGCTCTATCAGTTGCATTGTTCTATTCAGAATTGTGAACAGAGATTTATTCTGACATTCTGGAAATCACCATTCTTTAAAGTAGATCCTAAAACCACACTTTGAAAACTGGACTCTGGAAAAGGTGGAAAACCACACAATTTCCTATAGAAGACCACCACTCAGTTGCTCCATTCCTTTCCATTCCGCTGAGAAATGATAATGGTAGATTGCTGATTAATAGTAAAGCACCAATTTGCAGGCTTTTGTCTTTTGTAGCATGGCAAGGCGATTATGGATGATGATGTAAAAAATATTTACCCACCCTTTTTATGGCCAAGCAAAACCAAGCTTAATGTGTGTGAGCACATGTGTGTGCTTAATCATACAGAGTAGTTTAAAAACCACACCTAACCTAAACCATGTCCTACTTGAATTTAAGCAGGATAAAATCATCCCACGGGCAGCCTCGGGAAAGTTACCCTTGTATTGCACACACAGACTTGGTACTGATTCAATGGTCACTACCGCCATCAAATTTTCCTCTAGCAGTTTTGCCTCATTCTGACTTATTACTCTGATACTAAATCTTTCTACATATTTAAAAAATGAGATGACCTTTAGAATAGAATGAAGTATTCCAGCATTTGCTTAATGGGAGCCTGGAAGAATGTCAGGGTGTCTGTATCTCATACCTCATACTTCAGGAGATTCCTGACAACAACAACAAAACCATGAAAGGCACAGAAACTAAGTCTTTTACCATGTGGCCCCTCACCAGAGGTACAGAACGCTGATAACATTCAACCCCATTTTCGTTTCATGCAAAGGAGAGAAGCACTTTTAAGGGAAAATAGTGCAATGTCCATCTTAAATTCTTTGCTTTAGAGACACTCACCTAAAATTCAATGAAGAAACAGCATGAACTTTCCAAAACCATCTATTTTCTCTTCTTTGAAATGGCAGTTGACTATGGCATCTAAAGACTTCCCAAGAACTTCATCCAGGGATTGGTAAATCTTATTTATCTGCAACGGGAAAATATACTTTTATTTAGCTAAGCAACTTATACTTACATCTTTATTACAGATCTAGAACATACAGTATTTTACAAATCCCCCCCACACTAGTAATGGTCTGTAGTACTCAACTCATAACTTAGTTTTCATTTACCATAAGAAATATTTAGGAAAATGGATATTTGTGCTAGAAGTCACTTTACAGATGAGGATAGTGAGGCCAGTGTGTGTGTGTGTGACAGTGAGGTGACTGTCTAAGATTAAGCAGCTGGTTAGTAACAGACAGTGGCCTTGAACCTTGGGCATCTGATATACCTCTTTAGTTTTAGTTGATTAAAAACCCAGAAAGGGAAAAACATGGAATCTTCTGTCTTTCCCAAGTAAGTAATTTTCTGGAATGTTGTGTCACCATAATTTCTACCAAAGTCAAGGAAATTACAGCTGAGGTCAGAGTCCTCAGACCAGCATTTCCTTTCATGACTTAGGCCTGAGCAATCCTAAGTGGGTATCCTACAAGAGTCGACTACCACACAGGCAACCTGACATTATTTAATGATGCATATGATTTATTACGTTATGTAATAATAACAAATAATAAATAGTTCCTCAAATTGCCCATTAATTTTTTTTTTTTGAAGATTTTATTTATTTATTTGACAGAGAGAAATCACAAGTAGATGGAGAGGCAGGCAGAGAGAGAGAGAGAGGGAAGCAGGCTCCCTGCTGAGCAGAGAGCCCGATGCGGGACTAGATCCCAGGACCCTGAGATCATGACCTGAGCCGAAGGCAGCGGCTTAACCCACTGAGCCACCCAGGCACCCGCCATTAATGTTTTTTAACAAAGCTGAACGATTTTCTCATCTTTTGCCTTCTGGGAAAATTCACGGAGTAAAAGTGGAAGAGAGAGGTTTGAGATGGTAGTTCCCAGAAGATTCCCCAGTGGTGACCCAGGCACCTGCTCACCGTCTGCCACCAGCTTATCTTTCCCAACAATCTCTCTCATCCGTCCCTTGTCCCTTCTTCCCCTTACCAACTGCACAGGCTGGATATTACTATCCCAGGGGCTGGCAAGCTTGAAGCTGCAGGGAGTTGAAGCTCAGGAAATCCCATGCTAACATGAAGGAAAAGAGTGGGAAGAGATCACAGATGTTGAAGGGGAGAAGGCGTCTGATGACAGTGGGGGTGGAAAAGGAAGGGACAGGAGCCTAGTTCTGCACCCCGGATGGGAGAAAGATGCCCTCTGTCTCCAGCCCCACACCTCCACATTCCCTCCCCACTGACTCCTTCAACCCCAGTTCTCCACAAGGATTATGGTAATTATTTTAGTTCTCATGGCTTCTGGCATCCTATGATTCTAGGTTCCTAGAGAAAATTCTATATAATAACACCCCCTTGCTCTAATCCAAGTTTTCAGATATATTCATTATTGGAGGAGATTTGTCTCACAAGAGATAAAGACATTTTCACAACATAATGAACCCTTGCTCTGTGTCACATTAGAACCCAGCCATCTTTCTCTGTACTTAGATTCTAGATACATACATGGATTTGGCATTTTTTGAGTTAAATGTATATTACAACAGTAGTGCTTTCAACATTTTTTGCTTTCTCAAAGTACATGTTAGCTTTTTTTTTTTTTTTTTTTTTTTTTTTTTTAAATTGGGGATTCAGGTAAATTAGAGCTATGCATCTAGGAATAAGTCATGTATTAAAAATATTCTCTCTCCTTCATGAAGGCAGCTCTGTGAGCTCCAACATCAGGAAATAAAGTGGAACTCTTAAACAATCTTATATGCTTTTATATAAGACTATAGAATGTATATCACACACAGAGAAACTGACATCTAGCTGTATCTACAATCGAGAGTCACTCAAGATAGCCTTTGGTACTGGCCTAGGGACCTCTTAGGATCATGCTGTTGGTTTCTGCTCTTCTACTTGGCTACTTGGATAAAGATGTTTTGCATTTTTGTTTTCTGTCTAGGTCCCTGGGTTATCTCAGACTGTAAGAGACTAGGAAGGAGACAATGCTCAGATGGAGATGCTGTATTGAAGTAGCCCATGGATGGCCCAGGCTGCACACCTTACCCTAGATCTACAACTCCAGTAAAGGTTGTAACTTGAGTGACACCTTGATTGTAAGCTAGCTTGCTTGCTATTCTTTCTCCACGTAGGAGTGGCTCTGTTTCAGCTTGTCTGACACAGACAGTGATCAAAAGCAGAGGTTGAATCTGGAGGCAGTTCTCACCCTCTCCCTCTTGGCTTTTATCCCGTGATGACTCTAGATCACGCAGAAACCAAATATCTATAATCCTTTCTTTCTTTCTACTCTGAGCCGCAGGGTGATGGTCTCCCAAAGTGCCACTGAATTAAAGGCATCCATCCAACTCTCTCCTCTTGCTGCAGCCCACTTGCAAAGCAAAAGTCGCAAGTGAACATTGGGTGGGAATAAAAACAATACCTTCCTCTCTTCGAAATCTGATTTAAATTCTGTATCAGCTACTAAATTCTCATTTGAATAACTTGTGACGAGAAATTAAAACTCAGTGTCATGAGATAAAACACAGTCTCTTTTTTCTAGCTCCCTGAAAAGTGGTCAGTCACTGTCTGATTGAAGGTAGGAGTCCATATCTTACCACAAGAGAAAGGACTATTTTGTTAATTTTGGGTGCCCTATTTTAGACATACAGGTTGGGCAGAAGTGGCAGGAGGCTTTTTGCTTAATAAAATAAACCCTTCAGCACAGAACACACAAAAATAGAATGGGCCACCTAAGAAGGATAGTAATTTTTACACTAATGGTATCAGCTCAACTGAAGGCTCAGTAATATCACCTGTGATGGTGGGATTCTGTCAAGCATGTGCATTCCTTACACAAGGATGGTGGAAGTGGTCCCTCCCAACTGAGATCACGTGGGAGCCAACCAGCTATTAGACTGGCGTGTTGTTAATAATCACATTTTTGTCTATATTTATGTCCTTGCCGATCTTCCCACCTAAAGTAGTACTCCCTCCTCACGATCTACTGCTCACTCTGATATATTCTCCCACATAGCACGTCAACTATTATTATTTATTCATTGTTCGTCACTTCACATTAGAATAGAAGCTCCACAAAGGCAGGAATCTTGTTCACTACTATGTCCCTGATGCTTTGAACACTGCCTGACACAGAGCAGGCCTGTGGTACTATTTATGGCATGAATAATACATAAAGATTTGAATTTCTCTCTCTCTCTCTTTTTTACAATTCTCTTTTCTCATAAATAATTGGTCCAGTTTCCTCTTTCTTACCCCTATCAGTTTGCACCATGCTGAAAATAGTTTCATCACAGTTGGAGGAATTCAAAGGCCTTTACTCACATTGAAAAAAGTAAAGAAAACAAGTAGGCACTTTGTCTATTTTCACTGTTATGTAGGAGAAAGATCGTCAACGGATTAAAAGGAGGATTGGAGATGGTTCTCTCCAGTGTTTATGACCTCGTCTTCTTTTTTAGCTATGCTTGGGAGACTACTGTGCCACGATTCTAATCTACTAGATTTCAGAAGTTGGAAGGGAGCTCGCTTTCAGATCCCGTCCAGATCATAGGGGGCCTGTTCCATGTTATGAGAAGCAGCTACAGGTGATGATGACCATAGACTTGCAAGGGGTGTTCCAGAGAAATGCAAAGATGGAGAGCCACACGGCATTCAGAAACATATGAAACTCTGTCTTTTCTGGTGTTTGACATTTTCCTTTGGCATAAATTGTAGGGGCTATTGAAGGATTTTGGCTAAGAATGATGAAAGTCACTTGAGAAATAGTATCTACTTGTCTAAATAATTTCTCAACGACTGACATAGGTTCTGTTTTGTTTATGAGTGACTTTTTGTTGTCATATTCACAACTGGCATGCTGGGGACTCATGCCAGAGCTGAGGCCGAGCTCAGGGTCCTGGCCACCCCTCTTCAGCAGACACAACATCAGCCAGGTCCTCAATGACAAAGAAGCTGGAAGGGGAGGAGAAACAATTCTGAAAGGTCCCCGCAGCATATTCTGGCGCTATAGAAAGGGGACAGAACTGTGATCAGAAGTTGGGGTTTTATTTTTGTCTCTCTACTAAGTATTGGACAAGTCATTTACTGTTAACTGGGTTTCTGTTTTTTCAAAGTAAACTCAGAGTGTTGGTCTAGACCAATGGTTCTCAACCCTGAGGTGATTTTGAACCACCTCAGGGACATTTGGTGATGTCAGAGGTATTTTTAGTTGTGGAGGGAAGAGAGGTGCAACCAGCCTCTAGCAGGGATGCTACTGAATATCCTACTATGTACAGCACAGCCCCCAACAGAAAATAATTATCCAGCCCAAAATGACAGTCATGCCATTCAGAACCATCTAAGCCCGGTGTAGACACTTCAAGTCCCTCCCTATTACCAATATCGTTCTATAATTTTACCACTGGTCCCATCTAGACCTCTGAAGTTGCACAAGATAAGCTTAATTCCCCTTCTGAAGCTTTCTCCAACTCTACATACCACACCGAGCTCCTTCCTCTACCTTCCAGCTTTGTTCTTAGATGCCCTCCACCCCCGGACCTTGATGGTTCCACAACAGCCTCTGAGGTCCTTCCTTATAACACATGTGACCATGTCGAACTGCCAGCGATTTTCTTATGTCTTCCTAAGAACATGTGCAATGGGAGGGCAAGGACTGTCTTGTTTATTTCCTCATCATCTTGAGCACGTCATCTTTCATGAGGGATAATCATCCTCATTACATGTCTGAGTAAATCACTGATCAGTGGAACAATCAGCGAACATGAAGCTCATCATTTTCTCACCTGTTATCTACACAGGCTTGTGATATAAACCTATGCAGATCATCTCACCAGATTATTATTTATTGGCTTAAGGATGTCAAAGTGCCTTAGGAAGCTACGGTAAGATGGCTGTGGGGTAGACACAGACACAAATGCGACTAAATTGGACAAAATTGAGAATCACCCCAGACACAATGATAGTAGGGCAGAGTCAGGGAGAAGACTGCTGGAAAGGAGGACTTTCTGGATGGCTTTAAAGCCAGGAACAGACTAGTGCTCAGGGACACTTGGGCACCCTCTCTATTCTAAGGATTTGTTCTTGTTGACACAGAGTTCAGCCTGAGAACCAGGCAGGTCTTGGCTGTTTCTACATATTTCCTATTAAGGGCATCATAACAGACTGTTGCTTCAAGCTCTTACGATGAAAAGGCTGTGGCTCTGGGACAATTGAGCTGTTCAGATCCAGTGTGGCCCCATCACAGAAAGGCAAGATCACAGAGCCTGGTGGACTCCTCCCTCCTGGGATTCTAGGTCCCAAGGGAAGCCCTAGCGAGTCTGGCTGCATCTGTCTCTATGAAGTTCTTACATCTGTCCAAATAAGGACATTAATCTAATTTCAGCGGGAGTTGTACACCTGTCATTTCTGTCTGTCAAATTATAATGTTTCAGAAACATGGGATATACCTCACAATTTACAAAACCAGTCAGGTCTTGGCTGTTTCTACATATTTCCTATTAAGGGCATCATAACAAATGCCCCACCAGGGGCACCTGGGTGGCTCAGGGTTAAGCCTCTGCCTTTGGCTCAGGTCATGATCTCAGGGTTGTGGAATCGAGGCCCACATTGGGCTCTCTGCTCAGCAGGGAGCCTGCTTCCCCCTCTCTCTCTATCCACCTCTCTGCCTACTTGTGATCTCTCTCTCTGTCAAATAAATAAATAAAATCTAAAATAAATAAAAAATAAAAAAAACAGAGGTGCCTATACAAGGAAAGTAGAGTCCCTGCCAGACTGCCCCTCTCCATCACCTCCTTTCCTACTCCCTGTAACACATCAGAAGACCACGAGAGAATATTCGAGTGTGAGGCAGCAGCGGGCTGTTCAGTTTCCCTCCTGATATTTCACCAACAGACAAGGCTAAAACATCATTCTTCCTCACTTAGGCTAGAATAAGATAAAGCAGAAAGAACAACAACATTTGGACAAAACAGCTGTCAGAGGGAATGGACCTACACGTTCAGCAATGAATGGAGAATTTTTTACCGCATAAAGCCAGAGGCCTGCTGACATTCAGGAGCTCTGAAGGAAAGACTATGGCGACTTGCCTGTCAACATCAGTTCAACCGGGTACTCAGTCAACTGTATTAAAGTGCCAAGAAGGAAGAAGGGGTTTTATACAGAAAGTCTCAGATCTGTTTTGTGTGCGGCGTTTTTTTCATAGGCACTGCCTTTGTGTTTCTTTCTGTTGTATCCTACTGTAAGGATAAGGCAGTTGCGTACCCACATGATATTTGCATTTTAAAAAGACATCCCTCACCCTGTGTGTTTAATGATGTGCACTGCACCTGGCCAGTGCTCCTCAAAGAGGGGTTCAGCCACTACGAACTCACTTAAGGGCCATAGCTTTTTTTCCTCTCTGAAAATAACCAGTGTAAAAAATAATTAGTTATATGCTAGTATAACTAGTTATATGCTAGCATATAACTAGTTATATGCTAGTACAGTTTAATAAAAATGGATCAAGAGTTCCACTTTGGAAACTTACAAAGTTATTTGGTAATCAAAGTAATAACTTTCTTTTTAAGAAATGTGGAAAATATAATACATTATAAAGAAAGTTAATTAAAAAAATAAAAAAATAAAGTTTAATGTCACCCACATTATGCTGCCCAGAGGCAATCCCTGTGAAGATTTTATACATTTACTTCCTTTTTTTACTTTTTAATATTTTATTTATTTATTTGACAGAGAGAGATCATAAGTAGGCAGAGAGGCAGACAGAGAGAGAGAGGGGGAAGCAGGCTCCCCACTGAGCAGAGAACCCGATGTGGGGCTAGATCCCAGGACTCTGAGATCATGACCTGAGCTGAAGGCAGAGGGTTTAACCCACTGAACCACCCAGGCACCCCTTTACATTTACTTCCAATTAATATATGCATATATGTATTTGCACACACATATATACACACACATAATTTTTAGTGAAATTGAGGGATTGTAAACTATATATAATTTGGTTGGAAGCTTTTTGTTTGTTTTGCTTTTTGTATTCTATTATTAGTGATCTATACATATTCAGCATAAGTACTCCCCCCCCCCTTATTTTAAAAGATTTATTTATTTAGGGGCACTTGGGTGGCTCAGTTGGTTAAGTGTCTGCCTTTGGCTCAGGTCATGATCCCAGGGTCCTGGGATCTGGCTGCACAATGTGTTCCCTGCTCAGCAGAGAGTCTGCTTCCCCCTCTCTCTTTGTCCTACTCCCTGCTCATGACCACCCTCGCTCAAAAGATTTATTTATTTATTTGAGAGAGAACAAGAGAGAGCACATGCACCCGGTGGGGGAGGGGCAGAGGCAAAGGGAGAGAGAAAATCTCAAGCATACTCCCCTCTGAACGCAGAGCCCAATTCATGGCTGGATCTCATGACCTGGAGATGATGACTTAGCCAAAATCAAGAGTTGGATGCTTAACTGACTCAGCCACATAGGCATCCCAATGCCTCCACTTTATTTGGCTATGAGATTATTTAATCAAACTTCTTTTTTTTTTAATTTTTAATTTTTTTTATTAACATATAATGTATTATTAGCCCTAGGGGTACAGGTCTGTGAATCGCCAGGTTTACTATTTAATCAAACTTCTTAATGAAAGGATACAACATACATGAAGTTATGGGACATCTGTAGTCACGAAATGACTCTTCATTTTCTTTTAGTACTTTAACACGCTCAGTTTCACACAAACCACATTTCTGCTCCCTTTCAGGGTAAGGCAGTAGATCATCTTTAGTAGTGCTTATTTTGTTATAGAAACCTCTGTTGCACAAAATCCACGTATCCCAAAATATAAGATAAAGAGGAGTCATTTTCCCAGATTACACATTTAAAAAGAGAGTGATTATCTCCTACAGTATCTTTTTAAAAAATACAACTGCAAACCAATGAGTGTCTCCTTTACTCACACAAACAATCACTAAACTTAAGTATCTCCTGTTTTCTTAGATGAAAATCTCATCTCATGAATTAAGAACATGCAACTAAAGCAAATCGCAGGCAATATGCACTCCATAGTGAAGACCTCATTAAACCTTTAAACTCTCCATGTTGAGTCTAATTCCAAATAGGGCAAAAAGATTAACATATTTTTGTTGCCTGGGAAAAAAAATATATTTACCCAAGATCAGTCTTGTCTCTTGCATACAGTACACCTGCCAATCTGGTCAAAAGGAGAATTAAGTTGAACTTGGAAGGTTAAATCATAATGTGCCAAACATGAATTCAATTAATTTTTAAGAAGACAACTTTTTAATTAGCCACACACAGGTATATCATAGATTCTACTGAAACCTCCCTGGGAAGACGTGACCAGCATTATCACACTCGGATTTTGTGTTCATTCATTTGTTAAAGTGCTGCCCAGTTTTAAGAGACTAATGATACAATGGGACTTGATGTGAGTGTGTCTGTTTGATTTTACCATGATGTAAAGATCAAAACAAATAGAATAGAGGAAAGGAAGGAAGTCATGAAACTGGATATAGGAGCGAAAAAAACAAAATTCAAAAAAGATTTTCTAGGACCTTCGCCAGCTATCTTAGTGACATTAAAAATGCCAGGGGGTGGCGGGGGTGGGGACGGGTGGCTGGATAGGGGAGTAAATGTTTGTCTGCAGAGTACCAAACCTCCCACAAATACCCTAAGTTAATTTTTTGTACTAAGACACAGAATTCCACATTTTTGAAAACATTACTCTTCTCTAATAGGCATAAAACCTAGCCATAAAGCTCAAGCTCATAAAACAACATGTATGCAAATGCAGCTGTTATTGGGATGCAATTTCAGTGACAAATTTTCTGGCATGAAAAGCAGATTCTTACTTATTTATTTCCTTGCACTATTTCTTGTACATCTTGTTTCCCCAGAAACAAATATTTGTGTGAATAATCTGGATGGGTCTTTTCTTAGACAAAGAAATCTTTTTTTTTCTTTCTTTTTTTCTGGAAATCATAAAGGGAAAGAAGGATCTGATTCTGGGAGTGAATGTTCAGGCTTTGCCCTTCAGTAATGTACTTCTACCTTGACTGATGGCCTTGAATATGCCATATGCTTAGTAGCCACCTGAGGGCTACTGAGAATCTGACTCACCATTTTCATCTGACTCAGAGGGGAGGAGTATCTTGTTTAAAAATGAAGGTAAAAGATATAGCATTTAATTTGATATGAGTAAGGTGCTATGCCACTTTGAAGTTAAAAAAAAGATGCTATACCCCACATCATAGGGTTCACAGACATTTTGTAGTGAAAACCCCAAAAAGCTTCTGTTTCTGTGCATTTGATCTATCAAAATCTCCTATTAGAAATTGACTTAAAATATTTATTTATTGACTTAAAGTATTTATTTATATATTTATTCATGTAACAATGACAAAACCATTTGATATAACATAAACGATATCTATTTTTAATAAAAATAGCAATATTTTCCCCAAACAAAAAAATATAGTGAGACGTATGGCATGGTTTTACATTTTGGGAAATCTCTTTAAAAAAGTGTGGCTTGGGGCACCTGGGTGGCTCAGTGGGTTAAAGCCTCTGCCTATAGCTCAGGTCATGATTCCAGAGTCCTGGGATGGAGCCCCACATTGGGCTCTCTGCTCAGTAGGAATCCTGCTTCCTCCTCTCTCTCTCTCTCTCTGTCTGTCTGCCTCTCTGCCTACTTGTGATCTCTCTCTGTCAAATAGATAAATATAATCTTTAAAAAAAAATGTTTGGCTTAACAGAAAGAAGATAGCTGGATTTTCCTATCTGCATTTGCATTTATGGCAATAAGCTGTTTTGGTCGAAGAATATGAAGAAACTCCACATTTACACAGACATGCAATTTGCAAAGGTGGTACATGAGAGTCTTTCAGGTGACTGTGGATAGTTTTCTTGCTATGACCCTGAAACTCAGCAAGTGGTTGTTTCTTAAAGGTGAGTGGCAGCATGGGACCTGAGCCACATCAGTGAACTCTGCATAGTCCAGGGCGTTAAAATTTGTTATCTGTCTTGTACTTTGTCTAGATTTTTTTACTACTGTATGATTTCATCATAACGTTGGCTCTTTGGGAAGTTTTGGCTCACGGAGGTATGCAGATCTTCCAAATGTTGATGCCTTTCATTGTCAATGACAAAAAGCCCTATTTGTTAATCTCACCATCAATCTCATCAGAAAAGGCTTTTAGGTATTGGGAAGCTGTCAAATTCATGGTGGCAGATGCGAGCTTTCCAAGATTCTAATTTTTACTTCAGAGTTTGAATTTTATCATTGTCAGAAAATACTATTCGTTTTCTCTGAAGTGACAGGCTGACTTCATTCATTTTCAAGGAAATCCTTGCCAAATACCAGGTCTGAAGAACCATAGTTTGTCTGCCAGCTGTTCTTTCTTAAGTAAATGTATTGTTCTAGAAAAGAAGTGGCTAGTTCAATTTGCGCACCAAACAATTCTACTTGTAGGCAACCACTGTCCCTTAATACATTTTAAGAGCTTTATGCTCACTGCCCATTTCCCCATACAGATTATTAAAAGGATGTGTACTTGAGTTTAAAGATTTAATTAGATTTTTGTTGTTGTTGTTGTTGCTGACCCTTTCTTGCTTTATTTTTTACTGTAAATGCACGGCAGTGAAGAATATAATTTCTACCAGGACACGTTGGTGCCATTGCCTTGATTGTAATGAGGTGACAGTCGGTTATATCCACCATTACTTCTGCATCATCACTGCAAATGTCCACATGGTAAAAATAGCCAATAACATGTTAGAGTTATTGTTAAAGTAGATTGATCTCCAGGATCCCCTAAGACTGTCTTGGGGACTTCACTTTGAGAATCACTGCCCTAATAGGGAGGGAATATTGTAAGGTGGTTGAGTGAAGGCTCTGAGATTGAACAGAATCTCTGTGATATTGGGCAAATTACATAGCCACTCTAAGCCCTATGTGCCACACTTCAAAAATAGGAATAATAGATCTTACCTCACAGGGTTGTTCCAAAGATGAAAGAAGATCACTTAGTATAGCCCCTGACATACAGTAAATGCAACAGATGTCAACAATGATTGCTAATATTTATATTACCACCTTTTTTTTTCATATTTTATTTATTTATTTGACAGAGATCACAAGTAGGCAGAGAGGCAGGCAGGGAGAGAGGAAGGGAAGCAGGCTCCCTGCTGAGCAGAGAGCCTGATGTGGGGCTCAATCCCAGGACCCTGGGATCACGACCTGAGCTGAAGGCAGAGGCTTTCACCCACTGAGCCACCCAGGCGCCCGTATTACCACCTTTTTAAAAAAATATTTTATTCACTTATTTGAGAGAGAGCACAAGTGGAGGGAAGGGCAGAGGGAGAGGCACAAGCAGACTCCCTGCTGAGCAGGGAGCCGAACATGGGGCTCTATCCCAGGACCCTGAGAGCACAACCTGAGCCAAAGTCAGATGCTTAACTGACTGAGTCACCCAGATGCCCCTGTTACCACTTGTTTTTAAGACCAAGAAGCAATGAAGTGAGTAAATCAGAATATCTGCTGCACTTGTGGGAATTTGCTTGTGCTACACCAATCCAACTTTATTTCTGCATTTCCTCTGTGTGTACGGAATGGATACAGATGTGCCCCTGCCCCACTATGTCGAGTACAAAGATTTGCCCTACAAATGCTGATCTTACAAATCCTTGTGTAGTCAGTTATGAAAGGTATTTCCTAGTAGTTAGAGTTAGTGGTGACAAATGAGAGATGGTATCTTGACAGGGACCCATGATCTCCAAATCCCTTATCATGTGTGGGAGGCAGGTATTACCAACCGTTTACACTATGATCAGAAAGCTAGATCACGGGGAGTCAAAGGACCCTTTTGCCTAAGACCTAGAACAAACACTTGAGAAATGTGTTTCCAACAATGTTTACCCTTGCCCAGATCTCAGTCCTCTAGATTTTACCACTTTGTGGAGAAAATCGAATTCAAGGAAATGAACGCTAAGGAGAAAAGGGGAAAAGAGGGTATTTGCTTCAACAAAGGGCAAGGGGTGTATGTGTGTGTGTGTGTGTGTGTGTGTGTGTGTGTGCCCACGCACGCATGTGTGTACACACACGTGCATATGGATCTTGTACTCTGACAAAGAGACTGAGTGCTGGAGAATGCTAAGCTCATAGGCCTATATAACTGATGGAGATGGGTAAATACGTAGGCAGAAGCCCAGGAGAACCCAGACACAACGTGCCTGCATATTTTACCTCTATGAATATTTTTTACTACGTCAAAGAAATATGCTCTCTCTTACTTTCCTTGAAATTATAAGAGATTCTGTTGGCCTATGTTTTATTTTTACCACTTTTGATAGTGACCTGAGTGAAAAAAAAAACACACAAAAAAGCTTTTTACAACAAGAAAACAACAATAAAATCTTATTTATATCTGATATTTGATTTCAGTGTTGGGAAAAATAAAAGGATGGTAGTGATGGAATTGAAATGAAGAGCTTGTGCCCTGTGTAAGGACAGCACCTCCCTTTGGCTGCGCTCTATCACCACTCACTGGGGGTTCAAGGGTGGGAACAGAGGATACAGAGGAGCCTTGACCTCCCCCTAGTGGTGGGAAAGTGCCAAAACAACAAACCGAACAGTTCAGCTCCCGTGTATGCGAAACTCACTAAAATCAGCAAAGCCAACTCTGGCTATTCCCTGTGAGATGTGAGTCATATGGTAATTTTAATGTTTAGTGCATATTAGACTGTACAACATGTATAGATGAGTCTAGTGTGAAGGCTCATCTCACCCACAAGCCAGAGCTGTATCGAGTAGTTACTGGTTAATTTGATCCCTGTTTTAAGTATTTAATAGTAGCTTAGTCTTTATTAATTGATGGAGGACAACTTATATCCCTTTGCTTAGAATTTTAATTTGAGGAGAACATTTTTAGGATGGGGAATGGGATAAATTTGGCAATTTTGAGACAAAATTAAATAGAATGTTAAATAGATCAGTAATACAGAGCTAATAAAGGTTCTTGAGAAAGTAAAAAACATATCCCATGACAGCCTTGTTTTATTTGGATACCCATGCTGTCTTATAACATAGTCCCCAAGAATTATATGCCTGAAGCTCAAATGTCAACTTTCAAGGATGGTTCCCTCTAAAGACTCATTTCCTTGCTGCTTTGCCCTCCTTGACACCCTCAGATAATCTAGTGAACTGAAGTACAATTGCTTTAGAAGCTCAATACTTCATTATGCTTTTGTTTTAAAAACAGTTTTTGATTTGAGAGTATGTCAGCAAAACCAACCCAAAGAATGTGGATGTTGTTCCAAGGTCAGCTTTTCAAAAGCTGTGGGCAGGCGTTATTGGCATTCTGTCCAACCATCGCCATGGGCAGCAGCGCCTTTCAGAGGCAATGAGTCAGCAGCTCTGACAACACTATGGGAACCCATTAATGTGCAAGATAATAGGCACACATGCTTCCTCAGACAGCATGGAGTTAGTTTATTTTTCATACTTTTGTAGAAGGAAATTGGGATAAGCCATTCAGACTCAGCTGTTAGTGTGTGTATGTGTGTGTGTTAGAATCTGGATGAAAATATTTACACACATGGATTTCTTCTGTAAAGAGAAACATATTCAGATAAAGAGCTGCGACATCAGAAGTGAGGCATTTCAAATGGGATACCGTTGGCTAAGAGGGAGCCGTGTTCTAGATCAGGGCCGTCCGATCTAACAGTTACTCGCCAAATGGGGCTCTTTCAGCAGAAATGTGCCTCATCCAAATTGAGGCTTTGCGGTGGGATGTAAAACATACCACAGATTTCAAATACACAGTATAAAAAGGGATGAATCATATCTTACTGACAACTTTTTACATTGAACACGTATTGAAATGATAATATTTTTGATACACTGGGTTAAGTAGGATAGATGTAAAGTAATTTCACCTGTTTTTATCCGTTCATGTGGCTACTAGAGAATTTCAAATTATGTATTGTGGCTGGCCTATAGTGCTGCTTCAGAAGAAATTTGATATCTTCTCCTTCCAGTATCTCTCTCTCTCTCTCCCTCACACACAAACACACATACAGGGAAAGAAAGGGAGGGGGCTCAGGAGTGAGCCCTTTGAAAAACACAGTCTTCATAATTGCATTGATGGTACTGATAATGGAGATCCCAGTGCTCTAGAATGAGTACAAGAACGCAGGCCATTGCCCTGGAAGAATTGCCAATAGACCTGCACTTTGGGTCCAGGGGTGAAAGGGCATTAGTTACAGTTCATTTAATTCTGGCCTCCTTGCTAAGAATGCAAGGGCATGGCTGAAAATCTGAGAAATGTCTTTCCTTTACCACTGTTTAGAGAAGAATGAAATGAGCTCTGTAGAAATGAACTGTGTTGCCTCCTGAACTTTCAATCTCTTTTAGACTTGGATGCTGTCAAGAATGATTTGAATGTGATGGTCAAAACTGTACTGTACCACATTGAGCTGAGACTTTTATTTAATAAGAATTTTGATAAAAGCAAAATCTAGACCTTAATTTGGTGATTTAAACCAGCCAGTGAAAAATTATGCTGTCTAGATTTGTCTGGATGTGTTTCTTGTGTTTTGAGTGTGGTTTGTCACAGTTCCTGGATTATCCCCTGAATTCTGACAGTATTGAGAGGTTCCTAGCAACCTGTCCCCTGACCTGCTGACCTAGCTTCAGAACTTGGAATCCATTCCACCACCCGGCTTCATTCATCATCTTCTTAGCCTCAACTCATCTGAGGACTTTTGAGTCCTGGAGTCAAACAGATGCAAATTGGGGACTCCAAACTCACTGTCTTATCATTAAGTTTCTCCCCACCTCCATTTCAACTATTAACTTTAATTTTTATAAACACACATGGAAAACAGACAGCTGAGCAGAGATTTCATAAATGGTGGCCAGGCCACTATGAATGATTGCCCATGCATGGTGTATCTGGCAAGAAGAAGGTATTTCTGGCTCCTAAACTAGTTGGAAGAAAAGGTGAGGTTCCTTAAATATTTCTTAGTAGAGTTCTGCAATGTCTTCCCTCCTTCCCAAATAAAAAACATGGTCTTGTCCTTCAAATTCAGAAACCCAGTTCTCTGGAGGGACTTCAGTTGGAAAGTGGCTCAGCATACTCCCTTCAAATCTCTAGTATTCTTCCTTTCTAAATGGATATATGTGAAGTTGAGTGTATTCATTTCAAGTTACAGAAGTAGTTTAAAGAAAAATAAACAGGTTTGTATTTTAATCATTTTTCATATATATGATTTCTCATATAAAAAATGGTGAGTGTTACATTGAGTGTTACAATGTGAATATTTTCATAAGGGATGAAAACTAGAAAAACACTTTGACCATCCTTTAAGGTAATTGTTTTTAAATCTTTTCAGTTTGGACAATGATAGGAAATTGATTTATACCACATTTTGCCTCTTGACAAGCTTATTTATTTTTTAATCTAAATTCTTGACAAGCATTTCTGAGCAATAAAAAATGTGCCTATAGTTGGGAAATATACAAAACCAAGAAAAGCGTAGGTAAGCTAGGACAGGCTTATAGCATTTGCAGAATAGCACCCTTATATTATCTGATTCCAATGGCTGGGATTAAAAATATGTTGAGTAAGAGTATGCAAATATGAAAGATGATATAAAATAGACTGACTTACGCCACTCAGTTTTAGATGACTGCACTATAGTATTGAACAAAACATTTCAACATCTGGAAGTCAGAGTTTTCGCTTCTCTTTACGTTAGATTTTATACTAAGAAATACAGAAGTGAGGAATCCTTTATATTCAAATATTTTATTGGTTGTTAATGAAAGTCCTTCAGAGAAACCAGGGAAAGAAAAGCCGCAAACACCACTGAAGGCTCTGATGTCTATAAAATATGATTTGGGGGAAACGGACAGGCTTGGGGGACTTCAACTTGAGAGTAAAAAACACCTTCAGATTGCTCCCTGACCTGGATGTTTAGGAAGAAAGGGGTTAGTGGGGATTGGCAGCTCATCTCAAGCCCTTTTAGCACCCCATCCCATTAATAGAAAAAAAATGACACAATTGTCAGATGTTTAAAGAAGAAGAGCCCCCAAACATGATTTCCAGCAGGACAATGTGCAGAATATAAAAACCCAAGCTCTACAGTCTTTACTGGTTTAACTAAGGTAAATTGCATTAATGAATGAATGGCTTACTTCACCTTTTCTAGGATTGACAGTCTGTTCTTACTGCTGGTGTTTTTGCAACACTAAAATTGAAAATAGAATTATGCCTGAGGTGTGTCTAATGAAAGAAAGAAGAGGAACTTGTAACTAAAACTTCATAAGGAGAACTTATAAACTGTGTTAAAATTCAATAATGAGATAAGCTGCCCTATAATGGGATTTCCCAAACCACAGAGTTACTGCCAAGAACTTAAACCCATTCCTAAAACTCAATTCTTTTATCTACAGTAAGAGAAATAGTTAGCAATTAAACATTACTCTGTGTGTGTGTATAAATATACATGTATGTGTATATGTGTAAACCTCTCTCATTTGCTCATTTAAAGGTAGAATGCAAAAGCTGATAGGTTTGAAAGGGAGTTAAAATGATGACTTAATTTCTCTGTGTGTACAAATACAGACTCATTCTTCAAAGAGTCTGTCCACCCCATGGCAAAACTGTGCAACTCCCATTCACACTTCAACAAAATGACTTTTATTATACCCACATGCAACAAATTCTTTGATTAGAAAAGTACTCAGCTACCTAACTACTAAGAAAATTTATCTATGATTGGGGCGCCTGGGTAGTTCAGTGGGTTAAAGCCTCTGCTTTCGGCTCAGGTCATGATCTCAGGGTCCTGGGATCAAGCCCCACATAGGGCTCTCAGTTCTGCAGAGAGCATGCTTCCTCCTCTCTCTCCCTGCCTGCCTCTCTTGCTTACTTGTAATCTCTGTCTGTCAAATAAATAAATAAAATCTTAAAAAAAAAAAAAGAATTTTAGAAAATTTATTATTTTTTTTCTTTTTTTTTTTTAAGCACTTACATAGTTTAGTTTTTTATTAACATATAATGTTATTCGCCCCAGGGGTACAGGTCTGTGAATCGTCAGGCTTACACACTTCACAGCACTCACCATAGCACATACCCTCCCCGATGTCCATAACCCAACCACCCTCTTGGTACTGATAGAACATAATGTCACTGGGTAGTAGTGATCCTTTGAATATTTTTAAAAATTAATACCTATAAAATTTCTGTGTTAAAAAGTGAATTGACAGATGAGTGGATCAAGTGTACAACAGTCTGCTAACATACCTAAGAGTCTGTCCTTCTCCTTTAGCAATAGTTAATAAAGATGAATGTAATAGTCAAAAACGCTATACTCAGAAACATAGCTATGCCTTTAACCATGTTTGCCTTCACTAGATAAAGTTAAGCCAGTAAAATTCTGAGCATCTTCAGGCAGGGAAATGGTGGTGTGGGGAGGGGACAGGAGGTGCTGGTGGGCAGGAACGATCTGCATTATGATAGGGTGTCATTCATCTTCCCCTTACTTCGAAGTACCACCAGTTGTGCAAGAGAGAAGGAGACAATGATTTCCAATACCTGACTCAGAAAAAACTGCGTGGGTATGTGTAGTGCGGGAAGGCCCCCCTAGGCCCAGAACTTTGCTTGCCTGACTACGGAGACTGGGCTTTTCTCTTCTGCCTGGCTGAATAATAGAATATCTTAGGTTGCCAGCATGCTACAAGGTTCTGGGGGGGAGGGGAGTATAGCTATTAGGCAAAGAATTTCTTAATATTGTTATTACAAGATATTGGCTATTCTCTTTTTCTTTTTTAAAAGATTTTGTATTTATTTATTTGACAGAGATCACAAGTAGGCAGAGGGGCAGGCAGAGAGAGAGGAGGAAGCAGGATCCCTGCTGAGCAGAGAGCCTGATGAGGGGCTCGATCCCAGGACCCTGGGATCATGACCTGAGCGGAAGGCAGAGGCTTTAACCCACTGAACCACCCAGGCGCCCCGATATTGGCTATTCTTTTGGAGTTTTAGTTAACTTTTAAAATATGTACAGGGAAAATTATCCTACTTGGAAGATAGGCTCTGAAATCTCCTGAAGTTTTGGTTCAGAGTATGAGGTTTGTTTTTGGAATGTGTCTGAGAGATCAGCTTTCGCAGCTTTGTTCTAGCCAGGGCGGAAGTTAATGCATGTACTCTGTCTGAGACGCAGCAGTGCAGCTGAGTGCCCGAGAGCATGGAACTCCAGCTGCTACTTACTTTCTCTAAAGGTAGCTCCTCATCTTGAAGGTAAGGGTAATAACAGTGCTGACCTAGAATAATCTGGAAGATTGATTTAGATAATGACTATATGGCACCTGGCAATAGCTGTCACTCAATGGCCGGTAACTGCTCTAGGATGATGACACAGGGTAAGGGATGGGAAGTGACTAAATAGAAGCGGGGCATGGGACATTCCTAAAGTGTCATTTCTTAAGTGAAAATCCCCTCCCTGTCCCTTAGCAATAGCTCTCTTATATCAGCTATTTGCGACTGTCACCAATCCAACTGAAAGACTGCTGCCCAATCCCAGAGAAGAAAATTGAGTACGGTGACCAGGTGAATGACTGAGGCCACCCAAGTCTATCACTATGTCCATTGTTCTTTGATAAGCCACCAACCTCCCCACTTTTCCTTGAGAGACTACTATTTTTTTGTTTGCTTGTTTTTTTGAAGATTTTATTTATTTATTTGACAGACAGAGGGAGCACAAGCAGCTGAGTAGGGAGCTGAGTAGGGAGCCTGATGAGGGGCTCGGTCTCAGAACCCTGGGATCCTGACCTGAGCCAAAGGCAGACACTTGACCGACTTAGCTGCCTAGGCACCCCAGGAGAAAACTCTTAATGTTGGCTTTAGCAGGTTATCTGAAAGGGCTTTCTGACAGCTAACAAGGAAAGTCCTCAAAGCATTTCATGCAGTTTCAAATAAAGCTCAAACAGCATCAGCAAGCGTGAGTGGGTGCCAGCAAGCCAGAGTGGGCAGTGTATCTGAAGACACGTATCGTGGGTCTCAAGTTCAAGACTGTCTGCTATTTCAGCACAGATATTTCAGAGGTATTTAAAAAAAATCCTCTAGGATGAAGTGGCTTTTTTTCTTGTCCTTATATTCAAATAGACCATGCAATACACTGGAGAGAATTAAGCCTCGACTCCAGTATTCACTGTGCAATCAGGATTCAACTCTAGTATCCACTGTGAGGCACAGAACCTAGCAGAAGTACTATCCGTGTGCCTAGGAAATGCAGACATGACCACTAAAAACGTTAGCTATAAATTCATGCCGAGAGCTGTAAAATGGAAAAACTAAAAGTGAGGAAGAATTTTATTTTTAGCAATCAACAGGTGGAAGTCTCCGCATTCTTCTTCTTTCCTGACTTGTCATGATAGAGGATAGACTAAAAGCACAAGCAAATGCATAGTGCACAGATGACAGTAGAGAAGGTGATATAGTTTCAAGTACTTTAGACATGTAATCCTTCATAACATCTTATTCACTCATGGGGTTTTTATGTAAATCTTGGAATCCCATAAAAAGCAGCGATTTTTGGGAGAAGTCCTACTAGATTCAGGTTTAATCACTTTGAAACAACTAATTTAACTGCTGTGCTTGGCAAAGTGGGTCATTAGGAAGTACCAAAATAAGGTTATTTTATTTATTTTCAGAAAATTCATTCACTTATATATTTATTATGAACATCGCAGCTCCTGGACTCAGGCCAGGTTGGGAGCTGTGGAAAATACAATGATCCATTGGACCTGGGCTCTGTCCCCTATCACACTGAGATCTTCGAGAGGTTTCAGACTCGTGATGTAATGCATCACGAGCTGGAATGCAGCATCAAAAGTGGCAAGAGCCCGAGGAGAGATTTATTTAAAATATTAGGGTTTCAAGGGATGAAGGAAAATGGATGAGATTATTCCAGTTGGGGAACCTGGGTCCTTCTCAGAAATTCATTTAAAAGTAGCACAGCCACTGAGAGTCAGTTATCATATGGTTTCACTTATTTGTGGAGCATAAGGAATAACACAGAGGACATGGGGAGCTGGAGAGAAGGGAGTTGGGGGAAATTGAAGGGGGAGATGAACCATGAGAGACTGTGGACGCAGAAACAATCTGAAGGTTTTGGAGGGGAGAGGGTGGGGGGATGGGATGAGCCTGGTGGTGGGTATTAAGGAGGGCACGTATTGCATGGAGCACTGGGTGTGGTGCATAAACAATGAATTCTGAAACACCAAAAAGAAATTAAAAAAAAAAAAAAAAGTAGCACAGCTCCCTCTACAGGTTGGTGCTTAAAAACATATTTGTATCCTTTTGAATGAAAGGTGTTGGAGGGCTGAAAGCTCCCAAGGCCTGGCACACACCAGTGACTCAACCAATTGTTCCCCTGTTGAACGGCAGACTTTAAGGAAGGGCATTCCAGTGGAGGAAATAAGCAAACTCATGGGCAAGCGGGCTCATGTGGGGGAATAAGAGGAAGGAGCTCGAAAAGGTGGAGGAGGTTAGGCAGGCTGGGTCGTATTAGATGGATACAGAGGAGCCAGTGCTGGTTTCACAGCTACTGTGGCAAAGAGTCCACTCTCCTTGACATGAATCCCAACGCTCTCTGAGATCTGGTGCCTGCCAACACCTCCAGCCTTCTCTGTCTGTTCCTCCCCTGCCCCTGCATGCTAGATTTCTTTCAGTTCCTCAGTAAACAGCACTTTCTCTCCCCTCCAAGTGTCAGGCAGACTAGTCCTTCTGGCAGTCGCCCCATGCTTGTCCTTCCCTTGCCTCCTCTGTCTGGCTGACTCCTACTTACCTCCAGGTCTCAGCTCTCACATCATTTCTTCCAGGAAGCCTACCCATTTCCTGGACTAGGTTAGCTCCCCCTTCTATGTTCTCCCACAGAGCCTGCCCTTCTCACTGCACCTTACCGCAGATGCCTGGGGTTCTCTGTAACTAATAATATCCCTGCGTGTGGAAGGCTCTCTGAAGGCAGAGACCTTGCCTTTCTCATGGCCATATCCCCAGTACCTAGCTCAGTTCCTAGAATACTTAGGAAACGATTTGTTAAATGAATGAAGCAAACAAATACCAGAGATGGTATTAAGACTATCAATCATACCCCCTACTAAAGTATAAGAGGAATTCAGGATCCAAACCAAAAAAAAAAAAAAAAAAAGGAAAAAAAGTAAAATAAGAGAAAGGAAAGTGGCTGGCCATGGTGTATGGTGTATGGTCATTAAAATGTTATAAAAATGAAATATTAACAATTGTTAACATTTACTGAGTGCCTGTCATGCCGAGTACTGTGCTAATTGCTTTCCAGGTATTATGTCATTTCATGCTCACATAATATTATGAGGGAGGTATTGTTCATAAGAACATGAAATCATAAATACAATTACATATAGAAATAAAATCTTATCTCCTTACAGAAACACTGTGTGTCTATCTTAAATACACTCAGCTTATTTGGCTACCACAGCCCACAAGATATATATGAAATATCAGAAGGGAATAGGGAAGTAGTTGCATAAAGACAGACTAAAAAAATACAGGATATTAAAAAAAAGATATGAAGGGCACCTGGGTGGCGCAGTGGGTTAAAGCCTCTGCCTTTGGCTCAGGTCATGATCTCAGGGTCCTGGGATCGAGCCCTGTGTACGGCTCTCTGCTCAGTGGGGAGTCTGCTTCCTCCTCTCTCTCTCCCTGCCCCGCTGCCTACTTGTGATCTCTGTCTGTCAAATAAATAAATAAAATCTTTAAAAAAAGAAAAAAAAAAAAAGATGATATGAAGTCTCCAAAGCTTTGAATGGTCTGGAAAAGATGACAATGGATTTATCTGCAGGAAATTTACTAGAGCTTCCAAGAGGTAAGTTCAAGATCCATAAAAGGATGTGCTACTAATATTGCTAAGACTAGGTTGAAAATAGAAAATAATATTTAAACTTTCAAATGACTCATGAGTCATAGAGCTGTAATGAATTAGTAATGGACATTAGAACTTAGAGACACATTCTTAATCTGACGGTCAGGAGAATAACTATATTCTTCCATAACACATTTCCTGGTGTCACTATAATAGGGAAAAACACATTTTTAACAGGACCAAGAGTCTAATTCAATGTACTAATGTTATCTTCTTTACTGACATTAGAACAGATATTCATAAATATTCAATTATAGCAGCTTTTTCATACATGCCTCATATACTGTGTCTAAGGTCAATAAACCTTCATTGAGTACTAAGAGTGACCAGGGCTGCCACAAACTAAGAAGCTGAATTATCATTCTATTTTGAGATAGAGACATTGGCTTCAAATCCAAAAGATGATTAAGAGCCTCTAAAAAGGAAGGGGTCTAATTACCCCTAGCACTATAAAAAGACTGTGTCCTCAGGGGAGAATAGGAGTAAAGCAGGTAGGTACAGGTGGGGAAAACAACACACACACACACACACACACACACACACCCCACACCCTTTTTAACTGTCTTCAGTTGATCAAACTAACTAGAACTTCGCCCTTGAAGTAGAATAGAGAGTTCACCTGACTCATAGTTTTTCTGCTTTATAGTCCATTTGTAGTGTTTTGGCAATAAATCCAGATGCTTGGAAGGTTAACTTTTTTGTCCTTAAACACTTTTCTTTTAGAAAATGAGGGTTTTCATTTTCTGTGCCAGATGCCAGAAAGCTGTGGAACCAGCAATCTGCTCGGCTGATCTGTGCAAGAGGGAATCTTTAAAAAAAAAAAAAAACTCCTTTGACTCTCAAGTTCTCCTGTGTAATTGACTTTATCTAAAACTTTGAGTCCTGAGCTCTTTTTATTTTTTTATTTATTTTTTTGCATGTGGAGAAGTATCAGTCTTGAGATAAGTGAGGTATTCAGATACCTGCCCAGAATAACAAGTAACACCATGGAACTTGAAAGCACACTCTCTGCCATTTTTATATTCCTATCTTACTTCCACATACAAACTAAAGTCAGAACAACAAAGTGATTTTACAAGATCCCCTCAATTTCCTATGGCTGTTCTGGATCACGAATAAGCATCATCTCGTAGGGAGGTGATGACACAATCGGAAAGAACAGGGCGAAACAAAGAAATGACTTTAAAGATTTTTGGAAAAAGGTTTTTAAACAGAATGGGGCCCATGTCAAAGAGAAAGTGAGTAATAGCGCCCTAGACATGAAATGGAAAAATAAGGTTATAAACATCAGTGTGCTTGGCAGAAACAACCCCACATTTCTTTGTAAAAATCATTTCCCCCACCTCCATTTTTCTCTCCAGATATCAATAGGCCACTAAAGAATTTTATCCACTCAAAATAGCATATTTGGGATGAAAATTATTCAGATAAACTGTTTAAAATGGAAACCACACTCAACACATGTTAATGTCATTGCCAGAAGAGCCCCAGACATGAGGCTCTATCTTTAAAATGAGGGAGGGAACCTCCTGGATGTATTTCACTGATTGTGGGTATAATGTCCCTGCAGGAAATCTGCCAAGGCCTCACAGAATTCTTACTTGTCTGTAGCAGCCATTACAGACCCCTCAGTTCCCAAGATCATAATATCCCTTTACCCATATCACCTTAAAAGTTGATTGATAAACACGAGGGTAGCCTTCCAAACACCTCTGGGAAATCACTTGATGTCCATTTTCAAGATGAGAAATGCAGACAGAGATAAATTTGCAACCCAAGCACGAATGGGGAGAGGGAGGTGAGCAGAATGGAATTCAAGAGCATCAAATTTCCAGGCCTCCGTACACAGTGTTCTTATCTCTAAAGAGATTCTAATACAGGCCTGAACCATTACAACTAACTCTGAAATAGTAGAACACTGGCTTCAAGGATAAAGTTTTAATACTATTACAATATTTGGATGATGTCCTAAAACATGAAGTTGAAAAGCCAGAAGCAACAGTACCACATTAAGAAGATAGCAAAAATTGTCCAAAATTTACCATTTAAAAAAAAAAATTACGGGTAAAATATTTAGACACTGAAGATAAAGAAACATTTCCCCATAAACACACTGACATATAAAATACAACCCTCTACTGTAATTATGCAGTTTATCTAATTAATTTCTTGAAAACAAAGAGAAACAGGAATACAACATCATCTGGAGTGAATTTTGGAGAACTCCAAAAATCTAGCCTAAATTTAAGTGCTTTTTAGTTGATTGATCTTTGAGTACATCTTCAGAGCTGGGACAAAGCTTCTATAGAAATCCGAGGGAAGCAACACTAAATGTCTTGTGTTTAGTGGCCGCATAATCATTGTTGTGACATTCCAAAGGAAAAGAATAATACAATACAGACCCAGAGGATTCTATTACTGAATCTGTCCATCTGCTCCAATTTCCCTGTACCTACAGCATGCATTTCAAGTCCCTCCATCTCCTGTGCCTCCACCTGGTTCTAAACCATTGTTTTGGTTAAGTCATCTTATTTGGATGATTCACTATAACCTCCTAACTAGTCTCTCTGCTTCTACTCTTAGCCCCTTCACAGAAAGCTGGAATGATCTTTTAAAATGAAAATAGGGGTGCACCTGAGTGGCTCAGTGGGTTAAAGCCTCTGCCTTCGGCTCAAGTCATGATCTCAGGGTCTTGGGATCGAGCCCCATATCTGGCTCTCTGCTCAGCAGGGAGCCTGCTTCCCCCCTCTCTCTCTGCCCGCCTCTCTGCCTACTTGTGATCTCTGTCTGTCAAATAAATAAATAAAATAAAATAAATGAAAATAGGATCACATCATGAAAATAGGATCACATCGTCCCTTATCCTTCTCTATACTTTTCACTGGCTTTTCATTGTGCCTGCAGGAAAAACCAGAAGGCTGAACATACTATAGAATCCTTTCCTGGGACAGTCCTTGCCTACTTTTCTAGCCTGACTTCCACCATGACCACCCAGGTCCTCTGGGTTCCTGTCATAGTCTTCTTGCACTTCTTAAATGTATCCATCTCTTCTTAGCTCAGATCTTTTGATCTTTGTGTTTTCTCTGCCTACAAGGTTCTATCCCCAAACTCTGCTAACTTACTCATCCTTCAGGTTTCAACATCAACGCTACTTCCTCAGAAAGACACCTTTCCTGATCACCCAAGTGAATTTCGATTTCTCTGTTGCCTTTTTTTCATAGCACCTATTCTTTTTCCATCATATATTTTCATTCATTCATTCATTCATTCATTCATTCATTCATTTATTCATTCATTCATGCTTCTAGGGACACACACATTCAACAATGACCACTGAGCACCAACTATGCACCAAGCACTGTTTTAGCTGCTAGACAGCTATGGTCCATACTCTCATGGAACTTACATTAATGTGTAACTGTACATTTACTGGTGTGTTTACTTGATGTTTGTCTTTTCTTTTAGATTGTGAGCTCTGTGAGACCAAATAATATAAAAAGTAAAGAGGCTAGAACCTGTTAAATTTTCTGTAATTCCTTAGTGACAAAGCTAGTCCCAGAAGCCAGTCCCTAGGAGTTAGTGCTTTTCCTCATTTTTAGGAACATATGAAATAGTAGGTGTGGGAAGGACCATAGTGTTCTCCGTTTACCCTGGGAACACAGCTATATATGTAGCTATACTACATTCCCAGATTTCCTTGCAGTTTAATCATGGGATTAAGTTCTAGCCAATGATATGTGAGCCACTTTCAGGCCTGCTTCTACAAAACCTTCTTGAGTGCTAATCTATACTCTCTCTACTCTTGGCTGAAAACAGAGGACTCTGTCATCTAAGAGGATGAATAGACCTGGTTCTCTGAATCACAACATGGAGGGAAGTCACCTATTGACCAAGAAAGACTACCTGAGATTGGTACATGAAAGAGAAACTTTGGGATTTATTTGTAATAATATCAAATACCACTACCTATTATTTGTTATGCATTTGGCTTTTCTACAAATATTAGCATTTGGGGAAATTAACAAAAGTGGCTACTATACCTTATCCCATTTTGCATCCTGACATATTTCCTAAAGAAGATCACTGGACAGTTCCCCTTGTATTCACATTCAAGTCAAATGAAGATCAAAGGTCCATTTTAATACCTTTCACAATTCTGTGAGCCTCTTGAGCATAAAATTAATCAATGTTAAGTTAATGTCAGACATAAAGAACAATAATCTGAACATGTGGTTTATGCTTTAAAAAATTTAGCATGAAATTTGGCACTTCTGATGTAATATTTCTTGTAAAATAAAAGTAATCCAAAATTGTTATTTTATCCCAAGATAAAAGACATTGACTTGTGGTGAATCAAGTAGTTAAAAATTAAAACTATTGATTATTACTCTAGCAAATTAATTTGCCTAATAGCTTAAAATGACTTTTGGGTATTATGTAAATATAATCAACCTTGGACATAAAATACACTTTTTTTTCACAATAAAGCACAAAATATGGTATATATGTTTTTTTGTTATTTACATGAGTGGTATCCTTTTAATTTTATATTGAGTCTAAAATGATTAACTCTAAAACATAAGTTTATTAATAATCCCAAGCATAAATACATTTTGAGTTTAAAATAGACAAATAAGATAGGAATTCAAGGAATGTGACTGGTCATCACTGTGATTTTTCAACATCTCGTGAAGAACGTTTTATTGTTATTTTGGGTCATTCTAAAGTGACTAATACAATGACCTTTTAAGATACTGTATTAAAGGGTGAGGGTTTTTGAAAAGTCAGGAGGCACAATCACACATTCCTCAAAATACTTAACAACAACAACAAAAGCCAAGTAAGCAAACACATATCCAGTCAATGCATTTAAAATTGTCATACCTTACCCAGCTAAAAACACAAGTAGGAAGGGGTGGGATTTCTGGGAGGTATGTTTCCACCTGTTTTTGATCTCTGGATTAAATTATGGAAATGGATGGAAATGTGTGCAGAGGATATATTAACAAATGAGATGCAAGATTATACAAAATAGTTATAAGACTACAAGGTGAGTTAACAAATAGAAAATGATGTTAGACAGCCTCTAAGTCAATACAACTAAGGAAGCATCCAAATTATTTGTTTCTTCCCCTGCTCCAGCCTTCCAGTAAAGATGCTGTGGGAGATTAAAGGGACTCTGAATTTGCTCCAGTAACATTTATTGTATATGCTTCCTCGAAGTCCTAGTCTAGGAACTCCTCTCCATTGCTAGTGTTGATACAATTCCTCCATACACCTGAGTCTAACACAGACACACACCCAGCATACTTCCGATCTCTTATCGAGGTCTGTTCTTTACCTTCTATATATAGAGATATCTGTTTGCAGACTATTCTATGAACAGGAATATCTAGAATGGAGAGGGCTGGCTGTATTACTGAGGTTAACATCCCTTTAAGAAAGCCTAAAGTCATCTTCTTCTTCTTGCAGTCAATGTAATTCCCAATTACCTGCCCACACCACAGGGAAGAATTAATAACTCTCAACCTTTGCCAGCTTCACGAACAGGCTCAAAAACTACATGCAAATTTTATTAACAGCAAAGAGCAATGTCTTAGTGGGTATATGCAGGGTTTACTATAAGTGGTTAAGATTGAGAGTAATAAACACGTTTAAAATCACATCATTCATTTAATTAAGTCCTGCACATAACATAAAAATCTCCAAAGGTCTTCCAGAATCAGGATCTACAGGCTGCAGCCTGGCTTTATGTTAATCTCTATTTCTAAGATGACAACTCCTACATTATGTCAAAAAGCTATGCTAAATCAGCTGAGCAACTTAGGAAAAGACAATTTTCTTCCAGTGCAAAAGTGATCATAATGAATGCATCCAGTTTACAACCTCACACATGGGCACTTAAAACTCTTAAAGGGCAACAATCAAAAGAATGCATTTACCATTTTGAAAATAAATTCAAATACTTTGTATATATTCAAATACGTTTTCAAGTACAAGAACATTAGAAGGAATGTGATGAGCTGCTTAGAATCTTATGTCTTTTTATATTTACTATAATAAAGGATTCATTGTGCAAAGGTCTGAACATTCTGGCAAGTTGCAGCAACCCAAGGAAACACTAATGCCAGATACATTTTATATCCATATTAGGCTGGAGCAAAAAGACGGGTTGATGTGAACTGCAAACTGGGGTTTCCTTTTGCTCAAAATTTTTGTAGGATGTCAGTAAGTTCTCTCCAGATTAAAAAGTGAAGTGCCAAATTTTGTATTTCTAGGATATTCCTTATGATCACAAGCATGCAAATCAACCCCTGTAACTTGAAAATAAAGTTAGGGATGTTTGGCTACACATCTTGGGAGAGATTTTAGCTCCTCTGTAGAATTTAAGATATATTTCAAAGTTTGTCATTCCACAAAACCTCTTGAAATGATGACTGCGTTTAAGTTGGAATCTTTAAAAAATTTCCTTTACTAGCTGTCATGTAGTTGTATTCTGTATACACATCAATTACTATAAAGGTCATAAATAGTCATAAATAGTTAACATCCACAAAAATATCCTCTTGATAATAACACAGTCAGCCGCTACATTCCCCGGGAATTATTCAGCTTTGTGGTTATGTGGACCCTCTGTTTCCTTTAGTTTTCTGTCATTTCACTCTCTATATGTATTTCCACTGCTTTTTTAAGAACTCCACTAGAGGGTGAATAGGACAATAAATGGATATAAGTGGCCCAAGATCTATGGAGGGAAGGCTGAAACTACTTACTCAAATGGGGTTTGGTTTATTTGTGGACTTCAAGTATCTGTGTTATTCCTATTTTTTGCTATCCCCCATAATCACATTGGCCATTATGAGAGTGATAGATAATTTTTTTTTTTTTAAAGATTTTATTTATTTTTCAGAGACAGAGGGAGAGAGCGCGAGCAAGCACAGGCAGACAGAGAGGCAGGCAGAGGCAGAGGGAGAAGCAGGCTCCCTGCCGAGCAAGGAGCCCGATGTGGGACTCGATCCCAGGACCCTAGGATCATGACCTGAGCCGAAGGCAGCTGCTTAACCAACTGAGCCACCCAGGCGTCCCAGAGAGAGAGAGAGACAGCACAGGCAGGCAGAGTGGCAGGCAGAAGCAGAGGGAGAAGCAGGCTCCCCGCCGAGAAAGGAGCCTGACGTGGGACTCGATCCCAGGATACTGGGATCATGACCTGAGCCGAAGGTAGCCGCTTAAACAACTGAGCCACCCAGGCATCCCAGAGTGAAGATAATTTAGAGAAAACATCCTAATATGCAGTTGAAGAAAGATGTACTATTTGGTGAGTTGTAGAGTTTTGTTCTAACAATTCAGATTCGGGTTACAAGAATTCATAATGTTCATAGTGTATAAAGATCATACTTAATGATGTTTGGGGATTTGACAAATCATGTAATTAGGGAATACACAATCGGATTGCTGTGGAGTATGTAATAATAATAATTTTGTTAAGATTTCATAATGGCAATGAACCCTAAAATGTAGAACAGAAAACATAATTCTAGTTTTTTAAAAAGACAACTTCTGTCATTTAATCTAAAATATGTTTAAGGACAAATTTAGGATAATTGTCAGGCACTTCTGATCAACAGTCTATTTAATGAAACTCTGGCTCTTGGTGATATTATAGCCAACATTTCCGGATCACCCAGTGAATATATCCTTGAGGGGCATCTGGGTGGCTCAGTGGGTTAAGCCGCTGTCTTCGGCTCAGGTCATGATCTCAGGGTCCTGGGATCGAGTCCCGCATCGGGCTCTCTGCTCAGCAGGGAGCCTGCTTCCCTCTCTCTCTCTCTGCCTACTTGTGATCTTTCTCTGTCAAATAAATAAATAAATAAAATCTTAAAAAAAAAAGAATATATCCTTGAAATTTCTGCACAGAATAATAAAGAATAAAGAGGTTTCATTAAAGGCATGAAATGTATGGAAATGAAGGTAAATGAAAACTGAACTGATAAGCACATTATTGATAGGTCTTTTGTCATACTCAGTTTAAACTCAGGAGCTGGGGATAGGCTCCTGTCATTTAGGAATGATCCTTGTCACAAAATAAGAAAGTGTTAATGCAAATCACATACTTTTTTTTTGTGCCCCCCCTTTTGTATCTCTTAATCCCCATACTTTTTTAATGAGTGTTAATTTTGAAAATTAAAACTAATATTATGCATTCTTTTAATATTGACATTTCAATATTTTGGGGGTACATGTTTTACCACTCTGAGGAGAAACTATGGGTTCTGATTGTGGTTAAAATCACCAGTGGTAAACATAACAGAAGCCAAGAGAGGCTAAGCATCATGATATATCTCGCCACTCTGCTTTTAAGTTACATATTCATTCTACCCCCTGAATGCTGGCAATGCCTCCAAGCTAAAAGAATGTTACCAGAAATAGGCACCAGATTCCTTTTTTTTTTTTTTTTCCCTTTCCTCTCGTCACAGGCTCCAGCCCAATCTAATATCTAGAGATGTTTGTAACAGCCTGTTGCTGAGTTGTGGCCTGCTAGTTGCTGGGATGGATTCCAGATTAGTGTTCAATAAACTCGGGAGAGGTCAGCACTGTTGAGACATTTCTGGGAGGGTCTGAGGCAGAGAGACTTAGCACTGGAGCCAAGGCAACTTGATTCCCCCAGGAAAGCCAGCCTAAAGTAAGGTGGAATGTGCAAGCTGTTTTCCTGTCAGAGACTGCACTCCCTGTACTAACGTGGCAAGATTGTGTACTTGAATGGCATTCAAGAGTTTTAAATAGTGAAGAAAGGTGCTCCTCCTCAAATCAGTAGGCTCTCGTAGAGCCACAGGGGATATCAGCACGGAGGGTGGGAGTTGCCTGGAGACATCCAGCTTCTATGTGGGCAACCACTGACAAGGACCCCAGTGTTAGGCCAAGTGCCTTCATCCTTTCTGTCCTGACGCCATTTTTGGTTTTGCTGTAGGAGGACCCTAGAGGATTCCCAGAATGCCTCAGTAGCCCCTCACAGGCTGTGGCTGTGGAGAGAATGTGGAGAGACCTTTACTGGAATTCCTCAGCTCTGTTCATACCTGAAACACCGTATTTGGTTATGGGGCCACACTTTTACAGGCACTGATATCTAATGGGACAGAGAGGACTGAGTCAAGGAGTAGGGGAGTCTCTCCAGAAAAGAGTCTCATGTTATTAGAGGCTGGACTGGTTAAATGAATTATTCATCCTGTTCCACCTAGAGAAGAGAAGACTCAGATATGTGGCCAAGCAGCACGGCAGAGGGTGGAAGGTCCCAACAGAATGAACTAAAGAACTCATTCAGAGTTCCAGTAGAGCAGCCTGGGCTGCTCTGGTCAGTGGTCAGCTCCCTGCGCCAGAGAGGGTAATTTTCCAGGATTAAATTGTATTAATCAGATGTCTTGCTCACCACAAAATACACAAATTATTCAATAAATGTTAATTATCACATAATTAATAATTATACTTGTTTTTAGGCATGGAATTGATAAGTGACTAAGAAGATTCTGTAGGTCTCTGAGACTCTCTGATTTGATAATTCAAGTCTTACTGTCACTGGCTTAGGCTCACGTATTACCTACTCTGGGTTCTAGAAATCTTTGAGGAGGTTTTATTTTAATATTTACTTACACTAGCAGCAACATTTATTATATATTCCCTCATCAGTTATCTGATTATTGCCTTTTACCCTCTAGGCTGGAAGGATAACGGTGCCTAATACATTTTTAAATCCCTTCCTAAAAGAAAAACACAAAACCGAAAACCAAACAAAACACAACAGTTAAAAATACCAAACCAGTCCTTTGCACATAGTAAAAAACAGCCAGAAATCCACAGGGGAAAAAAAATAAACTCTTGTTTTAAGAATAAATTTTGGAATTTTAATACAAAAATAGATAGTAGCCAGCTGTGGGGTAGACTAGGTGAGGGCTGGAAGGAGTTGTTAACTCTGGCCTGATTTATATAGATGAAGCTCACAGTCAGGCTGGGCTTCGGGACGTAGCCTCAGCAGTTGGACAGAGCATGATGCCCAGGGACTCTGGCAAGAAGCAAGGGGTCTAGAAAGACTGGTAGGAGTCTGAATGGATGGGTACTTGTACTTAGCAAGTGACCTGAAGTATAGCAGCATTTGATAAATGTTTATAGGATGAATGAGCAAACAAATGAACTAACGAATGTCTGGAACCTGGCAGAGGGGGTCCTCATCACGGGTACTGCGGCTGCGTGAGATCTCAGTCCTCAAAGGAACGGACAGAGAGGGTGGGAGCGGCTACTGGATCTGGGGCACCAACACAAAACCAGGACAGTTGCCTACGTACTAAATCTGTATATGCTTGTATTTCTGCCTGACAGTGTCGGCAAAAGTAGTCACCACCAAGCTGAGGGACACAAGAGCAGGGAGCTGTCTCTGTTGGGAGGTAAGAAAATGGTCTTCAAGGTACACAGAGAAAGGAACTGCTAGGAAATATGAAATATGAGCTGCTCATGATAATATGAAATATAAAAAGGATTATTATCCCTGATGGTCCCCCCCCTGCAGAAACTGTCCCCCAGTTTCTGACAAGAGTTAGAGACTGAGATTGGCAGAAATCTGCACCAAAAGCTTATTTTGGAATTTTTAAAATACCATTCCGTATACCTTCAAAGGTCATTTGTTTTCAAGTCTCCACAGAGCTCTCGTGCTTCCGAAGGTGGGGGGATGGAGCCGGTGGTGTTGCAAGTTGGGCTGTTGAGATTTGCTGACCTGTCAGGCTGCTCTTCTTTCCCCAGTGGGGAGCAATGTTGAGGCCACGGGGCAGTGGGGTGGGAACAAGGAGACCTCCGGTGCCTCCACCTATTCTGACCTCAGTTTAACTTGTATTTCTTCATTCTGAAGCTGGAGTAGGTCAAGGAGACCACGGTTATAGTTGGAGCATGAATCACTGCAACCCAAGCAGGCCCGCGAAGGCCTCCGCTGGAAGGAGTTTTTGCCCTGGTCTGTCACGTACCAGCTGGAGGGAGTACCCTGTCCACAGTGGTTTGGGGCATGAGGAGAGCTTGAGGGTGAGGGCCTGTCTACCTAACTGAAATAGGTCCCTCTTCTATCATTCTCTATCATTTTACTTTGATATCCCCCGAAATGATACTATTTGATCTCTTCTCCATATACTTACAAAATTAAATAAACATCAAAGCTTAGGAATGAAGATGATGGTGGGGGTGCCCACCTAAGAACTAAGATGTCCTCTGAGAATTAAACTATAAACCAACACATAATGAACTGAGCCAGGGTATGTGATGTCCTCTTGAAGATAAAGAATGGTGCCCAGCAAATCCCCCTGGAGTGTGCGTGGAGGATGCCATCTAACAACATGACTTGGGGAGTCAGACTGTCTGGATTTCAATCTCCGCTTTACCCTGTCCAGGCAGGAAAATGTGCTCAGCCCTGTGTCTCAGTTTCCTCACCTGTAACATGGGAATAACGACAGCACCTGTCAGAGGTGCTATAGGAATAAATGAGATAATGTATTAAAATGGTTTAGTAAATGTCATGCCTGGTACATAGTGAGTCCTCGGGAGTTATTAGTTACAGCTGACATGCCTGAACTTCATTTAGCATCTTACCGGATGTAAAGGCATCCAGCGTTCGTGAGCCCTGCAGGGGGAGTCAGCAATGGAAGCGTGGCAAGGCAAGAGTCACAGAGGGAATGAATACTATTTCCTGCTGTCCTGTCATACGTGAGGCATTTTATTGTGTTCTCTATCCATTACCTCATTTAATTGCCAGGGCTCACCCCTAGCTAAAGATGGCTAAGTAGCTAATCAAAGGACAGATAGCTGTTAGAAGTGTTGTTGAGATGTCTTGGACCTGTCTGATGGCTGGTAAACCCTGATCTTTCCACCACATCACAAGGAGCTGCCCTGTCAAAGATTGGACAATAACCAATCCAGGTGGAGAGGATGCTGATGGGAAGTTTATCTTTGCTGTGGAAGTATGCTTAGCCTGATGCTCTCAAATATTTGAATGGCCCAGCTAATTTCCCTTAAACTGATTTAATCTCATTAGGTCACATTGATGTTATTTTCCTTCCTATATCTGCCGACAGGCAAAGAACGAGCATTTAGCCCCTGCGAGTATCCTTGTAGCACTTACTTCTTTCGGTATAAAATCTCATAAACTACTCTGTGGTTTTATGAGTTCATCTCTGTGATTCTGGATCACAGGAGTCTACCTCTGACAGAGAACTCTGTCTGCACCTGGAAACAACAGGTGGCGGAGCCCCCGGAGCTGTAATGTTGTGTGGAGGAAATAATGCCAGCAGCTGGACAGGGCTCTGCACGGTAGAGACTCAGCTCTACTCCCATTCTTGGCCTCATGGTATCTGAGAGCCAAATGGAATGCCATATTCATGAACTCACTTACCATATTTACACATGTAAGAAGTTCACCTCTTTGTAGATGTTCTCCTTTTGGGGTACTTTCTTTTCCTTCCAATTCTGGGGTGAAGATACATTATTTTTTTCCTGCAATTTCCCCCTGAATGGGCAGCATTTTTTTATGCAATAGTGGTGGCTTTACGTTTATGAAAGATCTGATAAGAGCTGCTGAAGGCGGGCATTGGACTGCACTTAATTAAATCCTGGTTGCTAGAAGTAACCAGAAGAATCTGCTACTGATAGCGATGGTGAGGGAGTATGCTTTGGGCTGAAGACATACCAGCTTTCCTTACTCATGGCACAATATTAGGATGTAATTCCATCCATTCTCTTCCTCTCGGAATAATTTAGGGGGAAAATATCAACAATTAAGGATGCAGGGCATGGCATGAGTAGATATGGCATTTATTTATTTAAAGCTCCAGCCTTCTTGGAGGCCACTAAATAGGCAGCAGGTGAGAATCATTTCCATCCCTCTTTTCTGTTGAAGTCAGAAGAGATGACCCGGAAGCTGGGATCAGCGACAATGTTTCCTATTACGTATCCACTGAACATCAATTTCCCCTACAGCATTGCAAAGCCATCATCAAACAGACTACTCAATTCATTTGATCAACACCAGTCTTCTGCAGTTTAGCTGACAATTGCATAGTCTTAAGACAGAGTCATGACTTTGGATTCTGTAACTTGACTGCAAAGCTCTGGGTGAAGAAGAGGATGCTTTAAAATAAGACAAAACAAGATAAACCTAGAAAGAGGTATTTTGCTCAGTAGCATTCCTCGAAGTGTGGTACATGGGCCCTGGGGGTCCTCAAGACTCTTTCAGGGCACCCACAAGATCAAGACTTAAAAAAAAAATTGCTTCATTTGAGTGTCCTTGATGCAATAGTCAAAATTATTAATTATTGATTTTATTAAATTTCAACCCTCAATTACATGTTTTTAAAATTTTGTGTGATGAACTAGGAAATACACATAAAGTACTTCTGCTTCACATCAGTGTGTGTGTATGTGTGTGTGTGTGTGTGTGTAAAGCACTTGTGCAAATGTCTATGAGCTGGCCTATCATGGACACAATTTTTAGTGAAAGAAAGACTGTCAGGCAAGTGATGATTATTCAGGCTTGGGTATTTCAAATGTCTTTTCAAAAATGAACAAAGTGAGTTGTCACTTCAAGTAAAACAAATGACAGCATTTGTTGCCAATGATAAAATTGGAACTTCTAAGCAAGAATTAGAATTTTGGAAAGCTTTCATCTGCCACCATGAGTATGATAGCTTCCAATACCCAAAAAACTTTTCTGATGAGAATTATGGTGGTATTAAGGAAAGTGGTTTTCTTTTTGTTATTGTAAAGTGCATATGTCAATATTTGGGAGATCTGCACAACTCAGTAAACCAGTATTTCCCAAATGACGAATGCATGGTGCTGTAATATCACACAAAGGTAAAACGTCTATACAGGTAATGGATTTTAATGGAATTGGTTGTTCAAAGTTAACTGATATGGCTTAAGATTTCACAATGCAACTCACTTTTAAGAAACAACACTACTTGAGTTAAATGTCAAATCAAAGAATATCCACATTTGTCAGAAAAAGCTATGAAAATACTCTTGCCTTTTCCAACTACATACCTCAGTGAGTCTGGATTTTCTTCATATACTTCAACCAAAACAACATACTATAATAGATTAAATGCAGAAGCAGAAATGAGAATTCAACTGTCCTCTATTGGCAGACATTAAAGAGATTTGCCATAATGTAGAACAATGTCACTTTTCTTAATTTTTGTGGATAAATCATTTTTAAAATAAAAGGTATTTATGTTACTATGTAAACAGTTTGTCATTCTGGATTGAATTCATAAAGAAAACATTTAAAATTTCATAGTTTCAATTTCTAATTTACACAATATTAGATGTTACCTAAACCAACAAAAGCTCTTCGGAATTTTCAACCATTTTTAGGAGGATAAAGAAGCTCTGAGACTCCAAAGTTCAAAACAGCAAATGTACTGAAATGAACAGGCAAAGGATGTAAATATTTTAGAAAAAGATGATGAAAGACACACCCACAAAGAACGAAAGGTAAAATCTCTGGAGGCGATGTCCAAATCTCAACCTCAAATCAGGAAAGTGGTTTGAAATACACCCAATAGACAGGTACTATCTCCCCCCCTCCCACCTTTTAAAAAAGATTTTATTTATTTGTTTGAGGGAAAGGGGAAGAGAGAGAACACAAGCAGGTGGAACAACAGAGGGAGAGGGAGAAGCAGACTCCCCACTGAGCAGGGAGCCTCGTGCTGGACTCAATCCCAGGACACTGGGATCATGATCGGAGCCTAAGGTAGATGCTTAACGACTGAGTCCACTCTCTTCTTTTCCTTTTTGTTTGGACATTAGTTTTCTCCAGCAAGACTACTAACTACCACCTGTTGGATATCCACTATGTGCTGCACAATCTATTATGGAATTTGCATAAATTATCTCAACCAATTGAAATGATATGACTCTGTCTTTAAGGCCACAAAACCAATTTGGATGATGATCAAATATTTGGTCGGATTTTTAAGAAAGACAGATTCTGTTTCCCATTTATTCTCTCTTTTTTTTTTCCCCCCCCTAAGCTGGAAACTCAGGAAACCAGTACCCCTCTGCAGACTTTCAGGTGTGAGTTTCTTTGGGTCCAGTCCAGTTATTTTATTAATATAATGAAGGGTATTCATGTAGGGAAGTAGAAATGTAGCAGGCGTGTGTGGTTTTCTACAAAACATGTTTTGTTTAGCATTTCTGGAGCCCTACAAGTTAATGACCTGTTTATAATGCATGTATTCAGAATTTTTCCTACATACCAGCTCTGCTTTCTCCCATTCCACCTGCCTTCTTTTCTGTTTCCCAGCTTACAACTTTTCCACTTCATCGAACACTATGCCTTGCAATGAGCCTGATGTAGTCCCTTTCTTTCTACAAAAGAGCTTTATATTTCTTCATTTTATAATTAAATTTGACACCTATCCAAGCAATAGTGTTCAAGATTTTTTTTTTAAGTTTCTTATTGTTTTATATTTTCCTTGATTTCTGGCATTGCAACATTATATCTTCCACATTGGTTACTATAAGTACATTGCATTTCAACTATTTTAGAGTTTAAATAGGATTGGGTAGTTGGTCAGAGTTATCCGTTTCGAGCATTATATTCCAAACTCTAAATAATTAACTTATGGTGGAAATTAACTTAGAAGTCAACATGTTTGTAGAGAATTGTCTTAATCCAGAATTAGCATAGTTACTATTGCTCTATAATAAATGAGATACATGACTTAATTTTCTGGATATTCCTCATTCATCAAATATAGCACAGAACTTACATGTCCAAGCCTTGGAGCGCAACAACCTGGGTTTGAAGACTGATTTTACTAATAACTAACATGGAAATTGCTTAAACTTCATCTCAGTTTTTTGAACTGAGACTCTGTAAGTGAGGATAATATTAATATCGGAATAAAAACAAATGAGTATCCAGTATATAACATCACAAAGGATACAAAGACTCTTAATTTAGATTATTATTATTAATTGCCAGTGAGACTCTCTTTAAAGGAAAAAGAAAATCTCATTTGATTGATTAAAATGAAAGTAAACTTTATTTGATGTTCCTTTTTAGGTCCTTTAGGTGTAAGGTTAAGTTGCGTACTTGAGACTTTTCTTGCTTCTTTTTCTTCTTCCCCCCCCTTTTTTTTTTTCTAATTTTCTTACTTCTTGAAAGTAAGCATTCATATACTCTAAATGAGGAGTTGAAAGCAGTGGAAAACCTCCAGTGTGAATTAAAATTAAGATTTCTATGTAAACATGTAGCAAAGACTGAGATTCCCTGATAACATGCTTTGCTCCTAAAGCTCTTAGGATGCACCATTAGAGTAAGCTACAGTTGGCATATTCCACAGAAACAAAACTTACGAGTAAAGCACTGAATGATTTTTGAAACAGCTGAGAAATCCCGCTGATAGAAAGATTCTCCCTGACAGGGGACAAGAGTTCAAGCTGAGTTCTGGCATTTTCTGCAGAGGATTTTTCCAAAATAACACTAGGGAACTGTTAAATAAGGCACCATGCCCAGAGTTATGCAGAAATCTACAATAGAGCAAAGCCTTATAGTTTGTCGCTATCCTGCTAGAAAGAGCTGAGATGCAATAGGAACCATTTGGCTTGCTTTTCTAAATGATCCTCCCCTTAAATCATCATTAACAAAGGGAAAGTAAGCTTCACGGACCAGTAAAGAGAAGTTGACACAAAATGTCCCAACTGTAGAAGCCACTTATGTCTGTGCCACAACATGAGAAAAAATGAAAATCGTGGTGCCAAGTAATCTCTCCTGATGCCAAAAGATTTATAAATCCTTACTGTGAAGTTTACATAAATTCTATTTTCTTTAATTAAAAGCATACTAGATAGAAAATGTTATGAGACACACAAAATGATGTTGATTAAATAAACTTTGTTAGGACGGTACAAAGCAGTAAGCAGAAACAGCAATCAATAGATCCATGAAATGTGCTTAAAAACATTGCAATGCAACGGTCACAGAGGATGGAACTCAAATAGAATGAATCAGATCTTAAAACAAATGACATGTGCAAAACCGCGAAGCTCCCGGTAGGAGCACAGCTGACTAAAGGTGAGCCTAACCCCCGTGCCCACAGCATTGACGTCATAGGAAGTCATGCCTGTGAGCTCTTCCAGGCATCATGTCACTCTTGGGTGATGACCAAGTTTGCACAGGGAGTTTTCAGTACAAAGCTCAGGTCAGGAACATAAATTACCCAGGCAGTAAAAGCTGCATGTTGCTGTCCAGTCTTGAAATTACGGTATCCCCATTAAAATCTCCGGGGCTGCTGTTCTTCCAGATGAATCAAAGGAACGGGGCCTATGGATCCACTTCATAACAACTCTGTTCCCTCTAATGCTGTTCATTCTCTGCTTCTTAGAATTGCTTCCTTTTTTTGTTTTCTGCAACATCTCTAACTGCCAGTTAAGTAGATGGGCTCCCTAGTCAAGCAAACATTTTCAAAAACCAGTTCCAATACTAACTTGCAATAAATAACGTAATCTCAGTTGAAACAATGGGGATAATCACACGTCCTCATAGAGTTATTGTGAAGGTTAAATAAAACTATAATAATAAAAATAACAGTTAGCCCTTACATAGGGCTTTCTAGGAGTCAGCACTGCTGTATGGGGTAGTGAATTATCCCTTTTGGCCTTCATACCAGTGCTATAAGGTTGGTGCTATTAGTAACCTCAAGCTACAGAGGCACAGAGAGCTTAACAAACATGCCAGTGGCCACAGCTAATAAGTGATGGAGCTGTGATCTGAGCCCAAGCAGTGCCTGTGCTCTAAGCCACCATGGTGTGAATATATATAAAATACTTGCCAAAATTGCCTGGAAATAATTAGCACTCAGTACAGGTTAGCCATTATTAATGTCTTCATCATTTTTAATTTGTAACCATTGCTTCCTTCTCTGGACCTATGATATTTCGTCTCCTACTCACTCATACAATGTTGGGGTTCTTCAGAACCCATTGTTTTCATAACTCCATACATTCTCCCTGGGTAGTTTCATCTATTTTTATAACTTCAATTACATTGGTATGCTGATGATTTCACAAGCTTTATCTTCACTGTGACCCCTCTTATGATCTCCAAACACACATGTACTTTCTTTTTGCATGGATTGACTGACTTTGAAATTCCTAAAATACTCACCTACTGTTCCACTCTCCCACTCCATTAAAAGAGCTATGATCGAATTAGTCTCCCACACTAGATACTCTGGAATCAGCTTCCACCTCCCAATTCTCTCTAAATCCAAGGGGTTACTAAATTCTACCACTTCTTATCTCGATACCAAATTCTTGTCTCACTCATGTCTCAGAAAACTGACATGGTCTACCTCCAATGCTACTGCTTACATCCAGGTTTCTGAGAACTTTGCTGCAAATGAAATGGACTTTTCACTTGTTTCTTTGCTATCACTGCCTCCTCTTAAGTTCTTTAATGTGAATTTCCATTTCAATGAGCTCTTCATCTTCTTACCAGTGACTAACCTGCACAGCAGCCCTGTAACATATGATTATCACAGAGTAGGATTCTATATTGCATATGGTGGGCAAATGAGGCATTGGATTGCGTGAAGTAGGGTGGAGAAGACAGCAGGAGTTAAGAACGCCAAGGCTCTAGGAGGCTATAGTTTTCATGAATCATCTACCCAGACATGAAATCACTTAAGAAGAGGCAGTTGCTGGATTGTAAAGGTCACTGTGTACCAGCTTCTAAACACTTCAACGTGTAAGGACATGAGAGCGATCAGTGGAGACAGAGAGAAGTAAATGTGGACTTCATAAAACCCAAAGGTTTTTATCCAGAACTGTAGAGAAAGATCTAGAAACCACACTGAGGAGGGAAGAAAAAAAGCCAACTGTAACATGTAATCCTGTGACATAGAGGGTGAGGTAGACTAAGTAGCTTTCCCTTGTGGGGGTTGCTGAGGAATCCCCATAATCACAGGCCTGGCAGGCTTCTCTCTCAAGGCCAGGAGATGGAGAAATTCTTAGTGAAGAAAGCGAGGGTTGTGGGAAACAGGAGTTGGCTCAAAATGGAAAGAGTTAGGAGGAAGTAGCTCAGGAGGTTGTGCCTGGTGACCAAAGTCAGGGGCAGAAAGGACTTAGAAGAGTTTATATGTTGGACTGTGTTGACCAAAGATAACAGGTCTGTGTGACATGGAGGACTGAGAGGAGGTTGCAGGTTTTCTTTTTCTTTCTTTCTTTCTTTTTTTTTTTAAAAGATTTTATTTATTTATTTGACAGAGAGAGATCACAAGTAGGCAGACAGGCAGGCAGGGAGAGAGGAGGAAGCAGGCTCCCCAAGGAGCAGAGAACCTGATGCAGCGCTCGATCCCAGGACCCTGGGATCATGACCTGAGCCAAAGGCAGAGAATTTAACCCACTGAGCCACCCAGGCGCCCCAGGTTGCAGGTTTTCAATGGCACTGATCTCAGGAGCCTAGGTGAGTGGGGCATCTAGGGTTTTCCTGGAATTATTTCACAAAGACCTCACTTGACTATTTTTCTCAAGAAAGCTGAGTCCAGGAGGACACGTAACACATTGAAAGAATTGCTAGGACCCACACTAGGGCTGACAGGGAGGGTCACATGCAAGTGCCTGCACAAACTATTGTTAAGATAAAATAAGGGTAGAATAAAGAGATAAGAATAAAACCAGTTATATGTTTATGAAAATTAATTAATTAAAAACATTTAAAAAAAAAAAGAATAAAACCAGCTCTGAACACCTAAGTCCCAAACCTACTTCCTGACTCTTAGCTCATATACTTGGGAAAACTCCATAGAGTCAGTCAGACAAATTACACTTTGGTAACTATTGCTTTAGTTGAAGGAGCTTCCGAAGCAATTCATATTAAGAAAATTGTTCAAGCACCAGAGAAAATCAGAGTTATTTCTTCATATAAACGATGCGGTAAGATTTTTGTGTTTTGGTCGAAATTGAAATTGAGTTATAACGAGCACTGAATTGTTCCTTATTAATTAAGAAACCAAACGAGCTTACTTAAACATAGGACACAATTGTTTTATTGTTAAAATATTTTCATGAGATGCCATTTCATAATTTAATAAAAATCTGATTAGCAATAAAAACATGAAATTATTTACACTATGAAGAAGAAAGGTGCTAGATGAAATCATCAACATTATTTCACTGAAGAAACACTTAAGAAATTGTGAATATCATACATTTTAAGTAATTGATAGATTAGGGATCCAGTTGGTATAAAGGGTCTCAACCAGTTTGAAAATACAAGCTTATCAAGCATGATAGGCAGGTTCATGGACAAAAAAAAAAAGGAAAAGTACAGTGCTTGGAAGAAATCAAGGCAGCCAATAATACTTCACACAGCTGTCTTTCTGCATTAGCTCTATCTTTAGGAACTTTGAAGCTTTATCATTACAACAAATAAAACTGTTATCCAGGGAATATGCAATTTTGAAATGCCAGAAGGTTACTGGAAGTTCTCTGATAAGCAGTTCTTTGAAAAGGCATCAAGCAAGATTTATCTGGATCAATGGAAAAAAAAATCTCAAAGAACATAATGCAATTTGAACATTTTATAAGCAGAGGCCAAGGGAAATGAACCTTTCTTCATAAATGGATCACTAACCTGATGGCTAGCTTTCTTTATAAAATTGCATGTCATGTCTAAAGATCCTTATGGCAAAAGAGAATCAAAAGAAATCACTGTATCACCCGAATATGTGAGTCCTTTACCAAAACACTTGAAAACACTTCAGCAGAATTCATTTGGCACAGAACACTTTCCTATTTTTTCACTTACCATCTTATTAAAGATAAGATTACGGCTGGCAGAGAAGGAATATATAAGAAGAATTTTATATGGCCTTTTTAAAAACTAGACAAATAACCTAAAGGAACACCTGGGCATTTACTTGCTATTGCAGAAAACTTGATTATTCTTAAATATTACAATTCATATTTTTAGAAATAAGATATGGCCAGACAGAAGATGCACCAAGAAATTCCTAGAAGTAGCTAATGTTAGAAAAAAATACTAGTAGCATTAGAAAGCCTTTAGTAATCAAGAAACAGAATGAAGAAGAATTTAAGGAAAACCTTTCCCATTTTGCCCAGGCTGAGCACATAGTTGAAAGAGAGAGGTGGGGCTGGAGGGGGAATTTTCCAGAAGCACAGCTGCATTGGTACAGTTCAGGTTCAGCATCCTTCCTTCTAGGACATGGGAAGGTCCGTTGAGGCACGATACTCCTGAGACACATGGGCCAGAGAACATGAGCCAGAGCATCCCACGGGCCTGAGTCATCTACAGGTCCTGAGGAAGCCTGCTCCGATGCCATGCACCTTCCTAATCTCTCAGACCTATTGGTATTTGTAGACCTAAATTGAGGATCTTGAATACTACGTAGGCACTAGCTAAGAGGAGGCAACAGGGCAGAAGTACGCTCTAGAAACCAGGGACCTGGAAGTAGAGGGTTAAGAATGGAGTTGCAGGAGCTGGGAAGAGTGAGCTCTCTGGGTGGAAGAGAGGAGTGAGAATTTCAGCAGTGGGATAAGAGAAGGCAAACACAACCAGCACAGATACTACCTGGGATGATTGTTGGGTCCCCCGCTGCGCTGTGTGCTCACACAAATATCCTTGGTCTCAAGGGTAAATTAGGGTAAATTGTTTTGACTAATTGGGTGGGGAGGAATAAAAGTTGAAGTCAGTTAAACTATCTGCTTTTTTTGATGTAGCAGGGATTTTGAATGAACTAATAGACTTTCTGACTGTCAGCCTCAACCGTGCTTTACAGACCTGTGCCTAAGCAGAATTTAAGGGGATTTTTTTCTTCTAGTCGGATGATGGATTTATTTTGTTCCACCATTCATGTCCGGTTCCTCTTGTGAACATGCACTGTGATTCCGTGAGAAGGAGGGAGCCAAGCTGGTAAGCTACTCCAGGGCAGAGAGGACACTTGGAAAGGCAAGTGCATTACTCTGACACCATTAGCACCAACTTTTGACCACTGAGTTTATCTGCTACACAAAAATGTTTTCATTTTAATGGTGAGATCTTTAATCAGTATCTGGCTATAAGCCCTCACCAGCTATGTCCACATGTAAGACCCTTCTGTTGGACTGGATCTGTGCAGCTTTCTCAAAAGGATGCCAAGTACGGTACACACCCGAGTGTTAGGAAAATCAGCTACATTACAACCTCCGTATCACTAAGATCTATTTCTGTGCCCTGGGTGGAAATTGAATTGATCTGCCCTGGTTTTCTCTACTTAAGGGCTTGATGACTACCTACAGTAAGTTCTCTGCTGGTTCCTGGCAACCTTTGGAACCTGTGTTCTCTCAGGTGTTAGAGTTGAGACAACCCATTTGTAAACTCTTAAAGATACTTCTTCCTTTAAAAATGTTTTAGGGGGCACCTGGGTGGCTCAATGGGTTAAAGCCTTTGCCTTCGGCTCGGGTCACAATCTCAGGGTCCTAGGATTGAGCCCCACATCGGGCTCTCTGCTCAGCAGGGAGCCTGCTTCCTCCTCTCTCTGCCCGCCTCTCTGCCTACTTGTGATCTCTGTCAAATAAATAAATAAAATCTTTTTTAAAAAATGTTTTACGAAGGGAAGGTGTTGGGTTTTTTTTGTTTTTTTGTTTGTTTTTTTCCAAACACAGGACACCTTTGGAAGTTTCCTAAAATATCTGAGATAGGTCCTTTTCTACATAAATCATCCTTTTCAGTTCTCATTTCCCTTCTTTTTCTCTCATGTTGTCTTAACAAATGCTAATCCATTATATCTGTTTTCACCTACTCACAGTACAGCAGGCTGACTAAATGCTTTCTTCTAAGTCTCTCAGTTGCGGGATTCTAGAGGACCCTTTCTGCAAGTGTTAGGATTATATACACACTCAATTTTCTGTGTGTGTCTAAGGTAATAGTAACATTGTACATCTGTCTAATGTTTTACAGATTCCAAACTGTTTAAAGGAACTTTACATAAAGCTATTCTTCAGAAAACCAGTAACTGCCAGACTAATCTTTCTAGTGTGTCTTTCTACCTGCTTTCCGCGTGTCACCAGGCTGCCGGACAAACTACGAAAACTTCCTGTTCCAATCAGAGCAAGTTGGGATTCCTCATCTCTCGGAGCTCATGGTGTAACCCCATCCAGCCCTTCCTTAGGCAGCTGTTCTGTTTTTCCACTGCTCCCCAGAAATGCGCCTTCTGCTTCAGCCAGGTCAGCCTCTGAAGGGCATGCACCGAGCAAGCTGTTGGTCAGTCCTGTCTGTTCATTGTTTCCATCATTTCAGGTTTTCCCTTCTGCAACTTTGTGCAAATACTTCGAGCACTTCCCAGACGATCTTGTGGTCCATTGTCTGCAGGTAAAAATTCAGTCTCTCCGGGCACTTTCAATTTCTCCCTCAACGGAATGCTCAGAGCCTTTACTTTTGGATTAGAGACATTTTGTTCTTTTGTACATAAAATCACATATTTTATCATATTTTCTCTATTTATACTGTCCTCTATTTTATGTCTCAGTCTTATCTCCCCAAGAAGAGAATACATGTGTTGAAAGAAAGGGCCATACCCTGTGTTTGCACTGTTGCTGCCTTTTGCACCCAGGATTCTACTCGGTGTACGTCACTTAGAGGTTTCCCCAACTGGGATTAATTTCTCCACTCTGCAGTAATTTCGGCCTGGATGCTGTTTCTTCAGTTTTTAAAACACTGATCACAGCTGCTTTCTACTGTATATCATGATCTACAGATGAGTTGCAAACCCAATTAATCTTTTCATCTCTCAAAATACCTGAGATAGCACCGTTCATAAAAAGAATTTAACACGGGTTGCTGTTTCTATTAAATTTCAACTTTGTTTAATACGGCACCATTCCCTTTTAGCCCTCTTTTTGAGGAACAAACATTTCCAAGGTTAAAAATAATGAGACTTGAAGAAATGATGTTGACGTTTCACGTGTGAGAGAAAAATAACAGTTTGATGGTCTCCTACCTCATTTGTTAAAAAATAATGTTAAAGTCTAAATATAAATATAAATTAATCAGTGTGTTTTCAGACCATCAAACCTTAAGAGGGATTTTCTATATCAAAAATGCAAAAAAAAATACTACACACACAGGTAATTTTTATAGGAATGTTCATAAATCAATGTGTTAATGAAGTTCTCAGATTTTTTTACATCATTGTTAATTTCTTGACTTTAATGTCTTTATAAGTTAATATCTCTGTAATTAGCAAAGCAAAATGAAAATTATCTTTCCTTCGTAGCATTCAGGAAAACCTCATGACGAAACCAATCGATAACTGGTTAGTCTCTTTTTTTCTTGCTATCTTGATTTAAGTATGACACTATGTTTTTTGTTGGAGAGAGCAGAACTTTTGAAGGTCTCAGGCAGTCATGAGAAAGCTTTTCACCAGTCCTTTGAATAATTTTAATTAAAATTCAGTTTAAATCAATCTCCTAGGCTTAGCAAAAGCATCTGTCATGTTTTCCCCACTTAAGAACTTGAGCTGAAAATATGAACATTTTCCTGTTATAAAAGCGCTGCATCCGTGAAAGTTAAAATAGCTTCTGAGGACAATTTTCAACACATTTGGAAGAATTATGGCTTTAAAAATGCAACTTGCAGAAAACACATTGATGCCTCACTCAGTGATGTACCTGTATCTCTTGCTACACGTAAAATCCTTCTCTCAGGATGTGCTCTATCCCTTGAACCATTAGCTTTCTCTTAGTCTCTTGGCCTGGTCCATGGCCAGTACACAGCACACTAAGGCTTGCCACACAACAGGTGCTCAGAAGTGTTTGTTGAATAAATGAATGAATTAACTAACCGAGGAATAGAAAAGCCCTGCCTTAGTCCCTCTGTGTTCTTTTACTTGTACTAACTGCATTTACTAGCTGTAGACTAGAATGCTCTCCTAAAACAATACCCTTGAGCTCCTAAGACTAATTAGTAAAAACTAGAGAAGCACAGGATCCAGAAAGATAAAGACCTCTCTGTACACAAGAACAAAATAGTTACAATATGCATTTTGTTAGAAAAGGCACAGCCATCTGCCAGAAAAATCTCTAAAAGTCCAACTCTGGGGAGTACGTGGTATGAACAGAGCTTCCTTTGGTTTGCTTCTGGTGTTCTGGCAGCTCCCACAAAACCAGAATGAAAGTCCTACAAAATCGGTCCGTCTGGTCTTAGCTGAGGCTCAGATTCTGGTTCCTGAATCAGATTTTTGTTCCCTATTTGGGTGAGGCCTGAATCCTCTGGTCCTTGACCCCGTACTGATATGGTTATCCTACTGCACAGCTCTATTGTATTCTGTACAAATGGCGCTCCTAGGAGTTTGGGCCCGTGGTGGTCCTGTCATGAATCTGAACACATGGCCACATTTTTTGTCCCACGGTATTTTTTTTTTTTTTAAGAAGAAAAATCTTTCATATTTTCAAGACAGTCTGATCTTACCCTTGTCATATATATCAAACTGGCATTTTGGATTAAACCAGTGTGGCTTGTTGATAATAATTCAAGTTGTTCTTTCGATGATAAAACATTCTCATCGAAAACCCGAGTTAGCTGCAAAGTTAGATGCAGGACCATTTCCCACGTAATTGAGTTCTTTCTGAAAATGTTTTCTGCTGAATATATACTGTCATAATACACAGTGATCTTTAAGAAATCTTATATCAAACTCAGTGTGATTATTTGTGGAAGTAAGAGAAGGGCATTTTTCTGGACAAAGGCCAGCATTATATCTGCCTGTCATTCTTTGATCAAGAAACAATAGCATCTGAAATTTGTAATATATAGCTGAAGGGTTTTTTTTTTAATGATGTTTTCATGAAAACAGTCCTTAAAGCAATTTAATCAGTCCATATCAGTTTTCTCTTTCATCAAAATTTTGAAAAATCATACGCCAATCACTACAGCAATACTCATCTTGGTTTATAGTATATGAGCTGTATTGCCCACAAATATCTGTTCTATGGGTTCCCGTCTTGGGTCTGTTCTGGAACTTTACCAATTCTCCTTTCTTTTTTGAGTCTTCCAATTATTCATTTCCATGAATTTATTTTATATAAGCAATTCAAGTATTTTCAAGCTAGTCCTATTTAAAACTGATATTTTTTAAAAAAATCCTTTAATTTGGGTTCCCATTTGACCACCCTCTCTAAAATGTGGTGACTTACCCAAGCTTCCATTCCCAGTGAGGGGTCTCATTCCAGCTGGGGAGTTCCCTCTCTGTGATGAGCAAAGCTGACTTAGAGATGGGATGATATAGCAAAATGAAACTGTCTTCCTTCCCTTTTCTTGCCATTATTCTTAGGTTTTTTTTGTCCCACTGTGTTGCTGAAGTTTCTTAAGTGGACTCTAGAACTCTTAGGGCTGATTTTCTTTATGGAGAGCTGAGTAACGGCTTCTCTTTGTGGGGGATGGAGGCCCCATTTTGTTGATTTCCCTCTGGCTAATGTTTCCCAATGTCTCTTGAAGATGTTCTTCGTCTTCCTCAACCCAACTAACATGTTCACTGGGCTCTTCCTCAGCCTTTTTTTTTCCTTTTGGTATACATCTCCTTGGGATAAGTCACACTTTTCATAGATTTAATAAACTGCCTATATACAAATGACTTTTAGATTAATGTCTCTACACAAGACATTTCCTATTTATCCAACTACCTACAGGAATCTTTACATGGATATCCCACAAAAGCTTCCCATCAAGATGTCCAAAGCCACTGTGTTTATCCTTTCCGTATGTCAAACCCTCCCCTTGATGACTTGCTTTTCCTCCTGGCCTCCCGCCCAATGTCTAAATGATTGTATTTCTGAAGTATCTCTTAGATTTATCCTCCTTTTTCTTTCTCACTACTACTGTCACTGCGACTTCCTTAGATCATGCGGCTCTAATGATTCTTGCTTGGGATTTGTAGTATATTATCTCTTTGCTGTTCTTCCTGGTTAGGGGAATCCCTGCACTCCAATTGTTCTTACAGACTATGGCAATAGTGACTTTCCTAATAGTCAGATTGACTAGGCCATTTGCCTGATCTTAATTCTTGAATGGTTGCCTCAGTATAAGTTTTGACTCTTTCAACATATTCTGAAAGACCTTTTATGATACAGCTCCCTATCGGTTCAGTCTGTATACCACTTACTGCAATACGTTTCATTCTTTTGCAATACTAAATCATTTTCAGTTACCTACAATATCATACTTTTTTACTCCTCCAGTACTTTTTAAATGATGTTTACTCCTTCCAGAATACTATTTTGCTTTCACATTGTGAACCCTTTCCTCCCAAATCTGCCTATCAAACTTGGGAGTCATCTTTCAAGTTTCAGCTCATTTATTTTCCCCCTTATTAATCCTCTGCCCTCTCTGTTGTGCCTTTTGGGGCTTATGGTGTGATATCTGTCACATGAAATCATGACAATTTGCTTGTATATATGTTTTTCCTCTATACTTCATGAGTCCCCGAGGACAGAGATTGTATCTACAGACCTCATACAGTAATTGGTACATGGCTGGTGACCAACGTGGATGGTGAATGAATGCAAAAGGGAATTTGAAAAAAACAGATTTCCTTATCAAGGGTCACTCATTTTACCAATGATTTTATGAAAGTGAAAAATGCTAAGATTGCAAGTAATTATTTTTGTATGTTTTAACATGACACTCATTTGAAATTCTCTCTTCACCCATAGTACAAAGCCCCTTGAAAACATCAAAATATTACTTCATAACAATGAATGGCTTGTTTTAAGCCTCCCAAAGTGACACAGGCAGAAAGGAATAATAAAAAAAAAAATTACTGAGAAACTTAGAGGATTGTAATGCTAGTCATAGAATTAGAACCTGTCTGCTCTAGCCTTTGAAGGACATACTTCCATTTGTCTGCTCTATGTATAGAGAATTATCTGATTCTGTTTAAATAAAACAGTGATTTATAGTCACCATTGATTAAAAATGCTTTGTGAACTAGTTTTTAATCCTTCTTCTCTAGTTCTTTCCTCATAAAAAATGATTTCATAAGTCAATTTCATTTCATACCTACAAATGTTCCAAAGCAGGATGAACTTCATAGGAGAAAGTATCTTAGGCTGACACACTATTATTATAAGGGCCAAAGAATGATTGTCATAGATTTTTAAAAGGCTCTAAGACATAACAGAACAGAATTGGACTTGGTTCTCTTCTTAACTCTTGCATCTTGGACAAAGTTCATCTCTCCAGGCTATGGTCTCCTCTGTTGTAAAACTAACAGAGTGAACCAGTCACTAGCTGGTGTCTAAGCCTCTCCCAGCACTAGAACGTGGTGATTCAGTCCAGAGAGGAATCCAGTATATTAGAAAATTGTGTTATCAAAAAGATAGGGGGTGTGTGTGCAGAGGTGTAAATTCTCATAAAATTATGTGTACTTGTTTTTAAAAGCAGTAAGAATCTAGCATGAAGCCTGACTCATTATAATTGATTGATGCACTGAGAGCTCTCCCAGTCATGATTAATTCTCATGGGTATAATATCTTCATTTAGATTAATACACATAGTGTTTCATAATTATAAGGTTAGAGCAAGGAGTACTGGTGGGGAAATGTTTACAGGTAAGCTGAGCAGCACTGAAAATGTCAAAGAGTAATAACGTTTACTGATGAGTATAAGTGCTGCAAATTAACGACAACAACCTTTCCTTGTTTATTGCTCCTCAATACAGCTAATCAGAACAGGAGCAAAGAAGATTCTCCCTGATTCTTTTTATTTCTGTAGTGATGAGGTGCTGTAGAATATGTCTGGCGTCTGGAGTGCCACATTACTACAGTTCTACACCTCCACATCTTTCAAGAATACATTATTCTTTCGAGCTTCTTCTCTGCTGAAAGAATGATGCAGGTTCTGGGGGAAAGAAATGAGTACCTAAGAATCAAGATTTATAGGTCTCAGCCCCTGAGGCTGGAGGAAATTTCACAGAACAGGACCATATCACTCTCTACCTGCTAAATTTTCGTCACAGGTGGATGAACTTGTTTGCAAGGCTGGAAAGGATTTGGACTAGAATTGAGTGGTAATATTTTCTTAGTGTAAATGAGATGTACACTAGTAAGTAAACGTGGGTTAGCAAATAAAGACACGCCAGTTCCCTCCAAGAATCTTACTGTTAAGATCCAAAAGAAGGCACTTTAGCAGGTTGACATTTATTTTTATGAATGTTATATTTCCTTAAGCATATTTTGTGTGTGCTTTATCAAAAATTTGTATAATAACATTTGGATAATATAATAATAACAAAGAAGAAAATAATACCCTGTGTCTCAAGATTTAAAGATATCTGCATTTAATGTTTCCTTTTAGGCTTTTTTTTTAATTGATATATCTACATAATTACGATGACTGCACAATTTTGTGTCCTCGTTGTTATTGTTATATTAGGACATCTGTATTTTCCTGATCATTAACATGTTCCATAGATATAATTTTACTATGGGCAATATGCTGAGCTCATTAGTTTTTTTTACATGGATTATCTCGTGGAATCCTCTCAAAAATCCCAGAAGGTAGCCTTATTATTATCCTGATTTAGCAGAGCAGAATAAAAAAGTTAAAGAAGATAAACCAACATCAGACAGTTTATAGGAAGATACTTGATTTAGCTCATGAAAGAAATGTACAGCGAGCTTAAATGCATAGGAAACCACATATTATTCTATTGAGCAGATCTGCCATAGTTTCTTAACTATTTCTTTTTGAGTGTGTATTACTATTCATGATGTCTTCCCACCATCTCCATTTCTCTGGATCTCTCCATTTTTTATACGTACCTCAAAACAAACTGTTCCACTGGCACAAGAGAGATAAATGACTACATCCCACACCCCTGAGTAGTGCTATGTAGCCATCTCAATGATGAGGAAATACCGGGTCACCCTTTTTCCTTCAACACATTGTTTCAGAGAACTTATAAGGCACATCTGAGAAGTATCCAAAAGAGATCCATATTATAAATGCGGAGACCTGGGTTTCAGACGGCCAGTTAGACTGGATTAGTTTTGGTCTTTGACAATGACTTCTTCACTCCAGCCTTAGTCTCCTAGATGTTAAAGACATCCATGAGAGAAACACAAGGAATGTGTGATTATCATTCCTGCAGGAATGAAGGTTAGTCAACTCATCCTTGTTCTCATAAAGATAGCCTCACAGATGTGATCTTTCTTCTTAACCTACAAAAGTCTCCTCACATATTTGACTAATAGCCTTGGTTGCCAGACTAGGACAAACTGATGACATAAACACACTGTAATCAAGCATGACCTTATTGCTTAACTCTTCTGTCAAGAGCCCTCTGATGCACAACTCCAAGAAAGTTAAAACTCACTGAAAATACAACTCAATAAAATACAATGTGACCTGACTGATAATAAATATAGACTCTGTGCAAAACTGGAGTGGGGAATCTAAATTTGTCACCAAGTTTTGTGGAGAAAATGGATTTGAAATGCCCCTAAGAAATGTTATGATTTTTATTTATTCATTTTTCTCAATGTCTTGTTAGTCATTCCTGCTGGTTTAAAATTTTACTTCCTATTTTCAAAATGGAGCATCTCATTTTTAAAAACATACAAGACAGTCAAAGTAATGTTAACTCCACAAATACTATCATCTGCTCAATGATGAGAAACAGTGGAGCACCAGGCAGTGTCACTGACCTCAGAGATCACAAGCGGGGAAAGCACAAATTACACCCTAATGACAGAGGTGAATGTTATTATGAAAGAAGCAGCAAATTGAACTTTTCTAAGGTACAATTAGAAACAAATCTTCAAGACAACTATATCAAGCACTGAAAATTAGATTAATTCAACTGAGCATTCACTTCAGCTGTAAGAATCTAGATAGCCACAAAATTTTAAAAAAGGAAATGGAGAGCTTCTATAGTTTTCCTTGTACAGTAAAGAAAGCTTCCAAGTTTATCTTGAGAGAGAAACTTTTTCCTGGCACAAATTCTTATGAGCACTTGTGGTATAGCTCCTTATTCTGAAGTTGTGGAGCAATATTTAGTACAATACTGCTATCGTTCAAAGTCATTCTTTCTTTATTTTCCATTTCCATTTCTTTATTTGCCATGTGGTATGGTAAACTTTAACAGTGGTCAAGGCAGAAAATTAAACAGTTACTCAGTAATGATGTTACATGTGTATGGTGGGGGAAAGGAAATAATAAAGAGAATGAGCTTTGGTGTATGTGACCCAACTTACTACAGCTCTTAGAGATGTCTTGGCATATGTTCTTAGCACAGTCAGTTCAAGGTTAAATCTTTTGGCAGCTGTTAAAAGTGCCAATATTCTGTGTGGTTGATTGAGGAAAGATCTATATGTTTAAACAGCAGGTGAAAAGGCAGCAGAGTTGACATTCTATTGGAAAATTGAAGAAGTCTGACTTATATTCTCACACAGAGATGGGTCACTCTGATATACAAAGGATGGATAAACTCTCAAAAAAGAAGAAAGAAGTTCTTTATCTGACCCTGTGGTTTTATAAGTCCCATAAAGCATGAAAGAAACAATTTGGGACTACAGATTTTTACAGGTAGTTCTCACCATTATACTATCTGAATCAAGAATACAAGACATACTTTTGTCAAATATCTGAATATTTGAGTAGAAAGACCTACTGATGGGCCCTGGGCCCTCTCAGGTGTAAATTCTTCACCTGACCTGGTAGGGTTACTTAGTATTGTTCATTTGAATATTAGAGAATAAGTATTTTATTTTTAGCATTGCTAATATAAAGTCTTCCTGGTAGTAATCCGTAAATGTTATTAAGGCCATTCCTGATTGTGAGAGAAAAAAATCATACCATCAACATAGTTTAGCCTATATTTCTGTAGGGTTAAGCACAAAAGCATGTCTCCAATTCACTTAAATACCAACTGAGTTATTTAGATCTGTCTAACGCGGAGAATATGGCACAGCTCTTTTTATAAGATTTAAATTTTTTTAAAAAGATTTTATTTATGGGTGCCTGGGTGGCTCAGTGGGTTAAGCCGCTGCCTTCAGCTTAGGTCATGATCTCAGGGTCCTGGGATCGAGTCCCGCATGGGGCTTTCTGCTCAGCGGGGAGCCTGCTTCCTCCTCTCTCTCTCTCTGCCTGCCTCTCCGACTACTTGTGATTTCTCTCTGTCAAATAAATAAATAAAATCTTTACAAAAAAAAAGATTTTATTTATTTATTTGACAGACAGAGATCGCAAGTAGGCAGAGAGGCAGGCACAGAGAGAGGAGGAAGCAGGCTCCCCGCTGAGCAGAGAGCCTGATGCAGGACCCTGATCCATCCTAGGACCCTGGGATCATGACCAGAGCCAAAGTCAGAGGCTTTAACCCACTGAGCCACCCAGGTGCCCCAAGATTTAAATTTTAATTGAGTTTGTGACAAGAGCATGCTTTGGTAGCTTCATCATCGATTGGGGATGCTTTCTGTGTTCCCCCTACCTGGCTAATAGCCACTTACGATTCAAATCATAGGGTTTTAAAGTCATAGACACTTTCAGATTTACACTGCTGTAGTCCTCCATCTTGCATTTCACTCTTTATTAAACAGAGTCGCCAGAAAAGAATCTTTTTCACTGAGTATCAAAACAGTACCTCTTTTGCCTTTTTCCTAGGTGATCTATGCAATTCCGTATCTTCTTACTTACTGGTGCTGGATTAAGTGGATTATGTTAATTGGTGAAAAAATGTCCAGCAAGACTCCAAATTTTGAGTGCCTACGGAAGATTGTCACAAGATGCAATGAGGCCATGAGAAGAGATAGGAAGGACCCTTTAGGGCAAACATCTCTGTGCTAAGAGTGCCGCTTACAGTGACAAATATTTCTTCTGTCTCTTTTAGTAGGCATTCACGATATTTCAGAAGAGCTGACACTGTGAGAAGATGATGATGTGTGGTTTCTTTTTTTATAGAAGCTTTGCTTAGAATGTCCGTTTTGGAACTAGGTTAGAGAATATTTGGCTTATAATGAATTAAACTAAAAACAATATGGAAAACCCCACCTCCCCAGTTTCGAAAATAATATTCCATCTGATAGGCATTATGTTTTATGAGAAGACTATTGCAATATTCTCTCTCTTCTCTGTCTCCATTCTTGCCATATTTAAAATCATTATTTAGGGTGATCAATTTCTTGTAACCCTTAGTATCTACTGCTATGCTGCTTTTTTTTTTTTTTTAAGATTTTATTTATTTATTTGACACAGAGAGAGAGCACACGCACAAGCAGGCAGAGTGGCAGGCAGAGGGAGAGAGAAGCAGGCTCCTCACTGAGCAAGGAGCCCAATGCAGGACTTGATCCCAGGACCCTGGGACAATGACCTGAGCAGAAGGCAGCCGCTTAATTGACTGAGCCACCCAGGTGTCCCTACAGCTGTGCTTTTCCAACAAAGGCGATGTGTAGTCAAAGGAAGCTCTAAAGCATAACATCAATGTGTTGGGAGAATAAGAAACTATTGAATAGGCATGGTGCATTTTTCAGGAAATTTGGAGAACAAGCCTTTGATGCCAAACAAAACAGAGGTTTCTTATGGAGCAAAATGCAAATACATGAGAATTCAAAGAACTTGATATACATGGCAGATCATTTTGAACTCTAGCTCTATATCCTCCTGTGAGTATGTATTTATTCTTATTAATTAATCAATTTGCTTTTTTTTTTTTTTTCCTTTGGGAAAGGGGTCTGGATTTCAGAAGCACTAAATGCTCTAAGGAATGGAGGAGAAAACCCTGGGAATGACATAAAAGGCCTTCCCCATCTGGGTACCTACTGACCTCTCTAAATGCACCTTCTTTTTCTACCCTCAGACTTTAGAACAAAAGATGAATGCCCCTCAACACACCTGTTTCCTGTCTTTGCTCGTGCTAGCTTTTCAATCTTGAATGCCTTCCCATCTTTCTTCATCTAGGTAACTCCCACTCACCTGTCAGGATCCAATATAGCTATCACCTCCTTCGGGACCTCTCTGGGCACCTGAACACTACTCTATCTTTCCTACACTATGAGAAAATTATCACCATATGTACCTGTCTTCCTAAGGCACTCTTCAAAGACAGGGACTTGGCAAGGTGTAGGTCATTTAAAACATCAAACACAGGGTCTAACTCTGAGATTTAGGAATGTCTTATTCTAATATACAGGTTGCAGATCATGTAATTTTGGCGAGTCTTAATTATGACATGATTATTTTAAAAAGTACATGGTTCATTTCTCTCTTATTTGTGATTTGTTGTTGTTGTTGTGAAATAGTGAAAGAACACAGTAAACTAAATCTGATTTTTCATTTTGTACTTTGAAAATATATACCAAATCATGGGCTGGGAGACTATATAGACTTTATGATGTCAAGATTTAAATTTCTTCTACTGAAATTTCATATATCAAATAGATTTCTAAAGAATTCAAGTAAAAAACAAACAAAAAACCATCTGAGAGCCCTCCAGTGGTCAAAAAAATATATGCAAATACAATCATTTACTCAATATCCCTCCCTCCAAAGAACTTAAAACATTTCAACCAGTCTTTCTGTTATAAAAATGCATGCTCTGATTATTTCCTGATATCACTATTACATTAAATTGCTTTTTAGCAGTTTAGGAAAACACATGTTTATCCAAACCACGTAGATAAACCACAGAAAACAGCGGCACAATCCATTCATTTATCAATGAGAATTTCAAGTAGTTGCTAGAATGTAACCATGTAAGGGCAATGTTGAATGTTGTCCAGATACAAGTAATTTAATTCCTTCCATGGCAGCCATTGAAAGAAATGTGGCTGTATATTAAAACCACTCAAGATAAAGGAGCCAGTCAACCCTAGCTGTGTTTGCTACTTCTGTGTTTCCCTTAAGCACAGAATTGTATTTTAATGTGTGTATTCCTAGACTTGTAAAAGCATAGTGTGTGTGTGTGCATGTGTGCGCGCGCGCCCGCGCGCGTGGATGTGTGTTTCGAAATTGTAATTTTGATGGTTTACCTAAGAAATGTGTTGGCTTCTCTTTTAGCAAGTGCATATCTAACGAAGCCAGGCAGCAGCACTTTCCTTTGCTTCATCTCTTGTCATCAGATTACCAGGGATGGTTTGGCAGAAAGCCTGGAGTAACGTCTCTGCCTTGAAAATTGTCAAGCTCTAACATTTACCCAAATGCTGTAGCACTGAATGGTGAGGGTATTTTGTTTTGTTTTGTTTTAATTAAATTCCTATATCTCCTTATTAGAAAGTGAAGCTTGCTTTAACCCCCCCAACACACACATTTAGATTCATACATATGGTGTTCAATATAGGATTAAGATTCTTTTTGCAAATATAGAACACTATACTTAATTATTATATTCCAATAATCTTTATAGACCACCCTAATAGACTGGCACTTATTTATTTCAAAAAGTTAGCAACTCTGATTAGAGGAGAAATGCTAAGAAAAAATATGATGCCCTTCCATTTCTTACTCAGATTTTTTTTTTTTTTGCTTGTTTTCTAAATGGTTTAGACAGAACAAAAATGTTAATCAGTTTCCCTCTTGTATGGTAATGTCTGAAGATTTAGCACTTCGATGTCCCTAAGTTTAAAAAAAAAAAAAAAAAAGAAGTCAAGTTCAGGCTAGCATCTGTGAATGACCTTCAAGAAATTCAGTCTACTGCAAGAAATGTTATGGGCAATTCTCAGAAAGCATATTCTCATGGAGTAAGTTATTGCCTAAGACAAAAGTGGGCATTTCTGGAAGCTACTTTGTGTCTTTGAGGCCACTGGGGTACCATTTAGGAGACTGAAGCAATAATTTACCCTTGTGCAATGAAAAATATAATGTAACTTGCACACCAGGATCCTTTGCCTCATTAAGTTAAACACTTCCCTCACGTCATTTTAAAAGGGAGATTATAATACTGTAAATCTAAGTAATTTAGATTTATGTTCTGGTGTCTGGAAAATGGTTACACAGGATATTTTTCAGCACTCCAAATGTTTTAGGTACTAGGCAGTTTCAGAATGTAGATATAATTGACTTTGTAATTTGGCAAACAATAGAGTGTTCTGCTGTGTGACTATTCAGAGTTGCAAAGGAACAGCCCTGCAGAGTTGAGAAGAGATCTTCAGATTGCCCTGCAATGGATTTTTAGAGGTGTTGCTTATATCATTATGGTTTCTGAATCTTATTAGAACCCCAGGGGAAAATATAAAAAAAAAAAAAATAAGGGGCACCTGGGTGGCTCAGTGGGTTAAGCCGCTGCCTTCGGCTCAGGTCATGGTCTCAGGGTCCTGGGATCGAGCCCCGCATCAGGCTCTCTGCTCAGCGGGGAGCCTACTTCCTCCTCTCTCTCTGCCTGCCTCTCTGCCTGCTTGTGATCTCTCTCTGTCAAATAAATAAATAAAATCTTTTAAAAAAATAAAAAATAAACCAGGAAAGAAATGTGGGCTAAGAATGATGTTACCCACACTTTTGATTGAAAGCTTTCTCTTTGTATGGTACAGAAAGAAGGTATATTTCCCAGGTATATTTCTTTTTTAAAAAAATGTACCGACCAACATAAAATTATCCCTTGCTTTTAAAATGTTAGGAGGAGAACTGGAATGGTGATAGAGAAAAAGCAGAATAATATTATAGGAGTGGATGACGTCACAAAAGGACATGTGCCCCGTCACAACTGCACGCCCTCAAACTAATCAGTGAACCTCATATCTAGAATTTTCTTTGACTAGAGTTGCTGATAGTATAAAAGTTCATGGAGCAATTGGTTCATTTTAAGTGGTCACAGAGCTTAACTGAATATAGCACATGTTCTAAAAAAAAAAAGAACTTTTTTTTTGTCTTAGTCTATGACCTTTCTTGCCCTGAAAAATTCCCATAGATGTTAAATTTCATAGAGCATCTTTTGAAACCCAGCAATTTACTTTTCCTTTTTAAGCTTTGAAGTTTTTGAACTTAAAGAAGGTGAACAAAAAAAAATAAAGAAACAGATGTTGAAGATTACTCTTCTTTTCACGAGGTCTTCATAGAGAAAGGGTAACTAAGTCTTATAAATTAATAATGTGTAGTCACATTCTAAAATGGAATAACAGTTTTAGATTTTTGAATGAAGTGGGCAAAATAGTACAAATCCCTGTGGAACTCTGGATTCTGATGAATACAGCCAATCTAATTGTGGCAGCATCACAAATTATATTCCCCACTAAAGTTAAACAAATATTAGGACACCCTACCAGCTTAAAATTTAATTTCTGTTAGTGCTTAAAACCAATGCCATTTATCAGGAGAATACAAAGTACCCAATAGTAAAGATATTTTAAAGTCCTTTAAAATTTCCAGCTTTATGTTCTCAAAATATTCACATCAGCTGCCACGTTATTACTTTTGGTTATTAATACAATGAACAAGGGGTGATTTAAACAAAAATTTATCAAGTGTGTTAAAATGTGTATTAAAAAGTATGTTAAAATATGAGATATATTTATAAGTATTGATATATGTTGAAGCACATTGTGTTTATAGATAATCAAATTTTGTGTGTGTGTGTGTGTGTGTACAAGTTAGCTTGAGAAACACGGAGTTGAAAAAAATCAGACTTTAAGACTCCTTAACACTAAAGGTCACCTACATCTCCAAGAGAAAGATATGGTATACAGCATTTTCCAAGTGCACTTGACCCAGGATGCTCATTTTTTTTCTTTTTGCACATAGCATTTCCTAGTTTTGCTGCTTCCAAGAACATAAATTGGATTTGCTGATTTATATTAAAATCCAAAGGCCTTAAAACATTGGCTTAATAATTTCCAATTTTTAAGTATCTCATTAATCTTTGAATTCTTCAGTTTTGCCTTGTTAGTGTTTAAAACCAGACACAAAACAAAAATCAAAGTGTAATCAAAGTGTACATCAAAGTGATGTAAAGTGATGTAAATCCTACTCAAAACAATGCATTTCTAATACAGAATATAGATCACCATTCTTCTGGGGGCATTTTCCCTAGCCCTAATCTTTTTATTTTGCCTCTTGGAAAACTGGGTATTGGGGATGTAATGAATTATATACTCCATTGTCTTTCTCTCTCTCTCTCTCTCTCTCTTTTTGCTATACACCATCAGTTCTTAGAGATGGGAAAGCATAGAAGTAATGTTACAATTTTGCTCTCTACAATCTATAGGAATTGCCCTATCAGAGGCTCTTTTCTCTTCATGGGGTGTTCATGGGCAGGACTTCCTGATGGGTAAGTGTCAAGACGGGTAAGTGTTAGGATTCCCAAGAATCAGAAATGCAGGGGCAGGAAAGGTCACAGGGACTGAGGAAAGAGCAAAGATTTAGGGAGTCAAAAGCCTTAGTGGGGATGATCATGAGGGGATGAAAAAAGAGAAGAAATGACAGCATCAGACAGCAGGTAACTGTCTACAAATTGCCAAGGCACCTGTTCACAGGTATACAGTAGTCCCTCATTACTGATGGGAATACAGTCTAATATCCTTACTGGATGGCTGAAACTGCAGACAGTACCGAACCCTCAATCTACCATGTTTTTTCCCTATGCATATACACCAAGGATTAAGTTTAGTTTATAAAGTAGCCACAGTAAGAGATTAACAGCAATAACTAATAATGAAATAGAACAGGGATGCCTGGGTGTTGTAGTCGGTTAAGCATCTGACTCTTGGTTTTGGCTCAGGTGCTGATCTCAGGGTCCGGGGACTGAGCCCCGCGGTGGGCTCTGTGCTCAGTGGGGAGTCTGTTTGTGGTTCTCTCCTTCTCCCTCTGCCCCTCCCACTCATTTTCTCTCTCTAAAATAAAATAAATAAATCTTTAAAAAATAATAAAATGGAACAACTACAACAATGTACTGTAATAAGTTATGTAAATTTGGTCTCTCTCTCTCTCTCAAAGTATCTCTCTTATTGTATTGTACTCACGCTTCTACCTGTGATGATTTGAGACAATAAAACGCCTACATGAGGAGATGAAGTGAGCTGAGTGATACGGGTTTGAAACACAGGGATAGGCTGTGACTGACTGACCTTCTGACCACTGGTCGGAAGGAGGATGACCCGGTTGACCACAGGGTAATTAAAATCGAGGAAAGCTAAACCATGGATAAGGAGAGGCTACTCCTTACTGCCTAAGACTTGAGTCTACATCTTTGTTCTGCTGGGGGGTTGGGACCGCCTAACATCCATTAGTATGGAATTTATTAGAGGTCTTTGTAGAAATTCCAGCTCTTTCTCTTTTCAGGCATGTGGTAGGATTGTATTCCTCAGCCAAATGAAGTTAGGTGTGACCACATGGTTTGCTTTGGCCAAGGAACACAGGACTGTTCCAGGTGAAAGCAACAATGTGGAGAAGGGCCTGCAGCTAAACTTCAGTAGATAATTTGCATCAGTGAGAAGGAAAACTTGGATTTTATAAGCTACTGAGATTTAGGGGTTGTTACCTCAGGAAACCACACGTAGTATATCTGGAGCCCTTCCTATGTCTGCATCTTCGTTTTATCATGTATAAAAGAAAATGCCATATGTCTCTTACCTACCAAATAGTATAAAACATTGGATGCGGTTTAGAGAAGAATTGTTACACTTATCTGAAGTGTTAAAAACAACATCTTTTGATGAGTAAATATGTTGCTACAAATGGGTGGCAATGAACAGTCTAGGAGTAGGAAGTTCATATTCATTAGAAGATAGATTTCATTCAAAATTAATCTACATCTCTTAATACAATTAGTAGAGGCAACTGTGTTCTTGAACTATGATTAACTCAGTGAATTCTCATAAATCTATGTGCTACTACATTACACAGGAATGAGGCACAAAAAGTAAAGTGAGACTAAAAAAGAAAAATAGTAAAAATAACTATTGCCCTCTTTAGAATACACGAAGCTTTACAAAGCTTTCGTGACTCAGGCTGTCCCTGAGTCATCTTCATGCCATATTTATCTTGCAAGAATGCAAAATCCAACTTTATTTATGCAAATAAATGTACTTATATTTTATATTAAGATACAACAAGTCTCCTTTGCGATAAGAAGACATGTTCATGGAGCACTGGGTGTGGTGAAAAAATAATGAATACTGTTTTTCTGAAAATAAATAAATTGAAAAAATTAAAAAAAAAAGAAGACATGTTCTACTTCTTTTTCTTTTTAAATAATTTGTTTAGGTCTCTTTAGATGATTCTGTAAGAGACCATCTGGTAAATACAGATTAAAAAAAAATTAAAATAACCACAAGACTCCTAAAACAATTGTTGAAGAAAGGCAAAGTGACTTTTTAACAAGTATGGAGATTAGCATGACTATATTAAGAATAGAAATTAGAGAAAAATATAAACAAATTTGTTAATTACATCCATTGTTTTAACATGACAGACTCCAGGGTAAGTGCCCAGTAAAGAGGACTAGATAAATAATTTCTTAATCCAGCACAGTTAAGCCACAAGTTAGGAGCTTGATAGAGATTTATTGAATTAATAAAACAAATTAGCTCAGCTACTTGAAAGCTGAGATTTAAAATCAACCAATTTTCAAGAGCTAGTCTTAAATTGTTTTTTACTGATGAGGGAAAAAAGAAAAGGTTTATAATATTATATTTTCATATTTTGTTACAGATAAATCTGGGTTCTCATCTAGATATTGACTTTGAGTATTTGATTAGATTAAAAGATTCTTATTTAAAGTAATATTTATTTATTTATCTATTATTTATCTTTAAAATATTTTTTTACCCCATCCATATTAAGGCTTTTTCCTTTGTGGAGGTAGGAAAGATATCAACTGTATATAGAAAAAGATATCAACTAAGTTTCTTATTTTTCTGAATCTCAGGTGTTGGTATATCAAAGGCATGTAATAATTGTGTGACAAATTTATAAATGATCTGAAGAATATGAAATTAGTTAAACATCTTAAGATTAATAAGCTGTAATTCCTCTCTCTCTGGTTCTCAACAACTGTTCAGTTTTTAATAATTAAATGCAATGATGTTATGGTTGTTTAAATTCAGCATAGCAAAATGAGATTAACATTTAAGTCCCTAAAGTTTTCCAATGAAAATTTCAGCCACTTTTAAGATTTAGGGTGACAATGTCATATCACATAAGGAATCAACTGCTTCCTTCTGGCACCACATTGTGATCTGAGCAACAATCCAGTGTTTTCTGATTGTTCAGATTCAGGCTATGTGCAGTGAGATTATTTTGATCTAGTTGTCTCAGGTTGACTTTTCCATTGGTGTTACCCAGCAGTGTGGGCTAGATTTGTTGAAACATGTCAGTTTTCCAACTCTGTGACTTTTCTTTTCATCGTGAATCTGACAATATACAGGTAATTTATACTTAAACTTCCAAGATCTCTCTCATCATCACAACGAGTCTCATTTGGCAAAAATGGAAATAGATGGACTCCTCCCCACAAAATGGCAATAACCAAACAAACACATGCCTTTTTAACTGACCCTACTTGATGCAGAGGAACATTAATGATCACGATTCCAGAAAAAGGTCTAAGGTAAGAAGAATAATGATGTTTAGGATGAAAAAGAATAAAGTGAGTAAAGAATTATTGAGAAAAAAACTTCCTCATAATAGTTGTCCATTTCCTTAAATTTAAATTAACTGGTTTCTATGTGTCAGTTACTGAGAATACAAAAATGATGCATATGAAGTCCCTCCCATCAGAGGTTCCCAGAATAGCAGGTAAACTATATAAGTAAAGAAAATTCAGGGAAGGTGACTTACAAGGTCAACTTTGAAGAAGTAGGATTTATCCACAAAGGAGATAAACAATGGGTACTCTGGTGGGGATAGAGCAGGAAGGTAGACTAGCATAGAGATACAATAGTGTATGGAATATTCTAGAGGCAGGAATTATGTGTGATTATAGCATTGGTGATAATCAGGGAAGTACTGGAGATGGTGTTAGACAAATAAGTTGAGGCTTTGTGATAAGACCTTTAAGACATACTTATTTATTTTGAAGTGAATAGTGAGCTACTAGGGATTTTTTATTTTGAAGGGAATGGTGAGTTACTAGGGATCCTTAAGTAAGGGGGCAATTCATTCATGTCTATGATTTTGTTGGTCCCAGGGTGGGAGATGTGTTGGGAGGTAGACCCAAGAGGCAGGAGAACAACTGGAAGACCACAATAATACCCTAGAGAGAGGATGAAGAACTGAAATACAGCAGTTGCAAGGGGAATGGAAAGGAAGGAATGTATTGAAGATGATTTTTAAAATGTGGAGACACTTGGATAAAGGCCAACAGAAAGTGAAAGGAGTCAAGGTCAACAGCTGTCAGTGATGGTAGTGGGGTGGATTAGAGAGACTGAAGAGATGACTAAGGAAAGAGGCCAGCTAGGGACAAATGAAAGGGCTGTTAAGTATTGTTGACAGCTCAAATAAGGCTGGGAAACATGAATCCTCTATGCATTTGCAAATTCCCCCAAAAGGTCACAACTAAAACTAAAAGTCAGAAAAACTAACCAAAATCATCAATGATGTTAGCAGACTGCCTAACACCTTTTCTAGCATGAATATATTAAAAAAAAAAAAAAAGAAAAGTGACTATAGAAGTAGTAGAGTGGATTTACTTTTCTGGTAACAGTAATGAAATTGGACTGACACTCCCACTCACTAAAGAAATTTAAAATATTGAAACAGGGGTGCCTGGGTGGCTCAGTGGGTTAAAGCCTCTGCCTTTGGCTCAGGTCATGATCCCAGGGTCCTGGAATCGAGTCCTGCATCAGGCTCTCTGCTCAGCAGGGAGCCTGTTTCCTCCTCTCTCTCTGCCTGCCTCTCTGCCTACTTGTGATCTCTGTCCATCAAATATAAAAATAAAACCTTTAAAAATAAAATAAAATATTGAAGCAGCAAAGAGCTAATAAGATGGAGATGTTTTCACATACAGAAATTTGGAAGACCAGAACTCAAGAGAGGTAATTTATCTTTGAAAGCTTTGGCTCTTGGCATGTGAGTATTGGGAACAAAAATTTGTGAAACCAGCTGCACTTTGGGTAGCCTTATAGGTTTTGTGGGAATGTCAAAGCCCATGGTCCTCAAGTAAGGGCATGAATAAACTAATACTACTTTAACTTGGGATATCAAAAGGCATACCTTCCTTCAGGATAGGAGTGAACACCCCCCCGCCCCCAAATGATTCCTCACCAGTTCTGCAACCTTGTTTCTTACACAGGGGTCATTCAGGAAACTTTGATGTTGTGCTTTGACAAAGAAAACTCTGGTCTGATATTGCTCTCAGGTGCCTAACAGAAGCAAACCAACAACTCCTCTGAAGGAAAACACTGTCGCCACTAGGTCTCAATTTCTTCTTACAAGTGATTTTTAAAATACATTTCCACCAGACAGTCATATATCTAAGCAGCCAAGAAAATAAGACACCATCAGTAAGAACTCCAGGAACAATAATAATAAAAACAAATCCAGTAACTCTTGAGATACTAGAATTAGCAGACATATATTATAAAACTACATGTACTATATTCAATGAAATAAAGCTCAAACTTGACAAATTTCAGCAGGGAACTAGAAACTATGAGTGACATGACAGCAGCAGAGAAATACTCATCCTCCTTGTCAACACTATTTGGCCTCATGGTTTAAAATACTTACATTTTAGAATTTAAAAATTTGTGCTCTTTTTTGGTTTTCTTTGGATACACTGAAAACAAAAACAAAACCCCACACTGAAAGGCCTGATATAATTTTACTTAGATGTATAATTCAATCAGAAATATATTAGTTGAGTACAAGTCACCTGGAAGGGTGCTTGTGCATGTTCATGTGTACATAGTGAGCACACACATGTTTACGCTCATAAATTTCTCAGAAACACCTACACTTTCTACCAGGCTCACTCCTACAATGAACAGATCAGGACTCAGCTGAGCAAAGCAAGGGGAACAGGAGTCAATGTCACCAGGGAAAATATACAAGGTACCATCCGCTTGTGGAGAAATGAAGCGAAAATTCACTGCAAACTTTCTGGAAGACAGGTCTCGACTGCAAGAAGGGAAGGGTACTGAGCAGTGATATTCATCAGCCGGAAGGAGGAGGAGGACTGGAAGGGAAGAGGGGCAAGTAGGCAGAGAAAGGAGGGTGAGGACATCAAAACTGAGCCTTGCTAACTTCACATTTTGTTTTGGTCTTGCTAGATCATTCGGTAGTTGTCGAATCAAGTGACTCTATCAAGACAATGCTCATTTTTTCATTTTAGAAGGGCAACACTGCATATTATTTATTCTTATAAAAACTGAAAGATCCGTGTTAGGTCATTCATTGTTTGTGCTTCGTGTAGCTGACTCAGTTCATTAGAATCTGGTCTATTTGACAGGGCAAAACCCAGCCAGTTACATTGAACAACTGTTCAGCCCCACGCGGTACTGAGAACGTCAGTAGATTTATTTTCCCCATATAAAGGAGAATTTCCAATTCACACCATGTCCTCTGTGACTATTATGGACAGTATTTATTCAGAAGGAATGCCGTGCAAGTTTGGGAAATCTGTCTCTAAGAGCAGAGCGGAGAGGTCACTCGACAAAATAAGAAACAAAACCTATACATGGTCAAAACATGAAGAGAACCGAAGTTTGTCATTCTTTCTTTTGAAGAAAAAAGTTTGAAATCCTTAAAACGCAGCATGGTCACAGCAAAGAAGACAACTCTCCCTCCTCCACTCTCAAGTTTCATATGATCAGAACGCCTCCATTCACTTAGCAAATATCAGCCTTTTGGAGGAAGAGAACCTGCTTGGAATTAATGAGGCGACACCAAAAAATAACTTCTATTAATAAATTGTTCTCTTCAATGGAAAACTGCCTATTTTTTTCTCATTCTTTTTAAAAACACATATTATCTTCTAAAGGCCCCTTGTGCTTTTCGTCCCACCTTTAGGCCATCTCTTTTTCCCTTCTTTTATTTAATTTCCTTTTTCATTTTCTAAATTAGGAAGTGTCATTGTGCCAGGCAAAGAAATCCCTCCATCTCACCATAAAACAGTTGCAACCAAAGGCATCACAAGCACAGTAACATTTAATGGTTGTTGTGACACAGAGCCACGGACATTGTAATTCAATAATGGCCGGGTGTTTAAAGAGTTAAGGGAGGAAAATGTAAGTAAGGCTAATAAACTGAAGCAGAACTGAAGTGACAGACATGCAAGGTAAATCTCAAAAACTAAGCTGAAATACTCTATTTCATTCTGCTACATAACTTGTAAAATGCCAGATATCTCAAGAAAGGTAAGAAAGTGACAGTCCTGGAAAATCTTCACGATCGCATTTTCATTTACCCAAATACAAAGAAAAATTCAACGTTCACCTTCCCAGAGAAGCGATGCGCCTTAAAGCCAATCTTTTCACTTACCCTAGGGTATGTACACCAGGAACTCCTAAATCCTTTTCATTCCAGGACATCCAGACCATCCACGAATTCTTAGCACAGTCACTTGAAAAACCAACTTTATCCAAATTGTTAATTACGACAGAGGTCATAACAGAACTCTCTGAAATTCTAGGGAGCGAGAGGCGTTTAAAATCCAGCTTCTAGATCCTGGTGTATACTGTGTCTATCTTTAACTTGAAAATGATTTGGTTTCACATTCCATTGAAGTTCCACTGGCAGATGCCTTTGGTAAGCTCACCAATGGCAGGCTTTCAAACGCCCTCCCGCCTCCCCCCTCCTTCCTCTGACTGAGCTTCCGCTGCCTCTCCACCTAATGCCCATTTACTCAGCTGTCTTTTTACCTGTCTCTGCGTGGGTGAAAGGAGATGCTTTCATTGACGGCTATTACGGAAACACTTGGAAACTTCAGATCAGCCTGAGGACTCACTGTGCTTTCCCTCCCGCCGTCCCCTCCCCCCTTCTTACTGCCAGAAACCAACTGACTTCCAAACTTGGCTGTCTGAAAAAGAATGTTCTCTGATTGGCATTCCTGGAAGCAGAAAGCAAGGCAGCTCAAGTTTTGTTCTGTTGCTCTGCATGAAAAACTTCCCCAGGTACACATAATACGAACAAGTAAGTTTCCTGGATTTTTTTTTCCCCCTTAACTTTGAGGAGAATGGAGCCAATATTTGGGGGGCATTACAGGTATCTTTGATGTCGCACAGCATTTAAGTTTTCGTAGTCACATGTAATTTTACCCCAAATGGCTATGCGTGCAGTAAAAAAGTGAAATGGCAAATCTTGTGTTAAAAGTTGAATTTCCTTATTAGTCAAAGCGCTGGGACCCAGTGGGGGAAGAAACAGTCACGCTGCCTGCTTGACAGTATTCTGGAGTGCAGCTGTTCAATTCTGTGGCTTTTCTGTGAGAGAAAACCTTGTTCATAAGAATTGTGGAAAAACTGATTTCAATTATCCTCTATTTTATATTGCAGACAGCAGGGAAAGAGGGTACATAGGAAAAAACCACTTCTATCTCCCTGTCAAGTCTTCTTTTCGAGGACTGTCTTGCAAACTGGTGAGGACTAACTACACACACACACACACACACACACACATACACACACACCTGAACAAACAAAAACTGAGTGCATGGAAATGAGAAAAAGATATGTTTCCTCAAATAGGGTTGGACAAGGATGACCAATGTACAGTCCCTTCAAATCACTACTAATAAACTTGTGTTTAGTATTTATTTAGTGGGCACTGGGGCCAAAAGTTTTGCTGCTGCTGCAAGTAACTTACCTCTCCATGTTTATAAGAGTGAATGTACTGTATGACATTTTATGGACCAGACAACTTCTTGAAAGGCCCAATAAAGCATTTATCATTTCAGCAATCGGGCAAACCACAACCCCACGCATTTTGGCTTTCCAAATTTCATCTGAATGTGGCTGCCAATTCTGGGCAACTGTCAGCTGGCTGGGCTCAGGGTAGTGGTGTGGCCTCAGCTGCTCCTTGCAACTTGTACACACATCTCAAAAATATGTAGCGGCAAAAGGTTGACTCCAAAAAGACAGCCTTCACTCTGTTTGTTTGTGGCTGGGTTTACATTTTCTGTTCTAGGTGGTCTGGTGTCACATCTGAACAAGACCGTGTTAGGGAACCATGAGTGAACACTTGAGCGAGCATCACGTGACTAATGTATTTTGGTGATATTTTGATGCCCAGTATAGATTGGCATCCTGCCAGCTTGCCCACTCCATAAACCTGTTACTAGATGTCCTTTAAAAAAAAAATTAAAAGAAGTTGGTAGAGGAGGAAGAAACTTTCCTTATTCTTATTCTCAAAGTTGATTGTCTTAGGGACATTTCAAGCTATGTGCAATGCTGATAGATGGGCGTATCCAGATTACTTCATAAATAAATAGAAAATAATAATCACTCACCCAAAAGCAGATGCACATGTCTCTGTCCTTGTGTGTCTTCTTCCCTCTATCAAAACACTCCTCCCCAAGGCTAATGGATGGTGTCAAAACTCACATGAACTGGGACGAGAAGGACGGGGTTGACGCTACGCTGTCTGGTTCACGTTTAGCCACACAATTCGCTTATGTTGTATCTAGTGAACACTAGCATGTAACTGACAGTCAAGAAATGTTTTTTGAAACTAAAGAAATGTTTATGTAAAAGCACATATTTTAATTTATGGAAAATGGTTATATATTGGCTCGCTATATATCTATCTTAATGGTTTTGGGGAAAATTATCCTTTTTCAAGTCACTAACGGAAAGATTATATAGAAGTTATATTAGATACTGAGTCCCTTTGCTGAAGAAAGAAAATCATAACTCTTGTGTCTGTGTGAGTGATTAACTCTAAAAACCAACATGGAAAATATTGCTAAGATCATTCTTGTTGAGATTGCTGACTTCTAAGAAAAATAGAGAAAAAAAAGGAAATACTAGGTCCTTCTAATATTTTGTATTAGCTACTGAGCTGTAATCATTTTCTTTTTGAATTGTTACTAGCCACTCCTTATAGTGTAACATTTATCAATCAGATATGTTCTTGGGTTACCAAGTTTATCTCCCCTCATGTTTGCATCTGTGCCTGTCATGGAAATTCTAGAACAGTCCGCATTAGTCCAGCCTCAAGGTTGAGTGAGCATAATGGGAATTCTTTTTCCTGTTTTCTTTTCCCCTGAACCTTCACAAGGTAATTGATAAGATTTATAATTGCTAGAATTCAGTCTTTATCATGAGTAAATGTTATTTTTCTCTATCATAAGCACTAACACAAGAGTTAGGATTTGATCAGAAAAATAGCTTCCAGGGCTTGCTTCCAAAGAAAACTGGGCATGTAACAGGCAAATCAAATACCCTTGATTTATCATGAACAAGCAGTTAATCTGTGCTCCATTCTCCAGAAATAGACTATATTAGCACAGTTCTGTGGATGGCAAATGCTAGTAGGAGGCTCCTTATGGGGTGAGTAAGGTGCTCAAACTCAGATCTTACAGATGATCTGTAAGGGACCTATGTGGATAAAGAATCGGGTCATTGAAAAGCAAGTGATCCCTGTTATTTTTATCCTTGTTGGGATCTTTAGAAACTAGAATAGGTAATATTCTCAGAAGGATGGTTTTTCAGATGATTTTTTTGGTCTTTTACATATAACTGGTTTTATTTTTTTTTTAAGATTTTATTTATTTATTTGACAGACAGAGATCACAAGTAGGCAGAGAGGCAGGCAGAGAGAGAGGAGGAAACAGGCTCTCTGCTGAGCGGAGAGCCCAATGTGGGGCTCGATCCCAGGACCCAGGGATCATGACCTGAGCCGAGGGCAGAGTCTTTAACCCACTGAGCCACCCAGGCACCCCCGCATATAACTTAAAAAAAAAAATATATATATATATATATACACACACACACATATATATATATATATATATATATATATATATATATATATATTTATGCACACCCCCAATCCATATATTGAAACATAATTTGAAATATGATGGCATTAGGAAGTAGGGCCTTTGGAAGTTGATTAGGTCCTGAGGGTGGTGCCCTCATTAATGGGATCAGTGCCCTTCAAGTGAGACCTCCAGAGAGCACCTTTGTCCCTTATACCATGTGAGAATACAGCAAAAGATGGCCCTCCGTGAACCAGGAAACAGGCCCTCACTAGACAATGAACTTGTTAGTGTCTTGATAGGGACTTCCAGCTTTCAGACTATGAGAAATAAATTCTTACTGTTTATAAGTCACCCAGTCAGGGGTGTATTGTTATAGCAGCCTGAATGGACTAAGACACTATACAAAAATACATTTGTGTGTGTGTGTGTGAGGGGAGTGGTGAGTAGTTCCCCCCACCCCAAGGAACAATTAATAAATCCAAACTATAGTTCTTTGAAAGCAATTAAAATAGACACTTCCCAAGAAAAAATAGAAAACTATACATTAAAAAACATTTAAAGGGGCGCCTGGGTGGCTCAGTAAGTTAAAGCCTCTGCTTTCAGCTCAGGTCATGATCTCAGGGTCCTGGGATCAAGCCCCGCATAGGGCTCTCTGCTCAGTGGAGAGCCTGCTTCCCCCTCTCTCTGTCTGCCTCTCTGCCTACTTGTGATCTCTGTCTGTCAAATAAATAAATAAAATGTTTAAAAAAAAAAAACATTTAAAAATGGAGGCTATAACAACAGATATGGAAGAGATTCAAAACAGCAGCATGTTATGTATAATACTATTAAATGCCAATCAATTTAAAAATTGGATGAAATGGGCACTCATTTTGAATACATATGGCATTAAAATAGCCCTAATTATGGAAAGGTCTGTATGTATGAATATACTAACAATAGCATCATGTTTGGTAGAGTGGGAACAATGATACTTTTTATGACAACAGAAAGACATGGGCTAATGCTTAGATTAAAAATCATATCATATAAATGTACACGCACCATGATTTTCTACTATAACTTTTGTAGGCATTAGAAGGAAAGGTTAAGACTAGTAGGAGTCCTATAAAAATGATTTCTAGGTACACACACACACACACACACACACATGCACGCACACACACACCACCCAAAATATTCAAACTAAAGTTACTGCAGCTTTTTCTCATCTCATTCTCCTTCTGGCTTTTGAAGAGGCATCTCTATTTCTCCTCTGGGTCTGTTGAATGGCAGGTGGATGTTGGAAGGGGAAGGGGAATGAGGAGGCTCTTCAATATGGAAAGAGACACAGATGAAGCTGAAGGGGGCTTATGTTAATTTTAAGAAGTGTATGGAAAATATCCAAAGAAAAGAGTGAACTTAAAGGGACAAGTGAGAAGAAAGGAAGGGAGCAGGGAATGAATCTGGTCCACTAGAAGCAGGTGCCAGGCTGTAAGCCAGACTAGGCAGCAGCTACTTTGATGAGGTAGACTTGGAGGAGAGAAAGAGTTGGAGGGGTGGTTTGGGATGTCTGGCCATAGGACATCTGGCTATGTATTTTGTGATTTCTTCTCATGAAACACCTAAGTTAGGTCTTTACTTTTCAAGATCTGGTAGTGTGAAATTTATGTCTTTTGGACACTTCATGACATGGACATGGATCTTAAACATAAAGATATATTTGGTTACATAAACCGTTTTGAAAAGTCAATGGTAATTGTTTTGTTGTGTTATTGTGGTTGCTAAAATTGGTTTTCTTTGGTATGGGTAAGAAATCCTCTTCACCCTTGTCTAAATAAACTTTCTTGATCAGTTTCCTTATCTTTTGTTTCCTGTATCTCTTTCTGTTCCCAGGATGGGTATCTATGACAGTCTCCTGGGATGAGCTCTATATGTAAAGTGACCAACCACCCCAATTTTACAGAAACTGAGGGGTTTCCCAGTATGCAAATCCTAGATTTTCAGTGCTAAAACCAAGAAAATATCCAGCAAACCAGAATGAGTTGATCATTCTATATATGTAATTTACTCATTAAGAGCTATTTGGCCCAAGTAGACAGATAACTCTAAAAATACAGATAACTTTTGCCTTTACGCCTGACAGCTATGCAACCCAGGACAGATCAAACTCCAAGGGCTTACTATGTCCTCACCTTTACAATGAGAATACAAATTTTCAGAGTTGTTATCAACCTCATATGAGATATGCATGTAGAATATATAAGATATGTAAAACATATCTATATTAGATATATAAATAAATAGATATGATATATAAATATGAATAAATCTATATTATATGCTTTCCCCTATATAAAATTATATGTAGTTATTTTTCAAAGATACTTTTAGTTATGTTATATTGAGAAATAATGGAAGTCCACAGAAGAAGTACAACACTACACACCATGTATATGGGTAGGGAGGGGGAGAGATAGATATTGATTGACTAAGGGAATAGTTTTCTTAGTAGTATCTGTTTCAGCATATGATTTGCCTTAAATTAAATTCACCAAGATATGGACATTTGTTTTTGAGAGGCGAGATACCCCAGGAAACAACCAAAACTCCATGTTTACAAAAGATTATCTTCTGTGTTAAAAATAAAGGTTTTATTTGTATCTTTTCCTTTAAGCTGGGGTAGGGGTATTTCGTGTGTGTGTGTGAGTGCGTGTGTGAGGGACCAAAATTAACCCTAATTAGAGTACAATTATTTTTAAAAAATCACAACTTTGATCTATTTTTTTTTAAAGATTTTATTTATTTATTTGAGAGAGAGAGAGAGAGAGAGAGAGAGTGAGCACAGAGGAAGAGTGAGAGTAAGAAGCAGATTCCTCACTGCGCAGACAGCCTGACACGGGACTCAATCCCAGGACCCTGAGATCATGCCTAAGTAAGCCCAAGGCAGATACTTAACCAGCTGAGCCACCCAGGTGTCCTTAGAGAGCAATCATAAAACATCCATCCCTAGATACAACTAGAATGTCCAAAGTCATCCTCAGGATAGAATGATAGCCTTACTGTACCACTAATTTGAACTCTAGCAATATATGCCATACTTGATGCCTCTAAAGAAGTGAGGGTATGGGGCACCTGGGTGGCTCAGTGGGTTAAGCCGCTGCCTTCGGCTCAGGTCATGATCTCAGGTCCTGGGATCGAGTCCCACATCGGGCTCTCTGCTCAGCAGGGAGCCTGCTTCTTCCTCTCTCTCTGCCTGCCTCTCTGCCTCCTTGTGATCTCTCTCTCTGTCAAATAAATAAATAAAATCTTTAAAAAAAAAAAAAAAAGAAGAAGTGAGGGTATAATTTGGTTTGGGAGCAAAGCAAGCATGTCCTTAATATCATCATTTCAAACCTGTGCAAAATTTCATAATCATAAGTCCAGCCCATATTTGAACCTCCCCAAAAAACTGGTTCTACTCCAAGCTTCTTGAAATTTATCAAGAGTTAGAAATGGGACAATTCTGCTTTGTGCAGTTTAAGAAAATGACAAGGGATAACCAGACTGAATCAAGTCTGATAGTTATTATATTCAGCTTGTTTGTCTGGGAGCAGCTTTTTCTCCAGATATGCACATGGCTTTTCAAACTTGTTTGTTGTTGGTGGTGGTTTTTCTATGGAACCCTTTGTTCAAAGGAATTAGTTCATGGAAACTTAACAATGACAAGGCAGAACTCCTTTAGCAGAGACTCATGTGGGAGGCTGACCCAGGACCCTCTTCTATAAAACAGTCCCTGCAGAAGCGTCCATGAACCTGGGAAGCTCAGCTTGAAAGCCACTGAGCTCTAGTACTTATTGCATTCAGTTTCTTTAAATGTCACTTTCATATATTTTAAAAAAAATTCATGCACATATTTTTAAAAGCCACATAGGATAGAGCTTAAAAGAATGTCCCAGCCCATCCCTACCCCTCCCCTCCTTAAATCCCAGAGTCAACCACTTTCAACTCTTAACCATTAATTACGATAATCACTCCATATTCCTAAAGGATACTCAGCACTCTCACACGCTTATTATTATTTTTTTATTTTTCCAATGTTGATAGTATCTATTGGTCTCCTACTAAATCCTTATCTTTAGTTCTTAAGGACACTTCCTCCAGCAGGTGTGCTTTCAATATCTCTCTCCCTTCTTGCCTCCCTCTTTCTCATTTACACATGCATATATACAAACACACATACATACTTTCCTTTCCTTAATCCTCCCAATTTAGATACACAATACTAGGTGAAGCACTAATCAGTGTTTACATTACCTTTGCTATGCATATATTGTTCACATGTAAACCACATGGGATTTATGACTCCATTTCCTTTCATTTACACAGTTGTTTTTTTTTTTCTCTCTGACACTGGCAGTTGAGTCATATTTTTGTGTGTTTAACTTTTATTTGCCCATCATTACATTTTTTCAAACTCTTCATTAAATATATAATATTCTTCTTAATACAGACAATTATGTCAACTATTTTTTTCAGCCCCTAAGCCCCACCCCCGGGTCCTTACTGTGGCAACAGAGCTCCTGAACTGTCATGTTGGGACTGCCCCTCGTAGCTTCCTGAGAAACATACTTGGGGCAAATACATTTTTGGAGAATTTGAATGCTTGAAAATATCTTTATTCTTTCCTTCTACTAATTGCTAAGTTGACTAGATACAGAATTCATTGTTTGGAAATACATTTCTTCCAGAAATGTCAAGTAATTTCTTTACTGTCTTTTACTTTCTAGTATTGTTTTCAAGAGGTCATTCTGTTACTGATCCATTTATTATTTCTTCTTTTTCTAAATATTTTATTTGAGGGAGATTTAAAGATTTATTTAAAGATTTATTTGAGAGAGAGAAAGCATGAACAGAGGGGCAGAGGAAGAGGGAGAGAGAGAATCTCAAGCCGACTCCAAGCTGAGAATGGAGCCCAGCTCAGGGGGACTCGATTTCACCATCCTGAGATTATGACCTTAGCTGAAACTGAGTCATTCACTTACCCAGCTGTGGCACCCTGGCACCTCTATTGTTCCTTCTTTATCACCAGTGTTCTAATATCTCATGATCGTACACTATCATGTATTGTGATAGGCCAACACAATCGGTGTTGGCCCCTTTCCTCCCACAACTGATTGCATTTGCAACTTGAGGGATTTTTAGCCACATCTTCCAATTCTGGGGAAATTTTATTATATTTATTAAGCAATTTCTGAACTCTATTTCCTCTGTTATTTTATTCTGAAACTAAACTCCTTTTAGTGGGATGTTGGACCCCTTAAGCAGAGTCTCTCATTTTATTATTTTTTCTCTTCCACTAATGTTATTGCCCCTCCTCTCTGGAATAATTCCTCATCTCTCTTTCGTTGAATATTCTATTTCTGTTAACATTCATTTAATTTCTAAGAGTTCTATTTGTCTCTAATCACTCCTTTTAAAAAACACCATGTTTTAGTTCATGCACCCAATTTCTTTTCTAATATCTATGAGAATATAGATTTTTTAAGCTTTCATTTCTTCCCTGCAGTCTTAGTTTCCTTCAATTTTTTGTTTGTTTGCTTTGGTCTCTTTTATGTTAGAGACATTCCACCATATCTGGTATTCCCTAGTTATTGGCTTACCAATGTATTATGGGCATTAGAACATTACTCTAAGGAGATTAGACAAAGCTGAGCCTTTACTGAAACACCCTAGATTTCTACCCCCTGGGCTAGTCAGATCTCCCAGAGAAGCCCCTCCTCCAATGTGCTATTTAAGAGCGTCAAGCCCAGTTGTCAGCATCCTGGGAGCAAAGCTAGGTAAGAAGATTTGAAAGGGAGGTGAGTTTATTACTATTGACCATGCAGATTTCCACTTGATCTAACAGATTTTAGTATTGCACCTGACCCACACCTGCTATTGTTTCCAAGACTGCTGTGTTTATAGCCTTCCTAGTTAAGACACTCCAGAGAATAAGGCACCCTACCTCCTGTCTCCTGTGGTGGGAGTTGGGGGTAGTTGCCAGGCTGCACAGGTTGCAGAGAAGATTTGGGAGTCTGCCTGTTAAGAATCTCAGCCAAGTCCTATTTTCAGCTCCATATCTCACCTTTAGCTTCAGCAACCCCATTTGCCTTCACTCCTTGTGCTTCCCCAGGTTCTCTAGAGTGTTCCTTATTTGCACCTTGTTGGCCTCTCCTCTGCAGGCACCAGGGTTTCCACATCTCTGCTCAGCTAAGTCAAGTACCACTTAATCCATTCCCTTGCCATTTCCAAAATATATGTCAACAGCTTTCTACTGTTCTATGTTCTCCCATTTTCTTTATTCCAGTTAGCACTTTTTGTTTACTGTCAGCATAAGGGTGGCTTTGGGAGGGAGAGGGTGAAATTAAGTATTTATTTCATCCACCATTTCTACTGTAATTTTCTGTATTCACTCTTCAGCACTGCTTTAAAAAGGGAACAAATTCTCCAACTTCTATGAAATGATTCCAAAAAATTCACACTGGGTGCATGTATGTGGCAGGAAGGCAACATTGTTAAATGAAATATATATTGCTAAAATGAAAACTAAATTCCATCAAAGTATACAATTATCTACATGAGACATGGTGAAGTATAACATTCAATTAAAATAAGTTATCTTTTTATTCTAACGTAGGTTGTGGTCCCTTCCATTAACACTTTCATCATATATCTGTGGAATTAAATATAGGAATGTACGTAATTATAGATAATTCCTTCATATGCAAAATCTATGTCTCTTAAAAAGTGAAAATAAATTTTGTTTGTAACTGAAGTTCTGCTTAAACTGTTAATTAAATCATAACCCAGCCAAGACAAGAAAATTATCTTAAAATGATTATCAGCAGTCATTTTATGTTTGCTTTTGGTTGGAAGGTAATGTAATATCTAACATTGATGTCATTCCTCTGTTAAGTTGTCATAGTCATTCTCATATGGGTCAAATTTGTGTATTTTGTTTTTTGAGGCAAGCTCTTTCTTGAATTATTCTATGTACTAGTTTTGTTCCTTATAATATGGCCATCGAGAGACATTAGTGTTCTAGAACATTATTGTACCTTATTTTAGAGTATCTGGGAATAAATATTTATTGCTATGGAAACCATGATGGCTGATATACAATAAAAAATTACAAAACATATGAAGAAGTAGAAAAACGTGTCTCCCTAATAAAAATTAAAAAATAAGCAACAGAAGCAGACCTACAGATGGCTCAGGTGTTGGAGCAGACAAAGACTAAAAAGAAAGCTATGATGGGTGGCTCAGTGGGTTACGCCACTGCCTTCGGCTCAGGTCATGATCTCAGGGTCCTGGGATTGAGCTCCGCATCGGACTCTCTGCTCAGCGGGGAGCCTGCTTCCTCCTCTCTCGCTGCCTGCCTCTCTGCCTGCTTGTGATCTCTCTCTGTCAAATAAATAAATAAAATCTTTAAAAAAAATATGTTAAAATATATAATGGAAAAAGTAGGGAGCATGTATTAACAGTTGAGGAATTTCAGCAGTGATATAGGTACAGTAAGAAAGAACTAAATGGAGAGGTGCCTGGGTTGCTCAGTCAGTTGAGCATCTGGCTCTTGACTTCAACTCAGTTCATGGTCTCAGGCTCCTGGGATCAAGCCCCGAGTCAAGCTCCCCACTCAGCAGGAAGTCTGCTTGTCTCCCTCTTTTTCTGTCCCTTCCCCTGATCTCACTCTTTCTCAAATAAATAAATAAATCTTTTTTTTTAAAAAAAGCAAGAACCAAATAGAAATGATAAAAATGAAAAATTATGATACCATAAATATAAGACTCATTTAGTGGGTTAAATAGTAGACTGAACCCAGCAGAAGAGAGAATCAGTAAAATTTAAGACAAGTCAATAAAATCATCCAAATTGAAACATAAGAGGAAAAAAAGAGTAAAGAAAATAGAACAGGGGCACCTGGGTGGCTCAGCGGGTTAAAGCCTCTGCCTTCAGCCCAGGTCATGATCCCAGGGTCCTGGGATCGAGCCCCGCATCGGGCTCTCTGCTCAGTGCAGAGCCTGCTTCTCTCTCTCTCTCTCTCTCTGTCTGACTCTCTGCCTACTTGTGTTCTCTGTCAAATAAATAAATAAAATCTTTGAAAAAAAAAAAAAAAGAAAAGAAAATAGAACAGAAAATTTGTGATTGCAACACAATATTGATGGTCTAACATATGTATAAATGAAGCCTCAGGAGGCTATGAAAGAGAGAGTGGGGCAGAAGAAATATTTGAAGAGGTGAGTATTCTCCAAAATTGAAGGATTTCAACCCATGTGTGAGAAAAGTTAACTGAAACCCAAATAGGAAAAATGTAACAACAAAGAAAGAAAGAGACATAAAACCAATAATAACAACAATATGGTGAGCCATTTTATAACTAAACTCCTTAAAAATAAAGAGAAAGAGTAAATCTTAAAGGCAACAAGGGAAAACAGCATCATATATATGGAACAACTTTGAGAATGTCAAGCTTTTCATCTAAAACATTGGTTTGCCTTAAGACAATATGGTAACTGCAAAGTCCCGAAGTAAAGTAACTGTTAAGATGGCTGTCACTGTTCAGCAAAAAATATCTTTCAGTGTGAGAGTAAAATAAAACAGGCAAAAGTTGAAAGCATTCATTTTCAGCAGATATGTACTACAAGAGATGAGAAAGAAAATTTTTCAAGTTGAAAGGAAATTATTCCTGATGGAAGCCTGGATCCACACACAGGAATGAAAAGTAGTAGACTGGATAAATGGGTAAACATCTGGATAAGTATTAAATGCCTTTTAAAAAATTATCTATCTATCTATCTATCATCTATCTTCTATCTATAAAAGCTAATGACTATTTAATGCAAAATAATAATATATTTACCTATGAGTAAATACAACACAAGATGAAAAGGAAACAAAGAATAGCAAATGAATAAATGGAATTGTAATCTTGTAAAATTCTTAATATTGTTCTTTTAGTAATATTATTTGAAAGACACAATGATAAGTTAAAGATGCATATTGTGTAATCTCAAGATACAACCACTGGGGGGGAAAACATTTCACTAAGGTATAGTGAAAACAATCAATACAGGGGATAAAATAGAATGGTGAGATATTTAATTTACTCAAAAATAGGCAAAAAATGAGGAACACAAGAAGAAGGAACAGGTAAACAAAACTGAAAACAAATACCAAGATTACAGACTTAAAGCTAACATTATATTAAATGTAATATAATAACCACTCTGTTGTCAAACTGAACAGAAAAACATTACCAAACTATATGCTTTTTTAAAAGAAATACACTTTAAATATAAAAAAATAGACTTGTTGAAAGTAAGAGTACAAAAAGATATATCATAAAAATGTGAGTGTGTCTGTATGAAAACACACTGAAACCATCAGACTCTAATACCTCTATTATCAGATACCAGGAGAGGCATTTCATAGTAATAAAAGGAACAACTCATCAAGATGACATACAACCAAAAACAGCTTTAAAATACATGAAGGAAAAATGGACAGAATTAAAGGGATAAAAGAAAAATCTACAATCATAATTTAAAGGCAAGCAAAAATGCTCTTAAGGTTCTTTATCCCAACATGCATACATACTATTAATGACCAACAATAAACTGGTGTAGGCTGTGTTTTGGGGAGACTTCTCAGGGCAGAATGCATCTCTGGGACTCTACCCTGGAAGCCTGATACAGAGAAGAAGAAGCCTTAGCATATGACATGGACAGGGAGTTCACTGACAGCCAGAAATCTTGGAAGGTTCACAGGTATGACAACTCCTGGATTGTATACTTATGGTTTTCAGGTGGGCTGAGTCCATAAACATCCTTACTCATCTTCCCTGGAGGTCACACAAATATCACTACTTTATTTGTGTTCCATGATGAGACAAAAATGAGAGGAAATGTGTCCACATTCTTGACTCCCTCCCTTCCCTTCCCCACTGGTTCATCTTGACTGTCAGTGGCTGACTTGGTTCTGAGTGGAATGTGGCTTCCCAGTAGTCCCATGTGACCAAGAGGGCTCTAGCAACCTGAAGCTCTGAAGGTGCCACCAAGTCCACAAAGGCACACAAAGGCACGCTTTACCACAGGCTTATCGTGGAGGGCATGTGCAAGGCTGTGAGCACTACACCTGCAGGTGTGAGTCCAGGTTCAGGACTCTGAGATTTTCCCAGAAGATGGTGGCATAGGCAGCTATCACTGAATTTTCTATAGTTAAAATCTTGCTTTATAAGCAAAGAGATAAAGAGCTGGATGGAATATTATCTGTCCTAGGGGAAAGACAAAGTTAAAATTTATGACAGGATCTGGCATTTTAAGAATGAGTATGAAGCACTGGACACCTCTTTGTTGGAGGTCAGACTTGAAACAAAGCTACTTGAAACGCTGAATATGAAGGTAGATATTTAAAAATGGACTAGGTCTCACTTTTTGAGATAAAAATAGACTTTCTAGAAAAAAAGTGAAGGAAAGAAATCTGTCTGGAACTAGATCAGGTGATAGTTGATATTACAAGAAGAATACAGTACAGTCATTGAAGGATATTGGAATCCATTTAATCCCAGTGACTTAAACCAAAATAATCTTAAAATTTATGTCAGAAGAGTAAAACACAACTATAGATATTACTGAAGAAAAGTTTTGATAAAATTTCCAGTCTTTAGGAACATTTGAAACTACTTCCATATGAAAGAAAGGGATGGAAAGAGTGAACTCAGTGGACAGGAGGGGGAAAAAGGTTGAAACACAAAAGATACGTTTGGAAAAATCTCTACATAAGAAGGATTGTCAGATCCAGAGTCTGAATGCTTGTTGATGATGAGACATTTGTTTGCTACCCTTGGAGATGACACCGATAGTGGCCACTAGGAGCTGGATATAATAAAAATGATAAGATCTTAGAGGCCACTTAGATGGGAAGCTTTGAAGACACATGTATGCCCTCAAGAAAACGCTTCCTTAAAACTTTTGAAAAAAATTAATCATACATGTAGCAAATTATCCAGAGAAGATAAAAGCTTACATATGTCAATCCTTTTCAAAGCCATTGTGCATCTTTAGAATCAGAAAAATGCAAAGATTGAAAACACGGGTCAAATGCTTGACAAGAAACCAACAACTCAGCTGTGTCAAGAAAATGAAATAAACCTCACAGGAAATTAACTGTACAGGGAAGAAAGAGTTGAGAAGGAGGAGAAGTACTCTGTGGTGCACTGAAATAACAGCCATGCCCTCTGAAGAGTCAGAATCTTAGAGACAAGAATGACATCCATTTTACTGTACCTTTAAGTAGTAGAAGTATGAAGAAAGATGAGAATGTTTTCCTTGTACAGCACAGCAACTAGGCACCCCTGGAACTTCAAAGGTTGTTTGCCAACAAATTTCTTTTCTATAGTTTAAGACTATAGTGGAAGTGTGCTCGAGTAAGATTTTGTTTATTTAAAAAAATGAACCTGCCTTCTCCCAGTCCTTTGCCTGCTCTCATTACACACATTCATGGGATGGCACACGCAAGTGCGAAGAGGCAGTCATGTGTAAACAAAATCAGGTGACCTATGCCTTCTTTAGACAAATGTAGTCTCTCCTAGCAGTTTCTCAGCAATATCTGAAGTGGGAAATTTAGGCATTTGGGTGGATTGGTAGTGCAGGAGTGGTGGTTATAAGGTTTTAAGAGACATTTTTTTCCCCAGTATGTTTTCTCAGAGCCCTAAACTTCCATAGGTAGCTACTACTCTACCTGGCAGGCCTTTTTCATGCACAGCTTTTTCAGCCCCATACAGCCTTCTCAACACAGAGGTTAATGGAGTAAAGGAAAGCAGAAATATAGAAGTTGAGCAAAAGGTGCTAGTTGTATATGTGGACCGAGAACAGGGTCAAAAGGAAGGCAACCTGTGTATGGGGAGTGCCTACTATGTGTAGAGGACCTTTATGCACATTATTCTGCCTAATCCTTGTCAAGCTATCATTTAGGCATTATTATTTCTATTTAACAGATGAAGAAACTGAGTATCAGGTTAAATTACCCAGGTTATTAGGATTAATAAATAAAGGCACATGCATCTGATCATATATCTGTCTGATTCTAAAGCTCTAAATTTTTCCCTTGTATTGAGAAGTAAAGAGGTTTCCTTTTTCAAAACAGATTAACCACCTAGCAGTATTTCCTTGGATCTTGAAGACTGGGGAGTTAGATTGCAGTGGGGAGAAATCTCCCTTTCCTTGTCACCTAATAATGGGTGAACCTGCACCAGGTTAGACCCTGAAAAAAATAAAAAAGGTGGAAAGAGAACGTGATGGGAGGGAGAGAGAGGATGACATAATCTAGTTATTTCATAATCTCCCTTGAGGTTGTAAGAATATGGGGTACTAGAGCAGACTCTGAATTCACATTCTACCTCTGCCAAGTCCCACACTGACTGACTTAATCTCTCTACACCTGGTTTTCATCTGCAAAAAGATGGTAACAATATTTCTCCCATAAAATAGCTATATTAAGTACTCACTGGGTAACATTGCTTAGCACATAGCAAATTCAATTAGAGCTCCTATCACCATCATCACCACCATCATCGAGAGTAATTATGTGAATCATAATACTCTCATTTAATGCCCATCTTTTACAACAGTGGAAGGCCTGGGGAAGGTAAGAGAAACGTGAGCTTTCATAGTAACAAGGTCAAGGCCGAAGTGGGCCAATTCTATCAGTCTAATCAATCTCTGGGGGTGGGTTCTGAGCATTTATTTGTTTAAAATATGCCCTCGATTCTAATATGAAGCTAGGGTAGAGAACTTCTGCTCTGTATTATCAAGAATAGGTATCATAACAAATATCTGCTCTATATTATCAAAAACAGTTTTTGCTCCCTAATCTTTCTTATTGGGATTGATATTAAATTCATCAGGTTACTGTTCTGCCTACATACCTGACTTAATCTTGATACGATTTCAGGAGCTTGCACAAATGTGTTTTATTTCACATGAAGTTAGTGATCATGGACATTAGCTGTAAGCTTTTATTATACAAAAAAAAAAAAAAAAGATGAGTTGATTGTTCCCAAAATTAATAGAAGAAAATCTGATATTAAACGTAACAATTGCTTCGTGACATCCACCATGGCCTGATTCATTTGTGGGGTGTGTGTGTGTGTCTGTGTGTGTGTGTGCGCGCCCACGCACGCACGCATGTGTGTGTCGCCCAGCATTACCTAACTATTTTTGGAATGAGGTAGGATGTATAAAGCATCAGCTGTGTTATAAAACCCACAAAGGCAGAGTGGCACTGAGCAGGACCCTTTGTGGAAAGTCAGAGACTCGGCATGGTGTAATCCTTTTATTAACTCAAAGTAACAACGGGATAAAACTCTTGCTAACATCAAAGTGGACACCTATTAAGAGCATCTCGAATTACCTGGCAAATGTGTAACCATTCAGGCTCCCTTATCTGAATTGGGGGCAGGCCATTTATAAACTGATGGAGTCAAGTCTGTTTCTGGATGAAAGCACCTTTGAGCCCACAGTGTGAAGGTTGGCCAAACAAAGGAGAATCTATGGTGTTTGTGGTAGTGGTTTTCTACTGTGGCAGTACTTCAGAAACATAGTGGGATTTAAAATAAAGTATAGGTGCTCAGACCTCCTACCCAGAGATCCTCCTGTAACAGATCTTAAGTGGGTGCTTCTGCTGTGCAGTTAGGGTTGAGGACCACGGGTATGGTGGAGAGAATATAAAAGTTGCAGTTCGATAACCATAGGCTTGAAATGTTGCTGTTCTGGTCACTGGATGGAGGGTATCAGAAAGCTTAATTAAATTATATAACCTCAATTTCCTCATCTGGAAAAACAACATAACATAGTATACCTTGCAGCACTGTTATGAAGGCAAGAGGAAATCCATGGAAAGCATTTAGCATGGTACCTGGTATGTGGTAAATACTCAGAGTGTTTATGAAACACCCCAGTATCTTTCTCTTCAGTACTCCCTCTCTTCTCTGTGGGTGGCCTTCACTCTCCCTCTGGAGCCTGCTCGAAGCCTCTTTCCTAGTGTCCCCATATGGCCTTGCCTGCCACAGAGGCTCTGTCTATTCTTAACCTTCCTGAACATCTTCCCTCCTTTACCTATCTAGTATAGGGATTCCCAACCCCCCGGGATCACCTGCAGGACTTGAAAAACTGCTAATATCTGATTCCTACACCAGCAGTTTCTGATCTGGAATCCTAGCTGCTGGTATAATTTCTCCGCATGTATAGCAATGCAAGTCTGTGTAAATTCTTCAGAAAAACTATTTGATATTGGAATAAAATCCAAGTAATCAGAGATAAGGAAAAATACAGAGTAAGCCTTTGGTAAGTGACTTACCCATTGATTCCTTCAGTGAGCATTGGTTGAGCTCTTAATTTGTGCTAGGTATTGGGCATAAAATGTGTTTTAAGACTGTCCTTATTTTCAATGACTTCACAATGTAGTAAAGCTGAAAGATATTTGTCAACTTTTTATTCAGTGCTTTGGATATTGCTGGTGACATCTGAGGTGCTGAAGATACAAAAGTGGAAAAAAATCCCCATGCTCAGGGACTAGATTTCCAGTGGGAGTTAAAGAAATGTGGCCTGGGACTTTAGTTTGGGGATATAAACTCCCACCTGAGGATGGACATATAGGAAGGCTTTCTGAGGAGATAGTAGAACAGATTCTTGAAGAACTTGAGTTAGGCAACGAAGGAAATAGATGTGTGATGGTTAATTTTATATGTCAACTTGACTGAGCCACGGTGCCCAGATCTTTGGCCAAATATTATTTTAGATATTTCTGTGAGTAGATTTACATTTAAATTGGCAGACTTTGGGGACGCCTGGTGGCCTGGGTGGCTCAGTCGTCGTTAGGTGTCTGCCTTTGACGTGGGTCATGATCCCAGGGTCCTGGGATCAAGCCCTGCATCAGGCTCCCTGCTCAGCAGGAAGCCTATTTCTCCCTCTCCCACTTCCCCTGTTGTGCTCCCTCTCTCGCTGTGTCTCTCTCTGTGAAAGAATAATAAAATCTTTTTAAAAAATAAATAAATTGGCAGACTTTGAATAAAGCAGATTGTCCTTGAGGACGTGGGTGAGCTTCCTCCAATCAGTTGAAGGCCTTCATAGAATAAAGATTGACCTTCCATGAACAGGAAATAACCTTTGGACTTAAACTGCAATATCCACTCTTCCTGAGTCTCCAGCCTGCTAACCCACCCGGCAAATTTTGCCCCTGCCAGTCTCCATAATCCTCTGAGCTGATTCCTTAAAAAAAAATCTCTCTACGTATGCATACACACCCTATCTTTGTTTAGTTTCTCTGGAGGACTCTGAAAAAAAGGTATGCACTTGAATCAGATGTATCTTTTCCTGTTTTCAAAACTGAAGTCCCATCCTTGACTTCAAACAGATGCCATCCAACATGATTTCTTCAACTGCCTTTCCATTTACCTGAAACATTCCCCTTTTCTTTATTGGGCCACTCCTTTCCTGTTTCCAAGGACAAGTAGTCCCTTTCTTTCCTATGACCAGTCTTTCACTTGTTCTCCAGATCATTCCTTTGGGAGTGTAGTCCAGTAATCATCTCTCTCACAGGTGGAGCTTCTTCTCTGCTTCCCCTTAAATTGTGCTCATGTCCTCACAAACTAACAGACGTGTAGACACATGACTGTGTGTGTAGGTGTATTCATGAATGTCACATAATCTCCCAGTGGCTAGATTCAATGAGGTCTGATCCTGTCAGGCTGTTTCATGGAAAAGTGGTGCATGGTACGTGGCTTTTCATGGCTGGAATTAATGTGAAGGGTCAAAGTTCTGTACTGGAGAGGACATGGACTCAGGAGAGTAACATGAGTATTCTCAGGCCAGTCAGAAGGCTTGATTGACAGTTATGAACATCTTTGAGAAATGAATTAGCACTTAATCAATGATTATTTTTTCAGAGATAAACTTTGAAAAGGAAGAATAAATGGAATGCTTTATGATTATGCATGGAGAAATTTAAAATTATAGAAAGAAGTAGGGAAAATAAAAGGATAAAAGAGAAGGAGGAAAAGAAATCTGGAGATGAAGGGATGATGAGTGGCATGTGGGAAGTCTGAGGGGAGTGAGATGAGCCCTACACAGAAGCACTAAGAGGTTACTTAACCTAAAACCTTGAATGTCCTTTTCTTTATAAAATAACATCATTTATAGCCAAATTCCAGAGGAATTTTCTGTGTCTTTCAAATTTCTCATGACAGATTGCCTTGACAAATCATAACACTGTATGCACATGCACACACACACACACACACACACACACCCCCCACAGTGTAGAATATGGCTTGAGGCTACACTGTGCTGAATTATTGGCAGTAAAAACGTTTGACTTCTAATAAACTATGAAATCCCATATTTCATTTTTCTTGGCCTTATTTTGGTAAAATTACCCTTCATTTTGTGTGAACAACAAAGACAGATTCGTGGTGAAGGTGCCTCATTTTGCAATCTATTGCTCGTATAGAATATTCTTATTTCTATAGAAACAATAGTTTTTACTTTCCTAACATTTCAAAGAGCATTTTCTCCAGAAAGCAACATTCATGTAAAGAAAACTGCATAATTATAACATGCAGGAAAATAACATATAATTGTATCTTTTCAAAAAAATAAACCTGCAGAATAAAGAACTTAATAGTGACATTATAAGTAGGGCAAGGATAAAAGCTTTACAGAGATCAGAATTCTCTCTGGGGTGAAAAGCTTATTAAATTCTAATTAGACACATGTATGTAGTTTGTGAATATAAATTCTGAAAGAATAAGAAATATACTGCTGGATTTTTCTATGCTCTGCTGAAGAATCCTTAGAATCATGTCTTAATTGAATTTTATATTAAAATAGCAGATAGAATAATAAAAGTTAAGATAAAGGCTATTTTTCCCTATTGACCTATTTATACAAATCCCAAATTTATAGGTTTTAGTGTATATGTTACTATAGGATTTCATAATAAAATAGCATAAATAGACTTTGTACATGTTTTCAACTTAATTTCTTATTGACTTATATAATTTCTAATTCTGTTTTACAAAGTCTAACATGAAATCTTTTTAAAACAAAATTATAAATAATTCCCATAAGGATCACATCCAGATCCATACATATTCCATCTAAAAATATGTTAACAGGGATCATTTTAAATAAGTTCTTTTGTTTTGTTTGATTTTAAGGCTCTGTTTGTCAAGCAAAGTAATGGCAAGTCCATTTTTGGTTTCTGAAGTGAACACACCTGCCATAATCTCAGTTCATAAAGTAGAGAAAATGATTCAAAATGATAGTTAGCATTTAAAACAAGATAAACCATAAGAGATGCTTCATCTCAGGAAACAAACAGTGCTGCTGGGGGGTTGGGGGAGGGATAGGCTGGCTGGGTTATGGACATTGAGGAGGGTATGTGCTATGGTGAGTGCTGTGAATTGTGTAAAACTAATGATTCACAGCCCTGTACCCCTGAAGCAAATAATACATTATATATTAATTAAAAAATAAAATAAAATAAAATAAAATAAAATAAGAAGATCCAAAATGTCCCAACTTACTCTCCTTAAAAAAATTGCTTTTAATTAGTTGACACAAATGGACTAGAATATGGTTTCTATTGTTATCACTTCAAGAATGGTGTGGAGGAGGGGCACTTGGGTGGCTAATGGGTTAAGCTTATGTCTTTGGGTCAGGATCTCAGGGTCCTGGGATTGAGACCCATGTGAGGCTCCCTGCTCAGTGGAGAGACTGCTTCTCCCTCTGCCCCATCCCACTCATGTGCATGCCCTCTCTTTCTCTCAAATAAATAAATGAAAATATTAAAAAAAAAAAAGAACATGTGGGGGATACTAAGTTACACAGAGAAACCATAATGTTCAATCATTCCTTAATTTCAACAGAATAATTTTAATTTTCAATGGAACTGAAAAGGCCAAATTTGTGGAATGTTGACCATATGCCACGCCAGAGTTTGCTCAGCATCCTTCCAACAGATAAGATTATAGCCATCAGGGTATTTCAGTTACTAACTTAAAAAAACTAAATTCATTTACCAGCAGATGCCACTGTAAAGGAAAGAGCTTGATGATGCCATCAAAGTATAAGGTGGTTTTAAATCTCTAGCATATAAAACTGCAGGGTCCTTCTATTGTGAATGCGTTTCTCACTACTCATCAGGAAGGTCTCTGAGTCCATGTTATGTATGCCCGACTGATGTTTTATAGTGTATTCAGTGGGATGCCCGAAGAACATTCTTTTACATGGAAGATCAGAGTCAGAATCACAGTTTGGAAACTGCATGCTCCCACTGTGAATGTGATAAGATGTCCAGCAATGCGCAGAGAGGTTACGGACGGAAGCCACCAGCACAGCGGCTCTAATGATCCATAACAACTCGCACGGTCTGTCTCTGGGATCAAAGGAGAGAGGTCATGGGCATGTATCCATGCATAGAATTTTTTCACAGCTCTTTTTCTGAAACATGTATAGAGCAGGTTATGGAGTGAAGCCTATGTACTTGTTTAGTTTCATTGTCCTTTAGGGCGTTTTGAAAAATGACAAAGCTTCTGCCATTTTTAATCCACTGAAAACTGTCGTCCCAACTTCCAAAATTGCTTAAATCAAAGTTCTCAAATCCACGCTTTATACTACTTAATCAGCTTAATATAACCTGATGCTTTTTTTCTTCTTTTTAGAGTCTTTCTTTTGTTGTCTCCTATGCCACCCCTCTCTCCTGGTTTCCCTCCCGTTTTTCCAGCAATTCCTTCTCAATCTTTTCCAAAACCAGTTCCTCAGTGATGGGCTCTCTATCTCTTAGTCCTTGCTTTACTTTTCTCTGTTCTCATATGGCTTCTGTTAGTACTCCTATCCATTCCTCTGTCTAACCCAGATCTTTTGCCTCATCTCTAAACTTGTCTACTTGCCTACTGAACACTTCCATGAGTATATTTCATTAATAATTTCACAGTCTTGCCAAATGCCAGGCATTGTGCTAAAAGGGCAAAAGACACACCATCCGTGCCTAAGAGAGAACCCACATGTGTCTCCCTCTGTCTTCAAATCTGTTCTGCAACAGAGTCACTTCCTCTCAGTATTGTAATGAGTTGAATGGTGGCCTCTCAAAGATGGCTACTGAGAACCTGTGAATGTAATGTTATTTAGAAAAAGGGTCTTTGCAGATGTAATGAAGTTAAAGATTTTGAGATGAGATCATCTTAGATTAGGATGGGTCTGAAGTCCAAGGACACACATCCTGCTCAATGATGAGGGAGGAGAAGACAGACACATAATGAAGATGGAGGCAGACGGGAGTGATGCAGTCACCAGCCAAGGAATGCCTGGAGCCACCAGAAGCTGGAAGAGGCAAGGAAGGATCCACCCTTAGAGCCTCCTTCAGAGTGAGGTGGCCCTGCAAGGATTTGATTTTAGACTTCTTGCCTCCAGAAGGAGGAGAGGATACATTTCTCTTGTTTTGAGCCACTGAGTTTGTGGTAATTTGTAACAGTAGCTCTAGGCAATGAATATAGTGCCCTAATTTATAATTGTCTAGCTGTTCTTCTTCTTCCATTAGACTACTCCTTGAAAGTAGGACTAAATTCCTTCTCTATAGCTAACATCTATTACTTCACACACAGCGGATATATTGCAAGAATGAAGCAAAGGATTTTTTTTGTTTGTTTGTTTGTCTGACTGGTTAATATAGAAATAGCATCAATCTGCATGTAGTAAAGATTGATGCTCTTCTTCTCTAAATAGTCTTGCTGAATACCTTGGATTCAGCATAATTTCGTAAGCTATTCCTTTACACAAAAATATTTATCACCTACACTGATTTTTAAAAGTAAACTCCCAAACTGAGGGTTGCTGGAGGGGAGGGGGAGGGGAGGGGGATAAGGAGGGATGGGGTGCTTGGGTGATAGCATTGGGGAGGGTATGTGCTGTGGTGAGTGCTGTGAAGTGTGTAAGCCTGATGATTCACAGACCTGTACCCCTGAAACAAATAATACATTATATGTTAATTTAAAAAAAAGTAAACTCCAGCTTCCTTAGCATGGAATTCAAATTGCCGTATTACATGGTGTTAAAACATGAAACTGATCTTCTTGTGAGGAGGGAATCATCTCACAAATATCTCTGAGATCTCTATGTTAGCTCAAAAATATAACTGAGAATACTAGAAAGCTGTGTTCATAAATCAAGAATATTAAAAGTTTTGGGGGAAACTCAAAAATTTACAGGTTCAGAAATGAGAGCTGTAGAAACAAAACATGGAAGAGCCCAGGAAAAATCACGATCTTAAGCATTTTGTGCTTTTAAAAATATTACATTGAAAAAATATTTTTAAAAGATGAATCTTTTAAATCTTTTAATTCGATAAGAATTCCCTTATTGAAGTCGACTTATTGTTGACGATTCCTTTCAATTTTTATGACTTTTTAATATATATATTTGTATATTTAAAATATAGATGCTTTGTTAAGTCATTTGAGGAAAAAACACAGCAGAGGAGCTCATATGGAGCTATTCACATAAGGTACAGTGAATGCAAATCCATTTCCTTAAAGCAGGCTTCCCTAAATATATCATTCATAATTATGTGTGTTTTGTTTTTAAGACACAAAGAGCTCTGCTTGGTAAACGTCTCTTCTTTCTTTATCTCAGATCTACAGCTGGCAGCCACCACCGGCCTCAGCCCTGCACTCACACACTACTCTGATTAACCCTGTTTGTGGAGGGTCACTGCATTTATGACACAACTACACAGCAACAGAAGGAGACACAGATACACTTAATAGTATTCATTATTTGCATATAAAATGCTCCAATTAAAAGGCTTGGTATGTATTTGAACAAATGAGTATAAAGCAGCTTAAAAAGCTTAATCCACGTCAATCGAAAATTTTACTGAAAGACAGATGGATGGGAGATAATAAGCATAATTTCCAACTAAAAATACACAAATGAAAGGGCTTTACATTTAATATTCTTCTAGGAGAGTTTTTTTTTCCCCCTTCAATGATAAATAAGAACATGACTTTCACAACAAAGCTAGACTCTTCAAAGATCCTTTGAAAGGATGGGGAGGTGGGCAGAGGGGGAGGTGGAAGGGGGCAGGGCAGCCTTCTTTACAGAGCATCTTCATAAGAAGCTGTTTATGAACCAAGAGTAAGTCAAAGAATATGTATAAAATATAAACCTATAAAATATAAGTCCCCTGCATTAGTTTTCCACAGCTGCAATGACAATTGAGCTAAAGCTTGTTGGCTTGAAATGGCAGACATTTATTACAGCATAGCTCAGGAGGCCTAAAGTCCTTGGTCAAGGTCAGCAGGGTTGGCTTCTACTGGAAGTTCTGCTCAAGTCTTTCCAAGCAAAGGTGTCTACTATCAATCCTTGGTCTTCCCTGGTTTGAGGTAGCAAAATTCCAGTCTGTCTTTTTCATACAATGTCTTCCATGATGTCTCTTGACATGTCCTCAGTATTGTGATACCAGAAACTAGACAGCAGCCCACCCTAATCCACTAGGACCTCATCTTAACTATTATATCTGCAAAGAACCTATGTCCAAAGCAGGTCACATTCTGAGTTCCAGGTGCACAGGAATTTGGCGGGGGGTACTATTCAATCCACTGCAACCCCTCAGTCTTTGGAGGTCTCATACTTCATGTTGTAACTCATGAGGTAAATGCCCCTTAGTCACAATTGTTTGATGACATAGTTTCTTGTGTGTGTGTGTGTGTGTGTGTGTGACATAGTTTCTTAGTTTCCAATATGTTCAAGGGCACAGTACCTCACTATATCAACTTTTCCTGCACTTAAGCAATAAATTTGGGGAAGATCTTTAAAGATACTACAGAATTTTCTATGCACTCTCAAATGGGCGATTGTCATGGGAACTCTTTTCTAAATCAGTGGCCCTGAAAGTTGGAGTGCCTCATAATCGCTTAGAGGCTTGTTAAAATACAGATTTGCTGGGCCCCACCCTCTGAGTTAGACATTTGTATTTTGAACAAGCCCCTGATGATCCTGGTGCCAGCACACCAGGATCTTGACCACACTTGGAGATTTCACTGCCCTAACTGATCCTCAGGTCAGAGTCCCTGTTACTCTCAGGAAGGAAGTCTTTCCCTTATTATCCAGTTTCCTCCTTCTACTATTATTATTAGTAAGATGAAAAGAAATAGAAGACAATGGTGAAGAAAGATGAGGAGGAAGATGCTGGCATAATATATCTATTATTAACTTCTGATGGTGAAGTCTAAGAATGCCATGTGGTAGAATGATTATACCAACCTTTGGCTAGTTTGGGGTTCCTGAAGAACTATAACCCGTATTTGAAGAACAGTGAAGGCCTTTTTTTTCCCCTTAATATCTTCTGAATGTAGCTTAGCATCTCTAAATTTTGGTAGATTTAAGACAACTTCAGTGCAAAGTAATAAATATTAAATTATGAACATGGTTTACTTTCTTTTATTCAATTAGAGATGTTTGGTGTGTGTGTGTGTGTGTGCTTGCATATATACACTTAAAAAAGTTTTTAGTAAAACTGTTGTTGTAATAGTTTTTATTTTAAGAAACATTTGTTGAATAAATCAGTGTCCTATGCCTCTGGCCCAACAGTTAATGGTTTCAAACTGGTTTTGCAGAAAATACCACAAATATAGCCATATATCTTCACCAGAAGCCCTAGTATGTGGGAAGAAAAAAGGAAGTGATAGTAATACCTTAAAATACAAATAATGACAATTTGGAGAATAGAAAGAAAAAACACATGCAATTCATTAATTTATAACTTAAGTTGCCTGTAATTAAATAGTTGTCCTGATATAGCATTCTAAATTTTCTCCTGCAGAACTACAAGTAGATCAAAGTAGTTGCAAAAAATGAAATTTATTGCTAAATAAATATCACATTATGTACAAATTTGCCAATATAAGAAGGATTATAGTCATGATGTTGTTATAAGCATCCATTTGTAAGCTTTTCCTCTAATATAATAACTATCTGTGGCAAAATTTTAACATTTTTCTATCAGTTATAAGGTATACCAAGAATGGATCCTTTTCTGTATGGTTTAATCATTAATTTGTGAGGAAATCAAAGCATTTCCAGATTTCTGTAGCATTGTAAAAAAGTCATTAGTCTGGTAGACTGAGCTATAATAGTGGGAAGGTAGCAAATACAAAATTTAGAAGAAAAAGCAAGTTCCTTTGTCAATATTTCAAAACACTAAATAATATAATCTTTTAGTAAGGTATATGTTTTAGAAAACATGCAAATATATCCCTGGAGGGCAGTGGTTTCAGTACTGAGTACTTGTGTAATATTCCTAAAGATCCCAATGATAGGATTTCAAATTTCATCTCAATTTCTTCTTAAGGATGTTAGGAAAACAGTATTTAGGGACATGTATTTCATCTTTGAAAGTGCTGCTGAAATCTGTTATTGTCATTGTCATATTTGCTGAGGTATACACTGACAAAAGTGTTGCTACATATTGAAGAGAGGAAGAAAAATACAATTTTTTCCTCTTTTCTGATATGACCACCCTCTACACTATCAAATCATATATTTTTTAACTATCAAATTTATTGTGCAGCTTACAACCAGCGTTCAATTCAAATATATCAGAAATGAAAATGCAGAACTTAATATGTTAAACCAAATAAATTTTTGATTATTTTCAATCACTGTCAATGTTTAATGAAAAAAAAATATTGTCAAGAAGTTTTACTCAAATTTTAAATTGCTGTAGATTCTCAAGGGCTACCATGAAAAAGTAAGATGATTTATATATTCAGGATATTTAGTGTTATCAAGACTCATCTAAATGACCATGAAAATAAATAAAATACAAATGTGGGCTTTATTTTAAGTACTTACAGTAACACTAGCATGCATTTATGGATTTATCATGCATTTAAAAGGAATTCTAGGGGCGCCTGGGTGGTTCAGTGGGTTAAGCCTCTGCCTTCAGCTCAGGTCACGATCCCAAGGTGCTGGGATCGAGCCCCGCATCGGGCTCTCTGCTCAGCGGGGAGCCTGCTTCCTCCTCTCTCTCTGCCTGCCTCTCTGTCTCCTTGTGATCTCTCTCTCTGTCCAATAATAAATAAAATCTTTAAAAAAAAAAAAGGATTTCTAAACAGTAAATATCCTGTGACTTTAGAATTCACTATAACTTTCTCATTATTATGTTTAGTTAAATAGCATAATGTTTCTTTTGGGATTGTGTTCATTTAGTCATTCAACAAATATTCAGAGTGCTTCGCCCCGTTCCTGGCATTGTGTGATGTACTGTGGATGTAAGAAAAATTAAGATGTAATCCCTGCTCTCAAAGAGTCTGTTGTCTCCTAAAGAAGACACAAAATCATTACAGTGTGTTAAATTCCGTAATATAGTTATATGGAGCACAAATGTGCTAACCAAGAAGAGATGAGTAAGAAAGGTTTAATGGAAGAGGTCACTTAAAAAACCTCAGTCCAGAAAGATAAATCAGAGTCAGTCAGGCAAAGTGGGATCTGGGCAGGGAATGAAGGCATTCAGATAAAGGGAGCCATCCCTGTAAAGGGTTAAGAGTGAAAAAGAGCAATGGTAAATGAAAGGCTCTCCTGTGGTTTATTAAGGTGGGTGTGGTATGGTATAGGATTATAATAATTATAAAATGGGAAGTATTATTTTTCAAGTACTATATACTTTTTTTTTCTATACATATGTTTGGGCTCAGAGCTTATAATGATGCAGCATTAATCCCAGGTTATTAGGGAAGAAATGGATGGCAAAGAAAAAAAAGGAAGCAGTTCAGATCTACATAGAATGAAGACCTCTAGAAAGTAGCTCATCTTGTACAGGAAGGAAAAGTTAAGATGAAACCTTTATTTTCGGTTTTAGTTAGATATAGTCAACATCAGACTTAAAGGTCTTCATTATTTGAGCCTGGATGGAGGAATGAAATTGATCCAGCTACCACAGAGGGAAGTGGCCCCTTCTTTCCTTCTGCATCTCCTATATGGGACACCAACTTACTTACTCTCTTCATGGTATTAGACATGACATTTAGTTCTTATCCCATAACTCTAAAACACAAATATATATGCACTAACTGTAGTTTTTAAGTTTTGATTAAAAAAAATAGAAGACTGTACACATTTAATTTCCATTTGGTATTTCTGGAATACTTCAATTTTCTATTTTTTTTCTCCCCCCATTTATCCACAGAACTTGATTCAGTTGCTTACACTATTATACTGCAATATAGGGAAAGCAATTAAACAACTGTGAGTTTGGAATTTTAAATAACTTAAAAACAATCAGCTCATTTCTTTTCAGAACTATATCTAATTACTTTTTTATAATTTGCCCTAATTATCTTTACTTTCTCTTCATTCTCTCTGCCTTTGTGAAATCAGATGGGTAACTCTGACTTTACAGGTGTCATGTCATGTATTATTCTTGCTAGAACTTAAAGCTATCAAATAAGGCTTTGAATGAAATCTCACCATCTTCTTGCTTCTATCATTGACAGTGTTTCCATGTCTCATGTTCCTTTTAGCAAGGACTCATGGTAGCCATGGGTGAGAAGCGCACGCAGTCGATTCTGGTCAAACTCTGTCAGCGACCTCCATCAGTAGTGTTACACTGGCTACTCGTCCAACCTTATCTCCTAGTGCTGCTTCCTCCCTTGCTCAGCTATTATACCTGTCTCTTGTTACCTCTCAATTGAGGGCATGTTAATTTCAGTTTCAAAACATTTGTCCTTAACTATCTCCTGTATGGCTTGGTTCCCAATTTCATTCAGGTCTCTGCTTAAATGCCACCTTATTACAAAAAGACTTCTCCTGGGACGCCTGGGTGGCTCAGTTGGTTAAGCAGCTGCCTTTGGCTCAGGTCATGACCCCATCGTCCTGGGATCGAGTCCCACATCGGGCTCCTTGCTCGGCAGGGAGCCTGCTTCTCCCTCTGCCTCTGCCTGCCATTCTGTCTGCCTGTGCTCGCTCTCCCCCTCCCCCCGATAAATAAATAAAATCTTTAAAAAAAAAAGACTTCTCCTGACCACTCTGGGTAAAGTATTTCTCCCACTCCTTGCATGCTCCTGTTGCTTTCTCTTCCCTTACTCTATTTTACTTCTTGTGCTCATCCCATGGCCTATTACATAGTTCTCTCATATTTATTTATTGTTTTTCTCCCTCGATTAGAATGCATGTTCCCTAAGAGCTGGAACTAGAATAGCGCCTGATACATAATAGACACTGAGTAAATATTAGTTATGTTAATCAATGAATCGAAAATAAGCAAAGTCAAATTAGCAACCACGTCTATGATGCCATACTGATCTATAACTTAAGGACTTGTTTTGTGTTTGCTTATAAAAAATGGTTAATGCTGATACACTACTATCCACCAAATGGGCTTTTGGTTAAACCCATCTTCAAAAGGTCAATAGCCATGTTGGAAACCTATTAGCCTCCACTATGAAAATTAATAACTGAGGGGCACGTGGGTGGCTCAGTGGGTTAAAGCTTCTGCCTTCGGCTCAGGTCATGATTGATCCCAGGGTCCTGGGATGGAGCCCCACATCGGGCTCTCTGCTCCGTAGGGAACCTGCTTCCTCTTCTCTCTCTGCCTGCTTGTGATCTCTGTCTGTCAAGTAAATAAATAAAATCTTAAAAAAAAAAAGTAATAACTGAAAAATCTGATTTATATTCATTCCTAAAGAAAATGTAAACATAAGGAAGGTAAGAGAATATTAGGTAGGAGAGCTAGGAAAAGACGTTATAAAGAAAGGTATGTAAGCTGAAGGCTGAGACAGAGCCAAGCAGAGTGGCACTGACAACAAATTGCAGAGACAAAGAGAACAACTGGAAACATTCTGAGTGAGAAAAGAACTTCTGTGCATTCGAGGACACAAAAGTCCAACTGAATGGAATGAGAGCCAACTGCCATAATGTACCTGTTGAAGAGACAGGCTGAGATCACAGTATTTTGGGTCTTGTAGATGGACATATTTTGTACTGCATATTAAGAGCAAGGAAAGCCAATGAAAGCCTTAAACTTGGGACAGTGACACACTGTGATTTATGTTTCTAAATGACATTCTGGACTTTTCGGTTCTAGACTAGATGTAGTAGATACACTTTTCCCTCTTCTTCCTGCTGAGTTCGGCTTAAAACCCTAGCCATTACATACAAAAACAAACATAAGAACGTGGGAGAGAAGAAGACAGAGTGGCTAGGGATCTTGGAGCCTGAGAAACAATATGGCAGAGGGTTCCTTAGGTTTTCTTTCTGCCTGAGACATCCCAGATTGGGCACTGGAAAAGTCAGCCTGGAAATGCCAGCAAGCACAGACCAAAAAAAGCTCCAATGAAAGGGAACATAAGAAGGTATTCTGGATGTTATACAAAGAGTGTGTTAGTTCAGTAGTAAGACCACTGGATGCTACACTAGTTCAGTAAGAGATGTTGGTATTTGAGTGAAGGCTGTGGATATGGCTGTGCAGAGATGAACACCTGTGAGATACAATTTGGGGATGGAACCGCTCGCTTGACTTGGCCTACATGTGGGCAGGGTGGAGGGGCAGGCAGGGGAAGGCCCTCATCTGAGTGACTCACAACTCTAAGAGTGTGAGTGAGAAATGATCAATCACTGTGCAATAAGATAGGAGAGCTAAAACAAAACTCTTTTGTTCTGAGGGCTGACAGGCTAGATCCATCAAGAGAGTATGAATGGAGTCCAGTCTAGTCACAGGGTTGATAAAAATACTAACAGCCCAGCCTCAACAGATGGCCTTATATTTCACAGCAAAGGAAATAAAAGATCCATTGCAGCATGGATTTAAAAAAATTGAGTTAATATGGGACTCAAAGCAGTGCCCGAGGAGACACTCTATTGAACAATACAGAATACGAGCAAAGTCAGCAAAGAAAGCTGTGCAGTTTACTGAAAGTCATAAAAATAAATATGGTGACCAGGAGGAATGAGTTTAAAACATAACATTGTAGCAAAATGGAAACACTTTATTTTAGAAGGTTGCATCTATGTTTGATTGGGAGCGATACATTCAGAGCTATATTGGTTTCTGCTTCACCTTGAAAGTAAAGAAAGCAAGCTAAATAAAGCTCCCTGGAGGACAATGCAGTGAGCCCAAAGAATTGAGATAACTTGATATCTTAATGCATTTTAGGTAAACACAACTAGAACAGAACTAGCTAATTTTCTTGTTCTTTTTAGCAATGCAATCAATTCGGGTTAAATATTAAAACATATATAGATACCAAATGTCATTTCTTAGACTTAAAGGGCACCTAAGAATTTAGATAATTTTGATAAATCTGTTGAGAAATGTGCTCATCCATCTGCTCTCCACCCTGATGTGATATAAATACTAGCTTGACATCTGGACTCTTTTCTGATAATCCAGCATCTCCTCGTTACTTTATGTGGGAGAGCCAGAAAGATCCAGGTTCACAATGCCTTTAGATCTACACGCCAGAACACACGACAGCAACCAACCAAGCTCACAGCCTTCTAGCAGCTACCGCGACACTCTGCTTATTAAACTCTTGGAGAATAGTATCTGGGAAATGCAAGTTGCAGAATTTCTGGGGAAACCACTCTACCTATTCAGAGAACCTTTTAGTTATGATAGCAACGGCAGCAAGTTCCTTTTTTTTTTTCCCCTCAATTTTAGACAGAAGCCTAAGTCAACTAAGGTGGCACTCTAGGATAGTAGAAAAAGGGAAAAGTACACTATGAAAAGGTTTCTGGTTGTTTACCCATCTTCCTGGAGAACAGTTGGATTTTAAGGCAGAGAGGGTGATGGGGAACCTCCTTTAATAACATGCCTGTTAAAAAAAAATTTAACCAACTAAATTTGAAGATTTAATTGGCTTTATTTATTTTTTCTAACTGGCTTTATTAAGTGATTCACAGATCTGAGAGCACCCCATCTATCAAGTACAGTACAGCTCTGAGGAGTTGCACAAAATGGAAGCGTTTATTTTAGAGAAAGGAGCTTGGGGCAAAGAAGTTATTAGCAAAAGAAAGGAAAGGACTGTTTCAGGCTAGGACCGCTCCTTTGGTTGGTGGGGGGGGGGGGTGGCGACGGAACGCAGCGTTTTTATCATTCAGATTACCTCGCTGGTACTGCTCTGGAAATTACAGATTGCCTTTTCTAAGGTCACATTCCTTGGTCAGGTTAAAATTGTAACTAAGTCTTAGTCTGCTGTCCTGAGGGGGCAAATGACTCCAAATTGGGCTTGCTTTTTCTTTTTGTTAACATACCTAAGGCAACATTTGACATTGGAAAACAGTTACTGAAAATCATTTTTTTTTTTAATGGCGGAAGTTCATCAAGACCAATTCATTCATTCAATTTCAAATTATGATTCATCTGTCAAATAAATCAAACACCAGGTCAGTTTCAACACTACCCTTTGGGGGACCCCTTTTAAGAATCAACTTTCAAAATAACTACAGTCATTATTATTGGTAATAAGTCAGTAGTTGCTGCAGATAATAAAGGATTTTATCTAATCTGGCTCTAGATTAATGCTCACAGAAGCAAGTAAAGAAAAATACGCAAAAGGCAAGGAAAAAACTATAAGGAAAGCTAATAGGAAAAGAAACAACAAAAAAAAAGTCTGGAAATAAAATTGTAGAGGATACTTTTAGGCAAACAGCCTTGAGCAGGGGAATGAAGGAAAGGCTCACAGGGACCCCCAAGCTGGATACAGACAGGCCCATCAAGGACCCACTTCAAAATATCCATAGGCCCTAACTAACAATGGGCTACTTACAACCAGGCACAGCTACAAAAAAAAGATAACTTCCTAATGTCCCCATACCTCCTCACCTTCCCCCTTTTAAAAACAGCCCCCACACCACTGTCTGCCTCCTCGCAGACAGCTGCTCCTTTGCTGTCCTGTCCACTGTTCCCTTGCAATGTATTCAATAAAATTCTATCTCCTTTGTTTTGCCGAGGGTGAATCCTTTTACAGCCCACACCACTGCCTTCCAACCCTGACCATCACCTCACATTTGGGGGCCCCCACCTGATCGAGAGAGACACCACAGAGAGTAACCTGTACATTATGAAAAACTGATGAATACTTGTTGGATGACAGCCTAAAGATGTCTAGTGTTAATGAATGTGTAAGTCACTTGTAGTAAAAAGTAAGGTACATTGTGCCAGGTTCTAGGTCAGAGGTGTGTGCTGGGTACTAGAGAACCCAAAGAAGGGGCATCTTACTCACTTTAGGGGCAGAAAAATTTTGCAAAGGAAAAGGTGGCTCAGTAGGGTCTGAATTATAAATGGGCTGTAATTGTGGGGTCAGAGCAGCATAAGGAGTGCTGATTCCAAGACCTGTGAGGCTAGGGCAGCGAAAGCTACAGAAGGTCAAGGCTTAGGAATGGGTCCAGGTCCTAAAGGGCTTTGAGTTACCCTGAATCTTTTTCACGTTCTCCTTTAAACCACAGGGAATCCTTCTATGGTTGAACTTAGAGAAGATACTGGTGTGAGACTGACTTTCTGGAGAGATCCCTTTGGGTCCGGTGTGGACAGATCATGGAGGGGCAGATGGTCAGGTAAAGACCAGCACTTCTAAGAAAGAAGGACCAGGCTCTCGTGACTATTCTGGGAGGGGGAGCAGAGAGAACAACAGTCTGAAGAAATTATCAGAAGGCAAGTCTGCAAGGAGGGGCTCTTAGATCACGTTTCTCCTCACGTGAAAGGAATCTGAAGGGATCTGTGGTGCGACTCACTAAGGTGTGGACAAGGGCTCAGGGAAACACCACAGTGTGATAAGGTTGTAAAGAACTGTCATTAGCATGACCTCCTGATCACTGCAGAGACTTGATAGGAATCAAGAGTTCAAATACAAAAATCTAAGTGGACCAGAACTTGCTCCCTGTTTCCAATCTAGCAATATCTCCTCCAAGGCAAAATGGTTTTAATTGGCCTGTCATTCAAAAGAACAGAGGGAGAATTACAGTCCTCAGGCAGCTCCCTCTATTAACAGCAGGGGAATGCCTCTGCTGAAGTCTGAAGGTATTTTTGCTCAGGGGTCAGTAAAAGCCCTCCAGGAACAGGAGGTAGAGCCAAAGATCAGTATTGACTCTAGGCTGGGGAGTTCAGGAAATTAACCTAGTCGGGAGCCTGGTGTCAGGGAAGGAATATGCCATGCACACGATCAGATAATAAATATTTGCTTAAATTCTTTGAAATCAAAGCACATGGTTTGATATCTTTTTAAATCACTTAGTACCTTCCTTTTAATTCTGTGTTTTTTTAAACACTGAAAGAAATGCTCCAATTATAAAATGCTCTGTGTATTGTTAACTATCATCAAGTCTTCTTAAAGTTAGATCATTTCTACTGGGAGGGGAAAAAAAGTGAAAATAATTCAGCCCAAGAGAGACACATCTTCCTCTTTGGATGGCCTGGTTGAGACATGGCAGGGATTAGACTCAGGTCCTTTTAATCTTGAACATGAAACCCAGCGTTCCTTCCTGGCTGAAACCCTCTATCCCTTGAGTAACATATCTTACAGGAATGTGAAAGGAGCATGTTTACCTAAGGGGGATTAGACTACCAGACTGGAGAAGACCAGATCAAACCAGCCTCACCAAGGTTGACCCCAGGGCTGACATTTCTCTGACATTCTCCCTCATTATAATACTAAAAAAATCATGCCCAGTGGTGGTGATTTAACATGTTAATGAGACATGTGATGCATGATAAAGCATGTTCTGTCTTTTGTCCTTGCACACCCAATTTTCCGTGTCTCTCTCTACCTCTGCAGACTTAGATGTCACTCCTTTCCCACCTTAGACCCTTTAAAAACGTTCTCTGTCCTTTTTTGGGGACACCAGCATGAAGAACCCTTTCTTTGGGCTGTCCCCCTGTGCTGGAGCATAAGCCCCCCTGAAAAGTCTTGCCTGAAATTCCCTCTTGGTCCCAGTCAGTTTCTATTGCTTGGAGAGCTCATGGACCCAAGTTGATGACACGGAGATGCTTTCCCTTCATACCTCTGGCTGGCTCCCTGTCTGGGTAATTCCTCTAACCTGTGTGAATAACTGAAGCCCATGAACTCAGGCAAGGCTGCAGGTAGAGAGGTCACAGCCCTGTTTGTTCAAGCAAAGTAGGCCATCCCTTCTCAATTCAATGTCCAATCGATAAATTCATAGCAGAGAAATACATTTGAGGCAGGGTGGAAAACATGGAGGTCATTTTTTAAAAGAGAACTATCAAAGTCTCCACTGAATTGTGACCCAAGGATGCATCCCTTGAGCCTCAAAAAAATGGGAGGTTAAAGGCTGCCCTGATGTCCAAAAACACTCACTCTCCCCTCCCTAACATTCAACTATTTTTATGTGATACTTCTTTAATCTTCCGTTAAATCGTATTTAGTTTAATTCCTTTTAGATTTATCTCAAAACCATCCAAGAAAGGTTCTGGCTGGATTAACAGTTTGGTGGCTGTGATCAAAATTCAGCTGAAACATGGAGACACATCTTGTACCTGGGATATATTAAAACTCATATTCTTAAAGCCAAGGTATTGTATCCAATGATGTTTTTCTAAACAATGTAATCCAACTTTGGTCATTTGAGCTCAGTCCCATGTCTTGTTAGAAGTGATTTTCAAATGTTGAGCTTGTCCTGTATCTATAAACGAAGGACATGATTTACGTAAGCAGGCATGTTTTGTTTTCTGATAAAGAAAAAGTGAAAACAAGTAATTTAAGGGAACAAAAAGGTACATTTCTAAGAACCCAATGTAGTTTGAAAAATAATAATGATGTCTTTCATGAACTTGTCTGCATCAAGGCACCCTGTAATTTTCATGGAGTCAGGCCTTATACATACAGCTCAGAGCACAGAGTAATTCTTGCCTCGTGTAAGACTTCCCCCGAGGACGACTCCAGTGACATACACAATAGACTAATTGCTTGGCTGGTTGCAGCTCAGAGCAAAATCCATAGCAAGATCAATTTTTGCTGCTTATAACTCCCTTTTTGATGCGAGCAGAGGGAAAGTAAAGGCAAGATGATGACAGGTTGACCGAGGCTCCCTGGCATGCTTCGAAATTTAATAATTTAAAAATTGTCATTATAAGACAAAAATAGGTCCTCTGCATTTTTGAATTATGTATTTTTTCTTTTGCTGATGAGTGACAAGGCCTGATGATCAAATATACAAAAGGCAGAAAACAATTTCTCGCAAAATATTACTATAAAAAATCTGATTTCTGTAAAATAGTCTGTATTTGTAGTAAATGACCAATATATGGTAATTTGTGTTATAATCATTTCTTCTAGATCATTTTGATAATATCATAATAACCAATTTATAATCATATGAAAATTACAATGAAATAAGGGTGGATGAAATAAGGGAAAAATGACTGAGCTTCCCCTTCCCCATTGTCCTTTCCTAGATGATAAAATCTACCCACAAAAAGTCACTTTAACTTTCTTTAAAGGTTTTGTGCTGCCTTAATGTTTGTGAGGGAATGTTCAGTGTGTCAGTTATGTCTTGGGTTTTGAGGTTTCTTGGAAAATGGAACCTATGTGACTAATGTGTCACTGGCCTATTTTTTAGCCTAGAAGTCATGCACCATCCTAACTCCTTTCGAGCATCTGAATCCAAGGGGAATCTTTGAAGCTCTTCCCCCAACCTATAAGGGGCCATGATTAATTCAGAATTACAAAACCCAGTTAACTAACAATGTTGACTGAAATCTGAAGCTTGGTTGGGTTGATTCTTGTCTAGTAGGATGTGTGATGGGTAAATAAGGGTTTGTTCAGAATGTCTCAGAATGTGAAGAAAGGTGGCTCTTCCCTAGTGCACTGAAATAGTATGTGTTTGGACATTGCAGGTGGTATCAGCGACTGAAGCGGAATGCTGGCTAGGATAACCCGTGAAGGGTTTAGAGTGAATATAGTGAGAGTGTTAGGTTAACTGGGCTCAGTTCATAGGACAGATCTCCATATAAATCAAATATAGGACAGATCTCCATGAGAATGAGCTAGTATCACTGATACACGGTCACAGAGGAAACCCAAATCCTCACTTAGGGAAAACTGAAATTCATGCCTTTGGTTAGACAGAGACCAGAAGAAGGGAATATGAGAACCAGAGAAGAAATATACTTCCATCGCTGGGGCCAGGGGAGAGCCACATTTTGCTTATCGGTCCCTCACAATCATTTTTGAAAGCATTTTGGCATTTCTTATGCTCTTGTGGCCAATTTACAAGAATGCTGTATTTTAAAAATCCTTCCTATAATTTGTAGCACAGAGCTGAGCGTCTGTAAATTCTTAATTAAGGATCTCTGAATAAATTGTATTGCACATAGTGCTTCGAGAAAGCTGTGCACACTTGGGGCCTAAAGTCTTGCTGATAGTGTTGACACAGAAGAAACTAACCCCATGAACTAGTAACCTTATTCTACAGTCTGGTATGAGAAACCAATAGAATTATTTCTTCTTTCTTACTATACAAAAGAAAACAACAGATATGGAATGGAATAAACTAAACACTACTTATTGCCACTTACAACAAAAACATTTTTAAAATCTTATCAGCTAATACATGGTGGGTTTTTTTGGCTGTTGACTATTATGGTACCTGGTTGAGTTTATCACATATTAGGAAGTATATAAGAAAGATATTGTAGAGGCGCCTGGGTGGTTCAGTGGGTTAAAGCCTCTGCCTTTGGCTCAAGTCATGGTTTCAGGGTCCTGGGATCGAGCCCACATTGGGGGTGGGGGGAGTCTCTGCTCAGCGGGGAGCCTCCTTTTCCCTCTCTCTCTGCCTGCCTCTCTGTCTACTTGTGTTCTCTGTGAAATAAATAAATAAAATCTTAAAAAAAAAAAAAGAAAAATATTGTAGTACTTGGTTGAGTTTAATAACATGCTAGGAAATACATAAGAAAAACATAAAGAAAAATATAAGAAAAAGACATTTAAAACAGTTTCTACGGAGTGGATGTCCTAGCAGGAATACATATTTGATTCGTAGCTATCCATGTTCTCCACTGTAGCACTGTCTACTGGTTCTTCCCTTCTACCCCACATGAATTCCAGATTCATCAGGACTTCTAGTCTGGAAAGCCAGACTGCAGGCCTTCTTATGTCATTTCCATCACCTCTACTGCCAGTCAGATACCCTGTCCTAACTGGCTGCTCTGTCCCCTAAATTATGTTCCCTTTCCATTGGCCCTTAACAAGCTCTATCATGAAATTTAGTATCCTGCCAAGTCTCACCTGTTCCCTTCCTGTGGCAGAGCTCTGCACCGATGCCCTCTCATGTACTCTGTAGGGAATCCTCCTGGAGAAGGTTGGCTCCCCTTGAACTATACCTGCCACCTGCCAGAATCATAGTACTTAACCCCAGTCCACATTCCTGAGGCTGCATCTGCAAGTCTGGAGAACCCAGTCTGCACCCAGTGCTTCTGATGCTGTCCTAAAGGTACTTTACGCCACCAGGCATTTATTTCCAGTAAGTTTTACCCACTGCAAGTCTCCAGGCATCTTTCTCAACACTGCCTGGTGGAGTTAGAGTAATGACTGTGACCAGTCACTCAACTACAGATCTTTCCTCACAAATGCACATGTAGATACCTACAATTTCACCAGACAACATTTCAAAGGCGCTATGAAAAATGGCTGTTAATTTTCCAAATAAAAACATGACTGTTGATATAATTATAAATATATACATCCTCTAATTTAAAATTCTGATATAGCAACTAAGCTATTGAACTCTCCATGAAAGGTTCACAATTACATGGAAAATTTCATTGAGACTGTATTCTTTGACTTTCCTCTCTTAGTTCTGTTCTGAGACCAAAGGAAGTTCCATATACGATTTTGTTTACTTAAGTTGAACATTGTATGATCTCCGTTTAAGGGATAGTGCCTACTGAAACACACTTACTGCTGCTCAATTACGTCAACAGACTTTGGCTGTAGCAAGAGTTTCTATAGTCATAAGAAAAAAACCTATTCTATTTAACCATAGAGTTGGGACAGGAAATATATGATAACATTGTAAGTATGCTATGCATTTTTAAATTAATGTGAACTGAAGTGTAGCATGATTTACATGAAAAACTCCCAGTCTTGTCCCATTTCTGCTATTCCTTGTACCTATAAATGATGTCCCTGATGATGATTTTCATGTGATTCGTGGCTAGAAAATATCAAGCTATCCAACCTCTTTAAGGAAGTATGCTCATTTCTAATTGGGACAGTTAATATGTTCCTGCACTCACAGAACCAGCTGACTTTTTATGTCAGAGAATCTATCACTTTCACTCTCTGCAACCACCTCTTGAAGTTAACAGCTGGTTCTGAAATTTTGTCCAAAAAAAGCCCCCCTTCCCTCACATCCTTCCATCTTGATTACTGTAGCCCACTCAGGCTACTCTTTCTAATCTTTATGGTTTCCCAGATGTCTACTGGCTCTGCCACAATGTTGAAGAACACTTTCGGTGAATCAAGTATTACTTTCCAAGTTTCTGGGGGTGTGTACATATGTGTGCATGCACAGTATTTATGTGATGTTTTCATTTGTGGGATATTCTGTTGTCGTCTAATGCCCATACTTTCTAAGTCCAATGCACCAATATTATGACTCTATTAGTGAACGTTCCTTCAGGGCTCGTTAAGTTCCAGACATTGTGCTAGGTGCTTTCATAGGCTGGATTTCACTGTGGCCAGCAGTAGCAGAGCACAGGGCTAGAAGCAGTATTCTGGTTCTTTTGGATAATTTTGTCATGCTATTTAACTTCCTTAAGAATTAGGTACAGGTGCAAGGATCATTACTCTACAAAGTGGATAGAGTACTTCAGTCTGGATAGCTTCCCTAACCAAGAACAAATGTGAGGTGCTAATAATGGTGTATGGAATTCTGGCTGCCTTTAGAACTTCATGCTATTTTACACATATTGGGTCTACTGTTTGCTAAAGACAATTTCCTCAGGGAGACCACTATTATCATTATAATTTTGCAAAGGACTTATGTATTGCCCATGGAATAGTTCATGGCTCTGTATGTCTTGAGGTATTCCTGGGCCATATACAGGACCTTGTAATGGCAGGAAGACATATTTATAAAAATTTAGAATTTGGACTCAACCTGGTTTTGAATTCCAAGTGGTGGTTCTATGGCCTTAGGCATGCTTGACCACTCTGAGTTTCATTTTTTTTTTTTTTATGTATAACATGGGAGTAATGATAAAGTGGTATCATCATATCATCCAAGTGAGATAATGTATGAAAACTACTTCCAACATAAGCTGTCAATAATGTGGTCCATGTAATCAGTAACACATTATTATTTTTGTTACGTCAGACATAAGTGGTCAATAGATCACTCTTGGCTCTACTACAATCCCATAATCAAATTGATATTTTATGAAACTTCTTCAAGGAAGAGATGGTGATGAGGAGCAGGAAGAGCTTATTAAGGGAAAAAAAAATCAATGCAAACTGGCTTCATTTCTTAAAGTCACTAGGTGGGAAAACACAGGGGATTCAATTTATCTGAATTTCCCAAGGCCTGACAGAGCCTCTTTAAGAAGCTCTAAGGGCAGGGGCACCTGGGTGGCTCAGTGTTAACCAGTTAAAGCCGCTGCCTTCGGCTCAGGTCATGGTCCCAGGGTCCTCGGATCGAGCCCTGCATCGGGCTTCCTGCTCGGTGGGGAGCCTGCTTCCTCCTCTCTCTCTATCTGCCTGCCTCTCTGCCTACTTGTAATCTGTCTGTCAAACAAATAAATAAAATTAAAAAAAAAAAAAAGCTCTAAGGGCAGAAATAGAACTTTCTTCAACCTTATATGTGTAAACATATGCAAAATCTAGATGGGAACTATTTACAAATATGAACATAGTCAATAAAGGCAAAGTGGATTTAGAATTTTAAGTCTTTATATATTAAATAATTGAAAATTAAAATCCATCATTTTGTGTAATTAAGGCATATATTATGCTATCGGTAGAAAGGTGGGTTTATAATAATGTTTAGTGAGATCTATTAAGTCTATTCACAAATTACTTTACTAGCCCGTAGCATCTAGCACAATTCTTTGCATACATAAGTAATCATAGAAAATCTTAAAATAACAAGAATAACATGGAAAGGAAGAAAAGAAGAGAAAGAGTTTGAAAGATTTTATCTATATGGCACTGATGAATGTCTCTCTAGCAATGTGGAGAAAACTGAACTACTATTTGTGGCATGCCACATTCCTTCCCTCCCAACCCTGTCACTGCCAGTTCATCCATGGGTGAGCAGGACGTGAAAGACAACTACCCCAACTAGTAGAAGGAACAAACCTGGGAGAGCTATAGACTCACAGAAGGGAGATCTACAGTATTTACAGGTTGGAAAATAAGAGATTGAAGAGTGACATTTTACTTAAATATGCCATTTAGAATAATACAGAAGTAGAAAAATGGTGAAAAATATATGAAGATTATTAGCTGACTATAAAATCAACATAATCCACATTGTGATATGCTTGGGAAAAAAAGGAAAGAAAAGTAGATTTTATGCTGCATTATAACATACAGAATTGTAAAGTGTTAATTCTATTGTATTTGGTGCTGGTTAAAAACCATCCTGTGTTGAGTCAGTCAGTGTCAAACCAACCAGTTGGAAGGCATTGCATGGAAAGAATACAGACTGAGTGGGATTGAAAACCTGTGGGAATGAAAAGCACAAAACCTGAAGATATTGAGCCCGGAGACAAGCTGGGAGAGGGAATGATAAATGAGGCTGAAAAGCCATCATGTGAAAAAAGCAATGAGTTTATCTTTGTGATGCAAGTCCAGAAAAAGGATAAAGGTGTGGAAGCTATATTTATGAAAAGTTAAATTAATTTTAGAGGTGACAGATAATATAATGGGTTTCATGGAGATATAGTGAATTTTTCAATACTAGGCATTGTTGACAGAAGACTATAAAGAAAACTCAAGTGTCCATCTGATGGGGTTGAAACTGATGACCTTTTTATGTATTGTATAGACCTTAGTCTCTATCACTTAGTGGATTTCCTATCTCATTGTATACTTTGTGCTAAAATGTACTCACATGCATTATGGTTACAACATGCTAAAATGTAAACCTATTAAACAAAATACCAGGAAATACACTAAAGAGGAAATACTGAACCTAAGATAAGAAATTATGCATTATTTTTTGTTTTCATTTTCTTTCTTTCTTTCTTTCTTTATTTATTTTAAGATTTTATTGTGGGGCTGGATCCCAGGCTGCTGGGATCATGACCTGAGCTGAAGGGAGAGGTTTAAGCAACTGAGCCACCTAGGGACCCCAGTCAGTTTCTTTCAATACTATTACTGTAATGTTTTTGCCAAATTATTATATTTTTAAAATCTATATTTATATTGAAGAGTCTAAACTGATATATCAGATCTGGTAGCAATACTTCTAAGACATTACAGCAAAGAAAGTATAGACAGAGACATGAAAATAGCAATCCTAATATCATTTCTGGAAATTTTATTGAAGCTCTAAGTGGATTTAATGAAGTGGAATGAGTGATAGAGAACCAATGCATAATTTTGCATAGCACTAAATAATACTACCACGGCATATTATGTTTAGAAGGACTCAGAGGTCAGATAATTCAGTTTTCTTAACTCCGGTCTGCGGCTTGTTGTAGGTTCATGCTGAGGTTGTTATTAGTACATTATGGAAAGAAGAAAAGAAATGAGGGCAATGTGATGCATTTCTCATAATGTGAAATGTAGTCACTTTTTAAAGTGTGAAACTACCAATTCTTTAATGAAATGTTAGTCAAGATAGGCACTATTTGTTTTTTTTTTTCTTTTTATCAGTAGGTGACTCTGTGTCCACTTTTCCATTTTTAATTTTTTAAAAGGCTTGATTGATTGATTGATTGAGAGAGAATGTCCACAAAGTGGGGACAGAGGGAGAGGGAGAGAATCTCAAACAGACCCAGGCTGAGTATGGAGCATGATATAGGGATCAATCCCATAATCCTGAGATCATGACCTGAGATGAAATCAAGAGTTGAACACTTCAGTGAGTCACTCAAGCACCCCCATTTTTTTAATTTAAAGAATCATATGGGTATGTGAACCCATATCATTAAACCAAGTTTAATATTCATTTAAGTGGCAATATCTCCCCAACCTGAATTCTTAATTTTACACTTTTTTTAATATAAGAAAAACAGAATTTCCAGAGTCTGTGGACATTTCTTAAGCAACCTGATGAATCAGTAACTTGAATCAAATAACGATTCACATTAGGAACACCTCAGATTCCACCTCTGCCTCAATTGGCAGGTATGTTAAGCGGAACACTTTGCAATGTAGATTGGCCTTTATCAGAAGTGATTTACTACAGAGACATTAATGACTAGGCATAAAACCAAAGCAGCATTCAGGTCAGAAAGAAGAAAAATAGTCCATGGGAAGGAATATATCACCATTGTAGAGATGCATGTCTCCCTGATTTTCATGAATTCCATGAGATTCAATTCAGGGAGCTGAGAATCTTAAACAACAAATCATTGAAGCAATTTGAAATTGGACTGTCTGGATTCGATGGTGGGTTCTCAGTGGTAAATTACAATGATAAAAGTGAATCTGTAGCTTTTTAGATTTGTATGATCAAAAGACATTTTCTAAAATATAAGGCAAAGGGATGAGTAGAAATCAATGGAAGCAAAAATTAGAACAATTTACTCCATGTTCCTGGCAAGTTCTCTTCCCCTCTATGTCCTCCAACCTAAACAAGACACTGTTCACAGCTAGACTGAATGGGAGGCCCACAGATTTCAGATTTCTGTGGGGCTCCCATGAGACCACTACTCTCCGCCCCTTCCCCACTGCCCCTGGATTCTCCCTCCTCCATGCCACAAGCTTCCTATGATTTGTTTATTCCCAAGGAGGAGGCATTAATTAGGATTGCCTATCCTCTTTCCCTAATTGACTGCCAGGACTATCTCCCCCACACCTACAGCTCTTTACTTCCGTCATGACCAGAAGTCCATGGCTCCTGACATCCCTCTTCTCCAGGACAAATTTCTCCACGTTTTCCTGGACATCCTCTAGTCCTGGACATCTTCTAGCCTGGAAATGTTGCTCCTTTTCCCTGGCCAATTGCCACCTCCACATATGAAGGCTATTTAATGCCATCTCCTTTCTCCTCCAACCAGCCACACCTTCTCCCCAGTCCTCTCTCACAGTTACTGATTTGCTTTTTATGTGACTGAAATAATTCAAATCAGAATAAAAGAACATTCTCATTTTCCCATCACCACGTTTACCAAACCGGCAGCATCTATAGCTATGTAATTTGTTCTCTTTCCCATGATGGTAGGCAAATTGTCAGAATCACTACCTCAGGCTGCAGTCATCACACAGCCACAGGTTCCCACCCCTGCTCGCCTCCAGGATTTTGTTCTTGCAGTTATTCCCTTTTCCATTGATTTCCTCTTCTTGGGGCACCTGAGTGGCACCTGGGTGCCACCTGAGTGGCAGTTAAGTGTCTGACTCTTCGTTTCTGCTCAGGTCATGGTCTCAGGGTCCTGCGAGCTTGCACTCAGTGGAGAGTCTGCTTGAGATTTTCTCTCTCCCTCCCCTTCTGCCCCCTCTGGTGCTTTCTTACTCTCTCTCTCCCTCTCTCTCTCTCTAATAAGTGAATGAATAAATCTTTAAAAAAAATTTCCTTGTCCCTATGACATCATTCCTCTCAGCTTACAAAGAAACATACTATAATATCTCTACCTCAAAAGATTAAAAAGAAAAACAAATATCCTTAACTGTATATCCCTGTCCAGCTACTTGGACATTTTCTAGTTCCACTTTAGTAGCAGAACTCCAAATTTGCTCCTTCCTTTTCCTTTTCCTTTACCATTTAAGCCACTGTAATTCTGTGCTCACTTCAGCAGGACATATACTAAGTCACTGTAATCGTATTTCCACCTCCACCGCTCTACTGAAACAACTCCTGTCAGTCAACTCCATGGGGACACACACACCCTCCATGCTGAAATGCATGCCTTAGTTCACTATCCTCCTACCTTACTTTTCCTGGCTTCTCAGACTCCGCTGGGGGGGGGGCTCCTGGTCATGAGATGTATGTGTGGAGTGTCTAGGAACCCCGTGATCAACTCCTTCTCTTCTCTAAGCACACTCACTCAGTAGACAGTGGACATCCACTGTCCCACCCTTAAATAGCATCTAGAGGCAGCTATTCGTCAAATTTATAACTAGCCTAATACACCTCCCAAGAAATCCAGCTTTATATATGCAACTACCAGACAATATCATCTTTGGATGACTAATAGGTCCTTCTAATTTGAAACGTTCAGCATGGAACTCCCCCTCACCCCACTCTCCAGTCACCCAACTTTTCCAGCAGTTTTACTGACTTTTTGGCAAGAAGTTCTGAAAGCATGTAGCAACAATTTATTTTACTAGTCAAAAAAGGAACTCAAATAGGGAAAAAAAAATTTTGAAGATGACATAAAGTAGGTGCAACTTTTTTTGGTGGTTTATATATATATACTATAACTTAGTGTTGACAGCACATTTCAACTTCTCCCATTCTTAAATCTCTTTAGTCAGAGGTTTATATCTTTAAAAGCCCTGTCCTAAAAGAAAAAGATATGTGCTTATGGACAATGATACAACTATTGCTAGAAGCGAATGAGTCAAGATTGCTGCAGGATGCTTTCCCTAGGCCAAAAGCAACAGTAGCTATGTTAACAGAAGTGAAATCACAAGCATGAAGACAGTAGTAACCACACTTAACTGGCCTGTCTGGAACCTCTTATTCCTGACCTTTCATTAAATTACTTGAAAAGAACTTATAAATGTAGATTATCTCCAATTTTTCTAAATTAACAAATCAGTGAACTGCCATTGCCTTCATAGCTCATACAATTTCCAATGGGCATCTAAGAGTAGTCGTTGTTTTTTTTTTTTTTTTCCAAGTTAACTTTAGGAAACTAGAATCAAGTTTAGAAGTCAATCCAAAGTAAGAGGCAATGTGCTCGCTTCAGCAGCACATATACAAAGTAGGAGGCAATGATCCTGTAATTAAGGCAAAATTCAATACAGTTTTAACTAATTTACCAAGGCATAAAATGGAATCCATTTTAGAAATTTTCTTACAGGAATTTTAGGGCTTTCCTTGTAGGAGAACATTCAAAATAACCCAACATCAATTTATATTTGGCTTCTATTTCCTGACTGTATTGATATTCCCACAACAGCCTACTTGAAAATGCAGTTAACAGCTAATTGTCTTTCCATATCCTTTTCCCTTCTTTCACACTGAGACAATTTATGTGGACATATGGGTGCTCAGCACAAATTCGTCTTTTCTTAGAGCCAAGCATGACCAACTAAGTTCTACTAATGTGATGTGGGCAGAAGGGATGTGTGCCATCCTGAATCTTGCCCTTAAAATAATTGTGAGTCCTTCTCTAAGCCCCTTCTCCCTCCTCCAAGCTGAGAGATTGTCAGAATATCTTCAACCCACAAGTAGACACTACATGTGGAGGATGATGGAGCTGCCTACCAGCCGGAGACAGCTTAGCTCCCGCTGGACTGTGACACGAGGTAGAGAAACAAACATCTTATTTAGTTCACTGAACTTCAGGGTTCTGTTGTTACAGAAGCTAAGTCTGTTCTCTAATTTGGATAGTTTGATATAAATACTTAACACAGAAAGCATACAGAACAATAAAATAAATTGTGAGAATACACTATATTCATATAAAGTAATAACAGATGTTAATTTAAAATTACATTTATATGTAGTTTAGTAGAGTGAAAAAATAATCGTGTAACAGGTTAGTGAAACTATTTAGGACATAGAAATATTTAGGAAGAATGATTTCAAGTACATAAAAGTGCTTTGAAAAGTGTCTGGAAGGAAATATGCTAAAAGAATACCTGAGTTTATCTCTGAAATTAGTATTATGGGTGCTTTTTACTTCTACATCTTTAAAACTTTTCCTGTGCTTCCCAATTAACAATTTAGCACAAATTCAGTTTTTCTTAGAGCCAAGCATGACCAACTAAGTTCTACTAAGGTGATATGGGCAGAAGTGATATTAGTTATTATTTTTATAACCTCCAAGAAATTATACCAAACAGTAATATGCATAACTGTCCCTGCACTAGTGTTTTTTTGTACCAACTATCCATGAATAGAAGAGATGGCCCCTGCAATGAAGTTTCTACCCACACCTTTTAGTGGCATATACATTGCTAATCTCCTAACTTAACCCAACCAATGTATCTACTTCTATTTTTTTTTTTTTTAACTTCTAATCTCCAAGGATGTAAAAGTACATGAAAAGATCTACTGGGGTCAGGAATAATCCCATAGGATAACCTACACATACCTATGGTTTCCTATAGTTCAGATAATGTGCCATCTAAATAAATAATGTCTGGCAGTTAAGGAAATAATTAAGAATAATTCCTATCAATCTCTTATGGACAGAATGCCTTATAGCATTATGTTTTACCAGTTTAAAAGTACAAATAAAACAGTATACCTGCCATTTGCAATATTTTTCACATGGAGGGCAGTTACTTTCCCAAATCCTCTGGACAGCCTCACTCTCTCTCTGTCCCCGTCAGAGCATTCCTGGAAAAACCAAACCCGTAGCTCTCCTCTCTCACCGACCTCTTTCTTTCCATTTGTGTTCTTATTCTTAAGTAAAAACTGGATATTTCTGATGAAAATCGTTCATCTTTTCATCATAAGTCCTATCTTTTTCATCTCTTTCCTTTGTTTCTACAACACGAAATCCCAAGAAACAGTTTGCCATGATAGAAAATTATTTTCAGGCCTTGGTGCTGCTAATGAGTTTCATGTTTTACCTCATTCAATCTCAGGTACTGAATAGCTCCATCATTCAAGCTTAGCCCCATCAGATTCTCTTTTCCTGATGCCCTGATTAATTATATCAATCAACATAAATTCAAAGTGAAAGGCTTTTTATCCTATATAGCATCTGATCATCAATAGCGCTTATAGCATGTTGAAAATCATTCTGAGGTTTCACCCTTGGCACAAGAGGGTTATAAAATGGTACGAGAGAAATCTGTCATAATATTAGGTAAGAATGTTGGTCAAATGGCTTCCATTACTGATCCAGACAAAACTTCTATAATGGTTATAAATATTAGCAAATAAAATATTCCTAAGTAACAAAGACTTTCATGTACAAATTTTTTTTTTCATTTACTTTGGACTCATAATGTGAAAATAAACAATTTTCTCTCAAATCCAAGTCTTTACTGTAACACATCCTCTGTATGTATTTTTAGCTTATATGCAGGAAACAATTCAGATTTCTATCATATAATAAAGTATGGCTATTATCTAATTAGTGGTTCTTTTTCAATTGTATATGAGAAATATGTACTACCCATTTACCAAATTAAATAAATAAAAACCCATATACCAATTTATGGTCTTCTCTGTGCTATAACAATGGTATCTCTAATGCTTGTATAAAAGCAGTCAAATATGTCAGAGCTAAAATGTTCTCTTTTGTTGAACAGCAAATGATATGGGAGGGGAACGAAGAAAGAGGGTATAGGACCTTTGTTGAGTCTCAGGTGGAGAGATAATGTAAGTCAGCCAGCTGCTTTTATAATAGCAGAGTGACATGGATAAATGGGGGGAAAATGCAGGGATAATAAAAGATATTCTCTCCTTTGCTCCCTTAAGTCAAACTGTTCTATAAACTATCAGAACACCTTGCTAATTACTAGCTACACCTGCTTAAATCCATAAAACTATTAGGGCAAAAATATGCCCTTTTACATTTTTGAAATGTTGGTTTTTAAACTCCTTCAGGTAAGGGGCTTAGATAAATTTTTATAATATGCTAATGTTACTATTAACTCAAAATATGAGTACCTGATGTATTCTTAAGGTAATGAGGTCTATTTGTAATTTTCTGTTAACTATCTTATCCTTTCTTGCTAACATAGCAGGCCTGACAATCGACAGAGAGAGAGAGCTTGTCATGCTGAAGATAAGAACCTGAATATCACAATAGAGTCATATAAACACCACTTGAAAGTATTTTTTTAAAAGAAGAAATCTAAGAAAATTCTATTTTATTAATATATTAGAATGCAGTGCTTATTAAAAATGTAAAACATCATGTGAAAAAAACCCTAAGAAGCATGTTTCAATATCATACTGCCTACAAAGCAAGTTACAATTCTCAAATTCTGAAGTTTTGAATTTGAATTCTACAGTTATGAAATTTTAGGCACTTCATATATGATGAATACATTAAAAGAAGAATGGCGATAGTACAGCACACGGAGGGGAGGCCTGCCATAAACTTACCAGTAATCTGGAACAGTAATGCAAATGCCTCCAGCACACTGTTGAGATCTAGGAAAATGAAGAAAAACTGTGCTCTGACTTTTAGGAGGAAGGGGAGGGCCAGGTAGATTAACTCTCAACTTTGATTAAAGATTAAGAACATCAAAAAATATGTTGTAAATTTATGAGCAATTATTAGAAAACTGTAAATAAGATACATGACTTCAGAATCTTTAGAGGGAAAAACCAGAATAAATTGTTCAATTTTCTAAAAGGCAAAAAGGAGGCAAAAAGAAGCAACAAAAAAGGATAATGAATATGAAAAACAAATGCAAGGAATGCATACAAAGTGTTCGCAATCACAATAAAGGTGAATAAATACAATAAGTTTCATGAATTTCTCAGTCTGGGTAAATATCCCTACACTGTCTGTTAGAGTAATGCTCAGCAAAATGGCAAATACAAGTTGAAAACAAAGGGACAGATAAGAGTTTACCAGGTAAGTGCTAATAAAAAGAAAGCAGTTTTGGCAATCTAAATATCAAATCAAATCAAATGAAAGAGAAAGACCATTAGAGTAAAGAAATTGTTTTATAAAAAGCAAAGTGAAATGGGATGGTTGATCTTATACTCTCCTATCAACAACGGACAGACCAAATTGAGAGAAAAATAATCAAGAGAATGCTCATATGTCCCAATTTGACTGATGGTCCCAGTTGATGACTATGCTTCCTAAGTAGTTATCAATAGCATCCCCTTTCCTACTAAAATGTTCCAAGTTGGACATAAATTATTACTAATTAAGGACAGAGTGGGCTTCAGTAATACAATCAATAAATTTATTCCTGTCTTCCTCTCTCTCTCTTCCTTGATAATATCACCATCAACAACCGCCATGTTGGTCTGTCTATCTGCAGCCCTGTTCTATTATATACTCGTAAAAAGGCTCCTTCTCCTCACTGAGTTTATAGTTTCATTATCCTCTCCTCAGAGATCAATGCTCTGGAATTGATCTGAAGTAATCTAAATTAATCTAAAGTAGCCCCTGCCGTTACTTGCCCCCCATCACATCTCTCTGTTACATTTCTCTCACAGCATTTATCATCACCAGATATCATCCTATTGATGTAGGTTTGTACCTCTTTAGCCTTCCCTCGTCTTCCTGGAACGTCAGCTCCAGCAGCTCAGGGGCCTTGGTGCCTCTTCTCTCTGCTGTATTTTAACTGTCTGCTACTCAAAGGTGCTCAGTTGTAAAGATGTACATATTTTTGCTGTTGAGATTAATCATCATGAGAAGAATGTGTATTCAAATTTATAGAATGGGATTAAAGCAGTGTTTAAGGGGAAACCTTTAATAGACAAATACTTACAGAAGAAGCTAGAAACCAGACAAAAATTGACACCTAAAGATGTCTAAATCCAGACAGTTTTCAAGGTGAGGTTCATATAGGAACAAATACTCCCTATTTAAAATAAACTGCTCCAAATCACCAAAAAAGGTAGTGTCTTAGCATGACAGCAGTTTTAAAAACAGACGAAGAGTAGTGAGAACAATAGCATGATATAAATTACATAAATAATTTTAAGAATCTTAGTAGCATATTGGTATACGAAGTTCAGTTATACATTAGGAGAGCAAACATAGTGGTGAAGCAGGTTTTTTTCCAAGAATACCACACCAGTATAGTTAACAGAACAGTTAACAACAGTATATATAGGGGCGCCAGGGTGGCTCAGTGGGTTGAGCCTCTGCATTTGGCTTAGGTCTTGATCTCAGGGTCCTGGGATCAAGCCTTGCATTGGGTTCTCTGCTCAGCGGGAATCCTGCTTCCCCCTCTCTCTGCCTACTTGTCATCTCTCTCTCTTTCTCTCTCTCTGTGTCAAATAAATAAATAAAATCTTTATAAAACAGTATATATATGGGTAGATTGAAATAGTATTAATAAATTAAAAGAAGACTTTCAGTGGTAATAATGGTGATGATTTTTCAACTCTTAAAAAACTACTTGATAAAATATAACACCAATTCCTGACATAACCTCTCTCTGAATAGGAGAAACTTCCTATGAAAAGGTCTATGTATAAAAAATCAACAGTAAACATATTTACTGATGAAACATGAGAAAAATTCCCAATGCAATCAAGAAAATGTAAAAGATGCTCATCATTATTACTACTACTAAAAATTAAAGTGGAAATTCTATTCAAGACTATTAGAAAAGGGTAGAAAACATTTTTTAAAAATGTTTGCAGGTAATATGGTTGGTAAAAAAAAACTAAGATAATCAACTATGAAACAATTAGAACTAATAAGAGAGTAAAATCGGTATTTAAAAATTCAATAGCTTTATATCTGAAATAATGAACTAAAGTGTGAAGGTAAAATAAATCCCTTCAGTAGTTCAAGAAATATGTAAATGCCTATAAACAAACCATACATGACATGTCAAAAACTTCTATTGAAAAATATATTTTTAAAAACCCAAAAAACTTCTGAAGTAGATCCTCAAGTTTATCCACTGAAATAAAAGAAGACCAGGATATATGGAAAGAGACATACAATTTTTCTGAATACCCTATTGAAAAGATGTTAGTACATCCATGTTTATTTGAAAATCTGATGTAATCCCAATTAAATTCCCATCATGGAATTCAAGAAGATAATTCTCTAGATTATCTGAAGGATAAAATAGACTAGAATAACCTTCATTTATAAAGAAGGGTTGGCCCATCAGATATCAGTACCGATGTACTACAAAGATACAGTAATTTGGATACTGTAGTACTAGTTTAAAAATAGCTAAAGTGCTAATGAAAAAGAAGAAAGTTGAAAAAGAGATCCATATATGTATATGGATAAACTCCAGTTCATGAAAAGTGGTGGCATTTCAGATCGATTAAGAAACCATTGACTATTCCAAGAGCTGTGTTTAGACAACTAAATTGTTTCTTAAGAATATAAGCATCATAGGATAATACATAACTTGTATTATTACAGTCTTGGATAGGGAAGTCCTTCCTTAAAAAAACAAACAAGAATTCATAAAGGAAAATGTCGACAAATTTATTTATAAATTTAAATTTCTCCATCATAAGAGAGACTAAAGAAAATAATACCACAGTGAGAGAAAAATAGTTCAATTGAACAAAAGGAATACTTGCAAAAAGGAAATATAAATACTAAAAAGAAATGAAAAGATATTATGTCACTAATAAATGCAATGTAAACAATGAGTTATCACTTTTTACCAATCAGACTGGCAAAACATTAAAAAAAAATAAAATCAGTCACATGCACTGGTGGCCAGGGGAGGAAGAACATAGCACATTCTAGCTCTGAATGTAACTTCACTTGGGTAAACCGTTTTAGAGGAAAGGTTAGTAGTGTCAGTGAAATTCCACTTCTAGGAATCCATTCCCAAAAAAAAAAAGTTGGCCATAAATGTGAAGAAGGTTGTCCAAGGAAAGCAAATTCATGTTTGTTTGTTTGTTTGTTTAAAAAGTTTAAAATCAAGTAATACACCAATCAGTAAGGGAATGATTTTACAAACTGTTGGCATGTATTTGTGGCTTATTTAGGCAACCATTAAAAACTAGAAAGGGCCATATATTCAGGAATAAAAATATTGCCAGAATAAATGAAGCAAAGAAAAAAGAAAAGGATTACTTCACAGTACATTTTATGTTAGACAAGTGTGTGTGTGTGTGTGTGTGTGTGTGTGTGTGTAATTTTGAGGAAGAGGAAGACAGACGAACTGTTAGAAGAGTGAAGACAATTTGAAGCTGTAACTTCTGTATTTAAAATTTTTAACATGAGAATGCATTCATGTGCTGTTTGCATAATTAGAATACAAAATTCTGGTATTTCGTAGGCAGGAGTTAAAGATGCTTGGTTTTCTGCCCATGTGTGTGGGACAGTGTCTCACAACTAAGAATTGTTCTGACCTTTCATGCTCTTAACCACATTATTTTTAGTCTTTCATAGGATTACTATAGTAAGAATAATTTCCTCTACAAAAATGTTATTTTAAAATACTAATTTAACTGATCGGCATGTAGGCCTCAATACCACGGAACAGGGTTGAAAACACAGGTATGGTACCAGAATACCTAGGTTCAAATCCCAAGTCTTCCATTCTACTTGTATGACCTATGACCTCTCACCTGTAAAACAGGAACTGTTCTGAAAATGAAATGGTTTAACATGTGTAAAGCACTTACAACAGTGTCCGGCACACAGTAAGCACTATGCAAATGTTAGTAGTTCTTGTTAATGCTGAAGGCATATATCTGCAAAATCTTCTACTTTATTCTTCTGTCAAGAAAAAAATTAGTTTCTCTTTTCCACAAACTGTGTATCTTGGCCCAACGATTCTCAATATGTCTTTCTCAATTTTGTATTACCCTGTATTTCCCTTTCCATATTCTCCTTTGTTTACGATAGTGTTTCAGTCCATCCAATTATAACTCAAAACTTTCTTTGTTGTTGTCGTCATTGTTGACCTCTGTCTTAGAGAACATACACAAAGGTTGGAAGATATATTTCCTCCTTTCCTTCTTTTTTTTAATCCTCAAGTGTTTTTGATTTTCTAACATGTTGGATACTGAGGACAATAGGAGCTCAAAAGATAGGTCAAATTCCTGTCAGTTTAGATGGTTCAAAGCATACCACTGCCAAAATTCCAGTAAAGTAAATATGCAGCTCAGTAACTTGAAAAGTACTTTAAACCAATGAAATTTTGCTGTAATTTGAAGAAAATACCGAGTCTATTCATCTACTCCAAAGCAGGCAGTGGGTCCTTTTACTATGTGGTAAACGGAGGTCAAGGATGCTTGATATTCTACAATACACTTGGCTCACTTCACATGAGTTGCCTCAAGTCTTGCAAGACCGTTAAATGTTCCCTGGGATATCCATCTATGTGAAAAACCTGTTTACCATATTCTGCACCTATAACCTAAAAAAACCCCACAAAGTAGTTTTTATATAGTTACTATAGGACTTGAGGGAACCTAGTACTCTTTAGAGAAATTTACCAAGTCTTCTTCACTGTTCTTGAAAATCGTATCACCCTACCAACAACCGTGCCGCTAGCACTCTTTGAGTCATCAATCAAATATGTCTGCGTCAACACCAATATATCACAATCTGTGTGTGTCACTATTGCTTCCATGGTGATCTATGAGCTGGTGCAAGTCTCTTTATAGTTTATTACACTTCTTCTGTGGTGAGGTCTGAGTACTCACATGTTGAAATACATATCATTTTTCCCCCCACAGGAATCCATTCATTTATTCAATTATTTTTCCAGAAGTACCCCTTGCATGTCTGTTCCATTAAAGACTTTTTGATAGATGTATCACTTTCTTAGCATTGCCTTTGATTCATTACCTAGCAAGACACACTTCAAGAGGGTAATGAAATACATATCATTTTATTCTAAATTATTTTCCCTTAATTTCTCCTTTATGTTTTACTTAGAGGAGTACATGGATATTTTGTTTTAGTTGTCTGTAAATACGGTTGTATTATCTATTGAGTTTTATCTCAGGAGAGTGTAAGGCATGACAAGACATTTGTTTTAAAGAGAGGTTTTGGGTTTGACAGACTAAAATTTGAGGTTACTCAAATTGGAGGTCAGACCGGCCACTTAACTGGAAAGAAAAGAGCTAGGGTTCAGTGAGGTTCATTTTTGCCTTACACCAGAGAAACAAAGAATGAAGAATTTAAAGGTGGAAGTGAATTCAGAGTGACCCAATGCAACCTCTTCCTTTGACACATGAAGAAGCAGAACCAAGGGATAGGATAAATATCAAATGCTAGTTAGTGGGTGGACCTTGGATCAAACCTCAAAACCAGTGACAATTCTTTGGATAATCCTTTTAGAACACCACACTGCCCTCTAAAAGAGAGAGGGAATCAGGGTTGATAAAAATGGAGAAGATAAAAACAGAATGGGCAAGCCAGCAATTCTAACTCCGGCAGTTCTTTTGGTGACTGATCTGTTAACCAGTAATATTACTTCTTAGCCGTGAAGGTTTGCTTGTAGCCAAGAGGTAAGTGATGAAGGATGTGTAAGAATAAAAGGACATGGGGGAAAAATGGAAAAGTAAGTTCTGGAAACACTGACACATATAATTTGTATTATTTTTCCATAACTGATATGAGAATCAGCTACCATTATTTTCACCTTCTCTTTTAATTATAGATGGTTAATATGGATTTGTTGTGAGGGTCTTCACCTACTAGATACTTGGGATTACAGTGAAGGCCAGCTTTCTGCACAATGTCTCACAGGAAACATTTGGTGCTTATAATTGGTTAAAATGCAGTCTGTTATGGAAAACCTTAAACAAAGTACTTCTCATTGGAGATGGCCGAAATTCCCCTTCCTGAGCATGCCAGCAAGAATGCAAATTTTGGTGGAATGGGAGAAGAAAGAAAGGGGTTGCAACAACACTGATCCGTTCGTAATGGTATCCTTGGGGCCGAAGCCAGTATCTCAATCTGAGAGGCAATCAAATGTTCACAAGGGGCAACAAGGGAAGGGAGGTGGGAAGAAGTCAGGAATGAATCCATTCTTGGAACTTCTTCTAATATTGAAATGCCCTTCTAGAAGGGATAATGTATTGTTTTTTTCCCCAGGACTTTTGTGTGACTGTATTTAACAGATCTTACTGTTCCGGCTGTAACAGCAAGGTAAGCGTCGATCTGGTGTGGCCTTCATCTTGTTTGCTTGCTGACCTAGGGCGTACACTGTTGTGATTCAACAAGGCCTTGTAGCTGAAGCTTTTCTCCAGAAGAACATATTTTCTTCAAGGATATTTAATTAATTCTCTTCTAAGGATGTGCTTTTGAAGTCCCTTCTGTTCCCACTCTAAGCTAAGGAAACAGAGTTTCAAATGGTTAAGGTCTTAGAAGACTGATAACGAAGCAAATCTATAGTCTCTTTAAAATTCATTCATTTCTCAAAGCCATTTAAATTGCTCCTGCAGAATCTGAGCAAAAACGTCTCACCAAATTTAAGGAACACAGAACAGTTAAAGCCCGGGCTTATTTTTAGAACAACTGTCAGCAGATTTTCATCTGTATCATAAAGTGCCTCCATCAAGATCTTTTAATAGAATATCCAGAAGCGTGTCAGGTATTTACATAGTGAACATATATTTTATTTCTTGTGTGGTTTGGGCATTTACCACATATATTTTTCAGATTCCTCTTTTTCTCTCACCATAATGATTTCTGTGTGTGTATGCTTCTTCCTTGAGTAAAGGACTGAGTTTTCAGAATATAGGGACTGCTGATGAGTCATTACATTTCAACACCCCAACTCAAGACTTTGAAGGCCTTTCCACAGAGGGGCATACTAAAAGGTCCTTTTAGCCATTCTTACTGGTGGATGCTTGTCCTCTGGTCCCAGTTACAACACATTCAAGAGCTACTCTCCAGACTCAGCAGAGGTTAATTGCTGATACTTCATCAGTGTGGAAGATGGCAGGTGCAGAGGCCCCTACACTTGGCAGGCATCGTCATGTTCTGTGCTGTGCATTTTGATCAATGAGACTGTGAGTCTATTTTCAATAGCCAGATATGGGGAGAACAAAAACCTATCATTTTCCTTACCCTCCCAAAGTCTTCTACATTATTTAATGAGCAAAAATGTCCTATATTCCTGCATTATGGTACTGTAGAGTGGTGAGAGCTCAACATCTTGGGTTAGTCTGTGTGGATTTTAATCTTGGCTCTAACACTTAGCTACTACATAAACTTGAGCCTCTATTTCCTCATCAGTAACAGGCAGTTGACAATGATATCAAATTTATTGGGTTATTTAAGGCTTAAAATGGGTTTACACATGTATAAAGTGCTTAGAAAAGCATCTGGCACGTTACAGGCAAATAAACAATTATTTTTAATGTTTAAATTCCATTGCTTATCTTTGATTTCACTTTCTATAAGGGGCAGAGACTTAACCCTGCAGTTGCCATTGATGTGATAAGCCTTGGATTCACCATATCCAAAATAGAATTCATCATCTCCCTCTCCCGTGTGTGTCCCCCAAACCTGCTCCTTCTATTCTATTCTATTTCCCCAAACCTACTCCTCCTCTCTGGCTAAGGGTGTAGTCAATTCCCTGTTACACAAGCTAGAAAACTCAAAGACCTCTTCTTTCCCTTTATTCCCTCTCCTTGAATCTCAAACTCAAGAAGTCACCGAATCTTATCCAAATTGCGTCCTCAATATCCTGCTTCAGGATTTTCCTTCATCCTCCCACGGAAACTACTAAAGCTCTGCCTATGTCCAACTACTCTCCCCTTTCCGATCCATCCTATGCACGATCACCAAATTTCTCTTTCTAAAACACAACCCTGACCACGTGGCTTCTACTTTTTTCATGTGTTCATTCGTGAATATATATAAAGTAAAAATCACTTGCTTCCTATTGTACTAGCTAGGTGCTGATGATACAGAAACCAATGGCTCTTGCTCTCAAAGGGCTTAAAACTTAGCAGCGCAATAGATGAGTGAGTAGGGAATTTTAACACAGTGTGATCCTACTACACTATTTTTTTGTGGTTTGCATAAGGTTCTAAGACATTAGGGAAGAGGTAGTAGCATGGACTAGGGAGAGGGGTACAAAAAAAGGCTTCCCTTTAAGGTGTTAATTGCTGAAATCATCTTCATCATCACCAACCTCCTCCTCCTCCTCAACTGCTTCCTATGGCAGATGGTGGATTCCAAACAGTCTGCCGTTCATGCCCTCCGTAAAGCAGCTTCAGGTGAACCTTCCAGCAGCTTCCCACCCTCTACAATCCAGGCAACATTTTTTTTTTTTCCAGTTCCTCAAAGGAGCCCAAGTACCAGCACTTTTGTTTTCATGTCTTTGCTCATTTAGTTCTTTCTGCCTAGAATGGCCTTCTATTCCCGGATCAATTTTCAAAGAACAGCTTACATGATCCCTCCTCCTCAGTGAAGCCTGTTAAAATGCCCTTGTCAGAAAAAACCTATTTTCCCTCTCCTCCCTCACATCACTTCACGCTTCCATTAGCGCTTCTCCCAGTCTGCCCTGTTTTCCAGTAAAAGTATGCACGTGTCTTTTTCTTCCCCTGGACTGTGCACTAAAGAAAGCTGGTGCCGGGTCTCATTCATCTTTCCGCTCCCCAGAGGGGCTTTTACAATAACCGACACCTAGGAGTTGCTCAGTAAATGCTTGCTGAATTAAATTAAATTAAACGGTTGAGAAGGCATTTTTACTCTTTGTGATCTTTGGGCACTTCCCTGAAAGGCCCTTTCTATTCAAAGGAGTTAACCTTTTGTCTGAAGATTTTCTTTTTCTTTTCTTTCTTTTTTTTTTTTTTTCCAACTCTGAGGAAGAGGATTTTTAACAGTAAGAGGAAAAACTTCCACTTAGCTATTTTAAAATCATGTGGAAACAAAGTATTACCCTTCTATGTTTCAGGGCTTTACAGAATGCTTCAGAAAACATCCTATATACCTGAAGCCGGAAATGGTTTAGACATCTTACTTGGTTGGACAGAGAACAATGAATGAATTTTAGATTAATTCAAAAAACTGCACTGAAGCTGAGGTATTCCACGGCTTTGTATTTTCTGACTACGAAGTCTTAATTATTAAACATTTTGTGTTTGTGTATGCAGAGGTGAATAATTTACATAAAATATAGTCTAATGAATGAAGTAACAGTGAAAAAAAGGGCAGAAAGTTATAAGCTGGATATAAGTGCAAATAAAAGGCAAAAGGAGTGCAAAATACTTTTGTTGTCATTTACTTATAGCGTAGTTTTAAATTTTCCAAGGAAAAAAAAATAGCTTATTTAATCACATCTTTATAATGTTAGTGCAATAGAAAGTCCTAACCAGTCTTCAACGCTTGGGAGAGATGAGGAAACAAAGCTTGGCTTAAACTCACACAGCTAATGAAAGCTAGACTAGAGTCTTTCACCCTTGGCCATCAGTCCTCTGCTTGTCTCACTGGTATTAGGTCTTGATATCTCCAATAAAGCATCATAAATTACACTCGAGTGAAACACACCACTTACAAGCTGAGTAAGAGATTCCAGCAAAACCATGTTTCTTATGTGTCCTTCACTTTTAATACCATGTTCCCATTCAGACTAATCTGTTGATCTAAGTGACTGTGTAATCACCTCTACCTCACATCAATGGTTTTCCAGAAGCCACTATAATTTTAAAGCATTAGAAAAATCGATTCCCCTTGTTCCAGCTACTGAATGATTGCACAGAAATGTCCAGTTGGACATTGAATACAAGCTGTGGATTGTGTTCTGGAAGTGTAGGTCGGGGTGGAGTGGAGGCCTCCAGGGGCTGCTGATAGATGAGGAGAAGGCATTCCCTGATTCCTGGGTAACCAGGACAAAGATCCTTTGTTCTATACTTTCACTGTCAGCTGGACTTCTAGAAGGAGGACAAGCAGAGTAGTTAAGAGCAGTGCGCTGGATCAGATAGCTTGAGTTTGAACTCTGACTCTACTCTTTAGTGCGACTTCAATCTCTATCAGTAAAATTGGGTTAAAAATAGTCATCTTCTTCCTCATGTCGTTACATGGCTTAAATGATATGTTGTGTGCCAAAGTGGTTAGCAAAGATTTTTGGCACATCATAAATCCCCCCAAATTTAGTGATCATTATTATTTGTGGTAGCCTAGAATTACTAATTTTGCTTTTCCACTTGTGATAACAGGAAGCAGAGATGGGGGTTGGGGTGGGAATGGAGGCAGGGTGACTGAGGAAAGGAAGGGTATTCAGGAGAAGAAACTGGAAGTGATTTTGGAGACAGATTCCCAAGTGAGAAATATTCCACAGCTTCATCCTGATCTCAGAATGATTTCCTTTTTCTTGAAGGAGAAAGGAAAAGAACTGGAGTGAAAGTCAGGGGTTCCCATACTGCTGGAGCAAGAATACAAGAAGATGAGGAGGAAATTGTTCATCTCACTGACTTAGCATTTTCATTCAAATGTCATCATTCTTTCAACCTTGAATAAAGAGAGATTAGCTCTGATAAAAATGCTCCTCTCTCTCCCTCTGAGCATCAGGCTGGGAAATGACCACTGTGGGAGTATGCTCTGCCCCAGGAGACTGTGGGCTCCCAGACCAGTTTACTCTCCACCCACCGTGAATGAGAGGACCAGTCGGCACCATCAAGTATTTTCCCAAGGGCAACGTGGCTTAGAAGGATCTCCACAGCTCCTGCCGCCATTCATAATCTCAAAAAATGAAAAGGACATGCTAGCATTCTATCTACTCATTGAAATAAGGAAAGCCCTCATAATAATGTTTATTAACAATATTTGTGTGATGCGGTGTTTCTTAAGTGCTACCAAAACCTTGGTTGAGAGAAACTAGCAAAGAAGGACTTTCTGAAGCACACACAGTCTCACATCCCATTTTTCTAAATACTCTTAGCTCTGCCCTGGATGAAACCCAACGCTGAGAGAATCATGAATTTATACTGCACTATGGTGACTTATAAAGTTGTTTGTGACTTATAAAGTTGTTTTTGTTAAAGTGCGATCTGGCACGATAACATCAGCATATATTAAGAGACAGCCCAAGGGAAAAAACCTATAAAACATGTAACTGTATGAAAACAGTTGCAGATTTTATTCTTTACAGTACACAAGGACCACTTTGTGACTATCCACAGGGGAAATGTCTATCATTTCCTAGTCAGTAGCAGTTGGCCTTCTGCTAAGCAACCGGTTTGTTTTTCCCTTATGGACACTCAATTCATTATGTGTACTCCTTTGCACTGGATGCTGAGAAATTTGAGCCAATTTTTTGTTTAATCTCTAAAAATATATCTAATAAAAAAACCCTAATATTATTAGATATATTTTTATGTTCTTTTCGAGTTCTTTCACTTTTCTGCCATTATATTGTTTTTGCCTTTTTTTCCTCACCGTTAAAATTTAATTTTACATTGCTGTACTGTATGTTGACTTCAGTCATACTCTAACTTCATAAATCATGAATGAATGAATGAGTGGATCAGTACTTCTGATGATGAAGTTATACCATGATACTTAATAGGATAAAGAACAGAGGGCCTATCAATGTATGCAAAAATGTAGAGTTCTAAAAATTCACGTGACAAAGATTCTAGAAGGAGACAGTCCTTAGTGTAGGTTCAACTGTTCAAATGTGTTGGATTCTTTAGGCCTTTTCCTCGTGGTGACATGATGGCTGCTGCAGCTCCATGAACTGTCAATCAAGCAGAATGAAAGGAATGGGAGCAGGCAGAGCCAGTGGACAACCACCTGCATTTCAGTGGGCAACGCTGTGTCACGCTGGCATCCACAAGGGAGACTAGAAAACACACTCTATAACATTTCCAATTTATAAAGCAGGAGAAGGCAAGTGAGTAGGGTTGGGATTAGGTACTGGTGTGTCAACATAAACTGTGTCATAGACAACAAGCATGGAGCTATAGCAATTTATTAAAATGACTCTAAACTTTCAACCATCAGTTTGGGTCCCAATATCTCCCTATTTTCTACTTTTTCAAAGACAATGTAAGCTCATGTTTAAGTACTTACATAACGGGTGGTTGTTTAAGGGATACAATACAGCCTGATGATGGAGAGATATTTTTTCTAGACAACTTAGCTGGTCCTGTGCCCTGTGAGACTGATCTCATTATGGAACATGGCACCAATGCATTAGTTCTGGGTTCTGCTTTTCTCTCAGAAAAGCATTCAACCTAAAACTCTTTCAGTGACCCGGAGTATAAATAATCGTGTACTTAGTTGTGTTTAAGTCAGGAATAATATATGAATATATTTGGTGTTCCTTTTGTTTTTAGTCCAACTCTCACGTTCTATTCTATAGCCACACCTTGGTGTTGTAGGAGTTGCTATGAAAAACCCATGACTGTTCATCTGTATGGAGTAGGCACTACCAGCTGGCTTGGCTATTCTAAAATTTTAAGTGGAGGGGCACCTGGGTGGCTCTGTCAGTTAAGCATCTGCCTTGATCTCAGGGTCCTGGGACAAAGTCCTGCATCGGGCTCCCTGCTCAGTGGGTAGTCTGCTTCTCCCTCTCCCTTGGCCCCTCCCCCAACTTGTGTTTCCTTTCTCCCTCTCTCTCTCTCTTTCTCTCTCACATAAATAAATAAAATCTTTTTAAAAATTTTTAAATTTTAAATGGGACCAACTCCAAGCTATGAATCTAATGTTCTTCCTCAGTTCCAAGTAACTCTGATAATCAATTCCAATGGATTTGGCAGAAGTTCTCCAAACTCAGTTGATTTTTCTAATTCCAAGGTTTTGTTCAACACATAATAGTTGTACAGGAAATCCAGGTTTCAAGGGCATGTTTTCATAGCAACCATGTATTAGAAACATATGGGTTTTTAAGACATAGGCATAGAGATTCTTTAAAAGAAGAAATAAAAAATAGAATTAAATAATGAATCAATCACAATAGCTAGTATATTAACATTCTTGGGTACTCTAACAAGAGAAAACACTCGTCTTACAAATCCTCTGCTAAAGTGCATAGAAAAGCACTTTGACTGGACAACAGCTGTCCAAACTAACTTCAAGGAGGAATTCCCAGAGAAATTCCCCAAATTCATGACTTTGTTGAGCTTGACACAGACTCAAGCAAAGCTTGGAATTTTGTTTAACTGCAGTATGTAAAGTTATTTATTATGGCTTGGTGATTTAAGGAACAGTTTAATAACTAAAACTCGGGGGTTCCAATCTGTCTTACCCGTGTTTTTCTCTAATCTCGTATGAGGCATTTGATTCTACAGAATTACTTTCCCGGGCTCTTATTTTTGTTTTGTAGAGTAAAAATAGCTTTAAAAAATGGTAGATCAAATATACAAGTCAAGAAAGCGGAGAAATGAAACTAGTAACAATGTGTCTTCATTCTAAATATAGACTTGTTTTGCCACTTGAATGATTTCACCTTTTTTTGTAGGAAGCACAGGGCCTTGGATGAAAACAAAATGAAACATTGTCTTTTTTCACTGAGGTTTCTGTCTGCGTCTAGAATGTCTACTATTAAAATGCCATTTTTTATTAACTATTGGCAGCATTGGGTGAACCCCTTAAAAAACTCTTTTGTATAAGAAAAAAGAAAGATAAGAAATCTCCTTCTTGGTGAGTAGACAATTCTCCTTGGTTTGTGGGAAGTACTATTTGACAAAAAGAATCTGACTAAATGACCTTTTGAGCTCTGTGTAATCAGCCTTAGCTGAAAAAACTTATCTACTATATCTGAGTACGCCAATAGGCACACACATCCCCACCATGTTTGTCTGTATGCAGGTATCTTTGTGTTCACAGTTAGGGGAGGAGATACAGAAAGGACCGGTGTCGAGAGAGAAGGGAATGAAAAAAAAAAAATTGTGGCCAAATCCTTTAAAAATAGTAAGCCTGAGAAAAACAGCAGGAGAAGTATGCAGTGTCTTCCATGAAATTCTGCCAAAATTTCAGTGTCTGTTCCTTTTTGGTGGGGCCAACAGATCATCCTGGTGCCCAATGCACATGAAAGCCACATACGCTTAAAAGATAACGTATTTTAACCTTAAACAAAGAAGCGTGAAGAAAAGAAACAACCTCTCTAGAAATAGTTTCTCTTCTCTTATTCATTGAGAAAAACAGCAAAATTCCAAGAATGGGGAAAAATACAAACTGTGCATCCTGAAATAAAAAGAAGGGTCAACTTCACATGCTGGGGATAGTCAAATATTGTTTGCATAGGACTGAGTCAACTCTGAAATATAGTTCCACAAAATTGTAATTTTACATACTTCTATATTAAATATTTCTGTGATTTTTTTTTTTAAGAGAGAGAGAGCGTGCGCGCACATGTGGGCACTTGCGTAGAGGGAGGGGCAGAGAGGGAGAGACAGAATCTCAACATGCTCCATGCCCAGTGACAAGCCCAACACAGGACTGGATCTCACAACCCTGAGATCATGACCTGAGCCGAAATAAGAGTTGGACACCTAATTGACTGAGCCGTGCACACGCCCCTCTGTGATGACTTTTTTGGTGATGATTTAAATATAGGAATATAACAGTCTTCTTTTATTGGCTAATTGTAATAATAATAGTTAGTACCTAGAGAATGTGCCAGGTGCTATTCCAAGTGTTTTGCACTCAGTGTACATGTACTGACCACAATTTTATGAGGTCCTCATTTTCACAAGTGAGAATTTTAAAGCAAATTTCCCAAGAGCACACAAACAGTTAAGAGGTAGACCGTTAGGACTGAGCTCAGTCTATATGGGTCTATAGTCCCCGCTCCTAACCTTGACAATGTACTACCATCTAAGAGTGTTTTATATTCATTGTATTTTTTAAGGAGTCACTTTTAGCCTAAAGAGTGGAAGGATAGATAGCATATTCAAGAAGACCAAAGCCATTAAATCCTAACTATTTCTGTTTAAGTCCCCAGCTTCTTTTGCAGAAAACACAATTTTATGAAAAACTGCTAATCTCTCAAGATCCTAACAGCAAAAACCCAGGTCATAATGGATCTTTGGTTTCTAACAGGAACACGTGTGGCCATGTTCTTTAATCATGTTATCACCAACTTTATTTTTGTATTAGCAAGCATTCCTCTAAAAAGCATGGCTTAGTGTTCCAAAGGTGTGCTGAATTCAAGGACGTGCCAACCATTATAATCCCACAACATTCAGAAACCTACCCCAAAGAGTACTAGCGGCCAGCGTCAGTACTGTGACGTGGAAATGATATTAACTTATTCACAGGAAGGGTCAATGCATGAGTAAGACAGATGCATGGATCCTTTAAAATTCCTGGAAGTACCTTGCCTGTCAGTCTGTTGCCTATTTGCCTTCCATATGTCCAAATATAATTTCATAAGAATGATCATATATCTCATTCTCTTTGATTTCTGCTAATACCTACTGGATCTTTCTAGGTCTGTTGATGGATTATTTCTGGTTCTACTGCTGCATGTCAGAGGAGTGCTTTTCTCTGAATAGTGGAACAGAACAGTATGGAACAATATGATTGCTAACTATGTTTTCCTCTAACAAAAGGTCGGAAGGACAAAGAAGAACCACCAGTCTTAAAATGCTTTTTCAAGACTTAGGAGCCCAAAGTCTAAACATTCCCTCCCGTAGGGATAAGGGAGTAATGCTCAGAAAAGCCTCAAGTAGATATTGATGACCTCGGGGAGTCAGACGGGAGATGCTTGCAAGAGCAGCAGAGGGCAAAAGGCAGAGCTGAAGCTGGAGAGATGACTGAAAGCCAGAGGAGGTCGAGTCGTGGGGGAGAGAGGAAGGGCAAACGGGGGAGAAAGGCATGATGGTGGAGATAGGATAAATCCCTGCCAGGTGGTTCATCAGATGTGGTGTCTGGAGTGGGAGGCGGGGAGCCAGTGTTCTAGGTAGGGCTGCACCCCTGGATGCCTGATGCCTGAGAGAGCAGAGTAGTTATGCATCCCCACTTTGCTCATTGCTCCCAGAAGATTCACAGAGACTTTGAGGGTCCAGCAACAAGAAACTCCATCTCTGCACTCCTAAGAATGTTTGCTTCCACATGTACCACAAAGCTGGCATCCAATCTGATTTCTTCTAAAAATTTGTCACCTTGGGTATATGTTGAATTTAATTATCCCCTTTGTATGAACTCAAGGCTGAATTAGGGAATTAGTGGGTTTCAGAAATGTAGCTGTCACCCACTCCAATCTATAATTCATCTAATATGTCCAGCTCCCGTGTGTCCCAGACTCACTTGTTCTTGAGTTCTAGGCTCTCGGCACAAGTAATTACATGGAGTCTTCTATCGGGCAGAAATGACCCGGCCATCACAGCTTCCTGGAATGTTTTTTCTTTTACATTCTGAGAACGTATAAATCTTTGAAAAAATTGTTTCTTGTCTCTGCCACATCTTAAAAACTATAATTTTTCTGCAAGCTACTGACAAGAGGAAGGGTGTTCTATCTTGCATACCAGGGTACCAGCCACCATAAAAATAATAATAATAATAATTCTGCTCTGTCCAAATCCAGTAATGGATATCAATTACTTGGAAAACAGTTTGTAATTTAACTTACTTCTATCTCTTCAAACAACCTATTTATAATAAGAGTCACATGATATTCTAACTTTCATGCAGAGAGTGGTTTTCTGGGTTTCTTTAAGTGAGTTGACTTTCAAAAGATTTTTGATTGGTTCTCAAGACTGGAAAATGGCATTATCAACTTCAGGTCTAAAAGCAAAAAGTCCATAAGCTTTAATGTTTACATGTAAACAATAATCATGACATGTTGTTTGTAGCATGTCAAAATAAACATAGAATTTCCAGTTGTGGGGAGATGGATATCTCAAAGTAGGCACAGTACCATAAAATTAAAATTTATTTTTTTAAATTATTTTTTTCCAAGCATATGCTCGTACAATGAATCCACACAGCACAGCACTTTACTACAGAGTTCTACTTATTGCTATTATTTTGGATAAAGGCCACCATGTGAGTTTATAAAACAACAAAAGCACCATATGGCTCAACCCACACTTCCCTAGAGCAGTGACATTGTTTTAATATCTGCAAGAGAAACAGATATAGAGCAGAGCAAAGATCACAACCAACAACATGATTATTCAAAAATTCAACACATCCTAGGCAACTCAGGAACCTACTCAATGCTCTGGAAGACTTGACTGTTGTCAAAAACATTAGTAGAAGTCAACCAGAAGCTGTCAAAAGTAGTTTTGCAGTCAGGGGCCAAAACACTTGAAACATAGGAGTTCTTAAGTCTCCACTGCCCAATTTCATTAATAAAATCAAAAGTAGAAAGCGAGATTGCAAAGACTATGATCATTTAGAAGCCATCACTAGACAACTTCTCATTATGTAACAGCCCCCAAACTAAAGCTAAAAATCACAGAAGACAAATGACCTTGAAGTCTGAACTTGCTTGACTGTACCTCCACAGTCCTCCGTGTTCTCAAATACAGAGAGAGACCAACAGGCTTTCCTTACTTCACAAGGTAATTGTGAGGCTTGAGCAAGGTAACGTGTGAAAACATGTGGGAGGTGTATGGTGCTAAGTAAACGTGATATAATATTCTAATATGCCCGTGAATTATATGTAAGGTCTGTGAGAGACCCTTTTGTTTTTCATTTTGCTTTTGTCTTCTATTTGAATGAATACAATGTCTATAGATGATCTAAGGTGAGTCGCATATTTTTAGTAATCACAATTATTTTTCTCTCTTTCAATTTTACCACTGGGGCAAATGGGACCTTCCAGAGTCTTCTTAAAGAAGACTTTCAACATGTAAATATTTTGCTTAAGCTGCAATTTAAGTCCTAATACCTCCTAGGCATCCTCTGAAGTGAGCTGGAAAAGGAATGTTTTATTAACCTGGCACAACTAAAAAGAGAAAAATAGTTTTGTAAAATAATTCTAATAGTATTTTCAGATAATGTATGCTGGTAAAAATTAATTTTCTTGCATGCAGTGATTCTCCTTACATCTCTGGTCTTTTTTTTTTTTTTTTTTTTAAGAAAAGATTAAGCTACCCAGTGAGTTTGCAAGTGAAAACCTATTGGAGCAAGACAGGGTGTCCCCTTCAGTGATGAGTGATTTGGGATGGAGGAGGGTCTGTAACAAGTTAATGTATAAGCTTTAGTAAAAAAGGTCAGAATGTTGATTTCTTTTCTGGCACGTTTTAATTAAGGCTGAAAGCTCATCCTTCCTGACTCTTATTTTGTAAGCTTGGCCTTTTGGTTCAAGAATTTGTCTCCTGTAAATAAAAGACACACCCGGTAAATATGCATGTGGCCAGAACGGACACGCGTGCTCTGCTGCCTTCCCCTGCTCAGGTCCATCTGCTCTGAGTGCAAGGTGCCCACTGGCAAGCTGGCCCACTCTAGTTCAACGAGGCTGCCAGCCTTCCACGGGTCTGTGTGTGGGTGCACTGTGGGGAGAGCTAGCTTTCCGCAAGGAACCCTCCCCACCCAACCTGCATATGGGTCTGTTTGCACTTGACCACACTTGTTGGCTCTCATGTGTCATAAAACAAATGCTCCGAGTGTGAATAAAAAGAAGACAGAGCTATACTAGTATTTCAGGCATCAGTGAACATAGAACACATGCAAGACTTCTGTAGCAAATGGCTCTTAGTGGACAAGGGAGCCATGCACAAAAGGGGAGGAAAATCACCCATCTATAAATTTTTAGGGTGAAAAGGAGGAATATTAGCAGGAGGGTCCCAGAGGGTTTTTATTGTCCACCTCACTCACTCACATGGCTCTATAAAGGTCAGGAGAGGCAGTAAATGAGTATGGAGTATTTTCCTGTCTATGGGGGCACTGAGGACCCAACGTAGCTTGCCCTCTTTACAGCTCTCTTTCAACCTAAATCTGAAAGTGCTGAAGAAAAGGGGAGGAGGCAAAGCCTAGCAGCCTTAGTTTCAGGGAATATAGTGAAGTATTCTGAGGACTGTTCTAGGAATGACTCAGTTCTTAATAAATATTAAAGAGCAGTAAAAAATGGCAAACAAGATCATAAGTCCAATGATTGAGAGATCAGGACATACATCATCAAAGTTTACAGGAATTCCTTGGGCATCTGAGGGCTAAGACTCAAAGGCATTGGTGCAGGAGAACCCAGATGGTAACAACAGCTGCATTAATTCATTTGTTCGTTCGTTCATTCATTCGTTCATTCAGCAAATACTTTATAAGCACTGACTATGTGCCAAGTGCCAGGGATACGAAGATGAACAAGACACAGACAGAAATCCCTTTCCTCATGGAGCTGACACTCCAGTGCGAGAGACAGAAAAACAACCAACCAAAGAAATGTATGACAAAATGTTAGGCAGTAGTAAAAGCTACAAAGAAAAGTGAAGTGGGACAGGGAATAGAGAGGCAGGAGTGCTATTTGAGGAAGACCGTGCAGGGAAGACTTATCAAGAATGTTATTTAGACAGAGATTTCTGAGAGATGAGAGAGGGGGCCATGGGAAGCTCTGGGGCAAGTAGGTCCAGGTAGGGGGAATAGCAAGGCTAAAGGCCCTGAGGTGGGCAAACACTGTGCTTATATAGGGAATGATAGTGAAGTAAAGATAAGGGGGGACAAGCAATAGAGTGATTAAGAAGAATATGGGGGAGAGAGACTAAGCCAGATAATGTAGAATTTACAGGTAATGTTTGGTAAGGACACCAATGTTTAACCAAGTGTGATAAGAAGTAACTGAAGATTTTAGGCCCACGAATGAATGACATCTCTGATTTTTACTTTTATATGATTATTCTTGCTTCGTCTCTGAAAACTAGCCATAGGAAGCAAAAGTAACCCAGTCATCCAGCTACCATCATAGCAGAAACAAGAAACAATAGAGATTTGGGTTGAATGGCTCTGGTGGCACAGGGTGGAAGTGGTTAGAGTGGGGTAGATTTGGAGAGCACGGCCGACAGAATTTACTGCTGGATATGGTCTGTGCGGGGAAACGGGAGGCAAGAGTAGATCTGGGCATGAGTAACTGGCTGACTGCCGGGAAGGCACTGAGGGAAGACTGGGTTAGGAGCATCGATCAGGGAAGGGAGTCAGGAAAAGTTCTGTTGGAAATACTGAGTAGGCAGTTGTAAACCAAAGTCTAAAGGTCAGACTTCTGTCATCAGAAAATACAGAAAAAACACTAAAAACTCATCTGTCACATAGCAAAGGCACAAAAAATGATGGCTTTCGGATTGTCGCTTTATTGCTGCCGACCTGACACCATTTTTTGCCTGTGAGCTGTTCCTCCAGGAAAAGGTTTGACGAATGGGAATAGGCGGACTCAGGCAGGGCAGGTAGACCATGCTTGGGTTCTGAACTGGAGAGAAGATCTGAGCAATGTCATTAAGTGCTCGAAAGCAAACGTCATCTAGAAAGGAAATGTCAAGGGAACAGCACTGGCCATTTCGGGGGTCCACAGAGCAGCGGTCCCCAAATTCCAGCCTCACATGGGAAGCTTCAAAAAAATGAGATTCTAAAGATCCACTTTAGACAATCTGACTCAGAATCTTCCAGAATTGAGTCCCAGAGTACACAATTTAAAAATGTTCTCTAAATTACTCCACATCTGAAACTACTGCCCTAGGACACACTTTCTAAGCCCTCTAAGATATGACATGTTTGCCAACACTAGCTATTAAGAGAGGAGGACAGAAGAACATCATGGTCATGTTTCATATAAAGTGGGTACATAAAGGCCATTTCTTTAAATACATCCAAGCATGCCTCTTAAAAAGAGGCTCACTTTGCAGAAGGGTGCTGTGGAGGCCACAAGGGACAGGAATGCCGCCACACTTCACGGAACATTTAAGACACCGATTTTTTTTTTGAACCATAACAATAGCCAGCCATGCAAGTCAGTGCTATTTGAGTCAGTTACTACAGCATTTTGGGAAGTGTCTGGATTAGGAAGCTGGTAAGTGGAGACTACACCAGGGTCTGCTTTCATCACATAACTTGCAGAAACTTTGTTTTCCTCTTCAGACCCATTTTCTTATCTTTAAGTTGAGGATCTTACTATATCCGTGATTTTCAAAGAGGCCGCCTTTCCCACATGGTTGTTGCAATGGAGAACTTGGATAAAAAAGAGACAGCTTTGCTTTGATCTATTTTCTAGGTCTATATAAGACTTTGTTTCAGAAAAGAGTTCCTCTTCATAAAAATATTTTGGAAAACATTCTAAATGATCTCAAATATACCTGGTAGGGAAAAAGGAACTAACACATGTCAGATCTTCATTATGGATAAAGCACTTTGGGCTTGCCATCTTGTTTGGTCTTCACGGTAATCCTGTAAGCTCCATGAGTCTGAAAACACCCATTTCCTAGATTTGAAAACTGAGGCTCAGACTCAGTTTACAAAACACAAAACTTCATGAGCTAAACAATTTTTAGTCAGAGCCACTCTATTTCTGATTCTAGCCTAAAATGTACCAAGGCCCTCAGTCTTTCCATTAAACATAATGTTTCCTTTTCATAATTCTATGATTTCTGTGTTTGACTTAAAACAGCACAACCTGAATTTATGGCATCTGAGCTCTACATAATTTTTGGCAATTTTCAAAAATTGCTTACCATGAAATTAATCTGAAAACTTAGTTTCATATGTGAAAAACTAGGCCAGTTTCACTTAAATGTTTAATGGCCACCTCAAACTCAAGAATTTTAAAACCAATTCATTTCTTCCACTGAAACCTGCTCCTTTTTCCCTTTTTTTTGTAGAAACCCCCATCCACATAGGCAACCTTTGACATCCTCTTCTCCTTAAACCACCTTCTGCTAGACTCTGATAAATATTCCTCATAAATATTTCTCCTCCACCTTCCCTCCATTCTGTCTCTATATCCCTGCTTTAATTCTCTCATTTAAGCAACACCAATAGCTTACATTTACTCCTACCTACATCCTCCTGTATCCCCCAAGTCCTCTTCCTCTGTCTTATAATTGGATCTAAAATTTTGAAAGTATTTATGTATGTATATCCCCAACTTCAAGATCATTCAGGAACCATAGTCTGTGAATTTCCCTATCGTTACTGCCTAATGGTGTGTCACATATGGAAGGCTCTCACAATAATGCTTGTTAAGTTAAAAAAAAAAAAGATATGTCAAAATTGAAGGCATATTTGCTGAAATAATTGGACATTCATAGGCAAAACAGTCACCTCATCTAAACCATGTTACACAAAAATGAACTCAAAATGCATCATGGAATTAAAAGTACAATGTAAAATTCAAAACTTTTAGGAAAAAAAATCTTCAGGATCTTGGACTAGGCAAAAAGTTCTTAAACTTCATACCAAAAGGACAATCCATAAAAAGAGATATTGATAAATTGGACCCTATCAAAATTAAAACTATGTGCTTCATGAAAGAGCCAGTTAAGATGAAAATCTAAGCTTCAGATGAAAGAAAAAGCCACATATCCAACACAGACAGCAACACACAGACAGAACTCTCAAAACTTAACAGTAAATTAAAAAAACAATACAATTAGAAAATGGGCAAAAGACATGAAGAGACATTTCACCAAAGAGGGTATACAGATGGCAAATAGGCACATGGAAAGATGCTCAGCATCACTGGTCCTCCAGGAAATGCAATTTAAAACCACATGAGATAAAAATACTACAAGTCTATCAGAAAGGCTAAAATAAAGCATAAGGATAATGCCAAGTGCTGGTGAGGAGATGGAAAAAGTTCTCTTGAAATGTTGGTGAGAACATAAAATCCATTCTAGAAAACAGTAGGGCAGTTTCTTACAAAACAAAACATCTAGCAATTGCATTCTTGGACATTTATTCTAGAGAAATGAAAACTTACATCTACATACACATCTAAACATGGACATTAATAGCATATTTATTTGTAACAGTCCAAAACTGGGGGAAAAAATCAGATGTCTTTTGACAGATGAATGGTTAAACAGACAGTGGTATACCCATCCCAAGGAATAGTACCCAGCCATAACAAAGAGCAAATTACAGATACGTGCAACAATTTGGATCTCAAATCCAATCTCAAAGAAATTATGCCAAGTTTCTTTTAAAAAAAAAACTTCAAAAGTTTGCATAAAGTACACTTTCACTTACATAACATTTTTGCAATGACAGAATTAAAGAGAGGAAGAACATATTTGCAGGTTGGGGAAGGAGGGTGGGAGACGGCCTTGGAAAGGGGAATATGGGGCATCTGGGGGACTCAGTTGTTAAGCATTTGCCTTCAGCTTAGGTCATGATCCCAGGACCTGAAATTGAGCCCCACATCGAGATCCCTGGCCAGCAGGAAGCCTTCTTCTCCCTCTCCCACTCACCCTGCTTATGTTCCCTCTCTCACTGTGTCTTTCTCTGTCAAATAAATAAATGAAATCTTTAAAAAAAAAAAAAGAGTGAGAGAGAGAAAGAGAGAGAAAGGGGAATGTGTGTGGAGCAGCACTAGGGATCCTTGTGGTGATGGAAATGTTCGCTATTTTGACTGTAGTGGTAGTAACACAAATCTACACATGTAGTAAAATCACATAGCCCTAAACACACACACACACACACACACACGCACACGTAATAACAGTAAAACACAAGTAATAGAGAACAAAGGTGACACACATTTAGTCCATTATAGTAAAAGGGACAATATGCAATGTGATTGAAGACAAACTTCACAAATACAACTATGGTTATGGAATAGTAAGACACTTTCTATTGTGTCTATGTGCACCTGTGTGCAAGTAAGTTTAAAACAGTTGGCCAAGGAATTAACATCCTAACATATTATACTGGGGGTTGTTTTGTTTTCAAGGAAAGGTCTGTATAGGAGATTGAAGTGGGAGGAGCACAATAACCCAGATTTCCTGAACAACAATCAGAAGCCATCAGAATTAGCCAAACAGTAATTCAAACAGAGACTGAGTCTTTTCTTCATGGAGTTTGCTGTCTAACTAGGTGAACAAAGCCAGTGAACCCGCTGGCAACATAAGTGGAAAAAAATCCCATTTGGAATGAATTGGTTAGAGCTGAACTCAGGGTAGAAGCAGGTAAATGGAGTCGGTTGACCCAGCTGTTTTGGGGTATTTTGAGCAAGAATTGAAAAAGGCACCAAGCAAAGGGGAGGGAGTCTACTCTAATGGCAGAATTATTGAACAAACACTCCAAAGTTAAAATGCCCCATGATCACCACTACCACCCTCCTAAGTCCCACACTTCACATTATCAATGCACAGCACAGGATGATTTCATGGACTTCTCAAAACATAGCCTCTTTGGCCACACTTTGTACCCCATTTCCTTTTTAAGTCCATCTTAGATTTTATGTTTAAAAAGTTGCTTTTTAATAAGATCGGTGTAGTTCACTGTGTGCCTCACTTGTTATATTGATGGCTCTCAAAAGTGTGGTCCCTAGATCAGCAGCACCCTGCATCACCTGGGAACTTGTTAAAAATGCAAATTCTCACCCCTTACCCCAGCTCTACTAATCAGAAACTGTTTCAGCAATCTGTTTTCAAAAGCCCTTTAGGTGGTTCTGATGCATGCTAAAACCTTGAACCACTGTCATATACATATACTCTATATGTTACTTAATATGCTACATAGAGATCCTGGTCTCCAAACTCCTCTCTGACTTGATGTGGGTATAGAACCAAGGTCATAGGCTGACAGATTTCCTTGAAAGTAGAAATTAATCCTTTATCTTAAAATCCTATGAGAGCTCAGAACAACCTTTTAAGGTCCTTAAATACCCACTGTGAAGGGGGTTCCTACTAATTAGAATCTCTGAGCAGACTATGGGACAGGTTTTATGTTCTTGCTCTATTTCCCCAGTCCACGACAGGCAGGAGACTCTCTCCTATCAGCAGTTATCATTCAAACACTGTGGTGTGGACAAGGAACTCAAAATTTGGAAGCATCCAGGTAGGATTCGAGTTCCTGCTTGGCCATTTACTAGCTGCAGGATCTTTGGCAAATCATAATTCTGAGCCTATTGGGAGTGAAAGAATCACTAATTCACAGGATTTGCAGGATGAAAAAATGAGAAACACTGTGGGAAAATTGCTTTGCAAGCTGGATTTCACCATGCACACCTTAAGTTAAGAATGTAATTCTTTGGATAAAGAAGATGTGGTACTTATACATGATGGAATATTCTTCAGCCATTGGAAGGGATGCGTACCTACCATTTGCATCGACATGGATGGATGGAACTGGAGGGGATTACGCTGAGTGAGATAAGTCAAGCAGAGAATGACAATTCTCATAAGGTTTCACTCATATGTGGAACATAAGCAATAACACAGAGGACCACAGGGGAAGGGAGAGAAACCCAAAGGGGGAGATATCCAAGAGGGAGATGAACCATGAGAGACTATGGACCCTGAGAAACAATATGGGGGTCTCAGAAGGGAGGGGGAGGGGGGAGAGTGTAACAGGGTGATGGGTATTGAGGAGGGGACGTGCTGTGATGAGCACTGGGTGTTGTAGACAACTAATGAATCACTGAACACTACATCAAAAATAATTACATCAAAAACTAATTATGTCAAAAACTAATACAGTGGCTAACTGAACATAATAATAATAATAAAAAAATATATTATTTTTTCCTCTTTCCTAGTTCCTTTACAGAGACAAAGATAAGCACAATGCATGAACTCTTGCAGAGGACCCCGGGACCTTATGTCTGCTATCTTTGTATTTCTATGTGTTCTCTTCCACTGCACTTGAGTCTAGCGACTTGGGAGGCCTGCTGAGGTTTGCCTTGTGCGGATCTGAGGTAGGCTGCGGCAGTGGCCAATGGTGATACCCACTTGTTTTTGCACTCGTGGATCTCTAACTGCAGAAGGTACAGAGACATTGTCACATACTTCCCAATAACTTTCCCGCATCTCAGAATCTCTACATGCTTTCTCTGATTTCTCATTTCACACAACAAATTTACCTTTCCTTATATCATGTTGTTTCACTGATTCTCTTCTTAATTGCATCTCCCAGATAGAATGTAAGCTTCCCGAGGACAAGAGCGGAAAGGGGGGTGCCTCTGCCCATGCTCCGTGTGCTCCGGCTTCACTCTCCTCCAGTCCCATTCCAAGTTACCTAAGCAGCTCACATGTCACTTTGTAACAGACTGATAGATTCTCTAAAGAGAACTTAGAGCAAATCTTCCAGTTGTCAGCTTAGCCGCTGGCAGACCCACAGTAATGTGTCAGGTATTGCTAAAGAAAATGATGTGAGCAGGAAGATACGACTTTTGCATCTGAGATCTGTGGTATTTTCCTCCCAGTCTATCACTAGGTAAAGACTGACACAGGCTTTGATCATATAAAGTCTTAAGTTTTGCAACAATTTTATGTCACATTCACTATTAGAATATATTTGTTGTTAAGCTTTGTGTTTACCTTCTGAGTTTGCATCTGTCTCATCCAGTGTTTTCTGGAATTACAGACATGGAGATTAGTGTAACAGGTCTAGCCCACAATAATAGATATCTTGGCAGTTGTAAGAGATATGAGGCAAAAGTCTTCTTGGAAATAAACTGAGCTCTAAGTGCTATGTCTGTCTAAAGGCATAGACAATCCAAAACTATCTGTTTGTTACTTTTGCCACCAATCTTAAGCAACTTCTGGAGTTTTCCATGAATCATTAAATCACAAAAGTAAATGTCATTCACTGTAGAGCAGCAGTCTCATCTTAAGTAAACAAGTATCCTTCTTCTATGCTGGCTTGCTAGCTTGTATCCATTAATGCCATGGTTACTTTTCATCACAGTGGAAAATTTCAACATATATGCAAAGCATGTTTATTTAAGCATAACCTTAAGAGGCAAAACATGTTTATTTAAGCATGGATACTAGTCATCTCCACAATTGGAAAGAACTGTTACAGTTTAGTTTTGCTTTTAAAAGATGTCCACTAAAGGATATACCATGTTTTCCTTACCTAGACCCCTAAAGTTTTCCCCCTTGACAGATTATATGCTTCCCAACAGTAGCCTGTAGTGAACAGTCATACACCCCCAGCATGGAGTTAGGCTTGTACTCTAACTTAAAATGGTCTCAAAGTATTAGTCACAAGACCATACATGGCAGTGCTATCTATCTGTAGGATTCACCAATATTTGTACGTGCTGAGGTGTTTTCAGGGACCGCTAGTGGCAGACATTTGTTTCATAGATGAGAGGGCCATTCGCTTTTCCTGTCAGGAGTAACAATAGCCAAGAATCTTTCAATACATTTCAATACAATACATTTCAATAGCCAAGCATCTGATGGATAGCTCCTAGCAGATAAACTGGGGAAAATAGAGAGCCAGAAATATGATTTACTAGTGTGCACCTGCCACTTTGAAATGAGTATGTGCACTTAGAAATGATCCCATTTCTCACCTGGTGAGGTGCCAGAGCATAAGTTAAAAACACAAACTATGAATTTTTTCCCCCCAGAAATGGTTGGGGAAGTTCTAACTCAAGGGGTATCCACTATTTCTGTCCCACTACTCACCTCTATTGTCTGAGTCCTACCACAAAATCTGCTAAACACGTAGCCTAGAGCTAGGGATATTCTGGGGAGTAAAGGATCAAGGGTGGCATACAGCAGGGAAACCCCCTGTGCAAACTGGCATTGTTTTAGGAGACAAGCCCCTGAGTGGTGGCTGGGAATTCAACAGATGCAGATACTCAGAACAGAGACACAGGGGAACTGTAAGCTCCATGAAAATCTCCCAGAAGAAGAGGAAGTATGCTTGAGTTGGAGCTGGTGGAAGTTCTAGCCAATTTCACTCATATTTTCTGAGACAAGGTTACCTCAGGACTTGGGGACACCCACGAGGCTGATATATGCAAACATGTCTACTATATTTAAACACACCTATATTACTACTTATTAATATTTATGGCTAGCTATTTCTATATGGCTGTGATGCATCTTTTTAAAAAGGCAATTTGAGAGTAGAACCTGCTTATGCAGATCTGTCACTTAATCATAACTACAGAGAGGTCAGTTAAAGGAAACCACAAGGTCTGACAAAGACATTACTCTTCACCCACCTAGGCGCTGCTTGTCTAATTATTCATGACTTGAAAGCATTCTATCCGTACAAACAGTGGTTCGCAGGTCCCTTTCTTCTCCACCAACTGGAAGCCATTCTACCCCACTTGATCACCTACAGAGATGGCAAAGGCTAAGCAACTCGAGAGGTATCTGGCCTTTTCCTTCTTTTTCACATAACTTAGTCACAGAGCCTAGGAATTTCAGCTCTCACACTTGGTAGCTCTGAGCTATTTAGCAAGTTGCATAGTGTCTTTCCCCCAGTCTTTCTCATCTAGAACAGAGATCTAATAATACCACCGAAAGGGCTATTGAGAGCATTCACATGAAATCACAAATGTGAAATATTTAGGAGGTTTTCTGACACATAACATTTTTTTTTAGTATTTTCACCACTTTTATTCAACTAATTTTCCTTGGTCTGACAGGACCTCCTTACCAAGGAGTAAACTTCTGATGATAATTTTTCTTCCCTCTTTCTTGTCTGGAGTACAAGATTGCGCTGGTCATGCAGGTCCTAGTAACAGTGATAATTCTAAAAATGGCACCCCTATTTATAGCTCGGTCTCTATAAGCTTGGTTAATGTGATGCCCTTGAGAGAAAGATTCACTTTCTGAATTTACAAATGAGGTGCAAACCCTAGACTTTGATGAATGCATTAAAGTCAGGCTTCGTTGTCAAACCAACCTCCTTCCCACCCATCCGATTTCTACAGCTCATTTTCCAGTTGTTCACATGGGCTACATGCTAGAATCACAACAGACTGTTCAAATTATAAAACTGGTATCCATGCATTCTTATTTTTTAAAAACTACCCTACAGGTGCTTGGGAGTCTCAGTGGGTTAAGTGTCTGCCTTCTGCTCAGGTCATAATCTCGGGATCCTGGGGTTGAGTCCCATAATGCATTGGGCCCCCCACTCAGTGAGAGGTCTGCTTTTCCCTCTGCATCTCCCTCTGTCCCTTTCATTTATTCTGCAAGAACTGTGGGTCTATGGTGGAGTTCTGATACATATCCTTTTAACACACACCCTGGAAGATTCTAATGCAGGTGGCCCTTGAAACAGATTTAGAGGAACACTTAAAAAAAAAATGAATAGCCAGTTTCATAACACACTGACAGAGGGACAAATAGAAGTTATAGTTACTATCAACTATGACCAGGGCTGGTTCTCCTACAAACTAACATAAATTACTGAATCCAAGGGAGTGATGAGTAATGTGGAATGACTGGTGGAACAGAGAGGGAAAACTAGAAGATGTAGTCTTGTCATTGGCTTGGTCAGAGTCTGGAGAAGCAAAGGTCAAGGACTAGCATGTCTCTAAGTTTATAGTTCCAGCAATGATTCTCCTTGTGTAACCATTCGACTCAGCTTGATGCTGGCTGGGAATATGGAAAGGAGAGAGCCAAGAGAAAAACAACAAAACAACACAAACAGGGGCACCTGGGTAGCACAGTCAGTTGAGCCTCTGACTCTTGGTTTCAGCTCAGGTCCTGATCTCAGGGTCGTGAGATCGAGCCTCATGTCCGTCTCAGCTCTCAGCACAGAGTCAGCTTGAAATTCTCTCTCCCTCTCCCTCTGCCCCTCCCATTTTTCTGCATGCTCTCTCTCTCTCAAATAAATAAATAAATTGTTTTTTAAAAGCATTTTTTAAAAAAGATTTTATTTATTTATTTGACAGACAGAGATGACAAGTAGGCAGAGAGGCAGGCAGAGAGAGAGGAAGGGAAGTAGGCTCCCCGCTGAGCAGAGAGCCTGATTCCAGGACCCTGGGATCATGACCTGAACAGAAGGCAGAGGCTTTAACCCACTGAGCCACCCAGGCGCCCAAATTGTTTTTTGCTTTTTGTTTGTTTGTTTGTTTGTTTTAGATTTTATTTATTTCTTTAACAGAGAGACAGCAAGAAAGGGAATACAAGCAGGGGGAGTGGGAGAAGGAGAAGCAGGGGAGAAGCAGACTTCCCACTGAGCAGGGAACCCAAGGCAGGGCTTGATTCCAGGACTCTGGGATCATGACCTGAGCCCAGGGCAGATGCTTAATGACTGAGCCACCCAGGCACCCTAAGTCTATTAAATAAATAAATCTTTAAAAAACACAAACAAACAAACACAAAACAAAGGAGATGAAGAGAATAAAGTGATGGGAGAAACAAAGACAGTTGGCATAGGTCACCCTCTGTTCACAGCCAGGCAGGGTTATGCCTAAGAAAGAGGTGAAGTCCTAGTATCTGTCACTCTCTCCCCACATTAACCACCAACCTCAACCCTAAAACCCAGAGCAAGCACCCTCCCAAGGGCTCACTCACACGAAATCACAGGGCTGTTGCTTTCCCTTCAACTACCGTGGCTGGTGAAGTTGCCTTGAGAACCAGCCCACTGCAGATTGCTGATATAGAATACCAACTTGCTTTGGGTTCCCTTTGTTGTTTTTTCTTCCTTGTCTAATACAAAGATTCAAACTGTATGAATATGGAGCAACTCTTCAACCTCATATCTAAAGTATGAGAGATATTTAAAGAACTTTTAATTTACAGCTGTTATGTCACATGCTCCCAGAAAATAAGGCACAAGAGAAAAAACATTCTTGAACCAATAAAGAACAAAGAGAAAAAACCCACAAACTAATAAAAAGGGGGGGTTAGCTGCCTGAGCCACTCAGGTGCCCATGAAAAAGGGGGTTTAAGCACTATAATACAGTAAGTATTTTATATATATTTTAATGGTAAATATGACTTTTACAGTGTCTAGGTTAAAAGGAAGAGGCAGAATTTATCTGCATATAGAAAAAAAAATCACCTGACACATTTTGTGTTTATAAATAGAAGCTAACACTGTAGGGGAAAATCTGGATGCCTGCCCACACAGGACGTGATGCGTACTTCTTACCTTTCTGAATCCCCCCTTCCTTGCTCCCATTTATTCTGCAAGAACTGTTTTTCTCCATATTTAAGCCTTGCCTAAGCATTTTGGTGATGATTTAATTACCACATTTTTAAAAAAGCCAGCCAAGTGGTTCCTTCCAGAAAGAAGGCATTTGACTGGTATCACCAGGGCTGGGGGGCCGTTATTGTATGAGAGAAGTGTATGAGAGCAAACATCTGCCTCCTCATTTAAAAATATGTTTTTAAAGGAATGGTTCCTCCAACCATTGGTGTTATTTCCACATGGTGTTATTTAACAAACACTTTCACATAATGAAGGTTTGGAAAAGTCTTATCCCTACAACACTGCAGAGATGCAACCATTTAAACACCCAAGTAACGTGAATAAATGAGAAATATAATCAGATTGAATGCACAAGGGGAACAGAAGGGATGGAAAACACAATACAACTGGGAGTGGGGCTTCTAAAAGGACAAGAGAATAATATTTTCTGAACCAAGAACGTGTCTCATTTTAAAACAAAAAGAGAATTGTTTGTGAGCCATTTCCCCTAGTTTCCTCAAGAACAAGGACACCTTTAAAAAGATATACAGAGTAAAGGGTATTATGGAATTGAACTTTATTATTTCTAGAAGTTAAAAAATTCACCTTAAAAATGACACATAATAAAACGTAGTAACTGATCAAAACCCAAAAAGATTGGCAACCCAAAGTAGTGGATACTAAGTAAACTCAAAGCTGTGAACTCAAATCTATGTTCTTTATCTATGGTCATATAATCTATGTTCTAATTTATGTTCTGTGTTTGGTGAATTGCTGATTGAAAGAATAGAATGATCTAATACTGTCCTTAAAATAAAACGGCACCATCTTTAGGACTAGAAGCCACAGATTATCTCTCCAATCTGCATCTATCTAGAGTGTATTACATCACGAGATTTTTTTTTTTTTTTTTTAACTTCTAACCTTTTGCTTCTTACTGACTTTGTCTTACCCCATCTTGTGGTTTGTAACTGTGCCCCAATTATAGACTCTCTAATCAAAACACAGCTTCTCTTTCCTCAGGACGGCCCCGGAGCCAAAATTTTCTGTAATCTCATGTGACCCCAGAGAAAAATGCCAGGCTGCAGTAGACAGTGAATCCCCCATGGTAGAGCTGATGTGGTAATGACAATGATGAGTCTGGACATCTGCATATGCATCTGTCTCTAACAATATTGTGTGACAAGATCTCCTAAAATGCATCTTCTTCAAATGATGCAGCAACGCCCCCAACCTTGCCTCCAAATATCTTCATGATTTGTGTCAGCTCTAGAAAAGAACATAAAAACTGCCAAGAAAATCCATTAATGTATGACTTGGTAGCAATAAGGAACAAAGGCAAGGAAGTGTAGGCATGGCTTAATTTATGGTTTCAAAGAAAAAGATGAGACTTGGAGCAGTTATGATGATTTGGGTCAAGGATACAAAACAATTGTGGGAATCCTTAAGGCACAGGTAACTAAAGAGACTACTTTGGGTAATGCATTTTAAATTTCTTTGCTGTATTTATTTTTTAAATACTTATGATTAAAACACACAAAATGTTAAACATGATAAGTAAATTTTCCAAAACCTAAACAGGTAAGTTGAGAATCATGAAAAGCAGAAATTTAGTGTACTCTCGGTGGTTATTACCTTAGTTAGTGGCTTCTAGCTTCCCGTGCATCAGAAGAACCTGCAGCATTTGTTACAAGAGATTGGTGGGCTCCATCCCCAGAGTTTCTTAGAAATTAGTATTCACAGACCCTTCCAAGACTGTGCTGACGCTACCCTGAAGCCCACACCTGAAGGAACATCACTGTAGTACAGTGAGAACTTCAGGGTAACTACAGCCTTAATAACTTGATTGGTCTTTTGGAAGAGTCTCCCTGGACTATTGTTCTTTGTGATTGCCTCCCTGTCAACTGTTATTCCTCAGAACATTGGTTTCAAGCAGAAAATTCTAATCCCCATCTCTTGTACTTAATCTACTGAGCAGTGATCAAACAACTTGACAAAGCCAATACATTTGTTTTTAATGTATAATTTTACACCAAAATAAATTAACATGAAGGCTTGCTGGTAGGTGCTCCCCAGAATTTAAACACAGATTTTGTGTTCACTATTTCCTTCTTAGCTTAGCAACATTTTCCCACACACTTTTTGGTTCAAAACTGTTTCAGATGGATAATGTTCCCGGAAATAAAGAACATTTAGAGAGAATACAGTAGGGGCTGGGATGTTGATGTTTCAGAAATCTGCCACAGAAGACTGTGTATGAAAATGGTAGAAGTTTCCAACTTTGCTATAGCCTGCAGCAATGGTCTCTTAGGAAAGGAAAAAGCACTGATTTGGAGGAGTAAAAGTACCTTCACATGGTCCCTGAACCTTAGCACTGATGGAATGTGTTCCTGTCTGCATCATTGTCCAAGTACCCCTCATCCTGCTAAGCTGTCAAGCACTTATTATTCAGAAACAGAGCAGCAGTTAATCCCCCTCATCCCCTGAGAATCAATATTGAGTGATATTTTTCATTTTACACCTGCATAAAAAATGTGAATTAGATTTTTGTGAAGATGGAGTAGAAGTAGTTTTCCCTATCCCTTTCACTAAGTAAAATTAAACCTTTAACATTATAAATAAAATAAGTATACCAAGACTCTGAAAGTTGGAGAAAAGGTAAACCATCTGGGAGCCTCAGGGCCCTCAGTCACCCCAATGATGACTTCCTTGGGCTTCTGTATTGGTTCATGTATCCCAAATATGGAACTAAAGAAACTAAAATCCCAACAGACTTAGATTTAAAAGGGGGGGGGCACAAAATCATGCTTTACTTAGCTAAAGGACTAGGAAAGGAACAACACAATAAATGAAAAAATCTTTAGACAATAATGGCTTTATTCCAACTATTTAAGACAGAAAATAATGTACCCCTACCACAACCATGCCAACAGAGGCTAAGTGGGGAGCCTAGACCTCCACATTCACCAGGCTGTAAAGAAGCCCCATATTTCCTCATCCCCACCAATGGAATAGACAGAAGGTTAAGTAGGTACCTGGGACTTTCATTCCCAGCAGGTGGTAAGGAGACTCCCCACCTTCCACCCCTACCAGGTTGTCAGTGGAGACTGTGGGAAAGCTGAACTTTTACCTTCACCTAGCAATACCAAGTCTCTCCTCCCCATCTCCATTGAGTGGTGTCATGGGAGGCCTAGTGGAGAGTCAGGACTGTCATCATGGCCCAGGAGTAATCAGACCACCTTCTTGTCCCCATGTTGTCTATGGATTCCACATAGGGAACATAAAAGAGGCACTTCTGCCATTCCCAACCAGAGAGGTATCAGTGAAGATCTAGTGGGTAACTTGAATTCACAATCCCCACAGTAATGTGGAGCCCCCTTAGGTGACAAGGGAGACCAAGTGAGGAACCTGCACTTCTTCTCCCACCTGGCAAGGATGAGGTGGCACCATTCCCATTTTGCCCACTGGGGTGATATTCGTGGAAGACAACTAAAACAGGATGTTTAAATAAGTCCAGAGACTCTTAACATAATAAGAATATGACCAGATTTCAACTGAAAATCATTCATCACACCAAGGGCCAGGAAAATCAGAAACTGAACGAAAAAAAGACAATTTATAGATGCCAACAATGGGATTACAGAGAGATGTTAGAATAGTCTGACAAATAGTCTTTTTAAAGCAGTCATAATTTAAAAATACTCCAATGAGCAATTATGAACATGCTTGAAACAAAAAAGTATCAGCTAAAAAAAAAAAAAGAAGAAGAAAGAAAGAAAAGAAAAAGAAAAAAAGAATTAGAAAAAACTAAGTGGAAATTTTAGAACTAAGAAAACCCCTAATGACCAGATATAAAATATTGTGGGTGGCCCAATAACAGAGGGGAAGTGATGGAGGAAAAATCCTGTGAGATGGATTATAGAATAATTAGAATAACTCAGTCTGAGAAACAAAGGAAACAGACTGAAACAACAAAGCCTTAGAGACTCTGTGTGTACAGTAGGTTGATTAATGGCTCTGAAAGATATTCAGTCTGATCCTAATTCCTGGAAGCTTGTGAAGCAAAAAGAATTTTGTAGGTGGGATTAAATTAAAGAGCTTGAGATGTGGAGAATATAATGGACTTTCCAGATGGACCCTAAATGTAATCACAGTGTTCTTAAAAGAGAGAGTCAAGGGAGATTTGACTACAGCAAAGAAAGTAGGAGATTTGATTATAGAAGCAAGAGATTAGATTGAAGAAATTGTAAGTCAAAGAATACATAGCCTCCAGTAGCTAGAAAAGGCAGGGAAATGAATTGTCCCATGGAACCTTCAGAAGAAACCAGCCTTGCCACACCCTGACTAAACCAATGGAACTGGTATCTGGCTTTTGGTCTCCAGAATTGTAAAAGAATAAATGTGTGTTTTAAAACAAGTTTATGGAAATTTGTTATAGCAGCCATAGGAAACAAATACAGTATAGAACTATAACAAAAGATCTAACATTCATGTCTTGGGTACCTGAAAGGAGAGGAGAAAATGGACAGAGCTGAAAAAGTACTCCAAGAAATAATGCCTGAAAGATTCCCAAGTTTGACAAAAGACATAAATCTACAGATTCAAGAAGCTGAATAAATCTGAAAAGTCAAACAGAATAAACTCAAAGAAATCTGTGCCAATACACAACATGATCAAATTTATGAAAACTAAAGATAAAAAAAAGTCCTTGAAAAAGTGAGAAATGACACTTCATATAAGAGAAAACCAAGATGAATCACAGATGTCTCAACAGAAACCATGAAGGCCATAGAAAGTGGTACCTTTTTCAAATGCTGAAAGAAAAGAATTATCAACCTAGAATCCCATACTGAGTTAAAATATCCTTCAAGAATGAAGGGGATATAAAGACATTCTTAGGTGAAGAAAAACAAAGATATTCTGTCACCAGGAGACTGGTCTGCTCTAAAAGAATGGTTAAGGAACTTTTCAAAACAAAAAGGAAGGAAGAAAAGAAGGTATATTAGAACATCAAGAGAGAAAAAATATGGATAAATATGGACTTTTTTGTTCCTCTTGAGCTTTCTAAATTATATTTGATGGTTGAAGCAAAAATGTTAACACTGTGTGATGCCTGTAAAGGAAATATTTGACAACTATAAATGGCAGAGAAAGAAAGGCTGTAACAAGAAGTAGTTTCTATGGCTCACTAGAATTGATAAAATGACAACAGCAGTAGACAGTGAAAAATTCTGTGTGTGTGTCCATGATATAATAGACTGATTTTAATGATTGATTGTAGCAATCATTAAAAGATCTATAAAGAGATACACTTAAAAACCCTATAGACAAATAAAAAATGAAATTCTATAAAAGCTCAGGTAACTGACAGAAAGGCAAGGAAAAAAAACCTCAGAGGAAGTTAAAAAGAGAGAGAGAGGGGTGCCTGGGTGGCTCAGTGGGTTAAAGCCTCTGCCTTCAGCTTAGGTCATGATCCCAGGGTCCTGGGATCAAGCCCCGCATCAGGCTCTCTGCTCAGCGGGGAGCCTGCTTCTCCCTCTCTCTCTGTCTGCATCTCTGCCTGCTTGTGATCTCTGGCTGTCAAATAAATAAAAAAACCTTAAAAAAAAAAAGAGAGAGAGAGAAACCAAAAAATATAATGACAAAAATAAGCCTAACATATCAATAATTATAGTAAATGTAAATGGTCTGAATACATCAATTAAAAGATATTGGCAGGGTGTATTAAAATATATGACCCAACTACATTATATGTACAAGGAATTCAAATCAAATATGATGATATAGTCAGATTGAAAGTAAAAGGATAGGAAAAAAGATATGCAAACATCAATCAAAGAAGGAAAGGAGTATCTTTTAATCTTTTAATATCAGATACAACAGACTATAGGCAAATAAAATTACCAGATATAGAGAGGGATATTATGTAATGATAAAAGAATCAATACACCAAGAAGACAAAGCAGTCTTAAATATAAATATACCAAACAACAGAGCTGCAAAATATGTAAAGTCAAATTGATAGAAATGAAAGAGGTGGACTAATCCACAATAACAGTTGGAGACCTCACACATTCTTTCAACAATCAACAGGACAGCTATGCAGAAAATTAGCAAAGATATATAAAAACTTGTCAGCAGTATCAACCACCAGGATCTAAGTGGGCATGTACAGAACATTCTACCCCAAAACAGCTAAATACACAGCCTTTTCATGTGCTCATGGAAAATATACCAAGATAAACATCATTTCAGGCCATAATATCAACTTCAACATATTTAAATGAATCAGAATGACACAGAGTGTATTCTCAGACCAAAATAAAGAAAGACAGTACAGGAAACAAGTTTCTCTGTCCAAAAACACAGAGATACAACAACAACAACAACAACAACAACAAAAATCTCCAAATATCTGAAACTAAACACCACACTCCAAGTAACCCAGGGGTCAAAGAGGAAATCTCAAGAGAAATTTTGAAAAGTACTTGAACTGGATTCAAATGCAAAGACAACTTATCAAAATGTGCAACAGAACTATGGCAGTGCCAAAAGGGAAATGCATAGCACTAAATGCATATATTAGGAAAGAAGAAAAACCTAAAACCAGTAATCTAAATACCTACTCAATAATATAGAAAAAGATGAGAAAGGGGCGCTTGGGTGGCTCAGAGTGTTAAAGCCTCTGCCTTCGGCTCAGGTCATGATCCCAGCGTCATGGGATCGAGCCCCGCATCGGGCTCTCGCCTTGGTGGGAGCCTGCTTCCTCCTCTCCCTCTCTGCCTGCCTCTCTGCCTACCTGTGATCTCTGTCTGTCGAATAAATAAATAAAATCTAAAAAAAAAAAAAAAAAAAAAGAAAAAGATGAGAAAAATAATCCAAAAGCCAACAGAAGGGAGAAAATAATAATTATAAAACCAGAAATCAATGAAATGGAGAACAGAAAAACAATAAAGAAAAATAAGTGAAACAATATGGTCTTTTAATGATCAATAAAATCGATAAACCTCCATCAAACTGACAAGAGAGAAGACACAAATTACCAACATCAAGAATGCAGCATAGGATATCACTAGAGATACTGCAGACATCAAAAGAACAAAAATAAATATGAGCAATGCTCCACAAATGGATTGGACAACTTGGAGGAAATGAGCCAATTCCTCAATAAACTTAAATAAATTATCACAACTCACATAATATGAAAAAGATCATTTGAATAGCATATAAAATATTGTTGTGGGCTGCATGGTGTCTTCCCAGAATTTATATGTTGAAGCCTTAACCACAATACTCAATATGATCATGTTTAGAGATAGGGCCTTTAAAATGATGATTAAGTTAAAGTGTGACAATTAGGACAGGTCCTAATCAAGCCTGACCAGTATCTTTATAAAATGGGTAAATTTAGACACACAGGGAGACACCAAGAAGGCACACACAGAGGACAGACCATGTCAGGACACAGCAAGAGGGCAGCCATCAGCCATCTGCAAGACAAGGAAGAGGCCTGAGAAGAAAACAAAACTGCTGATCCCTGGATCTTGGACTACCAGCCCCTGGAACCATGAAAATATACATTTTTGTTGTTTAAGCCCCCAGTCTGTGGTATTCTGTTATGGCAGCCCAAGCAAACCAATGTAAGTATTAAAGAAATTGAGTTCATAACTAATATATTATGTGTATATATGTGTATATATATTAGTTATGTGTATATATGTGTGTATATATACACACACATATATATGTGTGTGTGCATTTATATAAGGAATATCCCAGACCAGATGGTTTCCCTGACAAATTCTCCAAATATTTAAGGAAGAATTAATACCAATTCTACACTCTCTCTTTCAGACAACAGAAGAGGGAAGACATTGTAACTCATTTTATGGAGCTAGTATTACTCTAATATTAATAATGAAGACAGCACCGAAAAAGAAAACTATAGACCAATATCTCTTATGGATATAGATGTAAAAATCTTTAACAAAATATTGGCAAATAGATTATACAAAAAATTATACACAATGGCTAAATGGGATTTATTGCAGGGATGCAAAGCTGGTTCAATGGTCAAAAATCAACATACTCTACTATTGCAACACACTAAAGAAGGAAAATTAAATGATCACATCATTTGGTGGGGAAAAGAGCATTTGACAAAAATTAATACCTATTCATGATAAACACAGTCAGAAAAAAACTGAAATGGAGGTGAAATTTTTCAATTCCAAAAAGAACAGTTACAAAAAAAATTACTGCTGATATGATGTATACATGATGATGAAAGACTAAATGCTTTCCCTGGAAGATCAGCAACAATGTAAGAACATTCATTCTCAGCCTTCTACTTAATATGATATTGGAACTTCTAACAGTGCAATAAGGCAAGAAAAGAAAAGGCATACAGGTTAATCATATAGAAAGAAAGAAAATTGTTCTTTTAGATGATGTGATGGTCTACATAGACCATTTGAAGAAATTACAAAACACATTTAGAGCTATTAAGTTCAGCAAGTTCTCAGGATACAATAAAAAATACAAAAATCAGTAAATTCCTATATACTTGCAGTGAATAGTCTGATAGATGTGTATGATATCTCACCATGATTTTAATTTGCATTCCTTAAGGGCTAATGATGTGAACATCCCTTCACGTACATATCTGTCATTTATGTATCTTTCCTGGTGAAATGTCTTTTTAGGTCTTTTGGCCATTTTTCAACATTTGTTTGTATTGGGGGAAACTGGATAAAAGTGACCGTGGGATCTCTCTGTGTTATTTCTTATAATGGCATGTGAATCTCCAATTATTTCAAAATACAAGGTTTAATTAAAAAATAGGGATTGGATATATTCTAACTTTTCAAATTATGTTTGGAAATTTAAATAAACATAGAGTGTTATTTATATATTTATCTGTATGGCTTTTTACAATAATACAGAATAGTATATACATTACTTTTGTTCTTGCTGATGCAGGTGACGAAGACAATACACAGCTGCTTTCCTTTCGCTACCATGTTTATACTGTCAAATGTGCTCTGAAAACACAGCTTGGGGGCTGTTTGCAGGCATTGGCACTGTCCTCGGCTTTGCTTACTGTCAAAGACACTATATCATACATTCATCTAAAATAAACCGTAACTTTAGGATTACTTCTTGACTAAATGCACCTCTAATGAAAAAGGGGGATACTGTCCATTTCACAAGTTTGGTCTCTACTTTCTTTGCTGGTGATTTTATGTAGGAATTAACTTCCTGTGCTGAAGTTCTAAAGCATAGTCATTGTTGATTCCACTTTACATTATATCATAAGTCATTTTTAAGTGATAAAACTATTGAAGGAAACTGGCTAATTTCATATGGTAATCATTAATGTGTTCACTACTATCGCACTGTTCTTCCATCCGGGCATAAGATCGGATTACTCTGCTCGTCCATCTTCCGGTTAGGAATGGCTATATAATTTGCTTTGGTCAATGAAATATGAGCAAAAATGGTAAGTGTTGCTTCCTGGTAGAAGCCTTTAAAAACTTGTGGGTGATTCACCATGTCCCCATGGGCCTGATGAGAGATGGGGATGTTTGGATAACAGGGGCTTTATTAGCAGGAACTCTAAGAGAGAGGGATGTAGAAAGTCTTTTATTGATGAACATGGGCACACAGCATCAGCAAGAAATAAACCTTTGTTCTTTTCAGTCTCTGAGATTTTAAAGTTGTTTGTTATGACTGCATAACCTAAACAATCATAACTAGTTAATATATTTTATATTTACATCAAGCATACAAAACTCTCTGCCATAGGACACTATACTATGACGTCCAATTATAAACACCAGTTAATGAATTGTTCATTGGTATATATGATGTCATCCTCCACTCTGATAACACCAAACACACACACACACACACACACACACACACACAGTCAGATCAAGTCTTGCAGCTCTTCCTTTTGATATAAATTAGAGCAACAGTTTACTAATTATTCCATGAAATCAAGCTTTTGGATGAAACTGAGCAAACAGGGAAATGACCTATCACAATCTTGATAGGGATACCGGAGTAACAGAAAATGTATGCACTGCCTTAAGCATTTTGGACAATTTCAAAGAAAGGAGTCACGTACTTGTATGTGTGCTCTACGTATGAATTGTGATTCATGGTTGCTACTAACATTAATCATATCAGCTGCATATTACCCGTCATTTTCAGGGAGAAATAACACTGGCTAACATTTTCAGACACTGTGCAAAGATCTTTATGTGCATTAGTACACTTAACCAGTTAGTACTTCACTTTGCTAATAACACACCCCATGTGTCTTAGATTAGCATTATTTGGATAATATTCAAAACTATTAAGTTTTTAATCATAACATTTACTATGAGCCATGTCAGAAGATCCTAATGTAAATCTTAACTGGGTCTTAAATTTTACCAAGACAATTCAACAGGTATTTTTATGTCATACTTTATATCCTCTTTGTAGTACATACTCTGGACATTGGCGCTAGGTGAAACAGGTGACTTAAAATGCTTAAGTTTGGGATGCCTGGGTGGCTCAGTGGGTTAAGCCTCTGCCTTTGGCTCGGGTCATGATCTCAGGGTTTGAACCCACCTAGTCAGGCTCTCTGCCCCACCCCCGCCTGCCTCTCTGCCTACTTGTGATCTCTGTCTGTCAAATAAAATAAAAAAAATAAAAATATAAAATTCTTAAGTTTATTAATGGTCACAGAACTTCTAGCTGTTAAAGGTATTTCCCTATTTGAAATGCTGAAGTACATTTCCTTGATGCTAAAAATTTCAATAGTTTCAAATGCTGCTCAAATGACTATTTTAATTTAAAAATATATAACATATCATGAGAAATTTCTTATAATTTAGTGGTCTCTAGTCTGTCTAGGAATTTATGTATTTCTTCTTGCTTTATGTGTATTTTGCCTGTAAAATATGGGACAAAAAGCATTGCCAAAGGAAGTTCTATTTTTTTTTCCACTTTTATTAAGAGAAAAGTAACCAAAGGATCAAATTAGGAGTGTTTCTATTTTCAACGATGATGGGGATTTAATGCATTAGTAAAATTATGAACTAGGTACTACACACATCCACAGTGAACAGTGTGGACTACAATACCAGAATACTTGAATTTAGGGTTTATCTCTACCTATGTGACAGCGGTCATGATTATTGCTCTCTTCATGCTTCAGTTCCTGTCCTATAGAATGGGGACATGGGTAATGCATGCAGACCTCTAGGCTATCATGAAGAATACATAAGTTAATTTATCTATAGCCCACAGAATACCCAGCACACAGTAACTATTCAATAAATTTAGTTACTGTGCTTGCTTTAAATTGTTAATACATATGTTCCCAGCATATCCATCACTTAATATCACCTCCCTTACTCTGGAGCCTCTTCTCTTCCCTTGGACACTTTAGAGAATCTGAGGGACTGCATGATAAATCAATTGCATTTCTATTTTGAGACATACTGCCACTTTAACAACACACACACACAACTACTTTTTTAAAATTCAAAAGAAGTTGTTAAGGCAAAGAAAGACAAAGATTCTATTTCACTAAACTTAAATAACTTTCTGCAAGTAAGTTAATAACTAGATAAGGGTAGTATATGCTCTATATTTTTTAAGAGGTATTGATAGTTTTGTAAATCTCCCCGTGTCCCTAGGGGAATAATGAAGGTACACAGTATGGCTCCTGATGAATAGAGACATGTAGCGATAACCAGAGTGAGACCAAGGTCTCTGACTCAGAAAATAATTCAGAAAAGACGTATGAATGCATTTAAGAAGACAATTGACTTAGTAAACACCTTCTCAGATGTCATTCCTCCACAAATATGTGACTGCTTGGGCGTAGGGTTCTGACCTCTGTACCTAGTACAGAATCCTTTATTATGCATTTTTATAGAATTCTTTCTTTCAGAGAACTTATCTCAATTTGCAAATAAACATTTACTTGCATAATTGTTTTATTAAAGCCTGACCCCCTGTGTTGGCAGGGATAACTCATCTTTCTGCTCATTACTGATCCCTAGTTCCCCATCCAGCACCTGAAACGGAGAGGGCTCTCAAGAAGCAGAGACATTACAATTCTCCCAAAACTAGAGATGTGGGTCTTGAAAGGAAAAAGTCATGTCATATCTACCAGGTGAGTAAAAGTAGCAAGGGAATGCTTTCTCTCAAATAAGCAACAGTAGCTGAAAACTGGAACAGTTCTGACATATCTATGTATTATAGAAAGGACATATCCATGTATTATAAAACATATGCCTTTCAATAAACAATCAACATTTCCTATAAATAGACTTGGAAAATTCAAATTCAATTTCAGTAACAAAAACACTGTGTCTGATGACATGTAACTATTTTGACCACAGCACTTCTCTGGAATCCCAAAATAAAGTTGAAGCCATAATTTGGGGGTACAGAAGAGGTTAACCACTGAAGAATGGGATACTTTTTTTTGTCATAGCCAAAGAACATGTGTCCATGTAGTTCAGTTGGATTCTAGTCTTCTCACTGATAGTGTTGAATAATTGTGGGTTTGAAATATGTATACAGAATTTAATTAAACTGAGAGACAAGAATTAAGGAAATCTATAAATGTCAAAATAATGTGAAACTGGTTATGTGAAGGAGCAATTAAATTTACTTGAAGAAATAACAGATGAAGACCTAAGAGAGACATCCATCCAATTAAATGAATATTCTGAGAGTTCTATGATAAGCTCAAATGAAGAGTAATTCTCTAAATTTGTGAAGTTGGGAGTTCACCCCACTGAGACCTTTCTTTGCATTGTGGTTCATTTAAAGCAAGCAGAGATTTTAAAAGTATTTCAACTTAGCACTAATGAGAAATTTTGATTTCAGTCTTCATTGCTATACAACTTTGTACAAAGCAACTGGCTAAAAGGCACAGACACACAAACACCCTCAAAATATAATCTGCTTTTAACGACTGACAGTTTAAAGAGAATTGCAAAATTCTTTTAAAACTGCTTAACCTCTAGTCACAACGACTGGATTAAGGATGATTAAACTTGCTCAAAGATTCTAGTGTTCTGAGGAAAATGATGGCCATGTTTTGAGGAAAGACCAGCCTAATACCTTAGGAAGTTTAAAATTAAGAGCAAACTGTAGATCAATTTAGCCACCTGCTTTGTGGTAATTTACTTGGCTGGTAATTTTAACTGCTGAAAATCTTAACTTCGCTGATAAATAATACTTCAGTTTTTCAGTTTGTAGGAAACTTGGTTAATTCTAACAAAAGTACTCAAAGGGTATTAAATATTAGAAAACCTTAATGTCCAGCCCTTAGCACATAGTTAAGACGTTCACGTTGGTAGAGAAATGTGGCCAACATATGAAATATAGAAGACTGTAGGCACAGTGGGGTGTCATATAGATAAATAAATACATGAGTTGCTAAAACGCGAACCGAGAGCCCAACTGGACTCTAACATTTAATAATTGTACGACTTCGAGTTAAGTTATTTCAGCTCTCTGGGTCTGGATTTCCTCACCTGTAAAAGGTGGACAATAAGAACTACCCCTCAGGTTGCAGTAAGAAGTGAGTGAGTGAAGGCACACAACACTGTGCCTGGTACACAGTGAGAGCTGTTTTCTTCTAAAGTTTCTACCTTTGGAATAAACAAAATAAGTATATTTTTGGTAAATGAAACGTAACTATTCATACTTCAACAATATGGGTTACTGTTATGTGGGAAAGGAAACACAAACACATTAATACCCAGTGATCCTAACTGAAAACAGGAAAACTTGAACGTCCATATTAACTCCAAAGACCATTTTTTAGAGCAAGAATGACCCTAAGGGCGGCAAGCTTCTCTGCAAGTGTACCTCCGGCATTTCTCCCCCAAGTTCCACACTTGTCTTCTCAAAGTCGTACCCCAAGCCTGCCAACGAGGAAAGTTTTACCACCTACCGAGTCCCGGGAAAGGTCCCACCAAGCCCAGCACCGCTGTCCGGCCATCCCTCCTCTCTCCTTGGCTCTGGTCTTTTGACAGACGCCACTCTACCTCCCACTCCCGGCACCACAACGAACCTCCCGTCCGCCCCCTGTCCAGCGGAGAACTCCGATATGGGCAACAGGCTATAAAGGCTGCGGCCCCTCGCCGCCCCCCGCCCCACCCCGCCCCCAGCGCGCCCACGTCCGCCGCCCACCGCCCCCGGCGCCGCGCGCCCACTCCCCTCAGCACCCGCTCCGGCACCGCAGTGCATTCCAACGCGCGCAGACGCCGCGGGCTGGAAGGGACCCGTCGCCGCCTTGCCGGTCAGTACCCCCCAGTCTGCTCCCCCACGTGAGCGCCATCCCTAATGGAGGTGGCCACGCCACCTCCCAACGGCTCAGCCCGCGGGGACGCCCGGGAGCGCAGCACTGACAACAAAAACAACTCGACCCGCGCCGCCACGGAGCCGGCTGCCATCGCCGAGCCCGGGAGCGGCGCGGCGGCGACAGCGGGGGCTGCGGCACGGCCGGGCCGCCGCGGGAGGCCGAGATTTACCTGCGCGGCCCCGCGCCCCCGGGCCGGCCATCCTGCAGCAGCCGCTACCGCCGCCCCGCGGGCCCGAGGCGCCGCCCGCCGCCGGGGGAGGCGCCGCGCCGCAGTCCTGGCTGCGGCGCCCGGCACATGCTTGGCGCTGGCGGCGGCCGGCGCCCGCGCACAGGTGGGAACCCCGCGAGTGGGCGTTGGGGCGATTCCCTTCCCCAGCCGGCGCTCGCCGCCCGCTTCCACTCTTGACTTTGCCGGTGCGCGGCGCCTGCCCTTGCTCCGGCAGCGGAGCCGCCTGTGCCCGCGCCCCGGCGCCGTGGGCGGCTGCGGTCCCTGCGCAGCTGGGGCGGCGCGTCATGTGCATCTCCCGCCTCGCTGCTCGCTCCGCGGCACCCGGCGGCCCGGGGGGCACCGCGCGGCGGCCCGGCCCGCGCCCACTCCCCGCCCGGCGCCCGGACCCCCTCCACTCCCGCGCCCTCCCCCATCCCGGAGCTGTCAAGGAGGAAAACGCCTTGCACACACCTTGGAATGGACGGGCGCCTCAGTCACCGACTCGCCAAACTCTTAGAAGGTGTCCATTGGTCTGTAGGGAGGTTTGGGCATGGAGTAGGAGCCGCTTTCTTATTATTTAATAATGTTGGAAGTGCCGGGTCCGCTGCCAGAGTTGTGGGTCATGTGGGCACAGCAGAGGCTGGCTGCTGCCAGTACCAGGGTTTCCTGAGGATCCTGAAACTATGATCTCATCCTCCTCATCCGCCTCCCCCGCCCCTCTCTCCGCGGGCGCGCACGCACAGCACACACACATACACACACATGCACACACACGCATACACACACGGCATGCACTATCCTCCTTCCTGGACCGAAATATTCCTCCGGGGAAATACAGTGTTCGTGCTCTTCATTGAAAAAAAAAAATAAAATAAATAAATCCTCCTTGGACAGAAATTTTTCTCTTTCAAAGCTTGATTTATGTGCTTTGTTTATTGCTACAGTTTTCCCTCACACGTGCAAGGGATCCGAACAGAGCCTCAGAATTAAAATTAAAGATAATCATCTTCTTATGTTGACCCAGATTTTGGTCAGAACCCAAGAACTCAGACAGTACAATTTCAATTTAAAATAAAAATAATATGCCAGGCTTGACTATGGAATAGTAATAACACCTGAGAGGTATGCAGTGGGTTTCCTTCTCAAGCTGCAAACATTTCCCAAACATTACCTCATTTATTTGCAGAGCATCTTTGCAGAGGAGGTGGATGAGAAGGGAAATAGTATTGTCACCTCAGATACAGAAGCATGAAGCCTAAGTCAGATAACATGACTTACCCAAGTACACGTAAGTCAGTATCTCACTATAAATATTAATTGCACAGCTACTAACTGGTTCCTTATTCACTCTTACCAATTCTTGGAAACTTAGATTACTGAACATAATCAAGCTATCCTTGATTATTTTTAAGTTACCAACTATCTAGCAAATTAATTAATTGATTTTTCTACGTGGATATGTCTTTATATAATTTTCTTCTCATTATTTGTATTTATCTTGTGTATTTGAATGATGGGGGGGTATGTGTATTTGGTTATATGTGTGTTTATCTGTGTGAGATCCTATTCATTTGCATGGTTTAAAACCCTTAGATAGTATGAAGCAACTGTAGGCAATTTTTGAGGGGTAAGTCACCAGTTTCATAGTGATTTGTTATACTTCACTCATACTCTTTTTAAGTGCCTGATGTATGTGAAGAGTTGTGCTGTTTGCAAGGCTATAGAGAAGTTCGAGATATGGAAGCTGCCACCCATTAATTTACATCTAGTTGTTTAGACAAGATATATATACTGAATTATTTACAGATGCAACGCTTTATTATTTTTGGTGTTATTTTGTGAATTATCACAAAGAAAGTACAAGAGACAGGCCTTTTCCTTTTGCCTACTTAATTTCTGCTCCACATTTAAATGATTTCGTCTGTCTCTGTGCCCGCATTTCAGTCAGCCTTTGACGCCCGCGGTATCTAAATGGCCAAGGTGATACGATAACTTTGCCCTTCTCCTACGTGCGCACCCTACATAAACACTAAACGGGGATTTTTTTTTTTTTTTTGATATTGTAAGAGTTCTCACAGAGGACACTCTTGGGTAGCTTTTGTTCAGGTCTATATAAGAAAATGCAGCAGCTAACCAGTCTTCTAATACTCCCAAGAGAAATGATGTGAGAGAGAGAAAGAGAGAGAGGCGGGGAGAGAGGATGGGACAAGGAGAGGCAGAAGACTAAGCAGTCGAGGTGGGTGGGGAGGAGAGAAGAAAGAAAATTAAGACATTACAAGAAGGAGAGAAGAGGAGGGGGAAAAAAGAAAAAGAGGATCAACTTTCAAATGAATGCCAAAATTTTCCAAATTTTGCTGCATGGTTATCAAATTTGGGAACTGATAGACTTTCGTATTGTTATCAGATGTTATCTTTTGATAAGCTTATAGGAATTTAATGACAGAGACACCAGGTGTCAGTCTTCTAGAGGCTGCCCTGAGTGTTCTCAATTTTAAAAATTGAGTGGATTTTTAAAGTGGATTATTTAAAAAAGTGGATTCAAGGATAAGATCCACTAGAAGAAATAAACAGACTAATCAGTATAATGTGATAAGAAAAATGACAATGGGATCAAATAGCATAGTATATATAACATCTTTAGGAAGAAATTAACACTGCAGTTCAGTGAGCTAAATGGAAAACAAAAGGCACAGATATATTAAAGTGGGCAATTAACTATACTTACAATATTTAAAGCACAATAATAGTGGTAACAATATCTCCTATTTTTAAAGTCTTTCAGATTTTTCAAAAAGCTTTTCATACAGTCTTTATTGACCAAAACAATAATTCGAGGGAGGCACTTTTGTAGGCTTTATTTTAAAGGGATATAAGGACTTCCCCTCATCTTCTGCCCATAGAATGGAGGCATGCTGGAAATTTTCACTCATTGTTTTGGAAGTATCATTTATATTTTCCTTTTTTTTCATTAAATATTTTATTTATTTATTTGAGAGAGAGACAGAGAGAGAGAGCATGAGAGGGGAGAAGGTCAGCGGGACTAGCAGACTCCCCGTAGAGCTGGAGCCCAATGCAGGACTCGATCCTGGGACTCCGGGATCATGACCTGAGCCAAAGGCAGTTGCTTAACCAACTGAGCCACCCAGGTGCCCCAATATCATTTATATTTTCTGATCAGTCAATTCTCAAGATGTTGCTCAGTGTACCCCCCTCCAACCCTTCCCATAAACAATCCCACCAGATGGGCATAGATCGCAGCAGTGATGTATAATCCAGGATTTTACACAGGTGCTTGGAGTTAAACTAGAAGCTTTAGCATGTAACAGACTCTAATGGATTTGCAGTATCTCTGGGAGATTTCTGCCCAAGAGGTGGAGGCTTAAATTGAACAGGAATATATCAAGAGCACTTTCCTTTTGATCTTCATACTCATGGAAGGATTTGTTTTAATTAGAGATATATTTAGGTTTGATGATTATAACATGTGTTTCAGAAATGCATTACAACTTCAGTGGCTCCACAATCACTAGCAGTTTGTGCCAGAGATCCCCATTTAGGGAACAATACTTTTAATATGGCTGTGCGCATGGATTTGTGCTTCATGCTAATTTAGGCTCTTGACCAAGGGAAACATATCTGGTATTTACTATTTTGCCCTTAAGATGTCTTGATTTTTTAAATAGATTGTAGTTAAAATGAGAATGGCTATAGGTAAAATCACAGAGTTTGCAACGTTTTGGTAAAACTCTGTGTGTGTATGTGTGTTATAGACATAGTAATATATAGCGTGTGCTTGTGTTATAGGTCAAATCAGAATCATTAGCTGGTAATAGTTTGGGGGCATGATGAATTAATAGTTTTGGAGTATTTAAAGGACTTGAATGACAAGAGTATAAAAGAAGATGGGTTCAAAATAATTGAAACAAAGACACTGCGGTTTTACCAAGTAGGAACTCTTATACCCCTGGGTGTGGGCTGATACGGATGTAGACTATAGGATGAGTTGGAGGTTTGAAGAACACAGAATATCCGTAAATGATGCTCCCTCTAAGAAACTGATTAGCTTTCAAAGATGGAAAGTACATTAGCAGTATAATACAGATCAAGAAGATGGATCAAGTGAGCAACGACTATTGATGGTTAGGGGTTTTTCTGTTTATTGTTTTTTGTTTTTTTGGTGTGAGAGCTACCAAATTTTGAGGCAAAGGTGGACCCTGGGCAGAATTATGAAGTAGGCAAATTGTGTTCCTGTCCATCCTTTTATTCAATGTCCTCCCTCTTCCTGTAGAAGCTCTGCCTCCTCTCTGGTTCACAAAGATAGTCAGAAGCCTTTGCTGTTCTCTGACTTTGCAAGATCCTCCCATTATGCAGCTCACTAGCCTCCAACAGAACATCATCCTCTGACCTCCACTGAAACACGTATATTGTGTCCTAAGCATTCATGAAAATTGAGGGGGTGGAAGTATGTATATTAATACACTCCAAGAATGTTCATTCAGTCTCCTTATGCGTCACTTCAAGATGCATATTTATATAGTTAAAGTTAGTATCCATCTGCCTGAGAAGAAATCCTGCATTGAGGCACGGTCCTGTCAGCTGTCAGGGAGTGATTGCAAATCTGGGAAAGCAGAGGTCTTCTTCATTTCATCCCGCCTCTGCTCCCTCCCCCCTTACCTCCCTTGGCTATACTAAAGCCTTCTGCCCACGAGCAGTGCCCACGGTAGTGCTCAGCCACAGGGTGTCCTCTCTTGATCTAATGTCCTCAGGGGAAATGCTGTTTGCAGTCTCCATGTGCTCCTCAGACTGAAGGGAAGACCACAGCCTAAAGAACAGGTGTAAGTGGTCAAATGTATTTTTTTTCTTCCCTTTAGAATGAACAAATCTGTTGCCATTTGAAACAGCTGTGATTCCACTTTGTAATGGCAATTCATTAAACACGTATTATGGAGGTTCACGTCTCTCAACGGCACCACCCCAGTGTGCCCTTTACTCTTGGGGGAGTTTCTTTTCTCAGTGGACCATAAACAAAACACAGATGTTTTAGATGGAACTTAAGTGTACTGTCCCAATGGAGACAGTGGGAAAAAGCCAGCTGGCGAGCATAGCTTTCAGAAGGTGCTTCTGGTCTACTCACTTTGCTGCTACAAGTGTTTTTACCCTTTGAAGCTGAATCTTTTTGTTTTGCCCAAGAATACAAAATATCTTGATACATGTCACCAAAAATAATATTGAATACATCAGAACATTAATAGCAAATAAATTTTGTCAATGTGGGTGATCAATCCAAATAATTAAGGACCAAAAACTGCCATTTACTGAAGATGACTTGTATGAATAGCTATCCACATTATCTTAGGGAAATGTTACATTTTCCCTGGGTGATTTCTAAATAAAACCATGTTTTTAATAACACCCAAAAAACCTGTTAGAGAGTGAAAAGCTTAGTCAAAACAATTTTATGTGAAATCAGTTTGCCTAACTTAATTATTTCCCACTAAAACGACTCTTTACATATATCATTTAAACACAGCCCAAATCTCCTATAGACCATCAGGAACCATGTTAACAAGCACACGTTTTAATTTAAAAGTTAATCCCTACAGTAAATACCATACAGTTTTTTTTAGCTGCTGCAAAGCCTTGTCTTCTGTGAAAAACTAAATGAAAAAAAAGGGGGGGGGGGTTGGGGGATGAAAGTGAACTAACCCAACTCTAATCCTTAAAAATGTGTAACAAATATTTGGGTGGATCCATAATTAAGATTTATTATTGGAAATAAGGGTATTTTACTTTTTAGGGTTTATGTTTTGAGATTGTTCAAAGTGCATTCCAGGAGGTGATATATATACTACAATATGGAAATTTTCTTTGTTAATTATCTTATCTTTTATTTGTGTCACAAATACCACGGCGGATTCTCCTGTTCTTTCTCCTTCTTTGTCCTTGAACTGCATCACCGGATCAGTCTGAACATCCTACATGGTTTCGATGCTTTTTTCATTTACATATTGGCCTTACTTTCCTCTTTTTTATGTCAATCAGCTAGACTGAAAGGAACAGGAATGCAGGGCATTTTACATGTTTTATCGTAACCAGGAGCCTTATTTTGTACCCTGTTCCTGATCTATCTTCAGCATTGTCTCTGCTGTCCAGTGGACATACATGAAAATTTCCTGATTTTGAAATGGTCTGGTTTTTTATTTGAACGTATCTCATAAAGCATTCTAAGATTCTCAAGGGCAAGGGCCATGATAAAAACATCCTTTTCTCCCCTTCTCTAGAGAATCCAGGCATGTTTATTTCATATAGGAGGTACCTGGAAAATAAGACGAGGATGATGGTGAGGAAAATTCTAGTTTCTTTCTGGCATTATGCTGCTTGTAGAAATAATTCTTGTAGACTTGTAAACACCTCTGACAGAGCATTTTTTTGTACATTTTATATGAATAAGCTGTAGTGGCTCCTCTGTGTAGCTTGCTTCTGCTATTGGGATTGATACAACTTTTTCTTTGTGTGTTTAAAACAAACCAAAAAAAAATTGGGAATGACAGAATTATATACATGCAAAGACACTCATTTAGGGGCGCCTGGGTGGCTCAGTGGGTTAAAGCCTCTGCCTTCGGCTCAGGTTATGGTCTCAGGGTCCTGGTATCGAGCCCCGCATCAGGCAGAGAGCCTGCTTCCTCCTCTCTCTCTGCCAGCTGCTCTGCCTACTTGTGATCTCTGTCTGTCAAATAAATAAATAACATCTTAAAAAAAAAAAAGACACTCATTTAAATCTTAATCAATACCAGTACAGTATATTTCTCTTTGTTACAATATTTCTTCAATTTAACTCGATTTGTCTATATCTGTGTCATAAATATTTAGAAGAGACAGCATTTAAAACCTATTTTGGGGGCACCTGGGCAGCTCATTTGGTCGGTTAGGCATCTGCCTTTGGCTCAGGTCATGATCCTGGAATTCCAGGATGGAGCCCCCTGCGTCACGCTCCTTGCTCAGCAGGGCATCTGCCTCTCACTCTCCTTCTGCCCCTCCCCCTGCTCCTTCTCTCTCTCTCTCAATCACTCACTCTCTCTCACACTCACTTGCTCTCAAATACATAAAAATCTTGAAAAAAACCCATACTTTGTAGTTTACATTATAGGAAAAAGTGGATATTTTAAGATCTTCTGTTTTTGGTTTCAAAGAAAATAGTAACAACTTATTTTATAAAAGTGAATATATTCAGGATTGTACTTAGTGCATAAGTGAAGTGTTCTCTTCCATGGGCTCTTTGTCCTTTTGTTACTGTCATCAAGGTGCATTCCCCTGCTCAGCGTTACCCATCCTTCCTGACATCGTATAAAAGACTTCATCTTGGAAACTATCCTGAAGCCTGTTCACATAATATGTTGTGTTTTTACTAGTCATTTCTGATATATTACACATTAGGATTGCCCACTCCTTCCTCAGGATTGTGAACTCCTTATCATGTGCATCTCTTGTACACGTTGCAACTTCTTATACTTATTCAGAAAGTACTGGCTGATTGCTTTGTTGATTAACTGAAAATAGGTTACTGTGTTGACGAGTTGTTGTTCCAAATATGAAAGAGCAATGTCTTCTCTTTCTATTTATTATTAATCTTTGTGCATTTCCAAATCTTTAAATATATGTTCCCAGTACAGCATTAATTTTTTATAATAATTATTCAGTTTGATAATAGAAGTCTTTCTCCTATATTTATAAATAAATAAATAACAAATCAAAATCAGTTTGTTGTTTAGTTGCAAAGAGTAGTCTCTACCTATATGGTATGTTAAGTTTCTACCTTAACCAAGTAGGATTACTGTAGTATTATTTATTCAAGGTCATATAATTTTATTTCTTACTCTAAGAAACTAGAAGAAATGAATATGGAGATATTTAAGTATAGAAGATTTTCTTTCTTTGGTATTTTTTTTCAGTCTTGTAAATTTTTGATAACTTAAAAATTAAAGTGAATTCATTTCTTTTTTTTTTTTTTTTAAAGATTTTATTTATTTATTTGACAGAGAGAGATCACAAGTAGGCAGAGAGGCAGGCAGAGAGAGAGAGAGAGAGGAGGAAGCAGGCTCCCGGCTGAGCAGAGAGCCCGATGCGGGACTCGATCCCAGGACCCTGAGATCATGACCCGAGCCGAAGGCAGCGGCTTAACCCACTGAGCCACCCAGGCGCCCCAGTGAATTCATTTCTTAAAAATGAATGTTTGGGGCACCTGGGTGGCTCAGCCGTTAAGCATCTACCTTTGGCTGAGGTCATGATCCCAGCATCCTGGGATCGAGCCCTGCATTGGGCTGCCTACTAGGTGAGAAGCCTGCTTCTCTCTCTCCCATTCCCTCTGCTTGTGTTCCCTCTCTTGCTGTGTGTCTCTACCAAATAAATAAAATCTTAAAAAGAAATTAATGTTCATCATGCTGCAGAATGGCTTATATCTGTTCAAAGAAAACAAGTATTTCAACAGCTAGAAATAGTAATAGCCTAGTATATATTAAACACATTTAATGATAGATTAGATCAAAGGGCTACAATCTATAATCAATAGTTTTTAGGAAATTCAAATTTATTACCTCAGTTTTTATTTCTAAAGTTTAAAAAAAAACCCATCTCAATTATAATTTTATTCAGATCCTGACCAGTAAACTAAATACAATAGCCGCTACCCAATGCTATATATCCCCCTCGTCTGATGTTGAAGTCACTGCTGGTCCTTTCTCAGGTCAGCCAGGATGCTTCTTACCAGGCAGTGACAAAGGACTAGCTTCTTCTCTTAGCTTTTATTTGTGCTGCCCCTGAAGCCCCCTTAACCTGGGAAGCCATCCTGAGACAAGACAGTTAGGGGCAGCAATCCTCAGTCCAGCCAGCACAGGATCCCCAGTGGGCAAACTATGTGTGGGCTTTTAACATCAGCAACAGGGGCACTAAAAGAGTTGGACATTTATTTTCAAGCTTCAAAGTAGTAATCATGAAAAATAAATTAAAACTTTGCTGGCTTTAGCACTCTTATTTTATGGTTACTACAGGGTTCTGGAACTATCTTTCCAACATACATAATAGTACCCATTACCCAGCTGTAGTAACTATTAACCCATAACCAAACTGTTCCACATAGGCATTCATCTCTCCACCCAGATTATTTTGAAACACATTCTAGATATCATATATATTTCAGTCCATGATTATGTGACTTTAATTTGGAATTACATGACAGAGGTAAGATAAAGCTGAATACCATGATACTTTCTGTGTCTAGGGGCTTTACAAATCTTAACTTGGCGGTCATTGCACATGTACATAAAGTCAGTGTGACTATTATTAAAATAGACATTACACACACACATACATACACACACAATTACAAGATCAAGCGTTCATACACAGAGTGAGTAACTTAAAAACTGTCTATCCCTGGAGGCTTCTTGTCCATTCTCAAGAGACTGCTCTCCTTCTCACCTCAGTGTTTGCTTCTGTGTTTTCCAAATCAGTCTTGCCTTTGCAAGCCTTCTATGCTTCTCTGTGTGGTCCTTCCTTCCCCCAAGATCCTGACCGGCTTTTTTTCTTCCTTCCCCCAAGATCCTGACCGGCTTTTTTTCTTCCTTCCTTCCTTCCTTCCTTCCTTCCTTCCTTCCTTTTCTTTCTTTCTTTCTTTTTGTTTTATCCTTTCATATTCTCTTTCAGTCCCTCGCTTGATCATTAGTCTCTCTCTCTCTGATGATGTAGATAGATGCATACACTCTGTAACCCACCCGTGAGGATCCAGACACGGCACCAAAGATAGTCCCCTTGCTCCTCTCTAATAGATACTCTCCTGCCTCTTCCACCCGGACACAATCATTCTTTTGATATCTATCACTGTATTTTCAATTTGTCTGTTCTAGAACTTGATATGAATGAATCACAGAGTATATACGTTTTTGTGTTTCTCTTTTAGCTCAGCATCATGTCCGTGAGATTCATTAGAACCAGTGTCATTTGTGTGTATTAAGAGTGGGTTCTAGTCCATTGTGTAAATATATCACAATTTGCTTATCCATTCCCCTGCTAATTGACATCCGGGTTGTTTACAGTGTTTGACATTTATGAATAAAGCTACCATGAATAGTTTTGCATGAGCATTTTCAGGAGTGTTTGTTTTTATCTTTTGAGTAAATATGCCTGATTGGTTTTATTTTGGGGATCTATATTTTCATTTCTCTCAGGTGAATACTTGGTACATCTTATAGAGGTTATCCACTTTATTTACTCGTTCAAAAAATCGGCTTTTGCTTTTATTCACTGTCCCTTTTGGGGTTATTTTGTTTTCTTTTTTTTATTGATTTCACTCTTTATTCCTTCTTTGTGCTTATTCAAGGTTTAGTTTACTCTTCTTCTAGTTTCTTGAGATGGAAATTGAGATTATTGATTTGAGACCCTTCTTCTTTCCTTATATTAGATTTTAATGTGATAATATTCTCTTTGAGCCCCTGCTTTAGCAGCATCTCATGTAGTTTGATGTCCAGCTTTTCATTTATAGTCAGTTAATTTTTTTCCTTAATATTCCCAGTGTTGTCTTTTTTGATCCATTTTATTTAGAAGTATGATTTTAGTGTCTGTAATGGGTGTTTCTAGACACTGTACTATTGTTGGTTTCTCATTTAATCCCATTGTGGGCAGAAAACATACTTGGAATTATTTCGATCCTATTAAATTTATTGAGATTTATTTTATGGTACAGAATATGATCTACCCTAATAAATAATCTGTGTTCCCTTGAAAATAATTCATTTTCTTCTGTTATTGACCAATGTGGTCTTTAAATTACATGTAAGGCAAATGTGTTGATAATATTTTGAGTCGTCTCTATCCTGATTTTCTATCTATCTGTTCCGTCAAAAAAAAAGGTTGTTTTTTTTTTTTTTTTAGATTTTATTCATTTATTTGACAGAGAGATAAGAGAGCACAAGTAGGCAGAGCGGCAGGCAGAGGGAGAGGGAAAAGCAGGCTCTCCACTGAGCAGGGAGCCTGATGTGGGGCTCAGGCCCAGGACCCTGGAATCATGACTTGAGCCAAAGGCAGATGCTTAACCGACTGAGCCACCCAGGCACCTCATTCTGTTAATTCTTAAGAGAGCGGGTACTGATACCTCCAGCTATAATAGTGGTGTTAATTATCTATTGTTGCATGGCAAATTACCCCATTTAGTGGCTTAAAATGACAACACATACTTACTATCTCTGAGTTTCTGGTTGCCTTCAGGATTTTCTCTGAATCTTTGGTTTTCAACAGTTTGCCTAGGATACACTGATGAGTGTTTTTTTTCATGTCTTTCCTGTTTTTGGTTTTCTGAGAATTTGGAGACTGTAAACATATATATATATATATATATATATATATATACATACATATGTATATATATATGATATGAAATTTGGGGAATAGTCAACCATAATGTATTCATATTATTTCTTCCCCATTCTGGTACTCTTCTTCTTCTTAACTTTAATTACATGCAACATTACACCTTTTGATATTGTCCCACAGGACCCTGAGACTTTGTCACTTTTGCAACCTTTTCCTCAGATTGGATCATTTATATTCATATACATTTCAGTTCACTTTCTCATTCCTCTGTCATCTCCATTCTGCTGTTAAACCCATCCTCGGCATTTTTATTTCACATATTGTATTTCTTTAAGTTTGAGGATTTAACTCCAGTTCTTTTTGTTTCTTACTACTTTGCTGAAAAAACCTACCTTTTGTTCACTGTGAGAATATTTTCCTTACGTCATTGAGCATGGTTGGAATAGCTGCATCACAGTTGTTGTCCGCTAATCCCAGTGCCTGGGTCATTTTGGGGCTGGTGTCTATGTCTTTTCTCTTGAGAATGAGTCATTATATTCTTTGTCCTCTGAGTCTGAAAGAATTCTAGAGTATATCTGGACACTGTGAATGTGTTGGTGAAGAACATATTTTCTTTTAAATCCTTCCAAAGAGTGTTGATTTTTTTCATTTGTTTGAGTTGGCAATAAACTTGGGACCCAAACGGCAAACTTCGTCTCTCTTTGCAGCAGCGCAACTGTAGGCTCATGTCATCCATGCTTAGCTGACTTCTGTGGTCTGCCTCACAGGGGTGTGGTTCAGGGTTCTGCTACATAGCTGACTGCACATTTGGGGGTCTTTTTCTCTGCCTCCCTCCTTTCTGGGGCTTATTCGCTCATTTTCCAGAAGGCATGGCTTCCTTGAAGTTGGTTGTCTGTTTCTTTGAGTCAGAAAGTCTGCTGATTTTCTATGAGAATTTTGTCTACTCTGTGTAGCGCCTCCTGAAGCATTCTTTCAGGCTAAGCTGTACAAAAACGGTAGTCTCTTGTGTTATGCCTCTACACAGGTATTGAGTGCCTCTAATACCCACCTGCTTTTTCGTACCTCATGGTACCTCCAGCTAAGTTGTTTCTTAATACAGACAGTCCTTGTATGTACAGTAACATGAGAACCGAAACCAGATACAAAATACTTTCAATTATAGTCCCAAGAGACTTCTCAGGGAGCACAATCGGTTAAACAGTATCATCAGATAAGGTCTTGATGTGTGTTTAAGATCTAAGATAGGCACTCTGGTTATTGAAATAACAAGATGATCTTATTTCTACTATTACAGAGTATTTTCTTATTAATGTATAACTGAAGGGATGCCTGGGTGGCTCAGTGGGTTAAGCCTCTGCCTTCAGCTCAGGTCATATCTCAGGGTCCTGGGATCGAGCCGCCCATTGGCCTCTCTACTCAGCAGGGAGCCTGCTTCCCCCCTCTCTCTATGCCAGCCTCTCTGCCTACTTGTGATCTCTCTCTCTGTGTCAAGTAAATAAAATCTTTTTTAAAAAGTGTATAACTGGAGAGATGAGAAAGGCCTGGAAGTATTAATCATTTATAATAAAGCAAACTTTTAGATATGTAAGTTTTAATAAGTTACTTCAAAATCTGTGTTTTTAGAGTTGTGACGGATGATAATAACACCAAATTGACATGATTGGGGAGCAGATCTCAAGTTTAACATTTTAGAGACCCTGGTTCTTCATATAAAATGTCCAGTGTAGTAGTTAGCATGTAGTAGATGCATAAGAAATGTATATTTATTTGCTTATCTTTTGCCTCACTCTTTTCTTCCACAGAGCAAATAAAAAAAAAAGTACCCTTTTCAATCCATTCAGTTTACTAGTTTCCAAACACTGCTGCAAGCCTATATTAAAAAAAACCAAAAAACAAAACTTAATGAAGCTTAGGCAAGACATAGTCATTTGTGTATGACTTAAAGCAATTTCTACAGCAAAACTGTAAAAGAACGGAACACTTCTTGCAAAATGAATAAGAACATGTGTATCTTCTGTACAGCTCTCTAGATTCACTTTGTTTTTGCCCTGGTGAATGAAGCAGCAGATAAGGAAGGACCTCCATTCAGATTTTAAACTAAAAGTCTCTGGGGTCTCCTTGGCTAGAGTGGAGCAAGTTCCCATAAATGGTCTATGCTACTCTTATATGAAGTCTAATTCAGGCTATTTCCTTCATGGAGAATCTCTTCAGGGTCACATATCTTTTGCTAAGTGCCTGCCATTAGGGCAAGTGACATCATAAAATTTGATTGACTGTAGACAAGTAAGACAGGGGTGGGATCTCCCTAGATGGATGGTATGAATCCCCTCGCTCTCTGGGTGTGGATCCAGTAGGGTCATCTATCAGTGCTTCTCGCACTTGAATGTGCATAGGAATCACCTGGGGATCTTGTTAAAACATGGATTCTGATTCCATAGGTTTGGAATGGAGTCCGAGATTCTGCGTTTCTAACAAGATCCCCGTTGATGCCTACACTATTCATCTGTGGACCACACTTTGACCTGTGAGATTATACCCCTGATGTGCTATGTCAACTGAAATTGGGTTTAGAATATTTGCTTTTATTCTCTCCCTTTTAAGATTGTGATTACTGCAACCACAAAATTCTTTAAAGCTTCTCAGGTAAAGAGACTTGGAATAAAGTGAATTTCTCTCAATGTCAGATACAACGTCCCATGATTTTAAGATTTTCTTGGTAATTGTTCTTTTTGGTGTATTTCTTAGTATACCTGACATGTTCCATAATAGGATTTTTTTGTTTGTTGTCTTGAGACTTGTTGTTTACATACAATAAAATGTACTAACTAAAAGGGAACTTCACTACCATTTCAGTTTCTTGCTTCACAGATGAGCAAACTGAGGCTAGATTAATTATGTGACTTCACTACTTATATTTTTGAACCTCTTTAACATGCAAAAATGAGCATTTTGATTTGGAAACAGATCATATTTTGGTTTTGCTTACCAAAGATTATTAAATGACTGCATTGATTACAATTTAACCAATAAGTTCCATAATAAAGAGTTTTGTTGTTTTGTTTTGTTTTTTTTTGCTACCTTGAACCACTTTGATGTTATGCAGACATAGTATATCCAGAGATCTCTTTGCCAGGAAAATGAATATCTCACATTTTATTGGAGGTATTTAATGGGAATATTCACTTACATGGTAAAAATTACCCTTTGAAAAAAGACATTTACTTTATTAAGCTAATTTCTGCCAAATCGAAAGGCATTGCCCATAATATTCTAGCAAAGCATACACACACAAGAGACATGATTAAATATAGAACCTAACCCATATGTTTGAGTATAAATTTAAAACATGATAGTAATATGAATGACTAGGTCCTTTCAGTTTTCAAATGTAAAGTTCAAGTGGAAACTTAATTTTATCTATTTTTTTTTCAGTGAAGTTTTATTTAAAATTAAAATGGATACATCCCTGCTGTCTCAGCCAGCCCTCCAGATTCCACTGCACAGCACCGTTCTTCTTATATATCTACTTATGCTTCTCTAAAACTGAACTCACATTTTCTATTTTCTCTAAATGCTTTCCATGTTGAACTAAGTGGGAATATAATTCTCCCAACATTAAATTGGAATTGTCTTTGAGTCTTTCTTCTCATTAGCTACCTGTATCGTATCAGCCAGTTTCACCAGTTCTTTTTTCCAACTGCTTTGGTTAACGCTCTGAATCTTACTGACATCACCCTTGCTCAAGCCATCCTTAACTCACACCTATAGATAGAATGATAGAAAACATCCCCTCTATCATTTTTCTTCTTCCACCCTCACTCCAGCTTAATCCACACCTGTTAACACCAGATCATTCCTTTGAAACCATTATTATGCTCACCTGACCGGAATCCTTGCAATCGCTCTCCCTTATCTGTAGGATAAAATATAAACTCTTTATCCCAATATTCACGGCTCTTTAGTGTCCACCGCGGACCTACCTTTCAGGCTTTACTTTATACTAATCCTAACATAAACCCTCTACTGTAGTCACATTGCTTGACTTTCTGCCTCCCTAACATACCATGTACTTTGTGGCTCTATGTCTTTGGCCATTTCCCTAGACATGGAGGCCTTCCCTCTCCTCTGTTTCCATGGAGATTAACTTAAGTAGAGACTACAACTTCTTGATTGATAAGAAGTGTTAAAGTTAATGGAGTTCAATCTCTCATCTCTTCCACCATTTTAGGAGATTAAGAATGATAGCAGTGTAGGTTCATACTTCCTAATATCAATGAACAGTGTACCAATCATAGCATAAAGCCTGTCATTTCCTATGTACCACATTACCCAAGTTTATGACAAATTAAATTTTTGTAAAGATAAAAATCTATGAAAGTTGGCCATCATAAACGGTATCAAGGAAGTTCAAATGGAGCCAAATGTCCTACATGTTCTATGGATTGGCTAATAACAAATTCTAAACTGACATTTCATTGAATCTAAGATTTTTCTAGCCCTAGTAATGAAGTGCTCACACTTTATCCCTTGCTAATATCATGATGAAGCCAATAAAAATTCCCAGGCTGGGCATTAAGCAGCATTTTAAAATCTCTCAAATTTTATTAGTGTGTATGTGTGTGGAGTAGAGGGAGATTAGCTTATTATAAAAAGTAAATCAACTAATATTTAGTGAGAATAGCCCTTAATAAGGGATGATAGTGAGAGAGGAGAATTAGCCTCCTTTATGAGGATAAGTGGAATCTGCCACATACAAGTTAACATTCTTCAGATTAAGAATTAAAACACATTCTGTAGTGGCCTTGAAATAATCTGTCCCAGATGATTTTATTGGTTGTACAATGTCTTGTTAGGCACGTGGCACTACTATAAAGTGAATCAGCTGCAGGTGTTCATGATGATTTGCTCTGAGGTTAGAAGAGATATTATTTTCCAGATAACCTGTGTACTATAATTTGAATTTTAAATACAAAATAATTATAGATATTTGATAATCTGTTATAGTTCATGCAGTTAATATTTTCAGTTGACAAAGTATAATAAAACAGTTTGTACATATTCAAAAAGGAAGAGCACAAATGATGTAAAGACATCTTTAGGAAACTATCTCAGCAAGTGTCAGCAGAGACCATACAAAGATGTCAACTTCTCTCCAATTGAATGGCAGTATATGTACCCCAGAGCTTAGAATCAGGGAGGAAATGAGCAAGAAGGAACCAGTAAGGATATAAAGTCTTTATTGACTGTGTGAGTTTACTAAAGTAAACATTTATAAAGTCAATAAATGTCATCTTAAATTGCATATGCTGTTACCAAGTTAAATGGTGGCTCAACAGAAATGTAGTTCTAGTAAAATAAAGAATGATACTTTTATGCAGACTTGAATTCACGACTTGTGCTACAAGAAGTGATTCTCCTCAGGCTGAAGTCTACCAACAGTAAGTTAGCTGTTCCAATCAAGTCTATTTTCTACAGAGAAAGTCCAGCCAGCCAGTGCTGAGTAAGTTACAAAGTCAGTTATACTGGGTGATTCATTTACTGGATAGGTACATTGTTCTGATCTATTGGTTAGTTTGTATCTGGAATGATGGCATTAATGATACTATGACCACCAAAAACAGCAGCTTTATTAATGGACAGAAATTCAAAACAGCCCAAAAATCCATCAACAGGAGAATGAATAAACAAATTGTTGTCTATTTATACAATGGAACACTACTCAGCAGTAAAAAAAGAATAAGCTGACCATTTCCTGTTTCAGAACTAACATACGAAGAGTTTGGAATCCACCATTTCTGTTCTTACATCAAAAAAAAATCTGAAAATTGGGGCGCCTGGGTGGCTCAGTGGGTTAAAGCCTCTGCCTTCGGCTCAGGTCATGATCCCAGGCTCCTGGGATGGAGCCCCGCATAGGGTTCTCTGCTCAGCAGGGAGCCTGCTTCCTCCTCTCTCTCTCTCTCTGCCTGCCTCTCTGCCTACTTGTGACCTCTGTCTGTCAAATAAATAAAATCTTAAAAAAAAAAATCTGAAAATTGAAAACCAATGACTTTTCTTAGACCCCATCAGACAGCTGAAGTTTCAGGGCAAACTATCACCCTGGAATCTGAAGGGACAGATAAATATAATGGCAGACAAGATCTACTTACAAGAACCAAAGCCACTGGAGCCATAAACTGGTAGGAAGATTTAACTGATAGGTTTGATGAATTGTTAGAGACTGAATGTAGACTGGTGTGAGAGTGAGAAATTCTTGGGAGTTATATTTTGACAGAAATCCCATGCTTTTGGAGGTATTACTTTCAGGAATATCATGCTGAAGATCCAAGAATGATCTCACTGTGGAGATGTATGTGCAAAGGTCACAGCTCAGAGATGTATGCCCAGAAATTCAATAACTTAGATAAAATAGATCAGTTCCTTGGAAGGCACAAAATTACCAAACCTTACACAGGGAAAATTTGAAAATTGAATAGGCCTATATCTACTGAAGAAACTGAATCAATAATTAATAATTTTCAGAAAAAGAAAGTACCAGGCTCAGATGATTTCACTAGTGAATTCTACTGGACATTTAAAGAAGAAATGATACCCTATCAAATTCTGGCTCTTTTGAAGAAATCGTTTCTGAGGTCATTGTTTGATTTTCGTTCTGAGATCGGAAGAGCTCTTCCCAGCTGCCCGATTTCCTGGTTCTTTCCCACAAACCAGCTAGTCTACAATTTAGCCTCTATCTTGAATATCCTCCCCATATCCTTTTGCCACATCCTTTGCAGTTCTTCAGAGCACTTTTAGACGTGAACTTCTTCGCCCTCTTGCAAATGAAGTTGATTTTGGGGGGATGACTTTGTTTTTGGCCTGTTTCTCCCCAGAGGCAAAATGTTTGAGCCAGGGCTCTATAGCTGAGGACAGAAATGACAACAAGCTTGGAACTGACTGACACACCCACTCCAGAGGCTGAGCACTCAGTGGGTGGGGATTAAAAGGCTGGGGGTAGTGGGGGTACTTCTCCAATTGCCTCTCCTGGCAATGGAAGGGCAATTGTTGTTCCAGTGTTCCCAGCATGCTACTTTCAAGACAAAACTTCTGTTCCCCTAGTGGGGGCTAAAGGAATGGAGAAGAAGGGAACCCCGCCTCTCAACCATATTCAACAGGGACTTGACGGAGTCTTCCATGGGGAATCTGTGTTTAGGTAGATAGAAATTCTCTGACCTTCTAGTGACATTAATTTCTGTTGAAACCACTGATAATCAGAATTTAGATTATATGGGTGCTGAATATATATACATATATATGTATGTATATACACAAATAATAAAGTATTATTTGTGTTTATTGCTGTCTAATTTATGTTATTCTACCATATTTTCTTTTTTAACTAGAAATGAAATAAGTTGGGAAGAAGACTAGGCTTATATTAACATGTCTAGGGACAAGTCTCGAAGGAGAGCAGAAGAATATGAGGAAGCAGAGAATTTTTAATTAATGATAAGGGCTATAAAATATTGGATTAATAGATTAGCACATCATATCTTTCTCATTATTTTGTCAGAACAAAATAAAGAGTGTTAAACATAGTTTTAATATTGCCACTGCTTAGATGGTGTTAGCATTCAAGCTGCTCCTGCAATGTTTACATTGCAGATTTTACATCAGTAACCTTAACCGCTTATGAAATGCTGGCACATACATGATGGTTTTTAATTCTTTTTCTCTCCTGTAAAGTAGACAAAACTGAGGGTCCACCCAGCAGAGATGGTAAAGGGCAGATCCTAGACTCAAATCCTCACCCATTCCTGGTGCTTACTTCATTCAATAATCTCCCAGACCATGTACATTATTAATAACTTGCACTACCCTGTAGAAGAACTCCCTTTCTTAGCTGCTGGATCATCTCTATCGTGACTGCATTTGGAGTTTAAAACCTGCAGGTCTGGTAAGACAATAAAGGATACCCAAGTCTCTTACTCCTGTTAAAAAATGAACTGAGGCATATTAAAAATTTTAAGAATTTATTTGAGCAAAAATCGATTAGGATGGGGCAGTGCCAAAGTAGGAGTGGTTAGGAGCGCTCCCCTGACAGAAGCTTGGCTGGAGAGTTTTATAGAGAAAAGGCAGAAGCAAAATAAGGAAATTATTGATCTGCTACAGCTTAAAGCCTCCTTGGCTATTTGTGATCAGCTGTCCTTAGATTTCAAATTCTTAACCTTGAGGCATTTACAGGCTTAAATTTTGGTTGGCTGGGTTAGACTCCCTGGCAGTCTAATGGCCTCTTTGTTTAATTAATTTAATGCTCCAGTTGCCTAATCTTAGTTCTTGGTTGGACCTCTTCTCTGACCACTTTTTACCTCCATTATTAGAAGTTGTCTTTCCTAAGAGTGTCATAACACCCTAAGTTTACCTCTGTTAACTACTTATCATCTGTCTATAAGTAGCTCCTCTCACTAGAATTAGCACAGAGCCAAGGCGCATACTAGGTAATCAAGGAGAGTTGGTTGGGTGAAGAAATGGTTGACAACATAGATCTGTATTATTCTACCTCCTGTTAATTGCTTTCTGTTCTGCAGTGGTGAGTTTTTTCACCCTTGCTTAGCCTGTTGGTCATTATCATTATGGCTTTTTATCCCCTTGTGTGAACCACCGTCAATTTATAGGCTTCTGGGCTTACTAAGGTGTTCCAGAGAGACTGGAGAGAGTAAGTAAATGTTGTGCCAACTTTCAAGAAGCAATGTGATGTTGATGCTTTTGTGTTTTAGGAGATTAATACATATTTGCTTAATGAATAAACAAAGGGAGAAGAGTTAACTTTCCCAATGATGAGGACACATTTTCAGGGATAGAATCCAAAGTAAATTCTGTTCCTCAACTCTAACTGAAGGAGGAGAGGGTAGCTCTTACCAGAAACTATGTAATTCTATGAAGGCCTATGTGCAGATCTGAGCAACTGGGGGAACCTGAGTAAAACTTACCCAGTTCTCTAATAGCTAACATTAAGGTTGGGAAACATTTTTTAAAAAAAATGTTTAAAAATAAAGTTATATTTACAAATTTTAAAACCTATACTATATCAGAATTCTATATTTATTTATATATTACACATCACATATTATATATTTTACACATTCCATATTATATAAGTAATACAATGATGCCATTAAAATGATACGTGCAAATCAATATTTACTCATATGTAAAGAAAATTGCACTATATCAAGCCAATGACTAAGTTGTACAAAATACGCTTCTGTGTTTATTTTTTAAAGATTTTTTATTTATTTGAGAGAAAGAGCATATGAACTGGGGAGAAGAGCAAGGGAGAAGGATAAGCAGGCTCCCTGCTGCACAGCACAGGGGCTCGATCCCAGGACCCTGAGATCGTGACCCGAGCCTAAGGCAGATGCTTAACCGACTGAGTCACCCATGTGCCCCTTGTTTAAAAAGTAAGCATGTATAGGAAACTCTCTGGAAGATGTATACCAAAATGTTAACTGTGGGTGCCTCTAGGCAATGGGATTAAAGGTTTTGCTTTCTTCTTTGAATTATTTTAGTATCTGCATTTTTTTAAAGATTTTATTTATTTATTGGATAGACAGAGATCACAAGTAGGCAGAGAGGCAGGCAGAGAGAGAGGAGGAAGCAGGCTCCCCGCTGAGCAGAGAACTTCATTCGGGGCTCAACCCCAGGACCTTGGGATCATGACCTGAGCTGAAGGCAGAGGCTTAACCCACTGAGCCAGCCAGGTGCCCCAGTATCTGCATTTTTAAAAAGGAAATAATCTTTGAAGTTTAAAAAACAGAACAGTACAGTTAGTCTCAATTAGTGGTATGTGTTCAGTGTCACCTGTTGTTAATAATCAGTGGCACTAAATGGTCTCTGGGGCTTAGCCAGGAGAGAGTGATGATAGTATCTGGTGCATAGATAAGAAAGAAGGATGGAAAAAAAGGAAACAAACAAAGAAAAAAATGAGAACGGGTTGGCTAAGAACAAAATTCTTCCAGAAATATTCAAGTCATAGATTCCCAAAGAAGGCTTTCTTTCCTTCTTAAACATTTCTCTTCAACAACATTGCCTGAAGGATGTAGGATCCCCAAGACTGTGGCAACAATAAGAAAGTGCTCTAATTCAGTGGTAGAGTAGAAGAAAGGAAGAGAAGAAGATGGTCAGTCTGGGACAGTGCCCCTTGACTTCTATCAAGGAAGGTACCACAACACCTACTCACCTGGTTTTTAAGTTCTAGAGCAATGTGGAATCAATTATTTTGAAATTTGCTTGTATTAGCTACTTGAAATTTATTCAGTGTCTTTCAGCAGATTAAACACATGTTAAACGAAGTCAAATATCTATTTTTAATATATTCCATCCTTCATGAAATCAGTTGTTTTGCAGAATATGGTGATTTTGAACTACTCAAATTCACTAATTATGTTTTAAAAATATAATTAAATAATGGCACCATATTTTTAAAGTAAAATCAGTTTGAAAGTATTAGTGTGAACACTACATTTTTTTTTAGGGATAAACTCTCTGGGGCTGGGGGAATAATCCACAGGAGACCTGCAATTTTTATGGTATTATTGTTGACAAATAGAAAAGAACTATAATGAATGAATAAAACATAGAATCAAGAAATTATACAGAGCTTGAATATTCACTCCACATCATTATTAATTCTACAAAATAATGGTAATATTGTACTAGTATTACTGTGTTGTACAAATATAATAAATTTAATAATATAATAAAAGTGATGCTAAGTTCTATGAGTAGTAAATAATATTATTAATATTTTTCAAATGGTTATGTTGATAGTAGATTATTAAGGACATTGACATCTAAGGGATTAACTGAGCTGACTGAACATTTTGATGACATCTGATTTCTGGGTTTATTGCTTGACTTCCTTGATTGTGTCTGAGGCAATTTCCCTGGAAACCCCTGGACCCCGATTTGGATAGTTGCCCCAGATGAAATTTAAGCTTATACTTGTTTACAAAAATTATGCTTTCCCTAATTTGGCGACCTCCAAAGGGAAAAAGATGATAAACATAACAATTGCATTATTTTTGTTTTTTTCTATAGTGTAAAATATCATTATTAAAATAACCAATAGTAATAATTAACAACTATCAAGTGTGTAGACCTGGCGATTCACAGACCTGTACCCCTGGTGATAAAAACATATTATATGTTTATAAAAAATAAAAAATTGAAAAGAAAAGAAAACAACAAAAAATAATTAACAACTATCTACTTTCTAACATTTGTATACAGGTTTTAACAATTATATGATTCAGAAAACTTGTTAAACAAATTCACACATCTAACTACAGCTCTATATTTTCCTCACCAAACTTCATCTGCTCCCCATCTTGTTCTTTTTTTTTTCCCCCCTAGGTTTCATCTGGAAGTTTGGATAATCACTCACTCTGAACTTTGATTAGTCAAAATTATTCTGTCTCTAGCTCTGATTTTTAACTCCGTATTTCACATTTTAAATCTTATTTATAACTCTTCAGGGAAAAATTATTAAGTTGCCTTTCCAAAGCTCCTGTTATTTATGTGAAGATGTTAGGTGACCATAAAGTTTAACTGGATATTAGTGTTAGTTATTGTCATTTTTTTCTTTGAAAAAAGAAAAAAATGATATTTGAAAGTAGCAGATGGATGTACTATAGATCATCAGAAGGGATACAGATCATTGCTACCATTCATGCATCTTGATATGACTCACATTTAGTGGGAAATAAATGATTAACATAAGAGCTGCAGCAAGACAGTGAGTGAAAATAATTTTTGACATGACTATAATTTTTATGGTTTGAATGAAGAAATAGCCACAAAGAAAAGGCTTTCCTGGTACACGAAAAGGTTTTTCTGATGTGTAGTGACTACATGCATTGGTTTTGGATGCAGGTGGACCTGAACTATTTTTCAAAACTGTATTCATTTTTAATCACACGGTGCCTCATGAATAAATTTTCCTGATAAGAATTCAAACACAACAGATAAACATAAAGCACCCCTGACTGTCTTTCCTCACCCCGATCCTAGTCCCTTTGCGTGAATAATTATTGCTATCAGTTTGGACATATTCCCCCAGAAATTTTCTAAAACATAGAGATATTCCTATAAATATATATATGTTATAGGTGTTAGCAGATATAAAAAGACCTCCATAGGAAACCGTTAATATTTTATTCAATCAAAATTATATGTCAGGAATTTGTCCATAGCCAGCCATGAATACAAATGATTGTTTCTATTTATTTGTTATGAAAAACAATACACATAGTAGTGAAATACCCTTGTGTCAGCTTCTTTATGCAAATAGGGGAGGAGTAATACTGCTGTTTTCTGGTGTATGGGCATTATTTGGGTTTACTGAGCACTAATATGTCTGGCACACTTTCCCCAGTTTCTGAATCAAAGAACTGAGGCATAGGGTGAGTAAGTATTTACTTACTTACTTACTAACTTATTAATTTTTAGAGAGGGAAGGGTGGAGGAGGAGCAGAGGGCGAGAGAGAATCTTAAGCAGGCTCTACGCCCAGCCCGGAGCCTAAAGCAGGGCTCCATCTCACAACCCTGAGATCATGACCTGAGCCGAAATCAAGAGTTGGATGCTTTACTGACTGAGCCACCCAAGTGCCCCGAGAGTAAGTATTTCTAATAAGAAGATAGAAACTAAATTGTGAGAGATTAAGTAATTTACCACAGATTATATAGAGATTAAGTGGCAGAGCAGGGATCTGCCCCTGGGGCGTTCTGAGCTCTTCACCGTGTTGCTGTGCTGTCTCTGGAGTGGATCCCCCCACACTGAACACATAACAGAACAGACAGACTTGCACTCTCCCTCTGGTCATGGGTGAGCATCCATTAGCCCTCAGCTTCACCAATACCTGATATCATTAAATGGTTAAATACTTGCCAATCAGACAGGCAAAAAATAGTACCTTGTTATTTTAATTTGCATTTCCCAGATTTCTGGTGATGTTGAACATCTTCTTACAGTTTATCATACCTTTGTAGTCCCTTTTCTGGGATTTATTTTAAATAGATCTGGGATGTGAGGGCGATCTTATTGCAACATCTGTCACCTCACTGATCACCAAGGTTGATTTGCCTGCTCTGTTGGCTAGCCTGGGGTCCCCTTCCGCCTTCACTACTCCATGTGCATCCCTCCCCAAGCTACTGCACGAGCTCAGAGAAGACAACCATCTCCAGTAAGGGATACCCCCAATCTTACATCAAGAGTATCTGGGTAGCTGCGCTACCCTGCTAGACTCTCCGAACAAACTCTCAAGGTCCATTGTAGGAGAATGTAGGGTAAAAAAGTATAAAACAATGATCTGAAAACTGAAGGATTAGATGTAAAGATGAAATGAATCCATAGGCTGGATGTCTCTTCTCTCTCTCCACACATGCATACACTCACACACCAAAGAGTTGGTAAGTGTTTCTGTATGTTTCCAGATAAGTACCTGTAGCATATTAAACTATTTAATCAGTATGTGCACACGTACCATACAAATGGTTTACAGACATACTATGTGGCCTGGGTGTTGATGAAGGACACATTCTGTGCAGGTGATTGTCAGCTGGTCCCCATCTAGCTTCATTGTCTGTCTTTCTATGCCCCAGGCTGGGAGAATGGCCAGGACAGGACTGCCTCTCACTGGCTCCTGTGTGCCCTTTGGCTTCTCGCTATGTTCAGCCAATGTCGGGGACTGTAAGCAGATCAGAGGGCAGCAGCAGAAACAATCTCCATAGTTATCTCTTTGTGTCTCCACAGCTGTCTCGCTATGGATGTGGCAGGACTTGCCTCCACCGTGGCCACAGCTCATGCTGGGCAGGGCTCCAGCTCTGGCGGGATTCAAGTTATACAGTTTTCTCCCCTTGCCTTTTGAGGCCCAGGGCTTGTCAGAACTTCCCACTGTTCTACCTCCTGGGGGTTCCCACCCTTTACCGGTCCCTGTCACTCTGCCCACTTGTAGTCCTTCTTTGAAAATCTCCTTGGCTACGTGATCCGGAGTATCTCCTCAAGTTTTTGCTGCGACATTGCTGGGCACAACTTCTAATTAGAGTACAAATGACATTTTAATCTAGAGTAGCTAGGAAAATCTCTTTCCTGATTTTGGTCCAAATCCTCTTCTTACAGAAAATCAGATTCTGCATAATCCACTTATTATTCCACATCCAGTAGACGCATGCCAATCCGTGCTGTACTGACTATTTGCTCTTCTCATTGCTGTGATTCATTCCAGCAGGAGTGAAATGGAAAGTCCCAACTGATGTTTACACAGTGTCACCAATTGTTTTGTGCAGGCTAAACTTGTGCCCCAAAGGGCGCATGTATATTTTACTTTGGAGAATTTTAAACACATATAAAAGTAGATAGAATAATGTAGCGAACCCATACCTACCCCAAACTCAGTTTCAATAATTATCAACACATAGCCAATCTCATTTCATCTATACCTGCATCCACTCGCTCTCTTCTCGTGTTATTTTGAAGAAATCTCAGAGATTGTAGCACTTCCTCCGTAAATATTTTGGTAGATGTCCTTGATATCATCAAATATGTAGTGCTCAAAAGTCCACTTGTCTTGTATTACATGTTTAATAGTTTGAATTAAGACTCCTCATTTCAGTTGATTATCATGTTTGTAATTTTCCTTGGATCCACTGGTTTCTCACCCATTTCCTTTTTTCCCTTGCGATTTGTTGGTTGAAGACACAGAGTCAGTTGTTTGAAGAATTTCCCATAATTTTAAATTTGCTCTTTGCATGTCCTTATTGTTTTGTAGCATATCTCTCTAAACTCCATATTTCCTGTAAGTCAGTAGTTGAAAAGCAGTAAGGGTTCTATCAGATTCACATTAGTCGCGTACGCCTTTTTAAGGCCATTTAAAAAGTGGTGTTGTGGGGGCGCCTGGGTGGTTCAGTGGGTTAAGTCTCTGCCTTCAGCTCAGGCCATGATCTCGGGGTCTTGGGATCGAGTCCCGCATCGGACTCTCTGCTAGGCAGGGAGCCTGCTTCCTTCTCTCTTTCTCTCTCTGCCTGCCTCTCTGCCTACTTGTGATCTCTCTCTGTCAAATAAATAAATAAAAAATCTTAAAAAAAAAAAAGTGGTGTGTATTCTTTAATCAAGAAACTTTTAATCTCTAGTTACCCTTATTTTATGGACATTTGATTTTGAAAGTCTAGGTCTGCTTGGACTTGCAAAATGGTAGTGACTGCATTCTATTATTTCTTCATTTATTGTCTTGAATATTTCTGTTAAAAAAAATCTAAAAGCAAAATTTTCCTTTGACTACTATTTGTTTATCTGGTGGTATAGTTTATACTGGGAAGGCAGGAGAAATGATCAATTTTAAAAAAATTTTTACTATTTTTAAAACCTTGAGTTGGTATATCCTCTAATAGTGACTAGTTTATTTTAATATAATTATGAATTCATGAAATTAGACACATTACTATGTTTCAGTTATTATCTTTAATGGGAATCAAATTGTCCCATCTTTGGCTTCTTTAAGTTAGCTGTAAGTCTTGTTGACATAACCCTAACAGTCTGATAGTTTTCTTGCTATCTGTTTTCCAAACTCATCTTATACATATATGCCCCTAGATTTGGAATCAGCCTATTCTCCCAGGATTCCTGTTTTCTGTTTTTCCTTTTTTTTTTAATTGGAAAATGATTTTTCAAGATGAGAATCTGAGCATTAGGGGTATTTATTGTCATTGATTTCTCTTTGTTTCTTTCTATTGGCAGAAATCAAGGGGGAAAAAACAATGTATTTTGAGTTCTTTTACCTACAATTCAAATTTAGATCTACATTTGAGTCACTTTTCTACTGCATAGAATGTAGGTCTGAAATTCATTGTAAATAAGAATTAAAACATTGTCTGTTTTTTTGTCCAAAAATGCATATTTAACAATTCCAGAATACAATGACCAGTTGTGTTTCTATCTCTTCTGTGCTTTTGGTCACCTGAAGCTGACTTTCCAATAGGTTTCTCAGGATAGGTCCTCATTTCTTAAATTCCTGGATGTTTATAAAACTTCATGGCTTTTATAGTAAAAAGTGATTATCTGGTATTCTATCCTAATACTTAGTACTGCACAGTACCCCTAAGAGAAGATAACTCTGAAAATGGCCTCTTTTGGTATACAAACGGCACATCCCTGATGCACTTTCTAATCAGGAACTTCTCTGGTTTTAGCAGTCCTTTCAAATTCTTACATCTTTCTTCTTTAATTCTCATTGAACCTCAATATATATGTCCTTAATTTTGCACATGTCCTCAAAAATATTAAAATCTAGTGAATTTTTACAATCACTTGATATTTTCTTTTATTTGGGAGGGGGAGGGGCAAAAGGACAAGGAGAGAGAGAATCTTAAGCAGGCTTCATACCCAGCACCGAGCCTGCCTTGGGGCTTAGTCTCACAACCTGAGATTATGATGAGCCGAAATCAAGTTGGACACTTAACTGACCGAGCTACCCAGGCACCACCAACTTGATATTTTTTTAAGAGCACATTTTAAAGGAACAAATTATAATTTATGCAAAGCATGTAATATAGAGAGTATACATTACATATTGTTAGGAATTTATGTGTGTGTGTGTGTGTGTGTGTGTGTATAACAGTATATACCATATATATCTGTTGTGAGGGGTTGCTCACAGGAGAGAGAAGAGGTGAAGAGGGAAGACAGACTCCATTTTGGGTATAATAAATGTAAGGGAAAATATTTTATAGGTAATTTATAAATGCATAAACACACATAGACACATATGTAGTACATACATGTTTTTTGTGTATAATGTGTACTTTCCTAAAGGGATTTCACCTAAAGGCGACACACACATACAAATGTATCTATAGAAGCTTTCTCCCAGACTGAACCATAAAAATGTCACAGGCTCCACAGAGACTGGTATTTTTTATTTCTTTGAGTCGAGATACTGTGTTAATAAATAGAATCAAATTAAAATGTGCTTCCAAATATGTATCTCCTCTTAAAGTTGTTAGTTATTTCCAAGTGACTCTAAAATATTTTCACTTAAATGAATTATACCTCAAGTTAAGTCCAGCTTTCTTCTTAACCACCTCCTTCTCTCATCAGCAATGCACACATATACCAAAATATCTCCGAAAACAGTTCCCTTCCACATTTCTCATTTCTGTCTGGTCCATTCTTGTAATCCACCAGGCCCACAACTTGAGCATCATCTGGGGTTCTTTTCTCTCCTCTCTTGCATCTTCCATATTCAATCTGTCATATCTCCCTTGGGAAGACTCCCTGGATTCCCTTCTTTATCTCCAGTTCCCCTGTATACTCTTGAGTATGCAGCATTTTTAACACCAAAGCCATGTTTATTTCTCATTGGAATGAGATTGGGTTTTGCAACCACAGAGCCCTTGGTTCAAATTCTGGCTCTCCCACTTATAATTTATATTTTATTAATGACTTAATCTTTCTTTCTGTTGTTGAGGTTTTTTGTTTTTTTTTTTTTAAGATTTTATTGACAGAGATCACACGTAGGCAGAGAGGCAGGCAGAGAGAGAGGAGGAAGCAGGCTCCCCACAGAGCAGAGAGCCCGATGCAGGGCTCGATCCCAGGACACTGGAATCATGACCTGAGCTGAAGGCAGAGGCTTTAACCCACTGAACCACCCAGGCACCCCTGTTATTGAGTTTCTTCATCAGAATATCTAGGTAACATTAATTCCTTATGAGGCTGATATGAATACAAAGGTAAATAATGGTTCTGACCAAAGCCCTGTGCCTGACATAAAGTGGATGTGGAGCTACATATTCTGTTGTCTTCCTCTTTTAACAACTTGCAGCACCACTGATAAGCATGACGTGGCTGTAAGAACTCTGAAGGTCCTTTTTCCTTTATCCATGGTGAATATAGAGAAATTTAGCCACCAAATAGTCTATTTCTCTCTCTCTTTTCTCTCCCTTGATTTCATGCCCCAAATCCAAACTGACCTTTTATCTTTCCCCAACCCTGATTTTCACATTGTCCCTCATTCAAATGAGTGGATCTTGGATTGATTCTGTGTCCTCCTGTCCTGCCTTAATAATCTGCTTAATGATCCAGTCCTTCCTAGACCAAGGTACCTGCTTCACTTTCAACAGTATCCTCCTAAGGGCCGGGTGTTCTCGGTCCTTGCTTGTTCATTGGAGCTTTGCCAACCATCGGCAGGATTTCCTGATATGAACCACCAGTGCTGCTTATCTGTGTACTGGGATCTTTAAGGATCACATAATCCCGGATTTCTCACTGACTTGCTTGCAAATCCTATTTTGTCGGTGTTGGATTGCCTTGATGTGGACTCCCTTATGAAACTTCTGCTTGCCACATCAAGAATCCACCCCAAATATGCTACTGGGTTTATCTGCTCAGTGTCTGGTCCTTCCAAAGTTGTAGCCCTGATTCAAAAATATGACTGTCTTTAAAAAAAAAAAAATATGACTGTCTTTGTCTGTTCTCATTCTCCCCAATTAACAGGATGTGGACTACTATGTAACATCATTAGCTTGACCTTGGAGTTTTGAAACAACTTTTCTGTTCTCCCTGTACCCACATATCCTTTTCTGTGCTCAAAGTATCCAGTTGACTGTATCCAGCTCAAAGCACATAGCTCTTGCTTTTTTACTCCTTACTCACTGACTGACCATGCTTCTCTGTTAGATCGTGGCCAGTGTCAAAGCCTGTCTTTGAAGTTCCTCTGTAAACTGACTCTTTTGAGAAAATTGATCTTACTCTTGGAGGCACCCTTCACTCCCTCAGGCCTGTCTACACTGGCCTCTAGCCAGTTATAATTTTTCTTATCATTCTGCCATTGCTTGGGCTGTTCCAAGAAGAAGTATCTTCCATTCTCCCCTCCTACAATGAAATACCACCTTTTCTTGAGTCCTGGTCAAGCTTCATCTTTCTCAGAAGGTTCTCTAACATTGCCCCTGCTCATAGTCGTCTTTTCTTCTCAACTCCTACAGTCTTTATACAATACCATTTACCTTGAGAGTGTACTTAATTATGCAGCTAATTAAAATATATTAGACACAGCTCAGTTAATGATGTCCACAGTGTGGACCAAATCAGAAACCTGGCAGTCATTCTGGAACTTTCTCCAATCCTTTCATATTGTATTCTTATAAGTTTCCCCCTAAATCTGTCCTGAATTCATCTCTTGCTATGTGTTCTTCCTCTTCCAGAGCACTCCTCATTTCTCTCCTGGTTAGGTGAACCTCCCTGCTAACTGGCTTCCCTCTCTTCAGTCTTGACTCACACATATCTGTACTCCATGTAACAACCAGAGCAATGTTTCTAAAAGGAAAGTTCCTCATTTAAAACATTCATTGGCTTTCGAGTGCTCTTAGAGCAAAATCCCAAGTCATTCACATAGCTCAAAACACCTGGATACTCTGCTCCCAGCCGACTTCCCCAAGTTTACTTGTAACATTTCCCTACCTCTCCCCATCCTGTGTCCTTTGTACAGCATGCTCCAGGCACTCTGAACTCCTCACAGTTCCTCTGTGAGCATGCTCTATGCTCTGTCCTTCCTCAGGGCCTTTGGACCTGTTAGTCTCCCTCTGCTAGGAAACATGGCTTCCCATCTGACTCCCTTCTCCTGGTTAATGGCTTTTCTTTCTGGCTTCAGCCAGAAAGCTTCCCTGAGTCACCAAATCAAGGAGGGTCACCCTGATTTTTTTCTTCTGTACCAGAGCTTATTCATGCAATTTAGCCTACTGCTTGTGACTGCCCCTTTACTGCCCCCAGACAGTAAGCTTCCTAAAGACAATGGCTCTGTCTTATCCAGTATTTTCTTCTCACTGTCCATCACAGTTCCCTGCACAGAATAGACATACAGTAAATAATTATCCGAGGAAATGACTGGAAGAAGGGAAGGAAGAACGGAGAAATGGGTGAAAGAAAAACAAGAGAGAGAGGGAGGGAAAGATTGCTCTCTCTTCTAAATTTTGAGCTCTTTAAAGCAGGCAGGATCTGTATCTTGTACTTCATTTGAGTACACACTCTGTTAATTGATTAATAAGAGCCAAGACCTACTTAGAATCTTTATAGATATTCTCACTGCTGGAAACCTTTTCCCCTAGGTGTTCACACGTCAGTCACCTTCACTTTATTCTACATTTTGCTCCAATATGGCCATTCTTGGACTTTTTCTTCCACCCATTCCATTCCCATTTCCAGCACACACTGTCACATCGTTCTCTTGTTTCTTATACAGGCTCCTAAACTACTGCATTAGTTTCCTATTGCTGCATAACAATTTACCAGAAACGTAGCAACTTAAATCAGTACACATTTATTAGCCAACATTTTGTAGGTCCCCAGTTTGTCATGGTGTGGTTGAATCCTCTGCTTCCTGTCTGCTTAGGTCTGGAATCAAGGTGTAAGCAGGGCTGAATTTTCTCTGGAGACTCAGGAAAATCTGCTTTGGGGCTCATTCAGGCTGTTGGTAGAAGTTAGTTCATTACAGTTGTAGAAGTGGGTCTCAGTTTTCTCACTGGCGTCTCTCCACTCCCGGAGGGTGTTCCCATGTCCTTGCCATATGGCCTCCCTCAGCAGCAGCATCAGAGAATGTTCCTCACATCGAATCCTGCCACACTTCAAATCTCTGACTTCCCTGTGTTTGACCTCCACATGCAGATAAAAGATTTATGTTATTAAGTCAGGCCCATTCAGATAATCTCCCTATCTTAAATTCAACTGATTTGGGACCTTAACTACATCTATAAATCACCCTTGCCACATAAGGTAACATAGTCACAGGAGTGATTTCTGTTTTATTGACATTTCTACCTCAACTCAAGTCCAGGGCACTGGAGCTTATAAGAGCAGGAGCAGCATAAGAGCAGGAGTCATTGGAGGATATTTTACAGTTCTGTCTACCACAAACACCATACAATATCCTTGTTTACTATTATAACATAGCTATATAATATATTATAAATAATATAACTATAATAATAGTAACAATTACTATTATTATTTTGGTGTCAGTCTCCCTCCATTAGAGGGAAAGCTGAATGAGAGCCAGGATTTCTGTATGTTTTGTTGACTGTTGTATCCCATTGGTGGTTGGGATACTGTCTAGATCATGTCACAGATGCTCAATAAATACATCTTGAGTGAATAAATGTGTCATATGCGCAAATATTAATTCTCTTTTTAAATCTTGAAGGTATTTTGAAAAATGTTTGATGTGCAGAAATGAAGTTCCAGTATTTGAATGGATATTAGTTCAACTCATATATTTTTAACAACTACTTCATAATTATTTATGTCAAAAGAGATAATTGGTGCTAGTTTTTTATGTAGGCTCCCCTTTTGTTACCTAGAAATAAAGCAGAGCTACCCTAGCTGATGAGATAATTTGTAGTAACTTTCACAAAACACCAGTGTCATTCATGTTTTATTTTCTTGAATCTCTCTTCTTCTTTTAATCTCTCTTCTTTTCTTGAAAAGCCAGAAGAAGATGGCATACATTCTCTCTCTCTCTCTCTCTCCACATACTACTAGGACACTAGTAAGAATTGATTTAGCATGGCTTTAATTCATCTCAGTCTTCAAGCCTTCAACACCAGTTGGTCTAATGAAGGAATTAGTTATGAATGTAGGGTGGGAAATCAGGTTTATATATAACACTCCAAGAGAAAATAAGAAGTGAAGATAGAGCACAAGTACTATTAAATGAAAGGAATATATTAAGGTGTGCTGTTCTGGTAAAATAACACATTCTACAAAAGGAGAGGCTTACCTTAAGAAACACATACCTAAATATGAAGCAGTTACATATCATTATAAAAACAAGATTTTCAAGAATGTGAATCAATTTCTCCTTTGTCACATGCTTACATTTTTCTACTCACAATTATTTTGATTTGTTGTTTTGGATAGCACACATAGAGTGACTTTTTTAAAGTGGGGCATGTTGAATCAGTGGTTCCATATAAATATATACAAACTGGTGTGTGTTTTATTAGTTATGATTATATGACTATATACAATGTCCTCAAGTTTTATCCATGTTGTCACACACAGCAGGATTTCCTTCTTTTTTAAATGGCTGAATAATATTTCATTTTTTATGCAGTTGTATCACATTGTTAAAATCCGTTATCCATTGATGGACACTTAGGTTGTTTCCAGCAACATACTTCTTAATAGTCAACAGGTCACAGAAAAAAAAAAATGGAACTGCCTTCAAGACAGCTATCAAGAACTGTGAAGGATCTGAGTTTCTATCCTGCTTGCAAGTTAACAAATTAGCTTGACATAGTTTCCAAAATGCTGGGTTAAAGACAGAGGACTCTGTTACCCATGACACGATAAGCAGCATGAGCAACAGCATATTTGCATCAGTTCCTCTTGACTCCAACTACCAGGGGGTCAAAACAGATAAGCCCAAACAAACGAATGCCAGAGGCGGCATGAAGAAAAACCCTTAGTTTAGGAAACCTGAATCTTTTATGGAGGACAATAAGTATGACTTCTCTACTTTAGATGAAGACATTGTCTCTGTTTCCAAGGTTTTTTGCTATTCTTCTAGAATAGTTCAGAAAATGGGCCATCAGTGCCTTACTTCACGAGAAGTAAGAAATGTGAGAGACTCATGGGGCATCATCTCCAAATAAGAACCTATCATAAGAGAGTAATTAGATGAAATCCTTTATTTGCCCCACCTTTGAGATTAACTGTACCATTCATACCAAGGCTGTGCTCCTCCTGAGTTTCCTGGACTGCTCCCCACCAATTATCAAGCATAGCAGGGAGAGAACCAGACCATTGCTGCTCAAGATGGAACTCTTTCAATTACTCTACTGAGTAATATTTCCTCTGGGGCTCCCCATCAGCTTTGCTCTAATTTTCTCAAAACTGCAATTCAGTCTGAGGCTTTTCCTATGCTATCCTCCTTCCTTCCCTTACTGCTTTCACGGTTGTCATGTCCCCATCATAATCTGAAGCCTCTCCACACCTACTCCTGTTCCCTCTCCTTTTTTCTCTTCACAGATGTTTTCCCCCCAAAATGCTTATGTATCTAATTCTGTATTGACATTTGCCTCTTAGAGAACCTGAACTGACACAGTAAATGCTAAGAATGGCCTGAGAAAATAGGCAATAAGACCAGGGTTTGGGATGGGATCCCTCAATCTCTAGCTGGAATGTGATACATAAATAATCCCTGGTGAAAGATGAAAAAAGATGATGAATTATTTGCTTAAAAATTCAGCAGTGATGATAAATCACTAAATTCTTTTCCTGAAACCAATACTACACTATATGTTAACTAACTTGAATTTAAATAAATAAAAAATACATTTAAGAAAAGGAAAAAAATAAAAATTGAAGTGAAAGTTATAAACCATAAAAGAAAGAATTCTCTGGTGTTGATCTTGGAAAATACTCCAGCAGAGGGGGAACTCCTTGCCCAGTGTGATAATGAAGGTATTTGAGAGACACTGAGGGAATAATTCCTCCAAAGACAGTGCAGTTGACTGCTTATTAAAAAGTTGTATTGATGACCTGCAGAGTTATAATGAGAAATTGAAGACAGTTAAACAATAATTAAAAGTAAAGTGTTAGAGACAGTGAACTCTTTTGTAAGCCACTGAACAGACCCTCACTTCTTGCAGTAGAGGCACCAATGCAAAGAAAAACAACACAGGATTTAAATATTACAGTCACGTAGCTCCAGAGACATTGAAATGCTGAGGTGAGGTCTATGCTCTAGTTTGGGAATTTGTACCCTAAAGTATGGAATGGATGTTTTCAAGGCTTATGGCTCTGAAGATGACTCCAAACTCCTAGAGGCCCACTGTACACCCTATTAAGAGTTCAGACTTCTTCCAAGAGGAAGACACTGTCTTTTAAGTCAACAGGTGACTCCTTCAGGAGTTGCTCCTAACTACTTTCATGGTTACTAGGTGAAATCCCAACATAGCCTGGCTGGGGAAAAGCTGGAATTGTATGACAGAAAAGTGATCCACTCCAAAGAAGCTGCAGAAATTGGTAGGGGTGAGGGGAATATTAGCAGGAGTTGGAAGAGGTCTGATATCTAGAAGAGGTCTGATGTAATATTGGATTGGCCTATTGGTTGTACAACTGAGGCACCAGTCCCAAGGGAACACTCTGAAATGATGGGGTGCCATTCTTCAAGTCACAGTATATATACTAATCAGAGACCTCTATATAGCTCTGTATTTCCAATAGGAATAGTTCATGAGTCTGGAAGCCAGTGGGTTAAGGCAAGGTTAGTCCCAGTTATCAACCCCAAGGATCTACTAGAAGGTATTGTCCCTTCCATCCTTCTAACTCCCGGAGCTGCATGTTTGAAGGTCCTGGTTTTCGAAGGGTTGTATTCTTGATAGGAGACATGCATGATCATATCTGAACTATAAGCTACAGATACTGCCTTGGCACTTTTGACTCCTTGTTCCTAAGAATGAAAAAGCAAGGAGTCAATAAACAGGTAATTGACCCAATCAGCAGGAGGAAGTAAGCCTGCTTTTACAGCGGGGGCAGGGATAAATATATGTGGAACCAAGGTGATCCATTTGGAAATCTCTTGGTACTTCCTGCCCAGTTCTAAGTGTGAGTGGAAACTGCAATTACTCCACCCAAAGAAGGATATATCTACCTAATGAGTTACATCCCTCAGGAATGAAGATTGGGATAAGCTACTCTCAGGCATTTCAAGTCCTCTTGTTCGGTAAGCTACCTTTAGAAGTTGGGTTGGGTAAGCTACCAAGACTTGTGGAGTGATAACCAAGGGTGATGGGAGCTTTAAATGAATAGCAGGGAAATATAGTGGACTTCTTGTGGCCTAGAAACCAAATATGGAGATGGAGAATGCAGTTTGTCCCTCTTAGAAGGAGAGACTCACAGACATTGTGGAGAAACTGCTCTCTGAAAATAAATGAAGAAATGAATCTTTGTGGCAGATAGGGTGGGACCTGGCATTGATGGGAATTCGCCAGTCAGATCCTTCTAAAAGAGAAAATATCCCATGAGGAGTACAGTTAGCTGACAAATTCAGAATCTGCTGCAGAATTCTTGCCTTGGCCTTTCTCTTGTTGGGTTGGTCCTAGGGAACAACTGAACATGGTAAGGATACAGAGCCCAGCCATCTAACTCAATGAAAGTCTTCTCTAATAGGAGATATTTTCTGAGGCTCCCTTCAGACTTGCCAAGATTTTCAGAGTCTACCTCAGTCTCCTGTTTCTACACAATATTCCTTTTTTCCTTTTTTCTTTACACAGGAGTTATCACAGAATTTCAGTCTGAAAGTTCTTGAGCTCTTTTGGTTTTCTCTCAACTTTCCTCTTCACTTAATAAATCTCTTGCACATGTAATTTCATTTAAAAATATGCATTAGGGCACAAACAATCATGGAACACTACCTCATAAACTAACATAATAAAAAAATAAAATTAAAATACGCTTTTGGGGAACCTAAGGTGATACAACAACTTAACAAGATTTGTGGCATGCAGATAAAGCTATGCTTTGGGGAAAATCTTCACATTACATACTTATGTAGAGTATAAGTATTCTTCTATACTTATAGAAGAAGAAAGGTCTGAGGTCAATGATATAATCTTCTACTTAAAATAGGAAATAAACCCAAAGTATACAGAGGAAAGAAATAATTAAAAGGTAGCAAAATTTAATGAAATAGACAATGTAAAACACAATAGAATCAAATTTAAAAAACTTTGAAATGATCAATAAATTTTATAAACTTCTAGTCAAACTAGTCAAGAAAATAAAAAGAGGACATAATTACCAGTATGTGAATGAAGCAGGAAACATCACTGCAAATCTCACAAGCATTCAAAGGATAAGAAGAAATTTATCTGAATGATGCATGCCAACAAAATCAAAAAGATGATGTCATGGAACAGTTATTGAAACACACATCCTACCAAAGCTCACTCATGAAGAAATATTTAGCCTGACTAATAAGTACATATCTATTAAATAAATTTAATTACTTACCCAAACCTTCTCACAGAGAAATTCCAAACCCAGATGGCTTTGCTTGTGAATTCTACCAAACTTTTGGGAAAAAACAATACAAGCTGACAATCTCTATTTCGGAAGTAGAATACATGGACATTCTTTTCAACTAATTTTGTGAGGCCAGCATTATCCTGGAGAAGAGGCCTCCAGACCAATACTCCTCATGAGAATAAATGCAAAAATTCTTAATATGATTTTAATTAATTGAATACAACAATATCATGACCAAATGATGTTTATCCCACGATAATGTAAGATTGGTTCAACAATTAAAAATGAATCAATGCAATTCACCATGTTAACAGATTGTATGATTATCTCAATAGAGAAAAAATATTTGTCAAACTTCAACATTCATTCCTGATAGAAGCTCTTAGAAAACTTAGAAGGGAACTTCCTCAAACTGATAAAGGGCATCTGTGAAAAACCTCTTTCTAAAACTATTGTTGATGGTCTAAGAACAAGCTGTGGTTATCTGTTCTCATCACTTCCATTGCATGGTGTATAGGAGATCTTAGCCAATGAAATACGTGCAGAAAAATACATAAAAGGAAAATGAATTGTCAAGGAAAAAGTAAAGCTCTCTTTATTTTAAGTAATGGTGTTATGTTTATAAGCACACACACCTACACATGCACACACACACAGACACACTAAAATTTAGGAGTAGTAGGTAAAAATGAACTATATCATATATTTACCACTTCTATCTAGTTTGCTATTAATTAGGGGGTTGGAGCTACACTATGTGAGAGAGTGGGGTGGGAAGGGGCAGAAAAAAGGGGGAGAGAGAAACCTAAGCAAGATCCATGCCAAGCATTGAGCCCAATGCAGGGCTCAGTCTCAGGACCCTGAGATCATGATCTGAGCAGAAATCAAGAGTCAGACACTTAACTTACTGAGCCTCCCAGCTGCTCCCTACAATGTTTTGTTGTTATTGTTGTTTTGTGTTTTGTTTTATCAAAACAAACTGAAGTGTTGAAAGAACTGATTTCATTGGAGAGAATAACACGAATGCTTGAACCATATTCTTCAAAAACCAAATAGCATCAAAATATCAATGGACATAAAACACTATCCCACGAAGGCAGTCATGGAAGTGCAACAACTAATCTTAGAAAACAACCTGATCAATGAAATATGGGGAAAATGGCATACAGAATGAGCAAGTGTGGTATTTACTTTCTTCCCTCAGAGTTACCCATATAATTTCAACATTAGTTTTAGTAGGTAGTGATTTAAAAACCCAGAGGGTAGAATATAACTTCCACATTCTTTATATTTTATTTATTTTATAAAGAAGGAGAGGAAACACAGACATGGCTGTGGGGTTCATAATTTAGCTTTTAAACACAGATTGTATGAAACTATGGTGGAACAATGAGTAAATACAGATAATGACCACTCACCAAGGTGATTTCTGGCTTTTCAACCTCAGTTATCAGATTGGCTTCATGATCATCGTGGCTCATAAATTCTGTTCTAAAATGTTCTAATGGAAATAATGTAATTCTTATGATCTTGGCTATAACATTACATATTTTGACAACAAGCCCTTTCTATCTTTGGAATTATATTTTGAACAGTCAGAAAATGTTGGCTTGACAAAATGGTAAGTAAAATTGTTTCAAATATTTTATACCTTAAACACCATAAAGAAACTTTGTCCTAATTCTTAATTTACAACTAATGAATAGACCGCGATGTCTTCATATAATTTTTCATATTCGGAGATTGACTATCTGTTTTCTAAGGAGTAAGTTAAATGCATCTCTGCTGTGTTTCCTATTGTTTTAGGAAAGTAAATGTAAAGAAAGTGTTTTCTCTTTCACTGTTTTAGTCTGGGTATGTGTCTACATTGTGACCAATAACCTCTATTGTTTTGGGTCACATTGTGAAGCAGAGAAGACATGCAAATCAGGTCATACAAACTAGTTTTGCCTGTGTCATACACTTATTTTTTATTCACGGACATTTTAACTTGGGGGGGTGTCTTATTTATTTTATCAGTAAAATGTAAATAATAATAATTCTCCCAAATATCTCAGATATTAAACATGTAAAAATTATTTGATCTGTATAAAGATCTCACTAAATGGGTCATCTAAATTTGATGAAATCTTGAGCCTCCACATCCTGCCATGAATTTGTATCTTGAAATGAGAGATTATGGAAGAGTGGAAGAGCATCTTTCTTAGAATCAGGCAGGCCTATGTTGGAATCCGAGTTCCATCATTTACTAACTGTGAAATCTCTGGCAGTTGACTCAGACCTTTTGAGTTAATCTGTTAAACAAGGTCAGTAACTTCTTTTGGAGCTTGGGGTATTAAAGTTAATATATAATGTACCTGGTGCACAGTATTTATGCTTAGTACAGGTGCACTTAATTTGAGGCGCGTAATTGTCTTTCCTCTATGCTTCAGAGAACATTTCAGAGCTGGAAACAGAATGAGGACTATCTGTCTCATCACTTCATGTACTCTGAACTTAACGTGGAACATGGAGGCAGCATCTGTAGGGGTACCACCTTGCAGAGCAGCATAGTGACCTGTAACATAATGCTAGGACCTCCAGTACCTCCTCCCCTGTACAAGTGGGTAATAATACCATCTTCCCAGGGGGTCAAAAGGAATATATATTCCTCTGTCTGGTATATAGTTAATGATTGATAAACATGTAATTGCTTGACTGAACTTAATAAAGAAAGAGAACATTATATTTCTAAAGTTTCTACCACCGCCCATCAGTGAATTTATTCTTTCTCTTCCCTGCATCAGATCTCGGACATGCCCCATAGGTTTTCTCAGAAGAATAAATTTTATCTGAGTAATGTAAACACACCTCTCTAGTATAATAAACAACATTTTAAAATCACTCAGTGTAGTTTCTCCCCTTTTCCCAGCTCAGATGGGAAGCCTAGAGGGGAGAATGGGAGCAGGACTGCCCTTCTTGCTTCCTCTCCTTCCCTACCTCCTCCTCAAGTCCTAGCTGTCCTCTGTCTGGTAGCCCAGGGTTATTGAGCCCTGGGGAAGACATTAGGGACAATACCTGCATTGCATGACTGTTTCTTTAGGGGCTGATGCACAGCCATTAATTCTTTCTCTCATGAATGTACTTTTTGTGTGTTTTAGACATCCTGCCAGGGCATCCCTTGTTCACATAAATGCCTCTCTTAATGGCTAAAGCTATTTCCCACTCTCCTTTACCTGCTGGTGTTCTGGCTTCTACCTAGCTTCGCACATTATCTCCTTTGGGATTCCTCTGTTCTCCAGAGAAGTAATTCCCTTGAGGGGAATTCATTCTAAAATGACCTCAGTTTTGTGTTTTCTCACAGATTAGCAAAGATTAGTTTGGCCCAAGGTAAAATCCATGCTTCGTTGCCCCACATTTTGTTGAAACACAGTGCATTCCCAATACTACTTATTTTTCTCCTCTCTCTCTCTTTCTCTTCCTGTTTCAGGTTTAAATTCCATGGGGTGCTTATCAGACTCTCAGAGTGACCCCGTTGGAGCCTGTCTGTCAGCTAACCTCATCCTCTCCGGCAACGGATGGGTGGGGTAGAAGATAGCCACAGCCCCCACCACCAACTACCCCCAAACTCATTTCCTCTTGGCTTCATTTGCAAATTCTTTGGTCCTTCACTTCCTTGAGAGGGAGCCTTTGACACTTAAAAGACATCTCCAAAGTCCTCTTTTCCCCCTCTCATACAAGATTGGAAGGAGGGTCTGTCAAGTTGGTAGAGCCAGTTTCACAAAGCAGAAGCATGTTTTGCATATAGTCTGTTACTATACAATCTGAAAAGTATTTGAGGCCTGTTGTATTATTCTCAGCCCAAGGCGGAGTAATTCCCACTGTAGAATTTTGTTAGAAATATTGAATATTGCAACTCAAATTAAAATCGGTTGCCTCATGCCCAGACGTAGTACTATTCTTCTTTTTGTCTTTTTTTCTGCTGCAAGAACAATTAGATTAATTTTATTAAGAAAATTAAAAAAAAATTAACGATTGGGTTCCTAGTCAAATACTGTCCATTTTTTTCCAGATTTACTGAAAAATAACTAACATACATCACTGTATAAGTTTAAGGTGTCCAGCATGATGGTTTGATTTACATATAGTGTGAAGTGACTATACACTAGGCTTAGTTAACATTCATCATCTCATGTAGGTACAATAGAAAGAAAAAAAGTTCTTGTGATGAGAATTCTTGGGATCTACTCTCTCAGAACCCCTGTGTACTGGGTATACCGCAAAGAAGTGTTAGCTACAGGCATCATGTTGTACATCACATCCCTAATACTTGTTATAACTGGACCCGTTGAACACTTTCCTCCAATTTCTCCTCTCCCAGTATTGTCCTCACCCCCAATCTGATCTTATTTTCTGAGTTTGGTGTTTGGGGCTTTTTTAAAAAAATGTTTTATTTATTTATTTGAGAGAGAGTATGAGAGGGGAGAAGGTCAGAGGGAGAAACAGACTCCCCATGGACCTGGGAGCCCTATGTGGGACTCAATTCTGGGACTCCACGATCATGACCTGAGCCAAAGACAGTTGCTTAACCTACTGAGCCACCCAGGTGCCCCAGGGGCTTTGGTTTTTATTTTGTTGTTGTTATCAAGATTCCACATGTAAGTGAGATCATATGGTTATTTGTCGTTTTCTGTCTGACTTATTTCATTTAACAAAATGTCTTTAAAGTCCATCCATGTTATCTCAAATGGGAGGATTTCCTTTTTCTCCCCAATAGCCGATTAAGATTTGTGTGTGTGTGTGTGTGTGTACATATATCACAACTTCTTTATCATTTCATCTACTGAGGCACACTTAGATATTTCTATGTCTTGGCTATTGTAAATAATGCTGCTGTGAATATGGGGGTGGTAGTTACCTTTCTACATTACTGCTTTTTTTTTTTTTCCCTTTGGATATCTTCCCAGAAGTGGAATTACTAGATCATATGGTAGTTCTATTTTTAATTTTTTGAGGAACCTCCCTACTGTTTTCCACAGTGGCTACACCAGTTTGCATTCCCACCAACAGGGCACAAACCTCCCTTTTCTCCACATCCACGTCAGCATTTGTCATCTCTCTCTCTCTCCCTCTTTTTTTTTTTTTTAAGAGAGAGAGAGCGTGTGAACACGAGCAGGGAGGGACAGAAGGAGAAAGATAGAAGACTTTTTTTTTTTAAGATTTTACTTATTTATTTTAGAGAGAGACTGTGCATGAGCAGAGCGGGGCAGGGGGACGAGAGGGGAGCAGAGAAAGAGGGAAAAGGAATCTCAAGCAGACTCCCTGTGAGGAGACTGAGGCAGGGCTTGATCCCAGGATTCTGAGATCATGACCTGACCTGAAATCAAGAGTCTGAGGCTTAACTAACTGAACCACCCAGGTGCCACTTGTCATCTCTTGTCTTTTTGATGATGGCTGTTTTAACAGATAGATGAGGTGATATTTCATTGTGGTTTTAATTTGCATTTTCTGAATGACTAGTGATATGGAGCATCTTTTCACGTATCTGTTGGCCATTTATATATCTTCTTTGGAAAAATGTCTATTCAGGTATTTTGCCCATTTTTAAATTCGATTATTTGGTTTTTTGCTTTGAATTTTAAGAGTTCTTTATATATTTTGCATATTAATCCCTTGTCAGATATATGGCTTACAAATATTTTTTCTCATTCTGTAGGTTCTTTCACTTATTGATGGTTTATTTTGCTGTGAGGAAGCTCTTTAGCTTGATGTAGTCCCACTTGTTTTAAATTTTTTTAAATTTGTGTATTAGATGAGATTTCCAAAAAATCATTACCAAGACCCACGTCAAGGAGCTTTTTTCCTATGTTTTCTTCAAGGTGTTTCATGGCTTCAGGCATTACATGTAAGACTTTAATCTATTTCAAGTTAAATATTATGAGCACCATTCTTACTTAGAAGAAATGCAATGCCAGCACCTGGAAAAGAGAAAAACAGCATTAAACTGTAATTTAAAACTTTATAGCTTTGGTCTCACTTAAAAACTTCAAACTTGGAATTACATTGCATTAATTATGTTACCACATTATTACTATCAGTGGTAGCAGTTATGAGAAAATAGGATTAGTTGATCAGTGGACTTTCTTAGCTTGTATGAAAGAGTATTTGCATGGGAGATGGAATTAGATGGGATGAATAAACGATTTTCTTCAATCAGCGTAGTTTAAAGTTGTATGATCAGTCCATAGATTTTTTTTTAATGGCATAGAGGTGTTTCTCTTTGATTAAAAAAGATTATTTTAAAACCAATTCTCTAAGTAAATCTTCAAAAGACTTGTTTGCTGTGATAGGCTATGCCATGAAGAAACATTGTGAACTTCTCCTTGACATAGGCATGGTCAGAGAGTCATTGTACTTGATTATAGAAAATGTGTTCTCCAGGGGTGCCCTCTGCCTTTGGCTCAGGTCATGATCCCAGGGTGGGACTTCAGCTCAGGTCATGATCCCAGGGTCTTGGGATGGAGCCCCGCATCAGGCTCTCTGCTCAGCAGGGAGCCTGCTTTCCTTCCTCTCTCTCTGCATGCCTCTCTGCCTACTTGTGATTTCTGTATGTCAAATAAACAAATAAAATCTTAAAAAAAAAAAAAAGAAAAAGAAAATGTGTTCCCCAGTGAATTAATTCCTTTAAAAAAAACAACCAGTCAACCAACCAGCTAATACTTGGACGAGGAAAGGCATTAGCATTTTCGCTAGTCTAACAATTGAGCATATGTCATGTTCTAAGCACTACCATGGTAGAGTTTATGGGTTAGTCAAGGATAATAAGAATGAACCTGTCCAAATGATGGCCAGAGGTGGCAGAGATACTGGCAAGGGTAGGAATAGGGATTTAGGAGCTTGAATTTCAGTATGACTACCTATTAGAATTTGGGGTGGGAGGAGGAGTATCATCTGTGGAAAAGATTAAAGGTAAAGAGTGGAGGTGAGATCGTACAGTCTTCTTAATGAGTTTAGATGTTCTCTGAGGAATGACAGACAGTCAGGTAAGAAGTCTAGGTTATATAATAACCTGATGTGTCTTGACTTCCTTTATCGATTGTAAATCCCTCAATGGCAGGGCTCACTTTTCCCATGCTTTCAGTGATATCAGCATTTTTATCTAGAATTGTGCACAAAGTAGGGGCTAGAAAACATTCTCACGAATGATGATGAGGAAGACTTACTTCTAGAAAATTAGTTTTATGACTGCACATAACTAAAAGTTGTCCCTATAAGCTACTGGATTTTAGGTTAAAAGAGAATGTAGTATATACTTAAAAAAAAAAAAAATGTGTGTCATTTTCTCTTGAGACCTTGGGAAAAAATAAGGATGGCATTAAAAAAAAACACTTTAATACTAGCCAGTACTAAGATTTTAATTCTTCTTGCTATGTGACTTTGGATCTCATCCATCTTTGTCCATGAAGCAAAGGCATTAATACTTAATTCACAATACTTTATTCAATACTTAATTCATAAAATGGTCAGGAATGTCAGATGACAAAATGTGTATAGTGTATATGTGTATAGTACAGTACCTGATTCAAGAAATAATAGTGAGATTCTATATATACATAATATTTTAAATATTTTGGCTTCACAAAAAATGTTTTATGTTCATGGTGACATTTGCTCAAATAATAGAAAAAAAATGTTTTGACTGATTTTAAAGTAATACAACTCAAAGTATAATTTTTTTTTCCAAAATTTAATTTTAGTTTATGTTACCCATGGTCAGTAAGTAAAAAGTATTGAATAAAGGTCTTGTGCCAGTCATCTGTGGAAGAAAATAGAATGACGTTCACCACCAGGGGACTGGCGAGGCAGGAAGGTTATACAGGACATGGCTGTTTGTGCTCCAAAGAACAGCTCTTAGTCATTGAGGGAACTCACTGATTTGAGATGACTAAACCTAGGGTTTCTTTGGAAATGTTCAAGGCAATGTGTCTCAATTTTGTTTTGAGAACATTTAGTGGAGAAAATTTTAAAGCAATTTCTGCAATTAACAAAATTTATGTGCTACTGGTTTAACATTAGCAACGAAAATTAAAGTTAGAAAACAGATTACATGCTTACTTCTTTCAGGATACAAACAACTATTAAATACAGTCTTATGTTTGGGGGGGTGGGGGGGGGAGGAGGGAAATTCCCAATTGCTCTACCACCTATTTTAAACAAAAGCTTTGGGGGCACCTGGGTGGCTCAGTGGGTTAAGCCGCTGCCTTCGGCTCAGGTCATGATCTCAGGGTCTTGGGATCGAGTCCCACATCGGGCTCTCTGCTCAGCAGGGAGCCTGCTTTCTCCTCTCTCTCTCTCTCTGTCTGCCTCTCTGCCTACTTGTGATCTCTCTCTGTCAAATAAATAAATAAAAAAATCTTAAAAAAAAAAAAAAAAAAGCTTTGGAAAAAGTATGTTTCAAGGAATAAATGCACAAGCGGTCTTCCTTTATCACGTGGCTCAGTGACAGCCCTAGAGATTCTGTTTTCCTCATTAGGAGTTGCCCTTTCACAATTTCTCTTTCTTAAAATATTAGGGTTGAGACGAATGAATGGAAGGCAATACAGGAGCAATGTTGCATTGTGGCAGAAATAATGGAACAGCAGCAGATGCAACCTATAGCAGAATCCATGGCGCTTTTGTTCTTTTCTCATTCTTGGATGTCTGCTCAGGATGACCAGCTCAGAGAAGGGAGTCTTACCTAACCCCCTGTGGTGGATAATCGTGTCCGCCAAAAAGATATATTGGGAGTCCTGATTCCCCACAGAGACACGGGGACACAGAGACACGGGGAAGAAGCACATATGACGTCAGAGGCAAGGATTGGAGTGACAGAGCTGCCAGTCCAGGAATACCAGGGATTTCTGGCAGCTACCAGCAGTCAGGAAGAGGCAGTGAAAGAGTCCTCCTTAGAGCCTTCAAAGGTCGCCACAAACACCTGGGTTTCAGAATTCTGGCCTCTAGAACTGTGAGAGAATAGATTTCTGTTGTTTCAAGCCAACCAATTTGTGGTTCTCAGGGCAGCTTTAGGGAACTAATACACCCCAGAGCAGGTCTATTCCCCTGTAATAAGCCTCTTTGAGCTTCCTCAAAGCTCAAAGCTGTCTCTTCGTCAAAGCCCTTTCAAAATTAAAGGGAACATTTCTTTTCCTTTTTTTTTTTTTTTTTAAAAGCAGGCAATTCTGAGGGAAGGGACCATGAATATTTTGTTTATTCCCATAACCTCTGCGCTGCTATATTGCCTGGAACAAATAGGTATTCAAAGATTTTTTAAAAGATTTTATTTATTTATTTAAGAGAGAGAGAGAGAACACAAGGGGCAGACGGATGGAGGAAGAGGGAGAGGGAGAAGCAGATCCCGCTGAGCAAGGAGCCTGATGTGGGGCTCCATCCCAGGACCGTGGGCTCATGACCTGAGCTGAAAGCAGATGTTTCCCTGACTGAGCCATCGATACATATTTTTTGAAATGCAGAAATAAACCAATCTGCTGTGTTAGCTCTTAGACGCATGCATGTCATAACTCTATATAATACCAAAGTCAGGTCTGTTGGTTTCTATGTCAGTTAAAACTCTGTTCGTGACATGCAATGGAAAACAAAATTTAAACAGCTAAAACAAACAAATGAACAAAAGAGTTATACACTGGCTTTATCTTCAAAGGCCAGCAGTACAGCTAGTTCTGGGTGAGGACTGATCCAGCCACCTGTTCAAACAGTATCACCAAGGTCTGGCTTCTCTTTGTCTCTCTGCTCTGCTTCCACTTGGGTCAGCTTTATTCCCAGGCTCTGTATGGTGGTTCCCCCTCTGATTACAGAGGACCTATGGCAAGCCTCATACTGTTAAAGCCTACCACCTAGAAAGAGATCAATCATTGCAGCTTGTGCGCATGTCATGAGACTTGTTCTCTGTATTTCCATTCTTGAGCCAATTGCAGAGCTTCATTCAAAGACTGGACATAGGGGTCTAGGGGTCATTCCTGTCCCAGTCACATGGCTAAGGATTTGGGAGGAATAACTTTCTAAGGAAAAGCAGAGTATTATTGATGGAGAATAGAAGGTATAGATGCCACATGGCAACCAATTTATTTCTAACAGTTTGTTGTGACAATGACCACAGTGCGATCCCCTAAGGTTGAAAATATTTAGCTTTAATGATGAGAAATTTTGTATCACAGAATTAACTAGGTGATTATTAGAGTTGGCTTTAAAATGAATGGAAGTATTTCAACACGTGAATGTGAAGTCAGTGTTCTAGACTTGGTTTTAGAATGCCTACTCAAGGGGCGCCTGGGTGGCTCAGTGGGTTAAGCCGCTGCCTTCGGCTCAGGTCATGATCTCAGGGTCTTGGGATCGAGTCCCACATCGGGCTCTCTGCTCAGCAGGGAGCCTGCTTTCTCCTCTCTCTCTCTCTCTGTCTGCCTCTCTGCCTACTTGTGATCTCTCTCTGTCAAATAAATAAATAAAAAAATCTTAAAAAAAAAAAAAAAAAAAGCTTTGGAAAAAGTATGTTTCAAGGAATAAATGCACAAGCGGTCTTCCTTTATCACGTGGCTCAGTGACAGCCCTAGAGATTCTGTTTTCCTCATTAGGAGTTGCCCTTTCACAATTTCTCTTTCTTAAAATATTAGGGTTGAGACGAATGAATGGAAGGCAATACAGGAGCAATGTTGCATTGTGGCAGAAATAATGGAACAGCAGCAGATGCAACCTATAGCAGAATCCATGGCGCTTTTGTTCTTTTCTCATTCTTGGATGTCTGCTCAGGATGACCAGCTCAGAGAAGGGAGTCTTACCTAACCCCCTGTGGTGGATAATCGTGTCCGCCAAAAAGATATATTGGGAGTCCTGATTCCCCACAGAGACACGGGGACACAGAGACACGGGGAAGAAGCACATATGACGTCAGAGGCAAGGATTGGAGTGACAGAGCTGCCAGTCCAGGAATACCAGGGATTTCTGGCAGCTACCAGCAGTCAGGAAGAGGCAGTGAAAGAGTCCTCCTTAGAGCCTTCAAAGGTCGCCACAAACACCTGGGTTTCAGAATTCTGGCCTCTAGAACTGTGAGAGAATAGATTTCTGTTGTTTCAAGCCAACCAATTTGTGGTTCTCAGGGCAGCTTTAGGGAACTAATACACCCCAGAGCAGGTCTATTCCCCTGTAATAAGCCTCTTTGAGCTTCCTCAAAGCTCAAAGCTGTCTCTTCGTCAAAGCCCTTTCAAAATTAAAGGGAACATTTCTTTTCCTTTTTTTTTTTTTTTTAAAAGCAGGCAATTCTGAGGGAAGGGACCATGAATATTTTGTTTATTCCCATAACCTCTGCGCTGCTATATTGCCTGGAACAAATAGGTATTCAAAGATTTTTTAAAAGATTTTATTTATTTATTTAAGAGAGAGAGAGAGAACACAAGGGGCAGACGGATGGAGGAAGAGGGAGAGGGAGAAGCAGATCCCGCTGAGCAAGGAGCCTGATGTGGGGCTCCATCCCAGGACCGTGGGCTCATGACCTGAGCTGAAAGCAGATGTTTCCCTGACTGAGCCATCGATACATATTTTTTGAAATGCAGAAATAAACCAATCTGCTGTGTTAGCTCTTAGACGCATGCATGTCATAACTCTATATAATACCAAAGTCAGGTCTGTTGGTTTCTATGTCAGTTAAAACTCTGTTCGTGACATGCAATGGAAAACAAAATTTAAACAGCTAAAACAAACAAATGAACAAAAGAGTTATACACTGGCTTTATCTTCAAAGGCCAGCAGTACAGCTAGTTCTGGGTGAGGACTGATCCAGCCACCTGTTCAAACAGTATCACCAAGGTCTGGCTTCTCTTTGTCTCTCTGCTCTGCTTCCACTTGGGTCAGCTTTATTCCCAGGCTCTGTATGGTGGTTCCCCCTCTGATTACAGAGGACCTATGGCAAGCCTCATACTGTTAAAGCCTACCACCTAGAAAGAGATCAATCATTGCAGCTTGTGCGCATGTCATGAGACTTGTTCTCTGTATTTCCATTCTTGAGCCAATTGCAGAGCTTCATTCAAAGACTGGACATAGGGGTCTAGGGGTCATTCCTGTCCCAGTCACATGGCTAAGGATTTGGGAGGAATAACTTTCTAAGGAAAAGCAGAGTATTATTGATGGAGAATAGAAGGTATAGATGCCACATGGCAACCAATTTATTTCTAACAGTTTGTTGTGACAATGACCACAGTGCGATCCCCTAAGGTTGAAAATATTTAGCTTTAATGATGAGAAATTTTGTATCACAGAATTAACTAGGTGATTATTAGAGTTGGCTTTAAAATGAATGGAAGTATTTCAACACGTGAATGTGAAGTCAGTGTTCTAGACTTGGTTTTAGAATGCCTACTCAAGGGGCGCCTGGGTGGCTCAGTGGGTTAAGCCGCTGCCTTCGGCTCAGGTCATGATCTCAGGGTCCTGGGATCGAGTCCCGCATCGGGTTCTCTGCTCCGCGGGGAGCCTGCTTCCTCCTCTCTCTCTCTCTGCCTGCCTCTCTGCCTACTTGTGATCTCTCTGTGTCAAATGAATAAATAAAAAATCTTTAAAAAAAAAAAAAAGAATGCCTACGCAATTAACTGTCTTGTTACTATTATATTTCACAGAGGATATGAAGAGTACAATAACATGATTTTTATCTCTAATATTTATATGCCTCTCTTAAGCTACTTAACATAAACTCATGAACCTAGCAGGAGATAAACTATTAGTGATTATAGTCACTGTCATCATAGAATTCAGTCTCAAATTTTAATATGCATTCTTCAAATGATTCATAAACATAATTTTGTCACTAATATTAAACTTTAAAAAAATAACTGACCTTAAGGTGATGTAAAAATTTTGATAAAACTGAGAAGTAAAACATTGTTTACATTTTCTATACATACATGGCTACGCAGTACATAATAATAAAATTTTAGTAAGAAATTTATTTGACCCCGATCTGAACCTTGGAAATTTTTGGTGTATATTAAGATTAAAGAAGACTGTTTTCTTGATGCTTTACATCATCGACATGCAAAAGTATAATGACACCATCTTTAATTGACTACTTACACATACATACAAAATATAAATACAAAAAAACATGCCTTTGGTATCAGGGATGCAGGATGCTGTAATATACAAAAAAAGGGCATTGATTTATTTTTTATTATATATAACTGCTTTTTTCATGTCTGTTAAAAGGAAATAAACAGCCTGGATGTATATGCATATACAGCACTTTCTAGAAGGAGAGAGGAGTTTATGTGGCAGTCTTGAACATTCTGTCTCTAGAGAGGGTTTCTCTATTGAGATGCACTCATAGACTTCCCTTTAACTTGAGTGAAATATTTTTTAGAACATTCGATGATCTGCTATTTTATATTCACTGGATAGATTTTTCTACTTAACTTCCTAAATGTCTGATTTATCAGAGATTTGCCTTGCCTAGTGGGCAGAAGTATTGATGTGTGTTCTAATTTAAATTAATAAACTGGCATTCTGATTTTCTAAACACTGCCCTGTGAGTTTGACAAATTTGAGTCTTACCTATTGGGGAAGAACGCGTGAAACTGCATTCCTGGAGGAGTCCAGGTGGGGCCAAACATGGTACCATGGTGGCTGCTCCAGGATGTGGCTCATGGAGAGGAATTGCCTGAGTATCCTGCTGTCTCCTTCTTTAGTTGCATGTACTAGGATCATTAACTTAAGAAACAGTAATAGTGGGGGAGGGAGGCAATTTCACTTTTAAGGAAAACCAAAAGAGAAAATAACATGTTATAAACAAGTTTAGACAGTGTTCAGAGTCCCCAGTCAAGACATTTCACTGGAACTAGAAAAATAAAACAGTGTTACTATAACACATCGACCAGGGTCTTTACTTGCCATAATTTTTTGCCTGCAGGATGTATATGTAATTAATTTTGAGTCTAAACTCAAGATTTTGTGTTAATTTGACAGAAATAAAATGTATTTATGTGACAAGAGGAAAATAATTCACCATGTGTAGCAAGTTTTTTCAGGTTTTTTTTTTTTTTTAACTTTCTATTCAATGTGTATTTCAAATTAGGAGGAAAGAAACAAATAGAATAAAAAAGATTTTTTAAAAAAAAAATAAATAAATAAATAATAGTATTTTTAAGAATTTGGATGATTGTTTCTGAACATTTGATTCATTTAAACAGTCTTGGGAAAACTTCATGACTAAAGTCACTTACAGGCAAGCAGAAATGTCAATTTCTACTACTCGTATTTTAACTGTTAAGGCAGCACATAGTGAATATAACATGTGATTGCTTTATTCTTACTATTCATTCATCCATGCATTCCACATTATGTACCAGAACACAGGGATAAGGAAGACAGCCAAATCTGTTCTCATAGAGCTTACAATCTAGTAGAGAAGCCAGGCAATTATATAACGGATTTCCATAAAGTATGATAAGGGCTCACCATGTATCATGTAGGTTTTCTACCAGTTCTAGTTAAAACAGAGAAGTTCTCAACTGTTTTTCTGCCATAACCCCCTGAAGGATGATATTTCCAGTGAGGCAACACTTATTTGGACAATAGTCAAGGTTATGTTCAGTTATCATCAAGGCTGCTAGTTTCATTCTTTTTCCTCACATCAGAAAAGTATATTGGAATCTGAGTGAATGGGAATAATACATATAGATAAAATTCAATTAACTTGGATGTAAATAAAAATAGCTTGAAAGCACATCATTCTTAAACTGACCTTGCTCTGAACTTCAAAATGGATCATGCCCACTATTATCTTAGAACCACTTAAATACTGAATATCCAACTAGCTCCCGTGTTAGCTGTTACTTTAGAGAATTGCTTTTGAAATACACTGATTCAAGAGAAAATGTTTATGGTAAGGATGACAGGAAAGGGAATATTTTATTTAGCTGACACACAATATCGTATTAGTTTTAGACATACATGGTGATTCGGAAAGTCTATGCATAATGCTGAGCTCACTCACCATAGTGCAGCTCCCACCTGTCACCACACAACACTATTACAGCACCACAGACTGTGTTCCTTATGCTGTATCTTTTATTCCCATGACTTATTCACTCCATAACTGGAAGTCTGTACCTCCCACTCCCCTTCACCCATTTGGTTCATCCTCCAACCCCCACTCCTTTGTCAACCATCAGTTTGTTCTCTGTATTTATGGGTCTTTTTCTGCTTTCTTTTTCATCTGTTTTGTTTTTTAGCTTCCACATGGAAATGAAATCATATGGTGTTAGTCTTTCTCTGTTTGACTTATTTCACTTAGCATAATACCTTCTAGATCCACCTATGTTGTCCCAAATGTCAAGATCTTATTCTTTTTTTATGGCTGAGTCATATTCCATTATATATATATATATAATTATATATTATGTGTGTGAGTATTGCCTCTTCTTTTTCTATTCATCTATCAATGAACACTTAGGGTGCCTCCATATCTTGAGTATTGCAAATAATACTACAGTAAACATAGTGGTGCACATATCTTTTTGATTTAGTATTTTCATTTTCTTTGGGCAAATGCCTAGTAGTGAATAATATCTTTTTTTTTTTTTTTAAGATTTTATTTATTTATTTTTTTGAGAGAGAGAGAGAATGAGAGTGCACACAAGCAGGGGAGCATCAGGTAGATGGAGAAACAGGTTCCCCACTGAGCAGGGAGCCCAATGAGGGGCCCAATCCCAGGACCCTGGGATCATGACCTGAGCCAAAGGCAGTCATTTAACTGACTAAGCCACCCAAGCACCCTGTGAATAATGTCTTTTATGTATGAAGAATTCAAATAAGTTGACAAGAAACTTCCCAAAGAAAATGGGCAAATGGCCTAAGTGGATTATGCATAGGTTAATAAAGCCAATGACTAATAATACATAAATAAATATTAAGCCCCAGTACCAACTAAAATATGCAAATAAAAATAACTACATGCCAGATATTATTTTTCACATACTGAATGAGGAAAGATTATAAAGAAAAATAGCTCCAATCACTGGTGGTGCTGTAGTTGAATAGGGACTCAGACTTTTGGTGATCATATACATTGGTACAACATTTTTAAATTCATTGCTTTTATCAATATTTAATTGTAAGAAAAATTATTAGGAAAATAACTTTGGGCTTCATGGACTAACTGAAAAGGTGAGATTTTTAAAAAAAAATATTGCAGATATATTTGAAAGTCTATCTCTTCTGATCTAAAACTTACTTGCCACCTTTCCTTTCTACAGATGACTACCATCCTCAAGTTGAGTGTAATGTTCGTACCATTGTGCTTATTTATTTTTGCCACATATATGCATATTGGCCAACAATTATATACCATTTAAAATGGTTTTGAACATTACCCAGATTATATTTATGATATTATATTTATTATTATGGAAGCTACTTTTTTTCCCAATGACAATATTATTTTTGAGTTACATATTAGTGATGTTGGTACCTGTAGATATACTTCATGTAAAAATTTGTACAATATTGCATTATATAAATATTCTAATTTATAACTGTGTATAAATAAATACATACATAATATTTATCTGGTTCCATTCACTTATCAGTAGACATTTGTGTGGTTCTCAAGTTTTTTGTATTATGAATAATGCTGGATTTAATAGTCACATAAATATCTCCTCTTGCACAGTTTTACAAAGAGAAGTGTTGGGCTGTGCAGCAGATTACAAAGAGAATATAATATAAGATGATGAACTTAATCTATAGTTTTGATATTATAAATCTATACTATTACTGCTTGGCTACCTTACAGAGCAGTCTACCATGATTTTAGACATTTGCATTTTGGGAAGAGAGCATTGCACATGACTAACAGATGAAGGCAGCCCAGTGGGCATCCTACACTTCATGTGCAGAAAGGTAGCCAAGATATTCTGCTAATAAAGATCAACTGACACATGGATTCTTCTGGGCCACTGCCCCAGCTTAATCCCAATCATTTCCTTGGAGGCAGGTGTAGTTTTTAAGAGATAAGCCTCTCGGAGGTGCCTTCTTATTTTTGATAAAGAGCATTTTCTTCGGGTTTTTTGAAATCTTCATTTGTTCTCTCATTCTGTGTTCTCTCACAGCCATCAGACCAGCTTCTACACAGATTGCCTTGATGTTGGCACCAGAGAGGTAGGTCATCTTTAGCCAAGATCAAGTTGCTCCCATTTATGTCACTGACTAGTGTCATCCTGCCAGTGTGAGTCCAAAAGTGGAAACTTGACCTTCCCAGGAACCAGGTGGCTCTTTGTAATATTATTTCTGTGGGAAAGAATATTTGAAAATTTAAACAAAACTAAATTAATGGATAATGTGCTTTTAAGATGAGAACTACTTATCTTTTTAATTCTTGCTCTAGAACTTAGTAATAATATAACAAAAACTAAACTTTGGACAAAATGTTAACATGAGGTACATTCATCTCTAAAAACTTGTAAGTGCAACTTACGAAGGTAAGTGCAAAGAAAAGCCCATTTCCTAGTATGTAAGAGAATCAAAGGAAGAATATGGGAGCTATTTTTCACTGCAGCCTATAATCATTGTTCCAATTTCTGAGGACCAAGGGTAAACTAAAATGTGGGATAATGGAGATTCATTATCATGACTTAAAGGAAAGAAATTACTCTCGCATAAATTCTGGGTAATTTGTCTCTTTCAAGCTATCTAGTAATGAATTTCTATTTGTTTATGGATTGGGTAGGAACAGTTTTTTCACAAGTGACCAGGGCCACTTGCCATCTTTCATCTGACTTTATTTATCTGAAGCTTCTGCAGATCTGGAATTTTTATTTCTGCTTAGCCCCCAAGAAGACAGGTAAATATTGAATTTTCTATTTAGTGCCTGAGAAAGTATAACCATTTTTAATGGTTAATTTGTGACTAATTTCATTTAGTCACAAATATACTATTTCAGCCTATATCAAGAAAGACCTAAGTGGAATTGTCAGTTGATGGTAAAAACCTGAACTATGGAATTTAATGTGATCTAATAATAATAAAGAAAAAAGTTTAACCACTTCCTAGTAACAGAATATTCATGTTAAAAATTCTCATACACTAGAGGGAAAGACTTTTCATGTTCATGTTTTCCTAAACAGAGAAATAGTAAATTATTCGTTCTCTGTGATTTATTGATTCTTCATAAAAGATATATACTGCCTGTGGGAGATTCAAGGAGACAATTAAGTTCATCAATTCTTTATACTACACAATTCCAAAACTCCTAAGACTCAAATTGGAGTTAGTAGCTATAGTAACTTTAAAAAAATCCAATAACTAGGTTTATTATTAGTTTCTAATTAATGATCTAAAACTAAACCAACTTCTCAGAGATGTTTATGATTGCATTCTGCAAGTTTCATTTAAAAGGAATAAATAAAAGCCTGCCTAATCTCTTTAAAAATATGGAAATTGGGCAAGTAAATATAACTTTTTGAAGATTACTGATGATTGGAATAAAAACTTAAAAGATAAAGTTAAAGGATTTGAGTAAAACTGTTACGTATTTTGCATTTTTTTGCATTACTCTGAGTAATCAAGAAATTTATTCCTGACCGCACACATTTTTCTGCTGAATTGTATTATACTTTTAGATAGCAAAGAAGCAGTGAAATAAAAAGTACTGTGTAAATAAGATTAAGCTGTTCTCTAACTATGCTATTAAAATTTATACAGAAGTACCAAGATATTATGGGTTCATGAGCAAAAGCATAGAATGGGAGGGCGTACATGAACAGAAGTGTTGCTTAGCACCACAAACTTCCTTGAGGCCTTTCAGATTCTTCCTTCCCATGGGCTATAAATAAAAAAAAAAAAAATTGAGAACTGTTAAAACTACATGAAAACAGCTATGAAAATGATAAAATATAAATCATGGTTTTATTCAATAAAAAATGTAAAAGATCAGAAATATTCTATTAAGTCTGAAAATAAAATCACAGAAAAGATGTGAGTGCCTTTTTCTGGAAGGATTCTTTCCTGTCACACAGTCAAGTAATAGCACCCAATTCCCTATAATTTTAATCACCTATGGCTCCGAATTTCAGAATTTTTATCAATGCAATGATTTACCTCCAATAATCGAAATGTCAAAAAATGTATGTACTGTGATTTAATGCTCTGAAGAAATTGATATCTTTATATCTGCATCTATTGGCTATTTATTCCTATTGGTCTCTCTCTTGAGATGTGGTGGAGGGTAATGGTTAAGAAGACGAATTCTGAGCTTATGGTTTGAATCTGAGCCCCACATTTACTAGCTGTGTAACCTAGTACAAGTTCCTTATCCATTTTGTACCTCAGTTTCCTACTGTATAAATAGTGATAATAATGTACCTTTTGCCTAGGTTTTTTCTTGAGCATTAACTCTATTAATACAGTTGACCCTTGCACAACAAGGGTTTGAATTGCAAGGCTCCACTTGTATGCAGATTTTTTTAAAATATCACAGTACTGTGAATATATTTTCTTTTCCTTATGATTTTCTTTTCTCTTTTTAAAAAGATATTATTTATTTATGTGAGAGAGAGAAAGAGAGAGCTTGAGCATGAGTAAGGGGAGGGGCAGAGGGAGAGTGAGAAGCAGGCTCCCCGCTGAGCAGGGAGAACTACAGGACCTGGGGCTAGATCCCAGGACCAGGACCTGAGCAGAATGCGGATACTTAACTGACTGAGCCAACCAGGCGCCCCTCCTTATGATTTTCTTAATGATGTTTTCTTTTCTCTAGCTTGCTTTATTGTAGGACTACAGTACATAATGCATTTAACATGCAAAATATGGGTTAATTGACTATTTATGTTATCAATAAAGCTTCTGGTTAATAGGCTATTAATAGCTGAATTTGGGGGAAGTGAAAAGTTATATATGAATTTTCAGTTATGAGTGGGGGTGTTGGTTCCCCTAACACCCACATTGTTCAAGGGTCAACTGTGTATAGAAAATGCTTGGGAAAGTGTCTGACACACGATAAACACTACTATAGTAGTTGCTATTGTCATCTCTGTGTTTAAATATGGTATATACCCTTTTTGTTTTGTTTCATTTTAAAGGCTAGCCTCTCTAAAAGAGAAATAGTGAGTGCTAGCAAAAGGTAGAGAGATAAGCAAGGTAAGGAAAAAAATCTTTGATTATGAGGGACAGAGGTGGCCATGACAAAGCAGGCTGGCTCAGGAGTCAGTCACTATGGGGATCACCAGGGCGAACTCAACAGATATAGACATTAATGTCTTACTCACAGGAATCTGGGTTTGTTTTGGAAACTGGGAGAGAATCAGACATAATTCTGTTTTTTTAGGCTGGGTCTTACTTCTAGTCTGCTCTCAGTGAGTTGCACTGAGTAGGTCCCCCTGGGAGGAAGCTTTCAGTTTTCCATGTCTACACCAACTTTGGTACAGTACCCAGATTTAGTATTTGGAGGCTCAAATGTGTCCTACATTTCTTTTTTTCTTTTTTTTAAAAGATTTTATTTATTTATTTGACACAGAGAGAGAGAGATCACAAGTAGGCAGAGAGGCAGGCAGAGAGAGAAAGGGGGAAGCAGACTCCCCGCTGAGCAGAGAGCCCGATGTGGGGCTCGATCCCAGGACCCTGAGATCATGACCTGAGCCGAAGGCAGAGGCTTTAACCCACTGAGCCACTCAGGCACCCCTGTCCTACATTTCTTATCCACAGATATAAGTCATTATATGTGGGTGCTCCTTCTTAGTCCCATCAAAACTAAAGGAAAGGTCTTTATTTTGCCACTTGCCTTCTTCTTTTTCTTCTTACATAGTTGCTTCAGAATTTGGAAGATAACTTAATGGATGAAATTCATTGAGCCTCTCAGACCCTGAGTCTATTCTTCTATTTTTGTCCAAAGAAAACATGAAAAGAACAAGAAAACATCATTTCTAGACTGAGGTTTTTCACAAGAAATTTGCAAACATGGCATGCTGTTCATTTTTTTGGTAAAGAAAGGCACCAATATTTTACTGTTCCTAAGGAGAACAGACAAAAGTCACACTTTATCAACCCTAATGGCTCCCCACGTGACAGATGTATGCCATTATTTTTAAAAGTTAGAACTTCAAGTATATAAAGGGAAATATGAACCTAACATCTACCCAGATTGAACAAGAACTTAATGCTTGGTGAAACCAACAAAGAAATTTTGCCCATACATCAAGGAGATGACAGTAAAGAGAACATTCTAGGGGCTCAGACATGGAAAGGGTAGATGTAACTTTTCTTGAAGAAATCAGTACTTTCTTCTGATATATGCTGAGAGAATAGATAAGGTGGCTTAACACCAGTTGAGAACAGTCAGCTAACAAAAGGAGGACAAACTTGTACATAAACTTGAGACATTTCAAGGTGAAAGAAGACTTAAAAATAGCAACATTCTTTTTTTTTTTTTTAACTTTTATTTATATATTTGACAGACAGATAACACATGTAGGCAGAGAGGCAGGCAAAGAGAGAGGAGGGAACAGGCTCCCTGCTGAGCAGAGAGCCTGATGTGGGGCTTGATCCCATGACCCTGAGATCATGACCTGAGTGGAAGGCAGGGGTTTTAACCCAGTGAGCCACCCAGGCGCCCCCAAAATGGCAACATTCTATGTACTAAGCCTAAAAATAATTCAATTTGCTATCTTTTTTTTTTAAGATTTTATTTATTTATTTGACAGACAGAGATCACAAGTAGGCAAAGAGGCAGGCAGAAAGAGAGAGAGGAGGAAGCAGGCTCTCCGCGGAGCAGACAGCCCGAAGCGGGGCTCAATCCCAGGACCCTGGGATCATGACCTGAGCCGAAGGCAGAGGCGTTAACCCACTGAGCCACCCAGGCGCCCCTCAATTTACTATCTTGATGATTTAAGTAATTATTTTTTGGTTTTGCCTTTTTTCTCATCATACATAATCGTGAATAGAAATTGGTATATTTTATGCCTATGTGTTTCTGTGATTATTTATTTTTATGTGAAATTAAACCCAAAAAAATGAATGTAGTGTCGTATTCTTGCCTACCTCAGTAATCAAGCCTAATCTACCAATGGCTTACAATTATTGACACTTTGTATCTGCAAGACATTGGTTTAAACACTTTCTTTACCTCATTTAATTCTTACAATAATCCTTGTATATAGTTACCAATATCAACCCCATTTTACACATTAAGAAATTTATTTTTAGAGGGGCTAACAGACTTGCAAAGGCCATACAATTTTTCTGCAGTGAAGACCCAAAGTGTCATTAAGCATCACAGTATACTCTCTGATGTAGGCCTAACTACTACATCAGAAACAGGTTAGCAGTCGCCTAGGGAGGCATATTGGTTACAAAGCTGATAAAAGGAAAAGATAATTTATTTTTGCCAGTAATAGATTCTGGATGTATCTCATAGAAAAAAAAGTTCTAAGAATGAAAACTACTAACATTAACTAAAACGAAGCAAGGCCTAATGAGATAACGCATCATTGCATGGAAAAAAAAAAAAAACTCAATGCAAATTCAGTGATGTGATATGTTAGAGTTTATGGTTGGTTTTTATGGTTGGCCACATCATGGAAGGCAGGACTTCCAGAATGGTAGGGTGAAGAGTTTGACAGACTCCCCGTCACCCCCATAAAGGCAACCACTTAACAAGATACAATTATTACAACAGTCATTTAAAGCCTCTGGAAAGTATCCTGAGGACATCCAGCAAATGGAAAAAATAGTCATTCAAGAAAATATACAAAATCACTGTTAAGGACAGTGAACATCTATGGCATTTAAGCTACAGTGTGTTCCTCTGCCTCTGTCCCCATCTTAAATGGAAACTCTGTTCTCTAGGAGCTCTACTGTGGGAAATGAAGTCAAAGTGTTAAAAGGTAACAAATGTAGAAAATCTTAAAAGGAGTAGGAGAAAAACAGCTCATCATGTATAAGGAAACTCATAAGATCAACAGCTGTTTCCTCATTAGAAACAATAAAGGTCAGAAGGAAGTCAGGTGCCATTCAAAGCACTAAAAGCAAAAACTACATCAGCCAAAATCCTTACATCCATATTTTTCAAAACTGAAGGGTATTGAATTCTTTTTCCTCAAACCAGAAAACAACATGTTAGAACACTATTAATGAAATAAGATCATAATTAAACTGAATTTTATTGGTAATGGTTCAGAAATAGGAAAAAAAATCTATCAAGCATTCAGGTGTTTATGAATATAGCTACTACTATGGATATTTGCAAATATCTGAATATTTGAATTTTATAATTTTGAGTTCAGTGTGTGGCATCATATCTTTAAGCATCAGGGTGTCTGGACATAAATAAAATCTTTTCCCCTAATTAGAGATAGGAAGACTAACTGGTACATGTAATAGAACACAGTACTTTTTGTAAGACTATATATCACTTATATTTGCTTAAAATATGCATATAGGAATTCCAAAAGTTATAACCTGTTAGGCTCTGTCAATAAAAAAAGTAGTATCTATATCATTGCCTTCTTGTTTTAGTGATTGAGTTTACAGATTTTGAATGTTTCTTTTAATAACTGAATAGAGGACAGTTATGTTTGGGCTGGCATTTACAGGTTTTCTAAATCAGCATCCAATCTCAGCCTACCAGATTGCTAAAATTTTTCAAAGCATACTTAAAGTATTCATTATAGGTTTTACCTTATCCTTTAGGTGGATTTTTAAAAGTTCTTCATTTTCCTCACACTTACTCTCTGGATCTCAAATGAAAATAAAGACAGTCATTGGGGATCCCAAATGCTGTTCACAGACCAGTAGAAGTTGAAAATGTTTTCTTTGATCCATAATGATATGGAAGAAGTAAGGACACTTAGGAAACTTCTCTAATAACAAAATTAATTCAATTACAGTTTCCAAATTATACCTTAAAATAAATTTCTTTTATGAAATTACAGTAATAATCTATGGTCCTATTTACCCTTTAAATATTTTCTGGCCATAAGAAAATGCAAAAATTGAGAACCATTGGTTTATATGATTACAAACTACAAGGAAACTCACAGAATAACAAGGGCTTTTGCATTTAACTAATCAGAAAGGAGACACAAAACATACCAAAGATCAATCTCATTTACCTTTACCTTTTGCTCCTACAACAGATACCACAGGAAAAGCACGTATAGTCACTATCTAACAATATCCAAAGATATACTTCAGCAAAAAATTTATTTAAACGTTCACTCTGATGGGAGAAAAGGACACCTGACATGCAGTACTAAACAATCTGTCCCAGTTTTGTGAGAAAGTCAAAGCAAGTAACACTCACATGAAACATAACAATGTTGCCATTGTGTGGACATCCCCTGTAGCTGAAAAATTCTTCAAGTTGGCAACATGAATGTAACATCTGATCATGGGATTTGTTTTTCTCTTTTTAGGAATTTTAGTATTGGAGAGTTCAATTTCAGACTGCAATGCTTCCTGGCAAAATGAAAATGGCATCATTTGGTAAAAGGTTAAAATATCTGTTCTCAGTCCTTTTCTGTCACCATCCCCTGCACCCCCAACCCCAGCCTGGTCAGGATGTTTGTTGATATCACCAAAAAACTATGCAATTAGAGAGAACTATCTATCTGATCAGTAATTAGGGGAGTATGACATTCTGCATGACAAAAAAATTCATGGACAATGCTGATCTTTTCTCTTTTCCTTCTGTTGCTTCTTGCACTGTCAAATCATTTCTTTCTGTTATTCTCCTCTTGTTTGTATAGGTTCTGCCTATGCTTTCTGCTGACTTACAGCATCTGGACCCTGCTTCTTCAGGGTGTATTTTAATATCTATTTCATCATCAAACTTTAAGATAGAATTTTGTGTACTGTTGATTTTTAATCACCTTAACCCTTGGAAGGCAGATTTCCTATACTGGCCACCTAATAAATCATTATAGTTTTTCTTAAATTAGTTTTCCTTGAGCAAGGTGATCATTCTGTTTCATCTGCGGTGGCCAGGGAAGGCTGGTCTTGTAGAACAGATTGTGGTAATTCATAAGACTCACTGAAACAGATGCACTCTGAATGCATGTCCTATAAGAGGGTAATAGAGGGTTTGTGGGAACGATTAATAGTGGCTATGACAGACATTAAGCCATTAACCTGTCTAGCAGAACAAGGGACCTAGTAAGTTGTGCTAAATGCTTGGCTTACATTACTTAAATCAATCATCATACAAATCCTATAAAATAGGAAGTATTCTCCATGTTTTATAAACAAAGAAATTGAGATCAGAGAACTTTCCCAAGGTAATATGGATATGAAAAGTTAGAAATAATCTAGATTCATGTTTAATCTCTGTGTTTCTTTCTCCAAGGGAGTCCTTCTTTTTCTTTCCCATATTCCTCAGTGATTCATCCTAGGACTTGTAAGTAATTTGATTTTAACAGGATTCTTAACTTACGCTGATACAACCAGTTAAAGACTTGATCCTGGTTTTTGGGAAAGTCTAAATTTCACAGTTATATAACATGAGGTCTCTATATGAAACATGGATTTTTCTTTGGAATACAAGTTTTTCAAGTGTTGGTTATTATTAGCGTGACATCAACTATTCATGGAGGCTTAGAAGCTACAGTATGCATTCGCAAGGTATGTAAATTATAAATTACCATGTAAGTATACATAAGCCATTATTTTAGTACTACTCCCACTAATATATGCCTATAGGAATTGCTAGAAATGCACCTTAGCAAGAATGGTATCAATTTGGCATTCAAAATCAGATATATAAATTGTTACAAAACTGCTAGTACTCTGTGCCTTAAAGGTTATTACAAAGGCTGCTTCTGAGTTACAAATTGGGGGGAAATTGTAAAAACTAAAATCTATCACAATTTTAACACTCAGAAATAATGCATTTTATATTTTGGCATATTCAGTTTTTGTATTTATATACCCATGCACACATATTTTCTATCTTTCACAAAACTGACACTCTAATGAATATTTTGAACCCATTTAAGATTTTATTTATTTGAGAGAGAGAGAGAGAGTACATGAGTGAGAGGGAGAGGGTGGGAGAATCTGAAGCAGATTCCACACGGAGCACAGAGCCCAATGTGGGATCACGACCTGAGCCAAAACCAAGAGCTGGATGCCCAACTGACTGAGCCACCCAGGTGCCTTGAATATTTGAATCCCTTTAATATTTTACGTATCATCATCATTTTCTTGTGTCATTAAGTACATTTCAAAGCATCATCTCAATGACTGCATGTTATTCAAGTGTATGAAATTGACCATACTACATTAAGATAACAGAGAGTATAGGGGCGCCTGGGTGGCTCAGTGGGTTAAGGCCTCTGCCTTCGACTTAGGTCATGATCCCAGGGTCCTGGGATCGAGCCCCACATCGGGCTCTCTGCTCGGCAGGGAGCCTGCTTCCCTTCCTCTCTCTCTCTGCCTGCCTCTCTGCCTACTTGTGATCTCTGTCTGTCAAATAAATAAAATCTTTAAAAAAAAAAAAGATAACAGAGAGTATCATGAATTTCAGTATCTTTATGCAGGAGCCAGTTTCCTTTTCTCTATATTATCTCAAGTTTATTATGTATGCCAAATAGATACACTCTAGTAAGTATTTACGTTAACATTTCACAGATACCCAGAGATAAATTCTGACTACAATATTTGGGACCTTTGATGTAGCCTCAACTGTTCCTTATTTCTTCACTGAGCAAAATGCATTGTCCTTAGGGTAAGGAGTTTTTCCAAATGCTGCTGAGTATTAGTCAAACTTAACTGTTTTCTGCTCCATATTTATAGGAGGCCCCAAGTTCTCATGCCTTCAGGCTTTTGTTCAAGTGCTTGGATCTGACTACCTTTTTTTTTTTTTTTTTTCCAATTCCTCATGTGTAAATTCTTCTTTTCTTCAAGGGCCACCTCATGTTTTATTCCCTCAAAGAAATTTTCTGTCTACCAAGCAACCAGAAGGACCTAATTCTCTCTTAGCCATCACAGCTCTTTACCTATGTGTCAGTTTTTCTAAAGACACACATTTCTTTCTTTAATTAATGGTGGCTAATGGATGGGGCTTGGAGGGGCTTAGTACCTAGCAGCTACTTATTTTCTACCTGAGGTTTGAACCAAATAAGAAGTAAGAATCCAGCAGATGGGAATCAAATAGCCTCTTGCTCACTTATAAAGCCAAAATTTGCTTCCTAGAACTGCGTGCCCAACTTGTCACCAGCAACACTGATCCTGTGGAATTTCTGGCACAGAGGAAGACCCCGTTCTGTCTTCCTGGAGGCAACTGACTTAGCCAGTGGAAGGGGAGGAAGGAAGTGGACTTCCTGTCAGGTAACTTATTTCAGTTCTGTGGGAAATACTAGGGAATGAGGCAAAAGATGAAGAGTATTTAGTGATAGTCCTTCCTCACAAAAACCACATGAGGTGTATTTAAATATATACCTAATGCTGCTTAGGTTTTTGATTCTTTAACTCCTTGGGCTTCGTCATGAAGTCTCTGGTCGCCCAGAAGTGTCTGGAAAGGTGTTTGCAGCCTACTGGGAAGTCCTTCTCCTACCTTCCTGAGGCTGCTTCCTGTATAGCACACCTTTATGGATTTCCTAGGCATGCTGTTGGGTGAATATTTTTTGTCAGAAGACTCAGAAATGTACCAAAACAGTTGGCTGCTTTGTGTTCTTAAGATTTTATTTTTATTTATTTATTTTGAGAGAAAGAAGCAGAGACCACATGTGGGATGAGGAGCAGAGGGAGAAGCAGACTCCCCACCGAGCAGGGACCCTGATTGTGAGGCTTGATTCCAGGATTCTGGGATCATGACCTGAACCAAAGACAGATGCTTAACTGATTTTGAGCCCTCAGTTGTCCCAGTGTGTTACTTTAAAAGCTTCCAAGGTGCCTCTGTAACCAAAACTGAAACCTCACTCCCTGTTCAGTCCCCACCCCAAATTACATCCAGGCTTGTCCCCCAGGAGAGTCAGGACTCCTCAGTTGCTGCATCTGGGGCTGAAGTTCACTGGAATGGGTCCAGTTCCTTCCAGGCTCAGATGTGCCTCATTGCTGAGGAGTTTCCAGGTCACACATACTTATCACAACACTGACTCTCACTTACGACATTGAAATTGAGTCACACATTGCTAATGTGTCATGAAGTCATCTCAGGCAAATATGTGTTGGGAAGTAGAGACACAGTGACACCTGAGGGAGGGAGGTGGCTGGACAGGGAAAACCCCAATTTCTCCTTCTCCAGATCCTAGTCGAAGCCAGCTGTCTAGAGCTCATGAACTGCAGTCAACTGGAAGAACTTTCCAGTGTGACAGATTCATTGCACCTGGGGAGTGGAAATTTACCTGTTCTCTCATCATGTAAGTGGCATTTAAGACATGGTGAATTTTCCTAAAAAATAAAAATTAAAAAAAAATTGCAATTCTGGCTGCCCCAGGGAAGGGGTTTAATTTGAGGAGGGTTTTTTGTTTCCTTTCTTTCTTTTCTTTTTCTTTCTTTCTTTCTTTCTTTCCTTCCTTCCTTCCTTCCTTCTTTCTATTTCTTTCTTTTTGAGGAATATTTTTTTTATGCCTCACCTTCAGGATCCTTTCATTTCCATCCTCTCCTTTGAGCCCCAGGGATGTGTTAGAAGAGGACATCTCCAGAAATTTGCAAGTCGTATTTTTAGTTCTGCGCCTCTGTCATGTGCTTCTAAACTTTTATGAATGTTTCAGGCCCTGCCTGAAATAGCAAGAAGAGCTAGGCATCTATTTATTATCAAGTGAGAGAGGATAGTGACCTGGATCCAGGCAGCAGTGGCGGACGTGAGTGAGAGGACCGAATCTTTTGAAGACGGAGCAGCCAGGATTTCATGATAGGTGGCCTGTGTGGTGTGGAAGGAAAGGGAACCGTTACAGAGAATCTGATGTTTTTGGCCTGAGCTCTGGAAGAAAGGGGCTGCTACCTGGAAGGAGCACCTCACCCATCCACAAATGCTGTTGGGTCTTCAGCTCGGTCCTATTGATCCTGTCCTTCAGATCCATCCAGGGATTTTTATAATCACCTGGTGTATCTGTTCCTGTCTTTGAGGGTTATTTCTCAGTTACTTACATTGTGGATTCTCTATTTTGGTCTCCGTGAGCACACTTAACAGATACTGGCTCCCCTGCGGCAGGCAAGGTCTTCACTGTTTTTCTACCGTGGATCATTTTGTGAAGTCTGGTGTAGCCTAAGGGGTGTCTTCAGAATAATGCTTTTAAATACATAAAATAAAGTACATAGATTTTAAAGGAACCCAATAATATTTTAAAAATACTTATCATCAGGGCACCTGCGTAGCCTTTGGCTCAGGTCATGGTCTCAGGGTACTGGGATCGAGTCCTGCATCAGGGTCTCTGCTCAGTGGGGAGCCTTCTTCCTCCTCTCTCTCTGCCTGCCTCTCTGCCTGCTTGTGATCTCTCTCTCTGTCAAATAAATAAAATAAAAATCTTAAAAAAAAAGACTTATAAAGAAATGTCTAAAATTTGTTTCCATAGTTATATATGTGGGGTTTTTTTTCATTTTATTTGTTTTATTTTTAAAAAATTTTAAAATAATATATAATGTATTATTAGCCCCAGGGGTACAAGTCTGTGAGTCATCAGGCTTACACACTTCACAGCACTCACCATAGCACACACCCTCCCCCGTGTCCATAACCCAACCACCCTCTCCATACCCCTCTTCCCCCAGCAACCCTCAGGTTTTTTTTGTGAGATTAAGAGTATTTTTATCCCATCTTGTTTCATTTTTTCCTTCCCTACTCCCCAGCCCCCCCACTTTACCTCTCAAATTCCTCATATCAGGAGACCATATGATAATTGTCTTTCTCTGATTGACTTATTTCACTTAGCATAATACCCTCTAGTGCCATCCACATCATTGCAAATGGCAAGATTTCATTTCTTTTGATGGCTGCATAGTATTCCATCATATATATATATATATGATGCACACACATCTTTTTTATTCATTTATCTCTTGATGGACATCTAGGTTCTTTCCATACTTTGGCCATTGTGGACATTGCTGCTACAAACATTTGGGTGCACATGTCCCTTCAGATCACTACATTTGTATCTTTCAGTTAAATACCCAGTAGTGCAATTGCTGGGTCATAGGGTAGCTCTATTTTCAACTTTTTGAGGAACCTCCATGCTGTTTTCCAGAGTGGTTGTACCAGCTTGCATTCCCACCAACAGTGTAGGAGGGCTCCCCTTTCTCCATCTGCATCCTTGCCAACATCTGTCATTTCCTAACTTGTTAATTTTGGCTGTTCTGACTGGTGTGAGGTGGTATCTCATTATGGTTTTGATTTGTATTTCCCTGATGCTGAGTGATGTAGAGTACTTTTTCATGTGTCTTTTGGCCATCTGAATGTCTTTTTTGCAAAAATGTCTGTTCATGTCCTCTGCCCATTTCTTGATTGGATTATTTGTTCTTTGGGTGTTGAGTTTGATATGATCTTTATAGATTTTGGATACTAGCCCTTTATCTGATATGTCGTTTGCAAATATCTTCTCCCATTCTGTCAGTTGTCTTTTGGTTTTGTTGACTGTTTCCTGTGCTGTGCAAAAGCTTTTGATCTTTTTGAAGTCCCAATCATTCATTTTTGCCCTTGCTTCCCTTGCCTTTGGCGATGTTTCTAGGAAGAATTTGCTGAGGTCAAAGAGGTTGCTGCCTGTGTTCTTCTCAGGGATTTTGATGGATTCCTTTCTCACATGGAGGTCTTTCATCCATTTTGAGTCTATTTTTGTGTGTGGTATAAGGAAATGGTCCAGTTTCATTTTTCTGCATGTGGCTGTCCAATTTTCCCAACACTATGTATTCAAGAGACTGTCTTCTTTCCATTGGACATTCTTTCCTGCTTTGTCAAAGATTAGTTGACCATAGAGTCGAGGGTCTATTTCTGGGCTCTCTATTCTGTTCCATTGATCTGTGTGTCTGTTTTTGTGCCAGTTATATATGTGCTTTTTGATTCATGGATGAAATCAAGTTATACATTGAGTCCAGTAACTACTTTAATTTCAAAGTAATGATAAACGTAATGATATTTTGAGATCTTAGCAACAGGAAAAGGTGGTAAGAAAATACATATCTATAACATTGGTGACAGAGTCTTAGGCATTGCAAATACTACTGTGGCTCATTGCCTATAGTTGTCATTGAAGGAAATGCTAAATTTTGGTTCTCCAACTGAAATTAGTTAGTGAAAATGCAGTGTTCTTTTGTCCCCGTGCAATTTTCTGGAACTGTTCTGAGAATAAAGGAGCTGATCTGAACACATGCTCTACAGTGGAACGTGTTTTAACTTGGCAGGGAGGTGCAGCTAGTATGAAGGTGAGAAGCACAGGTCCAACACCTGTTATACATAAAGCACCACACTCAATCTTGTAATGTACATTAACCCATTTAATTGTCAAAACAATGTTGCATGTTGATTATTATATCCATTTTATATCTAGGGGAATTTGAGACATTAAGACACAGAGTGATTTACCCAAGTTCTTGTGACTATAACTTGGAATATATAGAGATCCATGCCTGCCCCCCTTCCAAAGGATACATGGTTTCATTTAGGAATCACTCAGGGCATTTGATTAGAAACCTTGTCACCTCCACGTGCCTATAAACTTCATTTCAAGGTTTAAGTTGAAATGGGCTCAGCATCTTCCATTGCCTTTGCAATGTTTCCTTTAAGCCTATTATATTTTGATCTGTAATCATTACAAAAACTGACTATCTTTAGAACACAAAAGAAATAGTAAAATATTTTTCAAGTGCTTCTATGCTTGCATTTTTGTGGAAAAGCAATATAAAAATTAATGGGCGTATTACTTGAGAATCTGATCTCTGGCAAGATCCTGGATAAACTTATCCAGTGTTAGCTACTGAGTAATATTGTGAATGAAAAGCCTTCCTGGAGAGCTTCGCCATTCCAGTGGATGTATTCTTGGTTATGTATTACATACACACACTGTACAGGGAACGGCATCCAAATCTCTAAATTAATGATAATCACACCAAAAATAAACAGACTAATTAACATTAACTATAATGAAAACACAACTACTGTTCAGTGGTCCTGATTATATAGTTTACTTAGTAAAACACAGGCTTAGAAATTTCTTTAACTGAGAGGAGTTATGGTTGCTAACACTAAATCTTCCTTTTTTCTATTCAAGGCCTCTAGCATATTAATTGCATCATCAGCCCATTTATTGATTTTAATGCCTTGCAGTCTGCTAAAAATGAAATTCTCTCCAGTTGCTTTAGGATTCCTTGAAATTTAATACACACCATGATTTGGAGATAGAGAGGTTCCACTGGCCAGTTTTAATTAAAAAATACAATACAATGAAAAATAAAACTCTAGTTTCACCAAATTACTTTTTGTTCAGTGGGGAAAAAAATCCAGATAAATCAGACTTTCTTGCATTTACTTTACTAATGAGGAAATACAAGCCAAGCAGAATAAATCTCTTTTTGCTGAAATGGCAATTTGTTAGTGCTAGAAGTTTATTTCTTATTGATTAGGTAGTATATATAAAGAGACTCATTACTCTTGAGTGTTCTGACCTGGAGAGTGTTAACAGTGGACAATTTCAGAGGGATTTTGAGACATTCTAGGAGTCCACCGCCCAAGAATATGTGTATTTTGTTTTGTTGTTTATTTATTTTTGATATAGTCCTCAAAAAAAGAAGCAAGTAAACAAATACCAAAATTTTCAGTATATTTTTAAAATCCAGTTCAGCACTAGAAAAATATATTGAAAATACATTTTGTTCTAATAATATAAATTCCTCAAACTTAATGCTTGGGTTGGGTCCCAAAAAGCATAACACCTTAGATTATTGTAAAGAGTCCAGAATCTGAAAGACTTGAAAGCAGTAAGATTTTCAGGTACAGGGGTGCCTGGGTTGCTCAGTCGTTAAACATCTGCCTTGGGCTCAGGTCATGATCCCAGGGTCCTGGGATGGAACCCTGCATTGGGCTCCCCCTCTCCCACACCCCAGCTTGTGTTCCCTCTCTTGCTGTGTCTCTCTCTGTCAAATAATAAAATAAAAAATAAAAATAAAAGATTTTCAGGTACAACCTGGTGTGTGAGCAGCAGCCTCTAGACTCTGAGGTAATATTTACACGTACAGTGTGGAAATTATTCCCGAACTATTCCCAATGTGACATTTGAGGAACATCTTTCTATTTTTTGCTATTTGGCAGAGTACGTGACAGAGACCAAAAAGTATGAGTCATTCTTATTTTTATTGTGCTGATGTGTGATTCAGTGGCTTGACACAGAGCTATCTTTGGCACTGTTTGAAGAGTTCTGTCTCTACTCAGTGGTTTGATGGGACATTCCTGAAGCCAGATTAACTCGTCCTGCTATATAGTTTGCTTTCCAGTAGAATCCTTTCGTATTACTGTAAGAAGTAGGCACAGCCAATGGTGAGCTTCAAAGGTTATGAGTCAAGGGAACTGACCTCAGCCTTTTGGTTTAGAAAGCTGATACTGTCAATTTATCCAAGCATCCTCAGGCTAGGGGAGGACTAGCACACAGGCTTAGGAGCCAGAGCCTTCGAACTAGGCAAGGGTTCCAGCTTAGGCAGATAAGAGCTTCCTAGATAAATGTGTTGAAACTCTTGGAGTTTGTTTTCTACATGTGGCATGGAGAGAGAATAAAGAGTGCACTCTGGGTGAGAGAAAGTGATAATAGGTAAAAACCATCTGACCGAATGCCTGTCACATAGAAGGTGCTGGAAAAGGGAGGGTAGTGTGGTAGCATGACACGATGTAAAGAAACCTGAAATAGACTTTTATTTTAGAGATGTAAGTCTGATAAAGAGAGTCGAGGGTAAATCCTAGAAGCAGAATGGATTTTCTGCTAGACTCTGAATGGCTAGGACAGTAAACCAACACAAAAGGCTGATTTATAAAGCAAAATGCTAATTTCCTCATTTGTGATAAGCTGAGTACAATATGTAGGTTCATTACATGTGATATTGATAGTCTCAACCTTTCCTGAAAATCATTCACGCAAATTATGGGAGGATACAATATAGTGCTGGTGATTTTCCAACCTAGGTTCTACCCGCAACTGCACTGTCATTCTGTCTCTTTGTAAGAGAAACAAAGATTGTGTTTTACTGGACAGTTAAGTAAATTGTGCGTTTCTCAGGCATCTAAAGGGCACTCAGATTATTACTGTCACGGGCACTTTATATCGGTGTAACTTAACAAATGGTACGTCAAAAAGAAGTGAAGATGGACAGGGCCTCTGGAACTGGGTAATTGATGTTCATTTTATATCAGTTCTGTTTTCCAGGTGAGTCTGTTTCAAGGGCCCATTCTTCCAGCTAGGGTCCCAGAGCAAAAAATCAATCTTTTCCTCCTCTCAGAGTTAACCAGCTCAATTATCATGTTCTGCTGGCCATAGCACACATCTCCCTTGACCCATGTAAAATCATGAAGCAAGCGTTCTTTCTATGTATAATGGACCAGGTCGTCTTGATAATCACCTGGCCTTTAGCCTGGAGCTCACCAGCCCCTTTCTCAAATTGGTCCCGGTTAGAAGCACAGCTCACCATTGGCACTGGTTTTCATATGTGGTCCAGTGACCTCTTGCTCCAGAATCATTTGATCTGCTTGTTGGAAAGACTGATTCTGCCATTCAGTTTGGACGGTTAGAATCTCTTGGGATGGGTCCTAGGAATCTGTACAGCAACCATTGTGGGTGGTGGTGGTGGTGATGGGAAGGCTTCTAGGATCCTTCACTCCTTCTACTGCCAAGAAGAGTTCCAAAATTCCCTGGGAGCACACTGTGTGCTGGGCACACCATTTTTGGGGGGTGGGGGGAACAAGCATGGTGCTCTAGGCTTGGCTCCCTCTCTAAAATTCATCTCCCAAGTGGCATAAATTTGTAAATGTATGCACATGTCTATCCCCACTCATCAATCAGAAGAATCAGAAAACACAACTGGGTCTAAGAAAGAGTTAGGATGGGAATCCCTAGGTTCACAAGCAACCTAGTCCGTTAAATTAAAACTGAGGGTGCTTAAAAATATTAACTAATTCATCAAAAATAAACTCATGAGAAGTTAACATAATTAACATATTTTTATTTGAAGAAACTGTATTTTTCCAAAATAAAATAGTTAAAAGAGAGATGTTATTTTTTACTTCTATAAATATTGTTAATGTCCACCTTAATGTAAGACTGTTCTTACGTCTGCTTTTGTAGTTGATTTGTTGTGATATGCTGTTTTGTTTGAAGGACATGAAGAAAATGCGGCCCATATAGTCGTGTAGTTCAAAAAGGGAGAATTATTTGAATAGCCTTTTCAGATAACTATGGATATTCTTGTATGATATGATACCAAAAGTTAAGAAGTGGTAGATTTTTAAAGTTCAGTTGTAATATGTTACGTCAAACCGTATCAGTGAACTCTTTGTACTCTGCTACATTAAAACCCACAAAAACTTTGAATGGATATTTTACCCCTTTGGGATTTTCTGACTTCACCCATTGACATTTGGAAAATACTAGTTCCCCTTAGTCCACAGCTCTTCCAAATACTGACATGTCTCATTTTATAATATGGGGAAATTGCCATATTTGTGTCTTAGGGCTGTAACCACAAAATATCTCAAACTGGGTGACTTAAAACAACAGAAATATATTGTCTTCAGGTCTGGAGGCTAAAAGTCAGAATTCGGGTTGTGAATAGGGCCACACTCCCTCTGAAACCTGTATGGGAATCCTTTCTTGCCTCTTTCTACCTCTGGTGGTTTGCAGGCAATCATCCTTGTTCCTTGCCTGATCACTCTTGTCATGGAGTGTGTCTTCACATTGTCTTCCTCTGTGTAGGTCTGTCTCCCTGCACAATTTTCCCCCTTTTAAAAAGACACCTGTCATATTGGACTTGAGCTTACCCTAATGACCTCATTTTAATTTGATAGTGTTTATAAGGACCCTATTTCTAAATAAGGCCACATTCTGAGGTACTGGATGTTAAGACTTTAACATTTTCTTTCTTTTCAGGGGCATGATTCAAGCTACAACACTTGCAATCATTAATATCACCACTGAACTCATTCCAAAAATCTGCAATTATTATGAAGCTCATAGTGGTGCATATAAGTTTTCCAAAATTCCAATCTTTGCTTGGCAGCTTGCATTCTATCATTGGCAACAAACTTTCCGTTATTTTCCTTGAAGTGACAGGCTCACTTTGTTCATTTTCAAGAAAGTGTCTGCCAAATGCCTAAGTTTCAATAACCATAGTTTGTCTGTTGTTCCTTCAAATAAAAATGGTGCTCTATAAAAATGTTGCTAGTTCAGCTTGGAACTCAAATCACTCTTCTCTGTGACTTTCTTAATGAAGAGTCAGGCTCTTGGTTAAAAAAAAAAAATCACCTGTGTGTGATATTTCAGGTCTGACCCAAGGCCATTACAAAAGCTTTACCTAGCAGACCTCCCAGGAGAGCGCTGCCCCCCCCCCCTGCCCCAACCACACTCCGTGTGTGGCCCAGGTGTCACAGCCTCTGAATGGAGTTTCATGAAGGACTCAGACTCCCCTGAGCTGGCAGGCTCTTTGCATGATATTTGCTATCCTCACCTGGGCACCTTCATTCTCGAGCTCTTTATAGGAAGGAGGCCTTGGGCAGAGGTCTTCCTCAGGTGCTTCTGCTTATGGGGAGGAGGGGAAACTCTTAAACATAGTGCTCCCCACTCTAACTCAGTAGCAGTCCCTTTGCACTCCAAGTCTGACTCTGAGCTCTTCCTCCAGACCTCAGAATCCAGAAAACCGCCCGAGCCTTCTGTTCAGGGTCTCATCAACGGTGAGACGACCGACCCACCTGGCCGAAGGACCCGACCACGCCCTTCCATGGCGGAAGATGGAACAGGGAGTTGGTGTTTTCTCCGGTTTTAGCCTCTCACTCACTCCCTCACAGTAAGTAAAGGCTTAACTCTTTTGTTTATGGCTTGTTCCTTCCGTGGGCCACTCTGACCCCTAACAACTCAGTTTGCTCTCCCAGCTCAGCTGAGCTCTGGACACTTGGAGGGCATTTCCCCTGCACCACCTACAATACTTGGGGATGTAGCAGAAGCATTTTCTGTGTGCTTTTTAGACCTATAGACTATTAAAAAGCCATGTGCTTACAGGTTGAGTTTAATGATATCTTAATATATATATTACCAGGCAACCAAGGACATTCTAGAGTGAAACTGGTCTTTTTTTTTTTCTTTCCCTTTTTCTTTTTTTTTTTTTTTTAATTGCAAGTTCATGACAGCAAAGATGACAATAACTGCGAGAACATTGTGCTGCCACTGCTTTGATTAGTTCTAAGCCTCCACTAGTTTTATCAACCCTTGCTTCTGTTATCAGTGCAAATATCAACACGGTGAAAGGCAAAGGACATTTTAGCATTGTTGGGAAAACAGTTTTGACCTTTAGGATCCTTATCAACAGCAAACCCGGTGAACTACTATGTGAATATCTTCTCTGCGCAGCATAACCTCCCCCTTGGTAGCCCATCCCCCTGGTGTTAGAGAAACTGATGGGAGTTTTGAGGACTTGGGAATTCAGGATCTTAGCTATTCCCTCTGCTCTAATATCGGGCAGCTTCTCAGGCTAAACGAGTTATGGATGTGCTCTTCAACTGCAAAGTTAGGCCCAGGCAAGTGCTCCCAGCAATATCCCGGAACCAAGAGAGGGTGCTATATGGATTTGTTTTCCTTGCGCCAAGCCCAAACAAGAGAAAGTATATACTTCCTTTTTCTTGTGGACCATGTTCCATGCAGAAAGAACACAGCATCCTCCACAGAAACAGACTTCAGTGAGTTTCTCATGCTGGCAAGGTTAGGGATGCGGGTTTTCCCAGAGACCGCTGCCACAACTTTCAGGGATTTCAAATCACGGCTGAGTGTTTCCATTTGAAGTGTTTCTGCTATACAATCCTAGGGAACCTGGGATGACAGTAGCAGCTAGAGATCTACAATAAATGTAGACTTGACAAAAAATGGAAGGGATGTTTAGTTTTCTATTAGTATTTGTAAAACAAAAATTAAGTCATTCCACTCCCTTGCTCATAATCCTCCAGGAATGTTTGAGATGATAATCACACTTAACTGAGAACACAACACACAGCCGTTAGCCGACTACTCCAGCCCTGATTATCTTTCCAGTTTCATCTCTTGTGGGTTTCTGCCTGACTTGCCATGACCCAGCCATCCAGAACAGAATAGGTCACATTTTCTTGCATTCCTCTATCATGACCCATCCAAGTCCTTTAGCCTATGACAGCTTTCCTCCACCTCTCTGGACCCCTCTCAATTGGCCAAAGTGTAAGTCACCCTTTGGGACTTGGCCCATGCCCACTGAAAGTCTTTCCTGGTGTCTGACATTTTGATTTTATAGCTATTTTGATGTTCTGAGTACTTGTGACTTTGGGATGTTTTCCATCACCAACAACCAATTCTCCGAATCTCTGGCCACAGACTACGTGTCCTTTAATTCTCTTGGGTTCTGACACTAACTACCTAGAGTTCACATCAGATTCCACACGTTACAGGACTCAGTTCCACAACACTGTCCTCACATTAGGGGTCAATCACGAGTCCTGGGCCACCTGTCCTTTTGCCTGACCAGCTGTAAGTTGGGCTTCCCACAGCTCACTCACCAGATTCGATAATTTGCTAAAACAGGTCACAGAACTCACAAAGACCTCTAACTTATGTTCCCTGGCTCATTATAGAGGATGCAGATGAATTGCTAGGTGAAGAAGAGTATAGGACAAAGTCTGGAAAGAACACAGGATCGCCTGTCTCTGTGGAGTTGGGGTACACCATCCTTCCTACATATAGATGTGCTCACCAAATTTGAAACAACCCTATTGTTTAGGACTTTTTATGAAGGTTTCATTGCATAGGCCTGATTGATTAAATTATTAGCCACTGATTGATGATTAACCAACTCAGTCCCTAGTTCCTCTTGCCTCCCCAAAGATCGGGGCTGAGAATTTCAAGTTTCTAATCAAAGCTTGGTCTTTCCGGCCTTTAGCCCCCATCCTGAAAGGATCTAGAGGCCTTCGAGAAAAGAAAGGATGCTTTTATCACCTTTATAATACAGGAAATGCCTATGGTTTTAGGAACCCTGTGCTAGTAACCAGGAACAAAGGCCAAACACCTTTTTATGATACCGAAGACCCTAAAAGCCAAGGCGTTATGCCTCATGTGTATCAGTCACTTATTCAATCCATTTCCATATTACCCTATCTCCGATTAGGGCTCAGGGCTAGGGTCATGTTCAAGGATATGATGAAGGGTCTATGGCCTATGTTGTTGGGTAATTTTGAAAAGGTAAAATTTAATTTAGAAAGTTTAGACTATAAAATGTCCATTGTCTATTATAGTTGCATCTAAACTTCCTTCTTTATAATGTAACCTCAGAGGCTGATTTGGTCATCAGAGAAAACAGAGTGGACATCCTGGGCATACTTCTGTCATAGCACTTACCACACTGTATCTTCATTTTTATACATATTTACTTATTCCACTGAATTTTAAGTAGGAAATCTTTCTTTTTCAATTTCCCCACAACCTACAAATAATTCATATTCCCTCCTCTCTACCATATCCTCTGTTTCACACGTCAATCTATCATAACCCCCGTGACATATTATGGTGGTTATTTATTTACATAAATAAATTTTAACATAATTTTTACATAAATAAATAAAAGAATTTGACTTCTAGACACAAGCCTTTTGACTATTTAGACTACTCTTTATTGGTCCTATATTCCCAATGCTTGTCATTTTGTTAATGTTCCTTGAATGCTGGAATACATGAATTGAGTGTCTGGTTCTCTACCCGTCACTTATATTTTCTTGTCATATACCCAAGCAGTTCCCCACACAGGATGTTTTATATCTGCACTCCAGTAACCTGCCTCCCAATTTTGCTTCTTGGGTACGTGGACTACTACCTTCTCAGACTTCCTAATAACTGTGCTTCCTTGCTTGCCTCATCGCTAATAACCCTGTATCCTATTATTAAGCTCAGTTAATGCTCAATTAACACATTCATCACCCACTACCAGAACCCTAGCAGATGTTCACCTGAATGGGCTTTTCTTGCATTGATTTCGGCTGGGCATGGGCTCTAACAGATCCATGATAGCTCCAATACTGAAGGCTTTAGGGAAGCTGGCCAGCTGAATGGCACTACTGAACTCCAAAATAAACAGACAGTTGCATCCCCCTAGACCATCTGGGCACTGTTCTAAGTAAGATTATATGATTTTCCTTTTCTTTCTATTGGTCGTGAAGATTAGCACCAGGTTTTAAAACATTCAAAGGGGGGCACCTGGGTGGCTCAGTGGGTTAAGCCTCTGCCTTCGGCTCAGGTCATGATCTCAGGGTCCTGGGTTCGAGCCCCAGTGCTGTGCAGCAGGGAGCCTGCTTATCCCTCTGCTCAGTTCTGTTCTCTGTTCTCTGTTCTCAGTTCTTAGTTCTCTGCTCAACAGGGAGCCTGCTTCTTTCTTTCTCTCTGCTTGCCTCTCTGCCTACTTGTGACCTCCCTCTCTCTTTTTCTCTGTCAAATAAATAAGTAAAATCCTTTAAAAAAAAAAAAAGCAAATAAATAAAAGATTCAAAGGTAACTTAACAGCCACAGTATTTTCGATAAAGAACTGGGTGGTTTTACGAAATAACCATTGTACTTCATCATATTCAAGTTAATTATAAAATCAAAGGTAGCATTGATTATAAGAGTGTGTCTAAATCATATTAATGGATGATTTTCTCTTCAGTGTGTCTTGCTCACTATTTTTCTTCCTTCAATATTTATTTATTGTCTGCTACATTCCAGTTGTTTTTCTAGCAATCAAGCACTTTGCTGGCCCTCTGGGAGTTCCCAATGTAGTTGTCTAAGTGTGGTGTATGTGTAACATATTACATGATAATTGCCACAATATTTATATAATAACTGTCAGAATTTTTATTCACAAGTTCACTTGGAATATACTGCTTGAGCTTATACTGTGTGTCAGACACTGTTGTGATATTAATAAACCATGACTCCTAGAAGTTAGGTTGTTTTTAAATATTTGATTAACGATCCTGTTAAATCTCTTCATTCTTTTTATTAATAGCTTCAAAATTAATTTTAAAAAATCACCAAAATAGTGAAGTTTCAGTAATAAAGTAATAATGAGTTTGCAAGATGGGTGATATTTCATTAAGAGAAATTTTAGCTCTTCATACATTCTGTAAGGAAAAAAGGTCTCCTGGAAGAATGATTCAATTCCACTCTTTACAAAGGGGCCAAAATAGCATTGCACGAGTCCTAGAAAAAAAAAATATGTTTTAGTTTTACGTGGACCCTTGAAATGTGGGGGAAAAAATGGTTTACCTGTGAGGTATTATTGCAGTGAACTTTGGAGGAGTTAGCTGGTTTGGCGTGAGAAGTGTTTACATTACTAAGTATACCAATAAAGAGTATAATCCAGGGGCGCCTGGGGGGCTCAGTGGGTTAAGCCTCTGCCTTTGGCTCAGGTCATAGTCTCAGGGTCCTGGGATCGAGCCCCTCCTCGGGATCTCTGCTCAGTGGGGAGTCTGCTTCCCACTCTCTCTGCCTGCCTCTCTGCCTACTTGTGATCTCTGTCTGTCAAATAAGTAACAAGAGTATAATCCACCATGTTCTCAGCATGAAAATATGTGATACAAACAGAGTTAAGGATGACTTCAAATCAGATGGAGAAGAGAGTGCACAGGTATGGCTATGAATGGTTATTTCCTTATAGAACAAAATAAAAAGGCGCCTCATTTTTTTTTTCATGTATATAGTTATTTTTTGCACCAAAGGAGAATTCTGGTAGGAAAATAATGGTTATTTTTTTTTTCTCCTAGTGAGAAAGGACAGCTTTCAAGCAAAGAGGTGAAAATTGTCTTGATAACTCAGAATAAAAAAGAATTACCTTTGCCTGAAATATCAAATGGCTCAGAATTGGAAACCTGGGTGCTCTGGGGGCAGCACTGTCTGGTGACTCTGGCAGCATCCAAGCCTGAATGCGAGGGGACACATCTGATGGCATTCCTTGTTACAGACAAGCCAAACCTAGTAAGTCACACAGTATGTGGAATATTTACTTTTAATTAAAGACATTAGAAAATTAAAATTATATTCAAGTTCCAAACTATAAATTTATGAGTACCTTCCTCACATAGGAAACTATTTTCCTGGAACTGTAAGAAAATAGAACATTATTTCTAGAATGATAATAGACACTCTGGAATAAATTGGCTCTGAGGGCTGTTAATCTGATATTCAATAGTCTTATTTTTATAAAAAAAATTTACTTACCAAAATTGTAATTTTTCATAATCAGAAAATCATTTTTCATAATTTGCATAATCGTTAGAACAAAAGTCAGTGATCAAAAATGAAAATCAAGGGTTTATAGTTTTTTTAAAACATTTTGACCTACTTGATTTCAGAGACCAAAGAATAGGGTTGCTTTTTTAATGCTTTTGGATTTATGCATAATACTGTATTCATTTCTGCCTTCTTACTGCTCCACTTCTATTGCCCCTGGGTATATTAACTGAAAAGATTAAAAACATAAATTATCATAACTAATAAAATGCTTCTATAAGCAATGTAAGAGAAAAAATTGTATTTCTATGGGAATGTGGTTCATACTGACCATGCTAATTACTACTCTGACCAAAATTATGTTTTCCTCGGATGGGCATATATATATATTTTTAACAGAAGCAAATAGAAATTTTAAAAGTCTTTCACCTAACCCATTACTTAATTATTTATAGCCATCATAATAGCTTATATATTTTCTTTTCTTTCCATTTATTTGAATCAGTCCTATTTTGTGATTGGCTGATATACCTCTCTAGACTTCCCCTTAGCCTGAATTGTGCAGATTGTATCTTTCCTGATATTGTTTAACATGTTACTTTGTGTTCTAAATTTTGGGTAAATTGAAGTTAGTTCTAGAGGCTTGATTGGATTCAGGTTCTCTTGTGTTGGCAACATGGTGAATTCTCCTATCAGGAGACACTCAATCTTGAGCTATTTCTCTTCTGGTGATGTCAGTAACCATCAATATTTAGTGGCTAAATCCAATTGGGGGTTTAGAAAATGGTAACATTCCCAAACTTTCAAACTATCTCCCCCCCGCCCCCCCCGCTCATTTTTTTTTTTTTTTTTTTTTTTTTTTTGCTTAGGATACTATAAAAAGATTCTCTTTATCTTGTATTACGGTTTTACCCAGTGGTATAACTCATACAGGAAACACAGGATAAATTCTTAGTATGTTCCCTTTACCTTCCTGTCTTCAAGATAATGAATTGATTCTTTATCATTCTCCAGAGGTGACCAATTAGACTTTTGATTTTACTACCTTTATGAACTCATGAATTTAGTAACACTTGGTTTCTCAATCTGCAGTTACTATTACCATTTTTGAAGCTACACATAGTTCATTTGGGGCCAGTTTGTACCTCTTTAAGCTGACTTCTACATCCTGTCGACATGACCTTAGTAGTCACTGATAGCTTTCTTGCTATAGGATATGGCAAGATATTTTAGATTTACTTTTATACATTACCTACTGTCGATCTGGAATTTCTTTGAGATCTGTGTTTCTTTTTAGAGGGGGATGTTTTTAGAGACCACAATCTGGGTGCTAAGGATGTTCACTGCTACTAGGTTCATCATGATTTTCAAATTTTTTTCAAGGGATATAGTGAGGAAAAACATTCACTCTAAAATATATAAGTATAAACACATTTAATAGCAACATCATGATGTATATCATCATGAATTCTATTGTTACATCTCATTCAAATTCAGGACAATAGTGTTTTGTTGTGTTTTTGCCCAACATCTTCTGTCTGTATCTCTCTTGCCCACCTTAAGAATAGGGAGTCCTGATTTACAACTACACCAGGAATATAAAGAGAATATTACAAAATTACTCAATTAGTTTATTCTACAATCCACATATAACTGCTTCAGAATAGCAATACCAATTTGCCCACTATAACACAACTGCCAACAACATGATTAATGAAGAGTTTATGATTTTGTTTTCTTTTAACATTTTTTCCATCTTAAATTATATTCTAATAGGCAGAGAAATTACTGTGTTTAACGTCACTCAAAACGGTTCCTTTCACATGATTATGCCTCCAATTAGGTATATGATGCATATTTATTTTTACTTTATTTTCTGTTTTTAAGGGTTTTTGAATTTTTAACTTTAAAGAGCCAACTTAACTTCACAGTTTCAGGGGAGGGATGAGTAAAAGAACTCAGGAGTGATGAGAATCTAGGTTCAGCAAAGTCTAATAAATTATCCAAGTCAAAAAGTTAAACTTACATTTCTGTGTAAGCCTCAAGTTTTAACACCGTATTACCATAATGATTTTGAATCAATTTCCTGCCAATCTAAATGATCTAGTTCTAATCAGTCAGTTTTTTACTTTGACTGTAGGTTTTGCTGACGGTTTAAATGAAGGAAAAATGAATTTTTGCTTCCATGACGGTGACACAATATTTTCATAAAATTTGCAGATTGTTATATATTTATTCTGAGTTTGGATTTATAGCAGACATGTTTTATAAGAATATGTCTTGATCATCAGTTCCTTTTATCTGTAAAGTGGTGACAGCATTCATTCATTTACTTACTTAGCGACTATGTATTGAGTTTCTACTCTACTAGATGACATGTTAATTATTATTGGTAGAGAGCCAGCAATAGGACACTTTCTACCCTCAAAGAAGTTGCATTCTGGATGAGAAGACAGAACTATAAACAAACAACTGTAATGCAGGATGATACATGTCACACTAGAGGTAAATACTAGGTGATGTAAGTACCTGTAGGCAGACAAGTCACCTGGTACAGCTGAGAAGCTGAAGGTGAACATCCTCATGAAGGGTTGACTTGGTTGAGTGCAGAAGGAGCAGTTAAAATTAGCCAGGTGGGAGGATGAGAGGAATAAGATTGTCCATACGGAAGAGTAGAGGGGGTTAATATTTTGAAATACTATCTAACGTGTGTTTCTGTGTCTAGGACTCCTTTCCCCGAAGCCTTTCCAACATTAAAATCAGATTTCAAAATAATAAAATTCCTCACCTATTAATGTTCTTAAAATTAATATTACACATGGGCTTTGCTAACTTATTAGGATCAAAGTTGAATTACTTTAAGGAAAAGCATTAGTGTCCTATTTTATTTTTAAGTTATGAAGAAAGAAGAAAAATCAGCCTTTATTTATAAAGCACAAAATAAAGTAAGATTTGGGAATTATTCAGCTGATATCATCATTTCAGACTTTATTATTCAGCTGATTTCATTATTTCAAGCTGGACAGAATACAGTGATACAATTTGTTATGCAATATCATTCATGGTGTCATTGTGTAAGAAAGATCAATTTATTTTACCGTATTCTCTACATTCTATACATTATCTATCATTATAAAAAAGTTCTTATTGAATGTCTACAGCCATAATTATTTATTGTTGTAAGTATGTGGGTGTCAAAACGAATACATCTCAGTAATTCATCAAGTCTATACCTAGCAAAGTAACATTTGTTCATACGCTTGTATGTATGTAGATCTTAAAATTACATGGACTGTAAAATGAATTCTAATGTATTGTGTTTTAGACAGTTAGAATCAATCTAAATATGTATTCTTTAAAAAAAGGCTTTAAAGGTTTATTTCCTAGGAAAGGGAGGAAAAGAACTCAGAAAGAATGAAGAACCAATTTTTTCTTAGCTTTGAGTTTCATTATGTATTTTTTGATAAGTCCATAGCAGGCAGTATCTAAAAGCAATTCTGAATTACAAGAGGCAAGCACTTGAAAAGGAAAAATGCTTTGGAATGTTAAGTCCTTTTCTTTGCATGTCAGGTTTAAAGCCTGGCTGAATCAAGGCACTGAATTCCATATCTTAAGTCACACAGAAGAGAAAAAGGTAGATTGGCAAAAAATAGTTTTCCACTATTCAGAGAAGAGACTGAGATCCTTCTGAATTGGGGAGGAGTCTGAAGATATAACTTGGTCAGAATAGAAAGAACATTTAGATCAGTGTAGAAATTCGGCTACCATCCTTTGGCCTCTTCCAAGGGGAACCTTGGAGAAGGAGGAGAAATGGAAATCCTAGATGGGTTTGGAGATCTGATTCAGGGCAGAGGTAATAATGCGGGCAGAGTAGAAATGGTGAGGATGAGAGTTGGAGTGCCCTCTCAAGTCTCTCAGCTCCTATGAGACATAAGGGAGATCAGAAAGTTCCAATATGGGGGCACCTTGGTGGCTCAGTGGGTTAAAGCCTCTGCCTTCGGCTCAGGTCATGATCCCAGGGTCCTGGGATAGAGCCTCTTATTGAGCTCTTTGCTCAGCAGGGAGCCTGCTTCCTCCTCTCTCTCTGTCTATTTCTCTGCCTACTTGTGATCTTTGTCAATAAATCCATAAAATCTTAAAAAAAAAAAAAAAAGTTCCAGTGTACCCAAGAAGAGTGCAGAATATAGCTGGGGGAGGAGAGAGAGGGAAGGGTCGACCTATATGGGCTCAGAGGATTAGTAAAAAGAGACAAGATACGGGTTGATTCAGTAGAAAGATCATTAAGGGCTAACCTCCAACCCAATGACCACCATACTTTATCCATAGAGAGAACAGAAGTAGATAGGGTCATCAGCCAAGCAAGCTGAGGACAACTACCAAGACAAGGAGAGACAGTCCTCCCATCAGCAGAGGTTAGGAATACAGGATGACACTGGGACCAGATGCTCCTTCCCAAATACAGTGAGGGCATGTATCACTCTGACAACAAGAGAAAGAGAAAGGTGATGGCTAAAAATTCAAGAAACATTCTTAAACCTCAAGTTTCCATAAGATACTTTCCTTAAAAGAAGATCCTTAGCAGGGTTTGGACCAACGCCTCAACTTCTTACTTGTAAACTCTTGGGTTGTCACAGCAAGACTTCTCCCGCACTGGCACAATTCCTGTAGCAAGGACACCTAGCTCTTTCTCTCTCTAGACCAGACAGTTCCTTTATATTTAAATCCCATGTTGTCCACAACCTGTCCAAAAAGAAATTCTTTGCCTCTAAATCTCCTTTTTTCAGTGAATGATGTACCCTTCTAGTAGCTGTCTAGACCCCTTACACTATACCCTGTCACTCCTAGTAGGTGTCCAGACCCCTTACACTATACTCTGTCACTCCATTGTCAGCCATTTAAGACTACTCTTAACACATGCTTAACAGATGCTCCCCCTTTTGTCCATCCCCTTTGCCTCTACATCAGTTCAAGCTGGATGTAAGATCATGTCTCATCTATATTATTAAATAGTCTAATTGGCTTTCTTGATTTAAGCCTTGTTTCCCCCCACACCACCAATATTCCCTAAAATATAGTCAGAAAGAAAGCAGTCCAGTTTCATTCATTTCTCTGTAGCTGTCCAGTTTTCCCAGCACCATTTATTGAAGAGACCGTCTTTTCCTCATTGTATATTCTTGTCTCCTTAGGTGTAGATTAATTGACCATGTAAGTGGGGAGTTATTTCTGGCTTCTCTATTATGTCCCCATTGGTCTGTGTGTCTGTTTTTGTGCCTGTATCATACTGCTTTGATTTTTACAGTTTTGTAGTATATCTTGAAATCTGGGATTGATACCTCCAGCTTTTTATCTTCTTTCTCAAGACTCCTTTTGCTCTTCAGGGTCTTTTGTAGTTTCATACAAATTTTAGGATAGTTTGTTGTACTTCTGTGAAAAATGCTATTCGTATTTTAGTAGGGATTGCATTGTATTTGTAGATTGCTTTGGGTAGTATGAACATTTCAACATGTTTTAGCAATGTTAATTCTTCCAGTCCATGAACATGGAACATATTTCCATTTGTTTGTGTCATATTCAATTTTTTTCATCACTTTTTTATAGTTTTCAGAGCACAGGTCTTTCACCTCCTCAGTTAAGTTCATTTCTAGGTATTTCATTCTTTTGGTGCTATTGTAAATGCAATTGTTTTCTTAACTTCTCTTTCTGCTACCTTGTTACCCCATACTTCTTTGTGCTTACCTCATGTCTTATTACTTCCTCAAGACTCTCTGCTCTGGTCACACTAAACCAGAGAAAAACACACTTTCTGTAAAAAGCCAGATAGTAAATATTTAGGCTTTGTAGACAAAAGGGTTTTGTCACAATGATTCAGCTCTGTCATTCTAACACAAATGCAGCTGTAGATAATAATATAAAGGAGTGGGCAGGGAGGTATTCCCATAAAATTTTCTGAGCACTGAAATTTTAATTTCATATAATTGTCATGTACTATAAAATAGTATTCTTTTGATTTTCCCCCCATGCATTAAAAATCTAAAAAGTATGCTTAGCTCAGACTGCATGAAATAGATGGTGAGCCAGATTTGGGCCAAGGGCTGTAGTTTGCTAACCCTTGCACTAAACTACTCTTAGAGCATTGAATATGCTGTGAGGTATCAGGTACATGTTCTTTTGGGGGGGTTTTGTTTTGTTTTGTTTAATTTTTTTTGCCTGACATGGTCCTGTTATTTAGGCTGTAGAGCTCTAACCTAAGTGGAGCTTAAATATAAATTAAACTTCGTCATCATCTCCTATAAAGAGTTTCCTAATTCTTATACTCCAAACTGGGGAGAAATTGATCACATCTTCTTTTATGATCGCAAGTATTTTGTTGACACTTCTGTGAGAGTATTTTGCATGCTTTATTTCAACTATTTAATTGTGTGTCTCTTCCTTTCACTAAGGGTAATGGTTTATGTTTTATTTATTTATTTTTTTGATACCTGGCTCCTTGGCACTTGTATTTTATGGGGTCATCAAGGAAAAGAACATGGGGAGACAAAGTCCTGTTTTGCAGGTAATCATGCCATGAGCAGAAAAAAATTCAGTATGTGCAGTGAGAGAAGCATCTTGGTTGGGAATAGAAAATAATCCAAATGAGAGATAAATATGCGACTGAATGAGTGCTATCTAAAATATAATTGACTAGGAAGTGCATTAAAATATACATTCCTTTTCAATTCAATTCAATTCTTTGGAAGTTGAAATAAAAACAAAGGTTCAATTGTACAAAATTAATCAAATTGTGGCTTTTTATGTTTTGCCCATTCTTGCATTTTACATGTCATGAAAAACTCAGGGTTGGTTTTTGAAATTTACATAAGTAAACAGAAGTTAAAAGGTTTAAATAGAATCCCATTGGTCTAGAGCTAAAATTTCATATTATTGATTTAGAAAAGTCATTTCTTATTTTATAAATTGAGTTTATTTTCAAGAAGTTGACAAGGGAGACAAAAGTCCAGAGGCTTTCTGTGTTACTATTTAATGTAGATGTTTCTCAGTATATAATTTGGAGTAAAATATATGTAATTATGTATAGAATTGCAGCCTGTCAGACAGATTGCTACACAACATTTTGTTTGTAAAAATATGGATGCTCAAGGTGGACACCTGTTACAGTAGCAAGCCCAGAGCCATGATTAAATGAATGTCACTCCATTAAGTTATTTGTAGGTAAAACATCTGAGAAAATTGTTTCTTATTGACTGCATGTGTAATGTGATGGTTAAACTTTCTTATTATTTATGAGAGTTTCTCTTTTTTCCAGTATTTTAGTGGAAGAGAGTTTTAGAAAAATGAAATGGATTTTGGCTGATGGTGGGGACTAAGATGACGGTGACCTTGTTTTGTGTTGCAGATTGATACTGCCTCACATCAAGAGTGAAGTTATCAAATATATTCCTCCTTCTAATTCCTCCTACTAATTTGCCCTCAAGTTCCTTGAGGAACTTTTAAAAATCCTTTGCCCTCCCAACTAAATATCTAACACAGTAGAGTGGACTCTCATTATGAAAGTTGGGTCAGCAGCATGTTGGGGGTTAGAGTTTATGTTCTGAGGTTTGCATACAAAGCAAAAATTGAACCTGTGAAAATGCGCTCAAAAATATAAAACTAACAAAAAACAGAAGGCAGACAGAACACCTTCCAATAATTCTGGCACAGTTAGTTTTCCTGCGGCTTTGGAACAAATGAAGTACTTTGTTAGCATTTTAGGAACCCTAAGATGCTCTCTGTATTTTCTATGCTATCAGGATAGTGTTTAATGTATGGAATGGACTTCTTCTAACTTACATATATATCCAGTGTGACTTTCTATGTGGTAGAGGTTCAATGAATATTTGTTGAATAATTGGTTGATTGAACAAATGAAAATACTGCTTTTTCTGGAAGGTAACATAAAAAACCAAAAATCTCTATAATTTTGTCAGCCTTCTCTCTCATATAGTGTATTTATTTGCAAGGTCACTCCATGCTCTTTAGAAAAAAGGTTGAAGTATTTGTTTGGAAGCCAGGTGTTATTCTGCAACTCATGAAAGCTGGGAGCTACAGTCTTCTAGAGGTATGATTGTTAATAATAACTACAGATCTGACCTCAGTTCTGTCGGCAGCTTTATAGTTGGGGGGCCGCTAAATGCACATAATTATTCTGGTAAAACCCCAGAGATCATCCCTGTCTTACGGGAAACAGTCGTATCTTTGCAGTTTTGTTAAAATGTCCATGTCCATCAAAGGGTAGCAGATTGACACTTGTTAAATTAATAGTGCTTAAAAAATCTGACTTTTTCAGAATCCAGTGCAAGACAGTTGGCATGCTGCCTTTGCCAAAATAGGCTTGTTAAAGAAGTCCAGAAACGTACCATGAAATCCTAGTAGCTACCAATGCTGTTATTTATTATTATTATTATTATTATTCTATGAAAGCATTTCCAAATTCATTGTTTCTTAAGGAAGTGATCATCCCCATCTGGGCATTAAAGAAACATGATCTATTATTTTATGGGCAAGAGATGAGCAAGATGGTCAGGGAAGCCAAGGAGCCCTGGAAAACTTAGGAAAACATTAAAAGCTGCAAAACATTAGGGAAACCAATAGGATTTTTTTTCATCCCTGATGTAAAATCAGAAACAAAATCTGAACAAAGTTGTAATAAAGGTGGTGCAGGCTAATGGTAATTTTAACAAGAGTGTTTTGCCATGAAAACTTGCCTTCTTAATTATAATGATGGATTTACAAGTACGAAGGTAATGGGTACCTATTCCATTCTTTAGAGGGAAAGTAAATCACCATTATAAATAAGAAACTATCCTTTTCCTTTGGGTGCTTCACATCTTAGCCATATAGTGTGTTTTTATTTTCTTAAATGAATCCTTTCACAATCCTAAGTGGATTTTTTTTTTTTTTTTTTGTGGTGGAGATAGGTTTTGAAACTATGGTTAACCTTGAAATAAGGAAATAATAATTTATAAGTGATCTCTGCCTTCAAAAAGTTGATTCTGATTAAGGCAGAGACAAAACTATTCAAAAAATTCCATAGAAAAATAATTTATAGCAAAGTGAAATCATTATTTTGAGTAGGATAAGTGAGCAAACTCTGATAAGGAAAAAGAAATCTGTATTTTGGTTGGTTTTTCTTTTGGACAGATTAATTTATGCTTAGGGAAATATATATGCGCTTTTCAGATATATTTGCTTGAGTTGCATGCAACTAATTTCCATAAAAGTAAAAATTTCACTCATGATGGGAGAAACAGAGATATACACACAATAAACATCATTTCCTTAATTTTTCAGTGTTATTTATTTTGTAATGGGGAATACAAAATATGTAAAACACGTAAAAATAATGTATAAATCATTAAGTCATTTCTGTAACTTTCATGAATCTCTTACCTATATATCTTTCTAGGATATAAAAAGATCATTTGGAAAGTTAAGATAAAGTCTTTGCTGAACAAATTATAGAATCAATCACCAAGTAATAATAATATTTTATATTTATGTAGTGCTTTACAATTTACAGAGCACTTCCATGTATGATATATATTATGGTTTTAAGCAATATCTTTCCTTTAAATACAAATATATATACTAAAAGTTACCAAGGTAGCACAGGTGGAAGAATTAAAAAGAGAGAGCCAGTGAAAGATGATGAAATGAGTTAGCCCAGAAGATAGATGATGTATTAGAAGTCATTAGAGGACTTCAAGGAGCAAGAAATCAATGATCTTCATATCAGTTATGGGGAAGAAGTCAAATGAGACTCAGACTGAAATTTGTCCACTAGATTGAGCAATTGAAGGGAAAATGGGGAGAGGAGTAGAGAGACATTGTGGGCAGAGGAGGATTGACTGCGAAGCTACTAGAGTGTAAGCCTCTGACCCCTCAAATGCATGTTCTCCTTTTACATACTTAATTGCAGGTTCATAGTTTAGAATCTGTCTTCTTACATAGTCTCAAAACTGTGTAAGCTTTAGGTGCTACCAAGCCTGATCTATTTTTTGATTTTAGAGATGGAAGCCTGATGCAGTGAGTTGAGATGTGTGTGATACGGGAGAGGACGCGCTGGTGAGCGTGAACCATTCTTTCAAGATGCTTGCCTGGGGACAGTGGAGTTGTGTGTGTATACACGCAGTGCTGGCTTCAGGGGTGTATGACCACTATAGGGACACAGGGGCACACACTCAAAAATGTCCCACGTTTGGGATTTAATGCTCTTCCGTGGCTGTCTTGAGATTCTTGACAACTGTGTCTTTTAATTTTTTAATTAATTTTACAATTGAGGGCTGATCCTGTAGGCTCACCTCCCCCACTACACTCTTAAGGAAGGGTTCTCTGTGACTTGCTCCCCACCCATCTGGTGCTCCAGGTCCACTTGGCCTCAGCATCCCTGCTGCCACTCTGCCTCTGAAAGGGGCTGGGGCATGAGCACAAGAAGGGTCAGTGTTGAGTTTGTACATCCTGCCATGACTTGGGGCTGGGCACAGTGACTGCTCTTCTCCTCTTGGGTTAGCAGCATCTTGGAGTGGTTGGTGGGTGGCCATCTAGAGGCCATATGTCAGTGAGGATTAGCCTATAGCTGATCTCGGATCCAAATACTTAGTGCTTCTCAATGTGGAGGTTTAGGGATAACATGGTTTCACCCATTTGTGTGGTGTGGGGTGACAGATCCATGGGAAAGGGAGATGACTGGTGACACTTTCCCAGATCCCACCCCTCCCTGGAGGATAGTGCATGGGTCCAGAGCTGGTGCAAGGGCATCTTGACAGTCCTAAGACTACAGGGAGTGCAGACGGCCCATGTGGTAGTGTGGGCTCCTAAGTGCCTATGTTGGTCTCCAATTCAAGGCTCTGTGGCTGGAGGGATCCTCTCTTCTTCCAGCTTTCCTGGTTCTGGCTGCTTTTAGTCTCTTCCCACCCACTGAAGGCTCCCTCGGGGATGAGCCACAAAATATGAATCTTGTAATTTTGGTGATATCACATACAACTTAAATACTCTGATATTTGCATTTAAAGCTGGCATTCACAACATAAAGATGAATGGTAAAATGTATGCTAAAAATTTAACATTTTAATTTTACTATATTTAGAATGCCATTAAATAGCAAATAAGAAACAGCATCAGTTGACAGCACAGAAGGCATGAAAAATGCTTTGCATGTACCTTTAAGTGTACTTTCCCTCTCTTACAAAAGGCCATATTTTCATTTTACACTGGATCCTGCAGATTTTGTGATTGACTTTGTGTGTATGTGCTGAGCACAAAGAGAAAAGTTGGAGACAGGAGAGCTGGAGAAAGCCATTGTGCTTGATGTGCTAAATTGGATTTTGATTAAGTTACCTGCCATCACCTTTGATAGAAGCAGAAAGTTTTGTGGAACTCTTGCTTAGGTCAGTCAGGTGTGTCTGACTGGTAAAGCCTAGTTCCTATATACCTGAGTCCTCGCTGCCGAGGAGAACAGGCATGTCACGATCTCTGTTGTCATCGTGCTACGTAGTCTCTGTTTCATGCTATGGGTCATAAAACTGGGACTTGTCCAAACTTGGGAGGAAGTTCTGAGGCTACAGCAGAAACAGTAGGCGCCTTACTCGTATCCTTTGAAACTTACCACTTGGGTATGCCCTGGATGACTCTGACATCCACTGGCCAGAGCCTTTGTTTAAAGTCTACTTCCAAAGCGAGTAAAAGGAAGCTCTGCTTATTCATGGGGCTTACCAGAAATCCTGGAGGGGACTAAGTGCCTGGGAAGACGGCCTCAGCAAATGACTGATAGGAGCTACCTCCCTCAAACCTCCAGCCTTGGGTGGGATAACTAGAAGATGCTGCCTTCTAACATTTCCCAGAAGTGCCCAGGGAGAGTAAACCCTAATCTCTCACTGTGGCAGTGGACTTGATAACATACCCTCTGCCAGCTGCCTTCCCTTTTCAGATCCAATTCCTTCCCCCCTCATAATGATTCCTTTATTTCCCAAATAATCACCTTGGACTTGAATCTTTTTCTCAGGGTCAACTCTTGAAAGAATTCTAACTAAGACAGATGCTTGGAAGCCAAAAAGCCAAAAACAAAACAAAACAAAACAAAAGCCTGCCTCTCCTCATGAGAGAAGTTGCATTTCTCTGCTGCAGTAGCAGCTCTGTGTACACACTTCTTGAATCACACTAATCTCACTGTAAAGTAGTATTTGTCTAGCTGATCTCTTGGTTAGACTCACAAGATCTAAGACCAAGTACTTGCAGCTGTGGATGTGATGGGTGTCCAGAAAATGTCTGCCAATGCCTGATCGAATGAGCTTATGAATGGCTCCGTGTTTATCCCCCAAACAAGATGGCTCATGAAAGATGTTCACCTTGCTACTTTTATCTGAAATTCTGATGGAAGGGATTGTGATTGCCTCTGTGTTTTCCAATCTGCCCAATTTTATTTTTGGCCTAGTTACTGTGTAGACATCAGCATGTGATCGGCACTAATTCGTGCATGTGAGGGTGTGCAGAGAACAATGCCCTACTGTGTTTTGTTTTGTTTTGCTTTCTATCTGCTTGAAATTATGGAAAAATGTCTCCAAAATCTGTCTTCCACACGGCAGACTGTATTAAGCAGACAGCAGACATGAACTGGGTGGCAAATCTTGTTTCTCTTACCTGATGCCTCAAAGTTTTTAAAAGATCCAGGAGCATGTGTCTTATCAGAGACTCAGACAAACATATTGCTCTGTTCCGTGAGTTGGATCCTTGCATTTTCCATAGAGGTGTCCTTTAACATCTTTCTCACTGAGTTTTTATGCTGAATTTAAAGCCAGTGAAATATGCCAGCTCAGGGTTTCTCAAATCAGAGGATCTCTGTTTCCTAGAGAATAAGTTTGGCTCACAAGAGCTAATGCCACCCACATTCCAGAACCACACCAGCGTGTAGGCACCAAGTGAATGCCTATGCACATCCTTTACCTTCCCTGAATAAAAACGTCTTTGAAAACGCACCGGTTTGAAGGTCAAGTCTGATTTCTTTATACTTTCCCTAGTTTTTTGCATAATCTTTTTTCTCTTCCTTAAAACAATGAACAGGAAACCATGCAGATGGCAGAGTGTGTTAAAGACTTTAAGCTCTTAATACTGAAGGAAGCAGTGAATTCTTCAGGCACTCGAATACAGGAGAGTATGCTAAAGCAATGAAAGAAAATCTGCTTTTCATTGTTCCAAGTTAGAGATCATTTCTAGCTGGAATAATGGAACAGGAAAATGTGACTGCCTGGATAGGCAGTAGAGTATCTCTAGGATACTTATACAGGGAATAAGATGCTTCATTCTATCTACAATCCTAATCCCCTTTTGTGGGTAACATACCATATTCACAGATCCCAGGGATTAGGACATGGACATCTTTGGGGATCCTTATTATGTCTACCACAAGATGATTCATAAAACTACAAAAAAAAAAAAAAAAGCAAAATGGCATAAACTAAAACTAACACTAATACAAGAAAAAAAGAAACTGATAGGGGCATAAAATGGATCTAGAAATTAAGGCAACAGAAAAATGCACTCCAATGAGTTCCTATACATTATACTTAGAGTTCTAAGTCCGTGATTCTTAAACGCTGGTTTTAAATCATACTCTTGAATGCTGTAATTTTGATGGCATTCTTGAGGGGATTAAATGAATCAAAACAAGATTAATTCTGTCACCAATAATTATATCACAGTCACTGCCCAGTATAATTGTATTTTTTATTAAAACAATCATAGTTAGAGAATTTGACTGCCCTGAAGCACAGTCATTGCTTACATAGAGCTGCTCCCTGCTTCTGCCTTATTCTCCCATGAAATCATGAGGCACAGGTCTTGCCTGTTCCATAAACATCTTCCTTTTTTGTTCCAGCTTAATTTTTCCTTATGCCTCTCATCTTATTGCAGCAGATGAATCCCACTTTACACATTATTAAACAGTTTGCTCAGTCTAACATTCCATTTGATAAAAATGTCCGTGAGAGTTGATATTCAACTGTAACCAAAAAAAAAAAAAAATCTAAATGCTGGTCAAAATAATGGGTATACGTGATGCCATGCCAGAAGGTCAAAGCACACCACCCTAATCTCTATCTAAGGAGAGATACTTCTGACCTGGAACATGGTTCGTAGCATGAACAGGACAAAAACATTAGATTCTTCCGAGAAGGCCAACTATTCCTGATAATAATTAATATCCCTACTGTATTTACTGTGTCTCTGATATACCTAACACTCTTCTGAATACCTTTCCATACTGTAAATGATTTAATCTAGATGAGGGGCTTCTGTTTCGATTCCCATTTCACCAATAAAGAAATTAATGCACAGATAGGCTCAAGGACCTCTCTTTGGACCTCCCCCACAGTTAATAATTAGCAAGCTGGGATTTGAATTCAGCTAGTCTGGCTTCTATGCTTTTGCCATCAATAACACTGCTGCAAAGAACAAAACCAAAAATGCATCTCCACAGGCCTAGAAGATGACATTGTGCCAGACTTTATATGAAGCTTACTGTTTTGCATAACTCCATGTAACTGGATTATTTTTACCAAAGTAAGGGGATTGAAAAATGATACCTCCATCATTGAACATTTTATATTCTAGAAAGTTCTTTTGTCTAGCATGTTCTCCTCTTTGCTCTCCTCCCCATTTCATTGGTTAATTCCTTTTAACTGGTATCACCTCTTTAGGAAGCTTTCAGTACCCTCCTGTTTCCATTATTTAATTGCATTTTTGTGTCATGTGCACAAATAAAGTACTGCTCTTTTCCTTCACAACATTCGTTTTAGTTTGTAATTAATTTGTATGAACTTGGTTTTAATTTATTTTAATACGTGTGTCTTCTACCAGACTGTAACCTCCGTGAAAGAAGGAACCACGTCTAATGTTTGCTCCCTATTGTGCCCCGAGAAGTAGCACAGTCTCTGTCCCATGATAGGTGATTAAGAGACCTTTGTGGATTGAATGTATGAAATCCTAATTTCTGGATACTTGTCCTTCATTTCACTTTCTATTTAGAAGCAATTTTTAATCTCAGATTATAGAACTAATTAATTACGTTACAAACATCACCTGACAATATTTTACCTCTGAAATTCTATATTTATTACATTTAGCAAAACATACTCTTTACATAGATACAAGATGAAGAATGATATTGACCTTAGTACTATTGACTGTTCCTTGTACATACCCCTCCTTGCCTCTCACTATATCCTACTTGCTTAGCTAAACCACATTCCAGTGAAATCCAGTTTTTTGCCTCCACTGTCCTTCACCTGCAGAGCTGACCCAACGCCTAGGAAAAGCACAACCTGTGATGACTGGTAATATCTTAAATCTATGGTCTCAGCTAACTGTTTCAGTAACTATATGTTTTCTTAACATTTATTTATTTATTTATTTTATTATAATGTTTTAGTAACTATATTGGGGAAAGAAAACCCACCTGGGAGGGGTGAATAGTACTGTTTAAAAAAAAAAAAAAAGTTTACTTGAATTCACAGGTACAAAAGCTCTGAGAAAGGAGTTAAGTAGCCCAAGCTTCTGGAAGGTGCAAGCATGTTGATTTCTGAGGGTGTATTGATTTGAGTACTGATGCGGATCACCTTTTCTATTAATTTGTCAAAATCTGGCTCTAGCTGGGAAAGCATAGCTGTGATTATTTTAAGGCTCCAGTACACAAACGGCTGTAGAGTGAGTCCTGGAGCTCCGGGAGAGGAGAGGTCCACCTCCAGATGTCTCAAATGTTTATTGACTCTACGTTAGGGAAGTTCTTCCCTGAACTTGGCCAGTTGATGAATACCTCATGAGCTTTGGGAGTCTGGCTAAAGTTACACAGAAGGGGAAGGGCAGAAAAAATCCCGGGTGAGGCAATAGGAAAGAGGATGAAGGCGTCAAGAAAACTGGATTTCGGGTTTTAGAGGATGACCAAAATAGACGAAAATTGCAATGTACTTAGAATTCAAAACGAAGTGACTTTCTCAGTGTTTCTTTGTAAAATGTAGCTCGTATTTATATCAAAGTAATACATATTCATAGTTGTTCTTTTTAAAAAAAAAACAAGTTTATGAAAAACAGTGGTTTGCCTGCCTGGCTTTTGCCCACCCGGAAGTCAGCCTTTCTGGAGGCTACCACTTTTGACTCTTGGAACTGTTTCTTTTCTGCTCTATTTCTAATTCATGTGCTCATGTTGTTTTTTATTTTTCAACCTCAGGCATTTTATTGAACCCAACTCTGAAAGAGAAACAATTAGCCCTTTTACCACGACACTCCCACCTACACATAACTTTGCTTTTTTCTCATTTTTCCGAATATACTCATTCTGCAACTTGGAGTTAAGTCAGTATTGCAATGTTTAGGTTATTGGAACTGTGAGTGGGCATTTGTGTACAGTTAAAATAATATTTTTATTTTTTTGATTCAATTCCCTAATGTTACAATTTTTTAATGTTTTACTTTAAGCTTTTAAGTTTAACTTACACATTTTAATATTCTATCCACAGTCTATTGGTATTCGTAGTTATTTATAAGGGGACTGTCATTGATGTTTGGTCCCTTTTACAGATTTAGTTCAACAATATCCTGTAATGAGCTTTTATTTCTTATTTAATATTTTAAATACTTTATTTTGCCAACTAATAAACCAAACTGAGAACTTAATCCTAATAAATTTAGCAAAGTAAACTTATAAATATGGTGATTCCCCAGTTATCCTAAACATTCCAACATGGCTGACACATTTTCTAAAATTTTCTTATACTTTCCATCTAAAAACCTTAAGACCCAATCAAATTCCAGAATATTAGGATTCATCTGTTGGATTCACTTATCTTGGAATGTCAAATTTCTAAATACCAAATTAAACCAAAGGTTTTGACATATTTGTTATGGGCTAAATTTAATATTTTTATACTTTACCCTAAGCTTCCCTGAGTCAAAGACTATAACATGAAGGAAAGAGTCACTTCTTTCCCATCTCAGTGGATTATGCTGACCAAGGTCAAAGCCTAAAGTTGCTGTTTTTTTTGAGATAAGCCCTTAAAAGAAGAGTTGATCTTCTGGTCCATGTGCCTAGGATTCCAGTAACTATTTACTTAATTTTTAAGTTTAATTTGAGTCTGAATCCTTGTTTTTCTATGCCCCCACAATCAAGTGGTTTAATCACTTCATTGGATCATTCTGCTAGATAATTCTTAATTAAATTAAAAGAATTAAATTCTAATTAAAAATTAAAAGAATTCATTTTAATATTCTTCAAGTTTGCTAAGGTCACAATATCTACAGATGTTTAAATGACATTCAATTTTATTTAGTTATTTATTTTTCTTCTTTTAACTTTTACTAGTAAAGGATAGTTGACATATAATGTTATATTAGTTTAAGGTGTGAAACATAATGATTCCATAATCCTATGTATTATGGAATCCTCACCATAGTGCAGTTACCGTTTGTCACCATACAACATTTTTATAATATTATTGACTTATATTCCTATGCTGTACTTTTCATCTCCATGAATTATTTCCTAAATGGAAGTTTATACCTCTTAATCCCCTTCACCTATTTCACCCAGTTTAGTTCTATTTTATATACTTCTTATGTTTTTATGTCATTCTAAATGACAATCACCATATAAATACTACTCTAGAACAATCTGATGTTCTATTATTTCATTTCCTATCTTGAAAATATTATTTTTCATTGTTTTTGCTTTGGTTTGTTACTCTGCTCCCACTCCAAGCCAGGCTCTTTTTTGTTTTATATATTAACATACCTAAAATCAGAACTCCAAAAAATATGTTTAGAAATACCTTGATCAATTTACTTTGCTTGTATTTCTTCTTTATAGATAATCAGTATGATATAAATCCATGTCTACCTAAGTCTAAATTTCAATACATATAAAATAAAACATTAGTCACACTTAATTGGTCAACCATTTCTTTCTTAGTAGTATATAAAATGATGGTACATTTTAGAATCTAGGATATCTTAGATTTCATGAAACATACTGTCATTTATTTATTCTAAAACTCTCTGAAAGAAGTGTAAAATTCCTTTTGGTATTGCCAAGCACATCAGGTCATAATCTGGCATTTCTCTGTATTCTAGTCTGGTCTCCTTGTTCTCTGAATCTCTTGGCCCAGCTTTTGCCATGGAACTTCCTTCTCTCTCCTCTTTTGAATCTTCTTTTTTGGGTTATACCCTCATGGCAGAGCTCACTCTTGAGATCTTGAATTTCTGAAAAATATTTTAGTCTCACTTCATTTAATAATAATAGTTCTTATTAGCAGTAGTAGTGATTTTTTTCTGTGTGGGTTGCCTTTTAAAAAAAGTTATTCTTTTTTTCCAGAACATTCATCATTTAGTTGCTGCTTAATCTAGATGAGCCCCAATTTTTGTTTCCTATTTTCTACTTTTTAATCTGTTTTTCTGTTTTCAAATAGGTTTTCTCAAACTTATCGTTTAAACCTTCTGTTGAATTTTTGATTTCTGCTACTTTATGCTTCATTTCCAAGGGCTCTCTCTTGCGTTTTAAATGTTCCTTCAAAAAATTGTATTACTTCCTGGTCCTCTTCTTTATTTTATAATGTTAACTTTATTTTATTATAGAGGTTTCTTCTGCTACCTGTATCATTCCTGTTTTATCAAGTTCCTGTTGGTTTGTTCTGCTCTTTCACATTAAGTGCTTTTTTCAAGGTCAGGATCCTGGGCTGGCCAATTTGCCCAGAGAGGAATCCTCCAACCCTTGTCTGGGAGCTACAAGCCCATTGCCAGTGATCAGTGAGCTAAATGGGGGGAAGGAAGCAGAGGAATGGGCTCAGTTAATCCCATATTTTATCATGGTGTTATACCTCCCCCCAACCCTATCTCTGGGTCTCAGGCTGGAGGTTCTCAGAGAAAAAGCTTCTGCCTTTAGCCTGGATTGTGAGGAAGATATGGCCTGAGTTAACGATAATCAGTTATAGATACTTCTATATAGTTATAGATAATCAGTATGGGGTACTTCTGCTGGGTGTTTCGGTAGGGGAGAAAGGCACAAAATACACTTTAATAAGTGAGGGGAAATTTTAAACACAACTATTACAAGAAGGAAAACAAGATCCAGTCACGTGAACCTTCTTTCCTACCCTTTTTTATTCATTCGGCAAATATTAAGTATTTACTTTGTTCTTGTAAAAGACTGCCCAAATACAGCGATCATCCTGAAGCCAGTCACAATTCCTATTTTAAGAGCTTAGAGATAAGACTGGGGAACTTTCTAGAAATCCTTATGTAATTAATTAACTAAGTATATTTACATTAAGCACTGTGGAGCAAAAGACAATGCTGTTTCAGAGTATTTAAGTGGAGGAATACCGTGTTCTGATGCTTGAGTGTGTGTATAGGACCAAGAGTTAACTAGATAGGGTTGGGAGACTAGAGATGGCATGGGGGCAAAGGGAATTCAGGATGTTTAAAGGACCTGTGGTCTAGAAATTGGAAGAGATTGGGCTTCCCTAGGAATGGAAATGAGCTGAGAAACAAACTGAGGGTTTGGAGGGGAGAGGGGTGCGGGGTTGCTTGAGCCAGGTGGTGGGTATTAAGGAGGGCACGTATTGCATGGAGCACTGGGTGTGGTGCATAAACTATGAATCTTGGAACACTGAAAAAAACCTTAAATTTAAAAAAAAAAAAAAAGGAATGGAAATGAAGCTGATGTGGCTGGAATACAGTGAACCTGCCAGAGGGAAGCTATAGGGGAAGGAGTGAGGTGGGTGGGGCACTGTAGGCAGATTCCCCAAAGTTGGGCTAAAAATTCAGGGAGGAACTTGATCCAGTCTGTTTTTTAAAAGGTTACTGCCCTTGCTGATGAAGAATTTATTGAAGGGAGAACATTTAACTGCCGTGTGGGTGTAAAATTATATAATCTTACCAATAAATGATGTGGCAAAATAAATAGAGAACCTATAAAAATTCACAGTCTATTAATACAACTTCTACAATTATGTCTAAAAAGTTTTTTTAAAAAAAAAAGTCATAGAGGGGATGCCTGGGTGGCTCAGTGGGTTAAGCCGCTGCTTTCAGCTGGGGTCATGCTCTCAGGGTCCTGGGATCAAGCCTTCCTCCCACTCCCCCACCCACCTACCCCCCACCCCCAATCGGGCTCCCTGCTCAGCAGGGAGCCTGCTTCCCTCTCTCTCTCTGCCTGTCTCTCTGCCTACTTGTGATCTCTGTCAAATAAATAAAATCTTAAAAAAAAAAAATAAAGACTAGAGGTATATACACATACATACATATTCACAGTTGTTTATAAAAATGAAATATTAGTAACAGTTCAAAAATCAAATAACTATAGCAACAATAACTACATGTATTGACTGTTCTGTGTTTATAGCTACTTTTGTATATTAACTTTTAAACTTCATTATAATTTTTGGAGATAAGTAATATTAATATTCCAATTTACAGAGAAAGCACTGAAAGGTTAAGTATCTTTTCAAGGTCACAGATGTGGTGGGTGGAAGACCTGGGGTTCCCGCCAAGGCCGGGCTTTTTACCAGGACATGAAATTACCAAGTGGCAACCAGCTAATCAGTGAGCAGACCAGATGATGGAATATTCTACAGTAAATATTGTAGAATGGAGTCCTCAAAGACTATTTCGCGACTTAGGTAAAATGTTTGTAACACAGTATTTAGTGAAAGAAAGCAAGACACAAAATTGACTATGAATGCTTTATGATTATATACGATAAAAGGTATACACAAATGTGACCGGATTGTTCATCTGTATCAGACTGGAATTCTTCTGAACCTTCCTCTCCTTCCTGGATCGTAGACTTCTGTCATTCTCACTCGAGGGGGCCTTTTTCCAAGCCCGTTTCACATGGTACGCATAGATCACCCACATCAGAAACAGCTCTAAAGACTGTAAATCTCAAAGACGGAAGTTGCAAGCTAATGAGGTGCCGCATAAAAATATTCACAGGCTTGCTTGAGGAGCAGGTTTTTCTACTCCCTGAAAGACTTTGAGCTGCGAAGAGGAAGAAGCAGTCAGAAAGCAGCAGCAGATGGGAGGAAGGAACTGAAAGACCTCCATCCCCAGGGAGGAAAATAGAGCCTTCCTTTGCAAGTACCAGGCAAGTGTAGACACTGACTTCAAGCCAAAGAGTCCTCTAGTTGCTAATTCAGGAATCTCACGATTACCGGCTTGGTACCTCAGAGCATCTTCCCTCATCCAGCTGCTACCTGCACACCGTCCCCTAACTGATGGAAAATCTGGGAACCTCTAGGGGATTTAGATGCCCAGCAAGGCGATGGCTGGAATAGGCTTTGAGCTGGACAACAGCTAACAAACAGCTCCTAATACAGAGGCATAGAAACAAAGAAGAGGAAATACAGCAAAATATCAGCCACGCTCATATGTCAACGGTAATGCTATTTTCTTTAAGCTTAATTGTATTCTCATGATATCCTCTAATGTGTAATATTTATAACCAGAGAAAATTTTAAAAGAAGGAAAAAAAACCTGGAATCTTCCTCAGGTTATGTACCTGATCCTTGGCAACTTCATCTCCATACTGTGTTTGACCAAGACTTCACCTGTAGCCCTGCTAAGGGTTCTCTTGCAAAGTCTGTCTGTTTTCCATTCAACTTACAAAGCAAATCAAAGGCCCAGAGCACTTCCCTCAGGGAAGAGGCTGGCTGAAGACAAAGCGTAAACTGACACCCCCACAACTTCCCCACCCACACACTCCTGGGCAAGACCTGCGTGACCTTCTTCCAGGAATCTCCCAACTATCTTAGTGTTATTGTCTTGCTAGAGCGAGGAAAACAAACTTGACAAGACCTCTGGTATCTTGGGTCTCCCGTTGGTGCTCTTTAGCATATGAAAGTTCTCTTAAAGCCTCCCTTTTACTTACTACCCCAACCCCTTAGTATATAATCAACGCACCCTCACAGCCCTGGGGCAGCACCTCTTTCTGACCTGGGGTCCAGTCCCCATGGTAGAGTAGAATCGTGCCTTTGCACCAGAGACAGTCAAGAATTGGTCCTTGGCTCCAGACCTCACTTACATTCTAAAACTTATCACAGGCAGTAATAATTTTGCTTGGACACCCGAAGACATAGTCTAGAATGAGAGGAGCAATCTGAGGGGATCCTAAGCAATGAACTTGGAATTTTTTTTGGCTGTGTTGTACGTTGTATTGCCGGCCTGAATCTGGTCTATAATCTCTTCTCAGTACCTCCATCTAGAGTATTTATACCAGTCACACTTCTTCGTGTGACTAGTTAATGCCTGCCTCCTTTGTCCTTCTGTAGATTTGAAACTCTGTAAAAACAGAAATTCTGTTATTTTCTTACCACTGAGACTACATGTGGTGCATGGTTGTCTCCCATGAACACTGGCTGACTGAGTAAAAACCCAGACCTTATTTATCTATAGGGAAAGCGAGGTTCCCCCCACCTAGGCTATATTGCAGAGGTCAGCAAAAGTAAATATAACTCGTGGAAATTCTGACCTGTAATCAGGTTCCCCGCAGAGGCCTGCACGGCAGGGCTCTAATCCATCCCCCATGTCATAGACAAAAGTCTGCTTCCTGGAGAATGTGGCCCCTCACCTGAGTTTTTAAGGGTGAAGAAGAATTAGCCAATTAAAACAGAGTGGATTAGAGGGTGTTAAAGTCTTGTGGTTGGGGAGTGTGAGATTTGGGGGCGAAGTTTTTGATATGACCATGAGGTGGCAGTAGTGAGTACAACTTTATGGGCAACACTGACCGGTTCACATTCAGGTCAGAATCCTTCAGAAGCCTGTAGGAAGGCTTTGGCCCTGAGGTTGCTAGTCGGAAGGGCAGAAGGAGGGCCAGGAAACTTGGTGTGGGGGAAGGGCGGAGAGGGCCGGCACAGCGTTGGCCAAGGGACTTCCCACCTGGGACCAGGCATCCGCCTCCCAAAGCTCCAAAGGGCAGCAGCGACTTGGGGACTTTATGGCCCAGGGCTTATCTTCTTTATTGCCAGCAGAAGTGAGGTGAGGTTTGGGGGTATGCAAAGCAGGCAGGCTGTAAATGGCTAAAAATCTGCTTTTTGTCTATTTTTAAAATAAATGGATGTATAAAAATTGGAATTTGGCATCACACAGCTTATGAGCTAACAGATCTCAGTCGGTTGGGAAAAAGTAAACAACCTAGGCATCAGGACCCAGAGGCCGGCTCTGGCTCATTTAGAGAGCAGGCTCTGCGGGCTGCCTGGTGGATGTGAGCAGTTGGGAGGTCTTGTAGAGCTGGGCTGGTGGACCCAGTGGAGCAGGGCAAGAAGTAGGCACAGAGGAGGCCTGTGTGTCCTTCTCAAAAAGTTGAACTCTCAACTAAACGCAGTTTGGGGTGGGGGTGGGAGGTTATTGAAAGAACTTAATAGTCCCAAGCCATCTGTACTGTGTAAAGATCTCTTCATGTGAATAAAATAGGTACCTTGACTTGAAAATACTGCCCCAGAGCCTTGCTACTCCAAATGTGGTGTTTGGACCAGCAGAATGGCTTCTGCCTGAGAGCTCCTGGTAAATGCACAAGGTCGCGTCCTACTCCAGTCCTGTGTTTTGTTTTTTGTTTTGTTTTTTATTCCAATATAATTAACACATGGTGTAATATTAATTGCAGGTGTACAATATAGTGATTCAACAACTCTATACATTACTCAGCGCTCATCGGGGTACGTGTACTCTCAGCCCTTCACCTGTCTCACACCCCCCCCCCCCCCCCCCCGCCTCACCTCTAGTAACCATCTCTTGTTCTCTGTAGTTAAAAGTCTGTTTCCTCATTTGTATCTTTTATTTTCCCCTTGTTTACTAAATACCACCTATGAGGGCAGTCAGGTGCTGTCTGTCTTTCTCTGACTGACTGATTTCACTTAGCGTGATACCCTCCAGCTCCAACCACGTTGGTGCAGATGGCAAGATTTATTCCTTATTCATGTCCAGCCTTGTGTTTTCAACGAGATACCAGTGGATTACACTTCGAGCATCATTGGTCTAAAGTAAATGGCCGTGGATTTACCTTTACACTTCAAGTGTAGAATTATTCTGAAGTGGTTCACTCTCATTAATGTTTAGTTCCTTCCGAATTGCATATGTACAATATTTAAAGGACATGTCTTGCAATAAAAAACAGCAGTATCCCACCCACTCCTCCATTCTGGCTGCCCAAAGGTAATCACTTTCCACTTTTAGGGGGTAATTATTTCATATTATGAACATCATGTTTATACTTCTACATTTTCGTATTAGGCTTTATCTACCAATTTTTCAATATAAAAAGTGACTATTTAGTATTCTTTCACCTCTGCCTTTCACCCCGCATAATAAAAATTCTCCCTTATCCTCTCTAATTAGAGTCATAATTTTTACTTAAATCAACATTCAGCATTTATCTTGATATGGCTATGAAAATCCTATTTACAATTGAGTTTAGCATGGTATTGTTCTCTTTCTTTTTTGTCATTTTCTTGGAGGGCCCCCCCCCCGCCTCAAATGATTATCCATGCATCCACTGCCTTTGTCCTAAGAATAAAATTTCTCAAACAAATGAGATATTTTCTGTCTGTTCTGGTTTGGAGTTACTTGACAAGCTCTAAACCAGCCCAGTGGCTCTCAGAGCCCACTACCCAGCCATTAGCCTTAAAATCCTCTCAAAACCATCTTGGGAACACCCTCCATTTGTCTATTGAGGCTGGGTTCTTTTTCCCCTGAGTCCCACATTTCCCTTTTATTTGTTTACTCCATCATTTTGGTGGCCCCTGTCATCCTAGGAATGCTTGAGAAATGACATGTTTGAAATTTCACATCTTTATTCTACCTTAATTAGTATTTTGGGCTCCTACACCCCTCTGCCCAGAAGCTTTCAGAGTCTTCATTCTATCCTCACTCAAGTTCTCACAATTACAGTCCTGTACTCTGCTAGGGATCTCGCTCAATCTATAAAATTGGAGACTCAGCAGGCCCCTGTACTCGTTTCATAAGCACTACAAAGTGTGGGGCTTAAACAACAGAAATTTGTTATTTTACAACTTTGGGGGCTGGAAGCCTGAGATCAGGATGTTGGCAGGGTTGGTTCCTTCTGAAGGCTGTGAGGGAGAATCTCTCATCACTCTCTGTTAGCTTCTGGAAGTTTTTTGGCAGTCTTTGGCACTCCTCGGCTTGTAGGTGATTCACCCAAATTTCTGCCTTTGTCTTAAAATGGCCTTCTTGCTGTGTGCATCTGTATCTGTGTCCAAATTTCCCTTTTTTGTAAAGACACCAGTCGTAATGGATTAAGGCCACCCCAGTGATGTCATCTTAATGTGATAATATCTTCCAAGACTGTATTTCTAAATAAAGTCGCATTCCGAGGCTTAGGACTTCCACATCTTTTGGAAGGACACAATTCAATCCATAACAGCTCCTTTGAACTAGAAATTGAATTCTTTGAGTTCTAGGAAATTTTCTTGAATATTTTATTTGAAATTTTTTCTACCTGTCTTTTGTTCTCTCTATAATATTTGTTATTTGGATCATGGAACTTGTGAAATGATCTTCTAATTCTGTTAACTTCCCCCCTATTTCCTGTGTCTTAATTTGAACGTCTGTATCTTCCAACATTTTTATTTATGTTTTTCTATCAGCTACAAACTCACAATACCCCATCAATCTACCCCATTATCTATTTCCATGTGTATAATTGCCAGGAGTTCTTTTTGAATAATAATTTTGAATTTCTGAATAATAATTTTTAATATCATTCTGCTTTTGTTTCAAGATGACACTGTATTTCCTTTTCTCTTGACAATATTAAAGATCTGATTTGAAGTTTCCTTTATCCACTGTTGTTTGCTTCCTCACTTTCTTTTCGTTTCTTTCTTTGTCTTGGTATATTCTCTTTTCATTAGTCCTTAAACTGTTTCTCATACATAGGAATAGATACAAAGCGGAATTGATGCACTCTGTGTGTCTCCTGGGCTTGTTAAATGGTACACTTCAGTCTTGGGTGGTTGAGATATTCTGAGCCTTCAATGAGGAAGGGAAGAAAAGATTTAATATTTCACTGAGTTTCTCTGTTTTCATATCTTACACACCTCAGCTCTATCTGGTGTTTGTTCTTTTGTGGTAGCTGGTACCTAAAGATGTCTTTGCCCTCCCCCACCAAATGAACCATACCCCTGGTATTCACATGTTTAGATTGTACACTTGTCTTGATTCTGGATGGGCCTTGTGACTCTCTTCTGACCAACATAATGTGGGAGAAGTGATGCTATGTGACTTCCAACTCTATGTCATAGACTCTTTGTACTTTCCTCTGGGTGTCTCAGAATGCTTGTTTTAGAAGAAGCCAACCTCCGTGGATGAATTTCAACTCACCGGAGACTGCCAAGTGGTGATGAGGACAGGCTGGCTCCACGGAGAGGCTATGTGTAAAGAAAGAGCATCTGGTCGTTTGCTGGCTGTTCCAGTCGTCCAGCAGAAGAGCCAGGCATGGGAGTGAGCCCTCCGTCTTGAAGAGCCAATTCATTCAAGTCTTCAGAGACTCCAGCCCAGCCACCATCTGTTCATAACTATATTAGAGAACTCTAGTGGGAATTGTCCAGCTGGGCCTGGTCAGCCCATAGGTATAATAGTAGATGATGATTCTGTGTTACTTACATTTGGGGTTTTGTTACAAGCCAATAGACCTCTCCCATTCAGCAGGACCCCTGTGTTATTCCCCTCCAAAGCCTGTGTCTCCAATTTTAAGTTGAGGTGAGACAGAGCTGGTTGGCTAGATATGCAGAGTAAGGGCGGACAACCTGAGAGTCTAGCGGCCCCTTAAAATGGTACTTGAATTCACCCACTGAACACATCATCCCCGCTTTCCAGCCACGCCATGACCCTTACGGCCATCATTTCTGAACCATTTGGTATTCTGTCGTTATGTCAGGTTACTTCGTGCACAGTTTCTAGCATGGAAGCTTAGAACTCACGTTTCTAAAGTTTTCTAAGCAACTACCCCATCTCCATCTGCTTTCTGCCTTCCAAAATTCTGTTTCAGTTATTCTCATGTTCTTTTTGTCTTTGTGATTTTATGGCTTTTAAGGATTACTTTGTTTTGGTGGAGAATCTCTAATCAAAAGTCCCCAGAAACCACTTTATTAAAGGGGATCACTCAAAGCAGAACATTGTAAACAAAATGAAGAGGGACTTCAAACAGATTAACGCTCGTTACTTACCAAGAAGTAACTTTGAAGGCCCACTTTATAATTTGGGACATCACCTTCAACCACTGGGGTTCCCTGAAGGACTAGCCCAGGTAGGTTTTTAAGTCCATACTTAATAAGAGACAATACACTGATAGGCCAAGAAATGCTTAAAAGCACCCTGCCAGGGAGTCTGAATAAATGTTATCTGAATCTATAATAAGACTTCAATATGGCTCCTCTTTCCCTCAATGCCTTTCTCTTCCCCTGAACTGTTCTGCTGCACTGTGGTTCTGTAATTCATGTATAATAAAGACATACTCAGAAGTAATTTGCTATAGTAGTTTTATTACAGTTCATTATGGAAGTATTTTTTTTTCTGTCACAAGTAATAAAAATAACGACTCCCAGCTTCTTTCAAGTCACATTTTTTGAGAACTTAGCTAGGTACTCTTAAATTTAAAAAAAAAATCATATTTTGCTTATAAAAAGCAATATGACTGTCCACAAGTGGTTCAAGAGAGCAGGGAAGCTCCGGCAAGTTTTGAAGGACAGAATTAGGTAGCAAATAATTTAAGCAACATCAGTCTGTTAGGATTTCCCTTTAATTTTTATGTCTGAACATACAATTATAGTTTATTCAAGCCCTTAATATGATTTAATAAGAAATCCACAGACAGACCTTTACTTTTAAATGTAGTGTAACAAGGTAATCATGAGGCTTTAATTTCGTGTTAATTATCATAATATGCTTGTAGCATTCATAAAAATCCTCTGGAATCTCCAGGGATGAAAGTATTACATTCTGCTGCCCCCTGGCAGACATTTTGTTTACAAAATAATGTGAACTGCCCTAAGGAAAATGAAAACAAGATAGAGGCTGCCCGGTCTGTTCGCCTCCAGGGGAGATAGAATATTCTTTTCGGTGTTGGTCGTCCTATGAGCAAATATTGTCTCTAGTTGAAATTTATTTGAATGAGGATTTTGCTGAAGCAGAACCAGCTCATCTAAATTCTTGGCTTCACTTTCTCTTAAGTGGGAAGAGTTCATATTTAATGAATGCCAAAAGAAGGTAAGTGTCATAAATAAATAATCAAAGAGAAATACTACCATCACGGTTTTAGGCACTTCATTATGAACCAAAACTGTGAGTCATGAGCAAGCTATATATAGGTAGAGTTGAGGTATCCAGCCCATACACCTTCTAGAAGAGCAGAGGAATCAAGCTGAGCTGGTGGGGAGGGGTGTAGATAACACCACCTAAATCACCTTGCCTATGTTATGTTGCTGTCACAACATATAAGAAATAACATGTGATCTGCAAACTCTCCACAGGAGAGTCTAATCCACGTGATTAAAGATCTGTAGATGATTTCCAAAGCAGGAGCAAAATAATGTGTGAATACTTCATATGTGTTTCCTTTTTTTGCTTTTTTCCTTTTTCTGCCTTTCTTTTTCTTTTTCTGCTTGCTTTTTTTGAGTTGAAGAAGCAATGAGCTACCTTAATGGTGACAAAGGAGTAGAAATCTTCAAAGTCCTTGAGTTGTTTCAACTGACAGATTTGTGGGGAATACTTATCAAGAAGTCAAGCAGGAAATAACCTAGTTTTGCCTGCAGCTCGGTGTTGTCAAGATGACTCTGGAGCTGGGAGGTGAGGAAAGATTGAGGGAAACCAGAGAGGGATCTAATTTGAGTATCAGTCAGTTTCTGCTGTTGCCTGCTCTGGTCCCCCAGGATTTTTACTGATTTCCAGATAGGATAGTTTTGTTTTAGGTTTTATTTCAGATGATCAGGTTTTCTTCCAAATTTACTGACTCTAAAACTGGGATTTACCAGGGAATCTTCATTTTAACATCTTCAGGTGATATTTAGGCAGAAATGGATCTTGGTGAAGTAGGTTTTGTTATACTTCCTGTTTTTAACTGTATTATCTCTTGGAATTTGATGGTAAAGAATATCCATATGATACCATATTGTAGACGGTGGCAAATTTCCTAGATTCTTCTCATGGCTCCTTGGACAAATACCAGACATGAATCCTATATGAGTATACTCAGTGTAAGAGCTGCCTGTGTTTAAAAAAAAAAAAAAAAGTAATTGGAAGAGCTATGTAGGATTCTTCCTTTAATGAAAGCTTCTGAGAGATTCAGCCTCAGTTTTTATTCCAAGACTAGCATTGCTACTCTTAGCAATCTTTTTGTTTATGAATTTCAATGTACTGTTCTCAGACTAATGAAAATAGGTTAGAGGGATTAGTACCAAAGTTCTAAAATACTTCTTTTTGTGCGGCTAGCCCTGAGTTAAATGATTTCTGCCTACATACAAATGTAGGCATACCTACACAAATAAGTTTCTGACTTACATGTATTTCATTGTCTGTGTCATTGCTTGTCTATTTACACTGAATTACGTGATACATTTTTGTTATTTAGGGGTTTTCATTATTTATTATTATGCATTTTATTTTTCTCTATATTTTGGGTTATGTTTCTTGGAGAAGACATTTACTGAGGAAGGAGACTAAACAAACTGATCTCTGGAAACTCATTCCAATTCTCAGATACTATGATTGAATGATAACTTACAATTCTTAGAACTAGAATATTCCTGGCAATTCTATGGATCCTAAATAAGTAATTGGAACCATCTTTGATAGGTTATTTTTTTATTTTGTATGGGTAGATTTTATTCAGTTAAAGTGGTTTTAAGTTTGCTGAAAAATTGCACAGAAAGTTCCCCTATGCCTTCTGTATGCCTTTTCCTTCTATGGTTTCCCCTATTATAAACATCTTACAATAATGTACATTTGGTATAATTGATAAACTAATATTGATAGGTTATTATCAATTAGGGTCCATAGTGTAAATAAAGTTTCACTCTTTGTGTTGTATAGTTTATAGTTTTTGAAAAAGGTATAATACCACACTTTTACCATTATAGTCTTGTACTGTGTAGAATAGTTTCACTGCCCTAAAAATCTGTGTTCTACTACCTTCTTCCCTCAAAATCCTTTGTAACCATCAATCCTTTTTCCTGATTGTATACTTTTGCCTTTTCTAGAATGTCATGTAGTTGGAATCATACAGTACCAGCCTTTTTGAACTGACGCCTTTTACTAAGTCTTACTTAGTATTTCAGGTTGTTTCTTCTTCTTTTATCTTGTCTTCCTATCACTGAATAATATTGCATTGTATGGAGTGCCCCAGTTAATCTATTCACTTTTTGAATAGTATCCTGGTTACTTGCATTTTTTGGGCAATTATGAGTAAAGCTGTTATGAGTAAAACATTACTATGCAGGATTTTGTGTCTCATAAGCGTTGACCTCATTTGGGTAAATACCTAGGAGCATGGTTGCTGGATTGTATGGTAAGCCTATGTTTAGCTTTGTAGGAAACTGCCAAATTGTCTTTCAAAGTGGCTGTACCATTTTGCACTCCTACCAGCAATAAATGAGAGCTCCTGTTGCTTCACATTCTCACTAGCATTTGGTGTTAGTCTTTTGCATTTCAGCCATTCTTATAAGTATGTAGAACAGTATTCAATAAGCTGTTTTAATTTGTATTTTTTGATGACAAATACTATGGAGCATTTTTCATATGCTTATTTGCCACCTGTATAAATTCTTTGGTGAAGATTGTGTTCAGACCTTTTGATGCTTTTTTAATCAGGTAGTTTGTTTTCTTATTATTGAGTTTTAAAAGTTCTTTATATATTTCGGACATGTTCTTTGATCAGATATTTGTTTTACAAATATTTTCTCCCAGCTTATGGCTTGTCTTTTCATTCTGTTAACAGTGTCTTTCACAGAGCAGATGTTTTAAATTTTAATGAAGTTCAACTTATCAATTATTTATCTTATGGATTGAGTCTTAAAAACTCATCCATGCCCAAGGTCATCTAACTTTTCTTCTGTGTCCTGTATTATCATCTAGAAATTTCATAGTTTTGCATTTACATTTATATCTATGACATACACTGAGTTAATTTTTGTGTTGGGTATAAAGTCCCTGTTTAAATTAAAAAAAAAAATGTGTTTTGCATGCGGATGTCCAGTTATTCCAGTATCAGTTTTTGAAAAGACTATCCTCCATTGAATTGCCATTGAGAGACTATTCCTCCATTGAATTGCTTTTTGCTCTCTTGTTGAAAATCTGCCAACTATATTTGTGTGGACCTATTTCTGGGCTCTCTTTTTCCATTGATCTATTTGTCTACTCTTTTGCTAATACTACATTGTTTCTCTTAAAAAGATTTTTTAATTTATTTTAGAGAGAGAATGTATGGCAGGGATGGGGAGGGACAGAGGGAAAGAGAGAATCTCAAGTAGAATCTCCCCTGAGCAAGGAGCCCAACACCTCTCAACCCAGGGCCCTGAGATCATGACCTGAGCTGAAATCAAGTCAGATGCTTAATGCATGAGCCCCCCAGGTCCGCCAGTACTACTCTGTCTTGATTATTGTAAGAAATCTTGAAGCTGTCAGTTCTCTGTGTTCCACTTTAGAATTCTGTTGGCTCTTCTGTGTCTTTTTCCTTTCGATATAAGTTTTAGAATCATTTGATTGACATCCACAAAATAACTTGCTGGAATTTTCATTGGGATTACATTGGATCTATAGATCAAGTTGGGGAAAACTGGCATCTTAACAATATTGAGTATTCTCACATAGAAAGATGAAATATCTCTCCATTTATATCTTGATTTTCTTTCATCAGTGTTTTAGAGTTTTTGTTGTTGTTTTTAAGAGAGAATGCAAGGTGGGAGAAGGTGAGGGAGAGAGAGAAAATCTTAAGCAGGCTCCGTGCTCAGCGTGGAGCCTGACAGGGGGCACCCCTGTCCCTAGAGTTTTCTTATTCAAATTATCTTAGATTTATACTTAAGTGTTTTATTTTTGTGTGTTTATGTAAATGGCAGGGTGTTTGTAGTTCAAATTCCATTTTTTGGTCTTTGATTTTGAGCAAAACAATTGGTTTTTGTATATTATCTATCTTGTAACCTTGCTATAATCTTGTATTATTTCCAGGATTTTATGTCGTTGTTGTTAATTCTTGGGGTTTTCTACAAAGACCATCATGTCATCTATGAACAAAACATTATTTCTTTTCTTGTTGTATGTCATTATCTAGGAATCCCATATGATGTTGAATAAGAATTGCTAGAGAGAACATCTTTTTTTTTTTTTTTTAAAGATTTTTCATTTAGTTATTTGACAGAGAGAGAGTGAGCTCACAAGTAGGCAGAGACACAGGCAGAAGGGGAGGGGGAAGCAGGCTCCCGGCTGAGCAGAGAGCCGGATGCAGGGCTCAATTCCAGGACCCTGAGATCATGACCTGAGCTGAAGGCAGAGGCTTAACCCACTGAGCCACCCAGGTGCCCCAAGAGGGAACATCTTTACCTACTTCACAATCAAGAGGAAAAGTGTCTGATTTCTCATTATTAAGTCTGATGTCACCTGCAGGTTTTTTGTAGATGTTCTTTATCAAGTTGAGAAAGTTCCTTTCTATTCTTACTCTGCTGAGTTTTTATTATGAGTGGGTGTTAGATTTTTCCAAATGCTTAAGAAAAATCTATTGATATGATCATATGAGTTTTTTTCTTTAGTCTCTTGATTACATGAATAATTGATTTTTTTTTCCTGAATGTTGAACAAGACTTGCATGCTAGAATAAATTGGTTGGTTATGTTGTATGCTTCTTTTTATACATTATTGGGTTCAATTTGCCAATAATTTGTTGAGAATGTTGGAATCTATGTTTAAGAGAGATACTGGTCTCTAGGTTTCCTTTCTTGTAATGTCTTTGATTGATTTTGGTGTTAAGCTAATGATGGTTTCATAGAATGGATTTCCAAGTATTTCCTCTTCTGTTTTCTGGAGGAAATTTTGGAGTATTTTTATTACCCTCCCTTAAGTGTTTGACAGAATTCACCAGTGAAACCATCTGGACCTGATGTTTTCTGTTTTAGAAGTTTATTACTTATTGGTTTGATTTTTTTTTTTAATCTATATATGTCTGTCAAGGTTATCTGTTTCTCTTGTATGAGTTATGATCGATTTTATCTTTCAAGGAGTTGGTGTATTTTACCTAGGTTATCAAAATTTTGGACATAGAGTTGTTCATAATATTCTTTTCTCATTCTTTAATGTCTGTGAGCTCAGTAATGATACCTCCTCTTTCATTTCTGATATTAGTAATTTGTTATTTCTTTCTCTCCCCTTGGTTAACTTGGCCAGAAGTTTGTCAATTTTGTTGATCCATTCAAAGAACCAGCTTTTGGGTTCACTGATTTTTCTCTATTGATTTTCCATTTTGGATTTTATTTCTTCTGTAATATTTATTACGTCTTTTTTTTTTTTTTTGATGCTTGCTTTGAATTTAATTTACTCTTCTTTTCCTGGTTCCCTAAAGCTAATTTATTATTGATTTTAGATTTCTTCTTTAGTAATACATGCATCTAATGCTATAAATTTCCCTCTAAACAATGCTTTTCCTGCACTCCACAGTGAGCCGTATTTGCATTTTCATTTATTTGAAATTTTTAAAAATTTTCTTGAGATTTTTTTTTTTGACCTATGTACTGTTTTGAAAGGTGTTGTTTAGTATCCAGATGCTTTTGGATTTCCAGCTTTTTTTTTTTCCTGTTATAGAGTTCTAGTTTAATTTCATTGTGGTCTGACAGTGTACTTGATATCATTTCTGTTCTTTTGAATTTGTCTCCAGTGATGGTCAACCTCACTGGTCCAGACACACAGCAGAGCCTCTGTATAATACCACGTGTTGGCTATCATAGCCATCCATGGACTGTGCTCCTGTGCTTTGAGCTCAGCAATGGAGTCTATGTAAATGTCTATCTCTGGACAATGGTGATAGCGACAAGCAACATGGATATAATTGCCACCCTGCCTGTGCAACCTCTTCATCTGACCCATCTGCCTGTTAAATTGAGACTCTGTAGTACAACCTTGACATTTCCCCCTTCCAAGGGCTTTTACCACCTGTGCAAATGTAACTGTGTTTATGTAGATTGGAATGTCCAGCCTAGAGACCTCCAGAAGTCACCCTGCCCAACTATTTTGCTCTGATTCCTTACCATTTTTGTTCCTGCTTGACTTGGGGGATTGGTGATAGCAGGGGAAACTCCCAGTGGCATATTCCTGCAGGTTAGGGACAGGTAGATAGACCTTCTGATATTCTAAAGGCATATGGGATCCTCCAGAGTATGGAAGAAGCCCCCATATTCACTCTGATCCATTCCTAGTTCTCTGGATGGTTTGGGTGCCCTTCTTCCTGGACCATAAGGAACAAAAGGTGAAAGTCATAGGGGGATGTCCTGAGCCTTCCCCAACATGGCCTGAGCTCAGCCCTAGCATACTTGAGCCTGTCTGGAGTCTCCCCACACCTGCATAGGTCCCCTTTAAGGAAGGCATTGTTAACTGAGCCTGCCAGGAGACACAACCAGGAGTTTGTATGGTGTGGCCCAGACCCTGGTTGTGGAGGGCAGTAAGGCTTCCAGCTGACGAAGTGATCCAAAGAACCCACTGGAGCTTCATGTGCCTGACTGTGGGCAAGGGCCTGAATTCCATGTGTGGGATCTCTGTTGATGAGTCAAAAACAGCCACCCATGAGCGGGGACTGTGAATGCACCAAAATGTGCTTTATTTTGGTGAGTGTTCCATGTGAGCTTGAGAAGAATGCATATTTAGCTTTTGTTTGGATGATGTATTCTATAAATGTCAATTCAAACCACTTGACTGATGGTGTCAGCAAGTCTCTATATGCCTCTTTGTCATTGTATGTAGACACTTAACTTAGATTTTAGCCAGTTTTTCATTGTGTCTTTGTAGTAGCTTCTTATGAATTATAACTCTCATTTACCTTTACTCCATGTGGTTTATTTTGGTGGGAAACATTCCCAGAAGTTGGTTGCAGTTCATGTAAAGCTAGCTCCAGGGGCTTGAGGTCTGCATGTCCTATGTGGCCCATGTTCTCGGGCCTTCACATCTGGTTTAATGCTCTATTGTTCCTTCCTTAAATACTTAATAATTTTATCTTTGAACTTGTGATTTGTAAGTGAAATCCAGCAGAACAATGAAGCACCTTCATGAGTAGGGGAGGCAGACACAATATCCATATCTACCTTTCCTTGCCACTTCATCGCATAGAGCCTTCAGGATACCCTACAAACACAGCATTTTGATGGAACCACAATGTGTAGTGTTTTAGCCAGACTGAAACAGAATACAAGTTAAACATGTTACATTGAGTAGGCAGGGACACTAAGAGGCCAGGGAGCCCATAATTTCCTTTAGAACAGGAACTTACTTCAAATAAAGGCAGTGGCATTTTAAAAACAAATAATCAAGGAACCCTATCATAACCTTTATCCCTTGCATGAGCCAACCACTGAAAAAGCAAATGATAACACAGAGGGAAAGGCAAGCCATATGGCAATCCATTGTTCCTTTTCCTTTCAGTCCTTCCTTAACTCTTCAGTAAGCTGAAGGTAGAGAATGTTGGTAGAATGAATATATATATATATATATATATATATGCAAAATAAAAACAGTTAAGTTAGTCTTGTATATAACCCTGGTGTTTTGATAAAAGTAAAATACATACACGTGCATGAGCTATAAATATGAATTATGCAATTTAAGTGACTTCACATGTGAGTTAAGTATCCTTATGTTCGCATTTAAAATTGCTATTGAACAATATAAGGACAAACGGTTAAATTTGTGTTGATACTTAAAATTTTTAATTGTTCTTTAGCGTAACAATAGCAAAGCAATAAAGATCACCATGGCAAATTAAAAGAAATACCTTGAAAGAACCGAAAAGGTTTTGTATCATAGTACCTTTAATCACGTGCTTTTCTTCTTTTTATAGAAGGGCCCCACATTTTTATTTTGCAAAGGACCCTGCAAATTATGTAACCAGCTCTGAACTCTTGAAGAAAAAATATTAATTAAATACAACAAAGAAGTTAGTTGTACTGAAATGGTGATTGCGTTCAAACATTTGCTGAAAGTTAAGACTTACCTTGGCAGCAGAGAAGCTGCTTAAGATGTTACAAAGACAGTGATAGATTTTTTTTGACAATTCCAAAACAAAAACTGGGGCACCTGGGTGGCTCCGTGGGTTAAAGCTGCTGCCTTCAGCTCAGGTCATGACTCCCAGAGTTCTGGAATCGAGCCCCATATCCGGTTCTTTGCTCGGCAGGGAGCCTGCTTCCTTCTGTCTCTCTGCCTACTTGTGATCTCTGTCTGTCTAATAAATAAATAAAATCTTTAAAAAAAAAAAACTTTTGTACCTAAGGAGAAATATAAAATTAATGATAAATCAGTAAAGTGCTTGTAAAGATGACAGGTCAGGAAATAATTTTATATTTAACAAGATTTCCAAATCATTATGTAAAGCATCCTAATAGACAAATTGGCAACAATTATCAGCAGACAATTTATAAAAGAAGAAATACAAAATATGAATCACCATAGGAAAAACATACCTTTAAAAATAATTTAAATGAGTTTTTGTTTGTTTTAAATACCAAGTTGACATTGGCTGATGTGCAATGAAATAATCATACACATTCACTGCTTCTGGACAAATCCGACTCACTAAAGACTCATTGGAGGACCGTTTGGCAACGTGTGTTAGGAGCCTTCAAAGAAATCATTATGCTTTGATCCATATTTAATTTCTAGGAATTCTAGTTAAGCAAATTAAGAGAGATTTATTGAAAGGTTTTTGTGGCAGGGGTGCTTTTTATTTTTCAATATATTTTTTAAAGCTTTTATTTATTTACTTGAGAGAGAGTGAGATAGAGAGCATGAGAGGAGAGGGTCCAAGGGAGAAACAGATTCCCCGCTGAGCAGGGAGCCCAATGCAGGATGATGCGGGACTCTATCCCAGGACTCCAAGATCATGACATGAGCCAAAGACAATCACTTAACCAACTGAGCCACCCAGGTGCTCTTATTTTTCAATATTACAAGTAAGGTATGGTGGTGGTTTTAAAATAGATCTATACATTTTTCACCTGCTCCCTCCAAAAGGTGAAGCCCAAATCATCTCCCCTCGATTGAGGGCAGGGCTTACTGCCTTGGTTCTAAGTAGATTATGGTAGAAGTGATGTTGTGTGACTAGGTTATAAAGGCATCACAGGTTCATCCTTGCTTGCTGTCTTGGTTTATTTGCTCTGGGGGAAGACACTCAAGCAACCTTCTGGAAAGGCCCAATCAGCAAAGAATTGGAGTGTCCTGCTGGGAGTCTGTGGGTAAACTGTCTTATAAGTGACTCCTCCAGCTCAGCAGGTTCTCCAGCAGATTTGATGCATCTCAAAATATCAGTAGTAGGTAGGAATGCTGTACGGAATCTTTGACAGGATCTTATAGGGAATCACAGAGATCATGATGTGGGAACAAAGTGTTGCCATTTCATATCATTTGATCTGCCAATCAAACTGGTGTTGTTTGACCCACCACCCTATAAATTTGTACACTTAAAGCAGCACTCATTATCAAACGGAGTAGATACTAGATGAGGCTCAAGTTGTTCCTGAAAGTGCAAGGTGCATAAGGAGGTGGTGCATATGCCCATGGACTCTATGATACTGTCTTCTTCCTCAGCTTTTTCTTGTAGGGAGTTCTCTATGATCAGTTGACTATGAAAGAAAGAACTAGAGCCTGACTTTACAGACATGTTCTGCAAAACACACAGGCACCACCAGGACAAGCTGCAGCACGAGAGAAATTCAAATTGTTCATTCTTCCTAAAAGGAGAGGTGGTCGGAATTATGGCTATATACGTGTTTCTGGACTGTAGCTAATGTCGCAGTCCCGAAGACTGTGGCTAGATGGGAAGTTTATTAGTGACAAGGAGGTTGGGGGAAACAGTATTTAGATAGACCTAGCATGAAGATATTTGTGCCCCATAATGCTAGCATGGTTCTGTGGATGTTGGTGAGCTTCCTTCTAGCCACTTCTGTCACTTACCATTGAGCTCTGTTAAAAGAGGGCAAGTGGCAGGAAGGAAGGTTATGCATGGGCTCAGCAATGTGAACTTGCACTCCCCAAGGCCAACCGGACTATAGCCATGCTGAGGACTGAAACTGCCTCCCAAAATGCCTCCTCTGCTGGCAATTCTTCTGTCAAAACTACCGTGTGTGAACTTACGGGACACTTTATCCATCATCATTGGCATTCACACATCATTGCTTATGACCAAGGAAACCACTTTACAGCAAATGAAATGCAGCCATGACTCCTGCTCATGGAATTCACTGATACCACCATATTCATCATTGCCCGGGAACAACTGACTTGATAGACTGGGGGACTGGTCTTTTAAGGATTTAAGGATGGTACCAGCTAGGGTGCCGTATCTTGTGGGGCTGGGGCAGTATCCTCCAGGATATGCCCATATGCTCAAAATCCTCATCCTGTATTTTGTATTATTTCTCCCATATTTGATATTATTTCTCCCATATTTGGTATTATGTCTCCCATAGCCCCAGTCCAGAAATCTTGGGATGGAACTTTGGGCTCTGCTCGGTAGAGTTTTTAATCCCAAAGGGAAGAATGCTTACCCCAGGGGATATAATTCCATTGAATTGGGAATTGAGATTGCTATCTGACCAATTTGGGCATTTAATGACATTGAATCAACAGACAAAGAGAGGGATTCTTGTACGGGGTGGGGTAAATTTTCAAGGGACAATTGACTGCTGCTACACAATGAAGGTGGAGAGGAAGATGTCCGGAATGTAGAAATCCATAACCCCTGACCTTTTCTCTTCCCCTTTAATTTGAATGCAGCTTGCTCTAGGAAAAATTGATGCTTGTGTGTTTGCTTAGCTTTTTCTTGACTGTTTTCTAACCATTCATGAAGTATACATTTTGCCGAATGTAGGATTAAATTTATTCATTTTACAGTTATTGAATGAATAATGAATAGGAAATTCGGAGTCAGAAATTACTCAGCACAGGGGCATGAATCAGGATTTGTTCCCCTAAAAATCTCGGCTCCTAATTGTCCCTTATAACTAGCAACGTATTTCCAGAGTAATAAGATAAAATGAACCACAAGCAGTTACTCCTTACCACAGTCACTTTAATTCTGTACACATTCTTCCATATTTTTGATCCTTTTTTGTTGCCCTCAATGCTCCTTTCCTTTATCTCTACATTAGCAGTGTGGTTGCTGAACAAATTGCTTCAGGCTTTTAAAGGGAATAGACAAGTCTTCTTTTTGTCATGATTAACTTTTAGGATTTATGAAGGAAGCTGCTCATAAGGTGTGGGCAGAAATCACCAACTACCCATATGTTGCTGGCACTGATAACATGTAAAATCCAAGGCATACGTCTGCACAATCAAGCTTGCATAACTATTAAGAGCACTTCATTTGAAGGTTGGAGGTTTTCTTTTGTGTCCTCTTATTTTTTCTTACCAATTATTTAACCTCTAAAAGGGCTACCACCATCTATCTTTCATTGTCTTGGAAAATATTTTAAAATAATGTCAAGTAGGAAGAATTAAATGGATATGGTGAGCGTGAGTTGGAAATTTTGAATCCAATTCAGTTTTTCAAAAATTCACAATATAAATCAACTTGGACTAGACGGTAGTTAGGTTATAAAAAATACTATTTTTGTGTGTGGGTGGAAATGTTCACAGGACTTTTATTTGCTTCATTCTGAAATATGAATGGTATTCTGTTGTTGAGACCTAATCATATCTCTTAAAGGTATTTCAAGGAAAATATGTGGCTAAAGTCCTCTAGGTAAAATATTTCTACTTCCATTTTGAAAAGGAGAGACTACTGGAGTTCAGAGAGCTAAAATGGCATGCCCATAAGTCACATATGTGATGGGATGGGGCTGAGAATCCAGATTCTTTCCACCCATGCCCATGCTTTAAACACTCAGGAAGGGAAGGGGGTGCAAAATGCTTTTTAAAATAGCTTGTCTTTGTTTACTAGGCTCTCACAGCCTGAGTGATTACTGGCACATCTGCCACTTGAGAAGGCATAGAACAGATTGTGGATATAAGAGTAGGGGTAGATGGTAGGGAAGCTCACTGAGAAATGGTTGGAGCCCAAAGAAGGGGAGCTATCCATTCTAATGCCCGAGTAATTCTAGGGACACATTTTTATTCTCACGGGAGAAACCAAGGCAGTGGTCACTGAACCAATCTCTGAAACATGTAAGCCAATTTCACTTCTTTACTTGTACCTGAATTTACTACTGGTGTGGTTTTGTTGTGAAAGGCTGGTTTCTTTAGAATCTACGACACTGTTGCCTAGTTCTTAAAAAAGCAAGCATTTAAGTGAGAGATCTTCAGGTAGACCAGTTATATTCTACAGACAGAGATCAGTAAGATAGGGAAAGACCTGACGCTAGGAGAGTGGAAATTACCTTTACTAATGTTGCAGATTAATTTTAAATAGAAAATATTGATTAGTCTGTCTTATGAGAAATTTAGGAACCCCTAAATTTTGCAGTGTAACATCTAACCAAATCACATTTTGAAACAAATTATTGAATTGGGAAGCAAATTTAAATACCAGTTTCATTTGCACCTCTTTGAGAACAGTTGTGTAGCACAGAGAAGGACACTATGAAGTAACTCAGAAATTGAGACTCAGGAGTCAAAGCGTTAATGGTTTGAATGTGGTCTCCATCAGTTGACACCTACATGACCCTAGGCAAGTTGTCCACCACTCTAAACTTCATTTTTGTTATCTGTAAGATGGGAATGATAATTGCAACTGCCTCTAAAAGTAGATGTAAAGATTAAATGACAGCCCACATTATATTTAAGCTTTTATTCTGCTATATTTACATTGTGTGGCTACTGGAACATACTATTGGCAAGAATTAGGAATATATTTTTTCTCTTTGTGACCACAAAATCAAGATCAGATACCATGAATGTATATGTCATAGGCAGTGGGAATGGAGTAGTCACATGGTTGGCTTGATTCGTGTTTGGGAGTTGGTATTTGCATCCAAACAAGCAGAATGGGACTGAGAGGGATGGTGACAAACTAACGAATAATGTGCCTAGTAGACTGGGAAGAATGTGGAAGGAAGTAGAGGATTAAAAAGGGTGAAATACAGGAGAAGTCTGAGAAGTTCAAAGGCTGAATCCAACGCTAAGTGGAGATTGAAAGTATGGTAGGTGAGAGCTGGGAGGACAGAAATTATGCTGACCAGGTTGAGAACTGGTACATAGGCTTTCTGAGGTGGAGCAGTTGTGGGTAATGACAAAGCCCGAGGTGCAGTCATGCTGAACAGAAGGGGAGAAGGGGCCAACGCAATTGATCGTGAAGGTCAAGGAATCATGAAGATGATTGGTTTACATGTTCATAGAAGTACCCAGAATGACAGTAAGGAGGTGGCTTGAAAACTGAGCAAGAAGGGGGGTAAATTATATTAGAGGAAGGGTGAAGGCTTCAGTAGCCAGGAAACTCAGATCTTCACAGAGGAGTGTTTCTTGCAGGAAGTTCATCCAACATTGAGCAGCTAGAAGACAAGCTAGCAGCCCTTATTCTTGAGGCATGTGGGATTTCTGAGAGTCTGAACTTGAGATTGAAGGACAGCAGTACTTGGAGGGGAAAACCAAGTTTAAGAAAAGACTAGGAGGGGAAGAGGCTAGAGAGTGATGATTCTCACCTCCCTACATCAGAATCATCCCCAGGGCTTTTAAAAATCACCCACGTCTGAGCACTTCCAAACCAATGGTGTCTAATTCTCTCGGATGGGTTTTGTCAACTCTATTTTATAGAAATTCAAAATTACTTAATGGGTTGTTTAGGTGAGAAGTTGCTTAGATCAAGAAGGAATCAGCTGGAGGGAAGGATAGAGAAGACAAGACTGAGCATGGAAAAAGAGGTGACCTCAAGGGGCAGGCCTTTGAGGCTGTAATGGGACAAGAGATCTCAGTGCAGCTTTCTAGAACCTTCCATCGCCCCCAGAGCCAACATTGTGTGGTGAAGGTGAGGAAGACAACACCTGCTGTGAGGAAAGGTTAAAGTTGTAAACTGTTTTTTTTTTCTTTTATCTCTCTCCTGCTCTCTTTCTTTCCTTCTCTTTCCTGGTCTCTCTCTCTTGAATCCAGAAGTCAGTGGAACTTTGCAGCTCCTGTGAAGTGTAAGTGACTTTCTCAGCTTTGGTTACCAGTGATGTTTATCCTGTGCCTGCTTGTACTATTCCCTTTCCTCTGTACTCAGAAACCAACCCCAGCCCCTACACCTGTTTTCTCAGAATTTCTTCTCACAAAGCACCAAGTTAGGTTTCTAAGGCAACAGCATTTTGGTTTAAGGGTGACCTGGATGGTGGATGGAACCCCTAATGGGAGATGCTTCTTAACATCCTCTGTACCAAGAGTCTGGACACACTCTACAAACAAGGAAGTGAACACTGCTGGGCTAGGTGGTTCCCTGGTCATGGGAGACCCTCTATTCAGAGTCCTAGCCACCCACACCCTTCTCTTTGGCAGTAGCTAGTCAATCATTTTCATTCATATGGCTGTATACTTAGCTATGTGTGTATAAAAATCTACCTTGGCCATAAATTCTTATGACCTGCATAATCATAAAAAAGAAACCCACTAATCTTTTTATCTTCATAGAGAGACTATATATTGTCTCTCTCTCTCTCTCTCTCTCTATATATATATATATATATATATATATATAAAATTTGAAAATTTTATTTAATTCACCCTTCCCTCTAAGATCCACTTTATGCTACATAAGTCCTAATAAGTACAAAGTTCAAATTGCCCATATCACTCTCTCTCTTCAGTTATAGCAAGGGTCCCACAATGGAAGGCAAATGAGGATCATGGATTCTGACCAGGCCCCTGACATTGTTCTGGGAAAACTTCAGATTAATAGCAATTGAACATTCTTATGCTGGGACCTTATTTATCAGGGATTTCTCCTCAGGTGACCAATTTCCCAAATACAAAGGGTTGGTTCAAATTCCACCATATTTACTTATCCTTCTGAATTTATGCCCACCAATAAAGAAAATCTGGAGGCTCTTTGAGTCTCTCTGAAGTGTGTGCTTCTCCAATATAATGTGCCCATAGTAAGTTGTTTCAACTAAGCCTAAAATTTCCAATTCTGTATGATGGTTTGTAGCAGAAGACTCTTTGGTGTGGACACATGCATGGAGGCTTTTTTCCTTTTCAACTCAGTGTGAATCAGAAATTTTACACAGAGAGTTGGTTATCCTTCAAATCACTAAATGTCCCTTGATGCCAAGGACATGCCATGTTCTGAGGATGTACCTCACCCCACTGCCACCCCCATCTCCATCTCCATTACTACACTGGAACTGCTCTGGGAATACTGATGAAATGAGTGAGCTTATGATGAAATGAAATGAGCTAAAAAATGATCTAGGAAACATCTATCTTGGATCCCAGATTCTTCTTTTTCAGGAGTCAATCATCAGAATAAACTCATCTGGCCTCAGAATCTTTGCCACAGTCCTATGGGAATTGTGGGTCACCAGCAGATCTGTCCATGCAGAGCTATATGGAGCACAGATCTGTCCTCTGCCATGTTCTATACTTCTCTAGTATGAGGCCAGATATATAGCTCTATGTCCATGCAGAGGCCCTAAGTCCTCTGCTCATGATTTTTGTGATGCTTACTGTTTGAATAAAAATAGCATCTAAGAACAAGTACAGGGCAGTCTAAATCCATAGAGAGAAAAACAGCATTTTTCTAGCACCATGTCAGTGTCTGTGGAGACCTAATTTACATGACTCTCTAGAGTATTGTCTCAGACTAAAACAACCGCAGTTAGATGACACTACACTGAGGGTCTTCCTCGAGAAAAATGTGTAGCTCTTGCTTTATCATTGCAAAACTAAAAAGCCCGTGGTGGGAGGTTTTCCAACAAAATGAGATAGTTTATCAAATAGACACATTTCAGATATTCATAGGAGGATGAAGTTTGCAAGTTGTTTAGGCTGTTCCAGCTTTTTGGAGTTCCACTGCATTAATTTGTACACATGAGAATAAATAAACATGAACATGCACATCGACTGCTAAGAAGTGTTTAAGGTACCTCATTAGAATTAAGATTTTCAGAATGAGTGCAACTTTTACATTGTACCCATGGGTCGGGATAGACAAATCATATTAGAATTTATGTAAAACTCCTCTTATTTTATATCTTACCTACATTAAAAATTTTCTTGGATAAACTAGTATGGAAAGATTTTTAAATTATTAATTATGTATCAGTAAAGTGCTTTAATTTTAAAAATAAGATAATTAAGGTTAGATACTAGCTGCACAAACTTGGCAAGGAGTAAATATTCTTAGGATACTTTTAAAGCAAATTATACAAATAGAACATGTAGGAATTCTGGACTAAGAACACCACAGAAAGAGGTCTACTGGTCCCCTCAGAAAGCATATTAAATATGAGTCAGTATAGCCATTGTGCTCTTGAAAAGGTAATTATGGCATTGAAATGCTAAATGAGAATTCAGAATGTAGGAAACTCTTGGCACCTTTCCCATTAGGTACTCAAAATTGTCAAAGCCTCTACATTCTCAATTCTGATTCTGTAATTAAATAAGGCAATGTACATGGAGAATATTCAAAGGATGCCAACGTGAGACAGTGTAAACAATAAGGAAGTTGGCAAATTGATATTATTTATCCAAAGGAAGACGTGACATAAGAGGTATGATATAGTCATCAATTTTCTGGAAAAGAAGGTCCTTTCTCAAAAACAAAACCATATTTATAATGGGAAAGAACACTGACTTTCAGAGCCAAAAACACCATGGAGGGAAAGCCTGGCTCTACTATTAACTTCTGTGACTTTGGGGAAGTGACTTAACATCCCCTACTTTCTTCAGCTAGAAACGCAGATAAAAATGCAACCCTCAATGAGTTTCTGTAAAGAGTAGATTAAATTATCTGATGTATGGGAAGCACCTTGCAGAGGGTCTAGGAGACAGCTGTAATAGAAATAACGGTAAACTGCTACAGCCTACGAGTGGTATTGACATGCCTTCTGGCGGTCCTGAACCGTGGTCAGGATTGTCCTTTCTGAAGCTACATGGCCTGCGCTCAAATTCTAGCCTTACCGCGTCCTAGCTGTGGGGCCATGGGTGAGTTAGTTCCGTGCTTTCACTGTGGTCACTTGTGGATCCAGCATTGTCCTCCAGATTTTGCGAGACTTACATTAGTTAACATGGGTGAAATATTTGAAATAGTTCCAGACATTATTCTTTTCTGCCTTTTCCTTATTCTTTTCCTTAACCTTTTCTGCCTTCCCTGTCCCCTCCTCCTCCTCCTTCTTACAATTAAGTGTGGTTCAGGGGTAATACTTTCGATATTTCTGGTAAATTTTAAGTATGGATATTGAATCAGTGCAGAAAATGTATCTGCACAGGGTCTCATTTTGGGGAGTCCTTCCTCTTTTCCTCAATTGCATTTCATGCGGCCATCCCAAGAGCACTCTCTAATGAACCTTCCGCATGCTGATCTCCATCCAGGGTCTGCCTTCTGGGGGAGGCACCACATGACATTTGCCACTGCTATCCTCCCACCAATAATGATGGTAGAAATAACTAGTATTTGGTTATTTACTATGTCCTGAACACTGTGATAAAGGGCTTATGTTTACCATCTAATTTAACTTTCAACGGTTAGGTACTATTATTACCTCCATTTTGTATATGTGCCTCCTGTGGCTCAGAGAGGTTAAGAAATCTTCTGTGGTCATTGACTCTGAAATGGTGGTGCCAGGATTCAAACCAGGTAGTTCAGCTCCACCAGGACACTTTGTTGTCATTTAGTAGGTGCCCAGTAAGTATTATAGGACATCTTGAGGTGAGTTGGTATTTTCGTTGCGTTGTTTTTAGAATTGTCTCATTGTGATCAATTCCTACCCTGAATGGACCTATTATTACTGATAATAAATGCAGACAACTGTGTGAATGGGTAGTAAGAATAGGAAGAGAAGCAGAGAGATGTTTAGGTCAAGACATTTCTCTAAAGGAATATTTTACTCAAAAGACAAGTGTTAAGGAATGCTGAAGGTACAATGAAATGAAAAAAATATGCTCTGCATCACAAGTAAGTGGGGAGATAATCATAAAACAACGCCAAGGCATGATCAGATTCACACTGATAATGTCCTTGTTGGTAGAGACGTGGGATATTGGAAACCATCTTAAACCGCTGCTTAAAGTTTTAATCAGTACTTTAGAGACAATTTGACTCTAATGCATTTGAAAATGCATAGACCACCCTACACCTTTGCAGCTAAACTCTGATGCCTGGAGAAGTTCCTGTAAGACATACATCAAGAGGGAAACACATGGGTGTTCCAACCGTATCTTTTTTTTTTTTTTTTTTTTAAAGATTTCACCTACTTATCTGACAGAGAAAGAAATCACAAGTAGGCAGAGAGGCAGGCAGAGAGAGAGGGGGAAGCAGGCTCCCCGCTAAGCAGAGAGCCCGATGCGGGGGCTGATCCCAGGATCCCAGGATCACGACCTGAGCCAAAGGCAGAGGCCCAACCCACTGAACCACCCAGGCGCCCCCCCCCCCGCCCACATCTTTTTGAAGGCAACAATTTTTTTCAAAAGCTCAATATCTACCAGTAAGAGAATGGATAGGTATAATATGGTGATACAGTTATATGACAGAATGTTCATACAATATTACAAATGAATGAATCTGATATAAATGTATCCATGCAGACCTGGAAAATAGTGTGTAAGAAAAACACAAGTTTCAGAATGTTAAATACGGGATGGCATCATCCATGTAAATTAAAAAATAATCAACATGTGCATTGTTAATGGATTCAGATGTGGGGAGAAAGTGTAAAATTGTCAGCTGTGTACATAGCAAATCTGTGATCATGTTTGCCTTGTCGGAGAGAAGGAAAGATGGCATAAACAACAGAAGCTGTGGGAGAAAGAAAGGAAACTTAACTTTTTCTCCCAATTTCTTTTTCTCCAAACAAACTGACAATCATCAAAAAGATGAGGCAAACACAAAAATAAGGACAATACGTTTTTACTTTTGTACTTTGCAAAATGTGTAACAGTAATGGAGAACCTGTACATCATTTTATTAATGAATTACTTAACAATGTGAAATCTTAATCCAAAGGTAACTATTTAAATAGAATCTAGATATGTAGGTGATGTCTAGGTAGGCTTTTAAGTGTAAATATCTTTTGCTGAAAAAAGTGGGGAATTTCCTCTTTCTTTAAAAAGTGTTGTTGATTTTGGGGGGGGGGGGTTGTTTTGTTTTTAAATCTCCATTGGGTGGTTTCTGGGTGACCTCTCCTGTGTGGGGAGAATGGAATGGATCAGTGGTTCCTAAACCTGGTTGATCTTCTGGATCATCTTTGATAGACAGAAGTGTGAGCCACACTCCAGGTTTATGAACCGTATTCTCTGCAGGTGAAGCCCAGAGACTTGTTCCTTTATTTCTGTAGTGTTTGAGAGCTACCAGGGGAGTCTCATAATTAGCCCAACTTGGAAATCTACCTCCAGATGTCCTCTCAGGTTTCCTTCTTCCCAATCATTTTTTTAAAGATTAATTAGTTCAGTACAGGAGTGGAGTGAAGTTGTTTCCCAGAGAGAGACTGGAAGTCCCCACTTAGATAGAAAAGGCTTCCAGTTTATAAAGGGAGCGTGTTTTCTAACAAACCGCAACCCCCCCCCCATTCTTTCTTGCTTTTAAGCCAGTCTGGGTTTAAGATGGGCTGTGATGCTTAGAAAAACCCAGGTATTTCCAGTGTCCTCTTTTATATAAAGGCCAGAATGTTTTCCTTGCTTTGTTGATCGCTTGTTTCTTTTTTCCCCCTCTCAATTTATCTTCAAGAATGTTACAGACAGTTGAATGTCAGTAAGAGCATTACAATTTTGGCTGCCAAGAAAATAAACATCATCGCAATTCTATTTGTATGAAACTCCTTGTCAGAGCAAAAAGTAACTAGTAAGCACAGATCTTTGATTCTGAATTGCAGTGTTCTTTGCACTTGACTTGCAGGTGAATATAACCTCCATTCGTACCACAAAATAAAAATGGGATAATGATTTGTGCCTGTGAGGCATTTTCTTTTGGAGCGAGGCCTCACTATAAATCCTTCTGTGGGTTATTGGAGGAGTTATATGTCTTACAGTGCTTGAGACTATAAATACACGGGTCATAAAGGGACTGCCTCCTGACAGACTTCTCGTCTGTATCTGCCATATACAGCTTTTCTGAGGGCTGGCGAGAGGGAGGACAGCAGAAGCAGAAAATGTCAGAGAGGAAGTTTCCTTGTGGAAGCGTTTCGTGTTTACTAGTTTTTAAAGACCATATCCTAGGGAGTGGCCTGAATTTATGTTTCCAAACACTTTTTCAATAGGAAAATATGGAGGTAGCAGGTTGCTGCTAGGAGGGATTTCTTCAATATTTTCTTTCTTTCTTTTTTTTTTTTTTTTAAAGATTTTATTTATTTATTTGAGAGAGAGAGAGACAGTGAGAGAGAACATGAGCGAGGAGAAAGTCAGGGGGAGAAGCAGACTCCCCATGGAGCTGGGAGCCCGATGTGGGACTCGATCCCGGGACTCCAGGATCATGACCTGAGCCGAAGGCAGTCGTCCAACCAACTGAGCCACCCAGGTGCCCCGATTTCTTCAATATTTTCTATCCTTTCTTTCCTTTCATCTATACATAGACTCTAATTCCTGCTCTGACCTTGTGCCTTTAGCCCATGCTGACCCACACATCTTCCACCTTGTCGACATCCAATGAAAGGGGAATCCTAGGAAGCCACCTGTTCATGAAGTTTTAGACCATCTTCCTTCATGCTCACTCTTGACCCCCATCTTGCTTCTGTGCTCACTCAGCTCCTGACCAATGGCTTCCCTGTTGATAACGTAACACGTGGCCCTGAGCTCTAATTCTACACTCAGCTTTTCCCACGTGACCCTCAGGTCTGCTCTTTGCCTTGGTTTTGCCCTCTCTGTCCCTGTCTGTTCTGTTTCTGGCTCCTACATACCAACCTAGTGTTGTCTTTACTTTAAGGCTTGAGAAGGACATCCCCCTCCCCCATCAGTGCTAAGGATTGATGCTCTCCTGCCCAGTTTTGGCTGATGATCTAAGTAAGCTTGCATCCTTCCTCTAGTCATATCTGAGACTGTATGGCTAGATTTCTTTTGTAAATAGTCACTATATGCTTGCAGGGCCTCACATATATTCTTAGGATGCCATTGTCAGAACACTTTTGAAGCATTTGAAATTGCCTTCCGACCACAATGACTTACACAACAAGAACTAAGTTGGTATTTGTTGAATGAGTCAATTACAAATAGGGACAAGAAACTCAATCTTGTTGCTTTATAAGAATACTTCTTGTTAGAGTCAAAGGAGCGTTTCCTAACTTTTAGGAGCTACCTTATTTGTAACACGTGTGTCACTAGATAATTATGGAACATTAAAAACAATAATAAGAACCCCTTCATCCCAAGGCACAGGATTGACCACCACTGCAGATTGTTAAATGGACATGCGATAGCCTGGAAAGGAACTTCTCAAAAAGGTATAATTTGAACAAGTTTCAATTAACAGTGGAATTTTTAGATGTATGCAGTCTCCTATGATGAATTCTTTAAAAGGGATTATGTTGACATTTAGTTGACATGTTTGATGGTATTTTTAAAAATCAGTGACAATATTTAACAGCCACCCTTTTTACACTGAACTTCTTGGAAATAGTATCTTGGGCTCTTGTTGACTACAGCGCCATTTGATTTTAACTTACGGAAGACATCTAAGCTGGAAAACAATTCCCACCTCCCCCCACCCCAATCCCCAGAAATCTCTAGCCCTTGTAAAGCTATAATGAGTAACACAGTCAAAGAAACAAGGTAGAAAACATTTTACTTTCCTTCTCATTTTCTGCTCTATGGGTTTTAGTTGGTTCCTCAAATACTTTAATTCATTGTGCTACCAACATCACACGAGCATTTTGTCTAATTCAGGCCCTGTGTTAGGAATTGGCCAGACAGTAATAAATGAAGTAATTCCTCGCTGTGAGAAAGAAACCGTTGCTCTAGGAAGCATAGACAAAAAACATTTGCAAATAGTGGTAGGTACTCTTTAATGTCTTGTCAAGAATGCTTTAGGATGATAGACCTAGTCTATTGCCTAGGTGACTCAGATGGAGTGATTACTTCATAAGAAAAGTGGCGATTCACAGACCTGTACCCCTGGGGATAAAAATATATGTTTATAAAAAATAAAAAATTAAAAAAAGAAAAAAAAAGAAAGAAAAGTGGTACCGATGTAATCAGAGGTTGAGAAGCTTTTTCTGTAAAGAGCAAGATAGTAAATATTTTAGGCTCTGTGGCCAGACAGCCTTTGTTCTAACTACTTAATTTGGCCATTGTATTGCAAAAGCAGTCATAGACCATGTGTAAATGGCTACATTCTAATAAAACTTTATTTACAAAAACGGGGAAACCAGAAGAGGGAATCTGGTTCACAAGCCTTGGTTTACTGATCTCTTATCTAGATTGTGAGAGATAAGGAAGGTAAAAATAATTCAAGTACAGAAAACAGCATCCGAAGGAATAGAGCCTACGTATCCCCGGGTAATAGCAACATGAAGACAGCCAGAAGAAAAAAGAAGTGCTGAAAAGAAGCTGAGTAAGAGTGACTAAGGTTATGCTGGGAAATGCATCATACATCAATTTAAGGAGTTGGATTTTACCCTGAGGGGAATCACCAAATGAGCTTCTCTCCTGTAAACCTGGTATAAATCAATTTGTTCTCTTTCCAAAGTCAGAGGTGGAAAGTCTAGTAGAAGAAATAGGACAAGCTGAATACAAATTCTTATTTTTAACATATTTATCATTAGCAGTGGCTAGATCATTAGGCATATCATACATAATCTTTTCTCTTCAGCTGTCCTACACAGCCATCACCAAGAGCCTAACAGAGGCAGCATACACATATGCCAACGATACAACCTCTCAACCAACTCTCTCTTCAGCCAACAACTTGTTTTGCTGTTCACTTAGAAGAAGTGGGAAATTTGGAGAAAATCACTCCTGCTAATGACTTTTCTATAGACATTAAAAAAAAAAAAAAAGCCACCGAAGAGAGCAGCACTGAGATGAAATGCTGTAATGGGTCAACTACAGGGGTGAAAAACTGCCCAGTAGCCTAGGAGATTTTATAATACAACAATTTGTCTTGAAGATAGTTTAAAAAATAATTCTTAAGGACAAGGAACATCTCTGTAATTAACTATTAAAAATCTGTATTACTAAGAGAATCTTAGAATCTCTTTCTGCTCATAAATTGGCTAAAACTAATAGCAACAGTTTGTAAAGCAATTTTAAAGCCATTTGATAGCATAAATAAATATATAAATAAAAGAGAGTCACATATATAAATATAAATAAATAAATATTTATATAAATATAAAAATATATATATATATTGTGTGTGTGTGTGTGTGTGTGAGTATAAAATCTTTGAGCAATGCAGGGTTTGGGTAACTGACCCCCGTGCAATCAAAAATTTCCCCAAAACTTTACTAACAGCCCATCATTGACCAGAAGCCTTAACAATAGTATAAAGAAATAGCATAACACATATTTTGTACATTTCATGTATTATATACTGTTTTCTTACACTAAAGTAAGCTAGAGAAAAGAAAATGTTTATTAAGAAAATCATAAGGAAGAGAAAATATATTTGTAGCGCACTGTATTGTTTTTTTAATAAAAAAAAGAAGAAAATCCATATACTGGTTGACCTTCACTGTTCAAACCCCTCTTGTTCAAGGGTCAACTGTATCTATAGATAAGGAGATTAAATATCTCTTTAATTTTGCTATTTTAATATCATTCGATAAATAATATTTAGCAGTGGTGTAAAATTATATACTTTGAGTAATTTTTATTCCATGATTTTAATAATCTTTATTTCCATGATTTTCTAATATAAAAGTAATGCCATGCAGACATCAGTAAGAGAAGAGATAACAGAGGAACAGTGTCCAGGGATAGGGCTATGGCCTGAGTCAGAAGATAAAAAGTCTGGTTCTGACTGGGGGCCTGCAAGTCTGGGCCATTCTCTCTGAGGTCAGAACATACTGATTCTTTAATTGAATGAACTGGGAATCATGAAATGTCAAGCAATGCCCACCGAGGTCAAAGCATCAGGGATCATGGAGGCCCGTAAATGGACCTGTTCAGGTACAACTGACCCACTGAGGGGAAGCAGGGAGATGAGGGGCTGGAATGTTCTGACAGCTTCCATGATTGCATCCAGCTAATAAATTAAGGGAACAAAGTGACAGGTTATAACAACATTCTGTCTCATGATTGGAACACTGATCATAAGAGTTCTCCCTAATCTACCTATAGATTATATATCAGAAGAGTAAGCAGTCATGAGTCCTCAAAGAAAGGGAGATCTTTTGGCAAAGCACATTTAAACATAGTATAAATATCAAAAAACAACTTGTAAGGAGGAACCTTACACAAGTCTCTTTCATCACAAACAAGTTCTTTCTTGGAAGGGGCACAAAGACATTAGCACACTTTACACAAAAGCAGGAGCAACAGTTATTGCTGCCTTGATCTCCTTATGAGAGGGGAAAAAAATCATTTCACTGAGGTGTCAAGTGGGTCTCAGGTCCTTTTTGAGTATTTTCCTGATGTTTCCCATTGAAGTCGGAGGAAACTGAGACTTAGGCAATGTGTATTAAAAATAACACAAACAGAAATGTCCTTGGGTTAGAAAATGCCCCTCAGATATTGTATCTTCTCTGGGGGACTTTTAATCAAGCGGCAGGCAACCTCAGTGACTTTGATGATGGAACGTAACTGGGGAAGCCACACGGGCAGATGTCCATTGACCAGAAGACTTAAGACAGATCAGAAGGAGCTCTGGATCATTCAGCAGTGATCTCAGTCCATAGACGCTGGACATTATGGCCCATGTGCCACACCTTATGTTCAGTGAGGGACTAGCCCTTGGAATGGCACAAAATGTGTTTGTTGTCTACTGGTTTTCTGCCTGTTCCCTTGCTATAATGAGACCAGTTTTCCTTTTGGGAGCTGCTCCTTCATTGAATATAGTCTTGGTGAGACTGTAAGTCAGGATTCCTGGATAAAGCTGATCGGAAGATCAAGCAAAGCTAATTAAACTCTCTCTTTCAGAATTTAAATCTAGGGCAGACGGCTATGAGGACACAGAATAACTGGAACTGGTCATTCAAATCGGAGCAGGTGACATATTTTTCTACCTGCTCAACAACGACAACAAGACTGCAACCAGACAACTAACATCAAAATTCACCAACCCCACCGTCATCGGCAAGTTCCAGTATTCCTCATAGCCATGAGGAATTTGCATAAAGGTGATCATCCGTGAGCCAGAACAAATGTGGTTCAGTCCTGTGATGGACACTAACGCTCGTCTCACTTTCTTTTAGAAAATAATCAAGCAACAAAATAAAAAATAACTTCACTTTGAAATCACATCGACGATAACTTTGTAGTGTTAACTATGAGAGTCCTTGTCACACCTTCCAGGAATATGATGGTTTAAAAAAAAAAAATCAAGCCTATTGCCAAGTTTTCGAAGACATGCATGATCTTTAGCGTTCCGAGTTCTGGCTTTTATCCCAACGTGTAAACCCATTCTTTCAAGTTTTCTTCTCTGGCCCTATGGCCTCAGCCTGCAAACCCCGCGCAAGACCGCGTCGGTTCCGAAAGGCTCTGCCACATGGTGGCGCTCTGGTTGTGCCTTTCGTGAAATCGCGGGCGTTTTCTTCTTCAGGGAAAGGTCTGATCAAAACATGAAGCAAAACAAAACAAAACAAATAAAGCCTATTCACGCCTCAACTTTCGATTGTCTTAGTAAAAAGTGTTCTTTTTAAAGTGTCTTCTCGACAGCCTCCCTGGGTCCTCCTCCTGTTCTGAAGACGGCAGGTGCCCTTGACTCCGCGCTCAGGCAATTGTATCCCGCGGCAACCCCAAGTGGAAGACTTGGCGGAAGCTGCCTGATTGGAAACAATGGGAGGCTGGTTTAAAGATACTCCTGATCCCTTCCTGTGACTGTTCCTCTCTTTGCCCAGGCAGAGCCCCTGCCATCCTCGCCATAAATGAATCACCGGGAGATTTCCAGCACATCAGCTTCCTGACCAACGGCTTGCTCACTCATTCCCGCCAACCTGAAATAGAATGTACTAACGCTGGAAAGGAAAACAAGGTCTAATGGATGGAGTCCTGGGATGAAATCATTCAAATTTAAACTCTGAATGTAGACAAAGCGCATTGTCTCAGAGTAGGGGACACTGGGGAATAGCAGTGCCTTTGCCCCCTCCCCTAGCCCCTCCAGGGAGCCTGTGTTTTCTCTCTCTCTCTTTTTTTTGTAGGTCCTTCACAATAGACATTTATTGAATATCTAGTTTGCATCCATGGGAGATGCTGGCCTATGTGCCAAAATATGTTTTTGTAAACCCAAAGATGGTTTGTTGAAGTGATTAGTTGTTATTCAAAGGAGCTGTGTTTTGACGAGGATGAATGCCGTGAATGTTTTCAAATATGTACTGCAATTAACACTATAGTGAGATAGTAGACATCATTATTGTTTTTATTAGATTTATGCATTTATAGCTAGTTCGTGGCAGAGCCAGGAGTAGACAGACTTCAAGACTTCCAACTGTGTTTCCTCTTGAGGGAAAGTGGCTTTAAGGTAGAGGAAGGTTTAGTTCTGCATAACTGGAAGAAGCCTGATGCTGGTGATTTCTAATAGAAAATTCACAGGAAGCAGAATAACATTTTAGCTGAGCAATATGAAGAGAAAATTATAAGTTGATTGTTAAAGAAGGATTTTTTGTGTGTGTGATAAAAGAGAAAGCTCAATTGTAAGTTATTTTCTGTTGCTGTCTAACAAACATCTATGAACCAAGCGGCTTACAGTTCACCATTCTGTAGGTAAAAAATCTGGCCACGGCATGGCTGGGTTCTGTGTTCAAGAGTAGCATAAATTTGAAATTAATATGCTGAGTGGATTGGGTTCTCTTCTGGAGACTCGGTGGGGAAGAAACCTCTTTCCAAGCTCAGCGGTTGCTGGCTGGATCCATTTCCTTGTGGTCGATCGTCTGATTGACGTCCACATTCTCCTGTTAGCTCTCAGCCAGAGCTACTCATAGCTCCTCACTGCGTGGCCCCCATCAGAAATTCACAACATGGTTTTTGCTTCTTCTAGGCCAGGAAGAAATGTCTTTCTGACTTATTCTAAGACTAGCGGGGGGGTGGGGGGGGGTGGATAAAATCTCTCTACTTATAAAGGGCTCATGTGATTGATTAGGTCAAACCCACCCAAATTATCTTCCTTTCTTAAGATTGACCGATAACGGGTTCTTGATGACATCTGCAAAATATTTTCAAGGCAAGGTCTAGATTAGTGTTTGAATATCGAGGAACTATGTGTATACCAGGGGTTGGCATACTATCTCCAAAGATCTCATAACTGCACTCTCTTGCCTCTGCTCTGATCTCAGCAAATAGGAGGCTTGCGGAGGTCTCCCCAGTGTCCTCTGCCTTAGGAAGAGTTGTTTTTAATCCTTAGGTACCTTTCTGGGCTGAGTCAGAGATACAAAAATTAGATCTGGAAAAAGGTCTTAGAGATGCAGCCCGATCTACCTGAAACCAGGAGAGAGAGGGTCCGGAACCACTCAGGGTCAAACAGAGGGTGGCCAGTCTGGCTCTGCCCAATGTCCTCTGATCTCCGGTCCTAACCTCCAGCTACTTCCCACCAGACAGTGCAGCTCCACAGTGGGGCTCCCCCCAGGCAGAGAGGAGGAGAAGAGAACAACAATTTGGTAAGCTTTTAGTAATACTAATTATTTAAAAAATAAAACTAAATTTTTTTTTACCTAAATAACTATCCTTTATTATGAGATTATGATTTCCCTTTTTATTTTCCTTTTTCTTTTTATAGTGGCGGTGAGAGATAAGCTAGTTGGAGTGCAGAGAAATGATTGGTATGGTTATTCCATAATTCACTTTTTAGCCATGAGTACAATGCAGGTCTTTCAGTTCCCAGATCAGGATATAAGAATGGCATCAGGCTCTTCAGAGTGTCAGATAGATCCTTTAAAAGAAGCAAGAAGAAAACCACATAAATAATGAACATACTATGATCCAACCGTTTCAAGTGCTTCATCTGCTTTTCAGTTATTATTGCTATTGTTTAGAAAGTTCATTGCCTTTCAAATCTTCAAATTATATTACAACCACTGCCCCCGGCCCCCGCATCCTACATATGCTGTAGTGGCATAGAAATTTAGACCTAGAGGAATCAATTATCATTATTATGATCATTGACATTCCAATGACCATTAGGAGAAAGCCCCAAAGCCCCTGAATTTCTAATCTATTCCATCACCTTAGTTTCTGACGTGTTTGCAATACACTCTAGGCATGATAATTCTGTTTCCTGCCAGATTGGTAAGTGTATCTATAGGGATTATTAAGAATTAGCAATAGGATAAAGAAAATGGCTAAATACTTACAAGCTACTATCATTTAGTGACTGCTAGTATGTAGTCCTCTTCACTCTACACGCAAATGACAATTCAAAGGGACGGCGTAACTTGGCCACCGTTAGAAATTTAGGAAATGGCCGAGCTGTCGACGATTCTCGGACTCCATAGCCCAGGTTCATTCTGCTTCCACACGTGACCATCAGCCACTTCCGAGCATGGGCATACCCTTTTACCACCACTGAAGAATAATGATTATTTTCATAGTTGAGTGACTGGACTGAAGCCTTGAAGCCCTAGCCCTGAAACCAGGAGTGGGGTCTAGACACGGCCTGCTTGCTAGCTGTGATGGACTCAGTTGAATGGCTTCGTTCAGTTCTCAAAGCTTCACTTTCCTTGTCTGCAGAACAAAGTGATAGGTTAAAGGGATTCCCACGGATGGCTGCCTTCCTGAATGGCGGACCTCCTTGCATTTGGGTTACCTGGTCTCAGTTTATTTGCTTATTCAATCGCTTCCTCCCTTGCCTCTGTCCGTCCTTCGCTCCAGCCTTCTGCTCTTTACTTCTGTGTCTATTTCAACCGCCCCTGCTAATATCAGCATCACTGGGACTATTAGAAGCATTACTACACCTCTGCTGTCATATTTCTTCGTATGGCTTCTGCCTCCGACGTCATTATTCACTTCCATTGGATACATCCTCTTACTTGAGTTTCAAAATCTCTGCGAGACAGTTATTATGACCTCCATTTTACAGCCGAGAACTAAGATATTCGGAGAAGTAGGAAAAATTTATTAGAGGTCACATTACTAATCTGTGGGAAGTATAGGATTTAAAACCATCTTTAAAACCCAAGATCTTTATCATAATGACCAAAATGACATTTATTAGATTCTCCTTATCTGATGTTTGCTTTCATAGAAAAATAATCTTTTAAATACAACCCATTAAACATAAAATGGACTTTCCAGGAAGATGTACCAGGTTTATCCTGTGACCTCTGGTGCTGCCTGGCTCCCGGGCACACACACACTCCTGTGCATATATATTTCAGGGTTTGAGAAACTCCTGGAAAAGGATCTAATACTGGGGTTCATTTGTTTAGATCTTTACTGGATTCTGTTTTGTGACAGGCACTGTGTTAGGCCCTGCAGATAGATGAGTAAGGCAGGGTCTCTGCTCAGGCGCACTGAGGAAATCAGCCTTGTTTTGCAATAGCCACTCCACAGGCTTTTGGGGTGGGAGAAGTGGGAGTGAAGACTCCCACTTAGCCAGCTTCTGGAAAGGAAGGCTGTGAGAACTCTGGGTCCTATGCTTATATCTCAGTGAAAGATTTGCAAAATGCAGTCCTCAGACGGGGCTACCTGTAGATGCTGCCCAGTTTAGGGACAGTGATTTTTCTTTGAAATAAAAGGATTTGGCTCTGGGGCCCAATATGGGAAGCGGATATAGAGGAAGCAATAGGAAAGAACTTTCCCTGAGGCCCTGAGGAGAATTTGGCTGCGGATGATTATTTTCAGTGATAAAATGAGCATGAGCTCAGAAAGCCAGAGGCCTGAAACAGAGCAGGGCAAGACAGATGCTGTTTCTCAGTGACCAGCCAGGGGCGTGTGTATGTGCACGTGCGCATGTGTGAGTGTGTCCCCATGGCTGCTTGTCTGTGCACGTGTGCACCTGGTCACCCAAGTGTGACATATGCCTATGTTTGCATATGTGAGAGTGCATGTATGCCTGTGTGCATTCTCTATGCATATCTACGTGCTGTGTTTGTGTTGTGTGTGCATGTCTGTGAACGTGTGTTTGGGAGTGTGCACACATGCACCCTGGAAGGGAATCGAGCAGGGTTTATTTCCACTGACGCTGTAGTCAGATGCCTCTTTGCTCTTAGTCCAGAATGGATAGATACTGGAAAATCTATGAACGGATGCGGCTAGAACCCATATGGTTAGAAGCGATGCAAATTTTTTTAGACTCACAATATTTTTGATGTTTAACAATTCCCCAAGCAACTTACAAAGCTGATCGACCCCAAGATCGACAAGGTACATGAGCGAGCCCGGCGGAGATTCGCAGGGGTTTACTTTCTGTTATAACAGACGCTTCTCTATAATGCTGTCCTCTGCGTCTCTCCTCGTGCCCCCTACTTGCTGGAGAAATTGCTTCCTTTGTCTGAACTTGTTTACAGCAGATGCCTTATTACAGCCAGGGTTTTAATTCTCATGAATACTGAAAACAAAACGAAGGGAGGAAAAAAAACAACAATAAACAGCATCTATCTACAGACCTTTTTAAACAGAGCTGGAGGAGATGACAAATATATTTCAAAATGATTTTCATTTGGTAAGGAGGCTGGAAGCCTGGCCTTCCCCCGAAGGAGTTAAGTCCCTGGGGCAGGGATAATTATGACTATTTGTGTTTGTTACACACATAGAGCTGTAAGGATCTGTTGTCTTTCTCTGTGGCATAGGATTTCTATTCAGTGGGCTTCTGCGAAAACACAGATTTTATATTTACTTCTGAAGCTGATTTCTGCCCTTTTTCTTTCATCCAAAACTGAAATATTGTATTTCAGTGACTGGCTAGATAATAGTGAAATTCCAGACCTAGAATGCAACCTATTTGTTTGTTAAGATTAAGAGTTTATTTCCCTCTGCGCGGATGAATGTGATGTTGTATTAAGAAAGCAAGCAGTGCCTTTCTTCCCTCATTGACACCTGATTAAAAACAAAAATGCCGAATGTAAATCTAAAGTAGGAAATGATCAAGCTCTGATGTCTAATTATTGAAAAAGCCTCTGGTTCTCAGAAGGCTGTCTTTGTATACAGCTGTGACAGGCCTTCTCCAAGCCCCACGGCAACAGTGCGTAGGCCCTGGCCGGCGGAGGTGTGTGATCCAGCTTTGGGGGCAGAAGTGCCTCTCTTAGCTCATTAATCAGGAAGTTGGAGAACCCACTCATCAGAAAGAGCCCCAAACCCTGCCCGCATTCCCTTCACCTTTGCCGTGGAGTGGTCTAATGTAGCTTGGAATCACGGAGCATCTAGCATTTGGTAAACAAAGCATTGTTTGCCGGGGAAACTGGGGGAAGGGAGAGATGCTGTTTATCTAGGCACCCCTGGCTACTCAGAGCCACACCTTGTCCCTTGGGAAGTCCATAAGACATTGGAATTAGCGGTGAACTTCATGTAAAGCACACAAGTGTCCTGGCCGACTGGGACGGCGCTGGAGAGTGACAGCGTGTGCTTGAGGACCAGGGGCTCAGAGAATAGGACATTAGAATCCCACTGAGTGCCTCCCTGAGAGGGAGGGAGTGGGAAGAATTGAGGTCAAGAAGGCTCTGATGGAGGCCAAAAGACTGCTTTTTCAGAAAATGGTGTAGGGAAATTTTGTGTAGACAAGCATGAAGAGAGGAACAAGTTAAATTTCAAAAAGGTGACCGAAGGACAACAAGCTGGGGTGACTTCCACAGTAAGGAAGCTAGCACAAAGGCAGGGGTGGGAATGAGTCACTGAAAATTATCGACCATCAGCAAAACCGTGGGCAATTCATGGCAGTCCAGGCTGGATGAAATATTCCCTAAAAGGGTGTTGATTTATAGTTACAGGTGAATTATAAATAGGGAGCATGGGAGGGAATAGAACATTCAGGGAAAATAGGAAGAAGACAGTGGTCTGGTTCAAGCAAGCAGGAAAGAGCCTTTCAAATGGGAGATAGGACCCAGGTTTTCCTTTGGATCCCCCTATCAGAATAACGGTTGCCCTGAATTGTTTGGGATCCTGAGTCACATGGTTAATCTCTCCAACTACATTCCTGGTGGGCGCGCATGAAGTTATATGAGCATGAGGTAGGGAGTCGCGGTGTTCCTGAAGCCGGAATGTGTTGGGGCTAGAGGGGACTTTGTATGTTATCTCACTGAACGCTTCAGTCACAGATGTGGAAACTGAGTCTTGGCAAGATGAAAAGACATGGCTACAATACACTCAACTGGGTGGAGCTGGTGTGGTAGCAGATCTCTTGGAGCTTTTTCCATTCTATCTCCTTTCAAGTTTGCTCTGTTCCCTTGGGACAAAGTCTACATCTCTTTTATTGATCTAAAAGATTGATTCTTTTAGAAAAAAGAGTTAACACACCTACGTAAACACCAAAAGAAAATGCCTGACCCCATTTTGTTCTGTTCATGGGTCCCACACATCACACCATCCGCCAGTGGGAGGCAGCGTTTTCAATCCCCACACTATGGTTTTTATACAATATGCCAAACAAATGGCAGTCAAGTTGAAGCAAACCTGATCCAACAGGGGCTCATCCTATCTCCAAACTTATTTACTTAAGCCTTATTTTAAGGCATGAAACCATGACTTCTCATCAATGAATTTATTTGTTTGTTACTCATTTGAGAACATCTGAGCAGCCACCGTATGCCAAGCAGTGTGTCTGAGCAAACCACAGAGATGCAGTTCCCATCCGGGACATGGGATGTGGAGCACGTGGTGTCGCAGGGAGAAAGCCCTTCACCTAAACCACTAGCACGCAGCAGGCACACATGGAGGTCAGTGCTATGGGCTGATCAATTGTGTCTGCTGTAGTAGTTTTATTCGTCTTTACCTATTCATCGTATTCATCTATGATTCAGTCTTAACCTATTCACAAGCCTAGGGCTAGTTGAAGACCAGCGAGAAGCTTTTGGTCCAAATAAGCAAGCTACCCATAGCACAGGTAGAAGAAAGATCTCATTTATAGCCTCTGGTTTATTGTCTCTACTTATTTAGTGGTTTGACTTGAGTCTGCCGTATATGTTTTCCCCCAAAGGCTCTCAAAGCACTTACAGAAGCCAGTCAACTCCACAGTCCTTATAGTCACCATTGTCCTTGTTTTGTTCAAGCACCCCCACTGTTCCAAAAGCTAGTGATTCCTCTTCCTTCCACTCAACCCAGTCTACCATCCAGGGGAATCTTGGTAATTCTGACAGTGCTTCAGGTCCAGGCTTGACACCACAAAGTTACAGATCTTAGCCACCTATCCAAGGTGGAGGCAGGGTCCTCTTGAAGTAGAACTCTGCAATGCTACTGCAAAGATATTCAACGCTCATCCCCAGTCTTCCCCAAAGGGACCTTCAGCCTTTACTTGGGGAAGAGGAAATACTTAGAAATTTGAGTGGTTTTAGACACCAAGTCTGAGCTGACATTCAGAAATTCAACCGTCCAATATGATTCTGTGGTTAGAGTGATTAGAAACCAGGAGTTTAAAGGCCTGACCTGAGTCCCTCTGGTATTGGATTTGTTGGGTTCATGGATCCACTCTGGTTATTTTACTCATTCCCTGAGTTCATAATTGGTGTGGACACACATAGCAGCTGGAAGAGCCCTCATACTGGTCCCTTGACCTATAAGGGAATAGCCATTATCATAGGAAAGACTAAGTGGAAGTCCCTGGAACTGTTCTACTGCTCCCTATTTCTGTCCCCAACCAAGATTCCTCCTAGTTCCACCCTAGGAGGAACTGCAGGGCTTAGAGCCAATATTAAATACTTAAGGGGCGGTAGTTCCTATTATGTTCTTATCCAAGTTACTTGTAAGGCCACCACGAGACCTCCATGAGTGCAGTGCATAAGTGGGTCATAAACTTAATCAAATGGCAGTCTCAGCTGCAGCTGTTGTGCTGGATGTGGAATCTTCACTAGAACAGTCTCTGGCCAAACAAACGTGATTATTGAACTGGCATCTTCCCTAGTCCCGTTAGTAAAGAAGAACCAGTGCAATGTTGTTATGTGGGAAGACCGTCAACTCTCCAGCCTTGGAACTCCATTAACTCCCTTGTTTTGTGTCACAGATCATTCTCATGGACCCTGATCAACTGGTGTGCTATATTGGTCAACTCTATTGATGACAGTATGCTACGTGATCAGGTGGTGGCAAGTATTGTGTATTCCCTAATGAGACACATGGGCCAGAAAGGGGGAGAATAACACCATGGAGATTTGGGGACCTGCAACACTGGTGAAGGTGTTAGGGGTTTAATGGTCTGGGGAACGTTGCCATTTCCTCTGAGGCAAAGGACAAGTTGCTGCCCATGCACTCCTACCAAAGAAGAGACACAGCTCTTGGTGAGTTTTATTTTGTTTTGTTTGGATCTTGGAGACCACATATACTGCACTTAGGATTACTGCTGTAATGAACTTATGGGGTATCTTGCGAGGTTGGTGGTTTGAGGCCCAGAGAAAGAGAGGACGTTGCAATTGGCTCATGTGACTAACAGATCTCATGTTGTATGTTGTCTCTGTGTGATCTGAAGAACAGAATCAAAGCACAGGTGCCTGGGATCCTTAGGCAACACCATATAGGCCACACCTTGTGGGTCAGAGAAATACCATTTGCAAGAGCAGCTTCTGGCTGGGCTGTAGTATCAAGTGAGTACCTGGTTGTGGGACATTAAGTTATTGTGTGACCAAGGCTTCCTGTCATAAGCTAGGTATTATCACACCACTAAGCATAAGTTTGAACGAGTGCCATAGCAATCAGCTCAGTAAGTCCAGAGAGATACCAGAAACCTGAACAAGTAGGTCAGATTCTTGTATCACTTACTTCTGTTGCACTACCTCCTTTCTCTTTCAAATTACATCTAGGACCTCATGCGAAGGGTAGAGGTTCTCCATCACCAGCTAGCAGAGAAGGAAAAGCCAAACATGCTCAGAAATGGATTGGCTCTATATGGGACTGCTAACTGAAAATGGGCTGCCACCACACCACTACCCCTTGGGAAAGCACAAGAATCTCTGCACTTCAGGGTAATGGCCCCTAGAACGCATCCATGGTAAAGAAGACACTAACCTCAGACACACAATAACTTGTCCAGTGACTATCAACTAGCCTCGGTCCATGGCCATCCCAGGGTTTTGTCAATATCATACACTTGGCATCGCCCAAGTGGCAGGGGTGCGGTCTAAACACAGGTTACAGAGTTGGGCCCCTCACTAAGACTGATCTCGTTGTAGCCACTGCGGATTGCTCAAGCAACCAAGGGCAGAGACTGACACTGGACCCTAGTAAGGCACCATTCCTTGATGACAAGTTGATTACATCAAAATCCTTCAACTCCAAGGAGCAACAATATCCTTTTTAAGTTGAAAGTATGTGTTTGCTTTTACCAGCATCATCATCTGAATATTCACATGGGATACAGCAAAACATCTTAGACAAAGGGACACCTGTCACAATTAATGAAGGTAACAATGAATGGATAACCATAAGATCCACCAGTCCTAACAGATGCTGCATGACCTGGAAGTAGACAGCCTACTAGAATGATGGAATGGTTTATTAAAGATTACTAAAGATTCCACAAAAGTATCAGTTTGGGGCCAATGCCTGCAGGGCTAGAGCACTAACCTCTAGGATGTGGTGTAGACAGTGAACCACCAACTAGGCATTGTGTTCCCAATACCAAGCATGGACAGATCTGAGAACCAAGGTGTGGAGGGAAGCTTGGCCTCTCTCCCATCTTCGCAGCTATGCACCTATGAAATTTGTGCTTTCTATCCTAGCTGCTTTAAGCCCTGTTGGAAAAGAAATCTTGTTTCTCTGACAGAGGAAGATGCTTTCATCAGGGGACACAATAAAGATTCCATTCAGCCTTAAATCTCTGTCTATCCTTGGACCATTTTTGGACCCTCATGCCAGTGGGTCATTAGGCAAAGAAAGGAGTTGCCATATTGATAAGGGTACTTGAACCTGATTACTATGGAAAGGCAGGATTACTGCTAGGCAATTGTTGCTAGGGTGACTTTTGAAACCCAGAGAATTCCCTGAGGTGTATCCTGGTTCTTCCAAACTGGTAATAAAAGTAAATGGCCAGTGTCAATAACCATGGTCCAATAGGGGTAAAGCAACTAAGGATTTGGATCCCCTGGGAATAAAGTTCTGAGTATTTCCATCAGTCAGCAATCCAATCTCAAGGAAAATGCCAAATGGGAATGGAAGGGAAAGATATAAATATCTTAACAGCATTGGAATCAGTCACAGCAGTTGGGGCTGTTGTTTGTTCCATTATCATTGTGTAGTAAGGATTCTGTAGAATCACAGGTGACCACCATCTAGAAGGTTTCATGGCAGACTGGACTTCCTGTAAGGAGCAAGTGAGTTTTAGCAGTGCAAGGAATGAATGACTGTCCTCGACACCTCTCGTGTCCTGCCCCAGGTCCCCTCTGCCCATCCTTTTATTCCAGTTGTTATCATGATGCCTCTTAGGCACAAGTGTAACCTTACTGCACCCTCCTTTAGCTGAACTGTCTCTCACTTTCGGCCATGGGGTTCTTTGCTGCTGCTACCTCACTGTCTGTGGAACCCACTCAGCTGTTCCGTTGCCTGTGCGAGCCTGAGTGTGCAATGGGCAACCTTGAGCCATGGGTGCAGGAGACAGTGAGCAAACATTTCTTTTTTCCTTTGAGCAGAAAATGCTGACTCTCGCTCTGTCATTCTTCAGAAGGTCCCTGACAGGATCCAGCCCAGGTGCCCACAACAGGGAGCAGGTAGATACAGTCGCTTGGGCTGTCTGTCCTTCCTTCCTCCCTCCCGTCACCCTTGTCCCCACTGTACTGTTGTACTTGGGACTGGCTTCCAATGTAACTACCCAAACACAGACTTTTGCTCAGGCTTAACACTGGGGAGAGGCTCCAGCCAGGACAGCAGATGTCCACTAATTTAAATTTTTTCCTGTCTGGAAATGTGGGAGTATCCAGAATGTGGGAGTGGGCGTGTGTTTTCAGGATTGTATCCACTTGTCATTACTGTGTTCACAATCTCCTGCTCTGGCTATACTCTGTAGTTCATTCCTGGGTTTTACTTTGCCCTGGATACTGTTTCCCTCCCTTATTCTAGATATTTCCCCTCTGAGAAGGTATTCTCTTTTTCAATTCCCCAAATACTCAACTCTCAGATCTGGATAAAAAGGACCATTTGTGAAGGTATATCTGAGATGAAATTCTTATCCTTTTCCATCACTAAAAGTGACTAGAAATCATGTACCATTTGAAAGGGAAAAGTTATTTGTGGTATATCCAGAGGATTTTAGGATTTATTAATGTACAATATTCACATAGACTCTGTGGCAATCCTAATTTAAATAACCAGCTTACCCATGCTGTAGTATGATTACTTAAGTTTTAGAGACACAGCCTGATTCTTTATAAATAATTGTGCTGAATTGATTATTCAGGAAGATTTTATTTTATTCTAGAAGGATTTGCATCTGTTCTAAATCAGTGAGCATCAATGCAAAAGAACTACTACTTGATTTTCAGTATCAATCAGAATTCAGGAAACCAAAGCCCTGCATTCCACAGAGCTCCTGTACTGATTAATAAGTTAATAGTGTTATTTAAATAGTATGGTGGAGAGAGGAAGGCATGTCCCCATTTCTCCATTAGCTGTAAACACATATCTATAGCTTGTGTAATGGTGTGTGTGGGGGGGGGTGGGGAATCCATCTCATTCAATTAAGTTCCCCTTCAATAGTATCTTCCAAGTGAGGAACACCAGAGTGTGTTATGAGTGCCTGATAAAATTAATGCTGAAAAAATTCTACAAGAATGTAAGTCAAATAGAGTAACTCAAGATCAGATTTGGAGTATAAAATTGAAAAATGTAGCGCAAACAGAGCCCCAAAGAGACAGCTCCAAGAGGAAGGTGAGTGCAAAGATCCTATCTCAGATATGTTTTTGCTATTACAATCAAAGTTGCAACCATTATCAGTAAACTTCAAGATAGGTCATAGAATAGAAAACTTGAGAGAGACTCAGCGTTTTTTCCAGTATGTCAATTTTAGAGCAAAATATAAAAGTGTTTATTAAAATATTTTAACCTTCTAAGATACTTATAGGGTACCAAAAGCTTGCTCCTTCAAGGTATCTGCTAAATATTAATCTATTTTCCAAAGAGAATGATAATGCAAACTAGACCTAAGATATATAGTCCATGTTTTTACTTGTTTGTTAAATTTCATGTTCTGTCAGGTATTTGAAATATCCATTTTTTTTTTCATCTCCCTCATAGACACACACACACACACACAAGCCATATATATATATATATATATATCCCTATACATACACACACGCACACGCACACGTACACACACACACCCATAGTATTTTATAAATAACAATTATGGCTTCATATTCATCCCAGTATTAGATTGCTGTTTTCCATGATTTATACCTTTAGACAAAGGCAGAGTTTTTTATAAGTAGTGTAAAAAAAATCAATGAAAATAAATTGAACTTTTCTATCACAATGTAATACATTTCCTACCACTTAGTAATGTTGTCAAAAGACTAAAACATTCTCCACTGATCTCAAATGTCATTTTGATTCTTTTTATGAGTGATAGTAATTGTAAATATCCTATATTATTTACATATTAAATAATACTTAAAAGATACCTAAGTAATGTCTATTTGTGAAAGGTATGGTATTAATTCGGACATATCTGAAGTTTCTGTTAAAATCAAAGCTTTTAAAATTTGAGTTTCTTAAGTGAAGAGAGACTTGAGAAAATCAGATATCAGTTGTCCGTAGGCTTGGCATGCAGATGAGCTTGATGTTTCATTGAGAACTTCAACCACAGCCTTTTCATCTTGGCGTTCCTAACATCCAACCCACTGCCTGACAGAAAACCATGTTTCAGAAACGCATGTGGAATAAAAGAAAACCTAAGAGGGATCATCTGCAAGCGAGCCTCACTATGCCCCCTGTTATTTCTGCCTATGGATCATTATTTATTTTTGGAGTCTTCTCCCAAAATATAGAACTTTTTCCTTGGCTCAGACAAGCAGTTCATTGTCTAGAAGCCAAACTTCGTAGAACTTGAAAGCATATGGAAAGCCTGAGCCAGAAAAACAGACACTGGCTGCAAGAGGTGACTCCTGCGAAAACAGCGTTGAAGAGTGTGTGGGCGCTCCAGAGCGTGTGTCGGTCCTCAAGTGTGGGACGGGTCAGTTCACCGACCAGAGGGAAAACATGTTTGATTTTAAAGGCAAGATGCTGGTGTACAAGGAAAGACAGTATAGGAAATGGAAGGGAAAGGAAGGAAAAAGAAACAAGATACAGAAGGGGAACTGATCAGCACAAAGCAGAAGCAATGAGCAGTGAGACGGGTGGTAAGGTGCACGAGGTAGGAGGCGGGCTCTAAGGCCCTAATGGCGTTCCTGGGCTCCCTCCTATTGTTCCCTGGGGTCTCCCTGGACTACAGCAAAGGCGGTGAGCTGAGAGTCATGGAGGTATGCAGCTGGCTTCATAGATAACCTCAGTGGAAAACATTTAGAGAAAGGTAAACTAAATTCCATTCATTTGGATTGTGTCAAAGGACATCAATATTCAATGGCATGCTTAAGGCCACCTAACAGCTGTCTGGGACCCAGGGGCTATTATTCAGAGGAGAGCTGACCTTTACAGGGTAGGGAGTGGAGGGTACCTGAGCTGGGATCAGGTGTTGCATAGAAGCTGTCCTAACACGACGATTCAAAAACTTTCCCCTGTGGCGAGCAAACTGGGACTCAGTGCAAACCGAAAAAGCAAATGATTTGATATAAGCAAATGCTGCTGACTGAGTTGTGTGAGACAAGGCATTAGAAGGCTAGGTGTAGCTAGTTACAAACAAAGTAAAAACAGAAAGCCGTGAAGTTACGGAACAGTTTTGCAGCTTCCCCTCCCCCCGAAAAGAGCTTAGCCCCTTAAATAGCACACCACACCCCCCCACCCCCCCACCCCACCCCCAGTGCTGATGAAATTGGCCTATTTTGGCAATGCTTGCTAAATTCTAGCCTACCAGGGACAGTGAATCAAGTGCCTAAGGGTATAAGAAGAATAAGAAACGGCTGACTGCTGTTATATGTGCAAATATTTCAAGCTTCAACAAAATAAAACCCCTGATGATGGAAAAATTCCACTCTTCTTGAGTTTTCATAGGTGTCACCATTCCTGTACTGTTTATGGACTGTAAACTCTTACATAAAGGGACATAAAATTGTTAATCCCCTTTACAAATTTGTTCACTTTATTTCTTGATCCCAGACCCCGGGGAGTGGACCTGAGTAAGCCATCCTCCCGGAGAAAGGGCAGAAGAGATTGTTCTGGTAGGGTTTTAATTTTGGAAATCTCACATCCTGGGAAGCTGCCAGTTCCTGGCAAACCAGGATTTTGCTCACCCTAATTTCTGATTTATGTGTGCACCCTCCCCACCATTTTTTCCAGGAACTATTTGCAGATTTCATAAGAAACCTGAGAAATGGGGACATGCATTTGATCCAACCTAAAGAGCATATCCAAAGGAAGGACTAGGTAGCATCTTGGATGATAGAGGGAGGTGGTTCTCAACCTTGGCTGTGTGCTGGAATCACCCAAGACCTTGAAAACCACTAACCCCTATGTCCATCCACCAGGAGTCTTGATACCATTGCTCTGGGGGTGGCCTAAGTTGTACCCCAGGTCAGTTTAAATGTTCTCCTCGCGTAATATGTTAAACTTCAGCATGAATATATTTTAAGTTCATGAGAGCGATTCCTATTTAACATGAATTACTGGTAAAGGAATATTTAAATTTCGCCTTATATGATATCAACCATCACACAAAATAACCTGTAAGAAAGACAATATGAACTAATTGAACAAACTTCCATTCTATCTTTAACAAATGAAAACATGATCTATTCAGTTAGTAATCTGATTCATCACAACTGATAGTTTAAACTATGCATTTTCATGATTAAGCCTTTTAAGCATATGACTTTTATATTTCACATCTAATAGTTACCTTAATTTTTTGATGGATAGCTTCTGTTCCAATTGACTAATTACTCCCTTCAGAATGAATTTTAATCTTGACTTAGCCCACTTATGACTGAATAGTTATTAGGTAGGGTGATACTCACAATATTTAACAACCAGGAAGATAGAGGCACAGATCAATTGCAACTACTTGGGGATTGTCTGAGGAAACCCTAATGGGGAAGAATGAACCCTTTAATTGCTGAATCAAAATGAAGTCTTGGAGGTCCTCAACCATGTCTAAAAGGGATAGTTTAGTTGGTGAAGGGTGAGGGAAGGAAGCTTTGTTTAAGGTTATTTACCAAATGGAACAAAAGTTTTAATTTAGCAATATTTTGCCAATTGACATTTGCCAAATCCGGGCCCTAATCAAGAGTTAATTGAAGCTGCTAATTTAAAATGTTTATAATCTAAGAATCTTGGTGAAGCCAATGTACGAGGATATCAACCCAACACCTCACTGCTGTGTGAAGCTATTTAATAGCTATGATTGTATATTGCAGTGGGAAAAGCATGGACATTGAATGGACTAGGATATAAATTCCAACTTTGTAACTAACTGCTGTTTAATCCTGGATAAAGTGCATCTCTGAGCCATAGTTTTCATCATTGCTTAGGTTTTTTGTTTTTTGTTTTTTTTTAAGATTTATTTATTTATTTGACAGAGAGAGATACAACGAGAGAGGGAACACAAGCAGGGGGAGTGGAGAGGAAGAAGCAGGATTCCCGCTGGGTAGGAAGCCCAGGCTCCATCCCAGGACCCTGGGATCATGACTTGAGCCCAAGGCAGACGCTTAACAACTGAGCCACCCAGGCGTCCCAGCTTAGGTTTTATGAAGAGTAAATGGAAGCAGGGGTCTAGGATATTATTACATACTTTATAAATGATAGCTATATTAATCATGATGGTACAGATTTTTCAGCTTCTGTTCAGATACTTTAATTGCTCAGCTCGCTGATACTCAGCTCTATGCTGGAAGTTACACCTTATTATAGTTGACTGTATTTTTGGTTAAAAACATTCAATGTCCTTCTCATTGAATGTTAAAAACATTCAATGTCCATGGAAGGAACATTTATTTCCAACCAACTGACATCAGGCTTGACCATGGGACTTGCTTTAGCCTATGAAGTATGAACAAAGTGCCATGTGTGACTTTCAGAGAATAGCTTACCACAAGGTTATCAGCATTTGCCACAGGGACTTCTCAATGGTCTCCATACCAGAATGAGGAACACATAGAGAAAACTGACTCACAGTAGACATATACCATAAGATGCATAATTTTGTTGTCTGTTTTTTGTTTTTTGTTTTTTGTGTTTTTTTTAAAGATTTTATTTATTTATTTGACAGAGAGAGATCACAAGTAGGCAGAGAGGCAGGCAGAGAGAGAGAAAGGAGGAAGCAGGCTCCCTGCCGAGCAGAGAGCCCGATGTGGGACTCGATCCCCGAACGCGAGATCATGACCTGAGCCGAAGGCAGCGGCTTAACCCACTGAGCCACCCAGGTGCCCCTGTTGTCTGTTTTTTAAACCACTAAGATTTGGAGTTTTAGGTTAGTACAACATAACATCCCATACTCTCCTATGCAAAAATTGTTACCTAAAAGTGAGGGGCTGCCAAAATAAAACACCAAAATTTTGTGATTTGGGTTGTAGGATCTGGCAGTGGGTGGTGAAGTAATTGTGTTTAGAGACTACAAAGATGTCAACTCACGCTATTTTTCGTCAAACAATCCACTGGTGTAACTTGGAAAGCAGATACCAAAGGAGTTTGTGACTTTAGGCGTGAGAGGAAAAGACTATTGGTATTCATAGTGTGTTTTGTTTGCTACTTGCTACGTTTACAAGAACCTATAAGACAGAAATGATCTGTAAAATGAATTTGCTGCATTGAATGTGAGGAAGAAGGGCATAAGAAGAGGCCCTAAATTCTGGGACATCACTTTGTTAGAAGAGTAAACTTTTGGGGGCACCTGGGTGGCTCAGTTCTTAAGTGTCTGCCTTCTGTTCAGGTCAGGATCCCAGGCTCTGGGATGGAGTCCCGCATCATCGAGCTGCCTGCTCAGCAGGAGGTCTGTTTCTTTCTTTTTCACTCCCCCTGCTGTGTTCCCTCTCTAGCTATCTCTTTCTCTATCATATAAATAAATAAAGTCTTAAAAAAAAAAAGTAAACATTTTTTCATCTTTAACAGGTGAACTAAAACCATGGGTATGGCTGCCCTGCCCTTTGGGAGAATCTTTCAACTGATGAAGGTAACAATCGGTTAATCCTTGCAGTTGGACAAGATGTCTCAGGGCAAAGAGACTAAGGAATTAGCTCCTCCAGGAACTACTAAACTTATAATTAAGCCTAGAGCTATGTATTAAAAAGACTGTTGGTGCCGCTATTGGTTTATGGAAGGAAATCAAATAGATTAAAAAGTATGTATTTGAAAGAACTTTCCTGCCAAAGAAACACCAGGACAAATATTGACATGGCCGTTTGAATCATAAACTACCCTCAGGTCCCAGATCTTTGAGAATCATCAGGCTTAGAAAACTGCTTCAATCTCAGAGATGTGGCCAGGGAGGAAGAGGCAAGGGAACATCATGGAAAGCTATGGAAAACAGTGCACTGGGGAGCTACCAAACCCAAACTAGTCTAATCAAAGACTATTCCCCACCCTTAGATAATAAGGGTGGAGACACCGCATCCCAGGATTTCAGAATTACTCTTTTTTTTTTTTTTTTTTTACCATGGCACATACCCTCCCCAATGTCCATTACCCAGCCACCCCATCTTTCCCGCCTCCCCTACCCCCGCCATTCCCGCAACTATCCGTTTGTTTCCTGAGATTAAGAGTCTCTTATGATTTGTCTCCCTCCTGGTTTCATCTTGTTTCATTTTTCCCTCCCTTCCCCTATGATCCTCTGTCTTGTTTCTCAAATTCCTCATATGAGTGAGATCATATGATAATTGTCTTTCTCTGATTGATTTATTTTGCTTAGAATAATACCCTCTAGTTTCATTCATGTTGTTGCAAATTACTCTTAACCAGACTCCTGTGCGCCTTCCATTTTCCTGCTTTCAAAAAGGAGTGCTCACGGTGGTATAATCCCATCCTTTGCTGCATGGCAGAGGAAGAAGAGGAAAATGGGGCAGATGATATGTCTTGCTAGTTACAGAGCGTTAGCTTCAATAGAATGGTTAAAGAGAATACAACATAAGTTGTAGTACATTTATTAAAAGGGATCTTTTACAGCAATGGAAAAGAACTATTGCTAAACCTAACCACATAGGTAACTCTCGTGGAAATATTGTTGTGGCTAGCAAAACCCTGAAACTAGATGCTATATGATTTAATTTATCTGAAATTTCAAAAATAAGTAAAACTGACACACAGCAATTGAATTCAAAATGTCTGGAGGACTGTTGACTTGTGGAGGAAGCACAGGAGAGTCACCTGGGTATTAGGAACATTCCATATATTGATTTGGGTGTGATTACTAAATATAGTCATATGTATAGTTTATCAAGCTGTATATTTAATCTGTCTCCATTTTACCATATGCAAAGCAAACTCAAAGTTTTTTTTAAGACATGTACATTTTTCTTGTCTTTATCTCCCCTAAGTCTCATGTCATTTTGGGCTTTAACCTTTCTAAAACTCTTCTTGTAAGTTCTTAAAAATTCTGGTTTTACTTTAGCTTTTTTGGTGACATTTCCATGTTATGTTCTTGTCTTTCGGGTATAAGAGTTTATCTTAATGTTCCCAATGCAGGCGCTCAGGTTTCCTTTACCATGTGAGGCTTATTTTTTGTCTACTGGCACCAGTCCTTCAGTCAGTTTCATCTTAGAGATTCTCATCCTTCTTGAGCCTTTGAGTCTTTCTCTGTGGTTATGAGATATCCTTTTTATTGTTTCAAATTTTGAACTCTGCTTTCCCAAAACCGGTTTCAGTGAACCCACAGCCAATGTTGTTTCTCTATATCCTCATAAATTCCAATGTGATACTGGAATTTTCCCCAAGAATCTTCCACTTTCCCATTAACAGTTAATCCACTCCCATTGGCTTAACTGTAGTTCAGTTAACTGGGGTCTGTTCTAACAGGGCATCCTGACAGGTTGGGGAAACCCTTTGTGGGTGAATAGAAGGAACTGTGATATGGGGCATCATACCCAATTTTGCACTGACCACCACATGCTTGAATGAGCATAATACAGAAATGAGGATCCTCCTTGATCTCACCTTAAAGAAACAATTGGCTTTGCCCCACCCTGGTATCTGAGGTCAAAAGGAGTCATGATATTCCAGCAGGGGGGTGGTGGCAGCAACCTCGTAACACAGGACTCTGTCCTGCCTTTGGTAGTAGAGAAAGCAGGTTTGTGGGACCATGTTCTGGGGTAACAAGATCCTGGCAGTGATTAAGGAACTCCCCTTCCCCCATTTACCTGCTGAAGGGTTAGATTCGAGTTTCATTTCCAGGAATGAAGTGAGAGCAAATTGAATTGATCTTTTGAGTACAAGTTAGGGTCCCGAGGGGATTCTGACATACATGGAGAATTTTAAGCAAAGGCCATAAAAAAGGCGAGGCTGCAATTTTCTGCTAAACTTTTAAATTGAACCATCTCAGTGACTTAAATGATTTGGGGTATATAAGTCTTATTTCAGATACTCTTACTTGTTACTTCTCCATTGAATTATGAATACCACTCTTCACAATAAAAGTAGTGTGTAGTGGTTATAAACCCATATGTTGGTGTTAAACAGACCTAGAATCCACCCTTGGTTCTACTACAAGCTGGATAATCTTAGATGGATTGTCTAATTATCTAATTATCTAATCTTAGATGGCATATCTAATTATCTAATGTCTCAGATTCTCAGTGCTCTCAATTATAAAATAAGATGAATATAGTAAATGAGATAATTTATGTGAAGTGTTTAGAAGAATGCCTGGTATATAATAAGTGATCATTATCAGTGACTGATCATTACTATTCTTATTATTCCGTGAAATATCTGTTGTCTTCACTATATTTGTTCTTGACTTTTACTTGTACATGTCTATTTTCTCGCCCTCAAATTTCAATTTGCACATATCTTAATAATATTGATAAATGTCTTTCCAGTTTTTGTGGAATACTTGTTGTCTCTTGACATAAAATAGTCTTAACATTTCATACATTATATGTAGAACATACTTAATTTAAAAAAACTTGAAGTCAGAGAAAATTACTTAGATTTAAGTTATGTTAAAAGCTATTTGATAATAAAAAAAATTACTGCTAATAAAAAATAAGACGAGTTCACCAAACCAATTTAAATTGTTTAAAGTGGCAATAAAAATGAGGCAGACCCACTTTCTAAAGAAAGTGGCATGCTTTTTATGCTTTTTCATATATTTAAACAAATATCCTTAGAAAATTTTGGTGCAATTTGATTTTTAGTAATGTTTTAAAATAAAATATATTCTTAAAAGATTTTATTTATTTATTTGACAGAGATCACAAGTAGGCAGAGAAGCAGGCAGAGAGAGAGGGGAGGAAGCAGGCTCCCTACTGAGCAGAGAGCCCGAAGCGGGGCTCAATCCCAGGTCCCTGGGATCATGACCTGAGCCAAAGGCAGAGGCTTTAACCCACTGAGCCACCAACGCGCCCCTGTTTTAAAATAAAATATTTGTAAGTGAAATGAAAAGGAGCCATTGTCTCAATGTAGTAGATATTTAACACATTGATAAGTTAATAAATAAAAGAGTTCATAAATACACAAGTTTTTGTTTAGTAGGTAAAACTTACAAATATGAAATAAAAAGACCCATAAATCAATGTATGTAACCAAGTACTAATAATGAAAATTGGCAGTTGTTTAAAATTTATAAATACCACTCTTTTAAAGGACAAACCATATCTGTAAAATGAAGTTGCCTTTCTGATTCTGTTAAGAGAGATAACAAACACATGCTAATCCATGATTTGAGTAACACTCAGGACCATGTATCTTAAGAAATCTATTTGCTAAGTTTACTGAGATTCGGTAAGATTCAGGTACCATCTCAAGAACTAAAATCTGAGTGAAAAATTAGAAAACAAAGATAATAATGAATGGCAATGTTTCCAGTTAAGGTGTGATGGCTGGTGGTATGAGTTTTGTGCCCTATCTTATATAACAGCTGTCTTAATTATGGAGGGAGCAGCTAGCATGTTAAATTTGAAGACGAGTCTAAATTAGGAGATACTACAAATACCACTGGAACCAAGAAGTAATGTTCAACTAAAAGGAATTCATGAACAAAACTACCATCAAGTAATACTGAAGGATAATAAATCAGTAAAGTGAAGATTTCAGCTCTGTTGCTTTTACTGTCTAATTTTCTGAGGCAAAAACTAGGTATAGGACTTAAGTATAAAAATAATTTTGGAGCTTTTTTTTTTTCATTTAACAGAATCTCACAAATTGTTTTATCTTTTAGAGCTCATCACTGTCAAGTGGGTAAAGTTTATTTTTTTTTTTAAGATTTTATTTATTTATTTGGCCCACAGAGAACACAAGTAGGCAGAGAGGGAGAGGGGGAAGCAGGCTCCCAGCTGAGCACAGAGCCTGATGGGGGCTTGATCCCAGGACCCTGGGATCATGGCTGGAGCTGAAGGCAGAGGCTTAACCCACTGAGCCACCCAGGTGCCCCAAGGTAAGCTATGTTTTGAGGAGAAGTCAGAGTAGTGAATTTCACTGTGTTTGATTGGGGAGGATACTAATTTGGATCTTTCTACTAATTCTGTAACTCTACACACAAGTCCAAGTCTTTATTTGCTGTCTAGATAGTTACTCTAAATTCTCCTAAGTGATGAAACTCTGGTTCTGAACTGCATGCAGTCTTTGGGGACTGGGTTTCTACTAATTTTATCTTCTTAAGCCAACCTGTCTGTCTGCATCTTTGCCTATCTATTGCTCAAGCTCTGACTTGCCTGGTGCTCAAATTATCTTCCTCTCTCCAGCTGGCAGTTGGGCAATTTTTGGCCCTCTCATCCTCCCCCTGGAGGCTCAGTGTAGTCTCAGCATCTTAAAAATAAATAAATAAATAAATAAGTAGATAAATAAGCAAATAAATAAAAAGAAAAAAAAAGTGCTCAAATGGACTAAGGTTTCATTTGATAGCTTACAACTGACCTTGGACACATCTATTTGGAAATTCTATTGTCATTTCACCCTCACTGAATTCTAAAGAGAATTCTCTAAAGAGAATCCATTATCTTTCTTTTTCACCTCTAAAAAGAATCCTCTCTTGATTTTTCTTTCAATATCAGTAGTGACAGATTTCACCCAGGCCAATGGGAATGGAAACTAGAGTTGTCCTTGACTTTTTCATATTCATGATATTCTGTATTCTATTGTTCACCTGATCTCCTTGAGTCCTTTTTCCAAATTCATATTAATCTTTCCCCTTTCATTCTCCTTGTCCAGGCCCTGTATCATTTATATATCTATGATTATAATAGCCTTTTTGGAGGGAGTAAAATAAAAATAATAAAAATAGGTTTGATTCTCCTATAATAGTAAGCACACATAATTAAGGAAAACAGATTTGCAGCATATTATCCTTACAAAAAAGAATACTCAAATATTCAATGGCAGGAAGAAAACAGAGCAAATGTAACCAGGTCAGTTTAACAGTACATAGATACGACTGGTTATCTGTAAGCTGTAACTGGAAGTGTAGGTCTGGGTCTTGCATGGGTTTGATGATACATCATTGTACATTCTTCAGAAAGACAACCAGCATTAAAGTCATCACCAAAGAACAGGGCTGTTTCCACATAGACATATTGTAAAGACATGGCAGTACTAATAGTTAATCTTAGCTAACACCACAGTGGTAATCATCTTACAATAAATGTTAACAAATCAATACATTGTATACCTCAAACTTACGCAGTGTTATATAATTGTCAGTTATATCTCAGTGAAGCTGGGTGGGGAGAGGAGAGGTGAAAACACTGAGAGCCCCCCCAGGCAATGTGAATGGAGATGAAAGCAGAAACAGGAGAAGCAGTATTTTTATTTTATTTTATTTTCATCATTAAATAAATTTATTTAAATAAATAAGTTTAAATAAAGAAGTATTTATTTTATTTTCATCATTTAATTTACTTTTAATATATTTTATTTTCATCATTTAAAATATCAGTCAACATGTACTGAACATTTATAATATGTTGAATAAAGTTGCAAACTAATTATATACATTCTGTTGCCACAACAACTCCATGACATAGATGTTATCATTAATTCCATTTTCAGAGCTGATGGAGTTGAGGATCCAAATATGTCCCAAATATGGCGCCTTTCCTCTGTCTACCTCTGCTGTACGATCATCTCTCTCATCAAATTCCCATCATCTCTCTTTGCAACATTCTCCTAATGTCTCCCACCCCTACTTTTGCCCTCACCATCCTTCTCACCAAAGCATCTAGAAGGATCTAACAACTTCTGTCAGATCACGTTATTCCTCTATTTAAAATGTTTTAGTGATTTCTACTGCAGTTATCAGAAACTCTAACTCTCAAGTAGCTGGTATAAGACCCTGTATGATTTGGTGCTGTCTCTTTCTCTCCCTACATTACACTTCATACTTCCCTTCACCACACTGACCTCAGGTTACTTTCTCTACTATCCAAATTCTCCCTCCCTCCTTAGCAATTTTGTCCAGATGATTCCCTTTGCCTCAAGCATTTTTGCCCCAACCGGTTGGCTCATTTCTACTCACCCTTCATCCCCAGCTTAAACTTTACTTCCTCTGATCATCTTTTTTTGTTTTCTTTTTATAAAATGTCTTCCTTATCTGATTTTCTATGTCTGGTTTTTTTAAGGTATAATTTAAAATCAGGAAAATTCATTCTTGATGAAATTTGACAAATGTAAACAGTCATATAGCTACCAACAATCCGATTAGAGAATATTTCATTTGATTTCAAAATGTTCCCTTGTGCCCCTTTGACGTCAGTCCCCTTTCCCTAAATCAGTGGCAACCACTGATTTCTTTCCCTTTAGTTCTGACTTTTCTGGAATGTTATATAAATGGAATCGTTCAGAATATAGCCACTTGAATCTGGCTTCTTTCACTGACACAATTATTTTAAGATTCATCTATGTTGTCACATGTGGGTATCATAATTTATTTATCCATTCATCAAGAGGTGTACTTTTAAGGTTCTTTCCAGATTTCATTGATTATGAATGAAACTTCTATAAATAGTTGGTACAGGTTTTTGTGTGGATGTTCATTTTATTTCTTTTGCATAGATACCTAGAAGTGAAATTATTTGGTGATATGGTAAATATATATTTACCTTTATAAGAACTGCCAAAGTGTTTCCCAAAGACCTATACCACTATTTTTTTTTGCATTTACACTAGAAATATATGAGATCCACTTTCTCTTCATATTCACTAGCACCTGATATTGTCAGTCTTAAAATTTTAGTAATTTTAATAGATGTGTGATATGTATATATTTTTGTTTTGTATTTCTTGATGACTAATGTTGAGCATATTTGTATGTACATATTCGCTCTTAGTAACTGTTCTTTGGTAATCTGTCTGTTCTAATCGTTTGCCCATTTTTACTGAGTTGTGAAAGTTTTTATATATTCTGAATAAAAGTCCTTTGTCAGATTTATGTTTTGCATATATTTCTTCCCAGGCAGTAACTTGTCTTTTTATTTTCTTTAAAGTGTATTTTGAAGAGCAGAAGTTTTTAATTTTGATAAATGCAATTTATCAATCTTTTGGAATTTTTTTTTAACCTGTACTCTTGTATCCTTACCTCATCCAAGGTCACAAGCATTTTCTGTTCTGTTTTGTTTTCTAAAGTTTTATGGTCTTGAGATACCTGGCTGGCTCAGTCAGTAGAACATGCGACTCTTGATCTCAAGATCATGAGTTTAAGCCCCATGTTGGGCCTGGAGCTTACTTTAAAAAACTAATAAAAATAATTAAAGTGTATTCTGTTAAAAGAAAGTAAAATAAAATAAAAACTTATAGTCTTCAGTTTATTGTCCATTTCTGGTTGATCTTGTATTTTGAGCTATCAGTGTAGATTAATTTTTTTTTTGTATATGAATGCTTACGTTTGGCATTTGAGTAACACTATAACATGCGAATTGCCTGTTCAGCAAAGTCTTCACTGAACAACAACCTACGTATTGTTTATCCATAGCCAGAAAACATCCAGTCACAGCTATACTCTCTGATGCATCTCTTTTTGTCTACCTAAAATGTGACTTTGTCACTTCCTTGCTTGAACCCATTTAGTGAAGTAAATATTCAATAAATGGTATTGGCACAATTACAGCTTCATTTGATAAGAAAGTTTATACTTTTGCATCTTACCACAAATACATGCACAATTATAGATGGTTTAATGAATATAAAAGATATGAAACAGAAAAATTAAATTTATTCAAAATTTGTAGGAGAATATTTTGATATTCTTGAAATAGAAAGTACTTTTTAAGCAAAATATGAAACTCAGAGACAATGAAATGAAAATGTTAACAATTTGCATAGTGTGAAAAGAACTAGTTTATGAATGACAAAATAAAATTGAGAGAATAAAATATTAAAATGAAATATTAAGAAAGATATTTGCAATATGTATCAGGAATACAGAGTTCTGATCCCATTAAAAAAATGGCTTCTTCTAAATCAGTAAAAAATAAATAAATAAATAAACAAACAAACAAAGGGAGCAGCAATACCTCTGAAGAAAAATGGGCAAAGAGCATATACTGTAATTCACACTAAAACAAACATTTAATAGAAATTAAAAGATACATAGCATAATAACCAAACAATTTTGAATTAAAACAGCAATTAGATGCTTTAAATTTTTAGATGAATGAAGATTAAAATATTTTATAATGTTTGATTTTAGTAAATGTTTTAGGGAAGCAAAAATCTTACACATAATTGGAATGCACATCATTATGTCGTTTCTGGAAAGCTATCTGACAAAATACATCAAAATCTTTAACTATGTCTAGACTGTTCATATTATAAATATGTTCATATAAACTTAATATAGGGGGCGCCTGGGTGGCTCAGTGGTTAAAGCCTCTGCCTTCAGCTCAGGTCATGATCCTAGGGTCCTGGGATCGAGCCTCGCATCGGGCTCTCTGCTCCGCAGGGAGCCTGCTTCCTCCTCTCTCTCTGCCTGCCTCTCTGCCTACTTGTGGTCTGTCTGTCAAATAAATAAAAAAAATCTTTAAAAAAAAAAATAAATAAACTTAATATAGGAAAATCATTGAACAAGCGTGAAATGGTGTGTTTATTACAGACAAAAAGTTGAAAATAGCCTAATCATTTACCAAAAATAAAGGAGGGTGCATCCATTTCAATGAAATAATTAGTAGCCGTTAAAAATAGGGTAAGGAATATTTATTTACCTGGTATATATCATACACAACATACAAAAATACATACATACATATATACATATGTACATTTATATACATGCACACCATATCATTGAATGAAAAAGCTGGATACAATATGGTTTATACAGTATGATTGTGCTATTTTCTAAATTATCTGTGTGTGTACATATCAAAGAGTTAATAATATTTAGCTTTGGGGAGTAGGATTTGGGATGAAAACAAAATTTATGTTTAAATAACTTTGGTATTATTTAAATTCTTCTTATCATGACTATAGTGATTTTGGTAATATAAATTAAAGTTATCCATATTAATTTCAGAAAAAATCAAAATAAAATTACGCAACACAGGGATAACTACCGTTCCTGTCCTGCTGCATTCCCTGCTACCGTGTTTTTTATGCTTCCATATGTGTCTTTAGACACATTTGCGATCGTATCATACCGGTATTTTATAACCGGTGTTACTGGGTCTCTTATTTATCAACCCATCCATTTGATACTCACCAGCTTTGTATGGAAATCTGTGGTTCATATTGTGGAGAACGCAGGAAAAAGAAAAGAAAATATTGAAAAGAGAAGAAATCTGCTCTTCAAATACTTTTTGTATACCTAATTTATTCATTCAGCAAGTACTTGTTAAGGGCCTTTTATGTGTCAGGCACTGTTCTAGATGTTACAGCACATAACAGGCAATCTTCTGTTGTTAATGGAAATAGAAATTGTCAAAATCTGTTTGACATGTGTTAGACTTAGAGTGGATAAAGATATGACTGGTCTTTGGATAATATAACAGACAGCAGACTCTGTTAAAATTCTTTAAATGACTAGGGTTTTTGTTCTCTTGAGTTTAAGGTTACAATCATTTAAATTTCTCCCAGTGAACACATGCTTGCAAATCCACACCAGCTGAATTAATGAGTGGAAGATAAATGTGTCCTCTGATGGAAGAGAAGGGACCAATGAAACACCATGTGTAGCCAAGAAATGAACTCCATGATCACTTTTGTCCCAAGCACCAGGAATCAGGATGAAGGCAAAGACCACGTGGAAGAAAATTCAGAAATAAGCATCAGCAGTAATATGTTACAATAGTCTTTTTCCTGCTCCTTGCTTTGATATTCTCAATGTTCCTCTTACTTGTGTTGAGGAATTGGCTTCCTTGTGACATCTGCAGGTGCTGACAAGGTGGATGGAATCAGAGATCATGGTGACCAGAGAGAGGACACTGTCCAGAAACCTGACAGTTCTTAGCAGGGGACTGGGGCCAGGCAATGAACAAAGTAAGAATCCTGAATTTCAAGGGAGGACCTGAAACATCAAAAAATATATAGTAGGCAGTCACTGTAGATGAGATACCACTGGATGGGAACTATGTATCCAGAACAAAGCTAGAGTTTAGTCATTAGAGCAGAGTATGAGGCTCAGAAGACACTGAGTTCCTGGCTTGACTCCTTTGTTGTTCCTGTTGACAGTTTAGTTCCAAAGCTACGTATGCTGCTTTACTCTGCAAGTGAAGCTTTAACTTACTAGGCTTTGGAACTTAGCTTTGGGAGAGACCCATTAAACAGGGTGATCATACCTCTCAATGGTGTGATATCCAAGAAATTATAAGAAATTGGAAAATAATAGTCATTATTATATAAAATAATAACCTGTATAAAATAATAGTCCTTTCTAGATACTCTGCTTACTTGGACCAATTGGGCCAATTACCTTAGCTTTTTTTTTTCTTTTCTTTTCTTTTTTTTTCAGATTTTATTTGTTTATTTGTCAGAGAAAGAGAGAGAGCAGAATCACAGAGAACTGCAGACAGAACAGGCAGAGGCAGAGGGAGAAGCAGACTCCCCACTGAGCAAGGAGCCCGATTCGGGACTTCATTCCAAGACTCTGGGATCATGACCTGAACAGAAGGCAGATGCTTAATTGACTGAGCCACCCAGGCTTCCTTCCCTACCTTGGTTTTTTTTTTTTTTTTTTTTTAAAGATTTTATTTATTTATTTGACACAGAGAGAGAGATCACAAGTATGCAGAGAGGCAGGCAGAGATAGGGGGAAACAGGCTACCCGCTGAGCAGAGAGCCTGACGTGGGACTCGATCCCAGGACCCTGAGATCATGACCTGAGCCAAAGGCAGAGGCTTAACCCACTGAGCCACCCAAGTGCCCCCCACAATAGCTTTTTGAGCATTTTTCTCCCACATTGTGTTTTTCCATTCTTTCCACTTTCATTTTGTTTTATTTATTTTTATTTTTTTTAAAGATTTTATTTATTTATTTATTTGTAAGGGAGAGAAAGAGAGAGCAGAAGTAGGCAAAGTGGCAGGCAGAGAGAGAAGCAGGCTCCCTGCTGAGCAAGGAGCTGGATATGAGACTCAATCCCAGAACCCTGGCATCATGACCCAAGCCAAAGGCAGCAGCTTAACCAACTGAGCCAACCCAGGCATCTCTCCACTTTCATTTTAGAATAAAATGAAAATTGTATTGAAAACATCATGATGGTAGAGATCATTCATTATATTCTGGAATTTGTGTCAAACAAAAGCTGACAAGTGCGTCTCCTCTGTGAAAAAGTTTAGATGATCTTTTTTTTTAATGTATTTTTTTAAAGAGTTTATCAGAGATCACAAGTAAGCAGAGAGGCAGGTAGGGAGTGAGAGGGAAGCAGGTTCCCCACTGAGCAGAGAGCCCCATGTGGGGCTCGATTCCAGGACCCTGAGATCATTACCTGAGCCAAAGGCAGAGGCTTACCTCCACTGAGCCACCCAGGCACCCCAAGTTTAGATGATCTTATGACTGTTTACAGGCGTAGGCGGGATCGGTTAACTGGATACATTGGACTTCATAGGAAAGGCATTTTTTCCCTCCCCACTGGGTGCCCCAGTGTCGTACTGTGTGCTACCTGCATGGCTGTGGGGCGTGATCTTGCACACCTTCATCATGTTATTGGTCAGATTTAATTTCCTAAAGGTCAGAGATGCTTACATTATTCCATGGGTCCCTACCTTATTCTTGAAAAGAGAAGATGGCAGTCCATCTCTTTTTCCATTTACTCAATTTATCCTTTGGAATTTCTCAATGGACAATGAAGAACACTGCATTTGTGATAAGTGGAAGGAGCTTAATTGAGTGTGTTGGTTTTGCTGGAGATGGCTGTTTGTAGGTATGCAGAAGCCAGATGCCACCTGGGAAGCAGACTTCCTTTTTCCAGGGCAGTATTTTTAATTACGTCTTTTCACCTGAGCTCCAGGGCAAAAGTTCCATTTTTCTCCCTGCTCATTATTAACAAAGCCCACAAGGACAGAGGTTTCTAATTTCCTATTTTTAAGTGAATTTAGCTGGCAAAGTATTCTGAAATGACATTAGATATGTAGTTAAGATAATACCTAGGCTCTGGAGTTTCTTCGCTTTATACACGTCTATACATCCTACCCACACCGACTGCCCTCTGTTCACAAAGCAATATTTACTCACACAGTCCACGTGTTCCTGAAAGTGTGTTCGGTGGCTTGTTGTGGTTGTTGTTTGTATGCTACATACATTCAACAGACACATTCGGGAACTATCTTATGGGAACTGTACATATATATCACTTTCTGTGTTTAATTTGTATCGAGGGTGATTTTGTGCAGCAATGCAGACCTGCACCCATTTTGAAATTAATTAACCTGAACAAAATTGGATCCACCAGTCTAGGTTCCTTAATAATATCCTGGCTCACACATTAAATAATACATGAGGGGGAATGGAAGGTGGGGGGAATTCCAAGGAGAGACAATGAGGATTCAGGCCTCCAGAGTTTTTAATCCCCCTCCTGCCAGTGTTTTCCCCTGTGAAGGGGAGTCTTCCTTTCCTTGTTTTTGTTTTCCTGGCTGCAGAAGGAGAGCACGAGCAAAGCCACGCAGAGTTGTAGGGGGAGTGAATAAATGCCGAAAATGTGCTTTGAGAGCCTCAAGTAAAACCCACTATGCCGCGTGTGGAAATTGTTATGGGTTCATTCTTCATGCACTTTTAGTCCTTGCCCTCTAGGCTCAGACTGCCAGCCAAGGCACCAATTACTGGCGATGGGGCTGTTGGTTCTTGTGATGTGAACACCTGTCCTCCAGCAAATGAACTGAGATAATACATTCCCATTTACTATGTGTGTCATATACCCTACAAATTGAATCTCTAAAATACACTCTGAGTTGAATAATAAATGGCACTGGGTTTAAATGACAGGAAATAGACTCCATACAATTGCTTGGGCATCTGTGTCCACCCAAGCCTTTGTCCACCCAGTTTGCTGCTGAAACGCCAAGCCAGACTTCCCTCTGCATTCTCAGAGCTGACTAAGGGGCCATCTGTATGGGGAAAGTCACCACAGAATTGCTGGCTTCCCTGGGAGAGCCTCGGGCTGATGAATTCAGTCAAGGCCAGGGCTTGGGAGACCCAGCCCCAAGCTGCTCAGCAGATAAGACAGAATTGCAACCAGATACAATTCCGGGAGGGAGCCTTCAAATTCATATTTAAAGAAACATTCATTAGGTAGCTGTATGGACCACCCAATACAATTTGGTGCCCTGAAATTTATAAGAAGGACAATTAAGAAAAATTACCAAATGAAAGGGGGAAAGAGGGCAGTGGGCAGTAGCCAAGGATCCAGGTTGAGGGAATGAGGTTTAAAGGACGTACCAAAGCTGCGGTGAATCTTGGCTTCCCTTCCACTAGCTGTGGGACTCCTGGCAGGTGACGAACTCTGAGTTCTCTAAATGTCAGTCTCCTCTCCGGTCTCTAGGCTAGGAGCACACCTCATGCGCCCACCTGTCCGCCCCGAATGCCCCGCATGCTCTTTGGCAGACGCAGGTGCTGAAAATCAGCTGCAGGCAGGAGGGTTTTTCTGACTGCTTCTTGCTGCTCGTCCCAGCCACTGCTGTAAGGGCCATCTGTGGCCACTCACTCCTGGCCTGCCCTTTGTTCTTCGGGGCGACAGTCTCTGGGTGAGGGAGAAGAGAGGTTCTTTAGCATTTGGCCTGCTCTACCCAAGCGTCCCGCCAGGAGGTTAAATGTGATGCGTAAGCTGGTTGTGTGCACATGAACCCTCATCCCTCAAAGTAAGAGTGCACGGTCCTGGCTTCCTATCAGGAGATGGTTCACTGATTCGTGTTTTGAGACGTTTATGGAACGGGAGTGTTCTCCAGGGCTTCTTTTCAGTGTAATACCACGACCCTCCCATGAATGCAGGCCTATGTTCCTCTCATGGATGCCTTTTATGTAGGTATGTAAGTATGAACAATTTTCCTCCCTTTCCTGTTTTGATGACATGTTAATCAGCTGGAAGGGCACTGATCCAGAAACTACCTATTTTCTACGACCTTCCCCATGTTTAATATCCTGGTCAAGGGAAAGGCCAGACAGGGGAACAAATGCCCAGGAAAATAGAAGGAAGGCCATGAGAACGGACAGGGGTGCTCTGAATCATGTCAGTATTGTGTAAACAGATGTGTGCTTATAATTCTATTTGTGTTTATTGTGTTGTTCTTCCTCAACCAATAATGTCTCTGTAACTTAAAGAGACAAAGACTCAGTAGTCTAGTTGCCGTTTCTGTGTAGCCCCACATGGTGCCTTTGATTTCTTTGGCAAGCTCACCGCCGGTAGTGAGGACCCCTGACACATGTGAGGCCAGGGAAAAGTGCCTGTCCTGTAACCAGTGCCCACCACCGAGTTGGTAGAAAGCAGGAAGCCATGAAAGGAGGCATCTGTAGATCTGCTCCAAAGGTTTCTCCCTGGGACATGAAGCTGGTAGGTCCTCCATCCCAGGAAGACCCCTTGTGAGCATCTGTACAATGTTCCTGTTTCTTGCTTTCTTCTTTTTAAAAAAAAAAATTTTTTTAATTTTTAAATTAAAAAAAAATTTTTTTTTAAGTTTTTAAAGAAATTATTTGAGAGAGTGAGATCTGAGAGCATAGGAGCATGAGCCAGGGGAGGGGAAGGGGCAGAGGGAGAAAAAAAACTCCCCTGAGTAAGGAGCCTGATGCGGGGCTGGATCCCAGCACTCTGGGATCATGACCTGAGTCAAACGGAGCAGCTTAACCGACTGAGCCACCCAGGCACCCTTCCTTCTTCTCCTATCTGTCTTCCAGTCCTCTTACCTGTTTCCACCCAGGCTAAGAAGGAAGAAACTTCTGTTTGCCACTTCCTTCTAACTTAGCCATCTTTCCCATTGCTGTCCCTACCTGAATTCCCCTCTTCTGTCTTATTCTTTGACTGCCTTTGGACACTGCACAGGAAATCTCATATAGACTTCTTCTCTCTTGCTTCCCACATGTTCTAGGATCTTCTCTACGTCTAGACATCTCTTTAGAACCTATCTGTCATCTCTCCCTGTTCCACTTCCTCACAGCTCTGTGAAGTGGCCATGGGTCGTATTAGATTGCTGTGTTCAATATGGGATATTAAGAAAGAGGGCTCTTTATTGTTTAATCCAGGTTTGGAATTCCGTGTCCGCCACCTAGTAACTGTGGTATCTTAGCAAGTTATTAATTCTCCATGCCTCAGTTTTCATTTAATTTTTTCATCTGTTTTATGTGCTCCCGATTCTCTAGCCTGCACCTCCCTTGGGCTGGATCTAGCAGAGAGCCAGCTAATGGAGCATTCAGACATCCTGCTGGTGGCCCCCTGCATTACAGAAGAGAGAGAGAGAGCGGGGCAAGGCTGAGGCAGGTATCAGAAGGCCGACCATCCCTGGATCAGTACGGCAGCACTTCTCGTGTTCATTTAGGTAAGTGTCTGCCCTCTAAGGTTGTGAGCTGCCCAGGGTGGGAAGTGAGTTTTCTTTTACTTTGTATTCCGTAATCCTTGCCTACTACCTCCAATGGAATGCAAGCTTCATGAATGTCTGTTGGGTGGACTTGCTAGTGGAGGGGAAGTAGTATCCTTCTCAAGAAACATGCTAGCGTTTTTAGTTACACGGGTCTGGATCTGTAGGGGTCCATGCTGAGTACAGATGAGTGCGTAGCATGGTGAAGAGGGGATTGGAGAAAGAACCTACTAAGAATGATTCGCAATTTTTCAAAAAGCCTTACTAACCTGGACAAAGGACAGGTTGGTTCTCACAGCAAAAAGAGGCCTGAGATATTAGCTAGCACAGGATGTCAGCGATAACGGACGATGTACAGTGAGGCTGAGCTGTAGGCCTGGGAAGACAGACAGGGTGTACCATGAGTTCCTGACATTTGAGATTAGTTGGAGGGACTAGTAAGGGCCCCCTGCCAGGAAAATTAATATGCAGACCATGAAACTATTTTCAGAGGTAAAACTGCATTTAATTTACTCTGCAACATTACCTTAGATCAACCTCGTGTGCTCCCCTAGCCTTTGCTTCATTCTGCTCTGGAGTAAAATACTTCCATCTCCAGTATTTAGAACAGTGCCCCACATGTGAGTATGTATTGAGCGAAAATAATGTAGAGGGGAAGAAAGCTGTAAGTCTTTCTATGTCATGTAGGTTTACTTCATCCTGGAGCTGAAGATGGAAAAAGGTGTGGAGCTAGCGATGCTTCCATACTGTTTTTGCCTTTGAGAACAGCCAGACTCTCTTTGAGCAACCATGGAGAACAGTCATCAGAACACCTTATTTTAACCTCGCCAGCAGTGGTTAATTTAGTTTAGGAAAAGGTGAACAGGAAAAATCTAGCATCTCCTACTCTAAATACATTATAATTCATATCCGTGACACACTGTATTATACACGTGTCAATGACACTTCCCTTTCCTTTCTGCCAAGTAAGCCATATGCTTCTTCCATTATTTTTAGTTTGGTCATGTGATTGGCTTTGGCCAGTGAATGTGAGCAGGTGTGACATATTCTACATCTGAACGAAATCTTTGAATATGCTTACGTAGTTTTGGTTTTATATATTGTGTGCCGACCCCTACTTGAGAAGAACATGACCCAGATAGTAGTTACGTCCTGGGACTGGGTTCCAAATGAGAAAAGTCACAGAGGAGAACAAAGTAGAACTTGTGGGAGCTACAGCTGACTTGCTTATCTCAAGTAACTTAAATGATGTTTGTCAGTGGCTAGGAAAGTAGTAAAGTATAAGTTCTCTACTGCTGCTAGAACAAATTACCATCAACAGCAGCTTACACAACATAAATGTATCTTATAGTTCAATGTGTGTCCCACTGGGCTAAAATCAAGGTGTTGGCCAGGGTGTGGTCACTTCTGGAGATTCTAGGGAATAATGTGTTTCCTTGCTTTTTCCACCTTGCAGAAGTTGCCCACATTCCTTGGTTTGTGCTCCCTTCCATCCTCTTCAAAGCCAACAATATTGCATCTCTCCCCATTCTTCCCTAGTTACCTCTCCCTTTGACTGCCCTTGTCTGTCTTCCTCTCCCATCTTTAAGGATCCCTGGGATTTCCCTGGGCTCATCCAGATAATTCAAGATGACCTCCCTGTCTCAATATCAGCTGACTAGCAACCTTACATTCTCTTTGTCATGTATCCTTGACATCTTCAAAAGTTCTAGGGATTAAGACCAGGATATCTTTTATTCTGTAGTATGGGTATTGTAATCAAGGATGATGCTGCTTAAAAGGCAGAGAATTAGCTGCTCCTCTGTAAATGAACATAAAACAGAAACTCTCTGTGGTCATTTGAAGTCACAAGATAAAATAAATACATAGCAGAGTGACATTGAATACGACAGCCTGGCTCCGTGCCTCCTACTGCCTCTACGTATAGGACTTTGGGCAAATCATTTGGTTCATTTCTCTCTGAGTTTCTTCACCCGTGACATGGAACACTCAAATCTAGTGCAATTTATCTTTCAGGGCTATGGAATGGCTATATCATAACTATATCAATAGCTGTTTATCACCATATCTCTACTACTTCATTCTTTTTATCTTTTGGGTCTTTAAATGGATCAAGTCAAAACAAAGGAGTGTAAGGGCATCTATAGGTATATCTATCTATCTTCATTCTTTTTCTTTGTAAAGGTCTATGCACAATAGGGTGTATGGGTTGATAATAGGGCCACCAGATTTAACCTTGCCCCAAATTTCTCTTTTAAATGAATTGTGCCTTCTCCGTCTGTGTATGTATATTTGTGGCCTTGTAACAATCCTGCGAATACAGATTAGCTAATGCACTTTTCCATTGAAAAATTAATACAGCGTTGAAAGACGAACGCCTTTCTCATTTCTTCAGCCATGGTAACAATGAACCATTATTCAGGAAGAAATGGGTAAAATTAAGATACACATTTCCATTAGTTTTAAGTCCAGTGTTTGCAGACAGTTATGCATATGCCCACATGCATTTCTGTTCTTCATTGTACAAATTTTCCTCAATTCCCTCTTCCATATCATAGCACAGCATGGATTGGCAACTCCAACTTTTCATTTATGTGCATATTTCAGTAAGAAACTCTCTACTGGAATGACACATAAATTGGTTTTTCCTTTTGTTGCAGGTTCACCTTGGTGCTCACTGCCTGACCATTTTGGCCACCTCCTGAGGCATCCCTGGCCAGGTAGTCAGCTGTGTCTCCCAGAAGTATCTGGAAGCTCTTCCTCTTTCAGCCTCTTTGGAATAAAGATTTCATTTTATCCTTCCACATAGGCTTATAAGACATTAGAATATTATAGGTCCCCAAAGAATTTGTATCTTCTTACATCTTTTATTCTTTTTGCCTCCTGTTATGTATATTTTATGATTTCAATGTGGCTAATTAAATGATGCAGTGTGTATGTAACTGGAGTATGTACACACAAATATTGTGCTGTTTTAGCTCAAAATATGATGCCTGCACAGCGACAGATCCAAACTGTTAATACGTTATTTTTAAGAGATCACAAATTTTTGGGTTGAATGCTAAACTTCTTTAGCAAAACAATAAAATCAGAGAAAAAATATCATTTTTAAATAATGTTTTCCACATTCAAGATAGAAGCCTATGACCATTCTGTGGACTTTGAAATTATGCTTTGCTTTGCTGAAAACAAACAAGAATTCATCTGAAATATGATACAAATTAGGCACAAAATATGACCAAATGTGAAACCAAAAGTCTTATAATACTCAAATTAAAGCTTTACCAGTGGAATAATAACTAAACATGTATTACATACAATGTGTCACAATGGTACCCCGTGCCCCCCCCAAGTAGAATAATATCTCTTTGAGAGAGAAGTCATCTTGAAAATTAATGTCTCATAAAATGAAATATCTCTATTTCCTTGACTGTTTTTTTTTCTTTAAAATATTTTAAAATAGTTTTTGTTTTGTAGTTCATTTTGGTGTTAAACATTGTATTAATACTTTTTTTATTATTATTTTAGTTCTTGATTTATCATATTAAAGAGTAGGTGTCTCAAGTCACAGAATAAGATATCAAACAAAATACCTTTTAAATCATTTAAAATTACAAGCACACACAACAATTTATATTATTGATGAAAAACCTATAAACAAAAGGATATGCACCAAATACAATGGAATGCTGTCTGGGCCAGAATGGAGAGTAAGAGTAGGAGGTGACAATACAGGAATGCATCAATTAAAAAATGAATAAAACAAGAGGGTGTTTTAATATACTATGAATTAAGGAGCATGATTAACTTAATTTTCTCTGTCAGTGGTTCACAAGATATTAATTTGTTTGCATTTCAGCTTTTGGGGGCAGTGGTTCCCTTTTGCATGCAAATCATAATGACCAAAGGAACTTTTAAAAAATGCCCACACTTGGACTCAACCCCTTGATTCTCTGGTTTAGTAAGTTTGGGGTGGAAAATAGGCATATGTATTTTTTGTGATTAAACATTGCAAAGTGAACACATCCGTGTACTTTACAATCTAAGAAATAGAGTATTACCAGTCTCCCAGATGATCTTCTCATTTGGACAGTTGTACTAAAAGTACTCTTAAAAAGAACTCTAGATGTGGTTGAAGACCATCCTTCTAGTTCATACTCAGGCTGATGCCTTCTTGTCTTATGGTATTATTTCTTTCATATCTTTTTCTTATTTTTTAATATTCCAAGCATCATTTATTCATAGTGGGTAGGGATTATTTGTAAACCTTCTTTGTCCTTGTATCTTTAAAATGTATTTATTTTGTCAAATTTGATTGATAGTTTAATTATGTATAAAATTATTATTTAAAATCATTTTCCCACTCAAATTTGACAGCATTTTCCACTGTCTTTGAGCATCCAAATTTGCTGTAAAGGTTTGGTTTTATTTGCTGTATATATCTTTTTTATTGTTATCTCTTCCTTGAAAGATTTCTTGATTTCTTCTTTATCCCTGAAGCCCTGAAATTTCACTAGAATTATCAATATGCAGGTTTCTGCTATTATACCCAGCTGAACACCTGATAGACCCTTTTAATTGAAAAGTTTTCTATTATTTTTTTTGTTATAGTTGACCTTTGAACAATATGGGTTTGGACTATGCAGGTCCACATTTTTTTTTTTTAAGATTTTATTTATTTATTTGACAGAGAGAGAGATCACAAGTAAGCGAAGAGGCAGGCAGAGAGAGAGAGGAGAAAGCAGTCTCCCCCCACAGCAGAGAGCCTGATGCGGGGCTGGATCCCAGGACTCTGGGATCATGACCTGAGCTGAAGGCAGAGGCTTTAACCCACCAAGCCACACAGGTATCCCTGCAGGTCCACTTTTATGTGGATTTCTTTCCATAAATACAGTACAATATTATAAATGTTATTTTCTTTTCTTTATGATTTTCTTAATGACATTTTCTAGTTTATTTTAGAAATACAGAATATAATACATATAACATACAAAATAGGTGTTCATCAACTGTTTAAATTATCAGTAATGTAGGCAGTAGCCTACAGTAATGTAGGCTATTAGTAGTTAAATTTTTCAGGAGTCAAAAGTTATATACAGATTTTTGACCACATGGGGTGTTGGCACCCCTAGCCCCCACATTGTTCAAGGGTCAACAGTATTTCCTTTCCTTCATTAATCATGAACTCTTCCTGGAATGCTTATTATGTTAACACTGGCATTCTGGAATTGAACCTCCATGTTGTTTAAAAAAAAAAAAATATATATATATATATATGTGTGTGTGTGTGTGTGTGTGTGTGTGTGTGTGTATAAAACACATACATATATAACATGGTTATTTTTATATAAATTTATATTTAATATTAGTTAAATGTGTATGTGTGTGTGTGTATTTATATTCTACATTATGAAACATTTCTTAAAATAATCTTTCCAGTACTAAGCTTGGTCTTGCTTGATTATTCTCTTTTTCAGTGCATTGACTGATTTCTTTTGTAACCACAATTAAAATTGTAATTTCATAAACTCTTAGTCTCTGGTGGTTCCTGTTTTAATAATAGTCTCTTTTTGTTTTACGGATGTAATATCCTCTTAAGCTTCTTTGGGGAAACTAATTGAGATAGTTTACCTTTTAGTTCCTCGATTATTTGTTTCCTATAAGGTTAATTATATTCCAATAATAATTGGTTTATTCATTTTGGTTTTTGCCATGGAGGCTATTGGTTTTCCTCCAATATGTGGTGGTTTGTACTTAGACATTAGTTTGTACTTATTGAATGATTAGAATGATTTATAGAGGTAGGTGTGTTGTGTTTTCCTGACAGACCCTCTATGGTTAGAGGTGTTTTTATGGAGAGCAGGGCAATGTTTCCCTGGGTAGGATGTGTCATTTACATACAGCTCTGCAGGTTACTGAGGGCGGAACAATTTAGCTGTCTGGGGACTTGCATAATTAGACAAAGTAAAGAAGGCTTTATCATGGGATTAAAACTCTTCAGGGCATATGGCTCCTAGGTGGAGCTGCTTCTCCTCCCGCCCCCTCCCCCGCAACCCCCCTCCCCCCCACCCTCACCCCACTTTTTTAACTTCAGTATCTGCTATGGTTACCTAAATATCCTCTCTCTGCTTCTTCCTTAGGTTCCTATATGAACCGTATGTTTCCTCCAGAGGCAGGTCAACTCCCACTTTTATAAAGTGTCATCTTTAGAAGAACAGAGCTTTTATTACTGTTAAGAGCTGGGTCTTTCTCATCCTGTTTTAAACTTCAGTCTGATCCTGTTTATTACCTAGAACCCCTTCAAGCTTTCTAGTATACTGATCACTTTCTTTTTTTAATTTTCAAAACTGTTGTTTTTCACAGGTATATTATTTGTTGTTTGTGTGTTTTGTTTCTTTTTTTTTCAGGTCAACTGAAGAGGGAGTAGAGGGAGTTGTTTGCGTGAAATTTAACATCTTCTCCTGAGTGTTTGTTGAATAGGGGTTTAGATTGTTCTCTGTACCTGTGGCTCATTAAAGCCCAAGCTATATGTCAACTTTATGTGTCTAGACGCCTTCAAAACACCCATGTATATCATGCTTAGTGAAATAAGTCAATTGGAGAAAGACAACTATCTTATGATCTCCCTGATAGGAGGAAGTGGAGATGCAATGTGGGGGTTAGGGGGGTAGGAAAAGAATAAATGAAACAAGATGGGATTGGGAGGGAGACAAACCATAAGTGACTTTTAATCTCACAAAACAAACTGAGGGTTGCTGGAGGAAGGGGGGTCGGGAGGGGGGCTGGGGTTATGGACATTGGGGGGGGTATGTGCTATGGTGAGTGCTGTGAAGTGTGTTAACCTGGTGATTCACAGACCTGTACCCCTGGGGATAAAAATACATTATATGTTTATAAAAAAATAAAAAATAAAAAAATAAAGATGAAAAAACAAACAAAAAAACCCCAAAACACCCATGTATACGTCAGCTCAGCCATGCATTTAAACCTGGTTTAAAAATATCCAGTGAGCACACCTATGACCAGATTGTGGTTTCTAAACATTATCTTGGAAAAATGGATTCTCAAGGGCTGGCTTAGGGAAAGTACACAGTGAGCCTGATGCAGCCTGTTGTGTCAGAAAACAAGCAAGCTCCCAAAGAATGGGGACATGTCACAAGGACCCAGGAATCAGTTTCAGAACAGTTTGAGCATCAAAAGAAATAATGAATATAATTGACTGTAACCACGGAATATATAAAAATCCATTAATTCATTGTTGTGTCAGTGAGCGATAGGTTACCAATGAAGAGATTGTTATACCCCTTATCCTCAAAATTAGTAATTAAAGGGAAAGTTAAGCACTGAGCATAACTCTTAGAGGAAGTATGTTCAGCCCATGGTAATGAGATGAGATTCTCTCTCTCATTTTTTTAAACAGAAGTTGAAAACCACCAATTAAAAAGGAAGAGGGAATGATGGAATTAGAAAATGCCCGTTGTAACCCTGAACAAAATAATTCAGAAAGGGATCATCACTAGAGGATAAAAGCATTAGAGGAAATGTTGAAGAACAAGATATGCACTGAGACCAAATATCACCCCCTCCCCTCACTGGGCAGGGAAAAAAAAAATACCTTTAGCAGGGAGAGATCTGGGAATTGCCATGTGATCAAGTCTCACTAATAGTTGATCATGTGACATTATATGCCTCCGGAGGAAGTACTGCAGGACCTATGAAGTGTTCTTGCCCAAAGTGCTACACCTAAGCCTAATAGTTAACCTCCTGATTGCAGGAGATCCATGGGGTTAGAAAAACAAGAACAATGCACAGCGAAAAAAATGTAGATCCCAGAAGGTGCAGCCGCGTTAGGTTGGCTAAGTCTCTTCAAAATGTCAGATGTCATTGGAAAAAAGCAAAGTAGGGAGCATGACCTTTGAATCAAAGTTAAAAAACAAGAAAGCTAAAGATATATTTTGGAGAAAATTGAGGGAATCTTGACAATTTGAAAATGTGACATCTTTAAAATATGAAAACGAGGTTTGTATTAGAATTCTACAGAGAAAAAGAACTAATAGGATGTGTACACATAGGGAAAGATGTTTGTTTTAAGAAATTGGTTCATGTTGGGGTGCTTGGGAAGCTCAGTGGGTTAAGCATTTGACTCATGATATTGACTCAGGTCATAATCTTAAGGTTGTGGGGTCAAAACCAATACAGTGTGGTGGGTCCACACTGGGCATGGAGCCTGCTTGGGATTCTCTCTTTCCCTCTCTCTGCCCCTCCTTACCCTATGAAAGAGAGAGAGAGAGTTCATGCCTTTTTGAGTACCTAGTAACCATAAAAGCAGACTGGAGACTCAGAAAAGAGTTGCAGCTAGAGTCCAAGGGCAGTCGGCTGGCAAACCGGAAAGAGCTGGGGTTACAGTTCAAGTTCAAAGACCACCTGCTGGTAGAATTCTCCTTGTTCAGGGAGGCCCCCTTTTGGTCTGTTTAGGCCTTCTACTGATTGGGTGAGGCCCACCCACATTATGGAGGGTAATCTTTTTTTGAAATCTGATCTTTCTTTCTTTCTTTCTTTCTTTCTTTTAAATGATAGTAGGATGGGAGAAACTTTGGAGATGATTTGGGTCATAAACCACAGGGGGAGCCTCATGAATGGGATTAGTGTCCTTATAAAAAGATCCCCAAAGAACTCTCTTATTTTCTTTCCCTCATGTCACACAGTCAGAAGACAGCAATCTGTGACACAGAAGAGGGCCCTCACCCAACCATGCTGGCATCCTGATCTCAGACTTTCAGCCTCCAAAACTGTGAGAAATACATTTCTGCTGTTTATACATCACCCAGGCTTTGGTACTTGGTGCTAGCAGTCCAGGCAGATTAAGACATTATAATTATCATTGGAAGACAGACTGTGGGATGTAGGAAACTGATTCCAAATATACGCCTCGCGGGCATCAAGTGCATACGTGCCCACACGCAGACAAGCACACCCACACACAGACAGGCAAGGCCATGCGTGGACACGCATGTCCACACATGGATATGCACGCCTGTGGGCACTGAGTGCCAACAAGACATGCAGAAAATGCATGGGTATCAGAGAAAGACACATTGGTGGTGCTTTTTGGTTTGGGTTTTGTTTTTTGTGTTTTTTTTTTGTTTTTGTTTTTTAATTTTTACTGACACTAAAAGCACAAATGTGAGAGAAGCCTTAAGGATAAGGAGACAGTAATCATACTTAGCGCCAAATTTAAAGTGCCGCAGTTTTGAAGAGTAAAAATTCGACATGCTTATTTTGGTATTCTTGCTGGCATAATTTTTAGCAAATTGAAGCACTGATAAATTTGCAAGACACAAACATAGTTTCCCCTATTTTGTAGACATGATTAAAAAGATTACTACTGTTGGTTCATTCTCAGTAATGTATTCCCCAGAAGAAGGACAGAGAATATGGAAGGAAGATGGGAGACAGCTAGTTGAACCCCGCAGCTCAAGGTTGGCTTAGCAGGGCTATTTCAGCTCTGGGAGACACTGCCTTCACATCGGGACGCTCATCCTGTTAACATCACTTAAAAATCATCCAGCAAGGAGTGCCTGTGTGGCTCAGTTGGTTAAGCCTCTGCCTTCGGCTCATTCATGATCCCAGGGTCCTGGGATTGTGTCCCACATTGGGCTCCTTGCTAATAGGGAGCCTGCTCTGCCTGTAGCTCCCCGTATTTCTGCTCTCCCTGACAAATAAATAAATAAAAGTCTTTAAAAAAAAAAAGCATCCAGAAAATTTTGTCTTCTATTTTATTCCGTGACTTCTTCGAATCTTACGTTGTTTAATCCAATCTATGCTTCATCTCCATTGCTCTTAGAACTTGTATTTTTTTCTTTTTCCCTTTGACCCCCTTCACCCATTTCACCATCAAAGTTTCCTGATTTAAATGTAAATCTCATCCAAAACTACCCTCATAGAAACATCCAGAATATTTGACCAAATATCTGGATATTGTGGCCCAGTCAAATAGGCACTTAAAATGAACCAACACAGTGTTATAGAAACGTAGAAGCAACTTCTTCTTTTTAGCAGATGCACGCATAAATATTTAATGATAAAATGTCATGATGCTTGCAGCTTACTTTCAAATGCTTCAGAATATATGCATATATATGTTTGTATGTATATATATATGTATATATACATATATATATAGCTACAAATACAAATACACACATGGCAAATTTAAACAATTGTATATTCTAAACATTGATCATAGCAAGTTAAAGCTTTGGGAATTTTTTTTTAAACCCAGAATTTTTATTTGTTCAGTACTATGAAAGGTTTTTCTGTTTACTTTAAGATATACTCACAGCACATTATAGATTAAATATAATTTTATTTTTAATTATTATCAATAAGTAGTCCATGGTTTTATAATTCATGGAATTATTTTAAGTAATTTGCTGTGTTCTTCAGAAAATAAATTGTCAAACCTCGTGTATGAACTTATCTTTTAAAAAAATCAAGTTAATGCTTCCATAATTTAGGCTCTAGTTTGTTGAAATATGTTATAACTATATTATGGAGTACGTGATATATGTCAAAGCATGTGTTTATGATTAATTAACATCAATCTTTCAATCATTATGTTTCCATTTATTTGTCACATTTCATTTGTTAGTATGTATGTTATTCTTTTTACATTTTATTTAAAATTACATAATGTTTAATGTACTTATATTTATGTAGCCAGAGATTTAACTCCTTTTATTATAAACAAATAATATTTTATTCCACTTTGGAATATTTTTTCACATAAAAGCCTTTGCCATCTTTTTCTTTTCTCAATTCCCTACAAAGAGGGATGTGTAATTATTAAAAATGCAGCAATTAATGGGAGAATAATGAGAAAGATTAATTAAGAGTTATACTTAGAGATATTCCTAATAATCTGTGTCTTTAGGTATTACTCTACTCTGTGCTTATAGCTGTCGTTACATGAAAATACTAAGTTCTCTGCTAAAAGTGTAAGATTCAAGTATTTTAAATTCCAAGTACATGATCATTTCAGAAATATGCGAATGACTTTAATGATAATTGAAAAGCTTAGTTAAGACAAACACATTGAGGTTTAATAATAAAGGACCTAAAATAATGAAATTCTGGGTATTTCTACTTCAAATCTTGCCTGACAATTGGTTTTTGACTCTTAGAGATATTTAATTAAAGTCATATTTAATTTGTGAGAGATTGACTTCCTTAAAACAATCAATTTTACTCTCAGAGTGACTAATGGAGCACAAGACATCTAAACAATATATTTCATGTGTCTCCTTACTCTTTTTTTTTCTTTTTCGGTAATTCAGCAGATTATACAACACGTTTGAAACCTTCGAAGGAAAGGCATTAGAATACCAGTGAAGTCCTCTCTTTTCTCTAGGAATACCTGGAAAGCAGAATTCTAAATACACTATTCAAATATATCCTGTGTTTCCACGGAAGAAGAATCACTTTGAGGTGAAAGAATGCTTTGGTTTTACCCCCATATTAAATTTCTTATCGAAACAATGACCAGCTGTAAGAGCTCTTATTTATTAAGAGGTGAAAATTTATTATAATTCACATAATCATAAAATGGTCAACATTCTTAGACAAAAAATAATTTCACAAATAATTTTAGATTAAACAAAACCAGCTTCCGGTCTTGTTTACCTAGGAATTTTTAAAAGCTCAATGTTGAGGCAATTTCAGGCACTATTTTAAATTCAACTCCTAAAGCCTTATTCAGTAAGCCTTTAGGAGCAACAAGATGGTTTAGGTAGTGAGAAAAAGCTTGGATTCTGGAGTCAGATCAGCTGCGTGACATCAGCGAAGCACTCATCTCAGCTTCCTCATCTCTTAACGAAGAGACGAAACAGTCAACATTCCCTACAGGTTGCTTCACTGTTGTTCATCTTGGCAATGACTTAACTTCAAATCATCTTTGCAAAATCCACATCTTAATACCATCCCCGTGGCCTCAGCAGCATCTGCTTTTCCTGCTACACATCTCTGTCCATCGATACTGAAGGCAAAGCTCTTGGAAGCCCAATTCATTTTTTTCTTTCTAACAGAGCTACTACTCCTAAAATGTTCATTCTGTTATTACAGATGGGCACTTAGTAGGTTTGTTCAGCTGATTAAAAGCTATTTTTACAGATTTTCACAAGTCAAGTAATGTGTATTCAATAGTGACATCTCTATGTTTCCTCTCATGGGCCAACTCGGAACATTTGTTCTTTAGTTAAGGTATAAATGTTTTATACTGTCACCTAGTGGTGATTGTTTGTCCACTGACAGCCTAATTTTGGCAGAATTCCCATTGTTGTATAAATGTTTGTATAACGATTGTGAATTCTCTAGTGAACGAATTTTTAACGAGTGGTTAGTATATGTCAAGTTGTGTTCCAGACACTAGGGCTACTGTAGAAAAAGAAAAAGAAAATCCCTGCGCTTTTTAAAAAAAAATATATAACATTTATTTAGCAGAGAGAGATAATGACGAGAAAGGACACAAGCAGGGGAGTGGGAGAGGGAGAAGCAGGCTTCCCACTACCGAGTAGGGAGCCCATTGCGGGGCTCGATCCCAGGACCCTGAGATCATGAGCTGAGCCGAAGGCAGACACCCAAAGACTGAGCCACCCAGACATCCCAATCCCTGCGTTTTTTTGAATTTACTACATACTATTATGACTTGTTCCCTTTTCTAAATAAATATGAGAGGAAAAAAATAGAAAAATAAAAAAGATATTTAATAATATGAAATATGGAAGAAATGTAATTTTATAGAATTGAAATTTTATATAATTTTGTATAACTAAGTACTAAAAGTGGAAAATTTTAGATCTGGATGGGGGCTCACAGGGCTGAAGATGTTCCCCTATAGGCTAAATAACAATACAAAATTCCAGAATATATAACTAAGTGAAAACCAGTAAGGACTTCACAATACTTTTGTCTTAATGCAATGCACACACATACTCTAGACTGTAAATTATTGTCGACGGAGGCAAGTGTTAGTAATTCTATGTGTATTCTAGAACTGAGAAAGATAAATATAATGTGGACAATGTGAGCCAGGTTTCTTTTTTTTTTTTTCCATGAGCAATAGTTTTAAATCAGGAAAGGGTTATGGCTAGAATGAACCCAGTAGTGTTGGGCTGGGAGTGGAGATATGAGTATTAACTATGATTTCATAGGTACGTATATGTAGCTGGATATGCAAACAGACAGAGATGCATGTCTTTCTTACCTCTCTCCATGGAGAGGGCCTGGGAGCAAGAACAACTTAGTGGCAACAAGTACATCTCATGCCTAAGTCTTGGTTTCTAAATATTCATCTTTTTAAAAAATGATGGTGATAAGTGTACTTTTTATCGTGATAAGTATACTTTTTAATCCTCAGCCTCCTAAATATTATTCTTTAGTAAAATGTACTAGTGCTTTTCTGGAGAAATGCGTGATAACAGGGCTGGGATGGAGAAAGTATGGAATGAACCTAGAATAAGGAGTGGTGTCAGAAAGTAAGCAAGTGCTCAAAAAGTAACGACAGCATTTTGGAAGGATACTGGAGCCAACTTGGAGTTCCCAGTGGCTGCATCAGGACAACCTGAACAACAAAATAAATAATGATAGTGGTGAAGTATAACCCAAGGAGAAAATAAAACTCCATGAGCTTATACTAGGATAAGTATAGAACTGAATACAAAATTAAAGGAGATAAGTGATAGCTCTTCATTATAGTAGAGTTGCAATTAATAAATGAAGAAAAAGTGGAATTTTAAAAAAAATGACTATTTGGGACTACTTTGGTAAAAATTGTTGCAAGCAAGAATCACCAGTGGATCCTAAAATTAACAGGAAAAGTATCCTGAGAAACAAAATATTTCTGTAATTGCAAAGTACTTGTCCCATTAGATACTTATAAATTTTTAAGGGAAAAAAATAGTGACTTTACATGGATAAACCTGGGAAACATCCTCTTAACTAAGTGATTGAGAGAACAGCACCAACACGATACAGCTTCTGTAGTAGTCTCGTCAAAAATGCATAGCTCGGGACGCCTGGGTGGCTCAGTTGGTTAAGCAGCTGCCTTCGGCTCAGATCATGATCCCAGAGTCCTGGGATCGAGTCCCACATCGGGCTCCTTGCTCGGCGGGGAGCCTGCTTCTCCCTCTGCCTCTGCCTGCCATTCTGTCTGCCTGTGCTCGCTCTCTCTCCCCCCTCTCTCTGATGGATGAATAAAATCTTAAAAAAAAAATGCATAGCTCGAGTTTAATCCCAAGAAAATATCAGACAAACCTTATACTGAAGGTGTACTACAAAATATCTGGCTGGCTTTCACACTTCTAAAGTTTCAGGGTTATGAAAAACAAAGAACTGGCCAAAATTAGAGGAGATAAGGCGAGATGGAAGAGACAAGGCAACTAAATGCAGTGTATAATCCTGGTTAGATCTTGGATTTGGAAAAGGACATTAATGTGATAATAATTGAAACTTGAATAAGGTTTGCATAATAGTTTTTTCAGTTTTTCAGTTTTCTGGTTATGATTATTGCATTATGCATTATGTTTATGTGAAGTGTTAACTAGTGGGCAGCTGGAGGAAGGGTATATGTTGAAATTGTTTGTACTATACCAAGTATAAAATTATTTCAAGGTGCAAAGTGTAAAAATTAGAAATGCATCTTGAATGTTTTAATGAATAAATATTTTTATATTATAAAACAGAATCTTCCCTTTCAGTTTTAATAAGATGTAAAACTTGTAAATTTGCCACTCGAGTTTCACACATTCAAACCTTGTATGATTTAGGAACTAATTTTATGACTGCTTGAGATAACCTCCAGGGTAACAGAATCATTAATAATGACTAATTGAGTAACTTTTTTTTTTTTTTACAACAGGTATGAAGCTAACAGACGATTTAATTAGAAAATTATAACTGTATTCCGATTACAACTGTAGTTATAATTTACTGTTGATCTGTAGTTTTCAAACTTGAGCTAGCACCAGGAGCACCTGGAGGGCTTGTTAAAATGAAGATATTTGGATCCACCTTCTTGAATTTCTGATTCTGTAGGTCTCTCAGGTGGGGGTGAAGAATTTGCAATTTTTTATTCGAGATTTATGTATCTGTTTGAGAGAGAGAGTGAGCGAGCACAGAGGGGGAGGGGCAGAAGGTGAGGGAGAGAGAGAATTCGTTAAGAAGGCTCCACGCCCTGAGTGTAGCTTGAAACCTGGCTCAAACCACAGGCCCTGAAATCACGACTTGAGCAGAAACCAAGAGTCCAATGCTCAACCCAATGAGCCACCCAGGTTCCCCCCCCGCCCCCCCAGTTTGCATTTCTAACAAGTTTTCAAGTGAGGTTGATTTCACAAGTCCTGGAACCAGACTTTGACAAGCAGTGGTCTCGATAATAATTCCAAGTGTAGAATTAATGCATTGCCCCATCTCTATTATTTCTAGTGTATATAGTTAAATATAAAAAGGCTCATTTTAGCTTCATGCGAACCCAGTTGCATATAAATATTATAGAACTACAAATGTGATATAAATATTGTAGAACTACATATTGTTGTAATATAAATACTGTAGAACTACAAACTATGTTTTTATGGTGTCCTAGAATCTTAATGCCCAATATCATGGTTTCAGTAGGTGGGGCTTTTGGTGTTTCAGTCATAAGAGTGGAACCTTCATGAATGGGGTTAGTGCCTTATTAAGCAGGCTCCAGAGAGATCCCTAGGCTCTTCTACCATATAAGGACACTGCAAGAAGGTACCCACTGTGAACCAGAACTAGGACCCTCATGAGAGGTTGTCTATGCTGGCCCTTTGATCTTGGACTTCTCAGCTTCCAAAACTGTAAGAAATAAAGGTTTATTGTTTCTAAGCCTCCCAGTCTATAGTATTCTGTTATAGCTGCTCATATGGACTGGGACAAGTCTGATATATAAGGAATCTTCCTCCTGTCCTTACAGCAAGAAAAAGCTGGACAAACTGAAAATCAGTAACTTCTTGGACCCATCGGGGAATTGAGCCTGCAGGACAAATTGCCAACCTAAATCTGGAGACGCAGTTCGATTCTGACTTAGGCATTGGCCTTGCATCATGGTGCTTTAGAAAAACCTTCCTTTATCCTGAAGAGAGCTATTTTAGAATAGGTCATAGGCATAGAATATTGGTTTTTATGTTCAGTTTGGCTAAGTTTTTTTTTTTTCTTTTTATTTTTTTTTGCTAAATGGTTTTCATTTTTTTTTTCACTTTTATATGTTTACAGTGTTCTCAGGTCTGTGTGTGAGTCTAAGATTCTTATGGTGTCCAAAGACAATATAAACAGCATTTATTTTTGAATAACTGTATTGTAATGATGGTGAACACTGGGAAGAAAGTTATGTTGTTCTATCCCTAGGAGAGCTGCAATTTATTGACAAGTAGAGTGATGGAGGTAATCTAGATTATGCCCTTAGTTTATTCATTCATTCAGAAGGTGCAGAGCATTTTACTCGCCAAAGCACTTTACTGGTCAAATTTTTGCAATTAGCTGTCATATTCCTTGATATGCTCATCTTTGTTTTATTTTGTTTTGTTTTTCACTTACTTTTTGGCATTACAAAATACTCTAGGCTTATATTTTAAATATTTCCTGACCCAGTCTAATAATTAGCCATTTCTCTGGTTCCTTATTTTTAAAAAAGATATTAAAAATTAGCATGTGGACGTTAGGTATACTCATTGCTACTGAGGTGTTGTTATTCTAGGCCTTATTAGATAATAAAGCAAGGAAATTTATATGTATATATACTAACTTGTATATATACATATGTATAAATATTTCCCTATTGCAGACATATGTATCTATATTAGGTTAAACATGAGTTCATATTGATGTCTTCAACTCTAATTCAACTAATCTTTATAGGTCATTCTAACCCTCTCCCCTCATTTATATGTGAACTCCCACTCCAGCAGTGAGAAATTTGGCTCCAACCACCTGACTTAATAGTTAATGTAATTGGAATTACTTGTTTACTTACTCGTTCAGTTCAAGCATACAGGTACAGAGGTATCAGAATGTTTAGCCCTTGCCCTCAATATGGTTATCAACTGGATAAATGTTTTTTGCCTTTAGTTTCATAGAGTCTACTCATTTCCAAGTTTATGTAAGTCAGTATCTCTTTCTCCTTCAGTGAGATTGTACTCATAATTTAGTAGTACAGTTAGATTGTTTTGTGGTCCTCCACGGTTCATCCTGGGATCCCTGGACTTCCGAAATGATTTAAAATTTACCGACACTAAGGTTCAGTATTTGTTTGGTCTATGAGTTTGAGCAAATGTATAGTGTCTCATATCCACTATTATACTATCGTAGTGAATGGTTTTACCATCCTAAAACAATTCCCTGTTCTCTACTTGTTCAAACACACCCCACCCCAGATGCCAGGAAACCACTGATCTTTTCTAGTTTTGCCAGTTCTAGAATGTCATATAATTAGGAAGAGACAGCCCGTTTTTTAGGCTTTCCCTTGGCAATATGCATTTAGGATTTATGCCTTCCATCTTTATTTCTGAGCAATATTCAATTGTACAGATGTTCATTTATAAATTAAAAGTTCATTTGTTTTATTTTTGAGTCAAATTCCATTATATGGATGTACCACAGTTTGTTTACACTCTTAGGTATATCACCTATTGACGGGGTTCTTGGTTGTTGCCCGTTTTTGGTGATAAAGCTGATATAAACTTTTACAAATGGGTTGTGGTGTGGTGTTTTTTTTGTTTTCGTTTTTGGTGTTTTTTTGTTTTGTTTTTTGTTTTTTTTGCATAGACCTAGATTTCCAGATCAGTTGAGTAGAAACCTAAGGGTGTAATAGCTGAATTTTATGGCAAACTTATGCTTTGCTTTGTAAGAAACTGTCAAACTGTCTTTCAAAGTGATTGTGCCATTTTGCAGTCCCACCAGTAATCAATGACCGTTCCTGTTGCTCTACATCTTCCCCAGCAATTAGTGTTGTCAGATTTTTTTTACTTAGCCATTCTAATAGGTGTGTCGTGATCTCTGACTGTATGTCAATTTACAATGCACTTATGACAAATGATGTTTCATATGTGTATTACTTTCTTGGGTGAGCTATATGATTAGATTTTTGGTCCATTTTTAATTGGATTGTTTGCAAGTCCTTTATCAAGGACTCGTTTGTAAGTCCTTTATCAGATATGTGTTTTGCAAATCTTTTCTCCTGGTCTGTGGCTTCAGTCTCTTAACAGTGTTTTTCATAGAGTTTTTATTTTTAATAAAGTCCAAATTACATTTTTCTTTCATGGATTGTGCTTTTGTGGTTATATCTAAAAACTCATTGCCAAAATGAAGCTCCCATTGATTTCTTCTTATGTTTTTTTTTTTCCCCTAGAGGTTATATGGTTTTAGATTTTACATAAAGTTCTGTGATATTTTTTGAGTTAATTTTTAAATGTAAATTCTGTGTCTAGGTTCTTTTTTTCCCCTTGTGTATGAATTTCCAGCTATTCCAGCACCATTTGTTGATAAGAGTATCTTTTTTTCCATTAAATTGCTTTAAAAAAAAAAAGATTTTATTTATTTATTTTACAGAGAGAGACTCAGTGAGAGAGGGAACACAAGCAGGAGGAGTGGGAGAGGGAGAAGCAGGCCTCCCGCTGAGCAGAGAGCCCAACACAAGGCCCCATCCCAGGTCCCTGGGACCAGGACCCCAGACGAAGGCAGATGCTCAATGACTGAGCCACCCAGGTGCCCCCTAAATTGCTCTTTCTGTCAGTATATTTTCCTGGGTACATTTCAAGGGTCTGTATACTGCTTAATTATCTATGTGTCTGTTTTTCAGCCAATATAATGCTGTCTTGAATACTGTGGCTTTAAAATGAGAATTGAGATTGTGTCTTGTGTTTCCTACATCTTTTCCTTCTTCTTCCTTTTTACCATACTGTTGGCGGTTCTAGGTCTTTCGTCTTCTACATAAATTTTACAATCAATTTGCTAATCTCTTCAAAATAAACTCAGAGTATTGTGCTTTTCTGTAGATATATCCTGTATATATTCTGTAAGATTTATACCTACGTATTTAATAGATTTTTGGTGCTATTATAAATGGTACTTTTACATTTTCAAATTAAAAGTGTTCATTGCCACTTTGTAGGAGCAATTGGCTTTTGTGTCTTTCAACCTGTATCTTTGCAGTCTTTTCATAATTGCTTATTTGTTCCAGGATTTTGGACTTGTAGATAACTTAATTTTCAACATAGACAATCTATTATCTGTGGAAAAGATAGTTTTATTTCTTTTTTCCCAATCTGTGTGCCTTACATTATTTCCTTTGAAAAAAAAATCTTATTGCATTAGATGAGACTTATAATACAATGTCAAATAGGAGTAGTGAAACAGGGCATCTTGCCTTATCTTAAAACTTAGGGGGAAAAAGTGTCTAATTTTTCACCATTAAGTATGATGTTAGCCTTAAGGAGTTTGCAGGTGTGCTTTATCAAGCAGAGAAAGTTCTATTTATTCCAAATTACCTGAGAGTTTTTATTATGAATGGGAGGTGGGTTTTGTTTTATCTGTCAATTAATATATTGATATGATTTTTCTTCTTCAACTTCTTGATGTGGTGGATAGCCATAACTGATTTTCAAATGTAGGAACAGGCTTCCGTATATGGAATAAATTCTACTTGGTTGCAGTGTATAATTCTTTTGCATATTGTTGTATGTAATTTGCTAACATTTCATTAGAGACATTTATATATATGTCCACAGATATTGTATCTAGTTTTTCATTTCTGAGATGCTTTTATCTAGCTTTGGTACTGAGGTAGTAATAGCCTTCTAGAATGAATTAGGAACAGTTTTCTGTGCTTCTAGTTTTAAAAAGAGACTGTAGAGTTGGGATCATCTCTTCCCCAAATAGAATTCAGTAGAATCCACCAGTGAAACCATCTGGGGCTGATGCTTTCTCTTTTGGAAGATTATTAATTATTGATTCAATTTCTTTAATAGATAATAATAAGATATAAAGGTCAGATGATGATGGTTATAATATTAATTGGTTTACTTAACAGAAATCAGAGTAAAATCTGGAAATCTGGAAAAGGATAATGAGAATTAGGCATTTTTTACATTTACATTGGTCTATTTAGATTATCTATTTTTCTTTGAATGAGTTTTGGTAGTTTTTATCTTTCAAGGAAGTGATCCATTTTAATTAGGTTATCAAATGTGTGGGCATATGGTTGTTTATAGTATTCCTTTATTATCCTATTAATGCCCATGTGGTAAATATAATGACTTTTCCTTCATATCTGAATTTGGTGATTTGTGTCTTGTATTTTTCCTGATTAGTCTTCTAGAGATTTACTGCCTTTTTTTTTTTTTTAAAGATTTTATTTATTTACTTGAGAGAGAGACAGTGAGAGAGAGCATGAACGAGGAGAAGGTCAGAGAGAGAAGCAGACTCCCCATGGAGCTGGGAGTCCGATGCGGGACTCGATCCCGGGACTCCAGGATCATGACCTGAGCTGAAGGCAGTCGTCCAACCAACTGAGCCACCCAGGCGTCCCGAGATTTACTGCTTTTATTCCATTTTTTTAAAGAGCCAGTGTTTAGTTTTGTTGATTCTCTCTACTGTTTTCCTATTTTCAATTTCAATGATCTTTTCTCTAATTTTGTATTATGTCATTTCCTCTTGTTTTTGTTAAATTTGTTCTTTCTTTGTTTTCTAAGGTGAAAGTGTTACTGGTTTTGGATTTTCCTTCTTTTCTAGCATATGTATTCAATGCTATAAATTTCCCTCTATGCACTGCTTATGCTGCAGCCCACAAAGTTATAAGACATAATTTTATTTTCATTTAGTTCAAAATACTTTTAAAATTTTTCTTAGAAATTTTTAACTCACGTATTACTTGTGTATTTCATTCAATCTCTAAAACTTGGTTTCCTAGCTATCTTTTCTGTTACTTATTTCTAATTTAATTTCATGTGGTTTGAGGAGACATACATTGTATAATTTCTATTCTTATAAATTTGTAAGTTTTGTTATCTGGTCCATAATGTGGTACACCTTGATAACTATTCCATGTGAGCTTAGGAAGAATGTGCATTCTGCTGTTGTTGGATAGAGTGTTCTATAAATCTCACTTAGGTCAAGATGATTGATAATACTATTCAGGCCATCTATATCTTCACTGATTTTATGCTTCCCTTATCTACCAATACTGGCAAAGAGATGTTGAAGTCTCAATGACAACAGCAGTTTTCTTTATTTCTCTTTACAATTCTATCAGTTTTTGCCTGACATATTCTGATGTTGAGTGTATGTGCATTAAGTGTTGTTATGTGTAATTGAAGAACTGATCACTTTATCATTCTATATGCTCTTCTTTATCCCTGATTTTTATTGTTCTGAAGTCTAACATAGTAGATCAGCTTTCTTTTGATTGTGTTAATATGTCATATCTATCTCCATATCTTTACTTTTAATCAATGTAAATTCTTTATTTAAACTCTGTTTCTTATAGATAACATACAGTTAGGTTTTATTTTGTGATCTACTCTTACAATCTCTGTCTTTTAATTGGCATATCTAGACCATTCACATTTAAAGTGATTATATTGATACCATTGAATTAATATCTATTGTGTTTATATCTTTCTTTTCAAATTTTGTTGCTAGTTTTTGTTTCTTTTTCTCTCTTGTTCTGTCATCTCTGGTTTTAATAAAGCATTTTCTATGGTTCCATTTTACTTCCTCTCTTAACGTATCAATTGTACTTTAAGAAATACTGTTAGCTATTTCTCTACAAAGTTTGCATGTTTATTATTTTTTTTAAGTACAGTTTTGGGGCACCTCGGTGGCTCAGATGGTTAAGACTCTGCCTTTGGCTCAGGTCATTATCCCAAAGTCCTGGGATCGAGTCCCCCATGGGGCTCCCTGCTTGGCGGGGAGCCTGCTTCTCCCTCTACCTCTGCTGCTCCCCCTGCTTGTGCTCTTTCTCTCTCTGTCAAACAAATAAATAAAATATATATTTTTTAAAAAGTACAGTTTTTAATTGAAGTTAACCTACATGGGGAAAAGTCCACTAATAACAAGTTCGTAATTCAATGGATTTTCATGAAGTGGGCCATCTGTGTAATTAGCACAAAGATTAGGATACAATGTTACTAGCATTTTAAAAGACCTCTTAGTGTCTCTCACCAGTCACTAAAATCAAAGTAACTACTATCCTGACTTCTACTGTCATAGATTAATTTTGTTTTTGGATAAAATCTTTGGAATTTTAGTTTTGTTCTTGTTACTTATTCTGGCTTTTACTTAATCTGCTTTTTTGAATGATTTATTTATTTGAGAGAGAGATAGGATGAGTGCAGGGGTAGAGGCAGAGGCAGAGAATCTTTAAGCAGACTCCCCACTGAGTGTGGAGCCAGATTCGGGGCTCAATCCCATGACCCATGAGATCATGATCTGAGCCAAACCAGGTGTTAGTCATTTAACTGACTAAGCCACTCAAGCCTCCCTATGCTGGCTTTTGAAGATGAAATTTGCTCTTCTTTTATGTGGACATTTCCAATTATATGCTCATATCTGGTTGATCTTAATCTGAGATAAACCTGATTACTCAAATTGTGAATGTTTTTTTTTCTGCAGAGAATTTATATTTACCTTTACTATGAGCTAGGTGGCAAGGTACCCTTTAGGTGTCTCTGGCTTAATACAGAAGTTTTAGACACAGCTCCAGCACTGTACTGCTGATTTCATGATCAGTCTTCCCACTATAACGTTGCATTTTAGTTTACTCATAAGGCAATCTAGCCTCTTCGTTGTGTTAACTGGTTTTCAATGGACTCTTTTTGTGGGAGCGGGGGAGAGTGAGATATTTTCCACACATCCTGTGAATCAAGTCATGCAATCAAAGGTCCCATTATGCACCCTTGAGTTGCTTTCTTGAAGAAGGTTCTCTCAAAGTTTCTAGTTAGCCATAGCACCAGAAGCAGAAATCCACATCAATTTTATTCTTAAAATATATATGTATCAATATGACGCCTTTACCTTGATGAGTATTAATAGGAAAGTGAGCCAATATGATCACTTCATATTTCTTAATTAACGGATCTTACAAATACATAATTTCCTGCTATTTTAGAAAATAGTGGTCATATATTTTGAAACAATTTTTAAAAAGTACAAGACACGACATCATTTCATTTTACTTGGGATTAGTAAATTTCATACTCTACCAAAATGGGCTGCTCAGATGATTTTACTTGAGTCAAAGAAAATAAGATTTCAAAGACTATCACTGTTTCAAAATTCATGTATATTTGTTCTACAGAACATATGTGCACATAAATATATTCAGTAACATAGCTCTCTTTGTAATCCATTCTCTACTATTGATCCCCATAGAACTGCTCTATCTTCTCCTTGTATGTGAGGGTTTGTCCCAATCACCCATTCAATCAGTGATTGAATTTATAATTTAATTTTTAATTTATAAATTAACAGCTAAAATGACCCTTAAAGGTTTGATTGGCTAATGGCTTTATTATACCTACTGAGGCTGTTCTTAATAAATTATGCTGTATGATATGTTAAGCAATTTGGATGTCATGCACACATGTTTAAAACTGTACCCTGAAGATGAGTTCAAGCTAAAAATCACAATTCATTAATAGATGGCATTGTGTCACCCCCATGCTGGTGCTCCGTTTTTCCAGGCTAGCAGGATGACCAAAGTGGACGATTTTAAATTAAATTACCAAAGAGGTATTTTTGCATATAAGTTGAACACTTCATTTTTTAAAAATTGACTTTCATTTCTAAACTTAATATAAACTATAAAAAGAACTTAAAATTTTAGAAACTCTACATGGTTGCACTGCTTTTTGATCAAGAAACCTAATTAAAGAGTTTTCTAAAAACTTGGGAGATGTTCATTTGAAAAGATAAAAGAAAAGGGAAGCCCAAAACTCTTTTTCTGCCTTGCTTTTCAGCACCTATTAGTATCTTCCAGGGAAACTAAAGGTAGCTATTTCTTCAGCTTCTCCTTTTCCAAAGGACAGTATTTTAACATTGTTACAACTCTTTTACAGATTCTGATGTTTGAACTCAGATGTCTCCCCTGTGAGAACTATTTATAGAGTCTGTGGTTTTAGCCAAGAAATCTTTGTGTCTTTTCTTGTCACTTTTATTCTTCAGGTTAAACAAGTGTCCTAGAATGATTAATAATGTATTATAAATAAGATATAAAGGTCAGATGATGATGGTTATGATATTAATTGGTTTACTTAACAGAAATCAGAGTAAAAACTGGAAATCTGGAAAAGGATAATGGGAATTGGGCAGAAGTGGATTTCTCCCTCTTTCCAAAGCAGTTTTTATTTCCTATGACAAAATAACTATTCTAAAAATAATGTAGAAATTCTACAATAGTACTGTCCACTGAGTTGACGATGAATATGTGGATTACTGTTTTAAGACATATATTTTGGAAGAAAAGATAAGCCATATGGCTAGTGGGAAATAAAGCAATATTTGGGGCCAGGAAAAAAAATGTATTTTCTTCTCTCATACAAGGGACATGAACACCAGACTGTTAACTTTGGACTTTACCATAGTTATAACAGCTAGGTGAAAATGTTGGGTGGATGAATGTTGAATGAATCCATATGTGGCTGTCAAAATGTAAGAACTGGCTGTGCTTGGACTTTACATCTCTGGTACAGAGATGTAAAAGGTAAGAATTAAAGAGAAATTCAGCAAATCCATTAAATTGTCAAATCTAACTTGCTTTTAGTTTGCACTTATAATTCATAGAAATTAACTTCTGCCCAATGCACCATATTTAATGATGATCATATCAGACATAAATATCAGTCAACGTAGAGCTGAACAACAGACATTAAATTTCTAATCTTTTTTCTTTAAGTTATAAAATGTAATAAAGATACTGATACTAACTTACAAATAGAAAGAAAGAAATGTTTTTCAGTGTCTTAGTAATTAATGACCACTATGAAGCTCAGGGAAGTATTTTAACTCTCTCAAAAACATTTCTTTTCTGAATCAAAGGTTATAGCATTATTAAAAATAGTCTCTTTTCAAAATGATTTGGGAGAAGAGCCAATAGATGGAGGTCAACTAATAAAATCAGATTTGTGACACTTTTTGTGTGTAGTCCCAAATTCCTCTATCCACACGAGCTGTACATTTCTGCTTTAACTTTGTTTTTCTGTTTTATTTTGAAAAGTTACCATGCTATATGCTAATCAAGTTGCTGATTGAATTGTCCATTTGCTTCCTCTACAAATTTCTGTTCCTTGGAAGAGTTATTAATAGACTGTTAAGCATCTGAATGCATAATGATGTTCAGAACTTTCAGGTTTCAAAGTGACAAGTATCATCTATCATAGTCTCTAGTACAGCTAAAGGCCTCACGTTGTCTTACTGACACAACTCAGTGGCCATAATCCCTATCCTTATCCCTTCCATGACAGATGTGTTCATGGGCCATCCTCAAATTTTAGTTTCCTATTTCAGCACACCTTCCTGTCCTGATCTAATCTAGGAGAGATCTAACCCAATGTTTTCAAACTTTCTTTTTTAAATTTTAGAGGATTTTAAAGCCCCATCAAGTGTGGAGCTCACTAATGATTTAGATATAGTCAAGGATTGAGCCAAATTGGCTTTGCTGTGTTTCTCAGACCTTTCTATAATGTGTTATACCAAAAGAAGCCAGATTCTGTTGTTTAGTGTCTGACATTCTATTTTCGTCATGGGGTATTAGTTTATATCAAATCAATATCTAAAGATGAAGTTTTTTCCTTTTGGGGGATGGAGGAATGTGGGTAGAGGTGATGTCATTCATTCTTACGGCTTTAAAATTCCTGTATTTATATCTTCAGCCCAGACTTTTCGCTGTAGTTCAAGCTTCTATATTCAAATGCCTACATGAACAACTCTCCTGGTATTTCAAATTTAACTTCTCTGAAATTAAATTCTTCCTGCCTCTCCACATCAACCTACTTCTGCTCCTACCTCAGCCTCCAACTCCAATCTGTTCCTCCTCAAACACCCCTCTCTAAGTCAATGGCCTCACAAACAGTACTACAAAAGCCAGAAGGCATATGGTCATCCTTGACTCAATCTTTTCCTTCACCTGCCACATGTAATCCATCAGAGAGCCCTCTTCTACCTTTAGAACATATCTCTCATCCATCAATTTTCTCTCCCTCAACCATCACCTTCCTAATCTATAACCATGATATCTCACCTAAAATACTAGAGCTACTGCAAGTTTCCTAACTCGTCTTCTTCCTTCTATGCTTGTTCCTTTCCAGTCCTTTCTCCTCAGAATGGCCAGTGAAACATAAAAATACATAACACATCGCATAATTCTCCTGATTTAAATCCTTTATTAATTTTCTGCTGGATCAATAATAGAATGTAAACTATTTATCATGGCAAGCACTGTCCTACAAGATCTGGCCACAGAAGACTACTCAGACCTCCATCCCATTCTCTACCTTCCAAGCTCAGTAAGTTCCAGTTGCTCTGGCCTTCCTTCTATTCCTCAAACGTCCCAATAACTCTTGCTGTAGGCTCTTTGCACTGTGCCTGTAGCTTCCCTTCCTGGCTCTTCAGATGGTTGATCCCCTTGCATCCTTCAGGTCTTGTTATGAATGTCACGTACTCAGAGAACTTCCCTGCATTATCAAGACCATCCACTCTGCCAATGTTTTGTTATAGCACCATTTTTTCCCTCCTAGCATTCACTTCAAGTGCTATTTGCTTCCTTGTTTCTTGTGTTTCCTAAAATTTTCCAAGTAATTGGTGCTCAGTAAATATTTGTTGAATAAAAGTATAATTATATGATGAAGGCTTTTTTATTCTTTGAACATTTATTTTATGATTACGGATTATATGTTTGGACTATAACTATAACATTTTGCTGATGAATGTATGTGTTTCCAGGGGCACCTGGGTGGCTCAGTGGGTTAAGCCTCTGCCTGTGGCTCAGGTCAGGATCTCAGGGTCCTGGGATCAAGCCCCCCCCCCCCCCCCCCCCCCCCCCCCCCCCCCCCGCAATTCCGGCTCTCTGCTCAGCAGGGAGCCTGCTTCTCCCCTCCCCCATCCCCTGCCTCTCTGCCTACTTGTGAACTCTGTCTGTCAAATAAATAAAATCTTAAAAAAATATGTTTCCAGATTTTTCAAAATGTCGTACACAAGCTGACTCTGAGATTAGCAAAGTTTTACTTTCATAACAAAATCATGTTGATTAAGCTGAGAATTTGGATTATCTTTAATTAGAATATTATTTTCTGATCACTTTCTGATTTCCTTTCCCTGTAAATAGCAGGCAGGACCCTGGGCAGGGATTAGGAATTGGTGCTCACATATGAGGGTGAAGAGTCACTTTTTGGGGAGATATGCTCTTAGAGAGGCAAATCTGAAAAAGTGTCTTGGGCGAAATGCCAACTTAAATTCCAGGAAGCCTGTCAAATGAATCATATAGCTGAAGGACAGGGTCGATGTGACCCTCCGGTAGAGTGGGAAGACCTGGCTCTAGAAACGTAAAAAGGAGAGAAGTGAGTCTAGAGTGAGTTGCTGAAGCAGATTTTAGATTTTTATCATGTATTTATAGTTTTAAGTAGGAAAGATACGGTTAAAAAAAGTTGATTTAGATTGCACAGTTAATAAAGACTACAGAGAAGAGAGCACACTTTAGGTTCCATTGGAGGCAAGAGAATCGCTCTAAGAAGCCTGACTGCCAAAGTCCTGGCAATCTATTTGTTTAGTCCAGTGTGAATATTCTTTCAACAGTGAATTATTTACCTTTTCCTTCTAAGAAAATACATCTTTATAATCGCTTAATTTGTGTGTGTGTTTTGTTTTGTTTTGCTTGTATACCAAATCTAGTTAATGCAGCTGGGGGTTGGTGACATATTTGCTTGTATTCTATGAGTTCTTTATGTCTAAAATATTTTAATTTCTATACATTAAAATCCCACATATAATCATAACTATAACACAGTAAGGCCTTGGTATGTCCTCAAATGGGAACCACCTTCATTCAAATGCCATCCAACAAAAGCCAACAGGAATTGCCAAGGATTGTGCCTCCTGCTTATTTCTTCCATTCCACTCTTTCCTTTATTAACTAATTCAGTGTCTATTTACTAAGCCCTTACTGTGGGCATTGTTCATTGTGGCAGAGTTACTTAGAAAACAAGAAAATATAAACTCTCAAGGGTCTTCCAATCAAGATTCCGTTTGAACAAACATACTCATGTGAAACTATAAATATAGTACAAGTAGTGGTATAGTTCATTTAATGTAAAACAATGTTTTCCAGACTATAGGTTGCCAGGCATCCTGTGCTGCTTCATAAATTTACTTTACCAAAGAGTAATGATAATAATAGAAGACCAGGTAACTACCTGTGTGTATTCCATGTAAGAAAATGTGTTTTCCCATGAACATTTTTGGAGGACAGATTTTGAATGCGCTGTGTCAATGTAATGTAGATGTCTTACTATGAGACGAGGTTTTAAAAAATGGTTGAAAGACACATATCAAGAGGAGTTTAGAGACACAGACTATTTTAACTTGAGTAGACAAGGAAAGAAGGCTTTATAAGTCTAAAGTACTTGAATGAGTCTTAGAGGAGATGAGAGGACTCTTCAGATGAAAAAGCGACCAAAAAGAATTCAGAAATCGTAAATTAACTTATAACTGTAAGAGAAAGTGAACTCTATAGAACCAGCTTACTCTTGAATGAACTGAACTCTCTAGGATCAACTATTCTTCCAGGATCCTCTAGGAAACATTTCACTAATATACAACATGTTCTAGATCTCCCAGCTTGGAATTATCCTCTCTCTCTGATGCCACAACGTAAACTTTTAAGTGTTCCTGTGAGGTGTACCACACTAGAGTGATTGAAAATATGCTTCTGTCCAATTCCTTATTCCACATACAGTTCAAGATATTGACATCTTTTTTAAAAATGTGAAAGGCCTAAAGAAAAATACCTAATTTAACACATTTAAGGTGTTTTTTTGTTTGTTTGTTTTTCCCCTCCTTGCCTCTCCCTATCATCCTTACTTTAGATCCACCTGTGACTTCTATTAGCGGACTCTCTGAACTCCACTGGTTTAATATTTACTTGGCAAAAAATTCAAGGACTCAGGACAACTGATTTATTTTAGCCCTTTTTTTCCCCCCATACAAAAAGAAAGAAATAAAAAGAATAAAAGCAGTCCGGGTGGCCTCTAGAGAAGGGTGGCTGTTGTTGCAGGAATCTTGCAAGTTAATGAGAATTCACCCGGGACTCAAGAGCGACCGAGAGGGGAAAAAGGAGGAGACGGGGTGGGGGTGGGGGGAGGATAAAAACTCTTCCTTTGCAGCTGGCCCTCTCCCTCATTTGTTGCTCCAATAAGCAGTAATTAGGTCCTGAGCTAATGGTGTCAGCTGATCTGCTGTTTTTAGGCTAGACCCAGAGGAATCTCCATGGAAACCCTGCTGGAGTCGTCCCCCCACCTGGATGCTGAGTGCTCCTTTCCGCCACCTGGCTGCCGCCGCGCCCGCTGCTACCTCCTCCTGCCTCTAACCTGCAGCCTGCAGCATGCGCACTGCCCCCGGGATCCCTAAATGGGACAATTCTGCCCGTGACGTCAGCGCCCAGCCGTCTCCACAGAAACTTTTGTCCCATTGGCCAATCAGAGAGCTTGGAAGGGGCCGGGGAGGGGGGGGGGTGGGAGGAGAGGGGAGTGGGAGGGGTGGGGGTGAGGGGAGAGGCGAGAGGTTTAGTGTGTGGAGCTGCTCGCGCTCCGCCCGGGCTGTCAGTCCCGGCTCCAGCCGCCGCGAGACCTTCCCGGAGACGCGCGCACACACAGCGCACCCCCCGCATACCGAACACCCTCGCTCCCTTGCTCGCACACACGCACACACTCAGCCTGGCCGAGCAGGAGCCACTGACCATTTTGCAAGTGCCGGGACCGGCTGCGGCGCAGAGGGTACAAACACTCCGCGTCCCCATTCGGGGCTTTCGTCTTGGAGACGACGACGAGGGGCGAAGGTGGGCCAGGACGCGGACCAGGCGCGGGGCACTGGTCGGGCCGCCTTCCTGGCACGGCCGCCTCCCGGGACGGGCGCGGGCCTCCGCAGAGAGTAGAATAAAGAGGAGCGGCGGCAATCGCAGCGCGAAGAGGATGGGAACTCCCCTGTTTCCAGCTCTGTAACAAACGGGTGGAAATCCTGAATGGAGGAGCTGCTGATTTCATTTGCTTGAGAAAATCGTCCAGAGGAACTCATATTTGGCTACTCTGAGCAGTGGAGGGGTGTCCATGACGTGGCAGGGGGAAAATAGACATACGAAACCTCCTGTGTGTACTGCAAACTGTAACCAAGCAAGGGGAAAATAATCTCTATTTTAATTTCATGCAAAGGGTTTTAAGCATCTGTATTATAAACTTACTTCTATGCCTTGTACCCAGTTCAGCAGAAACCAGAGGAGTTCTGTCTGGGGACCCCATCATTATCCGGGAGACCCGCTGCCAGCGGCCTGCCTTCGTTTACCCACATCTCCCTGGAACGGATATCTGTTTGGGGTACCACAGTCTCTCCTATAGAACTATGGCCAAATATCCATGAATGTTTTGCTAATTCTGGGACTTAACTCCTGGAACCTACCTGCAGGGCTGGAATTTAGCCTAAATGCATATGAAGAAATGACATTTTAAACCATTTTAAGAATACCTTAAAAATTTTCCGTGTAGCAGGATTTGATAGGCTTAACAACATGACAGGTAAGAACTTTCTCTCTTTCTAGTCCCTGAACGCCCCACGCAGGGAAAGCCGAAGCGGAACGGGACCCTGGAGGAAGGAGAGCCAGGGGACCGAGTGCCCTTCGGGGCTCGCAGGCACTCGGCCTGGCGGCTGCTTTCGAGACAAGCTCAACCCTCGCTTCCTGGACGGTGGGGCCAGCGGCCGGGAAAGCTTCTGGGGCGCGCGCGCGGGGAGGCGGCGCAGCGCTGCACCTGCCCTGCCCAGGACATAGCCCCGGGGCGAGGCGTCCAGGGACCACCCTCAAGTCAATATTGGGATTTTTAATAAACCAAGGAATGGGATTTTAATTATTTAAAACCCAGCTCCTCTGGGCCAGATGCCGTTGGGATGGTCCTAGTCACACAATATTAAAGAGACCCATCACTAAGAGGACGAGACAAGCGTCCGAGACAAGCGTTGCAATTACGAATGAACCAGAGACTTGGTAGCACAGGGCATTGATTGCTGGTGCCCAGCCGGACCCTCCTCCCCTCTCCATCCCCCCCCCCCCACCCGAGGCAGGCTCCGGCGGCGGCCGGGACCTCGCGTCCCTACATCGTGGCCGGAGCTGCATTTTTCATGAGCCCGGGGTGAACAGGTGCGAAGTGCGCTGGGAGCATCCGGCCGACGGCCGGGAGCGGGGAACATGGAGAGCGAGCGCGACATGTACCGTCAGTTCCAGGACTGGTGCCTCAGGACTTACGGGGACTCAGGCAAGACCAAGACGGTGACCCGTAAAAAATACGAGCGGATCGTCCAGCTCCTCAACGGCTCCGAGTCGAGCTCCACGGACAACGCCAAATTTAAATTCTGGGTCAAATCGAAGGGCTTCCAGCTGGGCCAGCCGGACGAGGTCCGCGGGGGCGGCGGCTGCGCCAAGCAAGTGCTTTACGTGCCGGTCAAGACCACGGTGAGTGACTCGCCTTCCTCTGTTATTTGTCTGCGGGAGCAGCCGGCGGGGAGGGGAGAGAGAGGGGGGAGAAAGGGGGAGCCGTGAGCCACCGTTGGCTCGTGTGCCCCCCCCACCTTTCTCAACCCCCTCCCCAAGTTGTCCCCACTCGCACTAGCCAGGCGCGTTTCCCCCGCGGTGGAGTCTTTGTGGTCCTTTATTTTAAAGCGGCAGCGCACCTCCAGAGCTCGCCGCCCTCCTCGCCTCCGGGCTCCTGAACCCGCTCCTGGAGCTTCCATCCCCGCGTCGGGCGGCCTCCCGCGTCCTCGGGTTGGGCCATTGTCCCATGTCCTTCGCTGGGCGCCTGGCGCGTGTCCCGCTTTCGCCACCAAGCATAAAGGCCACGCTGGAACCCCAGACGCACGCTCTGATAATAGACGATTCTGATCGATCGTCTACAGTGTCTCCTAATTGGCACAAAGCCCGATTGTGGCGCTAGTCGGAGATGTGGGGTTCCCCCCCCCCCCGCCCCGACACTATCAGGTTTTATTGTTAGACCGCCGCCTGGGAGACACCGGGCTATCCCATCGCCTTGATCACTCCCAGAGATCTTGCCACGACTGTTTAGATTGTAGATAAGGTCCTGGAGATTCCTCCTCCCCGCCCCCCATCCCCTTCCTCACTTCCCCCTTACACAAATAAAGCCGAAGCTACATGATGAACAACAAAGAGACATGGGTTCGGACGCAATCAAATGGTGTATATATTTGTTCCTCGTTCTGGGATAGCTCTAAGTCTCATGGCCACAAAGCTCCAAGCCCAGGCGCGGCAAGGTACTGGGTACTGAGAACCTAGCGTATCTGAGCCTCTCAGGGCAGACGCCTGTGAGGTTGGGAGGCGGCGGCAGCATCAGTTCCCTTTTTAAGAAGATGGGAACTGTGGGCTACAAGTAGGATTGCAGATCAGATCCATAAGACCTCTTTCTTCGTCATGCTACGGTGGGTACTCGCCTGGAGTAGGGGTGGGGGAGGGCATTTGGCATCCTTTGCATTTTTGCCTGGCTTTGGGGTTTCTTGAGCATTTGCTCGTTTTCCTAACCTCCTCCCACGCCAACCCCTTACTGACAACTGTTTGCCCGTGCAGTATTCCTGGAGGATGCTAGAAAAGGAGATATCTTGCAAGCTATTATTCTCTCTCCAACGGAGGTATATTAAATTGGAAATGTGTGCATGAAAGCTTTTTCAGAGGACTATTTGGAGGACTCTTTCAGGTTTGGAAAATAGTTAATGGTTTCCCAAGGTTAATTAGGGATATCTCTTGAAATATATATATATATATATATATATATATATATATATATATATATATATGGAATTTATTTGGAAATGGGAAAAGGAAATAAAGGTGAAATAGAAACACACATAAAAGTTCTGCTTTTTTTTTTTAAGTACAATTGTTGGAATTTTCTAGGAGGCAGACCTATAAACACAGCCTTCTCTTTTAATGTGGCATTGCTAAAGACAATGGTGAGATTACTGTCTTGCTTTACTAAATAATGAGGACTAGATGCCTAGATGTGTTTGGATTAGAACTGAGGTTTATTTACATCTGGATGAGTCAAAAGTCTGTTGTGGGGAATGAAGTGCTTTGATTCATTTGTACGGGAAGTAACTTATCCTGATTTTTAAAAATGAGTTATTGTTAGACAAAGTAGATTTAGATTTCAGAACATAAGGATGTATTTTCCTTTGGGCACCAGTGGGCTAAATGATTAAATAAAATAATTATTTAAGGTTTATTGGCCTAAGTAGTATTAGATAATATTTTATATGTTTTTCAAAGCAATTGCTAGGTGGGAAGTTTGTTTTTCATTCCTTTTATATGAAAATCACGTTTCCTCTGTTTATCTGTCAGATAGCTTCACTTGTGTATTGGTCCAGTTTATGCTTACATGGGTTTGGTTACCTCCACTATGTGTATAAACAGATGTGCCCCTTTAAAACATTAATTAAAAATTCTTAACATAAATTGTCTAACAGCCATAGAGACACTAAGAGAAATGTGAATGCCTAGTAATTCAAACCAGACTTCACATGTTCAGATACTCCTATTTTCATTGAAAAATTTATGCAGAGTTGTTAAAGAATTATTGCTAAGACATCTAATGTAGAATAACAACTACAGTGTTAATAATAAAGTAACACATGTTTCCCTTTTCAATTCAATAAAGATTCTATATTTTTATGGGAGAAAATGTAATTCATCGGGTGATATTCTTAGACAGTGGTTTCCATGTAGTATTTAAGAGATTTGCTCTTCATTCAAGCCTGTTTGGAAATGTTGAAGAGGTTTTTAATTCATGAACTCCTCTATTTCTCTTTATGAAAATTTTATGCTGCTCCTTACATAGAATTATAGGCTCCGCCTTCCCTGAAGGACAGCCAATCATCATTTCAACAAGTTAAAAAATAAATAAAAGGTTCCCCTTTTATCATGTGTTTCTCCGCATCTCAAATTATTTCTTCCTTATAAATAAGTTTTTCCTTGTAATAGCGGGAGTACAATCGGCAGAAAAACAAACAAAAAAATACATTTTTAATTCCAAGGCATATCTTGGTTGAAATCAAGGACTGTGTTTGGTCTTTTCAGGTGGACTGAGAATCTGTTCTCGCTCTCAGAGGTTTGAGGGTTTGCGGCTGGCTCTGCTCTCAGGGAGAGAGATTTGTGCCTGGTGTTGCAGTAACCCGCTGCTGCTGGTCATTAGACATCATTACTACCTTGAAAAAGGACAGAGAGAAGGGAAGAGGACAGGCTGAGGCTAATTAACTGCTGGTGTTTAATGAAAGAAAGGGAGACTGATAGCAGCTGGGAGGTCATAGCAGAACAGAGTGGACACAGCACACAGACTTAACTGAAACAGGACTATCTTTCAGTTTGAAAGAAGCTTGTTTCTACCTCTTATTCCTAAAAGGATAGCTGTAGCTTTGCAAATACTTTCCCCTAACATCTAAATTGGTGATAAAATCAAGCAAGTGACCACTGACTTAAAATGAAAATGTAGACTACTAGAAAAGATAAACATGCCCTTTACTATTTGTCCTGGCCATGCCTAAAGCTGAGGGGACAGATCTGTCACTGTTTAAATTACTCTGTGGCTGAGGAGATACTGTTTGGTCACCAAGCAACAACATCCTGCAACTCAGCCATTTTAGGTCTAGAGTGGGATCGGCGTTGTGTGCCTGCACGCACACGCACGCACGTGTATACACACGCACGTGCAGCTTGGCGAGCATCGAATCTTAAGTTTTGTTCACGCTGCCACCATTGCTTTTAGGTGTTCTCTCATTAGAGATGTCAAAACCTAAAAGGGTGAAGTAATGAATGACTTAAAGCAGTTCTGAAAAAGGTAACGGCGAATGTCTGACATGGATTATAAGAAATGTTTCCTCAGTGGTCGTTTTAAATTAACGTCACTATGGTGACTCTATTTTATGTTTTTGGTAGTCCCCATTGAGTTTGTTTTTAGAAGCTTTTTGTCCTGATTGTCATTTTGCTTTTGGCCACGATTAGTTGACCCGTCACACTTACGATTCAAACCACCCCAACACATTAGATATACCACTTGATATTATGAAAGGTAAACTTAGGAAATAACCAGAAAAATCGTTAAACCTTTTTAGTAGTATTAGATTATTGCATTATTGTGTATTTTTTAAAGGCCCACTGCACTGTAAAAAACATTAGGAAATTTGGCAAACTCCCATTTGTATTTGTTTTTCAGTCTTAAGCAAACAAGGCAATGAATATCCAATTATGTGAGTAAGGCTTTTCTTGACCTGTATATGTAGGAACGGACATTTAGGTCCAATTTTCGCCTTTTGTGTATTTCTTATTTATATGTATTCCACCAGGGAATATAAAATGAATTTTCATCCAGAAAGGAAAATATATTATCTTTAGTTATGTCATTTAAAAATGATGATTTATTCAGTTCTGCAATCTGTAGCCTCAGATTTCATATTGTTCTTGCTGTGTATACTAATTGATTACTATATAGTGATTAGAATGAATATTCATGGACTGGTTTATAAACAGTTACTGTTTTTTTAGTTCTCTGACTATGGCTTTGGTTACAAATTCTCTATGCTATATCAAGAGTGGAGGAAATAATGCCTCATGAAGAGTCTGTATACGTTTCTACCAGGCCGAATTTATGCTTGAGCCACATTGCATGTATATTAGGCCTTGATCTGAAATTTGCTGCAGAAATTCCAGAAAAACAAAACTGAGGAACATGCTAGCTACACATTAGGATACTTTATATCTCTGACACAGGCAAATCATGATAATAGTAATTAAGATGTAAGCACAGTTTTGCTTACCTCCTATACTTAGAAGACAGGCATTGCTATAGATAATGAGTGCATTTTTTTCTCTTTGTTAGGTATTTTGGAGGGCTCTGTAATATAGGTCTTGGGGGGGGGGCGTTAAATAGATCCCAAGTATGAGTCTCAGCAACGTGGCCTTATAAGTGGACTTTAGTGGTTCCTAGAGAATTGTGTGGACTGCTTCTTATGGCAAAACCCTAGTACAATGGCAATTATGGCTGTCAAGAATAGCAGGTATACCCTTATAAGAGGCCGGTAAGGCATGAGTATTTAGGGGCAAGGGGCTTGTAGAGATAACTCCCCTGAATTTATGGAAGAAATCAGACCCTGTTAATATATGAAGACTAGCCCACACATATTTCCCAAGATACCATTTCTTGACTTTTCCATTGGTTCTTCCTTTTCTTGTTAATAAGAATAGCTGGGGACAGGCAAGGCAAGATTCAGCACTCATTTATATTACCTCAATAAACCTCCTGAACCAGCTGAGTTCCTGCTTCTCAAGGTCTTACACTCTAGGCTTTGGGCCTAGGACCGAGGAAAGAAGCAATGACAGAGGATGTAGCAGCAGAACTTCTGAGAGTTTCAATCCCATGTCAGGACTATAAAGATCTTTCATTAATAACTGTTGTATTTGCTAAGACTTCTTATATCTAACTGCAACGATCAAAGTGAATCTACTCTGTTTTAGGTTACATTTGTTAAGATAATCCTGGTATAACAGGATAAAATAAACTTTGTGTATAGCGTAGATGGCAGGAAACATGGCATAGTGGGCAGGGTATAGATTCTAGAGCAAGATTTAAATCCTGGATTGGACATTAATGAGAACTCTAAGTAAGGGGAAATTTCTTAAAGACACGGTTTCCTTTTCATAAATGCCATGAGTAATACTTGCCTAACTAGTTTTGGATGAGAATAATAATTCATAAGCATATAGTGTATGTAATATCTGTCTGACATGTAGTAAATGCTAACAAACAATAGAATCTCTTTTAAGTATTATTAAGAAAGCAAGGACACCGTGATGTAATTAATTAGGTATATGTTATAAATTAGGTATATGTTATAAACTCAAGATCACGCTACCACAAAGAATTAAAATGTATCTTTCTGAATGTGTGTGTTATTCAGATACTTATATTTTTAGAAAATAAAAATGATTTTATTTTGTAAAAGTGATACATTTTCACTATTTAAAAAAATCTAAGAGAAAAGGAAAGAATTTTAAGTTATATTAAATCCACCATCCAGATTTAACCATCATTAGTTAATTATGAGCATAATTATAGTTGTCTGTCTAAACATACATACCAAAAGGAAATTAAGTATAGTGATTGATTGATATAATGATTGATATGGACAGGGAGAAATAATTTTCCAAACCTGGGATGGTAATTATATGGTAATTTAAGAAGCATAAAACATAATATCAAAATGAAACAAAAGAAACAAAAAACATGCAATTCAAAAAATTGCTAATAGACAAATACTTCTTCTTGGAGGTTTTTATTCCTGAAGTTAATAGAAAAGATTAAGAAAAACATGAAGAGATGGAATTTTATTCATTTTTTTTAACTATAGATTTCGGTCATTCTTATCATTGACTTTCTCCAATGGTAGAAGAGGAGTAAGCCTATTTCACTTCTTCTCACTGTTTTGTTACTCCATGCTTATGTCATATTTATTATAATTATATATTTTATTGTGTTATGTTCATTATATATGCTATAATTGTTTTTATTTTCAAGGTTTCATGATGATATATAATTTGGTGCTCACGACTGTTGTTCTTTTGGCATATTTAAATGCTTATCCATTCCTCTGCTTTTTTTTTGGTTTTGTTTTTTGTTTTTTGTTTCTCCCTGAATTCTTTTATTTGATTCATCCCTGGGCTACAATTCCTGGTCATTTCTTTTTCTAAAGAAAGCATTATGTGTTCCATTCTTTGAGGTTTGCATACAATTAAAAATATTTGTCCTCAGCTTTTATAACTAAAGAACAACTTAACTAGGTGTAATTTCTTTAATTCCCTCTTTCTACCAGAACATTGTTGATGATGTGTTTGCCCTGTAAAATTCCAAAGCAAACCTGTTTTTCCAAATTTCATGGATTGTTTGCTCCTTTATCCTTGAAATTAAATAATTTCACTGAGCTATGTTTTGAATTCCTCTTCTCATTGAGTAATTACATTTATGGCCATAGCTTCAGTTGTGTCTATGTTACGGAGACTTGATACATATCTTGTGAGGTTCACAACTGTATTTTACAATTTATGCTGGATATTTCTACCAAGATATCTCAAAGCACCTCAAACTGAACATAATCCCAAATGACTATTTCTTCTCTCCATTTCTTCATCCTGGGTCTTCCCAGCTGACACCTTTTTTTCCCTTTGTATTGACATTTTTAGTAATTATACTGAACTATATCCTAGTATGAGAGTGAATCTAGCTAAGCACTAAAACATTGAGCCAAATGAAATATTTGGTTCTCAGAATAAAAGACAGTTCACAGATCATTCATTATAACTTCAGGGTGGCAAACAGAAATTAAAATGATTTGAAATTATGTAATACTTTGAAAGACTTGGAGAAAGTTATTAACATTATATATTGGAAGAGGAGCAGGAAAAAAAAGTAAATTCAATACAGTTTTATAAGTAGAATTTCCGTAAGCTAATACAGTAAAGTTTTATGAAAAAGAGACATTTACTGATTTACCTATTTTTTTAATTGAGTGTAACATTTAACGTTACATTGTGAATTTAGAGGAGAACAGCAGAAAATGACAAATTGTACATTTTCTCCACTTAAAACGATTTCCTGTATTTCTCTCCTTTGTTTAGAAATGGAAAGCACTAAAATAATAGCTTGGCCATGAATCATCCAATGGGCACTCTGAAAAATTTAGAGGCTCTTCTTTACAATAATAGGGAATATATGACTTTGTTTTCCTGTTCCTTTCTACATTTCATAATAGTCATTCTGCCATTTATGTCCATTATTTGGTGTACAGCAAATGCTACTTTTAAAAAATAGTATTGAATTTGTAATTCCTATCCTTTAACAATTACCTTTTTTAAAAATTGAATTATAATTGACAGACAATATGATATTAGTTTCAGGTACACAATAAAATGATTTGATATCTATGTACATTGTAAAATGATTACACAATGTCTAGTTACCATCTGTCAACATACTAAGTTGTTACAATATTGTTGACTGTATCTTCTATGCTATATGTTATATTCCCATGTAGTATTTATTTTATAATTGGAAAATTGTACCTCTTAATCCCTTGCCCTTTTTGTCCATCTCCCATCTCCCTCTCCTCTGCCTACCATCAGTTTGTTTTCTGTATTTGAGTCTATTTCTGTTTTGTTTCTTCACTTGTTTCTTAGATTCCACACATAAGTAAAGTCATATAGTATTTCTTTTTCTGTCTGATGTATTTCACTTAGCATAATATCTTCTAGGTCCATCCATATAGATGTAAAAGGCAAGATTTATTCTTTTCTGTATATGAGTTTGTTATAACGCATGTGTGCAGTATATATGTGTAATAGGTATCACATATATATTACACAAATATATGACATATATGTGTAATGTATATATATATATAACGTCTTCTTTACCTATTTATCTATCAGTGGGTGGTCAGGTTGCTTCCATACCTTGACTATTGTAAATAATGCTAATGCTGCAATGAACATAGTGGGGCATATATCTATTCAAATTCGTGTTTGGGTTTTGTTTTGTTTTGTTTTGATAAAGTGGAATTGCTATATTCTATGGTATTTCTATTTTTAACTTTTTGAGGCACCTCCATTCTCTTTTCCATAGTGGTTCTACCAATTGACATTTCTACCAACAGCACATGAGGGTTCCCATTTCTCCGCATCCTTGCCAGTACTTGTTATTTCTTATCTTGTTGATACTAGCCATTCCAACAGATGGTTTGATTTATATTTCCCTGATGATTTTTTTAAAGGATTTTATTTATTTGAGAGACAGAAAGAGAGACAGACAACAAGTTGGGGGAAGGGCAGAGGGGGAGAGAGAGAGAGAGAGAGAGGAATAGATCCTTGCTGACAAGGGAGCCCAAATGCGGGGCTCAATCCCAGGACCCTGAGATCATGCACTTAGCCTAAGACAGATGCTTAATCAACCACCCAGACACCCCTCCCTGATGATTTTTAATTGGATTTTTAAAAAATAATTTAGTTTTTGAACTTTTTGTCTATTTTAGATGTCCACTCCTTATCAGATATGTCATTTGCAAATATTTTCTCCCATTCAGTAGATTGCTTTTCTGTTTTGTTGTTGGTTTCCTTTAGTGTTGAAGGGCTTTTTAGTTTGATATAGTCCCATTTGTTTATTTTTCCATTGTAAAAAATAAATGTCAAAGAGCTTACTGCCTTTGTTTTTCTCTTAGGAGTTTCCTCGTTTCAGGTCTTATATTTAAGTCTTTAATCCATTTTGAGTTTATTTCTGTGTATGGTGTAAGAAAGTGGTCCACTTCCATTTTTTGCATGTGGCTGTCCAGTTTTTCCAGCACCATTTGTTGTAGAGACTCTTTTTCCCATTGTATATTTTTGTCTCCTTTGTTGTAGATTAACTGACCATATAAGCATGGTCTTATTTCTGGGCTTTCTATCTTGTTCCAATGATCTATGTGTCTTGTTTTTTGTACCAGTGTCATCTGTTTGGATGACTGTAGTTTTGCAGTAGAGTTTGAAATCCAGGAGAGCGATACCTCCAGCTTGTGTTCCTTTTCTTAAGATCACTTTAGTTCTTCAGTCTTTTCTTGGTTCTGTACAAATTTTAGGGTTATTTATTTGAGTTCTTTGAAAAAGGCCATTGGTATTTTGATAAGGATTGTTTTGAATCTGTAGATTGCTTTGGGCAGTATGGACATCTTAATAATATTGTTTCAATCCATGAGCATGAAATATCCTTTCATTTGTCTGTGTCATCTTCAATTCATTTTACCAATATCCTGTAGTTTTCAGAATACAGATCTTTCACCATCTTGGTTAAATTTATTTGTAGGTATTTTCTTCTTTTTGGTGCAGTTGTAAATGGGATTTTTTTAAAAAGATTTTATTTGTTTATTTGACACAGAGAAAGAGATCACAAGTAAGCAGAGAGGCAGCAGAGAGAGAGAGGGGGAAGCAGGCTCCCTGCTGAGCAGAGAGCCCGATGTGGGTCTCGATGTGGGGCTCAATCCCAGGACCCTGGGTTCATGACCTGAGCCGAAGGCAGAGGCTTAACCCACTGAGCCACCCAGGCGCCCCTGTAAATGGGATTTTTTATCTTAATCTCTATCCAATAGTTTGTTATTAGTGTATAGAAGCACAACAGATTTCTGTATATGGATTTTTTATCCTGCACTATTCTGAATTCATTTATTAGTCATAAGATTTGAGGTAGAAGCTTTAGGGTTTCTAGTATATAGTATCATGTCATCTGCAAATGTTGACAGTGTTATTTCTTCTTTTTTTTTTTTTTCTCATTTGGATAACTTTTATATTTCTCACCTAATTGCCGTGGCTAGGATTTCCAGTACTATGTTGAATAAAAGTGGTGAGAGTGGACATTCTTTACTTGCTCCTTACCTGAAAGGAAAAGCTTTTAGGTTTTCACCATTGAATATGTTATTAGTTGCATTTGTCAAATATGGGCTTTATTATGTTGAGATATATTCCCACCTTACCTACTTTGTTGAGAATTTTTATCATAAATGGATGTTGAATTTTGACAAATGCTTTTTCTGCATCTTTCTGATAATCGAATGATTTTTATCTTTCATTTTGTTCATATAGTGTGAAGCTGTTTGGTCCTGGATTTCTGTTCATTGGGAGTTTTGTGATTACTGATTCAATTTCATTACCAGTAACGAGTCTGTTGAGATTTTCTGTTTCTATTTCTTCTGATTCATCTTGAAGGAGTGTATGTTTCTAGAAATTTATTAATTTCTTCTGGGTTTTCCAACTTTTTGTTGTATAATTATTCATAGTAGTCATTTATAATTCTTTGCATTTCTGTGGTATTTGTTGTAACTTTTCCCTTTTCATTTCTGATTTTATTTGGCCTCTTTTATTTTCTTGATGACTTTTACTGTAGGTTTATTAGTTTTGTTTATCTTATTTTTTTTTAATTTCCTTTCTCTATGGACGGCAACACAATTTGCCCAACTATCCAAGGCAAAAATCTTTATGACATTTTTTATTTTCCCCTTTTATAGTCAGTACTCTAGGGAATACTGTTGATTCTATGAACTTAGTATGTCTTGAATCCATCATATTCTTACCATACCATACTAAGCAATATGACCATTTTGTGACAATTTTGTAGTTTTCCTGAAAGCTTTGAAGGAGGGGATTTGATTTCCTCTGCTTGAATAATGCATGATGCATCCTTGGTGCTCAGTATTAATGCCATAAATGAAAAACTTCCCAGCCTGACACCATATGATGGGCCCTTCTTCTTTGTCAGCATACAATAACTATAATATAATACATAATACTATATTATGTAATATATAATATATACCTAAAATACTTATAACTATAATATAATATAATACCATAACTATATTGGGAACTTTTTTTCCACAAAATATAGTCAATTAAATTCTTATAAAAAGCACATAATACAAGGTTAACCATCTTAACCATTTAAAATTTATTTTTTAATTTTTTTTTATTAACATATAATGGATTATTAGCCCCAGCGGTACAGGTCTGTGAATCACCATGTTTACACACTTCACAGCACTCACCACAGCACATACTTCCCCAGCGTCCATAACCCAACCATCCTCTCCCTACTCCCCCCACCCCCCAGCCCTCCATTTGTTTTATGAGATCAAGAGTCTCTTATGGTTTGTCTCCCTCCCGATCCCATTTTGCTTCATTTATTCCTTTCCTACCCCCCAAATCCCCCCACTTTGCCTCTCAACTTCCTCATATCAGGGAGGTCATATGACAATTGTCTTTCTCCGATTGACTTATTCCGCTAAACATAATACCCTCTAGTTCCATCCAAGTTGTCGCAATCTCTTAACCATTTTTCTTAAAAGATTTTATTTATTTATTTGACAGAGAGAGATCACAAGTAGGGAGAGAGGCAGGCAGTGGGGGTGGTGGGAAACAGGCTCCCTGCTGAGCAGAGAGCCCAATGCAGGGCTCGATCCTAGGACCCTGAGATCATGACCTGAGCTGAAGAGAGAGGCTTAACCCACTGAGCCACCCAGGTGCCCCCTCTTAACCATTTTTAAATGTATAGTTTACTAGTATTAAGTATAAACATCTTGTTATACAATAGATGTCCAGAACCTTTTTATATTGCAAAACTGAAGCTCTGTATCCATTAAAAAACAAATTTCACCCTGTCTCCTTTTCTTCCAGTCTCTAGTAACCACCATTGTACATTCTGTTTCTATGTATATGACTGTGTTAGATATCTCATATAACTGGAGTCCTACAGTATTTGACTTCTTGTGATTGACTATTTCATTAGCATGATGTCTTCAAGATTCATCCACGGTGTAATGTATGGCAGAATTTCCTTCCTTTTTAAGGCTAAATAATATGCCATTATATGTATGTACCATATTTTGTTTATCTACTCATCTGTTGATGGATCTTTGGGTTCCTTCAGCCTCCTGGCTATTGTTAGTAGTGCTGCTATGAACATGGGTGTGCAAATATTCCTCAAGATCCTTCTTCAATTCTTTGGAGATATCTATCTATACCTGTATCTATGTCTATATCTCCCCACAAGTAGGATTGCTGGATTCATTCTATTTTTAGTTTTTTTGAGGACCTGCCATGCTATTTTCCATAGAAGTTGCACCATTTTATAGTGCCACCAACTGTACACAAGATTAAGCACTCTTTAAGACTAAGAAACTAGTGACTTTGCTCCTCATCTGGACCTCTTCAATGAACATACTTCTTTCTAAGGCAATTGCAAGAATATAACATGATTAGTAACAATACTAATGCCTTACATTTATCAAGTTCTTCCTAGAGGTTAAAGATTGGGCTAATCATTTAAAGAAAGCACATCCTTTAATGTTTGCAACAGCCTTATGGTTATTAATGCTTTTTATTACACACTTAGGAAAACTATGGTTTAAGTTAAGGTGACTTTCTGAAGTCACAGAGATTCAAAGTGTTAGTGTTCAGAAGGAAATCATTTCAGTTGGATTCTAAAGTCCTTGATTTGATCTCCAGACTTTTAAAATAACATACTCTGATTGTTAACAAAAGTGAACATGAAATTATATATGTAATATATATAGTAAATTAATACACTACTGTATTAATAATTAAGACATTTAAAAAATACTCAAAAATATAAACATACAGAACTAAGACTAAAATACATATAAATTCAAATATTTTCTTCTTCACCTCAGTAGGTCATCTCATACATTCTCTGGGATGTGCATATACCAGTTGAAGATAATTACTCTAATCCAGTTTTGCCTCACATTGTGTTTAGCTTACACTTCAGCTAAAATAGCACCTTTTTTTTTAAATTAAGGAGGGTATACTCTGTACTCAACCAACACAACATTAAAATATCTTAGCTTTACAAATCCTTGACATCCATAAAACAATTACATAGGTTTGATGTTGGTATGACGGTAGAGATTGTTTTATTAAAGTCATATTCAGGGAGTGGTACACAGTCAAGGAAAGCTAAAGTATAGGGTATGGTGAAAGGTGAAGTTGGAAAAGTAGGCTGGGCCGAAAGTATGGGAAGCCTCCATTGCCATGTTAAAATGTTCGGACTTCATTCCATAGGAAAGGACTGCTACCAAAAGCGTTTGAGCAGGGATGTCATAATTTAGGGCTTACAGGTGGAGACTTGATGTCTCATAGTGGTTTATGTTGCAGAATATAAATCAAATGAGTAAAATAGAAGCTAAATAGTTCCTTTGATTCAATAGGTTGTTTGAAATTTTATAATTACAGATATTACCCAAGAATTAGATTCAAATTTTCAGACAATCAGTAAAATTCAGCAGCTTGATGTTTTCATTGAATTATGTGTAAATGAATCATATTGTACAAATCTCAAGCTTCAAGTCCAGTAAAATTTTAAAAATAGAATTTATGAAACTTAATAAATGTAAAGTCTCTTAAAAAGAATAAGAATTAAGTCATCTTATAGTAAACAGGTTTTTTTATTTGTTGTTTTTGGAGTTGAGGAGAAACAATTGTTATCTTTTAGTTGTTGCTATATCCACAATGACAGAGACTTGCCAGAGAAATCTTTCTAAAAACCCAAGTGGAGAATTCTATATAGAACACTGATTCAGGGGGCACCTGGTTGGCTCAGTGGATGGAGCGTGTGTTCAAGCCCGATGTTGGATGAGAGGTTACTTAAAAATCTTAAAAAAAAAAAAAAAAAACTTATTCAGGTACACGTCTTTTCAAAGTCACGTTAGAGTTTCAAATATTTATTGAAATATGAAGTTTATGTTTTAAAGCGGTATTTTACATCTTGCTCGTACTTCTTTGTTTTATACCCACACATCTCTCTCTACAGTGAGAGTCTTCCCTGTGATCCCTCAATTTTTGTGCACTGTGGTAGGCAGGATTCTAAGATGACTTCCAAATGTCCTTCATACTTGTTTACCCCCTCCCCCCGTTTTTGAGTGGGATAGAACCTGTGAATATGATGAGTTACCATTCCCACAATTTTGTTATGTTATATGGTACTGTTGACTTTAAGAAAGAGAGCTCTTTCGGCCCTCTTTAACCACATTAGCCTGTTAAAAGCAGAGAGTTTTTTTTCACTGGCTCATAGCAGAAGACATGAAGAATTTCAAAGCCTTGATGGAGGATGCCCTGTGGTTAAGAACTGACAGCAACTTTGTAGAAGCTGAGAGCATGCTTTGCCAATAGCTAGGAAAACAACAGGGATATAAATCCTATAACCATAAAGGAATGAATTCTGCCAACAACCAAAGAAAGCTTGGAAGTGGATCTTTCCCTGTTGAGCTTCCAAGTGAGATTGTAGCTGGCTGACCCTTGTTTCAGCTTTATGAGGACTTGAGCGGAGGAACCAGTTAAAATGTGTTGAGCTTCTGACCCACAGGAATTGTGAAACTGTAAGTTTGAAGGTTGTAAGCCACCCAATGTGCAGTTACACGGCCAAAGAAAGCTCATACATAGCTCTTTGGTACAAATTTTCTCAAAAGGATATGCACAGTCAAAACAAGTCAATTTTTAATTTTTTAATTTTTTCAAATTCATTTATTTGACACAGAGAGAGATCACAAGTTGGCAGAGAAGCAGGCAGCGGGGGGTGGGGGGGAGGTGGGGTGGGAAGCAGGCTCCCTGCCAAGCAGAGAGCCCGATGGGGGGCTCAATCCCAGGACCCTGAGACCATGACCTGAGCTGAAGGCAGAGGCTTAACCCACTGAGCCACCCAGGCGCCCCGTCAATTTTTTAAAAAGCATATTTGACTATTTGTGGTTTAAGATACAGGGAGACATAATGTAAATATCCTTTCCACTAATGCCTAATGTGCTGACTTTTTAGAAGTTTTTGATGGAATGGTCCATAACTTAGTAATTTAGTAAAATACAAAATTTCTAACAGATCATTTTTCTCTTAGTGTATTTTTAAGTGATTTTTATTTCATTATCTTTCTTCTATTTCCTAAGTAGAATACAAGGTAGCTTACTGTTTTAGGCTTTTTGTGGGAAGATGAAGGCAGAAGAATATACATATCAAGAGATTATTATAATTTATATAATTGTATTAAAGTATGTAGAAGTGTTTTTGAAAACTATATACAGAAGATACAACAAAATAAATCATCATAATTTATTAGAAATAATCATTCTATAATTTTATTTATTTATTTATTTATTTAAAGATTTTATTTATTTATTTGACAGAGATCACAAGTAGCAGAGAGGCAGGCAGAAACAGAGAGGGGGAAGCAGGCTCCCTGCTGAGCAGAGAGCCCGATGTGGGGCTCTATCTCAGGACTCTGGGATCATGACCTGAGCCGAAGGCAGAGGCTTTAACCCACTGAGCCACCCAGGTACCCCTATAATTTTATTTTTGAATAATTATTTTAATATAATACTCATTTTAAAGAAGACCTGCGTAAACTTTAGGGGCTAGGATATAGAAAATAACATTTATAAGTAGATCTTTTTCTGTTAAAATCTTAGCAGGTGCTGGGAATCATTTTCCCCTCTCTATGTTGAGATGGGAAAATCTTTGTTTTGATTTTCTTCCTGTCTATCTATCTGGCGAATTTATTCAATGGGCTCTTATATTCCACTTTTCCTAATTTTAATCAAGTACTCATTTGTGGTACTTTTTCTCACAGTTACAGATTTTCCCACTGTTTGGAGCTGTTAGAAAACTGGGAGGTTGAGAAAGAGATTCAGAAGATAAGTTCAGTAACTTGGAAACTTAATTTTGGTAATAAAAAAGAATAACCTGTCTTATAGGCAGAGAGCTGGTCTTATTGTTATACGTGGCTTTCTTCCTTTTTAAAGGTTATAATGTGTTTTCAGGGAACGTTACTTGAATATTTATGTGTCATCATTATGTAGAAAGGGAGCAGTCATTGAAAGAAGATTGGCAAATATATTTGAAGTTTTCTTCTCTGTGGGGTGCCAAGATAGGGGGCAGTTCAGGGAAGGATGCTTGTATTTGGAACTAACTTCACTTGCCAGATGGCTAGAAAGCTCTAGGGGTTTAATCTAGAGACCTGGGGCAAAGCTAGGTGGCATATATGAGGATCCAGTGTTTAGCTTGGCCATATTAGTATCCTGCTCTAACCAATTGACCTAATTAGATGAGATTTTCAAATCTAATATCGCAGGTTTGTTTGAATTTTAGATGTGGGTCATTGTTCTCTTAGTAGTCTCTCTTTACATGCTCTTTGGTGTTTACCTGAGGTCAAGAAGGAGTTTGCTCTATTTGTTTTAATTAATCTTTCTCCATAAAAGCTACCATTATAAAATAATTCATTTGATGATTTGTTTGGTCTCACTAATTTGGAATATGTTAATTTAAAATTAGCATTAATTTGAACAGAAGTAGGATGACATTTACCTTGAACTACCTATTAAAGGAGGATTTATCTACAAATTCATAATTAATAAGATAGCAGAGGGGGTATGATTATCTACTATAATGAGTAAAAACTTTTTCTTAAACCATCTCTATCCTCATATAAACAATTCATAGGTCCATGCCATTATAAATGGATCTCTACTTAATAAAGAAGGTATTATGAATAAGTACCCGTTAGCTAATTTGCATTACTCTGTTGTTGATATATACAGTATAATAGTAATATGTCTCCTAGAATTTTCAAATAAGAGAAATAAGATCACTCTCTAGAATTTAAACTTTAAAATCAACACAGTTAATTAATACGTGAAATTCAAAGTCACTTTAAAGTGACAGAATGTCTACTATACTATAAGAGTGGATGGAATTTTGCTTGAAAATATAGTAAAACCTTTCTTAATAGAGCCTCACTAACAGTGAATTAAGCTAAAAACTCTCTCTTCCCTCTAATACATATTGACTTCCATGATGTGAATAAACTTGTTTATGTAGCTTATCTTGTAGTTATTTGTACTTTGTGCCCATAAAATTGAGTTGTATGCATATTATTGGTTATGTTTTTCTCACATTCTTTTTTTGCTGGTTTCATTTGTTTTAATTATCCTATTTGAATATTTTGTAAACTGGTAGAGTACAATAACCTAAGTTTGGTGCTGTATAAAGTCTCAAAATATATGTGAACTGCTAAAAACAAGTGGAAAAATAAAAAAATAAGAAAATTTAGGTTTCCATACTGCCTAAATTATAAGTAATGACTAACTTCTCATTCTACTTTAACTGAAACTGAAATCATATTAATTTTTGAGGGCTTATACACTTGCAATGTCAATTAGTAGTCCCATTCTTAAAGAAAAGATCATTGTTCTATCACTAAATCTTAGCAAATAAGTATGAATGAGCATGTATTAAATGAGAAAAATGATATTTAGGTGTGTATATATCATCTTCTATGTATTTCAAATTTAACATTTTTTTGTATACTGAACTTCACAATGGCAAAGGAGCTTTATGCATTATAGAAAGAAAGTTGTAAGTTATGTTTGTTTAACCATAGAAATATGATTTAAAGATACACATCTTGGTGGTGCTAATAATATCCTGTAAAGACAGAAGAACTCTGTTTCCTGAAGACATATCCTTATCATGTACAAAAATGTTTCCATCCAGATGAGCCTACTGTCATAACTTAATCACTTGGTATTATATTCTCATTCAGTCCAAGTTTAACAAGCCACTTTTTAATAATTTGGGTTTCCATTGGCTTGACTAAAGGGAGAGAACACACTGGTCAACTGTTGCCAATGTCAGGAATATTGAAGTTATGTTTCTCAGTATAAGTTATGTAGTTTTAGGTTTTATACTAAAATCTCTTGTGAGTTTGGCTTGAATTCAGAGTCTCTATGTCTAATCAGTTTATATACATCAATGAGATCTCCAAAAAAATAATAGAGAGCTTGAGGATGGAAGGGGATAACAGATGCCAGAAAGTCAACAAAATGTTATCCACCATAATCTGACTTGCTTAGAGCTATTCCTTCTAAGCAGTCATTCCTCTTTGTTCCCAGTTTGCTTGACTTTCTGGTGGTTCTCTTCTGAACTGATTATTTTTCTAAAATTCATTTTAGGAATTATTTTTCTAAAATTTATTAATTTTCTAAAATTTTTTAGAGTTTTAACATCAGTCTAATATAACTAGAATCATGGTTTTTCATTTAAAATTACTATCATTAACATTTTCTCAAAGTTACTAGTCTTGCTGATTATTTTTATGGCTTACAAATACATGCTCTAACATCTCTACCATGATTTTCTTTACCATTTCCATATGATATGTCATCTTATTTTATTTTTCTGTTTAAAGCTTCCCTTCCCACTGAATTATGATAATTTTTTATTTTAAAAATATGTTTATGTGTGTGAGGTGTTTGTGTATTAGAATTTATTTTTTGGACCTCACTGAAGGACTTTACATGAATTTTCTTAGATTCTGAGAGCTTTTTGAATCTTATTTCTGTGATCTAGCTCAGACATCTCTTATTTTAATGGGCTCACTAGCTACCTGGGGAGTTTGTTAAAACACATCAGGGATCTAGGTCAGGGCAGGACTTATGATTTTTTGTTTCTAAAAAGCTACCATATGGGTTTCCGGTGCTGGCCAAAATAATACAAACATTATCATGGACTGTCCCTGCCACAGATTAAACTAAAAACTCTGGAGACAATATGAAGCACAACTACTTGAGAACTCAGAAACAAACAGTAAAGCAGATGGAAGTCAACAACAAGCACAGTAGTATAAGGGGTGGGTGTGCTGGTTATTAGTTTTTTCCTGCTGTTTTGGCTCCTGGATTTAAGTGAAGGTTAGTCTCAGTCATGGAACTGCATGATGAGAGCAGACAAATACAAATACAAATTATGAGGGTAACTTCTGTCCAGAGGATCAGGAAAAAAGGGCCCCTGTCAACTGAAGAATATGGGCGAATCCTTTTTTTTTTTTGCCCTTCTCATGGTCATTGAAAGCCCTACCATTGAGGCAGTGCAATAAGAGAGGGACCTAAAACTCTTGAGTGGAAAACTTGTCTCTTTGGCCAGAGGAACAAGGTAAAATGGCCCCTGTGGTCCAAAGAGGGTGTATGAGATCCCATTACTACTTTCTCTTTCCTGGTTTTCCTGATACATTTTTGTGAAGATGGCCTGAGTCTCATGGAATTGTGTGAAGTGCAAAAGGCTAGAAGAATCAGAAAAAAAAAAAAAAAAGTTGGAGGGGGGTATTTTGGGAAATACGAGAATGTGAGCAAAATAACAGAGTGGAGATACCCTACATCTTTGTGTGAGCTGAATTCATTGCCAAGCTATGAATGTGAAGAACCTATGCAAAGAACCATGACCAAGTCTTTGAGAACTGAGGTATGATATAAACCACTGTCCAAGGCTCAGATGAATCCCCAAGCTGCCCATATCTAGAGAAGACCCAAAGAAGCAGAGCAAAATTTGAAAAATGAACTAATTTTGGCATCACTGTTACAAAGGCAAGACAGAATTTGTGGTCCAAATCTAATGGGATTTATGCATGCCATAAATATAGAACACTTTCCAGAAGATTTTAATGGGATCTAGTCTCACAACATAATCCTCAAAATGTTCAGGATATAACTTGAACTTATTGGGCATATAAAAAGACTGCAAATGGGATAAATTTTATTTTTAACCTTTTTTGTGTGTAGTTGGCACACGGTGTTATGTTAGTTTCAGGTGTATAGCATAGTGATTCAACTTTTCTATACGTTAGGCATACTTACCACAAGTATAGATACCATCTGTTACCATACAATGCTATTACAGTATTATGACTGTATTTTCTATGCTGTACCCCATGACTTATTTCATACTGGAAGCATGGATCTCCCACTCCCCTTCATCTATTTTGCCCATCCCCTCATCCTCTTCCCTCTGGCAACCATGAGGTTATTTTCTGTATTTATAGGTTTCATTCTGTTTTTTGTTTATTCATTTGTTTTGGTGTTCAGATTCTGCACATGAGTGAGATTATATGGTATTTATTTTTCTAGTCTGACTTACTTTACTTGGCATGATACCCTCTAGGTCCATTCATGTTGCTGCAAATGACAAGATCCTATTTTTTTTAATGTCTGCATAATATTCCTGTGTATGTGTGTGATAACTTCCTTCCTTATCCATTTATCTATCAGTGAATGCTTAGGTTGCTTCCTTATTATTATTTTTTAAAGATTTTATTTGACAGAGAGACATACAGTGAGAGAAGGAACACAAGCAGGGGGCATAGGAGAGGGAGAGGCGGGCTTCCTGCTGAGCATGGAGCCGGATGTGGGGCTGGATCCTAGGACCCTGGGATCATGACCTGAGCCGAAGGCAGACGCTGAACAACTGAGCCACCCACGCGCCCCACCTGATCTTCACTATTATAAATAATGCTACAGTAAACATAGGGGTACTTTTATCTTTTCAAATTTGCGTTTTCTTTGGGTAAATACCCAGTGGTAGGATTATTGGATCATACGGTAATTCTATTTTTAATTTTTTGAGGAACCTCCATATTGTTTTCCATAGTGGCTGCACCAGTTTACATTCTCTGCAACAGTGCACAAGAGTTCCTTTTTCTCCACATCCTTGCCAACACATGTTACTTTTTGTCTTTTTAACTTCAGCTGTTCTAACAGGTATAAGGTGATATCTTATTGTGGCTTTGATTTACATTTCCCTGGTGGTCAGGGATGTTGAGCATCTTTACATGTGTCTGTTGGCCATCTGTATGTCTTCTTTGGAAAAATGTCTCTTTAGTTCCTTTGTCATTTTAATTGGATTTTTTGGTGATACATTTTATAAATTATATATTATATATATATATATGTAGAGAGAGAGAGAGAGAGAGAGGGAGAGAGATTGGATATTAACCCCTATAGGTTTAATCATTTGCAATTATCTCTTCTTACTCAGTAGGTTACTTTCTTGTTTTATTGATGTTTCCTTCACTGTGCAAAGGTTTTTGTTTTGATGTAGTCCCAAGAGTTCATTTTTGCTTTTTTTCAAAAATTCATTTGAGTGAGAGAGAGCAAGTGAATAAGAGCACAAGCAGGGTACAGGGTCTGAGGGAGAAGGAGAAGTAGACTCCCCACTGAGTGGGGAGCCTGACACAAGGCTGGATCCCAGAACACTAGGGTCATAACCTGAGTCCAAGGCAGATGATTGACTGAACCACCCAGGTGCCCAGTTCATTTTTCTTTTGATTGTCTTTCCTTAGGAGACCTGTCTGGAAAAATGTTACAATTGACGTCATAGAAATTGCCTGTGCTCTCCTCAAGAATTTTTAAGGTCTCATATTTAGGTCTTTCATCCCTTTTGAGTTTATATTTATGTATGGTGTAAGAAAGTGGTTGGTTCATTCTTTTGCATGTAGCTGTCAGTTTTCGCAACACCATTTACTGAAGAGCCTGTCTTTCCCCTGTTGTGTATTCTTGCCTCCTGGACAAATTTTAATAGGAAAAAATCAACAGATGCCAACTCTGAGTTGAGCTAGATGTTGGAATTAAATGTAAAGAACTTTAAAGCAGCTATTATAACTCTGCTCTGTGTAGGAAATGCAAACAGTCTTGAAATGAATAGAAAAATAGACATTCTGAGCAGAGGAAGAAAAGCTACAAAAAATAGAACAAAATACCAAGCTTTGAACTGAAAAAAACTACAATAAGTGATAAAAATTCACAGAGTGGACTCAAGAGTAGAATGAGGAGGGCACATAAAAGAGGTAGTGAATTTAAAGATAGACAAATAGAAATTATCCTGTCTGAAAAACAAAGTAGAAAATGTTTGAAAAAATAAACACAGCCCTTGGGATCTCTGAAACAATGAAAAAAAGAAAAAAAGCTAACATTTGCGCTAATGAAATCATAGAAGAAGAAAAGAAAGAAATTGGTGTAGGGAAAAAAGTTGGAAAATTATGGCTGAAATTTTCCCAGGTTTGGTGACAGACCAATTCAAGATGCTTTAGTGAAACCCAAACAAGGTAAGCTCAAAAAATTATCATGGAACACATAATAATGCCACCGCTGAGAGTAGACAGTCTTGAAGGCAAGAACAACACATTATATATAGGTAAACTAATTTCAGTGATTGCAGACTTCTCATCAGAAACCATGAAGGGTTTGAGACAACAATATAAATTTTTAAGTGTTGAGAGAAAAAGATTGTATATCCAGTGAAAATATCCTTCAGGAAAGGTGAAGAGAAGACATTCTCAGATGAAGAAAACTATGAATTATTTTACAGTAGACTTGCTCTAAAATAAATGCTAGCAGATATTCTTGAGGATGAAGAGGATACTAGAAGGAAATTTAAAGTTTCAGGAATAAAGGAAGAATCCCAGGCATAGTAAACACACTATTTTTCATCATATAAATTCTTTAAAATATGTATGACTGTGTAAAGCAAAAATTATAGCACTGTCTGGTGGGGTTTTAAGTCTATGTAGATACAATGCATATAACTATATATAACATATAAAAGATGCTCTCTGACCACAAAGGATTTAAAGTACAAATCACTATGACAACTTCATGTGGTAATTCCTCAAGTATTTAAAGATTAAACAACATACCTTAAATCACCTATGAGTGAAGAAGAAATTCCAAAGGAAATTAGGCAATATTTTGAACTGAAGGAAAATGCTAATGTAACATCAAAATTTGTGGGATGGCCCTAAAACAAGGTTTTGGGAAGATTTATGATGGCAAATACTTATATTACAAAAGATGAAATGTCTCAAATCAATAATCTCAGCTTGTACCTGTAGAACTAGAAAAAGAAGAGCAAATGAAACCCGGTGAAGGAGAGGCTTAATTTTAGTCAATTCCTGATGATCTCAGTAAGTCTAAAGTATCCCTTTACCAGAGTTTCTAAGGATTAAGGATAATTCATATAGTGTCACAATCTCAGAGAGCAGAGGTAACTCAGTGGGGTCTTGGTCGTCAGCTGACAGCAGTGGCCTCTACTTAGATGTACATTTTCTCATACAATTTGCTCCTACCATTTCTATTGTTAAGTGATACACCTAGCTTCTGAATACATGGGATATGCAAGTATGGGACCCTCCTAACGTATTTGGGTGTCTTTCTTGATGTCATGGCATTCATCCCATGCATTCCCACTAGTATATGTTCAAGGCTACTTCTCAGGAGCTCATGAATATATAGATTATATTTTGTTCCTTCCATGTCTTTCTCCACCCAGAGAGAATTTTTATCTCATTGGGAGTGTGAAAACTGTTTATTACTTCATCGGGATTCATTCAGATCATTCACTTTATATGATGAGCTCTGCAGGCTTTATTTAGGTTCATGAAGCTCAAAAGCTCAAGCTTGTACAACTCCAAGTAAATCTCTGAAACTTAAAATCCAGGGCTTAAATGTTTGTAAACAATATGTGCTATCATAACAGCCTTTCCCTAGGGCAGTGATGATGGAATTTCCTGACAACCTGGTTTGGGAACAAGGACAGAATATACATAGAAATACAAATGAAAGAAATCTGTTAACACTTCAAAAATTCTCCCAACAGGGGCACCTGGGTGGCTCAGTGGGTTAAAGTCTCTGCCTTCGGCTCAGGTCATGATCTCAGGGTCCTGGGATCGAGCCCCGCATCGGGCTCTCTGCTCAACGGGGAGTCTGCTTTCTCCTCTCTCTGCCTGCCTCTCTGCCTATTTGTGATCTCTGTCTGTCAAATAAATAAATAAAATTAAAAAAAAAATTCTCCCAACATATGTGAAATGAGGTGAACAAGTGATATTTATTTTACCTGGGGATTGGAATGATTAAATGAGTCAATACATATGATTCATGGGTCAATTAAGAATTAGTTGGACGACTAAGAATTTAAATATAAATTCCTCCCTTTTTTTAGTCATTGTTGTTTCTTCCTTTTCCTCAGTAAATATAACTGGTATAAATGTGTGAATTCTGAAGTATCCTCTATGTGTACAGAGGATGTGAAGCTATCTTAGAATTTATTCAATTATTTATAAAACAATTCAGAAATATAATATGCTTGGAGAGAGACTCAGGCCCACAGTACTAGAGTAGAACACAACTGGCCAAGGGAAAGGTAGAGACTTAATTTTCCTTCCCCCATTGTTTTCTTACCCTTATCCAGCATAAGTTTCAACCAAAGCCCATTTTAAAAGTCTCTTCATATAAACCAAATGATTACTTTGAAATACAGTATATTTAAAATTATAAAACTTAAGAATTTTGTAATAAGAAGGAAGGATTTAAGACAAGTATTGTAGAAAGCTTTATTATAAAGATTGTCTTAGGGGCCAGTGGATTAAAAAAAATTGCTTGCAAACTAATTACTGGCTGAGACTATTTGTGATGAAAGGTCTAGAACTCACTACCAAAATGTACAGATTCTTCTCTTATTGAAGAGACTATCTATCTATCTCTTATTGACGAGATGATGGGAGGAATATCATGTGTGCAGTCATGGATCAGTAGGACGGTGTTGCTGTGTATTTTGTAGGCACATATTCAGGTTTTGTTGAGAACTGTTTTAAAGGCAAATAGCACTTTTAATGAACAGAACTGCACAGGAGACTCAGATGAGTACGTATGGCATGCGTGTGTAGGAGTGTGTGTGTTTATGAGAGAGAGAGAGAGAGAGGACAGACTGCTCCAACTCTCTAATCACCCTTTGTTGAGTTGAAATTTTTATTGAGATAATTGTGGATTCACATGCAGTTTATGAAATATCACAGAGTGAGCCTTTGTACCCACCACTTCCTGCCAATGATTTAACATTTTGCAGAATTATAGTATAATATCACAGCCAAGGTGATCATATTGATACAATCCTCATTAGATTTCTCCAGTTTTATCTTGTATTTATTTGTATGTGTGTATTAAGTTCTACACAATTTAATTATGTGTGTGGGTTTGTGTATCCAGTACCATACTCAAGATACTGGAACATTTTAACAACAGGAGAATCCCTCAACTACCCTTTCATAACTATACCCACCTCTCTTTAATCCTGATCCCCATGACCCCAAATTAACCCTTTTCATTCACTGATCTAAGTTACATTTCTAAAACTTGTAATTTCATGGTGAAATTATATAGTATAGAATGTTTTGGGACTGGCTTTTTTTCCTTGAATGAAATTCCCTGGAGACTTATTCAAGTGTATGTATCAATAGTTTGTATTTTTTGTTGTTGAGTAGTACTCTGTGGTATAGATATTCTAATATTTGTTTAATCCTTAATCTCTTGAATGATGTTTGGTCATATTTCACTTTGGAGCTGTTACACATAAGCTGCTATAAGTATTTGTGTACAGGTTTTTGTGTGGACCTAGATTTTCATTTTTCTGGGATAAATATCCAAGTGTGCAACTGATACGTTACAGAGTAATTGCATGTTTGGTTTGTTAAACTGTCAAACTATGTTCCAGGATGTCTGTATCATTTTACTTTCCTACCAGTTGTGTATGTATGACTTTTCTATCCTATCCAACTTCTAGTGTTATGGTAATAATAACTTATGTCAATTACAACATAAAGAAAGTTGTACTTTCTCTTTGAACAATTCTTTGGTGTTTGAAAGTAACTGTCACTGATACAACTGTAGAGAGGTATTGTTGTGATATTTTCTCAGACAGTTTTTATTTTGGAAAAGTCACTGACATTTCCTGAGTTTATTCCTCTAGAGCATCACTATCTAATACCTGGAAGGCTAGTTCACTTTCTTTGTAAAGTGCTGTAATTCACTTTCTTTGAAAAATTTCCTAATAGTGCTCTCCTATGTAGTCAGGGTTCAAGAAATTGACATGTGGGAATAGCCAGAACTATTGTCCTATAGTGGAAGTTGTAGAAGCAAATACTTTTAGTGCTAATGTTTATAGACAATGAAAGGAAGGATGCAGTTTTTAACTTTAGGACAAAGATACCGAAGTGATTAACCCATATTGTAATAAATTATGCAGCCATGAAATTTGAGTAAGTGGGATTTACCAAAATTTGACTCTCAAATACATCTTAACAGTACCAACCTTACATTAATCTTAGTATCCCTAGAATTCTGCATGGTATCAACCTCATAGTGGCAACATGATAAATATTTAATTAAATAATAAAATGGTGGATTATGCCTCCATCAGAAAGGACGAATACCCAGCTTTTGTATCAACATGGATGGGACTGGAAGAGATTATGCTGAGTGAAACAAGTCAAGCAGAGAGAGTCAATTATCATATGGTTTCACTTACTTGTAGAGCATAAGGAATAACACAGAGGGCATTGGGAGATGGAGAGGAAAAGTGAGTTGGGAGAAATTGGAGGGGGAAACAAACCATGAGAGACTGTGGACTCTGAGAAACAAACTGAGGGTTTTGGAGGGGAGGGGGGGGTGGGAGGTTGGGTGAGCCGGGTGGTGGGTATTAAGGAGGGCATATATTGCATGGAGCACTGGGTGTGGTGCAATAAACAATGAACACTGAGAAAAAAAATTACAATATTAAAAAAAGTAACAAAGTTATTTTTAATAAGTAAAATATGTAAAGATGGGAGAAAATAAAGAATAAAATGGTGGCAAAGGTAGGGTTTCAACCGTTTTTTTTTAGATCAATACAAGTTGAAATCAACTTTGTTAGTCCTAAATCTCCAATTGATGATTAGATTCAGGACAAATAGAATTTAATAATATTTTTTACTTTTCTTTTTAATAATTTAATAATATTGTTTACTTTTCTTTTTTTAATGTTCCAAAAAAGTAAGATAAGCAAATACATTTATTGGTAATAAAAAGGTATTTGTACAAATTCAGGAAATGAGAAATGTTTCCATGTGGATCAGGTGGAGAACTAGTTGAGAGGAGAGGTAGTTTATTTTTTGACTAGAACAACATTAGTATTGAATGTTGGTATTCTTATGGCACTGAATATAAGATTTGCATTTATGATATAAATATATTTAAATCGTAGGTTTAAATTAAAATTTTACAAGTATTTTTAAAATGTAATTCTGGCCTTGAAAGAATTTTGAAAAATTCCAAAAGACTGTTATTGAACTAAAAACTCAGAAGAAAGTTTTTAAATTCAGAAATTTATTGAACATGGCCCAATGTTCCTTTGGGGGAGCCAACAGGTACCACTGTGAAAGAAAGGCACAGTATTTTATGTCTGATGGACAAAGGATGCTAAGGAAAATATTAATGCTCTACAATCCTTAGATGTGATTATTTTGCTCTTCTGGTTTTCGGGATATATAATTCCCACCATTAATTCATGGTGACAGTGATGGTAGTGGTTAAGAGCATGAACTCTACAAGTAGGTGACTGCCTGGGTCTGATGTCCAGCTCTTCACAAATTAGCTGTGTGACATTTGGCCAGTTACTTAATGTCTCTGTGTCTCATGTTATTCATCTATAAACTGAAGGTAGTATTTACCTCATCGAATTTTTCTGAAGAATAAAGGAGATAATATTTGTAAAACAGAAATGCCTTATATCCAGTGCATGTTATCGAATAATGGCTAAGTTAAATTTTGTGGTTAGAAATGATACTGAAAAAGCTGATAGAGTATCATTTTCTTCTTTGTGTGTGTGTGTGTGTCTATTTCTCTTGTCCTTTCTCTCTCCGTCTCTAATCATACAAACATTAACCCTTTAAACTGAAACTTGGAAGTGTATTATTAAAGTTAATTTGTTTAAGATAAAGTCAACTTTTGTTTTTTATTAAAAACTGATCTGCAGTTCTGAAACTCCCTCAACACCATAAGGAGCTCTTCTGTTGATTAAGAACATTCTAGGGGAAAAAAAACTTCTCCTATGGAACTTTTCTTGTCACATAGAATTCTCATATTGAATACTTTCACTGAATTAGTTTATATATTCTCACATTTTTAAAAAAAATTTTCTTCAACAGGTCAGTTCTCTCCCATTGACAGCTGACTTTTTGTACTGTGGTGGCCTGGCCTAATTTCTGACCTGAATGGATTAAGATCCATTGTGTGTAACGCATCAATATTTTTCCTTCTCAAAAATGTTCCTAGAGACTTTTTCCTTTCATAGATTAGAAAAATTTTAAACATGACAAACATGTCATGACCATGACAAACTTACCAAATGTTTGTTTTTCCATAAAAGGATACAAGAAGACTAAAACAAACCCTCTGTCACCTATTATACTAACATTTTATAAAATAATAGACATTTTAATCTACAAAACAAAACAACAACAAAAAGGAGGCAAGAAGAGATTTAATCTGAGAATCAAAAACATCTCATTAAATTAAATAAATGTAACTTGCTGAAAAGCTCACTCAATTTTTTACTTTACTATTTCTCATTGAAGAGTGGGAACTATATCACAGATTAGCACCAGAACTGAGACAAGTCCATCTCCTTCTGGACACATATTTTGTTTGATTTGTTTCCAAGGATCTATTAGTCATAGAAGGAATGGCAGTGAAATGCTATCAAATCAACATGGCTGTATGCTCCAATTTATAAAATGGTGGAAGTCATGACTCAAAATGAAGTTTCTAGAGAGCTCTTCTTCACAGTAGTGTTTTTCCCTTTTGTGATGAAAAGTAACACACTAATTTTCCTGTCAACTCTTATTTTGGTTACTGCTGTGATGACACGTAGGAGACGATGCCAAGGGATGAAAGACAACAATTACTAAAATTGTTAAAAACTGGAGAAAAAAGCAGAGATTATATAAGAAAAGGTAAATATATAACCTTTCCCCCCAATTTAAGATGCTGCTTTTCTTATCGCTGGTATCCAGTTATGAGAACAGGCTGGAAGGCGTTAGCTGATACCAGCCACCATTTACGTTTTGTATTTACAGCTACCTCCCTCCTCCCTCTCCAGCTGGTACCAGTCTGATGTGAAACTATTTTTAAATGCATAGTTAAATGAAAGTTTATTTTTATTTATTGGGGTTTTGGTTGTAGGAAAACTTCTCACCTCCTAGAGTTAACTGATGTCACTGATTTTTTTTTTTTTTAACCTTATGACATATTAAAGAATTTTCCAGGGTTGCCTGGGTGGCTTAATCAAGCGTCCAACACTTGATTTTGGCTCAGGTCATGATATCAGGGTCTTGGGATTGAGCCCTGCATTGAGCTCCATTCTCAGCAGGGAGTCTGCTTAAGGATTCTCTGTCACCCTCTGCCCCTCCCCCTCCACTCTTTCTCTTGCTCTCTCTTTTCCAGAATATTAGAAGAGTATAATAGAAGAATATATAAAGAAGAATATATAAAAGAAGATAATTAGAATATTAGAAGATTCTTACCCTTCAAGTGAAATTTGAAGCTTTCATCCTATTTTAACCAGATTTCATCTACTTAAAAGTAGCTACAGTTAAGCTACAGGTTAGTGACTTGATCAGCTGTCTGTCGGCCAGAAGATAAGAACCTGGGTCCATGTAAGGTTGGAAGTTGGAATCAAATACCACTCATAAAGCTGAAATCACCAAAGAATTTCATTTTCAGTGAAGGATGTATAAAGATATAACAAGGGAACTTCCCTGTCTTAGGTGTGGCTCTGGAAAGGAAAGAAAGTTTTTCCTGAAATTTTATAACCATAAACCCCCACGTGTGTGTTGTTGGTTCACATCTCCCACAACAACGTGGTCTTGGAGATCCCAAGCAAAGAGGTTATTATAAGTGAATCAGGGTTGCTTGTACCAGGGACTGGCAGAAGACTGGCAGAAACTTTCTCTGATCTGGTGTACTTCCAACTCAGGCGTCCTAGGATTCCTAAAGAATGAGACCTTCAAGAACTTAGGATATTAGAATTACTATGTACAGCATAATTGAGTATGTTTTAAATGCCTTTCAAAACACTGAATCGCAATCTAGGAAAGAAATGAGAGATTTATATAAAAAAGACAGGAGATGTCCAAAAGAAACAGACACTTCTAAAAGGGAAAAAAAAAGGTCATCAAAATCTGTACTAGTTTCGTGAGATTAAGAGTCACTTACGGTTTGTCTCCCCCTGAGGGTTGCTGGGGGGAGGGGGTTTGGGAGCAGGGGGTGGGATTATGGACATTGGGGAGGGTATGTGCTTTGGTGAGTGCTGTGAAGTGTGTAAACCTTGTGATTCACAGACCTGTACCCCTGGGGATAAAAATATATGTTTATAAAAAATAAAAAATTAAAAAAAAAAATCTGTACTAGTTTCTGGAGGCTAGATGTCCAGAGCAAAGGTCTCAGGCTAGAAGGGAGACTCCCCTCACCCCTGCTGGTTTGCAGAGGACCATTAATCCCTTAGCTCAGCCACTTCACAGAATGGTGGTCTCCCCCTGCAAACAGAGAAGTTAAGCAGCTCATGAGATAGAATTTAATAGTGAATTTATGAATTGAAAGATAAGTTTGGGTAAATTTCTTCAGATTTAAGAGATGGCCATACTGATAAAACATAGGAAAGTCAGGTTAGGACACAGAAGAGAATGGGAAGGTAAAAAATACATTCTATTAGGTTCCATAAGCACAGCATAGAAAATAAGGGAAAGCAGCTTTTCAAATATATATTTGATTAGAAGTACCAAGAGTGTTTGAAAGAGATGAAGCCACAACTCAGAAAGATAGGAAATATCAAACAGGATAAATACAAAAGAAATCCATAACTGGACCTATAATAATGATATATGAAACAGGAGACAAGAAGAAAAACTTTGAAAGCAAGATAGAACAAAAATGATTTAAGAACAATTTATCTAGGAATGATTAGATAAACAGATAGCTTTCTTTTCAAAATCAGTGGAAACCCAAATGACTTCAAAATACTGAGAAGAAAAAGGTGTAATGAGACATTTTCATATAAGAGACTTTGCCATTAATAGACCCTCACCCAAGAAATTTTGATATATATTTAAAGACAAAGCAGTACAGAGATCACAAAAGGAATAATCACAATGTCAAAGGAAATGGTGAACATAAAAATGAGAAAAATGAAGGTATAGTAAATATTATTATGAAATGATGTCAATAGGTGATTATAGGAAAATAAAAAGTGATAGTAAAATTCTGGACAAAAATAACATTTTAAATGAAACATGACAGAGATTTAAAGCAACTTAAGTTTGTATTGAATAAAAGGAGTGCTGAAATATTACCTAGTTTGGGCTTAATTAGATATGCATATAAAATTATAAATTTAATCACTACAAGAATAGAAATTAATGTTCAATTCATTCGAGAAAAAAGGTGAAATGAAAAATATGAAAAATAACTCCAGTGCATTATAAAAATCATATAAAGGGAGAAAAAAGTGTGAAGGAGAAAGAATAGCACAGAATGAACTCATTGAATTAAAATCAAATATATCATTAAATACAGTAAAATAAATGAACTGAACTTTTTGGTTAAAAAAATTGGCATGTAAGATTAAAAAAACCTATGCTCATGTAATATCATTTTTACAAGAAGTACATCAAATTATAAAGCTATAGGTTAAAATGAAAAGATGGCAACAAACATTAACATAGCAGGTGGGATGTTTATGTATACCAGACTACATGGAATTTCATTATTTATAACAAGGTTACTATGGATAAGAAGGGTCATTAAACATAATTCTAAACTCACATGTTACTGATAGTGAAATCTTTATTATATATAAAGCCAGATTGACAGAATTACATGGAGTAATTGACAAAGCCTACAGTTGGAAGTTCATCATGTATCTCCCATTTAATTTTTGTCTGGTTTGACTGTCCTTTACTAAAGAATACAGATTTAATCCAACAGTGGACAGACTTGTTCTAATGAAAATATATTCAGCTTCTACCTAGGAGTTACAGCATTCACATCATCCTTAAGAATATACAAATGATTTGTAAAAATTGGTTTTGCTTTATAATGTAGGGAGAGGTATTAGTAAATTTCTAAAACTCTGATTCATATGTACCATTTTGACAAAAATTAAGCTAAAGATTAAAAGTGAATTACTATAGAATACAGTTGGAGATTTTAAAACTCCCCTTTAAATAAATCAAAGTTGAAATTAGAAAGTATTTCAAACTAAATGATAAAAAAATTATGTCAGAGATTTTGTGATGCCCCCAAATTGCTGTTTGTCCTCATTAACATTTATTTTTATATAGAATGCAGAAGGTGGAAAATCAATGAGATATCATGTTCAATTTAATATGTTAAAATGATTTACGGGAAGCAATGAAAGAACAGAAATCTTTTCAGAAATTTTAGAAGATAATTTTCTGCTGACTTTTGGCCTGCATGTTTTTGTGGGGTTTTTTTTGAATTTTTAAAGATTTATTTATTTATTTACTATTTATTTGCAAGAGAGAGTGGGGGAGGGGCAGAAGGAGAGGGAGAGAGGGAATCTGGATCCCACTCCTTGCCAGTGCAGAGCCCCACATGGCGCTCAGTCTCGGGACCCTGAGATCACTGCCTGAGCCAAAACCATGAGTTTGAGGCTTAATATACTCTGCCACCCAGACACCCGGGCTTGCATGCTTTCTGATGAGAGATTCACAATCATCCAAGTTGTTACTGTTCTGTATGGAATATGCTGTTGCTGTTCTCTATTTAATTTCTTTGAAGGTGACCCCTCCCCCCGCCCCTGCCAAAGATTTTATTTATTTGAGAGAGAGAGAGAGATAGAGAGTGCGCGCGAACAAGAGCGGGGAGGGTCAAAGGAGAAGCAGAAGCCCTGATAAACAGGGCGCACCATTCAGAACTTGATCCCAGTACTTCTGAATTGTGACCTGAGCTGAAGGTAGATGCTTCAAGCCAGACCTGAGCCACCCAGGCAACCAAAGATGATATTTTAATCTTTGTCTTTCAGCAGTTCCACTATGTTATGTCTATGTGGGGTTTTCTTTGTATTTATTCTCTTTGGGGTTTGATGGGCTCTTGACTCTTATAAAAAATCTTTTTTTTAAAGATTTTATTTATTTATTTGACAGAGATCACAAGTAGGCAGAGAGGCAGGCAGAGAGAGAGAGAGGAGGAAGAAGGCTCCCTGCTGAGCAGAGAGCCCGATGTAGGGCTTGATCCCAGGACCCTGAGATCATGATCTGAGCTGAAGGCAGAGGCTTTAACCCACTGAGCCACCTAGGTGCCCCTTAAAAATTTTTTAAAAATTAATTTAATTTATTTGAGAAAAATTAATTTTATTTATTATTTTATTTATTTAATTTTATATAACTATACAGGGAGCACTGGTGGAGGGAGGAACAGAGGGAGAAGGAGAAGAAGGATCCCTGCTGAGCAGAGATCCTGGGGTGGGGCATGATCTCAGGATCCCAAGATCACAAAGTGAGCCAAAATCAGACACTTAACTGACTCAGCCATACTGGCATCCCTTAAATTTTTGTGTGTGTGTGTGTGTGTGTGTGTGTGTAAGTTTATGTCTTTCACCAAATATGAGAAGGTTTTGCCCATGATCTCTTCAAATCTTCCGTCTTCCTTCTGAGACTCCAATTACCCATATAATAGAACTTTTGCTGTTTCTCCATGAATCTTTGAAGCTGTGTTCATTCTTTTTTTCAATTTTATCCTGTCTGTCCAGATTAGGTGATACCTGATATTCTGTCTTTATTCATGTCCTTAAACGCCTGATACTCTCTCATCCAGAAAGGCCTTTGCATATGCTGTTCCCCCTGCCAGGAACTCAAACCACCTTTCCATAACCACTTTCACACCTATTCATCCTTCAGGTCTCATCTCCAACAATGCCCTTTTCAGGATTCTGTCTCATTCGTTTTCTTCCTAGCACTAATTTCACTTTAAGATAATACATGTGCTAGTGTGATTAATTAAAGCTTGCTATTCCCATGAGATAAGTTTTATGAAACAGGCAGATTGTAAGTTTCCTCCCACTATCGCATAGCCCCTGGCACAAAGCAAGCACATAATAAATGTTGAGTGAAAATTTAGGGCTTTGGTCTTTTATAGAATTATCAGCTCCCACACATGTGTGTGTTGTAGACAGGTCAAATACTAATTTGCCTCTTTCAGATCTCACCTTGCTGAACCATAAAACAAGAGGATTGGATTAGATATACCCATGAATCTGTTCAACTCTGAAATGCCGTTTGTCAATTACTCTTGGTGAAAGGATAAACTTACAAGAAAAAAGATAAAGATCATAGTTTTCAGGTTTCTTTCCATTTTCTTCATTGTTAAGGTACAATGAAATGGAATAGTATATTGCCTATCCCTGAAACTTGCTCAGTTCCCATGTTATATACTGAAATTTTATATAAGTTTGTACTCTGTCGTATTGTTTTCTCCATCCAAGTAATGGATCTGCATAAATCCATTATTACATTCTCCACTAAAAAGCCAACAGAACTCAAAACCTTATTAGTTAGTCTCCAAGGACATTTGAGAGACTGCAGGAATCAGAAATCCATCTCCAAAAGCTGAAATATCTGCCTTTCAATGTAAAGAGTGTTATCAGAAATGTCTGAAGAGTTATAAAATGTTTGTACCATATATAACTAAACTATAGTCATTTAATATAGAGGAAATATCCATTAGTTAAGTATGATTTCTCTCTTAAACTTTTAAGTGTGGCTTCTCTACATGGAGGAAGGCAAAAGTTAATGGAAAATAAGTTAAACTATTGAAAGGGAAAAGTCCCTTCCTCTCAGAATCTGGAAATGCCAAATAATCTTTCCATTGCCTGAGAATTTGCTGCAAATTCATACATTTTGCAGTTAACAAAGTGTGAATAAATTTCCTCTGAAATGTTTGCTTGAGGGCCCTCAAATCCCTGCTGAGAGCATCTAATCAAAATTCATGTTCTACAGATCTTCTTCAACTTATATCCTGATAAACCCATCATAAATTGAAAATATCATAAGTCAAAAATGCATTTAATACGCCTAACCTACCCAACATCATAGCTTAGCCTAGCCGACTTAAAATGTGCTGAGAACATTTACATGAGCCTACAGTTGGGCAGAATCATCTAACACAAAGCCTATTTTACAATAAAGGTGTTGAATATCTCATGTCATTTATTGAACACTGAAAGTGAAAAACAGAATGGTTGTCTGGAAACAGAAGGGTTGTAGATGTATTGGTTGTTTACCTGGTGATGGCTTGGCTGACTGGGAACCAGAGCTCATTGCCACTGCCCAACCTCATAAGAGAGATCTGAGGGCATGTTGCTAGGCCAGGAAAGGCTTAAAATTCAAAATTTAAAGTCTGGTATCTACTAATTGTCTGTAGATTTTGCACCATTGTGAAGCTGAAAAATTTAAGTCGAATCTTTGTCAGCTGGGAACCTTCTGTCCTAACCATAGTTCTGTAATGTCAATTTCACTTCTCAGGCCATTTACTTTATTTTTGACAGAATGGTATTGTGGGAGAAAACCACTTTGTGACTGTGATGCTGCACAGCTTAAAATATTGTGAACATGTGTGGTCTTCCAGTCCCAAATGGCTTTGATCAGCAATTTCTGTAAGCTACGGTGATGTCTTCATACTTGGATTAAAATAAGATAATACAGTCTTTGTAATCTAGTTGACTGTCCTCAGAACTGCCATGAGGGAAACTGTGTGCACACATTTTAGCAGCCACCTCCTCCTAGCTCAAAGTTTCATAAACCAGATACAATAGTACGGATACCTTTCTCTGTATCCTCAGAGGATATGTTGGAAACCGTATCTTCAGCATGGATGTTTCTGAAAAGAATCTGTTATTTAAAAATTAATTTTTTTTCAAACATATCAAGAGAAGTACATGCACCTAATGATCTCTCTCTCTCTCTCTCTTTTGGTCAGAAAATAAGAATTACCTTTTTCTTAAAAATATATTTTATTACCTTTATTGCATTTTCATGAATTTATCTATTTCCTGCATGGCCTTCTATAGTTATCTATTTTTTTTTTTTCAATGACAAGCTGGGTCGAGTTTAGTTTGGAGAATGGAATAATGAATTCTTTCTGTACTGGGAGGGTTTTTTTTTTTTTTTTTGAATAAAAGATTGACCCACTTGTGCATTGGATGTCGACATTGTGATATTTCTCACCTTATTGAAACAATGCTAGTAAAGACTTCCAGACAAGATGACACTTACTAAGGTCTCAGGTATCATGACCATGACTAGTGGAAGACAAAATGCATATAATCATGTGTGAAACTGGCATAATTGGCCTCAGTGCAAAGGCAAAATGAAAGCAAATGGAGGTGCGGGCTTTATTAGAGTAAAATAGCACTCTTTTTGAGAAAACTAACATTTGTTTTACAAACACTGAGAGTTGAAGAAAAACATGGCAGAATGATTTTAAAAGGTCACCCGCCATCAATATGTACATACAATTCACCCAAACTGAGCTTGGCTTTTTCATTATTTTGCACTGATGGAATCATCAAGATTTGCAACTTCTGTTTAACTTAGCTATTTGGGTTTCTGTGTTGAGAAATATTCATTCTGCTATTTGAGACTCATCCTTAGATTATCTTTTATTACTTTCAATTTTGAGAAAGTGATTAGAAAAAGCAAATATAGGTGATGCCACTTGTTAGTAATAAAATCTGTAAAATGCACATTTGAGAAAAATGATGTGGTGGTCATGCTTCAGTGTTTCATGAAAACTATTTCAATAATTTCTGATAATGTGTCATTTTCAATTTTATTTGTAAATGATTTAACACAAGACTGTAATTACAAGATTCTGGTAAGCCATTTGAAAATCCCTTTTCACTGGAACTTTCATCAATTTGAATTAATTGGGTTGGAGTCTATTAAAGATCTCTATGTTAAATCTTACCTCTTTAAAAGATATTTGCATTTAGGCGAGTAGTTTCTCTATTAATTACATGCAAAAATGCTCTACAATCCCATCATTAAAAACCTGCTGAAGATGAGAAAGCTAACATAGTAGCTCTTGGAAAATAAGGTGAAACAAAATATGTGACATGTTTTAATGGGGATTTAGGGACGCTGGAAATGGTTACATTCTTTGACCAACTAACTTATAAGAGAAATACATAAGTCCAATGAAATATATTTGCTGCTCCCCCCCCCCTTTTTTTTTTTTAACTAAGAACATTTATTTTCAAAGAGCTGCAAACCTGTGGCAGCTCTTTGTTTTTGTAAATGCCAACAAAGACTTCTGAATCCTTTTAGGTAAAAATGTAGCCAAGAGTTAAAAGGTTTAACATATAATCTAGGTACAGTGGAAAGATGTACATGTGATCCCTTGGCACATTAAAATAAACAGTATTTCCCTCACACAAGCTAGTAATTGCAGGGGAAACGTATATATATGGGGGTAGTGTGTGTGTGTGTGTGTGTGTGTGTGTGTGTGTGTGTGTGTGTGTGTGTGTAAGAAAGGGAGGGGAATAGGTTGGTAGGTAGATGAATTTTGAACAATATAGGGCAAATCAGACATATCTAGAGATGTGGCAGACTTACTGATAATCTCCCTTACTCCTGTCTCTCCCCATCCCTTCTCTGCTTCCCCATGTGAAGGTTGAATATGCTTAAACCCTTGCTTTCCCAGTTTCCCTTGCAGCTAGGGCACTGGAATATAAACTCTTCTGGCTGGTGGAACCTAAAGGAAAGTCTTTTGGAAGACTTCAAGAAAGTTAATTCTCCATAAATAAGGGATATGAAAAGCATAAAACACCCTTCTTTGCTGGATGTGGTGGTGCACACACATGAAGCCTAGAGCTTGTGATGTCTTCTTGCAATCACAAGAAAGAGGGAGCTGACCTGGGGAGGATGACAGGAGACCAAAGGAAAGTACTTACTTAGGTCACTATGACACTCCTGGCTTAGAACCAAATCTAAAACAACACTGCTTCTGGAAATTTTTGTGTACAAAATATAAAATATATAAGTTTTTTTAAGGTGGCCATTCCATTGATTTTAGCAAAATCATTTTCACGGACACAAGTGATCCATTATCTCATATGCATGTACATACATATATATGTAGTATGTGTGTGCATATGTGTATATGTGTGTGTGTGTATGTGTGTGTATTATTTTTTTTCAGTATCACATAATTCACTTTTCTAATCACTTAGACAAATCAGGACAAGTAGAGTGAACTTGGCTCCCATTTTTCAACTGACAATATGTTCTGAAACAATGAGGTTACTAGAAGTGGGTAGAGATACCCTCATTTTTATGGGATTTTCCTACTTTATCATGTATGTTCAGGGCCTTCTGTGGCCTGTGCCACAACTATAGAGCCATCTCATTAAGAGATCATAGCAAAATTGGGGTCCTGTTTCTGTGCTGTGATTTCAAGCTGAAGTTTATTAATATCTTCAGAGATTTTTGAGCATTATCTTTGTAACTTTTAATAACATGGGGGTTCAGGGGACCCCAGTGGATTTCTTTGGCTCAGTTAGAATAGTTTTGTAATTTCACGTGAAACTTTTGCATTGTATACCAGACCTATGTATAGAATACCATTTATAATGGCTTTAAAAGACCAAGTAATTCCTCTAATGTATTGGTCTTAATGATACAAGAGTACTTTTTTGTTGAGTGAGAAGTATACAATTGTAATACTGTATGAAATAAGCTTAAAATCATTGCCAAATGTAACTTTTTTGTGTGTATTTAAATAAAAATATTCCTTAAATTTTAAGCTATCACAACTAAAATTCCATTCAGTACTTTTGTATAACACTGTCTTCAGATTTTTTCCTTGACTGTTCCACTCAGTTCCACAAGAAGGATTAAAAGACTGTGATTTCACTATAAACTGATAAATACTAAAATCTTACCAATAATTTGGGATGCCTGGGTGGCTCAGTAGATTAAGCCTCTGCCTTCAGCTCAGGTCACGATCCGAGGGGCCTGGGATGGGGCCCTGCATAGGTCTCTTTGCTCAGCGGGGAGCCTGTTGCTTCTCCTGCTTGTGCTTTCTCTCTCTGACAAATAAATAAAATATTTAAAAAACAAAAAATCTTCCCAGCAATTCAAAGCACACATTTTACTCAAAGTGACTGGGCAATTCTACCTTTGTTTACAAAGGACAGCACATTCATTCATATAAATATTGAAGATAGAAACATAATAGAATTTTACTGAATTTATAGTTGACAATTATTTATAGAAAAGCATTTGGGAGATACATAAAATCATATATATATATAAATCATTTGTCCAGTTTTATTACATATTAAGAAACTTTTAATTTATATGGCAAGCTATTATTTGCATATGATCTGTTACAGATGGCCTTTAGCCATCCATATCAAGAGATAAGCATTCTCAGCTCTTGTAAATTATGGTGAATGAATATCAATCAATCTGTTTTGCCTCTTTATTTAGACTCTAATTCCAGACGGAAGCTTGCTGCTTATAAATCTGAATTCTTGCCAAAACAGAAATGTTGAAATTCAAATTCATTTGGATATTGTCTGTATGTAATGGATCATATATACATATATATTTTTTCTCTATTTCTTAAATTGTAACTAAAAAACTCCACTCTCGTCCAGTGTGTAGTCAGGACAGGAAAACTGATGAGGTCATAGCAACAAGCAAAAACATGCTTAAAAATGTATCTCTAAGTCCAAATGTGAACACGAGTATTCTGGATTCAAATATCTCACAGCCATTTGAAAATTAAAATATGTATTTATTTTACAAATGAGGAATGGAAAGAAAGTATCTTGAACTTGGTTTAAAGGATTTTTAGCCTTAATCCTCTCAAGACTGATTTATTTCTAAACTAGAATAACATTAATTTAAAATCTACCAAATGACCTATGATCCAGAAATATTGTATTAGATGTGGGGGGAAAAACTTAAATGTCTATATTAAAAATCAAGAACTTTATCATTATTAAAGAACTGATTCTACTTACCAACATATTACTTGTTTTGGAATAGTGCCTAGTATGTCATAAACACTCTAAATATTTTATGAATGAATTAACTTTGAAAATCAAATTGTCTTTTTTTTTTTTTTTTTAAGATTTTAAATAGAGGAAGAAGGAGAGGGGTTCCATCCCAAGACCCGGGGATCATGACGTGAGCCAAAGGCAGATGCTTAACCATTTGGGAGGTTGTGGATAGGAGTTAGCATATTGGAAATATTGTTCATTTTCTCTTTAATCTTTCTCAGGCTATGCAAGCAAGCAAACAAAGCATCAGTAGTAACACAGCAAGGCCATGTATCCTGGGCTTCCAAACCTATTTTATTATAAGAAAGAATATGATCTGTGAACAAATATATACCAATAAATATTCACAAATATACAAAATTACTGCAATTCCAGCAATGACTGATTCTGGCATTATATCTTAGACACCTCTGAGGCTGAATTCATCTTTCCAATCAACTGAGACAATTGTTTTTCATTTCTTTTATTTTCCCTCTGATCCTAGCATTTTATTCAATAATTATTTCAAGGCTTTATATTATGTTCAGTGGATGACAAAAGGATGAATAACTTTGGCTACCCTTAAGAAATCTATAATTAAAATGAAAATGTAGTGTGTACAAAAATAGTTATAATATTCAACATCATATGTTATTCAGGAATTGCAAATTAAAACAATGAGATATCATTATACACTATTAGAATGACAAAAATCCAAAACACTGCCTTTTTTTTTTTTTTTTCTTTTTAATAGAGAGTGAGAAAGCGCATGAACAGAGCAGGGGAGGGGAGGGGAGAAGGAGAGAGAGAATCTCAAGCAGAGAGAGAATCTCAAGAAGCACAGAGTCTGATGCAGAGCTCAATCTCAGGACCCTAAGATCATGACCTGAGCTGAAATCAAGAGTCAGAACTTTAATCAACTGAGCCACCCAGGTGCCCCAAGGAACTTTCATTCATTGTTGGCGGGAATGCAAAGTGGTGCAATTACTCTGGAAGATAGTCTGGCAGCTTTTTTTTTTTTTTTTTTTTTTTTTTTTAAATAAAACTAAACATACTCTTATGTTATGGTCCCAGCAATTGTGCTCCTTGGTGTTTGCCCAAAGGAACTGAAAATTTATGTCTGCACAAAAACCTGCATGTAGCTGTTTATAGTAGCTTTTTCAGAATTGCCAAAACTTGGAAGTAACCAAGATGTCATTCGGGAGGCAAATGGTAAATAAACTCTTGTACACCCAAGATGTAGTATTATTCAGTGCTGTAAAGAAATGACCTATCAAGCTATGAGATGACCTGGAGCAACCTTAAATAAGGCACATGACTTAAGTGAAAGAAGCCTATCTGAAAAGGCTACATAATGTGTAATTCTGACAATCTGGCATTCTGGAAAATGTAAGATTATGGAGATGGTGAAGGATCAGTGATTTCTATGGCTTTTAGAAGAGGAAGGGGTGAATAGGTAAAGCATAAGGAGTTTTTAAGGCAGCAAAACTATCTATATGATACTACAATGATTTATATATGTCATTATGTATCTGTCAAAACCAATAGAGTATATATTTGTCCAGATCTAAGAGTGAACCCTAAAGTAAACTCTGGACTCTGAGTGACAGTATAGTTTCATCAATTGTAAGAAATGTACTACTCAGGTGTGGGGTGTTGATAGTGGGTAAAAACTATGTTTTTGTGGTGGCAGGGAGTGTAAGGCAAATAACTCTAACTTCCACTCAATTTTGCTGTGAACCTAAAATGGCTCTAAAATATGAAGATTTGGGGCACCTGGGTGGCTCAGTGGTTTAGGCCTCTGCCTTTGGCTCAGGTCATGATCTCAGGGTCATGAGATCGAGCCCCACATCGGGCTCTCTGCTCGGGGGGGAGCCTGCTTCCCTCTCTCTCTCTGCCTGCCTCTCTGCCTGCTTGTGATCTCTGTCTGTCAAATAAATAAATAAAATCTTTTTAAAATATGAAGATTTTTTTAAAAGCTATATTATAAAGACTGGCAGAGTTCAAAAAACAAAACAAAACAAAAACAAAAACCCACAAAATCTGCATACTTTGGGGATTTATAGAAAATTATTCTGGTTTATAAAAAATTCACAAAAGACTAACCATTAGGTATGAATATTATTTTATTAGGAATAAGAGTCAAACATTGCTTGCAGAGAGGAATGGCAAAGGCAAAAACTTTGGCAGGTGTAGTACTTACAAAGTCCTTTCTGTGGAATGACACATAGTTTCATTGTATGGAATATTCTACTTAGTGAAGCAATGGAAGCAAAGATTCAGAAGACTTGCCAGAGTGGTTTTTTGTTTGTTTGGTGTACTTGTTTCTCATTATACAGATAAGAGGGCTTAGAGGTACGATCGCACAGTTAGTAATAAGTTCGTTCTAATTCCTAGTCCAAATTTTCATTTTTTCATGCTTTAGCAACTAGAAGAAATCCTTGAATGTTACAAGTAGTTTAGACTTCATTCAATTGGCCATTGGTGATTTTATTATTTTTTTTTGGTGGTGAGTGGAAAAATAGGACATGATTTTAAGAACAATAGAATAGCCATGAGCAGAATGAATTATGGACAAAGCAGAGAGACTCAAGCATAGGAAATACCATCATTTTGGCAGGGTGGAAATGGACAAGCAGGCTTGGCATGATTTGGGGCTTGAAGAAGCAATTTGCAATCACAGTCGTTGTGCAATAGACCAATCTTGAAACACTTGCACAGAAGGAACAGGACAGCGAAGTTGGGGTTCAGAAATATTTAGAGAAGCCAAACTGGGTTGGCAAGTCACACTTCTAGAAGTTGTCTCCTCAGTGTCAAAAGGATGGTAAAGTGAGCAAAGAAAAGAGAAATATACACATTTAAAGACTGCGAAATTTTACTGGGCATGTATTAGTTCTTAGATGGTCTAGGTAGGTGATGGTCAATGGGTGCACATTTTTGCCTTCAGGGAGCTAAGACTGGTAGGTGTATCTCAAAGCAAAATCTTTGGCCTACTTTATAAACTGTCTGAACATCAAATGGTCTACAAGCAGTTTAACTGTTCCAAAAGAAAAGGGATGAAACATTTGTTGAAATACATTTAATGTATATGAAATGCAAGATGAATTATGATTAATTACCATTAGATTACATTCTCAATACGTTCTTAATGATGGTTCATGACTATTACATACTTGGTTGTTCAGGTGCTACAAAGGAGATATTGGTCACTAGCCTTGGCTAACATTTAGTTAATAGGGAGCAGGTCAGGTTGGCTACAGTGCTTTCATGCTATTGTTTATATTTGTGAAATTTGCATATTTTTCTGTTGTATTATATCCCAAATTCACAGAAGTGGACCAGGAAATAAAATGATTTGTTGACATGTAAACGTAATATTATTCATAATAAAGTAGACAGAATAAAGAATACAAGTGTACATATGTCAGGATAAATGGATTTGTAACTGTAACTTTTCCATGAAGCAGCCCAAGAAGAAAAATTATGTAGAAAATATGATGATGAATATCTGAAAATTAGATTTTGACTGTGTATTTGCCTTCTTTCCCTTGTACATTGGTAATGATGAAACTTTCTATGTATGAATAATATTCCATTGTATTTATGTAACAGATTTTGTTTACTCAGCCATTAGTTGATGGATACTTTGAGAAACTTGGAGAAGTTTCTACATTTTGTTTATTATGAATGATGTTGCTATGGACAAAATTTTCATATGTACATTTTTTTTTTCGTGGACACATACTTTCAGTTCTCTTGGCTATATACTCAGGGACGGAATTGCTGCGTTATATGGCCACTTTTTAAAAACTTTTTTAGTAACTGCCAAACTGTTTCCAAAGTAGCTTACTATTTAAATGCCCACAGCAATGTGTGAGGGTTCCAAATTCTCCCTGTCCTTACCAACAATTTTTTTTAGGGTGGGGGGAGGGGCAGAGGAAGAGGGAGAGAGAGAGAATCTTTAAGCAGCCTCTATACTGGGCATGGAGCCCAAGGCAGGGTTCCATCTCATGACCCTGAGATCCATGACCTGAGCTGATGTCAAGAGTTAGATGCTTAACTGACCAAGCCACCTAGGCGCACCCAACATTTTTTATGTTCTATTTTTTTTTTTTTAATTGTAGCCATCCTAGGGGATATGGCTTGCATTTCCCTAATGACTAATCTTGTTGAACATCATTTCATGTGCTTATTGGGCATATGTATATGTCTATTCACATTCTTTGCACCTTTTTTAAAATTGGGTTGTCTTTTATTGCTGAGCTGAGCTGTAAGATTTCTTTATGTATTCTGGAACTCTACCTTTATCTGATATATTATGAGAAAATATTTTCTTTCTCTCTTTGGGTTGGCCTTTCACTTCTTTTCAAAGTGTTCTTTGATGTGTAAATATTTTTAGTTTTTATAAAGTCCAACTTGGTTATTTTTTCTTTGGTTGCTTGTGCTATAGGTGTCATAGGTAAGATACTGTTGCCTAAAGCAAGGCCATAAAGTTTTGCACTAACAGTGTCACTGTCTTTGTACCTACATTTAGGTTATTGATCTATTTTGAGTTAAATTTTGGATACTTAATGAGATAAGTATCTAATTCGTTTCTTTTGTATATGCATGTCCAGTTGTCCTTGCACCATTTGTGCATGACTATTTTTTCCCCAAATGGGCTAGCTTGGCATTCTTGTCAAAAATTATTTGACTATAGATACATGCTTTACTTATGGATATTCAATCCTACACCATAGATGTATGTCTATCTCTAAGCTAGTGCTACACTGTCTTGATTTTTGTACCTTTAGTACGTTTTGACATTGAGAAGTGTGACTTGTCTTCGTTTAACTTTCTTTTTTAGATTTGTTTGGCTTTTTGGAGTCCTTTGCATTGCCATATGAAATTTAAGATCAACTTGCCAATTTCTCAAAGAAAAAGGTAGTTGGAATTTCAATATAAATTTTGAACAAGTAGATTAATTTGGGGAGTATTACCACCTTAACAATAATAAGTCTTCCAGTCTAGGAACCCAGAATGTCTTTACCAATTATTTATCTCTTTTTTTTCCTAAAAAGTATTTTAGCTCTATTGAAGTAAATTAACATATACAATTGTAAGATATTTAAAATATACATCTGGTAATTTGATATATGTGTTCATTAGATAGGATCCTTCCCATCTAATTAGTTAACACATGCATCAGCTCACATATTTATCTATGTGTGTGTGTGTAAACATTTAAGTCCTATTCTCTAAGCAAATTCCAAATTGTATGCCACAGTATTATCAACTATAGTCACCATGTTTTACATGGGATCCTCAGTCTTTATTCATCTTATACCTGGAAATTTCTACCCGTTAACCAACTTCCTCATTTTCCCTACATCACAGCGCCTGGCAACCACCTTTATATTTTTCTCTCTGTTTCTATGAATTTGACTTTTTTTTTTTTAAAGATTCTACCTATAAGTGAAACCTATAGTATTTGTCTTTCTCTCTTTGCCTTATTTCATCAGCTTAATGCCCTCCAGGTAACCTATATAATATAGGTGAAAAATATTCTCCTGTGTGTGTGTGTGTGTGTCTTTATGCATTCATCTGTTGATGAACGGTTGTTTCTATTTCTTGGCTATTGTGACTAATGCTGCAGTAAACATGGGATTGCAGATACCTTATTTCATTTCTCTCACGTACATGGAAATGGGATTGCTGGATCATATGGTAGTTCTATTTTTAAGTCTGGAGGAATGTCTATTATTTTCCATAGTAGCTGCATCAATTTACATTTCTACTAACAGTGAACAAGGGTTCCCTTTTATCCACATCCTTGTCAACACTTATTTCTTTTCTTTTTGATGGTAGCCATTCTAACGGGTATGAAGTGATTTCTCACTCTAGTTTTGATTTGCATTTTACTCATAACCAGTGATGTTGAGCATCTTTTCATCCATGTCCTGGCCATTTGGAGGTCTTCTTTGGGAAAATGTCTATTTCAATCTTTTGCCCCTCTTTAAATTGGACTGTTTGGTTTTTGCTGTTGAGTTGTATGAGTTCTTTATATCTTTTGAGTATAAACACCTTTTGAATTCTTTTTGTCTTTTGAGTATTGAGTACAGAATCTACCGTTCTGTTGGTTGCCTTCCATTTTGTGGGTAGTTTCCTTTGCTGTGCAGAAACTTTACAGTTTGATGTAGTCATACTTGTTTATTTTTGCTTTATTTGCTTTTGCTTTTGGTGTCAAATCCAAACGATCATTGCAAGGATTAATGTCAGAGATTTTCCCCACTATGTTTTCTTTTAGGAGTTTTATGGTTTCATGTCTTATGTTAAAGTTTTGAATCCATTTTGAGTTGATATTTGTGTATGGTATAAGACAGAAGTTTACTTCAACAATATTTTGGGGGCACCTGGGTGGCTCAGTTCGTTAAGTGTCTGTTTTCAGATTGAGCCCTGTATCAGGCTCACTGCTCAGTAGGTGTCTGCTTCTCCCTCTCCCTCTGCCTGCCACCCCACCCGCCCCGACTCAAGTGTGCTTTCTCTCTCTTAAATATATAAATCAAATCTTTAAAAAAAAAAACAAAACACCCAGTGTTTTGAAGTTGATAGTGTACAATAATTTCTTCTGTTTAGTCCTGATTATTTTATTCTTTTTGATAGAATAAAAAGAATTTTTTCTTAATATTTTCATATTTTTCATTGCTATTGTGTAAAAACTCAGCTGACTTTCATATATTGATCTTGTATCCTGCAACCTTGCAAACTCTTTTTTACTCAATAGAGATGATTTTTATTACCTCTATTTTTTTCCCCTCTTAATTTCCTTGGCTAGAGTTTCCACAGCAATATTGAATGGAGTGACAGGAGCATACACCCTTATCCTCCTGAGCATAAGAGAAAATTAACTATAATCTTAACTTGTTTTTTCATAGATGTCCTTTATCAGCTAAGGAAACTTTCTTCTATCCCTAGTTTTTTGAGCTTTCATTTTTTATAAAAAAAAAAAAAAAAAAAACTTTTGTCATGAAAGTGTGTTGAACTTCTGTCAAATGTTTTTCCTGCATCTATTTACATGATCATATGTTCTTCCCTTATTTTATTAATATGACGCTTCGTATCAATTAGTTTGTATATATGGAATCTGGTTTATATTCCTCTGATAAAGCCCATATGATCATGGCATTTAATTTTTTTTTTTTTTATGCTGCTAGATTTGGTTTGCCCATGCCATACACACAGCTCTTTATTTCTTCATGTGGATGAGAGTTTCCTCTCATTTCATACAAAAGAATGCTCTTCAGTTTTTCTTTTAGGTTAGATATGCTAGGAACAAAATCTTTGAGTTTTGGTTTATCTAAGAATGTTTTAATGTCTTCGCTTGTTGAAGGATAATTTTGCTGGGTATAGATTCGTTAGCACTTTGAATTTGGTTTTTGGCCTTCATGCTTTATCTGCTTCATGTTCTTATCTGCTTCTGGGCCTGCCTGGTTTCTGATTAGAAATCAGTTCCTTGTCTTACTGAGGATCTTTTTGTATGTTGAGTTGCTTCTTATTGCTTTCAATATTCTTTCTTTGTCTTTGCTGCCAGTAGTTTGATGAGGTACCTTGGGGTCTTAGTCTGCTTGGGCTGTTGTGACTAAATACCATAGACTTTCTGGCTTAAACTAAAAAAAAAAAAAAAGAATAATTTTCTCAGTATTATGGAAGCTAAAATGCCAAGATCAAGGTACAAGTATGTCAGTTTCTGGTTAGAATTCCCTGCCTGGCTTGTAGATGGCCACCTTCTTGCATGGTGGGAAAAGGGAGCACAAGCTCTCTGATGTCTCTTCTTTCAAAAGCACTAATCTCATAAAGTTCCCACCCTCATGACCACATTTTATTCTAATTGCCTTTTAAAGGCCCCATTTCCAAATACCATCACATGGGTATTAGAGTTTTAGCATATTAATTTTGGCTGGCAGACACAGTTCAGATCAATGAGGTGTGGATCTATCTGAATTTAACCTATTTGGAGTTCAGTGAGTTCTCTAAATATATATATATTCATTTTCTTCATCAAATTTGCAAAGCTTTTTCCCCATTATTTCTTCAAATATTCTTTGTGCCCTTTTCTCACTTCTCTTAGTCTGGGATTCCCATTATGATTTTGTTTGCCTGATGATGTCCCACAGGGCTCTAAGGTTTTGTTTATTTTTCTTATTTTTTTTTTACTCAGCTCCTCAGAATGAATAATTTCACAAACTTTATGTTCATATTCATGGATTTTTTTTTCTCTGCCTACTCATATAGCTTGTCTTTTCTTCTGCTTTCTCCTGTTGAAATCCTCTACTTATTGTTCATTTCAGTGATTCTGCTTTTCAAATCCAAAATTTCTTTTTACTTTCTAAAAAAAACTTTCTGTCTCATTATTGATATTTCCACCTGATGTGACATTGTTCTAATATTTTCTTTGGTTCTCCATACATGATTTTCTTTGTCTAGCTCTTTGTAAATATTTTAAAAAGCTAATGTAATTTTTCTAGTAATGTAATGTAATTTTTCTAGTTTTCTAGTTTTCTGAGTTTCATCTGAGATAGTTTCTGTTGATTGTTTTATTTTTGTGTATGGACAATACTTTCTTGTTTCTTTGAATGTCAATTTCAATTTCTTACTGAAAAATGAACATATAAAATAATATTGTATGGGAATTCTGGAAATGAGATTCTGTTCTCTTTCTGGGGCTTGTTGTTGATGCTTATTATAATTATAGATGTTTTTTGTTTAGTGGAATTTTAAAATTAATTCTGTAAAGTCTATATAGTTTGTCTTCTGCAGCCACTACAGTCTTTGCTCAGCCTAATAATCTAATGATAAAACAATAATTCCCTTAAATTCCTAGAACCAATATTTGCTAAGGGGAACTCTGTGTTAGGTCAAACCTTTGACTATTAGCCAGTCTGCTTACAACTCTTTCATAGCTTTATTTCCTGCTTGTGCAGAGTCTCAAGGTCAGTTAGAGGTGAGACCTGAGGGCCTTCTTAGACCTTCTTTGAGTGTGCATATGTGTGCATATGCATCTATGCAAGAGTATGTTGTTTTGGATTCCAAGGTAATATGTTAGCACCTTTCAAAACCATATGGACGTCGTATTCCCTAGTTTTTACTTTTAGGCTTTTGTTTAGTCTATTGTTTGACTCAAAAGTTATTCACTGTTGTAGGCAGCTGTGAAGATAAAAGGTGTTCCTATAATTGTTTTCCATCAACGTTCCTGAGGTGAAGGTTTTTCACAGTGGGTGGGTTCCAAGTCAGGTCAACTTCAGACAGCTTGTTAAGTGGGGTCTTCCAGGGAACCACCTGATGGGTAACATAATGTGACTGTTCTTTGGGACTGAAGCTTTGAAAAAGCCCAGGCTCCATTCTCTTACTTCTGGTGACTAACAGGCTGCTCTAATAATGTGGGCTGTTACTTTTCTAGGCGACAGCAGAGTACCACATTAGGAGACGGAACTACAGCAAGTTAAAACACCATAAATTTCCCTATTGTTTTCAGTATTTAGCCCTTTTCCTTTAATAAACACTTGCTGGGTTTTGTAAGGCTTTGATGAGTTTTCAGTGTTTTGGAAAAGTAGATTCTGACAGTTTTGCCCATTTTTTCATGACTTTTAGGAAGAATAGATTTTCAGAGCTTCTTACTCTGCCATTATAGTTTTGATGTCACTTCTGTACACTGAATTTAAATAGTAAAGTTTAAGCTCCCTGCTGAAATTTTTGGGTATTGGGCTGAAACTTTAGTTCAGGATCACTCTAAAGAGGCAAGCAAGCTGGCAGGACACTATTCACTGAATAATGCAAGGAATTTTCCAAGCATCACTCACTCTCCTCCTTGCTACATGGTGTCGTACATTCAGTTGCTCACGTGCACTCTGGGGAGTCGTGTGTTCCTCAAAGGATTTTTAAACATTGGTTAATAAAAGTATTAATTGACATTAAATTCTGAGATAAGGAAATAGTGAACAAGTATTATGATTGAATTTAAAATAAATATTAGCATTCACATTGGGATGTTACATATCAACATGTCATCCATGTTGAGAGGGATACTTTTCCTTAGTAAAAGCACATTCAGACAACACATGGCACTGTTATTATTTGATTTTGATTCATATGCAACATCTGCGGGCATGACAATGATTTGCCATTCAAGAATTCATAAAATACTTTAAAGAGAATAAAGATATATACAGTCCCAGAGCAGGTTTGTAGTATGGTGTCTCTTAAACAGATATCCTTTAAATATTTTTTCAGCATTCATTCGGTGGATATGGAGAGAAACTACATTTACAAAATGTTTACTCCTTTATTTTCACAACAAAGGCTTCTTAAAACAATGTTTTAACTGCTTTTGAAGTAGGATGATTTTTTATTTTAATTAGCTTTTTAAAACTGGATAAATCAAAATTAGATTAACATTTACTATTATATTGATGTCATTATCCAAAAATATCTTGTTCATTTTTAGTTAAAATGCTGGGTAGTGACACAGAACAGATATGTCTTAGTAATTTCAGATATATAACAAAACCTCACTTAGGTTGTCAAAAGTATACTTTGTAATAACTTGATTATATATGTATATATGTTTGTATAAATCTGTATAAAGAGTGTGTATGTACATATACAAAACAGACACATACAAATTTGTATTCATAAATGTAAAATTCTAGGTTAGAAATTATTAGAGTTTTACATAAAATATTTGTCTCAAGAAGTGCCTTACCCAGATTGAAACAAAACATGTGTACTTGAATTAACATCAGAACAATAGTAAAGTAATGCATTAATTAAAGAAGTGACAGGTGATACTATATTCTTAAACCCATCAACAGATTGAGGTCTTTGATTCTGGAAGGAAGGTCAGGGTTGAGAGAAGCATGATAAACTAATAACTCGAGCATTTTCTAACTAAAAGTTAAAATGCAATGAAACTTAATTCTCTTTTTTTTTTTTTTAAGATTTTTTATTTTTATTTATTTGAGAGAGAATAAGTGAGAGAGAGCATGAGAGAAGAGAAGGTCAGAGGGAGAAGCCAACTCCCCAAGGAGCTGGGAGCCTGAGGCGGGACTCGATCCTGGAAGTCTGGGATCAAGACCTGAGCCGAAGGCAGTTGCTCAACCAAATGAGCCACCCAGGCGCCCCCTTCATTCTCTTTTTAAGTCCTACCTAAATTGTATTGGCGGCACAATGACTGACAGAGAAAACCTATATGGTTTTGATATGATATGTTTATGATAATTTGCTTCATGGTATTGATATTTCCTCTTAATGGCTTACCCAGTGCCTGTATCAGTAACCTGTTTAAATGTTTAAAACTAGGTAAATAGAGGGATGCTCAGTGGGTTAAGCATCTGCCTTCTGCCCAGGTCATGATCCCAGAGTCTTAGAATCAAGTCCTGCAGTGGGCTCCTTGCTCAGTGGGGAGCCTGCTTCTCCCTAGGCCTGCTGCTCCCCCTGCTTATGCTCTCTCACTCTCTCTCTGTCTGACAAATAAAATAAATTTGGAAAAAAAAATCTAAAACTAAATAGAATAAGGCATTAGCTGAAAATGTAGCAAGAATAATAACCATTTTCACTGCTACAGAGATGACAGGCTTTATCTCCAGTGGTTATTGACAATTAATGGGCTATCAGTAATTTTGGGATTTTTCTTTTAATTTTTAGTATGTAGATAACACATTTTTCATGAAGTTTGTAATTAACAAAAGTTAATTTTACTCTGGTATTTTCCTAGTGAAGTTATTTGATCCCTGAGCCTTAAAAATAGCTTGAAATGTTAGAAAAATACAAAATCTATCTTCTTTTATTCAACAAAAATATTTGAGCACAATGGTAGAATAATGGCTTCCAAAAGATGTCCATATCCGGATCTCCAGAACCTGTGAATATGTTACCATGGCAAAAGGAACTTTGAAGATGTGATTAAAGATCACAAGACAGGAAGATTATTCTGGAATTTCCAGGGGGGCCCAATTAATCCCCAGCATTTATAAGAGGGAGAGAGAAGGGCTAGGGGTAAAGAAAGAGGTGGGAGGACTAAAGCAGAGCTTGGAGTGATGCACTTTGAGGATGGAAGAAGAGCCATGAGCTGAGAGAGCAGGTGGCCTCTAAAAGCTGGAAAAGGCAAAGAAATGATTCTCCCTTAGAGATGCCAGATGGGATCTGAAGAAATTGGTGGGGTGGTAGGCGGCCGGGGGTGGGGGCCGGGGGAGAGTGAAAGAAGCAGCACCTACAAAGGCTAAGAAGCAAAGGAGAAAATTGATTAAGAATTGAAAAAGAATGGCATGGCTAGAGAGTAGAATAAGACAGGGGACTGGTGAAAGACAATGTTAAAGAATTCCTAGGGCCAAACCATGAATGTTTTGGCAGTTTGTATTAACGACCATATATTTTTGTTAGGTGTGTCTTAAGTATAAAGTGTAGTTAAATGTTGTCCTTTGTCCTGTTGCAGAAGTTTCCTTTCATTCCTATTTTTCTGAGAATTTTTATTAGGAATGAATGTTGGATTTTTCAGGTACCTTTATTGTGTTATTGGGCTGAACATATGGTTTTTTAGTTTGTTGATATCGTGGAGGACATTGGTTTTGAAATGTTAAACCAACCTTGCACTCTTGTCTCCCACAGTGTTGACATGGTATATCTTTCTTCATCCTTTACTTGAAAACTATTTGTGCCTTTAAATATAAAGTGCTTTTCTTATAAGTAGCATATAATTGGGTCTTGTTTTTTAATCCATATCTGCTTTTAAATTAGGTATTCACTAGTATATTTATATTTAATTTGCTTAGGGTTAAGTTTATCATCGTGCTATTTATTTTCTATTTATCCAATCTCTTCTTTGTTCTCTTTACCCTTTTTCTGCATTTTTGAAGTAATTATATATTAGCAGTTCCTTTTAGAGTTTATAGTGTACATCTTTAATTTATCAAAGCCAGCCTTCAAGAATTATACCACTTGTATAGTTTGAGATGCTAATAATAGTATATTTTCAATTTCCCCTCCTGACTTTCATGCTATTGTTATATATTTTCCTATAGATATATGATAAATCCAACGATACATTATTATGTATTTGGTTCAGATATCAGTGATCTGTAAAGATGCTGACATAGTAAGAAAATTATTCTAATATGTTTACCCATGTGGTTACCATTTGTGGTGGTCTTTATTCCTTTTCATAGATCCATAATTCCATCTGGTATTTCCATCTGTCTGAAAGACATTTCTGCCTGGAGGATAGTAACATTTCTTGTAGTATATGTCTGTTAGTATTGAATTCTTTTGGATTTGTATGTCAGATAATATACTTTGCCTTCATTTAAAAAGATATTATGATTATTCATACAAGTCTATAGATTTCAACATCTCATTAAAAAAAAAAAAGATTTATTTTTGTATTTTAGAGAGAGAAAGCATGAGCCAGGGGGAGGAGTAGAAAGGGAGGGAGAGGGAGAGAGAATCTCAAGCAGTCTCCCTGCTGAACACAGAGCCCAGTGTTGGGCTGGCTGCCAGGACCCTGAGATCATGACCTTAGCCACAATCAAGAGGCAGACCCTTAACTGACTGAGCCACCCAGGTGCCTCAAAATCTCATTTTTTTGTTTTCTATTTACCTTGCTCTTTAAAAATTGTTATTTTTATTTTTTCATTAACATATAATGTATTACTTGTTTTCAGGGGTACATGTCTGTGAATCCTCAGTCTTACACAATTCACAGCGCTCACTATAGCACATACCCTCCCCCATGCCCATCGCCCCGCCACGCCATCCCTCCCATCCCCCTCCACTCCAGCCAATACTCAGTTTGTTTCCTGAGACCAAGAGTCTCTTACACCGCTCTTTTTTAATGTTCTCTTTCCTACTGACCTTGACATTTTAAATTATTTTTTTTACTCACCTTTCCCCTTTAGTGACTCAGAATTTATGCACTAGATTTATCTTAGTTACTGCCATTTACATTTGATCATGCATAATTATTAAATTCTACCTCTGGACCTTCCTGCCTTCCATCTTAGACATGAATTACAATCTTTTGTTATCAAGGGTTTGGTTTATAGTCTTTTTTCTCTTGAACCCTAGAATGTAGACAGTATTATTGTTCTTTTATAAAATTATTTCTTTAATTTATATATTACATGTACTGTATATTTATCTTTATTTCATAAATCATTTTGCTTTTACACTCATCTTCAAATTCACTAGTTTCTTTACATGTTTCTTATTCCAGTCTGTTAGGCTTTTACTCTGGACACGTTTTCTTCCTTGAAATTAGTGCTTTAGAAGTTCCTTTAGTTAAAGTTCTGTGAGTGGTTAAGTTTCTTAATTTACCAATTGAAAATGTTTTTGTTTAGACTTGTTATTTTAACTTGTTAAATTCTTTTTTTTTTTTTTTAAAGATTTTATTTATTTATTTGACAGAGATCACAAGTAGGCAGAGAGGCAGTCAGAGAGAGGAGGAAGCAGGCTCCCCTCTGAGCCGAGAGCCCGATGCGGGGCTCGATCCCAGGATTCTGGGATCATGACCTGAGCCAAAAGCAGAGGCTTTAGCCCACTGAGCCACCCAGGTGTCCCAGTTAAATCCTTTTTAAAAAGTCTGTTTATTTTCCATATTACATCATACCATCCTGTTGAGAATTCTGCTGTCACTCCTATTGTCCTTTCTTTGTAGATATCTCTTTTTTGAAGGTGTTTAAATCTTTCTCTTCCGATGGTGTTGTACATATTCACTATAATGTATCCAAGTGGAGATTTAAAAATAATTAGGCTTGGGCACCTGGGTGGCTTAGTCAGTTAAGCATCTGCCTTCCACTTAGGTCCTGGGATTGAGTCCAGCCTGTGGCTCCCTGCTCAGCCGGAAGCCTGCTTCTCCCTCTGCCCCTCCCCTGCTAATGCTTGCTCTCTTTCTCTTTCTCTCTCACAAAAATAAATAAAATCTTTTAAAAATAGGAAAACTAATTAGGGTTTCTAATACACAGTCTTGGATTTCTGAATTAATGACTTTTACCAGTTCTGGATGTGAAGATATTACCCCACATTGGTATTTTGTTTTGTTTTCTCTATCATTCCTTTCCCTCTAGTTCCTTGCACTCACAAATCAGCTTTATTTACCCTACTTTGCCAGAATCCAAGGTTTAGTTTCTTCCTCTGGCTCCCTTCAATCCCCAGAAACTGTAGGTTCCCGGTATAGGCAATTGCCTCCAGATAAGCCCAAGCTTACTTTTCTGTTATAACTCACTTCTCTGTTTCTGTTTGCTCTTTCTTTTAAATTTTAATTTTTGGGTCCTTGGGGGTTTCTCATACTTATGTATATGCTGAATAATATATTTATAATGTGTATACATGTGAGGGAGAGAAAGAGAATAAGTTGGCTCAGATTTTCATTTTATAAAGATACTTTAGGATACTCTGAGAAGAATAAACCATAGGTGTCAAAAATGAAAGCAGTAGAACAAGTAGTAAATTGAATAAGTAATCCAAGCAAGAGATACAGGTGTCAGCAGATTTAAGAATGGTTTAATAGTTATGCTAAGTAATTGGATATGTGGGAGGTGTAAGAAATCCAAGATGACTTAAAGTGTAACAGCACTTTATATACAACTGTTCCATAGCTGTTCTATAACAGCTTGATTGTACAAATGTACAATTGTACAAATTGTACAATTTGTACAATTGTACAAATGTACAAATGTTAATATTGTTCTGTTTCTTTAGTGGATATTATTATACACCTAGATTTTCCCATAGTCCAATTTAGATGAGGTACCTCCAATATTGGGACTGTGGGGAAATGAACATAGACAAATTTTTTGTGTAATCTACTTTCTATTAAAAGACAAACATCTTTCAATGCCTCCTGGCTTGCTTCTGACAGACTCTGTTTACTTCAAATCTAGGTGTAAGATCCATCTTCTCAACTGGCATGCCCTATTGTAGTGGGAATTATAGGGTGGCTATTTTTATGTTTTTTTTTATTGTTTTATTAATATCTTTCTGTCAAACACTTTAACTACAACTTGTGAATTAGTTGGTATCTACTGGCCCAGGTAAGCTATAATGTAGTTATATTCTGATAGATCAGTGGATAAAAACTGTCAGCTTTCTATCATACGAAGCGTTGGAAGTTCGACAGTCTTATATTGAGGTTAATGAATATTTTAAATGTAACAATCTCTTCTAATATAACATTGTTTAGTGAGTAAGCTAGAGATGCACATACAAGTTTCTCTGGCTCTGTATTCTGTGTTAAGAATCTCTGAAACATTCCCAACCCTTGGAAAGACATATTTTGAAAATTTTCATTCAGTCGGCTTCTTTTTTTCCTAGAAAGATTTTAGACGTTGAAAAGTGTTTGTCACAACTAATAGGTTTTAAAAAAAACTTATGTTTTTAAAAGTGTAGACATTTATCAATGTAAAAATATTTAATGTTTATTATTATTCAATTAATACCTACTTATTATAGATTTCCTTGAAAAGTAAAGCAAAAGAAAGAAAAAATAACCTCAGGTTCTATTATCTTGAGACATCTCTTAACAAAAATTACATAGTGAGTATATGATACATGTTTCTTTCAAATCATTTCTTTATATACTTTTTCCCCAGTTTCTTCAATTCTAATGTACACTAATATTAAATGGTCAGATAAGTATTCATTTTGAAAGCTTTAATTAGCAGCTCTGTGTTGTATTCTATATTTAAATGCCCCAGTATATACTGTACCTTGAGAAAAATGGAACAATACTTGAATATGCAAAGATTGAGACCTAGCTGAAAGCATGCCAGACATGCTGAGGGCTAATCATGCCATGTGAAATAATAGAGTGAGCAGCTAGGCCTTTTCAGATGACAAAAGCAACAGTCTACCAGGCCAAAATCTTTTGTTTGCTTCCTATTCCTTTAAAACTCTACCACTGGACTATGGGATACTCTGATCATGAGCCTTCTTCTGTCAGATCCGGATGACATAAAGTGAGATATTAAACTTTAGTCCATATACATTCTATGACTTATATAGAACTCTATCTCCCAATTGAAATATGCATTTGTCATTAATCAATGTGGATAAAAAAGGAGCTAATTTGGCACTTGAGAGCATGGATAAAATCCTCAGGGAGATAGAAACATCTCTGCCATTATAGAAATAGCTTTACAGTTTGGAAGATGATTAAAGCTACATTGTCTTTATTAACCTCTTACTGTATCACATTTAAAGTGAACGTTTGTTTTTTTTAAAGATTTTATTTATTTATTCGACAGAGAGAGAGATTACAAGTAGGCAGAGAGAGAGGGGGAGGTAGGCTCCCTGCTGAGCAGAGAGCCTGATACAGGGCTTGATCCCAGGACCCTGAGATCATGACCTGAGCCCAAGGCAAAGGCTTAACTCACTGATACACCCAGGTGCCCCTGAAGTGAACTTCTTTATAAAAAAAAAAATCATTTAAAAAATCATCTTTGGAAATAACTGCTCTATAAAATTGAGTATTTCAGTGCAAATATACCAGTACATACCTGAATTAACAATCAGATAACACTTCAGTTTGCATTGTAAGGTATATATCTAATCTCAAAACCCTAATAAAAAGATCTTCTATGTTTTAGTACTGAATTTATTTAGTATTCAAATATGTATGCATATATACATATTACTTAAAAATTTCTTAAGCAAACTATTAAATCTAATTGACAAATGCTGTTCATTTCCCTATGAATTTACTCCAGTTGCAGATTATCTTTGCCCTAAGTGCTAAGTAACCAACAATTACTGAACAATACACTGATACATCAAGCATCTCCAAAATGTTTGGAAAAATCAGTGCTACAATGCATATTCAGCGACACATGTATTGCTTACAAATTCATTTTCAAAATTTGTGGCTCTTATTTAAAAAGTAATACTAAAAACTTCTATTATGAAAAGTCCTGGTTATAGCAATAAAATACTATTTTATAGTATTTTAGAGTATTTTATAGCTCAAGAAGAGAACAGGTCCTATTGCAAACTATAGAAAAAAAACTATCCTGAAATTTTCAACTAGAAATAAAAATAGCTTCTTTTTTCTACACCTAAGCAATAACTATTTTTCCTTTTAAAATCGTGGCACCTTTTGAAATCAAGGCAACAGTCCCATTGATTTAGCTACCAGAAAAGCACCCTTCTCCACCTGTGATCGCTTTGCTCCAGTTAATAAACACATGATTTCAGTTCTTTTAGGCTCTGGACAAAAATCAGTTTCTGCATGTAATTTTGAATCATTGGTCACAGGTCCTCTAATGGACAGTTTACCCAGCGGGAGGTGGCAGCACTCTGCCTGCTGACAGCGCCCCCTCCCCGGCACCCCTCTCCCATGGGAGGCCCCGGCAAGCGGAGCTGCTGACCTGGGAGAAGGCTGGGGTCCCATAGGGTCCCTGGCTGCACTAGTCACCTTTTACTGAGTAGCTCCGAAGGAGCCTACCCTTCGCTCCTCCAAAGCCAAGGAAGGGCAGGAGAAAAAAAGCCAGGACTCGGTGTCCTAGTCCTTGGGCATAAGCCTAGGTGGGCATAAAGGGTGGGCGCCGGGTGCCGGGGGTGGGGGCTGGGAAGCAGAGGGAACGGGGTGGGGGTGGGGGGGCAGACGGCCCACAGCCAGCGGGAGCTCCCCCGGAGGGCAGCTGGACTCTAGCGTGGGGTGGGGTAAGCTTCTATGGGGCTCTCTCGGACCTTTGGAAGGTGGCCCGCAATCCTAGCGCCTCAGGCCGGGAGGAGAAAGCAGACGCCTCTCCAAAGTGCCGGGAGGGTGGCGGGCTGAGCCTCCTCCCCGGCGGCGGTGGGTCCCGGCCGGGTCTCCAGCCCCCGGCGTCTGCTTCACGAGAGCACCACTGGGCCCAGCCGGCTAGTCGAGATCTCGGATCTCATCCAGTCCTCACGCTCCCAAATTCCGGGGCGGAGAACGCCGGAGGGACACGGGCCATGGCCGTTGCCCGGGCAACAGTGCTGCGGGCGGGGGACGCAGTGGAGGCTGGAGCTCGGAGTGAGTGTGGTTGCAGGACCCGCCGGGAGCCGAGCCGGCGCGAGGTCGGGGGAGGCGCGGCGGGCGCCGGGCGGCTGCGGGGCGCCCCTCTCACCGCCACCCCTCCGTGTTGCCATGGAGACTGCCGTGGCCGCCTCACCTGTACCGTGAGGCCTTGGAACAGCAGCTCCCGGAACCCTCCTTTGCCCCAGCGCTCTCTTCCAGGAACTCTGATCCGGCACCTGCCTCTCTGACAAACAGGATAGAAGAGGGCTGACTTCCAAAATTCACCCAGGGTTGCTCCACCACGTCTTTATTCGGTTTTCCACCCAGACTTTTCTGTATCTTGCTGTTAACGGTCTGGAGGATGAAAAGTGATTCCTTTTAAATACCTTATTAGGCAGAACACTGCCCTGGACAAAATCTAATTATCAACAGAAGGAGATTAAAATTTTTTTTTTTAAATTTTTAAATTGCAGTGGCTATATAAAATTCCTACTTCTCATTTATAGTATATGGATAATACAAGAACATCCTTTTGTTGAAGTTAACCACTTTTTGACAAATGAGTGGAGTAATTATGTGGGATATCTGGGGACATAATAGAGAAAGAATGAGCTGTTCAGAAGCCCCTTCCCTGTTTTTTCTTTTTTCCCCCAGTCTGTATGCCAATCCAGTGCTAAAATGTCTCATTTCTGGGCTCCATTCCATCCATGTTTGAGATCAGTTTTTGGGTTTGCACAGGGGGTGGGGTTGGTTATTTTAGCATGGATCTGCCTTTGAACTGGGGTGGGAGGGTAATTAAATACCCTAGAATATTTACACTTAGTTCAGGTTCAAGATTTAGTGCATGGATGCGTCTCTGCTGACTGACGTGAATGCACTTAGCAAGAAGGACTTTCCCTGATTAGAGCAAGTTGAGGCATCTGTGATCTTGAATTGCCAACCATACCCTGGCAGGCTCTATGAACTGCTGTTGGTCTCAACCCCTTGCTTCTCAAATTTCTTTTCTGTTTAATGTGTATATGGTACAGCTTTCATTCTCTGAAAGCACCCTGGTAGCTTTTGCTACTGATAATCATGAGTTTCCTTACATAGTTCTGCAATTTTGAATAGACTAGCCTTTTCAACTGACTTTAATACTACCTCTTTAGAAAATTCCAACAATGCAGGATAACTATTTCTTCCCTAAAGCTGATAGTTGAAGTACTTAATAATTTAGTTTTGTCATACTTTCTGTGTCATGGGGTTTTCAAAGCCACTAGAAAAGATTTTTATATAGCCCAAACCCTAGGTAAAGCTATTAATTTGAAACACATTTTCTTCAGTTTCCTAATCTACTTGGTTGCATCTTCTCCCAGAGGTCACCAGGATTTCCTAAACACCAACCATGAATTCCCCCTTTCATTTGTCATCCTAATTAACTTCTCCTAAGAGTTTGACCCTCTTGATTTAACCTCTCATCTTTCTGGAAAATCTATCCCCATCTTCTCCTGGCGCTCTCTGATCTCCTTAAAGGCTTTTCCTCATGCTTTACCTTTGTCCTCCTTTTTTTTTTTTTTTTAAGATTTTATTATTTATTTGAGAGAAAGTGAGAGAGCAAGAGCATGAGAGGAGGAGATGGCAGAGGGGAGAAGGGGAGGGTCAGAGGGAGAAGCAGACTCCCTGCTCAGCAGGAAGCCTGATGGGGGCAGGGCTCCATCCTTGGACACCAGGATCATGACCTGAGCAGAAAGCACAGGCTTAGCCCACTGGGCCACCCAGGTGCCCCGTCTGTCCTCTTTCTTCTTTCATACTGCCTGTCAGTTTTCTGCTTTATCCACTTGGCTTATTTTCTTGGGCCTTCTCTTTCACACCCATAGCTCCATCTGCCTTGTTATTCTCTTGTTTTCCAAATCTACATGATCTTGTCCAGATTGTTCTCGGAATGCCAGACCTACCTACCTCATGGACATTTCCACTGTTCTTTCCTTCAGGCATCTCAAATTCTACCTCTCCCTCATTGAACTATGTTCCTTTTCAAAACTTGCTTCTCCTACTGTATTTCATCTCTCCATTAGTGACCTTACTATCCCTCCAGTTTCCCAAGATAAGAAACATGGAGTCATTTATTGGTCTTGCATTCATCTCATCAAATTTCCTATTGGTATCTAGCGTGTACCAGGCACCCTGTCATGAAGGTTCATTCTAGTAGGATAGATAGATTACTACTTTTATGACTAAGTATCAAATTGCAGCTCTTTAGAAAGTCTGCTACAGAAGTAACCAGGCTGCTGTATGATAAAGAAAAGTTCTTGTGTTGAGATGAGGATGAGAAGAAGCCAAATATTGAAGTTGATGGAGAAAGAACAGGTCAGACAGAGAGACTAGCAGTCATCAAGATCCTGCGGTAAGGAAGGGCTTCTTGTATTCAGGGAATTGATATAAAAAGCAATGTGCATGGTGAGAAGGAAAGTGAGGAGCAGGGTTAGGGTAGAAAGGGAAGGAGGGGTCAAACTTTGCAGGATTTGAGGAGCTCTAATAAGGAGTTTTATCCTGTGTCCAGTGGGAAGCCATGAAATGTTTTTAAGAAGAGTGATATGAGCTGTTTTATAATTTAAAAAGATTATTCTGGCTGTGGGATGGAGAATGAATTAGAGGAGGTGACAGTTTAGAGATGGAAAGCAAATTAAAGATAATATAAGTGTTAGTGATTGGAAGATTAGTGATGACAGGGAGCTAGGTAGAAGTGGAGAGGGAGATAAGTGAACTGACATGAAGTATTTTCAATAGTCTTTGTCACTCACATTGGGTCTCAATTTCATGTCTGTCCTTAGAGTGCACCATGCCCTATGGGACTTTCCACATCTAGGTACTCCCTACTAGATCCTAATTGTTATGATTCTTATTCTTTTATGACCTTAACTGTCAATGATTCATGAAGGCTGGCAAGGAGAATGTAGGAAACAATAGGTAAGAAAGAAGCTCTAGAATCAGGCTGCCCTGGTTTATGTCCAAGGTCCATGACTTATTAGCTCTGTCACTTTGAGCAAACTGCTTAAGCTTTCTGCTATAGAATAGTAATAATAGTGTAATATTTATTTTCAGAATTTACAGGGATCAAATAATACATACAGTATATAGTGTAAGTCAGTGTTCAGTAGATGTTAGATGATGTTGGCCCTGATGATAATGACAGAGGACTTGAAGTCTCGTTCAAATAAGGGTTTTTTTTTTTTTTAAAGATTTTATTTATTCATTTGACAGAGATCACAAGCAGGCAGAGAGGCAGGCAGAGAGAGAGAGAGGAAGGGAAGCAGGCTCCCTGCTGAGCAGAGAGCCCCATGCCGGCCTGGATCCCAGGACTCTGAGATCATGACTCTAGCCAAAGGCAGAGGCTTTAACCCAATGAGCCACCCAGGCACCCTGCGAATAAGGATTTTAATGAAACCACTTGAGGAAGGTTCTGCAACCTCTACATCTAACTTCTTTATAAGTGGGTTAAGAACCAAGAAAGGAAGGGCATTGTGGCTAATCTTGAGGGTAGGAGGAAATGGGGAATGTTTCAACAATCTTAGAGTTACTGCTCCTCAAATATCCCTTCTCGGGAAGATTCTCATTGAAGGGTTTTCTGTTCCTTTCTGATTTAAAAAAATATATATATATTACTTTCCTTAAGCCTTTGTTTTGTCCTAAAAAAATTTATTTATTTGACAGAGAAAGAGACAGCAAGAAAGGGAACACAAGCAGGGGGAATGGGAGAGGGACAAGCAGGGAGCCTGATGCAGGACTCAATCCCAGGACTCTGGAATCATGGGATCATGACCTACGCCTAAGGAAGACTCGTAACTGACTGAGCCACCCAGGTGCCCCTGTTTTGTCATTTTATTTTTTTCTGGAGTGATCTGAAAAGAAAATGAATATGGAGTTGTTAATCATGGCAAGAATGAAAAAAGCCTCTAAGTTGGGGAAAATTGGGCCTTGCTGCTACTTGGTATGATCATTATAGTAAAAATGAATTCCAAAGTAAACATTCTTCAGTAATTCAAAACTTTCATTTTCCTAAGTTTCCATCTGTCAATATTGACTGCATTTTATCCCATATTCATTGTCCTTCATAAATGGCCTGTATCCCATATTTTTCTTAATCTGTTTTCAAGTCTTCTCAGTAGTGAATAGATGAACCAAACCTTTATAAAGTATCTCTCTCATCTTTTTCCTTTTCTTTTTATTATTATTGCCCTCTGTCTAAACTCAGATCTCATTGTATATATACATACATTATCAGGAAATATATACATTATCCTTTTACCATTTCTCTGCTTGACTCTTTCATATTCATGGCAGATGAATTTTCTCAAAGCACGGAACTGTTCTTGCCACTCTCATTCAAAAAATTCAAAAGCTGTTCACTGAGAAGAAAGTTACAAACTAGCAAAGGATTCATATTCAGGCAATCTATAGAACACGTATAAGTTAAAAAGACCACCCAAGAGAAAGATGATAGGCAGTTAAGAGAGATACTCAACAAGAATAGCTCTCCAAATGACTAATAAATTTAAGAAAGGGTCCTCAACCTGAGTAGTCATCGGAGTAATGAAAATTAAAACTACTAAGTAGTCAGCAGACAAATGAAATTCACAACGGCCAGAACAGCTACAATGAAAAAAGAATGATATTCCCATGTGTTGGTGAGAATGTAGCTTGACTGGAATGCTCCTGTACTGCCAGGGGAACAGTAAATGATACAGCTACTTGGGAAGAACTATTTAGCATGAGCTACAGAATTCAAACGTAAGTATGTTCTATGAAGAAATTCTACTCCTCTGGTATATAGCCAAAACAAATGAATAATGGATGTACCAAAAAACACAAGGAAGCTGTTATAGCAGAGTCATTTTTAATAGCTGAAAACTGGAAACAACTCTAATGTTTATCTTGAAGACAATGGTTAAATAAATTACGGCATTTTCCCAAGAAAGGGGAACCCTGTCTGTTGGTAGGAATGCAAGGAATGTCCAGGCACTCTGAAGAACTGTACGGAGGCTCCTCAAAAAGTTGAAAATAGAGCTACTCTGTGACCAGCAATTGCACTACTAGGTATTTACTCCAAAGATACAAATGTAATGATCCAAAGGGGCACCTGCACCACAATGTTTATGGCAGCAATGTCCACAATTAGCTGAACTATGCAAAGAGCCCAGATGTCCATCACCAGATGAATGGATAAAGAGGGTGTGATATGTGTATACAGTAGAGTATTATGCAGCCATCAAAAAACGAAAGCTTGCCTTTTGCAACGCTGTGGATGGAACTAGAAGGTATTATTCTAGGCGAAATAAGTCAATCAGAGAAAGACAATAACCATATGATTTCATCCATATGTGGAATTTAAGAAACAAAACAGAGGAGCATAGGGGAAGGGGGGAAAAATTAAACAAGATGAAATCAGAGAGGGAGACAAACCATGAGAGACTCTGCTGTAGAAAACAAAATGAGGGTTGCTGGAAGGGAGGGGGATGTGGGAATAGGGGACCTGGGTAATGAGCATTAAGGAGAATGTGGGATGTAATTAGCACTGACTGTTATGTAAGATTGATGGATCACTGAACTCTATCTCTAAAACTAATAATATTCTATATATTAATTATTTAAATTTAAATAAAAAATTATGGCATGTTCTGTAATGGAGTACTGTGCAGCAGTAAAACATTAAAAAATCCTGCCACATACCACATATTTGAATCCCACAAACGTAGTGGCATGACAAGATAGGTAACATGGATCTACATAGAAAAGTTAGGTCATGGTTATCTTCCGGGAGGTGAACAAGGTTGGTGATTGGGAAGGGCATGAAAATGCTGGTGGGAGAGCTGAAACTTAAATTTGAGCTGAGTGATTCTGACATGGGTACATTTATACAAATTTAGCAGGCTGTATATTTATGATATGTGCATTTTTATTCTATGCTCTATTTAAAAAAAATACTTATTTTTAAAAAGGCTTCTCATTAGCTACCGTATGAGGTCACTGTCCCCAGATGGGTATTCGAGCGTTCCCCAACTGGACTTTACATCACTGCTTTTCTGGCTGTTTCCTTGTTTCATCTTGGTACCTGTCCTGTTTCTGTCAAATCTGACCAGTAAATGAGGCAGAGGTTTCCATTTTTTCATATTCCTTGTTTTTTTTTTTCTTTTTCTTTTTAAAAATGGAACCATCTGAATTTCAGCAGGATACCTGACTGTATTTGACCAATTTGCTGACTACATATTCTAGCTTTCTTTGTTGGTGTGGTCCTACGGTGAAGTTTGGACCAATGCTGCAAAGAGTGCAACTTGTTTCTTAGACTGCCTTTCACTCTTACTTCTGGCTGGCAACCAGTGAAGTTTAGAGAATCCTTGTCACCTGTTTCTGATGGCAAAACTATTGCGCTGGCCAAACCACTGACTGTTAGGTGGGAGGGAAATGCATTTCTATTTATTTAAGTTACACTATTTTGAGAGCTCTTTATTAGAATATAATGTCTGTCTTAGCACACTTGATATTTTATAAACATTGTGATTCATATGTGCCTCTGTGTTTAGTGAGGCTAGTTTTTCCAGAAATGCCCTGATCCTAGACTTCTTCTACTGAAAGGATCTCCATTCTGCACCATATTCATTATTTATTCCCTTGCAGTGCATTCCGTGGTCTCTATACGTGACCTTGGAGAATGTATTAATTTATCTGAGTCCCAAATGCCCCCCTGTGAAATGAGAATGATAGATGACTCTTAAGAAGATTAAAAGGTGTAATACATGTGAAGCATTTAGCACAGTCTGGGATACAATAGGAAGCACTCAACAAATAAAAGCTTATTTTCACATAATGGGTTTAATATACATCATGACATTATAGAATTAAGTAAAGGCATAGCATCAAAGATTAGTGTGTGTTGGAGGTAGATATGCAAGTTAAGGGTATTTTAAAATGAGCTCATCTTGCTTTATGATTCCAGGCCTTCTAGAAATATGTGATGATTTCTTAAATATTGGAAGTCATGCAATGTGAACATAAATATACTCTGTAACTACACTTTTCTACTCTTAGTCATATGTCCAAAAGAAATAAATAAATGCATGGATATACTAAAAATATGAAGAGAATATTCACAACAGCCTTATTTTCATAGACAAATGGAATTATTTTTAATAGACAAAATATCTATGTTCCTAGATACAGAAGCAAAATTCTTAATTTTGGCATTTATCTTTTAACTATATCATACTTCTCTTTCCTCTTAAATATTAGAGGTAAAAACTCCTTAGTATTGACACCTTAAGGATCTGACTTACCTATTAGGAAGTGCTAAATTATGCTTATAATTTTAGTATTTCCTTTCTAAAAATCATCTAATAATTTTCTTGAATTTAAAGTACTTCCTTTAAGTTCCCTTAATAAGAGTAGTAAATGCTTTTGGTTTTTGTTCCAAAATTCATTCTTGAATGATAGTTTACCTGAGTATACAGTCCTACATTAATATGCATTTACAGTTAAGGCATGAAACTCTTATTCTATTGTCTTCTGGTTTTGTGATTACTGAGAACTTTGCAGTTGGACAAATAGCTGGTATTTAAAAATAATCTATTCTGTCTTTCTGGCTACTTGTTAAGGTGGTCAGTCTGTGGATATCAGCAGTTTAACAGAGATGTATTCCAGAGTGGATTTTTAAAAAAACAAAATTATCCTGTTTGGAATTCATCATATTTATTATTATTATTATTATTATTATTATTATTATTTTATTTTCAGCCATAACAGTATTCTTTATTTTTACACCACACCCAGTGCTCCATGCAATCCGTGCCCTCTCTAATACCCACCACCTGGTTCCCCCAACCTCCCACCCCCCACCCCTTCATAACCCTCAGATTGTTTTTCAGAGTCCATAGTCTCTCATGGTTCACCTCCCCTTCCAACTTCATATGGTGAAACCATATGATAATTGACTCATCTAAATCTAAATAGCTTTATCTAAATAGCTCTATCAGTTTTTCTTCTTTGTTTTCTCAAAGGTGAGCCTTTTTTTTCTTTCTCAATAGAGATAAATGAAAATAAGACAAGTCACCTTGTCATCCCTGTTTTCAAATGGGCAGATATTTTCCTATTCCATTTTTTTTTTTTCACTACATGTGTTCACCTTGTTTCGAGGTTCTTATTTATTTATTTGACACAGAGATCACAATAGGCAGAGAGGCAGGCAGAGAGAGAGGGAAGCAGGCTCCCTGGGGAGCAGAGAGCCCGATGTGGGGCTCTATTATTCCAGGACCCTGGGATCATGACCTGAGCTGAAGGCAGAGGCTTAACCCACTGAGCCACCCACGTGCCCCTAGGGTTTTGTTTTTATGTAAAGGTTTCTGTTTCAAGTCTTAATGGCCCATTGCTCACAGGACCCTAGAAAGTTGCCTTATTTTGAGAGCTGTGTATTTATTTTATTTTTATTTTTATTCATTTTTAAAGTTTTTACTTTAATTCCAGGTAGTTAACATACAGTGTAATACTAGTTTCAGGTGTACAAGATAGTAATTGAGCACTTCCATACATCACCCACTGCTCATTGTAGCAAGTGCCCTCTTTAACCCCATCACCTAGCTCACCCATCAGCACACCTGCCTCCCCTCTGGTAACCATCTGTTTGTTCTCTATAGTTAAGAGTCTGTGTTTTGTTTGTCTCTCTCTTTTTCTTTCTTTGTGCATTTGTTTTGCTTCTTAAGATATACATATGGGTGAAATCATATGGTATTTGTCTTTCTCTGACTGGCTTATTTCTCTTCCCATTATACTCTCTAGTTCCATGTCATTTCAAATGGTAAGATTTCATTCTTTTTTATGGTTAAATAATATTCCTTTGTATGTGAATTTCTGCCACATCTTTATCTATTCATCTATCTATGGATACTTGCACTGCTTCCATATCTTGGCTATTATAAATAATGAAGAAAACATAGTGCATGTATCCTTTTGAATTAGTGTTTTCATCTTCTATAGTTAAATACCCAGTAGTGCAATTAGTGAATTGTAAGGTAGTGTCATCTTTAATTTTTTGAGGAACCTACATTCTGTTTTTCACAGTAGCTGCCCCAGTTTGCATTTTAAGAGCTGTGCATTTTTACACTGTGGTTCTATTAATCCTTTGTAATCCTTTGTAATTGTTTTATGGTGGAAAGTCTTTGTTTTTTAAAAAAAAGATTAGTAGATGTGAATGATTTATAGCCTTGGCAAGTTTTTGTTTTTCAATGTGAGTCTAAAATACAAAGAAGTATTTTTAGAAATACATACAATTAAAAGAGACATAAGAGATTTTTTAAATTCTAATTTTTGTGTGTGAACTTTCAATTTTTTTTTTTTTTTTAATTGGCCTAGGTTACCTTACAATAAAATGCCTTGAGCTGGTTTTTGGTCCACTTAAGTGATTTTCCATAGTGGTTATGCAAGGAAACAAGGCTTTCACTCACTTTAACTTTTTTTTTTCTTTTAAATAAACTTTATTTTTAAGATGAATTTTAGGTTTGTGGCACTATGGAGCAAAAGTACAGATTTTCTGTACATGCCCTGCCCTCACACATGTATAAGCCTCCCCCATGATCAAAATCCCACACCAGCTGGTGCATTTGTTACGACTGGTAAACCTACACTGACATACCATTATCATCCAAAGCCCGTAATTTACATTAAGATTCACTCTTTGTGTACATTCTGTGGGTTTTGACAAATGTATAATGACACATATTACCATTACAATATTATGAAGAATAGTTTTGCAGCTCTAAAAATTCTCTGTACTTCACCTATTCATCCCTCCTCCCTGCCTCCCACCCCTTCTCTCTCTCCCCCTCCTCACCCCTGGCAACTGATCTTCATGACAGCAACTATCTCCATGATTTTGCCTTTTCTAGAATATTCATATGTCTGTAATCACACAGTGTGTGCCCTTTTCAGATTGTCTTATTTCTTCTAATAATATGCACTCAAGGTTCCTCCAGGTCTTTTCATGGCTTGATAGCTCATTCATTTGAACACTGGGTCTACCACAGTTTATGATCCATTCACCTACTGAAGGATATCTTGGTTGCTTCCAAGGTTTGGCTATTTTGAATAAAGCTGCTATAAACTTCCGTGTGCAGGTTTTTGTGTAGACATAAGTTTTCACCTCCTCTGGATAAATACCAAGGATCACAACTGCTGGATCATATGGGAAGAGAATGTTTAGTTTTGTAAGGAACTGCCAAACTGTCTTCCTAAGAAACTGTACCACTTTGCATTCCTGCCAGCAGTGTGAGAGTTCCTGTTGTTCCACATCCTTGCTAGCATTTGGTGTTGTCAGCATCCTGAATTTCTGCCACTCTAATATGTGTGTAGCAGTATCTTCTTATTTTAATTTGCATTTTCCTAATTGCATATGATATGGAACATTTTTTCATATGCTTGCTTTCTTTCTGTACGTCTTCTTTGATGAGGCATCTGTTTGTAGCTTTTGCCCATTTTTTAATCAGTTTTTTCCTTTTCTTGTTGTTGAGCTTTTAGGGTTCTTTGTATATTTTGGATAATAATCTTTTATCAGCTAGGTCTTTTGCAGATATTTTCTTCCCATCTGTGACTTGTCTTCTTAATCTCTCGACAGTATTTCTCACAGGGCAGAAGTTTTTAATTTTAATGAAGTCCAGCTTATCAATTATTTCTTTCATCCATAGTACCTTTGGTTTTATACCAAAAAAATCATCATCATGCCTAAGGTCATCTAGATTTCTTCTTGTATTATCTTCTAAGAGTTTTTATAGTTTTAAGATTTTATTTATTTATTTGAGATAGAGCATGTGTGCATGATCTGGGAGAGGGGCAGAGGCTGAGGGAGAGAGAATTTCAAGCAGACTCTGCACTGAATGTAGAGTCTGACCTGTGGCTGGATCTCACATTTAGGTCTATGATCTATTTTGAGTTAATTTCTGTGAAGAGGGTCTAGTGTCTGTCTAAATTAATTTTTTTTTTTTTTTTGCATTTGGATGTCTAGTTGCTCCAGCAGTATTTGTTGCAAAGATTGTCTTTTCTTTTTTTCCACTGAGATTTCTTTTCTTTCTTTCTTTCTTTCTTTCTTTCTTTCTTTTTTTTTTTTAAGATTTACTTGACAGAGGGTGCACAAGCAGGGGGAGTGGGAGAGGGAGAGGGAGAAGCAGGCTCCCCACTGAGCAGAGAGCCCAATGCGGGGCTCCATCCCAGGACCCTGGGATCATGACCTGAGCCGAAGTCAGATGCTTAACCAACTGAGCCACCCAGGTGCCCCTCCACTGAGATTTCTAAGATTTTATTTATTTATTTGCGAGAGAGAGCATGTGTGCATGATCTGGGAGAGGGGCAGAGGCTGAGGGAGAGAGAATTTCAAGCAGACTCTGCACTGAATGTAGAATCTGACCTGTGGCTGGATCTCACATCCCTGAGATCCTGACCTTGAGGTGATACCAAGAGTTGGAGGCTCAGCCGACTGAGCCACCCACATACCCTGGCTGTCTTTTCTTCGTTGTATTGCCTTTGGATCTTTGTGAAAGATCAGTTGACTATATTTATGTGAGTCTGTTTCTACACTTCATCTTCTTTTTCACTGATCTATTTATCAATTCTTTAGCCATTGTGACACTGTCTTGATTACGTAGCTTCATATTAAGTCTTAAAGTTGGATACTGTCAGTCCTTTGACTTTGTTCTTCATTAAATTGTGGTGGCTCTTCTGGGTGCTTTTTACTCTTTTCCCCTTATTTCTTAGAGAGCCATCTCCAAATTCCAACTTTTAATGAAAGAGACTTAGTCAGATATTTGAAGGATACACATTAGAATAAATTAACAACTAACCTTTGTTGAGTCTCAGCTTATTAAATTCCATACAAAGTTCAAGGAATCCTCACATCAAGCCAAACAGATCAGTGCAATAATTATCTTCATGCTATAGATGAGGAAACTAAGTCTTGGAGAAAATGTATGGGAATTGCTCAAGAAACCATAGGTAGTAAATGGAATATAGTAGTTTGCCACAAAGAGGTATAATTTATCATTTCCTGATACCTATATTAGGCAGAGATTCTACAAACATCCAGGTTGGAGAGACGCAAATTATACTCCAATTGGATGATTCCTGATCAAGTATTAAATACCAAGGACTACTCTACATATACAATTTCAAAATAATCATCACCAAGCATCTTCTCTTGATGAGTTCATTGTGCAAAGTAAGGATCTTACAGTGGAGAGATCATTTAAAATACAACATAGTAGCTATCTTCATAAGAGTGCCAAACTGGAATCTACCTAAATCCCCATCAACTGGAGATGGATGCATTATGGCTTAGCCATGCAATAGAATATTATTCAGTAATTTAAAAAAGAAACAACTGCAGCAAAAACATGAATAAATCTTTACTATTATGCTAAATGAAAGAAATGAGACACAAGTACACAAGTATACATGTGTAATCCCACTCATATAAACATTTGGGACAGGCAAATAGTAACCTCTAGTGTCTGAAATCATCAGTCATTTCTTTGAAGGGGTTGACAAAGAAGGAGTATGAAAAAACTATCTAAGGTGATGGAAATATTTGTTGTTTGATGAATTTGCCCAAACTGGCTGAACAGTATACTTAAGATCTGAGCATTTCACAGTATATAAATTATTTTAAAAAGTGAACAAAAGATAGCATATTAAATGCTAAAAACAGCAATGAACAAAGGGATACAGAAGCCAGGGGAATAAGTGGGTAACTTAGCTTTGAGGAGTCAAGGAAATCTTCCTGGAAAGCAGGACATGTGCGATGGGTTCTGAAGTGTGCATAGGACCTTGCCAGTTGAAGAAAGCCATTCGAAGGAGAAAGCAGAAAATGTTAATTTATTCATTTCTTAATTTATTCATTTTTCTGCTCAAAATTATAGTCCAATTATTCTCTGCTTGGTACAAATTTGGGTCTTTGTAAAAAGGTAAGTGCAGACTTTGCCCACAGAAAGCTTAGGTTCTAATGGAGAAATCATGAGTCATGAGTTTTACAAAATTTTCAGGAAAAGTTGAGAAGTTCAATATCATAAGAATGTGTTGGAATGATGGGAAATAGGGGAGTAGTGTTAAGTCAATTGGGACCAAATGAAGAAATTTAAGTGCATAATAAATTAAGGAGTTTGAATTTTATCTTACAGGCATGAGAGTCAAGTAGAAATTTATAAATTGTAAGTTGATATAGTTAGAGTTTTTAAAGAAAGATATTTAAGCAATTTGAGGACAGATTGGAACAGGGAGAAATTAATGGAAAAATGATAAAAAGAATACTGTCTTTGTAGTTTATGCCAGGGTTGGCAGAAGCTCAGGACATGTGCCGTATCAGATTTTTTGAGCCTGCAGTAGACAATACTGACCCATAAAATCACTCTTTCCTCCAAGCCAAAACAAGGCTTTACATATTAGTAGCCACTAGCAACAATAGATTTGGCACATGTAATGAAACCTATTTGCAATTCCTGGTCTAGGCTCCCGAAGTCATTTCCTGGGCTAGTAGAGCAGGAGTCCAGTCCAGCAGTGGGGGAAGGAGTAGACTGGAGAGCTGAGTTATCTGATTACTGGATTAAGAGAATGATTAAGAGAATGATTCAGAATATTAGATTGTGAATCTAGGTAACAATAGCAGTAAGCAAAATCATCATCATCCTAATAGTATTAACGCAGGATATAAAATGTGTTTGGATTCTTGGGGAAGTGTGATACCAACGTTTTGACAAAACATCTCACTAGCTAAATCTTCACATTGACATCTCAGTGGAACTCTTTTGTCACAGTTCTGACCAAGTTAGAAGGGAAGAATCTTTCTTTCTAGGCTCTAATTCCTTTCCTTGCAATTAGGTCAAAACATCTTACTTTCTGTCCATATGTACCTAACTCAGTTACTATTCTTGGAATTTTCCCCAAATGAAGTCTTTCTCTTTTTTCTGAAATTATGACTCACAGGTTCGGCTGCTTCAACTTAAAAGCTTTAAATTAATTTTTTGTCATGTTAATATCTCTTTTTTTAAAAAAAATGTTTATTTTTAAAGATTTTATTTATTTGACACAGAGAGAGATCACAAGTAGGCAGAGAGGCAGGCAGAGAGAGAGAGAGGAGGAAACAGGCTCCATGCCAAGCAGAGAGCCCGATGCGGGACTTGATCCCAGGACCTTGAGATCATGACCTGAGCCAAAGGCAGAGGCTTAACCCACTGAGCCACCCAGGCACCCCAACATCTTTTTCTTGAAGTTACTTCTGTATTGGAGGCTACTGGCCATGAACACCATGTATCTTAGATCTTTTTTTTTTTTTTTATCAAGTTTGTAATGAATATTAGTATCTCTAAAACTCATTTTTATTTGCCATGCTCTGGTTGTTAGTACTAAAGGAACCAAAGGGATTTACCAGTGTTAGGTAAAGATTACGCCTGCTAGTCAAGGGAAAATGTAAGAAGGAGCCGTTGCATTTCCCATTCATGACCAAGTCCTGAATCGTCCGTGTTGATGACCAAAAAGGCACAAGCGATTCAGCTTTTAGAGGAACTCTAAATTTATATGAACAAATTGGTTTTCAAGGGGAGAAATTTAGTTTTTAATCTTTGTCTTGGTTACTTCATGAACCATTAATGATGATAGTGCAGTGAAATATTTAAAAGCAGGGAAACGTACAGCCTAAATAATACTGCTGGTACTGGTTCATCAGTATAGCAGAATCAAAAGTTATTTGTATGGCAAGGGCAAAAACAGTGTGTCAGGGAAGTGCTGAAAAGTCACTACTGTAAGACAGTATCTGACAAGGAAAGTTCATTTTGCCAGCATCTGAACATATGGCAAAGCAGTGTTTTTCCAGACTTCTGTGTGCTGGCAGGGATTGGCCTCCTAGTAACTTGGACTTTTGTTTGTGCCGAAGACAGGATGAATATTCTCCATAAATAATTGTAATTATCTTCTCATTGAAGAAACATAAACTTGGAATTCAATACTGTTTTCTTGAATAAATCATCAATTTTGGAAAGAAGTGGAATTACATTTTCTCTGTTTTTGCAAATGAATCGCTGGCCCCAAATTAATAAATTTTGTGTGGATTTGCCTGTCACAAAAACATATTTTTTGGGTGAAGTGCTTTGCATTGAAATACTATATCTTTCTCTTTATGCTACTTTTACTTTGTGCTATTTCTTCTTCTCCCCTAAACATTATCTCTATGAAATTCTACAAGTTGTCTTTTTTTTTCTTTTGAAAAATACAGCCAGTAATGTAAACATTTTAGAAGATGTTAAAGAATGCTGCAGGTTAGGGGCACCTGGGAGGCTCAGTGGGTTAAAGCCTCTGTCTTTGGCTCAGGTCATGGTCCCAGGATCCTGGAATCGAGCCCCACATTGGGCTCTCTGCTTGGCAGGGAGCCTGCTTCCTCCTGCCTCTCTGCCTACTTGTGATCGCTCTGTCAAATAAATAAATAAATTCTTAAAAAAAAAAAAAAAAAAGAATGCTGCAGGTTAAGAATTACAATTTGGTTTCCAAGCATATGATTTTACAGGAAATTAGAGTGCTTTTCTTCAATAATAACATAGGATTGAAGTTTTTTTTTTCCAGCTTAAGATTTCTTCCAAATTATTTACTTTACCATATATTTGTTGTTTGTTTTTAAATTTATGTGGGAACTGAAGCACTTGAGGGCCAAACAGCAAGATCTTCCCTCAAAGGTGAAAAAGGGAGTTTAGAGAGCTGCAGATGGCCACTTCAAAAATTAGCACATTCTGCTTGAATGAAAGCGGAAATGTGTATTTTCATGTCTGTTTCCTATTCATAGGGGATAACTGCTTGCACTCTGGAGCCCTGGGTTTGTATCTTGGCACAACCTACCAATGGGAGAAAGTTATAATATCCAGGGCTGGTTTCCGCACGTAAACTGGGAATAGTTACAGTGTCTGGACCTGGAAAAGAGTTGCTACGAGGGTGAAGGGCTGTTCTTGCGCACTAGCAGGGACTGCTTGAGCACAGAGAGAGCCTCATCGGCGGCACCAGCTCATTCCACACCTGCCTCCTGCACCGACTTCAGCTTTGTAGCTTTTCCTTCATACTTCACGTACCCATGATTTTTCCCTTTCATTTTACTTTTTACTTTTCCCTCTTTTGGGGGCGGGGGTTTGGGAGTCTGTGTGTGGAGTCACGTTCATTTGAATTCTCATGTTGAAAAACCATTGAATGGTTTCCAACTGTGTGTTAAAGAACGCGTTAACGGAGTCTGACAAGGACGACCACATTTGGCTACCCCATCATTCTGTATCATTCTTCTCCGTAACTTACCCCTCTCCTGGTTCCTCTACCTTGGCTCAGTATCACTGGGGGAGAGCGAAAAACTCCCATGCCCTGTTGCACCCCTGACCTATCCCATCACATTCTCTGGAGAAAGGACCTCAGTATTGGAAATTTGAAGTTCACTGGAAGATTTCAATGTGCAGCCAAGACTGAGAATCAGTTTTAAGGCATGTTGAAGTTACTGTGCTCCTCTTATTACAAGCTCTTTGGCATACTCCTCTAAACTCATGGTAGACTACAAGCTCCTTCAGGAAGAAAAACACAAGTTTTTCTTTGTAATTAGCCAAAGTAACCTATTACGGTATCTTGCACATAGTAGAGGTAATTTCTTAAGCTTTGCCATCACCTTATATTTCTTTATACTGTCTCACTCCTGGGCTTTCTGATTAAATTTCTCTTGCAGAATTATATTGCAAGGCATTGCCCTTAGGTAGTTACAGTAAGATAAACTGGGTTTGGGGTACATTTCCTTCTTCACAGACTGAATCTTCCTCTTCTTCCATCCCCCACTGCTGAATCTCAGCACAAAACAAAGGACTTGCCAATGCCAAGTGAGTTTATGGAGACAAGTGAATAGAGTAGGAGCAAGGGTACCTTTCAGTTTACGGAGCGCATTGAAAGTATCAGCAAGATTTGATTATTTATAGGTGGGCTCTATAAATTCTTGAGTTTAGGACTCTTGAATATTGAACATGGAAATTTATATTTATTTCACTATCCCTTTTTTATTATGTTATTTTTTGTTTATAAGTCGGCAGTCCTTCACACTGCTTTTAATTCTAGATATTTCACTGAAATTGCTATACATCAGCTAGTTTATCATGATAATTTTGCCAGTTATCTGTTTGATAACAACTATACTGAGGAAAGAAAGGTGATAACTGTTTTGACTCATTGACTCCTTGAGAGTAAATGTGTCCTATTGGCCTTAGTTTGACTTGTGTAATATAATTCAATTAAAGATTATTTCAGAAGATGTTATATTTCATGTATCAAAAATTTGACTTTCAAATTGTTTTTAATTGAGTAGAAAATTCTCACAGATTATATGAATTTGCTTGAGTAACATTCTAGTGTCAATGTTTATCTGTAACTTACCTTAGCTTAGTAATGCTACAAGCAGATACAATCTCCTGGGGAGAATGGGAGTCAGGAAGGATTGCAAGAGAGAGATCTACCCCTCAATGGTTCTGTTTTCATCAGTTCTTATTTAGCTTCGTAATATAATTGGAAATGAGGAATTTCAGAAGAAGTTGAATTTGAAACTTAGGAATAGTGTATTTTATATAGGTCCTGTATGGCCAAGAAGAAAGATGTAAAACTTTATGATTGTCTTTTAACATAATGACATTTTGATTTCACTATAATAATGTTAGTATCTCTAAGCTTTGTGTCTCTCATTTATCAATTTCACATGTTTGCCTTCAATTTTTATGTGTGTATCATCTCACCACTGGGCAATTAGTAAGACAGCAGGAAGTGAAGTAAGGGTGGTTCATTTTTGAGCTTAATTATTATCTTCCATCAATATCATTTTAGTGTGTTAATATAATACACTGAGGGCATTAAATTAACCAATTTCTTTGAGCACAGACTTGTCATCCCATACTCAATTTACAAATTTGATTAGTTTTGCTATCATATTAGCTTTAATATGAAATTTTTCTAATAGTAGCTGTGCTTTCTAGCACTCTGAAGTGTTATGTGAGGTCAGTTAGTCTTGTGAATTCCTGTTATCTAAGGCTTTTTATGTCAATGATTGACTACAGGAACAGGAACTACACTATAAAATATTCACTTAATTCATTAAATATGTCATTCACTCATCCTGAATGATATAAAAACAGTAGTATTCTAGGGCTTGTTTGTAGTAGCTTAAGAGAGCTCATTGTTAAATTTTCAGGAATTTTGTAAGCTGTTTGTGAAACAAGTATTATGAAAAATCAAATGATAGAGACTTATTAAGTTATTTAGTTAAGGGCTTGTAGATACTCGAAATGTATCACTGCCAAATTATTTTCTTATTATTCATATTCTTGAGATGGTTTTTCTGGTCTATAATATCAGTATGGTGAAAATAATCACGTACTGGTACACTGTTGTGCATCTCTTCCTAATTCTGGGCTCAGTGACCTCCCATTGTATCTTGCAGTATGCCTTGATGGGAGAACTTACACCACAAAAATCAGCAGATACCACAGATCAGACCTGGGTTTATTGTTTTGTTTATTGTCATACTGCTGAAACTGAATGAAAGTTCAGTTTAATAAAAATATACAAAGGGGACGCCTGGGTGGCTCAGTGGGTTAAGCCGCTGCCTTCAGCTCAGGTCATGATCTCAGGGTCCTGGGATCGAGTCCCGCATCGGGCTCTCTGCTCAGCAGGGAGCCTGCTTCCTCCTCTCTCTCTCTGCCTACTTGTGATCTCTCTCTGTCAAATAAATAAATAAAATCTTCAAAAAAAATATACAAGGGAGAAATAGAACAACAGTAAAATACATACCATATTAAATTACAAGAAAACTTGCTAGGAAAAAGTCTGCAATGAAATTCCATTTGACTTATGCTAGTTCAATTAAAATAAGAGGTTTGTTTGTGGAACAAGAATTCAACACAAGTCAATGAAAGCATTCTGTGAGAATTAGTTGTCTGGATGGAATTTACAATAAAAATATTACATATTTTGCTATTGTTCCTAAGTTGTATGCTACACAACTTTCTAATATTAAAATTTATAAACATCTTATGTCTTTTGGGGGAGACAATTGGTAAACATATACCAACACATCACTATAAGTCTTGCTGACTGAGCCCCTCCCATTTCTACTTCACATTTATGGGTTTGTGGACTGTTAGAACTGTATTGTATGAACCTCTTTTTTGTTTTTTTGTGGGTTTTTTTTGCATCTTTGAAATTAAAATCTCTGTTGTTACAAATGGTAATAGATGTATTATGTTAAGTGAAATAAATCAGACTGAGGACAGATATCATATAATTTCACTCATGTGAAATCCATAAAACAAAACAAATGAATATAAAAACAAAAAGCAGAATCAGACCTCTAAATATGGAGGACATACTGGTGGTTGACAAAAGAAAGGGGGTTAGAGAGATGGGAAAAATAGGTAAAGAGTAGGAGATGCGCACTTCCAGTTATGGAATGAATAAATCACAGGAATAAAAGGTCCAGCACAGGGAATTGTCAGGGATACTGTAATAGCATTATATGGTGACAGGTGGGAGCTACACTTGTGGTAAGCACAGTGTAATGTGGAGGAGTTGAATCACCATGTTGTCTACCTGAAACTAATATCATATTGTGTCAGCCATACTCAAAAAATGTTTAACCCTCAACTCTAGGGCCAACTAATCTTTGACAAAGCAGGAAAGAATGTCCAGTGGAGAAAAGACAGTCTCTTCAACAAATGGTATTGGGAAAATTGGACAGCCACATGCCCAAGAATGAAACTAGACCATTTCCTCATACCACACACAAAAATAGACTAAAAAATGGATGAAGGACCTCAATGTGAGAAAGGAATCCATCAAAATCCTTGAGGAGAACACAGGCAGCAACCTCTTTGACCTCAGCTGCAGCAAATTCTTCCTAGAAACGTCACCAAAGGCAAGGGAAGCAAGGGCAAAAATGAACTACTGGGACTTCATCAAGATCAAAAGTTTCTGCCCAGCAAAGGAAACAGTCAACAAAACCAAAAGATAACTAACAGAATGGGAGAAGATATTTGCAAATGACATATCAGATAAAGGATTTGAATCCAAAATCTATAAAGAACTTATCAAATTCAACACCCAAAGAACAAATAATCCAATCAAGAAATGGGCAGAGGACATGAACAGACTTTTTTTTTGCAAAGAAGACATCCAGATGGCCAACAGACACATGAAAAAGTGTTCCACATCACTCAGCATCAGGGAAGTACAAATCAAATCAAAACCACAATCGTTCTGGAACACTGAAAAGAAATTAAAAAGCAACAACAACGCAATGAGATACCACCTCACACCAATCAGAATGGGTAAAATTAACAAGTCAGGAAATGACAGATGCTGGCGAGGATGCAGAGAAAGGGGAGCCCTCCTGCACTGTTGGTGGGAATGCAAGCTGGTGCAACCATTCTGGAAGACAGTTTGGAGGTTCCTCAAAAAGTTGAAAATAGAGCTACCCTATGACCCAGCAATAGCACTACTGGGTATTTACCCTAAAGATACAAACGTAGGGATCTGAAGAGGCACGTGCACCCGAATGTTTTTAGCAGCAATGTCCACAATAGCCAAACTATGGAAAGAACCTAGATGTCCATCAACAGATGAGTAAATAAAGAAGATGTGGTATATATATAAAATGGAATCCTATGAAGCCATCAAAAGAAACGAAATCTTGCCCTTTGCAACCACATGGATGGAACTAGAGGGTATTAGCTTAGCGAAATAAGTCAATCAGAAGAAGACAATTATCATGTGATATCCCTGATATGAGAAAGTTGAGAGGCAACGTGAGGGGTTTGGGGGGTAGGAAAAGAATAAATGAAACAAGATGTGACCGGGAGGGAGACAAACCATAAGAGACTCAATCTCACAAAAGAAACCGTGGGTTGCTGGGGGTAGGGGCGTAGGGAGAGGGTGGTTGGGTTATGGACATTGGGGAAGGTATGTGCTATGGTGAGTGCTGTGAAGTGTGTAAACCTTGAGATTCACAAATCTGTACCCCCGGGGCTAATAATACATTATATGGTAATAAAAATAAAAAATTATTTAAAAAGTTTAAAAATTCAAATCATGCATATTTAAAAATAATAAAATAAAATGAAAAATAAATTAAAATCCCAAACTATCGGAGACCACATATTTTAATGGCTTTTTAGAGGTATAACACACACCATGCAATTCATCCCATGTAAAGAGCACAATGTAATGTTTTAGTGTATATACAGGATTTAAAACCATCCCCATCATCTAAGTTTAGAACATTTTTGTCCCTTCTAAAAGCCACTTTGTGTCCATTAGCAGTCAATCACCATACAGCTGTCTCTCTAGTCCAAAGCATTCAGTGATGTACTTTACATCCATAAATTTGCCTTTTCTGGACATTTCAAATAAAAAGAAAGAGTCTGTGGCTTTTTATGTGTTTGGCTTCTTTCACTTAGCTTTATGTATTGAAGTTTCATCCATGCAATAGCATGAATCAATACTTTATCCCTTTTTTATGACAGTATAATATTCCTTTGCATGTTATACCATTTTATTTGCATATTCAGCAGGGGCATTTTAATTGTTTTTACTTTTTTGGCTGTAATGATTATGTTGCTGTATTTTGTAAAATTTATTTTATGTAGTTGTATGTTTTAATTTCTCTTGAATATATACATACTTAGGGCTTATTAAGTCATCTGCTAAGTCTAAGTTGAAATTTCAAGTTACAGTCAAAATTTCCAAAGCCCTTGCGTAATTTTGTATTTCCACCAGCCATGCGTGGATGTTCTAAGTTCTCTATATTTTTGCCCATATTTATTTTTGGTTATAGCAATCCTAGTCAATGTGAAGTAGTATCTCATAGAAATTTAGATTTACATTTCCCTGATTACTAATGATGTTGATCATCTTTTCTTGTTCTTATTTGTCATTTGAAAATTTTCTTCAGAGAAATGTTTACTCAAAATATTTATAATTTCTTTGTTTTAAGTATACAGCATAATGATTAAAATGTAGATATGCAATGGTTTTATGATTATAATGATTATGTGTAATGATATATATATGTTTATATGTATATAAATAATCATCACAATATGTCTAGTTAACATGCACAACCACAGTTACAAATCTTTTTTAGGTTTGTACTTAGACCTTCTAAGATCTTAGCAATTTCAAGTATATAATACAGTATTTTTACCTACAGTAGCTATGCCATTTATTACATCCCCAGGATTTATTTATTTTATAACTAGAAGTTTCTAGCTTCACACTTTTGCCAACATTTGTCCATTTTATCCTCTCCCTACCTCTTGATTGGCAACCACCAATCTCTTTCTCTGTGAGTTTTTTCTTTTTATTTGTATACTTGCTTTTTAAGATTCCACGTATAAGTGAAATCCTATCGTATTTGTCTTTCTCTGTCTTATTTCTCTTAGCATAATGCCCTCAAGTCCATCCACACTGTTGCAAGTGGGAGGATTTCCTTCCTTTTTGTGGCTGAATAATATTCCAGTATGTATATGTGTGTGTGTGGACACGTGCACATAATAACACAATTACATGCTAACACAAAATGTGGCATATATACATATGGCCACATTTTCTTTATCCATTCATTCATCAATAGATACTTAAGTTTCTCTTACGTTTTAGCTATTGTACATAAAGCCACAATGAAAATGGGGGTGCATGTATCTTTTCAAGTTACTGTTTTTATTTCCTTTGTATGAGTCCAGGAGTGAAATTGCTGGATCATAGGGTAGTTCTATTTTTAGTTTTTTCAGGAATATCAGTACTGTTTTTCATAGTTCTGCACCAGTTTATATTCCCCCCCCAGCAGTATGCAAGGAAGTGTTCCCTTTTCTCCCTGTGCTTACCGATGCTTATAATTTCTTGTCCTTTTGGTAATAGCCATTCTGACAGGTATGAAGTGATATCTCATTGTGGTTTTGATTTGTATTTACCTGATGGTTAGTGATGTTGAGCACATTTTCATGGGGGTCTCCTTTGGGAAAATACAGATTCAGATCTTTTACCTATTTTTAATTGGATTTCTTTTTTTTTTTTTAGCTATTGAGTTGAGTGTTTCTTTATATATTTTGGATATTAACCCCTTATTGGACATATGATTTTTAAATGTTTTCTCCCATTTCTGAGGATTGGTATTTCATTTTTTTTGATGGTATGATTTGCAGCATAAAATATTTTATTTTAATGTAGTTCAATTAATTTGTCTTTTGTTACTTTTGCTTTGGGTTTTATAACTGAGAGGGCCTTGCCTTACCCAAGGTTAAAAACATTTACTCCTGTGTTCTTAAATTTTAAGTTTTAGCTACTACATTTAGATCTATAATGCATTTTGACGTAATTTATATGTATGGTGGGAGTTGAGTCTACTTCATTCTTTTGCATGTGGGTATCCAGTTGTCCCAGTACCATTTATTGAAAAGATTATTTTTTTCCCCACTGCATTGTCTTTCACTCATGTTGAAAATAAGTGTAAGGGTTTATTTCTGGAATCTCAGTTCGGTGCCATTGATCTATATATCTATTCTCATGCCCAGTACCATGATGCCTATTATGTAAAATTTATAGTAAGTTTTGAAATCAAGACATATGAGACCTCCAAATTTCTTCTTTTAAAAGATTATTTTGGCTGTTCTGAGCACTGTGCATTTATATATGAATTTTAACTGTCAATTTCCACAAAAAAGCTAGCTAGAATTTTTAAATAGGGATTACATTGATTCTGCAAATAAGTTTTTGGAATATTACCATCTTAACAATATTAATCCTCTGGTCTGTGAACATAGGGTATCTTTCCATTTATTTAGATCATTAAAAATGTTTTTTTAACAATGTTTTGTAGCCTTCATGTACAAGCCTTGTACTTCTTTTGTTAGCTTTATATCTAAATTCATACCTTGTATTCTAATTTATTATATATATGGGGGTGGGGAAGAAAGAGAGCTTGAACAGGGTAAGGAGAGGCAGAGGAAAAGGGAGAGAGAGATTCTTAAGCAGGATACATGCCCAGCGTGAAGCCCCAAGTGGGGCTCGATTAGATGACTTTGAGATCATGACCTGAGGTGAAATCAAGAGTCAGATACTTAGCTGACTGACCCACCAGGAGCCCTTGTATTATTGTAAATGAAATTAATTTTCTAAATTCATTTTTGAATTTTTTTGTTGCTAATGAAAAGAAACACAATTGTTTTTTGTTACTGATTTTGGGCTTTAACTTTGCTAACCTCACTTGTTAGTTCTAATAGCTGTTTGGAGTATTTTAATAGAATTTTCTACATATAAGATCATGTCTTCTACAGAGTTAGTTTTTCTTCCTCCTTTTCAATCAAGGTGTCTTTTCTCCCCCCCCCCCCTTTTTTTTTTTTTAAAAAACCCTGACTCCCCTGGCTAGTACTTCCAGTAAATTGTTAAATAGAAGTGGCTAGAGGAGATATTCTTGTTTTGCTCCTGTCCTTAGGGGGAAAGCATTCAGTCTTCCATCATTAAATACTTATTAGTTATGAAGCTTTTGTAGATGCCCTTTATTATTACATTGATAACATTCTATTTCTAGTTCCCTAAGAATTTTTCTAAGGAAAGTATGTTGGCTTTTGTCTAATGCTTTTTCTGCAACTATTGAGATGATTATATGCTTTTTGTCCATTATTCTTTAATATGCTGTATTACACAAATTAATTTTTATATTTTATTTTATTTTTTATTTTATTTTATTTATTTATTTATTTATTTTTAAAGATTTTATTTATTTATTTGACAGGGAGAAATCACAAGTAGTCGGAGAGGCAGGCAGAGAGAGAGAGAGGGAAGCAGGCTCCCTGCTGAACAGAGAGCCCGATGCGGGACTCGATCCCAGGACCCTGAGATCATGATCTGAGCCGAAGGCAGCGGCTTAACCCACTGAGCCACCCAGGCGCCCCTAATTTTTATATTTTAAATCGACCTTGCATACCTGGGATTATCTTACTTGGTAATGGTACATAATAATTTGCATATATATATTATTAGATTTGTTTTGCTAGTATATTGTTGAAGTTTTTACATCTATATTCATAAAATATATTAGTCCATAGTTTTCTTTCTTGTAATACATTTGGTTTTGGTATATGGGTAATTCTGGCTTTATGGAATGATTTGAAAAATGTGTCCTTTTTTTTTTTTTCCTGAAGAGTTAGTGATAAATTGGCCTTCATTCTTGCATGTCGGTCCAGTGAAACCCTTTGAGCCCAGACTTTTCTTTGTAAGAATTTTTTTTAAGTTACTAATTTTGTCTTTTTTACTTGTGGTAGACATATTCAAACTTTCCACTTTTTTTTTCAGTCAGTTTCAATAATTTGTATCTTTCTAGAAATTGTTCACTTTATATACTTTTCTAATTTATCATAGAGTTGTTTATACTATTTCTTATAACGCTTTTTTTTTTTTAATAAGATCAGTAGTGATGTTCCTTCTTTCATTCCTGGTTTTAGTAATTTATGTCTTCTCTCTTTTATTCTTCGTTGGTACAACTGAAGTTTTGTCTTTTAAAAATATATTTTCAAAAATTGCCTTTTGGTTTTGCTGATTTTGTCCATTGTTTTCTATTCTCTCTTTAATTTATTTCTCCTCTTTAAAAATATTTCCCCCCTTCCACTTGGTTTTTGTTTATTTTTTTTCCTATTCATTTAAGGTAGAAAGATAGTTATCTTATTTTTAAAAAACACATTTGCAGTTATAAATTTTCTTGAAATACTGCTATTGACATTTTGTGCTTCTGTTTCCGTTCATCTCAAAGTATATTTTAATTTTCCTTTTGACTCCTCTGATACATTGGTTTTGAGAAGTGTGTAGTTTAATTTCTTTATCATTGTGATTTCCTATTTTCCTTCTGTCATTGATTTGTAATTTAATCCCATTTTTTTTAATTCCATTTTGATCAGAAAACATATAAAACATATTTCAATCCTTTACATTTTATTGAATAGATATATAGATCAATGGCACCGAACTGAGATTCCAGAAATAAACCCTTACACTTATTTTCAACATGAGTGAAAGACAATGCAGTGGGGAAAAAAATAATCTTTTCAATAAATGGTACTGGGACAACTGGATACCCACATGCAAAAGAATGAAGTAGACTCAACTCCCACCATACATATAAATTACGTCAAAATGCATTATAGATCTAAATGTAGTAGCTAAAACTCTTTTATACTGAGATATGGTCTATCATGGAGAATGTTCTGTTTCTGTTGTGTGGGATGTCCTATGTACGTCTATTAGGTTTATTTTTTATAGTGTTGTTCAGTCTTCTTTTTCTTGATCATATTCTCCCTTGTTATCCTATTTTTGAAAATAGAGTTTTGAAATCTCTATTATTGCTGATCTCTCCTGTTAATTTTGTCAGTATTTGCTTAAACAATATGTGTGTGTGCACATGTTACTTGGAATTCTGGTTTTTGGTGCATACATAATTATTATATCTTGCTGGAAAATTAACCTTTTTATTATTATGAAATTTTTTTCTTTGTTCTTATTAACATTTGTTGTTGGTTTGTTTAAACTCTGTTCTCTAATACTAATATAGCTGTTCCAGTTCTTTTTGTTGTTGTTGTTGTTCTTAATTGCATAATGTAGCTTTTCACCATCATCCTATCTGCATCTTTTTAAAGATTTTTAAAATTAATTAATTAATTAATTAATTAAAGAGTGTGTGATCCAAGGGGGGTGTGTGGAGGGGAGAGACAGAGGGAGAGCGAGAGAGGAAATCTCAAGCAGACTCATCTCCCATCTCACAACCCTGAGATCATGACCTGAGCCAAAATCAAGAGGTGAACCATGAGAGACTATGGACTCTGAAAAACAATCTGAGGGGTTTGAAGTGGCGGGGGGGTGGGAGGTTGGGGTACCAGGTGGTGGGTATTATAGAGGGCACGGATTGCATGGAGCACAGGGTGTGGTGAAAAAAATAATGAATACTGTTATGCTGAAAATAAATAAATAAAAAAAAAGAGGTAGATACTTAACTGACTGAGCCACCCTAGCACCCCCTATCTGCATTTTTGAACCACAATAGTGGCTCCTCTAGATAATTTACAGTAGGATGTCATTTTTAACCAATTCTCTTTGTTTGGATTCCTTAGTCCATTTGTGTTTAGTGTTATTGATGTGATTGGATTTATATTGGTGATTTTGCTTTATTATCTATATATGTCATGTCTTTTTTTCTTTAATTTTCCTTTATTGGCTTTTTTTCTATTAATTGCATATTTTCCCTTGTAAAATCTTAACTGCTTTAATGATTTAAAATTATATACTTTTAAATTTGGGGGATTACTTTAGGAATTACAATGTATGTTTTAACTTATAAGAATCTACTTCAGATATATACTGATTTAGTTATAATCCAATATAAAACTTTACTTTTAAAGAGCTCAGTTTTCTCACTTTTTTTTTTTTTTTTAGTTTTCTCACTTTTTAATTCTATGATTTATACATGTAATATCCAGATAGGTCAATCATCTAACAATATTATAGTGTGATAATTACTTATATAATATTATGTCTTTCAAAGAGCTAAGAGAAGAAAATAGGAAAGCATATATTTATAGAGTTTTTAATGTTAACCTCTTATTTGGTTCTCTCTCTTTCTACCTGTGGATTTGAGTTATCATTCTGTTATTTCATTACTCCAGACTCCAGTATAGCTTTGTTACTGCCTCTTTGTGCTGTCATTGTCAAATATATTACATTTATGTATGTTATTATACCAGTAATAATTATTTACATATTATTTTAGTCAGTTGCCTTTTAAATTAGTCAGTTCCCAAAGAAGCAGTATTCAAGGTGGACATTTAAATAATCTTCAATCTTTCTCGTTCTCTAGTATTATAATTACATATCTTGCTATGTTTCTTTGGAAATGTAGATTATTACAGCACCCACTGTGGGTTAAAAAGGATTTTGTGGAATCCTTGGTAAAATAACTGCCAGTTATATCTGTGTGGGATATGTTCAAGTGTATTCTTAGGATAAATAGGATTTTCTTTCTTTTGAAAAAATTCTATGTTACTCAGCTTTAGTAATCACTGTGAGTCTTTGGGAAGGTTACATAACTTCTGAGTATCAGTGTTCTCACCTCAAAAGATGATGATGGAGATTTAAAGAAAACATTTGAAAATCCCTTAAAGTGTTGCTTGGCAAAAATGAGAAACCCATGTTTGAGATGGTTAAATTAATCTTATATCAGTAATAGTAACAGGATATAACTTCTACCATGTATATTTTCCCTTATGGCAGTGTACCTGTTATATGTTCATTTTCTGCCTTCATGATATGGCTCTGGCCCACCTCTTGCAATGCATAGTCTACTATTTTTTGTAACTGAGGAAGGTTCTTTGATTAATAAAGAAAACAGTAAATAAAAATAACTCAATTATTATCTTTAAAAAAATAAGCAAATAATTATATTGTATTTGGCTTGCTTTTCTTTACTTTTTTGGTTGTTTATTTATTTATCCTTACCTGCCTTTACTGAAGTTCTTAGTATTTGCGTTTGGATTTGGATTACTACTTGATGTCACTTGCCACTTACTTTTATCCTGGAAAACTTCTTTTTACCCTTTATTATAAAGTATTTCTACAAGCATGGAATTGTTATTGGGGTTTCCTCAAAGGTTGATAAGTTATTTATCTCTTGTTGCTTTTGAGATTTTGTCTTTGGCATTCAACAATTCCACTATAACGTGTCTGTTTGTGAATGCCTTTGTTTTTTGGTACCAGAAGTATGTTTTTTAAAGTTTTGCTTTGTTTTCTTCTCTTTTTTTGAGAGAGAGAGAGAGAGAGAGAGAGGCATGAGCAGAAGGGGAGAGGCAGGGGGAGAGAGAGGAGAAGCAGACTCCTGCTGAGCAGGGAGCACCAAGTGGGCCCATCTCAGAACCCTGAGATCATGACCTGAGCCAAAGGTAGAGGCTTAACCCACTGAGCCACCTGGGTGCCCCCATGGTATTTGAAGTTATGTCAAGCTCCAAGCTCATTGAATATATTTCTCCCATGTCTGAAGGGCTTCATTACTCTTTATTATCTTACCACAAATACTTAGCTCACTTACATTGAAGGCCCAACCCCTGAAGGCACTTTGGAGTTTCAATAAGAGTGTGGATGTGAATTGAGCTTAATTACAATTGCAAGTAAGCAATTCTATAGGACAGAAGGATAATAGATGAGTTCCCTTCCCCAATGTATGTGATTTCAATATTATCTTGATTAACTCTGAATTTATGATTTCTTGAAAGTATATTGACTGTTAACCACCTGTAGTGAAGCACTTCCAATGTATGTTCTTATCGCACAATTTGTACCTTCTTTACATAATTCATTACTACATGTAGTTAAATAATGCCCATCTAACAATGGATTTCAAGTTCTGGGGTGTCTGGGTGGCTTAGTTGTTTAAGAGTCTGACTCTTGATTTCAGCTCGGATCGTGATCTGGATTGTGAGATTGAGCAGTGGTTTGGGCTTTGCTCTGGGTGAGGAGCCTAAGATTCTCGATCTCTCAAATCCTCCTCTCCTTCCTCAAACCCCAGCCCACTTGTGTGCACCTCTCTCTCCCTCCAAGGGGAAAGAAAAAAAAAAAAAGATTTCAAGTCCTAATCCCTGAAATTTGTAAATGTTACTTTGTTTAGAAACAGTCTTTGTAGATCTAATTAAGTTAAGGATATTGAGTGAAGAGATTAGTTTAGATTATCTGGTTGGGGTTTAAATGCTTTCAGAAAAGATGTGTCGAGAGAGAGAGAGAGAGAGAGCGAGCGAGAGAGCGAGCACGTGCTTAGGTGTGAGACAGACAGACAGACACACACACACAGAGGAGATACACCAAAGAGGAGAAGGCAGCAGCAGATGGCCTCAAGCTATGCAGTGCTAGCAACCTCCAGAACTGGAAGAGGCAAAGAATGGATTCTCCCTTAGAGCTTCCAGGAGTGCGGCTCTGCCCACATCTCTGAATTTCAGCTTCTGGCTTCCAGGGCTATGAGGGAATAAATTTCTCTTGTCTTCTCTTTCTCTTGTCATTGAATTCTCTATTTTATTTATCTGGGAATGTCTTTACCTCACCTTAATTTTGGAAAAGTCGTTTTTCTGGATATAAAATTCTTTTTTAGCAGTTTTTTGTTGTTGTTGTTGTTGTTTGGTTTTGGTTTATTTTTCTTTCTTTCTTTCTTTCTTTCTTTCTTTTTTTTTTTTTTAGGTTCAACACTTTGAATATATTGTCCTATTTTTTTTCTTTTGAGAAGTCAGCTGACCTTGGTAACTTGAGCACCTCAGCTACTAGGGCTTGGCTGTGCTTAGTCTTTCTGGTATACTTGTTGAAGGAATGAATAAATGGGCTGTGATTCCCCCATCACTCGTAGTTTATTAACTGTAGGACATTACTATATATCTGGTTGCCCAGCAAAGGAACTGAGAGGGAACTGTAAAAGTTTTATGAATAGGAAAAAAGAAGCCACAATTTTGTGGGTGGTTTTGCCTGTGGGTCGAGTTAGAATTTGGATTTCTAGGCTAGAAACAGTGGGTACTCTCTGAGGAGTAGGGGGTAGCCGGGGTGATGGAGGGGTAGGCATCTGAAATGGTGTTTAATTACTGTACAATAAGCTACAACAGTTTTTCGGGCTAGTCATAGCCATGCTTGATGCAGCTTCTCCGTGGTTTCCCTCCATATTGGTCTTGCATCACAAGGCAATAAGGGATTATCCATGGGGCCCAGTATAGAAGCGATGCTGCAAGATGTTAAAGGAGAGATGTGAGAAAGGTCTAAAACCCAATGATGAAACACATGCATCATAGGTAATTGAGAGGAAGTGCTTCAGATTTAACAGAGATAAGATACCATATGGTTTGACCTTACGGGCAACTCATAAATATTTGACTATATATATTTATCTGAATATATATTAGTTATTTAAATATAGATATACATATATACGTATATATGGCTATTTGAATATACAGCCTCAGACATTGCTGCTTCTGAGTCCTATTCTACATCAGAAAAACAAACAAACAAAAAAAAAACCAAAAACCAAAGTCAAACTAAGAAAAAGGACCAAGTGACTTGTTTTGAGTTTTGCAGTGAGCATCAGTCTGCTGGAACTACTGTTCAAAGAGGCTTTCGCCATTTGACTCATTGACTGCATAATGATTTTGCTCAGATTAATCACCCTCTTATGCGGTCTGCCAACATTGATGGCTATGTCACGTTACTTCAGCTTGTGCTTCAGGGTCCAAATAAGAACACTGTGTCTGTGTATGCACGTGCGTGCAGGTCTGTGTTTGCAAACAGGAAACCCATTCCCGAAAGAGTAAATTTCTTTTTCATCCGATTTCCAATTTCCTATTCTTTTCTTATACATTTCTTATTTTCTGTCATCTATGGGAGTGTTTGTCTCTTTGCTACACTTCCCCTCAGCCTGCCGTGGCTTAGACCTAGTGTGTATTGCCACCCATATCAAATTCTATTTCTTCCAAGAAGCTACTTCAGCCAGAGGTGATATCTTTATTCTTTGAACGCCTGTAGTATGTTGCTTGTATGCTTAGATTTTTATCATGATGGTCAGAATGACAAGAGTCACCATTCGTCAAGTGTTCACTATATGCCTGCCGTTGGGTCACATCCTTTACCTAAGTTACCACATTTAATTCTTACAATTCTGTGAAGTGAGCTCTAATATCTCTGCCAATTGAGAAGACTGAAATTTGAGAAGACTGAAATTTAGGGAAGTTTAAATGACTTGCACAAGACATAGAATTTCTGAGTGGAGAATCCTAAGTTCACACCTAGATAATTTCTATAGCTTTCATTTTTAACCTTGAACAATTATCGTCTCTTAGTCCAACCTGATAGCATAGTAGATGTATTTTCTTTCCCAGATTATATGATGTTTAAGGAAAACATCCTATATTATTTCTTTTCTTTCTCTAATAATGGCTTCCAGTACCTAGCAACTCAATAAATACTGATTAGATGAATCAATAAATATCTAGAATGAAATTATTATAATAAAAATTACTGAGCCTTAAAATATATTTTGGAATAATTTAAGGAAGTTATGCTGATGGCTACAAATGAGTCATTATAAAACTTAAAAAAAAAGAGGTTATTTATGGGTAAACATGATCATTATGCCAAATATCTTTTTTCATCTTTCTTAAAGTTCTGTATGCAAACAGTGTATGAAATAATGCAATACAATATTCACTCACAGTTTTTGTAAGTTTCCTAGCTGGATGATTTGGTTTGGTTCAGCTTATCAAAATGTTTTCATTTTATTTTCACTTTATGTTTTAACTTTCTGTCCTTTTTTTTTTTTTTATTTTGTTTCCAGGATGGTGTAGGGGTGGATGAGAAGCTATCTTTGCGGCGGGTAGCTGTGGTTGAAGATTTCTTTGACATTATCTATTCGATGCATGTGGAAACAGGGCCAAATGGAGAACAAATTCGGAAACATGCTGGACAAAAGAGAACTTACAAAGCAGTAAGTTAAAAAAACAAAAAAACAAGAAGCAAAAGGCATGCATTTTGAAATTTGGTATTATGTATGTTGATGTTGGGTTAAATATTTATAAATATTCTATCTTCAGTATAAATTAGACTATATCATGGTTACACCCAACATTTAAACTATTATGATTAACTGATTCTGTTTTGGTCAAATATTCGTGAAGTCTATTGCATATAATTGAAATCTGTCTCTTGCACTCTCATTTTGTTTTCTTTAAATATACATAAAATGTGGTAGTCCCAGTCAAATGGCCACAAATGGGAAGATGTATTTGTGTTATACATTCAATATGTATTCAAATCATGATATATGGATTATGGACTGGGATATATGAGCTTTCATACTACCACTTTAATCTTAACCTTTCTTCCCCTTCAAATCATATCAGTGTGTTCAGGTATTTCCTATTTAATCTTATATTCCCATGAATAAGGAAATTTGATGTTTTTTTCTTGTGTCACCTTGTATTAAATACATTTATCCTAAAGAGTATGCATTTCTTAATTTTCTAGAATAGAGAATTAAAATATATGTGTTGTTTTCATAGATCCAATGCCCTTGAACAGTTTAAAATGAAAATATACAATGTTTTTATCATAAATTATATGGAAAACATTTAATTAACTGTTAAATATTGAAATATATATATATTCTCAAAATGGAGTTATATATTATTTCTAAAGTTTCTAATTATATTTACAGTTTGACCTAGACAGTTTAATCTAGCTTTTATTTAATCAAACATTTTATGAAATCATCTTATAGATCTTTCATCCTTTCTAGGAAAATTGAACAGTAAATTATTCTTTTCCAATATGAGCAGAGTATACATCAGAAGTGTTTTATCAGCAACCAGAATAATATCCTTTTTTAGAATTCTTATTGAACTTTGCTTTTGGCTACCTTTTTATTGACTGTTTTCAGCTATATTGATACACAATATCAGTCTGGATCCATTTTTTTTTCAGATACAGAAAAATGTGTGAAATGCTCAAAGTTTCAAATACAGGTACATATGTTTGAAAATTAGCTACTGAGCATAAGAAATAGCTTCTTTTCCATAACTATTTTTTGCTATATTTCCAGGGTCATATTGAACCTTTGTAGTTGCATAATAACCCCTAATACATGTTGTATTTATCTCTCCTCTATGGTTTTGTTTCTTGGCTGTTTCCAAATTGCATGGTTTGTGGGCAGGCACTATTGTAAGTTTCCTTACATAATTCTGCCACATAAACTTTCTTTTGACTTGCATATCCTAGGAGACATTCTTATCATGACTAATGACAATGGCCTAGCTTCTTAAAATAATCTTATATAGACTAATATTACTGAACATACTCATTTTGCTTGTCTCCTAAGCTAGGGTTGTATCTTTGGATATTAACAGGAAACAAATATACATTGATTTACTAATATCACTAACTGTGTACTCTGATAATCATGCATTTTCATGAGCTAGCTGCCTGAACTGGATAGAACTTTGTAAGGTAGGACTGCATAAGTTCGGCTGTGAAATGAGAGCAAACAAATAAACAAACAAACAATCAAAAAGGCTTCATTGTCGGTAGTAGTGTGGCAGCCAAATCTGTTTCAGGGCCAAAAGCAATTTAAAATGATTTAATCTTTGGAGTGCTTTTATTGGAGACCTTTAATTCATACCATGACACAGACCCAGGTCTCTCACCTATTTTCTTAGGTGAAATGTAGGGAATGTGATCCATTGCCATTATGCATGCTAGACACATCCAAGAAATTGGTAAACATGTTCCTGACATACATCATTTTGCATTCACATTATGAAGACATTTTCTGCATTTTGGGGTGGAAATACCAACTGTGGACGTACAAGCAGCACCGAAGCATTCTCCATTCCCTCTTGAGAACATCCTATTTAAAGATCCTTTCCCCAGTTTATTTTTAATTTCCACATCAAAAGTACTTTTCACCTTTTTCTAATATCACGAATGTTCTTTTTGGCATGATCTTTTTTTGCCTTCCGGTATCTCTTAATTGAATCCTAATTAAGAATGATTTCCATTTTATAGAGTCATAATACATCATAGAAAAAAAAAAAAAAAGAACTGCTCAGTGCGGGAAACCATACATACCACTCTACAATAGAGTAAATCTAATGTTAGCATTTCACATAAATATTCAAGTAAATGGGGCATAAGATGAAATGCAATTTGAAATGGAATTGGGTTAGTGGTAATAGGGCCCTAGACTGTTGGATCAATGTTGAGTTCTCAATACTAACACTAGAACTGGCTAGTCGTTGGTAGAATTAGCTTGATACCTATCGCAATTAGAGTGGTTTCAATGAAGTTTACGATTTTTTTTTCTACTTCTAACACATTAGTCATAGCGCATGCATCATTCTCTTTATTGACCTTTTTCTCCCTTTTCCAACATGGCCAAGAAACCATACTTATACAACTAATCATTAAAGCGTTTCATATTGTTTTAATAATATTATCAATAGATTTAGTGGTCATTTTATTTACTTTGCCTTTTTTTGCAAATCTTTCTATGTTTTCACTCTGCAGGAAATGGTGGTCCTTTAATAATGGATTAACTTTTGAATGCTATTTGTTTTTACCTATCTGCAGTATGTCATTCCTTGAAATATCTAGGCATTATACGACTTAACTATTATTGCAATCTGATCTGACTATAGATAAAATTGGAGGGTATGTATTCTACTACTGATGAGCTCTTTTTAAAAATCCACATAAAATGACACATTTTAGGAATATGTAAAGGCTATCATAATTGTTTTGTTCAGTCATTGGGGGAATTCTAGTGTCTTTTGGGTCATTTTTTCCCCCTGCATTTGTCCTTGTGTATATATGAACTATTACTGCTGCACTGAATGTGTTTTCTTCAATATATTTGACTATGGTCAACTTTGGATTATGTACATTAACACAGCAGAGAGAAGCGATGGCCCATTCGAATATCACTTATATTTGAATTTAAAATACATCTTTGTACTGAAAATTGAATGCAAACAGGCTTAGCAATTTGGAAGGTTACACCAAAATTAATGATGTAGTATTGTACAAAATTACTGTGAGATGTTGTCTTCCAGTACTTAATTCTCAACTTCTGCCTGCGCTCCACCTTTGGGAATATATCACTCTTCTCCAGTTGTCTTTTTTCACGTGTATTTTATCCCAGCCTTAGCACAGTTGCCCTTCCAGTAGCATAAATTAGGGTCTGATTAGAGGATTAAGTTTCAGAGCTTTTTCTTCTACATGTAAAATTAGAGTGACTGGGGGAAATCCAGGAGCTAAGGGTGAAAGTCAGTGTTTTCCGTAGTGAGAAGAGTCTGCATATAAATATATATATGTACACACATGCGCGCATGCACACACACAACTTGTAGTGTGGTACCGTAAACCTACATGTATTATTCACATACATTGCTGCCAATAATTACATTCATTTAATTCAGAGTGGAGAACATATGCTAGGGCTAAAAGAAAATAGGCCAGAAGCCAGACAAATTCAGTTTCAGATTTCAAATCTAGCACTTCCTATCTGTGTCAGTTTTGGCAAATTATTTACTTTTTCCTCCTCCTGTTTAGAGGGAGGTAACGAAGTGCACAGTGTGGGGATATAAGTGAGTTCATGTACATAAAGTGCTTGGTGTATGGTCAACTTTGGAATGATGTTATGTTGCTTTTATCCAGTCACTACTCATGTTCCAAGCAGAGGGACAAGCAGGACCATTAACACAGCTCTGCCATCGCCCTAGTTCCAGTTATGGATACAATTTCTTCTGCCCACCCTGATGTCTCTGTGTTGGGAGAGAAGAATAATAAATGCCTCATGCGTTCTTTTATGTCAGACTTTAGACGTCAGCATCCCTGCGAGGTCCACTGTATAAGTTTTATCAGAGGTTTCACCAGGCACTCTGCTTTTTCCCAGGTTTAAGTCTATTAAATTAATTTCAAGTGAACTTTTTGAAAAATTTTAAAATTGTCTCTCTTTAAAGAATGTGTTTTCGATATGAATTGAACATCCCTCTCTAGGGACGTACTCTAGAAAAACAGCATATCATGTACAATATCCACATTCCTAATCTGAAAATTTAAAAATGTACATCTTGTCTTTATCTTATCAGATCTAGAACACTTAACCTCAAGACTTTAGTTAGCATAATTTTTTTAAAAAGATTTTATTTATTTATTTGAAAGATAGAGATCACAAGTAGGCAGAGAGGCAGGCGGAAGTGGGGGAAGCAGGCTCCCTGGCGAGCAGAGAGCCCGATGTAGGGCTTGATCCCAGGACCCTGAGATCATAACCTGAGCTGAAGGCAGAGGCTTTAACCCACTGAGCCACCCAGGCGCCCCAGTTAGCATAATTTTTGTTCTCTTCTTTTCTTAAATGCTTTATTGGCTTAGTGTTTCCGCTGCTAAATAGGATATTTTAACTTGCACTGGTTTCTGCTGATTTGTTACATAAAATTTTCTAGAGTTCTTATCAACTTGTAATGAGACTAATGAACAAAATTTGTAGCCATTGTGGTGTGAAAAAATTACACTATATTAAAATTCAAGAGTTCCAAGTAATTAATTTAACTTCTTTTTGGCTAGGCTACCTTTCAGTTTTCTTTAAACTCTGAAGGAACAACACCAAAAAAAAAAAAAAAAAAAAGGAGGTGTGTCTGGGTGGCCCAACTCTTGATATTGGTGGAGGTCATGATCTCATGATCCTGAGATCAAGCCCCACATCAGGCTCTATGCTCAGTGGGGAGTCTGCTCAAGAGTCTCTCTCTTCCTCTCCCTCTGCCCTTCCCCCTACTTGCTCTCCCTCTGTAAAATAAATCTTTTAAAAAAGAAAAAACTCTGAAGGAATAACACCAACAGTAATGGTGTACATGGGCCGTTACTGTGCTGGCGAAACAATGGAGGTAGTAACCAAAGTGCATAAATTAGTTGGCACCAGATATGTGGAAACAGGGAATTATCCTGCTGTTATAGAGGCACATTGGCTGAGAAACATAGTGTAGAGATAGAACATTTTGGTTCCACCATTATCTAGAAGATTCTTCTGTAAATAACTATAATGATGATGATAAGAACAATAATGAAAAGGATATGTAGTCATTGGACTTTGTATTTCCAGGAATTTAAAAGAGCCATCAAAGGGAAAGCCCACAAAATACCACCAAGTGTCAGCAGATGTTCACTGCTCTGCTTTTTTGTTAAAAAATTTTTTTGTAGTTTGAACCATGTTATGAATGGGCAGCTTCTTAGTTAACGATTTTAAGCTGCAGCACAACACATGTGGCTGTCCCACATTTGTTTGTTCTGGAACCTGATGGCTTTGCTATATATCTCATTTGTTTATTTATGGCTTTTCTTTTGCATCTTGGTTGTAAACAAATAAGATCGTGTGACCATCAGCATTGTCTGTCTTGTGGTCCTAGAGTCCGAGACAGCGTTTAATAGGATTTGCTAGATCTTACTGTTGAAACAGATCTACCTATCTAGTTCTGTGATTAGTGCTGGGAGGCTTTGCTCTCCAAATATATTCCCTTCCCTATCACAGTGCCTCAAGTTTTCCAGTTAGGATTTAATTTATTTGGGTGAAACCATTGACCCCTATATCTTTATTTGGACTTCAGATATCCTTGGGCAGAAAAAGTTGGAGAATAAATTAGGCTGCTAGCTGTCATGGACATTTTGTATGATCATTTCATAAACTTGCTTCTGTTTCCCGTGTTTAGCTGGGTTTAACTCGACCATAAAGGAGTTGACAGAAGGGGAATGGGGGATGAGCTAAGTCAACATTCCTACATCTCACACCCCAGTAGTGTGGGATCTGCCTGATTTTTGTGTGAATCCCAGTGCAGAATTACATATCATAGCTTTTGAAAGGTGTATGGTGTTTGGAAGTTGAGAACTCAGGTCATCAAGACAAGGATAAAAAGCCTTTACACACCTCATTTGAAAATCTTCTCCAAAAAGAGGGAACCATTTTTTTTAAATGAAATATTTTTAAAAGATGAGAGTACTGTTCAAAAATAGATAGGAGACCCTTGTTGCATGAGCACTGGGTATGTAAGTATGTATGTGATGTAAGTATGTAGGTGATGAATCTCTAAATTCTACACCTAAAACTAACTGGAATGTAAATAAAAATCGGGAGGAGAAATAAATAATAAAAGTAGAATGGAAGAATTAGATTTAAAACTATAAAATTTAAATAAGATTTCCTAGTAAAATTTCTCTTCAGTCATGATTTACTAAAAGAATATAATGATGTGTGCTTCTGCCTTTCCTATTTCCTTTTGCCAATTTGAATTCTTCCTTTCCTGCCACAGATCCAAGTGCATGGATAGGGTGTTACTGAAGATAAGTGTTGGGGAAATATTCTGTGGGACTTAGAAATTAATATTATGTCTGTAAGCCATCTTCTTTGACTTAATGTGCGGAAATATCAAAGCAAATTAATATAGAAAATAAATATAGGTTCTTGTCTTTTTATATAGATGACATTTTTATTTCATTATTATACAAACTACAGTGTCTTAAATAAACAACTGTTCTGGATATCCAAGAAGAGATAAAAAGAAACCTTAAAATTATTCTAAATTCAAATATTTTTGTAGACACTTTTTAATATTGAATTCAGTGATAATGTTATATAATAATTCAGTGATTTAGAAGTATGTTTTACAATGAGTTTATCTTTGAGAGTTTATGAGTACAAAATATTACTCAATTATAGATATTTTATGCTACTTTTATGAGGTTCCTTTTGTTCATTTGTTTTTGTATTTTATGACAAGAGTAGACATTTAAAAAAAAAATCACACAATTACTGCTGATGGGGGGACCATGTCTCCACTGTATAAGCACAGTTAGCCAAAGGCCTGTCCCACAGGAGGTATTCAATAAGTACTTGTTGAAGGAATAAATTCTTCTGGTCTTTGTGGAAATCCTTGCCTTTTTAATACCAACTAAATAGTATAGAGATGTTACTATAAATAGAAATAATGAAATAAGATTAGTTAACTTGTAAGGTTGTAAGGCTGTAAATCATGGTTGTAAGGAGTGAGCATTGCCCAATCCATGTTTACACTTAACAAAACCCCAGATTTATGCAGTTGGTTCTCAATAAGGTAAAAAAAAGTTATCAAACACGAGGTTTCTCATTTGCTTTTCAGGGAAAATTTCAATGCTCCTTCTTTGAGGTAGGATGTAAACACTTTACTTACTTTTCCAGAGATTGGTTTATTTTTATCAGATACACATTCAAACCTACATATTCTGCACATACATATATAGGTTTTACAGAAGTGATTTCTAAATATTGGAAACAGCCATTAAATTCAACATGGTACATATTATATTAGATCCACTTTTATGTTAGAGCAGCCCTATTGTTTTTGATAACTAAAAATAATTCTCAGCCTAATAAGTCAGATGTGTAAAACATCTCAGAAGGGAAAAAAAAAACAAAAACAACAACAACAAAAAAAAACAATGGCCTGGCAATTAGAGTTATTAAACAACCATTCTGAAATAGAAGACTGGTATACCACCATTCATCAAAATTGATTTATTTCTCATATAAGTATAGTCAGAATTATCACAGGTGGGCAGATTAATAGTGCAAATCCATTATACTCAGAAACTGTCTTTTCGGTAGTGGAGATCATCCAAAGACATAAGAGCTCACTGAAACCGGTTAATCATCAACTTATGTCACAAACCTTGTCATTAATAATTTTTGCATTAAACGATAAGGTCCCAGTGAATAGATACAATCCTGGAAAGGGAATTAACCTTTGAAGAAACCATTAACTCTTTGGGTCCAGCCTAGTAAATTGCTCCTTCGGTGCACCCTTGTGGTGAAAGTGAGCCAGTGCAGCTTTCCGACTAGGGATGATTCAGGCCTCCTAGCGGTTGATTCTCACTCAGATCCAGAGGTTTAGGTATTCCTGGGTATGGTCATCGTATAATAAATAAAATCTCCTGAATTTTTTCAAGCATATGCATGTGTATACCTGTATAAATACCCTGGTAGGTATTTAGTTGGGATAAAATATAGCAAGAAAAAGGTATAGGATGTCAATGACTAGTATGAGGTAATATAGAGAAAATGGTGCCAGTTTTGATGTCAGCCAGACCTAGTAAAAATCCCAGATTAGGTGACTTCTGTAGGTCTGCGTCGGGCATGTATTATTTGAAGGATTTATTTGAGGCTCAGAAATAATATATGTCAAGGTTTTAACAGTAATTGCTTCAAACGTGATTGTAGTGGATGGAAACTTGTTTTTCTTTAAAAGGTAGAGTTATGTGTGGGGTGACAGATGCTATAAACAGCTTCCTATTAACTAGAGTTTGAAAGATCTATGTCTTTCTTTTGTCATCTGCACTCCTATTTGGCGTAGGGATAACATCCAGCCATGTCTTCATTCTCGACTTTCTCAGAATTGAGATTATTAGTCACTAGCTTTATCGGCAGCAGTTTTCATTTCATGATCGGTAACAAGAAACAGCCTTTGCCTATTCCGTATCTGTTTACCTGTTCTACTTCTCTCCCTCCCCTCCCCCTCATTTTTCTGGCAATGTCCTCTCTGGGTCAGCACATAGCACAGCAGAGCCATGACTCTGCAACTTGGTCCCAGTAATGGGAAAGGAGGTATATACCAAAAGAAACTGACCTAGCTGCTACTTCTGAGAATTTGGAATGCCCACTGAGAAATTTCTATCTTGGTATGCTTTTTCTCTTTAGTAAAGAACATGTAAGCATGGTATTTTTTGTCCTATGTACCCACTAGTTGTATAATTATTTGTGTACCTAAGGCGATATTTCTCAGCTGGGAACCGTAGGCTTCTGGGCAAGCAGTTGGCTTTGTTCAAAAGCTCCAAGCCATTTAACATCCTTTGTAACTGAATGTGAAGTTCCAGCCACACCAGCCCCGCTTCCTGTGAAAATCAGAACGTAGCCCTGTTCTTGACGTCAGGTCACCCTGACAGCACAGTCAACACCCCAAGTTGAGAGACATTTTCCGAAGGAAATCACGTGGCCAGTTTTCTACTTAGTATCTCCGAATATTGTTTTCATTATCTACCAGTTGTTGAGCAAGTCGAGAATTCACAATGATTCTGCATCCTGGCACGTGGTTAGCCTCTCCTGATTCTTTGGTTTTCCTGCACAGATCTTTGAGAGTTGTGTAACTTCTCAGACTCCCTCAGAGTGAAGTCTAACCTTCTCCAATTTCTTCCATGTCCCCTCAAATGCCTAATTATTGCCTGCTTTGAGTAACTTTGAGTAACTGCAGCAACAGTATTCTTAGGTACCTGTTTGAAAAGAAGCTCTGTGTCCTTGCTGTGGTCAGGAAGTAGTCAAGGTAAACTTTAACAGAGGGGGTTAGAGTCGGAGGCAAGGAGAGCTTGAACGTGCTGATGAATTCTACACCAGGAAGGCTGATTTCTAGCTGGCCTTCCCTCAGCCCTGGGAAAAAACACTAGTATATCATCTTATACACACACTTCAAAAGAAATCAAGAGAGGAAGTAAATCCCCCCCCACTTCCCATGTGTGTAATTGTATACTTTAATGTAGTTTGTCATGCTGCACGTAATTGTATAAGCATTTGCTTTGCTGAGTCATTTTATTTACATGCAATATTTAGGGATTCTCTTTATTTTACTATTAGGAAACATGCATGAAGTAAAACTTTTCACTGCCCATCTGCTCATTTTTTTCATCTAATATAAGAATTCTCTGTGATGACAATCTGTTCCTTAACAGACAAATATTCTAACATAAGAAGCAACAAAAATAGCATTCACAACTTTAGAGATCTAGTGCCAGTTGATTTGATTATCTCTTTTGATGTTGTCTCATTTGCTCAATTGATGACTATTTTAATTATTCTAAAATACAGCTCCAAATTAAAGATGCACATCATTATAAAAGAGATAAAAGTCCTTTTTTGCAAAGCAACACAGCTAAGTTTGAACTGTAGTCAATGAAGCAAAACTGTTTTCAGGAAAATTTAATTAATTATAATTAAATTAACTCTCGTGCTCTTTCTTGTTTGCCTATGCCTTCATCTAGTCATGTATAAGGGTAAAGGGCTCCATACATCTGTTTTGCCCTGGAATGCTGTTACCTCTCTGCTTTCCTCCTCAGATTTCATCACGTGGTGGATTTCTGTGCTTCTGCCCAAGCTGCGTGTCTTTGCCTCCTTCCTCCCACTCAAGCATTTGCCAGTCCCCGGAGGACACCAACTTACGCCACTGCGCTGCTTTCCAAATCATTCCTTCCTCTCACACTGCGTAGTATTTGATGCCTTTGTTTTACATTTTCAGATTGCTTTGAGCTATCTACAAATTGACCTGAACTGTCTAAAAATATCCCTGCATGCCTTAGACCTTCTTTAGGCCTTCATTTTCAATTTGACCACATACCCAGCATCTCTCAACATCACAACAAAGATCTTTGGATCATAGATAACAGACCATTAGTGAGTTATCAAGTCAATTTTGTGGGTTGTGAACACTTTAAAAAAATGAAATAGAGGGGAACCTGGGTGCCTGGGTGGCTCAGCCAGTTAAGTCTCTGTCTTCTGCTCGTGTCATGATCCCAGGGTTCTGGGATGGAGCCCCGTATGAGGCTCCTTGTTCAGTGGGGAGTCTGCTTCTCCCTCTCCCTCTGCCTGCCTCTCCTTCTGCTTATGCTTTCTCTCTCTCTCTGCTTTCTCTCTCCCTCTCTCTGACAAGTAAATAAATAAAAATCTTTTTTAAAAAAAGAATGGAAGGCAAAAGAAATGATCAGTTTTATTTCATAAATGTGTATATGTGCTAGCTTATGATGAGAAATCTATTTACACTTGGACTGTTGGTCTAAAAAGCTGGAAAACACTGTTTAAATGGGGACTGTGATTTCAAATTGCCTGCATACTTTCCAATGATAACTTTCATCTACCCTACTTCTCACTCCAGTTTTTGGTACATTCTTAGATTTTCCTGACAAGCTATTTGTTTCAAGTTTAAAATTATGGGGCCCCTGGGTGGTGTAGTTGGTTAAACATTCCACTCTTGGTTTTGGCTCAGTTCATGATCTCACATCTCGAGATCAAGCCCTGCCGGGAGCCCTTCTTCAGGCTCCATGCTCGGTGGAGTCTGCTAGAGTTTCCTCTTCTCCTCCTCCTTCTACTCACCCCCCTCCCTGTCTCATAAATAAATAAATCTTTAAAAAAATAAAATTATTTTCAGGCTCTAACTCATATGTAGATATTTTTTAAAGATTTTATTTTGACAGAGAGACATGTAAGTGAGAGAGGGAACACAAGCAGGGGGAGTAGGAGAGGGAGAATCAGGCCTCCTGCTGAGTGGGGATCCTGATATGGGACTCGATCCCAGGACTCTAGGATCATGACCTGAACTACAGGCAGATGCTTAACAACTGAGCCACCCAGGCACCCATCTAACTCATATTTTCATTCATCTTAGATAAATGTATCCTGTGAGATTGCCAGATTTAATAAATAAGGCACAGGATGCCCAGTTATATTTGAATTTCAGATAAACAATAATTTTTAATATGTTTGCCCCAATATTGCATGTTTATCTGGAATTCATATTATTTGGCCATGCTGTGTTTTGTCTACTACCATTAATCCTATTTAAAAATCAGCACTAGACCCTCAGGGTAGAAAAAACTGTGTGTAAAATAAACACTGTACTAAGTCCCAAAATAAGTATAAGGATGATCTGATTTTGCCATGTTATACCCAGTTGTTTTTTTAAAAATTAGAAATCAAATTCCTCCAGTTGTGACAAATAGTACAACGCAGCTCTAGATATTCAACCAGGGCAGGTCATCCTTTTAACTAAGTGAGAAAAGCAAGGGGAACTGATGAATGATCCAAGAAGAAGGAAAATGATCAGAAAAGAAAAGGAAAAGTGGACAGTAGTATGGACTGGAAGTAGCAAACGAGAATAGTACCAGAATCCTAGCAGATCAAGCAGTAATGCAGGATTCTTAGGAACTCACCCCAAACCTGAGAATCCTATCAGGGAGCAGTGGTGACTTTGGGGTTGAGGTGCAAATGTAGCAGCGTCCTGGTTTTGATATCGGTGAGATTATTAAGGTCCAGGAATTCACTTGGTCATATCACAGATGTTTAGAGGTCAGACCGACATAACAGAACACCAGATCTTTCTGAAACAGTAGCTAGGGTTTGAAGCAAAAATTTTCGAGGTCCAGAAGGAATGCAGACTTGATATAGGCAGACCAAATGTCTGGCTTTTTGTTTATTGATTATTACTATGCATGGACTTTTTACCTAAGAATATTTATGTTGAGTTCTGATGAAAGTATTTTTCAGGTTCACTTTCAGATTCATTTTTCAGATTCACTTACCAATAGGTGATGCCAATAATTTGATGTATCCAGGCACATTTGTGGTGAAGAACCATATCTAGCTGTATTCAGGGATAATTACACTGTCCGTGCATTCAGTAGGTATTTATTGAAGATGTAAATGTTTAGGTGAAAAATGTCTTCATCTTTGAAAGATGGTTTCCATATGCACCTCTGCAAATTAATAATTACATCTATAGAAGTACAATGATGCTTACTATGCATCTTTTTCATGCCTGAGATGCATAAAAGTGAACTTACATAAATACAAGGGCAAATCATTGGCTAGACATTTCAATTTTGTAATACACCTAGAAAAATGTCTGAGCAAGGTGTTATAACATTTGCAAACTTTTTTTTTTTTTTTAGTAGTCCAAATTCCCTCCTTTCAAATATATTCAAAGACATACAATGACTAGAGTAGATAAAGTCAGGGTAGCCCTTGTTGAATAAGAGATATTGCTCTGAACCAAGACTTCCATTCCCCAGATAGAGGTTTCTCTGGACCATGGTGTTGCTATTTCCTTATGAATCTGGACATATAAGGTCTTTAATAGAATTTAGACTTACAGGTTTTTTTCAATGATAGTTAAATTTTATTAGTTTTTAAAAATACATTTTCTAGAGTTACACAGTAATGTACATTGCAGTAGCACAATGTTAAATATCACAATACTAAATATAACAAGATAAACAAATTTCACTAGGACATTATTTCTAATTTATTTTTTGTTCAGAATCTCAAGAGTATACGTAAGAGAAAATATCATAAGTTCGGCCCCAAGGGCAAATTCTTCTATAAGTGTACTGCTTGGTGTTCAGCAACGAACATGTTTTTAATGTAATTATTCCAGTAAAATAAAAGTATTATTTTTATTTTCTAAATTCATTTTATAAAGTAAAGGCAAGAATAATTTAAAAATAGTATGATTAGACCAGTTTTATCTGCTCTGAGGCTCAGCATCTGAAACGAAGCCCACTATATCAAGACAGCAAGGTGAGGAGTATTTTAATTCATAATGAAATTCAGCATTGCCTCCTACTTTTCCAAATTAATGATATTTTGTAACATTAAGTTAGTTTGTTTTTGCTAAAATCTTAGTGAACTTAGGACAAAATGGTGTGATAATTTGGTGGGTAAATCTTTTGACTTTAGACATTCTGTTTTGCTTTAAAAAGTGATTTTCAATGCTTAGGACTCACCAGTGTCATGTAATATCTCTATTCCAGCTCACGGGTTAGGCTTGCCTCTTAAGACGAGAATGACTTCTCTACTGGTGAATTTCCTTCAATAATTGGAATTCTTATTCCTTCAGAAATAGGTTACTCATACTCCTTCTTGTACTTTCTATTAAAAGTGTAAGTCCTGGGGCTCCTGGGTGGCTCAGTGGGTTAAAGCCTCTGCCTTTGGCTCACCTGGAATGGAGCCTGGCATTGGGCTCTCTGCTCAGCAGGGAGCCCGCTTCCCCCTCTCTCTGCCTGTCTCTTTGCCTACTTGTGATCTCTCTCTCTTTGTCTGTCAAATAAATAAATAAATAAATAAAATCTTAAAAAAAAAAAAAAAGTGGAAGTCCTCTGCATTGAGTTCGTGGCTGTTAAACATTTCAACATTGTTGCAGAGCCCACCACTTCAGCCATCAGTTCTGCGGAACAGCCTCTTGTTCATTTCCTCCAGGTGGCGCTCTCCATTGTTACTGTGGAGTCTGAGGTGTTTCTTGTTGAACTTTGTAACACAAGTGCATATACTGAGAATTTGACTGCCCCTTGTATTCAGAATGTATTCAAACTTGTCAGAGCATCTTAAACTTACAAAGAACCACACACTGGGGAACTTTATAAACATTTCAGGATATTAACTTATGCTGTGAGGTTAATATTCCAACTTTTTATGGATGAGACCGTCTCTCTCTTTTTTAAATGCTGATAAACAGGAAAGGCTATGAAATATAGTGATTAAGGTGATAGTCTCTAAAACCAGATTATTACCCAAGTCCTTTCTCTTTACATGTTTGACGAGTCATACAACCTCTCTGAATCATAATTTCCTCACCTGTTAAACCGAGATGAGAGTGGTGATGCTAGTAATCTAACCTTAGGATTGTTGGGAGGATCAAAGGATAAAATCCATGTAAAGTCCTTGCTTAGTATAATCCAGTTATTAAGGACTCAATTAATGGAAAACTTAAAGACATATTTATTATGTAGGAAGTATTTCCTTTTGTCTAAAACAGCAACAGTGAGTAATAGTCGTCATATACTAAGTGAAAATTTTGATTTTTGAACTGTCCAGTGTGTACCATATCAGGAGCCAGAGTCCTGGAGGTATATGTGACCGTTGAATACATTTAGAGCACCTTTCCACAGAAAATGATCAGAAATTAAGCAGTTAAAATTAGAGAAAAGGCTTGGCACTGAGGAAGAAAGATGTAGGGCAAATAGGCCCGTTTTAAAATTCTTCTCTGTTAGCAACATTGCTATCAAAATTTTATGGCTTCAGTTAATGAGATAAACTTCCATCTCGTAACTGAAACACACAGTCTGAGAAAATGCAGCAAAGCAATGGTTTATTGTTATATTGTTTTGATTAACTAAGTTCTTCAATTTTTCTAACTTCTATTTATTTCATGTATTCAGCTCCAGGTAGGAATGATTTACTTCTGAAGAGAATGCTCTGCTATTCAAAAATAAATGTAAGAAAATTTTAGGAATTATATATTATTGAATTTACAAGATAAGATTAACTGTGGTTGAATTAATTTAACCACAGTTGCTCTTTTATTTCATTATTTATTTTTTTATTTCATTATTATTTTTATTTTTAATTATTTTATTTATTTATTTTTATTTTTATTTTATTTATTTTTATTTTTTATTTCATTATTTATTCATTATTTATTTATTTTTTATTTCATTATTTCATTTTTTACTTTTTATTTTTTTTTAGGTCTCTTGCCATTTTTACCCTAACTGAACTGTGTTGAGAAGAAGTTAGAATATGGCTTTATATTTGTAAGGTTTTGAAAAAATATTGTTTCTCCTTTCTTCAGAGTAGCAGGGACATTGGCAGGGTAAACTGCTCATCTTCTTTTCAATCATAATATGTGCCAGTCACCTTTTCAAAAATGTGTCCCCAGTAGTTTGTTGTTGTTGTGTTAACCCACAAGTGGAAGATCAATAACAGTACCCCTTGTAGGGCTTGATCATGAGGCCTTCCTCAGGTGGGTCTGTTTATCATGAGATTACTAATGTTCTACTGTCTTGCTATCGAGACCAATTTCATTGTTTAATCTATCAAAAGATGCCGCAGCTCAGTTATTTTTATGTAGACGTCTTACCATATTTTTTGATGGGAGAAATTGTTTCTTCTTTGAATTTATGATAATAATCTGATTCATGATATTTGGCATTATTGATGAACTCCAGTTTTAATGGATTTAGGATGTAATAGTTTAATTGAAAACAGTTTTAATGATGTCCAAAACAGATGATTAAAGGTCTTTCGAAATGGTAAGTAATGAAGAAATATGTTGTGCGACAACATCCCACCCCTTAACCGGAGCTATTTCAAAGTTAAAAGCAACCCCAACAGATCTTCTGATGTAGCTCAATTTTCACATGTGCTGACTTTGTTCTGTGACGATACTTTCATACATCAGGTGTTTTTGAAATACATAGTTTTTAAAAATCTAGTTTGACATTTCTATTTTCCTTGGACACTACACATTTCTCTCTCTGTTGGATAAGCCCACCATGGTCCATTCTATTTATAGAAATTGACAAGGATTTGGGAGATCCAGGCTTGAGTTCCAGTCCTTTGCTTACCCACTGTTGTGTAACAATGGCAGTTCCTTTCATTTCTTCATACTGGTCACTCCACTTATCAGAAAATTACTGTAAAATCTGTTTAGATACTGTCTAAAATAATGAATGCCAAAAGTCAATGAAAAATAGAAAGCATGGTATGAATCTAAGAAAACAAGTCTAGATTCACAGAAAAATAAAGCATTTCTATGAAAGAGATACCTCATAATTATTTACATGATAAACAGTGATCATTAGTTTGTAAATTTCAATATGGCTAGGTTCTTGTCCTTTCTTTGGATGTTAAATTTCAATTATAAGCAATATTTGTGGCTTGGCATAAGGCACTTGTCATTTTAGTGTTTGGCTCAGAGAGACCAAGACTAATATCCATTCGTGTTTTGTTTTGCTTATTACTAACAGGAGGCAGTGTTTCTGCATGGACAAATTCTAAGTAAAAACCCTATCCTTTCAAAATATAAAGATATTTCTAAGAATACATTTTCTAGTGAAGTATTAATCTCATCGTTTTCTAGAAAATGTCCTGTACTCTATAGTCAAAGCTCAATTTTTATCCCCAAAACAAATCATTAGATTTGAAGAATGGGTCAAGGAAATAGACATTTATGAATGATTAGAGCATTTTATGTAATTAATTATAGTATTAGTGGAATAGGATTTCAAATATCCGAGTCAAAATATTTTTCAATTTTGGTTCCTTACTTCTAGGTTTTATTTGCTACTGTTATTACATATTGCATAAAGAATGTCAGGACTTTGATGAATGGACAGCCTAGAAGTGCGCACCCCTGAGTTTTATCATCGTTTATGAATATCTATTTAAAGTTGACTTAGCATTTCAAATGTTCACTCCCAGCAGATGGAAACGGACCTTTCATTAGAGGAGGAACCATAAGGGCATTTAGCCCCTGCCTCAATTTCTAAAGACGCTTCACGTACGGGCTTTCAATGTTATCTCTAAATGGGGTTACCAGAGGATACTGACAGGATCAAAAGACAGGGCTTTAATTATGGAATATACTTATTCAAATGTAGCATAATTTAAGAACTTTTTAAGACTATTTCTTCACTTTTAAAAATACTCTAAGAACTTCAGCAATGAAGGTTGCCTAGGATTCTTAATTTCAAAGAAGACTGGGAGGAAAAATTCTAGATAAGGAAAAAGAAATTATTTTCCATCTTCACCTGCATGGCAAGAGACATATTATTTCAGGAATGAGTGTGAGATGTGAAGAGTCTGTTCTCGGGGTCTTTCGTCCTTGTGCTTAAGGAGACTCCATGGTCTGTGGGCCCCCGTGAGCATGAGGTGGGAAAGAAAGGATTTAAGGAGAGTGGAATGCCTTGCCAGGTCTCCCTATAAAATGGATTTTGAACACCGAGAAAAGTCCCCCCAAATAAGTGCTTTTATCCACTTACGTAACGTGTAGTGACATGCCAAGTGTTGTGCCGGAATAACATTGAGAGAGTAATGTGATAAAATACTTGCTGAAATTTTTTTCTGAGATACCAAGTGGGACTTTTTATTTTTTCCATGTGCACACGAACACGAACATATTTGTGACCATTACAGGTACTCTGTTTTTCAGAGTTAAGCTATAAAAGAAATGTAATGTGATTAATAATGATTATCCAAGCAATGGATTTGGAGCAACATAACGCTAGGACAAGTAATACAGTTGAGTCGGGTCCATGATAAACCTGTCTAGGGGGGATTCCTACACAAGTGCCTTCTTAGCATCGGGCAAAGGGCGGGTGTCTTCAAGTTCACCGTTTGCTCATCATTTTTCAATGGAAGGTTTCTCTTACATAAGGAGAGAAAGATGTAATAGAAATCTCTTATGAAAATCAATAGGATGTTCTTCTCAAATCCTATTTGTTAAATTTACTGTTTGGCCTCCTAGTTCCAGTGGACTATGACTCTGTGTGAGATAAAATACCAGGACCAGGCGTGTCTCATGGATTTTTTTTTTTTTTTAACTTCTGAATTGTTTTAATATAGGTTTTCAGAGAGTCAGGGGAAATAAAAGATCTCCAGTTAAATAAACAAATCAGGCAAAGGTGTGAGTTCCCTCAGTAAAATACATGAATAGGAATCAAATTGTGTGTGTGTGTGTGTGTGTGTGTGTGTGTCTGTGTGTGTATGTGTGTGTAGTTAGGGGAAATAACATAAGAGAAAGTGAGAATTTAAATTATGTATATATTTCCTTATTCAACAACTAATATAAAATAGTTTGATGAAATACTTCCAAATTGTTCTGTTTATTTTTCTCTCATGAGTCTTTGTACAGTATGAAGAGGGATATTTTAAAACTGGACATCAAATTTATTTTACAAATGATAGTTATATTAAAACCTTAGTAGAGGGACGCCTGGTGGCTCCATCATTAAGCCTCTGCCTTCGGTTCAGGTCATGATCCTAGGGTCCTGGGATCGAGCCTCGAATCAGGCTTCCTGCTCAGTGGGACGCCTACTTCTCCCTCCTCCACTCCTGCTTGCTTGTATACCCTCTCTCGCTTGCGTCTCTCTCTGTCAAATAAATAAATAAAATCTTAAAACAAAACCCTGGTAGAGTTGAATTTTAATACCTGTGTAAGGATAATCCATGGGAGATTTTAACTGTGGACTTGCATCTTCTCTTAGGTATTCTTAAGGCTTTTTTGTCCTGATCTGGGATGAGTGATGCAAACCGATTTTATTATGAAATTCAAGACAAAGTGTGCTTTACAATTTTAGATTTTAAGGTGTGGGGTTTCTTCAGTGTTGTGGTCTTTCTACAGCATGAATAAATAAAAGTTGACCCCATCACTATTAATGGAACTGGTGCAGACTTGTACTTAATTATAACCAGGTGCATCTTTTCTTCCCTTTCTATAAACTTAAAATACAGTAGTGTTCATAACAGCTATGCATGTACCTGAGAAATTATCTGTAGCATTTATACCTAATTCCCAACTTATTTCTTCTTCTTTATCTTGTATTTCGCATACCAACGTTAGTGTTATGGTGGAAGACTCATGCCCAGTATCGTACTTCTTAGTAGCACTGTCCGGGTCTGTGTTCGCTTTTATTTAGAGATATTTAACCATCTGTCAGCTTTACTTTTGAAGTTATTTGCTTTGATGACAGAAATACCTTGGTTTTTGAAAAGTTAGTATTTTAAAAATTACTGATGGCAGTATTGATTTCTAATGTGATTCTAGATCATGGTTCTGAAAATTGAAACTGTATAGAGTATAGGGAAGGCTTGCTCTGGCAATCAGTGTGAGCTTTGTGGACATAAATTATGAAAGACTGACATAAGATAACAAACAGAAGGAGTGGCCGAAATGCATTTCCAATGTGTCATTTTCTGTGGAAGGGATGATTCACTGCAGTAAATATATATACGAGTTCTCTTAGAATTACCTGTTATTTTCAACTACAATGTTTTGAAAAAGCCGTAATGAAGAAATGTTCGTTAATTCAAATCCAAAGTTTCTTGTTTCGAGTTGGGGCTAAATTATTAAAAAAATATATATATGTAAAATTGGATAAAGCTACGATGGTGCTAGCATTAAGTTTAAAAACAATGTTGACTATTTTTAATCAGGAAAATTCACTAGGCTCTCTGCACACTGTGATTACTTTTCCTAAAAGAAATGCAGAAATACAAACAGATCTCCACCCAGATGTGGTTGGTTTTTTTTCTCCTCCACATCACATTATTAGCTATTATTAAGAGACGCGCAGTCAAGTTGGATAGATATTTCTTGAAATGATGCATGATGTGCGGTGCATGCTTTCATTGTGCTTTCTGCCATTATGAAACAATGAGTCTTATTTGGAAATACAGTGATCATTTCTGTTGACTCATGCTCAGTCAGCTTATATAATAACACCTCTATTTTGTGAATCATTTCAGATTTCAGAGAGCTATGCCTTCCTACCAAGAGAAGCGGTGACACGGTTTCTAATGAGCTGCTCAGAGTGCCAGAAAAGAATGCATTTAAACCCAGATGGAACAGATCACAAAGGTAGCCACAGTGTCAAATAGTGAGATTTAAAGTAATTTTATTCATAATGGCAATTTATATCCCACATTTTTATAAGAATGTGGTAGACTGAAACAGTTCAACAAGTCAGATCATCTCATTTATTGGAGTAGGAGGCAGTGAATTTTGAATACCCACTTACAGAGGAAGTCTGTGCCCTTTCTCTGAAGAAAGGCAGTTTGGGCTGTGGCAAATAATTTTTTTCCTGTAATAATATTTTAACTTTCACATATTGTGTGTATTGCATGGTATGTTAAATATATTTAGCAAGGAAATTGATGTTCCATCGGTGTCCTTTTAAACCCACCAATTCCTTATTTCTGCAAGTGATGAGTAGCGCAGAGCTCCTCCACTGAGTTTTTACGTGCAGGTTATAATTTGTCTTTAGTGCTCTTTAAAAATGACGTAGATGTTTTTCCTAATCTATCAGTTTCTCTCAGAGTTTAAATTAGTCTCAAAAATAGTCCATTCCCATGTGTTGGGGGATGAATAAACAAAAAGAAAAAGATAAAAGAAAAAATACACAAATCTCCTTTTTCACTCAAGTATCCCATAGAGAAAGTAGTTATGCAGCAAAGGAGAAAACTACGAAAAATACAGGTAATTGTGTTTAATCACTATATTGGCTTCACCCTCTGTTAGTGGGGTATCAAAAAGCTCTTCTGCAGTTAGAAATTACTAAATCTGTAACATTAATTTGTCCTATGTACCTTTGTATAGTTCTTTTTTCCTACAACTCATTCTTGGTATCTAGAATCCTGTTTCAATGTGAACAAATTGGATCATTCTGAAATTACAGGTAGAATGCGGTATCACTTTCATACCCATTAAAAATGCTTTATTACAGATAATGGAAAACCTCCCACTTTGGTGACCAGCATGATTGACTACAACATGCCGATTACCATGGCCTATATGAAGCACATGAAACTGCAGCTGCTAAACTCACAGCAAGATGAGGTAAAATGGAAATATCTACTTCCGAGTCAGAATGAAGTTTGATAACCATGACTATCGTATTAAGCATGACAGCATTTTGAAGATGGTAATTTATTTTTTAATGAAAGGAATGTCACTGGGATTGCACAGATGGAGAAATGGACAGAAACTTCTGGTTCTTGAGAGAGAGTCCCTGTCTCAACACAGTTACCTTTGTGTTCTGTGGGAATGTGCTCGTTCCCAAGAGAGATTCATTTTTCCTTAATTGACTGCCATCAAGCTGGCCTCCGTAAAGGGCTAGAAAGTTCAGGGGAAGGTATCCCAAATGAGTGAGTATCCAAGGAAAGTATCCAAGCCTTTAGTACGAAGGTGATTTTGCCTGGAAGTCAAAAATGTAATTTTAATAAGAATTTCAAGTATAATAAATTTTCCACCATCTAACTCTTTCATGTGTTTTAATGCCTTTTTTTTCATTATTCTCTATATTAGTTTATCTACTTCTCTGCATTTTCTAGAGATAAGTTATGGTGATCCTTCCTAATTAGAGATATTTTGATGTTTCCAGTTATTCTGTTTGATTTGTACCATAAGAATCTAGAAATGTGCTTGCTGGCATGTATTAGACACAAGTGCACATTTGTTTACTCTTCTCTAAGATACTAATTAACTGATCAGTTTGGTGGAAATATCTCAAAGGCAGGGGCCAAGTTATATATATATTACCCCCCAAACCTGTAGCAATGGGGGCTTAGGAAATCCCCTTAAACTGGTTAGTGGCCATTAATCAATGGGCACATTCAGATTATCAATATTAGGAATAGTTTCTCAGGCTAATACATACACTCCTTCTTAAAATTTCTCCATAACAGGAAATGTGGTTAAATACCTTTCAAAGATAGCATTATTTGGTATAGTATAAAATTCTTTCAATTTTACTTTGTTGAGCTTACTTTATTTAATAAAGCTCATTCTTTTTTGTTTTCCTCTGTATTTGAATAGGTTTAATCTTAAAACTATATTTGTAAAATTATTTTATCTCAAAAAGAAAGGGTATACTCTATGAGATGACCTGTATCTGTACAGTGGCAGTTCAGATTTTATATTACCAGATGGCTACATATAAATGATTAAACAATAGTAATAAAATCATTGGGTTAAAGATGTGAGAGACAACTAAAAAAACATTAATGTTCCTCCATCCTGGAGAATAGAATAATTATTCCCATCGTTTATTATATAATTGGAAAAAAATTTAAAACCTCATAAACTGGTTAGAGCTGTCAAATTATTTGTAGGAAGCTCATTTAGATGTTGGTACATTTATTTCTAGGCTAAAAAGTAAGAAGATCAACTTTGTGCCAACAGTACAGCCCACATATGCTGAATCCTTCTGGCTTCTAAAACATCATAACTATTTCACACAAAGGAAGTAGATTCTTTTAATTTATAACTGGATTAGGAAAATAACTCTCAATCTTACATTTTGAAGATACCAGTTGGTTGTACACTGCCTCAAAAATATTCAGATAAGTGACTAGATCATTTGTAAAATTTTAGAAGTTATGATTTGAAAGATAGGAAGGTGATTGAGTAAATCACATTAAAAAGGAATTCAAGTGAGATATTTCTTTGTGCTCAGTTATATTTAAAATTTATTGTGTTAATTCAACAATTATTTATTGAGTACCTTCTATGTAACTGGCCCTCTTGTAGATAATGGAGGTAAACAGAGAGTAAATTGACAAAAATTTTTCCTTTATTAAACTTAATTTTAATGAGGGGGAGAAAAGAAAGGAAGTAAACAATGAAAGTATGTTTATGAGAAGATACAAAATACGATTAAGAGAAATAAAGACAGGAATGGGAATTCCTTTAGGATTACAAAATGCCTTATCTATGCTGATGTAAGATCAGTTGACCTTCTTATGAATTGTTGATGGAGTTTAAGCCAGAATAAACTTACAGGAAGAGAGTTAGATAATAATTATTAAAGACTTTTAAAAGTTATTCATAGGCTTTGATTAGAAATTTGTACTAAGGGATGTGATGAATGCAAAATTTGTATATTAGGATGTTTGTTGCATTGCTGATCATGAATAATTAGAAGTATCTTCAAGATCCAATGATGAGGAATTGTCAGATCGTCACTGCCTGATATGATAGCCACCAGCCCTATGTGGATATTTAAATTTAATTGAAAATTAGTTAAATTAACTAAAGTTGAATTTTCAGTTCTCCAGTTGCACTAGCCATGTTTCAAGTGCTCAATAGCCAAGTGTGGCTCGTAGTCACCTGAGTAGGGAATATTCTAGAACCAATTCTATCTGCACAGAATGGTTTTCTGAACGTTACTGGCTAAATAACCAGCATTAGAGGTGCCCCCTGGAGCTTATCAGACTGCATGTTGCAGGACCCCTACCCCAAGATTCTGATTCTAGACATAGTGCGTGACATTTGGTGATCTGAATTTTTATCAATATCTACCCTTGTGCACACTAAGCTCTGAGGTGGTGCGTTTCATGGAAAGGCCAGTAACATAGGCTTTATGTTGATTTGAGCATAAGGTAACTGACAAACAGAACAAAGTTGAGATTGGTGAGAGTGGTTTTCAAACAATCTTATGGAAACCCCTTAATGGTTGACAGAGCAGCTTCCACATTACGTGGTAGATTTAGATGGCCTTGAATATAGCTGCAAATTTATGAGCATAGAAGAGGACCTCTCTGAAGTGGAAAGATTAATAGTAGTCAGTGAACAGGACTGGTGGGGATAGAAATGGGAGGTGGGTAGATAACTAGGAGACCATTATTAATCATTTGGGAAATGGGAACACAAGATCAGAACAGTAACAATGGAAACCAAGAGTTACATGCTACAGATCCTTTAGAGGTAAAATCTGGAAACTGAAAACTAAAATAGGATATGGAATAGATCAGAGATCTGAATTTCACACAATGTTTTTAAAAGGACCAGGGATGAAATTACTTATTACAGGAAAATATTTATTCTGATTTTTAAAACTTAAGTTTTAGGGAAGCAAATGCTATGATAATTGGCCATGGTTTTCATTATGATAAGATTTTAGTAACATAAGGAATTAGGCCACACTGTGGGATGTGAAGACTCTTTTTCTGGTTATCATTCAGAGCAAAATACTCACAGAGGAAAGAATTTAGATGAATGGCCTACAGATGATCATGAATAAAATAAAACACTTAATGTCATATCAATCAAGTTTTCTGATTCTTCACTCAGAAATCTTCAGTAATTTCTTTCCAGAGTGATTAACATTGCCTCTATTTGATAATAGAAAAGCTCCACAACATTATATTTTATACACTTTGCCACTTCTTATTAAAAGATAGTAATTTAATCATTTAATAATTATAATAGAAGTTACAGGATGAATTCATGCACTTAGTTTCATTAAAGGTCTTTATAAATTAAGCAATTTTATAATTTATATTCTAATAAGCAGTAGAATTGTGAAAAGTGAATTTCATAGAAAATCAAGGAAAAAAATATTTAAGAGAGTCAGTCATTAAGCCACTCATGATAAATAGAATAGTGATTTTTAAAAAAAATAAAATAACAAGCCCATTTGGTTATATAACCATTTAATTTATTGTCGACATTTTTTAAAAAGCATGCTGATATGAGTGTTATTTATTGCTGATAAAATGTGTGTTGATTATTCATAATGCCTAATAGCAGTTTATAAAATGATTCTGTAGATCAGAGGTTTTGACCTCTTTGTGTCTAGCTTTTCTTTAAACACACATACATTCTCATAGACACATACATTTTGCACACACACTTATTCACTTGCACACATAATATATATCAGTCGGTTTTTACTGTATTACACATAGTTAGCTATTTGTAGTCTATATAATAAATGCTGATTCGAAAGACTATGTTTTTATAGAATACACAGCTATTTTATAAACACGTTGGTCATATTTACTATTACATTTAAATTTATTTTTTGTATGTGTTCATAAAATATAATCAACATGAATCCTGTTTTATGCTGTAGAATTTCCTATATATTCTACATAAAAATATTAAACAGTTAATATTTATTATATATCTGACATTGTTCTAACTACTCTAAGTATTATTATATTTCCTTTATGTCTTTCCTTTATATCTTTATATAGCCCTATGAGATTGATGCTATAATTCCCATTTTATAGATGAAGAAATTGAGGCACAGAAAGGTTAGGTAACTTGCTTAAGGTAACACATCTAAGTGGCAGAGCATGGATCTAAATCATTTCTGTCTTGCTCTAGAGAATGTGCTCCAAAATACTATCATATTGTAGACACTATAGGTAGTGTATATAGTAAATATCTATCACTTACTTATGTGTGCATATATATGTATGTATATGTATATGGTACACACTGATGACATTGATGTGCACATTGAATTCTGTTATTTTTTCTCTTTTAACATATATATTTATTTCAGATGCTTTGGATTTTCTTAGAATTTAGAATTGGAGAAAACATAATGTACCAAGAGAGAGGGCATGCCGCCGGGAGAAGTCTATGTGGCTGATTGCCCAGAGGCCTCGCAGGGTGGCATTTCCTTGCTGCATTAATGAAGAGCTAGTGCTACTCAGTAGACCCAGACATGATCAGACCTTTCGTAAAGGAAGGACTCCAAAATCACCTTGACCTGACCTATGGATCAGAATGCCAATTTGTTAGTCTACTAGAACGTTCCTGCCCCCTAACCATAGCAACTTCTTTGCTGATACCAAGATGTCATTTATGAAGCCAAGGTAACTCTTCCTATTCAAAGAAGCTATTTTCTCAAGCCTGAGTGACTTCATATAAACCCCGGTTCTGGTGTATAATAGTGGGATACATTCTTTAACTGCTCTGTGCCTCGATTTCTCAGTCTATAAAATGGGATGAATCCTGGGACCTGACTCCCAGGTAGTGATGAAACTGAAACGAGTGAACAAATAGAAAGAACAGTTATCTGTAGCATAAATGACACGACCACCACAGCTATTGTTGATTATTAGATTAACGCTAACCTTTCAGATCAGACACTTACAAATGAAAGTGTAACCTGGTGATTTCGATTCAGTTCTTCCAGTATGTCACCACAGATTTTTCAGGCCCCTCTACCTACATAAACCCATCATTGGCCAAAAATCAGTTCTCTAGCAGGAGTTTGCTTCAGTGAAATAGCTACAGCAAAATACCTTGAATTTGATTTAGGTTAATTTTTGGCAGGTTTTGATGAATTGGGTGTTTGGAAAACTGGCCTTTTGATAATTTCGCCACTCAGTGAACTGGCTTTTGGGAAATGGAACTTGCACACTTCTACCCAGAACTTCTTTTGGGGGTTGCCGTACAGTGTATGTTCGCTTATAAGGAAACTTGAAGGGATGTGTTAAAACCTTGCTGTCAGTAAATGAAGATTTTCAGTCTATCTGTGTTAAGTTTGTCCATCCTGTTTGCCAATGACAATTTTTTGGTTAAGGTTTTCTTAACGCATCCTAAGATTTTTGCTTATACAATTTTATTGTCCTTTATCTTTGGACTCAAAACATAGACTTCTCTATATGTTATATTTTGTGATAGGTTTCTTCCAGGACTTTTTTTTGCTAATTAAAAAAAAATTTTTCATTATTTAGGATCATTCCCCAACTACATCCTTCCCAAACACATTATTTTACTTTTGAAATCTGTCTGTGTATAGAAACATTGTTTGACTTTTCACAAGTTTTGAAATTTCTTAAAGGGAGACATTATTCCATTATTTGTTATTTTAAGTATCTATTAATAGGTTACATGTTTACGAGTTCTGTAAAAGCTTACTTACTGGCTAAACTATAATTGACCCTGTAGATAATACGGTCACTATTTGAACGTTATATTTTATGATGTTTGATGATATTTTAAAACCATTTTCAGGATGAAAGTTCCATAGAAAGTGATGAGTTTGATATGAGTGATTCAACACGGATGTCAGCTGTGAACTCTGACCTTAGCTCCAATCTGGAGGAAAGAATGCAAAGTCCTCAAGCTCTTCATGGCCAGCAAGATGGTAAGCCTTTCAAACCGAATAAACACAACAGCAAAAAGCCGAGTTAGAATGTATGAAAACATCTCGTTCTCTTGTGCCAATTTTTATCTGTTCCTACAGGGACTTTGTCTATATACTCAAGTTCCATTATCCACTTTCATTATTTTTAAATTCAAGTGCTTTGTTCAAAACTAGGGTGATAGACTGATTTATAAACAGATGTTAGTTATAAAAATCCAAGCTTGCCCACGTTTTGCTCCTTGAACATAAAATGTGTCATATCAGTAGTAGTTTTGGTTTCTGTGATGTTTCCTAGCTTTGGTTTCTTGAGCCATAATAATTAAGAGTTTAAAAATGATCAGAAGAATAATTTGGGTGTTTTAATTTTCCTAAATGACAAAACTGTAATTAAAAACAATTTATGTAAAAGGCCAGTTTTACCAAAGTGATTTTGCTGGGTAAGGGGATTTTTGCGGGATTTAGATCTACTTTATTCAGTAGTAAAGGGAAAAAAAAAGATCATGATCTTTTATTCCTGGGTCCGTTGGCAATCCCTGAATTATCCAGTTGTTCCTGATGGCAAGACAACTGGGAATGTAGAGAAAGTAGCCTAGGCAGTTAATGTTTTAGGTCTCCTATTTGCAGAGATCTTTGTAAATATAGAATAATGTGTGATAGTAAACGTTACCTTGCTAGGGTAATGGTGAATGAAAATGAAGGGTTGTAGAAGGCAAATGACCAATTTTATTCAACATTACTTTATGATTCCTGTAATTAACAAGTTTACATGAATTTTTTGGACTGTATAATTTTGTGCCTACCTCTATAGACAGGGAAATGAAACATTTTTCTTGCTTTCTCTGACAGTTGCTATGAAAAGCTTGTTGTAAAAGATTGCTACATTTCTAGCCGCTACTAGTGATCTGCTTTTGTTGTCAAGGTTTAAGAAATCCCTAGTTTTAAGTACACCAAAAGTTCAAGGAAAAAAAATTTGGCAAGGGTGTTTCTTTTTCACGGTTTAGATGAGTCCAGAAGATGTTGGTGTCCTTGGCACGAATTACAAGGAAGGAGGAGCATGTTGATCAGTGGCTTTAAAATCACATCTAAGCCACTGCAGAGTAGCATAGCTATTGGTATAGAAAGGAAATTTTCTTGGGAAATATGTAAGAATAAAGTTTTTTTGGTTTAGATATAAATTATCTTTTTCCTCTTCCTTTTTTATTTTTTGTTTATTTATTTGAGGGAGACTACAGAGGGTGAGTGAGAGGGAGAAGGAGACTCCCTGCTGAGCAGGGAGCCTGATGCAGGGCTCGATTCCTGGACTCTGGGATCATAACCTGAGCCAAAGGCAGACGCTTAACTGACTGAGCCACCCAGGCACCCCAGTCTTTTTTCTTTTAAAATATGAGTAGACATCTTCAGATTTTGATTTTTTATTGGAAATTGTCTAGCACTGGGATTGTCATATAACAAAACTATATATCAGTGATATACTCTACTAATATTTGTTCATGCGTTTCGCCTGTTTATGCTATCGTCTTTTTTAGTCTATAATTCTAGAGAATGTAAATAATAAGAGGGTGTGTCCCATGATGCAAAATCATGATTTTCTTGTTTGAAGTTGTCAGTTGTGGATCTTTGGCCAGGAAATAGCTGATGTGATATAAATTTATATTGATTTTAATAAAATCCAGTGGAATAATTTCAAATATTATATACTCCGAGGGGAAAGTACTTTCTCATCACATACCAATTTTTGCCTCAAGGATAAGGACATACGTAGTCGTTCCTTCTCCACCCTAAGCCTAATTCTTCCTTTATATAAGGGCCTTCACACTTCTCACTGAGTTTTCTCTTGCAAGAACTTCCTTTCTTTTCCTACATACAAGACTGGTGTCATCAATGTCCTCTGTAGACGCCTCCACTGACCGCATTGGGCCCTTCCATTCCATGCCCCGTTCCTCTGTACCGTGCCCACAACACTCTTACCAGCAAAACTCATTTAAGGACTTGTCCCATCATCTCTGCTTTCTCCCTTCCACTCTTTCTACTCATCTCGGGTAAACTTTCATCCCTGTCACTCCACGTTGGACAGCCCTCGGGTGCAGCCCTTAACTCTCTCTCCCCCCATGTTCACTCTCTAGATGATCACATTGAGTCGTGTAGCTTTTAATACCAACTGCACCCTGATAAATCCTGAATTCGCTTCTCCAAGCCCTCATATCTATCCAGAGCTCAGGACTGTATCCCCCAGATGGCTACATTTTAATATTCTTCAGAAGACTTATCATTGTAGGAAATGATATTTTTTTCTTATTTATTAGCTGTTTCACTTCTAAAATGCAAATGCCATATTAATGAGTAGACCTTATGCTTTGATTTTCCTTTGAGTTGCTCCGTTTGAGGCAGTCTTGAATGCCCCGTTATTTACAATGAAAATATAACTCTTTACCATTATCATGATTTGCCACATAAGTTCTTTTTTTTTTTTCACCTTTCCCCTGACGGTAGCATTCTCCTAGGGAATCTGTATGGCCAACTACTGTTATCATTCTACTTTTCTCTGCACTTACATACACATACACACACATGAACATACCCAGACACACACGCAAACATATGTACATACTCAGAATATTTTCTCACCATTCTTTTATAAAAATAAGTTCATATCATTTACAGTATTCCATATCATGTTTTTCTCATCCAGTGTTACTTTTCTTTCAGAGCCTCCTATATATGAGTGCATATGTTATGAAATGCATATATATATATATGATGGTGGGCAAAGCATGGTCCCTACCTTCATGTAACACACAACCTAAAGGAATCAAAGTGTACATGACATCACTCACATTTGATTACTGCTCTACCCATGTGAGGAAATTCCAGGCTCTGTAAAAATAAGAATTCACAGTAGTAAAACTTTTGTAGTTCATGTCTGTCTTTCTTAAGTTAGTGGGGACTCTGAGTGCTAGACATACATTGGATCTGGGTTGCATTACTTTCTCGTAGATGGTGTACACTGATCTTTGAGAGCAGTCAGAAGCTGGGGACTTGTGATATAACGAATCCAGTTTTGGGTGGGCAGTCCACATGCAGCTTCAACGTTGAGTAGTCCAGAATTTCTCCACTTGGGCACTACTGACATAACCTTCCTTGTTGTGGGGATGTCCTGTTAATTGCGGGGTGTTCAGCAATGTCTCTGGCCTCCACTCGCCACACGTCAGCGTTAAATCCTGTCTCCCAAATTGTGACAACCAGAAATGTCTCAGACATTGCGAATGTCTTATGCGGGGGCATGATCTCCCCAAGCTGAGAACAACTGGTGGAGGCAGAGAAGGAGGGTCTGAGTAAGAATCAGTAAGATGGAGACTGAAGAGACCTAATGAAGAGCAGTTGAGAAGCAGAGGTTTGAAAAGACTCTAGGAATCGCATTCAGTCTACTTTCTGAGGTCATGGAAGTGTTCTGTATTTGTGCTGCTAATAAGATAGTCACTAGCCATGCTGTGGCCACCGAATGCTTGAAATATTGCTAGTGCAACTGAAGGGCTAATGCTAATTTTAATCTGATTTAACTTTAATCAGTGTTAATTGAAATTTAAATGGTCACATGTGGCTGAGAGCTACTATATTAGATGGGGTAGTCTAGAATATTGTTTTATTCTGACTGGCCGTTAAATGTCTTTCTCTGCAGCCATGGGTTTAATGTTTCTGAAGTCTTTAGAGAAATAATAGTGAAACTCACATTTTAATAGTCAGCTGGAACCCCAGTTTAATATTTGTAGAATATGAATAACATAGCATTTAAAATTTTAAATTAAAAGGTTCTGTTTCCTTTAATACTAAATGATAAATTTATTATTGTAAAGAAATTGAAATATTGTGATTTTTAGACATCTTTCCCTATAATTATAACAGGTAGGTATAGGTATAACAAAGTCTTTATTAGACACCATATAAAATGGAGAATTGAAAATTCTTTTTTTTTCTGCACTGTGGTTATGAAAGATTTGCAACCTAATCAGTACGAAGGGAGATAATACAAATTTGTTTGGGGGATATATGTATATTATGTGTGTTGGAGAAAGAAAAAGAAGAGAAATGTCTTGCTACTAGGTCAGATACTTAGGTAAAGGTCTAGAGGAGGTAAACTAGAACAAGAATTTAGAAAAAGGAAAATTTATGTATAATATTATTTTTGTTTATTTATTTATTTAAGATTTTATTTACTTATTTGAGAGAGAGAGACGCCAACAAGAGAGGGAACACAGCAGGGGGAGTGGGAGAGGGAGAAGCAGGCTTCCCACCAAGCAGGGAGCTCAATGGGGGGCTTGATCCCGGGACCCTGGGATCATGACCTGAGCAGAAGGCAAACACTTAACAACTGAGCCACCCAGATGCCCCTCTTTTGTTTATTTGAAGCTTATAATGCTTCCCTAAGTCAGCAACAACAACAAAAAAGGTAAAAAATGTGTAAAACCCTTGAATCTTATATAATAATTATTTTACCTTTAAAATATTGCAAGATAATTGACATGTAATGTTATATTAGTTTCTGGTTTACAACATAATGGTTCAATATAGGTATTTATTATGAAATGGTTACCACAATAAGTCTAGTTAACATCCATCACCTTATATACTTATAATTTTTTTTCTTGTTATGGGAACTTTTAGAATCTCCCAGTGCAGAGATTGGAAATATGCAATACAGAATTATTAACTGTAGTGACTATGCCATACATTATATCCCCAGGACTTATTTATTTTATAACTGGAAGCTTGTATTCTTTGACCACCTTTACCCAATTTTGAGTAAAACATATTAAGCTATGTAAAACTTTTTACAGACTTCAAGTAATACCTGGAGGCTAAAATCATTTAACGATTACCTAATCACTTGAGTTAATCATAAAAGCAGGAGGTCTTTGGAGCTATCATGAAATCTAAGTGGTTGATTGTGAAAGAGGTTCCCCTATGCAGTGCAATGGCCGTGGTCTACGGAATTCCAAAAGGTTCTGTGGATCAAAATGCTTAAAGATGGGGGCACCTGGGTGGCTCAGTTGACTAAGTAACTGCCTTCAGTTTGGGTCATGATCCCAGACTCCCGGGGATTAGGTCCCACACTGGGCTCCCTGCTCAGCAGGGAGTCTGCTTCTCTCTCTGACCTTCTCCCCTCTCATCCTCTCTCTCTCTCAAATAAATAAATTAAATCTTAAAAATTTTTAAAAAGCTTAAAAATGTTCTGTATTCAGGTGTTCATCAATTAGTGTTTTGTTCTACCATCCATTTAAATGGATTATAAATAGAAATGTGCTCATATAGGCTTCTCTTTTTGAATCCTGAGTCTAGAAATTTGTGGGAACATCCCATAGCTCAAAAAACATCCTTTTCCCCTATTAATTTTTTTCTTAATTTGTACATTCTGAAAAGAGATGATTTATTTGTTGTTATTATTGTTATCTGAAGTTATTTATTAAAGGGTGTCTGGCAAAATAAGAATTTAGAGACAGACTTAAATGTTTCAGTTCAAAATAAACATTCAACTTCATTTGATAGAAATATACTTTTCTAAGAACCATTTTAATTGTTTTTCTGAGTTAATATTGTATACTATTGATAGTTTTGCAAGGGATTATTTGTATTTTATTAATCTCAAAAACATTATTAGATAATCAGCAAAGGGTTTCTATTTTTTAAAATCACAACAAATTGTATTTTTCCCTTTTGCCCTTTTTTTAAGATTATAGGAGTACAAAGGGAAGTTGAGACACGCCTTTATCTCTGCATATTAGTTCAATCAGCTTTTAAATTTTAAGGGATTGCAACAGAAAGAATATACATACATTTCCCTTAAGCCCTCCATTTTTAATGATTTTGGTCATGACATCACAGAACATACTGCTCTTAGGAGAGTGTGTTCCATGTCCCCAGATTGTCTCTCAACTCAGTGGAGTAATAATAATAGATATTTTTGTATCATAGTTTTTGTTTTGTTTTGTGTTGTTTTTTTTTGGTAGTATTTGGTACTTCATTCATGTATCAAACATTGACTTCTTTATGCGACGAAGCCTTAACAACCAGCATTCTTTGTGCCAAGTAAAGCATTGTGATATTGTTTAGAACAAAAAAGCGGGAGAAGGACTTGAGAATTAAGAATTCTCTTAAAGAGTTCACTAATGCTTTAGTGTCTACCCATGATGAATGAAAAAAAAATATTCAAGGCAACTTTTCATTCAAAGATGTGTTTGATAATTCTATTAGATTGTAGAAATGTATAGTTCATTTGCTAGAATTTAAAAATCTCCCCCTTTCCAAGATGCCTGGATGGCTCAGTAGGTTGGGTGTCTGCCTTCAGCTCAGGTCATGATCCTGGAGTTCTGGGATGGACTCCTGCATTGGGCTCCCTGCTCAGCAGGGAGTCTGCTTCTCCCTCGGACCCTCACTCCACTTCTGCTCTCACTCTTTCTCAAATAAATAAATACTATCTTTAAAAAAATTTTTTTTAGGGTGCCTGGGTGGCTCAGTGGGTTAAGCCGCTGCCTTCGGCTCAGGTCATGATCTCAGGGTCCTGGGATCGAGTCCCGCATCGGGCTCTCTGCTCGGCAGGGAACCTGCTTCCCTATCTCTCTCTCTCTGGCTGCCTCTCCATCTACTTGTGATTTCTCTCTGTCAAATTAATAAATAAAAAATCTTTAAAAAAAAAAAAAAAATTTTTTTTAATGAAAATCCCCCCCTTTCTACATAATATTTGTATCCTAGAAATGTTTTGATATGCTTCAATTTATCAGATCATTTTTGAGAAACAGGAAAAAAATTGAATTAGAACTCAGTGGTTGACCTGCATACAAATATTAAACTAAAACATATATATTATGTATATTATGTAGAGTATATACACATACATACACACAATCATGCTTAATTATAAGAAACTTTGAAGGATTCTAGGTTTTATTTCACTGCTAAAAAACAGGGAAACTGTTTACCATAAATATCAGTTTAGTGAAAATAAAATAATTTATTTTATAGATATCTTATAGATTAATTAAATAACAGATAAATATTCTGCATTCTAATAATTTGAATTGCATACCTTTGAGTAAAATCTTAATTTTCCTTTGAAAGTGTTGTGGCTTTCAGTATCAAAAGGTCAGAAGATGGTTTCTAAAAGTCAGAAAAATATCTTGTTTTGAATCTTGTTAGAAAAAAAAAAATCCCATTGATGTCCACTTAGTTTTTCAAAGCCTAGTTTGATTAAAACAGATGACTAGAACAAATATTCCTCTCTAGAATCTAGGGTTAAATTCCTGTTTCCAGGAATGCATAAATGTTTTGTTTGGTAACATAGTAGTCTAGAATACCTTCCTGTTTAATAATCTATAGTGGGGGCGCCTGGGTGGCTCAGAGGGTTAAGTCTCTGCCTTTGGCTCAGATCATAATCTCAGGATCCTGGGATGGAGCCCCGCATTGGGGTCTCTGCTCAGCTGGGAGCCTGCTTCCTCCTCTCTCTCTGCCTGCCTCCCTGCCTACTTGTGATCTTTCTCTCTCTGTGTCAAATAAATGAATAAAATCTTAAAAAAAAAAATCCATGGTGTACTGACTTCCAAGAGTGTTAGTAAGAAACCCATCAAAACCACATTTCTTTTTTTTTTTTTTTAAAGATTTTATTTATTTATTTGACAGAGAGAGATCACAAGTAGGCAGAGAGGCAGGCAGAGAGAGAGAGGGGAGGAAGCAGGCTCCCTGCTGAGCAGAGAGCCCGACGCGGGACTCGATCCCAGGACCCTGAGATCATGACCTGAGCCGAAGGCAGTGGCTTAACCCACTGAGCCACCCAGGCGCCCCAAAACCACATTTCTATGTGAAATATTTTTCCAAGATTCTTTGAGCCTCTTTGGCTTCTGTAATGGGGATCTTTGTTCTTACTAAGATATATTATATAGCATTTATCCCCAACCACCCACCCAAGAAAGCATATTTAGGATCTAGGTGGCCGAAAAGGAAGCATATGTCCCATTCAGACATAGAATTTTAGTAAGTATCTTATTTGGAACTTTGAGCATACTTAGGCAAGGGTAAGTGTTGAGAGACTCAGTATTTCGTTTACTTAAACAACTATTTACTGAACCCAAGAATGAGTTACATAGTGGCATTAGAAGCACAGACATGACATGTAATTTTAACCACATGAAATTGTCATATTGGTTCAGCCTGATCTTCATGTTCTAAACTAACTTACAGTAGAACATGAAGAATAGGAAAAACAAATTGTTTTTAAAATGAGATTTCTGTTTCAGAACAATGTGCAAAGTGTATATATTGATTTCAACATTTGTAAAATGACCATCAATAGCCCTGTTTTGAGTGAAAACAGAGGGAGTAAATTTTTAAAAATAGCAAATTAGCTGTGAGATAAAAAATTTGGGAAAGAGATATGGCAGTGGAAGTTTTACTTTTCTTCTGTCCTAATTTAGATTATATGCTGAATTCCTCCCTGGAATTCATTATATGCAGATTCTCCCCTGGAGAACTTACCTAAAAAACCCTGAAAAACAAAACAAAACAAAACAAAAAAACCCACAACAGATTCATGGGACCACCTCAAATGGGATGACTAAGACCATCACATGGGAAAAGTGTGGAGCTGGTGTTCCAGACCATACTTTTATACTCCCCACATTTCTACTGGCAGTGTCGATACGGAACAGTCTAAAGGATATTGAGTCCTGTGGGTATGGTCCTGTTCCAATGCTGGTTTTGGCCAGTGTTATCTTCTGAATTACCTTCTGAGTAAGGATCGATACGCATGGGTTTCAATTAACACCGTTTTCTTAGTTACGACAGCTTGTTGTGTACTGCAGTTTTCTAATACTTCTGAAAATGCTCCTCATCTACTAAATTTTACAATCTGTTTGCAGTCTTTTTTATCTGGATATTGCACACATTTGGATTTAATTTTAGAACATACACACTCACAAACATACACATAACATTCTTTAACTGCTGTGTATATATGAATAAAATTTTATTAGAAGTAGGTTTGTGACTAAAATTGCATCTAATTTAGCCAAATGGGATAGTTTCAAGTAATTATTAAAACATATAAACCAATAATAAAAGCAATTACTATTCACCATTTAATTTAGTTTGAAAATCTAATAAAACATGTTTTTAATAAAAATGATGTAAAACAGGATACTTAGTATGAAATTAAATTTAGTGGTTAAATTTTTTATGATGGTAAGTTTTAATTAGAAAATGTATTAAAATTTTTTTAGGCAGAACACAAATTCCTACTGACATTATGTTATCTTATGTAAGTCACTTTCTTTGTTCCAAAACTTTGTTTTCCTTTAATGGCTTCTAATTGTTTAGGAAATGTTGCATAGAGAAAAAAATAATTAGAAAGATTATTTTTTTACATAAATGTAATAAAATATTTGATTTCCCAAATTGAATCTGTTCTTACTGGTGTTAATTCCCAATTTTTAAGTTGCATGCACTTCTGGACTTAAAATACCTAAGAGTGATACAATGATGGCATTTATTCTTAATTCAGATTGTTTTAATGCCAAATTTAAAAACAATTTACGTGATAAACTAATTAATTATTCTGGGTTGAAGCAGTTATGCCAATCAAGTTTTTAGAAAGTTTTCTCTTCATGGCAATTCCTCTATAAGTAATTGTCTCATAATTGTCAGAAATAGAAAGCACCTTTATAAGTGCTATAAAGAAGATAGATAATTAGATGGACTATGTCTATGAACTGGAGGAAATTTTGATTGCTAGATTCTTTTGTAATATTATGTATGCTTGTGTGTGTGTATTTGATCATTTTAAATTGCTTTTAGGCAGTTACTCTGTTTCTAAAAGCAGAAGAAGAAATAGCAATTTGGCTTACATGTCAAACATTAATTATGGCAAAAAGATGCTTAGTTATGCATCTACTTTAAATACTTCCGTAGGGAATGTTTTCTTGTCATCAGGGTGACAATATCTGAAAGTTTACTTTTCTCTTGAATTAAAATTCTGCTTCTTGATATTTTACTCATACACATGGCTTTTCAAATAAGTGAGTGCTTATTTAGAAATTTAACTTATTGATTTCAGCCTAAAGCTTGCTAACTGCAGACACCAATCCAATCTTAGCTGCCAAGTTCCTGGACCTCTGGAAAATTAAGGGAAATTGGCTAGGTTCTAGTCTTGACTTGGAGAGTCTAACCTGATCAGTGAAGGATATCAGATTAATTTGGAATTTCTCTTCTGGGTTAGTTCTTTGTTTTGAAGTATTTGACTTGTGCTTTGTCATGACCTTTAGGACAGTATTCACTGGTTCATGAATGATTACATGGATCCAACATGCAATTTTTTTAGTACCTCCAGGAGATGCCAAAATACGTTAGGATGAAGTAGCAAAGACTAGACCTTTTAGTTCTTAAATATTGAGTTTTGTTTGTCTGATAATGAATGCATAAATAAGGTAAGAATACACATGATACCAAAGAGATGTTAGAAAATATATATCTTTTGAGCATTTATTCAAATCAACTTTGAACCTATAAATGTATGTATCCAGCTCTATTATAGAATCAGAACCACTTGAATTTTACCAATTTGAAAGCCTAAGTAGGTTTTTTTTTCTGAATTTTTGTTTGTTTTTACTGCCACCTGGCTAACCTTTATAAACCATCACTGTAAAGTCAACACCATGCTGTGTTTCTTTACAACTTTCTTGTGGCTCCTGTGGGTCAGCCAGCTATTACTTAAAAAAACAAAACAAAACAAAACAAAAGAAACAGCTTTAGTCTTTGATTAAAAATAATTTCAGGGTTGAATAATTTGGGGGCTTTGAAACTGGTGTTTCATAAGAGTTGTACAGAGAGATAAAGCAGTTATAAAATGGTGCTAAATTGACCATAAAAATCGTTATTTACTAGGTTTACAAAGGTCATAATTAGATGATAGGTTCATAAAGGGAAAGAATAATCAGAGGATATTGAAGAAAACAGTTGAAAGAATATTTCATTGTATTCATTATTTATTTATTGTATGTTTTCTTATCACTCTCACTTCTTTATTTGACTGAGAAGGCCTACAAAACAGTCAACAGTGTATCACCTGCATCCTTGCTCCCGGCCTTTGGAGCCAAGAAAGGGGTTTGACATATCACAGAATGTAGTTTTTGAATTAAAGATGTGTTTGAAATTTCCTCCCCATCTGCTTGCCTCTGAGATGGAAGTGCCCTCAACTCTTGAACTCCGTCTTTCTTGCCAAACATTAGATGGCAGTTGATTCCTTGCCCATGAATGAATCTTCTGTCCTTTTCACATCTCACTTTGGGGTTTCTGAGGCCTATAGCTATCTCTGTTTTCTCCACCTCTCAACCCACTGAGGAGCAATGGAACAATAAAGTAGCTTTGAGATCCTAAAGTGAATTCATTAACTGGGGACACCTGATTTCTTTTTTTTTTTTTTTTAAGATTTTTATTTATTTATTTGACAGACAGAGATCATTTGTAGGCAGAGAGGCAGGCAGAAAGAGAGAGGGGGAAGCAGGCTCCCTGCTGAGCAGAGAGCCTGATGTGGGGCTCGATCCCAGGACTCTGGGATCATGGCCTGAGCTGAAGACAGAGGCTCAACCCACTGAGCCACCCAGGTGCTCCTTGACACCTGACTTCTTATCCCAGCTCTTCCAGTGACTACTTAAAATTAAAATCTTTGTGCAACCTTTCTATATCTGTAAGTGGGAACCTCAGATAACTTCTAAGATTTATTCTAGCTCTAGAACACTCTGAGTGTTCACCCTTTGAGATTCCCTTTCTCGTCTATAACATTTTCTTTTGTTTTCATCCTGAACCATTTTCTTTCTTTTATTTTTTCTTAAATACTTATTTATTTTAGAGATAGAGTGTATGAGTGTGTGGTGGGGGCAGAGGAAGAGGGAGAGAGACAATCTCAAGAAGATTCCCCATTAAACACAGAACCTGACTTGGCTCAATCGCACCACCCTGAGATCATGATCTGAAATCCAGAGTCAGAAGCTTAACTGACTGAGCCACCCAGGTGCCCCTCCACCATTTTCTATACATCCTTAAACTGTTTTAAGTGTTTTCTCAGGCTAGAGGAAGGGATTTTAAGAATGATGGAGAAACTCCTGTCCTTCTTCTAGCTGGCCCTTCCTATCTTTAAAGAGCCATTTCATTTATTGCTTTTTAGTTTTTATTTAAATTCCAGTTAGTTAACATACAGTGTAATATTAGTTTCAGCCATTTTAATTCCAAGGTAGGTAGGTATATATATATATAGAGAGAGAGAGAGAGACAGTGAGAACTTAGGAAACCAGGGTGATTACTGAAGGAGCATACTTCCCACTTCCCCTCCAATCTTGATTGCAAGAATCTTCCAGAGTCATTTTCTGTCTTGTTTTTGCTGCCAATCTTCCATGCTTTTGGTAAGAAACTGCAGTCAACACAAAGGCTGGTCGGTATTACCAATATGTGATATTATTTCTCCCCTTTTTTCTCCCTCTTCTTTATAAACATCATGCTTAAAAACTCTTATCCCTTATTCCTTCCTGAATATATGTATATAGTATGTACATATGTATGCATGAGTGGCTGTGTGTGTATTTAGAGAGAGAAAGAAGAGGGTGGGGGAAGTGTGTGTGTGTGTGTGTGTGCGCGCGCGCGCGTGGAAAGGAGGAGATGGAGAGAGGGAAAAGGAGTTAGTTTTAGTACTTTTGACAATTATGATTATCATCTTCCTTCAAGCACTTTTCACAAAATTTATCCTGAGGTACTGGAGGGTTTCTTAGGATTTCCTTTAACAGCAACATCACTGAAGCTTTGACAACCTTAAATGTCTATATACATTTCAGAAACGTTGAGATTTTTGGCAGTCAAGTATCAATCAGCACATCTCTCAGTCTGGGGATTTATTTCACTAACATATCATTATTGCTACTGCATAATAACATCTTGGAGAATCCATTCTATCATCATACAGAGTAAAAAATACAACTCATCACTGCTTAGCTCTGTCTTGATTCAAATCTGTGATAAAGCAATCAGGAAAAATCAGATTAGCCTTATAGGTGCAGGGAGGTTAGTGCACTGAACAGTGATGCCATGGTTCTAAATTGGGCTCAGTGAGAACATACTTACTTAATGTACGTCAACAGCATCAGCAGTTTGTTTATCTAAAATGTGATGTGCATAATTCTATTTTTGAATCTGCCCTAAGAATTAACTTTATAGATTTTCACAACAGTCCTGTGAGGTACAAACTGTTACTCTTCTTGTCGCATAGATGAGTTCAGTGAAGCTAAATAACTAGTCTGTCATCACCCAGCTGCAGAGTGGTGGAAACAGGCTTGAAACACAGATGTTCTAGACCTGGAGCCTATGTCTTTAAAGATGAGTTTCTAAGTGGCCACAAGCCCACCACTCCCCCTCCTCCTCCTCTTCCCCCTTCTTTCCCCTCCAAGATTTTATTTATTTATTTGACAGAGATCACAAGCAGGCAGAGAGGCAGACAGAGAGAGAGGGGGAAGCACGCTCTCTGCTGAGCAGAGAGCCCAATGCGGGGCTTGAACCCAGGACCCTGGGATCATGACCCAAGCCTAAGGCAGAACACAAGCTCACTTCTGTAACCTTTGCATTTATTATGTTCTGTAACCTATGCTTGCTTACACACATTATTTTATGTCATACATGCTCAACTATCCCATCATGTTCTTATTTTCTGAACAGGGAATTAATATTCTGGTTCATATTTTAGTCTCACCTATGCTTTTTTTCACTGCCTGCAATAGCTACTTGTAGATATTTTCCCCATACTTTCCTATTTTCATGATGTATCTTGTTTCTGGATTGTATTAAAGAAATTAAAATAATATTTCTAGCCATTGAAATTTCTTGGTTTCATCTAGCTTTCTAAAAGAGAAGTAGCAAACTTAAAATCTGTTTATTTTAATAATACCTCTTGGCAATAATTGCTCTGTGTTTAAAATTCATATTTTCTTTTATCTGTTAAATATGTAACTGACTTTTGACAATCTCTTTCATTTCCCCCTATTCTTCCCTTGTTGGAAATACAATAAGAGATTATGATTGACCTCCTTTACTGCATGCATTATTTCAGAGTTTCTCATTTTACTTTACTGTTCTTTATTCTAAATAATAAGACCTAACTTTGGCAGAAGGGGAAAAAAACATTACTCATTCATGACCATCCACTCATGCCAATAAGGATTTATCTTATAAGCTTTTGGGGGGGGTAACATTTCAGTTTTGCTTTGTCTGAGCAACAATAAGGTGTACACTGTTTGATGAAGAGTACCATTTTCCTACATAAAGCTTCTAGATGAATAGGCTATTTTGAAATATCAATCATACAAGGCACATGTCTTAAAATAACACACTTTATAGCGATCATACTAATGTTAATCTAATAAAGGCTTTTTTAAAAAAAGATTTTATTTATTTATTTATTTGACACAGAGACACAGCGAGAGAGGGAACACAAGCGGGGGGTGGGAGAGGGAGAAGCAGGCTTCCCGCTGAACAGGGAGCCTCATGTGGGGCTCAATCCCAGGACCCTGGGATCATGACCCGAGCCAAAGGCAGATGCTTAATGATGAGCCACCCAGGAGCCCCTAATAAAGACATTTTTGAAAGAATGTTAAAGGGTACAAAATGTGGAAATTATCCAGATTCAGTTAGGTAAATTTATATAATGATGGTATATTCAGTGGTACCCAAATGTGAATAAACTTTAAAAATAAAACATCAAACTGCAAAAGAAGACCTTTAATATTATAAATTGAAATCACTTGTATTTGTGAAAATGATACAACTAGACCCATAAAGGTTACTAAATTCTCATGAAATATTGTGTCTTCGAGAACTTATATTGAGTGCACTGAAGGTTAATTATAGAACCAGTTACCACTTGGGTGTATTTTTTTAAAGATTTTATTTATTTATTTGACAGAGAGAGAGAGATCATAAGCAGGCAGAGAGGCAGGTAGAGAGAGAGGGGGAAGCAGGCTGTCCCCTGAGCAGAGAGCCCAATGTGGGACTTGATTCCAGGACCCCAAGACCATGACCTGAGCCAAAGGCAGCAGCCCCACCAACTGAGCCACCCAGGCGCCCCACTTGGGTGTATTTTTCGTCTCGTGATTGTAAATGTCCCTGCATGTTCACAGGGCTTGTCTGCTGGCCAATCTGTAAATGGTCCAACTTTTGCTTTTGTATCTATAGTTAAGGGCCACTTCATATTTTCTTAAAAGGGAGACTATAAAATGTTATTCTGGAAATGAAACTTCGATAAATAAGCTCCAGATACACTAGGTATTTTGACTTTCTTTTGAAAATGTTTCTTTCCCCATCATAGTGATATTATAATAATGTCATTCAGTTTAATAATCACAGTGGTCTCTTAGGTCATATATTATTCTCATCAAAATTGAACCCTGTCTTTTGTTTTCTTTCCATTAAATCATGCTGCTTTTTTTGTTACTACAAACAATGTTTTACCTTGTTAAACAAGTGTTTACTAAGAATTCTTTATAAAGCAGATTCCAAGCCATTATGAAAGATGATGGTGGATAAGGGAGTGATACAATGGGCAGTGGTGGGCCAAGGTTCACGGGACAAAAGTGTAGATCCCAGTTCTATGAGATAATGTGTCTGGATGCATTCTATTTCACATATGTTAACCTAAGGGTCCTCCATTTTAAGATAGTATTTGCCTTATTATCCTCATGGAATCTATGACAGGAACCAGTAACATAAGATGGCCATTTACAATGAATATTTATTGACTACCTACTATATGCCAGAGCTATATATAGTGCTTGGAATTCAGCAGTGTGCAAAACATAAAAAAAGGTCTACGCTATTAACATTGACATATAGTCTAGTAGGGTGGAGACAGAAGACCAAATTTGTGATTACAAATTGTGACTAACGCTATAAATGGAAGGAGACTCATGAGAGAGGATAGCAGTGGCATTTATTTAATCTGGCTGTGGGAGAGCTGGGAATGTCTCTAGGAAACAGTGATGTAGATCCAGAAGGTGAAAACCTGTTCTAGGTGAAGAAAAGCCCAAGAGCACCTCAGGCAGAAGCACTTGCATGTATAAAAGCCATGTGCTTTATAAACTGTTAGGTATAATGGGGCCATATCTTGATGTTAAACTACGTGTACTTGTTTTTTCAAATCCTTTTACTTCTGCTCCTCACATCTCCTTTCAAGCAGAGTCCAGGTCTTTTCAAATGAACTGCCCTTAGGCTAAGCATGTTATGGAAAGAATAAAGAATCAATTGTTTGGCTTTTGAGTACTTAAGTAGATATTTTAAAACTAATAGCATAGATGTGCCTTTTTAAAACCATGGCTTTCCATGTTGCTATGGACTCTGAAAAACAATCTGAGGGTTTTGAAGGGACGAGGGGGGGGGGTGGGGGGGGTGGGGGGTGGGGGGGGTGGGGTGGGGGGGGGAGGTTGGGGTACCAGGTGGTGGGTATTATAGAGGGCACGGATTGCATGGAGCACGGGGTGTGGTGCAAAAATAATGAATACTGTTATGCTGGAAATTAAAAAAAAAAAAAAAAAAAAAAAAACCATGGCTTTCACTGGCAAGATGCAAGCATGGAATAGAATTCTAAGAAATTGGTTTTAAATAGGAGCAAAAGTCTAGAGGTCTGGATGAATAAATTACAGAAAGGACAAGAATGCATAATAAGAACTTTTTTCCTCCCCAAAGAAGTTAACCTTCCTACTCTATGTGGGAAAGCGCACTTTAGAGAGATGAGCCACATGGTTCTCTGGGAAAAGTCTACTGGCCATGGCCAGGGCTGCAAAGTAATTGGAATATGCTTGAAGGATAAGAGAACTGGGTTCTGTACCCAGGGTATGGTTAGGAAGACCGCAAACCTCAGAGAGGGAGATGCCCTGTGTCCAACATGGCATCTGGAGAACACAGTAGCCGTAACATGAGGGCTAAGGAAAATCTCACAGACACACTGGCTAGCATAAGGTAAAGTGTCAGGAAGGAGCAAGTGTGAGGTCTGATGATCCTGAAAAATCTCCGAGTTTGAGAGGACCAGCCCCGAATCTACCATTTGGAAGCTGGCAGACTCATGGTCATCATCAGCAGATTCCACAAGGATAGGCATCTGATGAGAAGGTTACTCTTCCATGGAGAACAGTGAAGACACAATACATTGGTCTCCTTTTCTTTCTCACACTTCCTGAGCTTCCTTCAGTGTCATGTCACTGAGACATGATCATGATCTCATGATCACTGAGATCCCTAGGGAGAAGGGGAAGGAGTGCTGATGGTTAGAATCCTGACAAATTTACAAGAGAGGGTAGTTCCACAAGCAAGACTGAGTTTTTAATCGGAAAGGACTGAACATCCTTCGTGTGGCATAAATTTCCCTTCCTGACCAGGAATGGGACAAATAAAGTTAATTCAGTTAAAAAGGAAAATGCCCACTTTTTGTACATTTGAGTTGGTGACCATGTTGATTTAAACCAGTTCTCCATAGAATACAGATATCGACAGTAATCATCGTTAAATTTGAGGCAGGGCTTAGAAGTGAACATTTCTAAGGTATTTTCATTTACCTTAAATTTATCATCCTGAGCAATGTCCTTCCTTTTCTAATGCCTTGTAGGAAATTATAAAGCACGTCCATTTTTACCTACATTCTTTTGTAAGTGATCACTAGGCATTTCAGAAATTCTCCTCCAGATCAAAAGATGCTATCTATCTTGATCCCATGTGAGTAATTGCTTTCATACTGGCTTGTTATTATGTACGCATATTTTGCTTGACCACGACTTACTAAATGGTTTATCTTCTCCTACACTTACCTATTTGAAATGAGTTATTTGATAATATGTAGCGAAGGAACACATTCTTGTGGGAAGTAATTTTTCTTGTTAAAGTGATGTCATTGCAGGTGTGTGTCATTGGCTCCTGGGAGTCTTTCTAAAGTTACAACATCTAGTGTCACCTAAAGAATGCTGCTGCTTGAAGACAACCTTTGCATTTTACTGATTGTCCATTAATCAGGGACACACCATTATTAACAAGAATGACTTAATTTGAGAGAAGGAAATTAACTTCACCTGAGACTTTTCAGTTTCGACTAGGATACAGTTTACATCCACCTAATGCGATTTTCTGTGGCCTAACCAATGCTGAGAGGTTTATGTCTACCATCGTTCAAAACTGACACTGATTTCATTTTAAGATAAAGAAAAATCACGTTATGTATTGTCTTCCTTGCAAGTAAAATCATGTGTTCATAGCTCACAGATTTAAATGTAAACTAAGGCACATTGACTCAAGAAAATGATAACATTTCAATTATCTGAGATGAAAAGAAATAACATATAGGTGCATTGAATTTCTCTTTTCTTGGAAATTATTTTATAATCCGAAAGGTAAACCTCTGGATTTAAAAACCTATAAAGGCATTTTTCAAGTATAAAAATAACTATTTTTATGTGATAGTTTGTGGCCAACCTACTTTGGAAGTTAGTTGTTTTTTTTTTTTTAAATTACTTTGCTTTTCTGGAGATATGAACAGACATTTGTTACTGTTTACCATGTTGCCATTAAAGGTAATATCCTGGAACACTTGAACACTGTCTTATGCTGAAAGAGGCAGTAATGGAAAATAGTAAAATCACCAGTTACTCCATTAACCACTAGAGGTCTACTGATATCAGATTTCTGCCAACATCCTTCATTTCTGTAAATAAATTCAATACGAATTAAAATCAGTTTCCTTTTTTTTGTTAAATATTTTTTTTTCTGTGGACTTTAATTCCACTTAAAATTGAGGGTATTTGGCAGTTTAGGGGGGTTGTTTTTGTTTGGGTGTTTATTTTTTGTTTTCTGTTTGTTTTCGTATTTAAATACTGTATCATGACTGTTAACTTTTGTGCGTATATCTGTTTAGAGATTCCACATGTGTATATATGATAACATTAGCTTAAAAATATCTGGCTTGCATTTCATTCAGTAGATTATATGAACTCCATTTGATTCCAAAGCAAGAATTTACTGCCTGGTGTTCCACATTTTCACATTGACTTGTGGGTCCACCTTCAGGGACTTTGCAGCATGCATATACATGAAACGTAAGTGGAGTTCACCTTTCAGGGACTCATGCTCTAGTCAGTCATGTTGCTAAAAATGGATGACTTCTATTTTGTTAGAAACAAATGAGAGTTACTAGCCACCATTTTGTAGAAAATTTGTTCCTAAGAACCCCACGAAGTATTACATGGTATTGTACTCTTCAAATACAGTGCCATTTCACATTCTTTTACATAAAAGAAGGTAGCGATTGAAATCTGTGTGAAAGAACTGAGGAGCTCATCTTTGAGCCCTGGTGCTTAGGAGGATTTTGGTGAATGCTGTTCAAGTTATTGTCTGTCTTCCTGCCATGGACCACAGGGGACCTCTGAGGAACTAAGAAACACCCAGTAGCTGGAAAGTCTCCGGGGTCTGCAGTACTTTTAAGAGTCTCAGCTCTCAAAGCTCAGGAGAAATGTCACTTTCATTATTGACTCATCCAAACCGTTGAGCTCTAGCCCCATTCTTTTGCCCAGATGAACAGTGAAATTAGACATGTGGTGTCACCTTGATGGAACTAGGAGGAAGGACAGTATGCAAGTTCTGGAATTCCCTTCCTGTTAGTCAAAATAATTATGAATACATCTGCAATAAAGAGAAAACTTCAACTTAGGGAAACATTGCATCTACATTTTTTGGAGCATTTAATGAACTGCTGCTGATTATATTTTTAGACAGTATTCTATCGTGGAGGCAGGAGCAAGGTTATAAATGCAGCAAAGGGATGACTTCTCTTTAGCCTGATTAGCTGCACTAATTATGTTTTTGCCCTATGTTGCTGGGCAGTTGTGTTTTACACTATCCAGGATGACGGGTTTTTTTTTGAGTACAGAATAGGCGGCTGTTCTGGGAATTGGAAGATGACAGAAATGGCTCCCCTTGCTGCTGTGTGTAGGTATGAAGTGATGAAGTTTGTGCACTCTACAAAGGCTACTGTTGGCCTTGGGGTGAGTGAAAGCTGATCATTGGTCATGTTCTGTTCTGCCAAGCCAAAGGTGCAAGGCTATATTCACCCAGAGGATTGGGCTTCATTGTATAATTCATCTGAGAAGAGAAATCACCTCTTGCAAGTAGCTAGCATTAGTGTAGTTTGCTCAGGGCATCCATATGTGTGCTACCGTCTACCCCCTACTAATGTATCACCCTCGTCCACCTATCAGGAGATATAAAACTTCATCATTATATCATTGGTATCTGAAGTTTCTCATATTTTCTCCCTCATTATAGTTAAAATAATATATACTTCTCAAAAATCTAACCTTTGCAACTATAAATGAACACCTAAGTTTAAATTACCAACTACTTACTGGGAAGACTCAGCAGGAACTTAAATTTTTTTTTGATTTATAGAATATAGATATTATATATAAATATAAAATATATACAAAAATTTCAAACATAAACAGAAATAGAGGAAAAAATAAAGTGCATACATACTTTATATGTATATATGTATATGTGTATATGTATTATATATAAATATATGTATTAAATATGTATATTTGTGTACAATAAAGTGCATATGTATTTATAGTACAACATTCTCATCCCTCAGCTTTAAAATTATTTGCTTGTAAATTATTTAAGTTGGGGAATGAAGAGCCCTGAAAGAACATGCTTTTGACTTTTCAGGATTCTGCCTCCACTTCGGCCATGTCTTTCATGTCAAGATCATAGTGAAATTCCCATGGAGATTAATTCTGTCTCTCCTTTTGTTCAGCTGTGATCTGATGAATGAAAAAAAAAATAATTCTGGAAGCATTCTGGAAGCATTTCAAAGATGATTGAAAAGACATGATGGCTAATATACTGGGTTCAAGAGTAATTTGTTCATTCTTCAGTATTAAGCCCTTACTGTGAGGCAGAAATATTTTTATTGTTAGGATCATAGCAGTAAACAAGGCAGAGAAGATATCTGTTATCTTAGAATTATATTCTAATAAAAGAAAGGCCTAATTATATAATATAAACTAAAGCACTGAATCCTGTATACCATGCTTCCATGAGGAAGCATGGACCACTGGGAAAAAAAAATATATATATATATTACATAATATAAACTAAAGCACTGAATCCTGTATACCATGCTTGCATGAGGAAGCATGGACCACTGAAACAGCCTCTTTTTTTTTTTTTTTTTTTTAAGATTTATTTGAGAGAGAGAGAGAGTGAGCAAGCCTGATGTAGGGAGGGGCAGGGAAAGATGGAGAGAGAGACTTTAGCTGACTTGGTGCTTAGCACTGAGCCGCACAGGGCTCTATCTCATGATCTCGACCTGATCTGAAACCAAGAGTCTGACACTTCTCCAACTGTGCCACCCAGGTACCCCAAAACAGCTTTTTTTTAAAAAAAGAAAATTAGAAACTACAAGTTTCTCTTTTAAGAAAAGAGAATTTTGGGGCGCCCGGGTGGCTCAGTCAGTTGAGCATTTGCCTTCGGCTCAGGTCGTGATCCTAGGGTCCTGGGATCAAGTCCCACATTGCTTCTCCCTCTCCCTCTGCTTGCTGCTCCCCTTGCTTTTTCTCTCTCTCTGTTAAATGAATAAATAAAAGAATTTTTTAAAAATACACTTAATGACTTCTTGAATTAGTTTATTAATTTATGAAATATTGCTTATAAAATTAGATAAGCAATAAAAGAATGAGCACTATAAAAACTGGTCATTCCAAATGTTATCAGCTAAGGTAAGTAAAACTATATAAGAACTTGGATTTCTTATGGTTTTGTAGGCTACTTTATTTTCAAAGCTATGAAAAACACCGCACACTTGTGATCAGCAAAAAGAACATGACTACTTGGTATTTTCCTGCTGCAAAAATTAAAATATAAAATGATTTTGCCAGTATTTTTCCTAAAAACTAAATATGAGGCTTTATTTTTTGTTACTTATTTTTTAAAGCTATTTTTTGGAGCAGTTTTAGTTTTACAACAAAATTAAGAAGGAGGTACAGTGATTTTTCATATATATCTTGCTCCCACACATGCATAGTCTCCACAGTATCAAACCTTCTCATCAGAATGGTACATTTTCTTACCAAGGAATAGTTTACATTAACTCATCATAACCACCCACAGTCCTTGGGCTCCATTTTTGGTGTTATACATTCTTTGGTTTGGGATAAATGTAAGATGATATCATCATTATAATATCATAGAGTGTTTTCAGTCTCCTAAAAATCCTCTGTGTTGTGCTTTTTTATCTTTCTTCCTACCCATACTGACATACAGTGATCTTTTTATTGTCTATACAGTTTTGTCTTTTCCAGAGCATCATATAGTTATAATAATACATTATGGAGCCTTTACAGATTGGCTTCTTTCACTTAGTAATGTCCATTTAAGTTTCCTGCATATCTTTTCCCAACTTGATAGCTCTTTGGTTTTTGACAATGAATAATATTTCACTGTTTGAATGTACCACAGTTTATTTATCTATCCACATATTGAAGGTCATCTTGGTTGCTTCCATGTTTTGACAATTATGAACAAAGCTGTTATAAGCATCTATGTGCAGGTTTTGTGTGGACATAAATCTTTAGCTCCTTTGGAGAAATGCTAGGGAGTGTGACGGATGGAATGTATCATAAGGGTATGTTTAGCTTTCAAAAAACCACCAAACTGTCTTCCAAAATGGCTATGTTATTTTGCACTCCCACCAGCAATGAATGAGAGTTCCTGTTGCTCCATATCCTTATTAGCACTTGATGTTGTTTGTGTTCTGGATTTTGGCCATTCTAATTGGTATGTGGTTGTATATCATTACTGTTTCAATTTGCATGTTCCTAATGATGTATGATTTGGAGCATCTTTTTATGTACTTATTGCCATCTGTGTATCTTCTTTCCTGAGACATCAAGTAAAGTCTTTGGCCTGTTTTTTTAAAACAGTTGTTTTCATATTGTTGAGTTTTAAGAGTTCATTGTGTATTTTGAATAACAATCCTTTATCGTTTGTGTCTTTTGCAAATTTTTTCTTCTAGTGTGTGGCTTGTCTTCTCATTACCTTAATATTGTTTTTTGTAGAGAAGATTTTTAGTTTAAAAAAGTACAGCTTATCAGTTATTGATCATTTATATAAAAAGTCATTCCCATGGGGTGCCTGGGTGGCTCAGTCAGTTAAGTGTCCAACTGTTGATTTCAGCTCAGGTCATGATCTCAGGGTCATGACATCAAGCCCTGCATTGGGCTCCACTCACAGCAGAGAGTCTGCTTGAGATCCTCTCTCCCTTCCCCTCTGCTTCTGCCCCTCTCCCAGGTCTTTCTCTCTCGAAAATAAATAAATAAATCTTCAAATAAATGCTCATCACCAAGCTCAAGGGCATCTAGGTTTTCTCCTTGGTTATCTTCTATGAATTTTCTAGTTCTCATTTTATGTTTAGATATATGATCCATTTTGAGTTAATTTTTGTGAAGGATCGGGGCCTAGATTACTTTTCTTTTTATATGCGGACATCAGTTGTTCCAGCACCATTTGTTGAAGAAACTGTCTTTGCCTCCTTTTATTGCCTTTGCTCCTTTGTCAAGATCAGATGCTTCTATTCATAGGGGTCTATTTCTGGATTCTCTCTTCTCTTCCATTGATCTGTTTATCTGATTGTTGGCCGATACCATACTCTGTAGACTACTGTAAATTTAGAGTAAGTGTTTAAGTCGGATAATGTTAATCCTCCAACTTTATTCTTCTCCTTCAATACTGTATTGACTATTTTGGGTCTTTTAAGTCTTTATGTAAACCTTAGAATAGTTTTTCAATATCCAAGAAATAACTTGGTGGGATTTTGACTGACATTACATTGAATCTATAGATCAATTTTAGAAAACTGGCATCTCGACAATAATAAGTTTTTCTGCCTATTAATGTGGGATATCTCTCCATTTATGTAGTTCTTTTTGATTTTGTTGATCAGAATTTTGCTGTTCTCCTCATATAGATATTATACATATTTTATTAGATTTATACCTAAGTATTTCATTTTGGGGGATGGATATTATGTTTTTAATTTCAAATTCCACTTGTTCATTATTGATATGTAGGAAAGCAATTGACTTTTGTACATTAATTTTGTTCTACAACCTTCCTCTAATCACATTATTTCAGGAGGCTTTTGTGGTTCTTCAGATTTTGTACATACACAATCATGTCATTTGTAAACAAAGACAATTTATGTTTTCCTTCCCAATACACGTATAATTTACTTGCTTTTCTTGACTTATTGCATTAACTAGAATTTCCAGTATGATGCTAGGAGGAACTGGTGAGAGTGGACATTCTTGCCTTGTACGTGATCTTATAGGAGAGCTTTGAGTTTCACACCATTATGTTAGCTGTGGGTTTTTTGTAGACAGATTTTATCAAGTTGAGAAAGTGCCCCTCTATTTCTAGTTTACTGAGAGGTTTTTTTTTTTTTTTATCATGAATAGCTTTTGGATTTTATCAAGTGCTTTTTCTGCTTCTATTGATATGATCATGTGATTTTTCAAAATCTTTTGGTGTGTTGAATTACATTAATTCACTTTGGAATGTAGTATTGGTCTTGCATGCCAGAGATAAATCCCACTCAGTCATGGTATATAATTAATATTATGCTTTTTTAGATTCTATTTGCTAATAATTTTGTTGCATCTGTTTATTAGAGATACTGGTAGGTAGTTTTCTTTTCATGTAATGCATTTTTCTGGTTTTGGTATAAGAATAATGCTGACTTCATAGAATGAATTAAGAAATATCCTCTTTTTTTCTGTCCTCTGAGAGAGATTGTCAAGAATTGGTATAATGTCTTCATTAAATGTTTGGTCAAATTTACCAGTAAACCCACGTGGTCCTTGTGGTTTCTGTTTTAGAATGTTATTAATTACTGATTCAATTTCAATGATAAGTATTGGCCCATTTAGATAGTCTATTTCCTGTTGTATGAGTTTGGGAGCTTGTCTCCTTCTAGGAACTGGTTTATTTTATCTAGATTATCTTATTTGTGGGCAAAGAGCTGTTCATACTATTCCTTTGGTGTCTTTTTTAATGTCAGGATCTGTGGTGATAATATCCTTTTTAATTTCTGTTATTAGTAATATGTGCCCCCCCCCACTTTTGGTTAGCCTGCTTAGAGATTCATTGATCTTTACAAAAACTATTTTCTGTTTTCTCTGATTTTCTTTATTGATTTTCTATTTTCAATTTCATTGATCTCTGCTCTAATTTTTATTCTGTTGTTGAATATGGGTTGAATTTTCATTTCTTTTTCTGGTTACATAAAATATTGATTTTAGGTCTTTTATCTTTTCTAATACATACATTAAATACTGTAAGTTTCACTCTAAGCTCTGCTTTCATTGTGTTGTACAAATTTTGATAAATTGTGTTTTTTCATTTGGTTCAAAATATTTTAAAATTTCTCCTGAAATATCTTCTTTGACCCATGTGTTATTTGGATGTGTATTATTTTGTTTTTTAAGTTTTTATTTAAATTCCAGTTAACATACAGTATAATATTAGTTTCAGGTATACAATTTACTGATTTAACACTTTCGTACAACACCTGGTGCTCATCACAAGTGTACTCCTTAATCCCCATCACATATTTAACCCATCCTCCCACCCACCTGTCTTCTGGTAACCCTCAGTTTATTCTCTATAGTTAAGACCCATAAGTTTGGCTGCAGATTTCCTAACAGAATGTTGGCAAGCCTGAAGAGAGTGGCATGATATATTCAAAGCGCTGAATGGGAAAAATCTGCAGCCAAGAATACTCTATCCAGTATGGCTATCATTCAGAATAGAAGAAAAGATAAAGAGTTTCCCAGAAAAACAAAAGTAAAAGACTTTGTGACCATTAAACCAGCCTGGCAAGAAATATTAAAGGGGACTCTTTGAGTGGAAAGGATAGAAGTATATTGTTTAAACACCACATATTTGGAGACTTTTCCATTGATCTTTCTGTTTTTGATTTCTAATTTAATTTCATTGTGGTCTAAGAACATACATTGTATAATTTCTATTCCTTCAAATGTGTTAAGGTGTGATTTATGGCAGAAGGTAGTGTAACCTGTTGAATGTTCCATGGAAGCTTGAGAAGAGTGTATATTCTGCTGTTGTTGGATCAAATAGTCTATAAATGTGAATTAAGTCCAGTTGATTGATGGTGTTTTGGGGGTCAACTATATCCATACTGATTTTCTGGCTGCTGAATCTCTCCATTACTGAGAGAGGGATGTTGAAATCTCCAACTATGATAGTAGATTTATCTATTGTCCTTTGTGGTTCTACATGTTTGTGCTTCACACAGTTCGACACTCTGTCCTTAAACACATACCTGTTAAGAATTTTCATGTTTTCTTGGAGGAGAATTGGACTCTTTATCATTATATAATGCCCTTCTTTATTCCTGATAAATTTCCTTAATTTGAACTCTACTATGTCTGAAATTAATATAGTCACTCTGCTTACTTTTGTTTATTATTAGCATGGTAAGTTTTTCTCCATCCATTGACTTTTAATCTATATGTGATTTTGTATCCATGTTTAAAGTAGATTTCTTATAGGCAACATACAGTTGGAATGTGTTTTTTATTTATTCTTACAACCTTTGTCTTTTAATTGGTGCATTTGTATCACTGACATCCACAGTGATTACTGATACAGTAGGATTAATATCTACTACATTTGTCACTATTTGTTCCCCTCATTCTTTTTCTCTTTTTGTCTTCCACTCTTTTTCCGCCTTTGCAGCATTGATGGAGCATTTTAAGATTTCATTTTCCTTCCTTTCTTAGTACATCAGTTATACTTCCTTTTTTACATTTTTAAGTAGTTTCACTTGGGTGTGAAGATATATTTATAGATAATCTAAGTCCACTTTCAAGTAACACTGTATACCACCTCACAGGCAGTGTGAATACCTTATAATAAAATCATCCTAATTCTCCCTCCTGCCCCTTGTATCAATTGCACATATGTGTGTGTGTGTGTGTGTATATAATAGATACAAAACCAGACATAATTGATATATTATAGGAATTATTATTGTATAAAATAATTGTGTATCTAATTGTATAGACTAATATCTGTTGGATCAATTAGGAATAAGAAAATAATTTTTAAAATTTTACCTTTCCTTATTCCTTCTTTGATGTTCTTTTTTTATGTAAATCCAAGTTTCTGACCTATATTATTTACCTTCTCTCCAAAGTTCTTTTTTTTTTTTAATATAACTTTTTTGTAAGGTTAGTCTACTGACAACATACTCCTTCAATTTTTGTTCTTCTGAGAAAATCTTTGTTTCCCCTTCATTTTTAAGGATGTTCACAGGGTACAAAATTCCAGATTGGTAGGTTTTCCCTCTTAATACTTTAAATATTTTACTCCTCTCTCTTCATTCTCTCATGGTTTCTGAGAAGTAGGAGTAATTCTTATTTTAGTTGCTATATAGGTAAGGTGTTTTTTCTCTCTGGCTTCTTTCAGAATTTTATCTTTGACTTTCTATTATTTGAAATTTTGATATTTTGATATATTTTAATATGCCTTGGTGTAGTTTTTCTTTGCCCCTTTAACATTCATCTTACCTGCTTCCTAGCTTTGTGGTTTAGTGTCTGACATAAATTGGGGGAAATTCTCAGGCATTCTTCTTTCAAATATATCTTCTCTTCCTTTCTCTCTCTTCTGCTTCTGGTATTCTCATAATGTGTATATTTTACCTTTTCTAGTTGTCCCACAATGCTGTCTTTTTTTTTTTTCTCTTTGCCTTTTGGTGTTCAAGGATTCTATTGATGTATCTTCTAGCGCAGAGATTCTTTCATCAGCCGTGTCATCTACTAATAAGCCAATGTAATGCATTCTTCATTTCTGTTAATTTTTTGTTTTAATATGTAACCTTTCTTCTTGGTCCTTTCTTAGTATTTCCATCTCTCTGCCTACACTTCTCATCTGTTTTTACACATGCCTACTTTATTTATTAGAGCCCTTGGCATATTAATCCCCATTGTTTTCCATTCTGGTCTCATAATTCCAACATCCCTACTATGTCTGGTTCTGATGTCTGTTCTGTCTCAAAATTGTGGGGTTTTTTTGCCTTTTGGTATGCCTTGTAATTTTTTCTTGATAGCTAGATGTGACATAATAAGTAAAAGGAACTGTTGTAAAAGGCCTTTAGTGATGTGCTGTGAGATGTGGGAGGTGAGAAAAGCCTTCCATAGTCCTATAATTCACTCTCAGTTTTTAGTGGCCTTGTGCTCAGATGTTTCTCAGTTTTGTTCTCCCTGCCCTTGGTAGGACAGGATAGCAAGACTGGACTGGATTTGGGTATTTCCTTTTCTTAGGTCACATAATTATGCTGCAGCAGATTTTACTCTGGTTCACTTGTTTTCCTTGAGTGCAGGCTTTGATTAGAAGAGTCCTCGTTTTACTTCAGAATAGTTCCTTTCCCCTCCCAGTGCCAGATACCCAGGGTTTTTCCTCGGTTATTTACTGTAGAATCTGGTTGAGCTCTATGAGATAAATCTTGCAATATTATGTGGTGGCCTCCCGAGGACTGGATCCACCTGGAGTTATTCACTCTCAGAGTTGTTCACACTGAACCTCCAGCAATTCATCATTCACAGTTCATGCATTCCTACTCAGGCACTGGCTCCCATGGCAGTTGCCTTTTATGTGTCTGTGTTCTGGTAAGCTAAGGCTTCCTGAACTCACCTGACTGTTCAGTCTTGGTGGCTGCTATCTACTCTGTGTCCTTTCCCCTCTAGGGACCCAAAAGATTTGTTGATTTTCAGTCTTTTGGCTTTTTACTCATTAAGATACAGTAGTGACTTCCAAACTCCTTCTGGAACTGGAAACCGGAAATGATTTCATTTTGTTTTATTCCCTTACCTAAAAACCAAAAACAAAAAACAAACAAAAACCCCCCAAAAAGCAAAAAAACCCCAAATCCCCAAATCCCCAAATCCTCCCCCAAAAGTAGTTGTGATATAAAAAGACATAAAGTCAACCCTGCAAAGAATATAAACAACAGAGGAGATAACTAATATGGGAAAACTTTGCAATCTAATAAATAATTAAAAGAATGGAAACTAATAAAAGAATTATTCCCCATCAAACTGAAAAATACTTTTAGAAGATAATGGAATTTTTATGGTGTGATATGATTTTGTAAAGCAAAGTGTACTGATAAAAATGTAAATTGGTACATTTTTCTAGAGCAATTTGCAAGTATGTTTCAAGAAGCTGTAAATTATTAATGTCTGAAGTATAATTTTACTTCCAAGAATTACAGAAATATATACTTAAGAATAATTATAGGTGTAAATAGATATATATTATCTGGCAACAGAAATGTTTACTGAAGCATTATCATAACAACAATAACAAATAAGTAAACCTAAATGTTCCACAGTAATGGAGTAGTAACAGGCAGCTAATACCTGTTTTAGACTGCTGTTTCTCAAGTGCCTGGGAAAGTGTCTGGTAATATTAAGTATTCATAAATGTTTAATGAATATTATTAAACTATATCATCATTAAAAATATTAGCTTTGAAGAACAGTCAATAATATGGGAAAATATCTGTGATATAATTTTAATTCACAAAATAGCCACGATATAATTTTAATTGACAAAATTGCCAAGTTTCATATACAGCACGTTTCCAACTTAGTGAAATATTTATTTTTCTGTTTATGTTTATTACATGATACTATACAATACCAAAACAATATGAAGAATGGTTAGTTTTAAGTTATATTACATGTGATTTTTCTTTAGAGTTTTTAATGTCTTTTAAGTATAATGAGGTTACATTATTTTAATTTTAATAAATTTAATGTCTTGCATCATAAAGGTAACTGCTTTAAAATATTTTAACTGTTTCTTTTCCATTTCTAACATATTTTTAAATAACTGCTGCTTCTTTCTACTTCTTGATTTTTTTGGTTTATATTTTGGACATTTTGTATTGGTTTTCTGTAACACCCACTCATCCTCTCTTTCCTGTCTTCCCAATTTTGTTGTATCGCACTTTTTAGTTAAAATATATTTAATTATCATGTAAATGGTATTCATGGATTACTGTGTCTCCTTCTCTATAAAACTTTTTCTAGTCTTTCTTTCCTGAAGAAAATATGTACCTAATTTTTTATTTGATTATATTTCTATATTTCTGTTATTTTGTAGATCCATTATCTAACACATACAGGAATATTTTGATTTATTATTTCTTTCTGTTACATTTGTGGTTTAAAGAAATTTATTTCATCTAATTCACACAATATTTTGGCTTAGATGTTTAGAATATCATTTTACTGCCCTTTTAATGTTTGTAAAATCTTCATTTGATGCCATTTCTCATTTCTGATATTGATAATTTATTTTGATCTTACTTTCATAAACAGTTATTCCTAGGGATTATGAATTTTATTACTATTGTCAAAGAACCAACTTTGACTGTGTTGCTTGTTCTCTATATTTTTTCTATTTTCTATTTAAATGATTACCACTCCTAATTTTTAATGCTTTACTTTATTCTTTGTAGTTTTCATTTGTTTTTCTTTTTCTAGCTGCCTAAGTAGTTCTAGCATCCTCACTTGTACATTTTGTTTTCATATTAATTAAAATGAATATATTTTTAAAATTTCCTTGTGATACTCAACTCATGGATTATTTAGAAGTAAGTGTTCATTTCTTCAGGGGTTTTTTAGTGGGTTTTTAAAAAAGATTTTTAATTGTCTTCTAATGATTTACATACATCTAAATTTACTGAGGTTTGTTCCATGGTGCAGTATATGATATGACTTAATGGAAGTTTGGTGTACACCTGAAAATAAGAATATTCTGTAGTTGTGTTGTGAATACTTTATATATGTCAATTAAGTCAATTTGATTGATAGTGTCATTCAACTCTATATCCTTACTGGTTTTTATGTATTTGTTTTATTAATTACTCAGAAACATATATTAAAATCTGCAGCATAATTGTACATTTATCTGTTTCTTTCTTTAATTCTGTCCATTTTTGCTTCATGTATTTTCAAGCTCTGTTATTAGATGTACACACATTTAGAGCATGTCTTCTTGACAAATTGAACATTTTGTCTTTATAAAATGTACTTTTATATCTCTTCATTTTTATCTTAAGATCTGTTTTGTCTAATGCTAATATAGTCTCATCATATTTCGTATGAATGGTGTGCTCTTTTCTGTCATTTTTCTTTTCACCTGTCTGTTTCTTTACACTTAAAATACAGCTCTGTATGATATACATAGCTGGGTGCCCTTCACCACCTCTCTCTAGACCCACAGATAAATAGATAGATAGGTAGATATATAAGTTAGGTGGGTAGATAGACCTAGATCTAGATCTAGGTCTGACAAACTCTTATAGGAATATTTTTAGTTCTAACTTATTTCATGGTTATCTAAGAGCTTCAATATGTATATAACTTATTACAGCACACTTTTTTAAAAAAAAGTATTTTATTTATTTGAGAGCGAGAGAGAGAGAGCACAAGCAGGGGGAGCAGCAGAGTGAGAGGGAGAAGCAGGCTCACCCCTGAGCAGAGATCCCAATGAAGGGCTTGATCCCAGGACTCTGGGATCATGATATGAAGCAAATGCTTAACCGACTGAGCCACCCAGATGCCCCTATGAGACACTTTGAATTAATATTTTACATTCTATTTTTAATCTAAGAATCTTAACATTATAGATTTCCAATTGCTCCCCTTTTTGTACTTTTGTTTTCATGTTTCACTTCAAAATTTGTGAACTCCACATTTATAATACCATTTTTGCTTTTAACAACCTTTTAAAGAAAGTAAGAAACATTAAAAAATAGGCTTTTATATTTTTGTATATATTTATAATTTCTTTCACTTTTAAGCTGAGTTTCCATCTGGAATTATTTACTTTTGTACTGAAGGATTTACTTTACCATTTTTGTTGTATGGATTCTGCTAGTGACAGATTCTTTCACTCAGCTGTTGCTTAGTGGATGTATCTTTATTTTGCATTCGTTTCTCAAGGACTTTTTCACTGATTGTGGAATTCTAGGTTATATCACGCTTTAAAGATTGTGTTTTTTATGTTCTGGTTTGAATTGTTTATTATGTATAGCCAAGCAATCATTCTTGTTCGGTATATTATGTGGAAATAAATGAAGACCAACCAAATGAGAACAGGCAAAGGCTATTTATGTGGAGCTTTCTATAGCAAGAGTCAGCCGCCATTACTTAGGTTTGGCAGGAATTCAAAGACAGGCCGAGGAGTAGGAAAGCTTTATAATGAAAAAAAAGGAAAGGCTTCAACAGTGTCCAGATTGGAAGCTGTTGGCCTGGGGAAGCTGCAAGTGGGCTAATTAGAAGTGATACATTCTATGCCGTTAGGGGTGCATAGGGCTTTCTTTGGTTAGTCATAAGCTGGATGTGGGACAAATTAGCAAAGCTGTCAGTTATTAATCAGGTCCTGGCCATTTTGGACCAATTTTCTGGGGTTTTTTTGGTTGGTATTTTTAGGGTGGTTGCTAGAGATAGTCATCTGATTTCCTACATCTGACTTAGAATAAATAGTGTGACTTCCTGGGCTAGTTACTTTAGAAAATGGGTTAGTTTCCTGGGATGGTTGCTGAAGACCGTGGGTCACAGTTCTCTTTTTGAATGCAGTCTGGTCATTATCCATCTGTATATTCATTCTTTCAGCTGTTTGTATTTTGTCTGTCTTCTCAAGATTTTCTTTCATTTTTGATTTAAGGAGTTTGCTCAGGGGGGTGTGTGTGTGTGTGTGTGTGTAAATTCTGATTAGGGTTTGTTGAGCTTTTTAAATCTGTATGTTGAGATTTCTCATCAATTTCTTCAATTTTTCAGACTTTTCTTTTCAAAAAACATTTTCAGTCTCATTTTCCCTCTTATCTCCTTTTATTCAGTTCTATAATTACTTGTATATTATTGATATGTTACAGATTAATAACAATTTTACTGTCATATTTTAAACAATGTTTTTCTTTCTATGCTTTCAGTTTAGGTAATTTCTTTTCACTTGATTTCAAATTCACTTATCCTTTCTTTACCTATGTCAAGTCTTCTGTTAAACTCATCTAGTAAACTTTAATTTCAGGGGCTATGTTCTCTAACTCCATCATTTCCATTTGCTACTTTTTTAATTTCTTCTAATTTTCTGCTGAAATATGCTATCACTTCACCCAATATATTAATCTTTTGCTGTAAATTATTCAACTTATTAATAATGATTATTGTAAAGACCAGGCATGCTAACTTCAATAATTGAATTATCTATGGATCTTCTATTTACTTTGTTTTATCTTTATTATGGGTAATACATTCTTTCATGTAACTTATGAAGTTTTTTTTCTGAACATTGTTAAAAAGGTTAAAGTATAGTTAATGTTTTGATTTCTTTCCCAGGTAATAGAGCCCTTTCACTTATCTGGTTATTGGGATAACGAGCTAATCATTCCAAATTCCTCTTAGAGCTGGGCCACAGTTTTAATTACATTGAGCTAATCTTTGGTTTTTCAAGCTACTACCCCTTTTTTCATGGTGTTTGTATTTGGATAGAGGGAGTGTTGAATTGCAGTTTTAAGTACGTTTGTTCACTCATTCAAAATGGAAAGTGTTTTGAAATACACTTACTGCAGGAATGCTTAGGAGTAAGATAATTTTCCAGGGGATTTGTCTTGCCATCTTTAACTTTGTTATTACTACTATATTATTCTCACAATGGCTTTTATTTTGTATTTTATTTATTTTAATTCAAGTATAATTAACACATAGTATTATATTAGTTGCAGGTATAGAGTACAGTGATTCAACAATTCTGTACATTACTCAGTGCTCATCATGATAAGTGTCCTCTTAGTTCCCTTCACCTGTTTCACCCATTTTTCCACCCACCTCCTCTCTGGCAACTCTCAGTTAGTTTATGATGGCTATTTTTTAAATATCCAAAAAGAAGGTTTAAAATAATAACATAACAGCCTAGTGAATTGTCAGTGTGTTTTTACTCACCAAGGACAACTTTTATGCTTGGAAGGGAACATTTAGAGTTAATTTTTCTTGTTTGATTATTACTCAGTTTATTAAAATATAGTATTTCTTAAACCTTTATCTCAATTTGTAGATATTAATTTTTTATAGACTAGTACTTTTTATGTTAAAATAATGCTTAGGAATAAACAATTTCTCTTTGTGTTGTTTCTTTGCCATGGTTTCTTCCTGTTAACATTTGAGGAGGGGAGGAAGAAGAATTCACAACCTAAAATACTAGTTTTTACATTTGGGGCTGTTTTCAGTTTTTAAGCCATTCTTTTTTTTTTTTAGATTTTATTTATTTATTTGACAGACAGAGATCACAAGTAGGCAGAGAGGCAGGCAAGCAGACTCCCTGCTGAGCAGAGAGCCCTGTGCAGGGCTTGATCCCAGGACCCTTGGATCATGACCTGAGCCAAAGGCAGAGACTCTAACCCACTGAGCCACCCAGGCACCCCAGTTTTTAAGCCATTCGGCAAGACCATACTGTCATCTAGTCTTGCCTGACTTTTCCTCATCCCTGTGAAGCCTCTCCTGCTGTTGTGAGTCTGTGCCTCTATTGTCCATACGTATTCGTGCCCACTACCAGGTGTGGAAGCTGCAGCACCACTTTCCTCACCTCCTGTTTCCTCTTATCTCACTGGCTTTTCCTTCTCATGTTGTTTCTTAACTTTTCATCATGTGTCATATCCCTTAACTTTACAGCACCTTGTGGCTCAGTCTTTGAATACTTTCTCTTTTCTATGTACAACCTTGTGGTGATATCAGACTTGTGTATTTACAGTTCATCTACACAATGATGATTCATAGTTCCATCTCCAAATTAGATTTTTATTATTAACCCCAGACTAGTATTCCCAACTGCCCATTTGACGTTTCTTGGACATAGACATCATTTTAATATATATTTATTCTAGAGAGAGACCACATAAGCGGGAGGGTCACGGGGAGATGGAGAGAGAGCTTCTCAAGCAGATTCCATGCTGAGCATGGAGCACAACACAGGGCTCGATCCCAGGACCCTGAGATCATGACTTGAGCAGAAACCAAGAGTCAGATGCTTAACTGCCTGTACCATCCAGGCACCCCTGTAAACATCTTGATACATCCAAAATTTAACTCTTTACAAAATAATCAATCAGCCTCACTCCACATGCACTTTTGTCCAGCTCATGGCAACTCCCATCCTCTTAGTTACTCAGACCAAAACAGCTGGAGTTATCTATGCCTTCCTTCTTTCTAATACTCAGCATTCTCTCAATCAGATAATTTTCTGGTTCTTTTATCTACAGAGTGTTTCCAGAATCTGGATGTTTATCTCCATTGCCAAACCTATTCTCCTAGTCCAAACTCCCAACATCATTTGCCTGGCTTATTCAAGTGGCCTCATATCTAGTCTTCCTGCTTCCTCTTTTGTCTTCTTTTCTGTCTTACAGTCCATTCTCAACCTGGTGATCCTTTGAAGCCTGAGTCAGATCATGTTACTCTTTTGCTCAAAACTAGTCACATGCTTCCCCATCTGTCAGTGTAAAGTTTGAAGCCCTTTATATGGGCTGGCTACAGTGAGCTTCTTGCTGCTCTGCAAGCATGCCAGGTATACACTGGCCTCCGGGTTCTTTGTGCTTATTGTTAATTGTGCCTGGAATTTTCTTAACTACTACATTTCCTGCCTCATTGCCTCCATCGAGGGTTTGCTCAAATATCTTATTCTCAGTGAGTTCTTAAGTGACCAGTTTATTTAAATTGCAAACTTTATACACTTCCCCCACCTTATTTTTCCCTATAACACTATTTTCTTCATCTGTCTCTGTAACTGACTTTAGTATTTTATTTTCTTCCTGCCCCCAGTGGGGATATAAGTGGGGTGAAAGAGCTTATTTTTGTTTTTTGTTTTTTTTTCCTATTTTGTTCATGCTGTACCCATAGAATAATTCCTGACACAGAGAAGCTATTTCAATAATGTTTCTATATATCAGCAGCTGTGCTTTTGTCCCTTGGGTTGTTCCTATTTGTTCATATTCCCACTTTGTGTCCTTTACATTATGGCAATCTAAAGGTGAAGAGGTTTTGTTGTTTTACCGTGACCTCCTGGCCCCTTTTATATATTGTTATATTGATTATATTGAGTTTTGGGATTATTTTTATAGTCAAAATAGGAAAAGCAAACACAGATTTCTTGGACAAAGGTTAAATGTTATATTAGAGAAAGGAACATATATTTGTACTCTATCTTTCAAACACTGCTTTGTAAATATTAAAACACTTTTCAAATATAAGGAATTAAAATATTTTGCATAATAGACAGCTTTGGAATAATTTAGTACTGATTTGACATGCAAGCTCTCTACTACAACTACATGCTGCTTTTAAATATTGTGGAGACTACAGTGTAAGTAAACTTCAAATATTCAAATTCTATGTAAATAATTTAATATTTTTGTAACAGTTCCAAAATACTTTTCCCTTTATAGCATATTGAAGGCTATTTAAATTCATAACTATAACCTATGTTCAGGTACCATATTTTAATCAGGTAAAAAGACTCTTAAGTAATTGAAAACAATAGAAAATTAAGAGTAGCTGCTCCTGTTTAAGAACAGAATTAAAGACATTGCTGCTATAAACATTCGGGTGCACGTGCCCCTTTGGATCACTACGTTTGTATCTTTAGGGTAAATACCCAGGAGTGCAATTGCTGGGTCATAGGGCAGTTCTATTTTCAACATTTTGAGGAACCTCCATGCTGTTTTCCAGAGTGGCTGCACCAGCTTGCATTCCCACCAACAGTGTAGGATGTTTATAGCAGCAATGTCCACAATAGCCAAACTATGGAAAGAACCTAGATGTCCATCAACAGATGAATGGATCAAGAAGATGTGGTATATATACACAATGGAATACTATGCAGCCATCAAAAGAAATGAAATCTTGTCATTTGCGACAACATGGATGGAACTAGAGCGTATCATGCTTAGCGAAATAAGTCAAGCAGAGAAAGACAACTATCATATGATCTCCCTGATATGAGGAAGTGGTAATGCAACATGGGGGCTTAAGTGGGTAGGAGAAGAATCAATGAAACAAGATGGAATTGGGAGGGAGACAAACCATAAATGACTCTTAATCTCACAAAACAAACTGAGGGTTGCTGGGGGGAGGGGGGTTGGGAGAAGGGGGTGGGATTATGGACATTGGGGAGGGTATGTGCTTTGGTGAGTGCTGTGAAGTGTGTAAACCTGGTGATTCACAGACCTGTACCCCTGGGGATAAAAATATATGTTTATAAAACTAAAAAATTATAAAAAAAAATCAGGCAAAAAAAAAAAATAAAATGAAGAATCATAATTTTAGTGCATTTTATGGTATAATAGTATACAATCCATTACAGAATAGTTTTTAAGGGGAAAACTCATTTGCATGCTGAAATCCTTGTTAGTATGAAAAGTCATGCATTTTAGTCTTTATTTACTTATAAATTTTTGCATTTCAGTCTTTAAAAAAAGGTAAAACTCATTTTTTAAAACGATTTATTTATTTATTTATTTATTTATTTGACAGACATCACAAATAGAGAGGCAGGCAGAGAGAGAGAGGAGGATCCCAGGACCCTAGGATCATGACCTGAGCTGAAGGCAGAGGCTTTAACCCACTGAGCCACCCAGGCACCCCTGAAAACTCAATTTTTTGATGAAACTATTAGGTATTCAATTTTAGAATGTTTGATATTTAAAATTTGAGCTCTGAATTTTAGAATGCATTGTGACATCATTTTAACATTAATGGGATGTAGGGAAAATGCATTTAACTGAAAGAGTAATAGAAGCCAGCTTATATGAAGATTACTAAATTGCTATTGACTTTTAGTTGATGATTTAACTTTCAAATAAAATTAATAAATACCAAGTGTCAAAGACACATAGTCAAATGGAATTATGAGATATTGGTGATATTTAAGAAAATGAATTAAATTATGTGTGTGTGTTCTCTTTCAAGCACCTGACCTTCTAACACTTCTTCCAACTGCACTAAAGTCAATTTCTGAACTAATTTCTTTTTTTTATTTTGTTACCTTAGTCACCATAAAATACATCATTAGTGTTTGATGCAGTGTTCCAAGATTCATTGTTCATGTACAACACTCACTGCTCCATGCAATACTTGCCCTCCTTAATACCTACCACCAAGCTCACCCATCCCTCCACCCCCACCCCTCTAAAATCCTCAGATTGTTTCTCAGAGTCCACAGTCTCTCATGGTTCTTTTCCCCCTCCGTTTTGCCCCAATTCACTTTTCCTTTCTTCCTCCTAATGTCCTTCATGCTCTTTCTTATGTTCCACAAGTAACTGAAACCATGTGATAATTGACTTTATCTGCTATGTCACTCAGCATAGTCTCCTCTGGTCCCATCCATGTTGGTGCAGAAGTTGGGTATTCATCCTTTCTGATGGCTGAGTAATATTCCATTGTATATGTAGACCACATCTTCTTTATCCATTCCTCTGTTGAAGGGCATCTCAGCTCTTTCACCAGTTTGGTTATTGTGGCCATTGCTGCCATGAACATTGGGGTACATATGGCCCTTCTTTTCACTACATCAGTATCTTTGGGTTTAATACCCAGTAGTGCAATTACTGGGTCATAGGATGTCTCTATTTTTAATTTTCTGAGGAATCTCCACACTGTTTTCCAAAGTGGCTGCACCAATTTGCATTCCCATCAACAGTGTAAGAGGGTTCCTCTTTCTCCACATCACATCAGCTCCGACATTTGTTGTTTCCTGCCTTGTTAATCTTTGCCTTCTAACTGGTGTAAGGTGGTATCTCAATGTGGTAGGACTTGAATTTTCCTGATGGTCAAAAATGATGAACATTTTTTCATGTGTCTACTAGCTATTTGTAGGTCTTCATTGGAAAAGTGTCTGTTTATGTCTTCTACCCATCTTCTGACATAATTATCAGTTTTTTGGGTGTTGAATTTGAGAAGTTCTTTATAGATCTTGGGTATTATCCCTTTGTCTGTAGTGTCATTTGTGACACAGGATTGCAGACTGAATAAAAAGACTGGACCCATCCATATGCTGCCTCCAAGAGGTGCATTTTGAATCTAAAGATACACCCAGACTGAAAGTGAAAGGATGAAGAGCCATCTTTCATGCCAGCAGGCCTCAAACGAAAGCTGGGGTAGTGATTCTCATATCAGATAAATTAGATTTTAAGTTAAAGACTTTAGTCAGAGATACAGAAGGGCATTACCTCATTCTTAAAAGGTCTATCCACCAAGAAGATCTAACAATTGTAAATATTTATGCCCTCAACATAGAAGTAACCAACTACGTAACACAATTGTTAAGCAAAATAGAGCTTATATAAATAAACCAGCCACTCTCAACAGACATCTGTCTCTCAACAGAGATCTGTCTCAACAGACAGATCATCTGAGCAGAAAATCAACAAAGAAACAAGGGCTTTGAATGACACATTGGACCAGATGGACCTCATAGATATATACAGAACATTCCACCCTAAAACAACAGAATACTCATTCTTCTCGGGGGCACATGGAACTTTGTCCAGAATCGACCATATCCTATGTCATAAATCAGGTCTCAACCAATACCAAAATACTGAGATTATTCCCTATGTATTCTCAGGCCGCAATGTTTTGAAACTGGAACTCAATCACAAGAAAAAGTTTACAAGGAATTCCAATACTTGGAAGCTAAAGATCATTCTGCTCAATAATCAACCAGGAAATCAAAGAACTTAAACAATTCATGGAAACCAATGAGAATGAAGACATAAAACCTATGGGATACGGCAATGACAGCCCTGAGGGGGAAATATATAGTTATCCAAGACTTATTAAAAAAATTGAAAAATCCTGAATACACAAACTTTTTACACCTTAAAAAACTGGAGAATCAACAACAAATTAAGTCAACGCCATGCACAAGAAGGGAAAATATTAAAAATAGAGCAGAGATCAATGAGTCAGAAACTAGAGATACGGTAGAACACATCTGAGACAATTTCTACTAAGATTGTACTCCTTTCTTTTAAGAATGTAATTATATCCTTATTTGAATAACTCTTATTATTCAAGTTAATTGCCTGTTTTACTGATTTGGTTCAATAAAACCAAATAACTTTCCACGTAAATTGTGTTATCTAGTACATGAGTAAATATTGTATGTTTTATTTTTTTTTAGCATAAAACAAGATGTTTATAAATTAAATACATAGTAAGAATGTCATAGGGAATAAAAGTTATAATTTTAGAAAATTTTATGCAGTAGGATAATCATAGTAGGATGCTTTGGGTAAACCATCTAGAATATGGTTGGAAGATTTTTAAGACTTGAATGATCATTTTCAGTTGTAGGGAAATCAATGATACATAATGACAAACTACAGAAATTTATATATAATACATTATATCATGATTGATAATACTATTGGATTATATTTCACATTTCACAAGTAAAATATTTATATTACATCTATTATTAATAATAACACCTATTTGTTTTGCATTTTATAATTTCAAAGACCAATTTTCATAATAATGATCTGGGAATATGGATATTTCATAATTTGGAATGCATGCTAATACACCAGAATAAAATATACCCTAGTACGTGATCCTCAAGAACAGTTCTTCTTATGAATGATTAGATGTCAGACCCCATAATTTCACTGACACTACTTCAGATGAACTTATGAATGGAGGTTATAAGGCTTTTTATGATATTTTAAGTGGAAAGAGGGAAATGACATGTGTTGTGGGGCTGTATATAGTCTCTGTAATACAATGAGCATAACTATAATAATATTTATGTAAGGTGTTGATGACAATTCTATGTTGTAGCCTTTGTTTGTCTTTATCCCTTGACCTTCCTTATTAAAATTTCAATGAATAAGAGAAGCTGGCAAAGGAAACTCTTTAGTCCAGTAGTCCCTGCTTTACTTTTCTTGGACTCATTTGATCCTTTATTAATGCTCATCTTGCACCAGTCAAAGAGTAAATACATTGCTGATGGTACTCTGTAAGTTGAACTTCATATGAAGGTCTTTATATCATAATAATTAATTCCTTATAAACACAAGAACCATTCAGCCATGCCAGTCACTATATGGCAAGGAAGAAAAAAAATAGTTTCCAACTATGTAAATAGAATTTATTATTTTCTGTACATTAGTTTAATCCTGGTAAAAGCTCTTTTGTAGAATTGCTACAATATTGCTATGTAGCTTTTAAGTAGCAAGACAATCTCACCTTGAGAGAAAATAATTGAGCTTTAGTGTAACATTCAATATACTATTGATATAACTATATATTAATTAATTAGAACACATAATAATAAAGTAGTATCTAATGTCTGGAAACAATAATATTTCTTTACATTTTTGTTGTCTTGGTTTATAGGCTGGTTTTCTGACGTGGCTCACTTAATATATGTGAAAGCTCAGACTTGAAAGAGATGACTTTTCTAGTGTTCAATAACACTACACGTGTAAGAACGAAGGTCTCCATTCAGTTCTTTATTTTAACAGCCAATCTTATTTTCTTTTAAAGCACAATTTTTTTTAAAGGTTTTATTTATTTGTTTGACAGAGAGAGAGAGAGAGAGAGCAAGCACAAGCAGGGTGAGTGGTAGAGGGAGAGGAAGAAGGTTCCTGACTGAGCCCCAATGTGGGTTGATCCCAGGACCCTGGGATCATGACCTGAGCCCATGGCAGACACTTATTAAACAACTGAGCCACCCAGGTGCCTCTAAAGCATAATTTATGTTTTCAATTAGAGATCACCAAATTTTGATATACATAGTTCCACGTGTGATATCGTGAAACATACATTTTTAGGGTAAGGTATACTGCCAATGGGAGAAAAATATGTAAGATAGTTAATTGGTAAAGTTGAGGGCACTGAGTAACAGGATGATAAAGATCGAAAATGCCATTTAACTTATTTTGGGAGAGCAAGCTATTTGCTCAGTGCTTACCCCTGTGAGGGAGGCATTGCACTGAAACTTTGGTATATGGTTTTACACTGCTGAGAACGTCAAGGCTGCTGTCTTTTCATATTGATTTCTCTAAGGTCTGATCATCTCTGTTGGGTCAAATCAAGATACAACTATGGCTTTTCTTTTCTGTGTTTATTTATTTGGGTTCAATTATTCATCTTTTGCCTGTGTCTTACCCGGCAATACAGTGTTTGAGGAATGAGTGAGAAGGTAAAAACTTACCAAACGTGGATGACCTCTTCAGGGGTAGGGATCGATTACTGATATAGAAGACGATATAGCATCAACAATTAACTTCTCTTTGTAATTTCATGATGTTGGTTGAATGATGAGTGGTGTTTTGCATGACAAATTTTGTGATGACGACTAACCAGTTCTGTAAATTGGCAGTCTCTTTGGCTTGTGATTTACATTCACTTCACATAGTCCAAACATTTCATACTGGATACAGTTAATTTTTCATATGAGTTTGCACTGTTGTTTTCTTCTTGCTGTTAACCAAGTCAAAATGACTCCTTTCTATGATAGTATGTTGATATATTTTCCATCCACCTGCCTCTTTTAATTTTGATATGTAAAAATGTATGTACCTATATATTGCATGGATATATAAAAATGAATATTTGAATATATTGTGACCCTTTTTTAAAACATTAGATCTTTCCTTTGACACATTCTCAAACTTAATTAAACTTGTCTCTTGGACATTTTGAGTATTTCAAATGAGGAACAGAATGGAATAATAGGTATTACTACTCCAGCATATTACATATATCTGAAGAGAGGATACTGTTTATATTTCTAGTTAATTTCTAATATTTTAGCAGAACTTTACTAGAAGGCTTCTTTAAGAAAGAACTCATGCTTGTTGAGTTTCTGCAATGTCTCTTTCTTGCCCCTCAGGTGAGGCACATGTATTTAACTGGGAATTAAGGTCCATCACACAGTGCCATATTTTTATACCTCTCTAAAGTATTTGGCTCTTATCTTTCATTGTCTATCTTTTAGGAGACCTACAGCTGTTTATCTTTTGTTCCTTCAAATGAATCTTCATGTTACTTACTATCATTCTAGACTTCTATAATGCTATTTCTTATTTTAATTCTTCATTTTCTTCTTTTGAACAGTATCCTTACTTTCCTTTTTCCATGTCCCTGCTTTATTTTTTGTCCTATTCTGATAAATCAAATGTCTTTTCTGGTATATATCATTCTAAATAATACATAATTGGTTCTTTGGTAATTGAAGCAGGAGTTAATTTCTAATGATGTAGCTAGAGGAGTTGTAGCAACTATGATAAACAATATTAACTCTCTAGTAATTGTTCACTCTTTCTAAATACTGTAACATACAACAGTTTAAATATTTAAGGCCTGGTCCCTTTACCTCATGAATTTATAATATTGCTGGTTAAAAGTAGCACATTATATATAAATAAGATAAACTGTTGATGTTAAAACAAACTGACTATATTTTTTTCTCTTCATTTATGCATAGTTTTTATGAGTTACTATTCCACCAATGTAGAGCTGATGAAAACAACAAATCTGTCCTCCCTCAACCAACCCAATAGTGTGACTCCAGCAGACCAAGGATATGTGCTTTGAAAGAATATGTTTAGCCAGACTGCTGGTTGACCTTCTTGAGGGAACATTTTAATGTCCTGGTCACCGTTGCATAAGGTCACCTTGTACATATGGCATTCTTCCGAAGAGCACTTGAGCTGTCTCTGCTTAAAATCACTGCAATAAACAGTATAAGAGACTGATACGCTCTTCTTTCTCCATACAGCTAGGTCTGTAGGATTAGAATGTTAGTGATAACACCTCATTAAATTTTTCTTATTCACCATATCTTAAAGAGTGCCATTAAGATAATTTATTATCTTAATAATAATGTTATTACTAAAATTGTGTGTAAGATTAATGTTTATTTATTCAACACTAATTCAACACAAACATCTTTTAAACATTTATTATGGGTTACTGACTAAGGTAAACACATGTGAATACTCCTAGTTCTTAATTATATTCTCTCTGAAATTTTTATATCTTATTGTTGACTGCTGCATGATAGTTTAAAACTGTTTTTGTCTTATAACACACCACAGGATTTCTTTCTGTATGAAACTCAGACCACTTAAGCATGTCAGCCTTGTATATTCCTTTAAGTTAACTTGCCATTCTATTTTCTGAAGAAAAAGTACCGACTGAGAAATAAATATTTTTGCAACTTGGAATAGTCATACTGCAAGGCGGAATATGATGTTTTTCCATCTACATAGCACCTTTATTCTGAAGAGGTCAAGGTGTTTCATACACATTTATCTCATTTCCACGCAGATTTTATTTTTGCACTAATTGCTAAAACCCAGAGAAGTAAAATTTCTTGTCTTGGGTCGTGTAGTCGTCTTCCTTAGCTACTGAATATGTACCTTCTTTATGTCCTGGCTGTGTCTACAGTGTGGCTCATGAGTATGCCCAGTTTCCTCCTAAAATAATGAATCAGGCCAACCAGCAAATATTGTGTATCTGCTATTGTTAGGTATTATTCTAGGTACTTGTGATAAATCAACAAACCAAACAGAAAAGAGAAAAGACCTTCCCTTGTCCTCCTGGCACTTATATTTTAATGGGAGGAGCGGGACAGAGTGGGGGACATAGACAATAAATACCATGATGAGAGGAAAAAGCAAAGGCAAAATAAAGTAGGAAAAAGTTAGTGAGGTAGGAACATATAAATCGGTTAATACAATTCTTGCAGAAATAACTTATGTTCCCAGTTATGTACAACAATGTCACTAAAAATTGGTTCAGAACTGAAAATTAAAAGCAGGGTTGTTTGGGAGGTTTTTGCATTTTCAGATTGAGGAGACTTGAATTTGTTAACTCAATTTAGTAAACATTTCTTAGAACCATTCTGTACAAAGTACTGTTCTAGTTGTTTTGAATACAAGGGTTGATCTAGTGTGGATTCTGCGCTCGAGCTGCTCAGAGTCTGAAGGACAAGATATGCTGGTTATCTATCTCTGTATAAAAATACCACCTCAGAGTGTAGCTGTTTGAAACAGTAAACACTCTATTATCTTGTGATTTATTGGGTTGACAGCTTAGCTGGTTGTGCTTCTGCTTCTCCTGATGTTGGCCAGGAATGCAGTGGTCTGAGGGCTTGATTGTCCTAGAGCATCAGAGGTGGCTCATTCCCGTGGTTGATGCCGTGGTGGGAGAGGCTGGAAGGCCCATTTCAGGTAGGACATAGAGTCACTGGGACAGCTGACCCTGCTTCTCTTATTCTGTGTGTCAGGGCCCTTCACCTATCAAATAGTTCTGCATAGGGTTTCTCCACATGGTTCTTCCAACAGTAACAAGACTTCTTCTCTGTTGGCTCGAGAGTCCATAAGGAGCAAAGGGAGAAGGTGACAGACCTTCTTACGTGTTCGGTCCAAAATTTAGACAAGGTTCCTTTCTCTGCCTACTAATGGTTAAAGTGATTCAGGGAGAGTCTTTCATGAGGGCGAAACTGTGGGATTCACAGATCATCTGGGACCATTTTTGGAGACAAACAGTTTCAGGAGACAGTGCTTATGATATGTGCAGGGTACTGTGGAAACAATGACGAAGGGCATTTGCCAATCTAGAGACATTCAAGCAAGGCTTCTAAGAACGAGAGAATGCTGAGCTAGATCTTACAGGAAAATTCCGAATTAGCCAGTGATTGAAGAACAGGATATGCCAGCCAGAGAGAGAGAGAGTGTGTGTGTGTGAGAAAGTGAGCAAGAGAGAGAACCTGAGATATTACAAGACATGGTGTCAGAGGAGAGGATGATGTGTTCTGAGAACTTCCAGTTATTTAATATGAGAATAGAGTACAGCCTTTTTTGGTAAATACTGAAGAAGATAGCAAAAGAGGAAGACAGCTTTGACCCAGGGGTATTCATAAAATAAGGACAGCAGTGAATCTCAGAAAGTTACTTGTGAAGATTAAATTATATCAAATATCCAGTGTGTGTGTATATATATATATATATACATATATATATGTATATTAGATAATACTTTTTTAAAGATTTATATATATTAGATAACACTTTTTAAGAGGTTTATTATTATTTTTTATTGTGTTATGTTAGTCACCATACAGTGCATCATTTTTTTAAAGATTTTAGGCAGGTAGAGAGAGAGGAGGAAGCAGAGAGCCTGATGTGGGGCTTGATCCTAGGACCCTGAGATCATGACCTGAGCCAGAGGCAGAGGCTTAACCCACTGAACCACCCAGGCACCCCCATCATTAGTTTTTGATGTAGTGTTCCATGATTCCTTCTTTGCATATAACAACTTCTTTTGGCATGATGAGGGTTTGAAATTCACCCGGAAGCCAAGTATTCTGAAAGAATCATTTCGCTATATGCAATTTAAAACAGGCAATATCTTATGTTTCATTATTCTTATTATTTATAAAATGTGTGCTAGATATCCTTTATAACAGTGAAATTTAAAATATATGCTCACTTTTTTGGAGAACTGGTTGTTAAATATTTACCAGCACATCAAAAGTATTAAATCGTTTTTCCATTTCATATATGTTCTGAACACCCTTTCTCTACATTTCATGCATTTAACTCAGTGTTTCCACCTGGGTATTTTCTACTCATCTATATTCCATTTCACTAATCCTCTCTGCTTTTCTCTCCAACTATTATCAACAATAAAGGCTTTCTTAAATGCCTAATTTTAGTGTTCTCATATTTAAAATTCTTGAATTTCCTTTTGATTCTCTTTTGTAAATTCCAGCTCTGGTGAAATTCCCCCCTCTTGTTCCACTTAGTGTAATAGCCCCAGTAGTTTTAAAATTTACTCTGATTACTCCAGTTACTGGTTGTCTCTTTCTATTGTCTATCTTTCTATAAAATGTCTTTCCTCTCTATCCTGTAGCTGGGTAGGCCTTATAATTTTTTTTATTATTATAATATAGTCTCTGAAAAATAATGGATGGTCTTGGGATCGTTGTCTGTCTCAGGGAGTTTCCCTTATCTCCTTGTAATCAGATAAGGCGGCACAGATCATTTCAATCAATTCAAGGATTGAATTGATTTGATGCTGAGTCTCAGGTCTTATAATAAGCTTCCTTAACCCCATCTGTTTTTCATCAGCTGAAGGCTGTAACCTTCCAGAAGTTCTAAGGATAGCCTGGACTGTTTACAAAAAACCCTGCCCGCTGCGTGGTCCTTGGCCTTTCAGTCCAGAGCAGGACTAAAGCAAACACTGCTATATTTTTTTGTCTGTTTGCTTGTTTAGAGGTTTTTTGCATATCTTCTTGGCCTTTTGCTCTGTACAACTTAGAGATAGGCAAAAGTCTCAAGACCAAAACCACAAGTTGTGATCTCATTTCCATGCTGCTACCCTTTCTCCGGAATCTTGACTACCCACAATCTGGCTACCTTTTTCAGTGTGAAATCCATTTTATTTTCTTTACAGCATTAAGAGATTTCCAAAAGTTCTGCTGTCTTCTCTGCCTCTTAACAATGTATGCTCATAGTCTTGGTCTGTCTCTTCACATGAACACCAGCATTCGCCTGGAGTAAAAAAAGCTGCTTAGAGAATGTTGTTGGTTCACAGTTCTCTGATTTCCTTCTCTTAGGGATCTTGGGCTCTCAATCCTGGTTGCCTGCTAGCTGTCTGATATCTTCAAACGGATTTCAGGCATATATTTTTTTAAAATTAGCTTTTCTGGCTATTCTCAGTGATAGCATTGGCGCGCTCAAATCTCTTCCATTCTGGCTGCAGGTACATGCTCTTTTGATGATTTCATATGCCTGTAACAGGACAGAATTCTCTCCTAGATCCTCTCATAACATCCTGTGCATAGTTTTATGATAATTATCACTCTGTTTTGATAAAGACTTGTGTATTTGTCTGTCTCTACTGGGCTGGACCATAAACTTGTAGAAGGCAGACTAATCTCACTTTTCTTTGAATTCCTAGTATCTGATATATCATTGCACTGAATAAGTGATCATTTAACAAATAATTTAAAAGTGGGTATGGGTATATATCTGTAGATTTCTGGACTGATCAGGATGTCAATTATCTGACAGAATATTTCAGAATTTGTTTTCCTCCCTCTGTGTGTGTGTGTGTGTGTGTGTGTGTGTAAAAATTTTAAATATTTTATTTATTTATTTGACACAGAGAGAAAGAGCAAAACCAGGGGAGCTGCAGACAGAGGGAGAGGGAGAAGCAGATCCCTAGCTAAACAGGGGAGCCCAATATGGGGCTCGATCCCAGAACCCTAAGATCATGACCCCCGCAGAAGGCAGATGCTTAACCAAATGAGCCACCCAGGCACTCCTATATTTATCTTTCTTCAGTTATGTTTTACCTTATGAACATAAGTAAGAAGAAAATTACTTTTTCAAAGTAAGGGGTAATTACTTTTGTAGATCAATGATATGTTATTTTAGTTGCTAGAATGACATATTTTTAATTGACCATGAAATTTTTGAACATTGTAAACATTGTAAATAGTTAATAAATGTATATTTCTCTTTTGACATATTTTAGTATTTTTAGATGTTGTGGTAGGTATTAAAATCAAACAGATGATGTGAAAATACTCCTAAATACACAAAGAAGAACTTTTCTGTATAGATTTTTGAATGTCTTGGTTGGAATTTGACCGCTCCTTCTATGACGTCTTCCCAGATTACTTAGGGAAGAGTTAGTCCATCCCTTTTATAGCTGCCCATGGTCCTTTGTTGCTCTTTTATGGCTTTTACCAATTTACATTATGTATATCTGTTTAACATTAGAATTTCAACCCTGTTTCTACCAACCTTCCTATTTCCCAAGCTTGTCTCATTTTCCTCACAAGCAATTACAATCTATTTATATACTCACATTTTCCACCCTAACACACACACATACACACACACACACACACACAGCCTGAGTAACTTTGAGAGTAGACATTTCTCTCTGTTTGGTTTACTGTTGTATCTCCAGCACCTAGAACAGTGCCTGGGACACAGAGTATGTGTTGAATTGTGAACTCAGAGAGAACAGAGACCATGATCTAAGTCTTAGTACCCTGGCGTCTAGCATAATATTTACTAAAGCAGGTTTTAAATACTTTTGTAATAAGTGATAACTTATTCTCTTGTAAAACTAAAGGGATTATAGTGCTTGTGTTCAGATAATTCTACTTACTGTAATCTGTAGCTATTGTTCAGCAAATAGTTCTTAGATAATTAGTATGCAAGAGGGCTATGTATTAAAAACCTACTCTGTTCCTTGAATATTTATTTATTTACTTAATGAAATTTATAAACCCATAATAATTATATATACAGATTTCCTATTTCTCTTCTGTTATATTTTAGAATCCTCAAATATGATTCACTTTGCTTTATAAGATATTGAAATCATATAAGTGATGTGAAAAATACTTTTGCACATTTACTGAATACATGTCCTATAGCAGATATTGTGTTAGGAATAGGAGGAACAAAATGAACAATATTGGGGCGCCTGGGTGGCTCAGAGGGTTAAAGCCTCTGCCTTCGGCTCAGGTCATGATCCCAGGGTTCTGGGATCGAGCCCCGCATCGGGCTCTCTCCTTGGTGGGGAGCCTGCTTCCTCCTCTCTCTCTCTGCCTGCCTCTCTGCCTACTTGTGATCTCTCTCTGTCGAATAAATAAATAAAAATAAAATCTTTAAAAAAAAATGAACAATATTTAGTGCCTGTCTTCAAAATCCTAAATAATACCTAACATTTGCATCATATTTTATGTACGCTAGACAGTTATGAGGACGTTATATATGTTTATTCTTTGAATTCTTATGGGAATTCCATGATAGAAGTACTATTATTTTCCCCATTTTGAAAGTGAGAAACTGAGGCACAGACAGATTAGCAGTGCAGTTTGTCATTAGAATCTGTGCTCAGTGTCCAGCGAAAGTCTAGAGACCGTACCTAAGCCTTTCTACCAAAGGTAGACTCTTAGAAAAAATGATTCTTGACCCATGCTTTTCTCTCCTGTCCAAGGACTCCAGTATCTCAGTCTCTTTCCTCAGAACTGCTTTGGGGTTCATCTTTGAAGCTGGTTTTGAGAAAAATACTCTTTCTGCTACTCTCACTATCTCTGTTTCCCCAAACAAACTTATTATGGTGGTTTAACAGACATACTGATTATTACGTTGAAAAATAGAAGCTCAAAATTAATACATAGGAGACAATAAAAAAGCTCATAAATTTCTAACAGGAGGGATTTCTGGTATTCATATTATTTTAGTTGGTTGTATAACTTGCTTGCAAAATTCGAATTTAAGTTGTGACACTCTAGCATGACCTACTTGAATGCTTTTTAAAAAAATACTAATATCAGTTTTTAATAATACTAATTTAAAAATACTAATATTTTTAAAAAATACTAATATCAGTTTTTTTAGAGGGAAGGGGAAGTAGAAAATATATAATATGATTGATCTCCAGGTAGTTAGTCTAAAGGAATAGCAGATGGTAAACATTAGCTATTAGAGCAGGAAATTATTTCTTCAACATATTTTTTTAGCTAAGAGATTCTTTGAAAATGAGTAATTCTGGTTGGTTGATTTTGAAAGTAAACCATATGTTGTTTACATGTTTTGGCATTTATCCAGTTTCCCTGAAGATGAAAGTGAAAATGGGGGAAAAAAAAAGCCTTTTACTAATTAGATAATAATGAACATAATGAAAACAGGTGCCATAACTTTTTGAATTATGAGAATGTATCTTCAGAACATGCTCTGGGAATAGGATCATGAGGGAAAAGTGTTCTGTATGTGCCCACGATGTAAGCACATATGTGTCTGGAGGTATAGACCAAGGCACACATTAAACAAATTTAACTGCTAGTTTTTACTATGATAGAAATAAAAAAACACAAATCAAAAGGAGTTTCAAAATGCCCTGCTCATTTTACGTGAGTCACTCAATGTAAATGCACGTATAATTTGCGATCTTGACATTCTAGTTAATATCTTAAAGCTTTTCACACACATTTGAGGGAGAAACAAGAAGTAAATCAAGAAAGCCTGATGATTATCCTAGAAGGCCAGTAGGACACTGAATCCCTCTAACCTATAGAACCCCTTGCTCCTGAGTCCCAGCAATACCCAGGAAGTCATATTCTCCTCCACAATTGGAGATGCAGATGATACGGCTTCAGCCACAAAGGACAGCAATTGCAGCCTAGGGTGGGGGAAGGGTGCCATGATAAGAGCGGCTCCTGACGGACAGGATTGAGAAATGGAAGAGGTACTGGGGAAATCAAGAGGAGCAGAAAAGACAGTTTGGATGAGTCCATGGGTAAAAGCCTCTCTCATGGTGGGAAAAGAAACTGAACGTCTCATCTGCTGCTGAGAAGGAAAAACTTTCCCTGCTCTGTGTCTTTCCCTTCTAACGGACAAGATGGACATGTTTTGAATTCACAGGAATGCCTTCTGAAGAAAAATGAATATCCCCAATAGTACAAAGTTAGGACTATTAAAATGGTTGATCAACTTTTAAAAATACGTGATAACCTACGTGTTAATTATTTTCCAAAAAATATAACTGCCGTGTTTGAAAATAATATGAGAAATCTGCTCCTATACAATATGACCCATCACTAGCTCTCTTCTGTGGTTGCGAAGGCACTTAAATTCTACTGGTGATTATTTTTCTAAATGATTAACGCTTATTGTGATTATTCTCCAGCTAATATATGTATGCAAAATGTAGCTGCAGGGATTTGCTTTTGTTAGCATATCCCCTCCCCCACCCTGAAACCTCAAGGCTCCAGACGTTGATGCTGGAGAGAGAAAATGGATGTGTGTGTGTGTGTGTGTGTGTGTGTGTGTGTGTGTGTCTGTATCCAACCTTCAAGTTGATACACTGGTGATGATATACAAACAAACGAAAAAAGATAAAGCTTTCGCCTTGATAATGCCCTTCTCAACACATCAATATCATTTTCAAAAAACTTCACAGTAAGCAGAATGCTTTACATTTAAGTGAGGCTGTGTTTTAAAACAGCTATACAAAGCAGTTACAACTGGAAATTTAATATAACTGAGAATGGCACTTTTATTAAATAACTCTGTGATCTTCCAGCCATGTTCTTAATCAGTGATCTCCCTGTAGCAAAATGCATAGATAATCAACAACTCAGTCTGTCAGTAAACTTGTTGGGGGATTAAATCCTAAAGGAAGGAGCCCATAGCCCTGGAGGAAAACTGAGTACACGTTTCCCTGAGTCTTTGAAGGCTCATCTCGGTAGTCCCACTGCTAGAATGTGCTCTGTTGTCATAGCAACACCATCTCCTGCTTCATACAGGAAAGATTAGCTCTTACTGTGCAGAGGAGAGAATTTAGGGGAAGTCAGACTAATCCCTGGGTGCACTTGGAGAGAAAGGTTGGACCTCGCCTGAGGGATGCTGCCTCTGCAATGATAGAATTGGCTGCCACAGACACTGGTATTTAAGTTGAAGAGCAGAATTCACAGTAAGTGTCAGCTTCTCCAGAGTAGAATATTGATGAATGAGGTTTGTCTAAGTCTTGTTGAAGACTGTCCCGTGCAGCAGTGGAATGACAGCAGGAGACTCTGATAAGACTGCCAATGTTTTCCTACTTTAGGTGGTGTTTGAAGGGTTGACCACATCAGAAACTTGAGGAAAAATGTTAGGTACTTTTGAAACATCCATCTAAAATCCTGGGAGCATGTCTAAATTAGATAAGCAAAAAAAAAAAAAAAAAAAAAAAAAATGTATTCTATGTTTTTGGCATTTAATTTATTTACCCTAGATTTTTGTGTACTTAAATTGAAAATTCCATAGAGAGAAAGAAAAGAAAAAACACATGAAAATATTTATTCTTTCTAAGCAAGTGTGTTTCTTTAACACCAAAAGTAATATGTTTTCATTTTAGGTTTACAAATGTTTGTTTTCAATTATGTATACGGTTTTTGAAAATCCTTTTGGAAGCATAAAAGTGGTATAGTTCTTTTAAGGTAGTTAGAATATGATGGGAAAAAAAGGTATTCTTTGGGGAAGATTAATTTATTTAGGTCTTCTCTTTGGTGCTATTGCTTCAACTTGTCAGCATAAAGTATGTTCAATGTGTAAATCTTTCAGGATTTTCTGTTGCTTGTCTAAAATGAATTTTAATCTAGGGGGCTATGTGGGTTTATTTTGTTTTTTTTCCCCATTTGTTTGTATGGGCACAGTTCTTTCTATAATTACTCAGTAGTGCATGGATTTTACTTTAAGAACTGGGAAACCTTGTTATGGGTTTGAAATGTTTGATATTGGTATCTTTTGTTGAGATATCTACTCACTGAAAAACTTAATTACTTCAAAGTACACTTTAATCCATATCCAAAAATAAAAAGAATATTCCAAGAATATGTAGATTTTATGTACTATATTACTTATGTGTAAACTGTGGTTTTGAAGATCAGTGTATATTACCCTGAAAGGGTGTATATGTATGTATACATATATACATATATATATTTTTTGAAGTATTCCTGGTGAAAATTATATCATGCTGCATTCATCTTTTTTTTATTGCTTTGATCACAGCCATATATTTACAATGTGTATTTGAAAACTGGGTTTTAGTTCCTATGTACAAAATCTCAGGTTACTAATATACTACCACACTACAATGAACATTGCAGTCTATGATAAATATAGCCAATATCATAGAAAATAGTTGTTATTTGAAGATTACTCCTTTAATTTACCAAAATGAAAGAGATTTGGGTGTGAATGCAGATTACACATAGACTCCTTTTCTCTAAAACTTAATGTTAGAAGAGACCGTAGGTCTTAGACCTGAAGGAGCGATTCTATTAAATGGCTACATGAAATGATTCTCTTTATATGTCAGGAAATATACACAAAACCATAAGGGTCACAACTGGCTGAATAGCATTCAAGTTATAACTATGCAGAAGCCTGATGCTCTTAAGAAAATGGAGACAAAGCAGAAAGTCAGGGAGCCTCTTTCAGTAAATGATTGCAAATTATTACAACAACCTCTTTTCTATCAGTAGTTCAGGATAGAGCCCTTAGAAATCACAAACATAAAGAGGCAAATCTGCTATTTCTCCCCAGACTTACCCCCTTCCCCTCTGAAAACAAACAGGAGTAACTTATTTCTCTTCATTTATCGACTTTGGGCAAAAATGGGGAAGCCAGTGACCCTATTCCAAAAGGAGAGAAACTTCAAGTTCACTATATGATGCCAGGCTCAAAATTAGTACAACAGAATTGGGGAAATAGAAGGATGGCTAGGTAAAAATCAGCCACACTGATTGAGATCACAGAATAAAGTATATACACAGATAACTGAACAATAATTGAAAGCTAAGGCAGAAAAGATTTAGCCCATTCACTACCCTAACCAAAGTTTTTCAAGAGGTGGTCCTAACCAGTTTTTTAAAAAAAACAATCATATCATATTACTCCGAGTTTTCCATTTCCTGTGTTCTGGGCTCATTTCTTTTGTAAAACAGTAATGATTGAACTGGAGCCAAATGCTGTGAGCTGATGACTTGTGTGGATTTATTAGGTCCCTGAGGCAGTTTGATTTGGGCTCCCGCTATTTCAGGGTCTTGCTTGGTGAGGAACAGGTCATACTCCAAAGCCCAATTATCCCTTGAAAGGCATTGCTTCAGGAACCTTCGAAGGGGCAAGCTGTTCTATTCATGAACTGGCCTTAGAGGTTTGGAATATCTTTTGGAAAGTCCAGAATTCAGTTTAAGAATAAAAATCTTTGGGTTGCCAAGGTCTTGAGTTTGGTAAGTGATCTGGAAATGGTCTGAGCTTTTACAAGGGAAGCCAGAGTACAGAAAAGAGAAGGAGGAAGCAGTGGCACAGGAAGATCACAATAGAAGCTTCTGCTAGGGAATAATACTCACAAACACATACATGGGAGGCATTAATGCATGATTTTATAATAGTCAGTTATCATGTGCACTAAGGATTGCTTCTAAGACAACCCAGTATGGTTGATGGTTGACATATATGTTAGAGTACATATTGAAGATAAAAATATTTAGCACAAAAGATAATACTGTGATATGAATGCTTTTTGCTTTTAAAAATCAAATTAAGATTCAGTTTTGCCTATATTAGTTTTGATTCTATGACATGTTGTTGGGTTAGAGAACAGTAATACAGCAAGGATTCCTCCTCTCTTTTTTAGATTTTGGGACTTATGTTCATGTTAAAACCTCCTTATATTCTTTAAGTTTGACTTTATTCTATTTCAGGACAAATATGTAAGATGCTAAATTTATCTATCTTCTTAGGATTACATGTAAGCAAATGTGTAGTATCATGTATGGGAAGATGGCTGGAACAGTTGTTGAAACTGGGTTATGTGTAGAAAGGCCAGAATGTTAGTTGGGGCTATGTACTTTTGGTGAGAGACACTTTCGAAGGCAGATGGGGGCCAGTGGGCATTTCTGAGCCAGGCATGAGAAACAGAGCAGGGTTTTGTGAAAATGTGTCCTACAAATGTGAAGAGAATAAACAGATGGTATGGGAAGGGTTAAGAGGAGGCTGTTAGGACTGAGAACCTAAACTAACATAGGAAAACTGAGAATTAAAGGTAGGGAATAGATGCGAAAGCAATCATAGCCATATACTCTAAGGAATTTCCCGTGTTAATTTATTCAACCAAGGTTTTATTCGGCCACTGCCAAGATGGTGGCTAAGAATTACAAAGCAAAATGCATATGTTCAGACATTAATAAAAATACTGGTGGGAAAGACCAAGAGATAGAAAATCAAAATATTTTGTGGGGGCGCCTGGGTGGTTCAGTGGGTTGGAGCCTCTGCCTTCAGCTTGGTCATGGTCCTGGGGTCCAGGATTAAGCCCTGCATGGGACTCTCTGCTCAGTGGGGAGCCTGCCTCCTCCTCTCTCTCTGCCTGCCTTTCTGCCTATTTGTGATCTGTGTCTGTCAAATAAATGAATAAAATATTTTAAAAAATATTCTGTGGTAAGAAATGTGCTAAAACAAGCACAGGGGATAGACTTGGCCCATGACTGGAAAGTGTTAAAGAACTTTCAGACTTGGAAACCCATTGGAAACCCATTGAGTGCCATTACTAGACAGAAGGAAAGTCTATTGGAAGAGGGCGTTTGTGAGCAGATGTGAGGAGAGAACTGACAGTAATGGAGACGGCAATGAATTTGATTTTGGTCATCATTTTTGATCTTTAAGCCTTAAAAAACAAATACTGCATTTAATTATAAGACTTAACTTACCCATAATTTGTTTATTTGAGAAAGAGAGAGAGCAAGCAAGCAAGCAGGGGCAGTGGCAGAGAGAGAAGGGGAGAGAGAATCTTTTTTTTTTTTTTTTCAGATTTTTATTTATTTGACAGACAGAGATCGCAAGTAGGCAGAGAGGCAAGCAGAAAGAGGAGGAAGCAGGCTCCCTGATGAGCAGAGAGCCCTATTCGGGGCTCGATCCCAGGACTCTGGGATCATGACCTGAGCTGAAGGCAGAGGCTTTAACACACTGAGCCATCCAGGTGCCCCGGGGAGAGAGAATCTCAAGCACGCTCCACACCCAGTACAGCAAAGTCAGATACAGGGCTTGATCTCATGACCCTGATTTAGGTTCATGATCTGAACCTAAATCAAGAGTTGGACCCTTAACTGACTGAGCTACCCAGGAACCACATGATGTATTATATTTTAGAAGGTCATGTTAGTACACAGAATTTCATAGCATCTTTTGCAGTTATTTTACTACTCTATTCTATTTCCTCTTTAATATTTGTATATAGCAATTAGAGTATGCAAAACCTGGGTATGTGTTTCATTTTGAAGTTCAACCATTTAGTATGACCCCCAAAATTTTATCTTTCATTACTGGGGTCTGACAGTCTAAAATTTAATAATTTTTATCTTTGCATTCTTCTCTTGGCATTAAAATAAAATAAAAATAAGTTGGATAAAAAGAAAAAAAGAATATATTCAGCTGAACTTTTGAGAAAACCACTTTTGGTAGAACTTACTCAATGAGCTAGGGTCAGGAGTATTTTATCGTCTTTTTTATCTGGATAATGGCATCATTTTCCATCACCATAGTTATGAAGTGATGATAATTATAGTAATTACAAGAACAACCTCAACAATTAAGAATTTTTGTCACTTTACAGTTTATAATTGTTGGGAAAATAAAAACAACCCTGCCCCCCAAAAGACCCTTCTGTACCTGTATAGAAGAAAGAGAGAAAACACAGTTCATCATAGTGTAGGGATGTATGGTGACATCAAAGTGACTACAAGGTCTGTACAGAATCGCACACATATTTATACAGTAAAGTAGAATGAAGAACAATGACAACTCCTCTATATTCTTGAGAGAAAAATAGATGCACCTGATTGTCTCCTATTTCTCTTCTGAGGGAAAGCTATTTCTGAACTAATTCTGGAGGCTTGCATTTACTGTTTGAAGGGTCAGAAGTCCTAACCTTGCACTAGAAAATCAAAATGGTGATCCTGCTATACCTGACTATTTTCAAGGAGACCCCATAAAGGGGATGGTAGGGAAGCAGCTGCCTGTCCCCTCAAAGAAAATCCATCCACTTATCCTTACACGATGAACCTTTTTCTACACATTATCCCAGTTAATTATCACAATACTGTCAGACACATATAATTACCATTGTGTCCCAATTTTATGAATAAGGAAACTGATGCTTGGAAAGGTCAGGGAATATTTTTAAAGTCATAGAACTAACAGCAGGAGATTATCCACCTCTCTTTATCTCTCATTCTCATCTCTTAAATGAGGCATTGGAGAAACTCATTTTTGGATGTTACACGGAGAGGTAATGATAAAGAAACAATCATTTTTATTGTTCTTACCTTAGGTATGTAAGAACACCTATGCCCCATGTTACAAATATGCAGGCCATTGGACACAGTCTGGTCCAATTTTTCTGTGTAATAACCATTTCATGAAATTGTTTGGGGAATTAAAAGAGATAAGTAATGCAAAGGAACTTGCACTGTACCAGGTGCTTAACAACTGAGAACAGTCACAGAAGCTTATTCCACTCCAGGAAGAGGAAAATAATGAAGGCAATTGGAGCTTTATTTATTTTTTATTTTTTTAAGATTTTATTTATTTATTTTAGAGAGACAGCAAGAGTGAGAGAGAGAAGAGAGAGAGCAGGGGGAGGAACAGGGGGAGGAACAGACTGATGATGTGGGGGAGCCTGATGTGGGGTTCAGTCTCACAACTCTGACATCATGACCTGAGCTGAAATCAAAGAGTTGGGTACTGAATCGACTGAGCCACACAGGTGCCCTGCCATTGGAACTTTAGTAAAAAGAATGCTGTCCTAGGGGTGCCTGGGTGGCTCAGTGGTTAAGCCTCTGTTTTCAGCTCAGGTCATGATCTCAGGGTCCTGGGATGGAGCCAGCTCTCTGCTCAGCAGGGAGCCTACTTCCCCCTCCCCCTCTGCCTGTGTCTCTGCCTACTTGTGATCTCTTTCTCTCTGTCAAATAAATAAATCTTTTAAAAAAATGCTATCTTGATATTCAGAAAATTATTCATCCATCCATCTGTTCATTTCTTTATTCATCATTCATTCAACAAGCATTTAAAACGCTTAGGTGAAATCAGAGAGGGAGACAAACCATAAGAGACTCCAGGGAACAAACTGAGGGTTGCTGGAGGGGAGGGGGAGGGGTGGTCGGGGTAGCTGGGTGACGGGCATTCAGGGGGGCACATGATGTAATGAGCGACAGGTGCTACATGCAACTGATGAGTCCCTGAACTCTACTTCTGAAACAAGTAATAAACGACATGTTAATTAATTGAATTTAAATAAAATCAAATACCTAATAAACCCTTTCCCTGGGCCTCCTTCTGCATAAACACATTGTAGAAAATGAAGAAAACCAGAAACTACCCGTCCCTTCAAAGATAATGCTAAACTCATCCTTGTTACGGAAGGGGTATGGAGTTAAATACTTTGCAGTCATTAACTCACTTGATCATATCAGTCATCCTGTGATGTAAATGCTACCCCTGCCCCTATTATTTCTAGGGGGAAGCTACGGTTCAGAGAGAGTGGCCAAACCACCTGACTTACAAGTGACAGACCTGGGTTTGAATCTATGTTTCTCTAGCCACAGCACCCATTCTCTCAACCACACTGTTACTCCTTCTGTTGCACATGTGTGAAAGTGCTATGAGGAGCGTTAGCATGGGATCCAGAGCGGTCACAAAGGAAAGGGGTGACAGGGTGGGGTGGATAGGTGGGAAAGCCTTAGCAGTTACGATTTTCCTTTCTGTATAATAACTATTTCATAGAACTGTTTTGGGAATTAAGGGAGGTAACCAGAAAACATTTACAGGGCACCAGGTGCTAATATGCGTTAGCAACCACTTCCTGTCACTCAACTAGCAGGTTAAGTCTCAGCAGTCACTACTTAGACTTCTTCTCCCTTTCTCTTTCTCTTTCTTATGTCTTTGATGGTCTGTTTCATAGACAATCTGCGACTATAGATGCTACCTCGCCTTCACTTCGCCTAACAGTCTGGGAGGTGATTAGATGTTCACAAATTTTCCCAGCATTTTACCTCCCGTGTGTCTCCATTAGGGTTCATAACAACTGGGATAGGCCATGGTGGACCTGTTCCTCTAAACACCATCATGTTTTCTGTCTGAATGATTTCTTATGTTTTTGTTGTTGTTGCTTTGTGTTTTGGGTTTCTTTGTTTGTTTAGAGAAAGGGGCTTGGTGGGAGGAATGTCTTAAAGAGTTTTTCATGTTTGCAAGTAAGGCTGCCATTGCTGGCTACGGAGCTTGTCTCTTTCTGCATGCGGTCTTCACTCACAGGTTTTACTGAATGTGTAGTAGAGAAGGGTAAGATAATTAGCACCAGAAGAAGGAAAGGAAAACGTTTATAACCAGGTCTTCAGAGGAGTAAATGGCTCAATATCTGAGTCAACCATCAAAATATACTAAAGGATATTGCAGCTTTGTAACCTGTAGAAAAAAGGTTTTCACACATGGGTCCTGAATGCATGCATATGTGTTATATGGTCAGCCTTTTAAATCACATGTAGAAATTCATGCACTGGAAAACTCTCTGAAGGCTATTACTTTATCTGTGATGGAATCACTTATATCTCATACTTTTTTGTAAAAACTAACAATATGATTATAAAGTTTAGCCCTGTATAATAAATATTAAGAACAGCAATTACATAACAATATGGCGACTACAATGATTTGTGGAACAAACCTAAGGTAGATTTTAAAAAGAAAATGAGAAATTAACTTTTTCACTGCTTGTACCTTCCAACCTTATCTAATAATGACCATACCCATTAGTTTAAAAAAAAAAAAAAAAAAAAGAAAGGGAAGGAAGAAGGAAAAAAAAAAAAGAAAGAAAGAAAAATCACATATAACACTTCTCTAATGCTTGAAAGGAAGTTTAGAAATTTAGAAAATCCCAGAAGCCATGACTTTATTAGAGAATGCTACACGTATGTATCTTTGCTCTAGAAATTGCTTTAAGTGAGCAGGGAATTTAAGGGTGATAACCAAGTTTTCTTTTTTTTTCTTCTGTAGCTAATAAGGTCCCGAGGGATGACTCTACCCATATCAGGAAGGAGACATGTGCTTCTCTTAACTCCTGCCAAATAGAGGATATCAGGGATCTTCCTAACCTTTACGTCTTTCCTCTGGTTGCCATTCTACACAGTGGAGAGTGGGGGGCAAGAAAAGGCCCGGGAATGTGATTGTTCTTTTCTGCTCACTTTTTTTGTTACAAATTTTCACAATATTTTTTTCAAGTTCTTTTGAGATTTCTTTAGAGCTTAAAATTATAACCTGTTAATTTAGCATTGTTTCTTCTCAACATCAAGGCTTGGTTTTTCTCTAGTGGCTTATCCTCTCTTAAAACAAAGAGTTTTTAGCTGGTCAAGAGGAAAAGCTGTACGGGGACTAACATGATATTGTTAGTAACTTTCTCATTTTAAATATCTTAAGCATTCTTTTTTTTTTTTTTAAGAAATAGTCTGTTGCAAGCAAATTATATGTTATTGGACCTGTGGTGTAAAATTTAGTTTATAATCTGGCAAATATTTACTTTATGCTTTTTCCCTTCGAAAATGTCTTTGGTTATCAGAAAAAATTATCTTCAGTGTGGTATGTGACCTTTGCCAACTTAACGTGTTCTTTGCACTCCTCGCCAACCTTGTAGAGACTAAGTGAATTTCTTACTGGTTTTACCAGACCAGGGGAAAAGTTCAGTAGGGTAATTAAAATATAAAATATACTCTGACCAAATGTACTTGAACTAGTTTGGCTCAGAACTACCTCAAATTCTGGGTTATTTCACTGTCACAGTGTATGTTTCACATGGGTCCTGTTTGTTGTTTATCTACCCCAGGAGACCCAAGTTAGAAATACAAGGAGATTCCATTAACTGATACAATGTGCTCATTTGTCTTTTCCCTGCAGCATAAGGAAGTGGGAAGCTCACAGATTTGGCATAACACACATTTCCCTTGGAATCTCAGCCCTGGACCTCCCTCTAGTTCCCTCATCTATCTACTAACGGGCTAAGAACTGGCCTTGCATATTACTTTATTTCAAAGTTCAGTGGATAAAGTAATAAAATATTACACATTTGTTTTAAATATATATTCATATTTAAAACATTTAGACTTCCTAGAATCACTTCCATCACCAATATATTATTAATAAAGTATTACATATTCATTTAAATACATATTCATGAGAAAGATTTCTAAAAGTACAGAAATGTACAAAGAAGGAAGGATCCCCTATTTCCTTCCGTCAGTCTGCTGTACTCTCAAGAGATCATGACTGTTAACAGTTTGTTTTGTACTTTTGTCCAGAAAAGATAGATAAATGATAGCTTGTTCAACAGATATCTTTTAAAAAAATGGTCCCCAAGATTTTGAATATAGGTTTCATTTTTATCATTTTGAATCGGTTGTTGGAAAGGACATTTTACCAATGATTTGCTGAAGTTGTCATAGTTATTATGTTGTTGTTTTTTTTTTTCTTACTCGTTGTTTTCTCCTAGCCAATACCACAAAAAGGCATAACAATTTACAGACTAAAAGAAAAGGAGAATGGGACTGACCACACACTTGTCTTTTGGGAACCATGGATTATTTGTGGCAGGGTCTCTTCTGGAATGACAATTAAATATATATCTTAACATAAAAATACAGTAATGGATGCTAAGCCAAATTAAAGACTAGCTCTCAGAATATTGGTCTGTAAATGTCTGCAGAGCTGAAATGTGTAAATTAGAGATTCACTGGAATCTGCTAGCCAAAAGTGAAAACGCAAAGTGCTTACAGCTCGCTAATTAATGCTGCATGTCCAATTTGATTGCAGGGAAAAAAAGAGCCACTGAGGCCTATGGGAAAAAGCAGTGGCCTGGGAGTGGAGCGAACTGAGTCCCTTTCTGTTCTGCTACTCAGTAAGGGACCATCCCCCAACAAGTCTGTCTTTTGTCCTTAGTGTAGCCATTTAAAAATCGGGGTCGGATTCACCACCCTGTTAACTTCTCAGAATTGGCAATAAAATCGGGGGAAAGCCCAGAGAGATCAAGTTCCAGGAAAATCATAATCTAATTTATTGCTGAACTGTTAATGTTCTGATGGCTGGATTAGACAGCCTACAAATTTTTAATGAGTTTCTACCAGGTCAGGCTTTTCAAGGAATGGTTAATGGATGGCACAACGGTGACTGGTCCATGACAAGATAAGTGCACAATCACAGCAATTTTATGTCAGAAGAATTTAATAATAAATAAATGGGCTTCTATATTGTATGTTCTGTTACCAGCAGTATTTGTTTTCACAAAGTATTTATCCATGACAGAGTGGAAATGAAAAGATCGATTCTTCATCACAGATTCTTTGAAAAACACCGTCCTTGGGAATTGGAGCTGTGCTGGATTAATCAAAGAGCAGAAATTGACCTAATCCCTATTCTCTCTGAGCTGGAGGTCCTGGGAGGGACCCAGATATTAATCAAGTAACCATAGCTGAGTGATTAAAGTGCTTCTTCTCAACCAGTTTCCTCCTCGCTCCTGCTTTCCCCTCCCCTCTCCTCCTTGCCCTCTCCTATCTGCCCCCACTTCACCCATGTACCCCGCATCCCCCTCCCCCTTCCCCTGCTATGACTCCCTCTTCCTCCTGTTCCCCTTAATCTTTCATTTGTTTCTACCTACTCTGCCTTATCTATCTGAGAAATTTTATCAGTCTACACAATAGAATAAATAATTACCTTGATTTTATTTTATTTTTTATTTCAATTTTAAATATTTGATTTATTTATTTGACAGAGAGAAAGGGAATACAAGCAGGGGGAGTGGGGGAGGGAGAAGCAGGCTCTCTGCTGAGCAGGAAGCCCAGGGCAGGACTCAATCCCAAGACCCTGGGACCATGACCTGAACCAAAGGCAGGTTCGGTGAGCAGGTGAGCAGCTGAGCAGTGAACCCAGGTGCCCTAATAACCTTGATTTTAATCATAGTCAACAAACAGGACTCTCATATACTCCAATTCTGGGGCAGTATGTATATTTTCTTTGATTGCTAAACAGTATGTGTCTCCATCCCTGTGTGTTTCTTTCTCTCTCCTTTTCTTCCTTCCTTCCTTCCTTTCATTTTGATTTCGATTATTTAGATTTATTTAGAATTTGTTAAGCCTCTTGTATGTGGCAAGCCTTGTGCTGTGCTCCCCATATATCCCTGCCTCCCATTCCCTGTTCCTACCCCTAAAATGAAAAATAAGCAAAAGTAATTAGAACTGGAATTAGGAATCTGTGAATATTTAACCCAAACATGTGCAGTCTTAGGATGCATTCTTGCATGTACCCTTTAAAAAAACAGAGATAACAACAACAACAACAAAAAAACAGAGATAACATTAAGACGAAGCATATAGAAGTTGAAATTCTAAGCTTTTATTATTAAGAATATAAAGGGGCACCTGTGTGGCTCAGTTGTTTAAGCCTCTGACTCTTGTCTTCAGCAAGGTCATGATCTTGTGGGTCCTGAGATCTTCGAGCCCCGATTTGGGCTCCCTACTTGGAGCCGGGGAGTCTTCTGGAAGATTCTCTCCCTCTGCCACACCCCCATGTGTGTGCACACACGTTCTCTCTCTCCTTCTCTCAAGTAAATAAACCTTTAAACAAAAAGATTATAAATACAATTAGAATGATTCCTTTCCAAATGCCAGCATATGTGGGCAAACTAGAATCTCACTTAAGCCATTGCTTTCCTTTGCCTTTAAGATAGGATTCTTACTATAAAAAGGAGAAATAATTTTGTGTGTGTGTTTTTTTGAGACATTAAATCACTCGCACTACTTAATAACAGTTGTGAATAATAGCTGAGGTGATTTGTATGTGAGTAAATGTGAAATTCTGTCCTGGTTTCATCCATTAACTTATTTTCAGTTATTTTGTCACTACTTACTACAGCAAATTGGTTAGGATACCTTGGTGGTTATAGGAAAAAGGCACATTTTGGGTAAAAATATATTTAAATAGAGTATGATAAAAAACTTCCATGTCTTCAGTATAGTCTAGAAAATAATGCTCAACCCGTATCTACAAAGCATCTAAGCATTTTGTCAGAAAAATGGAGGACAATATCTTACAAAAAGTACTTATATGCTTCCAGAGACAATACCTACCTTTTTTTTTTTTTCCATAACTGGTGTTTTCAGCATCACCCAAAGAACTGGATGACATGAGACACGTGGGTGAGGTGAAAAGACAGGGGCTCTGGAGTCCGCTGCCCTGATTGTGAATTGGGCCCTGGCACCTGTGGTGTTTTAATGGAAGTCATTTGCTCGAGATTCCAGAATATGCCTCTGCGATTTTAGATTAGCGGGGTCTGCGTGAGGATTAGATATAATGAAATAAGCACCCGGTGTATAATATTAAATTATTTTTAATGGCAAACAGTCAGCACTAATTAAGCAGTATACTTTTTTGCATCAGTTCCTTCAAATAATGAGGGCAGGAGGGAGGGGTCGGTGTCTGTAAGAATGATATCATAATAAGGGAGAGAGTGACTTAAGGCACCCAAGAATAGGAAGAGTAGTGCAGCCAGCCCACGAATTAGCCTTGGTCTCACTGAATTATACACAGGGTTATCATACAATTTATTGTCCATTTGGAGTCAGAGGGGGCACAGTTAATACTTATGCTGTCACCAGGACTGTGTGAAGCCAGCCTACCACGTATATACCGTCTGTTGTAAACCTTTTCTCTGTCCATCCGTCTCCCAACTCTGGCTTTCTCTCATGAATTTAGCTTGTTCATGGTCCCTGGAACCCTTTCTGTCCAAAGGTTCTTATTTTAGCTGCAGTTACTAAGCAAGGTAGGAGTTTGATCTGAGATTTTTATTATGCTAAATAATAACATAGCTGAGGTGATTTGTATACGATTATGTTATTCAAAGTGAAGTAAGTTCTTCTCCTCAACCACTTTCCTCCTGTCTTCTGCTTTCCCTTCCCTCCCCCACCCCCACCTATCATACAGTTATCTGGAAGTCATGTTAAAATGCAAGTTGTGATTCAGTCGGTCTGCAGTAAAGCCTGAGATTTGATAGTTTTTAACAAGTTCACAGGTGATTTTGATGCTGCTCATCATTAGCCCACATGTTGAAGAGAAAGGTGTTTGTTTAAATTCCAAGAGGTAGAATCTTTTTGAGCAATTTGCTTTTCTGATTTGACCACAGTGACTGTGGCTTTGACTTCTTACGGTTTGATGGTCCTTTGGTCAGGTGCCTACGTTGGCAGTTTGGGTCTGGGGAGGTCATATGGCTACAGCAAGGCAGTAGGCAGGTTAATTTGTTCTACAAGGGAGTACAGAGAGGAGATCCATACACTGAAATGATATGTTCAATGTAAATTAGTTGTCCTCTTTCTTTTCCTGGAGAGCCGCTGAAGAAGGAGCTTGACAAGGTGCCATTAGCACTGGACACCACCTCTAAACTAGCCAGTCACAACTCAGTAAATGTTTCCTCTCTGCGAAAGCCAAGAAACAGTGTCTTTCAAACCAGAATCTGCTGCGCTTTATCCAAAGAAAGATTTTAGATGGCCATGGTTGCGTAACATTAGTACAGACGCATGAGATACAGTGGGGAGGGAGTGTATTTTGAGCAGCTCTTGGCTAATTAGAAATAATCACACTGTAAGATACTACTGAATCTTGGTATTATTTAGAGAGTTTAAGTTGATATAGTCAGGATAGAAACTTTGAGAAATTAGTTTTTTAATGGTCAACCAAGACAGATTTTGTAATTTTGTTTTGAGGGCAACTCAATGATTTATGATAGAAACAGTGTTAATGAAAATGAACATCTGTATCACTAATATAAAAAGAATATTCATTACCTGGGAATCCTTTCTTTTTTTTAAAGATTTTATATTGTTTATTTATTTAGAACAAGAACGAGAGCATGAGTTGGGGTGGGGGACCAAGGGGTAGGGACAGGGAGGGAGAAAGAATCTCAAGCAGATTCCCTGCTGAGCACAGAACCTGCCTCAGGGGTCCATCTCATCAGGCCAAAATCGAGAGTCGGGAGTCAGGTGCTCAACCAACTGAGCCGCCCAGGTGCCCTTTGTTACCTGGGAATCCTTTCAATTCTTAAGCTTTTTCTCTCTCTCTCTCTCTTTTTTTTTTTTTTTTCTTTTAACCCATGCTGACATTACCTCTTGCCAGTCTTTTTACTACAAAAAATAAAACATCAGCAAAAACCAAAATGTTTTCTCTTCTTCCATTGACTTTTTAAGAAACATTATATTTCTACTTGTGACTTACTTAATATACTACTTTATACAAAGGAGTACTAAAGTAATGTCCATGTCTCTACGAATATTTGGAAAAAGATGACAAAATGTGTGAAAAGTTAGCATATAATATAAAAATTTTTGAACTGTGAAAAGTAAGACTTTAGAAAATAAGATCAATGTAAATAGTGTTCCTTGAATGGTGGAAGAGATGGATCTGTGAGAGCCTATTTTCTAGAAGAGAATTTGGGGCAAGATGGCTGCCCTGATGTTAATCCAGGCTGCTTGGTTAGAGTCTACCTCATTCCTCAGCCATCCATGATTTGAAAGTTTGCTTGGCTTCAAACTGGATGATAGCTTTGAGAACTTTCATGGTTCTCTTGAACCATAATCCTCCTTTTCCCACAAATCAGTGCTAGGCCTAACTATTGGTCATTTAATATGGGATTAACAAACTTAAATATTTATATGGACTTAAATGTACCGAATTTGAGAAATGTAAAATGTGGAAACAACTCTTCTATATTTACTGTTTACAATTAATACAACAAAAGCAAGTACTATTTCTGTTATTGAAAATGTTTCAGCATTTTATCTCAGGCAATAACAAACATCTGAGTGCTATGTGGACTCATGATATGTAATCTAGGATTCTCTTCCCACTTTTTTTAAGGATTCTGCTAATATTTTTTAAAGATTTTATTCATTTATTTGACAGAGAGAGAGATCACAAGTAGGCGGCGGGGGGTGGGGGGAAACAGGCTCCCCACTGAGCAGAGAGGCTGATGCGGGGCTCAATCCCAAGACCCTGAGATCATGACCCAAGTTAAAGGTAGAGGCCCAACCCACTGTGCCATCCAGGTGCCCCTAGGATTTTGTTATTATTAAGACGTTTTATTATAAAAGTACCTCTTTATGTTGCAAGCACAGAGCTTGCTATTTTTTACAGAGCACTTTATTTTAGATTTGGGCAAGTAGTTCTTTCTTTCCTTCTGCCCATTTCTTTTGTATTTACTTATAGTCCTTTCAACCTGGCACCTAGAGGTGTATACACACCTTGTGCACTTACTGAATACTCACACAGAGATGAAGCCACCCACAGTCATTCAGATTTCATATCCTCTTCCATGAATGTGGAAGTTGGTCCTTGTCTACCTCTCACCTAGGCTCTGGTGATCTGGTGTGATGGGAGAGGAGGAGGTGGGAATAAAAGTGGTATTAGAGTTTTATCCTCTTGGGATGACCATAGGACCACTGGCTTCTTTGTAGTTTGAATCGATTTTAACTCTGCCCTGTATGTAAGCCCTTTATTAATTTTTTTAATATTGAGGTATAAGTGATACTTAACATTGTGCTAATTTCAGGTGTAAACACAATGATTTGATATATGTGTACATGGTAAAATGGTCACTATGATAAATCCAGTTAATATTCTTTGCCACACGTTGTTAAAAATTATTTTTCCTTGTGATGTGATGAAACCATTTTTCAAATAGAAAGTAGCAAATGTGTTACTATTCCCTTTCAAGAGTAAAATTAATTTTTTGTATCCTCCAAATACTGATGTTAATATTGGCTTTCTATCTCATATTTCATAAATTATGTTATTTTTTCCTTCTATTTATTTAAAGCTTTAATAAGTTTCTTAAAATGATATCATTTGATGTCATTCAGCCCTGAATGTCAAATATAGTTGTCTTTGGTTATAAATATCATGTAATTGGTCAGCCTGTACTTATAATCATGGTGATATTGAAAGTTCATTTATATTTATAAAAACATCATAGCTACTCAGTTTATGCTAATTGCATGAAGGTTAGGCAGAAGGCCTTTGTTACAGTTAGTGGAAGGTAGTAGTAGGCCATTCATTGTGATCCCTGATTTTATGAAGTATTGCAAAAATGGGTAACCTCAGATAAAATCTTTCAATTTAGTGTCTCTAAGAGTTTTCTCCAAAGTTAACTTGGTTCCCCCCCGCCCCCACATAGCATATTATCTGTCTTTTTCAGGCTCTTCTCTTCATAATACCCGGACAAGTGTTTCCTCCTGAGGTATAACCATACAATTTAGACAGAAATTTGATTTAGAATTAAAGGACCAGTTCTTAATCCTATATTTGTCATTATCAATGTGTCTTGAGCAAGTTCTTCATTTTATCTTTATCAAGCCCTTTAAATTAGGAAAACTGGTGGTATTTTATTCCTAGATCTGTTGTAAATTTTGTAAAGGTACAATAACTACCAAAATGATTTGTATAATTACAATGTGTAATGATTCAAATCAATGATATTATTCAGATGAATCTAGAATCATATAGTCTTTGTTAGAAAGATATTAGTACGGTGACAAGTGTCTAAATAATAATGCTTTATAAATTGTCACCAAAACTCTTACTGGCTTAGAATACCACCATTACTGACAGTGATGGGTTTTTAACACCAGAGGCAGAAATAGTAAAGAAAGTTTGGTGGAGAGCTCCTTGATATCAAATAATGAATTGACATTAACAAGGGAAAAAAAATCACAAAGTATTGGCTATAATACATTCAAAGATGATAGAAAACAGAAGTCTTGAAGCCAGTTGAGATCCAATCTAGAAAACGGAGCCCATTCCATGTTATTCATTAGAAAAACTCAATACCAGGAACTATTAACAATGGTGTTAGAAGAGCTGAAATGCTAAACAGAAGATGGTAAAGCAATACAGAGATTGATAACAGAAGGAAGCCACTGCTACAGCTGGAGGTGGAGAAACCAGGGAGGAGTTGCTGTTACTAGAACCCAAGAACCCAAGAGCCAGAGCTGCCCACCTGGTTGTGTGAGATTCATGGAAGATGCTTTCTGGCATGGGCTGGGATATGGGGAGGAAGAATCTGAGCTGTAGCCCTGAATCAGAGAGGGTGTGTGTGTAAAGTAGAAGTAGGGATACCCATCCATTTTCTCTTTTTCCCATCCTTGGTCTTTGCCAGCATCTCCCATCATTTGAGCTAAGCCATAAGACAATAGGCAAAGAAATCTGGAAAATGGTTTGCAAAGAATAGATCAAACCATCAAATGACCAAAGTATAAGATGGAATGTGTATGGAAGCCTTTCATAATCCTATTTTAGGATTTGTTTGTTTTTTAGGTCTACAAAGTTTGTAGTGGCTCAGGTTTCTTGCTATCTCAGAATGTTGAGGATGAGATCTTCAGCTTCCTTGTTGAGTAGTTCTGGCTCACTCACTGCAGTAAGGAGAGGAATTTCTGGCAGATGAAGGGCTTAAGAGAAAACATCATAGAGCATGCACTCTAATCATTAGCCTCTAAATTACTCTAAATACATGGGCATTAAATAGGTCTAGTGTGATTACAAGATTTCTCCTTCTACACACATCCCCAAAATACAATACACTTCTTCACCTAGGCTGGAAATACCAAGAGGAAAAGCCTTCCATTCCACAGGTAGAGATGAGATGTTTAAATTACAAGTGCCTAGCTGAAGTAATATTTTTTTATGGGGATTTTCAGTCAAAGGCCAATCAACCAATAAATCAACCAATCTGTCAGTCTCTTCCTTAAGCAATGATTTACATTCTGAGCCAGTGGGCACACAGACAGCTGGAAGATTGACCCTTAAGATGGGTAAGAGAACATGAGGGACCCAAAGCCAAACTTTGGAGGTTTTGACAATGTTTCCTCTTTACCTACTATATGAGCAAAATCCACAGTGATTTCAGCACATGTGAGCACATAGGTGATATGCAGTTCTGCTTTATGGGCAGAGGGAAGATTCTTGCTTTTGCAAACTTACAATTGACCTTGGTAAAGATCTTCTTCCCCCAAGAGTTTGCTAGTCAAGGTAATCAAGGTAATCTTCTTGCCTGAAATTATGCCTTTAGTTCCTTAGTCACACATTTACATTCACTCTACGGGAAAAAAATCCTATTCGTTCATGAGTCTTTTAAAAGTGGGGCCACACTGGCAATATGTGCTCTTGTTTATTAGTTTTTGTTAAGAGAATATTTGGCTTGCTGACATCTTTTTCTGAAAATTTCCTGAAGATTGATTAAATGGGACTAAAATATCCTCAGATTCAGTCTTCCTAAACTCAGATTTGATGGCTGTCAGTTGTGTTCTCTTGGTATCAAGAGTTGCTTCCCACAATCACACGTTGAACCAGTTAGTTATTGGATATTATCCACATTAATTTCTCACATGTGGCCCCAAAACTCTTCTTTGAGAAATACTTCTAGATTACTTGCCCCTTAAGGTGAATTAAACCAAGATTTCTGGGTTTTGTTGGGGGTAGAGATTTTTCATGTTCAAGTGGATCTTCATTTTTAATAGTTTCTCTATATTCTGAAGCAATTAAAGTTTGAGAATCACTGATATGCACTTATCATATGAAATATAGTTAAATAATTCTTTATTTTTAAGAGTTTTTTTTTAAAGATTTTATTTATTTATTTGACAGACAGGGATCACAAGTAGGCAGAGAGGCAGGCAGAGAGAGAAGAAGTCTCCCCACTGAGTAGAAAGCCCGATGTGGGGTTTGGACCCAGGACCCTGGGATCATGACCTGAGCCAAAGGCAGAGGCTTTAACCCACTGAGCCACCAGATGCCCCTGGTTAAATAATTCTGATTGGTGTTACTTATCCCAAGACAGCATAGAAAATCCTTTATGTTTGTTGCTATATTCATTTCACATTGCTGTGTAACAAATTACTGAACACATAGCAGCTCAAAACAACATCCATATCTCACAGTTAAATAGGTCAGAAATGTAGACAGCCTCTGTGACTATAGAACTGAACTCCTTGTTTCCTTACTGGCTGTGGCAGAAGTCTTTGTCGGCTCTTTACAATGGCTTGCATTCCTCCTTATATGACCACCTTCATCACCAAGCCATCAATGGCACACTGAAAAGCAGACATAAAATAGATATGTGACTATCACTTCTTGGTATCATCCAGTTCAACAAATAGTTACTGAATATTTACTATGTGGCAATATAAATTGATAAAGGAGTAAGGACTGGACATTTCCCTTCAATAGTTTACATTTCATAATTAAATTCCTCTAGAGGTAGAGAAACTCCTGATATTTTTATTTTGTCAAAAAGATTTCCTGGGGAGCCTTGGTGGCTCAGTGGGTTAAGCCTCTGCCTTCACCTTGGGTCATGATCCCAGAGGTCTGGGATCGGGCCCCGAATCGGGCTCTCTGCTCATTGGAGAGCCTGCTTCCTCTTCTCTCTGCCTGCCTCTCTGCCTACTTGTAATCTCTGTCAAATAAATAAAATCTTAAAAAAAAAAGATTTTCCATATATTGTATAAAAATACCAATTCTATGTAAATTCTAATCTTTGATTGTCTGATAGGTAACATCTTTAAATTTGATTCAACTGTGTTTCTCTTCATCATCTCTGACAATGTTCTTTCTGAGTTTAGAGTCCTCTAGTTCTTTGACTATATTGCATTGTGATTCTAAGTCCTTTCGAAGTATAAATTGTATTCTTAGTAAGATAAAATCAAATCACTTAACATTTCTGTTTTTCAGTTTTCTCAAAAGTAAAACAAATATACATTAGTTAAGTTTGCTTTTTTCAAGTTAAAAAAATCATCTTTGACTAAATTAAATGAAAACAACATAAACAATGGGATTCTAATAGAGAGGTACTGGAGTTTCTGACAAAATTCATGAAAGAGTTGGTAATTCACTAATCTGAAGAAGTTAGGAACAAAAGACCACCCCAGTTTTTAAAAAAGTCATGGTACCTGCAGTGATAGTAATTTTGTTGAGATAAAAAGACCTAGTTCCAGTGACTTCTTTTCTCTGTCTCACAGCTTGAAATTTTTCTCATTCCCTAATATGATATGCCATCTGGAAAATGCTCTAGGAAGGAATCATATGCACTAGGTTTACAACCCAATGGATGCTTAGTGCCTACCATCATTTGGCTGCTAAAATGCACACATGCACACATACCACACCATTGCATATCACACATCACATAACCTTCTCATATTGCCAAAGGTAATCGTACCAAATAGTTACCACCTATTTAACATAAACGTCAACCAATCTCATTCTTCCTCAAATGGAAAGAAATCTAAATCCTGTCCAGCTATTGCATTCAGAAATGGTATTGAGGAGCCCCAATTTCTGAGGCCAGATCACCAAGTGATGTTCATTTCTTCTTTAGTTCTGTAGCAATTGAAATTATGTGATTATCGGACCAGTTAGTATATTTATCTACTACCACCACACCATAGATACAACAGTGGAAATAAAACCTAAAGAAATGAGAAATGTGTTTTAATCTTCCAACACTTGATGGCAAACAAAGAACTCCAGATGAGTATTGCATTCCTTTCTGCATCTGGTTCCAAAGCCATAGCTAACATGCCTAACTGGTTCCACTACTCATTCCACATTTTCTTCTCTTTAGCTAGCAGTGAAACTACTGAGTTTCCAGATGACAAATCATGTTAGGGAATGAGATTTTTATCTCTGCCTAGAAGGCTTACCTTGACAATATTTTCCTTAGGCAGAGTGAAATGAAAAATGCTTCAGGTACTCTTATGGGCCTGTGTCCCAGTCCATTCTGTTTTTTGGACATCTTCCATTCTCTTAGTGTTCAGGATCAGTGATCATGGCCAACACAAAGCTCTTCTTTTTATCTGTTCCCATAGTGGCCTACATGGTGTGAAATGGGCAGTTGTCTATCCCTTTTTTGGAAGTGTCCTTCTTATAGGCCAATGGAACCTATAACTTCAGAGAATTATTGGAAGTATCATTGCTATCTCAGAAGAGACTTTTTTTTCCAGGCTGATACTGGGGCTAAGAGGAAGGCAGCTCCAAGAATCAGTAGCTGTTTACAGCATATATCACATCCTGAAAAGCAGCCCTTCAGGCTCGGATTATATCTTTCAGTGACATCATAGCTGAGTTTTTAATAGTTTATTCCATTATTTTAGAACGTCCACAGTTTGTCAATAATGGAGTAGAGAGTAAGAGTAATAGCTCCATGGGAAATCCTCTGATTATTTCATTTCTTTTTGTATGATATGATTTCCTTGATTAAAATTCATGTGTGGTGGAAAAGGGAATATATAAAACATTCTGAGGGTTCTTAGGTGATGGTGGGGGAGGAAAAATGGGTGAGTAAAATACAGGACCAAGTCAACAATAAGTATCCTTTCTGCTGAGGACAAATAACTACCCTCTCTAATTAGAGGTGTCTAATACAATAGTTTTACCCTGGCCTGTTATGAAAGATCTATCAATATCATCCTTCCTTCAACTTCTATTAAAAAGTCCTCCTTGGGACGCCTGGGTGGCTCAGTTGGTTAAGCAGCTGCCTTCGGCTCAGGTCATGATCCCAGTGTCCTGGGATCGAGTCCCACATCGGGCTCCTTGCTTGGCAGGGAGCCTGCTTCTCCCTCTGCCTCTGCCTGCCACTCTGTCTGCCTGTGCTTGCTCTCGCTTCTCTCTCTATGACAAATAAAAAAAAAAAATAAAAAATCTTAAAAAAAAGTCCTCCAACTTTTCCTTTTCAAGTCTCTACACCATTTGGCTGCTACCAAAGAAATATCATAAAAATAACCTCTGACTATCTCTAGAACACTAAAGAGAATACACAACTAGACCTATCCTCAAGGTTCACTAAATGGATTTCATTGTCCATTTGGGCCTATCCATGAAAGCAACTGTACCATCACAGAGTTTCACAGAATCATGGAAACCTGGCTGACATTTTTTATTCTCAGTTTTCCACAAAGAATTTCATTGAAGACCATAGACAGAGATTAAAGAAAGAACTCATATATGACAGGTCATGCTCATATACCCCTGGGGCATGAATAGACTCCTTTCTATATATTGTACTTCCACTCAGTGAAGGAGGGCTCCAAAATGTGCATGAATTTGACATTCAGTGAACCAGGTGGTGCTCAGTTCGTGATGGCCAACTGGATAAAGAATCAGGACCTGTTATCAAAAAGCAAAGTTACCTCAGGAAGAATACAGGGCCCTGCACTAAATCTTACTTTTTAATGACAGAATTTCTCTGGTTGGAGATTAGCCCAGGCTCCGTGCCCAATCCTGAGCTTCTACAGATGCCTAGACTGCCATCTGATCTAGTTTGTCTTCACCAAGGTCAAGTGGAAAAGCTACTTTCATTGCAATCAAAAACCAGATGATGTGATTTTTTTCAAACTGAGAATTCTTTTACGATCCCTCCTACCCCCTCTCCCCTCCAGCAACCCTCACTTTGTTTCCTGAGATTAAGAGTCTCTTATGTTTTATCTTCCTATGTGGTTTCATCTTGTTTCATTTTTCCCTCTCTTCCCCTATGATCTTCTGTCTTGTTTCTCAAATTTCTCCTATCAGTGAGATCATATGATAATTGTCTTTCTCTGGTAGACTTATTTCGCTTAGCACAATACCCTCTAGTTCCTTCTTCAAAGAGGTCAAGTTTTAAGAACTTATTCTTCACTTTGGAGGGGGAAAACTGAATCCCTCTGTACTTTCTTACACTCAATATTGGTTTTATCATTTTAAAATCAATTCCCTTTAACTTTTTATATATACCTATATACATATATTATTTATTTATTTATATTAGTAAACTCCTTAGTGTGAAAGTTTTACTTCAAAATGTAGCATCATTCTTTTGTACATGTTTAAGACAGCATTATTAAATAGTATATAATCTGGATTTATAGTTTGCAAATATGTTGATTACTTACTTTTTGAAAGATTTTTGTGGTATTAAGGACGTCAGTGTGCAAGACTTCTGTAATCAGCAGTTAAAATTTTTGCATATAAGTAAAAGATAAAACATAGCACAGTGCTGTTTACTCAAAGTATTATAAAAGTTGAGCAAAGTAGAAATCAAAGAATGGAAAAGTCATCAGAAGGATCTGAAGAAAGGAGATAAGAAAAATGAGGAAGAAATTTGTAGGTGACAACTACAAATGGACGAAGGCAGGAACGTGTCAGGGTCTTAGACTAGGGAAGGAATGGGGCTGCCCAGCAAAGGATTAATCTATCTATTATCTATCTATCCATCTATCGATCATCTATCATCTATCTTTGTTTCAAGTTTTTATTTAAATTCTAGTTAGTTAACATATAGTGCAATACCAGTTTCAGGAGTAGAATTTAGTGATTTGTCACTTACATATGACACCTGGTGCTTATCACAGGTGTCCTCCTTCATATTTATGACCCCTTTTGTCCATCCACTGCCCACCTCACCTCCAGCAACCCTCAGTTTGTTCTCTGTAGTTAATAGTCTCTTACGGTTTGCCTCCCCTTCTCTTTTTTTTTTTTCCTTCTTTCCCTGATGTCATCTGTTTTATTTCTTAAATTCCATGTATGAGTATATAGTATTTGTACTTGTCTGACAAACTTATTTCTCTTAGCACAATACAGTCTAGCTCCATCCATGTCATTGGAAATGGCAAAATTTCATACTTTTTGATGGCTGAGTAATATTCCACTGTAGATATATTCTGTATACATACATATCATTTTTCTTTACATGTTCATTAGTTGATGGAAATTTGGGCTCTTTCTATACTTTGGCTATTGCTGACAATGCTGCTATAAACATTGGGTGCATGTGCCCCTTGGAATCAGTATTTTTGTATCCTTTGCGTAAGTACCTATGAGTGAAATTGCTGGAACATAGGATAGTTCTATTTTTAACTTTTTGAGGAATCTCCATACTGTTTTCCATAGTGTTTCCACTAATATGCATTTCCACCAACAGTGGAAGAAGGTTTCCTTCTCTCTGGGTCTTTGCCAATACCTGTTGTTTACTGTGTTGTTAATTTTAGCCATTCTGACAGGTGGAAACTCATCATAGTTTTGATTTGTATTTTTCTGATGATGAGTGACATTGAGCTGTCTTTTAGTTGTTAGTTGTTGGTCTGTTAGCTATTTGTATATCCTGTTTGGAAAAAAAAATGTCTCTTCATGTCTTCTGCCCATTTAACTGGATTATTTGTTTTTTGGGTATTGAGTTTGATTTAGTTCTTTATAGCTTTTGGATACTAACTCTTTACCAGATATGTCATTTGCAGATATCTTCTCCCATGTGTAGGTTGTCTTTCAGTTTTATTGTTTGTTTCCTTCACTGTGAGGAAATTTTTATCTTGACAAAGTCCCAGTAGTTCATTTTTGCTTTTGTTTCCCTTGTCTTTGGAGATATGTCTAGTAAGAAGTTGCTACAGATGATGTTAGGTTGCTGCTTGTGTTCTCACGAAGGATTTCTTTAGACTGGATTGCCTGCTTCATGTTGCAGAGTAGAGGGAGCTATGGTGTAAGATATAGAGTATGGGCATATAATCTCACTCATATGTGGAATTTAAGAAACAAAATAGTCGAACATAGGGGGAATAAAAGAGAGAAGCAAACCATAAACAGACTCTTAACTATAAAGAACAAACTGAGGGTTGCTGGAGAGGAGATGGGTGGGGGAGGGGAGGGGTTAAATGGGTGATGGGTATTAAGGAGGGCACTTATACGATCCCTGGGTGTTGTACCTAAGCAATGAAGGAATTAGTGAATTCCTACACCTGAGCCTAATATTACAACGTATGTTAACTAACTGGAATTTAAATAAAAACTTGAAAGGAGAGAAAAAATGAAGGGTATAGTATAGCAATGGATATACTTCAATTTTTTTTATAGGGACCCTAGACTAGAAGAAAACTTAGAGCAGAGGGTAGGAGTGATAAAGTGATGAAGGGGCTGGCCCCTAAGCTCCATTTTGTTAAATAGACTTGAAGGATTTAAAAATTTTTTTTTCTATTTTTTTGCATATTAAGGTACCAATCTTTTGACACAGGGTTATTTATGTCTGTATTTTGGATTTAAAATTAGCTTTATGTTCATATATTAAAGGGTGGTTTAATAAGGAGGCACCAAAGGATGGGGGCAGAGGACTGTAGTGCATTTGGGGGGAACACCATAAAAGCTTTCTGGACGCTATAAGTATCTGACCTGGATTTTTGGACTAAATTTCCAAGTACTAATCTTAAAATGAGGATTATATATATATATATTTTCCTATTCATTTTGCCTAAGGCACTTGGCCTAAAGACCATAATGAAGAACTACTGAAAGTAGCTGAATGAGAATGTAGGTCAGGTGCTTTGGGAGATTTCAAATATATATACATCACATTATGTTTATATATGGAGAGAACACATATATGCATATTTATATACTTAAATATATAAATATATATAAATATATCATACTTGATGTTATAGGTTAATTCTCTTTATATAGAGAGAGCTAACCATTGACTCTTGTGATGACATTAGACATAATATAAACAAATAGTATTTCTAGGGTCTGTGCTAATTGGTGAAGGGAGTGGGGAGTAGGGAAGGAGAAAGAGGAAAATGAATAGCTGGTTCGTGTTACAGCAACTTACAGGTAAGAGCCACAGCTGAGCTCATTTGCATGGTCCTCTGCGCAGCCCCAAATCCATCCCAGCAAAACCAGCCTCAGAGCAACGCAACCTAAACATCCAACGGCCTTCCTGATGTCACTGGATGCCCCGTTTCCTGTCATCACATTCCACATTCTCCTCTGTTGCTAGGTACCCTGGGCACTCTTAATTTCCAGAGCTCCAGGTGCCGTTTTCTCCTTGGTCCTCAAACACAGAGTTCTTAGTTCCAGTGCTATGGTACCCAGGCTGAAACTTGAGAGAAACACCAGCGTTCTGGGCGTGCGAACCTAAAGGCCATACCTACAGATCTCAACACTGTACCCTTTGTTTAGCAGCTCGCTACCCATACACCAGCAGCCACTTAGGATGGAGCAAATGATCTTGGGTAAGGAAGCAGATTTCCCCTTTGAAGCAATAAGTGGGTATGAGTTGGTTATCATAAACAGGAGTCTGAGATGGGTGGTTTCAAATTCTGAAAAAGTATCTCTAAGGAAGAGGAAATAAAAATTGTTAACAGGGTTGCAAGAAACCAGACAATAAAAAGCGGTTCATTTAGCTTCAGTTTAATGTCTGCTCACTCTTGATTTCTGTATTTTTCTAATATAGACATCAAAAACTCTGTTTTAAATTTTGATTTATAAAATAGTGGCATGTGACATTACTGGTTCTTTTACCATTTAAATGATAAAATGTGTGAATATATAAATTTCATACAAATAAGTAAATCATTCATTTGTTCTTGAGAAAACATACTGATTTACTCACGAATGAAATATGGAAAGCTGTAGAATTTAGTTACCTTGGTAACATCTGGAGTGAACTACTCTGTCTAAAAATACTTTCTCCTTTATTGTTTATACTTTATACCAAGATTATAAATACATGACTTTTATTAAATATTCTCCTGATAGATCATAATGTTTATCTTATTTAAAATGTGAGTAAATGGCACGATAGTTACTAAATATGTATGACGATTTCAGGTTAAAGACACAGTGTACTATTTTAAATTTTTAACTATGATAGACTGGCTTTGTTTCATGCTAGCATAGATTTATTTATTTTTTTTTAAGATTATTTATTTATTTATTTATTAGTTAGAGAGAGAGAGAGAGAGAGAATGAGCAAGAGAGCACAAACAGGGAGGAACAGAGGGAGAGGGAGAAGCAGGTTTCTGGCTGAGCAGGGAGCCTGACAGAGACCTGGGGCCCCATCTCAGGACCCTGAGATCATGACCTGAGCCAAAGGTAGATGCTTAACTAACTGAACCATGCAGGCAACTCTTAAATTAGGTTTTAAAATGTAATATACCTTCAGAGTTATTCACTCTTTTAACATATTGATAAAATTTTCTTACATAAAATGTTTAGCATTTTTTAAGGGATTCTAGTACCCAAATGTTAAATCACACTTTTCTTCATGAATTTGATAATTGGCCTAGCATATGTCCATTGTGCTTCTCTTTGGATTTCTGTGGAAAGAAATAGCTTAAATAATCAGAAATGACCTTGCATACTTTAGCATTGGATCTGACTTCACATAAAGGACATGCACAATTTTCTGAATTACTTAGGTATATTATTCCCTGAATTCTTTATTTCAAAAACCTTATATATTTCATGCTTAAAAGAATGTTTTTGATTTCTCAGTAACTATGGGAAGTGCCATGTCATATTCTTTATGACTGAGTTTCTCTAAATTCTCTTATGTTTGTTTTCTTTCTACATAAAGTCTTTTGTTGAATGGGGATGTAAAAGGAGTAATTTATGAATAGAATCTTGCCATTTGTGTTATGCCCCAACAATGGGTCTATGATTAAAGGAGTGAGACTGATACAAAGCCAAGGTCAAGCAAAGCTTTATTTCGCACCAAGCATCAAGAATCAAACTGACCGGCCAGGACCAGGCCTCTTACAAAGCAGGCGACCCTTCTCTGTTTCCCAGATTAGCTTTTAAGGGCAAAGGCCATGCAGTCGGGCCTGGCCACGCACAGGTGACCAATGAGATTGTAACACACACAGGAAACTCCACAGTGATACTGGGTGACCAATTGACTTACAATTTACCCTAGTAGACGTTTGAACCAGCCTATCACACCTTGGTTAGGATTGGCGTCAAAAAGGCTCCCAAAGGGCAGGGGCCCATACTCCTTGGTAGCTAGGGAGACAGTATGCGTCCCCCCACCACTGATCGGATGTCTCCACCTGGCCTGACCCACCCTTGTATCTGGGCTTTGTTACCTGGAGCTGGTTCCAGGACTTGTTTTTTGCTTTTTTTTTTTAAAGATTTTATTTATTTATTTGAGAGAGAGACAGTGAGAGAGAACACGAGCGAGGAGAAGGTCAGAGAGAGAAGCAGACTCCCTGTGGAGCTGGGAGCCCTATGCGGGACTCGATCCCGGGACTCCCGGATCATGACCTGAGCCGAAGGCAGTCGTCCAACCAACTGAGCCACCCAGACGTCCCACCAGGACTTGTTTTTAAGTAAATCCCCTGAGGGGAAGGGGAGCCGGGACAGTTTAAGGGTTAAACAAGGTTTTTGTTTAACTTTAATGAAAGCCTCTACCTAAATAGGTCCTTACAATTTGAATACATTTTAACTTTTCCACAAAATAGTTTTAAAATATTAAATTTTTAAAATATTATTTTACTGAAAATTAAGCTTAATGTTCTTTGTTTTCATTTTCCCTTGGAGCTGGAGATCTGGGCTTCCTCTTGGACCCCTGTCAGTCAGACTACTCTCAGTCTTACCTGTTCTTTTCTTATGATGATTCGATCCCTTCCTGTTCTACACCACTGCTGTTTTGATTCAGGTTTCAACGATGCTGATTCAGATGGCTTCTAGAGCTCTTCATGGTTTCCCATTTTGTCACCTTTATCCCATTCTCCTCATCAGTCAGAGTAATCACTTTAAAAAATTTGGGAGAAGGGGGTGGGATTATGGACATTGGGGAGGGTATGTGCTTTGGTGAGTGCTGTGAAGTGTGTAAACCTGGTGATTCACAGACCTGTACCCCTGGGGATAAAAATATATGTTTATAAAAAATAAAAAATTTAAAAAAAAATAAATAAAATAAAAAAATAAAAATCACCGTATAGTAACAAAAAAAAAAAAATTTTTTTTTTCCCATATCATTTCGGACAATAAAATTGATCCTATTCACGCTCAAGGTCCAAGCCAAGCTCTTCATCCTCTGCCTCCCTATCTAGGTTTCCCTTTCTGACTCTATTTACAGTCAGCACCCCAACCTTGTGTCTCATCTGCCCTGTACTTCCCTTCTTCTTCTTCGAAGATGTTGCACCTGCTGATACCTAAGTGGGGAACAATCTCCCCTAGCTTCTTCACTGGTTAAGTGTTACTCATCTTTTGAAATTCGGCTCATATGCCACCTTCTTTAGGAAAACTTCTGTGATGCCTTTACTGACCTTGTTTTGGATCAAAGCCTTTTTTCCTCTGCATTTTAGTTGCACGTTTTTGTTTTTGTTTTTGTTTTTTTCATCTCTTTTAGTTATTTGTGAACTCGCTGAAGGCAGAGGCTCTGTTGGCCAAATTATTTAACTGCCTTTTGGCCTAATGGTGGTATTCAATAAATGTTGAATAAATAAATGAACAGGTGAGTTATACCACTCCTTCACAATTAAATATAATTTTTGACATTAACTATTTCATTGCATCCTATAAAAATAAAGCAAACTTGAGAATATTCAGAATCAAAATATTGCTTGTGCACTCTCATATTTGTATCGTTTCAAGAGCCCTTAACTATAGGAAACAATTTAACACCTTTGTCCCTCATAATCCTTTGAAATTATATAAAGATGAAATTAAGAGAAATAGGATTTTTGTTGCATGTAAATTTTCTTACTCTAATTGTTATTGATGTGTATTTCTAAACAAGCTTATCATTTATTTTAAAGCCAGAAAATTTTGACTGACTTTGTTTCTTCCCTTTCTTCCCAGTTTTGCTTTTTATTTTTTATTCTGAGTTATTTTATTTTTTATTAGAAAATTATATATGTTGTAAATAATAAAGAGTATTTAAAAATATAGTGCCATTCCAGTAAGAAGAAATTAATATCAATATTTTAGTCTACATTTTTTTACTCGTCTTCCTCTATAAGGATATATGTTTTCTTTTCAGAAAATTGGTATCATTTGTCCATTTTTGAAGCTAGCTTTTTCCATTTAACACTTCACACTTCCCATTATTATTAATGGAAAAAGATTCCACATTTCCCATATTCTTTTTTTTTTTTTTTTAAAGATTTTATTTATTTATTTGACAGAGAGAGATCACAAGTAGGCAGAGAGAGAGGAGGAAGCAGGCTCCCTGCTGAGCAGAGAGCCCGATGCGGGACTCGATCCCAGGACCCTGAGATCATGACCTGAGCCGAAGGCAGCGGCTTAACCCACTGAGCCACCCAGGCGCCCCACATTTCCCATATTCTAATCATCCCAACATATATTAAGCCAGTTTTTTACTTTTGGTAATTTTTGTCACTTCTGAATATTTGCTATTGTAAACGACACTGGTTAAAAAAAAAGCTTTTTTACCTGCACAGAAATGCATTCAGTGATTATACTCCTTAAACTTAGAGGTCCCAGAAGTGTAATGACTGGAGCAGAAGGTGTGATCACTTTTAATGTTTTAGATGCATATTAAACACTCATAAAGCTTGAACCAACATACGCCCCACTAGCAGAACACACATTGCTTTTATCAGAGAATTTTCACCAAATCTGGATATTCTCACTAGAAAAACAAAAACTATCTACAAAATAATTAATGAGCTTCTCTTTGTTTCAATTTGCTTTTCTTCACGATTGCTTTTGAGATTGAACCATTTTCCCTATTTTATCTTCTTCTTATTTCACTTCACTTCTTTTGCCTAAATGTGCCTACTAGATTACGCATGACAATGGCTGCTTCACAAGTTTATTTGTAAAGATAAATTACACAGGATATGTAACGTTACCTCGATGCCAAGCACATAACAGGAGCTCGGTGAATGTTGAAATAGTAACTGAATGGCACATTAATTAAAATTGAACTCTTCTTTCCAACAGATGATTCTGCTGCAGAGAGTTTTAACGGCAATGAGACTCTGGGGCACAGTTCAGTTGCTTCAGGGGGAACACACGGCAGGGAGATAGGCGACTCCAATGGTGATGGCAAACCTGGGCTGGAGCAGGAGGAGCAGCCACTGAACTTGAGTGACAGCCCCCTCTCAGCACAGCTGACTTCGGAATACAGAATAGATGACCACAGCAGTAATGGAAAAAACAAATATAAGAACCTTCTAATCTCTGACCTCAAGATGGAACGAGAGGCGAGAGAAAATGGAAGCAAGGTAAGGTCACGTGACAATTTTCAGAGTTTCTGAGTTTGTCATGAAGGTCATAAAGAAATACGTATTTATATGAAAGATGAAAATTATTTTTGCTAAAAATATTTTAAGCAAATCCCAATGATATGTTGCCAACTATAGATATCCTATGTCCAAATAAGCAATAATTTTCAGAAATAATAGTGAGCAAAATGGATAGTTTTTCCATTGTGTGTTGGTATGTGTGTGTGTTTAAATTTAAATTAAATTAGCCAACATATAGTACATCATTAGTTTCAGACGTAGAGTTCAATATTTCATCAGTTGCATATAATATCCAGTGTTCATCACATCACATGCCCTCTTTAATTCCTATCACGTGTGTTTTTATACATGAAATCACTTGATATAATGTTTCTCCTTTATATAATCTTCTTATAGCTGTGTCTCTGGGAGTTTGTTGAGCTCAGATGTCAAAGTTTAGCTCTCAGAACACAATTATGGACTCTAAAAAGATCACTATCTAGTTTTTACTAGATTGGACAGGTGTACGCACAAATAAAGTTTCAATTAGACTCTCAAGTTTGCTTTAGAGACCCAGGGAGTTTGGTCAGTAATTTACTCCCCATACCTGGGAGAAATGTGTTGGTGTTCTAGATGAAGTGTGTAGATTAAATAACTACTGCGACAAGTAATTTATCACAAACTGTATTCTACAGAAGACAGAACCATGTTTCAGACATATCTAAATTTCTAGTTCTTTATATTAGAATAAATTTCAATCCTTCCCATTCCCAATTGATTCACTTTTTAAAATTTTTTGATCCTTCTCTTTTGATCTCTATCTTCACACCCATTTTCAGAAATACTGCCAATTCTTCTTTTGTTTTCATTTAAAGTCTAGTTAACATACAGTGTAACATAGTTCCAGGTATACAGTGCAGTGATCCAATAGGTCCGTGCAACACCTGGTGCTCATCACAAGTGTACTCCTTCCTTTATCACCATCACCTGTGTAACCCATTCCCCACTCACCTCCCTTCTGGCAACCATCAGTTTGTCCCAAATGACTTATTAAACAAACAAACAAACTTCACATTTCTATCGGTTTGAAGTAATGCATGCTGTGATTTTTGTTCCATAATTTTTGAAGGTATGCTTTTGAATACAGGAAGATTTGCGTGGAATATACATTATGACTCCCTCCCCCCACCCCCCACCCCACTTCTAAATTAGAATCGAAGAACTGATCTTTTGATAAAGCTCTTAAAGCAAAATGTCTTAATTTGAATTAATTTCTGAATTTGCTGAGGCACTGTACTTCCTAAATTGGCTCTATTTAAATCCTCTTGCTTGCCTGAGGGTATGTTGTTTTATCCTCTTTTAAGCAAGTCACTGACATCATCAGACACTTAAGCACTTCTGCCTGAGGGAAGCTGCTACAACTTTTGCTGGTGTAAATGCACAAATATTCTCTTCAGTGGGTTAAAGCCAAATCACAAACGATTTGTATTCACTAACATGATCTGAATCGAGGTTACATTTTATGGAACGAAATAACTTTTAAGTGCTCTGGCCATCCACATTGTCCGTCTGGTCTTTATAAACATCCTTTTTATGCTATGTATCTGTTGAGTATTTTTCTAAAATTATGCACTGGTTTGCTCTTCTCTATCCCCGCATTCATTATAATGATAGGAGCTATGCTCATTTGAAACACAGTGTTGCAGAGTGAAGTTACTTTTCTGCTCTATTTAAGATGAAGTTGTAAAAAGTTCAGATTGGGCTGTATGTGAGGAATAAGATGAGAAATGGGCTTAGGGAAGAAACATCCCCAAGGAGCCAAACATTTAAAGGTTTGGTAAAGGAAGAATAGCTTCCAGAGCTGACTGGGGAGTAGCCGGAGACACACAAGATCAGAAGGGTATAGTGTATGGAAGCTAAGTGTAGTCTACCTTTCACGAAAGAAAGTGGTCAGCTCTGAGGCACAATGCTGATGTACCAAGTAAGATAAAGATAGAAAGTAGTTGAGTCGGTGAGAACAGATTTAGAGCACTTTTGGAGCAGAATCCAGAGTGATTCTTTATTCCTTCCTTCAAGGATAATATAATAAAAGAATATATTGAATACCTGTCAATATATGACGGTACTAATTTGTACTAATGAAGTAGCAGACACAACTCAGAAGTCTTTATTCATAAGAACTTTGATAAATCGTTTTGGTAGAAAGGGGGACATATACATAGAAAACATTCTTAGTTATAAGTATAAGTAAATATCCATTCCTGTGTTAAAATATCGGGAGTTCAAAGTCAGAAAACACTATTTCTATTGGAGTAATGAAGACGGCTTCCTGGAGAAAGTGAGTCTTGAACATTGAAGGACATGTAAGATTACCATTTTTTCAGAAGGGGTCTCCTTTTGGATATTGTGAAAGGCCTGGAATACACAGGGAAGATGAGTTGGTCTCATAGATTAGGGAAGCATTGTCTATTTGGAACTAGGTAGGACTTCATAACATGGTATTTGAGGAAGAACCCAATATTGTTGTGCAATATAGAATATTTGCCACCCATTAATTTACTCACTAAATATTTACTTACAGACTCCTACATGAAGGCACGGTTATAGAAAGCAAAAACATGGAAAGAAGCAAACTGGGGGCCCAGCCCCTCAAAAGCTCAACAAGCAGGAGAGAAAGGCAAACCCATGATTATAATCTGATTCCATAAGTAAAATGATGGGCAAATGGCAAGTTGAAATGAGAAAAGAAAGGTGGGGCCCCCATGGGACTATAATGATTCTTAAGGAAGACTTTATAGAGCGATTAATGCCAGCATGAATCTGAAGTGTAAGTCGAGGTTATTCAGATGGAGGAGATTATTTATGGGAGAGCATGCGTGGAGCCATAGAGCCAGGAGAGAGCACACTGGGCATTGCAGTTTGCAAGAAGCTTAGCATGGCCATAGCAGAGAATATGGTGGAGAAATGGAGTATAGAGAGTTTCCATCAGCAAAGACTTCATGGGTCAGTTCAAGGACTTTGGATTGCATCCCATAGACAAGTTTACCATGATAAGGTTATAGTCAACTTGCAATTTTAAAGAAAGATTTTTCTGGCTACATTGGAGCAGATAGATAGGAACTAGGGAATAAATAAGGATAAATAGGGACTAGGAAATTAAAAAAAAAGACATAAAACTGGTTAGACAGCTGTTGTGGCATTACAGGAAGAAAATAATGCAGGAATACAAAAAAAAAAAAAAAAAGAACCTATTACTTTCGTTCTTTTGATATTGTATTTGTGGAATAGATAGCTTGATAGATTTTATATAGCCAGACTCCTAGGAATGTTTTTCACATACAGTACAGTACAAAAGCCTCTTTATACATTCTCATTGGGATGTAAATTCTATAAGAATGATATCTACCTTGATTACTGAGGTATGTCTACACCTGGCTTAATATGGGTACATAGTAGGTTCTCAAATATTTTGAAATAAAATTTTAACAAATGTGGGAAGTGAAGCAGAAAGCATTCTGGAATGACTCCAGCCTTAATGGCTGGAGTTTGACTCTAGATTGACTAGGTGGATGGTGACACCATTTTCCAATATTCAGAATGAGAAATATTTGAAGAAGCAGTTTTTTGATATATAAGGTTTACCATGCCTGTGCAGTACCCATGATATACATTTCATAGACATCAGGGGTATATGTTTCTGCTCAGAATAAATATTCATACTGAAGAAGAAAACTTGTGAAAGGTTTAGACGTGCGGCTTAAAGCTGTTGTGGTTGTTAAGATCACTTCAGAAGATCATAGACTGAGGAGACAAGAGTCAAAATATACCACTCTGTAGAAAAATATCGGCCCATCAAGAATGAGTGGCATAAAAGGAGTCTGCAGAAGAAAAAAAAAATGAAGGAGAAAGTTAAGGCAACCATATAAGGAGATGTTTTAGAAGCCAAAGTGTGGGGCATTTCCAAACTGACGTATAGTTAAATGGAGTAATTCTTAGGTGAAGTGACACAGGTCTAAACCCAGACAATGGTTAGGAGAGTTAATTCTGGGAGTTGGAATTAGAACACATGGCAGAAGAACGAGCAAAATTAGTGGGAAAGTGGACTGGAGATAGGTATAGGGCTAGATGGGGAAGCTGAATCGTTTTAATTGTGAAGGAGACTATGTCTGGAATTTTGTTTTAGGGATTCTTCTTGCAAGGTGAGTTTGTATGCAGAGAGCTCTGGGGTTTCCTGGCTTTGGATCAATTCTTGCTTACCCGAGGCTATCAGGTGAACTTCATACTAAAGGTTTAGCACTCATCTGTTCAGTTAGCACTACCTTTTGTTGTCCTTAGAAATGTTCCAACACTTCCGTACACATCTATCAAGTGACACTACCAATTTCTCCTTCCGGTATTGTTCAGGCTAGCCCCTGTCATAACTTGGAGGAACATAAAAGCTTAATTATGTAGCATCTTGGAAAAACTTAGATTTCTGTGAATTTCATATTGACCTATTTTACGATTTTATTGTGAATAATATCAGACAAAATGATTATAAAGCATTTAAATCTGAACAGTGAATAGAAATGCTTAAAAAGAATAGCTGAGCTGAGCTATGCCATTTATGGATGGCTTATTATCATGCAAATTCACTCACTAGACCGGTGAGTCATATTAGCCAATCTAAAGAATAAATAAATTGCATTGAAAGCGCTTAGGTGATATTTATTTTCTACTAGAAGATGGCCACATTTTTAGAGGATGACTATTAATATTAGAAATCAGAAGAAAGTAGAAATGTTAATTAAAAGCTTAGAAAAGGAGACTCCTGAGGAAGTGTTAAGGAACAAGTTATATAGGAAAAGAAGGGCTAAGAAGACACAAATTTGGATATAAGCATGTTTAGAATTATTAAATGAGAATAAAAACAAAACTAAATTTAATAGAGGGAAATATGTAACTTAGAAACATTATCATTGATTTTTTTCCTCTTTGGCTTTCTTTTTTTCTTTTAGTATTTGTGACCAGGCTGCATTATACTTAAATATGGTAAAATATTCTGAATCATTTTCCCAAAAGAATCATGTTTCAAGTAATAACTGTAGTAGGAGGGTGATTATTGTTGAGGGTTAATGTGTCACTGTGGTTATTGCATATTTGGTTTGGTTTTTGGCTCAGTTCCCCAGACTCTCCAGTCTTCAGTTTATTAAAATAACGTTTCTCCCTAAAGTGGTCCTTGTGACATCTTGTCAATGAATCTTTCCTTTAAATTCTTACCAAAATGGGTATTAACATTCAAATTAAAGTTTATAAAATACTTATCATAATTACCATTAATGATTGCTATGCCATTTTATTTAGACATGATGAATGGAAGCAGCACGATTTTTCTAAATATCTCTGTACTATTTAGGTGTAAGGAGATTGCCTTTGAAAACATGAGAGCCAAGGATTTACTTTTAGAACAATATTATCTTGGTCTTTGTTGTGTGGTTATTCTAGCTCATTCTTGTTTTAATTTGATGATTTTCAATATCTAGCTTCTTGGTGTTAAATAAAGATTTGGGCATCGATCTTCTTCAGGGTAGAAACAACAATATATATTCAACAAATATGCCTCATATGCTAGACACTGTCCTGGGTATTTAAAAAAAAAAAGTTTCATTATGAACTCACATTTTGGCTAGAAAGATAGACACAAAGGCAAATAACTGTGTTATAATATGGAAATCAATTTGTATATGGGTGTGCCTTCTAACCATGTCCTGGAAAGTTCCCAAGTTAATTTTTCATGGTTAAGTAGGAGATAGCCACTTGGTGAAAGGAAGTAGGAAATTCTCTAAGAACACAGCATTAAACTAAGGCCTAGAAATGCTGAGGATGGAAGTGGTGAGGGTAAGACTAGAGCAGTAGTTCAGCATGTCAGACTAGGGTACTATGGATGCCCTTTTAAAGCTTTGAACTTCACTCTGTCGACAGGGAATTGCTTAGAATGAAGGATGGGAAAACAGCATGGTTAGATCGTGTTTCAGGGTAGATCATTGTGGCATCTTTGTCACAAGATGGCTTTAAGTGGCATAAAAAGGGAGGAAGCTACTAACAGGATGAGGTCTTGCCTTAGTGAGGTGGTGGTAGGGATGGAAAGGAGAGCAAAGAATTAAGGAGTATTTAGAATGTTAAATGGACAGAATTGGAAGTTTGATTATAGGTAATGATGGAGAGTGTGAAAGAAACTTAGAGCCAGAAGATAAAGGATATATTATTTTTGATACTACGATGTTATGTCAACTCTAACAATGATGAACACTTACTTGGGTATACTTTCATATTCACAACTCAAACCACCTCTACATGGTAAGGAGAGTAAGTGTAATTAGCAAGCCTATTTAAACCTAAGTGCGTAAAATCTAATGGATGCTAAGCTATTATCTAATATTAATTATACACGAATTAAGTGATAGAGCCTGGCATTGAATGCAGGTCTTCTGATTTTGCAGCCCATCAGCTTTTCACCATACCCACATACTGGTTGATGTTGTGTAGGGCTAGATATCACTGTGGACCATACGGGGACTATGATGAGCATATTCTCCAGAGAGGCAGAGATTTAAAACAATTAGTGAATAGTTCCTTAATAAATGGCACATATTTGGAGTGGCATTTATTATATGTATATCTGTTTTGCTCTCCTATATGAATTATTGTACATAAAAATACTATACTAGTGCCTCTATTGGGAAACTATTCATATACACATTGTTACTTTTGTGCCTAAGTGTAAATAAATGGGTAGTTGAGTTAGAGTGGGTGCTTGAAGAGCTCCAAGGTAAATTTTAGCCTTACATTTTGCTAACTACTAATTTAAAATGACATCTTCATGTATTTTATATACATACATATATATTTGCAATGTATTATATATAGATACATATAGAAAGAGTGTGTATGTGTTTTATATTTTATACTCATGAGTTACATGGACTTCAGTTCTGCTCATTATTGGACATATTTTTTTCCTTCTGTCCTTAGAAGATCTTTTTTTAATCAAAAGATATATAAGAAGGATATAGCATCATGTGATTTTTTTGGTATTGTGTATAATATTTGCAACCTAAATTTAAATGTGTATTATGTTTAGGAAAAAAATATGTGCCTTATTCAGGAACCGTTAAATTAACTACTCTGTAGAATAATATAATTTTTTTATTCGAAGATTTTATTTATTTATTTGACAGAGATCACAGGTAGACAGAGAGGCAGGCAGAGAGAGATAGACAGAGGAGGAAGCAGGCTCCCAGCCGAGCAGAGAGCCCGATGTGGGGCTTGATCCCAGGACCCTGGGATTATGACCTGAGCAGAAGGCAGAGGCTTTAACCCACTGAGCCACCCAGGTGCCCCAATAATATAATTTTAAAAACTGCCTCATTTTCCAGATGAAGAAATTAAGACCCATTTAAGTGACTCCTAACACCCAGATCAGTGTCCTCCTGAGTCATTATGCTGTCATAGTTACCACCTGCCTATGCTTATATTCTTGATAAGTTATTATAGGAAGAGAAGGGGTAAAGTCAACATTTTTGAGTGCCTGCTATGCATGATCTAGTCTATGTTTGCTCATTTCACATTTGTTATCTTGGGAGAATGGTGAAGACAAGGAGCTTCTAAAATTTATACCCTGAAATGTGCAAAGTGAAATTGATTTTAATTCTCCTTATGCAGCAAAATACACATTTTGAGTTCCCTTTTAAACATATGAGTTCAATCAGTTCAATACAAAATCTCAACTGATCCTCCAGCCGTCAGTGCTATGCATTGGTAGGTAATCTGATTAGAGTAATATATATTTTTGGTCAAATACAAAATAAAGAAAACTGACCAATTATCTTTGTCTTTATTTGGATGGTTAATCAGTAGCTCAAAAAAAAAATAGGGTTGTATTTTGGATGCTTTATGTAACTTTTTTGGAGGGGTTGGGTGGGTTTTTTGTTTTGTTTTGTCTGCGTATGTGTATTTGTCTGTCTTACATTTGTATTCTGTCATTAGGGATAAGGTAAAATTTTAAAATATCATTTGATTTATGGGTATCTTGAGAATGGTAGAGGAACGCTAAGAGAGAGAACTATAATTAATATACCCAGAAGTAATTCATACACATCTCAAAATAATTGGTATTACCAGGACTCACTGTGAAACACTCTGATATTGACCCAAATTTGGGGAAAGAATAAAAGAAATAGCAGAGATCAAGAGTAATGTATTCTAATTTATCTCAATATAATAAATTTATATTGTTTTCATTAGCATTAAATATTTGATGAGTCTTAAAGTATATTCCTGAAAGCAGTTATCTGTAACATTGTTATTAGTGTGATTTAAAAAAAAAATTTGAATTGAAGATCTTGGGGTTATTTGGAATCAAGATAATAACATGGATGAGAGTTTAAATAAAAGGATTAAGTAATAAAAAGTCATAAACTTTCATCCCAAGGAATAATAATAACAGGTAACATTATTGAGTTCTTACCATGTGTCAGGCCTTATTCTAAAAACTAACTCATGTAATCCGCACATAACCCAAGGCAAGTAGGTTCTTTTATTATTCCATTTTTACAGATGGGAAAACTGAGACCCAATGCCATTATAAATATGGTTACACTAAGAATTTCTAGAATTTTGATTTAAGCCCCCAATCATTTGGCCCACCTTTCAGTGATACAATTTGAGTTGAGATCATGGAGCAGGATCTGAAAATGAGCAGCAAATTTAACTTGGTGCTGAGACCCCCCCACCCAGCTGCCCTTTTACTACCTGATAATACCTGATCAGGAAGCCACATGATCAGCTTTGTGATTTGGAGCAAGTCTTTACCGTTTAAGCTTTGATATTTCGTTAGTTACATGGGGATAATAATACTTAACCTGTAGGCAATTGTGACAATTAAATACAACTATATGCATTGTTTATATAAGCACATAATAAATGGAATTGCTGTGGTGGTTATTACTGGCTCCAGAGCTTGGGGCTTGGCTAAATCTTGCAAAAATGTTCCTGACTCATAAATATTTATTTGGGAAATTGAAAATCCATTTTTTATAGCCTACCAAGTACATATTGAGATTGGCAATTTGGAGAAACATTTTTACTTTATTTTATCTTATCAAGTAAATACTATCTTTTCATCCCGTATCCCTTCTTCCTTCTTTATTTCTTTTTAGTTACACCTATTTTCCAGGCATCTGAAATATATAATACATTCCCAGAGGTATTTTATAGGCATTTATTCTAGGACCTATTTCTGTGGATATATAACAGGCACTAATGGAAATAGATCCTAGGATATCTTGCAATTTCTGCTTGTTAAAATCTTCCTGAACCTGTTGGAATCTGTCCAAGTCAAATGCTACCTCCTTTATAGTATCTATCTTGATTACCTCAACGGGGGGAAAAATTTTTCATTTCTGAACTTTTAGGGAAAAAGATCTATGAAGAATAAGGACAAGGAGGCAGGATAGTAAATTGTATAGGTGATGGATTGTATGGTTATGCCTTGAAGTGATTTACATGCATAAAACTTGCTCCTTACAAAATGTTTGTTGAACAAAAATGATGTAGTGACGTGGGAATAAATTGTATTGATCTTATCCCACCCACTTTCTTATACCAGCAGTTTCCTCACATTGTCACCTGGCTTCCCTAAACTTCCTACTATGTAGCTAACTCTGACCTTAATCTGGAATATGAGTGTGTCCTATTCCAGGTCATATGTGTACAATCTTATTTCTCTGGGCCATAGATTCTCATTATATTTTACCATAAATAGTGACTCAACTGAATATGACACCAAAGACAACAAAATCAAAAACCAACAAATAAGGTTACATCAAATTTAAAAGCTTCTACACAGCAAAGGAAACAATCAAAATGAATAGGCAACCTAGTGAAAGGGAGAAAATTTTTGCAAACCATATATCAGATAAAGAGCTGGTTAATATCCAAAATATATAAAGAATGCATATCAACTCAGTAACAAAAAAAAAATCAGATTTAAAAAGAGGCAGAGGAACTAAATATACATTTTTCCAAAGAAGTCATCCAAATTGGCAAAAAGACATGGAAAGATGCTCAAGATCGCTTATTATCAGGAAAACGGAAATCAAAACCACACTGAGATATCATCTCATACCTGTTAGAATGCCTTTCATCAAGAAGACAAAAGAAAATAAGTATTGGAGAAAATGTAGATGAAAGGGAACCTTTGTACAATGCTATAGGAATGTAAATTTGTTCAGCCACTATGGAAAACAATATGGGGTTTTTTCAAAAAGTTAAAAAATAGATCTGTATTATGCAGAATTCCACTTCTAGATATATGTCTAAAAGGAATGAATACAGGATATCAAAAAGATATAGATACATATACATAATATCTTCTATATCTTAATTATGTTTATATATATAAAATATGTGTTATATAAATAAAATATATTATATATATATAGCTATTATATATATATGAAATTCAGCCATGAGAAAGAAGGACATATTGCTACTTGCAACAACATGGATGCTAAGTGAGATAAGGTAGAGAAAGACAGATACTATGGTATCACTTATATGTGAAATCTAGAAAAAAGAAAAGCCAAACTTGTAAAAACAGAGAGTAAGACTGTGTTTACGAATGGGTGGTGGGGGATGGGAAAACAGGACAGATGTTGTTTCAGGATACAAATTTGCAAGAAATAGTAAATAAGTCTTGGAGATCTAATGCACAGTATAGTGAATATAGACAACAATATTGTATTATAAACTTGCTGGAGACTCGATCTTAATTATTGCTATCACTAAAAAGAAATGATAATTATTTGGTGTTATAGAGGTGTTAATTATTGCCATAATGCCGATCATATAACTATATATGAATGTATCAAATTAACATGTTATACACCTTAAATTTACACAATGTTATATGTCAAATACATTTCAATTAATTAAAAAACTGACTCGAATTGAATTTCTAATATGGTGACTGAAGAGCATAGCATCATTGTAGGCTGCTAAAGAAGGTATTTGGGAGTTTATGAGGTCTTTTGTTGTTGTGATTCTCAAATGTGCACACTAACTATAAAGAGAATTGATTGGTTTTTCAGACAAAATTTTTTAAATTTTGGTATTTCAGACAAAATTTTTTTAAACTTAATCTTTTTAGAGTAGTTTCCCATCCATAGAAAAATTAAGAGGAAGGTACAGAGACTTCCCATATCCCCCTTGCTCCCACACATGCATAGCCTCTCCCATTAACAACTCCTACTGGAGTTGTACATTTGTAGAAATTGATGGACCTGCACTGATACATCATAATCACCCAAAGTCCATAACTGACCTTAGTGTTCACTCTTGGTGTTGTACATTATATGGGACGTATTATATGGGTTTCTATGTATTCCTCAGTTCTTGTATAGGCAAGGTACTATGCCAGAGATTGTGGGTGCTATTGATCCGCTTCTGAGTTACCACATACCAAAAACAAAAGGCAAAAATATATGAAAGGCAATCATTACATGCAAAAATGTTCTTTGAAAACACAAAGCAAACAATTGAAGAAGGGTTCATAGAGGAAAAACTGTGTGTATGAACTCAGTAAGGATAGTTGTGACGAGAGAAGATTGAGGAGGCGAAAAGAGGAGAGTTAAGTCACAAAAGCAAGAAGGGACCAGAGTGACATGGAAGCAAATAACCATGAGTTTGGATGGACTCAAGGGTGCCTAAAAACAAGTCAAGGGGCATGTTTTCCAGGGCCGATCCTGATATGCTATTTGGTTTGTATCTCTGAGCGTGGGGAACTGCGGAAAGATGTGAGCACGAGAATGACACAGTGAACATGATCTTGGGCGGGAGGATGGATGACTCAGCACTTCACAGGATGGTTTGAGGATGATAGAGATAGGAGGTACAGAGAACCTTTCCAGTGGAGGGGTACAAGAGACCTTGCCAGGCAGGAGCAGTGTCTATTTGTTTTGAGCTTATGGAGTTTCAGGTGCTAGAGGGTTGGTTGGGCATGGCTGATGACAGGTGGAAATGAGAGTCAACAGAGCAGAAAGACTAGGAGGAAAGAAGTGTAGGGGTCATGTGTCAACAGGAAGCCGGATAGGAAGTGGCCAGCCATCAAGCCCAAGCTTTTCTGGATCAAAGAAAACAGTGAGGAGGGACAGAGATGAAACTGACAGAGCCAGGAAACAGAGAACCTGGCAGGTGCAGGCCCAGAGTAAAAGAAAGAGAGGCAATGGATCATTTGGGGAATGGAGGTGAAGGAAAAGTGAAAGGAACCTTTGACCTGTATGTACCTGGAAACCATCCAGAAAGAAGTGAGAACAAAGGCAGATCTCAAAGAATTGAGGCATGAGTCAACATACGGTTTCCTCAGAAAAAGACAGTATAGTAAAAGGGTTTGATGGATTTGTATGCTCTTAAAAATTATATATGGTTAGAGTAATAGTGTTATGCAAATGTAATATAAGTTAAAATTAATATTTTAACACAATGTCTTAAAACTGACTTTTCAACTGAATTCAGCAAATACCTTTGGGCACCAATTACACAGCAAGCACTGGGAAGGAAGAAATAGAAAAGACAGAGGCTGGTGTTCCAGGGGCATCAAGAAAAGAAGGCAGACATTAAACATCTTACAATGTGATAGTCTGGTAAATGCAGTCAATAAGGATAGTAAATAAGCCACACGTGTAAGAGAATGACTCATTTTATTGAGAGGAATGCTGGGAATGAAGGTTTAGGAGAATCAGAAAATATTTTTTTTCCCTGAAAATATCCCACCTTACATGGGTTTTAAAGGAAATATAGATTCCAGCCAGAAAAGGAAGAAAGATGGTTCAAATCTCTGGAATTGACTAAACTGTATGAGCTCAGACAAATTACTTCATCTCTCTTTAAATCAATTTACTTACCCGTGAAGTGAGGGAATAATTTTTATTGCTAAGTATTCTTCATTTAGTCATCAACATATATTTGCTATTTACTATGTGCCAAGCCCTGGGAGAGTCAATTATCATATGGTTTCACTTATTTGTGGAGCATAACAAATAGCATGGAGGACATGGGGACTTAGAGTGGAGAAGGGAGTTGGGGGAAATTGGAAGGGGAGGTGAACTATGAGAGACTATGGACTCTGAAAAACAATCTGAGGGTTTTGAAGGGACGGGGGGTGGGAGGTTGGGGTACCAGGTGGTGGGTATTATAGAGGGCACGGATTGCATGGAGCACGGGGTGTGGTGCAAAAATAATGAATACTGTTATGCTGGAAATAAAAAAAAAAAAATGCTAGGCACTTGGTAAATGCAATAAGAAACAAATGAAAAAAAAAAGATGTAAAATGTTTAATGTGGACTCAGTACAAAATGAAAAGGATCTATCATTTTTTGACGAATGTAAATGAATGAAACAATGCAGTAAGTTAAGGATATAGGCAGCCAGTCGTGCTGAAGAATAGGATGTGTGTGTAGTGTGTCTAGAATGATAGATACTGGGGTGTGCTCAGGACCAGAGGAGAGGCAGGAGTGGGGAGATGAGGCAGGAGCCAGATCATGAAGGATCTCATAAGCATGCTGAAGGGATTGAACTTTATCTTGCAGGGCAAAGGGAACCAGAAAAGGATTTTTCAGCAGGGGGAAAATGTGATTCCACTTTTATTTTAGAAGACCAAATAGTATGCTCTTCTAATTCACTAAGGTGTTTAATACGATCAAAGTACTAGATTTGCAAAATTGGTAAAGTAAATGTCATCTATTGACAAGAATGTACTGGGGACCTACTATTTGCCAGGTATCATGCTGGGCTCTGAGGAGGAGGGGATGAATAAAATGCAGTCTGTTCTAAAAAACCCAGTCCATTGAGTGAGACAGTTCCATAAATAGATAATGGCCTATAATAAAACACATACAATAATAAAAATATGCACTGGGCAGTATACCTGTATGAAAGTTTTGGAACACTGGAAAATGATAAAAGCCAAATGATAATCATTCACTTTAGGACTTGTTCATAAGCAGTTCACAGATTGTGTAGATTTCAAAAAATGCCAAGAGCAAAATGTAAAATAAAATTTCTGCACCTCCTGCAAAAATATTATTATTCAGGGAACTCTGAATGAGTATGAATGAGTTTTCTTGGCACTCCTCTTTTTGAAAAATAGGGATAATGTTTATTCCCATAATATTTCACACAGGTTTGATAAATATAGTTAAAGGATATCTATATTAGGAAGGACTGATTCCAGGTTTTGACCTTAAATATAAAGCATGATCATTTTCAACATTAACTTTAGTAAAGTGGCAGTGACTTCTTAATGAAACTTCCATTAATCTATAATGTTCCCAAGTCACATAGTTTTTAATGGGTGAGAAAATAAATTGGGATTTAATACTATTTAAATATTTGTTTTAGAAGTTCTTATTTAACACTTACATTGGAGCTTATATTTAATATTACATATTTTATAATGTTTTACATTTTACCCATCATTCAACATTTATGGAGCCCATCCTCTGAGCTAAGTATTGTGTTGGCAGCTGGAAGGACTAGTGTAAAGAAGACAGAGGTGGTCCCTGTTTCTCAGAGGCTGGTTGGGTCCTGCTAGGAGGATATGCTGAGGGAGGAGCACTAGGAAAGGCATTAACTGGTATTTGGGAAGTCAGGACCTCCTCTGCAGAAGAAATAACCTCTAAGTAGAAAGTAGGAATTACACAAGAGAAAGGCCTTGTGTTCTGTGGTGAAAAACTGGTTACAGGCAGAGAAAAAACATGGACGAAGACAGTACATGGAATGTTTGAGGAATTAAAAGAACTTCTGTATGGCAGGATTTTTGAGTCTGAGGGACCTAAGGTCAAAAATGAGTCTGGAAAAGTAAACAGAGCCACATCTCAAAAGTCTTTGTAAATTGTTTATGAATTTGGACACTATCACTATCAAAGTCATTAATTGGGCCAAGATTTATATTTTTTGGATATCTTAGATTATTCAGTCTGAAACTGGATGAACCAAGGTGGAAGGAATCAAGATAATCTCAAATGCTTTTGAGATTATAATAATCTAAGCAAGTTATTTTGGTGACTTATTATCTAACATGGGGACCTTGGTGGATAATAGTGCCCATCACGGAAGTAGGTCTCAGTGTAGATGTCACTGTCCCCGACAAATCTATTTGGACACCCATTTTGAGGATACTTGCCTCTTCTAGTCCATCATCCTGTAGCATTCTCTGTTCCTCCTACTCCAGTACCTAAATATTATGTTTAAATGTCAGCATTAGTAATGCTGAACACTCCCTATGATGAAATCTGAGTTCTTCCCTTTTAGAAATACTATGTTTGGGGTGCTGGGTGAGTGAGTCCATTAAGTGTCTGCCTTTGGCTCAGGTCATGATCCCAGGGTCCGGGGACTGAGTCCCACATCGGCTTCCTTCTCATCAGGGAGCCGACTTCTCCCTTTCCCCCCACCTGGTGCTCTTTCTCACTCTTTCTCTCTCAAAATAAATAAATTCTTTAGGAAAAAAAATACCATATTTAAACATGCACGTTTTTTAGCCAGAATATTTACTGTGTCTGCTTTCCTCATCCTACCATTTCCACCCCCATTTTCCCTACACACACACTTCTTTGACCTCGTGTGCCATCTCCCCTGATAATAAATGACTGTAACTACCTTCTTTTGTCTCTTAGAACTGGAAAATCATTCTATGTCATTTACATTAGATTCTGACTATGTTGGACCAAAGATGAAATATATATCAACCATTTCTGAGGCATTAGCATTTAGTGCAATTTCTAACAAGTATTTATTGAATCAGACAGGCTGAAAGATGGTACAGTATCTGTTGTTCTTAGCTACTGTTGTATGTATGAGAAGGAAAAAAAGGATGAGGGCAATTAAATAGTCTGAGAGTCTGGTAGAAAGAGTTTATAGTCTGAGATTAGAGAATTTAGCTATTGTCATCTGCAGTGCTAACGAAACTTAGAAACACTAATTCTCTGAAGTATATTTAGGAAGAATTCAAGTTAAGAAAAAGTTGTATTGAAGTGTACCCTACTACACTAAAAATAATTAAGCTTCCTGAACCATTTTCCTTATAATCACTAGGAATAACTGAATAAACATAATTCTAATTTGTGCTGAGATTCCTGACCTACCTACATTCTTGTCCTAATTTTCAAAATCTAAAAATGTATCTTTGTCCTTAAAATATAGTTTATTATTTTTTCAGTGAGGGCTCCCATTTCAGAATACATTCAGCTGTATTTCAGCTACATTTTTCATTTCAGGTTTATAGTTCTTTACTTTTAGGAAATAAATTCAGTATCAAATCACATTCTCAAAGTCATTGTTGAATTTTAAGAACTTCTTTGTTATGACAGCATTGTCACTATTTCTGAGTAGAGAAAATAGAAATTAGCATTCTGTCATGTCTGCAGCAGAGTTTCCGGGCACTGAGAATGATATAGATATTATTTCCCCCCCAAAAAAGGAGCACACAGTGTCAAGTGCTCACACTGTCTTGAATTTCAACCCGTTGGGATTCTATGATTTGATTTGGACATCATGCTAGATCAGGAGTGTTCTGAGGACTTTCAGATTTTGATCCAATTATGGTAACAATTCTCTCCTTATTTTCTCTTATCAAGACAGAGACATACTGACATAGTCAACAAAAGTTTTTCCAGAGATTAATGGAAAATAAAGAAATAGTAATGGGAAAAAAGGGCTAGTATAAAAACCAGTATCTTTAATGTCTTTACTCCATGGTAGCTGTAGTATAAATATCTATTGGGCAAGTATTATACTGTTTTGTTCATAGTTGAAGCCTAAGTACCCAACACAGTATTGAGATCAAGGTAAAATATACTCTTTAAACAAATTCTGGAATTGAATTAATCTACAGTAATTGCCGAAGAGCTGGTCACATTTTATAGGCACTTTTGCCTGGTCTTGGTCTTACAGCAATTGGCCAACTATTGAGCAGGTTGGCTGTAGGGGCCATATTATATTTTTAAAATTGTATTATTTGTGGACAGTCAGATTAAATACCAAATGCTTGATCATGTCTCCAAAACAATTTATCTACCTAATTTCCACCTCATTTACATTTCTTGGCTGAGACATGTTCCAGTTAATATCACAATTGAATGATCTTTATCCTAGAAATGGAAATTAGATTTCAATTCTTGTTTCAGTCACTTGGTAGTGACTGTGCTTATTTGGAGATACATTTTGCTCTGGCTAAAAATGATTAATCGCAAGGTATGTCTTGAACATGGGTTAAGAGAGTAGTGGCACCCAAATAAGAAAGGAAGAAGTAAATTTGTCTTTGTTTATAGGTGATGTGATCTTAGATATAGGAATGCTATATACTCCACCAAAAACTGTTCGAGGTAATCAGTGAATTCAACAAAGATGAAGACACCAAGTCTACATAGAGAAATTATTGCATTTCTATATACCAACAACAAAAGAATTAAAAATAATAAATAATCTCATGTACAATAGCATCAAAACAATAAGACACAAATATATTTAAATATCTAGGTAAAATATCTATACACTGAAAACTCTAAGACGATGAAAGAAATTAAAGAAGACACAAAATAAGTGGAACTATATTTGATGTTCACAGAAGAGAAAAATCAAGTTATTAAAGTGACCAAACCACCTACAACCATGTATAGTTTCAGTGCAATACCTATTAAAATCCCAATGTCATTTTTCATAGAAATAGAAAAAAACTATCTTAAAATGTGTATGGAATGCAAAAACATGAATAGCTAAAACAATCTTGAGAAAGAACAAAGCTGGAGACATCATATTTCCTTATTTCAAACTATACTACAAAGTTATAATAAACAGTATGGCACTGGAATAAAAATAGATCTAGATCAATAGAACACGATCAAAAGGCCCAAAATAAACTCCATATTTATGGTCAAGTAATATTTTAAAAGAAATCTAATACTCAATGGGAAAATGATAACCTTTTTAATAATGATGCTGGGAAAACTGGACAACCACATGCAGAGGAGTAAGATTGGATTCCTAAATTATACAACTCATAAAAATTAACTGCAGATGATTAAAGACTTAAACATAAGATCTGAATCTGTAAAACTCCTAAGTTAAAACATGGGGAAAAGCTACTTGACATTGGTCTTGCAACAATTTTTTGGATACGACACAAAAAGCACAAGTAACAAAACCAAAAATCAATCTAAAATTATTCTTATAAACATATAAAGTATATAAACATATAAAATAGGAGAAACTATTTGCCAGTCATATATCTGATAGGGGTTTAATATCCAAAATATAGTAGAAACTCATACAACTCAATAATAAAAAACAAAACAAAATATGTGGCTTATAAATGAGCAGAAAAACTGAATAGACATTTTCCCAAAGAAAATATATATGAATGGCCAATGGATTCATGAAAAGATGTTCAGCATCACTAATCATTAGGGAAATGCAAATCAAAACTACAATGAGATATTAACTCATATCTATTAGAATTGGTATTATCAAAAGGATGAGAGATAACAAGTGTTGGTAAAGATGTGGAGTAAAGGAAACAGTTGTACACTTTTGGTAGGACTGTAAATTGGTAAAACCATTATGGGAAACAGTATGGAATTTTCTCGAAAAGTTAAAAATAGAACTATCATGTGATCCACTTCTAGATACATATTGAAAGGAAATAAAATCAGGATCTTGAAGAGATATACCTGCCCTCCCATGTTCATTCAGCATTATTCACAATAGCAAAGATAAGAAAAGAACTTAAGTGTCTGTCAACATATAAATGGATGAAGAATGTGGTAGGTGTGTATATAATTACATATATATAATTTACTCATGAGGAAGAAGGAGATCCTGCCACTTGTAGGAAATGTATTTTGATTCACTTATGTGATTTTGATCACTTATGTGTGGAATCCAAAAAGCCAAACTCATAGAAACAGGGAGTAAAATGATAGTCAATAGGGGCTGGAGTTGAGGGAAATGGAGGGTTCTTGCTTTAAAAGAACAAACTTCCAGTTATAAGTTGAATAAGTTCTAGATAGCATGGTGATTATAGTTAACATTACTGTATTATATACTTGAAAGTTACTGAAGAGTAGATCTTAAATGTTCTCATCACAAAGAAGAATGATGGAGATGTTAACTAACTCTATTGTGGCATTCATATTGCAGTATATAAGGGTAAGAAATCATAATGGAACATCTTAAACATATACAATGTTATATGTCAATTATGTCAATATAGCAGGAAAAAAGAGAAGCCCCGTCCCTTTAACTATGACTCTTATCTCTCCATTCCTCTCAGCCCCCTCACCAACTACTAAACTACTTTTACAGCTCAGTTGATTTCTGTATTCTGGACTTTTCATATAAATGGAATTCAGACCAGGGTAATATTGGCCTCATAGAAAGAGTTGGGAAGTGAACCATATGAGCACAGGCTTTCCTTTATGGTAGTTTTGATTGCTAATTCAATATGTTTACCTCTTCTAGGTCTATTCAGATTGCTTATCTTTGAGACAATTTAAGTAGTTTGTGTATTTCTAGGAATTTGTCCATTTCACCTACGTAATTTGTAGGCATATAATTATTCAGAGTATTCATTTTAATCTTTTGTATTTCTATAAGGTCAGTAGTGGTGACCCCTGCCGCATTCATGTCTATCACTTGAGCCTTCTCTCTATTTTTCTTTATCAATCTAGGTAATGCTTTGTCAATTATGTTCTTTTTCTTTTTCTTTTTTTTAATTTTTTTTATTTTTTTATATATATTTTTTAAAAGATTTATTTATTTATTTGACAGAGAGAAATCACAAGTAGATGGAGAGGCAGGCAGAGAGAGAGAGAGAGGGAAGCAGGCTCCCCGCCGAGCAGAGAGCCCGATGCGGGACTCGATCTCAGGACCCTGAGATCATGACCTGAGCCGAAGGCAGCGGCTTAACCCACTGAGCCACCCAGGCGCCCCAATTATGTTCTTTTTCAAAGAACCTTTTAGTTTCATTCTTTTTGTCTCCACTCTAATTTTTTGTTATTCACTTCCTTTTCCTTGCATTAGGTTTTGTCTTTTTTTCCAGTTTCTTAAGGTAGAAGATTAGGTTATTGATTAGAGATTTTTGTTCTTTTTAAAAATGTAAGTGTTAACAGCTGTAAATTTCTCTCTAAACACTTGCTTTTGCTGCATACCATACGTTTGGGTATGTTGTATCTTCATTTTAATTCACCTAAAAATATTTTCTATTTTCCCGTTGTTGATTACTTCTTTTACCAGTTGGTTATTTAGAAGCATATTATTTAATTTCAGTATATTTGTGAGTTTGCCAAATTTCTTTCTTTTATTGATTTCTAATTTCATTCCATTAAGGTCAGAGAACACACATTTTTACTATTTCAGTCTTTTTGCATTTATGGATATTTGTTTAATGGACTAGCATATGGTCTGTTTTTGGAGAATGAGCCATGTGCACTTGAGAAGAATATATACTGCCATAGTTTGGTGAAATATTCTTTTGATCTCTACTAGAGCTAGTTGGCTTATAGTGTTAATTCTTCTATTTCCTTGTTGATCTTCCGCTTAGTTGTTCTATCTATTTTACTGGAAGTGAGGTATTGAAATCTCCAAGAATTATCGAACTATTGTTATTGAATTGCCTTTATTTCCCTTCGTTGTTGTCACTTTTTCCTTCATGTACATTGTGCTCTTTTAGGCTCACATTTTTTATGATCGTTGTATCTTCCTGATGGATTGACCCTTTTATCATTATAAAATGCCTCTTATTTACACTGGTAGCATTTTTTAAAATCTATTTTGTCTGTTGTTAGTCCAGCTTTTTTATGGTAGTTGTTTGCATGATATGTCATTTTTTATTCTTGCAATCTCTTTCTATCTGAATTTAAAATGTGTCTTTTTTAATAAAAATTAAAATGAAATGTGTGTCTTTTAAATAGCATATAGTTGTATCTTATTTTTTTGTTGTTTTCATCCAGTCTGATAACCTGTCTTTTAACTGAGTTATTTAATGCATTTATATTTAATGTTGTTATTGATATTGTTGGATCTATATCTGTCATTTTGCTTTTTGTTTTCTACATGTCTCATGTCTTTTTTGTTCTGCTATTTCTTTACTCTTTTCTTTTGCTTTGAATAAATATTTTTAATATAGCATTTTAATTTCCTTAATGATTTTTTAAAATTATTTCCTTAGTAGTTGTTTCAGGTCCTATCATGCATCTTAAATTCCTGTGAGAAATAGAAATAGTACTTTTATATAGCTCTATTCTCTTTTCCTCTTTTTTATAATATTATTGATACATTATATCTATAAATATTCTAATACATTGTTGTAATTATTACCTTGCATAATCTTGTCTCTTTTAAAGAATATGAGAAAGGAAAGGAGAGCCAGTATAAATTGTTTTCTCTATATTCATTTTATTTATCATTTCTGGCTCTCAATTTTTTCCTCTGGACTCACGTCTGGTGTCAAGCCTGGTGTCATTTTCCTTAGCCTAGTGGAGCTTTGCTGCCATCCATCTCCTCTGTGCTATTACAGGTGTTCCCTCCATCCTGAAAGATTGCATTAGACCAATTCCTTTTTATGAAAGATCTACATTGGTATCTGTTTCCACTAACTGAAAGAAATCGAAAAAGAATTTTCCCTTTTGTAGAAAAATGTGAAAAGTGAAAATAGCATTCAGTATTTGTTTACTGCAAGCTGTGATAGAGGGAGCATGCACCCTGAGTAGCAAGAGGACGCTACCATTCTCCTTCTCCTGGGACCTGCGCTCAACATCTCAGCATCACACGATCAGAGCTTTGAACTATGTCCATGAACATGTGTGCTTTATCTCAATGTAGAATTCATTTTGGAATAAATTATTTTTAATTCCTGTGAGCTCTCATCTTTTATGTTAAGTGTGAATATATGACCAAGGTGCAGTACAGATTAGGACAGGAGAGGTAGGTCAAAACTGAACTTCACAGAAAGTCAGCATTTCTCTTTATTACTTCTGTGAATCACATTTTATAGAGAAAGAGCATTGCTTTTATCAGGAATATTTTGTATGGCTAATCATTTATGAAAAAAGGAAAACTAGAAAACTAAACAAATATGAGGTTAAGTGGAATTATTAAATTGTCAAATGAATTTTTAGAGCAATATTCTCAATTTATCATACATCATCCCAGATTTTGAACTACTAAAGAAAAATAGACATGGGGTTAAGACATTAAAAAGATATTTTATTTAATTAAAAGTAAGAAATTAAAATTATGTAAATGCTAAGTATAATTTCCAGTTAAATAGGTCCAAATGAAGAGAAAATAGATTTTCATAGTAAAGTATCTATTCTCATGTCGATTTTAGAGGTATTTTCATTAACATTTTCCTATTAACATTTATAAAAGATTTATGCATGCACTGATGGGAGAATTAACCTCTGAATCCATAATGTCAAGTGTTTTCCATAAAAAGCTTACAGATAACTGCTTGAAGAATTTGGCTGTTTACAATTAGAAATGACACTACTAACTTTGAGAAAATGATTTTATTAATTTTACTTGCAGATATATTAAGTAGCAAAAACCTAGGATTTAATTTTGTCTCAATTTATGTCTCCATAGATTACTGTCCATTATGATATAGAATTCAGTTTAGCTGGAGCAGCACTGTCAAGTAGAAATTTCTGTGATGACAGCAATGTCCTGCACAGTAAAGTAGGGCAACCACTGGCCACAGGTAGTTATTGAGCCTGGGAAATATGGCTAGTATGTCTGAAGAAGTGGATTTTTTATTTTAGTTCATTTAAAATTAAGTTGACTCATGTGGCTAAAAGCTATTGTATTAAACATCACAGAGCTAAAATCATTAGTTAACGGTAATTCTGCTCTATTGATTCACTTATCCTGTCCCTGTTTACCTTGCTCCCTCCCTGACATACAGACTAACATTGACTGCCACCCACAAGTGTTTAAAAAAAAAAAGCTATGTTATTATTTTAATTTAAAAAGAATAAGATAGGATTAATAGTTGTATTCTAGAGAAGCCAAGTACCTAAGATCATTTAATGGCTGGCAAACAGTGGTTATTAAAGAATAGTGATAAGTGCTCTAGATTAGTTTATTTTCACCATTATCTTTTAATATTTTTTTAAAAGATTTTATTTATTTATTTGACAGAGAGATCAGAAGTAGGCAGAGAGGCAGGCAGAGAGATTGGGGGACGCAGGCTCCCCGCTGAGCAGAGAGCCCAATGCAGGGCTCAATCCCAGGACCCTGAGACCATGACCTGAGCAAAAGGCAGAAGCTTAACCCACTGAGCCACCCAGGCACCCCTCACCATTATCTTTTGAGCAAAGTGAAATTTGAAATGAAAATATGCATTAAGGGCACCTGGGTGGCTCAGTGGGTTAAGCCGCTGCCTTCGGCTCAGGTCATGATCTCAGGGTCCTGGGATCGAGTCCTATATCGGGCTCTCTGCTCAGCAGAGAGCCTGTTTCCTCCTCTCTCTCTCTCTGCCTGCCTCTCTGCCTACTTGTGATCTCTCTCTGTCAAATAAATAAATAAAATCTTTAAAAAAAAAAAAAAAGAAAATATGCATTAAATAAAGTTTTCCTCAGGTGGGTTTTAACATGAAAGTTCCAAAAATGTGGAGCAATATAAAGTAATAAGATCACACATTTTATCTAAATAAACAGGTGAAAAAGTTTTGTTCCTATGAAAATTGTCAGAAGTAGTTGTTAAATAATCATTTGCTTTCACACTGTAGTAGGTCATGGAGAGTCACAGATGAAATGGATTTTCCTCAGAAGGTACTTCATGTAGAAGGAAGGAAGAGAAGTAGAGATTATTCAGAGAAAATGGGTTAAGGTTTGTGATGTGAAATACACACACAAAAAAGATGCCTAACCTGTCTGAAAAGGGCAGATAGGGATCAGTTAAGACTTCCTTGTGGAGAATCTTGATGATGAATAGGATAGGATAGGATAGAATAGATAGATAGATAGAATAGAATAGGAAGATGAATAGGAGTTTACCAGTTGACAAAGCTGAGGGAGTAGTGTGTATGAAGAAGGGAAAATTAAGAGGACATGATAGGAACAGGATAATGCAACCATGCCAGTACAGCTGGACCACAGACTTCTTAGACCAAGTTGGGATAAGGTGAGTATAGAGGCAAAAAGTGAGGCTTGACAGGAGGGAGGGTTCATCATTGCAGGGCTATTGAACTTCAACGTAAAGGTAGCGAGTAACTGCAGGATTCAAAACAGGGGTATCTCTTTTATACTGTGACATGTAGTCATAGCCTCGCAGACGTATGGAAACTGGGTTGGAGTTGAGCAAAACTAGGGAAGGCAGTGAGATCAGTTAAAAGATTGAGAAGTCCGTGAGAAAACCTGAACAAGGATAAGAGGAAGATGCATGCAGGGGAAATAAGTTCTCTTTGTAGAAGGGAGGCAGGGTGTTGAAGGGTCTTAACTGTGAAGGTAGGGGGGAATGAAAGTAGGTAATGGGCTTGGGAACTTAAAGAGGCAGGGACGTTTTGACTCGAATGATATAGGAACTGGAACAGATACACCGATACAGGCATATCAGATCAACATGAGACCTCGGTAGGTCTCAATATTGAGAGACACCATCTCTCACAGTTGTGTAGCTTTTCTAGATTGTGTGGCAGACTCAATTAGTGATGTAAGGTAGGTGTTTTCTCTAATGAATTCAGCTAAAGATCAAAGGATAAATTAGTTGTGGACATGGGTAAAGGGATACTTAATGTTATGATAATCTTTTTAGATTGAATGAGAAGATAATGAAAATAGGCAGGATGGATAAATTGGGAGAAATTTATCCCAATTGGAAAACTTCATGAAGACAGCAACAAGACAGTGGGTGGGAGATAGTGACAAAGTTGTGAAGACAGTAAGTTATAAGCAAGGAATTGAAAATTGAAGCTTTGTATTCCAAAGGAACAATCATTTCTTGTGATAATGAGGCCTAGAATATGATCTTATTTGTATGTGCCTGAAATGGCATGTCATTTGAAATGAAATGAATGTCATTTGAGTTGAGGAGTACACAGTGTTATATGAGGCTGGGATGATGAATACATCATCTTTAAGGACATTGAAGTCATTCAGGAAAATGGTGTCATTTGGTGTAGAAAGGAAGACTGGGCCAGGTGATAAATAAGTCTTTAAATACAGGGAACTGAACTGTAAGTAAAATAACAAATGAGGAAGCATCAGAGGTTATAAAACTGGACAAGACAGACTTCAAAGAAAATTGTTTTAACATAATGGTAGAAAACTAAATGTTAGGAAAGGGCAATGTGGATCTAGGCATATAACAACCTGTTCTGTGTCTCCCTAGGTGAAGGTCAGTCATATGCAGCCCCCAGAGGAGACAAAGGAGAGGCTCAAAAAACCAAAGTGTATTATACTCACAAGTCCTAGAAACTGGAGACTTGTGTCCCCAGACAGAGCCACATGAGGAAGCTTCAGTGTTGGTCAGGAAGAGGAAGAGGCAATGACGAGGGGCCTACTCCATGGCCTTCATTGGAGTTTCTGTAAGAAAAGCAAGGCAGGGCAGAGTAGACAATTTAGGATTGGTTAATTTGAGTAATTTCAGCAGACTGCAAGCTGTCCTAGCAGTCCTTAGTTGCCTGGCACCTGGCTCTGAGATGACTAAGGCAGAATAATATTGCCTCCTGGAGGACATGAGCCAGATAGAGGAGCTACGGCCCCGGGTGGTCTAGTTTGCTGATTAAAGGCATGATTCAGACTAAGCTCCGTGCTGTCACTAAGAACTGACTAGGCTGGGGAGCAGCAGTTTCTTCCCTACTCAGACAAAGTAATGGTCTCAGCAATGGGTATATTTAACATAGGCAAAGGAAGGGAGGAAGCATGTTCTCTTCTGCTAAAGTTGAAGTGACAGGGTGTGCTTGCCATGTTTCAGAGATGGGGGAGAGTAAACTATGTGAAAGGTGCATAGTACGGTAGGATATTCAAGAGAATGAATGAAATTTTTATTTTTGCTGTGACCAAGAGTGATTAGAGGGGCGCCTGGGTGGCTCAGTGGGTTAAGCCTCTGCCTTCAGCTCAGGTCATGATCTCAGGGTTTGGGATCAAGCCTGGCATCGGGCTCCCTGCTCAGCTGGGAGCCTGCTTTCCCCTCTCTCTCTGCCTGCCTCTCCACCTACTTGTGATCTCTCTCTAATAATAAATAAATAAATAAATAAAATCTTAAAAAAAAAAAAAAGAGTGATTAGAAGTAAAACATGAAAAATTAGCTGGCTTCTATTTTACAAAAGGAATTATTTTATAAATTTGTTTTGATGTTAGTAAACCATTAGCTTCAGTGTCCCATTACTATTACAATACCTTATTTGATTTTTTTCATGATTCTTGTCAATGTCTGAAATTACCCTGGTAAATTGTCTCCTGATGATATTACTCCCCTAGTTGAAGATTCCCTCCCTAGAAGAGTAGGATCTTGTGTTTTATCTTGTTACTACATCTCTAGTCCTCAGAACAATACCTGGTATGTAATAAGTGCTTAATAAATATTTGTTAAATAAAATAATTAACTCGGTTACATTCTGCTAGGTTGCTATAAGTGGGAGAAAAAAAGCCTAAAAATATTATACCTAACTTTTTAGACATTGTGATATATCATAAATCATAATTATGCCACAGCCATAGTGGGATGTCAATATAGAAGTATCCCGAACATAGTTATTTTTATTTTGTCACACACTTGTATAGTGTTTCTATAGATCAGAATTGTTCAAATTACTTTTACTAATATTAATTCATTAATTATTATTAACAAATTGTTATACTACCTTAATGATTTCCTAAGGAATTTGCTTTGTGTTTTATAAACATTTGACGATAACAACTGAATTATACTGAGCATAAGAATGTCATTTACCCCCCCCAAAAAAGAATGTCATTTACCATCTGTGTCTGTACAGAAAATAAATATTATAATAAGGTTAGGTGAATATCCTTTGCAGCTCTTTGCTGGGCTTGGTACTATTCATGAAAACACATGCCTTTTGTCCGATGCCATACAATAACCATTTAAATTCCTATTAATAGATCCTGTATTAAAAGTCATTTATCTATTGATTCAGCATCTAGCAAAATATCTCCATTGTGTTGCTTAAAGATATTGTGTGTTATGGATTTCTATTATTTCTCCTACCCAGCTGGTTCATAATTATTAACAGATGCTATCATTCATCTCACTAAGATGCAGTGTTGAATTACAGATAATCCCTTTACACTAATCAGTCTGTATTTTAGGCTTTGATTCAGGATGACATTTGCCATTGATTTTATACCTCTATTTCAAATAAGTCTGATGGAGTTTTCAAATTGTACGTGGTGCCATTATCCACAGAAAGGGAAGATGGTATATATAGTATAGGGGTTTTCAAAGTACTTTTCATTCTTTAGCTTTTGGCAGGATTCCAATGAATAATAAATAAATAAAATAAATTCCTCAGGGGAGCCCGCAGCCTGGGACTGACTGGAACATTCTGAAGGCCAGCCCTCTGGCTGTCACTCATGCTTCCAGCCATGCTGGCCAACAGAAATGAAATGAGGGCCTCATATCTCATTTTAAATTTTTCAGTGGTTACACTTTAAAACGTTAACAGAATAAAGAGTCCAGAAATGGACCCATACAGATACAGTCAATTAATTTTTGGCAAGGCAATGCAATAGATAAGGGGAAGTCTTTTGAACTAATGATCTTGGTACAACTGGCCTCCCATAAGCTAAAAAGAAAAATAAAATGAACCACAACAATGTCATGTCCAAGGGAAATGTATATACCATTGGTATAGGTGTTTTCTTTTCTTTTCCCATAGGTTGCATGTGTAGCTACCTTAGTTGGAAATAAGTATGTAAATCTGAATAATCAGTCATACACTTTGGCTCGGTCATAAGCTACATCATCTATACTGTTGGTTCCTCATGGCCCCAAATCTGTGGTTATCTTTGGGTGGATGCTTCTTGTATTTCAGTGGTCCACAATGAATGTGATGCCCATGATCACAATGACCATAAAAGAAGACTTCCTTCTACCAGTTCCCAGTAAGCACTTATTTTGACTTTTCTTAAGTGAACATGGCTTCCCTGCATGGGACATTTCCTGGGAGGAGTTATCTTTCCCTAAAGAAATGATCAAGATTCAAGTACATTCTTATGCCTAAGCATTTCATATGTCTGGCATCCTCTGAAACTTTTCACCTCTATCTAGTTTTTTGGGTGCTTCAAAAGAGGAGAGAATTCCAAAGGAGGAGAGGAGACAGGTCTAGTGATAGCCTGTGTAGTATAGGGAAGGTGGGAAGAATAATATTGATAGTATCCACTTTACTTCTCTAGCTAAGGTTTTATTTTCCTTAGAAATATAAGGTGAATCATACCATGCTCCATGATCTTATCCTTTCAAGTCCACCTTATGGTCAACATGAAAATTTTATATTTCATTAACAACATTTGGATCTTATTTTTTGATCTGGAAACCTAAGTCTTGATACTTAAGTGAGCATTGTATTGCCTGTCCTCCTCCAAGAAGGGGCAAGAAAATAAGTTTTTTCTTGTTTCTTGAGAGAGTGAGAAAAGCACTGTAACTGTACTCTGATTTATTGATAAAAGCAAAAATATTCTGGCTTTCGTATGCCTTGGGGCATTAGGGCAGCTCCAAGTCTTTCCAACTCAGCCTGTTCATTTTTGCCCACACATTACATACCCTTTCCTTGAGGTGGCCCCTGGTGCACAGATGGCTGGAGATCTCTAGTGTGTAACCTGAAAACTTGGTAAAATCATCTGTTAGGTCAAGGGTTTTATTGTCCATTCTTTCAGATTTTTACATAGATGATTATGTAATTTGCAAACAATGGCAGTTTTATATCTTCCTTCCCAATGTGTCCAGTTTTGTTTGCTTTCTTTTGCCTTTTGCATTAGCAAGTATTTCTTTTTTTTTTTAATTTTTTATTTTTTATAAACATATATTTTTATCCCCAGGGGTACAGGTCTGTGAATCACCAGGTTTACACACTTCACAGCACTCACCAAAGCACATACCCTCCCCAGTGTCCATAATCCCACCCCCTTCTCCCAACTCCCCTCCTCCCAGCAACCTTCAGTTTGTTTTGTGAGATTAAGAGTCACTTATGGTTTGTCTCCCTCCCAATTCCATCTTGTTTCATTGATTCTTCTTCTACCCACTTAAGCCCCCATGTTGCATCACCACTTCTTCATATCAGGGAGATCATATGATAGTTGTCTTTCTCTGCTTGACTTATTTCGCTAAGCATGGTACGCTCTAGTTCCATCCATGTTGTTGCAAATGGCAATATTTCATTTCTTTTGATGGCTGCATAGTATTCCATTGTGTATATATACCACATCTTCTTGATCCATTCATCTGTTGATGGGCATCTAGGTTCTTTCCATAGTTTGGCTATTGTGGACATTGCTGCTATAAACATTTGGGTGCACGTGCCCCTTCGGATCACTACGTTTGTATCTTTAGGGTAAATACCCAGTAGTGCAATTGCTGGGTCATAGGGCAGTTCTATTTCAACATTTTGAGGAACCTCCATGCTGTTTTCCAGAGTGGCTGCACCAGCTTACATTCCCACCAACAGTGTAGGAGGGTTCCCCTTTCTCCGCATCCTCGCCAGCATCTGTCATTTCCTGACGTGTTGATTTTAGCCATTCTGACTGGTGTGAGGTGATATCTCATTGTGGTTTTGATTTGTATTTCCCTGATGCCGAGTGATATGGAGCACTTTTTCATGTGTCTGTTGGCCATCTGGATGTCTTCTTTGCAGAAATGTCTGTTCATGTCCTCTGCCCATTTCTTGATTGGATTATTTGTTCTTTGGGTGTTGAGTTTGCTAAGTTCTTTATAGATTTTGGACACTAGTCCTTTATCTGATATGTCGTTTGCAAATATCTTCTCCCATTATGTCAGTTGTCTTTTGATTTTGTTAACTGTTTTCTTTGCTGTGCAAAAGCTTTTGATCTTGATGAAATCCCAATAGTTCATTTTTGCCCTTGCTTCCCTTGCCTTTGGCAATGTTCCTAGGAAGATGTTGCTGCGGCTGAGGTCGAAGAGGTTGCTGCCTGTGTTCTCCTCAAGGATTTTGATGGATTCCTTTCGCACATTGAGGTCCTTCATCCATTTTGAGTCTATTTTCGTGTGTGGTGTAAGGAAATGGTCCAATTTCATTTTTCTGCATGTGGCTGTCCAATTTTCCCAGCACCATTTATTGAAGAGGCTGTCTTTTTTCCATTGGACAGTCTTTCCTGCTTTGTCGAAGATTAGTTGACCATAGAGTTGAGGGTCTATTTCTGGGCTCTCTATTCTGTTCCATTGACCTGTCTGTTTTTGTGCCAGTACCATGCTGTCTTGATGATGACAGCTTTGTAATAGAGCTTGAAGTCCGGAATTGTGATGCCACCAAATTTGGCTTTCTTTTTCAATATCCCTTTGGCTATTCGAGGTCTTTTCTGGTTCCATATAAATTTTAGAATTATTTGTTCCATTTCTTTGAAAAGGATGGTACTTTGATAGGAATTGCATTAAATGTGTAGATTGCTTTAGGTAGCATAGACATTTTCACAATATTTATTTTTCCAATCCAGGAGCATGGAACATTTTTCCATTTCTTTGTGTCTTCCTCAATTTCTTTCATGAGTACTTTATAGTTTTCTGAGTATAGATTCTGTGCCTCTTTAGTTAGGTTTATTCCTAGGTATCTTATGGTTTGGGGTGCCATTGTAAATGGGATTGACTCCTTAATTTCTCTTTCTTCTGTCTTGTTGTTGGTGTAGAGAAATGCAACTGATTTCTGTGCATTGATTTTATATCCTGACACTTTACTGAATTCCTGTACAAGTTCTAGCAGTTTTGGAGTGGAGTCTTTTGGGTTTTCCACATATAGTATCATATCATCTGCGAAGAGTGATAATTTGACTTCTTCTTTGCCGATTTGGATGCCTTTAATTTCCTTTTGTTGTCTGATTGCTGAGGCTAGGACCTCTAGTACTATGTTGAATAGCAGTGGTGATAATGGACATCCCTGCCGTGTTCCTGACCTTAGCGGAAAAGCTTTCAGTTTTTCTCCATTGAGAATGATATTTACGGTGGGTTTTTCATAGATGGCTTTGATGATATTGAGGTATGTGCCCTCTATCCCTACACTTTGAAGAGTTTTGATCAGGAAGGGATGCTGTACTTTGTCAAATGCCTTTTCAGCATCTATTGAGAGTATCATATGGTTCTTATTCTTTCTTTTATTGATGTGTTGTATCACATTGACTAATTTGCGGCTGTTGAACCAAACTTGCAGCCCTGGAATAAATCCCACTTGGTCGTGGTGAATAATCCTTTTCATGTACTGTTGAATCCTATTGGCTAGTATTTTGGTGAGAATTTTCGTATCTGTGTTCATCAAGGATATTGGTCTATAGCTCTCTTTTTTTTTTTTTTTTAAAGATTTTATTTATTAATTTGACAGGGAGAAATCACAAGTAGATGGAGAGGCAGCCAGAGAGAGAGATAGGGAAGCAGGCTCCCTGCTGAGCAGAGAGCCTGATGCGGGACTCGATCCCAGGACCCTGAGATCATGACCTGAGCTGAAGGCAGAGGCTTAACCCACTGAGCCACCCAGGCACCCTATAGCTCTCTTTTTTGATGGGATCCTTGTCTGGTTTTGGGATCAAGGTGATGCTGGCCTCATAAAATGAGTTTGGAAGTTTTTCTTCCATTTCTATTTTTTGGAACAGTTTCAGGAGAATAGGAATTAGTTCTTCTTTAAATGTTTGGTAGAATTCCCCTGGGAAGCCATCTGGCCCTGGGCTTTTGTTTGTTTGGAGATTTTTAATGACTGTTTCAATCTCCTTACTGGTCATGGGTCTGTTCAGGCTTTCTATTTCTTCCTGGTTCAGTTGAGGTAGTTTATATGTTTCTAGGAATGCATCCATTTCTTCCAGATTGTCAAATTTGTTGGCGTAGAGTTGCTCATAGTATGTTCTTAAAATAGTTTGCATTTCTTTGGTGTTAGTTGTGATCTCTCCTCTTTCATTCATGATTTTATTTATTTGGGTCCTTTTTCTTTTCTTTTTGATAAGTCGGGCCAGGGGTTTATCAATTTTATTAATTCTTTCAAAGAACCAGCTCCTAGTTTCGTTGATTTGTTCTATTGTTTTTTTGGTTTCTATTTCATTGATTTCTGCTCTGATCTTTATGATTTCTCTTCTCCTGCTAGGCTTAGGGTTTCTTTCTTGTTCTTTCTCCAGCTCCTTTAGGTGTAGGGTTAGGTTGTGTACCTGAGACCTTTCTTGTTTCTTGAGAAAGGCTTGTACTGCTATATATTTTCCTCTCAGGACTGCCTTTGTTGTGTCCCACAGATTTTGAACCATTGTATTTTCATTATCATTTGTTTCCATGATTTTTTTCAATTCTTCTTTAATTTCCCGGTTGACCCATTCATTCCTTAGAAGGATGCTGTTTAGTCTCCATGTATTTGGGTTCTTTCCAAACTTCCTTTTGTGGTTGAGTTCTAGCTTTAGAGCATTGTGGTCTGAAAATATGCAGGGAATGATCCCAATCTTTTGATACTGGTTGAGTCCTGATTTAGGACCGAGGATGTGATCTATTCTGGAGACTGTTCCATGTGCACTAGAGAAGAATGTGTATTCTGTTGCTTTGGGATGAAATGTTCTGAATATATCTGTGATGTCCATCTGGTCCAGTGTGTCGTTTAAGGCCTTTATTTCCTTGCTGATCTTTTGCTTGGATGATCTGTCCATTTCAGTGAGGGGAGTGTTAAAGTCCCCTACTATTATTGTATTATTGTTGATGTGTTTCTTTGATTTTGTTATTAGTTGGTTTATATAGTTGGCTGCTCCCACGTTGGGGGCATAGATATTTAAAATTGTTAAATCTTCTTGTTGGACAGACCCTTTGAGTATGATATAGTGTCCTTCCTCATCTCTTATTATAGTCTTTGGCTTACAATCTAATTGATCTGATATAAGGATTGCCACTCCTGCTTTCTTCTGATGTCCATTAACATGGTAAATTCTTTTCCACCCTCTCACTTTAAATCTGGAGGTGTCTTCGGGCTTAAAATGAGTTTCTTGGAGGCAAAATATAGATGGGTTTTGTTTTTTTTATCCATTCTGATACCCTGTGTCTTTTGACAGGGGCATTTAGCCCATTAACATTCAGGGTAACTATTGAGAGATATGAATTTAGTGCCATTGTATTGCCTGTGACTGTTACTGTATATGGTCTCTGTTCCTTTCTGATCTACCACTTGTAGGCTCTCTCTTTGCTTAGAGGACCCCTTTCAATATTTCCTGTAGAGCTAGTTTGGTGTTTGCAAATTCTTTCAGTTTTTGTTTGTCCTGGAAGCTTTTAATCTCTCCTTCTATTTTCAATGATAGCCTAGCTGGATATAGTATTCTTGGCTGCATGTTTTTCTCGTTCAGTGCTCTGAAAATATCATGCCAGCTCTTTCTGGCCTGCCAGGTCTCTGTGGATAAGTCAGCTGCCAATCTAATATTTTTACCATTGTATGTTACAGACTTCTTTTCCCAGGCTGCTTTCAGGATTTTCTCTTTGTCACTGAGACTTGTAAATTTTACTATTAGGTGACGGGGTGTGGGCCTATTCTTATTGATTTTGAGGGGCGTTCTCTGAACCTCCTGAATTTTGATGCTCGTTCCCTTTGCCATATTGGGGAAATTCTCCCCAATAATTCTCTCCAGTATACCTTCTGCTCCCCTCTCTCTTTCTTCTTCTTCTGGAATCCCAATTATTCTAATGTTGTTTCGTCTTATGGTGTCACTTATCTCTCGAATTCTCCCCTCGTGGTCCAGTAGCTGTTTGTCCCTCTTTTGCTCAGCTTCTTTATTCTCTGTCATTTGGTCTTCTATATCACTAATTCTTTCTTCTGCCTCATTTATCCTAGCAGTGAGAGCCTCCATTTTTGATTTCACCTCATTAATAGCTTTTTTGATTTCAACTTGGTTAGATTTTAGTTCTTTTATTTCTCCAGAAAGGGCTTTTATATCTCCCGAGAGGGTTTCTCTAATATCTTCCATGCCTTTTTCAAGCCCGGCTAGAACCTTGAGAATTGTCATTCTGAACTCTAGATCTGACATAGTACCAATGTCTGTATTGATTAGGTCCCTAGCCTTTGGTACTGCCTCTTGTTCTTTTTTTTTGTGGTGAGTTTTTCCGTCTTGTCATTTTGTCCAGATAAGAGTATATGAAGGAGCAAGTAAAATACTAAAAGGGTGGCAACAACCCCAGGAAAATATGCTTTAACCAAATCAGAAGAGATCCCAAATCGTGAGGGGGGAGAAAGGGGATAAAAAGAGGTTCAAAAAGGAAGAAAGAACAAAAAAAAAAGAAAAGAAAGAAAAGAAAAGAATTAAAAAAAAAAACAAATAAAGAAAAATATAAAAAAGAAAAAATATAATATTAGATAAACTAGTTAAAAAACGTTAAAAAAAAAAGGGTAAAAGTTAAAAAAATATTTTACCAGAAGGCGAGAAAAAAAAAAAATGAAAAAGAAAAAAATTAACTGCAAGACTAAAAAAAATCACAGGTTGAAAGCCATGAGTTCCGTGCTTTGCTTTCTCGTCCTCTGGAATTCTGCTGCTCTCCTTGGTATTGAAACCGCACTCCTTGGTAGGTGAATTTGGTCTTGGCTGGATTTCTTGTTGATCTTCTGGGGGAGGGGCCTGGTGTAGTGATTCTCAAGTGTCTTTGCCCCAGGTGGAATTGCACCGCCCTTACCAGGGGCCGGGCTGAGTAATCCGCTCAGGTTTGCTTTCAGGAGCTTTTGTTCCCCGAGCGCTTTCCGTAGAGTTCCGGAGGACGGGAATGCAAATGGTGGCCTCCTGATCTCTGGCCCGGAGGAGCCGAGAGCCCGGGGTCCCACTCCTCAGTGCACCCTCAGAGAAGAGCGCCCAGTTACTCTCGTCTGCCTGACCTCCAGCCGCGCTCCGAGGTCACCGAGCCTGCGGCTGGTTCAAGGTAACACCGAGCTATGAGCTTACTGTCGGCTCTGTCTCTGTAGCCGGCTTTCCCGTTCCAATACCCGCAAGCTCTGCGTCACTCAGACACCCCCATCCTTCTGTGACCCTGCGGGACCTGAGGCCACGCTGACCCCGCGTGGGCTTCGCCCCGGTTTAGCCTCTGGAGCGATGTCCCTCAGTGGAACAGACTTTTAAAAGTCCTGATTTTGTGCTCCGTTGCTCCGCCTCTTGCCGGGAGCCAGCCCCTCCCCCCGGGGTCTATCTTCCCGTCGCTTTGGATTCACCTCTCCGCCAGTCCTACCTTTCAGAAAGTGGTTGTTTTTCTGTTTCCAGAATTGCTGTTCTTCTTCTCTTCGATCTGCCCATGGATTTGTAGGTGTTTGCAATCTTTAGATAAGCTATCTAGCTGATCTCCGGCTAGCTGAAGTAGTCTCAGCCTGCTACTTCTCCGCCATCTTGACTCCTCCCCCGCATTAGCAATTATTTCTAATAGAATATTGAAAAGGAGTGGTGAAAGGGGACATTCTTGCCTTGTAACTGATCTTAGTGGAAAACTTCCAAGTTTCTCATGATCAGGTAAGATGTCAGCTGTAGGTTTTTATAGATTGTCATATCAAGTTGAGAAAGTTTCCCTCTATTCCTGTAGTTTACAGAGAACTTATCTTGAATATTCAGTGTTGATTTTGTCAAATGTTTTTTCTTGATATGATTGGTGATTTTTTTTTTATTCTGCTGATGTGGTAGATTACATTAATGGATATTTGAATATTGAACCCACTTTGCAACCTGGGTAACTCTCGCTTTGCTTTGGTATGTCATTTCTTTATACTTAAAAAAAAATTTATTTATTTTTTGAGAGAGAGAGAGAGAGCATGAAATGGGGTGGAGAGGATGGTAGGGCCAGAAAGAGAGAGAAAGAGAGAGAGAGAAAGTCCTCAAACCAACTCCCTGCTGAAAGCCAAGCCTAATGTGGGGCTTGATCTAAGACCCTGAGACCCTGACCTGAGCCGAAACCAAGGTTTAGATACTTAACTGACTGAAACACTCTGGTGCTCCTTATAACTTTTTAAAGTAAAATTACTAATGTTTTGTTGAGAATTTTTTTTCACCATGTTCATAAAAGATATTGGTTTATAGTTTTAATGCTTTTGGTTTTGATATTTGCATAATGTGGACCTCATAGAATGAGTTAGAGAATATTTTCTCTCTGCTTCTATTCTGTGAAAACGAGTATAGAGAATTTTTTTAAAAGATTTTATTTATTTATTTGTCAGAGAGAAAGAGAGCATCAGGCAGAGGGAAAAGCAGGGAGCCCAATGCAGGACTTGATTGCAAGACCCTGGGATCATGACCTGGGCTGAAGGCAGATGCTTAACCAACTGAGCCACGCAGGGACCCCAAAGTGTAGAGAATTGATAAAATTTCTTCCTTAATGTTTAGCAGAATTTACCAGTGAACATATCTGGACATCATTTCTTCTTCTGTGAATTTTTCCACTGTTTTTTAAGGAATTGGTCCATCTCATCTATGTTTTTGAATCTGTGGGCACAGAGTTGTTCATAGTATCCCTTTATTATCCTTTTGGGGGCTTGAATTCATGATCCTGAGATCAACACCTGAGCTGAGATTAAGAGTTGGATGCTTAACTGACTGAACCACCCATACCCACTCTTTATTATCCTTTTAATGTCCATGAGATCTGTAGCAATGTCCTGTCCTTCATGTCTGATTTTAGTAACTAGTGCCATCTCTTTTTTTTAGCTTGGCCAGAGGCTTGTTGATTTTATTGATCTTTTCAAAGAATCATCGTTTGGTTTTGTTGATTTTCTGTATTGTTTTCCTGTTTTCAGTTTTGTTGCTTTCTGCTCTAATTTTCATTATTTCTTTTCTTCTGGTGACTTTGTATTTAATATTCATTTCTTTTTCTAGTTTCTAAGGTGGAAACATTTATTAATTTTAGATCTTTTGTCTTTTCTTATATATATGTTCAATGCTATAACATTCCTTCTAAGTACTGCTTTAACTTCATCTTGTTAGTAAGTTGTGCTTTCATCTGCAAAATATTTTTAAAGTTTTCTGGAAATATCTTCTTTGACTCATCTGTTATTTAGATGTGTGTTGTTTGAGTGCCGTGTTTTAGGGAATTTTCTAGTTAGCTTATGTTATTGATTTCCAGTTGAATTACATTGTTATTGGAAACGGACATTGTATGATTTCTATTATTTTAAATATGTTTAGATGTGTCTAATGCCCAGAATGTGAATATTCCATGTGAGCTTAAGAAAAGTGTGTATTCTGCTATTGTTATATGAAGTAGTCTGTGGATGTCAATTATATCCATTTGATTGATGGTGGTGTTTCTGATTGCTGAATCTGCTTCTGAGAGAGGGGTGTTGAAACATCCAATTATGATAGTGGATTCCTCTACTTTTCTTTGCAATTCTATCAGTTTTTACCTCATGTAGATCAACTATTAAGTTGATGAATTTTAAGAATTGTTAAGAATTGTTATGTCTTCTTGGGGAAACCTCTTATCATTATGTAATCCTTCTTTATACTTGATTACTCTCCTTACTTTGAAGTCTACTTTATCTAAAAATAATATAGCTATTTTCTTTTGATTACTGCTATTTTTTTTTCTGCATCCATTTACTTTTAATTTCTGTGTCTATTTAAAGTGGGTTTTGGTAAATAAGACATTAGTTAGGTTATGTTTTTCTTATCTTTTGACAGTCTATGTCTTTTAATCAGTACATTTAGACCACATTCAATAAGATTATTGATCTAGTTGGATGAGAGTCTACCATGTTTTATTGTTGTACTATTATTGTCCTTGTTCTTTGTTTCTGTTTTCCATTCTTTTCTACCTATTGTGGTTTTAACTGAACATTTTATATGATTCTGTTTTCTATCTTAGTATATCAGTAATACTTTTTTAAAAACTTTTTTCAGTACTTGCCTTAGAGTTTGCAATATGTATTACAACTAATTCAAGTCCACTTTTAAATAACACTATACCATTTCACAAGTAGTGTGAATACCTTATAATAACAAAATATCCTAATTCCCTCCTCCCACCCTTTTATTATTACTGTCAAATATATATATGTATCTGTCATATATATATGTCAAATATTTCATTTATTTGTATTATTACTGTCATATATAGATATTATACATATATGTATAATATATATCTATATATATATTTTTATTTATTTATTTGACAGACGGAGATCACAAGTAGGCAGAGAGAGATGCAGAGAGAGAGGAGGAAGCAGGGTCCCGGCTGAGCAGAGAGCTGGATGTGGGGCTCGATCCCAGGACCCTGGGATCACAACCTGAGCCGAAGGCAGAGGCTTTAACCCACTGAGCCACCCAGGCACATATATATATATATATTTAATTCCAACATCCCTGTCATGTCTGATTCTGATGCTGCTCTTGTTAGGAAATTGATCAAAGGAGCAAGACTGATACAAAGCTTAAGTCAAGCAAAGCTTTATGTCCCACAAAGCATCAAGAATCAAACCGACCTGGGGTGCCTGGATGGCTCAGTGGGTTAAGCCCTTGCCTTCGGCTCAGGTCATGATCTCAGGGTCCTGGGATCAAGTCCCACATTGGGCTCTGCTCAGCGGGGAGCCTGCTTCCTCCTCTCTCTGCCTGCCTTTCTGCCTACTTGTGAACTCTGTCTGTCAAATAAATAAATAAAATTAAAAAAAAAAAAAAAAAAGAATCAAACCGACCGGTCGGGTCATCCCTTGTAGAGAGAACGACCACTCCCAGCCTCACAGACTAACTTTTTTTTTTTTAATTTTATTTATTTATTTATTTATTTGACAGAGAGAGATCACAGATTGGCAGAGAGAGAGAGAGAGGGAAGCAGGCTCCCCGCCGAGCAGAGAGCCCGATGTGGGACTCCGTCCCAGGACCCTGAGATCATGACCTGAGCCTAAGGCAGCAGCTTAACCCACTGAGCCACCCAGGTGCCCCCACCCCCAGACTAACTTTTATAGAACAAAGGCCATCTAACTTTTATAGAACAAAGGCCATGTGGTTGAGCCTGGCTGCACATAGGTGGCCAATGAGATTGTAACACACAGAGAAAGTTGCATAGTCATGCTAGGTCACACACGGGTGGCCAATTGAATTGCAATTCACCCTATAGTAGCTATTTGAACTAGCCTGTCACTTTGGTCAGAATTGGTGCCCAAAAGGTGGGGCCCACGTTCTTTAGGGAGGTGGTGATTGGATGTTTACACCTGACCTGACCCGCCCTTGCATTTGGGCTCTGTTATCAGGGACTGTTCGACCGTATTTTACTGGTTTCTAGGACTTGCTTCTAAGTAAGTTCCTCTTGGGGGGCGGGGGTGGGCAGGGTCAGTTTAAGTTTTACTGCATGAACAACAAAATCACTGTTTAACTGAGATGAAATCACTCTGGCTAAGTAGGCCCTTACACTCTGTATCTTCAAATTGTTTTTTTGGCTTTTTGGTATGAGCTATAATTTTTTCCTCTGTAGCTGTAGCCGGTGTACTTGGTAAAAGACACTGCTGTAAACAGGCCTGTAGTGATGTAGTGATGGGGGAGGGGGTCATGTTCTATAGTCCTATAATTAGGTCTCTGTCTTTCAGTGATCCTGTACTTTGGACTGTGAACTTTACAAGTGTCTTTAAGCTTTTCCCTCCCTACTTAGGTGAGACAGGGGACTTAGCATTTTAAGTGTGCTAGAGCTGGGTATTTCCCTTCCCCATGTCAGTTAGGCTCTGATAAAACTCCAGCAAATCAGGCTGTGGTTAATTAGTTTCTCCTGATGGCTGGCCTATTTAAGAACAGAGTGTCGTGGCGCATTTCAAAATGGTTCCTTTTCCCCTCCATCTGCCAGGAGTAGGAGAGGACTTTTCTCCGATATTTGTTGTGGGAATCTTCGGCAAACTTTTGGACATAATGCTCATAATATTGCTGGCTTCTATCCTATAACTGAGTCCCCCTAGAGTTTTTAACTCAGACTCAGCACTGAGACTCCAGCAATTCATTACACTTCAGGTTTTCCTAACCTAGCACTGGTTCCTGCAGTGTTTCTACTTGTGGGCGTCTGCTCAGGTAAGCTGTGAGTCCCAGTCTTTACCTCTCTGCCTGCCTAATACCTGGGGTCACATTGACTCGGTGTTTTTCCCTCTCTTATGAACGCAGAGTAGCAAGTATATATGTAGTATATATATGTAGCAAGTATATAAACTTATAAATAACGAGTCCATTATAATGATTTTCTAAACCACAAAATGTATTTACTTTGCCCTCAAAACATCAGATACTCTCTCATGTTTTTTGTTTATTTTCTGTAGTCAAAAACCATAAAACTGTGTGACTATTTAGTTCTTTAAGACATACAGTAGATTGGATGCTAATGCTATGCTAAAATCCTTTAAGTGGGTCAGAATATCTATATCATGTTATCTCTAATACAGTCAAGGCTTGAGAGTAATTTGAAGATTTATACTAGGTTTTATGAATTAAGGATTGGCTAGCCTGCAAAACGTTAAGTAACAGCCAACAATTTGTAGACGTTATAATCCTTATTAATCTCAGTGTAATGGTCAATATCTTTTTCTGGTTCAACAAATTATTCCACATCTGCCTAAAAAGAAAAAAAAAAAGATCCTAGCTTTTAATTTCTAGATAAAAATGGTCAGTATTTTTTAAAAATATTTTATTTATTTATTTGCAGAGAGAGACAGAGAGGGAAAACAAGTAGGGGGAGTGAGAGAGGGGGAAGGAGGGAACCCAATGCAGGGCTTGATCCTAGGGCCCGGGATCATGATCTGAGCCAAAGGCAGACACTTAATGACCAAGCCACCCAGGCACCCCAAAATGGTCAGTATTCTTACATAGTTCATGACTCATAAAATACTTGGTAAACTAGAAACTTTGGGGGGAAAAGCATTAACTATTTCAGAGCAATGAGTTGTATTTTAGTGATCAACTGCCTTAGGACAAAAACCTTACCAAGAGTTTCCTTTTGAATTCTCTTTTATAACAGGCAGAGTCAAAGAGGAGAAATTGGGGTCCTTCATTTAAACCTATAAGGAACAGATCTAAGTAATAAAAATAATAAATACAGTTGGTGGTTCTGCATTTGAAACAATTTTACTTTTAAAAATAGTTGTTTTCAGGAGTGCTTGGATGGCTCAGCTTTGTTGGGCATTGGATTCTTGATTTCTCTTCAGGTCACAAGATGGAGCCCGGTATGGGGCCCTGTGCTGGGCAGGGAGCCTGCTTGGGATTCACTTTTCCTCTCTCCCTGTCTCCCTCCTCCCCTGCCCCTCCTTTCACCCCCTCTCACCCTCTCTGGCTAGTGCACATTTTTTTTTTCTCTCTCTCTTACTAAACTTTTATAAAAAATTAAATTCATGACTTACTTCTTTATTTAGCAGAATATTGTTTGGACCACCCTGTTTCGTGTAAATTGACACTGTTGCATTATACATAGGTTGTATTATTTGGTCTTCTCCTGAAGTTATTGGAAGAACATTAATAGACTTTAAATCAGTATATCAAATAGCTACAATTATTATTATTAACAAATACCTCTTCTAGACTGATAAATATAAGGGAATATAGCATAGTTCATGCTATAAAGTACTTACAGTACAATATAAGTAGAAAGATGTTTATATCAAGCACAACTGTTTTTCTTAATTGGTTTCTTTCATTTTGGCTTAAGAATAATGCAGTAAAAAGAGGGTGATTTGATCAAAGATTGATAATCAGTTTCAGAGGTTATTTATTTACTGACATCCCTATATCCCAATTTCTGTATCTGTAAAATCCAAGTGAGTATAACTTTAGGTTGTTTGCTGCATCACTGTAGACTTGAGCAGATAATCAATTAAGAGAGATTAAGGAACTGAGAACATCATTTAAAATCTTTCCATATATTTCATACCTTCCCCAGCACACACCAAAGATGGATTATGTTTAGAATGCTATGTAAAATGTATTGAATGTACAGCCTTTGCTGCAAAACTAAAATGGTTGATTGCATTTTATTTCACTCAAGATTGTGTTATTCAGTGTGTTTCTCTATAATAAAATAGGAAGAGTAGGACACGAGGGTTTTAAAAATATTGGTTTGGAGGAAAACAAATTAAAGTGTCTAAAAGGAGATTTTTGAGGATTGGGCATAACTGAGTAGTAAACCATTCAGAAACTATAGTGATGGCCATGAAAGTTTTTTCCTCAGTAGAAGACATTTTTATAGCATTTTAAAATACAAAAACAAAATACTAAAACTCAAGTAATCAAATGTTGGAAGGTACAATATTTAGGCACTCATAATTAAGTGCCTGTGAAGGTTTTATTCTCCCCATCTGTCAGAGGGTTCGTGCTGTCTCAGTAAACACTTTCAAATACCCGAATTTCCCAGCTGTCAAAAACAGCTCTCAGAATGATCTCATGTGAGGTTTTACAACTGGTGTAACCATTTAGGGTTAATTAGTTTAAAAATTTCTCTTAAAAATTAAAAGCCTTCAAACTATTTAATCATATTATAGCCTATACTTTAGTCACTAATTGGCATTATAGCATTTTTCTCTTTGGGAAATAATTTTCAATCCGTTTTTGTTCTTAAACACCATCTCATTTATTTCTCATTTCAATCCTCTGAGGTGTAGGTACTAGTAATTTCCTGTTTTTAATGAGGAGCCCGAGATTTAGAGAGGTGAAATAAATCCTTCAAGGTCACGTAGATAGCAAGTGGGGGAGGGAGAATTGAGTTGGTTAAATTAAAGATAGCCCTTGGACAAAGGCTGACAATTTGTAAAACATTTGGATGCATTACATTTCTCCAGAGTTGATAAGGCAATAGAAATCACTAGGTTTTATGTTGTATTTCTTTTTAATTGAAAAACTGACCAGTATTGTGAAGATTGCAAATTCACATGTGCCAACCCAGTAAGATATTTCTACATTAAGTGTGATGTGGTGTCTATCTGGAGGTATATTTTCCTGTATATTTGGATGGAGGGTAGGATAAAAGTGAAAACTGGATCAAGATTGAGCTTGCATTACGCTTCATCATAATCCATTGTGTCTTATAAATTTACTGTGACTTAACTTGTTGTTGGAAAAAACAGTATATTCTTTGTTTCCCTGTTGTTGAACAAATATAGTCCTATGGCAAGAAAAAAGTTGGTCTGTCTTCTATGTAAGGTGTGAGCATCCAGTTTCCTATGAACTGAGAACATATTTTTTCATAGGCTATAATTGGTTAATGACAAGATTTTATTCTGACTCAAATCATGTGCAATCAAGAAAGAAATCTTTAAATTTATTTTTATAAGTTAAACACTAGCTTTTATTCTATAGTTAACTCTTTCAACTTTGTTGACATTGTTAATGTTTGACTTTTTACTGATAAGAAATGGCAAATTCATATGATTTTATCTAATATAAATGAGAACAGGAAACTAAACTATTGGCTTAGCTGAGTGTTAGCAAAACATTGAAGAAAGGAAGTAAAAAAGAAAGCCAAAGATTCCGTGAATAATTTGGAACCAACAATGGCTTATATCAAAAACAAAATCATTTTTTGTTGTTGTTGTCTGTTTTTAAAATGTACCTTAGTTTTAGAGGAATTTTAGGTTTGCAGAAAATTCCTGTAGACCCCCTGTAGATCGCCCCCCCATAAATATCACTCACCAGAGTAGTATATTTGTTACAATTGATGAAATTACATCATTACCATCCCCAAATCCATAGTGTACATTAGGGATAAATCTTGGTGTGATACATTCTGTGGGTTTGGACAAATGTATGATGACGTGTATCCACTATTATAGTATCATTGAGAGTAGTTTCATTACCTTAAAAATCCTCTGTGTTCATTCCTGCTACCGCCAGGATCCGTGACAAACTATTCTTTTTACTGCCTTCATAGTTTTGCCTTTTTCGGAAAGTCCTACACTTGAAATAAAAAGCTTAGCCTTTCAGACTGTCTTCCTTCATTTAGTAGGATGCCTTGAAGGCTCCTTCATGACTTTTAGTGGTTTGGCTGCTCATTTATATTTTGTACTGAATAATATCCCACGGCTTGGATGTGCCGCAGTTTACCGTTTTACCTACTGAAGCACGTGAGGGTTGCCTCCAGTTTTGGCAATGATGAATACAGCTGCTATCATAATTGGTGTACAGGTTTTTGTGTCGACCTGTTTTCACCTCATTTGGGTAAGGACCAAGGAGTATGATTGCTGGATTATTTGGCAAGAGTATGTTTACTTTTGTAAGAAGTTGCAAACCGTCTTCCAAAGCAACTAAAGCATTTTGTATTCCCACCAATGATCAATGAGTTTCTTTTGCTGCACATCCTTGCTAGTATTTGGTGTTGTCAGTGTTTTGGACTTTCACCATTCTAATAGAGGTTTAGTGGTGTCTCATTTTTGTTTTAATTTTTAAGTCCCTAATAACATGAGTTTGAACATCTTCTCATTTGCTTATTTCCTCTCTGTTTTGTTTGTTGTTTTTTTGGGTGGGGGGTTTGGTGAGGTGTCTCTTTAGATCCTTTGCCCATTTTTTAACTGCATTGCTGAATTTTTAGAGTTCTTCATATATTTTGAATAACTGTCTTCATCATTTATGTCTTTTGCAAATATTTTCTTCCGGTCTGTAGTTTTTCTTCTCATTTTCTTGACCGTATCTTTCAGAGAGAAGACATTTTTTGTTTTAATGAAGTCTTGTTTATCAGTTATTTTTTCATAGATTATGTCTTTGTTACATCTAAGAAGTTACAGCTATGACCAAAGTCATCTAGATTTTCTCTTTTATTGTCTTCTAGGACTTTTTTGTATTGAAATATAAGCAGAATACAGTGTTTTATTAGTTTCAGGTGTGCAACATACCTGAATTCAACAATTTCATAGATTACTCAGTGCCCCCCCAATATGTGTAGTCCCAATCATACAGTATTACAATATTACTGACTGTATTCCCTCGACTGTACTTTTTTTTTTTTTAAAGATTTTATTTATTTATTTCACAGACAGAGATCACAAGTAGGCAGAGAGGCAGGCAGAGAGAGAGAGAGAGAGAGAGAGGGAAGCAGGCTTCCTGCTGAGCAGAGAGCCCGATGCAGGGCTCGATCCCAGGACCCTGAGATCATGACCCGAGCTGAAGGCAGCAGCCCAAACCACTGAGCCACCCAGGCGCCCCCCCTCGACTGTACTTTTAAAAATTTCTATGACTTATTTATTTTATATTATTTTACTTTATAACTGGAACTTTTGTACCTCCTAATCCCCTTTCTCTATTTCATCTACCCTCTACCCACCTGTTTTCTGGGAACCGCCACTTTGTTCTTTGTATGTAAGAGACTAATTATTTGTTTTTTTTGTCTTTTTCTGTCTTATTTCCCTTAACATAATACCCTCTAGGTCCATCTTGTTATTACAAATAGCGAGTTCTCATTCCTTTTTTATGGTTGAGTAATAATATTCCATTATATATCTGTGTGGGTTTTTTTGTTTGTTTTGTGTTTGCTCTCATTTTTCTTCCCATGACTGATTCCATAACTGGAAGCCTGTATTGTCCTCTCCCCTTTATTCATTTTGCCTAACTTACTCCCTCCTGGCAACCAACAGTTTATTATCTTTTTTTTTTTTTTTTTATTTGACAGAGAGGGAGCACAACAGGGGGAGGAGCAGGCAGAGGGAGAGGGAGAAGCAGACTCCTGCTGAGCAGGGAGCCCAATGTGGGGCTGGATCTCTGGACCCTGGGACCAGGACCTGGGCCACAGACAGCCATTTAACTCACTGAGCCACCCAGGTACCCCAGTAGTTTATTATTCTTTTATAGTTTTGACTCTACTTTTCGTTTATTTTTAAAGATTCCATTAATTAGTGGAATTATACAGTATTTGTTTTTCTCAGTTTGACTTATTTTTCTTAGCCTAATACCCTTTAGGTCCATCCACAAGGTCTCAAACGGCAGGATCTCATCCTTTATTATGGCTGTATAATATTCCTCTGTGTGTGTGTGTGTGTGTGTGTGTGTGTGTGTGTGTGTTCACCACACTTGCCTTATCCATTCATCTACTAATGGACATTTAGGCTACTTCCATGTCTTGGCTATTATAAATAATGCTATAATTTATAAATGATGCTGTAATAAATCTTTTAGAGTTAGTGTTTCTATTTTCCTTGGTTAAGTAGCCAGTAGGGGAATTTCTGGATCATTTGGTATTTCTATTTTTAATTTTTTAAGTAAACACCGTACTGTTTTCTGCAGTGGCTGTACCAATTTACATCCCCACTAATGGCATATGAGTGTTCCTTTTTCTCCACATCCTTGCCATGATTGTTTATTGTCTTCTTGATTTGAGTCATTCTACTAGGTGTGAGGTGGCATCATATTACGGTTTTGATTTGTATTTCCCTAATGAATGATATTTAGCAACTTTTCTTGTGTCTCTTGGCCACTTGTATATCTTCTTTGGATAAGTATCTATTTAGGTCTTCTGCCCATCTTTAATTGGATTTCCATTTTTGGGAGTGTTGACTTTTGGAAGTCCTTTACATACTTCAGATACTAACCATTGATCAGATGTGCCCTTTGTAAAATATCTTCTCCCATTCAGTAGATTGCTTTTTAGTTTTATTGATTGTTGCCTTCACCGTGCAGTAAGTTTTTATTTTGATGAAGTCCCAGTAGTTTATTTTTTGACTTGGTGTCCCTTGCCTAAGGAGACCTATCTCTAGAAAAATGTTACTATGGCCAATGTGACAGTAACTATAGCTTGTGTTCTCTTCTAGTATTTCTATGGTTTTGGGTCTCACATTTAGGTTTGTACTCCATTTTAAGTTTATTTTTGTGTATGGTGTTAGAAAGCAATACAGTTTTGTACTTTTACATATAGCTGTCTAGTTTTCTCAGCACCATTTACTGAAGAGATTGTTTATTCCCCATTGTGTATTCTTGCCTCCTTTGTCGTAGATTAATTGACCATATAAATGCAGATTTATTTCTGGGTTCTCTATCCTGTTTCACTGATCTATGTGTCTGTTTTTGTGCCAGTACCATACTGTTTTGATGAATACAGTTTGGTAGTGTTCTTGAAATCTGGAATTTATATCTCTAGCTTTGTTCTTTTCCAAGATTGCTTTGCCTATTCAGGGTCTTCTGTGGTTTCAAATAGGTTTTTGGATTATTCTAATTTTGAGAAAAATGCTACTGATATTTTCAAAGGGATTGCATTGAATCTATAGGTTGCTTTGAGTAATATGGACATTTTGGCCGTATTAATTCTCCAATTCTTGTGCATGTAATAACTTTCCATTTGTTTGTGTCATCCTCAGTTTCTTTCATGAGTATTTTATAGTTTAAGAGTACAGGTCATTTACCTCTTTAGTTAGGTTTATTCCTAGGTATTTGGGGGAGGGTGTCCATCATAAATGGTATTTTTAAAAATTTCTTTTTCTGTGATGTTGTTAGTGTATAGAAATGCTGCCTATTTCTGGGTAATACTTATAGAGCTTCTTGGTAGATTCCTTAAGATTACTATATTTAGTATCACATCTGCAAACAGTGCCAGTGTAACTTCTTCTCTACCAATATGGATGCCTCTTATTTATTTTTCTTGTTTGATTGCTACTGCATACCGTTATCTTCCTTATGCATTTATGCTGATGGACACTTGGACTGCTGCCATATCTTGGCTCTTATAAATCATGCTGCAATAAACATAGGGGTGCATGCATCTTTTTGAGTTAATGTTTTTGTTTTCTTTGGGTAAATAACCATTAGTAGAATTACTGGATCATATGGTATTTCCATTTTTAATTTTTTGAGGACTCACCATACTGTTTTTCACAGTGATTGCACCAATTCACAGTCCTAGCAGCAGTGTATAAGGGTTCCCTTTTCTTTACGTTCTTGCCAACAATTGTTAGTTTTGTCTCTTTTTGATTCTAGCCATTCTGATTGATGTGGGCTGTTATCTCATTGTGGTTTTAATTTGTCTTTCCCTGATGATTAGTGATGTTGAACATCTTTTCATGTGTCTGTTGGCCATTTGTAGGTCTTCAGAAAAAATGTCTATTTGGATCTTCTGCCCATTTTTGGAAAAATGTCTGTTTAGATCCTCTGCCCATTTTTTTACTGGAATGTTTTCTTATTGTTGAGTTTTAAGTTCTTTATAAATTATTATCTCCTTATTGGATGTATCATTTGCAAATAACTTCTCCCAATTAATAGGTTCTCCTCTTTCATTTCACTGATGCTTTCTTTGCTGTGCAAAAGCTTTCTATTTTGGTATATTCATTATAGTTTATTTTTGTTTCCCTTGGGTGAGGGGACATTTTCATAAGTATGTTGCTAAGGGCAGTGTCCAAGAGAGGTACTACCTATGTTTTCTTCTGAAAATTTTATGGCTTCAGGTCTCTAATCCATTTTGAGTTTATTTTTTGTATATTGTGTGAATTGTCAACTTTAATTCTGTCCAGTTTTCTCAGCACCATTTATCAAAGATTGTATTTTCCCCATTGTATATTCTAGCCTCCAATGTCCTAGATTAATTGACCATGTAAGTGCAGTTTTATTTTTGTACTTTCTGTCCTGTTTCATTGATCTGTCTGTCTTTGTGCCAGTATCTTACTGTTTGGATTACTACAACTTTGTAGTATATCACAAATCTGGAGTTGTGATAACTTTAGTTTTGTTCTTCTTTCTTAAGATTGCTTTGGCTATTCAAGATCTTTTATGGTTTCATACAAATTTTAGGATTATTTCTTCAAGTTTTGTGTGAAATGCTGTTGGTATTTTAATAGAGATTGCATTCAATCTACGGACTGCTTTGATTGCATTCAATCTATGGACTGCTTTGGGCAGTATGGATATTTTAACAATATTCTTCAGTCCAGGACTATAATGTACCTTTCCATGTATCTGTGTCATCTTCAATTTCTTCCATCAGTGTCTACTTTTCAGAGTATAGATTTTTCACCTTCCTTTTAAAATGTATTCCTATTTTTTGGTACAATTGTAAATGGAAATGTTTTCTTAATTTATTTCTATTACTTGATTATTTTAGTGTATAGATAGGCATTTGATTTTTGTATATCAGTTTTTATCCTGCAACTTCACTGAAATTGATTTATCAGTTCTAATACTTTTTTTAGTGGGGTCTTTTGGGTTTTCTATATATAGTATCAGGGAAGTTGCAAATAGTGATAGTTTTACTTCCTCCTTACCAATTTGGATAGATTTTATTTCTTTTCCTTATTCAGTTTCTGCAACTAAGACTTCTAGTACTATGTCGAATAACAGTGGTGAGAGTGAGTGTCCTTGTTTTGCTTCTGATCGTAGAAGAGAAGCTTTCAGTTTTTGTGTATGATGTTAGCTGTGGGTTTTCATATATGGCCTTTATTATGTTGAGGTATGTTCCCTGTAAACCCACTTAGTTGAGAATTTTTATTATGAGTGAATGTTATATTTTCTCAGATGATTTTTCTGCATCTATTGGCAATGATCCCGGTATTTATCCTTCATTTTGCTAATGTGATGTGTTGTATTGATGTTGAACCACTCTTGAATAAATAAATTCCACTTGATCATGGTGAATGATTCTTTCAATGCATTGTTGAATTCAGTTTGATAATATTTTGTTGAGGATTTTTTCAGCTCTGTTCATAAGAATTATTGGCTTGTAGTTTTCTTTACTGTAGTGTCTTTAGCTTTGGTATCAGGGTAATTAATGCTGATCTTATAGAATGAATTTGGAAGTTTTTCTTCCTCCTTTATTTTTTGGGATAGTTTGAGAAGAATAGGTATTAACTCTTTAAATGTTGGGTAGAATCCACTTGTGACTTGTTTTGTGGCCTAACAAGTGATCTATCCTGGAGAATGTTCTATGTGCACTTGAATGTGTATTCTGCTTTTGGAGGGAATGTTCTGTATATATCTGTAAAATCCATCTAGTTTAATGTATCACTCAAAGCACTGTTTCCTTTTTTATTTCTGTGTGAATGATTTATCCATTGTGGTAAAAAGGATGTTAGAGTTCCTACTATTATTGTATTACTGTCAATTTCTCCCTTTATGTCTGAATATTTGTCTTATGTATATACATACTCTTCTTTTGGGTGCATAGGTAATTATAAATGTTATATCCTCTTGTTGAATTGATCACTTTATCATATATTGCCCTTCTTTGTTTTTTGTTATTGTCTTTGTTTTAAAGTCTATTTTGTGTGATATAAATATCACTACCTCAGTTCTTTTCTTTCTTTCTTTCTTTCTTTTTTTTTTTTTTGCTTTGATTTGCATTGTATTTTTTTCCATCCCTTTACTTTCAACCATATGTGTCTTTAGGTTTGAAGTGAATGTCTTGTAGGTAGTATACAGATAGGTCTTTTGTTTGTTATTTAGTCACTGTATTTTTTTATTAGCGCATTTAATACATTTACAGTTAAAGGAATTATTGATAGGTATGTACTTAATACCATTTTCTTAGTTGTTTCCTGGTTGTTTTTTGTAGTTCTTCTGTGTTCCTTTCTTCTGTTGCTTTCTTTCCTTGTGTTTTGATGGCTTCCTTTAGTGTTATGCTTGGATTCCTTTCTCTTTGTTTTTGGGGTACCTATTATAGATTTTTGACTGGTGGTTACCATCAGGTTCATCTATAATGTTCTTTGTGTTAGCATCTATTAAATTGGTGATTGCTTAAAGTTTGAACAGATTCTAAAAGCACTACATTTTTACTTCCTCCTACAAGTTTAATGTATGTTTTATCATTTTGTACATCTTTTCTGGGTGTGTATCCCTTAATTTTTGTAGCATAATTGACTTTACTAATTTGGTGTTTTATCCTCTTTTATAAGGGATCAATCTACTACCTTTACTGTATGTTTGCTTTTACCTGTGAAATTTTTCTTTTAAAATTTTATTCAGATTAAAGCCCCTTTTCCACTCAAAGAAATCCCTGTAATATTTCTTATAATACTGGCTTAGTGGTTATGAATTCCTTTAACTTATGTTTGTTTTGGAAGCTTTTTATCTTTCTTTCATTTTTGAATGGTAACCTTTCTGGGTAGAGTATTCTTCGTTGAAGGTTTTTCTTGAATATATTATACCACTCTCTTCTGGCCTGCCAAGTTTCTGCTGAAAAATCAGCTGATAACGTTATGGTGTTTTCCTTGTGTGTAACCCTTTTGTCTTGCTGCTTTTAAAATCTTTATCATTACTTTTGCTATTTTAATTATGTGTCTTGGTGTGCACCTTCTTAGGTTAATCTTATTAAGATCTGTCTTGCTTTCTGGACCTGAATGTCTCTTTTCTTCTCTATATTAGAGAAATTTTCAGCCATTATTTCTTTAAGTATGTGTTCTGCCCTCTTCTCTTTCTTTTGGGATTCCTATAATGTGAATTTTGTTGTCCTTAATGTTGTTGAGCTTCCTTAAACCATTCTCCTTTTTTATTCGTTCTTTTTGCTGTTTAGCATGCTTTCCATTACCCTATTTCCCATATCACTGATCCATTCTTTTTCATTCTCTGAACTGTTGATCTCGAAGTTTTTTAGTTTGTTTTATTTTTAGGTTCATGCACCACTTTGAATTAAAATATGTGAAGTATATAATGTTTGTGTATAATTTTTTAAAACTTTGCATGTAGATGTCTAATTGTTCCAGCACCATTTGTTGAAAAATCTCTGTTTTCTCTATCGTATTGCCTTACTTCTTTGTCAGAGATCAGTTGACTGTATTTATTAAAGTCTATTTCTGGACTCAGTCTGTTCAATTGACCTATTTATTCTTTCACCAATACCAGGCTGTCTTGACTACTGTAGCTCTAGAGTAAATATTGAGTTCAGGGAGTTTAAGTCCATTGACTTTGTTCTTCTTCAATATTGAATTGTCTTTCTGGGTTGTTTGCCTTTCAATATAAACTTTAAATCAGCATGTTGATATTCATGAAATAACTTGGGATTTTGATTGGGACTGCACTGAATTTGATCAAATTGGGAAAGCTGACTTTTTGACAATATTGAATCTTAGCAAGGAGGATGGAATATCTCTTTTATTCAGTCTTTCCTATTTTTTTTTTAGTTTTGTGTTTTTCCCTATATAAATCTTAAACATATTGTTAGATTTGTACTTAAGTATTTCATTTGAGTGTGAATATAAATGATATTGTGATTTTAATTTTGAATTCCACCTGTTCATTACTTGTATGTAGAAACAAAGGACTTTTATATATTAACCTTGTAATCTACAGTCTTGCTATAATCATTAATTAGTTCCAGGAGTTTTTTGGTTGATTCTTCACAACTTTCTATGTATACAGTCATTTCATCTATAAAGAGATTGTTTTCTTTCTACTTTCCCAGTGAGTTTACATTTTATTTTTTTTTCTTGCCTCATTGCATTAGTTAGGACCTCCACTGTGATACTGAAAATATGGGATGAGAGGGAATATCTTAGTCTTATTCCTGATCTTATCAGAAGAGCATCTAGCTTTTCACCATTTGACTATGATGATATATGCTATAGGTTTTTTAGTAGATGTCCTTTATCAGGTTGAAAAAGGATCCCTTTGTTCTTAATGTGCTGAAAGTTTTATCATGAATAAGTGATGAATTTTTTCAAATGATTTTTCTACATCCATTATAATAGATATATTTCAGTTGGTCTGTTCATGTGATGGATTACCTTAATTGTGAATATTGAACCCACCTTGCATATCTAAGATAAGTCCAGCTTGGCCATGGTTTATAATTACTTTTATACATTGTTAGATTTATTTTGGTAATATCTTGTTGAGTGTTTTTACATCTGATTATGAGTTACTGATTTATAGTTTTGTCTTTTTTTTTAAGTTTGTATTTAAACTCCAGTTAGTTAACATATAGTGTAATATTAGTTTTAGGTGCACAATATGGCTATTCAACACTTTATCACCTAGTGCTTATCACATAAGTGCATTCCTTAATCCCCATCACCAATTTACCCTATCTCCTTTCCTACTTCCCTTCTGTTAATTGGAGAAATAGGAACTCTCTTGCCCTGTTGGTGGGAATGCAAACTGGAGCAGTCACTCCGCTGTGGAGGTTTCTCGGAAAGTTAAAAGTAGAATTGCCCTACAATCTAGCAATTACTCTGTTAGGTATTTACCCAAAGAATACAAAAATACTAATCAAAGGGATACATGCATGCCAATGTTTATAGCAGCATTATCTACAACAGCCAAATTATGGAAACAGCCCAAGTGCCACTGATTAATGAATGGATAAAGAAGATGTGAATATATATATGTATGTGTGTGTGCGTATGTGTGCATATACACACACACGCACACACACATACATATATATATTCACACATAATACATATATATATTAGTCATATTTTATATATATATATATATATATATATATATATATATATATATTCAGCCATACAAAAGAATGAAATTTTGCCATTTGTAGTGACATGGATGGAACTGGAGAGTATTATGCTAAGTGTAGTTTTGTCATTAAAATTTTGTTGTTGTTTAATTTTTATTAAGTAGGCTCCATATCCATTATGAAGCTTGAACTCATGATACCAAGATCAAAAGTTACATACTCTACCAACCAAGCCATCCAGGCACTCTAGTTTTGTCATTTCTTTTTAAATCTAGCTTTAGTATTAGGATAATGTTGACCTCATAAAATGAGTTAGGGAATATTTCCGGTCTTCCTTAGTCTGGAAGTGATTATAGCGATACAATTTATTCCTTAAATGTTTGATAGAATTTACCAGTGAACAGGTCTGGTCATCATGTTTTCTGTTTTGGAAAGTTATTAGTGATTCAATTTTTAAAATAGAAATAGTTTATTGAAATTTTCTACTACTTCTTGTGTGAGTTTCAACAGATCATTTCTTTGAAGAAATTAGTCCATTTCATCTTGGTTATTGAAAACTGTGGCCATAAAATGGTCCTTTAGAATTGTTGTTTTTGTAGTATTTCTTAATTATCCTTTATTGATAATGGATGCCCATGGGCTCTGTAGCGATTTTTTTTGCTTCATTCATATTAGTGACTTGTGTCTTTTCTCCTTTTTTTATTTTATTAACTTGACTAGAGGCTTACACATTTTACTAATCTTTTCAGAGAACCAGCTTTTGGCTTCATTGGTTTTTCTGTTCTCGTGTTTTCAACATCATTGCTTTCTGCTCTAATTTTTCTTTCTTCTGATTAGTTTGGATATAATTTGCTTTTCCATTTTACGTTTTCTTCAGGTGGAAGCTTAGGTTATTGACTTTAGATCTTTGTTCTTTTCTCATATATATAGTCAATGCAATAAATATAGTCTATATACCTTTTTGCTGCATCACACTAATTTGGCTAAATTGTATTCTTCCTTTCATTTAGTTCAAAGTATTTTTAATTTATTTTGAAATTTCTTCTTTGACCCATGTGCTCTTTATAAATGTGTTTTTAATCTCCAAGTATCTTTTAGCTATTTTTTAGGTATTTTAGGTATTTTTTAGCTATCTTTCTGTTGACTTCTAGTTTTATTCCTTTGTGATCTGAGAACATAGCCTGTATTTTTATCCTTTTACATTCAAGATACTTTTTATGGCCTAGAATGTGGTCTGTCACACTTGTTTTTTATTTTGTCTCAGAAATCATCTGTCTATGCTTATGTTGTCTATCTCTTCCTGCATGTTGTCTAGTTTTTACATTACAGTCCTTAGTATATTATGCATAGTTGTTGTAAACTTAAGGTGTGATTAAACACTCCTGGCATATTTTCGTCTGGTTATAATACTTACTTTGTCTTTTTAAATTGTTTTTTATCTGTTATTATGACTTACAATTTTTAATTGAAATGTGGCCTTGTTGTACTAGGTTAAAGAAACTGTAGTAAATAGGTCTTTAATAATGGTAAAGTGTCTGAAAATGTACTATAGTCTTATGATTATGTCTCAGTAATTTAGTAGACCTATGTCCCTCAGCTGTGAACTCCACGAATGCTTCTCAGGTTTTGTTTCTTTTTTTCCTTTTTCCCTCCTTTAAATAGTATTGGATGGCTTGGCGGGGGGATGGGAGTGGGGATGGTGTGCATTACATTTGGGTATTTCCTCTCAGAGTAGGGTATTTTTCTTCCCCCAAGTAAACTAGGCGCTGATAAAACCCCAATAGTTTAGGCTTTGATAAAACAGTTTCTCTTGAGACCAGGACTTGTGAAGAAGATCTGAATTCTCTGGCTTATTTGAAAATACTAGCTTCTCCTTCTCCCTGGAAACCTCAGGTTTTGTTTTGTTTTGTTTCCTCTGATCTTCACTGTAATAACCTGATAGAGCTCCTGGAAGAATAAATGTAAATTGAGGAGTACCCCCTCACTCCAGCAGCCATGACTTGGTCCCTCTAGAGTTTTTATCTCTCAGATTTGTCTACTTTCAGAATTTGATCTGTTACAGTCAAAATTTTCCTACACTAATACCAGTTCCTGTGGAGGTGAGTTTCTGCTCCAGTAAATCATGATTCTTTCTACCTACCTGTTTGTCTTTCTGTTTTGGGGGTAGTGTTTGGCTTGTGACCTCACCTCTGTGACAGATAAAAGAAAAATTGCTGATTTTTTTTTTTTGTGTGTGTGTTCAGTTTTTTTTGTTAGCTTCTTACATGCTGGACCAACAACCACCAGAAACCTTTTTATTTGACCATACAATAGTTGTTGAAATTTTTGAGGTATTTACATATTTATAATAAAACTGCTTCATGAACAGGCAGCTTAAGAAATAATATCTAATTTAAACACTGATTATTTAATTGTATTATGAACCCATCTTTCATTTTTCATGATTCTAAAATCTAAAAGGCTCTCAAAAATAAAAAATATTTACATAAATTTGTGACAAACATTTTAGCAAAATTTGATCTGATTTGTCATGAAGCTACTTATGGTCTCCATCTATTTCTGTATATTTATGTTTTCTAGAGAAATATTAATATATTTTATAGTATTCTTAGATATTTCAAACTATGTTTATGCACCATACTATATGTATATAAAAAGTTCTAAGTCTGAAACTTATCTAGAACCAAATGTTTCCAATAAAAAATTATGAACCTGTAATAATATTGTTCTTAATCTCAGATTTCAAGACCTTTCTTTAATTGATGGTATGTTGTGTAATAGATGTATGTTTAATAGATGTATGTTGTTTAATAGATGTATGTTGTATAATTAACTAGACATGGAGTCAAACAATATAGTTAGGGCATTTAAATAGATGGGTAAAGAAGGAGTACAAAATTTTATTTATAATTTTAAATGATAAGATTGTGTCTGGCATATTGTTTGAACATGCATAAACCTCAAATGCCAATAGGATAACTAACAGAAAAGTACTTATTTGTCATAGTATTTTTACCCTTTTATTCAGATTTTTGCATCTAAGGGGAAATATCGGATGGATTTTTGTTTTTAATTTTGTTCCAGAGACCTAAGAACAAGCATGCTTTAATGTCTTTTGAGTCTTGCTTTTCAGATTTTACATTTATAGTCTAAAAGTTCATATGTTTAACATATCAGAAAGCATTGCTCTATAATCAGCCATTTCCTACACACATACCTTTAAAAGTAAATATGGAAGGAAAATAGTCTAATCCTTCTTTAAACATTTAATTTAGATTTATAGTTTGGATTCTCTCTCTTTACTCACAATTAAAAACCAATATTGTCCAAGCAATAATCCACAAAGTTGTATTAAGCACTTGCTGTGTTCCTAGCACTAAGTATTTAAAGAACACATTTAAATTAATAATTAACAGACCCAGAATATCTTGGATACTTAATATATATCAATAACTAGTCCAGTCAGAATTTCTCAAGGAATTCCATAAGTTCTCAAGGGAACTAACATCTTGTAGGAGGGACAGATAAGAAGAAACCATAGAGGGAAACAAAATATGAGAGACAATCTCCCAAAACAAACTGAGGGTTGCTGGAGGGGAGGGTGGTAGGAGGGATGGGGTGGCTGAGTGATGGACTCTGGGGAGGGCGTGTGCTACGGTGAGTGCTGTGAATTGTGTAAGACTGATGAATCCCAGACCTGTACCCTGAAACATACATGTTAATACATAATACATACATGTTAATTTTTTAAAAAATGGCCCAAAAAAAGCCCCCAAAATAAATAAATAAAGAAATACAACAACAAAAAAGAAAGAAAGAAAATAAAACATGGATTTAGCAGATAAATTTTCCTTACAGGAGAGAAAGAAAAATCTTCATTAAGGACCTGATTGAATACTACATGTCTAACATTTTTTTCCCTTGACACCCAATATCTCTTCATTGGCCAGAATCTGGTCATTTTTTAAATCCTATTCTACCTTCTTAACATAACTCTACCTTTGTATATACTTGTATCATTCACTTTGATATATGCAATGGAGTGTCTAGTAAAGATAGATATAGTGGAATAAATATTAGTTTTAGAGTCAGAAAGTATGAGTGGCACATTACTAAGCTAGGCAAATACTGATGTGGGAGATATTGGCCGGCTACTCACGGATCCTTTTCTTTTTTTTTTTTTCTTCCTGGGCACGCACACACCTAAGCAGCATTTCTAAGTGTCCCTTGCCCCTGTAATTGAGTTCTGGGCAATGGTAAGAGAGTAGAGATGAAATGCACCATTTCCAGGACTGGCCCATAGTAATTTCCCAAGCATGATCCTCCTTTTCTTCTCTACTGACTGACAGGACTCCTAAGTTCCTAGATCTCCACACATGGAAGAAACGTAGGACCCTGAGGTACCACATGTGAAATCTCCACCAGTCACAGAAACCACTTTGGACCTGATTTGAATGAGAAATGAATTGTTTGGTCACTAAGATTTAGAGGGTTTGTTTTTTATAGCCACTAGCATTATGTATGTATGTGTGTGTGTATATATATAATATATATATATTATATAAATATGTATATAATATATATATATATATTTTTTTTTTTGTCATAGAGAGAGCAAGCAAGAGAGCAAGCACAGGCAGACAGAGTGGCAGACAGAGGCAGAGGGAGAAGCAGGCTCCCTGTGGAGCAAGGAGCCTGATGTGGGACTCGATCCCAGGATGCTGGGATCATGACCTGAGCAGAAGGCAGTCGCTTAACCAACTGAGCCACCCAGGCATCCCAGCATTATACTGACCAATACAGTTATGAGTATAAATTTAAGGACTGATTATGTCTGTCACATAGTATCAAAATAATCTCAAACCAGAAGTTACATCAGGTAAATCTTGGGTACTGTAACACACCACAAATGGGTAGACAGCATTGAAGCCAGATTGCAAGGGTTCAAATCACAACTCCACCATTCACTTTCATTTTTCTCACCGGTAAAACGAGCATAATAGTATTTACCTCATGGGGTCCTTGTGAGAATGAATTAATATGTATAATGTATTAAGTAGGTGGAACACAACTAACATTTATATTCTGATTATCATTGTCATTATTGATGGTCTTGCTGTTATTTACAAATAGACTTAAGTTAAAAAAAAATGAAACCAGGTTAAATATGTAATCTACAAGTTAAAAGTTTATTTTTTTAATTTTTTAATTTTTGTAAAGATTTTATTTATTTATTTGACAGACAAAGATTACAAGTAGGCAGAGAGGCAGGCAGAGATGGGGGGGTGGGGAAAGCAGGCTCCCTGGTGAGCAGAGAGCCAGTTGTGGGGCTCCATCCCATGACCCTGGGATCATGACCTGAGCTGAAGACAGAGGCTCTAACCCACTGAGACACCCAGGCACCTTAAAAGTACTTTAATAATAGATATCAGGTTTGGAAATTCTACTTTTCAAACCTTCAGTTTTTAGTGTCTAAAGCCTAGGCTATGAAATTTTTACCAAATGGGGAAAATTGGTTCGTGGTTACCTCAAAACCCATGTGGGAGCCTGTTTAAGTTTCACCAGTGATTTTCAGAGACATAGGTAAAAAAAATGAGCCAGATTAAGTTAATCTTGCAAAATAAACTAAGTTAAGCTTTGCTTGTATTACTGACCTGGTTTTGTCTGCTCCAAATTTTTAGGCCTTACTTATTTTTTATTTGAACACTATGAGGTTACCCCACCTAAAACACCCTCTATAAAACAATGGAGGGAAAGAAGACATTCACCGTCAGTTGCTTCTGGGTGCACTTGAGTTACTGTAGCTATGCCAGCATAGGGAGAACTTCTGGGAATTCCCCTAACACCAACTGTCTTAACATTAATCCACAAGGTGTTTACAACCACAGATTTGGACATGTACTGTTGTTCTTGGTACCAGAACTATATGAGAAATGAAGACAGGAGAAACAAAGATTGAATTAGTTTAAATAGTTGAGCATTCTTCTAATCATCGCATATATTTAACAAAAGATTTGCTTCTTACTGAGAATTAGTAATAATTAAAGGTCTGTCCTTTGAAGAATGCAATCAAGCCTACTCTCTCTCTCTCTATATATATATACATATATATGTATATATATATATATATAATGGGAATCCCATTAGAATTCTTTTGTATGACATAAATCTATAGCAGATCTGAGAAGAGCTAATGCATCCATAGGCAAAGGTACTTGCATGCATCTCACTTATCAAATTGGACCTTAGCATACTGCTACAAGCATATAATCTGTCCAGATGTGACCTGGAAGTTCCAGAAGAAATGGTATAAAAAAAGAAAGAAAAAGAAATGGCATGGAAATTTGTCATTGACAAGCTGAAATAGCTTGAAGAGATATGTTTTCCCATAACAAAACTCTATATGGATTCATCAAGACCTTCAATGCATATGGTAGGACAATGTGATAATACAGTATATAGCTCAATATAACATGGAAGTGACTTAATGCAGATGTTTTAATTGTAGATTAATTGTTATATATTCAGTATTCTTCATCATTCTGCAACTCATATAAAGGAAAGGAAGTCTTCTTTTTTTTAAATTTTTTTTTATTTTTAATTTTTTATTTTTTATAAACATATGTTTTTATCCCCAGGGGTACAGGTCTGTGAATCACCAGGTTTACACACTTCACAGCACTCACCAAAGCACATACCCTCCCCAGTGTCCATAATCCCACCCCCTTCTTCCAAACCCCCTCCCCCCAGCAACCCTCAGTTTGTTTTGTGAGATTAAGAGTCACTTATGGTTTGTCTCCCTCCCAATCCCATCTTGTTTCATTTATTCTTCTCCTACCCACTTAAGCCCCCATGTTGCATCACCACTTCCTCATATCAGGGAGATCATATGATAGTTGTCTTTCTCCGATTGACTTATTTCGCTAAGCATGATACCCTCTAGTTCCATCCACGTTGTCGCAAATGGCAAGATTTCATTTCTTTTGATGGCTGCATAGTATTCCATTGTGTATATATACCACATCTTCTTGATCCATTCATCTGTTGATGGACATCTAGGTTCTTTCCATAGTTTGGCTGTTGTGGACATTGCTGCTATAAACATTTGGGTGCGCGTGCCCCTTCGGATCACTACGTTTGTATCTTTAGGGTAAATACCCAGTAGTGCAATTGCTGGGTCGTAAGGTAGTTCTATTTTCAACATTTTGAGGAACCTCCATGCTGTTTTCCAGAGTGGCTGCACCAGCTTGCATTCCCACCAACAGTGTAGGAGGGTTCCCCTTTCTCCGCATCCTCGCCAGCATCTGTCATTTCCTGACTTGTTTATTTTAGCCATTCTAACTGGTGTGAGGTGATACCTCATTGTGGTTTTGATTTGTATTTCCCTGATGCCGAGTGATATGGAGCACTTTTTCATGTGTCTGTTGGCCATCTGGATGTCTTTTAACTTTTACCAAGGAAAGGAAGTCTTCTATTAAAAAATCCAAAAGAGAGAGATTGGAAGGATCTCTAAAATGTCAACATGTCAAGAACTATTGTTAAAAAAGTTTGATGGTCAAGATTATAAAAATCAGAAAGCTTGACAAAAAGATGAAAATGGCAGAGGTAAAGATAATGAGATTCAAGACCCTTTCTAACAGGATGACATAATAAAGGAAAGATTAAAATAATAAAAACACAATTTGTTAGGGTAACAACACATAAATGTCAGCAGCAGTTTCATTTTGACTTTGATAAATACTGTGATATTTCATTATGGCATTGTAAGATAAATTGTTTCCATTCAATACAGTTTAATTTTTAAAAGGGTTCTTTTTTCTCTTAAATCTTGATCAAATATTATATAAAGAGATTCAACAGTACTTTGACAAAAATAAATTCTTTACAAACACTTTATGGGAAAAAAAAAGTGTCAAAGTGATAAGACATGCTGATCAGTTTATTTGAAAACCAAAGGTCACATATACTATTTTGCTTGTAAATTGTTTTGAACAAGAAAGCTTTTGTGTTTGGGGTCTGAGATTTATGAAATGGGTAAATAGCTTTAAATTTTTTTTTTTTAAATCTTAAATGCTATGAATATTTCATGGAGCTCATTATGGTAATGGTTATTTGGATTACACATGAAGAAAATAAAAATGCACTAGCTTCTCAAAGTGTGTTCCCCAGGTTTGCAGTGTTCTGAAGAGAATGTTTGTGTTCCTTCTGAAATTCCTGTGTTGAAATCAGAGCCTTCATTGTGATACTAAGAGGTAGGACTTGGGAGAGCTGATTAGGTCCTGGGTGTGGAGCTCTTGTGAATGGAACTAGTGCCCTTCTTAAAAACAAAACAAAACCCAGGGAATGTTTTTTTACTCCTTCTGCTATGTGAGAACCTAGGGAAAAGTTTACTGTCTCTGAACCAGGAAGCAGGCCTCATTAGACATCAGATCTGCTGGCACCTTGATCTTGGACTTCCCAATGTCCAGCACTGTGAAAAATTAATGTTTGTTGTTTAAGTCCGTCATATGTACTAGTTTCGTTAAAGCAGCCCAAACAGAGTAACATTAGCTGTATCTCCAATACCTTGGTACATATTAGAAATTCTAATTTTGGGTGTCACTCTGTATAAGGTACAACAATCTGATTTAACCATCTCTTGGGTTGATTGCCTTTTTTTTTTTAACTTGAAGCATAATTGATATAAAGTAATATTTTCAAGTGTACAACACAGTGATTTGACAGTTCTATACATTATGAAATTTTCACCACCATATGTATAGTTATCATGTTACCATATGTTATTACAATATTATTGCTTACACTCCTTATGCTGTACTTTGCATCCCTGACTTACTCATTTTATAACTAAGTTTGTGCCTCATCCCTTTTACCTATTTTGCCTATCTCTCTACCTTCTGCCTTCTGACAAAGACAAATTCTTTGAATTTAAATCTGTTTGGGATTTTTTTGTTTGTTTGTGTGTTCATTTGTTCTATTACATATATAAGTGAAATTGTATTTGTCTTTCTCAGTCCTATTTCACTTAGATAATACCTTCTAGATGCGTCTGTGCCATAAGGAAAGACAAGATTTTTTTTTTTTTTTAAAGATTTTATTTATTTGACAGATAGAAATCACAAGTAGGCAGAGAGGCAGGCAGAGAGAGGAGGAAGCAGACTCCCCGCAAAGCAGAGAGCCCGATGCGGGGCTCGATCCCAGGGTCCTGGGACCATGACTGAGCTGAAGGCAGAGGCCTTAACCCACTGAGCCACCCAGGTGCCCCTAAGATTTTATTTTTTATTATGGAGGGGTAATCTTCCATATTTATATATTTCATATATATTCTTCCATATATTCTTTCATATTTATATATTATTTATATATCTATATATGGAAGATTACCCCTCCATAATAAAAATTTAAAAAATATATAGGTATATACAGACAGACAGATACACACACACACACCCCCTACATCTTTTTGTCCTTTCATCTATTAGTGGATACTCAGATTGCTTCCATATCTTGTCTATTATAAATAATTCTGTGATAAATATAAGGGTGCAAAAATCTTTTTGAATTAGTGTCTTTTTTTTCATGAGTATCTTTACATAAAGATGTAAAGATTATAAAGATGTAAAGATTGGCCATCTGTGTTTCCTCCTTGGAAAAATATCTATTCAGGTCCTCTTCCCACTTATAATAGAATTGTTTGTTTGGTGTTGAGTTGCATAAGTTCCTTATATACTTTGGATATTAACTCTTTATTGGACATATCATTTGCAAATACGTTCTTCAGTAGGCTGCCTTTTTGTTTTGTTGATAGTTTCTTTCAAAGTGAAAAAGCTTTTTAGTTTCATAATCTAAATTGTTTATTTTTGCTTTTGTTTTCCTTGCCTGAGGAAACATGCAGAAAATATTGCCAAGACCAATGTCTAAGAGTTTACTGCCTACATTTTCTTTTAGATGTTTTGAGGTTTCTGGTATTACATGAAAGAGCTGTGCAAATAAAACTGAGACACTGACAAAAGAATTTAAAGGTGAAATAGATGGAAAGATATACCATGTTTATGGACTGGAAGAATATTGTTAAAATACCCATATCTCCCAAAGCAATCTAAAGGTTAAATGCAATCCCTATAAGATACCAATGGCATTTTTCACAGAACTAAAACAAATAATCCCAAAATTGTGTGGATCCATTAAAGACCCTGAAATAGCCAAAGAAATCTCGAGAAAGAACAAAGCTGGAAGTAACTCAATCTCAGATTTAAAATGATACTATGAAGCTAAAGTAAACAAAATAGTACAGGCACAAAAATAGACACATAGTCACTTAAACAATAAAAGTACAATCTTTTATGGCAAATTTATGACAAAGTAAAAAGTAGATGACAGGGATATGACAGTCTCTTCAATATATGGTGCTGGGAAAACTGCACAGCTACATTAAAAAAAAAAAAGAAATTTCACCATTTTCTTACACCAGATTTTTTATTTCGTTAGTTAAATTTGTTCCAAAGTGTTTCTTTTTGATGTAATTGTAAATGGGATTGTTTTCATAATTTTTCTTTCTGATAGTTCATTATTAGTGTGTGGAAATGCAATAGATTGCTGTATATTAATTTTGTATCCTTTAGATTTACTGAATTCAATTACAGTACTATATCTAGGACTCCCACTATTAAGTTGAATAAAAGAGCTGAGAGTGGACATCTGTGCTTTGTTCCTGATCTTAGAGGAAAAGCTTTCAGCTTTTCACCACTGAGTGGGATATTGACTGTGAGGTTTTCATATATGGTCTTTATTATGTTGATGAATGTTTCCTCCAAGTGTACTTTGTTGAGAGTTTTTAGAATGAATGGATGCTGAATTTTGTCACATGTTTTTTCTGCATCTATTCAGATGATCTCACGATTTTTATCCTTTACTAATGTGGTGTATCACGTTGATTGCTTTGCAGATATTGAACCATTCTTTCATCCCTGGAATAAATCTCACTTGATCATTGGGAACAATCCTTTTAAAGTATCATAGAATTCAATTTGCTAATATTTTTTGAGGATTTTTGTATCTATGTACCTCAGGGTTATTGACCTATAACTATTTTTTCATAGTGTATATCAGGTTTTGGTATCAGGGTATCCACATAATGCTTGTTAGAAAGAATTTGGAAGCATTGCTCTCTCTTCTATTTCTGTGGAATAGTTTAAGGAAAGTCAGTATTTATTTTTTGCTTTTTTCATAGGATTTTTTTGGGTTGTAGTTTCAAGTTCTTATTTAAATTCCAATTAGTTAAAAAAAAATAAATAAATTCCAATTAGTTAACATATAGGGTAATATTAGTTTTACAAGTAGAATTTAGTTATTTATCACTTACATGTGACACCCAGTGCTCATCACAAGTGCCCTCCTTAATATTCACCACCCATTTAAACCATATCCCCACCTATATCCCTTTCAGCAACCCTCAGTTTGTTCTCTTACAGTTAAGAGTCTATTGTATGGTTTGCTTTTTTCTCCCCCTTTTAAATTCCACATCTGATGAAATCATATGGTATTTGTCTTTCTCTGACTTATTTCACTTAGCATAATGCACTCTAGCTCTATCCACATCATGGCAAATAGCAAGATTTCATTCTTTTTGACATCCAGGTAATATTCTATCTCGCACATATTCTCTCTCTCTCTCTCTTTTTAGTCCATTCTTCAGTTGATGGATGTTTGGGCTCTTTCCATAATTTGGGCATTGTTGATAATGGTGCTGTAAACATCAGGGTGCAGGTATTCCTTCAAGTCAGTATTTTTTAACCCTTTGGGTAATAGGGTAGTTAGTTCTATGTTTAACTTTTGAGGAACTCCATAGTGTTTTCCAGAGCGGCTGAAGCAGTCTGCATTCCCATCAAGAGTATAAGAGGATTTCCTTTATCTTCATCCTCACAACCTCTGTTATTTCCTATTGTTAATTTTAGCTATTCTGACAGGTGTGGAGTTATATCTCATTGTATGTTTGATTTATATTTCCCTAGTGTTGAGTGATGTCAAGCATCTTTCATATGTCTGTTAATCTTCTGGCTGTCGTCTGTGGAAGAAAGTCTATTCATGCCTTCTGCATATTTTTTAACTGGATTTGGAATGTTTGATAAGTTCCTTATAGATTTTGGGTACTAACCCTTTATCAGATACATAATTTTCAAATATCTTCTCCCATTCCAAAGGTTGCATTTTAGTTGTGTCGATTGTTTTCTTTGCTGTGCAGAATCTTTTTATCTTAACGAAATCCCAATCATTTATTTTCACTTTTGTTTCCCTTGCCTCAGAGGATGCCTCAGCCATAAAAAGTTGCTATGGCTGATGTTAAATAGGTTACTGCCTGTGTTCTCTAGAATTTTGATGGTTTCCTATCTCATATTTAGGTCTTTGATCTATTTTAAATAATTTTTGTATATGGTATAAGAAAATGGTCCAGTTTTGTTCTTTTGCCTGTTCCTGTCCAGTTTTCCCAGCACCATTTGTTGAAGGGACTTTCTTTTTTTCCATTGGATATTCTTTCCTGCATTGTTGAAGATTAGTTTACCATATAGTTGTGGGTCTATTTCTGGGATTCTATTTCTGGGATTTCTGTTCTGTTCTTTTGATCTACATGTTTATTTTTGTGTCAGTACCATACAGTCTTGATCACTACAGCTTTGTAATGTAACTTGAAGTCCAGGATTGTGATGCTTCCAGCTTTGCTTTTCTATTTCAAGATTGCTTTGGATTCAGGGTCTTTTGCAGTTTCATATACATAGTAGGCTTGTTTGTTCTAGCTCTGTGAAGAATGCTGGTGGGTTTTGATAGGAATTGCATTAAATGTGTAGAATGCTTTCAGTAGTATAGACATCTTAACATTATTTGTTTTTCCAGTTCATAAGCATGGAATTTTTTTTTCATTTCTTTGTGTCATCTTAAATTTCTTTCATACGTGTTCTATAGTTTTCAAAGCAATTTTACCTCTTTAGCTAGGTTTACTCCTAAGTATTGTACGGTTCTGGGTGCAATTGTAAATGGGATCAATTCCTTGATTTCTCCTTCTGCTGTTTCATTTTTGATGTATAGAAACACAACAGATTCTATATATTGATTTTGTATCCTGTAACTTTATTGAAATTGTGTATCATTTCTAGCAATTTTTTGGTGGAATCTTTCAGTTTTTCTACAGAGAGTGTCATGTATTCAAGTAGTGAATGTTTGACTTCCTCCCTGCTGATTTGGATGCCTTTTATTTTATCATTTTTTTGTTCTGTTTTGTGATTGGTGAGACTAGGACTTCCAATACTACGTTAAATAGCAGTGGTGAGAGTGGATGCCTTTCTTGTTCTTCACCATAGAGGAAAAGCTCTCAGTTTTTCCCCATTGAGGATTATAATAGCTGTGAGGGTTTTTTTTGTGAATGGACTTTATGATGTTGAGGTACATTGGTTTTATCCCTACTTTGTTGAGGGTTTTTTATCAAGAATTAGTGCTACATTTTATCAAAAGCTTTTTCCACATCTTTTGAGAGGATTATATGATTCTTACTCTTTGTTTTACTGATGTGGTTTACCACATTGATTTGTGAATATTGAATCACCCTTGAAACCCAGGAAGAAATCCCACTTGATCATGGTGAATGATTCTTTTAATATGCTGTTGGATTTGGCTTCGTAGTGTTTTCTTGGGAATTTTTATATCCATGTTCATCCTGGATATTGGCCCATAGTTCTCTTTTTTAGTGACATCTTTGTCTGGTTTTGGAATCGGGGTAATTCTGGCCTTGTAGAATGAGTAAGGAAGTTTTCCTTCCATTTCTATTTTTTGGACTAGTTTGAGAAGAATACATACTAACTTTTCTTTAAATGTTTGGCATGATTCCCCTGTGAAACCATCTGGCTGGCCCTAGACTTTTGTTTATCGTGACTTTTGCTTGTTTTGTTTTTAATTAAGCAGCAACTTTATTTCAAAGCTCATCAAAGAATATTACAAATACAAATAAAAAATCCTTTTAGAAGTGTCCCAAATCAGGGGTGCCTGGGTGGATCAGTCAGTTAAGCATCTGACTCTTGAATTTGACTGGATCATGATCTCAGGATTCTCTTTCAATTTACAATTCTTTTTCCCTCTCCCTCTGCTTCTCCCCTCTGTGCTCTCACAAATTCTCACTCTTTAAAAAAAAAAAGTGTCCCAAATTAAATGAAAGGGACATCAAAGTAAAATACTTGTGACATAAAGAATTCACTTAGGTTGTAGTATTTCCACATTATTTTGTTTTTAATCATTTACAATGTTCTGAAGATGACACTTAAACATTTTTTTAAAAGACATGAAATAGGGCGCCTGTGTGACTCAGTCAGGTGTCAAACTCTTGATTTCAGCTCAGATGGTGATCTCAGGGCTGTGAGAGAGAGCCCTGCATGGGGCTCTGTGCTCAGTTCAGAATCTGCTTAAGATTCTTTCTCTTTCCCTCTTCCCCCACCCCTACTTGCTTGCATGCTCTCTCTCTAAAATAAGTACATATTTTTATTTTTAAAGACATGAAATAATGCAGTTTTTTTTGTTGTTGTTCTTTTGTTCTGTTTTGTTTTTTATGTACAACCACAACTATTAAGTAGAGGAACTTAACAAGAAAAAAACCAAACCTGCTTCATACACATGAAGGGGCAATCAAATACACAACACAGCATCAGTCTTTACAAACAAGTTTGCTAAGAAAGATCTCCCATGTTTTTAGCTGCAAATGAAACAGTCTTCTCATTTAGGAAAATGTAGACATCCTTTGATTAAAAAAGTCTATTCTTCCCCTGATTTTTTAAAAAATATTTTATTTATTTGACCAAAAGACAGAGATCACAAGTAGGCAGAGCAGCAGGCAGAAAGAGGGGAAAGCAGGCTCCTTCCTGAGCAGAGAGCCCAATGTGGGGCTCGATCCCAGGATCTTGAGATCATGACCCCAGCCAAAGGCAAATGCTTAACTGACTGAGCCACCCAGGCAACCCTATTCTTCTCCCAATTTTATACTTGCTTATCTTCATTTAGAAACTATATTGGTGAGAGACTAACAAGTTTTGTGGTGTTATAAAAACCTTCGAAACAACAAACTTCAAATATTCAGTTTTTTAACAAGCAAAATATTTTCATTCTCAAATGTAAACAGCCAGTAAAAATATATATATATATGCACATATATGCATATATATATATATATATATATATGTGTGTGTGTGTGTGTGTGTGTGTGTGTATAATATATAAATTTTTTTCCAGGTATAGAAACACCAGTAATTTGCTTATGAAAAAGGTGTATTTGGAGGTAACATTTTTGTTTGTCTTAAATATAAAATTACTTTATGAAGAGTCAGGCTGTTATTATTTAAAATCTACTGGTTCACCCAGTTTCCTTATCTAAGTAGAAGCCTAACAATTTCTATAGAATTTTGGCTGTATGAGCAGACCACAGAAAAGGTCTGTCATTGGGCTGGAGAGGAGTGTTTTGTTGTGATCTGGAGGCAGTTATTCATCATGTTATACTTAAAACATTCCTTAGTGAACTTCTTCCCTATAGCCTTTAGGATAAAGCACAGAATCTGGGCTTCCTGGAAATGGTTGCTTCTAGCTGGAATACCTATCAGCAGGGTATCACTGCAGACATTCTGCATGAAGTACTCCTGAAGCTCTGCAGCTGCCTAAAAGACCTTGACCTTCTCCATGTTGACCTCCTGCTTGAGCTGCCCCACCAAGTGCTGCATACATTCGTCCTGGCCCTGGAAAACATGGCAGCAGTGGCACTTGGCTCTAGGATGAAGGAGCTGGGTTGCAGGAGCCATGAAGTTGTTGGGAGATTTTTTTCTTACTCCTTCAATTTCTTTGCTGGTTATGAGTCTATTGAGGTTTTCTATTTCTTTATGTTTCAGTTTGGGTATTATATGTTTCTAGGAATTTATCCATTTCTTCCAGATTGCCCAATGTGTTGGCATATAATTTTTTGTAATATTCTCTTATGATTATATTTCTGTTATGTTGGTTGTGATTTCTCCTCTTTTATCCATTATTTAATGTATTTGAGTCCTTTCTCTTACCTAGTTGATAAGTCTGTGTAAGGATTTATCGATTTTATTAATTTTTTCAAAGAACCAGATCCTGGTTTTATTGCTATGTTCTACTGAGTTTTTTCTTGTTTGTTTCTATATAATTCTGCTCTGATTTTTATTATTTCCCTTTTTATTTTGGTTTTCATCTTCATTTGTTGTTCTTTTTCGAGCTTCTTTAGGTATCAAGTTAGTTTGTGTATTGAGATTGTTCTTGCTGCTTGAGGTAGGCCTGAATTGCTTTATGACCCCTTTTTACAATTTTTTCTGTCTCCCAAAGGTTTCGAGCCATTGTGTTTCCATTTTCATTTGTTTCCATACCTTTTTTTTCTCTAATTTCTTGGTTGTGACCCATTCATTTTTTAGTAGGATCTTCTTTAATCTCTGTGTATTTGTGGTCTTTCCAAATTTTTTCTGTGGCTGACTTCAAGTTTCATATGACTGTGGTCAGCATATATGTATGGTGTGGTATGACCTCAATCTTTCTGAACTTGTTGAGGCCTGATTTGTGACCTGTATGTGATCTTTTCTGGAAAATGTTCCATGTGTACTTGAAAAGAATGTGTATTTTGCTTTAGAATGAAATGTTTGAATATATCTGTGAAATTCATCTGGTCCAGTGTATCATACAAAGCCACTATTTCCTGATTGATTTTCTGCTTAGACGATTGACGATTGATGTAAGTGGGGTGTTAAAGTCCCCTACTATTATTCTATTATTATCAATGAGTTCTTTTATGTGCCTCCTGGATTTGGATGTCTGTTTCCTTTCCAAGATTAGGAAAGTTTTCAGCTATAATTTTCTCAAATAGACCTTTTGCCCCCTCTTCCTCTCTTCTTCTGGGACTCATATGCTATGAAGGTTATTATGTTTTATGGTGTTACTTAGTTCCCTAAGTCTACATTCATTTTCCAAGATTTTTCTTAACCTCTTTTGTATACCCTCATTTTTTCCCCAAAAATTCTATCTTCTATATCACTCTTTTCATTCCTCTGCTTCTTCCATCCTTGTGATCATTATATCCAGTCAGTTTTGAATCTCAGTTATAGAATCTTTCTTTTCAGCCTGGGTAGTTTTTAGCTCTGTCATCTCTATGATAAGGGACTCCCTCATGTTTTCTATGCTTTTGTCAAGCCCAGCTAATATCCTTAGGATTGTTGCTTTAAATTTTGGATCAGGCATATTACTTAAATACATTTTGATTAGATCCCTGGCTGTGACCTTTTCTTTTTTGGGGAGGCTGGGGGGGTGTAAATTCCTCCATCTTTGCATTTTGTCTAGGTCTGTCTTCTCTGTGCCAGAAAAGCCTGTTCCTTTAGTGCTCCTGAAAGTAATGGTTTTATGAATAAGCATTCACATATTGTCCAGGGTCTGCCACTTCAGGAAGTGCCTCTGGTGTTGCATGTATTCTGCTCCTGTGTTTTGACGATTCTACCCCTCAGGTCTGTCCCTTGCAGAATTTCTGCTTGCTTGTAGTGGGGAGTGTTTGGACCTTAGCCAGAGTGTGGATATTTTAAACTAAGTGTGCTCTGGTCTGCTTATTAAAAGAGACTTAATGCTATTTCATCTAGACCTGAAGCTCTGCAGTACTCTATGGTGGTACCTGAAAGTTTGTGCTCTTCTTCTGGGGGAGGGGCCCAGTGATCTGGTTCTTGGGCACATTTGCTTGAGAAAAGTAACAACTGCTGAGTGTAAGGCTGTGGGTCTCGGTGTAAATGGCTTAGGCTGCTACTGAGGGGAAATGGAGGGAAAGCCAGATTCTTCATCCCTGGAGAGGGGAGTTCACACCACTATCAGGGAAGCCCTTCCATAAGAGTGAACGATTTTCCCTCACCATTGTTGTATGATGTCCCAGACATCCTTCAGATCACTGCCTTCACACTGTCCAGGTTGCTTGCCTGCCTGGAGCAATGGAATGCACTTTGGTGTCTATCCCAGCCAGGCCTGCTGAGTTTTAAAACTCCAGACTTTAAGGACCTGGTGTGGTGAGACCTCTGCTGGTCTTCTGGAGGACAGTCTTATCACATTGGGACCAATGCAAGTTTGACCCAGAAGTGTGCTCACACAAGAGTGCATGATCATCATGGGTTTTACAGTAAAGCACAGTAAAGAGCCAGTGTCCATGTTAGCCAACCTCAGCAGGTGTCTCTGCTCCTATGTTAAGGGGTGGGGGTAGGAAATGGCACATGCCAGCTCCCTTTTCACTGAAGAGGCAATGTCTTCTCTCTCAGATGCTCTCCACAAAAGGGGAAACATCTCTCCCAGTGTGTCTTAGGTGAGCCTCAGATCACTGTAGTCCCCTTAGAGCTCTATAACAGCCATGCTCCAGACCTCTAAAACTACAGTCTTTGAGCTCTGCTGGTTACAAAAACTCACAATAGTCAGCACCTCTCATTTCTCTAGTGTTTTCCCTGGTGATCTCCAGTGTGCTCCTCTCCCCCACCCCCCCCACTCTCTCTCCCCATCCAGGGCTCTCTTCCCTCTTCAGTACCTATGCTTGAGCCATTTCTCCCCCAAAGCATGTTTCCACACCTTCCACAGTGTGGCCTCCTCTCCTCCTCTTGTGCAGTTCGTCCTGTCCATCCTCAGATTGATTTCTTGAGTATTCAGAATGATTTGGTATTTATCTAGCTGTGTTTGAGGGATGAAGCAAGCCTAGAGTCCTCCTACTATACCATCTTAGCACCTCCCACCTGAGGGAGGTCATTATTAACTTTTCCTTAAATGTTTGGTAGAATTCCCCTATAAAGACATCTTGGTTTTAAGTTTATTGGGAGTTTCCTTTTACTAGTAACAAAAGTGAATCAGTAATCAGTCTGTTTAGATTTTCTATTTTTTCCTGGTCCAGTCTAGAAAGATTGAATATTTTTAAAAATTTATCTATTTCTTCTACATTGTATAATTTGTTGGCACATAGTTTTTTGAAGTAGTTTTATGTAACCCTTTGTATTTCTGTGGTATTCATTGTAAATTCTCTTTCATTTGTGATTTTGAGTCCTCTCTTATCTTAAAAAATCTGATTAAATGTTTGTACATTTAATCTTTCCAAAGAAGCATTGATCATTTCTATTCTTTTAATCTCCATTTCACTTAATTCTGCTTCATTCTCTCATCTTTTTCTCCTTCTCCTAACTTTGGGTTTTGGCCTTCTTTTTCCTTTAGGTGTAAGGTTAAATTGAGATTTTTTGTTGTTTCTTGAGGTGAGCTTTAAGAAAAAAAATTAGAACTGTTTTTGCTGCATCCCAAAGATTTTGTTGTGTTATGTTTCCATTTGCTTTTTTTTTTTTAACTGAGCATTTATTTATTTTTTTTTAATTTTTTATTTTTTATAAACATATGTTTTTATCCCCAGGGGTAAAGGTCTGTGAATCACCAGGTTTACACACTTCACAGCACTCACAAATGCTTTTTCCATTTGCTTTTGTCTCAAGCTACTTTTTGATATTTATTTTTTGATTTCTCCATTGACTTATTGGTTATTTAGTAGCATGTTGTTTAGCCTCCATGTATTTTTGTTTTTTCCATCTTTTTTTCCTTGTGGTTTATTTCTGGTTTCATGCCATTTGGGTAAAAAAGGTGCTTGATTTGATTTCAGACTTTTAAAATTTATTAAGACTTGTTTTGTGGCTTAACATGATCTATCCTGGAGAATGTTTCATGTGCAGTTGAGACAAATGTATGTTCTATCATTTTGGATAAAATGATCTGTAATCTTTTAAGACCATCTGGTCTAATTGGTCATTTAAAATAACTATTGCCTTATTGATTTTCTGTATGGATGATCTATCCATTGATGTAAGTGGACTGTTAAAGTCCCTACTATAATTGTATGAGTGTGAGTTTCTCCATTTATATCTCTAATATTTGCTTTATGTATGTAGGTTCTCCTACATGGGTGCACAAATACCTAAAAAGTTATGTCCTTCTTTGGATCAATCCCTTTGTGATTATGTAATGCCCTTCTTTGCCTCTTATTATAATCTTTGTTTTAACGTCTGGTTTGCCTAACATAAGTATTGCTACCCTAACTCTACTATTCTTTTTTTTTTTTTCTGTCTAGTCAGTCACCTATATTTTTGTTTGAAACATTTAGTCCACTTACTTTTAAAGTAATTGTTGATAGGTATGTCCTTATTGTCATTTTCTTAGTTGTTTTCTGGTTGTTTTTGTAATTCTTTTCTGTTCATTTCTTCTCTTACTTTCTTCCCTTGTGACTTGATGACTCTCTTTAGTCTTATGCTTGAATTACTTTATTTTTTTGTGTATCTGTTTCAGATTTTTGGTTTATGGCTACTGTTAGGTTCATATAAAACAACATGTATATAGCAGTAGGCTCATATATAGCAATATATGTATATAGCCATCTATATTATGTTGATGGTCATTTATATTCAAATATGTTCTAAATACACTATATTCTTACTTTCTCCCCTTTCTAATATATATATATATATATATATATATGGTCATATTTGACATCTTTTTATTTTGTGTATCCCTCAACTAATTTTTGTAGACAAAATTGAGCTTACTACTTTTGTCTTTTAACCTTTATACTAACTTTATAAGTGATTAATCTACTACCTTTACTATGTATTTGCTTTTACAAGTGAAATATTTTTCTTTCATATTTTTTTACTTGTATGTATGGCCTTTTCCATTGAAAGAAGTCTCTTTAACCTTTCTTTTAAGGCCCAGTTAGTGATAATGAACTGCTTTAATGTTTTTTTGTTTGTTTGTTTTGTTTTTGTTCTTTTTGTCTGGGAATATCTTTAACCCCTTTTTGATTCTTAATGATAACCACTAGGTAAAGTATTTTTGATTTTATCTTTTGTTTGTTTTTTCCTTAAGCACTTTGAGTTTATCCTGCACTTCCTGTCTGGCCTGTAAAATTTTTGCTGAAAAATCAGCACTAATAGTCTTATAAGGTTTTCCTAGTTATGTAACTATTTGATTTTTCTCTTACTGCTATTGAGATTCTCTATTTTCAGTTTTTGAGTTTTAGTTATTATGTGCCTTACTATGGATCTCTTTGTGTCAGTCTTTTTTGGGGCTCCCTGTGCTTCCTGAACCAGGACATCTGTTTCATTTCTGAGGTTAGGAAAGTTTTCAACTATTATTTCTTCTTCAAGTTCTCTGCTCCCTTCTCTCCTCTCCTTCTGCAACCCCTATACTGTGAATATTAGTGTGCTTGATATTGTCCTAGACACCTCTTAACCTGTCCTCATTTTTATTTATTTATTTATTTATTTTCGGTCTGTTCAGTTTGAATGATTTCCAGTACCCTATCTTCCAGATTGCTTCCTCTAATCTGCTGTGGACTTCCTCTAGTGTATTTTTAATTTTGTTTGTTGTAATCTTCAGCTCTGATAGGTTTTCATATTCTCTATCTTTTTGTTGATATTTTCACTGAATTCATCCACTATTAAGTCTGATGAGCATCTTTATGACCATTACTTTAAACTCATTATGAGTCAGACTGCTTATCTCCATTTCAGTTACTTGTTTGTTTCTAAGGTTTCATCTTGGTTTTGTTTGTTTGGAACATGTGTTCTGTCTTCTAATTTTCTGTATTTGTTTTTATGTATTTTATGTATTAAGTAAGTCATTTAGATCTGTATCTCTTGGTTTTGAAAGTAATGGACTTATGTAGAAGGTATCCTATAGGGCCCATAATGCAATCTCATCTGGTCACCACAACTGGGTGTTCTAGGGCTGTCCTTTACGTGGGCCATAAGCACCATCCTGTTATGGCTATGCTGATGAATAGGGCTCCCTCTCAGTATGGCTGGTTGTAATACCTAACTGCAACTACTGTGGGTACAGTGCTTGGCAGGACTGGCCCCTGTATGGCTGGCTGAGAAACCCAGCTATAGCTGATTGGGCATGCTGGTGGGTGGAGGTAGCCCCTAGTGTAGTGGCTTGAACAGTTGCAGGTGTGCTAATGGTCAGGACTGCCTACCCCCCACCCCATCTCTGGGGCAGGAGTTACTTTGGAGGTGCTTGAGTCTGACCAGGGCTACCTGCTTGGTGTGACATGACAGTACTGGCTTTGGGAGGATTCTAGTCCTCGCTGAGACTGCCTGCCAGGTATGGTGGGGAGGGAGCAGCTTTGGAGGGGTACTTGCCAGGTGGACATGTTGGGTAGAGTGGGCTCATAGAACACAGGGCAAGCAGTATTAGCCAAGTCGATAGAAGGTGTTCAATCTACCTTCCACTAGCATCTGCCAGTTAAGATAAAAAAGGCAAGGAAAACAGTATCTGCCAGTACTTCCATTCCTGGAGAAAGTTCCTAAATTTCCTTACCTTTCCAACAAATGCCTAAATTTTGTCAATAAATCTTCATGTACAATCCAGGCACTTTTCAAACTGCTGCCACCATGCTGTGTCTAGGAATGAGTGAAAAAGCATGCTGAACCTTTAAAAGCAGAGTAGCAGAATCTTAGTTTCTTATAGTTCTCCAGTTCTCCTGGATTTAAGCCCACATGATTTTTAAAACTTCCCGAGTTTAGCTCCACTGATTTTCAAAGCCAGACATTACAGGGGTTTATTAACCTGGTAGAGATCCCCAGTGCTAGGGATGACCAATATAGGGATTAATTTCCTTGCTCTTCCAGGGGGACCTCTTGTCTGTGATATTCCTCCTTGCTAAACTGTCCTCATGATACTAGTGCCTGTCAAGTGAGAAAACCATTGTGATAACCAACATACATCTTGAAGAACAGGCTTGAAAAACTGGTATTATTTTGAAGTGCCAAAAAAGTAGTTTTCGTTTTAAGATTAAGTGAGATCACCCTTCAGAGGTTATGATGAAAAGGAATGATATTGAAATAACTAAAATTACATGAGAATTTTCAAAGTAATTTTTAAGGTTCATTATTGGACAATGTCAAGATGAAATGTCAACTGTGACTTATTTATCCAGAAACTGTTTAAGATTAACCTCATTCATTGGAAAGCATTTACAAAATCGCAAACCAGTAAACCAAATAACAAATACCAATCCATAGTTATATGAATGGATAATTACAGAAGTGCATGCAGTTGTAAATAGTAATACAAAGATATCCTGTGGAATATGACATTTCAACTATCATGTGGAAAAACCTTTTTGACAAAACAAGTGAGAAATTACAAATGCCTAATTTGAAATATATGAAGACTATATCATTTGTCTTTATATTTAATAAATGATTGAAAGAAAACTCAAAATATTAATAGAATATGAAAAACAATAAAAGAGAAGGGACATCAATAGATACTCTGACACTGAGAAGTAACTGACTTGTAATAAAAATTTTCAGATCATACTAAAGGCAGTATTTGGGAGTAGAAAAATACAATTAATGATGAGGAATGAATTATATTAACCCACTGGGAGAATATTTAAATTTCATATTGAATTTGACAGAATATACCAATATTAAGAAAACATAATCTCATAAAATGCCACTGTAATGAAGACAATCAGTCACTTCATATGAAAACTTGAAATGCCCTAAAAACTCATAGGTTAGACATGAAAAGAACTTGATTAAGGGTTTCCTCAATAGAAAACAATGTAACAATTTGCATGATATTAGCAATAATTAATTTGAAGAGCAAAAGAAAATTTCTTAACTGTCAACAGTAAAAGACACATTTCCATCAGACAGGCTAAAGACTGAATCATTTATCTATTCTCAATAGATGATAATACAAAATAATTGTCATATGAAGAAGCAATCAAAGAGCATGCAGCCAAGAAATGTGAAAAGAAAAGAGTATTATAAGGATGTGCCAGAGACTATGATTTTTAAAATATTATTTTTCTGTATTTTGTGATGATTATAGCATTTATAAGCTTTTTAAAATCTCATAATTTGTGATCTTTCTCTTAATAAATCTTTTGTATCTAATTTTTCAAGTAAGTGAGCCCTATCTCCAAATTTTATAACTTTAAGGCCTCAAAAGATGTGGATCAAATCTATCCTATGAGCCTAGAATGCTGCTTTAAATATGGATCAATGGTTCTTTAAATGTTGAATAAATTATTGTTATGTAAAATATCTGAAATGGAGGAAACTCACCAAACTAATCATAAATCTTATAAATTTTAAAATTTATTTTGTAAGTTCAGTATGTATTGAAAAATAGAGAAAATAGTACACAGTTACTAATATCTATCAGCCAAATTCAACAGTGATTAAGACTTTCCACAGTGCTTCACATTTTTCTTTTTTTTCTGCAGTATTTTTAAGCAAATCCCAGATATCCATGTCATTTCATCTCTTAAACCTCAATATGTGTCCCTAACAAATGTGAACATTTTCCTACATAAATATTTACTTAACTAAATGTTAGGTCTTACATCTAGCAAAATTAATAAGAATTTGATGTTATCATGTAATACCTTCATCTACAGTTAAATATTCCCAATGTTTTTTCAAAATTGACAATTTGTATTGAGTTCATTTGAATCATGATACAAACAAGGTCAATATTTAACTTTATCACCCACAAACATATTGTGGGTTTAGTTCCAGGAAATCACAATAACGTAAATATCACAATAAAACTGGTCAAATTAATTTTTTGGTTTCCTGGTGTATAAAAGCTTTATTTACCATATACCATAGTCTCTTAAGTGTGCAATAACATTACTTCTTAAAAACTGTGCATATTTTAATGAAAGATCACTTCATTGCTAAAAGATGCTAACCATCATCTGAGCTTTTAGTGAGTCATAGTTTTTTGTTGTTGTTGTTTGTTTTTTTGTTTTTTTTTGTTTTGTTTTTGTTTTTTGTTTTTTTTGCTGGTAAATGTCTTGCCTTGATGTTGGTGGCTTCTGATGGATCAGGGTAGTGGATGCTGAAGGTTGGGATGGCTGTGGCAATTTCTGAAAATAAGACAACTGTCAAGTTTGCAGATTGATGGACTCTTTCTTTTACTAACAATATATCTCACATTCAGTGCAGTTTGATAGCATTTGACCCACAGAACTTCTTTCAAAATTGGAGTCCATCCTCAAGCTCAGCAGTGCTTTATCAACTGGGTTTTTGTAACAATCTAAATCCTTTGTCGTCATATCAACAATGTTCACAGTGTCTTCACCAGAAGTAGATTCCTTCTCAAGAATCTACTTTCCTTGCTCCTCCCTAAGAAGCAACTCTTCATCCATTCAAGTTTTATGAGATTACAGCAATTCGGGTACATCTTCAGTTTCCACTTCTAATTCTACTTCTCTTGTTATTTCTACCACATCTGGAGTTACTTCTTCCACTGAAGTCTGGAACCCCTCAAAGTCCTTTATGAGGACTGGAATAAACTTTTTTTAAAATAGATTTTATTTATTAGAGAGAACATAAAAGAGAGGTGGGGTTTGTGCAGGGGCAGAAGGAGAGGGACTCTCAAGCAGACTCTGCATAGAGGCTGGAGCCCAATGTGGGACTTGATCTCCCAACCCTGAGATCATGACCTGAGCTAAAAATCAAGATTTGGACAGTTAACTGACTAAGCAACCCAGGCAACCCTGGCATCAACTTCTTATAAACTCCTGTTAATGTTGATATTTTAACATTTTCCTATGGATCCTAAGTGTTCTGAACAGATTCTGGAATGTTGAATCTTTTACAGAAGGTTTTCAATTTTCTTTGCTCAGATCCATCAGAAGAATTGTTATATATGAAAATTGTAACTTTATGAAATGTATCTCTTAAATAAGACTTGAAATTCAAAAGGACTCCTTGATTTGTGAGCTCCAGGATGGATGTTGTGTTAGCAGGCATAAAACTATTGATCTCGTTGTACGCCTCCATGAGAGATGGAGTGACTAGGTGTATTGTCAATGAAAGGAATGTTTTGTGTTTTTTCTGAGAAGATCTCAGCAGTGGGTTTATAATGTTTAGTCAGTCATGTTATAAACAAATGTGTTGTCATCAAGGTTCTGTTTTTCCATTTATAAAGCAAAGTAGAATGGATTTGACCTAATTCTTAAGGACCCTAGGATTTTCCCAATGGTCAATGAGCATTAGCTTCAACTTAAAGTCACTAGGTGCATTGACTCCTAACAAGAGAGTCAGCCTGTCCTTTGAAGTTTTGAAGCCAGATATTGACTTCTCTCTAGCTATGAAAATCTTAGATAGCATCTTCTTCCAATATAAGGCTGTTACTTCTTACACTAAAAGTTTGTTATTTAGGATAGCCACTTTTATTATCTTAGCTAGATCTTCTGGATAATTTCATGCTACATCAACACTTGCTGTTTCACCTTGCGCTTTGAAGTTAGGGAGATAGCTTCTTTCCTTAACCTCATGAACGACTCTCTGCTAGTTTCAATGCCATTGGAATTTTCATGTGTCTTAATTAATTTTATTTAGAGTTAGGGCCTTGTTCTGGATTAGGCTTTGGTTTAAGAGAAAGTTGTGGCTGGTTTGATCTTCTCTACAGACCACTGAAACTATCTCCTTATCAATATGATTGTTTCACTCTTATTATTTGTGTGTTCACTGGAATAGCACTTTTAATTTCCTTCAAGAACTTTTTGTTTGCATTCACAATTTGGTGGCACAAGAGGCCTTGATTTGGCCTGTCTCTACTTTTGATATGCTTTCCTCACTAAGCTTAATCATTTCTGCTTTGATTTAAAGTGAGAGACATGTGACTCTTTCACTTGACACTTAGAGGCCATTATAAGATTATTAATTGGCCTGATTTCAATTTTGTTGTTATCTTAGGTAATAGGAAGGCCTGAGGAGAAGGACAGAGATGGGGAAGCTGCTGGTCAGTGGAGCAGTCAGAACATACTTTCTTAATTAAGTTCACTGTCTTTTATGGGCATGGTTTGTGATATCCCAAAACCATTACAATGGTAACAGTAGAGATCACTAATCACAAGTCACCATAACAATTGCAATAATGAAGAAAAAGGTTGAATTAGTGTAAGCATTACCAAGTGTGATACGGAGACACAAAGTGAGCTTAATGCTGTTGGAAAAATGGTGCTGATAGATTTGCTTAACACAGGGTTAACACAAACCTTCAGTTTGAACCCTCCCCCCCATAAAACAACCCCACAATTTCTGTAAAATCCCATAAAACTAGGTATGCCTGTATACCTCTTAAATCCCTTCTAACGTGTCCTTCATTTTTCTGGTGTCACTTATTGCAGAACCAAAGTCAGTTGCCCTATATGATGTCTCCTATTTTGAATTTGTCTCTTTGCTTTCTCTGGTGTCATTTAACTTGTTATTCTGTCTGCCTTATTTCTTATAAATGGAAGTTAGCTCTGGGCCAATGTTTTTCAAACTCGAGAGAGTATTAGAATACCCTGGAGGGTATATGAAAACATAAATTGCTGGGTCTAGCCCCAAGGTGTCTGATTCAGGTGGTCTTGGAGGGGGGCCAATAATTTGAATTCATAGTAAGTTCCCAGGAGATGCAGTTACTGCTAACATAGCAGGCATTCTGTGAAAACCATTGCTTCTAGACTGCTCTTGATGATTCTAAGATTGTCCAATATATTCAGTAATGATAACTAATATATTTTTAAAAGTTACTGAATTCAGTAAAGTTACAAAATACCAAATCAATATACAGAAATCTTTTTGCTTCAACTGTACTTCAATGAAAAAACCTGTTGTTTCTACACACTAAGAACAACGATCAGAAAGAGAAACTCAGAGAACTCTCATTAAAAATTACATTAAAAAGAATAAAATACCTAGGAATAAGCTTAACCAAGCACATGAAGGACCTATGCACTGAAAAGTATTAAGACACTGATGAAAGAAATTAAAACTGACACAAACAAATGGAAAGATAGTCCATGCTGATTAACTGGAATAATATTACTACCCAAAGTAATCTAGAGATTCAGCACAGTCTTATCAAATTAAATTTATTTAGACACATGAAAATGGCATTTTTCACAGAAGTAAAACAGATAATACTAAAATTTGTATGGAACCACAAAAGACCCCAAATAGCCAGTGCAATCTTGACAAAGAAAAACAAAACAGGAGGCATCATGCTCTCTGATTTCAGTATGTATTACAAATCTATATGTGTATGTATATATATATATGTATATATATATATACATATATATATGTATATATATGTATATATATGTATATATATACATATACACAGACACACACACACACAAAGCTATATGTACTAATATATGTTACGTATTATATACGTGTATTATATATGTATTAAAACTATATAGTATTGACATAAAAAATGAAACAAGATGGGACTGGGGAGGGAAACAAACCATAAGAGACTCTTAATCTCCCAAAACAAACTGAGGATTGAAGGGGGTGGGGGGAGGGATAGAGTGGCTGGGTCATGGGAACTGGGGAGAGTATCTTCTATAGTGCTATGAATTGTATAAGACTGATGATTCACAGACCTGTATGCCTGAAGCAAATAATACATTATATATATTTCTAAAAAAAAGAATGAAAGGATTCAAAAAAACCCTTTCACATTAAAAAAAAAACACACACAAAAAAACAAAAAAAGACACAGTTCAGTGGAATGGAATACAAGGACCAGAAATAAACCCATGCATATATGGTCAATTAATTTATGACAAAACCAAGAATAGACGATAGGGAAAGACAGTGTCTTCAATAAACAATGTTGGGAAGATTGGACACCTGCATGCAAAAGACTAAAACTAAACCACTATTTACCACCATGTACCAAAACAAACTTAAATGGATAAGAGACTTGAATGTAAGACCTGAAACCAGGAAACTCTGAAAGAAAATATAGGCGGTAATTTCCTTGATGTCCATGTTGATGATGATTTTTGGATTTGACATCAAAAGCAAAAGTTAACAAGTTGGACAATGTCAAACTAAAAAGCTTTTGCACTGTGAAGGAAACCAACAAACAGGAGAACATACATTCAAATGTTATATTCAATGAGGTTAAGATCTAAAATATATAAGAATTCCTACACCAAAAACCCAACCAATCCAATTTAAACATGGACAAGGGATCTGAACAAACATTTTTCCAAAGAAGATATACATATGGCAAAGAGATACCTGAAAAGATGCTCGATATCACGAATTATCAGGGAAATGCAAATCAAAACTACAACTAGGTATCACCTCATACCTGTTAGAATGGCTACTATCAAGAAAGGAAGGTATAAAAAGTGTTGGCTAGGATGTGGAGAAAAGGGAACACTTGGACGCTGTTAGGGGAAGTATGAACTGGTGTAGCCATTATGGAAAACAGTATGGATGTTCCTCAAAAAATGAAAAATAGAACTTTCATTATGGGAACACCTCATTATGGGTGCTCACATAAATAAATACATAAATAAAATCTTTTTTTTTTTTTAAGTTTGATTTATTTGAAAGAGAGATCACAAGTAGGCAGAGAGACGGGGCGGGGGGGAAGCAGGCTCCCTGCCTAGCAGAGAGCCCAATTCAGCACTTGTTCCCAGGACCCTGAGATCATGACCTGAGCCAAAGGCAGAGGCTTTAACCCACTGAGCCACCCCAGTGCCCCACACCCCTAAAATCTTTAAAAAATAAAGCAAAATTTAAAAAGTTTCATATGATCCACCAAAGCTACTTCTGGGTATTTGTGAAAACACTAACTGGAAAGGTATATTCATTCCCATGTTCATTGTATTATTACTCATAATACCCAAAACATGGAATGAACCTAAGTGTCCATCGATGGATGAATGAATCAAGAAAATGTAGTGTATATATACAGTAGATTATTATTCAGCTATAAGAAGAAGGAACTCTTGCCAAATGTGACAACATGGGTGGACCTTGAAGACATTCTGTTAAGTGAAAAGAGAGAAATGCAAAAATCAAATGATCTCACTTATATGTGGAATCTTGAAAAACAAAACAAAAACCAAATCAGAGATATAGAAAACAAGTTGGTGCTGCCAGAATTGGGGGAGCTGGTTGTCGGTGGATAGGGAATAGATGAAGGGAGTCAAAAGGGACAAACTTTGAGTTATAAAGTAAGTCATGGAGGTATAATGTACAGCATAGTAACTATGGTTAATAATATTGCATTGCATATTTGAAATTTAATATTAAAGGTTCTCATCACAATTTTATATATAGTGACAGAGCTTAGCTAGAATTATTTAGATCATTCTGTAATATATCCAAATATCAAATCCTTATTATATACCTGAAACTAATACAATATCGATTATCAATTATAACTCAATTTATTTGATTTCATTTTTATATTTATTTATTTATTTTAAGATTTTATTTATTTATTTGACAGATGGAGATCACAAGTAGGCAGAGAAGAGAGGAGGAAGCAGGCTCCCTGCTGAGCAGAGAGCCCGATGCAGGGCTCGATCCCAGGACCCTGGGATCATGACCTGAGCCGAAGGCAGAGGCTTTAACCCACTGAGCCACCCAGGCGCCCCTTATTTTTATTTTTTTAAAGATTTTATTTACTTATTTGACAGAGATCACAAGTAGGCAGTGAGGCAGGCAGAGAGAGAGAGAGAGGAGGAAGCAGGTCATGATCCCAGGGTCCTGGGACCAAGCCCCGCTTTAAAAGCTCTCTGCTCAGCAGGGAACCTGCTTCCTCCTCTATCCTCTATCTGCCTGCCTCTCTGCCTACTTTATTAATTTAAAAATTAATTCAGATTATCTTCTATACAGCTCTAACATGTAAGCAATCACTTATTCAGAAGATATTTGGCATCTTATTCTCACTGTGTGCTTGACGTTGTGCATGGTGTTTAAGATGGAAAAGGCATGGTCTTTGAGTGACCCCAACATCAAATACCTCTTGGGCTTTGTGGAAGATAGACATATAAGCCAACTTCTATAATACTTCATGATCAGTGCTGTGATAGAGCTATGTACAGGCTACTATGAAAGCATGGATTCCTGCCACTAGATTCATCCCCTTATTTAGGGCATGATAAAGAAATGAAAAGTTTATCTTTATTTCCCTTGGCTGTGTATATCACATATTTCCCCCTTTAGCCTCAACTCTGTCTCCTATCAAGCGCTGTGACCTTGCTTTCTGAGCCATTCTATGCTCTGACCACAGAGTAAGATTAAGCTTCCATTTTCTAGGTGTGGGGAAGGGAGTTTTCCCAGGTCCAGAGCTGGAAGTTCTATTAGGGTAGTAAAAATGTGAGAAAATAGAAGTGCAAATGTATTTTTCAAGGAGCCTTTTCTAAGGAGAGAGCCACAGGTTATCTCTAGAGGAAAAAAATGGAATATGTAATTAAGGCAAAAATAATCTATTGGCCCTATGAACTAACACCTGTGTTATGAGGATAAGCAAGTTTGCATCTTCTATAGGGCCTAAGGGGTGATTCCTTAGCATTTAAAAAAAAAAAAAAAAGATTTTACTCATTTATTTGATAGAGCATAAGCTGAAGGAGCAGCAGACCGAGAAGGAAAAGCAGACTCCGTGCTGAAAAGGAGCCCAGAAGTGGGACTCAATCCCAGGACACTGAGATCATGAATGGAGTTTAAGACAGATGCTTAACTGACTGAACCACCCAGGCACTCCAACGTTTGGTTTTTCTTTAAGATTTGATTTAGGGGCACCTTGGTGACTTAGTTAAGCATCTGCCTTCAGGTCAGGTCATGATCCCAGGGTCCTGGGATAGAGCCCCACATCAGGATCCCTTCTTGGTGGGGAGCTTTCTTCTCCTTCTCCCTCTCCCCCTGCTTGTGCACTCTTTGTCAAATAAATAAGATCTTTAAAAAGAGAGAGAGATTTGGGGTGCCTGGGTGGCCCAGTGGATTAAAGCCTCTGCCTTCAGCTCAGGTCATGATCCCGGGTCCTGGGATCGAGCCCCGCACCGGGCTCTCTGCTCAGCAAGGAGCCTGCTCCCTCACCCCTCTGCCTGCCTCTCTGCCTATTTGTGATTTCTCTCGCTGTCAAATAAATACATAATTTTTAAAAAAAGATTTAATTTGGATTTTTTCAATTTGTACCTGGAATATGAAAATAATTGCACCCAAAATGAAGACTTCTTAGAGTATGGTCATCCAAAGTTCTTTATAAAGTAAGGTAGATTTATGGTGTAGAGACTGCAATATTTTATGTGGGTTGTTAAAAGGCTGTAGTGATTTTTATGGCTTCATTCTGTGTTATCATCCCAATACCCCTATTCCCCATTTTTTTAAAAAGGTCTTTATTTTTTAGAGCAGTTTTAAGATCACATGCAGAGATTTCCACATACCCCCTGCCCCTGTGCAAATATAGCCTCCCTCATCAATATCACTTATCAGAGTGGTACATTTGTTCTAACTGATGAACCTATATTGACAAACTATAAATACCCAAAGTCTGTGGTTTATATTGGGAGTCATGATGCTGCATATTCTATGGATGACATGTATCTACCATTACAGCAACATACAGAGTATTCTCAGGGCCCTAGAAATTCTCTGTGCTGCCGCTCTTTACCCCCCACTCCCCACAACCCCTGGTCTTTGAACTGTTCATCCTTCTGCTTTGTCCAGAATGTTTTAGAGCTCAAATCATATAATATGTAGTCTTTTCAGATTGACTTCTTTCACCTAGTGACAGGTATTTGGTCTCCCTTCATGTCTCCATTAGCTCATATCTTATTAGTACTGAATAATATTCCATTACTGGAGGTACCACAGTTTATGCATCCATTCACTTACCGAAACACATCTTGATTGCTTTTGTTTTAGCAGTTCTGCATAAAGCTGTTATAAATATCCCTGTGCAGTTTATCTGTGTAGACGTAAGTTTTTAACTCCTTGGGTAAATACCAAGAAGCAGGACTATGAGTTCATATGATAAGATAATGTTTAGTTTTGTAAGAAAAAGTCAAACTGTCTTCCAAAGCGGTTGTACCACTTTGCGTTCCCTTCATCAGTGAATGAGTTCCTGTTGCTCCAAATCCTTACTAGCATTTGATGTTGATGTTGATGTTCCAGATTTTGTCCGTTCTAATAGGTGTATAGTAGTATCTCCTGGTTTTAATTTGCATTTCCCTGATGACGGATGACATGGAGCTTCTTTTGATATGTCTGTGTGTGATCTGTTTGTCTCCTTTGCTGAGTTATCTCTTCAGGTTTGGGGCTCATATTTTAATCAGGTTGTTTGCTTTCTTATGTTTAGTTTTTAGTGTTCTTTGTGTATTTTGGCTAACAATCCTTTATCAGATGTGCCTTTTGTAAATATTTTCTCCCCATCTGTTACTTGGCTTCATTCCCCCATTTTTTAAGACCAAATAGTTTTGTAGAAAATGCGACTGCTAACAGTCTTAAATGCTATTTCTGTAGAGAACATTTCTTTGTTGCTGTGAGAGAAGATGTAGAGGTCAAGTGTGGATTCCTATCTCAGTCTAGCTTGAAAGAAAATGCAAATTAACTTGAGAAGTAGAGAGCAATGATAGTGTTTAAATCTGTGTCAAATGCCATAGTATATTAAAAGTTCACAGTTTAGAGAACGTTAAAGTAGAGTGAGCTAGAAGAGGAGATCTTGGTGGAAATTGAATTTACTAGGATTGGCCTTGAAAGCTAGTTGTATCTTCAACATTGAGAGAGACAGGAAATGGCACTCCAGCTGAGAAAATTTCAGTTTATATAATAGAAGGAAAAAATGATTATGTTTTAGATTTAGATTCTGAATATTCTCAGGTCTGTAAAACTGGGTCTTCTTTACCTAGAGGGACTAGAGGTATAAATCCAACATCATTCTAAATGGTTCTGTTTAAAGCGGACTGTGGGTTGTATATTTCTCGTGGCATGCAGAAAGAATATATTATCCCAGCATATTTGCATTCAGTTAAGTGTACTGTAACATTTTTTAAATGTTGCACATTGGCATTAAAAATATATACATGGTCTATTTTTCAAACCTATGGGATATTTGCCTTATATTTTATTAGGTAAATATACTTTGTTAATAATTTGAAATATTATAATATTACAATAATATATTATAAAATGTGTTTTTTAAATTTTAACTTTATTTTTTATGTCAGGGACCTATGCTAGTTTTATTATTCTTCCTCTGATTATGAAGTCATAATATATTAGCATGATCCTTACAACATATCGCACATATGTTATTCCACGCAGGCATTTTTGAACACTGCTGATTTTAAAATTTCCCATTGTGAGGTTCTCAAAAACATTTTACATTTTGGATTTGAGAGTGCTGTTGATGTTTAGAGATAATCTCCATTTCATTGAAGTAATCTATGTATCTAAGTTTCCATATGTGAAACTTGGGTTGTTAATCTGGCCTTACCATGATTGATTTCCATACCACCTCAGATGCCATTGCAAAGGACTAAAACTCAGATTTAAGCAAAGAAGAAAATGAAGAAGGATGGGGTGTAGAAGATGTGCAGGATCACAGAGCTGATGGGTTAATTTCAGGCATAGTTGAATCTGGAATCTCAGATGATGTTATTAGGAGTCTATTCTGCTTAACCTTGCTGGGTTCAACGTGATTTCAGCTACCCAGGGATAAAGTCGGGGCACAGCTGGGGTAGAGAAGTTTGCTGCCCTGGGGTTGGCACGCTCATCTGGCGGAGCAGAGGCTATTTCTGAAACGAAAAGGTGATATGTAGACAAAGGAATAGAAGATACTACAGCAGGACCCATGGTTGGTCTTGAACACAATTATCAAAGTTTTTGAGATCTGTGTTGGTTAGCATTCATCTTTTAAAGCATTAGGAGGCATTAAGCTTCACATGATTCAGAGGAAACCTGGTTCTTTTTCTCTAGACCAAAATTCGATTCCATCCTAAGACTCACGGACAATTAAAAAACTGATTTTCAAGACTTTGTCTTATAATTAGCACCCCTAGTATCAATATGTGTAGTCCTTGTTGGGCAAATCAGTTAAATATATACCCCCCACCTCAGTTTCCTTATCTGTTTAAGAAAATACTGATATGGTTAGACTGACTAAGCTTTGAGGTCATTTCTGTTTCTAAAAGAATATGTGATTCAATGACTCTCTCGCAAAGGTGCTTACAGGTTGGTTTTCTCTCTCTTTCTTTTTGAAAGTATGTATATTGGGTGGAAACTATCTTTGCTCTTGAAAACCTAAAGCCTATAGAACATTCTGCAGTGATAGAAATGCTCCGTGCAGCTACCCGGCCCTTGTAATGTAACTGGCATGACTGGGGAGATGGATTTTCCATCTAAGCTCCACTAATTTTGATTCCAATTAAAATAACCACAACTCTGGGATTAACCTCTTTCAGCAAGATTTTTCAGAAACCATTGAAATTAAAAACGGAATTCATCTGCTCTGCGATGAATTTAAAAGCAGCAATTCACCCCTTTCTTTTCAGTCTCCTGCGCATAGCTACTCAAGCTATGACTCCGGCAAAAATGAGAGTGTAGACCGAGGTGCCGAGGACCTGTCTCTAAACAGGGGAGATGAGGACGAAGATGACCACGAGGAGCAGGACGATTCTGAGAAAGTGAACGAGACGGATGGCGTTGAGGCGGAGCGGCTGAAAGCCTTTAATGTGAGTCCGGCCGCGCTTCCCCGCTGTGGCTTACTTTTTACCACTTCACTTTCATGTTGTTGCTTGGTGGTTAATGTGGATATTCTAGAGACATGTCTGTTTAATTTACAGAAGGATTTAAAAAGTACATGAAACACTCTTTGCCAACCAGACACCAGAATTGCTGTGTTTTGTTTAGAATTTTAAAGCCAAATGTGAGCTGAAAACTGGATTTGTGTTGTGTGAGTATGCATGTTTACCTAGTGGATGAGGGGGCCTCAGCTTATTCCTCGGAAGAGTATGGCTGTCATCAGTTATTTCTCTCGCCTTCCCGGCTTAGCTAATTATGCATGACGAAAGAGTTGGTTGTTTTCAGAGATTAGCGTACTGTGCAGCCTAGCAATGTAGCAGTCGCATTTATCATTAATGGAGAATTTTATGGGGTGCCTAATTGTCACAGTCTACTGTTATTTCCTGCTTTTTTTTTCCCTACATGATAGTCTATACTTTTCTGTCTGTCTGTCTGTCTGTCTGCCTCTCTCTCTCTTTTTTCTCTCTGTTTTTTTTTTTTTTTTTAATCCAGCCATTTAGAAAGCCTTTAAAGGGTATTTGCTTAAAATTTCTGGCTTTCCATTGCAAAGTTCTCCAGTGCATAAAGCAGAAAAGAGTATTTTCCTATCGGTAATCAAGACAGGAAGCTAGGAATAGCAGAGAGCAGTCCTCCAAACCCTTCTCCTCTGTCTCCCTCTTGCCAACAGATGTTTGTCAGGCTGTTTGTAGATGAAAACTTGGACCGAATGGTCCCAATCTCTAAGCAGCCCAAAGAAAAGATCCAGGCTATCATTGACTCATGCAGGCGACAATTCCCTGAGTATCAAGAGCGTGCCAGAAAACGTATACGTACTTACCTCAAGTCCTGCAGGCGGATGAAAAGAAGTGGTTTTGAGATGGTGAGTTTTGAATTAAAACACAGCCCTAGATTCCATCCAAATCCCACATGTAAACCATGACACTATTTCTTTTTTCATCTTAGTGTCTTTTTTTATTTTTTCCATAATGTCAGGTCCAAGGGGGTTTTGTTTGCTTGTTTGTTTTTTTCCCCTTCTCCTTTTCATCTTCCTGAAGTATTTATCCCCGTTGTTATTCAATAAGGAGTATCTGGTGAGACCAGCGCTCACAGGCACACATGATACCATGTCACAGGAAATGAGGGGGATCTGAGTTAAAAACCGATGAGAACCAGCATCTCATTCACGTTTGTTTTCTGTCACTACTGAAGCGGATATAAGCCTAACCAAGTCTTCAATCAAAGCACAGGTTTTTGCTTTAGATGGCTTGTGAGAATGGCTTTCTCTGGAACCAAAGGAAATGGATAGAACCAACTAAATAATACTGTTTTCATACCAGTGGTTAATAAGTAGCAAGCCTTGAGAGTAAAGATCAGGGAATGAAAATCCTCACGTGGAAACGAAGGCTTTGTTGTCCTCTGTATTTGTGTGCTTGTGGATGGTAACATGAGCTTTTCTATTCATCTGGGCTTTACAGATGGATGAGATTATGTTGACATTAGGTTATTTATGGGTGGAAATCAGATATCCTTGGTTTTTGAACTTTATTCTATTTCATCTTGCTCTAATTGCTATTCTTAGAAATAGTGAGTATGTTTACAATGTATTTTTTTGAATTTTTGTATTTTATGTATAGGAGCAGAAATGTATTATTAGAAATTTCCTGAAGCCATTATTTTTTGTCTCCTTTCTTGGCTTCATCAAAGCCAAGATTGCTGGTGTTTGTGATCAGTGCCTGTGATGTGTTAGTTGTAAAGGGACAGTGTCGGTGAAGCTAGGAGAGGTTTCAGAGATGTCATTTAAGACAAGTAGGTTCTTAGATCTAAATGAAATGACAAAAGCCAAACATCCACTATCTATTATCAATTCTTCTTCACTGGATTCTAGAAATACTTTCAATATATATATTTTTTCTTTTTGAAAGAGAGAGCAAGAGAGAGAGTGTGTGAGAGAGAGGGTCAGGAGCAGAGGGAGAATGAGAGAGAGAATTTTAAGTGGGCTCCACACCCAGTATGGAGCCCAACACAGTGCGTGATCTCATGACCCTGAGATCATGATCTGAGCCTAAATCAGGAGTCTGATCCTTACCCGACTGATCCATCAAGGTGTCTGCCTTTGATATTCTTTAAAACAGTATGACCTTATAAACAGGCCGTCTGCCTAGATAGTACCAAGCACAAGGTTCAGTCCTCCGAGAGCTTGGTTTGCAGTTCTGAATCCACCACCTTGTAGCTGTGTGAGTGGCAAGTTACTTCAATGATCTGTACTCAGATGCCTCTTCTAGAGGTGGTAACTAATGAATAACTTGTGAGAATTATAAAAGTTGTCCCTTATCAAACCCTGCACACCATTTCTGACACATAGTAACCACTCAATAAATCTTAACTGTGAAAATATCTTCAAATCATATTTAATCCGTCATCTGATAAAAGCTTCCCGAAGTGTGTGTTTGAAACAATCATAGACTATTCCACTTAAGTACTTGTTTACTTCTCAGAATACCAACTATATTGAAGTCAGAGTTTGTAGGGCGTAAGTCATTTTAGAATCAAATGGCATTGCTGTGCCTGAGCAAATGAAATGGTGACAGTAGAGGTATCAGAGAAGAGAGTTCGCTTGAAGAAAATAAAGCTATTTCTCCCATTACCGAATTATTTAAAAATTATTATTACCTACTCAATAGAAGAGAGGTGACAGAGAGAAAGGGTCTCTAAACAGGTATAAAAGCCTAGAGTCCCGGCACTGACCTTTGGTTCGGAACCCCTCGACAGCTAATGTAAAATTGCAATCCAACCTAAATATGTCTCATTCAGAATACAATGTACAATGTATACTTTTCCTTTCAGTAACAAGGTGATATCATATTATCAGGGTTTTTATTTTACTAGCATCAGGCATTTCTATTTTTTTCCTAATCTTGTAATATTATTTAAAGATTCTTTGGTGAAATTTCTTATTTTCCATTAATTATTCATTATGAGAAAAATCGTTGTCATGTGAGATTCTTAAGTTCTCTAAGGCATATTTGAAACTTTCACAGGTTTCTTTTTTTTTTTTTTAAGATTTTATTTATTTATTTGACAGACAGAGATCACAAGTAGGCAGAGAGGCAGACAGAGAGAGAGGGAAGCAAGCTCCCTAATGAGCAGAGAGCCTGATGTGGGGCTCGATCCCAGGACCCTGAGATCATAACATGAGCTGAAGGCAGAGGTTTAACCTACTGAGCCACCCAGGAACCCCAGATTTTCTTTTGATCATATTTATTTACTTCAAAATTGGCATCTATTTGTTATACACCCTGTGCTATGCATAGAGAGGAACAGAAGTTGACTAATGCAAAGTCAAGGAGTTTTACAAACTAATCACAATGAAAAATAATTTATAGAAATACTATTTTACTGAGTTTTTGTTTTGTATTTATTCATTTTTCATTTATTCAGTAATGTACATACCATTACACAAAGTAATAAGCAGAAATATTAGAGATTTCTAACCAGCTATTTAGGAGAATACAACATGTTCCTTCATATTATGATTCATTGAGGTGACAAGTTGTGGGAAGTGAAATACTTAAGTAATATAAGGCCTATTGAAATTAAATGTTAAGTGAACAACATGAATGAAAATTTTTATCACAGGTTGAGTTCTTTTTATACATTTATTCAGGAATATTCTGTAAATAACAAATCTACCATTCAGTTGACACTTGGAGTCTTGATTTTGTTTTTTTGTTTTTTTAAAGTGTATTACTTCATTGTCATGGGACCTGGGGAGGTTTCTGTGTCATTTTGAATACTTATCCCTATCTAGAACAGATAGGAAAATGTATAAATAGGGCAGATAGTAATTACAAGTAATTATTGTGAGTATTTTTTGCCCTCACTTTTTAAAATTTGATATAATATCCATAGTTTTTTTAATTGAGACAACATTAAATAAATAATCTTCTATTGTGTTTTGTGTAGGTAGACATGGAAAAAAGCCTTGTTTTCAGCATGTAGTTGTTTTATGTATAAATTATTCTGCAATACTTAACAGGTCAAACAATCAACAAGAATTTTTTTTTATATATTTGTAAAATGAAATTCTTATGTGTAGAATTGTTTTATTTTCATTTTTATATTTATTTCACAGCATAAACAGGGGGAGAGGGAGGCAGAAAGAGAAGCATGCTCTCTGCTGAGCAAGGAACCGGATGTGGGGCTCAATCCCAGGACCCTGGAATTATGACCCAAGCCAAAGGCAGATGCTTAACTGATTGAGCACCCACGTGCTCCATTATAGGTTTGCAGAAGTGTAGAATTATTTGGTAGGAGATTCCATCTTATAAAATGAAAGTGGCATTCAACAAATTTATCTCTCCCAGTTACTTGGGGTGTCTCAGCCAGAAGACTCCTTAAGAAGAGTGAAACACAAAATATTAAATTATGTTTTGTGCTGACTTTAAGAAATTCAAAAAATTCGAAGAGGTAATCCCATAGAAGTATTTTATCACAACATATATTAGTTAAGAATGTTGGCATTCACTTTTATTAATTTCCCACTGTCATTTATAAAATCTGTGCATGGTAAAAAATAATTCTCCCTCAAGAATTTCCATGTTAACATAAATACTCACTTACAATATAAATACTGACTTCACTGAATGCATACAAATATTAGAGTAGTAGGTATTTAAGCATTTTTATTTCACTAGAATTATCAAGACTACACAGATCTTGATTGCCTAAGTGGCCAAAATGTCATGCCATCACTCCATATAGTCTCTGTAATGGGCTAAGTACAATAAATATATTACTATATTTATATAAATGTAACTATATTATTCTGTATTATGATTCTTTTCTATACACTTTTACCAACTCACTGTTACAATCCTTTCAAATCATAAAATTCTCAGCATTGAATATCAAAGGGTATGTTTTCTTAAAAATCTCTGTAAGTTTGATCCAGAGTACTGTTTAAGGTTTCATTAGATTTTTGGAACTCAATGAATGAGTTAAGCAGCCTTTAAATTAATCCTTTAACAAATACATCTAATTTTTATTGATTCAGTTGTGCAGTTTTGACTCTCAAATTACTTGAGCTTTCTACAGAACATCTGTTGATGGTTCTAGGAAAAAAAATGTGTTTCTTCAAGATGTCCTGATTTAAATTAAAGAGCACATGTAATGGATAAGATCATAAAAGCAAAACTTTATGAACAAGGGGGGATTGGGCCATACCAAAGTGTAGTCTGTGTTATGTGGTGTGATTTCTCCTTTTGTGTTCTGAGCTTATATTGTTAGAGACTGTTACACCATGCTGCATACGTTTGCATGTATTTTTTTAATAAAATTCAAAGGATTATTTAGGGGAGCAATTGTAAGACACTGGTAGCCCATAATTCCTACTGTATCTCAAATTGTGCCACTCTGCCATGACTGATCAGATAGCCTAGATATTTGAATTCAGTAAATGCAGCATCTTGAAAATTACCTGCTTATTTACTTTTTTAATATCATGTGATTAACTGTGTTTGAAGAAATAGGTGTGTGACATTTTGTAATATTTTACTAAGGATGTTGTCCATGAGGCTGCTAACTATCCAGAGTAAATTACCTTATTTCAGAAACTTTTTTTAGAATGTCATACAAGAAAAAAAGTGCTTCTCCTCTGGAAAGAGAACACTTTTGTTTTCTCTTTACTAGGATGATTTGCAATTAAACTGCCTTCCTGCCAGCAAGTTCAGAGCCAAAGTTTATCTGAAGTCGTAGTTATCTTTTTTGTTTAATCGATCACAGAGTATATATTTCTTTGGTGGCTCTGATATGTATTTTAGGGGAAAAATGAGATATAAATTGAAATTAATAAGTCTAATTATGGGTACACTATATTTTAATACTGTAATAAAAGTTCTTTATTATATTATTTCTTTTTAATTACATCTTGTAGTACCCTCCTCAGCTATTTTGATATCTGGTCTTCTGAGCCTATGACTCTTACATCAAAAAAGAAGTAATGTTTAGGAAATAGCACATTTTTTTAGGGAATTTCACTAATTACATCATTTGCCTGTAGTTGTCTAATGCAGATGGAAGTAGAGAGCTCAGAATTCATTTTCAATTTTAAACTTCCCTAATATGAGCATTGCAAAAGCTACAGTGACCCTTGCTATTCATTCTTTTAAAAATGGATATATTATAAAAAATGTATTAAAGTGTTTCTTTAAACTTAAACTTTGATTAGAGATATACCAACCCCTTCATACAACCCCTTCATACATGATTAAAAACTCTATAATAACTTGTGCAGTCATTATTCACATTATTATTTGTATAACTGTGTAGGTTTCTGTCACTGTGACCAATTAACTTAATTGATGCTAATTAGCCAACACATTTTGTTTGAATTCCCCACCTGCTACTTGTACCAACTTTTAGTCTCTTTTTTATAAATATCATCTGCATCCCCCCAGGATACTTTCATGCCATCTTCTGAGTTCTTTCTTCATAGTATTTCTTTTTAATTACATCCTCAGACTAGCCCTTAATAATTTTGCTATCTGACCTTTTGAATTCACTATTCTTTTACTTTTTCAGTTTCAAGATCTGCATCTTTATTTCATTTTGGCCATTGTTCACATGGATATACCTTAGTCTTAGTTATCAAAGAGTCTGTATGAGCAATATTAAAAAACTTTGACAATCATCTAAAATTTTTCAAATATCTGCCATTGTCTTTTCAGAGGAAATATCCTCATTGTATTTGTACCTGGAGGACTCCAAAGCCTCTGTTCTCCCATCATTCAGCCTCCTTCAGGATGTTGCTTCATCAACCATCCCAACACACATATTTCCTGTTTGCCCTTTTCACTGAGAAACTTCTGACTTTAAAAAATAAATAAATAAATAAATAAATAAATAAATAAAAAGTTCCCAGACTCCAAGATGATAATTCATCTCATCTATGAGACTACACTTCTTTGCCAGGTTTCCTGGAAGATTATTTTATACTCACAGATCACCAACTCCCCAGTGGTCCCTCATACCCAGACTCTGGTTCTTACAACCCTATTGAATTGGTTCTTTGAAAGATCGCATAATTGTCTTTGTATCAAACCCAAACATTGCATCCTCAATGAAGTCACCCCCATTTTCTTGAGGATCTTGTTGGTCTCCCTCCTTTTCTTGCTTTTGAGCTATTTGCTAAGATCCCGGGCTTGGCCATCTACAGCGTCTTCCCCTATATGCAGCTCTGGAGGGTCTGTTCTATGTAAGCAGCACTCAACATAGAATCCCAGTCATCTGCAATGCTTTTGTATTTCATTCCAAATGTCAGCCAGATGCTGGACAAATGTATTGTTCTATCCACAAGGAAATCTTTGTATTCCCCATCATTCATCCTCTCCACTGGTCTTTCACCTCATCTACCAAATCACCAGTAAATTCCTCTCATCTTGCCTCTTTCTGGTAATAGCGCCACTAATTGTCATTTACGGCAGTGCTCATCAACCTGGAATGAGACTGGACTGTTTCTTCCACTTCTGGCTTACATCCTACCACTCATTGAATTTCATTTATTCTTGCTTTGCTGTGATTCCCACATCAGTCCAATAATTTTGACTTTTTTGGCTACCATTTTAGTTCTAGCCATTCTTATACTTATTATACCTATACTCTTAGAGAATCCTAACTCACCTCTCTATTCTCATCATACACTCCTTCCCTACTCTATTCCTAGGCAAGGACAGAACTAGGATTTGTGCATGAAAGTTATAGAAGTTGTGCCTCTCATTAAAAGAAAAGTAATACAAAATTATGAGCAAAAAGTTAAGTAGAAGGCTGAATATTTATTTCTAATTAGAAAAGATATCACACACAAAAAAATTTTCAAAAACAGAAGTCATGAAGATTCAAACCCTTTTCCTCTGACATCTCTTGAGACAATTTTCAGACACATTTACGTATAAATACTTCCTGATTTTTGGCTTTCCGTCCATACCCAGAATCCTTACAATACCCAGAAACTCCAGGAGTCCCATCAAGTTGAGGGACACTGGTATCTAAACTTCACTGGCTATGTAAGAAATCTGCCTTTGCTCCTGGAGTAGTCTTCCTTGATTCTGGCTTTGATAATGTCAAACTTTTGCCATCTCAGAACAAATTCTAAATTTCTTACAATAATAGAGTGTGGCCTTTTGAAACTTAAGAGACCTAGGTTCAATTCCTGGCTTAGTTCAATTCCTGTACAATTTAGTGTGATGTTTTTGAATGTCCAGTTTTCTAAAGTGGGCTGTTGGGGTATTACATGGAATAATGCACATGAAATAATTAGCATATGACCTAGCCTCTTTCTACTCTTTCTTCTAATATGCTCAATTATTTCATTTATCACTAAGCTGTCACATGGGATTTCTGATACTTTTCTCAGTGCGTGCTCCTGTGGTAACTGGTTGTTCCTGACTCAGGGATCACAGGTATTGTTTACTAAATATATTACGGTTGAAGAGTAACTAGAGTGTAAAGAATATAGCCAACATAGTTGTCAGAGTTACTATCACTTGATCTTTTAGTTTTAGCAAAATGTTGACCTAAGTTTCATGGAGTGCTCCTCCCACCCACCCTCCTTCCCTCTACAAATACACAAATACTGAGTAGAATACAACAACTATTTAAATACCTAGCCAAGATCAAAAGAAAGAAAATGAAATTTCCAGGCTATGAATTTGATAAGTTGATGATGGTAAACTCATAACCAGAGTTTATAATAACCCCTTAATGTGATAGGATAACAGAGTGGCAAGGTAGAAAAACTGAGTGTAGGTCAAAACAGGTCAGGGTTGCAATCTGAATGCCCACTTAAATTCGGGATGTGGATTTTGTAACTGGAGAGGAACATGAACTGCAAACAGTATAAATAGCTGGGACTCAGGAAGAGCTACTGCCCTACGAAAGGAGAATTAGAAATATAGCTACAACTTTGAGAAATAAAATGGCAAGCATTATAAATATTAAAATTAAAACCTTCCTGCATGAGTTACATAGTGGGTAAGGTTCAGCCAGAGAAAATCAATAATCTGGAACATCGAACTACAGAAATTACTTCTGGAAAGAAAAAGAGAAATGGGGAAAAAAAAAGAAGTGGACATGGAAAATAGAATGATCAAGATGGACCTAAAAGGCGTTCCAGAAGAGAAAGTAGAATAAGGACAACATTCAAACAGATGAGAGGGGAGTTTTTTAGAATTGAGTAGAACATTGAATCCTAAGAACAGAGAACTAGACCAGCAATGAATAATGTAAATAAAAATAAATCTTTATCTGTGTAAATTATAGTGAAACCACTTAATTCTTAATTAAGAATTAAGAAATTCTTAAATGTTACTATGAAGAAACAAGAGATTATCTTAAAATGGAAAAACTGAACGAGCACTCCCCTTGTCCTCAAAATAGATGCCAGAAGACTATCTACAGGGACTAAGGAAAAACAGTCTTGCTTTTTAATTTTTTTCAGAAAAACTACTTTTAATTCACAAATCAAGCCCCAGTAACCTCTGCTTCCAGAGTAACAAAGAACGACCTTAGAGACAATGACCAAGGTTACCATTCACAGGCTGTCTGTGGAAGAGCTGAAATGTCCTCCAAGCAGAGGGAACCTGAGCCCTGAAAGAAACAACAGAAAATTTGCGAGATTGCTGAGAAAAATCTGAAGAAAAACACCTTGATTTCATAGTCCGTGGATCTTGTTCTTAGACCTGCTTTGTCAGTCGTGACTCATAAGAGTTTGTATACCTAAGCTTCAGTTTCCTCCTGGGAAAAACAGGAAACAAATAGTATTTATTTCATACATGAAAACCAGTGTCACTTGAAATAACAAATATAAAAAGTCCTGCATAGTCTAGTACCTAGTATCTGAGGAACATGATAAAATGCAATCAAATTTGAAATTGGGTTCCATGGCTCCCTTTACTGGAAAACCCTCATTGTCTCAATCTCTTGAACTAGTTGGAGGACTAAATCAAATATATCTTTATTTTGTCCTCACTTCTCGTTACAAACAACCTTAAATCTCTCTCTCTTCTGTGTGCAAATTGTACTTTGTGGTACATCTTTTGTAAGTTTTATCTTGTCTTCTATTGCTGTCATTTATATATGGGCCTTAGTTTCCTTACAGGAAGTTCTTTTCCTTGATTACGATGCTGCTTACCTTGTTCATGTCCGTATCCCGTAGAGTGTTTTACATAGAGCGCAGTTAATTGCTCATGAAAGCTGCTCAATACATGTTCAATTCAACTGAACTGACATTGTTGAATGAAAGACGAATGAATGAATGGACATTTACTAATGTGTTACTTTGTGGTAGAAATTAGCTGGGAGAGATAAGCTAATTTTTATCGTGTGCTGTGTTTTCCACATTATTCAGCATTTGGTGTTCAATTTTAAAAGTGACTACTAACTAAAAACCTCATCGGGGTGAAAAAATCTCCCTAAAGAAAAAAGTTACATTGCACTTAATTTTAATTCTTGTTCACTCTTTAAGTACTATTTTGTAAAATATTTTCATCTATTTGGCAGTTTGTGTGAATAGGTAGTGATGTTAATTAAATGGATAGAATTTGTATATGGTGTTGTGTTTCACAAATAAGCTACTTGGGCAAAGAGCCCATGATTGACAATAATCATAAGCATATCTAGTCAGTTATTTTCAGAATCAAAAGATGTTTCTTAGTGGAGATTTAAATAAGTAGCCATTTTGTTAAACATGACATGTCATATCAGTAGATATTTCAGTTTTTTTTTTTGTCTTGATCAAAGGTATTTTCAGATGGCATTAACCAAACTGGACTTCAAAGTATTAAATATAAGACATTAAAGCCTCATGTATTTGCAATAGATCATTATTAAAGGCCAATAATGTTCTAAAATTAAGGCCAATGTGCTACCATCAACTCATAATTAAAGCTAGGAAGAAAGTTAATTAGCAATTCTGTTGAAAACATATCTTCAGTCTCCTTTTAAATAGGTCCAGAGAATTTTCTCAAGAAACTGTAAAGTCCAGAGATTCACACATATCTGGATCCATGGGGTCAGACGTCAAGGTTTCTTTGCTTTCCTCTTTCTTAACTATGCTTCTCTTGTGTGTTAGCTTACTTCTCAGACATATCCTGTTATCTGTTGTGAAATGCTGCCATCAACATCTCTGAGCTTCTCTTCTTAAAACACAGAGTGCAAAAACTGTCTTCCAGCTCCAGATCCCCCTTCCCATGAATGGACTTTGCTCCTCTTTGGATCATATGTCTATCCTTAGATCAGCCACTAAGAACAAAGGGATGAACTCTCATGATCGTCCACACCTAAGTCATGGTCAGGGTCAGGTAACTGAGAATCTTTGCTCATTATTTCTATCAAAACCATAGAGGATGGTTGAGCTATGATATTAGTCCACATCCACAAGACTTCTCTGAAACCTTAGATCCTATGTGGCCCAAAATTCAGAACTTCTCAAATTTGGGGCACATGATAGAGTATATATTCTAGTTATTGCATAACACTCATGACAGGGTCTGGGAAAGCATCTCACAAACAAATATATTAGTCTTTCTGCCATAAAAGTTATGAATATTCAGAGAACATAGGAAAAAGAAAGATTGTAGGTATATTCATGTCAATTTTTTTCTGCCAAATTTCCCCCAAATTTGTTGAAAAAAAAAACTTTTAGTTTATACAACATAAACATGACAGAATTGTAATAAAAGGTTGTGAGTCTATAATTAACATACTTCATTGCATGTGTATTACACCCTACATGCTAAACATGTATTAACTTGTAAACTATGATAGCAGAGACAAATTGACACTGTTCATATATTTGAACTTGGCACATTTCCTAACATATAGAATGTGCTCATTAAATACTTTTGTTGAATAGATAAATGAAGATACCAGTGACCTTATGTACATTACCTCATCGTGGAATTGCAACAATTATCCCATGAGATGGAGATTATATTGCCTATTCAGAACTTAGTAAATGAACCTTAGTTTTGCTATTTGTAAAAATATAAATAATGACATCTGGCAGGATGAGTGAGGCTCAGAGAGAGTAAATAGCAAAAGTGGGCAGACCAATTGCAAGTAACTGATTTCATGATAATATCCAAGTCAGTCACTTCATTGCTAAACTACTGCTTTATTCCACTGATGTATACAAATAAAGTTACTTGGTTAGTAAAAGGGATCCATTAGGAGCTACAATTTTTTACGCAGCCTGTAACAATTATCCCTTAGGTATAGATATACCATTTGGGGGAGATAAAATATACATTTCATCTAAGCTGCAGAATTTTTAAATTATGTATTTCATGAAGTAACAGGATTAGGAAAAATAATCTCAGTGTAGGGCCCTATCCAAACGGACTACTGAATCATTTGCTTTAGTTATTTTGAAAGAACTCATTCTATTCTGTATACAATCTTGGGTGAGTACTCAGTTGCTCCCAATCTGACCTCATTTAATACTTGATCTGGTAATGCTGACACCCTGGGGTCTAGTGAGCCTTGCCACTAATAAGTATTGTTAACCCATGAATAGAGTCTCACAGTCATGGTTTCTTTTTACTTCTTTAAAATTGGAAAAAAAAAAAACCTGGAGCACCCTAAATGTATGTCAGAAGTTCAGAGGACTTTAACATTGTACAGTTTATATTTTTATGACTAAAAAAATGAGTCGTTTGTTGGTGTGGGGTAAGTTCTACATGTATATATATGGAAAATTTATGTTGTGCTAACAGCAATCACTCTTACATCCCCAATTAAAATGTGACTTTTCAACTCCAGAAGTTGCCTGCGACAATTTAGCCATCTGTTTAATGAAACAACCACCACTGATTTGGTCATAGATAATTATTACAATAAGAGCAGTGCTCGGGAAAGATCAACTCATCCCAGTTGAGGATGACAGTTAATTACGAAGAGATAATGAGTGAAGATGGTTCACATTGCCTCATCTCCAGGGTAAGAAGTAGGTAACAAATCTCACTCTAGGTATCGATCATGTGGAGTGTATGATTATCACATCTTTGAGTCATTATTTTTAAGTCTTATAAGATATATACCAAGTAGTGTATTTACTGGGCTGTGTTCAACCAGAAGGAGAAGTGTCATTTTTCATAAATTATCTATTGAGTTCCATGCACTTGAGATTTTGGGGGTGGAAATATTCTTAGATTATTATATGGAGGCTTTTGTATTCTCTGGCCACCCTTAATTGATGTGAGAGGGAATTTTCAGCGCTTGTCTCTGGTGGGATCCGTGATGAGAGCCCGTAACACGCTCTGCTAATTACCTGCCAGGAAGGACCCTAGTGTGGTAATATTAGAATAAGCTCTATGCTATGAGATGTGGTGAAGGAAAGGAGAGTTCTGGCCAAGATGGTTCTCAAAACTCACACTAAACAATAGCTTTAAATTCCTCTATGATAACATGACTTTGATAAGGAGGAAAATTGATTAATTTCCTTCTCACTATCTTGGCTTAAGTACTCCTGAACTGCAAAATAGATAAAAGCCAAATTATGGAGGAAAAATAAACAAAAGGCTCTCATTTTTAGTATCTTAGAGCCAGGCGAAAGCATAATGGAGCCCTCTGTGTAGTGAGGAGCATTGGCACTCATTATTGGCTCCTCAATATTAGAACCAAGGGGATTTTTAACAGATTGCCTCACAGGAAAGCAAGAACTCTGCCTGGCTTCTCATTCTCATTTTGGGCATGAAACTCCGCTTTTCTTATGTTTCTTATAAGTCATTTCTTGGCACTCCTGGTTTCTCCAACATGATATTCTTGTGAATTTATATTGCATCCATTTAGAACATGTGACAGGGCTGAGCTGAGATACATTTATTTTTGTGCTATTAATGAAGAAAGGTTTTTAAGTGTCAATAGGAAAATATATTAGGAGAATCTCAGTCCCCTTAAGAGGAGAATTTTTGTGAGATCCTAATATATTCTTTGCTTAAAGGCAAAATAGAGTTAGCTGTAAATGGATTCCTCTGTAGGGTGTGTAGTATTTAAGGTCTCTAGTTTTGTTTAAGCTTACTGAGACTTTAGTTGAAAACTGAGAATAATTCTTTACTGGAATTATTCCCAATTTATCATCAGACTTAGGTATAAATCCAGGTGTTTCCACACACATAGCTGTATGATCTCAGGCAACTTGTATAATCTCTCAGAACTTAAATTTATTTTTCATCTAAAATATGAACATTATAGGTACTTTTCTCAAGGGTTGTTTGGAAATTAGATGATGAATCTAAGCTGCTTGTTTTAATAACCTGGCCATTCCAACATTCAATATGCATTAGGTATTATTAATATTTATCTAAAAATTAAATTAAGATGGTACTGGTTTTCTACTTAGAGGTACATATTTCATTATGTACTTAAGATTTAGTAAATTCTTTGAAAAATACATGTTTGTTTCTTCAACTGTAATATAGATTTATTCATTCTGCCTTTCTTTCCAATGAGCATGTATTCATTTTAATACATACATGGAAAGGATTAGCTTTGGTCTGATTATTGTTTAGTTGAGTGCCACAAGCTGTGTATGTAAGGATTTTTTTCTATAGTATTTTATATTAATGACAAATTATGTAAAAGCACTAAGTATGAAACAGAATTTAGAGAGTAGAAGGGTTGAGAATTGGAAGACATGAACCCTAGATTCCATGTCTAGTCAGTTTGTCCTTTGGTAGATCACTTAACTTCTCTGGGTTTCAGTTTCTTTAAACTTTAGTGAAGAAACTTATATTGAATGATTTCTGTGACTGTTTACAGTTATTAAGTTATAATTCTACCATAAACTCAGAACAACTCTATTTTCAAAATTATACTATTTAACTACTGGCAATGGTCTGTCACATATCTTTGCTTCTACTTATTTTTTCCATTTAATAGGAAAGGAGACGTGATTGCTTTATCTTGAAGTTGATTTTTTTTCCAAAATATTGAAATATTAGGTTATCCAGTGACCTTAAAAGTAATCTAGCCCCACTCAGCCAGGACATTATTCTAGTTTCTTAGAAGACCAATTTCCTATATCTGGAAAAGGTACAACTCTTCCCGTCATTTTCTTTGAAAAGGAAATCATATAAATTATCATGCCTCACAACTTTTACTGTTCTAGTGAACGTTGTTTCCCATTTTGTTTTTTAAAAATTTTTAGAAAATTTGAAAGATAATGCTAATTTTAATTACAGGGATATTTTACCTTTTGTTCTCTGATTCAACAGACTGTTATGACACATTTAAGAAGGTGTGTGTTTATTACTTTAATTAAATCAGCTTAATAAAGTTCCATAGCTTTATATATTTCTAATTTTGAATGAAGATACCTGATGGAGAAAAATAGAGATAATGAAGAGCAGAAATGCGTCGCTCTGATTTTCATGTGACAGTCAGTAACTGGATCCAGAAAAGAGAGGTTGCTGATGTTTTATTTAGATTGTGTTAATTCAGTCCCTAGAACCAGATGAAAGTTCTAGTAATATAGTTTACAATAATGTGAATTGTCACTTCTATTTGAATAATGTTAGCTATAATCAAATAATTTTTCTTTTTTCATAATAAAAAGTTCTTACTCTCATTCTTTCTATAACACATTTGTCTCCAAACATAATTCACTTGAGAAAAACCACACTGTCTGCCTAATTCCCATGTGGTTTAGATTATCATTAGGAGCCTAGCTATGGCCAAAGCTTTACCTTTTAATGAGACGCTGAATTCGTGACTTAATATATTTTTGGTTCTGAGCAAGAATATCTTATCCATACTCAGGAAGGTGCAGAAGGAAATAAAGAAGCCATATGAATTTTGAAATTGTATTTACATCTTTATGGCAATTTATTATTTTTTTTAATTTTTAATTATTTATCGGATTTGATCCTCCTCTCTGTTCCCAGCACACACATCTGGCTTTCTATTTCCTTCTCAAAATGCAGCTGGTGCATTTACGTGCCCCTTCAGGGGCCTCTCTCTTTTCTTTCTGTTGCAAAAATAGCATTTCCAGTATCTTAATGCTTTTTTGTCAGGGTTGTCTAGACATCAGCCCAGGCGTCTCATGGGGTTAGCAGTGGAGACAGTACCCTATACCTTTCCCACATTTTGTCTTCAGCGGTTACTTTGGAAGTGCAAGCATGAGGAGGTCAGCTGAGGCAGTTACAGAAATTGCTTCCTAGTTCAAGCAAGGTCAGAGCCTGGTCTCTTTATATACTATACAAATTCCACCAAGGAGTATCTGTGAAAGCTCTCTCTGAAGTTAGCTGTTTTTCAGTATTGAGATAGAAACCCTATGGTTCAACTTGCTAAAGCACATTTTACAGGCTAGAGTTAGCAAAAATGAATCAAGTGCCATAAAGGTGCTCATATTCACTTAAAAAAATTAGAAGAAGGTCTCTGTTAGGTTAGAGGCTTCTAATAAATGGCATCCATACATATGTGAGATTGAGGCTTTGAAAACTCTATAAGGTGGCATGTCACTATATAGGCTAGCTTCCCAAAGAACATTTTTTATTTTGTAATTTCATATTTTGCTATCTTATCTGGCTTAATTGTCATGTTATTTCTTATCTATCATTTGCTTATCTTCATTAAAAAACTGTTCAATATCATTAAGCATTTCATCTTTCAGTTAGATGATTTTGCATGTAATTATGGGAAAAGAAAATGGAAAACTTTTCTGATTATCACAAATGATATGGAGAGTTGCAGCCAATTTGAAGTTAATTATGAGCTTAGTTGGGGGGTTAATTAATTTCTATGTGAGCTACATAAAAATGGATCTCCAACATGTATCTATTAAGTTAATAACATTAACTCCTGTTTTATAAATAAAACATGTAGGTACACATACATCCCACATCAAAACATCAAACTTTTATGATATTGAAATTGTTCCAGGACTGACTTTTTAGTTTGTATCCAAACTAAAGTATTTTTAGAGGATTTTAATCATACCAACTGAGTCCCAACTTTGACTGTAAATATTCACATTTCATATTAAAATTGTTTGACATGGTCTGAGTGTCTGTCAGTTTTTCCAACTGTGTTTCAGCCTTGTCACTTGATTTTGTTTTGTTGTGCATTGTCATGTGTTATGAAAGAATTAAAGCACTTCTTTTATTTGCAAAACCCAGCCAGCATTTTGTCACTGCCTAGTCAAACTCCAGCTCAATGGCCCAGACTAACTGTGACAGTGGAGCTGTGGGAATGAGTGATGGATCTGTGTAGCAGCTCTAGCTTTAACCTCTAACTAGCTTTCATTTCTCATCTTTGCAATTTCCATTTCCTCCTCTTATTGAAATAAGTTCAGTTGAAATAAATGGATACTCCTGCATATCCTGTGAGCTCTTCTGAGAGTAGCATTGGTCTGTTAATAATTTTTCATGTTTCCCTCTCTCTCTCTCTTTCTCTCTTTCTTTTTTTTAGTCTCGACCTATTCCTTCCCACCTTACTTCAGCAGTTGCAGAGAGTATCTTGGCCTCCGCGTGTGAGAGTGAGAGCAGAAATGCCGCCAAGAGGATGCGTCTGGATAGACAACAGGTACTGAGGAGCCTTGGGGACTGGCATTTACCCATGACCGCAAACAAGATAGTTCATTGAGCCCGATTTATGTAGAAGGGGAAAAACTCTTGAATGGATTTTGAAGTACAGCAAGATACAGTTTTTGTGTCTTTATGATAGAAATTTGAACTTGAAAATATATGTTCCTGAGATGAATAGGCATCTGTCGAATTTTCTGTGGTGAAAAATGGCCAACTGTAAAGTTAACGAGTCGAATTCTGCTTAGTATCCAATTGGCGGGCCAATTGCTTATTTAAATAAGTGGTTCTAACTGATTGTTGACAATAGTTTTGTAAACTTACCTGATTGTTTATGATACAGACGTGATCATGTTCATTCTGAATGAAAGCAAACCTCTTTTTAATTGCCTCTTGCCTGCTGCTAAATGGCAGTGGATTGTTCTGGGAATGGTGAAAAAGCACAGATTTTAGAAGCCTAGAAATCTATAAAATCGCTTCCTCATTAATGAACTATTTACTATATACCCATTAAGTATCATCTTTCTCTGTCTCTTTTCTAAGGATGTACCCCCATGTGGTGTGGACATGTGCATTTTTTGTGTCTTATGGGCTTATGTTTCCCTTGGTTTATCTGCGCCCGTCTATTGCCCCTTCTCAGGTCTGGAATGTCTTTCTCTGTTTTCTTTATCTTTCCGACCTTCTTAATTATCCATAATTAATTACTAAATTGTAATATGTAACATTAAATGCTATACATATAAGTATGCTGTGTTCTGACTTTGAAGTTACCTTTACAACAAGTGATCTGGTGCTTCATATCTTTTTAAAGTTTGGAACGAGAAGACTAAATTGTTAGTCTAATTTTGTTTTTCCTGTGAGCCAATGAGCTTCAAAGAAAAACAGAAAAAAAGTTTTTTTGTTCCAGGACTAAGATATGTAGAAATGTTTCAGAATGGTATTATTTTAAAGTTTTATGTGTCTATTACGTACATGGCATGTGCTAATAATACTAGACAACGCAAAAGATGAAGGCTTTAATTTTTTCAGATGTAGTACTCACCTCAGATAAAATGTATATTTTGAGTTTGTTAATTGTTCTTGGCCAACAATATTTATTCACATAAACATGCCCTCAGTGAGACTTTTATCATTATCGTAGGTCTAGAATGTATCTTGCTTGAAACAAGTCAGACCTCTCTATACAAGACGACGTAGCAGAGTGATTAAGATGGCACATTCTGGAGTTAAAGACATCTGGTTTTGAGTCTCAGCACTACCCTTACTAGTCGTGTGCCCTTCAGAAAGCTGTTCCATTCTCTGTGCCTTGGTTTCTTTATGAGCAAGCCAACAGTTAACAGTTCTCATCCTATAGGGTTGTTGTGAGAATGACAGATTTATGTTAATTACTTAGCCAGGCATAGAATCAGCATCAATAATTTCAGCCTAGAAAAGAAGATTCTAACTGATATTCTTTCTGTCAGTGCCTTGGCATCAGTAAAACTAGAAAGAAACACTAATAGGAATATCTTAGATATAGAAGCTTTGAAGTCAGACTAAGTGTATTTGAGAAAAGATCTTAATTCTAGAAACTGGACTGGTAGAATTCTGGGGCTGAAGGGGTTCTTCTTGGTGTTGTCTTGCCATATATTCCACCTAGTCTATACTCTAGAATGGTATCAGTCATATAAATAGTTATTATGAAAATTAAAGGGCTGATTCACATTATTTTACTACCTATGATATCACTCTACAGTATCCCCCAAAGCTGGGTATCCACCAATATTTGGCCCAATTTTTTTTCCAATTTTTTTTTTTACTTAAACCACTATTGGTGTAATCTATAAAATGGAAGTTAGAAATATTAAATTCATAGAATTATTTTGATGATTTAATAAGACAAGGCATATAAAAGCATAGGTTATTTGATTAACGTATGTATTGCCAGAGGTCTTCTATAATAACCATTTGCTTGAATCCCTAAAGTTGTAGGAAAATCCCACCTCTAGAGCTGGAGATCTACCATTTACTAACACATGTAGTCTGTTATCAGAGAGATGTAATCATTCTGACAGTCATTAAAGTGAGATCAAATTTGCTTCCTAGAGCTTCCACCCATTGAAGAAACACTGCTAGGAATCATGAGGAGAGTGACTTCTTACTGCCCAGGGAGTAGGGACTGGAAAGGGTAGGGACCAAACTACCTGTTTCCCCTTTTCTGTCCTCCTGCAAAGTGGTCATTTATGGCAAGACTCCATCACATGAGAATGGGGGATGTCCAATATCTCCTCCAGGTAAGAATGTTCTTTCCAGGCCTTAAAAGTGAGTGCACTGAGTTTGGGATTTATGGGAAATACAGAAGAAATTATTGAAAAAATACATTCTATGATTTATTGGAAACCTAATAGGCCCTTTGTAGACTTTTTTTTTTTTCATGTAGTAATTTCAACAACCCCATGAGCAGCAGGTATTCTTGTTGTCATGTACCTATAAGGAACTTGAGGTTCAGGGAAGGGGGATTATTTGCACAGGATCATCCGGCTGCATGAGCAAATCAGACTATGTTTCTATTATGTGAGGCTGACACTTGAGATCTCTATATAATCCTGTAACTTTTACTGAGGGAAAACCCGTGTCCTGGAAGAAACTCTTAGAACACGTTATCACTTGTGCCTCTGCTCACAGTGTTTTTGACAGGGCACTTTTATGTCAGGAAACAATCTGTTTTTATCACAAAGATATGTGCATTCTTTCATAACTGGCAAACCAGCCTTCCCCAGTAAGCAGGTTATCCCAAGCAGGACATTTTTGTCTCAATATCAGCTCGAAAAATTGCCTCACTTCATCGGGGAAATGAATTATGCACTGCCAATGCTGGTTTCGTGTTTATTTAGTATTTTAAAATAAATAGTATATATTACACATAGATACACCCATTCACATAGACATAAAAATCTCTAAATTATTTCTGCCTAACGTGAATCCTGTCGATGTCATTTGGCAAAGGCTTCTACCACATGATTTTGCACTTCCAACCCAAGCATGCAGATGGGAGAGCCCTCTCCCAATTAGATCTAAACGCTCTTTACCCAAGTAGGGATAGCAAGGACTCTTTCGGGTGTTGGCAATGAGATCATTTTTTCCGCACCCAACGCCCATTCTTAACCCAACTCACAATTTGTAGAATCTGCTGGTGACGCAGAGATTCTTCATCAGGCCCCTGCTGTTCTGCAGGTGCATGAAAGTTCAAGAACTGGGCAGTTAAACCTGGATTCTGTTAAGCCCCATGTCTGAGTGCTTGCTGGCCATGGTTGGCCAGATGTAGAGTGATAATTATGTATGTCCTTCAGACTTTATGAAGCTTGATGAATTAATTGGATTTTATAAAGCTGTTTGAGCTAGGAACATGAAAGGTATTATGGATGTGTTAAATACTTTATTTCATGTGCCCACCTTGCACCACAGTCCAGACGAGCCTTGTTATTATGCAGCCCGAGCCCTAGAGCAAGCCGGGGGCAAGGACAGGAGCCTCCTGTTTGATCAGGAATCAGAATTCACAGAACTGAGGTCAACCCTCCATGTGTTATAGAACACAGCCAGCATTTCTTTTTTTAACATGAAAATCTGGAATTTTTATGCTGTTCAGGAAATTCTTCCTCACTCTGACAATTAAAAAAGGGGGGGGGGGCAAAGTCATACTTCACTTCCCTATGACATAGCTTGAATCAAAAGATTATCTTCTTCTCTATCTTTATTTCATTCCTCCTTCCTTAAAAAGATTCTTCAGGGCTTTTGGTTATAATTCATCTAAACGAAGAGACAAAAGCAGAAAGTAAGAGAGGAGAATCACTTCTTGCTGGTGATTGGTTTCCCATTAGATGTATTTTTGCTGTTTTTTCCACGATGACCTTTTATTCCTGGACTGCTGACTGATAAACTTAGGGAGTTTCTCATGATGTGAGTTTCTTTGGTTTCTTTTCTCTCTCCCCAGTTCTTTGAGTTAAATTGGTTTGTGGTGCTATAGTGGGGATCACATAAAGCCAAGGGGTCAATGGCTTCCCCTGTATCAGTGGAATAGATAGAGCCCTTGTGAAGGACAGTGCAGTACCAGTGCAAGATGATGGTTTTTGTGGTGACTGGGACAGTTGGGAGTTCGATGGTAGGCAGCGATGTGACCTCTTTGACTCTATCGAAAAGAACACTGAGAAGGGGGAACAAGAAATGGCTTATTAGTTCCTTGTGACATAATAAAAGGTGAGAAATCAAGGGAAAAAATACTGAAAACTGGTATATTGCAGAGGCAAAGAAAATTGCTGCTAGGAAACTAGCATGAAACCCCCAGCTAGGACCAAAAAATATTCAGAAAGCCCAGAGTTCCCAGTACTGTTTTCATTAGCAGTGGGGCATGTCCTGCAACCTGCATCTTCTAATGTCCTGTTAGGGTACTAATGAGTGGGTATATTATTCAACAGAAATGCAGATACGAAGGTTGAAAATAAAGCCATGTAAGCATGGTGGCAGTTTTCATACAGACTTTGTATTTTGTCAAGGACATTTTTGAAAACTAACGAAAACACTCTGGTCAAGTCACAGCTTTCAAGACAGGTGACTTTTCTATCCTATTTCATTCCGTACAGTCCTATGTCCTTTTGATACCTCTTAGAAGCTTTAACAGCTGCACAACTGAAAGCAACATTTTTCAGTTGGATTTTATGCTTAAATTGAAAAGCTGTGCTACTCACTGACATGTGGCTTGAAACCTCTTTCTGTGCCCTTCCAGCCCACACCCCCCGGCTCCCATTCTCAATCATCCTCAACTCTGTTCCATTCCCAGAATTTTTCTTTCTTTTATGCAATATTTTAGGGAAAACGTGACATCTTTGAATCTTTCAGCCTATGTTTCAACATGGCCCTTTCATCCAAAGGAGAAAATATGCTGTATAAGAACAACAAAGTAGGAGAGAGGGTAGTTCTTGGATGACATCGTATTTCCGTTGTAACGTGTAACTTAAAACTACTTAGAATAAATTTCCCAGGCCATCTCCCTATTTGGGGACTTATTCTCCTCACTGATAATAGTATTAATAGTAATAACAGCATCAGAAGTGTTTATGGATGCAGTCGTATGTAAGTTGTTTTGAAAGCCCATTTTATATCACTATCATGGCTTTTAATGAAGTGGGGAAGCTGAGGATACAGCAAGGTGACTTCTCCCAAGAGTGCAGAGTTGCTCAGGAGGGAGCCCTGCTTTGGCCCAATTCTTATGCTTGTAAAAATCATTTGGTCCATGTAAAATCACAAAAGCAGCAGCAGCTACAACTGTCTTCTGACTGATATGTGTCTGTCATGGTAGCTCACAGCATTCAGTGACATGTACTTTCCCAATTAGTAAAGTTCCAAATGATATGTAGTACAGTATTGCTTTAATTTACCTAGTAGCTCTATGCCTGAAATAATTCAATATATATTTAAAGTCATGCATAAAAATTTGTGTTTATACCTAAAGTAAACTTTTAGGCTCTGATAACTGTATATAAACTTTGACCTAAAAAAAAATCCAGCAAGACTTTTTAAAATTAACATGGGAACAGAAAGAGTTCTTAGTCATTTGAAACTGCCTGGAGCATGTCAGAGCTTCCGGTAGACTGGTCCCCCACCCACTTCATGCCTATGTCACCGGCTATATATTTTCCAAATGTCGCCTGTGAGTGGTTGATAGCGCTCTCTTTAAGAAGCACTGCTAGGGACAGAGTAGAATTTGAATAGGAATGGGAATCATAAATTCTCAGAGCCATTCCTTGGTCATGAACTCATAACTCTGTTTCTCCCACCTGAAGAGACTGACCTTGAACTTCGAAACCCACAAATTTCCCATAGGCTTTGCATATATCATATTAAATGAATTTTCCCTCCATCCTTTCCTTCTTCCTTTTACTTTTTTTTTTAATATTCACTAGAATCTAGAAATAAAAATTGTGTGGTATCAGATAAAAATAACTTAACCAGGTCCTTTGATTTAATTTTATGTCTTGGCAAGGATGAGGCAATTAAGTATCAATGGCCATATCAATTATGCCCTCAGTCAAGAAACTAAGTCGCATGTGATTACTAATTCCAGTTTTATTCTTGAAGTACGGTTCCATTTTGTATTCATCATTCAGCTATTTGAAAATCTCTCCCAAAATTTCATTTCTATTCTTTCTAATTTTGAAGCCACCATTATGTTAGATATTTATAATAGGGATGCCACAACATCCCAACACGTTGCTACAAATAGAATGCCACAAAAAGATAAGGCTCCGTGGTCTTCAGAAATGCATGTTTCATCAGTTTTCGTCATCCATAAATACGCCATTTATGTGCCCACCATTGGAGGGCATGACTTGGCAGCTCTTCTCTTTCTCTGATGGGTATACACTGAAGTGTCTGCTTACTCACATCATCTCTAAAATGCCTGGCAATGTGTAGTAAGTTCTCATATTCTAAAGGAATAGGGTTTTTCCTGTATGGGAAATAGCTAACACAGTGGGTATCAACCATGACTTTAAATTCATGAGCACCAAAGAGTGGACTGATCAGCAAGCCAACCCAGAGAAACTTAATTACAATTAACAAGAATCACACCTTGGAAAAATCTCATTGGCTACAATACTGCCACTGGGCGAAGCTGAGAAACTTGTTACAAACATTCTCACTACTGCACACCTACCATCATACTTCCATTAGACCAGACCAGACACTGGGAATAGGTATAATCACATTTTTAAGTAATTATAATATGGAAACATTTTATGTTCCATTGTATCTTTGTAATTTAAAAATGCAGAAGTTTTAGATGTATAAAAACTAAGAAAAGCAAAGATACATACCAAAATAAATGTATTTATGTAACTAAAACATTTTATGTATTAGTATTAGTTATGTATATATATGTATGTATATGTATTAGTTTTGTACATAACTAATGTTTTAGTTACAAAAATACATTTTTACCATTCTAATTCAAAAATTTGAGCTTATTGTATACTTTATATAATATTTGAGAAACAGGGTTAAAATAGTTTTCCTGGAATTTTTATTTGCTTTGTGGGGAAGAACACTTAGCCTGAATTCTCTTGATATTTTGTGAGCAAAATAATTGCTTTATGAGTTTGTATTCTTTCAGCATTAGTTAATGTTGCTGGGCTTTGAATATGAATTAATTCCAACTTGAGTTTTTGTGGAGTATCTTTTTTAATGGATATTAAAATTTTAAAACTTTTTACTTTTTTAACTTCTCTGTGTAGTTCCTTAAATATTTCATTTATCTTTATCAGCAAAGGACATGATTAGTAGAAGAGAATTACTGGTAAATTAGCCCTAGAATGGTTTGCTTATTTAACAAATACTCATCATATGGAAGATATTTTGTTTCATACAGAGGCCATGAAACAAGAAAGGAGATGGGGAACCTCTGTTTACTAAGTGCTGGATTTACTTGGTTCTTTGCCGATATGAATTTCTTTGTTTCTGGTAATATCTCTGCAGAGCAGGTATCATTATTCTCACTTGATGGATGGATAAGACATAATATTTTTCCTCAAGAACCTTATATTCCATTAAAGATAGGTGAAATTAGCATGGTAAATGAAATTAAAAGGGTACAGTGAGATTATTGTGAGAGTCAGGGGACAGTGGTCCTAATTTTGCCTAGGGAACCCAGGAGGACTTCCCAGAGGAGGGATTTGGACCTTGGGAAATAAAGGAGCTTTTGACAGACAAAAAAGCTAGAGGATGATATTCCAGATACATGAAGCATTTCCATGCATGGAATCTTCCTGAGGATTAAACACCACAGTCTCCCATGAGGGAAAAAAGATTCTTAGAAAGAAATAAAAGGAGAGGGGATTGGACGTGAAGGTTTAAACTAGATTGTGTAGGTGCTTTCTGGTGTTATTTGGACTTTAAATACATACGTGAGAGGAGTGAGAAGGGGAGTGAAATGTCTTATTTTTAGGAGGCTTCAGAAGCCTATGGACAAGGAAGTGTTGATGAGACACTGGGGCAAAGGTGAGGTCCTGATTCAGCAAGGAAGTACTCTTTTTACCATCTGTCATTTTAAACTTGCTATTTAAATAGAGGATATGTAAGGCTGAGCACATGCCACAAAGTGATTATGAAGATGAATCTGTTGCCAAAGAATCGTATGGTTCCAGGGCATGTCTTAAGTTAAACTCGAGAGTCTTGGGAATGCTTACTCTTCTTTGCCACCTTAGCTCAGCTAAGTAGGAATCAAAGCTTAATGTTTTCCTATAGATTAAGCTTATGGAAGTACAAAGATTATTATTTTGTCTTAAAGCTCTTTTAATCTTTTTTCTTTTTATGATGTCTCAGAAAACAGACATTACAGTTTTCATCAATCAATAATTTTTTTATTTTTTTCTTAAATTGAGAATTTGATTACTTCTATATAAAATTTTTCCTTAGTGTATGTGTTTTCCTTATATAACGGTGTATCAGTTTCTATCTGTGTAGATGCATAGAACATGATTTTGCTGGCCCCGCATAATAGTGTGAAGCATGTAGATCAAATGGTTTCCTTCTTCTGTGGTTAGGGAATATGAAACTAAAAAAACTTTCTTCTTCTTGGATGATATCTATGGGGTTGTCTTTTTTAAAAATTCATTCTACTTTACTATTTGATTTTCTGGCTTCATTGAGAATTCTCCCCCATTCTTAGAGAAATAATTTCTTTTAAAATTTTTAGGTACATCTTTGGCTTAGGATGTTATTAGTTTCTGGATAAACGTCAAGATATGAGTAGGTGGTTTGAATTCAGACAGAGAAATTCACATAATATGTTTATACACTTTTTGATGCCAAGATCAGGGGAACATATGGTTTACTGAGCTCTCCATGCATACAGCATTTATGTTAATATTTGTTTTAGAATGGATTATTTTCAGGCTTAGTAGATAAATGAAAATTCTGACATACTCGGCTTAGGCCAAACGTATCCATTTTTATAAATTATTCCTCATAATCTATTCAGTCTTTGTCTTGTCTTTTCTCTTTAGCCACTTTAAAACAAACTAGTTACACTGAAACAACAATATGGTGTGTATCAGTGAACTTTAGCCATCGTCGCAAATTTATTATAAAATTAGATAATGTAATAACTTGACAAAATGGACTATGCTTCCTAAAGAAATTTATGATATTTGACATGGCTCACAGGGTAGATACAGTGAGACCAATGGCCTCAAGGACCACATTTTTCTCTCAATAACTCAGCACTTCGGGAAAGTGGGGTTTCTGCAGAGCTGAGTATTTGGGGGTAGTTTTAAATATTACACTTCATTAAAAATGATTTTACTTTTGTTTCTCATTTCACTTATTTATTTTACTTTCATTTCATTTCATTCTAAACTTTTGGTGCATCTTCATTTCATGACAGAAACCTTCCGATTATAAATTTGGATTTTAGTTATTAATTATGTTATTAATTATAATTTTAGTTATTATTTAGTTATATAAATTATGGATTTAGTTATTAATCTTTCCAAGAATTGGGCAGCTCTGATGCTAGAGCCTCAACTACAAGCATAGGGACTGCAGAACAGGTGATATAACAGGTGATCCTATAAAGTCTGTCTTAGAGAAACCCCCCCAAGGCAGGTCAACCTGCTTTCTTGGTAATTTACCTCTTTCTCATAATGGTGAAAGGAGCCTGGGTTTCTGATAGGCTTGTCAGCTAAGTTGATCTCTATTGATCAGTTTTGCTCAAATGGATCAAGGTCATACATTTCTCATCCTCAGGGAAAAACCCCATCTTTCCTGTGTTACCAGTGTTCTTTGCCTTGTCAACATTACTGTTTTTTAATTATTATTATTATCATTGGCTTCAACAACTCAACAGCTTCTAGATTTCTCTAGGACATGTCCATATTTGTTCTCATTTATACCCGGTTGATGGCTATATGAAGGACTACCTCTCACTGTTTTAGGAGTTTATGCAAACTTGTTTTCTAAGAGCCACGATCTTTCCCCAGGAGGAAAATGATGTTGATATAGATCAAAACCCAAGTCCCATTTCTTTCTAAGTTCTTTTTAATGTTTTGCCTTGAACACAAACAAGATCACAGTAACACTTTAAATGATACAATTAGGTATAAAGCCTAGTGATGTTCTCACATTAAGATCAAACTTCTCCTTAAATCACTTCTCTAGTAACATTCCATGCTTTTATTTTTCTTGGTTTTGGTGCTTGTTTTGATAGATAAGGAAACATAATAGCACAGCCTGGTCCTGATACTGAAGGACAGGCAGAGAACTCCAATCCCTGGGGGTGTCTGGGTGGCTCAGTCAGTTAAGTGTCTGCCTTCTGCTCAGGTCATGATCTCAGGGTCCTGGGATGGAGCCCCTTATGATAGGGCTCAGCACTTCTGCCTTCCCTCTGCCTGCTGCTCTCCCTGCTTATGCTTATTCTGTCAGATAAATGAATGAAAATCTTAAAAAAAGAACTCCTCCACACCGCACGAATGGTCACCTTTTTCATATCTGAAATTTGTGTTTTGTATCCTGCTCCCCAATCCTCTAGGAACATTTAAGTGAGATTTAATAGAAGTCCTTGTTCTGAGTTCTGGAAAGAGGGCAGAGAGCAAAGGTACAAAAAGATCATAGCTGTAACTATAAACTTAAGTAATAAAATAGGTAGATGTAAGTGAAAAGTTTATTTGAATGCCAAAGACATTGTGATTTGCATCAAAAAAACAGCAATTAAAATAAAGATTTTTTTTTAAGATTTTATTTATTTATTTGACAGACAGAGATCACAAGTAGGCAGAGAGGCAGGCAAAGAGAGAGAGAGAGAGAGAGAGAGGGAAGCAGGCTTCCTGCGGAGCAGAGAGCCCGATGCGGGGCTGGATCCCAGGACCCTGAGATCATGACCCGAGCCGAAGGCAGCAGCCCAAACCACTGAGCCACCCAGGTGCCCCAAAATAAAGATTTTTCCTATGCCAGTGTCTTGCCAATTGGTTATTTATGCTACATGATTACTTTCAGGTGAGGGAACCTGAGAAATTAGAGGCTGACGGTGGGCTTTTATTCAAGCTTTAGAAAACAAAGCGGAGTCCGGAGAATGAGAAGCAATGGGATATTTTAAATACATGTGCAGCATCTACACAGTCACTATACTTGGGGATTGCTAATACACAACTTTACAGAAGAAGAGCCTCTTTTCCAAGTTATTAAATTTTCATTTTTTTTTTTAATTTCCAGCATAACAGTATTCATTATTTTTGCACCACACCCCGTGCTCCATGCAATCCGTGCCCTCTATAATACCCACCACCTGGTACCCCAACCTCCCACCCCCCGTCCCTTCAAAACCCTCAGATTGTTTTTCAGAGTCCATAGTCTCTCATGGTTCACCTCCCCTTCCAATTTCCCCCAACTCCCTTCTCCACTCTAAGTCCCCATGTCCTCCATGGTTTCACTTATTTGTGGAGCATAAATTTTCATTTTTACTATGGGATACATTAGACTCATTTTAAAAGTTGGAGCTCCAGAGAACCTTCCAGACCACTTAGTTCAATAAATTTATTTTATGAAAGAAGCAGGCCTGGAGAAATTAATTTTATTTTAGATTTTCTTTTCTTCCTTTATTCCATCTTTCTTCCTTTCTTCAGTGATTTTCCCCTATTTCTCTAGAAGTAGAATTTCTCTTTAAAAATGAAAAAAGACCAATCCAGTACAAAGAGTTTAGTTCCTTTTTTATTTCAGGGTAATGTTCTGAGTAATGAAAATCAGAATGCTTCATAAATTTCAGCTCTTAATGCCATCATACATTCATAACATGCAAGAATTTGAATACTACTTTAGGTGGGGAACTCAGAAGGTCACATTAGTTTAATTCAATTGCATTTTTCTCTCCTTTATGATTGCCTATGGAGCAAGTTTGAGAGGTCCAATGAAGCTGTCAAGCCTTGTATGTCTCCACGTGTGTGAGGAACATTTCTTTTCAAGGGAACTGCCCAGTTCTTAGTGTATTTTCTTTAATTCTTTATAAAGGATCTGCATGCAAGGTTTTTAAAATACAGAATCTTTTCTGTAGCTTTTTACATTAATTTCTTAAACTACTCTTTGATAATTCTTCTAAGAACAGCATTTGTTGAAACCATTTCAAATACCCAGATTAGCTTTTTTTTTAAATTTTTTAAATTTAATTTTATTTCTTTTCAGTGTTCCAATATTCATTGTTTATGCACCACACCGAGTGCTCCATGCAATACGTGCTTCCTTAATACTCATCACAAGGCTCACTCCTCCCCAAAACCCTCAGTTTGTTTCTCAGAGTCCGCAGTTTCTCATGGTTTGTCTCCCCCTCTGATTTCCCCAACTTCATTCTCCTCTCCATCTCCCAGTGTCTTCTGTGTTATTCCTTATGCTCCAAAACTAAGTGAAACCATATGATAATTGACTCTGCTCTGCTCTGCCAGATTCAGGTTTTAGTTCTAAGTTCTTTAACATGCGAACTATCATCCCCACTCTATTTGGGAAATAAACCAGGACCTGTATGGGAACAACATCACACATAATTGTACTCATATTTGTGTGTTCTCTTATACCTTCATATTGAATTCACATAGATTTCCTCATTTAATTTTCCCCCACACCTCAGTGAGGTACATGCATCATTACTATTTTTCATGACTCAGAATCACGCGAAGTGCATGCCCCGGCTGCTTTTCCTCTCCGGTTCTCTCCTGTACTTATTTGTCCCCCCTCTCAAAAGGCGTCCGTTTAAGGAGCGCATCCTGGATCAAATCAGCCCACAGAACGAAGTCTTTTTCTCTTTGTAGTAATAGCTGTCAGCCCGACATCTTGTACCGCTTGATTTTATACCCAGCCAACACTGCAATGGCCTCCAGATGATGTCTTTTGGAATACCGACTGTAGGATTAAGACAGCTTTGGCTTTTCATCATTTTGAGCCTCAAAATATACCTAGTGATAAACGGGGATGAGGTTATATGCTAAATAAATATCCATATGTGGCTTGATGTGGCATGGCAAAAAGTTGGGTTTTAGGGAAGAAAAGAGCCTTTTAATGAAATGCCTTTTAACACAGTAGGGAGGCTCAAGCCTGAGAGCGGTACTAGGTAGTCAGAGCTGTAATCATTGGAATTAATACTACAATTTAAAAGGTTGAGTGACAGCCCGGGACACAGTTTTAGCACCAAATGGGGAAAATGAAAAATGCTTTTTGAAATTTTTTACCAAGCCTATATGTTGGGGAGAGGGTAAAGAATGTCTCAAAGTTTAGTCTATGGGCACTGTTGCTTTTACTTGTTCAGTGAGAAAAAGAAGGCAGCAAGTAGGTTTCTGAGAAAGCAATTATAGCAAGACACAGAACCTGGGAGCTGACCTGACACTTGCCCCCGATAGTCGTCATAGCAGCAGGCTGAATAGAGCAGCTTGCTAGGAGTGCTGCTGTAGGCTCTGGAGGAAGTCCCATCCTCAATGGACCACATTAAAATAATATACAAGGATGTAGCTCCTTAGCTTCTCTTTATTTGGTGTTTATCTGATTTTTAAGTATTCATTTCATTCTAAAAAAGTTCATGTGTAAAGGCAACGACAACCACAGGCCTTGGCGTGATTTGCAGCACCGAACCACCATAAGTAGATCCTGTGTATCTAGGGCATTGTTCCTTGGGGAGAAGGTATTTTAAAGTGTTGTTAACAAAAGAAAGATTTGGATGCTAAACTGGATGTAGTCTTTTTTTTTTTTTTTTTTATAAAGCTCTGTAGACTATGTTCATACTCAGCAAATTTTTGTTCTCATTTACTCTTTGATGAGTCACAAATATATGCATGCATCCCTTTATTTTATACAAAAGATAACCATGTAAAGTTAGATATAAAAGATGTAAGCATATATAAATATATCTACATAAAGGAGAGGGTATCTGTCAATATGTTAAAAAGAAGGCTTTGGGATTGTTTAGTGGGGTCCTCATTTGAGTTTTGAAAACATGACTTTTGGTTTAGTAGACTCAAGTTGGCATTAATGTGGACATGTCTTTCTAAAACTAAGTCTTATAATGTTAAGTTGTGTATCATTAGACGGTCGTAAATAGTTAAAATTGTTAATGCATGCATAACCTCAAAACGCTCAGATAAACTATTGATAACTATGTAATTTTCAGGAAAAAAAGGATTTCTATTCCAACAATAAGATCTATGATAATCTTGGAAGTCCTTTATAAATAAAAAATAAAAATCCTATGTATGATCAATAGAGAACCTGTATGTTCTAAACCATGACCTAAAAAATGTCTAAATATTTTCTAAATCATGGCTTTAAGCAATTATGGACTAGGAATCACAAAAAGATCATAAAAATTTAGTATAACCACAACTATGAAGGTGCTTTTTTGTTTCTTTTTCAGTCAATGTATATTTCCACCTTTAGGAGAATTTGAAAAATTGCATTTTTTTCACTCAGTTTTTTGACCCAATAAAAATATAAGCAAGCTATTGGCAAACGAAAAATAGAAATGCAATCTGAGCAGTAGTATTTTTGCTTTGCCTAAATCTTGAAAAAAAATGAACATAATATATTGGCTTTATAGTAATTTCAAACCAGCATTTCAGAAATTACAAAAGAATGCATGCATAAGAAGCTAAAAAGAATAAACTAAATTGAAGAGTTAGAATCAAAATTGCATTTTATCTCTGTTATGAATCAAGTTGGAAATTGGGAGAATTTTCCAAAAAAGCTTGGAAGCACAATTTGTTTGGACACACAATATGTAGATCTTAAAATATAGTTTATTATAATGAATCGATCTTTAAGAATGTATTAAATATATTTAATTATATATTGTGCATAAAATATATGTTTTTTATTTTTCTTAAGATATTCATTTATTTGTCAGAGAGAGAGAGGGAAAGCGAGTGAGCACAGGCAGACAGAATGTCAGGCAGAGGCAGAGGGAGAAGCAGGCTCCCTGCTGAGCAAGGAGCCCAGTGTGGGACTCGATCCCAGGACACTGGGATCATGACCTGAGCCAAAGGCAGCCGCTTAACCAGCTGAGCCACCAAGGCGTCCCTTTATATATTTTTAACATATATTCACATATGTATATATATTCACATATTATGCATCATATATATTCAGTGGCACAAAAATTGAAGATATATCTAATCCAAATTTATATTTGAAGAGAGACTCTTCTGTATCATTCCCCTGGCCCCTGGGGAAAAGTTAAGTGACATTTATCTGTTCTCTCAGGCCTCTGAGGTACAAGTGACAGAAGATCTCCGCAGGGCAGCCTGCAGAACTGGGTACTAGGTATGAAAATATTCAAGGAATCCAAATTCAGAGACGAGGAAACCTGATGAACTTTTTTCTCCTCAAAGCTTGGATTAGGAATTGGCAAAGCATTTAATTCATTAAGTACTTGGTGAAACACCAGAGCAAAAGCTTAACTTTATTTTTAAGTTTAGAAGTGACCCATGAGAGAGGGATCTGGCATTCAGTGACTGTTGAAAGCAAATGAGAATTGGGCGATTGAGCACCTAGAAATCTCTTATTTGAAAGTGTTAGAAAATGTCTTCAGAGATGGTTTGAGCTAAAGGGAATTGATAAACTCAGGCAATTCAAAATTCTAACAATAGGATCAGTTTTATATGGGGTTGACTATCTTATAGATAATTAGGATCTCCCTGGGATCTCTGCTCCATCTTTGTTGTTTCTATTCTCAGACAGGTTATTCCTCATGGTAGCAATGTGGCTGCAGCAGCTCCAGTTTTCCATCTTCCCAAGGACTGTGATTGGGTTACACATACATCTCTGAAGCACATGCTGAGGCCTGGAGAACAGAATAATGCATAAGTTGCCTCTTCAGTTTTGGATCCATGGGCACAGTCAGCTCTCCAAAAGCACGTGGAATAAGAGCGGGAGAGCAATAATCAGAAGCAGTTACTAAAAGGGGGAGGGGGAGAAGATAAATGCTGAAAAGCCAGAGGAAAACAATATTCACTAGAGTGAGCTGTGTTTGTTTCCCAAGACTGCCATCCCAAAGTACTACTCACTCAGTGGCTTAAATCAAGAGAAACTTATTTTCTCACATCTCTGGAGGCTGGAAGTCCAAAATCAAGATATTGCAAAGGCCACTTTCCCTCCAAAGCAGCTAGAGGAGGATCCTTCAGGCATCCCTTGGCTTCTGGTAGCAATCACTGTCTCCTTCTTCAAAGGGGCATCTTCCCTCTGTGTGTGCATCTCTTCTTTTCTCATAAACACATCAGCCATATTCGATCAGGTCCCATCTTACTTCAGTCTACTCTCAACTACATTATACCTGCAAAGAGCTGACTTCCAAAGAAGGTCACATTTGCAGGTATCAAGGGTTAGGATTCAACAAGTTTTGTTTAAGGATTTTATTTATTTGACAGAGAGAGACCACAAGCAGGGGGAGTGGAAGGCAGAGGGAGAGGGAGAAGCAGGCTTTCAGCTGAGTGGGGAGCCTGATGTGGTTCTCAGTCCCAGGACCCTGGGATCATGAACCTGAGCTGAATGCAGTGGCTTAACCAACTGAGCCACCCAGGTACCCCTCAACCTATGTTTTTGAGGGGCACAGTTCAATCTGTAACAGTCCACCCTCTGCCTTCCTCACCAAATTCATGTCTTTTCCACTTGAAAAATGCAGTCACCCATCCCAACTTCATCAGATGTCTTAACCCATTCCAGGATCAATCCTAAATCCAAAATCTCCCCTAAATGTAATGAACTCAACCAGTCTCAAATCATCTAAATCGTCTAAATCTGGTATGGGTGAAACTCCGAGTATGGTTCATCCTGGGGCAAAATTTATCCCCTCCTGTGGACCTGGGAAACCTGGAAAACAAGTTAGATGCTCCCAAAATCCAATGATGGGACAGGCGTAGAGTAGGCATTGCCACCTCAAGAGGGGGGGATGGGAAAGGGAAAAGGGGTCACAGACCCTGAATGAGTCCAAAACCCAGCAGGCTAAATTCCACTATATTTTGAGGCTTAAGAATAGCCATCTGGGGGCGCCTGGGTGGCTCAGTGGATTAAGCCGCTGCCTTCGGCTCAGGTCATGATCTCGGGATCCCGAGATCGAGTCCCACATCGGGCTCTCTGCTCAGCAGGGAGCCTGCTTCCTCCTCTCTCTCTCTCTCTCTCTCTCTCTCTCTCTCTCTGCCTACTTGTGATCTCTGTCTGTCAAATAAATAAATAAAATCTTTAAAAAAAAATAAAAAAGAATAGCCATCTGTGGTGAGATGCTCTGTCTTCCCTGCCCAGCCCAGAAGCAGCCCCAGACTCCCAGCCCCTGTAGCCCTGGAATGTCTGGTAGGCTGGCTTTGTCAGCTCTGACTTTCTCCCTGGTCTCTGCCACTGTCCTTTACCCTACAAATCCTTCTCTCTTCTATCCCATTTCAAGCTTGCAGTTTCTCTGCCAGCATAACAATCTCAAAACATTTGTCAGCCTTCTGTGGATGTTGAGGTGATTCACATAATTTTATGTGAGAGCTCTTCACACACCTTTCCTGGATAACCTCGTGTCTATCCCTAGCCTCTGCTGAGATGGTTGATAGGACTTAGAAGTCACACTTAAAATCTTTAGCATACGGTGGTCCAGCCATACCCTTTCTTCAAAGCATGCTGTCTAGAAAATTTTCCAAATCACCTGTTCATTCCTTTGTGTTAGCAAATTCAACCTGCAACATGGGTGAACTCCAATTTTTGCATTTTTTGGAATAATATGTGTATGGCTTTCTGTCCTTTAGGTGATATTATACCTAAGAAGAATTTGCCAACAGAACTATTGAAGGCATAGAATTTAAAGTATATCTATAAATGGAAAATATATTACTGCCTCCAGTGTTATTTAAATGGGAAAAAATTTATAAATCATCCTTGAGTTTTACTTATTTAAAGATGTAAGGTAGGGCTAATATTTCCATATATTTTTTAAAATTACATGAATTTTATTTTCAGAGATGGCACTGATTCCTTCTCTCTCCTACATAGTATAAATATAGATAAATTCTTATACAAAGTAAAATTAAAAATATAAAGAAATGCTAATAATCTTAAATCAGTGGTTGGTATGGAGAGTATAAACACTTGAAATAAAATTCAGGAGAAAGGTGAATATAGTCCTATTGCCTATTGATCTATGCTTTGCTCTTTCATGAATGTAGCAAATATATATACTCCATTATGTTGCTACTGTCAAACCGATAAAAGTAATTTCTATACCTCATGCCCCCACATCCAGAAAATCTGTTATTTTGTATTTTTCCTAAGTATTTTTTAAATGCTGCAGCTCAGTGCTTTGTATTAATTTATTCATTTTCAGTTCAGATTATAGCCAGAGGAAGGGGTTTTCAGCCTCAAAAGAATAAGAGTAAAAAAGTAACCCTTCTTACTGCCCACTGATATAAATACATTTTGCTTAGTTGTAATAATTGTTAAGCATAAGATGGGAACACTCTGTATATTTACATTGTTTTTCTGCTTTGGAGACAAAGCTGTTAGAGACCCCAGTGATTCATGCATACATACCGTGTACATTTCCCCTAATCAAGGCTATCTATAATTAGACTAGTAATAAGTGCTTCTTAATGAGGAGGAGGAAACCAATTATTAATGAGCTGTCTCTTAAAAAGTACTGTCCATTCATTAGCTGTGAAGTGCTGACCAAGCTTTAAATGTATACATTCTTCTCTAAAATATCAAACTAAAATTAACATAATATATATTGTTATTTATTGCTATTTTTCTATTTTGTTTCTTGTTTACCTTGTTGTTCTTCTCTTAATATTGAAAGCACCATAGAAAATTTGGCATTGATTTATTAAGTATAGCGATGCCCACTCAAGGCAGGTTCTGAAAAGTTGAGGTATCTTCATACAAAGGCAAGCACCCCATAGCCCACATTCACCCCTGCCAGCTCTGAGGGGCTAAACATAAGGGCTGCCTGGCATCAAATTCCTTCCCTTAATCTCATCCTGAGCAACCGCCTCAGGAGGAGGAAAGGATCTGTTCTCTGTCTTTGTGACACATCAGACCCCCATGTTCTTCGGACCTCAGACGTGAAGTAAATGCCGTGGAGGCTGTTGTATCAGGAGCTCGAAAACCTCAGTCCATGAAGCACAGAGGGGGAGCCTGGGGCTGAGCTCTGGATGTGGCCCCAGGGCCCGTTTCATCTTGACATACTCATTAGGTCTTATAGGTATTTCCAGGAATAATTCAGTAGAGCCCTGCATCGTTAACTCATGACTTGCTTTAATGGGTCAGGAATACACTGCCTCAGTATTCTGAAAAGAAAGAAAAATTAAAGTGAAATGAATCATTTCTCAATGATTCTCAATTCTTTTTCAGAATATATATATATTCTGAAAAAATATATAAAATATATATATATATATATGTAATCTCAAAAAGTATATGGGGATGACAAATGGGAGCAGACCACGGAAGTGCTTATTTGGCTTAAATGCTGCTGGAAATGTTTGGATTTGAACACTTTTTTGGAGGGGGGTGGCATGTGTTCTGGAATTTAGCACTGTCTCCACAACTTTTCATTGTCCTATAGTCTGACCCTTCTCTCATTTACATACTTCGCTGGATACCTAGATGCATTTGAGTGTGCCACCTATAACATATCAGGACTTTTTTTTTTTTTAACATTGATTGATTGATTGATTGCTTTGACAGAGAGAAACACAGAGAGGGAACACAAGCAGGGGAGTAGGAGAGGGAGAAACAGGCTTCCCACAGAGCAGGGACCCCGATACAGAGCTCCATCCCAGGACCCTGAGCAGAAAGCAGACGCTTAACGACTGAGCCACTCAGGCACCCCAGGACATTTGACTTACTTCATATTAGCTAAGTCTTTTATCACCCAAATGTACATGCCAACATTTTTGCTTTAAAAATTAAAGCTTTGCTAATCCTCTGAAGAAAAGAATTGGGATGAGAAGTAAGAGTCTTTAGATCTTTTACCCATTCCAACTTCTACAAATATGCATATACTGTCTCCTTTCCACATTTTGACAGCAGAATAGAAAATATTGTTAAAAGAATAGGAATAAGAAATCTATTTAGATTTGATTCTTTTCTTTTTCTGTATTTTAACATGAAAGAATATGTGGTTTTGCCCTTGAGAGGATAGTTGCTGTATTAAAAATAACATATATATCAGTGAGAATACATGAAGGACATATGAATATATATCAGCCAGAATATACGAATATAAATCAAACTCAAGCTGAATTATGAACCTTGTTCCTAACCACTGAATTAAGGTTTACTTCCTTTTTAAAATTTTACCTTTCTCTGTGATTTCTGTGAGCTATTTGGAACCAACAGCCTTGCTTGCTGCAGAACATGAAGGGGGAACAACTGGGCAGATTTTTTTTTTCCCCCCACTCAAAATGTATCTATCAGTATTCATTTTGAACTGAGTTGCCTGTTGTTCCAGGTAAGTTTAGAGAGAAAGAAAGCCTCTGGGTCCCCAAATAAGTAAACACATTATTTATGTTTGGTTATAGCAAAGGCATGTTTAGTTTAAAAAAAAAAAAAAAATGGGGCCAGAGTCCTTAAGCTAGAATTAAAAGACATTTATAAGGTAAACAACTAAACAACTTAAACAACTAAATTAGTTCATTTAAAATGAAGGATTCCTGGCATAAAGCATCTCAAAAGCCCACAGCTCGGGAAACATTTTAAAACCATGGCAGGAGCGAGAGAGGTAGCCTTCGTTAAGCAAGCCCCAAAAGGCACAGGTTAGAACGAAGCCCTCATTTTTAACTAGCCCTTCTACAGTTTCAGATGATCATATTTTCTTTTAAGTGGTGGTGGTGTTAAATACCTGTACGGCATTTAATTCTGCATTACTCAAAAAGCTGTACAAAGACTAACACGGCCCTATTTAGATGGCTTCCACAAGGCTGATAGAACTGTGTGCCTTTGTTATCCAAACACACCCAGAGACAAGCAGGCTTGAGGGGTGGGCCAGCCTTTGACAGCAACTCTAGATGAACGGCTGACCGGCAACGGAGTGTTCTTCCCAGCTCCTCGATCGCTTACACACTGGACTCTATCCTATCTTCCCTTTGCAAGGGAAGGCCCACAAAGGAGGGAGAAGGAAGAGGAAGAAACTTGTAGTTCATCTGCATAATTTAGACTTCTGGAAATTAAAAGTATTAATCACCTTGCTGATTTTGCACTGAAATGAAAAAACTGCTTATCAGCAAATTCAGCCTCCTGCGCGGTGCCTGGGTTCAAACAAACAGCAAATCCCATCAAAGGGAAATTTTGAATTGAAGATCATGCTGAATTCATGATGAAGTGGCCTTACGTGATTCCGTTATTTTTCACTTTGCTTAATTTTATTTTAAAGGCTATTTTAGAATTTAAACACCCCTTCCTTCATAATGGAATGTCATTCGTCCTTGAAGCTAGAGTTGAGGACAGTTACACATTTTAAAAGATGAAAAAAAAAATGTTTGAATTTTTGCCTATAAACATATGAAGGTATACCTAAAAATGTATTTAGTACAAGGCATACCAAAAAAAAAATTCTTCATATTTAGTGTTCATTGGAGTATTTTTTATTAAATAAACAGATGAAAATAGAACTTTTTTTATTTGAAAAATTTATCAATTCTACTATCACATTGTTTCACATTTATATAGATAAGCATGGGATATTAAAATGATATCACTAGCCATGTTTCTTTTTTGCCTTTTGTGTCTTAATTGCCTGACAACATTAACTTATACTGCGCTACACTGAGTGGGTAAGATCTGCTTTGGACACCACTTTTCCGCCAGCTGTGAAAGAGCTCCCAGCAGTATTTGACAGCTTAAGCCTGATACAGATCATTCCCTGTGAATGAAAAAATGAATATTACTCTTTGTCTCCTCTAGTGAAACATCCCCAGTTCCTTTAACTTTGTTCTAAAGTTTTGAGATCTTCCAGCAACCTGGCTTTTCTTGCCTGGACAGGTTTAGATTATCTGTGACCCTCAGGAGGCTCTGACCTGCTCCGCATAGCATGTTGGGTAAGCCCACAAACTCTAGCATCAGGAGTGCCTAGGTTTAGACCTCAGTTTCAATACTAACAGCTGTGTGAACTTGGATAAGTAACCTAGAAACCTTTGTCCCTCTGTTATTCCAATATGTAAAATGAGAGTTTAATAATATATAATTCATTGGGACGTCCTGTGGATTAAGATAATATGACAATTAACACAGTTCCTGGCATGTAGTCAATGCTAAGTATTATCTGGTAATATATTTAGCTCTCCTTCTCTCTCTCTCTTTAGTGTCATTAATTATTCAGCGAATAATTAAATGCAGGCAGTTCAACATTCTAGGATTTATAGAGTTTTATCAATGCAACTTAAGATAGCATTAGATAATTTTTGTCTAATTTGACTATACATTAGTTTCCCTATCATATGTATTTTAATCTCAATTGCCCTCTTTTGTTATACTTCAGTCAATTATAATCAATAATTCTGAAGTATTATTTCCCATGCTCCTATGTGAGTTCATGGGAAACAGGCATTCATTCTGTAATCACTCATTACAACTGCCGTGTCTTGCCCACTGGGTGTGCTCATTAAATATTTTCACAAATGATTGAAGGTACTTATAACTGTACATCGTTTCAGAGATGCTAATATTACAAAATTTCCTCCCCACTTTGTGTGGGTAGATAATATTTTGGATTTAAGTTTAAGGCTCTACTTTCAGCCCTATTGAGTGCGTTGTATAAAATATCAGCCTGTAATGAAGTTGTTCAAATCCTGTTGCTGTTGACTTTGCATATTGTTACTCTTCGCCCTCCTTCTTCCCATCCTGCATCCTGTTTCTTGTTATCACCCAAGTTGTTCAGTATCCTATCAATACACCGACGGGTCTCGGTTTACACGCTGAATGGCACAGGCTTAGAGCACAACTCTGTGACATGCCTTCTAAAAACCTCTCTTCTAGCTTCTCTAATCCATCCACCCGTCTTTGGATGTGGTCATTCTGTTAGATGTAAACCATCCTCATGCTGCCCTCTTTCAGCACACCCTGCTTTATTTCATCATGTGCTTTGTTCTGCGTCTAGAAAATCACCATGATCTGCATTTTTAAATTTCGTTTTTTCCACAAAGAAAATAAGGTAAGTTTAGCATGAGTTGTTTCTTACCACTTTTTAACCAGTTTCAAAATAATTTGTCAACTTCAATGACTTATATTGCCCTTACGATAGCAGCAGTGTGATCTTTCTATTCACATGTTTAAAATTTTCCATTCCTTTTTTTTTTGGAAAGATTTTATTTATTTATTTGACAGAGATCACAAGTAGGCGGAGAGGCAGGCAGAGAGAGAGGGGGAAGCAGGCTCCCTGCTGAGCAGAGAACTAGATGTGGGGCTCGATCCCAGGACACTGAGATCATGACCTGAGCCAAAGGCAGAGGCTTAACCCACTGAGCCACCCAGGCGCCCCTAAAATTTTCCTTTTCTATCAAAAAAAAACTTTAAGGTGGTTTGCCATCTGATGTATTCAAACCATTCCAAATGACAAGAATCTGAGACTAAAAGATCCTAATCTTAAACATATTGCATTACATCCTGAAGTTTTCTTACCTGTCATGTTAGGTATATAAAGTTTGAAATTCTACATGTCTTTTGACATGGCAAAGTAAATCCTTGTCTTTGTCTCTGCTTCCTTCCAAAACCCCACTAAAATAATTGTAAGTGAATGTAAAGAGGTTAGTCCTGCGAGGGGATACAGAATGGGGAGGATTCAGGAAAGGAAAATGGAAATCTGACATGCAAATGATAGTAGGGAGATACCAGTAAGAAACCATTCAGTCCATTTAGACCATGAAAGTCTGAGAACTAAGAGCACCAGGTATTCCAGAAAGTGGAGAAGCGTGAACATGAAAACAGAAGAATTGGCTCAGTAGATCTGAAAAGTTATTAGACCCTTGGTCCCCTCCCCAATATTGTGTTACCACAGGATCTCTTCCTCTGACCCCCCCAAGAAGGAGATGAGAGGCTTATCCTGCAGAGAAATAAAGGCAAAAAGCTCTAAGCCCTGTCAAGTCAGGTATAATATCAGGAACCATATTCTGAAAATGGGCAGAATAAATTCTTCAAACCGAAATCTCTATATCTCTACTAAAGCCCTTTCCACATTTTAGTTCCAAGAATGGAGATAGCCTAAGAATTTCTTCCATTCAGAAAATGGGAAATCTTCTTTAGAAATTGAGGATCCAGAGAGGAAGATAACTGTGAATCCTAGCGCTCCAGATTTCAGAAGCAAAGCAAAGAACAGAAGGAAATTTTGAGGCAAAACATAATCCACATTCTCAGATTTTTAAAAAAGGTTTTTCCTTGAAATAAGAAATGAATATATGGAAAAGAACAATAAACAAAATCAAACTCTTGGAATATAAAAAAATATAGTCAAAATTGTTTTAAGGATTGGAAGATCATTTGGGAAATTATGCAGAAACTTTAAAAATTAGACACAGAATGGAAAATTAAAGAGAAAGTTTTTTAAAAAGGAGGATCAATCTAGGAGGATCAACATCTGGCTAATTAGAGTCAAGAGAAAGAGAAAATATGAAGAAATTATAAAAAACAACAAAACTTTCAGAACTAAATACGTGCACTGCCAGATTGAATGCCCATAAAGTTGTCAGGACAGTAAATGCAAACAAAGATCTGAGTTAGTCATATTACCATGAAATTTTCAGAACACACAAGATGGAAAGAAAATCTTAAATACTCATGGAGGGAAAAAAAAAATAAGTCACATAAAAAGTTAGAAAGCCAAACGACATCACTGAACAAAAACTGTCCTCCACACTAAAATACATGGAAGTAAAAACCTAGAAAATTCTAAAGACAATTCTATATCCAGCAAAATTATCAAATATAAGGGTAAAAGTAGTTTAAGATCATTTTCTGGTATATATCTTCTAATAATCTTTCTCAGAAAGTTACTGGAAAATATTTTCCACTGAAACAAGAACATAAACCAAGGAAGCAATCACTGAATCCAAGAAGAGGAGACCCGAAGTAGAAGCGGGAGTGGAGGCTAGGAGAGTATGTGGAGTGACGCTATGACGGAGGCCTTGGAGAAGAATCTTTGCAGATTAGAAGAAGGAGGTAGAGTTCCAGGAGAGGAGTGTCCAGGAGGAATACACAACTGATGGGACAGTGGATGGATTTGATGATATGGAAGAAGTTCCAAGGGGTTTTGTCTATGTATGTGAGAATCTGGGGAAAATTACTGTTAGTGGCTGAAAATACTAGCCAGTTAGAAACAGTGGCTTGGAATACAAACAACAGGAAAGAAAAACACATTTTAATACCAAGGGAATATAAATTTAGATAAGAAAGAATATTCACTTTCCCTGGTTGGTTCAGTAACGAACACTGTGTCATTCTGGGAGGCAGCAGGGCAGGTAGAGCAGATGCCGAAGTGAGCGAGTGTATTGAGGACTATTTAACAATGGGACTGTTGACAGAGGTGTGGGGTGGCCTAAGGAAATGCAGACGAGGAGGGGAAGCAAGACTAGCAAGGGGAGAAGCCTGGAGGAGCAACTGGAAGGGCATAGCAGGGCAGGAGAGGCTGCCTGGGGGCTTAAAAACCGCCCACACTCCCATCTCTCCACCTCTGAATCCTTCCTGGGCTTCCCGTTGACTGAATTCAGTGACCAGAGAGCAAGGGAGCTAACTTCATAGTGATTCTACTCTCAGGGAGCTCTCTTAGCACTTCTGAAGGGGATGGGGGAATGAGAATATTCAGTTCAGTAGCAAAAATGTGTGTTCAAATGTTTTGTTGTAAAGCAAGTTCTAGTCTAAGCTATGTGAATACTTAATGTGACATTATGTAACAATATCTGAGGAATCGTAGAGATCTTTGAGGATGAAGGATGTTTTGTATCCAGTGCAGGACAGATTTCTGTGCAACGGTCACACACACACTTCCCCAGTATGTTCATATGACCGCCTCTTTTTTAAACAAATTATCATTTTTAGCTTATTGGCTTATATACTTTTCTCAGAAAGGCCTTCCATCTTGGGCACCCATCTCCAATTTTTTTTTTTTTTTACATTACTCTATTTTCTTTAATTTTTAATGGTTAACACTGTCTAGACTTATATCTTACAGCCTTCATGTCTTCCTCTTGCCTAGTTTCTCCTCCTCCCATACCTCGGTAGGTCCCCATGAGGGCAGAGATCTAATCTATTTTATCTGATGTCACCCCATCACCTAGCTGGATGTGTAGCCCAGTAAACAGGATATTCAGTAGAGCATTGTTTAAAGAATAATGTAAGATTTCGTCCTGTTTTGTACATATGAGGTCATCAAAAACAGGCTTGTTCAATATGGCCTTGGTCTCTAGCTCAGGAGACTGGAGGGAGGGGTCATTAATAGAAGTCAGGACTTCAGGAGGCAGAGCAAATTATGGCTACAGAAGGGAGAGTATGAGAAGAAAGTATATAGTTTTGACATACTGATTGGGAAGCACCTGTGGGGTACACAGGTATTTATGTCCAGTAGGTGGTTGAAAATATGGACTCGGGGAAAGGTCTTAATTACAGATTGAGATTTAGAGGTCTTTGGTGGAGTCATAAACACAGTTGAGATCTTGCAGGAAAATTCAACATAGAAAGTAGCAGACACAAAGAGAAGCTTTGCATATAGAACTATATTATCTTTACCAAGATTTATTATGGAGTAGGATAACATAATCCAGCATCTTAAGGAAGATAATACCACTACTTCAAATACATGCAGTGTTCAAGAACATTAATGGCGTTACTTGTGTATATTTTTGAGAAGTTAGAGAACTCCTAAAAATTAGTGACTTCTTGAACAACAAATTAGTTTTTCATCATAGATGGAAATAAGACTGTATATTTTATATGTGATGTATGAGGAAATACACTAATGGCGCTATTTCTTTTCTTACTATATACCCTACACTACAGCCAACATGGTAGATCAGAACACTTTACATAACTGAGTTATAAGTAACAGAAACAGTACTATTCAGGAGAGGAATATTAACAAAAAACATTGTATTTTGTTTATGTATATATATACCCATATATAGTCAGGCTTAAACAATGTGTATTAAATTCATCACTAGATTATTTTCAGTTCATTTCATGTTGTCTCATGCATGTTCCTTTTAAAAGTTAATTTCACATTATTATAAAAGCATTATGACTCAGTGACTCCAGCATCACCATTTTGATGGCTTTTCTAATTACTTTAGCTTGACTATTTCATAATTGATATACTTGAAATACCAAAATGGATGGGTAATTTTTACACCCAGATTATATTAAATTATAATAACCTGTAAGCTTTTATTCCAATGTGTAGGAATTAAGATCTCAATTATATGGCTCCTTCAAGATACACAATTCAGATGGAATTATGTTTACTATATGATTGAACATAATGTTCATCAAAAGTAGCCATTAAGGAATCTATTATGTAGAGTGACATTAGGAAGGGATTGTTCTTCATTTTGGTCATTCAACCATGCTGACACACCTGTTTCTAATTTTGAAATCATCTGTGATTACCTCCCAACATCAGTGTTGAAATAGCATCATTAGTCAAGTTTCTCTCTTTGCTCAGAAAGAAATGTGAAAAGATGAAAATTGTGTTCTGTGGCCAGTAACCCCCCCCCCAAACTTTAATTGTATTTTCAAATCTCTGTTTTCCAGTTGAGCCTAATTTTTTTAAGCCAGTTATGAAAACTCCCAGGATCATACTGAGAAGATTTGGGGTGACTGCCGTCAGGGATAAATGCATAGTATTTGAGGACTTTCTTTTAAAGTACTCAGCCTGAGTTTTGTTACTCTATGCTTATGTAGCTGTTTGTGACAAGGAATTTAATCAGAGTTTTAACATAAATTGTAGCTTAATCTTGTACTTGAGGAAATCTGTGTTTTTTCCTGAAATGAAATGAAAAAGAATGAAAAGAAAGTTCGTTACTTTTCATGTATCTTTTAAAGTAGCATGTGTCTGTATGTGATTTGAACTAAAATGTTAGTCACAACAGCATTAATATCTCTTAGTTTATTTTAGCATTAGCCAGTAGTAAATAGATGTTCTATGTGGACAAAATAAAATAAGCATCAGGCTAGAATTGATAACTGCCAATAACTTTGTGTATCCCAGACTTTATTACACTGTAGGTAGAACAGTGCACCTCTTCAGGCTGTCCAACATTATACTCTAGATGGCTGTTGCACAAAGTTAACCTCACTCTTCTGACATCATCATGTTAATGGGATTCCTATATAGTAGCTAATGGTAAACTATAATATTTATTTGTTCTATAATATAACTATTAATTTTTATTAATATATATAATGTATTTATTTGAAACTATAATATTTATTTGTTCTGAATTACTATAGCTGTAATATTTTTATAGCTAAAGATTCTAACATAGCTATCATGTATAGGTTCTTGCCTTGAGGGAAATTTCTAATTGTTAGTCTATAATTGTCTTGACGTTCTTTTTGAACTTCCCATCTTCTGTAGAGTATTTAGTTCAAGGTCTTTCTGTCTATAACAATCTGAGAATTGAACAACCCATTTGCACATAGTTGAGGTCTTTGTTCTCTCTCCTATAATATCTTTTAGTCTCTATTTGTTTTTCTTGCATTTTTTCCATAAACATAATTGTATATTGGAGAAGTACAAGAATTTTAGATAAATAAGACTTGTTTCTTTTGTTTAAGGGTGGCCGGCAGATGTATTAGAGATTTAGGGAGAAAAAATATTTTGTTATCCTGGAATTTAGGTTAGGGTGTGAAAAAGGAAGATATTTTTTAGTTCTTAGTTTGATGAAAGCCATATCTAAACTTGCTTTATTTATATAACACTTTTTGATTTCACACAAAAGTAAAAAAAAAAAAAGAAAAAAAACTAAAAACTTTTAAGAAACTTTAAAAAATCCTTTAAGAAAAATATTTAATTTGTTATTCAACATTAGATACATATGTTAAAATGTTGTAAAAAAGATTAAAAATTAAATGACAAACCATCATCAGATATAACATATACAAACAAAATCTAAAACCAGCAGAAGTAAATAATAAAGATTAGAGCAGAAATAAATGATATAGAAACTGAACCATAGAACAGATCAATGAAACCAGGAGCTGATTTTTTTGATAAAAAAAAATATGAGAAAATTTCTATATATTGATGCCCTTTTGGGACATTTAGATGGCTCAGAATACTACACTGCTAAGATTTTTTTTTTTCCAGTGTAAGTTATGACCAGAGGATAGAGTGTTATAAGAGGAAGTGACAGAAAATGTGACTGCCAAGATTATTCTCCAACTCTGAAGAGCTTTGGAAGCCAGGAACTTTTAAGTTTTATTCTCCAAGAAAAAAGAAATCTCAAAGTTTTCAAAGAGAAAGCAACATGATAATGATTTCAAAAGATAGGTATTATGCTAAGCAAAATAAGTCAATTTGAGAAAGACAATTATGTGATTGCACTGATATGCGGAATTTAGGAAACAAGGCAGAGAATAGTAGGGAAGAGAGGAAAAAATGAAACAAGATAAAACCAGAGGAGACAAAACCATGAGACTCTTAATCTCAGGAAACAAACAGAGGACTGCTGGATCTGAGAGCGAGCGGGGGAACGGGATGGTTGGATGATGGACATTGGGGAGGGTATGTGTTGTGGTGAGTGTTGGGAGTTGTGTAAGACTGATGAATCACAGACATGTACCCCGAAACAAAGCACACATTATATGTTAATTAAATTAAATTTAAAAATATATATAGGCTTCAGAAGATGTGGACAAGATTCGAAGGGAGAAACAGAGGGTTTCACATTATGTGATGTAATGTGGCCAGAGGGTTATCACATTAGCCCAAAGGAGAGATTATGGGGCTCTGAATTATGTATTCTCAGTGGGGGCTTCACAGATGTATGCCATTGAGGATCATTGCCGAGATGATGCTGAGAGGACATATGTGTTGTTTGACTGAGAGAAGTCCAATATAGGAGAAGAAAAATTCTTGGTGTAATACATTAAACAGAACAAGATATATTGATGATAGAACAGCTAATGTTTGTTTGTTTGTTTGTTTTAATTAAAAATTTTTGCAAGAAGTATCTGGAAGAAAGAAAACATAAATTTAATTTCAAAATATTAAATGACATACCTGAATTTCCTGTTACTCATGCATGAGCCTCAGAGGGAAGGTTGATATTAGGAGTAAGAATTTGAAGGTGACAGTTATATAGGTAATATCTAACACTAGGCCTGTCATGGAATCCCCAGGAAGAACACTGCAACTGTCTTACCCAAACAGAATATTATGTGAAAGGGGACGAAGAAAAAAATAATCTAAGAAAGTTCCTTTTTTTTTTTTTTTTCTTACTCAATAGAGCCCAAATTGCAAATAGAGGTATGGTTTTAAAGATGTTTTAAATTGCTGCAAATGTAAATTTTTATTTTTTTTTTTTGGAAAGATTTTATTTACTTGAGAGAGTGAAAGATCCCATTTGTGGGGGAAGGAGACAAAAGAGAGGGGGAGGCAGAGTCCCCGTTGAGCAGGAAGCCCAAAGTGGGGCGGGATCCCAGGACCCTGAGATCATGACCTGAGCTGGAGCCAGCTGCTTAACCAACTGAGCCACCCAGGTGCCCCTAGATTTAAAAATATTAAAACAACAACAACAACAAAAACCTCAGGAGAGGCAAAAATATCGTAATTAAGAAAAAATAGCTTTTATCTCAAAAATGCATTAAAATTTAATGTTTAAGATACCAATTTGGTATTGGTTTGTTAAAATTGATTTTTTCTGAGGTCAAGAATACTACAATATCATATAAAATCACTAACTAAAAAGTTTATAACTGCCATCCAATTTTAGAGCCTCAAAGGGATGTTGCCCTTAAATTTTCATTTTGGTCCTATTAACAAAGGAACTCAAAATTGAGTGTTAGAAACCTGTAGAAAATAACATTTATTTTTTTTAATTCAATTTTTTTTTTGGTCAATAAGTAAATAGCGTGTTTCCCTTAATGTTGAAATTTTTAAATGCTAAGTCTGTACTTTCATTTTTGATAATAAACCTTTAAGGCCATCAGAGAGGATTTTAGAGGATCTGACTTTGCAATATACTTGGTTATTTCTTGCCAACCGTGTATCTATACTTAGCAGGCCAGGGACTGTATTTACTTTGTAGTTTTATTTAAGCCAGTAGTTCTCAAATCTATATTGTTTACAGAATCATGGGAGTGTGTATAAAATTATGTTACAAGGGAGTTAATGTAATAATCTATTCTTCTGAGAGTTTGACAGACATCTAGGTAACAGCTATCTCGTGGTTTCAGTTTCTCAAATCAGAAACACAATCTAGCTTCTCTGTTATTTCACTTATCACTAGGTGACTTGTATTTGATCAAGAGATGTTTTCCTTATTATCTTAGTGGATTTGGGGTCATCTTTGCATAAAATCGTCTTCTGTGTTGACTATCTTAATTATTTGTATGGCCAACAAGGGAGGAGACAATATGGATGTTCCTAACTGAAAGAAAGAAAGGACTTCCTGAATATTACTCTGTGTGTGTGTGTGTGTGTGTGTGTGTGTGTGTGTGTGTGAGATAGAGAGAGAGAGAGAGAGAGTGTTGACGGCATCATCAATCACTTCTCATCATCTCAAGTGGTGAGTGCATTTACTTTAAGTGCACACTGTTTTGTTTTGTTCTCAGCAGTAAAGCAGTTTAAATGGAAGTTCCGGTTCTCTCAGATCTTTTATGAATTTCCATGGAAACTCTCAGCAATGTACTTAGTTCTAGAACACTTGCTATCAAGTGGAAGAAGAGAAGCTTTTAGAAAGTAGGCATCTTTTCCAGTAGTTTACATGTGAAATAAATTGTACTCCCTCACCCCATCTGTACTAATAAAGCAAAGGAGACATTTAGAGCAGTCACTTAAGTAAAAATGCTTCTGTCATATAGACTGCAGAGAACATGTAAAGATAGGAGACATCTTGTAACAGTTGTCTAGAAGGCTCAGCAAACTTACACCTAAATTATCCCTGTGTTTGCTATTTCACAGTGAGAAGCTTCTTTGAGGTCTGTGCAAAAGGTGAATCACTAGTTCCCTGACCACCTCGATGCTAAGCTAAAAATTTAACTCACTGTTGATGCAACATTGCCTTGCAAACTCCAGTTGCTCTAACAGTGTAAGGTAAAAGACAAAAAGGATGAAGGTATCTGGATTATTGAATATAGCAGTAAATTTTATTGGAATTTTCTAATTATAGATAGAGAAAAGTTTATGAAAGCACAAGGTATACTTAATAGATGGCAGAAGCTATAGTCTAAGAAAAAGGGTAATTCTTGGGAGATATAATAAAGCCAATGAAACATTATCTCCATGCAAAAATTTTTTTGAACTCTATTGTCAAAAATTTGAGTGGAATCAATCAAATTTCATTTTTATAGAGAAAGTGTCTAAGGCTCTTGAGTTAAGGATTCCTTAGGCATCTGCACTTAGGAATTCAATGTATATGGCCCAAGTACCAGATCAGGTTCTGCAAATTCAAGTTCAACCCTGTCCAGTTTCTGAGGTTAAGATACAAGAGTATACAAACCAGTCTACTCAAAGACTGTGACAATGTCTACTCTTTAAAATGATTCTTAATCTTGCCCTCCATCCATAAGTAATCACACATCCTATTACAAATCTAAATATTACTAGAGTACTCTGTAGTATATATTACAAGCTAAATATTAAATGCCTATTTATATACATCAAGGCTATATTTATTGATAAGGCCAGAGCCTACCTACAGAAGTAACTGTGAGTATTTCTTTAATTTGTTGTATATTTTTAATCAAAGAAATCTGAATCAAAACAACAGTGCATTATCTAGTGCACAGCTGGTGGTCATTAAATTGCTGATGTGATCTTATTTTTATGGAATTTTTTAAAGAAAATTTGAACTATGTCTCATAAAAGCCAGGATAGGATTTTGTATGATTGTTGATGAGTAAAATTTATTTCATTGCCTAGCTATGCAGTCTTGTAATCTATTAATATTATCTTCTTTTAAAAATAAACTTTATAGCAACCCAGGGGGCATGCTGTCAACCTTGAGAAGTTTGGGAAATAATGATTATTAAAAGTTGCTTACAGAGATAAAATGTGACTCTAGGGAATATTTATTTTTTATATCATTAAAATCTATGCCTCTTCGAAACCAATAACAGTGATCATTCAAAAGAATAACATGAATTAACTTATATTAAAGTTTTGCCCCCAAAATACTACAGACCAGATTTTATTGGGACTTCATATGTTTTCTTTCTCAATATATAGTGGACTGCCAAGAACATTAATAATGCAAATCTGTGTTTGAACACAAATGACTCCCTACAAGGCCTGTTTTGATTATTAATGGAATTAATTATCTGCCTGTTCCATGCAGTTACTGTGGTTTGGAATAACAGTTAATAATGAAAGACTAAGGCAAATTTTAAAAATAGCATGTTTAGTAATACAAATTAATTCTAGCATACAAAGAATCAGTAAGCAAATATTGTGGAGACAATGCCTTCTCTCTTTTTATTCATCATTAAGAAACTCCTCTCCTGTGAGTGTATCTTATTTTCATTTTACAAACACAGAAAAATAGACTGGGATGTTCAGAAGAGCCACCCATTTTGCCAAACTAGAAATTCAAATTTTATCACGTTGCCTAAATTATTTTCAATCAAGGAATCTGAGAAGTTATGCTAGCAGTGGAATTGTTTGAGGCCAGCCCCTTCCCGAGGTCCTTAAATTTGCTTTGAATTATTGAATATTCTGCCTTCTTTCAGAATTTCAGTGGCTACATGTCCTTACAGAAAGAATACTTCATAGCTCAGTGGTTTTATTATAAAAATGCACTTTAGATGGAGTGAATTTATGAATTAGACTAAGGCAAAGAAGGTCCACTAGTCTGCGTAAAGAGGTAGAACATGGCAGGACAGGGTATCCATATTTCCTTGTCCCATAATCTCAGGAAGACTCTAAGACATTTCCCCCAAGAGGCCTTATAGTTCCATGAATTAGTTTGAAATCTATTTCTTTAGAGAAAATAGAAGTCATTAACATTAAAAAAATCCATGGTAAACATCATGGATTCACCTATCAATTTTCTGATAAGCCTTCCTAATTTAATAAGTTTAAATTGAATGATTATGTAAGACATGTCTTTGTTCTGCTATGGAGGATTGTGTGTGTGTGTGTGTATAAATATAGTATATAATTCACATACATGTATATATGTATGTGTATGTGTGTACATATATGTATATGTTTGTGTGTATATATATGTATATGTTTGTGTGTGTGTGTATATATATGTGTGTGTATGTGTGTGTGTGTGTATATATATAAATGATAACCTCTGTCTCCAGGAAGGGAGGAGTTTGGCACTCCTAGATGGGAGACCATTTCACTGCACTTTTATAAAAGACTTTTGGACACTGCATGAGGTGCTGTCATCATTGATTTGACCATTTTCCACTTAATCTGTCATTGTAACATGTCATTTAATAGGCTGTTGGTTACAGTTTCTAAGATTGTAATAGTTGCTATGCTCCTGTACCATTAATATTGCTTTATTAACAATTCTTGTTCACAGTAGCACTATAATTAGTATAATTATTTACCTCAGACCTACTTATTATGGCACATACTTGCAGTAACAAAAGACTCCTGGAAATATCCTCTTCAATATCTTAGATTATTTAGACTCATACTATCTGAGGTGCCAGGGTGGCTTAGTCAGTTAAGCATTTGCCTTCAGCTCAGGTCATGATCCCAGAGTTCAGGTTCCCTGCTCAGTGGGGAGTCTACTTCTCTCTCTCCCTCTGTTCCCCACCTCCCCCTACCCCCCAGCTCATGCTCGCTCACTCTCTTTCTCAAGTAAATAAATAAAATCTTTGAAAAAAATAACCTCTCATGCTATCCGTAATATTATATTATATCGTAGTACCAGGAAAAAAAACCTACCTCTATTGGCATGTTTCTAGTATAAGTCCCTACTTTGAGGGCTAAATATGGTGAAAGCCCAATATCTCCATTCTAAAACCCACTGTCTTTGGGTACTTTCAACTAGCAAAAAGTAACTTTCTAATTCTTTCTAATTAAAAAAAAAAAAAAAAAAAGCCTGGAACTTTGTGACTTCCTAGTCTAAATAGTAGAGCAGTGATACAAAAATAAAAAATTGGATTCTACCTCGGTCTCTTCTTTAGTGAAGTTTCTCCAGGAAAGTGTTATTCTGAAGTAATTCGCCCCCCCAGGGATTCAGGGATTACCAGGGTTTAAATGACAAGAGAGAATTACAATGAGATATTCCAGTTCATATACCAGTTTCAGTCAGTTTGCATTTGTTTTTTGTTTTTAAAGGTAATGCTGGGCAAATTCTTATTTTTAGTTCAGTTTACGCAGAGGTTTTTTTCCATTTATTATGAAATCTTTCTTACCTAGAAATGAAAGGATGAAATGCTCACAGATGATATGTCTAAGTGTAATGGTCAGAGTTGAATAGATCAGAGATGAAAAGATTTAAAAAAAGAACAAAATCATAATTTCGCAATTCTGATAGCTGTGGTGATGCTTTTTTATTCTATTTTTATTTTTTATTTATTTATTTTATTTTTATTTATTCTTTTTCTAGTACTTGGTGCCTTTTAAAAATGTATTTGGGGTGCCTGGGTGGCTCAGTTGGTTGAGCAACCGCCTTCGGCTCAGGTCATGATCCCAGACTTCCAGGATCTCGTCCTGCCTCGGGCTCCCAGCTCCTTGGGGAGTCTGCTTCTCCCTCTGACCTTCTCCTCTCTCATGCTCTCTCTCACCCATTCTCTCTCAAATAAATAAATAAAATCTTTAAAAAAATGTATTTGAAAGTTACTCTATTTCTCTAAACATGTACTCTAAATTTAGAAGTTGTGAAATACTTCTGATTATGACAAAAACACTCCTAGGCATTCACTATGGATCTGTTTATAATTCTTTCTTATTTGAAAAAAGAAAAGAAAAGAAAAGAAAATACGAAGAATGCAGTGGGCAAGTAAAGTCATATACACGTATATATTTTAGACTTTATAAACTCACAGCTGAAGAGCAAGTCAACCTGTTTTACTAGTGAAAATACATACAATTTATTACAGATTTTAATTTCATTGTCCTTTACGACTTGACATGGTAAGAAGTTTTGATTCACAGTTTGCAGACACTAGAGTAGCTTAAGAAAGGAAACACAAGTGTAAAGGCTCTGGTTTATTCAGGTTTTTTTAGGCTGTTATATGAAATGGGTCTAGTGTGGAGTCAGCATGCAATCAGTTTTGCTACAATCAGTTTTGCTATAATCACGAAATAAAGAGGGAGGGAGGGAAGGGGAGCAGGGGTGGAGGGCAGGCAGTCACAGGCTGGAAAAAAAAAAGTTTTTAAGAAAGTCAGCTTTGAAAAGGTTTTTCTACAAATGGTGATTTCTCTTCATGTGTTTTTTAAAACCAGCTAGTTTTTTTTCTATTTTTTAACATAAAATTCACCCTCCCAATGATTTCCAAGTGTACAGTACAATATTGTCAACCATATGCATGTTGCTGTGCACAGACTCCCCAGAAATACCACCTTCCCCCCACCCTCCGCCATTCCTGCAAGACTGAAACTACACCCATTGAACGATTCCCTGGCTCCCACTGCGCCCTCCCCCGGCCCCTTGCCACCACCCTCCAACTTTCTGTTCTGTGTGTTTGACTGCTTCAGTACAATCATGCAAAATTTGTCTTTTTTGGTGACAGCCTCATTTCGCTTAGCATTATGTCCTCAAGGTTCATCCACGCTGTAGAATGTCAGGATTTGGGGCACCTGGGTGGTTCAGTGGGTTAAGCCTTTGCCTTTGGCTCAAGCCATGATCTCAGGGTCCTGGGATCGAGCCACACATCGGGCTCTCCGCTTAGTAGGGAGCCTGCCTCCCTATCTCTCTCTGCCTACTTGTGATCTCTCTTTCTCTCTGTGTCAAATAAAAAAATAAAACTTTTGGGGAAAAAGAAAAAAAAGAATGTCAGGATTTCCTTCCTCTGTTACGGCTGAGTAATATTCCGCTGTCGTTCTATACCGTATTTTCTTTCTTTGTTTATCTGTCTGTGCATATCTAGGGCGCTCTCCCCACCAGCTCTCTCCATGTCATTTTAAGTTCATTTGGAAAGTGCAAATTGTTCCACCTCCACTCTGTCTCCCATTGTCCCTTTGCTTTCCTTTGTTTGTTGGTTTAGCCAAGTTGTGGAAAATGTGCCTATATGCTGACTTAATAATATTGACCATAGATTGTTCTTTCCCCCTGTTAGTGTAGACTTGTAGATAACGCGGAGCGCGCCCTGGTGCAGGTGGACTAGCGCTATGACGTAAGACATCACGATAACGCTGAGTGCGCCCTGGTGCAGGTGGACTAGCGTTGTGACGTAAGACGTCACGTAAATGCTGATGTCATTGCAGGACGACTCCGCGGCGGCCGACAAGCAGTGTAAGCCGGAGGCGGCCCAGGCCACGTACTCCTCCTCGGCGGTGTCCGGCTCCCAGGAGGTGCTGTACATCAACGGAAACGGAACCTACAGTTACCATAGCTACCGAGGGCTCGGCGGGGGCCTGCTCAATCTCAATGACGCGTCCAGTAGTGGTGAGTCTTTACTATTTACCGTGCTTTTTCTGTCCGTTTGGGGCTAGCAGATTCTCTAAATCCGAGAGGAAAGTATGAACTTAGCGGGATGAGCAAGAGTAAGTGCCCATCGGCGAAACCCGTGGCCGCTTCATGTGTCACCCTGGTCTCCCCGCAGGGATAGCTCCGTGTTCTGTTGGGGGTCTCCGAAAGGAGGGGCGCGATTATGCAGCTGAATAATGGATCTTTTACAAGCAAAAAAGCTCAGCTGGAGAAATAGCTGATTTTTTCTAACCAGATAGTTAGACATTCTGCCTCACCTCCCCAGAGCTGTAATGCACTATTCCTCAAGAATAATGACCCATTTTCTCAACGTTCAAAGAGGTTTTTAATTTGGAAAATCTGAGGCAGCAGGAACCTTACTGACTTGATAAAACGCAACTAATTATACCTAAGAACATAGGAACGGAAACGACTCAAAGAAACAACCGCGGCTCTCCAGCCGCCACCTGCCGTGAGTGGGGTGCTGAAGCCAGCTCAGACAGGCTCACGCTTGGTAAAACTTTTAGGAATTTATTGAGTTTATATTCCAAAGGGATTTCCAAATGTGTCATATAAAAGGAATAAAATATGTGGGTGAATTTCATACAACTGGGTTGTAGGAAAGTTTTTATAAAGTCTACTTAAAATCCAGGGGAAAAAATAAGCTCCATTTCACCCACACACACTTTTGTATGACCAAAAAAAAAAAAAAAAAAAGTATACACAAAGCAAAAAATAAATGATAAACTGGGAAAATTATTAGCCATCTACGCTACAGAAGGTTAATAAGCCAGTGCCTGAAGTTCTTCTAAGAAGAAAGAAATTCCCAAACTATATATTAAAAAATAAGGCTAGTAAATGAATACATAGTTCTCAAAGAAAACAATGCAAATATCCCTTAAATATGGGTAAAGTTACTTAACCCCACTCCTAATAAGAGAAATACAGATAAGCAACAATTGAAATATTAACACAATACTCTTTTTCAAGGCTGTGGAGGAAATGAGGAGTCTCATGCATAGCTTATAGAAATGCAAAAAGTTGGGGTGGAATTTGGAAGTATCTAGAAAAATTAAATACACATTTATCACTCAGTCCAGCAAACTCTTGAGGAATCTCTTGCTAGGAATTTATCTTAAAGACATATGGACAAACATACAAAGAGACATATATGCACAAGGCTATTTATTGTAGTGTTATTTATAAATGCAAGAAAAAGGATTACCAATAAAAATGTCTATCAACTGAAGGTTAGTTGATTCATCTCAAGTGCATCCAAACAAGATAGTAACATGGTGATATAAAAAGTGATAAAAAAAATCTCTTTATGCATTCCAAATGCTGAAAAGTACCTATAGTATGCTAATATTCATTAAAGGAGGATTTATATAATTAAAAAAAGTTTACATAGAGGCAGGAATGGGGGAGAATGTGTGGGGAAGGGAATGTAAGCTGGAATTGTAAGTATACTTGGTTTTTATATTTTGTTTTATAAATTTAACCTTGAACAATTTAAATACATAATTATAAATGAAGCTGACTTTACGGATTCCTGATAGTGACAGAAAAATGATGCAAATGAACTTTATCTGTTTAATGAGTGGTTGGCATAGCCCCCCACAGAAGAAATTTTCCAAGGGATCTCAGAAACCATAATTTGACTCCACAGCATGTAAGTCTGTCATAAAACCTTAAACTATTTCCAGTAATCATATTATTATTTTGGGACTGTTTGTGCATTGTGGTTTAAAGCAAATTTATAATTATGTTGATGTCAGTGAAAGTTGGAATTTTTAGCAGGAGGCAAAGCAGATCTAGATGTAAAAGCAATGCGTTCTAACAAAAACTCTTTAATTTCGTATTTAAATTGGTAGTATCAATGAGATATTTTCTACTTAAAAATGCCTGGAAATAAAGACAAATTTTAATCTGAATATTTGAAATAACCTTCGTGGGCTTTGAATATATTGGGGAAGGAATTGCTTTATTAATGTCAAAGGAGTACATACTCTAGAAAATCACTTACCTGTGTAATATTGGAAATATGCTCTGAGTGTGTTCAGGGGTGACTCTGGAAAGCTGGGGCTGGCTCTTTGGTCTGCTTTGAAATTAAAAGTGCCCTAAGGACAGGATCACTGGCTTCAGTCTGAATTAGTTGCCTCCAAATCAAAAGAGGGGAGCCTCAAGTAGAAGGGAGAAAAAAAGAAAGTCTCTTATTTTGAGAAGAAACAAATTTTCAAGTATATAATCAGTTTTTCCAAAGCTAATGAGCCTTCTCAGTTGTTTTCGAGTGTTATTTGTATTTAGACAGCAAATCAGCAGGAATGAGAAAGTTCAATGCCAGAAAGGGACAACATAAAAGCTGAGCATTCCTTTAGCCAATAAAGCTGTAAACTAACAATTCTTTGAAAATATTTGACATGGGGAATAAGAACTGATAGGTAGTTCAGAACTCAACTACCAAATCAAAACATTTAGGGGAAAAGTGTATTGACTGTAGATTTAATTGACAGAAACTGTTTTTTAGACTTAAAGAGTCATTTGTTTATTTATTAAGGTAACTTACTTAACATCAAGTAATAGTAAGACTGATCACTTTACTGAATGCTTGTGGTGCTTCATGTAATTTCCATTTATTCCTTACACAGTCCTCTGAGATCTGTTTGCAATTTTATGGAAAAATTTTATAAAATTGAACCTGCCCCAACTTAAAAAAAAAAAAAATACTTAGGCACTACTTTCTTTTTTTCCTAACGTGATTGAAACCCATTTTGTGAGGCTCAGACTTTGTGAGTAACTTTCCCAAGGTCCCTCCTTAATAGAGGGAGGAGCCAGGATTTGAGCACAGGCCTTCTGACACGATGTAAACCACTAAGCTAACTGTGGAAGGGAGCAAATGCTGAACTATGCAAGAGCCTCTGGTAAGAACTAATCAAGTTCTCTCCAGAGACACTCCTATTCTGGACATTTTGTTTAAGGGTGAATCATACAATATATGGTTTTTATGTTAGGTATTTTCCATTTAGCAAGTTCTTTTATTTTTATTTTTTTTAAGATTTTATTTATTTGACAGACAGAGATCACAAGTAGGCAGAGAGGCAGGCAGAGATAGAGGAGGAAGCAGGTTCCCCACTGAGCAGAGAGCTCAATGCGGGGCTTGATTCCAGGACCCTGGGATCATGACCTGAGCCGAAGGCAGAGGCTTTAACCAACTGAGCCACCGAGGTGCCTCTAGCAAGCTCTTCTGAAAGTTCATCTATATTACAGTATGAATCAATACTTCATTCTTTTTTATTGTCAAATAATGTTCCATGCTGTGGCTATGCCATGTTTTGTTTAGCCATTCAATTGATGGGAACTTGGATTTTTCTCACTTTGGGGTTACTATGAAAAATGCTATAAACTTTTATGTACAAGTTTGTGTTATATATGTTATGATTCTTTTGGGTATATACCTAGAAGTGGAATTGCTGGTTTATTAGTTCATTCATATGGTAACTCCATGATTAACATTTTGAGAAAATAAAAGACTGAATATGAGATGTCTTTTCATTTGTTATCAGTCTTTAAATATTTTTCTTAACTAGGACTTGTAATATTTATAGTACAAGCTTTGTACTTCTTTTATGTCGGTTTCCTTCTGTGATGCTATTGTAGATAGAATGTTTTCCTTAAAATAGTATTCTATATTTTTCTATGTTTGGAGGAGTTGTAAAGTAATGCTATTAATTCTTTAAACGTTTGGTAGAATTCAGGAGTGGTGATATCTGTATCTGGGTTTTTCTGAGGGGTTTTTGATCACTAACCCAGTCTCTTGTTATAGGTCTGCTTATATTGTCAGTTTCTTCTTAAGTCAGTTTAGGTAGTTGTGTATATCCAGAAATGTGTCCATTTCAACTTAGTCATCTAATTTATTGACACAATTCTTAGGATTCCTTTATAATCCTTTCTGTTTTCATAAGGTTGGTAGTGATGCTCCCTTTGTAATTTCTTTTTTTAAATTTTAATTCCAGTTGACTTTACAGTGGCATGTTACTTTCAGATGTACAATAGAGTGATTCAGATGTAGAATAATTTTATGTATTACTCAATGCTCATCAAGAAATGCATATTCTTAATCCCCTTCATCTATTTCTCCTATCCCTCCATCCACCTCTCCTTTAGTAACCTTCAGTTTGTTCTCTATTTTTGTTTTGTTTTGTTTTTGTTTATTGATTTTTGTTATGTTATATTATGTTATGTTAGTTACCATACATTACATCATTAGTTTTTGATGTGGTGTTCCATGATTCATTGTTTAAGTATAACACCCAGTGCTCCCTGCAATACGTGCCTTCCTTAAGACCCACAACCAGGCTCATGCATCCCCCCACCCACCATGTCCACAGTCTCTCATGATTCGTCTCCCCCTCCAGTTTCCTCCAATTCACTTTTCCTTACCTTCTCCTAATGTCTTCTCTGTTATTCCTTACATTCCACAAGTAAGTGAAACCATATGACAGCTGACTGTCTCTTCTTACATTTCACTCAGCATAATCTCTTCCAGTCCCATCCATGTTGATGCAGAAGTTGGGTATTCATCCTTTCTGATGGCTGTGTAATATTCCATTGTATTTATGGACCACATCTTCTTTATCCATTTATCTGTTGAAGGGCATCGCAGCTCTTTCCACAGTTTGGTTATTATGGACATTGCTGCTTTGAACATTAGGGTACATATGGACCTGCTTTTCTCTACATCTGTATCTTTGGAGTAAATACCCAGTGGTGCAATTGCCAGGTCATAGTGTAGCTCTATTTTTAATTTTTGAGGAATCTCCACACTGTTTTCCAAAGTGGCTGAACCACCTTATATTCCCACCAACATCCTCTCAAACATTTGTTGCTTCTTGTTTTGTCAATTTTTGCCATTCTAACTGGCGTAAGGTGGTACCTTAATGTAGTTTTGATTTTAATTTCCTTGATGGATAATGGCGATGAACATTTTTTCATATGTCTGTTAACTATTTGTATGTCTTCATTGGAGAAGTGTCTGTTCCTGTCTTCTGTTTTTTGACTTGATTATATTTTTTGGGCGTTGAGTTTGAAAAGTTCTTTATAGATCTCGGATATCAGCCCTTTGTCTGTAGTGTCATTTGCAACTATCCTCTCCCATTTTATGGGTTGCCTCTTTGTTGACTGTTTTCTTTGCAGTACGGAAGCTTTTTATCTTGATGAAGTCCCAAAAGTTCATTTTCACTTTTGTTTCCCTTGCCTTTGGATATATGTCTTAAAAGAAGTTTCTGTGGCCGCTGTTGAGGTTACCGCCTCTGTTCTTCTCTAGGATTTTGATGGATTGCTGTCTCACATTGAGGTCTTTCTTCCATTTTGAGTTTATCTTTGTGTATGGTGTAAGAGAATGGTCAAGTTTCATTCTTCTGTATATAGCTGTCCAATTTTTCCAGCACCATTTATTGAAGAGACTGTCTTTTTTCCACTGAATATTTTTTGCTGCTTTGTTGAAGATTATTTGACCATAGAGTTGAGGGTCCATCTTTGGGCTCTCCCCTGTGTTCCATTGGTTTATGTGTCTGTTTTTGTGCCAGTACCATGCTGTCTTGGTGATCACAGCTTTGTAATACAACGTGATGCCCCCAGCTTTGTTTTTCTTTTTCAACATTTCCTTGGTGATTTGGGTCTTCTCTTGTTCCATACAAATTTTGGGATTGTTTGTTCCAGCACCATGAAAAATGATGGTGATATTTTGATTGAGATGGCATTGAAAGTATAGATTTCTCTGGGCAGCATAGACATTTTAACTATGTTTATTCTTCTGAGCCATAAGCATGGAATATTTTTCCATCTTTTTGTGTCTTCTGTTTCTTTCATGAGTGTTCTATAGTTCCTCAAGTATGGATCCTTTACCTCTTTGGTTAGGTTTATTCCAAGGTATCCTTTGGTTTTGGGTATTATTGTAAATGGAATTGATTCTCTAATTTCCCTTTCTACAGTTTCATTGTTAGTGTATAAGAAAGAAACTGATTTCTGTGCATTGATTTGGTATCCTGTCACATTTCTGAATTGTTGTATGAGTTCTAGTAATTTAGGGGTGGAGTCTCTTGGGTTTTCCACATAAAGTATCAAGTTATCATGAAGGGAGAGAGTTTGACTTCTTCTTTGCCAATTTGAATACCTTTTACTTGTAATTTCTGATTCTAGTTATGGTTCTCCCCGTTCTTGGTGACTCTCGCTAAAGACCTGTCATTTTGCTTCGTCTTTTCAAAGGAGGACCTTTGGCTTCTTTTATTTTCTGTATTTTTCTATTCTCTATTTCATTAATTTTTACTCCCACACTTATTATTCCCTTCATTTTGCTTACATTAAGTTCAGTTGGTCCTTTTTTTCCCAGTCTTAAGCTGAAAAGTTAAGACAATTGTTTGAAGCCCATTTTTCTTCATATGTAGTTATTTACAGCTATAAAGTCCCTTCTAAGCATTGTTTTATCTACATCACATAGGTTTTGGTATATTGTTTTTGTTTTCCTTCACGTTAAAGTGTGTTTTATAATTTCCTTTGTCACTTCTTATTTGACCCACAGGTTATTTAGGATTATGTTGTTTAATTGTGAATATTTGTGAATTCTCCTCATATTTGTGAATTTCTCAAATTTTTGTAATTTCTAATTTTATTCCATTGTGATTGGAAAACATACTTTATATATTTCAATCCTTTCAAATTAATTGAAGCTTTTTTATGACCTAGATTGTGATCCACCCTAGAGAATGTCCCATGTGTTCCTAAAAAGGATGTGTATTCTGAAGTTGATGGTTGGGTATTTGTAAATCTGTGTTAGGTCTAGTTGGTTTATAAAGTTGCCCATGTTTTCTATGTTCTTGTTGATCATCTGCCTAATTATTATATCCATTATTAAAAGAAGGTTATTGAAATCTCCAACTACTATTATTGAATTATTTATTTTGCCTTTGTTTCTAATAGTTTTGATTCATTTCTTTTGGGACTTTGCCAGTAGTCATATTTACTATTTATATTGTTATATTTTATTGATGGATTAACTAATTACTGTAAAACACCTGTTTATCTCTAGTAATGTCCTACATCTATTTTGCCCAATACTAGTTATTTCTGTGATGTCATGTTGTTAGTAAAAATGAAGAGAAATGGGCAAAACTTTAGACATGGAAGAGATGTATAAAAGAATATAGGGCAAACCGAATATTGTTCACCTCTACTAGAGGACAACCAAAATAATTTATCTTTGCTCCATAAATGGCTGTGTAATTTGGGAACCCAATGCTAAGTGAAAATGTAGGGTTTCTTATTTAAAAGGTAAGAATATCAAGATGGTGATAACAGAGCATTACACAAAGCAGAGGAATCTTCTGAGCTCAGGATCCCACGAGCTACACGTGTTTTATGCTCCACTTTGCTCTTTTGACTTATTGAACAAATTGGAAGAAGCACTGTGTTTCCATAAAAAATGCAGAGAGTTACTGGTGGGAAGAAAGATAATATCTACAAAGAAGGACAAGACTGAAGACACAAGTGAGAATATTTTGAGGTTTTTGAGGAGAGAGGAGAGAACTTTGGGCAACTGCCAATCATTTAAGAAATTTTAGGAAATTTAAATTTAAAGGAAAATTTTGCTGCCCTTCAACCCATTCTCCACATAGGAACCAAAATAATTTTTTATTAATTATTCTTATTAACATATAATGTATTATTTGCCCCAGGGGTACAGGTTTGTGAATCATCAGGCTTACACACTTCACAGCACTCACCATATCACATACCATCCCAATGTCCATAACCCAACCACCCTCTCCACAACACCCCCTACCCCTGCAGCAACCCTTAGTTTGTTTTGTGAGATTAAGAGTGTCTTAATCTTGTGTCATTAACATAGTTTTGATTATGTTAATAATCCTGATCCCATCTTGTGTCATTAACATAATTTTTAAGAAAAGAAAAATCTGATTGCATCACTTCATTATCTAAAACACTTCTGTGGCTAAACCCACATGAACTTTACTTTAATGTGCCCTTTTCACCCCATGTCCCTCATTTATCGCTCATCTTTTAAATCCTTACTTCCAAGTCTAGATAAAATATAGACATAATTTTCATAGCATTGTGAGTTTGTCCTTTGAAATGGGTACCACAATGTGTGGACACACACACACTACACACCCCTACACACATTTACATACATATGTAATCACAATACATTGGTATCCATTCTTCAATTTTATTGCTCATTTCTACTCAGAAACCACATAGGAAATCTGGTATAGGTTCTAAGTATGCAGCCATATACATGATTAGAAAGCAGGTATTATAAATTGGGAGTTTAATGAAGGTACTATGGTAGTATCATGAGGTTTACCTGTCTGGAAGTTAACCCCCAGTAAACCTATCATAGGATGATAGGCCTAAAGGGACTTGAGAAAATAATTTGATAGCAACCTCTTTATTTTTTTTTTAAAGATTTTATTTATTTATTTGACAGAGAGAAATCACAAGTAGATGGGAAGCAGGCTCCCTGCCGAGCAGAGAGCCCGATACGGGACTCGATCCCAGGACCCTGAGATCATGACCTGAGCTGAAGGCAGTGGCTTAACCCACTGAGCCACCCAGGCGCCCCACAACCTCTTTATTTTTAAAAGCCTATGACTAAAGAAACAGACCAGGAAAGTAAGGTGACTTGCTCAAGGTCACACAGGCTGACTTTCTGGTTATTGGATTAATATGTCTTTTGGTTTTTGTACAGCAATTTCTTAAGAACCCAGTAAAGAACAACTTTGAACAATTCAGCCTGTGTTCCGAAGCAAAGAAACAAGAGTAGCAGAATAACTAGTATGACCTGCAAAAAATTTAAAATGGGTGGCTTTCTTTGAGCGTTGGCTTTGGGATGTGTGTAATGGCGTTTAAGGGGGAAAAAAAAGTGGGGGGCGGGGAAGAAGCAGCAAAAGGTGAGTCTTGGCAAATAACAGCTTCAGGCTTAAACCAAAGAGAATTTCTCCACCTCACATTAGAAAAATAACTTTGGCTACAGCAATGGTAGCTAGGCAAATGGTTAATTTCAGGTTGTGAAGGAGCTCTAAATAACATTTTTTTTTTCTCAAAAACACATCCTACCTATAATACTGGTAATGGCTACTGCTATTTTGATAGTGTCTAGTCTTCGCTTGTTTTAATCACAGAAAGGCAGCTTAATTGGATCAGGCCCACGATTTCCTTTATTTGGGGACTTTCTTCATAAAACCTGGAAACCCCAAACATTCTGACTTTTAAAAATGGCATTATCTTTAGCTTATTTCTTCACTTTGAAGACCTCAGAATAGTCATTCCCTGTAACAGATTTGGAGTTGTGTGGAAAGAAACTGTATACATATACATAAATCTTAAGAGCTAAAAAGGACATAGCAGAAGATTTAGCATTATATGAGATGCCATTTTCTCTGATGGCTGACAACTCCAGTTACTCTCAGTTTGAGAATTCTTGATTTTAGGATTTGTAGAGATCTTCTGAAAAGTGCAGAACAGAGCAGCAACTTTCAAGAGAACAAGGTAGGTTAGCTACACACATGAACTTGTAAGCAGACAAAGACAATAAGAATTTATATCATTAAATGATTTAAGGAGAACCAATGTTCATAAAACCTTTTACAAGAACATGAACCCTGTAGATTGTGCTATGTTCCAAAAAGAACAGGAGGGCAGAAGAATGAGAAAGGATACCTTAATGGCATTTGGATTTAAAGATTCTAAAGACTTAGGAGTTTGGGGTCTCATTTTCAAATCACTTTGATTTCTTTTGTAATTTATTTGGGCTGTCATAACAAAAATACCATATTGTGGGGAGCTTAAACAACAAACCTTTATTACTCGGCGTTCTGGAGGTTATGGAGTCCAAGATCATGGAGCTGGCAGATTTGGTATCTGGTGAGAACCTGCTTCCTGGCCACCTTTTCCCTGGGTCCCCGCACAGGGAAAGGAATGGGGCTTCTCTGATAAAGGCACTCCTCCCATTTCTGATGGTTCCTCCCTGACAACTATCTACCTTCCAAGGGTCCTACCTCCACATACAATCACACTGGAGATTAGATTTCAATATATGAATTTTGAGAGGAAGGCAGACATTCAGTCCATAGCAGTCACCTTGAGAGAAACAAAGTTGAGTAAGGCAGAATCACTGACTTCAATAAATTTAGAGATCAAAATGAGATACAATATTCTCCCTCTTCTTGTCTAAATATCAGAATCTTTTAAGATTTTGATTAAATAATACATCCTCAGGGAAACCTTACTGTACCTCACCACCCTTCCATCCTTTAGAAGAGTAATTATTCTCCTGCTTATGTCTCTATTCTAACACTTGACCCATTGAATCATGAAATAGGTTTTCAGATATTTTCCCTAAATAGATATATACTCCTTGAAAGCAGAATCTCTGTCATGAGCACTATTATATCTCCCGTATAAATAGAAGTACTCAACCATATTGGCTTAATGAATAATAAATGTTTTAAAAAATAGAACACTTGGTGCCAAAAGAGGAAAAGGTGCAAAGAGAATTACTTACGTATATTGGATGGCAGGGGTAGGGATTGATTTTAAATAAAGCAAAGGAATCATAAGAAAGACTAAACAGTTTGAAGATTCTGTGGGTGAAAGAAGAGTCTAAGAAGCTTTACCCTCTGCTTAATTTTCAGTACAGTAGCAGTAGGAAAAGCTTGCTGCTGTTGCAGACTTGTTAGCAAGGAAAGGGTGCCCTTCAGATCCTTTGTTAGCCAACCTCCATTTGTTTAGCACTGGCAAGGGTCTGCACCCAACAATCCAAATTCTCAAGTTGGAGTGTTATCAAAATGACAGCAGTTACAATTTGTATAAAGAATTTATTCAAATTATCAAACTGAAATGAGAAGCAAGCAAGCAGCCAATCCTCCCGTTATTATCACATCCAATTACACAGGACTTTGGAATGCTTTCTTTCTATCAGGAAGTTCACACTGAGCTGTCTAAAGAGGGCAATTGTAGTTTGCTGCAGTTATCCATTGGATCTCTTGAGTCTAAATTATATGCATAATGCATAAGTTAACTACTGATGTTTCCTCTCCACAAACTCCATTGGGCAGACTTTTCAATTTGTTTTTCAACTCTGATATAAACTGGGCTGATTTACAGATCGAAATTTAACAAGACCAAATTGTAGTAATAATGACCATAATAACTAACATTTGTATGGCAATTTCTAGTTTGCCCGAATCTTTACATCTATTATCTTCTTTGCTCCTCACTCATATTCAGGGTTGTTGGCCATAAAGATGCTTTGGATCAGAAGCTATAATTATGAGTCTAAGAAAGCTTGGCCGTAAGTTTCACTACCATTCTAGAGCTCATTGATCGTGATGTGACTGGCTTTGTGTATGGATAGTGCTGCCCTCAGCATCAACATTCTGAAGCATCACTTGTCCCCTGAAATTTTCAGAGGAGTGCTTCTATTCATGCACGGTCTTCACTTCTCATCCATCTGCCCTTCACTCTTCAGTCCACTATAGCTGGCTTCTCTCCCATTATTTTGCTGAAACTGGTCAGGACAAGTTTACCCATGAGTCCACATATTGTCAAACTACAGATGATTTTTGCTCTTTACATACCAGACTTCTTGAGTATATTCATATCTGTTGATTAGTAGACCCTTGAAACATCCACTCTCTTGACTTCCATTATAATACACTCCCCTTTCACTTTATACCTCCGATAATTCTTCTCTTTCTGCATTCCTGGGCTTTCTTTTTTCTACTCGTGCCCTCCATTCTGGGGTTTTCCTAGCGTATCCCACCATTGTCCCTTTAATCCTCTTGTTCTGCACACTGCTCAGTGGTGAGCCCAAAATATGCCAAAAATGGCATACCTCACCCTGGCTTTACCCCGAGCTTCAGATTTTATATCCAGTTGTCTACCAAATAGTTTGATCTAGACATCCCAAGAAAATTCAGAATTTTCTGAATGCCCTCCCCAGCACCTGACTTATATCAGCTATTATGTTCTCTATGACAATTTTCTGGATGCCTCCCCCATTAAGTTTTCTCTATCCTGATACCCTAGGGATACCTCTTATTTAACTTGTTACATGGACTTCTCTATACTGGACTGTGCTCAATTTGAGGACAGGCAAGGTGATTTTTTTTTTTTTTTTTTTTACTATCATAACAACAGGGTCAATAAATAACCAACTTAGATTCATGCTCAGTGAATATTAAGTGGATAAATAAATGTCTCAGGAAGAAATTGTTCCAGTAAAATACTGTACCTGTTTAGAGAACTTAATCCAATTGAGCATAGTAATCATCAGTTGGGGATGTCTTCTTAAAGTTTCTTCCCCTTTTCTCTTAATACCCTGAAGAGCACAGTACTGGAACAGGAGAAGTGTTTCATATCAAACATTTCAGACAAATGTTTTGAAATACACAAATTCCATTTTAAAATGTGTTCAGCTTTAAGTTTCCTGATTCAAGAGAGAAATGTTTTCATCGTTAGGTACCTGGCAAGGTGCTCTTTTTACCTTTACCTTATCCTCTTAGTAACGTGTTCTGGTTCACTAGCCATGTGCAAAGTAGTGCAGAGGCATGGGGGAGGGATTCAGCATCATCCTGCTCCAGAAGAGCAGCTGGGTGTTTGTGTGGTGTGAAAAATGCATACACTCTATTACATAAAATTGAGAGAAGAATGATTTTACGAAGTAGAGTCTAAAAGTGATACACGGAAGTTAAGCAACCCCTATGGATAATTTCTATGTCATTTACACAATGGAAAGATCTACATGATGATAATATATGTGAAAAAATATGACCATGCGATGTAACTGAAGTCATCGTATTTGGGATTATGTAGTTATTATATCTCGGTAGAGTTCCAATAAACCTGAGTGAGTTTTCAAAGCACATTCTGTGGCACAAAGTAGAGACTTCTTTGTGCCATCATGGTGTCCAAATTGTAACTATTTTTAGAAAGCCCATTTCTCCCATGTGAATGAATCCCTTTGATGACCTATCTTAATTAGCATATTTCCCTACTTTAAACCCTACTCATTTGTATCCTTATTTTGATTTTAAGTATAAGTTTCTCAACAACTGTACTATCCAGTACAATAGCCACTAAGTACATGTGGCTATTGAAATTGGAATTAACTAAATTTATAATTCAGTTTCTCAGTCACACTGGGACAAATTTCAAGGTCTTATTTGCCAAAATGGTGAGTGGCTAGCACAGAATTCACCAGCACAGAAGAAGATTTCCATCACCACAGAAATTGCTGTTGGACAGTGTTGATTCCAGACACTATTCTTCTCACCTTACACTACTATATTGGCTTCTAGAGGATTCTGTTATCACAGAAAACTTTTTCTACATTTATTCCATCAAGCTCCATGCATTTAATTATATATGTATTTTTCACTCCTCCACACTCCTCCATAAAATAAGTGTGGTCAATGAATAACCTTATGGAAACTTAAATGGTGATTTTTAAATAACAATGCTTTTAATTCAAACTGCCCAGCTTTTAAATAACTTACAGTCTTTTAGGATTCTGAGAAAAGCTAATAATTTGTAACAGAGGCATTGAAAACCTCTTTGGCAGAAGCTGGCATGACTTTAAAATTAGAAACAAGACAAATTTTTAAAAAGATTTTCTTTATTTATTTGCGAGACTGTGACCTGAGCCCAAGGCAGACACTTAACTGACGGAGCCACCTAGGCACCCCAAAACAAATTCTGCAAGAGTTTCATTGTGACAGAAGTTCAAATTATGTGACATTTAGAGAAAGCAAGCCCAAACTGAAAATGTTTGAAATGTAACCAGTTTTGCCACTGAATTCATTCTGTTTTTCCAGGTTTTCCCACATGTACCAGGATGATAACCTAGAACTGGGGTGAGACTGAATGATTTATACACCTATGTCTTGAAATACATAGAGTTTCAGGGAGATGCTTATTGGTAAATTTTAATGATTGGAAATTATGTTAATCAGTTGCTGGAAAATTGAAAGGAAAACAACACAAAATACCTGCAGAATAAACTGAAGCATTTTTAAGTTTATCTGATTGAGCCCCCTTATCTTTCAGTAGGTTTTTGTTCAGTCAGGGAGCCTCAGAGAAAGGGCTCTGAATAAAATGAGTGGCCTGGTGTTTTCCATGGACGGCCAAGCACAAGTAACTGGTTTTACAGCTCTGTATGGATCAGGCCTGTTGGCAGCAGCTTCCTAACAGCCCTTCTCTACAGTAAAATGGATCTTTCCTAACTATTAAGATCCTCCTTTTGTTTTGTATTTTTTGTGTTTGTGCCTACTCACTGAAGGGAAGGAATGAAAAGATGACTCCATTAGTATTCTGGGACCTTTGTTTTTGAGGCTGCTAGGATCCACTTCAGGTCTTTTCCAGGTGGGAAGAGTTCTTAATGGTCGGCTGGGCTTGTTTTCCCCATACAACCGCCTTTGAACTTTGGCATGTCCTCTGGGAATCTGTCTGAACAAACAAGTTAAATTTGACTGGCCTCACCAGCCCACTGCTGTTCAGGAAGGAGCTCTTTGGGGAGTTCAGAATGTTCTACTTTTCTAGGAAGTCAGATATCACTCTCTGTATGAAAATTGAATTAGCCATTTTCTACATTCCTCTTTCCTGGGTTCAGGTACTGATGCACCTTCCTGAAATAGGCACCAGGCTGCTCCCCGGCCTCACTAGAGATCTTGGGTCTGTCTGCCTGAATCACTCCAAGAGGGTAGGAAGGCCAGAGTTGCCTTATTTTTTTCTCTTTCATGTTAACACTTTTCAAATGCCAACTATGATTATAGTAACAGTGCTAATATTTCCTTTTGTGGTTTCAAGGCACCCAGTCATTTTAAATGACATTGGCCCTTGACTAACATACAGATGCTTTTTCTGAGAGTCCTTCCATCCACATCCCATTGCTGGAACTAGTGGAAGCAAGTCCATAGGGTGCGCACTGCCTTCTGGGTTACTATTTGGTCCACTCAGGCAAATTCAGAATTCACAAATGATTCATGTGTGGTGACTAACATTCTGGCCAATATCTCAGTATTCTCAGGGAAAAATAAATTATCTCTTGGTGATTAAACTTATAAGGGAGTATAATCTTCTTGAGTACAGTAGTCCCTCCTTATCCACAGGGGATATTTCCAAGACCCCCAGTAGATGACTAAAACTGTGGGGAGTACTGAACCATATATATACTATGTTTTCTCCTCTATTACATACTAATGATAAAGTTTAATTTAGAAATTATATTTCACATATTTATACATTTAGTAATTTATAAATTAGGCACACTAAGAAGCTAACAATAATAAAATAGAACAGTTATACAATATACTGTAATAAATGTTACATGAATGAATGTGGTCGCTCTCTCTCAGTATCTCAAGATATCTCAGCATACCATACTCACCTTCCTTGTGATATTGTGAGATGATAAAATGCCTATGCGATGACATGAAGTGAGGTGAGTGATATAGGCACTGTCCCATTAGCAAGAAGTTGCTATTGAACTTCAGTTAATACTTCAAAAGGAGGATCATCTACTTCCAGATGAAGTTGACCAGAAGTAACTGAAACCCTGGAAAGGGATAAGGAAGGACTGTTGTACTCTAAATGTAGCCAAAAGTAATTTTTACACTAAATTTAGAAATTTTTTTCTGGTTCCTATTTCTGGAAATATAACTTACTACACTGTTCCTTGGGGCAATATTGTAAGAATAAATGTTTGTCTTATTTTAATTCTGGTATGATATACAGTATTATATTAGTTTCAGGTATACAGTTTAGTGAGTCAATAATGCTATACTCTGTGCTCATCAAGACAAGTGTACTCTCAAAGCCCTCCTCCTGTTTCACCCACCTTTCTACCCACCTCCCCTCTGGTAACCATTAGTTCTCTATATTTGAGAGTTTTGGGGTTTTGTTCTGTTTTGTTTTGTTTTTTGGGTTTTTTTTTTTTTTTTTGGTTTATCTCTTTTCTTTGTTTTGTTTCTTAAATTCACATATGAGTGAAATCATGTGGTATTGTAGTTCACAGACTTATTTCAGTTAGCATTATACCCTCTGGATCCATCCTTAGAATTGCAAATGCCGAGATTTCATTCTTTTCTATGGCTGGGTATATTCCACTGTACAGATATACCACTTCTTTATTGGATCCATCTATTGCTGGACACTTGGGCTGCTTCCATATTTTGGCTATTGTAAATAATGTGGCAGTAAACACAGGGGTACACATATCCCTTTGAATTAGTGTTTTTGTATTTTTTTAGTAAGTACCCAGTAATGAGATTACTGGATCAGAGGGCAATTCTATTTTTATCTTTTTGAGTAGCCTCCATACTGTTTTCCACAGTGGCCATACCAGTTTGCCTTCCCACTAACAGCGCAAGAGGATTCCTTTTTCTCTACATCCTCACCAATACTCATTGCTTGTGTTTTTATTTTAGCTGTTCTGACAGGTGTGAGGTGATCTCACATTTTAATTTAGATTTTCATTTCCCTGATGATGAGTGATGTTAAGCATCTTTTCGTGTGTCTGTTGGCCATCTATTTGTTTTCTTTGGAGGAATATCTCTTCATGTCTTCAGCTCATTTTTTAGATTTGTTGTTGTTGTTGAGTTGTATAAGTTCTTCATGTATTTTGTATACTAACCCTTTATTGGATATGTAAAGAAGATATTGCAAATATCTTCTCCCATTCAGTAGGTTGTCTTTTAGTTTTGTTGACTATTTCCTTCACTGTATGGAAGTTTTTTGTTTTGATGTATTCCCAAGAGTTTATTTTTGCTTTTGTTTCCATAGGAGACATATCTAGAAAAACATTGGTATGGCTAATGTCAGAGACATTACTGCCTATGCTCTCTTCTAGGATTTTTAGGGTTTCAGGACTCACATTTATGTGTTTAATCTATTTTGCATTTATTTTTTTATATGTTGTAAGAAGGTGGTCCATTTTTCCCAACACCATTTGTTAAAGAGAATTTTCCCATGGTATATTCTTGCGTCTTTTGTCAAAGATTAACTGACCATATAATCATGGGTTTGTCTGGGCTCTCTATCTGTCCCATTGATTTGTTTGTCTTTTTTTGTGCCAGTACCATACTATTTTGATTACTATGGTTCTGTAGTATATCTTGATAACTAGTATTGTGACAACTCCAGTTTTGTGCTTTTCAAGATTGCTTTGACAATTCATGCCTTTTTGTGGTTCCATAAAAATTCTAGGAATAGTTGTTCTAGTCTGTGAAAAATGTTACTGGTATTTTGATAAGGATTGTATTAAAACTGTAGATTGCTTTGAGTAGTATGGACGTCTAACAATATTTTTTCTCCCAATTCATGAGCATGGAATATCTTTCCATTTGTTTGTGTCATCTTCAATTTATTTCATCAGTGTTTTAAAAGATTTTGAAGTGTATGGGTCTTTCACCTCCTTGGTTAAGTTTATTCTTAAGTATTTCACTTTTTTGGTGCGGTTGTAACTGGGACTGTTTTCTTAATTCATTATTAAGCTACTTCATTATTAGTTTCTAGAAATGCAGCAAATTCCTATATATTGATTTTTTATCCTGCGACCTTACTGAATTCATTTGTCACTTCTAGCAGTTTTTTGATGGAGTCTCTAGGGTTTCCTGTATATACCGTCAGGTCATCTGCAAATAGTGATAGTTTCTTCCTTACCAAATTGGATGTTTTTAATTTATTTTCCTTATTTGGTTTCTGCAGCCAAGACACCCATTACTATGTTGAATAAAAGTAGTGAAAGAGGACACCCTTGTCTTGTTCCTGACTGTAGTGGGGAGAAAAACCTCTCGTTTTTTCACCATTGAGTATAATGGTAGTTGTGGGTTTTTCATATATGGCCTTTATTATGTTGAGGTAGGTTCCGCTTAGACTACTTTTTTGAGGGTTTTTATCATAAATGGGTGTTGTACTTTGTCAAATGCTTTCCACACCTATTAAAATGATCATATGGTTTTTATCCTTACTCTTCTTGATGTGATGTACCACGACGGATTTGTGAATATTGAACCACCCTCACAACCCTGCAATAAATCCCACCTGATTGTGGTGAATGATTTTTTTTTTTAATGTATTGTTGAATACATTTTGCTAATATTTTGTGGAGGAGTTTTACATCTGTGTTCATCAGAAATACTGGCTTGTAGTTTCTTTATCTGGTTTTGGTGTCAGAGTAATGCTAGCTTGGAGGGTTTCCTTTCTCTTACATTTTTTGAAATAGTTTGAGAAGAATAGGTATTCTTTAAATGTTTGGCAGAATTCACTTATGAAGCTGTCTGGTCCTAGACTTTGGTTTATGGAAAGTTTTTTGATTACTGATTCAATTTCATTGTTGGTAATTGGTGTGTTCATATTTCTGTTTCTTCCTCGTTGAGTTTAAGAATTTATTCATTCTTTCTAGGTTGTCAAATTTGTTGGCATGTAATTTTTCATAATATCCTCTTACTATGCTTTGTATTCTGTGGTGTCAGTTATTTCTCCTGTTTCACTTCTGATTTTGAGTCCTCTCTTTTGATGAATCTGCCTAAAGTTTATCAGTTTTGTTGATCCTTTCAAAGAACCAGCTCCTGTTTTCATTAATTTTATCCTTTGTTTTTTCAATTTCTATTTTGTTTTTTTCTGTTCTATAATTTATTATTTTCTTCCTTCTAGTGGTATGGGTTTTGTGCTTCTTTTTCTAGCTCCTTTAGGTGTAAGTTTAGATTTTTGTTTGTGATGTTTCTTCCTTCATGAGGTAGGCCTGTGTTGCTGTACACCTCCCCCTGAACAGCTTTTGCTGCATCTCAATGATTTTGGACTGTTGTGTGTTCATTTTCATTATCTTGTTGTACTTTTGAATTTCTTCCTTGAGTTCTTAGTTGATTGATTCATTGTTTAGTAGCATAGGTATTTATGTTCTTCCCAGATTTTTTTCTTGTAGTTGATTTCTAGTTTCATGGCATTATGTTAGAAAACATACATGATATAACTTTGGTCCTTCTGAATTTGTTGAGACTTGTTCTGTAGCCTAAAATGTGATCTATTCTGGAGAATGTTCTGTGTGTGCTGTTTTAGGATGGAGTGCCTTATTTATATTTGTCAGATACATTTGATCCAATGTGTCACTTAAAGTCACTCTTGCCTTGTTGAATTTCTTTTTAGATGATCTAACCATTGATGTAAGGAGGGTGTTAAAGACCCCTTACTATTTTTGTGTTACGATTGATCATTTTCTTTATGTTTGTTATTAGCTGCTTTATATATTTGGATGCTCCTACATTTGGTACATAAATATTTACAATTGTATCTTCCTAGATATTCCCTTTATGATTATATAATGTCCTTCTTTATATCTTTTTATAACCTTTGCTTCTATTTTCTATGATATAAGTTTTCCTACCCCAGCTTTCTTTTCACTTCCACTTGCATGATAAATGCTTTTCCATCCCTTCACTTTTTAAAATATTAAAAAAAAAATTTTTTACATCATTAGTTTTTGATATAGTGTTCCAAGATTCATTGTTTACATATAACACCCAGTGCTCCATGCGATACATGCCCTCCTTAAGACCCACCTCCAGGCTAACCCATCCCTCCAAACCCCTCCCCTCTAAAACCCTCAGTCTGTCTCTTGGAGTCGACAGTGTCTCATTGTTCATCTCCCACTCTGCTTTCCTCCCCTTCACTTTTCCTTACCTTCTAATGTCCTTCATGTTATTCCTTATGTTCCATATGTAAGTGAAACCATATGATAGTTGACTGTCTCTGCTTGACTTATTTCACTCAGCAGAATATCCTCCAGTTCCATCCATATTGATGCAGAAGTTGGGTATTCATCTTTTCTGATGGCTGCATAATATTCCATTGTATATATGGATCACATCTTCTTTATCCATTTGTCTGTTGAAGGGCATCTCAGCTCTTTCCACAGTTTGGCTATTGTGGACATTGCTGCTATGAACATTGGGATACATGTGGCCCTTCTTTTCACTACATCTGTGTCTTTGGGGTAAATACCCGGTAGTACAATTGCTGGGTCATAGAGTAGCTCTATTTTTAATTTCCTGAGGAATCTCCACACTGTTATCCAAAGTGGCTGCACCATCTTGTATTCCCACCAACAGTGTAAGAAGGTTTCCCTTTCTCCACATCCTCTCCAACATTTGTTGTTTCCTGCTTTGTTAATTTTTGCCATTCTGGTGGTATCTCAATGTGCTTTTGATTTTAATTTCCCTGATGGCTAGTAATGGTAAACATTTTTTCATGTGTCTGCTAGCCACTTGTTTATCTTCATTGGAGACGTGTCTGTTTACACCTTCTGCCTGTTTTTTGACTTGATTATTTGTGTTTTTTTTTGGGGGGGGGGTGTTGAGTTTGTGGAGTTCTGTATAAATCCTGGATATCAGTCTTTGGCTGTATTGTCATTTGCAAATTTCTTCTCCCATTCTGTGGGTTGCCTCTTTGTTTTGTTGACCATTTCCTTTGCTGTACAGAAGCTTTTCATCTTGATGAAGTCCCAAAAGTTCATTTTCACTTTTGTTTCTCTTACCTTTGGAGAGGTGTCTTGAAAGAAGTTGCTGTGGCCGATGTCAAAGAGGTTACTGCCTCTGTTCTCCTCTAGGGTTTTGATGGATTCCTGTCTCACACTGAGGTCTCTCATCCATTTTGAGTTTATCTTTGTGTATGGTATAAGAGGATGGTCGAGTTTCATTCTTCTGTATATAGCTGTCCAATTTTCCCAGCACCATTTATTGAGGAGACTTTCTTTTTTCCAATGGATATTTTTTGCTGCTTTGTCAAAGATTATTTGACCATAGAGTTGAGGGTCCATCTCTGGGATCTCCCCTCTGTTCCATTGCTCTGTGTGTCTGTTTTTGTGACAGCATCATGCTGTATTGGTATTAACAGCTTTGCAGTAAAGCTTGAAATCAGGCAACGTGATGCCCCAGCTTTTTCTTTTTCAACATTTCCTTGGTGATTCGGGGTCTCCTCTGGTTCCTTACAAATTTCGGGATTGTTTGTTTAGCACTTTGAAAAATGTCGATGATATTTTGATCAGGATGGTGTTGAAAGTATAGATTGCTCTGGGAAGCATAGACATTTTAACAATGTTTATTCTTCTGATCCATGAGCATGGAATGTTTTTCTGTCTTTTTGTGTCTTCTTTAATTTCTTTCATGAGTGTTCTGTAGTTCCTCAAGCATAGATCGTTTACTATGGTTAGGTTTATTCCAAGGTATCCCATGGTTTTGGGTGCTATTATAAATGGAATTGATTCTCTAATTTTCCTTTCTACAGTTTCATTGTTAGTGTATAAGAAAGCAACTGATTTCCATGCATTGATTTTGTATCCTGCCATATTACTGAATAGCTGTATGAGTTCTAGTAATTTGGGGGTGGAGTCTTTTGGGTTTTCCACATAAAGTACCATGTCATCAGCAAAGAGAGAGAGTTTGACTTCTTCTTTGCCAATTTGAATATCTTTCATTTCTTTTTGTTGTCTGATTGCTGTTGCTAGGACTTCTAGAGCTATGTTGAATGATAGTGGCAAGAGTGGGCATCCTTGTCATGTTCCTGATCTCCATGGGAAAGCTCTCAGCTTTTCTCAGTGAGAATGATATTCACTGTTTATTTTTCATATGTGGAGTTTATGAAGTTGAGGAATGTTGCCTCTGTCCCTATACTTTGAAGAGTTTTAATCAGAAAAAGGATGCTGTATTTTGTCAAATGCTTTTTCTGCATCAATTGAGAGGACCATGTGGTTCTTCTCTCTTCTCTTATTGATTTGTTCTATCACATTGATTGATTTGCAAATGTTGAACCAGCCTTGCATCCCAGGGATAAATCCCACCAGGTCATGGTGGAAAATCTTTTTAATGTATTGTTGGATCCTATTAGCTAGGATTGTGTTGAGAATCTTGACATCCATATTTATTCCAAATTCTTCTTTTTGATGGGGTCTTTGCCTGGTTTAGAGATCAAGGTAATGCTGGCTTGATAAAAAAAAGTCTGGAAGCTTTCTTTCTGTTTCTATTTTTTGAAACTGTTCTAGGAGTATAGGTAATATTTCCTCTTTGAATGTTTGGTAGAATTCCACCAGGGCATTTGTCAGGTCCTGGACTCTTGTTTTTTGGGAGGTTTTTGATCACTGCTTCAATCTCGTTACTAGATATTGGTCTATTCAGCGTCTCAATTTCTTCCTGTTTCAGTCTGGGAAGTTTATAGGTTTCCAGGAATACATCCATTTCTTCTAGTTTGCTTAAATTATTACCATCTAGCTGTTGATAATAATTTCTGATGATTGTTTCTATTTCCTTGGTATTAGTTGTGATCTCTCTCCTTTCATCATAGTTTTGTTTATTTGGGTCCTTTCTCTTTTCTCTTGGATTAGTCTGGTCTGTGGTTTATTGATCTTATTAATTCTTTCTAAGAACCAGCTTCTAGTTTTGTTGATGTGTTCTACTATATCTCTGCTCGTGCGTGGGGTTGGCTTAATTTGTTGTTGATTCTCCAGTTTTTTAAAGTGTAAAGAGAGCTGGTGTATTCTGGACTTTTCAGTTTTTATTTGAGGGAGGCTTGGATGGCTATGTATTTCCCCCTTAAGACCGCCTTTGCTGTATCCCATAGGTTTTGGACCCATGTGTCTTCATTCTCATTGGTTCCCATAAATTGTTTAAGATTTTCTTTTATTTCCTGGTTGATCCAAACATTCTTGAGCAGGATTGTCTTTAGCTTCCAAATGTTTGAACTCCTTCCAAACTTTTTCTTGTGGTTGAGTTCTAGTTTCAAAGCATTGTGGTCTGAGAATATGCAGGGAATATTCTCAATCTTTTGGTGTCAGTTGAGACCTTATTTGTGAACTAGTATGTGGTCTATTCTGGAGGAAGTTCCATGTGCACTTGAGAAGAATGAGTATTCTGTTGTTTTAGGGTGGAATGTTCTATATATGAGGTCCATCTGGTCCAATTGTCACTCAAAACTCCTCTTTGTCGATGTTCTGCTTAGATGATCTTTCTATTGCTAAAAGTGGCATGTCAAGATCCCCTACAATTAGCATATTCTTATCAATATGTTTATTTCTTATATAAATTGTCTTATGTAATTGGCTGCTCCCATGTTGGGAGCATAAATATTTACAATTGTTAGACCTTCTTGTTGGATATACCCTTTAAGAATGAGAGACTATGGACTCTGAAAAACAATCTGAGGGTTTTGAAGGGACGGGGGGTGGGAGGTTGGGGTACCAGGTGGTGGGTATTATAGAGGGCACGGATTGCATGGAGCACGGGGTGTGGTGCAAAAATAATGAATACTGTTATGCTGGAAATAAAAAAAAAATAAAAAATAAATTAAATATAAAAAAAAAAAAAAGAAAGAAAAAAAAAAAAAAAGAATGATGTTGAGTTCTTCTGTATCTCTGACTACAGTCTTTAGCTTAAAATCTAATTTGTCTGATAGGAGAATCACTAATCCAGCTTTCTTTAGAGGCCCGTTGGCATGAAAGATGGTTCTCCATTGCTTCACTTTCAGTCTGAGTGTATCTTTAGGTTCAAAATGCATGTCCTCTAGACAGCATATGGATGGGTCCTGTCTTTTTATCCATTCTGCAAGCTTGTGCCATTGAATGGGAGCATTTATACCATTTAGGTTGAGAGTGATTATTGAAAGATATGTTTTTATTGTCATCATGTTGCCTGTGAAGTCCTGGTTTCTAGAGATTGTCTCTGTAAATTCCTGTTCTATATCCACTCTTGGGGTCTATCTTCTTTTATAGAATGCCCCCTTAATATTTCTTGTATTGCTGGCTTGGTGGTCACATAATCTTTAGTCTTTTCCAGTCTTGTAAGCTCTTTATCTCTCCATCCATTCTGAATGTCAGCCTTGCCAGATACAGTTTTCTTGGCTGCATGTTCTTCTCATTTAGTGCCCTGAATATGTCTTGCCAGCCCTTTCTGGCTTGCCAGGTTTCTGTGGACAGGTTTGACATTATTGTGATGTTCCTCCTTGTATACATAAGGAATCTCTTCCCCCTAGCTTCCCTTAAGATATTTTCTCTGAATTTAAGATTTGTGGACAATTACATCTCTGGAGGTTTTTCTACCCTCAATCTTTGGGGGGTGTCCTCTCTGCCTCTAGGATGTGAACACTTGTTCCATTCCCCAGATTAGGGAAATTCTCATCTAGGATTTGCTCAACTGTATCTTCTAGTCCTTTCTCTCTCTCCACCCACCTCGGGGAACCCAGTAATTCTGACATTGAAACGTTTCATGGCATCATTTATTTTTTCTAATTCTGTTTTCATGACTTCTAAGCTGTTTGTTCCATGCCTCCTCCTGATCCTTCTTTTCTGTAAGTTTGTTTTCTAGATCACTAATTCAGTCTTCTGTCTCATTTACTCTGGCTGTTAGAGTATTTAGATTAGATTGGATCTCATTGACAGCATTTTTAAGTTCTGCCAAATCAGCTCTCACTTCTTCCCTTAGAGAGTCTATATGTTGCTACTAATGGTTTTCTTCAATCTAGCCATTATCTTGATAACTGTTACTCCGAATTCTATTTCCAACATCTTGCTTATGTCCATATCCAATAGTTCTGTGGCAGAGGTCACATTCTCTGGATTTTTTTTTCATTTGGGGGTTCCTTTTCCTAGTATTTCTGGTGAGAGGTGGTTGAGGGGATGTATAGCTGAAAATATTAACCACAATTCAGACAAGGTGCACCCTGGAAAGTTTCGGAGTAATTGGGAGTCACCACCAAAAAAGAAAGGAAAAGAAAAGAAAGAGGAAAAAGGAAAAAAAAAACAGCCAAAATGAGCTGATTTATAAATATAGAGTAAGATTTATAAAGTACAAAGTACTTTATAAATAAGATTTATAAAGTACAAAAGTACTTTATAAATAAGATTTATAAAGTACAAAACCAAAAACGATCAAATAAAAGACCGACAAGAAAAAAAAAAGAAAAAGAAAAACCCAGCCAGGATGAACCCCAAAAATAAGATTTATAAAATACAAAAACAAACAAACACACACAGAAACACTGACATAAGAATAAGGAAAAATAAGAAAACACAAAATAAAGAGAAGGGGTAGTGATGGGAAGGTGGTTATAATCCCTCAATGTGGGTGAGGAAGGGTATTTCAGTTCTTCATGGGTATTATCTTGGAGGAAGACTCAACTTTCCAGTGATATAGGGAAATTAAAATGGGTATATATGTAGAGGTAGTACTGAATAGGGAAAAAGGACTACTTATATCTGTGTGTGTGTGTGTGTGTGTGTGTATAAAGAAAAACAAAAATACATGTATGAAAAAAGTTCAAATTAAAAAGTTACTATCAAGTATGTTGTACTAAACATCTAGTTGAAATGGTAAGTAGGTAAAAAAAAAATTTTTTTTAAAAGAACAGGAATCATGAGAACAAATTTTGAAGAGAGAGAGAAAAGTTGTATCTAAGAATATACAGGCTGTGGGGCAATACTGGGAGGTTAATATGTTGTTTTCCTCTGATGTTGGGGTTTTACAGTTTTAAGGGGACCCTGTGGTTGTTGTCCTTTTGTTCTTTAGGCTTGTCTTCTGTGGGAGGGGCCTGCAGGATTGTTTTTCAGTTAGTCCTGCTTGGGCAGAGTTGCCCTGCCTGCCATGAAGGGGCTGGGCTCCATGGAAGCTGGTTTTTCAGGCTTTTATTCTCTGGAGGTTTTTGTTTTTTGGTGGCTTTTTGCAGCTTTTCAGAGGGTCAGAGCAAAGAAAGAATCTGTCTGCACCCAGACCTCCTCCTCAGAGAGAATCCTCAGACTATTCTCCTCTGGGTGTCCAGTACACTCAGACTCCTCCCCGCAAGCTCCGCTGAACACTGCAACATCCCACAGGTTGTATGCACCTCCACCCACCATTTCAGTTGTGCCCGAGGCCCCCACTTGTCTCTGTTCCTCCATGCCACCAAAACTGCAGGCAATATTGTTCTGGGTGAGCCCTGCCCCTGGGGCTGCCATTCCCAGGACCACTGTCTGGGCCCCATGCCCACACCCACACCAGGTGTGCTCAGCCCCAGCAATGGGGGAGGCAGCAGAGGTGGCTGTGGTGTCCATAGTAGCTGCTAGCCCCAGGGACCACCAACTGGAGCCCACTCCAGGCCGTTCAGGTGTGGGCAGGCACCAGCTCTGGATAGACACTGACTGCAGCCGTCCTGGGACCATGGGCTTAGGTCTGTGCCTGCGACCACCTGGTCCCAGCAATTTTCCCTTAATTCCCTTCTACTGTTTGAGTGCTGTTATCAATGCCTTCCCATCTTGCAGCCACCAGTCTCCCAAGCTAATGCTGGTCCCCAAGCACAGGGCACTTTCGAATTGGGGTATTACTTAACATATGGCTTACTTCTAGTGGCTTCTTCCCCTTTCTATTTATCTTCTGATATCAGTCCACACACTTCCAACTCCTTTGTACCTTTCCACTGATGATCCTCTGCCTCTGTAGAGATTTAGAAGTGTATAATCTTACATCACAGGCTGACTTCATGGGTGTTCAGAGTGCTCTGGTAGATACCTAGCTCAATTCAGGGGACTGTTTGCAATAGGGTCTCCTACTACTCTGCCATCTTGCCCCTCCTCTCTCCGTATCCTTATTTCTGTTTTATTATTACTTAAAGTTCTTCCCCTAACTTTGGTTTCTAAATACAGAGCACTAAAAATCTTTGTCAGTGACTCTGAGTTGCCCATGCTTTCACTTTTAATTGCATGTGTCTTTAGGTCTGACATGAGTCTCTTGTAAGCAGCATATAATTTTATATTTTTAATCCATTTATGATCCTGTCTTTTTATTGGAGAACTTAGTACATTTACATTCTAAGTTATTATTGATACATATACATTGCCATTTTATTACTTGTTTTATGGTTGTTTTTGTAGTTCCCTGTTCCTTTCTTTTCTTGTACTTTTCTCTCATAGTTTGCTGGCTGCTTTAGTGATATGATTGGATTCCTTTCTCTTTTAGTTTTTTATCTATTATTGGTTTTTGACTTGTCATTACTATTAGTTTTATAAATAACATCTTATGCATATAGAAGCCTGTATTAGGTTGATGGTCACTTAAGTTTGAGCCCATTCTGAGAGCACTAAATTTATACTCCTCTCCCCTCCAAACATTTTAGATATATGTTATCATACATTATATCTTTTTGTTTTGTAAATGTCTTGACTGATTTTTTGGATATGCTTAACTTTACTGCTTTTGTGCTTTCTATTTTCCTTATTCCTACTTAAGATCTTTCCTTGCCACTCAGTTTCCTCCTTAACATTTCCTGTAGGATTGGTTGATGAATTCTTTTAATTTTTGTCCTGAAAATGCTCTCTTTCCTTCTATTGTCATTGGTAGAGTTTCTGGATAGAGTATTTTTTCCCCCTTTCAGTTCTTTGAGTATATCATGTCACTCCTTTCTGGCCAGCAAAATAAGCTGATGGCCTTATGGGTTTTTCCTTGGATGTAACTTGGATGTAACTTTTTATTGCTGCTTTTAGAATTCTCTCTTTATCATTACCATTTGCCATTTTAATTACTATGTGGCTTGGTGTGGACCTCCTTGGATTGATTTTATTGAGGGCTCTCTCTGTCTCCTGGATCTGGATTTCTGTTTTCCTTTCCCAGATTCAGGATGTTTTCAGCTATTATTTCTTCAAATACATTTTCTATCCCCTTTTAACTCTATTTCAGGGAAACCTATAATGTGAATGTTGCTGCACTTGATGGTGTTTCTGGGTGCCCCTAATCATTTTCATTTTCTATTATTATTTTTTCTCTCTCCTGTTTAGCTTGATTTCTTTCCATTACTCTCTCCCCCACTGTCACTGATCTGTTCTTATTTTTCTAGTCTATATATTCTACCCAGTGCGTTTAATTCAGTTAATTGAGTTCTTCATCTCTGATTCATTCTTCAACGAACCCCCCCACTTTGATAGCCACTTATTCTCTGTATCTTTGAGTTTAGTTTGATTTTTTTTTTAAGACTCCATGTATAAGTAAGATCATACAGTATTTATTTTTCTTGGCACAGCTTATTTCACTTAGTGTAAAGCCTTCAGGGACCATCCATATTATTGCAAATGGCAAGATTTCTTTGTTATCTAAAAAAAATGTATATTATGTTTTCTTTATCCATTTACCCATCAGAAGACACTTAGATTGTTTCCATAGTTTGGCTGTTATAAATAATGCAGCAATGAACATGAGGGTGCATAAACTTTTGAGTTAATGTTTTCATTTTCTTTGGATAAATACCCAGAAGTAAAATTGCTGGGTCATGTGGTAATTCTATTCTTAATTTCTTGAGGACCCCCATACTGTTTTCCGCAGTGGCAGCACCAATTTGTCTTACCACAAGTGGTATGCCTGGGGGTCTTTTCTCCACATCCTTACCAAAACTTGTTACTTCTAGTCTTTAAGATAGTAGCCATCCTAACACATGTAACATGGTGTCTCTTTGTGGTTTTGATTTGCATTTCACTGATGATTAGTGCTGTTGAGAATCTTTTCATGTGTCTGTTGGCTATCTGCAGGTCTTCTTTAGAAAAATCTTGATTCAGATCCTCTGCTTATTTGTTTTTTGGGGTGTTGAGTTATAGGATTTCTTTATATGTTTTTGGTATTTACTCTCATCAGATATATAACTTGCAAATATTTTCTCCAGTAGGTTGACATTTATTTTTGTGGGCAGTTTTCTTTGCTGTGCAGAAGCTCTTTAGTTTTAAGTAACATTGGTTTATTTTTCCATTTTTAGCTTTTGTTTTTCTTGTTTTTCGTGACATTTAAAATTCATCATCAAGATGATAATCTCTAAGGAGATTATGGCCTGTCATTTGTTCTATGAATTTTATCATTTCAGGTCTCATTCAACTCTTTAATTCATTTTGAGTTCATTTTTGTCCATGGTGAAAGATAGTGTCCAATTTTTCCATCATCATTTATTGAAGAGAAAGTCTTTCTCCATTGCATATTTTTGGCACTTTTTTCATAAAACAGTGAACCATATATGCATGGATTTATTTCTAGGCTCTCAATTCTGTTCCATTAATATATGCATCTGCTTTTATGCCAATAATATTTTGTTTTTATTATCACTGTGTAACATAGTTTGAAATCAGAGAGTGTGATGTCTCCAGCTTTGTTCTTCTTTCTCAAGATTGCTCTGCCTATTCGAGGTCTTTTCATTGTACCACACAAATTTTAGAGTTATGTGTTCCATTTCTATAAAAATGTCATTGTATTGAATCTATAGATTGCTTTCAGCAGTATGGAAAATATTTTCCAATCTGTGAGTATAGAATAGCTTTTTAATTAGTGTTGGCTTTAATTTCTTTCATCAATGACTTAATATTTTCAGAGTACAGGTCTTTCACCTCCTTGGTTAACTTTATTCCTAAGTAGTTTATTCTTTTTGATACAATTTTCTGATAATTTATTAATGTACAGAATCATAAATTTTTATATATTGATTTTGTGTGCTGCAACTTTTCTAAATTTCTTTAAAAATTCCATCAAAAAAACTACTATAATAGAGTTTATATATAATATGTCATCAATGAATAATGGAAACATTTTTCTAATTTGGATGGCTTTTCTTTTTCTTATCTAGAAGAAATATTTTTTAAAAACCTGCTTTTGCTGAATCCCTTAAGTTTTGATAGGTTGTTTTTCTATTTACTTATGTCTCAAGGTATTTTGTAATATTTTCTTTGACCCATTGGTTGGTTGGTAGTATTGGTTGTTTCAGCTTCATGATTTGTGATCTACTTTTCTTGTACTTGATTTCTAGTTTGTACCATTGTGTTCAGAAAAGATGCTTGATAGGATTTCAATCTTCTTAAACTTATTTTGCAACCTAAAATTAACTGTCCTGGAGAATGTTTCATGTATACTTGAGAAGAATGTGTAGTCTGTTGTTTGATAGAATATTCCATGTACATCTGTTGAGACAATCTGGTCTAATGTGTTAAGAATGTTGTTTCCTTTTAATTCTCTGTCTTGAGTCTGTATTTTTACCCCCAAGGTTTATTGATTAAAAGGATACTAAGGAGAAGTTTTTATCATTTCAGATGTATCACTGTTTCCTTAATGTTTTTTTTTCTTTATGGTTTTGAATAATTGTACACTGAATGTGGGCATTTAAAAAAATATTTTATGAGATATAATTGACATAACATTGTTTAACTTTAAGGTATACTATGTATTCATTTATATGTTGCAATATGATTACCACTGTAGTGTTAGTTAACACTTCTATCATGTCAGATAATTTTTTTTGTGGTGGTGGCAATATTTAAGATCTAGTCTCAGCAACATTAAAGTTTCAATATGATATTCTTATCTATAATAATCTTATATATAATATGATTTAGGTCTCCAGGACTTATATATCTACTTGTTCTAAGTTGTACCCTGAACATATCCCTGATCTCTTCACCCCTCACCCCATACCGCTGATAACCACCATTATACAAAATGTTTTTTAAGTTTGGTTTTTGTAGACTCCATACAGATAAGGGATATCCTAGAGTATTTGTCTTTTTCTGACGTGTCACTTAGCGTAATATTTTTAAGGTCCATCTGTTTAATTGGAAATGCCATGATCTCCTTCTTTTACATGGCTAAATATTCTCTTGTTTTTATGTATACGTTATATACATATTGTATACATATATGTATTTATGTATGTATGCATTTTATATATATATATATACATATATATATATATATATCTTTTACATGGCTAAATATTCCCTTTTGTGTATCTATGAGTGGGTGAAGAAGTTGTGATATAAATATATAAATATATAAATATATCACAACTTCTTTATCCACTTATCCATTAAGAGACACTTAACATTGTATCTATATTTTGGCTATCATGTATAGTCCTTCAGTAAACATGGACGTGCATATATCTCTTCAACATCCTATTTTATTTCCTTTGACTATATACTCAGAAGTGGATTGCTGGATCACTTGGTAGTTTTAATTTTTTGAGAAACCTCCATACTGTTCTTCATTACGGCTACACTAATTTATATTCCACATCCTCGCCAACACTTTTTATTTCTTTTCCTCTTGATGATAATCATTCTTACAGCTGTAAGTTGATATCCCATTGTGGTTTTGATTCCCATTTCCCTAATGGTGATGTTGAATATCCTTTCACGTATCTGTTGGCCATTTGGAAATCTTCTTTGGAAAAACATCTATTTGGTTCTGTCATTTTGTAATTGGATTGTTTTGAGTTGCATGATTTCCTTATATGTTTTGGATATTAATCCATTATCAAATGTGTTCTGCAAATATTTTCTGTCATTCCATACTTTGTCTTTTTATTTTTCTGATTTTTTTCTTTTTCTGTGCAGAAGTTTTCTAATTTGCTGTGGTCCCACATATTCATTTTAACTATTGTTGCTTATGCTTTTTGTGTTATATCCCAAAAAATCATTACATAGAGCAATGTCAAAAACTTCTTCCCTGTGTCTTTTTCTAGGAAATCAGGTCTTATGTTTAAGTTTTTAATCTATTTCAAGTTAATTTTTCTGAGTGGAGTAATGTAGGGGTTCAATCTGATTCTTCTGCATGTGGGTATCCAGTTTTCCCAGACTATTTGTTGGGGAGCAAATCATTTTCCTATTGAATGTTCTTGACTCTGCTGTTAAATATTATTTAACTCTATAGGGAAGAGTTTAGTTTTGAATTCTCAATTTTGTTTTATTTGTATATGTATCGGTTTTAATACCAGTACCATACTTTTTTTTTGAGAAAGAGAGAGAGAATGCACATGTGCACAAGTGGGTAGGGAGCGGCAGAGGGAGAGAGAGAGAGAGAGTGAAAATCTTAAGCAGGCTTCATGCCCAGCATGGAGCCTGATGTGGGGTTCAGTATCACAACCCTGAGATCATGACCTGAGCTGAAATCAAGAATCAGTTGCTTAACCAAATAAGCCACCCAGGTGTCCTCAGTACCATACAATTTTAATTACTGTAGCTTTGTAGTATAGTTTCAAATAAAGACATGCAATGTCTACAGCTTTATTCTTCTTTCTCAAGATTACTTTATTGGGAGTCTTTTTGTGGTTCTATGCAAGTTTTAATATTGCTTACTAGTTCTGTAAAAATGCCTTTGGAATTTGGATGGAAATTACAACGAATCTATAGATGGCTTTGGGTAACATGGATAGTAATAATGTTAATTCTTCTGATCTGTGCACATTGATATCTTTACATGTTTGCATCTTCAATTTTTTCATCAAAGTCTTGTTTTCATTGTATAGATATTTTATGCTATTATGAATGGGATAGTTTTATTGTCAGATGTTTCATTGTTAGTGTATGGAAACAACTGATTTCTTGTTGATTTTATTTCTTGCAGTTTTACTGAATTTGTTGATTAGTTCAACAGCTCTTTGAGTCTTCAAGATTTTCTATATATAAGGTCATATCATCTGCAAGTGATGATGGTTTTATATCTTCCTTTCTCATTTGTATACATTTTATTTTTTTGCCTTGCCTAATGGCTCTGACTAGGACTTCCAACAATATGTTGGATAAGAATAGAGTGGGAAATCTTGTCTTGAACTTAGTGAAAAATTCTTTTATCATTGAGTATGATGTTAAGTGGGGGGTTTGTCCAACAAGGACTTTATAATGTTATTCCTTCTATACCCAATTAGAGGAGACTTTAACATGGAAGGATGTTGTATTTTGTCAAATGCTTTTTCTGCATCTTGAGATAATGTGATTTTTTGTCTTTTATTCTATGAATGTGATGTATCATATTTATTGATTTGTCTATGTTGAACCATCATTGCATCCCCAGGATAAATCTCATGTGGGCATGGTATATAATCTTTTTAATGGGTTGGCAGAGAATTTTGAATTTTCATTAATACTTTTGCCCTCTAGTTCTCTGGAAGTGTCTGGCTGTGGTATCAAGGTAATTCTTGCCTTATAAAATGAGTTTGGAGATTTTCCCTCCTATTTGGGAAAGAGGTGCATTAATTCTTTTTCAGATGTGTGGTTGAACTTGTCTGTGAGGCCATCTGGTCCTGGGGTTTTATGTCTTATAGGTTTTTGATTACTGATACAATCTCCTTACTCATTAGTTTACTTAAGTTTTCTAGTTTGCCTGTTTCAGTCTTAGTAGGTTTTGTGTTTTCAGGAATTTATTCATTTCTTATGGGCAGTTTTTTGGCATATAGTTATTTATAGCAGCCTCTTATTCTGTTTTTCTCCATACAAGTTTTAATTTTCTCTTCCATTTCTGATTTTGATTTCTCTCTCTTTTTTTTTTTAAGATTTTATTTATTTATTTGACAGACAGAGATCACAAGTAGGCAGAGAGGCAGGCAGAGAGAGAGGAGGAAGCAGGCTCCCTGCTAAGCAGAGAGCCCGATGTGGGGCTCGATCCCAGGACCCTGGGATCATGACCTGAGCCGAAGGCAGAGGCTTTAACCTACTGAGCCACCCAGGTGCCCCTTGATTTCTCTTTTTCTCTTGAGTCTAGCCAAAGGTTTGTCATTTTTGTAATGCCCCCCCCCAAAAAAAAACCATTCATGGCTTTTGGGTTTTTTTTCCCCTTCTAACTTTAGCTTAGTTTTTCTTTTTCTAGTTCCTTGATGTGTAAATTTTGGTGGTTTGTGATCTACTTTTATAATATGTACATATCATTATAAACTTCCCATACTTCACATTTGAAGTAGCTGATACCTCCTTAAATCTATATGAGTTGCCTTCATGTGGCGTACACTATTCATTGGTGCTTTTATATTTAGGGTTTTCTCTGCTTTTTGGGTTTAACAAGGTGGTGCTGTATAGTTCACATTTGTCATTTCTTCCTTGCCCACAGCCCCTGATCTGCTTTTCTGATAGCACTCCATTTACCAGAACTGCTCTCAGAGCGCCACTCAGGAATGTGCACAAGGAGTCAACTGCAGAGTAGGGGAAAGTGTGGGTTCAGCACTGGAGGCATTGAGGGTGTCTGTGGATCCAGGGAGGGAGATTCTTGGGTGAGCTTCTCCCACGCACGATGGGCAGATTTCTTGCTGAAGTCTATAGTTTAATTAGCAAGAACCCTATCACTTTCATGGCATTTGATATTCTTATCTGCCTCTTCCCCAGTCTTCCTCTCCAGTTACAGCTGCTGGACAGAAATGGGTATTTCAAGCAACATCCCACACAACTAGGGGAGCCATACATTTTCTCACCTCTCTCCAGAGCAGTTACTTCTGCTGGATAATTCAGTCCTTTGTTGTGTAGTGGGGAGTGGAATACATAGCGCAAATTCCTCTTACTGTCTCCACTGTAGCCAAACTTTTTTTTGCTCCAGTGACATGCTGGAATCTCTCCTTGGGATGGCTGACTCACCTGTGGGTATTTGTCTAGGTCTATGCTCTCCACAAGGTTTTTCATAACCTCAGTAAGAGGAATTGGTCCAGGTCTGCTGGCTTTGCTGTTTCCACAGCCCAGACCAAGGTCTGTTTGCTTATTACTGGTTGCATAGGTGGGTGACATTCCTTCTGGGTCTTCGGACATATATTCTAGATACTACAGTTCTCACAAAGGACTTCACTTCTTGTATGTATATCCAATTCATTTGTTCAAAAGAAGGAATAAAATGGAGGAACTTCTTACACTGCCATAATGTTGATGTCAGTTCTGGACATTGTTTTTAGACATACAGAATAGCTTCAATTTAATGATTCAATAAAGTTACTTTACTATTTGCTAGACTTCTAGCATTAATTCTTTTACAAAGTTAGTTTTTTTCTCCTCTTAACCTTTATTTACTAGACTGTGTAAATGAATACTCAGGAGGTAGCAGGATCTTCCCATCCCATTTCACCCACACTTCCAAGAAAAAAAAATATATAAAGTTACCTTTGATATATACAATTTAAACATCTTAAAATATATGGATGAAATTTGTTGAGATTTGGGCAAATAATTAAATATAAGAAACTCAAATTTTACAAACAAATGGATCAGACTAAAGCATCTCACTTATACTTTGTCTCATAACTGTATAACCATAGGTAACATTTGTAGGTTTCCATATACAGCTATTTCTATAATTATGTTTATAGTGAATTTTGAGGTATTTAAAATATGTGAATAGAAATGATGTCATAGACATTGCACTTTTTGATTATTGATAGTGATGAGATTATTGGAAAATTTCTAAAGAAAAATAATTGTTTTTTTAAAACAGAAAAACTTAACTATTCTACCATACATTGAAGAATTAGTAACCAAGCTGAGTCAGTGGTATATTTTTGTTGTAATATTGCATTTTTTTAGCTATAAATGTTACTAATTATTGGTAATCCTAACTCTAGAGGGGTCATTATTTCACATATGTCTTTCCTAATGAACCGTCAGAATTTCTGCTATGGTTGTTGCTATCCTAAATTTTTTGTTCACTGTGGTATTAAAATTTTGTGGGGGTGTGTGTTTAATATCCTAAATTCAGAGAAATTTGACACACGATATTAATTAGTTTCAGGTGTACAACATAGTGATTCAGTAACTGTTGTGTTCACCATAATTGTAGCTACCGTCTGTCACAATACTCAAATTTTTAAAATAATTGAAAACAAAACAAACACAGAAGAAATTCCAAATGAATAAAATGCCAGGCTGAATTTCATTTCCCTTGACAGAAATGATTTTACCATTGAGCATATATAACAAAAAGCAATTCCTATTAAATCTTTATTTGTATAGTAGGCATTTACTTTGTAGTAAATATGTCTTATATAATTATCTCAAAACATTAAAATGATTTAGAATACTTTCCGTTTGGAATATCCAAGTTGAAATTATCTTTACATGAGGGTTATAGGGAAGATGGTAGAATTAAGAGGACGCTAAACCCACTCTGTCCCACCAATGCAACTAGATAACACTCACATCAATGTAAATAACCTAAAAAATGACCCCATGACTGGTATAACAAACTGCACAACTAGATGTAGAGAAGAGGCCACATTGAAGACATTAGAAAAGGTAGAGATGTGGTGGAGAGCACAACCCTCTAGGTGTAGCCAACAGAGGGGGGGCAAGAACCTCAAGTGTTGAGAAGGGTGAGAAACAGCTCATCATACTGGGAAGCCTGCACAGAGAAGACAAATTCCCATAGCATTTTGCTTTAAAAAGTAGAAGGACCAAATTTCATGAGTTCTTACAGCTGGCAGGATTTGAAGCCTGGCACTCTAAAAGTCACTGGGCTTAGCTCAGAGAGATTAGAGGGTACAAAGAAGCTGAGTCCTTGCCCTTTAAGAGCTGGCACAACAAAGAGACTGAGGAGATACAGCTTAGAAGCGCAGTTTGAAAAAAAAAAAAAAATCTGAGGCACAGTAGAAGGAGAGGTAGTTAATAATCTCACAGGTCCCTGAGGGACGTTTCTAGGAACAAGTGAGCTGGCAGGCACCATTTCCCTTCCTTGCTCTCCAGCATAATCACAGTCACCCGCAGGCACCAGTGATGCACAGACATTCACTACCTAAATTGCTTACACTGTGCCGCATCCTCTCTAGCTGTTCCTGACTCAATCCTGGCCTCGCAGGCCTGTCCCCCAGAAGACCACAGCAAACCTGGCCAACATTGCCTCTCCCAACCTCCTGCAAAGGTCATAGGCACCTTGTTAAAACTGCACCCCCTGCCTATGTTTTGCAGAACAGCCACAGCCAACCCAGTCTCAGCAGTGGTTCTATGGGAGAAGACAGGTGCCACCTTGTTAAAAGTGTGTGCCTCTCCCATTACTTTCAAGAACAAGAGACATAGCTGACTTTCCTAACACATGGGAATAGACACAGAGTTAGGAAAAAAGACAAAGGAATATGCCCCAAATGAACAGGACAGAATCATACCAAGAGACCTAAGTAAATATGAGAAAATTAATATACCTGATTAGAGAATTTAGGGTAGTGATCAAAAAGGTGCTCTCTGTACTTGAGAAGAGAGTGGATAACATCAATGAGAACACAATAAATAAAATTAATATACATAATTGAATAAATAGCATCTAGAGGAAGCAGAAGAATGAATACCTGGGAAGCAGTAATGGAGAGTCATCAAGCTCAGCAAGTGAGAGAAAAAATGGTTATGCAAAATGAGAATAGACTTAGAGAACTCAGTGACTCCATCAAGCATAGTACTCTTCATATTACAGGTTTCCCCAAAGTAGAATGAGAAAAGGGGACAGAAAATGTATTTGAAGAAATAATAGCTGAGAACTTCCCTAATGTGAGAAAGGAAACAGATCCCCCAACAAAATCAACCCAATGAAGTTGCAAATGGCAAGATTTCATTCTTTTTATGGATGGATAATATTCTATTGTATATCTTCTTTATCCATTCATCAGTAATGGGCACTTGGGCTGCTTCCATACCTTGGTAGTTGCAAATACAACTATAAACATACTGTGTAGGTATCACTTTGAAACAGTGTTCTTTATTCTTTGGGTAAACACCTAGTAGTATGATTGCTAGATCATAAGTTGTATTTTTAACTTTTTAAGGGTCCTCCATACTGTTTTTCACAGTGGCTGTACAGTGTGCCTTCCCACTAACAGTGCAAGAAGCTTCCTTATTTCCATATCCTTGCCAACAGCTATTGTATCTGGTGGTGTTGATTTTAGCCATTCTGACAGGTGTCAGGTGCTATCTCATTGTAATTTTGATTTGCATAGGAAACAGTGGCTTTGAATAATGCATTGGATTTAATGTGTTATTCAATGGATTTAAGATGGATTTAAGAGTATATTCAGAACACTCTATCCTAGAACTGCAGAACACATATGCTTTTCAAGTGCACATGGAACAGTTCTCCGGAGTAGTAGATCACATACTAGGCCACAAAAGAAGTTTCAATAAAATGAAGATTGAAGTCATACTGTGCATCTTTTTTGACCACAAGATTGTAAAACTAGACATTAATCACCAGAAAAAAATCTAGGAAGACCACCAATTCATGTAGGTTGAGTAACATGCTACCTAAAAATGAATGGGTCAACCAAGAAATGAAAGAAGAAATTATTACATGGAGACAAAAAAAATGAAAACACTTTATTATTAAATCTTTGAGATGTAGCTAAGTATTTCTGACAGGGGGGCATTTCTAGCAATACAGGCCTACCTTAAGAAGGAAGAATAATCTCAGACAACCTAACCTTACACCAAAAGTAACTACAAAAAGACCAAACTTAATACCAGCAGAAGGAAGCAAATAATAAAGATAAGTAAGTGATATGGAAACTAGAAAAGCAGTACAGCTGATCAAAAAACAAAAAACAAAAAAAACCCAAGCTGGTTCTTTGAAAAGATCAACAAAATTGATAAGCCTCTAGGCAGCCTCATAAATTTAAAAAGTGGTCTCAAAATCACAAATGAAAGAGGAGAAATAACCAACACCATAGAAATACAAACATTATATAAGAAAATTATGAAAAATCATGCCAATAATTTAGACAATCTAGAAGAAATGGATACATTTCTATAAACATATAAACTTATGGAGGAAGAAATGGAAAATTTGAACAGGCCAATTATTATCAATAGAATTGAACCAGTAGTGAAAAAACTCCCAGCCAATGAAAGTCCAAGACCAATGGGCTTCACAGGTAAATTGTGCCAGTCATTTAAAGACACTTTAATGCCTAGTCTTCTCAGGCTATTACCAAAAGAGAAAAAAGAAAAAAACCTTCCAAATTAATTCAACGAAGGTAGCATTATTAGGATACCAAAACCAGATAAAGACATTACAAAAAGAGACCACCAAGCCAGTATCTCTGATGAAGAAAGAGGCAAAAATCTTCAACCACATATTAGCAACTGAAATCCAACAATATATTAAAAAATCATTCACCACCATCAAGTAAGATTCTTCAGATACAAAGCTGTTTCAATATTTGCGATTCAATCAACATGACATATCAATAAGAAAAATGATAAAAACCTTATGTTCATTTCCATAGATGCAGAAAAAGCATTTGACAAAGTACATCCATTTAGGATAAAAACACTTAACAAGGTAAGTTTAGAGAGACCACACCTCAATCATAAAGGCTATAAATGAAAAATCCTCAGTTAACATTATACTTAATGCTGAAAAACGGAATCCTAGCCATAGCAATCAAACAAAAAGAAAGAAAAGGCATCTAACCTGGTGAGAAAAAAGTAAAACTTTCACTGTTAATAGATGTCACAATATAGTATATAGAAAATGCTAAAGGTTCTACAAAAAATCTGCTAGAAGTGATAACTGAATTCAGTAAATTCATAGGATACAAAAATCAATGTACAGAAATATGTTGCCTTTCTATAATAAAGCACTGGAAAGAGAAATTAAGAGAACAATGCATTTACAATTGCACCAAAATTAATAAAATACCTTAGGAATAAACTTCACCAAGGAGGTGAAAGACCTGTACTCTAAAACTATAAAACATTGATGAAAGAAATTGAAGACAACACAAATGGAAAGACATTCCATGCTCATGGATTAGAAAAACAAATATTGTTAAATGTGCTACCTAAAACAATCTGCAGAGTCAATGCAATCCTCATCAAAAAACCTATAGCCATTTTCACAGACCTAACTGTACAGAAATAACTAACATTTATTTGGAAACACAAGATCCCAAAAGCCAAAGCAATCTTGAAAAAGAAAAACAGAATTGGAGGCATCACAGTTCCAGACTTCAAGTTATATTACAAAGCTATAGTAATCAAAATAGTAGGTACTGGCACAAAAATAGACACGTAAATCAATGGAACCAGGTAGAAAACCCAGAAGTAAACTTGCAGTTATATGGTCAGTTACTCTTCAACAAAGGAGGCAAGAATATACAATGGGAAAATTCTCTTCTACAAAGGGTATTGGGAAAACTGGATGGCAACATGAAAAAGAATGAAACTGGACCACAGACTTACACTATATACAAAAATAAACTCAAATGAATTAAAGACATAAATGTGAGACCTGAAACCATAAAAGCCTAGAAGAGAGCACAGGCAGTAATTTCACTGACATTGGCCATAACGATGTTTATCTAGATAAGTCTCCTGAGCCAAGGGAAAGAAAGACAAACCAGGAAACAGACTTTTAAGTATAGAGAACAAACTGATGGTTACCAGAGGAGAGGTGGGTGGAGGGTTGGGTGAAGTAGGCGAAGGGGATTCAAGAATACATTTATCTTGATGAGCCTGAGTGATGTGTAGAAAACTGAGTCATTGTATTGTACACCTGAAATTAATATAACACTGTATGTTAACTCCACTGGAATTAAAATCTAGAGAACCTGGAATTAAAATCTAGAGCCACCTGGGGGGCTCAGTGGGTTAAAGCCTCTGCCTTTGGCTCAGGTCATGATCCCAGGGTCCTGGGATCAAGCCCCACATCGGGCTCTCTACTCAGCAGGGAGCCTGCTTCCCCCTCTCTCTCTGTCTGCTTCTCTGCCTACTTGTGATCTGTCAAATAAATAAATTAAGAAAAAAATCTAGAGAACCTAATTTTAAAAGAACGCATGAATATGATGGCTAATTTTAAGTGTCAGCTTCACTGGTCGTAGGGTACCCAGACATTCAGCCTAGCATTATTCTGGATTTGTCTGAATGACATAAACTTTTGAATTGGTAGACTCAGTAAAGGAGGAGGTTCTAATATGGGTGGGCGTCCTCCAATGAAATTGAGACCTGACCAGAGCAAAAAAAAAGCTAAGTCAGAGAGGAATCCATCTGCTTGTTTGAGCTGGATAGTGGTCACATCTTGCTTTTGGACTTGAACTGAAAAACCAGCAATTTGGGGGTCTTGAGCCTACAAACTTTCACACTAGAATTTACACAGTCACTTATCCTAGTTCTCAGGCCTTGGGACTTTGACTGAAACTACCCCGCAGCTTCCTTAATATCTAGCCTGTCAAGTGTAGATCTTGGGACTTCCCCGCCTCCATAATAATGTGAGCTAATTCCTTATATATTATACACATGTATCTTGTACACTGTTGGTTTGGTTTCTTTGGAGAACCTTGACTAATACAATGAGTTACATCAACTTGAATAAATCCTTAGTCTTTAACCTAAATCCATGAATCCTCTATTTTTACTGAGAAGTTAAGGCAAGGGTAGGATTCCAGTTAAGAATCAGCTCTCACAGGGTGCCTGGGTTACTCAGTGGGTTAAACCTCTGCCTTCGGCTCAGGTCATGATCCCAGGGTCCTGGGATTGAGCCCTGCATTGGGCTCTCTGCTCACCAGGGAGCCTGCTCCCCTGCTCCCCCCCTCCCCCCCACCCCCTCTGCCTGCTACTCTGCCTACTTGTGATCTCTCTCTCTCTGTGTCAAATAAATCAGCTTTCACATTCATTGAACCATTTAACATGCATAATTTCATTTCCCCTGCTCCAACAATCTGGCAAATGGACAAAAGTAGTAGCAGTATTCACATTTTACTTGTGAATCTCAGAGGATACATGATTTGCCCAGATTTACAGTTCACATATCTAGAGAGTTTACATATTAAGACTTGAACCCAGATTTTTCACATACTAGTTTTATTATAACTATATTTGTATAAAATGAGATTTCATCATTTGAAGATGAAACCTGTGTCCAAGTCCAAATTCTTTAGTAGAGTTTTACTATTTATTTGGGTTACTAGTACTTTATCATAGGTACAGTTTCCATTTAATTTACCTCCTTAAAATGTCTTCAAATATTTCTGAAAATAGATTGAATACACATAAACAGATACATTTTACAGCTGATGTTTTAAAATTTTAGCTTATTGGGGTTTCCTGTTAATTTTAAAATAAGATAAAAAGTATACAAAAGAATAAAACATATCTAGTTTTTCCTGAGGACCTTCTGGAGATTTTTCTCATCTTTCCCCTTGTTTACTAAACTTCCAACTAGTCCTTGGAAAAAGATGAAAGTTAAGGGGCACCAGCTGTGCTGGTTAAGTATCCCACTCAGATCATGATTTCAGGGTTGTGGGATAGAGCCCTATGTGGGACTCCCTGCTCAGCATGGACCCTGCTGGAGACCCACCCCCCACCCAAGCCCCTAAGCCCTCCCCCTCATGCTCTCACTAAATGGGGAAATACATACATACAATACGTACATACATAACACACACACTTTTAAAATAAGAAAAGGTAAAATTTTAATCATGGGGTTATGGTAGAGGCAGAACCCAATAATCTAAGCAATTTAGATATTTTTGGCCTCAGCTCTGAAAAATAATAAATGGATGTTCTGGGCTTATTATTTGGGGGGGGGGACATTACTTCCTGTTACTTGAAAAAAGTAGACATGTATGAAAATGCAAAAACTCAAGTAGTATTGTAATTCATTTTACCCTCATGTAGTATATTTGATTCATCTGAGTTAAGAAAACAACTCCTCTTCTACTACAGTGTTTGTGTCCTTTCCCACAAGCCCAAACTAGGCACAAAACAGGCATGCTGAGTTGTTTCCCTCATAAATTTCCAAGACACTGCTGGAGAGTGACTGACACTGCCAGGTCTTGCTACAGTTTATCAGAGTTAGGTCTCTAGAAAATGTTGAATTTGAAACTCAAGTGGAAGGGCCACACAATGAAAAAACTAAGGCTGTTTACAGAGCGGAGTGCCCTCAGTTAGTAAATCTAATCTAGAGGAAAGATTGGCCTTCTTAATGGGGGAAACAATGGAGTCTTTTCAAATCGTGTAGAAAAGCTCTTCAATTGCAATTTTACTTTTGTTTTGTTTAACAAGGCACATTAAGTGAGAAAAATGAAATAAATCAAATGGATTAAGACAATGAAAAGAAGATTAAATACAGCAAAAACTCACTAAAAGAAAAATTTAATAAATGAATTTTTAAAAGCAGATCTAAAAGGCATTTTGAAATAAGTCAGCTAGATTTGTTTCAGGACAGTCATGTATGCTTTTTTGTATTGTATGGGTTATCAACAATTACAGTGTAAATAATCAAAATTGCTTTCAAATCAACATGGAAGTATATTATGGAAGATTTAATTCAACCTGTAATTCCTTGTCAGTGCTTGATCCTTAGTTTTGGTAGAAAGTAGACTTATAATTTGGGGGAGGGCAGGGGTAAGTCATATACTCCTCTCTTCTCCCTTGCATAATGCCTTAAACAGCTACTTGACAGTGATAAATATCTTGCTTTTTGTGTTTTCTTAGTTGTCTGTAGAATATGTATCTCAGCAATTTGGTACATACTTCATGGATAAATACCCTGTTCCTTGGTAACCTAATGTTGATTAATCAGTGTTTATTAAGTAGAAAGGGATAAATTTGATGAGGTCAAGAGGAGTTAAGTACTTGACAGCACAATCTGTTAGGCTTATATTAGACCTGAATGGGTTGAAAATGGCTTGAGTTTGACAAAGACTTTAGAAGAGTCAAACAGTTCTCACTGAACTGTGGCATCTGACATTCTCTACTAATCAAAGTGGTAAACCCCCTGAAGATGGAGTGATCCAGACCTTATATTAACACATATCTTGTGTTGTAATCCAGTATTTGTTAAAGGACAGATTCTTAGGTAGATGCATAAATTAAAAATGGTTTCATTTTGATAGAAAAGACCCATACAAAACACAATCTTGCAGCAAAGTATTTAGAGGAAATGTATGTGTGTGTACACACACTCACACATATAATAAGTAAAAAATAGGCTTTAAGGCAAAAGCTTTAAATTTCTTACCTAATAATGCAGGGAACAGTTCATAGTCACAATTGTCTAGAAACTATATGCTCCAACAACATAACCTTAAAATTAATAAAAAGTTAACAAAATTGCAGGAAGAAATGGGCATATCTATAGACTTTTAAAACACTTCTTTCAGAGACTGATAGAAATGAAAATCACTTAGAATTGAAAATACAACAAAAATTTAATCTGGCTATATCTAGAACCTGCCCAACACACATTCTTTCATATTGACTAAGCAAATGGTAACAAAGGATTATTAATATACTGATAGCATTGTATTTAGAAATATTCATAATGAAGATGAAAGCACTACACATTAAATTTGTGGGATGGAACTAAAGTGGCATTTTGGTACACACATTAGACAAAGAAAGTTAATGAGCTGTTCATTTAATCCAAGAAGTTAGAAACAGAACAGAGAAAATAAATGGAGAAATTAAACAGAAAATAAAGAAGCAATAGAGATGACCAATAAAAGCAAAATCTTTGAAAGGACTTAAAGCAAGATTAGCCAAGAAAGTAAGTATAAAATCATCAGAAAGAAAGAACAAAAGATTTTAAATATTAAAATAATACCTTTATGCTAGTATATTTGAAAATTTAGTTAGCTGGTTTTACAAAAATGTAATTGGCAAATACTGACTCAAAGATATTCCCCACAAATTTACAATGATTAATACATTGAATCAGTATTGTAAAAACCTAGGAATTAAAAAAATATATAACCAGATAGTTGAACAGATGAGTTTTACCAAAACCTTAAGGATGAAATACTCATTTTAGACAAACAGATTGAAAAGAGGGAAAAGAAATGGAAAGCAGCCCAGCACATTTTGTGGTACCATTATAATCCTATCATCAAAAGCAGTATTAAAAGGGCAAGTTCTATTATGATCACTTGTAACTGCAACTGTATGTTGAATTTAGTCATGTATATCTACTATTAGCCAAGCACTGCCCTGGATGCTTTGTAGGTATTAGCCAATTTAGCCAAGCTGCTAAAGAATAATAGTTAATTTTTTTCACCCTTTGTCAGAAAAGTATGAATTATCAATAAAATCCTTCTGTTAAACATATGATCAAAACATAAAATGAAAGTGTGCAACCAAAGTAAGTTTCTAAGTGGCTCCTGTATTAGTCAAGCAGGGAAAGTGACTTCACTTACTGTAAGATAATGAGTTTATTAAATGGTGTTTGGTTGCAGCAATTGAAGAACTGTTTCTAAAGAAACTTGCTTGACTAGTAGCATTATGGCAAAAACACTGCTTAAAGGGCTGAAATTAAGATATTGGGGATAATAATCAATTAAAAACCAAGGCAACTGATTAAAAGTGGTTTTCTTTGTCTCTGTATAAGTGGAGATGTTACTAATACTGCTAGGGGTTTGTTTTGTTTTTTTTTTTTAAATAATCAGTGATGAGTTTGAAGTGACAAAAGACTGTGTTTATGAATAGTATATGATTAACTATATAAGTAATTAACTTGCAATGCATTGACAAGTCATTAGGTAAGTTTCTAGAAAATCCAGAAGGCTATAAATGTTTTACAAATGATGAATATACTCAATTTGGAAACATCTATACAATTCATAAAATCTCTATATTGATCCACATTAACAGATGGACATTTACAGTTGATTTTGATAACAGGAAATATGAACCTGAAACCCCAGTTAAGAAAAATGTTATTCCCCTCCAAAAAATTTCATTCTTAGTAGTAGACCTGTAATACATATTTTGTAATATATTTATCAATTGCTGAATTTTGAGTTTTGTCCACCGAAGTTTTATGAAATCTTGTAACAGCAATTTTAACTTAGGTGAAGTGATATATCATTGTGGCTTTGACTTGCATTTCCCTGATGATTATACAGGTAATTACCAGTATATTATCTTTGGAAAACTATCTATTTAGATCATCTGCCCATTTATTAATCAGACTTCTTTTTTTTGCTATTAAATTGTGTTATGCTTATATATGTTTTGGATGTTAACCCCTTATCAGATATATGATTTTCGAATATTTTCTCTAATTTGGTAGGCTTCTTTCATTTTATCAATGGTTTCCTTTGCTGTGCAGTGGTTTTTAATTTGATCTAGTCCCAGATGTTTATTTTTGCCTTTGTTGCTTTTGCTTTAATGTCAAATCCAAAATATCATAGCCAGATTGATGTCTTGGAGTTTACCATCTATTTTCTCTTCTAGGAGTTTATGGTTTCAGGTCTTAAAGTATTTGATCAACTTTGGGTAAATTTTTATGTATAGTTTTAGAGGTTCCGTTTCATTTCTTTGCCTATGGCTATCTGGTTTTCCCAGCACCGTTTATAAAAGAGAATATTCTTTCCCCATTGTGTATCCTGGCTCTTTTGTCCTAAATTAATTAACCACATACATCTAAGTATAGTACTGGGCTATCTCTGCCAATTGGTTTGTTTGTGTTTATGCCTATACCACACTATTTTGATTACTAAAGCTTTGGTAACATTTTTTGAAATCAGGGAGGGCGTTGCCTCCAGCTTTGGTCCTATTTCAAGATTACTTTCTCTATTTGAGGTCCTGTGTGGTTCCATACAAATTTTAGGATTGACAATTTTAGGTGTTCCTTCCCAGTTTGGAATGCATCTATGGAGAAGACTGTATGCTTTGTATCTGTTTTTGTTCTGATTGATTTGCAGATATTGAACCATTCTTGAATCCTTGGAATAAACCCACCTGATCATACTGTGTGATCCTATCAATATATTATTGAATTTGGCTTGCTCTGTTTTGTTAAGGATTTTTGTCTATATGTACATGAGGGATAGTAGCTTTTAATTATCTTTTCTTATTGTATCCTTCTCTAAATTTGGTATTTAAACATATAACTACGGAAAATCAAAACATAAAGACAGCAAGAAGAAAGGAACAGAGGATTTGCAAAAAGCCAGAAAACTATTGACAAAATGGCAAATAAGTACATGCCTGTGAACAATTACTTTAAATACAAATGCCTAAATTATCCAATCAAAAGACACAGAGGGACTGAATGGATAAAAAATTAGACCCATCTTGATACTCCCTACAAGAGACTAGCTATCAGACCTAAAGATACAGACAACCTGAAAAAGAAGGGATGGAAAAATATATTTCATGCTAATAAATGAAAGCAAAAACAAAGCTGGGTAGCAATACTTAGACAAATTAGACCTTAAAACAAAGACTCTAATAAGAAACAAAGAAGGGCATTACACAGTGATAAAGGGATTGATCCAATAAGATGCAATGATTGTAAATACCTATGTATCCAACATAGAAGCACCTAAATATTAAAAGCTAATATTAACAGACATAAAGGGAAAAATTAACAGTAATATGAAAATAGTAGGGAATTTTAACACCCTACTTGTATCAACAATACATGATCCAGACAATCATTTTTTAAAGTGGCTTTAAATGATATGTTAGACCAGATGTGCTTGACAGATATATATAATATTCTGTCTAAAAACAGATTCACATTGTTTTTCAAGCACATGGGACATTTTCCAGAATAGATCATATTAGGCCATGAAGTAGTCTCAATAAGTTTAAGAAGATTGAAATTGTACCAACCATCTTTTCTGACCACAACAGTATGAAACTGGAAATCAAGTAGGGGAAAAAAAAAAACTGTGGAAAAAAAAATATGGAAGCTAAACTATATGCTACTGAACAACCAATGTCTCAACAAGTAGAGGAAACTGAAAAATACCTTGAGACAATAAAAGTAGAAATTTTCTGAATGAATCAAAAACAGTGCTAAAAGACTATTGTAATCATACAGGCTTACCTAAAAAAAAAAAAAATTCAAATAAACAAACTTTGTGCATAAATAAATTAGAAAAAGAACAACAAAGCTCAAGGATAGTAGAGAGAAGAAAATAATTAAGATCAGAGCAGAAGTAAAAAGAATCTAGGAATAAATTTAATCAGGATGTTAAAGAACTGTACTCTGAAAACATTAAATACTGATGAAAGAAATTGAAGACAATACAAATGGCAAGGTATCCCATGCTCATAGAGTGGAAGAATTAGTGTTAAAACATCTGCACTATCCAAAGCAATCCATAGATTCAATGCAATCGCTATCAAAATACCAATAGCATTTTCCACAAAACTAGAACAAATGTACTAAGATCTATAGGAAACCACAAGACCTCAAATACCCAAAGCAATCTCGAGAAAGAACAACAAAGCCAGAGGTATCACAGTCCCAGATTTTAAGATATACCACAAAGCTGTAGTAATCAAAACGGAATGCTACTGACACAAAAACACATGTAAATCAATGGACCAGGATAGAGAAGCCAGGAATAAATCCATACTTATATGGTCAATTAATCCATGACAAAGGAGACAAAAATATACAGTGGGGGAAAGATAGTCCCTTTAATAAATGGTGCTAAGAAAACTAGATAGCTCCATTTTGTGCCAAAACCAAAAACCAAACAAACAAAATCAATCTCTCATACCATACAGAAAAATAAACTCAAAATGGGTTCAAGACCTAAATGTGAGACCTGAAACCATAAAACTCCTAGAAGAAAACATAGGCAATAATCTCTTTGACATTGGCCTCAGCAACATTTTTGGGGGGCAGGTCTCCTCAGGCAAGGAAAACAAAAGCAAAAAAACTATTGGGAATATACCAAAATAAAAGGCTTTTGTGAAGCAAAGGAAACTATCAAACAAATTGAAAAGGCAAACTACTGATTAGGAGAAGATATTTGCAAATATCCAAAGAGCAGTTAATCTCCAAAATATGTAAAGAACTCAACACCAAAACCCCCCCAAACAATCCCATTAAATAATAGGCAGAGGACCCAAATAGACATTTCTCCAAAAATGACATACAGATGGCCAGCAGATGCATGGGAAGATGCTCCATGGCAGGAATAATTTGGGAAATGCAAATAAAAACCACAAGGAGGTTATCACCTCACACCTGTCAATGTCTAGACTCAAAGTGACAAGAAATAACAAGTGTTGGTGAAGATATGTAGAAAAAGAAACCCTCGTGTACTGCTGGTGGGAATGTAATTTTATGTAGCCACTATGGAATATGGTATGCAGGTTCCCCAAAAAATCAAAAATAGAAATCCCATATGATCTAGCACTTCACTACTGGCTAACTACCCAAAGAAAATAGAAACACTCCTTTGAAAAGATATATGTACCTCTATGTTTATTGCAGCATTTTTAACAAATACAGAAGCAACCAAGTGTCCATCAGTAGATGAATGAGCTGTGTGTGTGTGTGTGTGTGTGTGTGTGTGTGTGTGCATGTAATGGCCTATTACTCAACCATTAAAAAAATGAGATATTGCCATTTGATACCATATGGATGGATCTCTAAAGAGTATTATGCTAAGTGAAATAAGTCAGAAAGTCAAACAACATATGATTTCACTTATTTGTGGAACCTAAAAAATGAAACAAATAAAAGCAGAAACAGACCCATAAATACAGAGAAAAAACTAATGGTAGCTAGGGGGATAGGGCATGGCAAAATGGTTGAAGGAAAGAAGATACAGGCTTCCAGTTATGGAATGACGGTCACAGGAACGAAAGGTACAGCTTACAGAATATAGTTCATGAATTTAAAATTGGTTTGTACAGTGGCAGGTGATAGCTATACTTTAGTGAAATGGCAACCTTCAGAATGGGAGAAGATAATTGCAAAGGCCCTGGCTGATAAACTGTTAGTATCTGGAATCTAAAGAATTTAATAAATTCAACACCCCTCAAAATAATCCAGTTAAAAAATGAGAAGACATGAGTAGACTTTTTCCCAAAGATTACATACAGATGGCCAACAGATGCATGAAAAGGTGCTTAACCTCACTCATTGTGAGGGAAACACAAAATTGTGATGAGCTACTACCTCACACCTGTCAGAATTGTTAAAATTTATACCACAGCAAACAACAGATGTTGGCAAGTATGCCAAGAAAGGGGAACCCTCTTACTCTGTTGGTTGGAATGCAAACTGGTGCAGCTGCTCTAGAAAACAGTATGGAGGTTCCTCGGAAACTTAAAAATAGCACTACTCTATGATCCAACACTGCTAGATATTTATCAAAGAATACAAGGATACTGATCCAAAGGGGCACATGTACCCCAATGTTTATAGCAGCATTATCAACAATAGTCAAATTATGGAAAGAGTCCAAATGCCCATTGGCTGATGAATGGATAAAGAAGAGGTGGTGTATATATATATATATATATATATATATACACACACACACACACACACACACACACACACATACATACACATACATACACACAATGGAATATTACTTCGCCATTAAAAACAATGAAATCTTGCCATTTGAATGATGTGGGTAGAGCTAGAGGGTATTATGCTAATAAGCAAAATAAGTCAAAGAAATACCATACAGTTTCACTCATTTGTGCAATTTGAGGAACAAGACAGATAAACATAGGGGAAAGAAAAAAAGACAAACCATAAAATAGACTCTTAACAATAGAGGACAAATGAGGGGTTGCTGGAGGGGAAGTGGGAGAGGATGAACTAAATGGGTGATGGGCTTTAAGGAGGGCACTTGTGATGAGCATTGGGTGTTACATGTATATAATGAATCAAATTCTTCTAATATTACACCAAATGTTAAGTAGAATTTTAATAAAAACTTGAAACAAAAGTAAGCTGGCATAGGAGTTGTTGAATCACAGTGTTGTACACCTGAAACAAATATAACATTGTATGTGAACTATATTTTGATTTAAGAAATACATCAAAAAATAAAGTGAATTATGGATATACATCTTCATTTAATTAGAATTTACTTATAACTTATAAATAAATAACTTATAACTCTTCCCCCAAACCTTTAAAAAAAAAAAATCAAAGATTGATTTTGGTGGAGCTTAATTTTTCTAACATTTTCTGTTACCATGAAATACCTCTTACTCAGATTTTCAGAATGACTATAAAGTCTGCATAATTATGGTATTTAAAACTAGTCAAGTTTTCTGATTTGCTTTAACACTTGATATTCAAATCATTTTCTCTTGAAACATCTATTGTGTCATTCTTTTTGCTTGTTTTATTAACTGGCCGCTCCTCCAGAACACACTTTTTAATGGCTTTGTTATTTGAGCAAATCTCCAAGAATATTTTCCTTGACTTCATTAAATTTAACATTTTCATAAAATTTGACATTTTACTTTACATTGATTGTTCAGGTTAAGCTAAGCCAGTCAGGTATGACATTGTCTGAATGAGGCAGATAAGAATCTTAGTAACAGGGGTGTCTGGGTAGCTCAGTCAGCTAAGAGTCTGCTTTCTGGTCAGGTCATGATCCTGGGGTCCTGGGATTGAGCCCTATGTGAGTCTTCCTGCTTAGCAGGAAGACTCCTCCCGCTTCCGCTTCCTCTCCTCCTCCCTGACCCTCTTCCTCTCTCTTGAACACACACTCTCAAATAGATAAATAAAATCTTTAAAAAAAAAATACTAGTAACAAACAAAAAAAAGAGCTGTTTGAGTAGTCACTAATTTTGTTCATTTTTGACTTAATTTTTTTGCTTCCCTACTCGACCTCTTAACTTTGAGTAATATTCAGCAAAAAGAATTCCTTATACTTTTAATTATACTTAATCCTGATCCTGTAGATCTAAAAGACTCCAAGATAATGGAAGTCAACTTTCTTCCAGAAAAATAACAAAGGTGTGAATGGCTTCTGTGTTACTGAGCTATCTAGAATTTGCCTGTGTTAATAATTAGAAAGAAAGTGAAAACTATATATTAGTTTGGAAGCCTTAATCTCTGAGCCAGAGGTAGAGAATAATCTGTGAACCATGGTGTTAGAACGAAATCACAATCTTTTTATCCCAAAAAGAACTTGAGCCCTAGCCTCACCCTTTCTTAATTCCACCTAAAGACATTAACCAGCCACTTGGCTTGTCAGCAAAAACATCATAAAATGTTATAACTTCTAATAAAATGATCAACTAGACATGACATATCTACATAATTGAGGAAAGTCCTTTCTACTTTGTTTTATAAAGATTTGTACTGGTCCTGGGATACTTGAATATAAAGGGTAAAAAATCCAAATTTAAAGTTGGTTCATCCATAAACCAGAACTCATTATGTCATGATATTTTCTTAATCCATTCAGAACTTTCCAAATGCACTAGTTGCTATTGATTTGCTTCCATGCTTTTTCATGAATTCCTGTCTACGCATGCAACATCCCCGTATCTCTCCCTTTCAGCTTGCTATATCAGCCTTGGGATTTTGTAAACAGCAGAATAAATGGAAACTAACTCCTGCTAGGAAATCAAGGCTTTAAGGCTGTGGCAGAAGTGGAAATAAGTCTCTCTCAAATGTCCAAGTTCTTGTGTTCTAGTCTTGTCTCTGTCCTAATTAGATTACAAGTGAAGCTGTTCCCATTTCCTGAGACGTGCCTCCTCGCTGGCAGGAGTCCCCTTCTCCCTTCGGGTACAGGGTGAAAGGGGTTGGGTCTTTACCTGTTTCCATCAGGCCTCAAGAAGGAGGAACAGGATAAAATAACATCCCTTTTTTCAGTTCAGGAATTGAATACTATTATATGAAAAGTTCTCTAAGAAAAATCTGTTTAAATCATTTCAAGTAAGAGAATTGCTACAATTCTTGAGCATGCCTTCAGTTAATGTCCCCAGTAATGTTTATTCAAGGATTTTAAATGTATTACTCATTGCAAATTTAATAGTTATGGTTCTTACCTTTCATTAAGTAGTTGCTATAACAATGAACACTTAAAACCTTTATAACACTTAAAAAAAAGCTTAATAATCCAAGAATTGATGGAAAGTATTTTAAAAATATTTAAGACATTTCTGTTAACTAAATTATTTTAAAGTAAAAATGTACAAAGAAATAAAAACTTACAATATGTTGTCAAAAAGCAGACCTATCTGATTTGGTTTAATTATATGTAATATAATTGGCTTAAATTATATGTAATAAACATTTGGACACCTGAATGTTTTAGGCAAATAAATACAGAAGCAGCTTTAACAATACCTAAAGCACTATCCCAGGTCTGGTTTCTTTACGGAATTGTTTGTACTGATCATTTACTTACTGCATCCTCCTAAAACTAACTGCTATCTAATATTTTTAAATACTAATTTTTACTAACTTAACACATTTTAAAATACTAACCAACATGATAGAAGAAAAGCAGTCCCCTGAAATAAAAAAATATGCAATTCACATCCTTACTATGCCACTTAAAAGCTGTTGAATTGCAACCATGTCATTGAACTCTTCTGTCCCAAATTTCCTTTGTTCTAAATGGAGGAGTTTGTAATCTGGAGTCATTAGCATCACAATCTAGGACGTTTCCACGTCTGAGTAGGTGGGACCTAAAATTATTTGTTAACCAAGGGTGCAAACATAAAGCATTTGCAAGTCCCAACATTTTACACTGCTGCAATAGCTGTAGAGTAGACTTAAAATCGAGTTTGCCAAAAAGCTCGTATTAGGAGTAGGTCTTCATGGTCTTTCCACAGAAAGAGGTGATCATCTGGACAAGGAGTCTGAGAAAACTCAGCCACTCATTTCATATCATGTTGCTCTTTGGTATTTCAGAGAGCTGATGTATTTGATTAAAGGTATCAGTAGCTTTCACAAAAGAGTAAGTGAATTAAGTCAACAATTTAATGGTCATGTTCAAAGTACCGGAACAAAGATTGTTCACGTTAATTTTGGGATTATTTTTTCTAGGACCGACGGATCTCAGCATGAAGAGGCAGTTGGCAACTAGCTCAGGATCCTCCAGCAGTTCAAGCTCCAGACCCCAGCTGAGTCCAACTGAAATCAATGCCGTGAGACAGCTCGTTGCAGGATACCGAGAATCAGCTGCATTTTTATTGCGTTCTGCAGATGAACTGGAAAATCTTATTTTACAACAGAACTGAGTCAAATGACGATCCTATTCACTGAGGTCTAAATTTGCAGTTTCCACTAATGACATTTTGATTTCCCAGCAGAGACGCTTCTGGTCTTACTGCACAGTCTTAAGAGAAATACTTCCATTATGCCACATTGTCCTTGATCCATAAAGTGATGTGTTAAGGTGCTTCAAAGGAACTCTGACCTCTGAAGTACTTGAGATACTGTAATGTGTCCAGCCTACTGCTTTATGTTTTAGTTTCTCAGCATAAATATCTGGGGCAAAAAAAAAAAAAAAAAAAAAAAAAAGCTGTATATTCTTAATTCAAGGATAAAACAAGAAGTTTGTGGTATAAAAAATAGTTCAAGATCCAACTGAAATATTAGTGGAATTTACTACTGACTTACTGGACAGAAAGCTACAGTATCTGGCAAAAAAAAAAGCCAAATTTCTTGTTGCTACAGGATATAACAACACTACAAAGGATCTTGTATTTTAAAAAAATATATATATGTAATTTTTATAAAAAGACAAAAACTTGTTTTTCATTCAAAATTGTCATTTTTACTTTGGTAACTTTTTCATAGGTCCTAAAAGAAAACTGTTTTGAGAAACTACTGTAAGTACCTTTTCCACATCCCTTTGCCTTCTCCTCTTTCCAAATCCTTTCTACAAAAAATAACAATGCTGGAAAACAAACCCTCGCTACGTTCTTGAAATCGTCACATCGGGAACCACTTCCACGAGAAGCCTGCGCGTCTACTCTCGCGCTCGTCATGCCTCTCAACATCGCAGTTTCGCAATAGAGGTTTTCATCACAGAATGTTTTAATATTAAAAAAGACATATCATTGGAAAAAAAAAAAATCACACCTTGGTTCCTTACAGCTGCTCACCGTGGATTGACGCTGCTGTGTTCCGGGCGCGCCTCCAGCAGCAGTTGGATGTAGATGGCTGAATGTTAAGAGGTTGCAAGTGACAATCTGAAAATTTGCACTTGTGTGTAGTTTTTCTTTCTCTCTTTCAGAAATAGTTTCCAAAAAGACCATTACCTCTCCTGATAGGATTTGTATAATTTGCAGTTCTAGGTAATGAATTACAGTGATGTAAAGAACTCTCAGTGGACGCAGCTGCAGCTTTTCCACGAACTTTCCCTTCCTCTCCCTCTCCCCCGACCGTTTGCCCTTTCTTATTTTATAGTGTTGGATACACATGAATGGTGTTTTCTTTGTGCACTGAGGCAAGCCTATTTTTTAAACATTTAGGGAGAAGTACATCAGTTTATGCTTCTTGTACAATTATCTTTCTGTTGTTCCGCTTTGGTTGGATTACAAATTCTTTGTGCATTCCTGAATTTGCCTTATTTTATGTAAAACTTATGTCATTCAGTTTTTGATAATGAGTTTAAGGCATCAGTGATATTTCTTATGTACTTGTTACATATAGTTTTTCAAGTAATGACTGTGATTGTGACCAAGTAATGTGCACTTTTTCTTGTAACTGTGGACATTGCTATGCTTTTTCTTCTAGTGTTTCTAGAATTACTGTTCCTGACAGTTACGTAAAACAAACAAAAAAACACAAAAAAAGAACTTTTGTGATACTGTTGGTGAATATAATGTGAAAAACTTATTGAAATATGAGTATTTTGGAAATACATAGATGCACAAACATCTTTTAAGGTGTGGATTTAGAGTTTGCTTATTTAAATGAAAATTCAAAAAAAAATCGAGGGCTGGTATAATTTTATCTGTTTTGTTTGGTTTAATAAACAGATTTCTGTGTAAAAATAATGATTGTGAAAACTTCCAAACTTTCTGAAGGATACTATGCTTTTACCAGTTGGCTTTGAAAATATGCAATGCCATTTTGTACCCAGCATTTAGTATAAGAAGGACAGTTAACCTTTTATCTGAGGATTATCCCAAGATCCCCTAGAGTCTCAACATTGTCTAATAAAGAATTTTTCCAAGACAGGGTAAGGGAAATTAGCAAACCAAGGATATTTGTTTGATTATTTAAATCTGAGTTAAGAATTCCTTTTACTCCTCATTTTTATATACGTAATTTGGGTCCTTTAGTCACTCCTGATTTAACATCTTAGGAGAAGCATTTCTCTGTTGGAAGTGCCTCTTTGCTGCTTAGATTTTTGCTGCAGTCATCTTTGAAGACTTGGACATGGTTGCCATTTCAAAAAGTAACCGGTTTGAGTTCAGCATATACATAAAAATCCTTAAGAGTGATAATGAAGCAAACAGAGTAGAAAAGGGAAGTTCCAGCAAAGTGCTCTTGTTTTCGTTACATTCCTACCTTCAACTAGAACTCCCAGGCCCTCCTACCAAGAACAAAATTCCCTCAAAGTTTCTGCTTTTTGAACTTTTATCGCAAAGAGAAAGGGTACTGGGACTCCCACTGTTTCCCTGGGAGAGCTTAGAGGCCACGAAGCCTCATAAGCTTTTGTTTCTCTTCTTGCTTTAGGACTTGTGCCTGAAAACACCAGGGTCCTCTTTTACACTGGAAGAATCCACGCCCCTTTATAAAGCATTTCGGAGAAACTAGGTGCAGGTTCGTATTCTCATTCTACTGAGGTGATAGGAAACAATCATAAACACAGAGATCAAACAGAAGTTCCTGCTACTTCTGCCAGTTGGCTTCCCATACAACAGCAGTGTCTTATCAGATGTGTGTGACTTTATCACACCTAATAAGAAAACATGACTTGACAGGACCACAGAGAATACAAACACAAGCAGTTACTGAATTTTCTTAAATTGTGTAGGTCAAGTAACAATTCTCAGTAGAAAGGACATTCAGCTACAATGATAGCCACGAATTACTGATTATTGATTCAGGGAGAGCCATTTTATTTCCTTTTCACAATAACTGTGGGCAATGAGGACAGTCACAGTCCCTTTTACAAAGGAAATCAAGAAGCTGAAATCACTTGCCAGGAGCCCGGGACAAAGGCTGTAGCCACCCTTTGAACCCAGGCACATCTGATGCCTGAGCTCCCCTCCTGGTCCCTGCAGTCTGCTGCCTCCCAGATACTTAATAATGGTCTTCTACCCTGTGACTCAGAACCAGATCTTTATAGTAAAGTTGAGCAGTTTTGCACGGTAGATAATAGCTATTGAAAATGCTCTTAACATCAAAGCATTTGACTTAACGTGCCCAATTTTATCCTGCTTCTAGAGGTTTAATTTCCTTTAAATTACATTCTCTACAAATATCTAGAGCAACCATAAAACTACCACTGATGAAAATCAAACACATAAGGCAGGAAGGGAAGGCAGTGACTTGTTAACAATGAAGGGGGCCAGTAGTGTATCTGGTAAGGAAAGGTGAAAGTCAGTATCCAGCTGAACCCAGAAAAGTTAAGTCCATTCACTTTAGATTTTAGTCTCAGATATTATACCTATGTTCTTAGCTATGCTGCTATTGTAATCGTTATACCATTAATACAAATATTCAGAAATTAATCTTTGTATGCCAAAAATATTTTCTCATTTTGTACGGCTCAAGTTTCAAACTTCATAAAAAAATAAAATAGAGCAGGTATTAACAATGTGTTAATTAACAATAAACAGTGTAATTAATGTGTTAATTAACAATAAAAAAAATAGAGCAGGTAGATATTAACAATGTGTTTCAACGTGTTTGAGATGCAGAAATGTGGCAAAGTAAGGACTGAGCACAAGATAACCTACAGGAGCTTACTATATTCACTGGAGCTCATCTCCTCCAAGATTGTGAGGGAGATAAGGTCAATCATGTTCAACATTTATTTTTAAATCAAAAAATAAAATTAAACTTGGGAAGTACAGAAAGATGACAGAAAAATAATCATCCCAGCACCAGTTGAGAACCATGAATAATATCATTTTATAGCCTATCTTTCAAATTTTCCCTAAACAGATATTTATTTGGTTTCACTGTCCTATGGTGTTTCCTCAGCTACTTTTCTAACCTAACAATATAGCGTGAGTATTTTCCACACTATGGGTTATTATTTTTAATGACTACCTGGCATCACATTGTCTGAATGTGTTAGTGTTCTACTGCTGCTGTAACAAAGGACAACAGACAACAGAAATTTATTACAGTCTCAGGTTGGAAGTTTCACTGGACTAAAATCTAGATTTTGGTAAAAATGTTCCTCTCTGAAGGCCCTTTGGGAGAATGTTGCCTTGCTTGCTCTGCTTCTCAGACACTCCTCAACTGGTGTCCCCTGCTTCCATCTTTAAGTCCAACTGACTTTTTCTGCCCCCCTTCCACATTTAAGGACCATTGTGAGTAGCCTGGGACCACATAGATCAAACAAGATCACCCCTTTATTAAGGTCAGCTAATTAGAAACTGTAATATCCTCTCCAAACATAATTCCTTAACTTGACATGTAGCAAAACTAAAGTACCTTAATTTCTTTTTAAAAATAACTCTTTGTGCCCAGATACTACAGGTGCATTTTCCAATAACCTATAGTAAAGATATTAAGTCAGCAGCACAAACTTTTTTCAAATAATTGTCAGCTGCCATACCACACTTATTTTTTTTTTCCTGTATAAAGTATATTATCTTGGAAATTTTAATAGAATTTTCCTCACATGTCTCACATTCAAATTAAGTATAAAGAACAAATAAATATGGTAAAAGTACAGCTCAATCTTCCAAGGGATATTAAACAAAAATACCTCTGAACATTTTCCTCTGATTTCTTAGTAGGTGGTTCTGCCTAAGAAATTCCCTGATCCATGTTTGAGAGGTCTCTAACTCATTAGCCTGGAGGGGGTACATGAGAATCCAAAGCTTAACTAAATTATTTAAGTAATCCAACTGCATTTATAAAACTTTTAGTGCCAATTACTAGTGGTGTTTTATTTGCCTGAACAAGTGGTGATATATTTGACATTAAATGTTATTAGGTGACACATTTTAAAAAGGAGGGTTTGGCACTAAACATATTGAATTCAAGATAGCTGAATTAAAACATTTGCTAGGACACTATTTTTATCTACATGTCAGAATTTTTATTTTCCCTTATTTACTGTTTTGTTTTTTTCCTTTAAAGACTATCCACTGAATGAAAGAAGATCCAGATAATTCAAGGCCATTTTTAATGCCAGGAGAGAAAAAAAATTATAAAAGCATATAAAAGCATAGACCACAGAAAGCAAATGCTATTACTAACTGTGTGGGATTGGTGCTGGGTTTGTTTTTTTTTTTCAGTCTGCGCATGATAAAGGTCTTCTACTTATTGAAGTACTCTGTTATGGTAACAGAACAAGTGGCCAGAGATTCCAAACAGATTCTTCTTAGTTCTTTGCTGACAGAAGGATTCTAAAGTCTGCCATGAACTACTCTCTCTGAAGTAGCATGCCTCTTAGCTCATTTTATTGTTTTTCATTTTAATGAATATATATTCTTTGACCTACTATATGCTAGACATTGCACTGTCATCCAGAAAGAAACTGTTTCTGCTTCAAGGAGTCCCGTCTAGTGGAGGAGAGGGACAGAGGTACAGGTAATTACAATACAAAGAGATAAAGATTAACTGCATAACATGTAATGATAGAAACATGTGAGACAGGTCAGAGGAGAGCACAGACCCTATAGTGGAAGTAGAGAAGTAGGCTGGGTCTGGCTGGTCACCAAGACTGGAGCTCGCGGCAATACCTGGCAAAATTGTTGGGTGTGTTTGGGGAGGAAAGAAGAAAGAGGTGTCAGAGAAGGGCATTTCCACTACAGGGGACAACACCAGAAGAGGAGATAGGAGGTAGGGAGTTACATGTTATGCACAGTAACCCAAGCAGCTTGATGTTTCTGGATGGTAGGGTTCAAGAATGGAGACAGATTCCTAGGTAAGAATAAAGGAGCCTTATCCTGCAGAGCCTAGCCTGCCATGCCAAAGCTCTGGGCTGTGTCCTGCAGAGGCTGAAGAGGCACTGGTATATTAGAGGAGTGGTAAGGACTGTGTTGGTTCTGCTTTTGATTGTTTGACTGAAATTCTGGGGAAGGAGATGGACTAATGCTGGATCATGGGACCTCCCTTCCCAAGAGAATTAAGTAAAACACCACTAGTTTAAAAAATAGTAAAAACAAACAAAACAAACAAACAAAAACATGGTACAAGCATGCTAACAAGGAAGGAATGGCTTTTTCCTATAACCACAGAGAAGTGGGAACCAGAAAAATGCAGCAAATGTCACAAATTAATGTGGCTTCTTCCTCAGGAGACAGATCCAAGGAAAAACAGATAAATAGGAATTTTGAAAAAAAACACTCCACTATGAACTCCCTAATTTGGAAAAAGTGAGAACGAGGGGTGTGTGGACCATTCAGGCAAAAGTATGTACACAGCCCTTCAAGAATGCAAATCCCTCCCTGTCCTCACCAGTCTCCCAAAGTAGAAGCATTGGTAGAACTCGCCATCTTGTGTGTCCTCCAGCGAACAGAGAAAGGCTGAAGAGCAACGGCAGGGAAATGCTGATAACCTGGGCAAATTTTCTAGAAGAACAAGATATCTACCAACACCCTATCTTCCTGTCCTGTCTTCTTTTTTCCTTTACCTCCTCCACAACCCTAACTAACAACTCAGTGGCCAAAACTCATGAGCTCCATTTTTTCTTGCAGGATTTTTTCTGAGATGGAAACAAGCAAAGCTGTCAGGGAAAGGATAAGGCATCAGGAGAAATGAATGAAAGGCTCTCACTGCCTCTGTCAAAAGTGAGGTTTTAAAGACCCATCCTGAACTTGGGGAATTTAGAAATCTTTAGACTAATTCTCCATTCTCAAATCTTGATTGCATAAAGTCCTATCCAAGTAGAGTTATAAACCAAGGATATTGGAGAAGAAAATGACAGACTGAGGCTTACATTTCAATGGTGACACGTCCTAGGACAGACAGTGAAACAATGAGCATATCCCATAAATAATAAAATATAAAGAAACAGCATGACATCTAGATATCCAGCCAATATCAATGAGTGGAAGATAGCCAGGCAGACAGGAAAAAGAGTTCATAAAAGTTAAAAATGCATTTGAAATAAAATATCTCCCAATATATAATTTTTTTCTACAAAAAATACTTTGTTTACAACAAATTATGAGACCAGGGAAATAATTTTTTACTTCATTTGACAATTATAACAATAACAATGGCACCTATGACAAACCTTTCATTGTAAGGAATCTTTCCTCAATAGCACCGAAGTACAGAAATGTCTTACTACTGAGCACATTGTTGCTCTATTAAGAAACAGGAGGGATGACTTCTACACCACACCAGACCAAGGAGAACCATGTAGTGTCTCTGGAGTTTGGATAAGAGAGCCTCAAAGTTGCTCTAGGGAGCTTGGCATTGGAGAAGGGCTGATTTGGCACTGATATTGCAACCTTGTAACATAATGTACATGGTAGAGTTTTGATTTGTTTTACTGGTGAAATGAAAATTACTCATGAGTTTTTTTCCTTTGGAAGGTGTGACAATGTGACAGTTCATGTATCACATGGGTTCTACACTTCCCATGCCAAGAGTGGAGTAGTGCTGGACTTTAGACCAGCAGGAATGGGATGCCAGGCTTGTTTCACTCCTCAATCAATTACTCTCTTTCTCTACATTATTATGTAGCTTGGCTGCAGCTACTGTCAATGCCAAAGATCAAATTCTGTTTTCTACCTAAAATCTTTCAATTAAATAGGAACTCATACTCTTGAGTAGTGCTTTCGATGTCATATTTGCATAGGATTTATGTCTCTCTCAGAACTCCCCCACCCACGCAGGACTTAACGGTAGGTCCTTTGCAAAGCCACTTGTGGTCTGGGAATCTTCACTCTTGTTCTATGCTTATGGGCAGACAAGGATGGGTTTGCTTTTGCTACTTCTCAGTGCTCAGACTCCCAGCAGCCCACTGTCTCCTGCTCTTGGGACCTGGGTGAGTGACTGCAGAAGGCTTAGCCACAGCGACCTATGTCTAGACTGGGTGAGGCTAAAGCCTGGAGCATGAGGAAGAACAGCCAGAAATGGAAAAGACCTTTGTGAATTGTGGATCTGCCCGCATATACCCCGGGCACCTTGCTCAGTGGCCAGTGCTTCAGGCCAGCAGCACAGTCTCCTCGTTCATCTCACCGTTGCTGCTGGTGTGGTGGTCGAAAAGTCCAGCTCAGCTGACATTTGAAAGGAGTCCCAAATATGGAGACAGTCACGGATGCTCAGAAAAGTGAGCCCAGCTCAGCTTGGCGAACCAACGCCACCCATCTATCTTTTCTCTCTCTCTGTGCTACCTCATCTAAGTCCCCTCAGTACCTCACTGAATATTTAGCAGAATAGAATAAACTGTGCAATATTCTTAATATATTACCCAAGTACTGGCACTTAATGTTTAAAAATGTAACTTTAATGGACAGTTTTGGGAGCTTTTAGAAAGTATCCCCATATACATTGATTTATTTGATCCATAGTATAGGGAAGACAGAAGATTTTCAAATCAATTTCTGAAACTGAAGCACAGAGCGTTGTGAGACTTCTCGTTATTACAGCCAGAAAGAGAAGCCAGGCCTTCTGATTCATCCGTGCTTTCCCTGGCCCTTACCCCAGGACTTTGCATTGCATTTTAAAGAGTTGTTGCTCTCATGTGTTACAAACATACATTATCTAGGTTTTCCTGCTCATTTACGATACCCATCCTTTGACACGTCCCTAACCTCAGAGACATTCGGACTGGAATATCTTTTGATTTTCTCTCCTTTGCCTGTAGGTTTGTCTCTTTCTTAATGAAAATTCATTAGGAGAGTCATTCAAGAAGAATATATGAACTACAGAACCCCACGCTCTTCTGGCATCAGAGGGGGGGGATTTAGATGGAAGATTTAGATGGAAAAGAAATATATGTGTACGAAGAGTCCGCGAGCCAGCAGGACGATTTTAGCATCAGGCCCTGGGCTGACAGCCCCTGGGCTGGATCCGTTTGTCCATGTGTAAAATGAGAATAAGCTCTTTTACAATATCAACATGGCAGTCAATAGGAAGATAGAGCAGGTTTTGAGGTACAACTAAATAAAACTTAGAATCTCAGAGTGCTATGCCTTCTGGCATTTCCATTTGAAGCCTTGGCAGTGTTAATTGTAAAAGAATAGAACAACTCCTGCCAGACCAGTATAACCAAATGAAAACGAAAACCTAAGAGCTTGTCCCCCTGTTTGACAGGAAATGTGCCTCTCAGCACTCCCTGACACTCCTAGGCAGAGAGTAATAGACCCGAACATTCCAGAGGTAGCCTGTACCAGGGCTCCGCTGGGTCTCCACGTGCATTAAAAAGCAACAGGAGTCAAAAAATGAGGCATATTTGAGCCAGACCTAATTTTCAATCTGTGTGCTCGCTCTATTTTGGAAAGTTATTTAGCAATTGAACGCTTGAAGAAAAACAGCATCATACAGAGTTTCAATTCATATTTAAATCCTGGGAGGTTTGCTTTTCTAATTCTTTAACGCTATAATCCAGACAGACCCTAAACCCACTTTTTTTTTTTTTTTTAACCTAGAACCACATTTGTTATGAGGAGTCCTCTCCCTCTTCTTCTCCCTTCATCCCTAGGGGATGCTCTCCATGCCCCATCCCTTCCTCTGTCAGTCACCTCCACCCTTAGCATTAAAACAATGCCACTAATATTCGGAGCACTTACTATGAGGCAGGAGCTAAGGGTTTGCCATGCATTAGTTCTCAAGCGCACTGTGAACTCAGTCAAGCATGTATTATCCCCATTTCGTCCCTGGGGAAAAGGAGGCACCAGCAGCTTAACAACGTGGTCATTGCAATACAACTGGTAAGTGTTGAAGACATGGTTTGAGCCACTACCATCCCCCTCCAGAGCCCATGATTTTGGCCATTCTGTTGAAATGCCAGTGCCATGTAGTCCGTATTTCTAGAAGAAGCTCCCTACCCAACAATAAAACTTCAGCTGTTGTTCCCTTTTTTTTTTTTTTTTTATGAGAAAGTAGAATTGGTGCAGGATTGGCTACATTGTCTGTGGTATCAAACCAAGAGCAGGTGCCCTAGTCCATAACAGCCAGTGTGCCTTGAACGGTACTGTGTCAGCTTCATTCTAGCAGGTATAACTTCTTACCCTTTTATCGCATATAACAGAGGGTAGCATTAGCCTCATTTTACAGATGAGAAACTTATAGTGTAGATAGGAAAAATAAGCTTTTCTGATGCTGTTAGGCTAGAAAGTGGCAGAATCTTAACCACCACACTACCTCACCTCTCTTAATTCAGTTCCATTAATGAAAAATTTAAGATTTGCATAAAACCCTATGATCAGAAAATTAAATGAGCTCTCTATAAATACAAACACATGTCAAATTCCTAGTTCCTTTAATTCTTTAAGTCCCCCAATTACACTTTTTTTTTTTTTTGCCATGAACACCATCTTTATGCCATTCCACATCTGATTCTAGACAATTCTTTACCCTAGAGAAGTATTTCTCAGAACAGAGTCAAATGAGTTTTGACTAATCTTTTATCTTTTTGTGGGGCAAGCACAGAGGGAAGTACACAAGGGATCTATGTTCAGTTGTGAAAATGCTTAGGCTTTCTCTCTTGATTGGTATAGGACACCTGCTTGTTCTCCAGTCACAAAGAATAGTGGCTTCTAACAGCTGGCAGGTGTCTGTCAGCGGGGCCAACCCCCCCAGGACAGGTGTCTGTGGGCGGAGCCAAGCCCCGAGGGCAAATGAAGGGCAAGCTGCACACTTCCTCCCCTCTGACTCCTCCCCTCCTCCAGCCCTCCCATACTTCTACTTCCCTTCCTTTGCAGCTCCTTCTCTTGACCCTCAGTTCCCCATGCCCTTCCCCGTGCCCTTCTCTGGGTGTCAAACTTACTAGGTAAGGCGATAAGAGGTAGTTCTGTGATATCAGAATGGCCTGGCCAGAAGAGAAAGAAGAGGAAAGAAAGATCCCTTTCCCTGTCACAGAAAGAGCCCAAGCTTTAGGCCAGTCCCTAGCTCTCCAATGGCGAACAAGTATTTGAGGTAAGGTCTGTTCACTTCATTCTGGGGTGGGGGAGGAGGGCGCGCATCGGACCTCGGGGCTCTGATGCTGCAGCGGTCTACATAAGCAACCCCACATCTCAGCCTGTAATGCCTCATGGTTATAGAATCAAAACTCTAGGGACAACCAGTCACCAGCAGCTAACTAGGCTTTAAGCGATCCTCAAATAATTGCTTTGCTCTGCTTCTATATTTTCTCCACGAAAGTCTTTCCTCTCACTCCTGTTGGTGGAGCGCACCTAACTGCCTCTGGCTTGGTGCTGCCCTATCAAATCAAGTCTTGTTCAATAAACTCAAAATGTTTCCTAGGCCTCAATTTATTTTTAGCAATTTATATGTGTTACAAGTCTGGGCTCCTGAGCACCACCACAGCTGCATCTGAATCAGAACACAGCCCTGCAGGGGTGGGTGGGCAGACAGTGTATTTGGGGCACAGCAATTGGCCACAAGTGATTCTGAGGCAGCTTTATCATTTCAAAACTAGCCAGAGCAGGACAAGGAGGGAGGTGGGCTAGTAGGGGGGCATGTTTGAAGGAAAATTAAGTGACACCCTGAGAGGCCAGGCTTATAGTATTCCTAAGAAGTTGAGAAGCTTTGAACCCCATGACTATTTTCCTCACAAATAAATCGCTCTCTCATCCCCAAAATTCCACTCTATCCCTGAGCAGCTCTGCTCTGACAGAAGGACAACCCTGAACCATGCACTACTTCTGTCTTTTAACAAGAAAAGCCTGGGGGTGTGGAGGGGATAGGAGAGTCTCTATCTCTCCAACAGGCTAGAGGCAAGTTTCCGGCACAGGGACATAACTGAGTGCTTTTTATCACAGAAAAAGTGCTACACGAGGGCACCTGGGTGGCTCAGTCAGTTAAGCATCCAATTGGTGATTTCAACTCCGGTCATGATTTCCAGGTTGTGAGATCGAGCCCTGTGTGGGGTTCCCCAGTCAGCAGGGGAGTCTGCTTGAGATTCTGTCTCCCTCTACCCCTCCCCCCACTTGCACGTGTTCTCTAGAATGAATGAATGAATGAATGAATTAGTGCTACATTTGAGCAGTTATAATATATCCCAATTACTGTACTTTTATCAATACAGTGATATGTATATTTGTTCCAGGACGGGGTCATAAATTTTGGCCAGCTGGCCAAATCCAGCCTGCTCACTGTTTTTATAAATCAAGTTTCACTGGAACACAGTCGTGTTCATTCACTTACATCGGATCTATGGCTGTTTTCACATGACAGTAGTCAAGCAAATGCAGCAGAGACTGGATGCCCCACAAAATCACCAATATTTACTATCTATTGATAGAAATTCTGGTCAACTACTGGTCTAGATTATATTATGGGCCAGAACTATCTCTTCCTGTAGATGCCGAGCTCTCTAGTAGGCCCCTTTAATCATTTATCTATAATGCTCCCAATAGCCATTGCTAGTTATATTATGATCATGATCTTATAGGTGAGGAAAGAATCTTCGGTCAACTGATGTGTCTAAAACAGACTACTGGTATCACAACCAGAACTCAAACACTGTTTTGTTTTTGTTTCCTAAGTCTTTTATGAGCTATTTTAGGAAAATAATCACCATGTAATCACCTAATAACTCTCCAACCTATTTCATTTTCTAACGGTCATGAGTGCCTACAAACATTTTATTCCATCAGCAATTTCTGTGTGTATCTTCTGTGCCCTTTCAGGGGAAGGCAAGCTGCTTGCTCAGGGCTTTTGTACCATTCACTTCTGCATCCTACGGTCTGGAAGAAGGCCAGGCTCAAGGACTACTGCAAAACCCTTCCTATTGGCTCCCCCTTACTTAGTAGTAATCATCTATGATGTCTTCTTGTCCTAAAATACAACACCCGAGCTTGAAGTATATAGTAAATTTCCATTTGCTTATCTACGATGGAAAATCCTTCCTTGAAATCTGCAAGCATATAGGTATCCTGGAAGAGAACTGGGCTACGTGTTAATTTGTTACACTACAGTATTTTGCAAATGATCACAATCTCACTTTGTGGGACTTAATTAATCAGAACATATATATCAGAGGAAAAAATAACAGCTTTTTAATTAAACAGTAATTCCAAAGGAAGGGGAGACTGCTCCTCATTTAACCCCTAAGAAGTTAGTTTACAGATTGCTACATCCTGCCCCCTACTGGGAGAGACACTAACAAACAGTAACTAGCCAAAAGGAACTTGAAGCTTTTCTATCAGGAAAAAAGATTTTTTTTCCCTTTGCTTAAATAAACTACACGTTCAATTGCTTTTTACCCTTCTATTCCTTTCTATTTCCAAAATAAGCCGTGAAGCAAAAGGAATAGATAGCCACCAGTGAAATATAGACAAAAATATATATGACATGATTTGAAAACAAGATACTCTTTTATTTCTGTAGAATTATTTAAAGTGGGAGCAGTTTGATAATTAGCTCTACACAAACGCACCATATGACATTACTTCAAGGAATGTAGTTGTAAGGATGAAGTTAAACGTCTAAAAATCAAACTGAATATTAAAAGGCAGCACATATTCATATTTATTTAGTATTAACACATTTCAATTTTTCTCTTTACTAATTTAGTAAATTTCACATATAATATGATAGTATATAGGTACAATCCTTGATTTTAAAAATGTGTATCTTGGGATACCTGGCTGGCTCAGTCGGTTAAGTGGCTGCCTTTGGCTCAAGTCATGATCCCAGCCAGAGTCCTGGGATCAAGTCACGTGTCCATCTCCTTGCACAGAGGGAAACCTGCTTCCCCTCTCCCTGACGCTCCCCTGCTTGTGCTGTCTCCCTGAGAATTAAAAAAAAAAAAAACAAAAAACCAAAAAAAAAAACCCAAAAAACTTTTTTAAATTAAAAAAGTGCATATCTTGTAAGATACCTTCTTTTATAGACAAGAATATCTAACCTTTCTTTTTTGCCTGGCTAAATTGGTCCTTTCCCAAGTCCATAGCTCACCCTCCCAAACCCCATCTCTACGTGGAGATAAAGCAAGCCATCCCTAAACATTACTCAGTGCTCTTCCAGATAATACCACCCTACAAACCAGCATTTTGACCTCTCTAGGTATAGGAATTTACTCCATAATCTACAATATATATTTTTAAGCATTGGCTCACCTGTGCTAAGTTCTGGCATTATAAAGCAAAGTGTGTACACCTTTAAGTTATAGGTTAATGGTATTCCCATAATTTTGAAGGTAGTGACACAAGAAGTTGCCATGTGGAGAATGTGTTATTTCTTTTGTAAAACTGGGACCAAGTTATTGATTTTCATTTTTCTATTACATTACCCATCCAAGGCTAAACTAACTACATTTTTCTGAAACTCAGGGCAAGAAAAACTTATCTCTTGGTGTTCCCTCACTGAAGAGTAAGAAAACTCATTGTGGTTAAGAGCATAAACTCAAGTCAGATTGCCTACTTCAGTTTCCAAGTGTCATGTACTAGCCACGTTACCTTGGGCAAGTTACTCACCTTCCTTTGCCTCAGTTTACTCATCTATAAAACATGGTATCAACATTACATACCTCAGGGTAGTTATGTAAGTAAAAGAAGTTCACATATAAAAAGGCTCTTGGGATTGGGCCTGATGCAGAGGAAGCACTCAAAAAGACGTCAGCGGCAATTCATATCTTTTCTGCAGGGGACCCTGTGGACAGGAGCCTCAGAGCTGAATGCTCCACACTTTCGTTGTAACTAACTCATCCCAGACACCTGCTTTGTCTGTCTCCTTCTCTGATTTACTTATAATTGTTCTGTGTCACTTGTATTAATCTAAGCTGACTTTAAATATTTTAAGGAAATAAAGATTCAAATTATCAGTAGATTAAATTGAACCTGGCTTCTTTGACCAATTATTTCAGACCAGGTTACTTAATTTTCTGCTTTGTAAAATACTCTCAAATTAGGTCATATAAATTTCAGAAGGCACATCTTAGAATATGGTTATCTTCCATAGGCAGAAAAATCCAGAATTTAAAATATCTTGCCTTCAATATGAGCCTTCTTCGATGGCACACATGGCTGTTAATGGTTTAATAAATTCATGTAAATAAATAATTCTTAAAACGTTAAATGTGCTGATGGATTTTCATGCTTATGGACACATGGATAAGGAATAGAACAGAGAACGGTTATAGTCCATTGGCCCTGAGCTTGGAATAAATTGAAATCAAGCTTCCAGCAGAGTCCAATTCCAGTAAAGAGTATATGAGGGAACCCAGTATGGAGTTCAAGTTCCTCAGAACAGATTGATCTGGCTTGCATGAAACTTTTAGAGCCCTCCTGGGAGACGTATGCATAACACTTTTTCAAATGGATAGCTGCCCTTGGAATTTAAGTTCTCAAACGCAAGTGGGAAACAAAGGCTGTGTTTACCACCCGGAGAGAACCCCTCCAGATGAATGAGGATTATTCCTCCAGGGTTCTATTCTGGGTACCTAACTGTTGAGGATGGAATGTTTGGGTTGCATAACAAGAAGCATTAGTTTTATTGTTCTGCGATCAGTGTTAAGGAAGTATCCCAAAACGTCTGAAAATAAATTTGAAAGAGTCGAAGCCCAGAGGAAACTGATGGAACACAGCTGTCCCATCAGGAATACTGGGGGTGGTGATGTCAACAGGGTTACTAGCCAAAGAAGAAAACAACAAGGAATATGCATTATCACTGTTGACTATCAGCCAGCTGAGCTGGCTAAGGGAATCACTCAGGAATGCTCACAGGTAATGGTTAAGGCATTTTGTGAGAGGATTATAAAAACAAAGTGTTGAGATTCCAGTGGTTTCACTTGGGGGAGTTCAAAGACAAATACTAACATCCTTCCTGTCCTGGTTATTATTCTTAGTGAAAGCTGGAGAGTTATTTACAGTAATAAATAAGATACAGGTACTACCTTCCTCCACCAATTGTTAAAAGACACATACTTGCAATTTGAAGTCAGCTGTCCCCACAAATGGTATCTGTGCCCCACACTACACTGAAACAGATCTCTATCTGTTCTCGCAACACAGAAGGAATCCTGTGGCACCAAACATGTTATTCATAAAGTGCATTTACTGATCTCATATGGCAGATGGGCATAGGGAAAGGTTACAACACAGAATTATTAGAAATTTATTTAAAATTCTAACCAGATGGGTCTGCTTTGTATAACTCACTCTTTATAGTACAATGTTATTTCTTTCCTTCTCAGCCTCATTAACTTTTCTCTTTTCCCTCCTAGAGTCCCCCTACTACTCAACCAAACCAACTCAAGTCTCTTTTCAATACCCTCAATTCTGCATATCATCACCAGTATGGGATGACTCAAGATAGACTAATTGAATCCTTGCAAAGACCCAGCGGGTTAGGTTTAACTACCACCATTTGCATCTTTATACTTGAGGAAATGCACAGAGGTGAGAAAAGTTGACCAAAAACTACATAGATGGTAGAGTCAGACATAGAGCAGGACTGTCAGTTGCAGACAGCTGAAACGACTCTGTGCTTTTAGCCATGGACACTGCTTCTCACACTCTAGCTCCCATACTACTCAGTGAACAAAGGCTAGCTGCTCAACAGGATAAACCTGCCCCTAGGAAGCAATACAATTTTATAAATTTCACTTTTATGCTACAGAATATTAAATAAAGTAGTACACAGAGCAACTGTAACTGCCTGAAGGAGGGACTCTTCAGTCAAGTCTACAGAGGAAGTAAGCTTGTTGGTTATGAATGCTTTCTGATAAGCTCACTGTTCCAGAACACAAGAGGTAAATTGGGAAGAAAAAAAAAAAAAGTCTAAAAAAAAGAAAATGGTTTTTGCAGTCATTTGTCTTTAACAAAAAAAGAAATGCAGGTATCTTTGGGCCTTTGGAACTGAAAATGACGTTAAGACTGTAGTTTTAACAAGCATGTAATCCAACTAGTATCTTTGCATTTAGTCCTAACCCCATATGCACACACTTAACCCCCTCCAATCTGTCCTCCATTGAGCACTCAGATTTTTCCAGAATATGAATTCGATTATATCATTTCCATGCTGAAGATGTCTGAAGGCCTGCAACTTAAAATTAGTCACATATTTACTGTTGTTATTCAAAGCCAATTTATTATCTTGCCTTGAACTTCCTCTTTTTCCTAGCTGTAACTCTGGCCTCATCCTCAAATAATGTGTCCTCCAACCAAGTCTGACCAATTCCAACATAAATGATGCATTTCCACATGACGTTATAGCTACAATGCTTTATTTTGCTTGTTGAACTTCTATGAGTTTATCTTATGCAATAAAAATCAAGGACAAGAAATTTCCAGTTTTAGATCTGCTGTACAAGGAGCTTAAAGGTTTGTTTCCCATTACAATAACAAGAAACACTGGACTGATGACCACTTTTCTTGGACCTTGAGGACTGAAGATTCGAGGCCAACTGCTACTCAGTAATATGGAAAGAGACACAAATAGACGGCCTTAGGAAAAATCTACTTATCTGAACAGCAGTCATTAGCATAAATTGGTAGGAATACTTCAGTGGTAATTGACAAGTTTCTGGAGGCTGAGTGGAGACTAGTGTGACAGTGAGGAACTCCTGGGGGTTGCAGTCTCATGAGAGGGCCAACAATCAGGGACTTTATCTGCAGGAGCTCCATTTGGCTGTCTCCGTGAAGATCTAAGTGCAATCCCCTTGTGACTTAGGAAGAAGAGAAATTATTGTGAAATAAGGAGCATTTGCTGTAGTAGTAGTCTTCTTTTCACGAGGAAAGACTTTATTGGAGCCTTAAACAAACTATGGGACATTCCTTCCATTCTCTCCCTACCCCCAATCTTTCTGGCTCAACTTGGGGGTGCGGGTGCTAACGCTACTATAGAAACCTTGTGAACCTTGTGGAGATCAACGAGGGCACAAAGGCCCACCTTAAGACGGAGATTTAAACATAACATTATAGAAAGCTCCCACTCCCACACCCTACGACTATACCAACAAGGTTTCAGTCTACACTGGGTTATAGCTAAACAAACAGCAGGATGCATACTCTCTAAGGAGAATTTAAGAAAGCCAAAATCAAAAGGAAATAGATACAAAGGTGCTAGAGGAATCTGAAGCCCCCAATACCCACTGCTATAGCCAGAATAAAACACAGCCTCACACCTACAACATATGAACATAAACCCTCATATTAAGAGCCTATTTCAGTTCCCATTACCCAATAAAATATGTCTGGCCTTCAACAATTAATCACAAGGTATGCAAAATAGCAAGAAAAATCACAATTTGAGGAAACAAAGCAAGCATGAGAAGCAGACTCTGATATGGCATGAATATTAAAGTATGAGATGCAGAATTTAAAATGAGTATGATCAATATGTTAAGGGCTCCTGTGGGTACAAAAGAAAACATAAAAGAATAGATAGGTAATGTAAACAGAAATGGAAACTCTAAGAAAGCATATCAATTAATGCTATAAATCAAAATACAGAAATGAAACAGTTTTGCTGCATCCATCAGTAGAGTGGATGCGGAGGAGGGAAAAATGGAGTTTGAAGACAGGACAATAGAACCTTCTCAAACTGAAATGCAAAAAAAGAAAAATATTAAAATGTAGAGAAATCTAAAACATGGGACAATTTAAAAAGATATAACATATGCATAACAAATGTCAGAAGAAAAAGAATGAAACTGAAAAAATATTTGTACTAATAATGGCTTCAAACTTTCTAGAATTAATGACAGAAACAAAACCACAGATACAGGTAGCTCAGGAACAAGAAGCTCAATATAGGAATACATAAATTGCAGTTTTATCAAGCTGATAAACATAAAAAAACAAAACATCCACTATTATAGTCAGAGACTTCAACACTACTTGATCACGAATGGATAGAGTCAGTAGCCAGAAAATCAGTAAGGACATAGTTGAACTCTAGCACCATCAATCAATTAGATTGACATAATTGACATGTGTAGACTATTTCACCCAACAGTAGCAGAATATACATTTTTCCAAGTTCATAAGAAGCATTCACCCAGATAGAACACATTATGTACCATTAGACATTCCTTAACAAATTTTTAAATACTGAAGTTATACAATGTATGTTCTCAGACCACAAAACAATTAGTAACAAAGATAGTTATAAAAAATCCCCAAATGGAGATTAAACAGATTTCTAAGTAATGTATGAGTCAAAGAAATCAACAAATTAAATACTTTGAACTAAATGAAAACAAAGTTATCAAAATGTGTGGGATTCAGTGAAAGCAGCCTTTAGAGTGAAATTTATAGCATTAAATATATTTATTAAAAAGAAGTTCTAAAATTTACAATATAGGATTCCATTTTAGGAAACTAGATTAAGGACAAATTAAATCTGAAGTGGGTAGAAACAAAAATAAGAGCAGAATAAATGAAATTGAAATAATAAATCAATAGAGAAAAATTAACAAAACAAAAGGTGTTTCTTTGAAAGATCAATAAAATTGATAAGCCTCTAGACAAAGTAATTAAGAAAAAAGATACAAATTATTAATATCCCAAATGAAGAACTATTACTACATATCCCAAAGATAATAAAAGGATAAATAGTATTAATAATTTTATACCCACAAATTTTGATAACCTTGATGAATTGGATCAATTCCTTGAAAGATAAAATCTGCCAAGACTCACACAAGAAGATACAGATGATCAGAAAAGGTCTTTATCTATTAAAGAAATTCAATTCACGGGGTGCCTGGGTGGCTCAGTGGGTTAAAGCCTCTGCCTTCAGCTCAGGTCATGATGCTAGAGTCCTGGGATCAAGCCTCACATCGGGCTCTCTGCTCAGCAGGGAGCCTGCTTCCCCTTCTCTCTCTCTGCCTGCCTCTCTGTCTACTTGTGATCTCTTTCAAATAAATAAATAAAATCTTTTAAAAAATTCAATTCATAATCAATAACCTTTTATAGCAGAAAGCACAGGTCTATGGGAGTTCACTGGCAAATTCTAACAAACATTTAAGGAATAAATTATACCAGTTCTCTAAACCTCTTTAAGATAGCAGTAGGGGTACCTGGATGGCTTGGTAGGTTAGGCATCCAATTCTTGATCAGGTCTTGATCTCAGGGTCTTAAGTTTAAGCCCTGTGTTGGGCTCCACATTGGGCACGGAGATTACATTAAAAAACAAAAATAAAAACAAAACACAAAAAGAAATACAAGGAATACTTCTTAACACTTTATGAGGCCAGAATTATCCTAATACAAAACCAGACAATGATATTACAAGAAAAATACAGACCAATATTTCTTATGGTTATAAGTGCAAAGACATTCAGTAATAAAAAGTAGCAAATCAAATCCAACAATTACAAAAGCTATCCAGCACTACTCAGTGGGACGTAGTCCAGGTATGCAAGTCTGGTTCAACCCCTGAAAAATCAATTAATATAAACCATCAACAGGTCAAAGGAAAATTACATGATCATATGAATAAATGAGGGAAAATAATTAAACAAAAGTCAACACCCACTTATTAAAAACTCGCAGTACACTAGGAATAGAGGGGAACTTCCTGAACTTGATAAAGACTATCTAGGGGTGCCTGGGTGGCTCAGTGGGTTAAAGCCTCTGCTTTCGGCTCAGGTCATGATCCCAGGGTCCTGGGATCGAGCACCGCATCAGACTCTCTGCTTAGTGGGGAGCCTGTTTCCTCCTCTCTCTCTGCCTGCCTCTCTGCCTACTTGTGATCTCTGTCTGTCAAATAAATAAATAAAATCTTTAAAAAAAAAAAGACTATCTACAAAAACCCTCTAGCTAAGAGCATACTTATTGGTGAGAAACTTGTAGTCTTCCCACAAGATAAGGTACAAGGCGAGGATGTCCTCTCTCACCACTCCTTTTCAATATCATATTGGAAATCTTTGCTAATGTGATAAAGTGAGGAAAGAAAACAAATTATGTACAAATTGGGAGGAAGACATAAAACTGTCTTTGTTTGCAGATGACATTACCTTCTATATAGAAAATCTAAAAGAATCAACCAAAATACTCCTGGATCTAGTAAGTGATTATGGCAATGTTCCAGAACATGAAGTTAATAATACACAAAAGTCAGTTGCTTGCCTTATACTAGCAGTGAACAAGTAGAATCTGAAAATCAAAACAATACCATTTATGCTGGTAGCTCCAAAACTCAAATACAGAGGCATAAGTCTAATAAAATAGGTTCAAGTTCTACATGAGGAAACCTATAAAATTCTGATGAAAGAATAAAAAAAATTAATAAATGGAAAGATATTTCTTTTTCATGGAGAAGACTCAAGTTCTTCCTACTTGATCTATAGATTGATCTCAATCAAAATCCCAGCAAGGTATTGTATAGATTACAAGAAAATGATTCTAAAGTTACTACGGGAAAACAAAAGACCCAGAATAGCCAATATAATATTGAAGAGCAATGTTGGAAGAATAACACTCTCTTGGGGCACCTGAGTGGCTCAATCAGTTAAGTGTCTGCCTTTGGCTTAGGTCACGATCCCAGGGTCCTGGTCCTGGGACTAAGTCTCAGGTTGGGCTCCCTATTCATCTTCCCCCGCCTCTGTATGCACACTTGCGCTCTCTCTCAAATAAATAAAAAATCTTATTTTTTTTTCATAAAAAGGAGCACAACTGACTCTAAGACTTATTTCAAGCTGCAGTATTGAAGGGTGTTTAATTGAGAAAAGAGTAAACAGATAAATCAGTATAATAGAGTCCAGAAACAGACTCCCATAAATATAGCCAACAATCTTTGACAAAGAAGTAAAAGGAATGCAATGGCAAAAGAGTCTTTCCAACAAGATGTCCTGGAAAAACTGGAATCCACATATTTTTAAAACATGAACCTAGACACAGATATTATAATTTTCACAAATATTAATTTAAAATGGACCACAGAGCACCTGCGTGTCTCAGTTGGTAGAGTCTATGACTCTTGATCTCAAGGTAATGAGTTCAAGCTCCACATTGGGCATGGAGTCTACTTAAATTTAAAAATCCAACAAAAAATAAAATGGACCACAGACTTAAATGTAAAACACAAAGCTATATAATTCCTAGAAGGAAACATAGGAGAAAATCTAGATGATTTTGGGCAAGACGATGACATTTTAGATACAAAACCGAAGACAATACATGAAAAGAATAATTGATAAACTAGACTTCATTAAAAATTAAGAACTTTAGTTCTGTGAAAGACACTATCAAGAGACTGAAAAGCCAAGTTAAAAACTGGAAGAAAATATTTGCAAATGACACATCTTAAAGAACTCATCCAAAATATACAAGAACTCTTAAAACTCAACATAAGGAAAGAGGCAACTTGGTTTAAAAAACAGACCAAAGACCTTAAGAGACACTGCAAAGCAAATATGCAGATAGAAAATAAGCACGTGAAAATATGCTCTGTATCATGTGATCAGGAAAGGGCAAATTAAATCAGTAAGCAAATACTACTACACATATATTAGAACAGCTGAAATCTGAAACACTGGCAAGACCAAATGCTAGTGAGGATATGAAGTAAGTGGAACTCTCATTCATGGCTGGTGAGAATGCAAAATGGTATAACCACTTGGGAAGACTATATTTCTAACAAAAATAAACATACTCTTACCAGAAGATGCAGCATTCACGTTCACTGAATTCACCCAAAGAAGATGAAAATAGAGGTTCACCCAAAATCCTGCTTACAGATATTTATAACAACTCTATTCACAATTGCCAAAACTTGGTAGCAACTATGATTCTTCAGTAGGTGAATAGATAAATGAAGGGTGGTACATCCAGATGATAGAATATTATTCAATGATTGAAGAAAATGAGCTTTCAAGCCATGAAAAGCCATGGAGGAAACAGATACATATTAAAGAAGTAAACCTAAAGACTATTTAGTGTATGATTACAACCATATGACAGTCTAGATAAGACAAAATGGTGGAGATTGTGAAAAAAGCAGTGGTTGCCGAGGATTAGATAGGAGAGAGATGCATGGATAGAACCATGATTTTTAGGGATTTTTTTTTAGCAAGAAAACTACTCTAATACTAGAATTGTAGATACAGGTCATTACAAATTTGTCTAAGCCCATAGAGTATACAACACCAAGTGTGACCTCAAATGTAAATTATGGACTCAGAGATAATGTTGTGTCATTATAGGTTTATCCAAACTTTAAGAATGTTAAAATAAGTTCAAGAGAAAAATTACAGAGATCAGAAATCTGGATCTAGATAAAGAAGTACTGGAGAAAGTATACATGAAACTCTACATCAACATAAAATAACAAAATAATTTCTTCTCTTAATCTAGATGACAATTTTTTTTTAATGGTGGTGATAAAATCATCCCTCTGTATGGATAAGTGAAATTAATGACAAAGTCATAAGATCTAAAATGTCTAGAAGATCTAGGTGGAATTAAAAATACTCTAAGATACTTGCACTGTGGGAAAGGTGAGAGAGAGTGTTATTTATGGCATGCCCATAGGACACTAAATCACAGTATCCTGAATTCATCTTCTATAAATTCCTTTTATCCTTTCTTTGGTTTCTTTTTCCACTTATTTTTACCATACTATCCTCTGTAGATCTTTGTAAGATACCTTAAAACCATTCAAAATAACATAAATAGATGAATCTGTATCTTTCTAAATGCACTCCTGAGGACTATTAGGACAAATTACAGCTATCACTTAGAGTGAACCAAATGGCATTTATCCTCTTAATCACTGATCAAGTTATTTTTTAGTTGCCTCATTGTCTTGGAGCCACACTAAGGGAGCAATAATGTCACTATGGTTTTATCATCCTTTGATATAGTTTTCTTATGTCACATAGTCATTATAGTACTTGTCACTCTGAGAAGCATTAATTAATTGCCAGCAAAAAAAAAAAGGTTGTAATTGTGATGCAGTTTATACTCCTCATTTCACAGAAACATATAATCCTAGAGTTGGAATCTATTTTGAAGGATCAATTGTTCTAGTCCTTGCACTCAGCTGATGATTATTTGTAAAGCTCCAATTACACAAATCCTGCAGGTTCTCTCAGGGTTTTTGCAGTATCTTTATGCTTTCTTCTTCCAATAAACTCAGACTGAACATTGTATATAATAATTTACACACACACAAAACTGTCCTTATCTCCATAATCAGTAAACATTTATTTCTGCAAAAATGGCTATTAGAACTCTTAGTTGAGGGAAAAGAAGAAAAAAAGAACCACCCCACATTTTAAAGACCTATAAAAATTGAAGTCCGATTACCCTTGGCTACCTGGGTTTACTAAAAGGCAGCCTCAGAAGGTTCTGGTACCACTGTGTCAGTATGCCCTCTGCCACAAACCTGAGAGGAGCTATCAGAAAAAAATAGCTTGCAAATAATGAGGATGTCTCAGTTCATACCTGGGTGCCCCCTCAAACAATTTTTAAAGAAATTAAAAAAAAAAAAAGACTGAAGGTTCCTACAAGAAAGGGAGAATGAAATCTCATTCCCTGTTTGGACGTGTGCTTAAGAAACTGTCAGTTTTATCAGCTCAAATTAATGGCAACTCCTGAGTTGCCCCTGTGAGTCATCCTAGCTTTCTGAGATAATAGTATCAGCTCATTTTTTTTTATCCCCTCTCCCTCCTCAAAAGAATTTTTAAAAACTATGCAGTACAAAATCCTTTTCCTGTTAAACATATGTTATAGAAGACTCCTGAAGAGATTCAAGAGACCGAGCTGCTTATTTCAAAGAGGGGCAGTATAGTTAATGTGTTTCCCCAATGATGAATTTCTTGTATTTCATTTCATAGATCATATTGTGGGACTGTTGTTCCATGGAGTAAATATTGGAGAACATTGCACCAGACTTATTAAAATCAGCAACAAGAATGCTTATCTACTTTTCACCATTACTATTTAATATTCTTTTAAAATTTAATCAATGAAATAAAGCTAATGAAACAAATTTAAAAAGCTTAACTATTGGAAAGGATATAAAATAACCATAATTTGCTGATGGTGTGATATCAGAATTCATGATAATAAATTATAAAACTTAGACAATTAAGTACAATAGACTATATAAGAAAAATGCTCAACTATACATAACTATTTTTAATAAGAACTAAAGGATATAAGAAAATATTCATTTAACATCAATAGAAAAATATAAAATCCTTTAGGCTATCTTGAAGAATCTAAAGAAAACCTAGTAAGATTGAACAGCTTTCTTCCTAAGATTTTTTTAAGTGAGCAGAAGGTAAAATATCCCACATTACTGCACAGAAAGATTATAAAATAAGACTTTCCAGGGCTCTTGGCAGTCAGTTAAGACTCTGACTCTTGGTTTAGCTTAGGTTGTAAACTCAGGGTCGTTAGATGGAGCCCCGGGTCAGGTTCCATGTTCTGTGTAGAATCTGCTTGAGATTCTCTCTCCCTCTGCCCATCCCCCATGCTCACTCGTCTCTCTAAAATAAATGAATCTTAAGTCTTTCCAAATTAATTTTTAGTGCAATGTAATTAAAATAAATATTTATTGGGAATATTTTGGTAACTTGATGAAATTATTTTAAAGCTGCCATAGCTAAATAAACAAGAGAAAATAAGAAATTTCTGAAAATAATGAATTTTACTATCAAATATAAATACAGATCACGACCTTTAATTGTATTATGGTATTGGCAAAAGAGTCAACAGGAAGATTAATGGTATAAAGTATACAAAGCTCTGAAATATTAATAAGTGTAATAGCTTCATAAATAAAGGTATCATCACAAAGTAAATGGGAAATAGTTGTTCAATACAGGATATTGAGAGAATTGACTAAATATATAAAATAGTGGACATCTTGCCTACTACAATGCAACAAGAAAATTCAATAAGATTTAAAGAAAGTACTTTAAAAAGCAAAAAAAAAAAATACATATATATATATAGAGAGAGATTTCAAGAGAACATACTGACACTGGAACTGGTACTTTCCCACATAAGACTCTTATACAAGTGAAGAATCTATTTAGCTCTTCTATCTATATGTAGATATAGATATCCATAAATAGGAAATGAAATATAAGCTGATCCCCACAAGGAGAATCATCTGGAACTAAAACAATTGGGCTCTGTCTCTAACTTCTCTTCTTTTAAGGGTAACATAAATTCTCCCCCCAGTGCTCTCTCTGTATCTGCTGTTTTTGTCTCTAGCTTAGGTAGACCTGCAAGATTGTGTTTCCTCTGGGTTTTAAAGGGATAATATGATTTAGCTCATATTTTTTGAGACTTTATAATCCAGAGGGTGACTCAGTTTCTCATGTAAAACAGGACACTTTTGAGAGTATATCTTTGCCAACCCAGCATGGTTACATGTGACATGGTATTTCAGGTTGAAGCCAGCCAGGCTGCAGGCTAGGACAGAGTCTATGAGAAGTGTAGGTAGATCAAGATATAGAACAAGCCCACTCTAAAAAGAACCTTTTTGTTGTTGTTGTTCTTGTATCTTTTAATATCAATTTAAAGAAGCTCAGAGAACTTCCACTGTGGAATTAACATAAATTGGTAATAAAACATTTATTAAAATGTAGTAGGTCAGCATTCTTTGCAGAGGATTTCTTTAAATAGTAAGATAAACTTCAATAGTATTCCAGTTGTAAACAAATGTTTTCTAGATTTGCCCTCCATTTTCAACCCAATATATATTTTTTAGTTAAGTTAAATTTAATTTTTTCCTGTGAACCACAATTGTTTATGTACCACACCCAGTGCTCCAGAGAACTTTTTAAGAATGAAAAAGTGAAGATGGAAACACCAAAAAATCCTGAAATCACTTCCTCCCACTGGAACACTGAATCTATAGCTTCATAGGAGATCATTTACTCTGGAAAAAACCTTAAAAACTGATGATTACACATTGGGCACACAAGAAAAAAAAACCCTATTGAAGCAGGTAGGAGAGGCTGAAATAGAATTTCTCTATAAACTCCTCTCTTAATGTGGCCGTTCACAATCAGGAGACAATTCAAAACCTGAACTCCCCATGGAGCAAAAGGTTTGAACCCCATATCAGGCATCACAACTTCTGAGAGATGGACCTTGGAGACCAGCCTCCAAAACATCTAGCTTTGAAAACCAACAGGGTTCACATTCATGAGACCCAAAAGGCTGTAATACTCTGAGAAATGGCTCCTGAAGAACTCATGATCTTGGACTCACTTGACCCAAGACCTAGTGCAGAAACAGCTGATAACATTACAACTTTATGTTAAAGAGGCACATTTGCGAATAGTAAAGCATCAGCCTGAAAGCAGGCATCTACCTCATATATCTGGGATCCATCCAGCTGGGTTACTTTCTGGGGACAAATGTTGGTGGGTACTGTATTCACACTTTCCCCCTCAAAACCCTAAACCTTTCTCTCCCCACCATGGGTACCATCTTTGTGCTCCCCCTCTGTCTTGTTTCAGTCAGGAATGCCATCTTCATACTCTCTCAGTGCCAGTGTGCTCCAGAGTACCATTGTCTGCTGGAGGGGAACTTTTACATGCATCTGGATCAAAAGAGATTTTAAAAATACCTTGAGGAAAATAAGAATGGAAATACAAAACACCAAAACTTATGGGATATAGCCACAGTAGTTCTAAGAGAGAAATTCACAGTGATCAATACCTACATTAAGAAACAAGAAAGAGAAATATTTATTATTCAAATGATGTCAAAAGAAAGCTGGGATAGCAATACTTATTTCAGATAAAATAGACTTTAAAACAAAGACTGTAACCAGAAACAAAGAAGGACACAATATAATAAGGGGAACAATCCAACAAGAGGTTGTAACAGTTATAAATATTTATCCACCCAACATGGGAGCACCCAAATACATAAACGAGGTAATAAATATAAAGGAAATAATCACTAGTAACACAATGATAGTAGAGGACTTTAATACCCAACGTACATCAATGGACAGATCATCCCAACAGAAAATCAACTTGGAAACAGTGGCTTTGAATGACACTGGACCAGATGGATCTGACAGATATATTCAGAACATTCTATCCTAAAACAGCGGAACGGACATCCTTTTCAAGAGCACATAAAACATTCTCCAGAGTAGATCACCTATTAGGCCACAAAGTAGGTCTCAATGAGTTAAAAAACCAAAGTCATAGCATGCGTCTTTTCTGACCACAGTGCTCTGAAACTAGAAATCAACAACAAGAAAAAATCTGGAAAGAGCCACATATATGGAGGTTAAATAACATGCTATTAAACAATGAATAGGTCAATCAAGAAATGAAAGAAGTTAAAAATTACATGGAAACAAATGAAAATTGAAACACAAACTTTCAAAACTTTCAGGATGCAGCAGAAGCAGTTCAAAGAAGTTTATAGCAATACAGTCCTATCTCAAAAATAAAAGTCTCAGACAACCTAATCTTATACCTAAAGGAACTAGAAAAAATAAAACCCAAAAGCAGAAAAAATGAAATAATAAATATTAGAGCAGAAATAAAAAGATACAAAAATTAAAAAAAAAAAGAGGAACAGATTAGTGAAACTAAGAGCTGGTTCTTTGAAAAGATCAACAAAATTGATAACCCCCTCCCTCAGCAAGATTCAAAAGAAAGGGAGAGAGGGGGAAAGAGAACCAAAATAAAATCAATAATGAAAGAGAAATAACAAATACCCCAGAAACTCAGCCATTTGTAACAGATTATGAAAACCCATATGCCAAAAATTGGAAAACTTAGAAGAAATGGTTAATTCCTAGAAACATACAACCTACCAAAACTTAAGCAGGAAGAAATAGAAAATTTGAACAAACCAGTTATGAGCAATGAAACTGAATCAGTAATCAAAAAACTCCCAAAACCCAAAAGTCCAGGACTGGTAGCTTCACAGGAAAATTCTACCAAACACTTAAAGAGTTAATACTTATTCTTCCCCAACTATTCCAAAAAAACACAAGGTGAAAGAAAACTTCCAAATCTATTTTATGAGGCCAGTATCACACTGATACCAAAACCAGCTAAAGACACCACACACACATACAATAAGAGAGAACTACTGGCCAATATCTATCATCAATATAGTTGCAAAAATTCAACAAAATATTAGCAAACTGAATCAACAACACATTAAAAAAATCCATACATGAAGATCAAGTGGGATTTCCTCCTGGGATGCAGGGTAGTTTAATATTCACAAAAACAATCAATGTGATACATTACATCAAGAGACAGGATAAGAACCATATGGTCATTTCAATAGATGTAGAAAAAGCATCTGACCAAGTACCACATCCGTTCGTGATAAAAAGCCCTCAACAAAGTAGGTTTAGAAGGAACATACCTCTACATAAAGTCCACATATGAAAAAACTACTGCCAACATCATACTCAATAGTCACAAACTGAATGGTTTTCCCCATAAGGTCAGGACAAAGACAAGGATGTCCACTCTCACCACTTTTATTCAACATACTACTGGAAGTTCTAGTCCTAGCAATAAGACAACATAAAAAAATAAATGCTCCAAATTGGTAAGGGAGAAGTAAAACTCACTCTTTGAGATAACATGATACCATATATAGAAAACCCTAAAGACTCCACCAAAAAAACTACTAGAACTGAAGATTTATTTGAATTTAAAAGAGGTGAGTAAAGTCACCAGATACAAAATCAATATACAGAAATCTGTTGCATTCCCATACACGAATAATACAGCAGCAGAAAGAAGAAAATGGCCCCATTCATAATTGCACACAAAACAGTAAAATACCTAAGAATAAATGTAAAGAGATAAAAGACCTGTACTCTGAAAACCACAAACACTGATGAAAGAAATTCAAGACAACACGGAGAAATGGGAAGATTCCACGCTCATGGGTTGGAAGAACAAATACGGTTTAAAATGTTTATATCACTCAAAGTGATCTATAGATTTAATGTAACACCTACCAAAATACGATAGCATTTGTCAGAAAACTAGAATAATCCTAAACTTTGTATGGAACCACAGAAGACCTTAAATAGCCAAAGAAATCTTGAAAAATAAAAACAAAACTAGAGGTATCCCATTCTAGACTGCAAGTTATATTACAAAGCTGCATTAATCAAAATAGTATGGCATAAAATAGACACATAGATCAATGGAACAGAATAGAAAGCCCAGAAATAAACTTGCAGATATATGGTTAATTAATCTTTGACAAAGGAGGAAAGAATATACAAGGTGAATAACACCATCTCTTCAACAAATGATATGGGGAAAACTGGAGAGCTACAAGAAAAAGAATGAAACTGGACCACTTTCTTACACCAGACACACACTCAATGAATTAGGAGACCTAAATGTGAGACCTGAAACCATAAAAATCCTAGAGAGTATAAGGTGTAATGTCTCTGGCTTCAACCATAGCAACATTTTTTCTAGATAGGTCTCCTGAGGCAAGGAAAATAAAAGCAAAAATAAACTATTGAGACTACATCAAAATGAAAAGTTTCTGTACAGCAGAGGAAACAATAAAACTAAAAGGCAACTTATTGAATGGGAGAGGATATTTGCAAATCTGATAAAGGGTTAGTATCCAAAATCTATAAAGAACTCACCAAACTCAATACACAGAAACAAATAATCCAATTAAAAATGGGAAGACATGAATAGACATTCCTCCAAAAGACATACAGATGACTAACAGACACATGAAAAGATGCTCAACATCATCAGTCATCCTCATCAGGGAAACATGAATCAAAACTACAATTAGCTATCACCTCACATCTGAGAAAAGGGCTTAAAACGACACAGGAAACAAATGATGTTGGCAAGGATGCAGAGAATGGGGAACCCTCTTACACTGTTGGTGGGAACTTAAACTGGTGCAGCCACTCTGGAAAACAGTCTGGAGGTTCCTTAAAAAATTTAAAATCCAGTAATTACACTACCCCCCAAAATCAAAAACACTAATTTAAAGGGATACATGCACACCTTCGTTTATTTCAATAGCCAAACTATGTAAACAGCCCAAGCGTCCATCAATAGATAAATGGATAAAGAAGTGGTGCATATATATATATATATACACAATAGAATATTTTTCAGCTCTTAAAAATTAAATCTTACCATTTACAACAAAATGGATAGAGCTATAGAGTATAATGTTAAGCAAAATAAGTCAGAGAAAGACATATAATATATTATCTCACTCCTATGTGGAATTAAAGAAATGAAACAAAGGAGCAAAGGGAAAAAGAGACAAACCCAAGAAACAGACTCTTCACTATAGAGAAGAAACTGATGGTTACCAGAGGGAAATATGCGGGGAGTGGGGAAGCATGGATGAGAGAAAAAGAGGTTGGGGTTTAAAGAGTACATTTAAGATTAAAAGAAACAAGGGAGATATCAAGTAAACAACTTAACTTTACACTTCAAGAAACTTTAAAAAGATGAACAAATGAAGCCCAAGTTAGTAGAAAAAAGGAAATAAAGATCTGAGAAAAAAAAATAAATGAAACAGACACTCAAGAGGCAATAGAAAAGATCAAGGAAACAAAGAGCTGGTTCTTTGAGAAGACAGAATTGGTAAAACCTCAGCTCCATTCCCCAAGAAAAGGACTCAATCAGAAATGAGGAGATATAACTGACAACAGAAATACAGGGGATTCATACGACTTCTATGAACAATTGTGTACTAACAAATTGGACAACATAGAAGAAATGGACAGATTCTCAGAAACCTATAACCTACGAAGACTGGATCATGAAACAATAGATTGTCTGAACAAGTAATTACGAGCAAGGAGATTGCATCAGTAATCAAAAATTGCCCAACAAAAGTCCAGAAGCAGTATTTAGGAAAATACTGAAAGAAGATTAAATATCATTACTTCTCAAACTCTCCCACAAAATAGAGGGAACACTTTCAACTCATTTTACAAGGTCACCGTTACCCTGATACTAAAGCCAGAAAAGAACTCCACAGGAAAATTCAGGTCAATATCCTTGATGATGCAAAAATCCTCAAAATATTAGCAAACCAAATTCAATAATACATTAAAAAGATCATAGACGATGATCAAGTGGGATTTATTCCAGTGATACAAGGATGGCTCAATATCCATAAAATCAGGGTGATGCACCACATTAAAATGAAGGATAAATATCATTTAACTCTCAATAGATGCAGAAAAAGCATCTGACAAAATCCAATATCGACTTATGAAGAAACCTCTCAACAAAGTGTGTATAGAGAAAGAACATACCTCAACATAAAGGCATATATGACAAGCCCACAGCTAATATCTTCAGTGGTGAAAAGCTGAAAGCTTTTTCTAATACCAAGAACAAGACAAGTATGTCCACTCTGGCCACTTTTATTCAAGATAGTCCTAGAAGTTCCTGCCAGAGCAATTAGGCAAAAAATAAAAGGTATCCTAATTAGAAAGAGGTAAAACTCACTATTTGCAGATGACATAATATTATATTTGGAAACCCTCTAGATTCTACCAAAAAAAACCTTTTAGAATGATAAATGAATTCAGTAAACTTTCAGGATATAAAAAAAAAAAAAAACATTCAAAATTCTGTTTCGTTTCTATACACTAATAATGAACTCTAAGAGAAATTAAGAAAGTTCTCCCATTTATAGTTGCACCAAAAATGATAAAATACCTAGGAATAAACTTAACCAAGGAATTAAAAGACCTTTACATTGAAAATCCTAAAACATTGATGAAAGAAACTGAAGACGACACAAATAAATGGAAAGATATTCTGTGTTCATGGATTGGAAGAGTATTGTTAAAATGTCCATATTACCCAAAGCAATCAAAAGATTCAGTCCAATCTCTATGAACATTTGAATGGCCTTTTATCACAGAAAGAGCAAACAATTCTAAAACTTATATGGAACCATAAAATACCCCAAACCCCAAAGCAGTTGCGAGAAAGAAGAATAAAGCTGGAAGCATCATGCCTCCGGATTTCAAACTACATAGCAATGCTTTTCCCTTCCTCCCTCCCTAACCTTCCTTCCTTCCTCCCTTCTTTCCTTCTTCCCTGATTCAGGTTTAAGTATTAGCTCTACAGGTGATCTGGAGAATGGTAACAATGAGCTAACAATTGTGAGCCTATCTCCAGATAGCTTTTCAATAACAAGAATAATTGATCTTAGTTAAGCCACACTTAATGTCAGACTCTGAAAGAAGTAGCTTGATGCGATTCATAATAGACCTATCCACACACATCCAAGCATCATTTGATCTAACGGAAAAATGATCTCCCTTTTCATTTAAGATTTAATACCTTCTCCTATGCTTTGGATCCTATATTCCTTTCATTCTGGAAAAATTATACAATCTATCCCATTCCATTTAGGCACATACAACATTTCTTCCCACCATGCTCAAGTCACTCTTGGTTTTTTTTTTTTTTTTTTGGTTGTTGTTGTTGTTGTTGTTTTTTAAGAGGAAAATTAAAACAAAACAAAACAAAACACTTTCTATCTTAGCCACTACAACACTTCAAGATTTCACCCTTTGTACATTAAAAAAAAATCTAAAAATAATTAACTATCACCATTTTTTCCATTTTCTGCTCCATTTTCTCACTTCCAGCTCAATTATTAACTTATTTTCATTTGGTCTCCACTCTTATCTTCACCAAACTGGCAGTTGCTAAAACACAAATGACTTCTAGTATATAAATTTCAATAATATTTTTTTCAGTTTTCATCTGATTTGACATCTGCATGGTATTAGGCACTTGAGGTTATTCCTTCCTCCCATTTTTGACCCTTAATTTTTTCAGCCTCTCAGACATCACATTCTTCTTATTCCCCTGGCCATTTCTTTCCTTTCGGCCTCCTCGGCAAAATATTTATCCTTTATCTGGCTTTTAGTGAAATCCTTCAATGCCAGGTCCTAACCTCCTCCTTGTCTCATTCTAGGCTCTATCCTAAAGCAATTTCATTTACCCCTAGAGTGTCCATTACCTCTCTGGACAGATAACATGCAACTCAAAATTTTCTATTTCAAGACCCCAGACCAAGCTTTGCATCTCCGTTGTCTTACACAAAACTCTCCCCTCACTGTGGTGAGTGCTGTGGAGTGTGTAAGCCTGACAGATTCACAGACCTGTACCCCTGGGGCAAATACATTATATGTTAATTTTTAAAAATTAAAAAAAGAAAAAAACTTTTCCCTCAATCTCAAATTTGAGGTCTTAACTACCATCTCAAAAATTATAGTGTTCAAAACAAAACCCAAAATATATGTCCAAATCTTATCTTTTCCCAATATTTTATTTAGTAGTGACTGGTACCACCATTCTAGTTACACAAGCCTGGTAGCTAGAAGTCATCCTTGACACCTTACATCTTTATCCTCATATCCAGTCTATTACCAGGCTCCACCAGATTTTACTCCTAAATTATCTTTCAGAGTCTTCAACTCTCATACGTTCATAGAATGCACATATACTTCACTTTCATTGGATTTGCTATAGTTATACATTATAAATGACAGGAATATATTATATGTAATGTCCATACAAATTATATTATAAATTATATGGGAAGTTCTGTGGGAAGATTTTATTTATTCATTTATAGAGCATGATTTGGGGGAGGGGCCAGGGAGGAGGGAAAGTATCCCAAGCAGACTCCATGCATGAGCTTGATCTCATGACCCTGAGATCATGACTGAAGCCAAAAATCAAGAGTCAGATTCTTTTCTGAGTCACCCAGGCACCCCTCTGTGGGAAGTTTTAATAAAACTCTGATTGGACTGTACACGAGGACACATCCATACCCTCTTACCACTCTATCTCCTAACTGTTGTAAGACCTGACAACAGTAGATACTCCAAAAATGTGTGTTGATAAAAGTCACCTACAACTCTGTATACACTTAGGTCTGTTTCAAAATAGCCTTAAATATGGTTTCTGCCATGATAAGAACTGGGCTGCAATTCAACTCTGTATTATGTCTAGTATGATTCCCCTTCTTTTGACTTCTGTTCTAAATAGTCACTGCCTTCATGTAGCTTTTGATTGTCTGTTTTTTTTTTCTTTGTAATGAGAAAATATCAGGAAACACATTTTCTACTTCAATTAAACTCTCTATCATACCACTTTTGACAATTTATACAGGTCATGCACTATGCTAGTTGCTGGGAAGTTGCTCAAGATGGATGTAATATAAGACATAAAACCCATGCCCCAGGTCACACAGTCTGGTGGGAGAGACCTACTTTTACAAAGGTCTGATTGTTAGAATTCACTTTCAAACGCAAGTGACAGAAAACCTTGAATAACAGAAGCTCTAATAAGACCAAAATGTAACCTCCTCATTAAACAAAGGTAGCACAATAGAACAATGGGAGTCCCATGATAATTAGGATCACAGGCTCTTACAAAGAAGATAAGAAATAACAAGTGTTGGCAAGGACGTGGAGAAAAAGGAACCCCCATGTACCATTGGTGTAAATGTAAATTGGCACAGCCACTATAAAAAAAAAAACAGTATAAGTGTTTCTCAAAAAACTAAAGGAGCTCCCACACAATGCAATAATTCTACTTCTTAGTATTTACCCAAGGAAAACAAAAGCACTAATTTGAAAAGAGATATTCACCCCATGTTTATTGCAGGATCATTTTTAATAGCCAGGATATAGAAGCAACCTAAGTGTCCATCAACAGAGGAATGGATACAAATGTGGTGTAAGTACACAATGGAATATTATACAGCTATAAAAAATAATGAAATCTTGTCATTCATGACAACCTGGATGGGCCAAGATGGTATTATGCTAAGTGAAACAAGACAAAAAGTCAAACACCATATGATATTGCTTATATGTGAAATCTAAGAAACAAAACAATAACAAAAAAGAGAAATAGATGAATAAATATAAAGAACAAAGTAGTAGTTGCCAGAGAAAGAGTGGTGGGAGTTAGGTGAAGGGAATTAAGAGGTACAAATTTCCAGTTATAAAATAAATAAGTCATGAAGTTGAGAAGGACAATGTAGGGAATATGGTCAATACTGTAAAAACTTTGTGTGGTACTACGTGGTAACTACTCTCATGGTGAACATATTGTAATGCAATTACTGAATTAGTATTATATTGTACACCTGGTCCTAACAGAATATTAAATATTGGCTATACTCTAAAAAGAGCCACAGATTATTTTCATCTCCTAGACCAGCATGGTGTTCCAACCATTTTATCTATATGCTGAACAGCAACAAGATTGAAAGGAAGAAAAAGGACACGTGTCCTTCCTTTCATGACATTTTCTGAATCTTTCACATGCCAATTCTACTTGTTTCTCTTTGATAAATTGTAGCCATGAATCTGCTCTTAGCTGAAATGGTGCTTGGGAAACCATCTGCTAAAAAAGAAGTTCTAATATTGAAGAAGAATGTGAGAATGGATGCTGGGAAGCATTCTCTACCAAAGAAAAACGCTAATATGAAGCAGGAAATGATAAATAACCTAGAAGAATAAATAAAATGAAATGAGTGCACATAGGAGAGAGAAAGTACTTCTGACTTGGAAAACATTTTCACCCTGAGAAGCAGTTCTTGATCTAGGAGAAAAATTTTAACAAACAGATAAAAAAAAGAGAAAGGCAAGGACGGTATTAAATCCAAAAACTACTAAGTGAGGAGAGAGAGTAGTAGTTCAGAAAGGCCAGACCCCTGGAGATGGTGTTTGCAGCCAGGGGAGTAGAATGCCATTGTGATGGAGACTCAAGGATAAAAAGATACGTTGAATTTAAGGTATTGGCAACGGCTAATGACAGACTGAATACATTTGTGGCATTGATTAACAATTAAGAAAATTTGACCATTCTATTATTTTTGTTGATGTTTACTATTTTTTTCTAATTTTTTTATCATCCTTTTTCCGTTTTTTCTGAACACTTATAACCAGTACTTCCAATGTTCATCGCTGCAGATCATGGAAATTTTGGGTACCCTGCTATCCCAGTTACTACACCTTGAAACATCATTGATACTTTATAACAGAGAGGAAGTCACAGAAAGGAAACAGTTATCAATGCTCTGGTTCAATCCTATTTGGTTGAAATCGTATTCCTCAGAGCACAATCACCAAAGAGAATGCCTATACCCTATGTGAAATGTACTCTTAGGATGAACCAACTTTTCAAAGTCAAGCAACTGATTCCTTCTCTCCATTCAGACCCAAGAGCCTTCTGCTTCTCCAGCCAGATAAGGAAAATTCCCCTCTCTTCTCGGGGTATTGGTAGGGGGAGAATGGGTAAGACAAGATCTACAGCTGCTTCTTGCCACCCTCCAGCACCAGCTTGTGCAAGCAGCCATCTGAAAAGGACTCAGGCTAAATGGCATCACTGGCTACTGACACACATTATGAAGAGAGCAGCGGGGAAGGAGTTTTTCTTCGTGATGCATGAATACTTGGATGGGAGGCTTTTGTTTTAGCTCTCTCGCTGGGAGGAGCTCAGACTGGTAGAGTGAAAACAAAACATTCCTGCCTCTGATATTTATGTTGCCAGTTATTTTTCTGCTTCCTGTAATTACACAAGACATGACTAATACCAGTTTTACTTTCTGACTCATTCTGCGGTAAAGACATTTGACCATATTTTTTTCTGGCCCATGGAAACTGTGTGAGGTCCTATGACCTACAGAACGTAACTACAATAGCCTAGAGAGAAAGACAGGGCTGTTCTAGAGAGAGCAAAAAGCTTTGCTTGTAATAATCACAAGTACAGAAACATATCCACCCTGGAAAGTGGAAGACTGTTGAAAAGAGGTCTGTGAATGAAGAAGTTGTATTTTTATCATTTTTCACTTTGCTATGTAAGATATCTACTCTCAGACAGTTCCTCTGACAATTCCTGAGCCTGACTTTTAAAATTCACTTCAACACACACATCTTTAATCAAGCTCCTTATTAAGAAGGTAATTCAGTGGAGAATAATTCAGGGGGAACTCAGCTTTCATCAGGTCTCATCAGCTTGTGCATTTCAGAGATCCTATTAGGACCACACTGAGCTAACCAGGTCACAGACAACTCCGAGACCCCTCACTTGTTTCTGGGAGCCACAGGAGATACCCCTCTCCTCCAGGAGTGGACAGGTCCCCACTATGCAGCTCAAGTCACGTGGTGAAAGAGGCCTTCTCTCTCTGAGATAGTAGCATGGTAGTGGTAGGTCCTGCTGGCTCAAGGCTGCAGAATACCCCAGGTGTGCATTGCTTTACTTTTACTCTTCATTGTTCCAAAGCTGTACTACATTCACATGGAGAGTTTAGGCCTCTCTGCAACTCCTATTGCATTGTTATCTCCTAGGATCTGAAGAGGCACAATTTATGCCAAGTGTACTTAATAAAAACAGTCTCTTAGCATTTTCTTTGTTGTGTTTGTTTGGTCGATTTTGACTGCCTCTCCCTCTCAGGGCCCAGGCCCTGTCCCTGTGGGCTCAGCTGGCAGAGAAATCCCAGAGGTCTCAGATTCCCCCAGCTTTCCCATTTCTGCCTCCAGGCACTGATAATGGTCCTCAGATCCAGCGTGCTTATACTTATACTTACGGGGAGGGGCCCGGAGCTGCAAGGCAGGGTCAGTTAAGATCACACTTCCCAGGGGCATCTGGGTGGCTCAGTGGGTTAAAGACTCTCCCTTCAGCTCAGGTCATGATCCCAGGGTCCTGGGATGGAGCCCCATATCCAGCTCTCTGGAGGCAGGGAACCTGCTTCCTTCTCTCTCTCTGTCTGCCTCTCTGCCTACTTGTGATCTCTGTCTGTCAAATAAATAAATAAAACCTTTAAAAAAAAAAATCACACTTCCCATACTAATCAGTGCAGTATTTCCAAAAGCACTCATAGCCTTAGAGAAATATTTATAAAATTTAATGCCTCTCTTTCAGGGCTTAAAAAAAAGTTTACCTTTTTAATTTCACTATCACAAGAAAATAATCAAATAGTGACAGTCACCCTGAATTGTTCACCCAGACTCCCACAACTGATGGAGGTCTTGTACGGTAACCTCTAAAACTGGACTCTGGGTGCAGCCTCCCAATGACTCCAGTGTTCCCACCTCTTCCATGACAGGGTTTTGTGTGAGGGTTGGAGGAAATATCTACCCTTGGTTATCTGGGCTGTAAACTGACATTGTTTACATCTAGTATTTCATGCTTCCCCCCTCACACACGCACAGAAGATCCCTCAGCTTCTCCCCACCGTGCCCCAGCTCTCTCGGCGACCTCTCAAACGCTCCCTCCACTTACCAACAAGCTCAAAACGCAATTTAAGAAAAAGTCACACAAGAACTCCATAGCATTAGCCATTAAGAGAATGCAAATTAAAACTACAACAGAATACCACTGTGCCCATTCTAATTTCAAAATGGTTAAAATTACAGGGAAAAAAGGTTAAAATATCAAGTGCTGAGGAGGATACAAAGTAACCAGAGCTCTTATCTACTGCTGGTGGGAAAGCAGAGCAGTCCGGCTACTCAAGAAAGCAGTTCAATGGTTTCCGATAAAGCGAACAGACATTTACCATGTAATTCACAACCCAACTTCTGGGTATTTTACCAAAAAGAATGAAAACTTAGGTTCACCCCAAAAAACTTAAGTATATTGCAGCTTTATTCATAATTGTCAAAATATGGAAATAATTCAGAATCCTTTAACCCAAGAATGGATAAACAAAGTGTGGTACGTCAATGACATGCTACTCAGCAGCAAAAAAGAAGCAAATTATTGGTTCACAAAACAACACGCATTTTGCTAAGTAAAAAAAGCCACATCCAAAAGTCTTTGTATGCTTTGATCCCCTTTATATGACAAGGCAGAACTTTAAGGATGGGAGCAAATCATTACTTACAAGGGACAGAGGATTTGGGTTGACTGAATGAGAAGCACAGGGAATTTTCGGGGGTTGATGGAACGGTTTTGTATTATATATTTGTCAAAGCCAAAGAACTGTGCTCCACAAAGAACTTTTTTTTTTTTTTTTTTTTTTTTTTAAATCAGGTTCTGTTACCAGTTTTTCATGTAAGGAACTTAGAAGTTTCTACCCCATCCTAACAAGTAAAAAGCTGAACAGCCTCAAACAAACAAAAAACTCAGCAACTGTTCTTGGATCCCTAAGAGAGGGATATACGCAGGGCAAATCACTGGCTTCGAGATTAGAGAAAACACAGAGAATAACAACTTACCAGAGCTGGGAATGGTGAGAAAATCCGCTGTAAGAACCTTCAGGAGAACCTGAACTCTGATGAATTACTGGAGGTTCCGTGTGGCTAGTCTGAGAGTTCCAAAATCCAGGAGATTCAGTCTTGGAGAGGAGCTCACAATATGTGAGATTTACCTCCAGGAGCTCAACTAGATTCCCACAGTAAATATCAGAGAAAAATCCCCTTGAACCTCAGGCAGATGGAAAGGGAGAGGAACCATTTTGAAATACGCCAGATCACTTTGTACTCCTTAAATAGGCCTGCCCTCAAGAAAAACTAATTAAGGAAAGCCTAACCTGCGGGGGTTTTATCAAGCTTAACTGACACAGGGAAGGTTAAATACCTAATTTCAACCCACTCAAGCCAACCTGTCATCTGGTGGGGGAGGATAATGAGAAACATGTGTGAATTTCACAGTCTAAAGACACAAGCTTAGGCTCAGTAGAAGACTGAGACTTATCATAGGACCATAGAATGTGCCCCTCCCCAACACCTCACCACCTCATTACTAAAGGCTAATCTACAGCAAGTCATGTCAATCTACCAAGAAAAGATTATAAGGCATTCCAAAGGGCCAAAAGCACAATTTGGAGAAACAGAGCAGCATCAGAATCAGACATGGCAGGGATTACCCTGCTGGAATTACCAGACTGGGAATTTTTTAACTATGTTCAATATGCTAAGAACTCTACTGGATAAAGTAGACAGAATGCAAGAATACATGGACAATATAAGCAGAAAGATAGAAATCCTTAGGCAAAAACAAAAAGAAATGATGAAAATAAAAAAGCTGTAGCAAAAATAAAGAATGCATTTGGAGACACGTGGGTGGCTCAGTTAGTTAAGCATCTGCTTTTGGCCTCAGGTCATAGTCCCAGGGTCCTGGATCAAGCCCCGCATTTGAACAGGAAGCCTGCTACTCCCTCTCCCCCTGCCTGCTGCTCCCCCTGCTTGTTCTCTCTCTCTCTCTTTTTTTTTTTTCTATCAAGTAAATAAATAAAATCTTTTAAAAAATGCACTTGACAGGCTTAGTAGTAGACCGGACACAGCCTAGAAATGAAAAGAATCTATACACTAGAATTTTCAAAAACAGAAAAGCAAAGAAAAACTTTGGCCCCGGGGCTCTTTAAGGTTGGCTCATATGCCTGTTCAATATGCCCCATTCTATCTGAGAACTACTTTACTTTCTGGCACTAAAAGATACCCCAGTCTCGTCTTACTTACCCTGCCCTAGCTTTAGAATCAACCATTCCTGCAAGGAGCCCCGGGCTCCTTTTACTGGAGAACAATATTTACAAACTTAAATCTGGGCTCCTAGGTGTGCTCATTGCTACTAATATGTCATTACTTCTAGACCTGTCATCAAACAGAGGTTGAAATATATGTATGTACAGTAACCCATGTATATGAACACATCTATATTTATTTCTGCATTTATCTGTAAATATTTCTTTTTAATCCCCGATGTCTTCCATTCCAATCTAGCACCATGATGTTCATTCCAAGTGTTCCCTTTTTCTTACTTGCAACTTCTTTCTACCACAGTGAGAAGCCTGGCTCTCATTATTTTGCAACTTTTCTCTAAGTTTAGAATTATTTCAAAATATACATTTAAAAATATCTCTTTAGAAACATGTGAGAGTTCAGGGAAAATGTGGTCTGAATTAATAAACCCTGAAAACATTTTATCCCCAGCTCAGCCTCAGAGATTTATAAATACTATATTACCAAAATAAACACTTTATAACTGTATTAAGGTTGTGCAGGAAATGGCATTTTGCCTCACGACACGTTGATGTATGTTTTATATTTGTGTAACTGAAGGGTTAATTCCCTGGAGTATCCTTAACATAAAAGGCAAGTCTGTCCCAAATGTGAGTCCAAGGCCCTATTTCTAGAGAAGAACCACTGGAAACTTGTAAATGACAGTTTTTCCCATTTTGTCTCATCAAGATTCCAAATCTTTATGTCTGGATTCCTCCAGGGAAACCTGTTAACAATAATATAATTTGGGACTTCACTATATGCTATATATGTTGTAACCAAAAAAAAAAAAAGACTACTTTCTGTGTGGGTAATTATAGAGCCTTATGATATCTCTGCAATGAAAACAAGGTTTTATGACAGATGCCAAAGCCTCCATTTCAAGAACTGAGCAAATTTTAGCTGGCTAAATTTAGGGAAATAAAATAAGAGTCCAATCAAGAGTATTCTTTGGCTCTGGGCCCACCTCATTCATTTGATTGTGAATAGAATACATTTCCACTCAATAATCACTTGCCTCCTAGCACTTGGTTATTCTGAGAGAGGCAACAAGTATTAAGAAGCATATTTGGTCCGGGAGAGATGCTTTTTTACATGATGGATCTATTGATGTTTATTATTGCCTGCTCAAGCTGGCCACATGCTTGTTGACGGTTTACTTGAAGAATCAGTCAAGACATGTTTCCCTTTCTTGGTTGGCAGGTCATGCAGTTTATATCCAACAGCACCTTCCCTTCTTCTTTTTGAAATATTGTTTCTTCTGGTTGCGGAGCCCTACTAGAGACGAATCCAAGATTCAGCATGCATCATACATTATTGTTATAATAGAATAAAATATGTATAGAATATATATATATGTATAGAAGAATATATGTATTTATGAAAAAAAATAGAAAAAAATAAAAATAAAAATAAAAATATTTATATATTGAAATGTATATTTATATATTTTGTGTTTACATCTATATATTCATATTTACATTATTTATATATTGTTATATATTTAATATATATTTTATATTTATACATTTATATATATTTAAAGAGTATAACATCATCCTTGACCTTGAACCATTTTATGGCAAAAGAAGCTTGGCACTGAAATCACCCCAAATTTTACTTTTTTTTTTCTTCTTCTTTTTTTTTTACCATGGATCCTATCATCCAGAAGCAGGTAGAGTTTGGGGTTTTGGGGAAATGTTCTTAATCAAGTTGAGGAAGTTCTCTTTTATTCTTAGTTTGCTAATTATTTTCATCATGAATGAATGTTGAATTTTGTGAGATTTTTTTTCTTGACAAGTTTGACATTGTTGGGTTTGATTTGCTAATACTTTGCTGAGGAATTTTGCATCTACATCCATGAGAGAACATGTAATTTCCCTTTCTTATCCTTGAATTTGCAAATACATTTGCAAGTAATCCAAATCCTCTTTCAAGTCACACTATAACATTTCACAGGTAGTGTGAGTCCTTTACAACAAAATAGTCCTGATACCCCTCTCCTATCCCTTATAGTATTGCTGTCAATACTTTCACTTAAGCTATACATTATTGTTATTATTCTTTGAAACAAACACTTATCTGTCAGATCACTTATTAGTAAGAAAAATTGGTTTTATTTTTATTTCTTCTCTAATATTTTTCGTTTCTTTATGTAGATCTGAATTTCTGAACGAAATCATTCTTCTCTCCGAAAAATTTCTTTCAATGTTTCTTGCAAGGCAGGCCTATCAGCAATAAATTTCCTCTCTCTCTCTATATATATATATTTTTTTTTTTCTTTAAAGATTTTATTTATTTATCTGACAGAGAGAGGGATCACAAGTAAGCAGAGAGGCAGGCGGTGGGGGGGGAAGCAAGCTCCCTGCTGAGCAGAGAGCTTGACACAGGACTCAATCCCAGGACCCTGAAATCATGACCTGAGCCGAAGGCGAGGCTTAACCCACTGAGCCACCCAAGTGTCCTCTCCTCAATTTATATTTGTCTAAGAAAGTCCTTTTTTGAAGAATAAATTCCAGGCTGGTGGTTTTTTTCTTTCAACACCTTAAACGTTTTATTCCATTCTCTTCTTGCTAGCATAGTTTCTCAAGAGAAAAGTCATGTAATTCTCATCCCTGCTCACTGAATGTTATGTGTCTCTCCTCCTTAGTTTCAAGACTTTCTTGTTGTCTTTGCTTTTCTGAAATCTGAATATGATATGCCTATGTGTGGGGTTATTTTGTTTTGTTTTGTTCTGACATTTACCCTGCCTGTTCTTTAGAGCTTCCTGGAACTATAGTTTGTCATCTATCATTAGTTTTGAAAATATTCCAACATTGTTGCTTCAGATATTTTTCTTCCTTTCTCTCTTTCTTCCCTTGTTGCTTGTATTATGTGTATTACATCATTTGTAATTATCCCACTGTTCTTGGATCTTATGTTCTGTCCTTTTCATTCTTTTTTCTCTCTGTGTGTCAGTTTTGAAAGTTTCTATTGTCATATCTTCAAGCTCAGAGAATTTTTCCTTGGCCATATTAAGTCTATTAATGAGTCCATTAAAGTCCGTGATTCATTTCTATTATGGTGGGGTTTTTTTCTACCCAGCATTTCTTTTTGATTCACTGAGTTCCCCTTTCTCTGCTCACATTACTCATCTGTTCTTACATGTCATCCAGTTTGCTATTACAGCCTTTTTCGTATTATTGATGGTAGTTTTAAATTCCTGTTCTGTTAATTCCAACATCTCGGCCATATCTGAGGCTGGTTCCAATGCCTGCTTTCTCTCTTTTTTGCCTTTTGGTATGCCTTGAAGTTTTTGTTGAAATTCAGATATGATGTTTCTAGTAAAAGGAACTCAGTTAAATAGCTTTCAGTGTGAGGTTTTATATTTGTCTGCCTAGGAGTTGGTCTGTGTACTGTTTGCTATAGCTGTGGGTATCAGTGGCTAAAATTTCCTCTGATGTTCTTATTTCTGTTTTTGTTGCTGTCTTTGGATTTTCCTAAAGACCACGTCTGACATAAAATCTAAGACTTGCAATAATTTTGTTGTATTTTCCTGTTATTACCCAAGAATGCTACTGATGCAGTATACATAAGGAGATGAGAAGCATTCTATAGACATATAGTTAGGTCTCTGGATTTTGGTAAAACCGTGTCTCTGATCTATGATTTTACCAGTGTTTCTCAGGATTTTCCCCCCTTGTGTGAATCAGGAAGGCTAGCAGGGGCTGGAGTTGGATACTTTCCTTGTCTCAGGTCAGTTAGGCTCTGATAAAACATCAGTTACACTCTAGTAAAACAGTTTCCCTTAATGACAGGCTTTATTAAGAAAAGAACACTCGGGGCGCCTGAGTGGTTCAGTTGAAAAGGATCTGCCTATGGTTTAGGTCATGATCTCAGGGTCCTGGGACCAAGCCCTGCCTTAGGCTCCCTGTTCAGCGGGCTGTGTTTCTCCCTCTTGCTCTACCACTCCCCAGTCCCCTGGCCCCCCACTTCTGAGAGCAAGTTCTCTCTCAAATAAATACATAAATCTATCTTTTTTGTCGTTTTTAAACAGAATACATTGGGTATATTTCAGTATGGTTATTTCTCCCTTCTTCCTGCTATAAACACAAGGGAATTTTTTCTGATCTTTCCTGTGAGAACCTGGTAGGGCTTCTAAAGGTAAGGTTCACCAAAGAGTAAGGCCTCTCTGAGCCTGGGCCCCTAGAGTTTTTAATTTTCAGATTTGTCTATCCCGAGCCTCCAGCCAATTTTCAATTACACTTTAGGTTTTTATATTTATTTTTTAGAATGTTTCTACCCTTGGGCTTCTGCTCCGGTAAGCTGTGATACTCTGTATACACCTGTGTCTCTTTAGTTTTGGTGCCAGCAGTTTGTCTTCTGACCCCAGTTCTCTGATGAACCTAAGAAGAGGTCTTGATTTTCAATGTGTTCACCTTTTGTGAGGACAGGAGCAATGACTTTCAAGCTCTTTACGAGTTGGATCGGAATCCAGAAGTTTTCAACAGGTGTTACTAGTTATGAATAATTGAAAACACATAAATCCCATTACTGGGAGAGTGAATAAATACATTTTGTTACATTTATATAATAAACTATTCATATCTATAAAAATTAAAAATTAATGAACTAGAACTTTCTATCTCAATACTCATGACCATCATAAGCATTTTGCTAAGGAAAGAATCATATATATTTTGATGGTATTTATGTAAAGTTTAGAAACATGCAGAAAAAAATACATTTAGGCATATATAAATATGTAATAAAAAGTATAAAGAAAGTACAAAGAAATGCAAAGGAATGGTAAAGTCCAAATTCAGGTTTTGAGTTATTGGAAGAGGGGAGGGGTATGATAGAATCAGAGACGGTTACATGGGGAATTTCCATAATGTTGGTAATATGTGACTTCTTAAACTGGACAGTGGTTTCATGAGCAGTAATATTTATATCCATTTCCAAGAAATGGATATCTATTCTTTGCAATACTATAGAGCTATTAAAATGAATTAAGTAGAATTATATATGCAGACTTGGAAAGATCCCTTCCAAAAAATCAAGTCATCCAACCACATGAATGAAATGAACATGTTTGATTATGAGTATATGTAAATACACATGAAAGTTTACATATCAAATTATTAATCGTGGTTACCTCTGAGGAGGACAACTTCAGGTTCGAGAAGAAACGAAGAAAAAAAATACATGTTAGACTTTGTCTATTTGTGTATTATTTGATACTTTTACAAAAAAGAATGTATTTACTATAAAGAACAAAATGGCATTGTTCCTCTCTCCTAAAATGCTTGGATACTGTGTATATTTTCATCATATAAGTGAGAGGAAGAAAATAATGAGGAGCAAAGACACGACAAGGGGAGAAATTGGGAGGAGAAGGCGAGAGTTAGCAGGAAAACAAAGACTCAAAATTCCAAACTGAAACACTGAAGATGAAGAATTCCCTCTCTGTTAAAATTTATTACAGTAGACTAATCAAGGCACAAGAATACTTAAGAATCTGTCAGCGGTAAATACAGCGTTGGATGAAATGATGGTTTAACAACCCAGGGGCCGGAATTCTTTGGAAAAGAAATTCTGGAGACCATTATGGTGGCCTATTAAAAGCTTAGTGGTTTTCGGGGTGCCTGGGTGGCTCAGTGGGTTAAAGCCTCTGCCTTTGGCTTGGGTCATGATCCCAGGGTCCTGGGATCGAGCCCTGCATCAAGCTCTGCATCGAGCCCTGCATTGGGCTCTCTGCTCAGTGGGGAGCCTGCTTCCTCCTCTTTCTCTCTGTCTGCTTCTCTGCCTACTTGTGATCTCTGTCTGTCAAATAAATAAAAAAAAAAATAAAAAAAAAAAGCTTAGTGGTTTTCTTTGCTATGTATATTTACATAGTATAATCATGAATATCATCCGTTCAAAGAGACTCAAAGAGGGAATCTACTATCTGAAAAAGGTTAGCTTTCCTTGTAGTTGGTTGATAAATCTCAAAGAGGCCCTGATCCCATATTTTGGATTTGCCAAAAGGACAAAGATGTCATTGGATAGTTGGTTATTCTCTTGAGTGATTGCTTAACATGTGAAGTTTTACCAGAGTGTAATATTCACATTTTGGACACACAAATTGTAACCTTAAAATTTTGATCCAGTGTTGTTAAAATTAAAATAAACTACAGATCACAAAAATATTTTATAAACTTAAGAAAGAATATTATCTGTCCATAGTTTGACATTTCAAAGTTATGATGACAGAGGTAGAATATTTATGTTCAGTGACCACAGATTCCCAGTAAACCAAGTGCATGGTGAGAGACAAGTGGTAAGGGAAGAAAGGTTCTGCTTACATTTATGAAGGCTCTGTCTCTTGCTATGTCTTTGCTATGGTACCAAAAATGGAACAGTAATCTTTAGAAGAAATTCAATGGGAATTACAATTCATTTGTTCCAATTTTAGTATATGTGCTGCCGAAGCGAGCACTACAAGTTCGTTTGGTGTTTGTTTTTCCTGGGGCATTAAATAGTCTCATCTTCCAGGAACAGAACACTAGACCTTCATAAGGCATGCAAAACATTGTATTTACAATTCTGCCAATACAATATATTTGTGACTGAAAGTGGAGTATTTTCACTTAAATTGAAAATGAACTCACCAGGCTTATGTATCAACAAATTACATGGGCTCTTCTAATGGTCAGAAAAACATTCAGACCTCTGGGTCTAGTTTTCCTCCTATAGAATACAAATAAAATATAACAGGACCTCTAGAAGACCACAATCTAATTTCAACACAAAGTTCTTTGCAATCATATCCAGAATCACCCTCTCTATATATTTTGGTATAATTTTATTCCTTTATTTTTTCTACAAATCAAAACCACTTAAGCTAACTTGGATGGTAACTTCTTTATGATGAGGTAATATGTCTGTTCTAATTGGCTGTTCCATTTCACTCATTTGTAAATGTAACCTTAGGAGTTTTCTAAGTGTACCTTTTTATACTTTTTCTCTGATATATGTGTTCTGTATCTTCTTTACAATCTTTTTTGTTCACCACCCAGTTCATTATTCCTTTTCCTCCTGACTCCCTACCTAGAAATTGACTTTTACTCTTTTATGTTGTTTCCTATAAAAACACCACTCTGCTTTTCTTTTAAGATCAACTGTCCCATATCTCTGTTTGATAACATTAACTTCTTAGAGTATCCATGATAGAGTATATCTTTGGACTATCATGGGAAAAGATTTTATTTTCCTGTGTGAATTCTATCTGCTTCTACTCCACATCCTTTTATCCTTCTTTTCCTGTGTTCAGCAATGGCAAAAGGTCAGTTCTATTTTATATAAAATGTATATTTGCCACCTGGTGCTTTTCCTGATTTAAAAAAATCAGCTTTTCAACATGGTTTAAAAGAATTTTTTATGGAGGCAATGTAGACTCTTAGCAGAAACTTGGAAATGGTGGCATATTTTTTCTCAGGTATAATAACCTCTAGATTATTCTGTGACAGTTTTTAAATGCTACCTTAATCACAATGGTGAACATTAATGAAGGTTTTTGCCAGACGAAATGGGAAGTTGAAGGTCACATGAAGCTTGATATACTTAATAAAACTAACTTTGAGTTTCACAAGCATTAAATCAGACGGTTATGAACTATTTCCTTGAAAGATGGGGAGGAGATCATCAAAGACTCACACTTCACACAGCAGTCTTTCCCACAGAAGGTAATAAATCCTCTGCTGAGCGGTCCCCTATACCCATAAATGCCAAGATGTGGCCAGTTTCCACCTCAGTGAGTGTGAGCCAGCAAGGGTGCTCTTAGAATGAACTTTATCTACTGAAGAAACTTCAACCAGATTTGAATTTAAGCAAAGGAAGGAAACCGCAATTTCTCTCATTTCATCTACGTCTGGTCCTGTCTTAGGTGGTTTCATACATTGTCATTTCATTGAAATCCCTTCACAAGCTTCTGTTGAAGGTGCTGGTACTGTTGTCTCCCTTTACAAAGATGACAGAAGAGAGGTTTACGATGGTCAGCTTAGTAGGAAAATAGCAGGACTAGGATTCAAATCACTGGAATCTAAAAAAACAGGACAAATGAGTAAGCAAACAAAAAGCAGAATCAGACTATAAATACAGAGAACCAACTCAGAAGAGGGAGAGGGAGGGATGGGCAAAATGGGTGAAAGTGTAGTGGGAGGTTCAGGCTTCCAATCACAAAACGAATTAAGTCACGGGGATAAAAGGTCCAGCGTAGGGAATATACCCAATGCTCCTGTAATAGCATTGTATGGTGACAGACGGTAGCCACACTTATGATGAACACAGCAAAACTTATAGAGATGTCAAATCACTGTGTTGTACACCTGAAACCAATGTGTTAACTACACTAAAAAAAAAAAAAAAAGTAAAAACAAACAAAAACCAAGCCACTGCTCTATTCAACATTCAACTGTCCCTAAGGAAAGACACAGAATGGCTATCCATTAAGTATGCACACAAAACCGGAAATGTCTTTGCTTCCCTAATGCCAAATCTCTTTCTCTTTGCTGCTCCTTGATATTGCAGAATTAGGTAGTTTGGTGGTGGTGTTTTACCATTGACGTACTATTTATTATTTTCTCCTAAAATGTACATGTTGTAGAAACAGGTAACAGAATATTCTATATTAGTCATTGATACCTTAGTATGAATAAGTTTGAAACTTCTTTCTGGAAAGCAACATTGAATAGAGGAAAGTAAATGGAAAAAGGGATGCATGAGAAGTAGAGTAAAGATATACTTCAGATACCACGAGCTCTTTGCTCTATGTGACTACCGTGTCTGTGGAGAGCCTGTCAGGCATTTTTTCAGTGGAAATTTAGAAATGCAAAGAATACAGTTCTAAGATAGCAACATTTAGTCTTCTTTATTGAATTGAAATTGATTGAGCTTTCCATAGCTCTAAAAGTGATGGAAGAAAATTTTCTAGGTAGATGGCTAACACTTGTCAGGTATGTTTTAAAAGAAGTCTGTATGTGTCTCCTAAATTCACCTGGGATTATTTTACCAAAGAGAAAAGAGTCGTGATCTAACTTTTTAAAAAATCTCTAGATTTCTATTTCTTCTCCAAGGAGCTCTCCACTGTTCGTGAAAAGGAAAACTAAAGCATCCAAGTCACATGTGTGTTTCAAATTTTTTTTTAAAAACTTAAAAAATCCCCAAACTGTAGTGATTCTTTTCACTTATTTATTTCTAGTGTGAGTATGAAGGTATTTTCCCATGCTAACTATTCTAAGAAGGAAATTACTCACTGAAGGGAAAGACGGTGAGGAGCTTTTCAGCACTGGGAGAAAATTGTTTCAAAGTATTTATTTTTCATAAGTCAGTTTGGTAACCACAATTAATAATTAACATGCTGTATCTCTAGACAATATATTTTTTTCCTATTTGGGGTGCTCTCTGTGCTCTCCAAACACAACTGAAAAACGGAAAGCTCTGAAACCTTAACATCTAAAATACGCTTGTCTACAGTTGCAAGCACAAAAGTGCTTACATACCCTATCTGTTCAGGGCTGGTGGAAGGTGTTGTAGCTGTGCTTCCTGCTCAGTCAGCTAAACCCACAAAAGATTAAATGCTATGTACATAATAGCCAGTTAGCACAGGTCTGTCTCAGTGGCTGGCAGGTGTTTTCATGAAATTTTGCCCCACCTGTCATAGCACATAGAGACGCCAGCACCTGGCAACCTAATAAACAACACACTCTTTAATTGCTTTGAGAAAGCACAAGCAGCAGCTGCTGTCACCAACATTTTTAAGTAAACAACAGGTTTTGCACCTGCTGGAGCAAAATCCTGACCTTACTATTGGCCAATCATGTGACACCAGGTAACTCAGGTAGCCGATCCTGATGCACGTGGCCTAGGAGATTAGTAGCAGCCCATCCGTATTGATTCCTTCCCTGGTTATCTGACATTTGTCCCTGGTTGCCTCTTGAGGGCATTTAACTCAGCCCCTTCATGTGAAAATCACAATAATTAAATTTGGATTATGGACAGTTCCTTTTATTCTTCTTCCTTCCCTCCTCTGCCTTCTTTTGAGCTTGATAATGAGAAAAAAATGACTTAGGTTTAATTTGCCATTTTCCACGTTATCCACGATACCAATGTACAGGGCCAGAATGGAGGATGTGAGTCAGGCAAATGAACATTCTGCCACTGACCATTCAAAGCTTTCAACCCATGAGCAGGAAAAATAAGGCTGCAACAAAATATATTTGCATACAAATGGGCCAGCTGCCTCTTGCAAAAAGAGATGATTTTCGGTGTTTTATGACGTTGTATAGGTATTCCTTTACTATGAAGTGAGACGGCACAGCTCAGTTTCTATCTGCAGACAAGAGTGAAGTCATGTTTAATTCTCCCCCTGGATAGGGGGGAGATAGGATAGGCCCCCTCCCCCTCCACATACACACAGATACTATTCTGAGGTTTTTATCAGATCTTTCCCAAGACTCATTGAAAACACAGCTCAGGCATTAGGGAATCCAGGACAGAAAATGGAACACCAAGAGGCAACGGAGACACCCAGCCCCAAGGCGTTTCTGAGCATTTCCCTCCTGGTTCACAACTTGTGTAAGCGGTAAGTCTCTCTTCATGGGTGAAGAACTGAAGTTGACTGAAACACACTTGCACTTCCAGGGGCAAAAAGCTTACATAAGCCTAATTCCCAGGGAAAATCAATTGATTTTCTCACACTCAACCCACGGGGATGAATTGAGCTTTGGAAAGTATTTGCTGGCACACAGTTTTATCCTTTATCACTTTACGACTTGACTGCTTTCATGAAACAGTAAAGGAAAAGGCTTCAGTTTATCGGAGAGATAGTACATTTCCAACAGGCGAAACACCACAGAAGCTGAGCCTTGAGAAGGAGAGGGGGAAGAAGAGGGTTGTGAAGCATGGGTGAAAATACACGAGAACAGGCAGTGTGGTCGATTCATTTTCATCACAAGTGCGCAGAAAATTCAACCTCGTAGAACAAAGATCAGATGGGCCCCAAGGCACATGATCAAAAGTCTTTTTCAGAGCCGAAAGCCAACCAAGTGGTCGCCTATAGCTTGTTTATGCATTTTAATCAAAAAGAAAAATGCGGTTGTTAACTGGTCTGAGGTGGAAGACTATTTCCAATGAGATTAATTATTTACGACGATTGATTTGGGAGAACATTTCTACAAAATCAAAGTATATTTCTCCTTCCACTTTAACACTCCTAAGAATCTTATAACAACTCATGGAGTTGTTATTAAACCAAACAGTAATTTTTTAATAGCATGCTTAAAGCAGCTGGTCCAATTGCTATATTAAATACATACATTCATATATTTTAAATAAAATAACATACAGGTTATGTTCCTCATATATAATAAATGAAGCGTAATGATAAAAATGTAAATTTTCATGCTTGGTCTATCTGTTGGGTCATACTAAGTACTAGAAGACTAATAGTGTACAGTGGAGAGAAATACACCCAGAAATTACGGGGAAAGCTCTAGGGGCTTGTTGAATCCACTTATTGAAGTTCCAAAGAACAATTAGATGATTTTATCCAATTTATAGGTGATAAAAATGAAATGGTAAGGAAACAGTGAAAAAAAATCACTCCAACTTTTTTTCTTATTCTATCTCTTAACTTCTGCAGCAACATAAAAAGGAAAAAAGATATTTAAGATGCAAAGGAGGGGCCAGTGTCATGATATGGATTATAGTAGGATAAGAGTAACACTGTTTATTCCTGAAATATACAGACAATGTTTGAAGTATATAATAAATAAAATCATACAATGAAAACTAATTTTTTAAAAAAAATTTTATTTATTTATTTGACAGAGAGAGAAATCACAAGTAGGCAGAGAGGCAGGCTCCCCGCTGAGCAGAGAGCCCGATGTGGGACTCGATCCTTGGACCCTGAGACTATGACCTGAGCTGAAGGCAGTGGCTTAACTCACTGAGCCACCCAGGCGCCCCGAAAACTAATTTTTCGTAAATATGAAAGGAAGGTGTTATAGCACCGTATTCTAGTGTTTTTGTGTCTTGGGATGAACCTGAGAACATTATTTGGCCTGTGATTTGGAGTTTTCATCTGTACAAAGGCAGTATCAAACATTCAAGTAAACTAAAATAACTGGTTGGTTGGGGGGTGCGCTGCATGGTGAGGTCAGTTAAGCCTCTGACTCTTGATTTCTCCTCAGGTCGTGATTTCGGGGCCCTGATCATCTTAGGGTCTTGAGATCGAGCCCTGCATCTTGCTCTGTGCTCAGCCTTTCTGCTTAAAATTCTCTTTCTCCCTCTCCCTCTCCCTCTGCCCCTTACCCCAACATGCATGCTCGCATGTGTGTGCTTTCAGTCTCAAATAAATTAATTTTTTAAAAAGAAGAAATAACTGGCAGGAATGACAATGAAAGCTGGATGCTTACCTGTTCATCTCCATAGGATGTCAATTTTTTAAACATAGATGCGACTCTATCTTCTCAAGACTAGCAAAACAGATAAAAATAAAAATAAAAATTTCCTTATATAAACTAGTCTCAATCAAATTAAAATAAAACATGGATCACCTGGCTGTGTCAGTCAGAAGCGCATGTGACTCTTGATCTTGGGATTGTTAGTTCAAGCCCCACATTGAGGGTAGAGCTTACTTAAAAATAAAATCTTTAAAATAAAATAAATAAAATAACAACAAAGGTAAGTGAAACTGCATGTGGGTGAAAAAAGGCAGGAAGGAGGGATCACTAAACAGTTTTAGGAGAGGCTAATATCTACCCAGAAAAGAAAGATCACCTCTTGTAAGTAACATGAAATGGTATATTAAGGTTTTATATGCATACTAGAATCTAAATAATTATTCAATTATGAATTTTATCAGTTTTGATGGTTTGTCTACTTGGTTTTGTTGTTGTTATTGTTTACTTTTGTTTCGTAATGGATGAACCAGAGTTTATACATTTACTCTAGTTAAGGTTATCAAAGGATTTTCAAATAACAGAAGGCTATTTTTTTTTAAATTTCTTTTCAGTGTAACAGAATTCATTGTTTTTGCACCACACCCAGTACTCTATGCAATACATGCCCTCCATAATACCCATCACCTGGTTCCCCCAACCTCCTATCCCCTGCCCCTTGAAACCCCTCAGATTGTTTTTCAGAGTCCATAGTCTCTCATGGTTCACCTCCCCTTCCAATTTCCCCCAACTCCCTTCGCCTCTCTAACACCCCTTGTCCTCCATGCTATTTGCTATGCTCCACAAATAAGTAAAACCATATGATAATTGACTCTCTCTGCTTGACTGATTTCACTCAGCATAATCTCTTCCAGTCATGCCCATGTTGCTACAAAAGTTGGGTTATTCATCCTTTCTGATGGAGGCATAATACTCCATGGTGTATATGGACCACATCTTCCTCATCCATTCATCCATTGAAGGGCATCTTGGTTCTTTCCACAGTTTGGCGACCGTGGCCATTGCTGCTATAAACATTGGGGTACAGATGGCCCTTCTTTTCACTACATCTGTATCTTTGGGGTAAATACCCAGGAGTGCAATTGCAGGGTCATAGGGAAGCTCTATTTTTAATTTCTTGAGGAATCTCCACACTGTTCTCCAAAGTGGCTGCACCAACTTGCATTCCCATCAACAGTGTAAGAGGGTTCCCCTTTCTCCACATCCTCTCCAACACATGTTGTTTCCTGTCTTGCTAATTTTGGCCATTCTAACTGGTGTAAGGTGGTAAACAGAAGGCTAATTTTGTGAGGCACTTGAGGAGGAAACTATCACAAGCCACTATTTCATATACAAAATGAGTATTTTCTTTTTTCTTTTTATTTATTTATTTATTTGACAGACAGAGATCACAAGTAGGCAGAGAGGCAGGCAGAGAGAGAGGAAGGGAAGCAGGCTCCCTGCTGAGCAGAGAGCCCAATGTGGGGCTCGATCCCAGGACCCTGGGATCATGACCTGAGCCAAAGGCAGAGGCTTTAACCCACTGAGCCACCCAGGTGCCCCCAAAATGAGTATTTTCATTTCCTCCTGTGCCAATTATCAATGTGCTATCTTGCTTCCTAGCCCATCCTCCTTCTCCTGCTCTATGATAATAAAGCTGAACTGTAAATATTTTTCTTTTATTAACTGATGCCATGTTTAGTTTTGTCACAGGAAGGGACTGGAGAGACACTGGAAGTGAAGGTCTCTCTCCCTGGGTCTGCTGTATTTTTCCCTCTAGACTCCCACCCACTAGGGCTTCCCCTTCCCTTGACCCTCCACAGCAGGATCTGTGTGAGTTCAATAGTCAGGCCTCTGAGGGCAGGTTACCCCATCATAACAGAGGTCAGAGTACCAGCAAGTCCCACCAGCGCAATACCTTGGTCACTTCTCTGTCCTCCAATGAGCTACAGCCAAGCCATGCACCACGAGTTTGGAGCCGGGTTCCGGGAGTGGATATCTCTTCCTTGGGCACTCTATCTTAGCTGTAGATGTAATGGAATAAGTAAAAAGTGTTCATTTTACTTCTCCCTAGTCCACCCTCCTGAGTCCATTTTCTGTTAAAGTAATAATATAGACTTAGCATCAGAAAAACTCTAGGTCAGGGAGGTAGAGATATGACTTGGTTTATTCTCCTGTCAAGTCCAGGGTCTAGACCTGAGCTAATTCACAGACCCAGAGCGCCTTGACTGATAAAAATTCTGGTCCCCATGAAGAAGGACCATTGTCACAGCTATATACTCTGAATCTTTACTGAAGGCTTTCCACAGGGATCTATGCTCATTTACTAAATGTATTATGCCTTAGTGAAGTAGAAATGCCCAAACCTTTAGAGAATTACTGGACATCAGCTCTGAATTGAAGCTAATTCCTGGGGACCCAAAATGCCAATGCAGTCAGGTGATACATGGAGTATTAGCCCAAGTCCAATTTAAAAAGAGCCACGTTAGTCCCTAGACCCACCTTGTGGTTATGTGTTCACATCCGAAATGTATAATTAGAATATAGATTTGGCAGGGGTCAGAATGCCTATATTGGCTCTTTGAGTCATAGGGTTTGGACTATTACTATATAAAAGGCCAAGAGAAAGCCCCTGGAACTTCTCCCTCCTTAAAAGATAGGATACCACCACAGGAGGAATTTCAGATATTAATGCCATCATCAAATATTTAAATGAAGCAAAAGCGGTAAAACCTATAATATCCATACACTGCTCAACGATTCAACCTGTGGAGAAATCAGGCAGATAGTGGAGAGTGAACATGGATTACTATAAGATTAATAAAATGGTAATTTCAAGGGAAGCTTCTATCCCAGATGTAATGTCTTCACTGGAACAACATGGGCCTTGTCATTTCATAAGCTGCTCTTCTCGGCTGAGCCAAAAAACAAAAAACCTTCAGAGACCTCTTTTAGGTCTCCTGCTCTCTGCAGAAGTATGGTCTACAAAGACCTTGATCTTTCTGATATTCAGTAAAATAATTATTTTGGTCTACTATATTGATGACTATAGCTAACTGAGAGTAGCAAGGATTTTAAATGCCTTAGTAAGACATATGTGAGCTAGAAGGTGCCAGATATAGAGAAATGTAGAGGGCCTCCTCAGTGAAATGTCTGAGGGATCAGTGGTTTGGAGCATGTAGCCATATCTCCTTCCAGATGAAGGATAAATTGTGGTACCTTACATCCCCTGCCAAGAAAAAAGATGCTCTGTTGGCCCTTTTAGATTTTGTAGGTAACTTCTATCACATTTGAGCACAGACTTCAACCATTCCAAAGAGCCATATGTAAGACTGCCAGTGTTTAGTAAAGACCAGAGTAAGAGAAGGCTCTGGAACGAGTTCCATCTGTAGCATAAGCTCCTCTATCACTTTGGCTTTATGATCACGCTTGTCTGATGATACTCAGTAGCAAATAAGGATGCTGCATGGAGATCCTGGCAGGAAGCATGGGGATAAATCACAGTGCGTATCTTTAAGATCCTGGAATCTTTCCATCTCCATCTCTTCATATACTTATGTACATCTATATGCACTTGTGTCTATATCCAATACAGATAACTACTCTCTTCTTAAGAAACAGCCTCTTGTTCTGGTTTTCTACTGGCCCTTGGTAGAAACTGAACACCTAACAGCAGACCAGAAAGTGGTCATCAGGTGACCAAGTGGGTTGAGTGTACTTCATGAACTATGTTGTGCCACACGGCCCTCAGATGGGAAGCAGCAGCCACAGCAAACGATCATCATATGGAGATGACATAAAAATTGTGTATGAGAGACAATGTCTGGGTAGGTCTACAAGGTAGGAGTAAGTGCAGGAACCAGACTCCTTCAACATCAAGAATTGTTGCTCTGCCTCTCAGATTCATACCTATGGCCTCCTGGGGTATATCTAATGACCAGTTGTCTTAGGGAAAAAGAACCTTCAAGTCTGGTTTCCAAAGGGGTCTTCACAACATGACAGTTCTAATTGAAAGTGGAGAACTATGGTACCAGAGTCCCACAGGGTAGCCCTGATCACCATCAGTGAAAGACATCTTCACAATGGGCATGAACTTAAGCAATTCATCAGGTTGTACTCTGTTTGGAGTGGGAGGGCAAGAAGTACACGCTTCTGTGATTCCTGGAAAGCTGCTAATGATTTGGCTAAGGATCAGGAACTTGGAAAGAACAGACTGAAAATTGGTGACAAGGAGTCTGGGGCAAAAATTGTGACAGGGATCAAAAGCTGTTTATGAACAATAAAGGGATGACATTCCACCCAGGTTCTTCTCTCCCTGTCTTCCCTGCTGAACCAAAGCTTTAAATGAGGTTGGATGAGGAGCAGTCAGTGCGGACACACTTAGTGCACTAAAAAGGAACTTGTAGCTGGGGAAGGAAATCAGACTTACCTCTCTTCTTTAGCTGGACAATGCTGGGCCCAGAATTACAGCTTAAAGGGAGACGGGTGCTCTGGGGGTGCCACACCTGTGACACCCAAGGTCAGAGTCTGCCTAAGACTGAGGCATAACATGAACCATCTCTGTAGGCTTTTTTTCTTTAGTTATCAATAAACTAACTCTCAAATGTACATAGAAAGCTGAAGGAACTAGAACAGCTGAAACAATTCTGGAAAGAAAGAGAAGGATTGGGGACATTTTGTCCTTTTTCTTTGGCCTTTTTCTCTATATCATTGACAGTTTAACTAGGATGCAACTCAATGTGGTTTCCTTCAATTTATCCTGAATACTTGAGTTGCTATATTCCTTTTAAATAAAATCTGGTCATTTTTATCCCATATTTGTTCAAATATTCTTTTCTCTTTCACTCTCTCTTCTCTTTTTCTCCTATTCAGGTTACATGAATATTCACCTCTTTGATACTATCCTACTGGATTCTGTTCTCATGTTTTTAATCTTTTTCTCTCTTTGCTCCTATTTCAATGATTTCTGTTGACTCGTTTACAATTTCAATGGTCCTTTTTATTTTGTTTGGTTTGCTGTTAATCCCCCTGCCCATCCCCACCCCAGTAGATCTTGTTATTCCAAATATTACATTCATCAGTTCTTGGTTTTCCACTTGGGTCTTTTTTGAAAGGCTTCAAATTATTACTTAAAAATTCTCCATCTCATCACTCATTGTATTTGTGCTTTTCTAAGGATTTTTTAATATGTTTATTACAGTTATTTGAAAATTTTGTTTGATCATTCCTACATCTTCATTATCTATATGTTTGTATTTTATGACAGATGGTTGCCTTTAACTGTGAGTTGTCCAGCTTTCTTGCATACATTTTTATTATTTTTTATTATACATTAGACATTGTATCTAAAGACCATGTGTGTATTTTATTTGTTCCTTTTTTAACATAAGGAACATGACTTTCTTCTATTAAAGTTAGGTAGCTAAGGTGAAATGGGGTAAGAACCTGTTCAACTTGATTTGGTCAAAAGCTAAATTAACGTAATTTTAATTCCTCTAGCAGAGCTTTGGAATTAGAACACCAGGAGTTTAATAGATCTCTCTTTTTGTCAGCCCCATGCATGTACTGTGAAAGCACTGACACTTTCATTGTCATCAGAATTTGACTTGCGTAGTAGTTGGTTATGACTTTGGTTAGACTCCCTTCATCTCCGGCTTCCACCAGCTTGATGTTGAGTTAGTTCTCTCCCTACAGTAAGGACACACACATCATAAGACTGTAGGACCATGAAGACTACATATTTGTGAGATTGTAAGACCATGGGACTTCAAGACAGTAGGAAAGCAGATCATAAGGCTATGGAGATTTTCCACCTTCTGGCTACCATCCTCCCTACCCACTCCCACTCACCCAGCTTCTCCTGACCCAGAATTGCTGTGTAACATCATTACTTGCCAAAAAGAATTGTCTCTGCTTTTGAGGCTCCAGTAGTTTCAAATCCAGCATGCCAATTCTTGGGCTTATTAAAAGGTATCTTGTTTCTTCTTTTTCCAACCAAACAAGCTGCAGGCTTGGTTCTCTACCAGCCCTGCTGCAACCATCAGTAACTCTTCTAAGTATAAAAATATGAGCTGTCCCTTTCTTATTTAGAAAGGAGTTGCTTCTTTGGACTCTAGTTCTATTAGACTTCTTGGTATCCTAAGATCTTCACTAGTTTTAAAGAAATTTTGATCTTTTTGTTTTGTTGCCTGGAGATTTATGGTTTCCAGGAGAGTGAGGATTATCCAAAAAGACTATATCTGGCCCATATATATGGAGTGTCTATACCTAAGCATAGGGAAATATCTTTATTAAGGTAAAGGTCAGATGCTGAAATTAGTAAAAGTTAATTTTTAAAAATTAAAGGCTATAAACATCACCATTAATCTCCCTACTTCCTTTTTAAGTATTTTTACTGAGAGGTAAAATTATCACTGATTTGAAAACCCAAAGGTAAACATTATTGACATTTTGGTGACTATAACTTAAGATATTGCTCCACTGGATTTTGTTTTTGCTACTTCTTATATGGACATAACCATACATACATATAATCACATCTTTATTTTTATTAAAAAAAACAGAATAATATAACACATATAGCTCTTCAACTAGCTCTGCTCACTATCACCCTTCCAAATCAAAATATAAAGATTTTTTTTCTTAATTGTTGCAGAGAATGCCATTGTCCTGGCAAGCCATAATTTATAATAGTCCTCTACTGAAAACCATTTATATTGCTTCCATTTTTCATTGCATTTAATATTCTTATATTTTTAAATATTCTTAAAAGAAGTATTTCTAAGATGTAAAATATAGGTTTTAACAGATAAAAGGGCTGGTTTGTAAGTTCAAGGAAAAAGATGAAACTGTTGCATTTGATAATGTTCTAGCTTTCATGTTTTCTACCTAGTAGTTATTCAAATAAATGCCTTAATCATTGTTTATATGCCTGCAGTTAAGCTTTCTGTTTAACCAAAATTTTTAGTTTCTGAAATATTTAAAACATTATCCAAAAATACTTGAAATGTTACGATCAAGTGCAGGAGAAAGAACAGGGCCATTATGAAGTGTTTGTGGCCTTGAATCCTGGGTCGGTCATGCACCAGCTGTGTGTAACTTCTCTGAGCATGTGAAGTGTACATAGTGACAACTCTGGGCTTCACAGGTGTTGTGAGGATAAAAGGAGAATGTTCGTAAGGTACTTAGACCTTATGCCCTATATACATAGACTTATACGTACTTAGACTTATACCTATATACAAAGGTATATACTTGGTAATTTGTAGCAACTATCATCTTTCTGGAAATGCTGATCCCAATGGAAAGAGGGTGAAGACCCGAAAAAAATTAAATTGAAAAATTAATGATTAACATCTAACATATGACTAGAGATAAAACTCAGTGACATAGGGGCACCCGGGTGGCTCAGTCAGTTAAGCGTCTGCCTTCAGCTCGGGTCATGATCCCAGCATCCTGGGATCCCAGCATCCTGGGATCCAGTCCTACATTGGGCTCCTTGCTCAGCAGAGACCTGCTTCTCCCTCTGCCTGCTGCTCCCCCTGCTTGCACTTGCTCACTCTCTGTCTCTGTCAAATAAATAAATAAATAAAATCTTTAAAGAAAAATCAGTGTCATAATACATAAGAAGGATACATCAAGATAATGAAATGCCAGTTTTACTTAAACATTTCTGAAGTGGTTAAAATCAATACCAAAGAAACTGGTTTGGAATAATGAGTAATCCATTCCCTTCTGGATAGAGAAGACAATTTTTAAAAGACTTAGATAAAGAAAAGGAGTTTTTGGGGAAAAAATACACTTTCCAAAGGGGAGAATAAAGCTTTTGGTCTCAGAGAAAGCTGATGGCTGGCAAAACAGTGGACAATTTAAGAAGCAATAATGTCCTAACATACAGGGATAGTTTCGTACACTATATACCAAAGCAAACAAAAGACCAACCTCAGTTTCATACTATTCTGGTCAACTAAGCTGCAGAAAACCAAGCCAAACAAACAAATTGCATTCTTCTTCCTTTTTATGACATAGAATCGATCCACATTTAAATCCAATTCAGAGTAATTTTCTGCCAAAATTGATAGTGCTCAGTCTTCCTGTAGAGAGTAGAATCACAATGGCTTGAGAACAGGAACTTCCTAACTAAGGCCGCATGAGAACACTCCGTTGGGATACAGAAGACAGGGAGAGATGGGAAGACATCTCACCTACTGGCCATCCTCTTTTAGGTAAGAAAAATACCTCTGATTTTCAGCTCTCTGCTTCTGCCCACTGGAGCCCGTGCTCAGCTTCTCCCACCAAAGCTGAGGAAGCAATCAAGGACTTCCAAGGACATACAGCAACCCTCTTCCCTGCCCCGCACTCTGCTGTCCTCTATGAGGCTGAGCTATGATTCTCATTTCACCAACAGACTAATTAGTTGCAAATGGAGATGACAAATGGAGCTATGCTGCAAAGAATATAGAGGTAGCAACTCTACCAGTTGCCTTTAATGGGGACAGGAGAAGGGTATCAGAATCTGGCTTTCCACTTTGACCAGCTCTCCCTTGCACACCCAGATACAACCATGCAGAACGGGGAGTGTGGCAAGGATCCACTAACGAGCGGATAGTGCAGACGCGGCCACTGCAGGCAAATGCCATGACCCCTCCCACTCAGCCTCTTTCTCTGCGCGACAAACACAGCAACCACCACCCAGTGACCGTGCTGTTACTGAATTTCTCTGTACATGAAGAATAAATAATAAATTAGCTGTAACCATGGAAATATGGCCTGATACCTTTAAAAAAAAGTCTTTTTTCTGCAAGGGTTAGCATGCATGGTCCCTCTTTGTATCACACCGGCTGGCTCCACTGGTTTTGATAGCCCAGGAACAGGAGCTTTTAACCAAGCTAGATTTTATTCCAATTTCCTTTGGAGCCCTGTCTTACAGTGTTTGAGAAAGGTTTTTTTTGGGGTTTTTTTTTTTTTTTTTTAAGAGATGGAGAAGAGAGAGAGAGAGAGAGAGAGAGAGAGCGGTGTGTGGGAAAGTCAGAAGAAGAGGGAGGGACAGAATCTCAAGCTGATTCCATGCCCAGTGTGATGCCTGAGGCAAGGATAGATCTCACTACCCTGAGATCAAGACCTGAGCAGAAATTCAAAGTCTGAGGATTAACTGACTGAACCACCCAGGTGCTCCTACAGTGTTTGTAAACTTTTAAAATAAAGCAGGGAATGTCACATTATCTCCGTTTGTGTTGTTTTAGGTCTAATCAGCAAGATAAGGAAAAAAAACCCGTAATGATAAAAATTACACAGGAAACAGATAGACATACATACAGTCAACTGTCATTTCTTTGTTATTCAGGGATACAGTGCACAATGTATATGTTGTGCTTTTCTTCTTCATTGTACACTATGCACTAGCTACTCTACCAGAGAATATACTATAATTTATTTTTTTTTAAGATTTTTTATTTATTTGACAGACAGAGATCACAAACAGGCAGAGAGGCAGGCAGAGAGAGAGAGAGGGAAGCAAGCTCCCTGCTGAGCAGAGAGCCCGATGCGGGACTCGATCCCAGGACCCTGAGATCATGACCTGAGCCAAAGGCAGTGGCTTAACCCACTGAGCCACCCAGGTGCCTGCAAATATACTATAATTTAAAAAGAAATGAAATGGACAGGGTTATATTTCATTAGCTGTCCAAGGTGTCCTCAGCACAAAGTTACCATACTGAGAAAAAGTGACTTTACACCATTGCATTAGACAGAGAGGGAAGGTCACGAATCTGAAAAGCCTCTGTTTTTGTTAAAAAAAAAAATTGGTGTGTATTGTTCTCATTAAGATTTTCTTTTTAATTATAAAATAATAAGAGTCGTAGAACATCCTTAATTCATTTATTTGTTCATTCAACCAATCAACCAACATTTATGCAGTATGTGAGTGCGTGCTTGTGTGTGTGTGTGTGCGCGTGCGCACACCCGGCACTATGCTGAGAACTAGGAATTCAGATAGGACACTCCTTGCCTTTTGCGGTTCACAGTCTGGGAAAGGAACCCCAGTGGACAACCCTTGTGAGTTCCAAGCCCTGTCAATATTCAGAGATTGTGTCTAACAACAAATGTATGCAGAAGGTTTCTGAACTGTATTTTACAAGCGAGGACAGTGTGGCTCAGAGACATGACGCCATTTACCTGGGGACATTCAGCTACTAACTGGAAAGGGTAAGATGCAACCCAGTCTCTGTGTCTCCAGGGCACGCTCTTCCCACTCTGTCACACAGCCTCTAGTGAGAGACAGGAAGGCTGACACACCGCATGGTGCAGCCCAGGGGAAGATGGAGAGAAGGTGTTCTGTAGCGTGATGCATTTTGTCTTCTTCCCTCTAAAATGGTATAGGCGGGTTGATCAAAAAGTGAGTCAATATGACTGCTTGTTTTTATATTTCTGTCTGACATTGCAGATAAAAGGCTTGAATTCTGAGTATCTTTGAGAACACAAAGCCTTGGAGCTCTGAAGCATTGATTCAATAAGCACTTCTAATTAAATGGTTTAATAGGCAATCCTTACCTAGTAAGACTCATGAAAAATTTTCATATGCCATCAATGTCCCAATCCCTCACTCCCAGCAGATCCTGTCTTTTCCAAGAGCGAGGGGACGGTTCTCCCCAGCAGGCGGGCCTTCCTTGTTTGTGCTCTCCTCGCTTCCTTTCTCCTCACCTAGTCGCTTCAAAGGCCAACATTTCCATCCCGTTTCTATTCCACTTTTCTCCACTGGAGGAAGAGTTCTTTGTTCCTCCAGTGTCTCCTCGCTTCCCTGCATCTTCAACACGTCTCCCTGCCTTTTCTTTTTTTTTTTTTTATTATTTTTTTTTTATTTCCAGCATAACAGTATTCATTATTTTTGCACCACACCCCGTGCTCCATGCAATCCGTGCCCTCTATAATACCCACCACCTGGTACCCCAACCTCCCACCCCTCGTCCCTTCAAAACCCTCAGATTGTTTTTCAGAGTCCATAGTCTCTCATGGTTCACCTCCCCTTCCAATTTCCCCCAACTCCCTTCTCCACTCTAAGTCCTGTACCCCTGGGGATAGAGTATTATGCCTCCATCAGAAAGGATGAATACCCAACTTTTGTAGCAACATGGACGGGACTGGAAGAGAGTCAATTATCATATGGTTCCCTGCCTTTTCTGGACAGCTGCAGGAAATTCGGTCCCTAAACATACCAAAGTATCTTCCATTTAAAAATAAAAAAGATGTAGTGAAAAGAAGGGCCAGATGTACCCCAATGTTCATAGCAGCAATGTCCACAATAGCCAAACTGTGGAAAGAGCTGAGACACCCTTCAACAGATGAGTGGATAAAGGAGATGTGGTCCATATACACAATGGAATACTACGCAGCCATCAGAAAGGATGAATACCCAACTTTGCTGTCAACATGCATGGGACTGGAGAGATTATGCTGAGTGAAACATGTCAAGCACAGAAAGTCAACTGTCACATGGTTTCACTTACTTGTGGAACATAAGGAATAACATGGAAGACATTAGGAGAAGGAAAGAAAAAGTGAAGGGGGAAAATCAGACGGGGAGATGAAATACCAGAGACTGTGGACTCTGAAAAAAAAAAAAAAAACTGAGGGTTTTAGAGGGGAGAGGTGTGTGTGGGGGGTGGGTGAGCCTGATGGTGGGTATTAAGGAGGGTACATATTGCATGGAGCACTGGGTCTTATACATAAACAACAAATCTTGGAACACTACATCAAAAACTAGTGATGTATTGTATGGTGACTAACATAACACAATAAAAAATATTTAAAAAATAAATAAATAAAAATTAAAAAGACAGCAAAAACAGAAACAGAACAAAACCCTCTTTATCTTTCTATCACCCCTTTTCTATTGTTTATTTTCCTTTTTTTTTTTTTTCTCATTCTGGGATGCTTTACCTGCATATCTCATGTTCAGTTTCTCACTTTTAATTCACTCCTCACCTACTTGTGTTGTTGCCTCTAGCCCTTAAAAAAAAAAAAAAAAGAGCCCTCTGAATCATGGTTGAACTTTGTTTTTTTTACTCATTTATTTACTCATCTACTCTTCATGTATATGTATATAAAGTATCACAAAATGCTTTGCAAAGTCTCAAGTCCATGATTTCAAATGCACAAGATATCTTTAGCTCCTAACTTTTACTGGTGCTTTTTGCTGCATATGATCCTACTGATGCTTGCTTCTATGATATGTCCTTTTGCTCCCTTTTTACTCAGACCATAACTTTGTCATCATATTTCAGGTCTATGTGTCCTGCCCCATTTGCGTAGGGCTTCCCTGGGTTTGGTCCTCAAGCCATTGGTATCTTCTCTCTATATACTATCCTTGAACATTCTCATTTATTCTGGTGGTATGAATAATTATAAATTGATGACACTCCAATACTTAGCTTTTACCAAGCTTCAGAATTATTTGTTCAATTGCCCACTACAATGACAATTTTCATGTCTCATAAGCTCATCAAAGTCAATATGCATCAAGTTGAATTTTATACCATCTGTCTACATAGGCTCCTCCTCTTTGTTTGATTAATTCAGTGCCCATGTGGTTCTGGACTTAACATTGAAAGGCTTGGGTTATTGTGGTCTCATCCCTCCTTGTCCTTTATCTACCCCCTTCCATTACACTCATCCTCTAAGGGGGTTCCCAAATCCTCTCTATTCTAGTTCTCAAACATACCCCAGTCAATCTCCTTTTAGTTCTGTGATCGATCACGTCTTTCCTGAACTACCACAAGTCTCTTCATGAACACCTCTGTCCTTAGTTCTCTGCAGTGACAAGAGTGGTTTATCCAAAACATAAAACCAACCATGTCTCAGCACTGCTGAAAATCCCTCACCAGCTTCCTCCCACCTATGGAATAAAGCCCAAACTCCTACATGAGGCACAGGAGGCCCTCCATGCCCCGCCCCCTTATCCCTCTCTCACCTCCACCCCACCACTATCCTGACTTACACTTTACGCTCCAGCAACAATAAATTACTTAAAATTTCCTGCCTATGCCACACTCTCATCTATCTTTATACTCTTCCTTTACTTGGAATATTTATCTCCATTTTCTTTGCCTGGATAAGCCCTACTCAATATTCAAGATTCAGATTCAACATTGCTTCTTCCAAAAGCCATTTTTCAACCCCAAATCTGACCTAAGTGATAATTCTCTGTGCTTCAATAGCCACCTCTATCATGGTGTCTATCACATTATTTTAAATTTTCTGTTGAATTATCATCTTACTGTCTAAGCTAAAAGATCTGAGTACATTGACTATTTTTAATTAATTACTTATTTTTGCAGCCTACCACAAGGGCTTGTCTGTAATAGGCTCTCTGTGCTGAAATATCCATTAAAGCTTCACTGAAATGTCCATTGTAGCTTTGGACCCGAGAAATTTGCTCTTCTGTGTTTTTGTTGTTAGAAATGAGTCTAGTTCTGCAGTCTAACTGAACCAGACGGAAGACTCACAACATTCCCAAAACAACATACTGTTCCTTTGATTATTTTTGGATAATCAAAAACATCATAGCTGGTTTGCTATGAGTTTCCTATTTGGAATCTCTATTATCTCTCCTCCTTAGGATTATTGTATGATGTCCCCAAAGATGCTGATGATATACTTCTCCAAGGGGAAAATAAAAACACACACATACAACCACAGAATTTTATCCATTATTAATGCTTTGAGGAAAAAAAGACCTTTATAGTGAGTAATAGGTTAAAACATTATTGAAAAAGCTCTCTAATATTTGCTACAATCCTTTTACTTCATAATTAAGGTAGAGAATTTAAGAATCTCTAGAAATCCAGGGATGCCTGAGTGCTTAGTTCGTTAAGCATCTGCTTTCAGCTCAGGTCATGAGCCCGGGTCCTGGGATTGAGTCCAGGATCGGGCTCCTTGCTCAGCGGCAAGCCTACTTCTCCCTCTGCCTGCCACTCTCCCTTCTTGAGCTCTCTCTCTCTCATAAATAAATAAAATATTTCAAAAAAGAAGAATCTCTAGACATCCAGATGGTATCTACTTTTTTGCCAAAAGTTTCCTATTCAATGCCCCAGACACACAATATATACTCCTGAATTTTAGTATTAGTATCATTTTACATGGCAGTGATTAGTGACTTAGTCTCATAATAAAACCTCAATTTGTATAATGATTAGAATTTTATAAATGGTTTGCAAATACATTACCTCGATCTTTAGCAGAGTCCTTAAATAGATATTGATATACCTACTTGATAACTGTAAAGATGAGAATCTATTGAGGATATTAGACCAATGTACTTTATTTCTACATAGTGTTATGCCATTATAATTTCTGAGAAAGAAAAAAGGTTGGATGACCCACTGGGAAGAAAGAGGCCATGCTGTGGAGTGAAGCCACAGCAAAAATGACTGAACAAGAGAAGAGCCATTCTTCCTGAATGTGGGCAGTTCCTGGGATGAAGGAGGAGATACAGTGCAGAAGTTGACAAAGAGACCAGGTTGTCATGGCATCTCTCCTTTTGAACTAAAATCCCACAAGAAAAAAATGTGAGATATTGTTGAGAGAAAACTCTGGGGTGGAGAGGCTTTTGGCCTATTGACTACTTGAGACTCTGAAAAAGACTTGTCTCTTGGACGAGCCTCTGCCTTGATATGGAGCTACATGAAGGATGGCCAGATTCAGGCTCCACAGGCTGTGCAGGTCTGCAGTTCTAGCAAGGCTAAAATAGGGCTTGGTCAGCAGAGAAGGCTATCAGAGCCAGAAGAGGGAAGGTCAGGGACTCACCAGGCACAGACCTAACTGCTGACACTTGCCAAGCACATAGTAACCAAGTTTGCAGGTGACCCCTCTGGAATGACTTTGTAAGACACAAAGCAAAACAAAAAGCTGGGAACATATATAAGGACTCCGTTCTACCCCTCCTCCACAGGATCACATATACTTCTTCATGAAGATGTCCAGAAGCTGTCTTAGAAAAGAGCAGGGGAAGAAGAAAAGAATTCTTTGGTTTGCAGATGAGTTTTCATGTACAATCCTGAAGCACAATTAATAGAAGAAAAAAAGTTGGATTTATTCAAAATAAAAATTCCTTCTCTGCAAAAGACATTATAGGAGAATTAAAACACAAGCCGTGGTTTTGGAGAAAATATTTCCAAACACAAATTTGACAATGTACATGCATTGAAAAATATAGAAACAACTCTTAAACCTCAATAATAAACAAACACTTCAGTTAAAAAATGGACAAAAGATAAGAACCGAGGACTCACCAAAGACAATACAGAAATGGCAAATAACCATTTGAAAATATGAACATCAAATGACATTAGGGCATTGTGAATTAAAACGACAAGATACCTCTATACACCATATTAGAATGGTTAAACTTCAAACCTGACAACACCAAATACTGATGAGAATGCAGGGCAAGAGAAATTCTCCCGTATTATTGGTGGGAATGCAAAATGGTACCAGATTTTGGAAGATAGTTTGGCAGTTTCTTATGAAGCTATACTAGTCTGACCATATAATCTAACAATTACGCTCTTACTTACTACCCAACTGATATTTAAAATTCAGTTTCACACAAAAAAACTGCCTACAATTTTTTTTTAAGATTTTATTTATTTACTTGAGAGAGAGAGTAAGAGAGAGCATGAGAGGGGAGAGGGTCAGAGAGAGAAGCAGACTCCTGCAGAGCCTGACACAGGACTCGATCCTGGGATTCCAGGATCATGACCTGAGCTGAAGGCAGACACTTAAACAATTGAGCACCCAGGGGCCTACAAGTTGTTTTTTGTTTTGTTTTGTTTTGTTTTGTTTTTTTAAGATTTTATTTATTTATTAGAGAGAGAGAGAGAGCACAAGCACGGGGACTGGTAGGGAGAGGGAGCGGGAGAAGCAGGCTCCCTGCTGAGGAAGGAGGCTGATACAGGACTCAATCCCCAAACCCTGGGATTATGACCTGAGCTGAAGGCAGATGCTTAACCAACTGAGCCATCCAGGCATTCCAAATGTTTGTGGCAACTTTATTTCTAACCACCCAAACTGGAAGCAACCAAGATATTCTTTAGTGGATGAATGGATAAACTGACTGTGGTACATCCATACAGCACAATATTATTTGGTGGCAAAAACGCATGAGCTATCAAGCCAAGAAAAGACATGGATGAAACATAAATTCATCTTGCTAAGTGAAAAGATATTTTGAAAAGACTATATTATATATGATTCCAATTATATGACATTCTAGAAAAGGCATAACTATAGAGGCAGTAAAAACATCAGTGGTTGCTGAGGGTTTGGGGAAGGAGAAAAAGTTGAATAGATAAAGTATAGAGTATTTTTAGAGGAGTATAATTATTCTGTATGATACCATAATGGCAGATACATAACAGGCATTTGTAAAAAGTCACAGAACAAAGACTGACATTAATGTAAGCAAATTACAAAATAATAGTTTATGAGGCCAGGGAATTTCAGGATATTATAATGTAAGAAACAGGATATGTGTGTCTATGTAATTAATATATTTATATTAATTTATATTTATATAAATTTATATATAACTTTTGTAAGATATTACAAATGTGTGAAACCACTTCACTGATAAGGGTTATAGGAAAAGCTACTCATCTAAGTAACTTTGGAAATGAGTGGTTATATTAAAGACAAGAGGAACTCCACATAAGGACATCTAATTTTGAAAAAAAAAAGTAATTGCAGATGTGATTACAGTAAAGAAGTTAAGATGGTATCATCCTAGATTATCCAGGTGGGCCCTAAATGCAAAAACAAAAGTCCTCATAATAAGAGGAGAAGATAGAGAAAGCCCTATGGAGACTACAGCAAAGACTGGTATTATGCTGCTATGAGCCAAGGAATACCTAGAGCTTCAAGATGTAAAAAACAGAAATAAAAAAAAAATTCTTCCCTAGAGTTTTCTGAGGGAGTATGACACTGCTGACACCTTTATTTCAGACTGCTGGCCTCTAGAATTATGAGAAATTTCTATTGTTTTAAGCCACCAACCTAATCATAATTTGTTGTAGCAAGAAACCAACATTGGAAACTAACATAGATGGAGGCTCCTTTCATGTTGCATATGCATAGTGACCACTTTTCAGAGTACAGCAGGGAAAGGGCAAGCAACTGAGTAACTTTGCAGGAAAGAAACCAGACAGACGCTACCTTAGCCACATGATCAAGGTCAGCATCAACAATGATAAATCATGTTGGCAGGGTAAACTCTTGATACTGAGTAGTGAGAATGGCATTTTATCTCTGTTCTTTCTCCCCAAAACTCATGTCACTAGTCTAAACATGAAAAAGACCCAAGACAAATTCCTGCAATGGGGAATCCTATAAAATACCTTGCCAATTCTCCTCAATACTACTATGTCATCAAAACTAGGAAAGTCCAGGAAAACTGTCACAGCCAACAGGAGCCTAAGAAGACATGATGACTAAATGTTTTGGGATAGCCTAGATAGAGTCCTGGAACAGAAAAGACATTAGGTAAAACCAAAGAAATGAGAATAAACTAGTGACTTTAGTTAATAATAATACATATTGTTTAATTATAATGACTGTAACATAGTAAAGTAAAATGTTAATAGGGAAAACTGAACACAAGGCATATTCTAACTTATTCTGTTGTCTATTCAATTTTTATGCAACTATAAAAACTTTCTAAAAATTAAAATCAATTACTGGGGTGCCTGGCTGGCTCAGTCAGCAGAGCATGCAACTCTTGATCTTGGGGTCATGAGTTTGAGCCCCACACTGGGGTGTAGAGATCACTTAATGAATAAGTAAGTAAGTAAGTAAATAAATAAATAAATATCTTTTAAAAAATTAAATCAATTACTAAAAAAAATTTCAAATAACTAGATCAGACTAAGATATAATATTTTACTAAAGTTAATTTCTGAATTCTCCTCATGTTGTCTTCAGCTAGAACATAAACATTTTAACATACATTTTAGCCAAAGATAAAACACACTCTTCTTCCAAGCAAGCTACGTCATGCTTATGACAAATCCTCTTGAATATGTAAAATAGTAAATTTCTGATAGCCTGAGAAAGCCAGGTGATATATTTCAGGAGGATGGTACAGAGAACCACAGTGTGGACACAGGACATGCAATATATATAATGAAGACAGTGAGTCAATTTCATTTCTGTAATGGTTCAAAGAACTATATGCAGGAATGAAATGAGAACAATGTGAACTCAATTATTCACATCAAGAGAATCTTTATTGCTGTGTCTTTTATGAGCTTTGTCCAGGGTCTTCTGGTCACTGTGGATCAAAAGCTTAAAGGTCTCACCTATAATTTAAATTGTTATGGCTTGTTACTATTTTATAATCTAAAGGCTAAGAAAAGTGTAATTAGTTGGCTTTACAATAGTAAATTTTTAACACTCTGGCAGTTAATTATCTAGTATGTGAAATATCCTCTTTCTTTCAAATTCTGTCACTATTTATTTCAGGGTATGAATAGAAAAAGTAGAGAACACAAAATTTAAAATTGTTAAATTGCCAATTAGTATTTACAAAGCAAGAGTTATACAATTAGCCAAAACCATGGTTAGTGAGTAGCTGTGCAAATTCAAGTTAGCTGGAGGATATTATGAATACAATAATATTAACACTATGAATGAAGTGCAATAAAGTTAACTTGATATTAAACTTGTAGTATATGGTTCCACATATATGTAAATAAAAATAGTAAAGATAATCAGAATAATACTTATTCAATGATGGAAATTTCTTTTTATTAAATAACATTCCTGGTTTTTATGAAAATAGATAAATAATTACATAAGTCTAGCTGATTTAGTATAAGGGCTGATTATAAGTTGGAAATAAATTAAAGCTAAGAGACTTGGATTTTAACCATAAGAACACATTTACTTTTCAAGTAAGATGTTCTTGAATTAAAAGACTAATAGAAAATAATATTAAACCTATGAAAATTCATTCAGCAGTTTTAATTTGTCAAAAACTTACTTGTATCCCCCTACTCAAATAGATTATGGGATGAACAGGCAAATAAGTTACAAAGGTAAAATGGAGACACAAAAGCCCAAGAGCTGAAACTAAATTAAAAAATCAGGGAAAAGAAAAAATATCATTTGCCAATGGGTACCACTGTGAAATGAACCCATTTCGTATATTTGGAAAGTACCAGCCCATATACTTTTCCCACAAATTCAACAAATTATCTTCCTCAGTGTAAGTTTACCTGTCAAAGGTACTCATATTATGGTTTTCACTGTCCATTTTTCTCCAGGAAATTATTAACTTCTAGAAGGGATTATTAGAGTTACACTACATGTCAGGCTATAAAAAAAACAGATGACAATCACATACCTTAAATCTCTACTATGTATATCAGAATCACCTGGGTTCCTTATTGCATGTATGCATTCTTGAGTTCCATTCTTGATATACCAATTCTGATGGCAGAGACCCAGAATCTAACTTATCAATGAGCATTCAAGTTGATTCTTGGCACACTAATATTTATGAACTTTGCTTCAAGCTAGTACAATTGATGGTAGTATAAGATAGCTGAATCACCATATTGTATACGTGAAACTAATATTATCTAAACTAACATTAATGTTAAATAATAATGATATGGATCAAATCCCAAATGTTTCCCTACTGGTTGAAGATAGCCTGCATTTGAAAATATCCTTCTTTGTTTCTTCTTTCTTTTATTTTCCTTAAAAAAAAGCAAAATGGTTTCATATTTGAACTGGCATTGAGATCAGAAAAATGTAAAAGCACCATATCTATATTAAACAACTGATTGTTGGGGCACCTGGGTGGCTCAGTGGGTTAAAGTCTCTGCCTTCAGGTCAGGTTATGATCTCAGGGTCCTGGGATCGAGCCCCACATTGGGCTCTCTGCTCAGTGGGGAGCCTGCTTCCCCCCTCTCTCTCTGCCTGCCTCTCTGCTTACTTGTGATCTCTGTCAAGTAAATAAATAAAATATTTTTAAAAAGCAGCAACAACTGATTGCTTTCCTTTTATTCTTATCCTTTCCTTTTATTCTTATTCCTTTTATTCTTATCTTCAAGCTTTGTCTTTGGTAATGATAATTATTCAGAGGAAAATAAGGCATGGTATGGGGTAGAGAAAGAAATGAGTGGAGAAATCTATTTTATACAGGTGGTCAGCAAGTATTTAATCTTATAAATGCATAGAAATAAATCCTTTAATTGGTCTTAATGGATTTCCTGTGTTGTTTACTCAACACTAGGAGTTTTATCAGTGTTATAAATGTATATCAACTGTTACTATTCTAAAACTAGTACATTTTGATGAATTGATTTTCAAGTAGTTCAGAAACATAATTTAAACAAATATGTGCTGTCATTTTACATGTTCTTAATTTTAAAATATAAATCACATGTTTCTAAGGTGGTCAGTAGTAGGCAATCAAGAGTTTACCTCTTTCCAATTTGTAAGGAGCTAATTATTCAAGAAGAAAGAAATTAAAAAAAAAACCAGATCTCCATATATCTTTGACATGAGAGCCTTTCAAAATCAATGTCTGTCAGGAACAAGTCAAACAAAAAGGGTGCTGTAGAAACAAGAATCCTAGGACAGACACACACAAATTGAGTGAGAATCATGCCTGTCCTTCTAAACTTAAGTGACAACCTCCTAAAAAGATTTATTCGGGAGTGAAAGACTTTGAGACCCAAATCTTTACCACTGACCAATCCTTGCTTTACCCTCTAAATCCTCCAAAGTCCATTTCCCCACTTTAGAATTAATAACCCATAGACACCAGTCATAAGTACGATTTTCACAGTTACTGAAGGGTTTTCCATTCTGTCCTGTTCGGAGCAACCACTGTAGGTCACCGTGCCTCAATCAGAATTTGAAATGCGCCATTATTCCATATGAGTGCTTTTTTATTCATTTCCCTTTAGCTCTTAAATTACTTTTTGACATTGCCCTTTCAAAAGCTTGATTTAATATTGGCTTCAACTGTGGGAGTTACCTTTCAATCAAAAGATATTTCCATTTTATGTTTGTTTGACCTGGTTCTACTGGGGCCCCAAATTGCCTAGCTTTGTGTTGAGACATCTCAACCTTTATCTTTTCCTACATTCATGTCTTCTTTGGGAAAAACAACCCTGTTACAGCCCTGAAAACAATTCCAGTTTGATTTCCCTCCTGCCCAGAGAAATATAAGACCACTAGACCAGTGCTTATTATATTTTCCTTCATTTCACAATATATCTATTTTCTATGTTTTTAAAAATCATAATTATTGTTATGTATATTCACTATAACAATTAAAAAATAGGAAGAAAAGGAAGACAATTTTTCTCTTCTTCCAACCCATCAGGTAACCAATGACAATATTTTAGTATCTCTCCACTCTTGCTTCGACGCTTTAGCCAACATATGCACATACTAATTTATATATTTGACCTTTACTATTATGTCATTTTCTAGATGTGGCTTGTTTTCTAGAATTTATTTAAAACTGGAATTGGAACTTGTTCAAGTATTGTTTTTTCTTATATTTCTTCATGCATTTGCATGTTTTCATTGAGATTGTACCCCGGGGACTTTGCTTCAGCTTTTAGCTGACCTGCCAGCACCTTCCTGTGGAGCTAAGATCCTGCTGAACAGCAGCTGTCTGCCCTCTGGGATATCCAAGGGTGCTTTGGCCTCATCCTCAGCTTTTCTTTTCTCTGAGAGTTTAAAGTGACGGGATCCAATTCAATGAGCAGGTGTTAATGATCGCTGCGGTGGGGCAACTGTCTCTTGTGTAGGACTACTGGAACATTGGCCTAAGAGGGACTCTGCTATAACAAGAAAGGGATTCTAGAATTTGTGGAACAAGCAAGGTATATTGGCAAATTACTCATGTGGACTCAAAACATCTTAGTGCTGATCTCTTGGAATGTTTTCTCTGTTAATTCATATGGTTTAACTGGTCACTGCTTAGAGCTAGAAAATCACGACTGGCTGATTTTTCTCCACAAATGACATGTTCTTCAAGAACAGCTTTGCTGCTCAATTAGCTAGGTGAATGATATATGTAAAACAGACTGGGCAGCCACTGGGTGGCAGCAGAAATTTGAAAAATATACAGCATGAACATTCTTTTTGTTTTATCCTATCTCTTACTGCTTAGCATACTATAAGACAACATTATTTACAACAAAATGTCTTTTGACAGATAATATTCACTAACTTATCTAATGTAAACTATCATATTCAACTATGAGGATAATATTTAAAACATTAAACCTTATGACCCAATGTTCTATGACTATAATACACATTTTTAATATAACTCAGGATGACTTTATATGGATATAAATTTTCCTAATAATTAAAAGCTGCCATTACTTTTAATAGTTTTAAAAATCTGCTAACAGAGGTCTTACATAGTCAAAGAAGAAATGCTGAGGAATTTAGAAAAGACAAAGAATAATATTACTCAAAATCTGTAAGCCTAAATTAACCATAGTTATTTTCATATATATATGAATAATTTATTCATCCAATCAATTCATATAATTATATATATATAATTTTTGATGTGTACTTTTTTTCAATAATGAAGTCTTTTTTTTTTTAACATAATTCTCTAAACTGCTGGGTTTTTTAATATAGTGTGAATTATGTGCCCATCTCATTAAGTATCAATTTACAGTGCTATATTTAGAAAACAGAATAATATTCCCTCACATGGATATAAGCAGCAATTCCTTCTGGTTAAGCATTTACCAATTATTTACCAGTTTTTCTAATATTTATTCTTATAGACAACTGTTAACTAATTTTGAAGTCAAGGTAGCTGAAGGGTTTTCAGCCTTCCAATGTTGAGTGGTAAACTGATATCTTATATAGTGAGAGATACTGAACTTTTCTCTGAGAGAGAGTCCGAACCTTCTGATCAGAATTACATGGACTGATCCTAAGTCAGAATGTCAAGTCTGAGGACTTCTACATTTAACAGACTGTCTGACTTCTACATTTAACAGACTGTCTGAGCTAGTTAAAAGCGTACTCAAGTTCTAGAACCATCGACTCTCGGAATCAAACTACAGTCAGAGGACATCAACAATAATGCTAACAGGGAACGCACAGACTTGGAGAAACATTTCTATTTCACTTGTCTCTGTTTCTTCCTTTATTCGGTGGCAACGATGATGCGTCCTAAGGTGAGGGGATGTCAAGGGAGTACTGGTGTATTCAACCTTAACATGCAGGCTTGGGAGACAATGTGGGCAAGAACAGGCTTCTTTGGATACCAGAGATCATTTATTGAGACTGTCATATGCAACAAACTTGATGCTGAACAGTTTACATGTACTGCTATCCTGCAATCACAGTCTTGCCAGGTTGCTCTAATTTCATCTTAATAGACAAGCTCAGAGGTTCGGATGGCTCATGTAAATCAGCACAGGTGACTGTTGGTCAAGATCGGAATTCGGTTAAGTCTTTCAGGTGACCCATGTTCACCAACTCTAGGACCCCGTCGGGGTACACACAGAAAGGTGTATGGATATAAGCGAATGGAGTTTCCCCCAGCTCAATAAGTTGACAAAAAGTCATGACGCCACGACAGGCCTGTCACTTTCTAAATGGAAGAATACTTCCGAGCGGATGTTACGATATATCAGGGAGTTCATTGAGAGGCTTTATTTGTTCTTTTATTTTAACTTTTTCATTTTAGATGGTGCCATTATTAACTATAGGTCAGAAAGTGTATATACGTTGTTCAGAGGTTTTGGGAAACAGTATAATAAAATAGCAGACAAAAACATATCCTTGCTGACAGTTTCTTTAAAATGTGTAGCTGCTCCCAAGGACAAGGCGGCTGTGGGGAGAAAAGCTAATTCTGAAGTAGTTCATGCAAATCGACATGTAACTAGAACTGCATGGTTTAAAAAGGGCAGAGACAGCGGACCCTTTCTGCGTGACTTAGTAGGTTTGACTCTTACTTTCCTTATCTGAAAACAGGGATCATACTATTGTCTTTGCTCTCAGAGGTGGCTTAAGTTTGAGCAAGGCACTGGGTGATATTATACGTAAGAAACTTTTCAATACCTTGCTTGGTGAATAAACAATCCAACTTTTTATCAGAAGCCTAATAACATGGGCCAAGGAAAAAGAACCGATTTTAATCATTTACTAGGGAAGTTGCCCTTTCTTCTCAAGTTGGGCCTTTGGAAATAGGTGATCCCATTCTCATGCAAGAATCTTGGTAAGTGGAAGGCCTAGGAAGTTGATTATTTTGCCTTCTGAATGAACTTCCCCTATGTAGAGGGTTTTTTGGAGAATGAGAGATAATTTTTTTAACGATTTTATTTATTTATGTGACGCAGAGATAGAGAGCACAAGCAGGCAGAGCAGCAGGCAGAGGGAGAGGGAGAAGTAGACTCCCGACAAGCAGGAAGTCTCGATTCCAGGACCCTGGGGTTATGACCTGAGCTGAAGGTAGATGCTTAACCAACTGAGCCACCCAGGTACCCCCGAGAGACATAATTTTATGTAAATTATCTCCCATGGTATGCTGAGACCCAGGGCCCTATGTTTACTCTTACCTGTTACCCAAAGGCCTCTCCATCAGATGTCCACTTGGCATGTTCCTGTCCCCTCACACCTTCTTCTTCTTCGATTCTCAACTTAAAAGCAAACTCATGTTTGTCACCTTGGGCAGCCCCCCAAAAAGACCCTGAACTGGATGGTTTAAACAGAGAAATTAATTTTCTCACGGTTCTGGAGGCTTAGAAGTCCAAGATCAAGGTGCTGGCTGATTTGGTTTCTGGTGAGACCTCTTCGGGCTTGCAGCTGTCACCATCTTACTGTGTCTACTTATGGGAAGAGGAAAAACACCCTTTTATCTTTTCTTATAAGAACACTAATCTTACAGCACCAAGCCCTGCCTTTATGACCTCGTTTGGCTGTAATTACCTCCTTATAGGACCTATCTCTATTACAGTTGCATTTGGGGTTAGGGTTTCAACCTATGAATTTGGGGAGGAGACCCAGGTCAACCCACAGCATTTTCTCAGCGAGCCCTTCCCTGGGAAGCCCATCTATGTTTACAACCTCCACACCGCCATACACTCTGTGCCGTACCATGATTTATTTTCCTTTATAACACTTTCCATTTTCCAAAATACTATATATGTCATCTCCTTATCTCTTGTTACCTGTCTCCTGATGTGAGAATTCAGGAATTTTGACTGTTCATTTCAGGTAATCATAGCACCCATGACGGAGCCTGCACAGAGGAAGCCAACAATGTAAATACTGCCATGTACATGAATGGACTATCCTCTGTTACACATGATGGAACCTTCTAGAGGCACCCAAATAGATGTGATCCTACACCAACTCTTCAGAAGGTCTCAGGCCTGTTACATAGACAAGGTTTGCTCTAAGAGAATAGTACGTCTCTCTATAAAGTCTACCTCAGGAAATGATCGAAAAGGAATGTATAAAGTTGTATTGTGTACAGTCAAGGGACACATTTGCTTCTCCTGAGGAGCTAACATCTTCAGATTTGCATAAATCTATTTGCTGAACCACGGGTCAGGAAATCAGATTTCCCATTATTAAAGTTATCATTCTTTCTTGGTAATGTATGAGTCAACTATAAACCTTAAGAATGGTCGAATCTATATGCTGAAGTATGTTTTAAATATCCATTCTCATAGGCAAATTATACACAGAAATACCCATGACAATAGTTTAATAAATGGCCATGTATAAGAATAGCCAATTGTAAAGCCCAGGTTTTCTTCTCTGATAAGATAGTTTGATATTCACTTAAAAAAAAAAAAAAGAAAGAAAGAAATGGTTTATTCGGTCTTGGCCAGAGAGCTTTCTAAGTCATCCAAAATTTTATTAAGCTTGCGAAGGTATTTTTTAAACATCCCCTCATTGATTTGGATGTAAAATTATAGGAAAAATAATTTCTAGTTTAGCTACAAAATAGCATTCATTTTCCTGCTAGGGTCTAGTGACAAGACAATGTTAGTGCACGTTGTTGCCTATTACTGTATTAGTGGAATCCAGACTGAAACGAGGAGATGCTGACTTGCCTTGTCTGGTGAATCATGCAGGGCACGAATCCGCAGTCCTGAAGCAAATGAGACCATCTGTGCTGTTTTCTCCAGATGAGCCGTATTTGGTGACAAACCATTCTTCATACAAAGGAGCTTTTCTTTCTTTTTTTCTATTTTAAGTGAGAAAGTATAATTCCTCCAGTAAAAGATTCAGGAAAGTATTTGGCTTCTTATATTGCCTAAATATCTTGACTCTGAACCTAGATAAAGTAAATTAAATTATGTCTTCAAAAGAGATTTTTCTCTCCAGAACTTCCATTCCCTTAATTATTCTCCCCATCCATAGCCAAGCTGTTCGGGAAAATAGGATGTTTCCTGGAAAGGTGCATTTAAATGGCATTTTCTACTGAAATTAAAGCTGATTTTTTTTTAAATGGAATTTTCTGAGAAAATTCCTTTCATTTTATGACAGTGTTTTTGTGGTACAATTCTAAAGCACAACACACTAAAGAAATGTTTGGTAACTATTTTTTGTGAAGAATCAAGTCATCAGCAAAATCTTTTGTCCCCTGTAAGGTAGCCTCTAGCATAGATGTGGTGATCAAACATAACCAGTTTGCTCATTGAAGGTTGGATAAATCTTGGCATCAAAGATGCCCCAGTTTTTGGAAGCCCCTTACAAGTATTGAGGGTCAAGGAGTGAGCTCTGCTTGTATTCAGTGAGATGACATATTGTCCTTCAGTAGAAAAGAAAGTTAAGGCATCTCTCACACAATCTAACCTTATAAATGTATTATTACTTTGACATATCATCAGATAATTACTTATTAAAATACTTAAAATATTAGCTTGCCAGATGGCTTCCAGAAAAATAGTTATGAGTTGGTAGATGATGATTTTCTCCTCCGGGGAAGGTGGTGAGTCATACATTGAATAGGAATGCTAAGAACCCGCATTCCTGCTCGTACCCCAGCAGCATGAAAAGAGACAGGAGGGCAGGGGCCACTGGGTGCTACTGAATAAGCTTTTCTGTGTTTCTCCCACTTGTGTTCCCAGTTACCAGGCTAGAAGAAATGAAGCAGTGGATTTACTCACCCAGGAAAGGTTTGCTTGGCAAAGTGTAGGCGATGCAGGTTAAATTGGCCTCTGGCGGTACATATCCTGTGTTACCTGTTGGCTGCCCGCCCCATCGATGCTTTCTCATTTTCCCCAGTGACCGAAACATTTCCCTCTTGTGATCACCAGCAAAGTGGGAAGCTTTTATTTCTTAGAAGTACTGAACGAGGCACCGTGAATTCCCCAACTTCAGTCCAAATCAGCGACTTGTATGTGTGAGACTTGATCTTTGTGTTATCTGAACTCTACTGAATAACAGAAACAGTCAGAAGCATAGTCTTCTCCCTCAATAATTGCCCACACTGTAACCTCTGTCAGGACACTGCTGTTTTTTGCTGTAGCCTCTGTAATATGAATTGACTTTTTAATATCTAGAAACATGTATCACATTGATCTAAAAAGTATTAAGAAGTCAGTGACCACCAAAGACATCTAGTACCACAAACATCATCTTATTATGCCGTTAACTTTTACAAAATCAATTATTAACATTACTGATACCTAAACAAATTCCTAGGTTTACCTAAGAAGGGCCTGGGGACAGAGATCTTACATGATCATGCACCTTGCCAAGATCATTATCAGGAAGGACCGTGTCTTTAGCAATGGGCCCTGTTCAAGGGCAATGACTGGGATGCTGCCGGGGGAAGCATGCCCTCCTTGCCACTATGTCAGAAACCTCTGGAGGTTTCTGCCTCACCGGACAGCATTCTTAAATGGTTACACCTACCTGGTGTCTCTCTTTCCCCACTGCATCTTGTACATATCTTGTACATATCTTGATTATACTCTTGTCATGTCAAAATTATTTTATCACCTTTCCCACTAACCTGTAACTTTTTACAAGGTTTGGGATCCTCTGATTCTTTCTCAGAATCATAGTACATAGTACTATGTCTACATAATACATAGTACATAGTCCGCAGAGCAGTCATTGCAATCAGTAAGTAAGAGGATAGGCACTGGTTTCTGAAAAACATTCTTTCATAGTCCAGATTTTTGCCATGTATTCTTTTAAACCCTTTAAGCCTCGGGCTCCTCAATTATTACATGGCTATAATAATAGTGCCTGGTTCACAGGTTTTTCTAAGGACAAATGTGATCGTTAATACCCGTGAAATGCTTTGCAGCACTCCGTACTAACATTTCACAAGTATTTTCTACTTCTTCTTCTTTTTTCTTTTTTTTACAATACAGTCTGCCTTTTGGGAACAACTCTGGGAAATTGCTGATTTCTTTAGTATACAGTTAAACTCTGAAAGCTTATTTATATGAAGATAGTTTATGAAATCTCTTTCATATTCAGATCATGAAGGCTAATGACTTGAAAATGATTTGTTGAAACATTAAGACTAGGTAACCTATAATTAAAGACTTCAAATAAATTTATGGAGTGAGAGACACATTCTAGGACTTCTGTCCAATTGTCTTTTGTAGGAAAAAAAATGCCCAGACTGGTGTGTCAACTGCTCTCCAGGCTAGTTTCTTCCAAAATAAAATATTTACCTTTGATGACAATGAAGTGTCTACAGTTTGAACTTAACTTCGTTAAGTTTCACTGAGTTAACTACTTGTTCTCAGTCAAGGCCTATGATGGATACAAATAAATACTTCAGATGCTAAGATCAATTTTCACTCAAATAAGGTCGCAATAATGTAGTAAGGATAACTGAATATTTATATAAAAACTGTATAATTGTTCCTATTTCATGAGAATATAGGAATTAAAAAATAAAGCATTCAGATCGGTTTCACACTGGACTGTTCAACTTCCTCCAATAAATTCTGGAATAAAGGATGCCTGTGGAGCAATGCAATGAAAACAATAAATAAGTTCCACATTAAATAAAATTAAATCATTTTGTAAATATTTTAATAGGAAAAATAGACAAAAAGGGAATGCTATCCTTGTAGCAAAAATAGCTTAATGAAACTTAGAAGTATCAATTTTCCATTGAGTTACTTGGGTAAGTTGAACTTTCATTACCATAAACATTTAATTTGGTTTTTGGAGGAAGCACTGTTATTTTGGTTTTTTCTCCCCCCTCCAAAAGTAAACATCCTCTTTCGCCATCTGGTGGCCAAAGACAGCATTATCCATTTAGATGAAAACAGCTGAATTATGATTTAACCCTAAGTTATGTTTAATGCTTTCCGATTCATTTTAAAGATATGCGTATTTTTTAGTCAATGTAAATATAACTGAGACAATTTTGTTCTAATGGTTCACAGCATTTTCCTCAAGTAACTCTAGCTGTAATAATTAATGCCAGATTTAAAAAAAATCAACCAGATCTATTCTTTTAAAAGTTAATTCATTTGGAAAGTTAAAATTAAATATGATACTTAACAATTTGACCCAAATGTCTTTTGGTATAGAGGATTAACAAGATCTTTATGAAATCAATTTCCAAATATTTTTTAAATGATAAACACAGTAGATACTATTAATTTCAAAGAGCTTTCAGTTTTGACAGTTTTAACAGTAGTTATAACTGTGTGTGGCAATTCACCAAACCAGAAAGGGTAGGTAATTTAAAAGTATGTGGGGTTTTTTCTCCCTATAATTTTTTAAGTAAAATTTTCAATGTATTTATTAACACATTTTGTGTTAACTACCTCATTTCATAAAAAAATTAAAAATGACAATTATTTAATGTTTAATTTCTTTATTTTCTCCAGAATATTTTAATATTGAAACCCAAATTGTTACTTTGAGAAAGGGAAAAACAGAGAAACATGAAGAGACAAACATTTCATTTCATTTAACTTATGGTATTGTGAGCACTTTTGTAGGCAACACTTTTTTTTTCTTTGTAGAAAAGAAATAAAAAACAAACAGCACCATTAAAGAATGCATGATCCCTGAATTCTAAACAAAACACTGTCTAAAAATTGTTTAAATGCTCCTTGCACTCAGTCACATTTAGTCAGGTATCAAAGCAAGCATAACAGTATTAAATTGTAGCAGTCTTACTGAATCAACTGCTCCCCCTTCTGAGGATTTTACACACCTTTTCTGAGTTTTTCCTGTGGGAATAATATATTCTTTGGTAAAGGACTGAAGGAGGGTTTTACTTTTCTGTATGCTGATAGAAAATGTCTGGACGTTCAGGGCCTTCGCCCCCAATCTGTGTTTATCATGCTTGTTATGTTTGGGGTGATTTCACATTTTGCTGTTACACTGTAGGAGTAATACCGCCTTTTTTTTTTTTTTAAAGGCATTAAATGGCTAATGTCAAACAGATGTAAACATTCAGAATACTGACCCAAAAAGAAAAAAATACACACACACATTAAAAAAAAAAAAAAACTGTACTGAAAATATGAATCAGATTAGGTTTCCAGGAAGCAGGGGGGAAAATACAGCAGTACAAGAAAGTTATGGCAACCAAGTAAAGCACTTTCTTTGAAACATTCATGAACAGTACAAATACAACAAAGTTTCTCTACAGTCTAAATTATTCTGCAACTATCAAATATAGTACAAAGCGAAATAGTATGTGCTATAAAAAAGCAGCTCCTTTAAATTATAGTAAAAATGCTTTTTGTTCGCTTTACAGTGACAAAGCATGAGGACTGAAGACAAGATTTTTATATTCAGTGACATTTTGGCTACGTCGGCCCCTGACAGTCTGACGAGTTCCTTTTCTAGGACTCTTCACATTGTTCTCTAGAAACACAGAAAGACAGTGACTCTGGGCTCCACACGCTCGCTCAGCGGGCTCATTCCCAGCAGGCAGCTAGCGCGGTGCCGGCCTCCACGCCGGAGAGAGGAGGCAACCCTAAGCTTGGCTTCCGCCTCTGTGACCTGGAGCCTCACCAGACAGAAGGAACTGGGGACCCAAGGCCACAGCAACTTCCTCTGTGGAAATTGTGCGAGTGTTTAAAATGGGGCTACATCATCATGCATTCTTACTCTCGGCTGCGTGACGAAGTGCCGTACACAGAAGCCCGTTGGGTTTTGCAGGTTTATTCTGAATGACTAAAAACATCCAAGGTCTCAAAGTCACCTAAACCTGCTAGATAGCTCATCCCAGAAACACATACCACCGTGAAGTCTTAACCCACTGAGCCACCCAGGCGCCCCACCACCGTGAAGTCTTTATAGCAACCAGGCTCAACCTCAAAGGTTTGTTTTCAAGTTTTTTTCTTCAAACTAGACCTTACCAGAGAAATATTATATATAACTATGGTGCTCAGTTCACCAACATCTCTGCTCTTCTCACTTTGGGGAAGGAAAACTATTTTCATTTTGAAAATGAATTTGCATCAGAAGGTTGTTATTAACATGCCCATTAACTATCTAAATGTCTTTACACACTTCAGGCATATGCATATCATAGAGGTGGGGGATGGAGGAATAGCAGTTTTCTCCCCTCCCCTGCTCCAAAAGTGCTACTTAGGGAAATACATCCTTTGTGATTAAAAAAAAAAAAAATTACATGTTACATGTGCAAGTTCTATTCCTGATGGGGATATCATAGTGTCCAATAATCAGGATAATGCACACACTAACATTTGCACATTACACCACAACAACCATGTAGTAAATAACATACTACATTTGCACATAGGCAGACACCTGTGGAAATCTGGAAACTAAGACCCTACTTACCTAATCCAAATATACTGTCTTTCATATATATATATATATATATATATATATATATATATATATAAAGGGGACACTTATTAAACATCTGACCCATATTTTACTTCTTAATTTTTCTTTCCATTATTTTTTTTAGCCCAAAGATACTAATTTTGCACTAATATAAACCATATGCAAACACCAGGAATTTGAATTGGGGCAAAAAAGAGAAAGGGCACAGAAAAATTATCCTCTTTGGACCCGGGTGATGGAATCCATGCACGATCAACAGTCGGTTCTCCAAAATTATGTGAAAAACCACCTATTTTGTGAAAAATCAAAACATATGGAAGGACACTTTTTTGTTATTCCCAGTAAGTACTTTGCAGGCAGAATTCCATAATGATGGAACTGATAATGAGCTCAGTATCGCTTCAGCCTCAACTGTACCTCATAAACAGAGTACAGAGTCTGGTAAACCAGCATTTCTTCAACATCCCATGTCAGTTACTGTGGTAGTGATTTTGAATCTGCTGGTGTGGACAGTGCCTGACACTGGTCGAGCAGCAGGTGGATTTGGAGGGAGCTGGCATGTGTGTGTCTACATGTAGGGGTTCCCCTCTGTGAGACTAGAGCATGCTCTTCTGAACCAAGATGGTATTGCAGCCAAGCAGACCACAGAGAGGACGCTGCCCCAACACAACCTGGTGCTGAGTGAGCCGGGACTTCTGCTGCATTCCTGGGGAGGGGCTGGTGAAGTGCGCTGCTCACTTTCTCCAACACTGTGTTAATTTCACCGTGAAAAACCGAAGTGACCTCACCAAGGCACCAAATCTCAGCCACAGAGACAGACCCTTCTCTGCTTTTCTTCCTAAGTATCTTTAACTATTAGCAACATATTAAGAAAAGTGACATCTGTATCACCTAATAAAATTTGGCAACATCACAATAATAAATATGGAGGGAAAAAACATATACCGTGGTTGATTAGTACAAAAAAATCACAAGTTTTCTTTTCTTTTTTACTTTTTTTTTTTCTCCAGGAATGTAATCTCTGCTCACTCATTAATTTTTAAGACATGTTTTAAGGGAATGTCTAAAGTTTACGTTGATGTGAGAATGTCTGTCATTCTTACCCTGGATACAGAGGATTTGTCCCCCATCCCATGTTTTGCTTCTTTTTTTAAAAAAATTCTACAGCCACAATCAATCAATGGGTTAATGGCACTCCACCTTTTGTGCTCTGTAATCTGAAGTTAAATGGGCGTGGTTTCTGCTGTCTTTCATCTTCCCACTGTGTGCATGTGCTTTTGGAACTTGCTTTAGGGAACAGAGCCTGCTGAACTACAGCTGTTCTCCGGCATGAGGGTGGCCAAAGTATGTGGAATGTACCTCAAGTCCTCAACACTCAGCCTCTACTGGATAAATACCAATAGTATCTATAAGATGCAGTATCCCATTTTCAAAAGCAGTTCTACTCCCCCAAATATGAGGAAGAATGTACTGAATTCACCTGAGGGGGGGAGGGGGACAAAACATGCAATACCTAGAATGATTTTTTAAAATAAGGGCTATTTCAGAGTCAAATATAATTAACTATATAGATTGCGAATCATGAGGGGAAAACCGCTCAGAAGTAGATCCACACATCAGCCTTCTGCAGTTCCTCTTATCTTCAACAATGCTTTCAAAGGGAGGGGCCCAACCTCTGCAGAGTCAGAAGCCAGAATGGACTGGAATCATCAACAAAGGGTACAATTATTACCCCCCCCAACTTTAATATCTAGTAGTTGTATTAGAGTAAACAGAATGGACCAATATTTACATTATCAACCCACTTCTATGTGTTTGCATACACAGCATTTTACTTGCTGACTTTTTAAATTTTAGGGCTTTTTTTTTTCATACTTGCTCTTAAAAGCTACACATGATGTTCTGAAATCCCATGGGCCTGTGGGCCTCTGGCCTTCTCTTGGTCGACTGACCTTACAGTATCAGGTATCAGGTGTCGAAGGGCTCGAACCAGATTACTGGCCTTGAGGCCCACACTGCAATTTCAGGTATAAGACACATTTCACTACAATGTGTGCACAATGTCCAAGGCAGATGGAATATTCTGCCAGTCTCTGGAAAGAGTAAAAAGGGAGGGAAGAGAATGAGGACAGTGGAGTTCATTAATGGCATACCTCCTTTAATGTATCTTTTGTGATATGAGCAAATACAAGGAATCATACATTTAAATCAGATTCCCCTTTCCAAATATGATTTAATCACTGTGGTAAGGGTAGGTCCAGAAGAGTCAACTGTGAAAACTCTTGTTGTCATGGTTAATCTACAGAAGAACGAATAACCAACCACCTTAAATCACTTTTACCATTCTTTCTACATCTGCGTTTCTGGTTAGCATTAAGTAATTAAAAATGTCCTTCTCCTATCTACACCTGGATAAAAGAAACAAAACGAAACAAAACGAATGGGGTAGTGACCTGTGTACACTTGGACAGAAATTTTCCAAAGCTGGGAATGGTAACTTAATATGCAAAAGACATGCCGCTGGGCCACTCGGTTGGGTCTCCCCTTTCTGGGAAACGCAAGTAAAGAATCCCAGAGAGAAAAGATAATCTGTTCCAGAGTAAAATAAATTATCACGATATAAACCACTGAGTTACTCAATTTGTCGCTGCTGACGCCGTTTGGCTTTTCCGTGTTGAAAAGGGATACTGCATCTTTCCTCAGCTCTTACCGCACCACCAGGCAAGCTACACAGAGTTTGGAAGGACCTATGCAGTCATCGTGGCAGAAGGCCCCACAGCCTTTGCACACAATCATGGCTTTCAGCCGGCAAGAGCATTTCAGTTCCAATTCGTCCGCGTTGCTGCTGTCGGCAAAGTTCTGAACGGGCTGAGCGTTCTGACCAGGCAAGCCCGTGGCGGGACTGGAGCCACTTCCCAAAATCCCAATGGACTTTTCAATTGCAGATGCTGCCCTTTTGAAGCTCGTGCTCCCAAAGTGTATTGTTGGATAATTTCCACAGAGCTGCTGCTGTTGCTGCACCTGCATTTTCTGAGCAGCTAATTGGGTAAAAGGCTTTTGTGGCTCAGAAAGCAAATAGGAAGAGAAATCTGCATTTTTTAGCGCAAATGCTTTTAACTGTTCTTTCATTTCATTCTGGTCATAGGAAACTTGTTTCATGCCCAGTTCACAGCTGCTGCTTAAACCTTCCTCAAAAGAAAGAGGTTCCGATTTTATATTGCTACATATGCCCGTGGACTGTGGCCAACTAAGTCTCTTAGTGGTTTCCATGGTAACCGGTGGCTGCTTTTGATCGGATGGGACTTCTGTATTAGGAAGAGGTGGAGGTAGAGGAGGTGGTGGTGGCGGGGGAGGCGGGGGCAGGGCCAAGGGCGGAGGGGGTGGAGGGGGAGGGGGCGGGGGCGGGGCGTGCACGAGGGCTTTGTTTGGCATTGCGTGTGCAGCCCCTCCCACGTCATCACCTTCTTTAAGGGGCATGTTGGGGGACAACATGTTGGCTAACCTTAGCTGGTGGGGTGCGGGAGAAAGGCCAACCTCTACCAGTCCCTTCTGTTCGAGATGCCTGTTGAAGGCAAACGCATTACAGCCCACTGGGGTCTTGGCGGAGGCCGGTAGCAGGGCTGTGCTCGGCATGGGGGCCCTGGCAGCCATCGGCATTTGGTAAAACTGCTGTCTGTGTGAGGTACCAGCATCAGGGTGGAAGCTGCCATTCTTGTCGACATGAAAGAGGTTCTGCTGGAAGCTACAGGATGGGAGCAGCCGCTTCTGCTGTTTGACCTCGGGGCTGGGCACGATTCTGTTCTGCATGGGGTGCTTGTTCAGCCACTCCTGCTTGAAGGGCTGGCTGTGCCCTCCTAGCGGAGTCAGGCCCGAGTTGATGACACAAGGCACCCCTTTCCCATCTGGCTCCACCAGCAATTTCCCTGGCTCGCACTTCACTTGCGTGTGCTCCCCCACAGTCCTGGCGACTCTCTTTTTGGGGTGGTTTTCTCGCTTCCTCATTTGTAGCGGCGCGAGGGTCCCCGCCAGGTAGCCCTTCCCGTCGGGGTTTGGAGAGCTGGACGGCATTTCAACGATGTTCCGCTCGGGGGCTGTCTTCCCCGCTGAGGTAGTTTGAAGAGGCAGAGGAAGCCTGTTGATTTCGAGCTTGGCTCCCAGTCGGGGCTGAGGCAACACTTTTTCCAAAGGCAGGTTGCCCTGGAGTAACTGGGTCACCAGCGGGTTGTTGGCCTCCACAGAGGACAGTCGGCAGCCGGAGCTGCCCGCGCCGGGAACCCTTTTCAGGGGGTCTGCGGCCAAGGAAATCGCCTCTTCCATGGGACCGGAGGTGGGAGCCTTCACGTTCTGCGTCTGCTGCCCACTGGGGGTGACCTCTGCGGCCGGAGGCGGCAGCTCGGGGCCGGGGAAGTCTTCGGTGTCCATCCTAAAGCCCTTGTCCACTTCATGAGGTTCGGACTTCACGGGGAGAGCGACACTGGTTATGAGATTCCTGGGGTGGAGCTCCGCCATGTGGGGGTAGCTGGCGTGTTCGGTTTTGATGGCCTTCGGACAGCTCTGCTCCAGATACTCTTTCTGCTTGCTGGAAGCGGGGTGACTCAGCAGGGGCTGTCCTGCGCCCCGCATCCCCTCGTCCTTCCAGCAAATCCGGCTGCCGGGGTTATACGGATGGCTACAGGCTGCGTCGGCTTCGCTTTTGAAAGCGGTCGGGCCCCGTGCCTGCTCGGCGAAGCTGTGGCTAGGAGCGGGCACCTCGTTCCGTTTGTCCGGACCCACGAGGGGTCCCTCTCGGAGACTTGGGCAGGCGGCCTGCATCGGGGTACACTCCTGCTTCGCTGCCGCGACACTGATGAAACTCGAGCCCTGGTCCACGCCTTCGCTGGCCACCGGCTCTGGCCGGCTGATGACGGACACCTGGGGGCATGCCACAGGCTGGACGGAGGCTTCTGTCCTCACGGACCGGCTCTGGAGGTCCAAGCTGGCTTCCGCACTTTCGATGGAGACGGTCAGAGACAGAGTGGAGGTCAGCGTGGTGCTGTGGTCCACGATGACTTTACACGGGATCGATCTGTTTATGGCTGCTGGTGCGAAGCCCCCCGCGGGTGGCTGAGGTTTCCCAGAATTGTCTGCCCTGTTTCGGGGCCCTGGATGTTTGTCCGAGCTTTCAGCACTCAACTTGGGAGGCCCCTCGTACGAGTTGATGGTCAGCATGCTTCCGGTAAACATGGCGACAGGCGGCCGCGCGGCCAGAGCGTCTGTGGCCGCTGCGGACTCCCTGCAGCTGAGGGCGGCTCTCACAGTGGTACCCAGGGGTCCCGGGGCCTGTTCTTCACCCCCAGGCATGGCTATCTTCTCAGAAGGAAATCTGCTGTTCATCCCCGGCGGGGGAATCAAGACCGAGCTCGTGGAGAGATGGTTTGGCAAGTTATTTCCAATGGAGGGAGTTGGCACGGAGGTGTACTGACTGGAGACGAGGTTACCAGCGCTGCTGTTGGACAGTGGCAACTGCTTGTCGTCCATGGGGCTCGAGACACCGCAGCCCTCGGCTGGGACGGGGACAGGAGTGCTTTCGATACATTTTGGTATAATGGCTATGCACGGAGTGTCCGTTCCCTGGATGGTTTTCAACATGCTTATATTACAAGCAGAAATTGTGGTATTTGCACTGTCAACAGACATTAGAACAGAGGATTTGTCAACAGAACTCACAAAGGGATGTTCTTTAATTGCTCCCGACATAGCAGTGCTGCAAACAGACACAGGGACGGAATTTTTATTAAAAAGCATGGGCACACTGCTATTTTCAGAAGAGGTAGATGAAACAATTTTCTCAGATAAATGCGACACGGGTATATTTTCGTCGGAACTATGCGCAGATAAGTCCGTGGCAGTTTCTGGAAGTTTAGCTGGGTTAAGAGATGGCTGTAATACGGTGGTGGTCTCCCGGAGGTGCGCAGACTTGTTGCTAGGAGATCTGCAGTTTGGATTGACAATAATCACACCAGTCGACCCTTCAATTTTTGTTTCAGGGGTAGAAGAGACTTCTAAGCTTGGAGGCCCTTCCTTTGAGCCGAGTGGAGGCAACCGGGACTCTTTAGCGTTCTGGAAGAGGTGGGCTCGGGCTTGATGCTTTGCAAACAGCTTCGCCTTTGTCTGCTCTTTGATATGTGCCAGGGTTCTCGCCTTTCCACCCTCTCCTGGGCTCCCCATGGCTCCCGAGACGATGCTCGCTGCGGCGGCTACAGCAGCTGCCGCGGCTGCCTCTCGCTGGGCCCTCGCTTGCTGGGCTCTGGCCTTGATGTCTGCGAGGGTCCTGGCTCCTGTGTTCCTCCCACCGCCAACCGATGTGCTGGGGGATGCACGAGACTCTGGTTTGGAGACTGGCTGGCTCTTGATAATGAAAGGTGGCCCAATTTTGGAAAGCTGGATCTATAGGAAGGGGAGAATGGAAAGAGAAAGCGCTTGGTACATGATCACAGAGGACGCAGGTGGAACGTGATAACGCGAGAGATAAGATGGGCGATGTCCTCTCATAATGTTGAATGAAGGACACCGAAATCCCCAAATAGGTCTTTTGGGTATAGAGCGACAATCAATGTGGCACGAATGTGAAATTAAAATTTTTAATCTCTGTTTTTCATCCACAGGAACATCAACCGGTGACTTCATTTGGTATGGAAATGAAACATCTTCTTAATGCCTCATATAAATGGAAACAAAATCCATGCTTCTTAAAATGAGGTTAGCTAAAAAAGACTTAGAGATAGTTAGCTTTTAAATTATCTTCCTTCCTGGCAGGGAAAACTGGGACCTTCATTCTATACGAGTTTATCTCTTCATTTGCCACAAAGAAAAAAGCCCTAGCCAAGAAGTCAGAAGACTAGAATTCTCATCCTGCCTTTACTCAAAGAAATTCTGCAATCTTGGGCAAATCATGGTGTACTTTGCTTTCTCCAGGGACCTCCATGAGCCAGAGACTCTGTGGTTTTTCTGTACTCCCACACAACCCGGCACGCTGGCTCATACCTGTATAATCAGCACACAATAAGAGTTTGTAAACTCACTTGTAAAATGAGATGAGTTATTTCTGGTCTATTTCCTTCACAGGGTTGTTATAAAGATGAAATGAAACTATGCTTGTGAGAGTGCTCTGCTTTCCAAAGGGATTTGGTTATCATTATCTTTTCACGAAAGCAAGGGCATTGCTGGTTTTCTGCTTCTAAAAGCAACAACAGGTTGGGCAGTTTGTTTCTTCGGATATCGGTAATCTACAATTTGCTGAATTTCATAAACAGCCTGACCCACGGCATCTACCTAACTCATGCTAATTAAGAGACTCACAGTCATTCCCAAATTCATGAGGCATAAGACTCAACCACCAACATCTTATAGCAATGCTCTAGGCACTAGAAACATGAGTCATAGATTAGAGAGTCATAGATTTTTAGGGTCACAGATTTGGAGAGTTGCAAGGAACCTAGTTAAAGCCCCTCAATTTACAGTAGAAAAAACTGAGCCTGTGGAGGGAAAGTAGGCTGCCCTGGGATCTTACAACAAGGGTGTGACATAATGGTTCCCCATTCAGGGCTCCTGACAAGTACTATACTTCCTTTGTTTTCCTCCCTCAGGTAAAAGCTTTTCCTAGAAAACATATCTCCCTTCTTAACATATGTATATTTATACTATAAACGCTTGACACATACTACAGGATCCTATCAATCTGGAATTATGCTTTGAAACCGGTAGATGAAATGATCTTTCTGAGCAATATCATTTCTCCTTTTCCAAACTGTGATGTTTCTCTTCTAATCCAAAGGCTTCAAAGAAAAAAATGAATTTAGAAAGGCGATTCCAGTTTTCCTTTTAAATATTTTCTTTACTTAAAAAAAAAAAACAACTAAAAACATTTAAAAAATTAAACCTAGCTATACTTAAGCAAGAGCTCAAGGCCAAATAAACACCAAATCTATTTATGTTATCCATCTACCGGGAAGAATATACTACGTTGAAAACAAGCTTTTGACAAGAAAAACAGACTGCTATGTTCAAAAATATTTCCTATGAAAAGCATACTTATATTTTTCTTTCCACTGCTTCAGAAATTAAAATGTATAGCGGGGCCTTTAATTGGTGCTTAATGTTCATCTTTTACATCTTTAGAATCTTATTTAATAGGGGTTACTTTATTAAGTAGAGTAACTGCAGCTACACTCTTAAAAGTCAGCCTTATGGATATCATGAGACACATACATAAAATAGATGTCAGAGCAGAGAAAAGTAAAGAGAAAGAGATTAACAGAAACACAGCTTGAACACATTTATAATCCTAGACCAAACCTATGGAGGAATAATGCACTTTACCGTTGGGCAGTATAAATGGACTAAGATGAAAGCACCAAATAAGTATAGATTATATTGGTTACGATTTTTTTAATTAAACAAAGTATTTCTTTTGAATTAGCCTTAATTTTCAGTTTACTTAGGCAGAGCCAATTTATATAAAAGGTTTGTTTTCTGAGAGTTAAAACCTACCTGGGGTCAAAAGAGAATGTATAAATGGGAATGTTTCACTACAGGTTTTATTATCTGTGAAGTTAAGTGCCTCTTTACTATCTCAAAAATTAAAAAAAAAAAAAAAAGATTTGTATATCTGTATAGCTACAGCATTTCCCCTCAGAGTGTGCAAAGCAATTTTACTGATTTACTCAAGAAATATTTAATGAGGCTCTTCCGTAAGTCAGGTCCTTTCTGTTAGGAAATGGTGGTGGTGAATATTTGCTGGAAAATAAATGAACCGATATCCTGCACCTTCTCCTCCTTCATGCACACTTCTGACTTTTGACTCTTTCCCTAGTCCTACTGAACTTTGACTGGGGACTAAATTCTCTCTCAACTTTTCCCAAGTGCATGTTTGTCTTTGTCTTATACCTTGGAATTCCCAAAAGACCCTTCATCTCATGGCCTATAGGCCCCTCCAGGCCCTGTAGTCCCTCCCGACTTCTTTTTCCTTAAATGCTGAATCTAAATATATATAATGCATCTGAGATTATCTTGTGAGATAAGCAATCCTTAAAAAGGATCATTTAATATTAGACTCGTGCTTAGAATATTAGATCATCAACTGCTACATAAAACCTGGAGGGAATAAAACCTTATTTAATTCTGAAAATTAAGCATCTAACTAGGAAAAGCCTATCTATGGAATTGTCTTTAATGCTGTTATTAGTCCATACCTTGAGAGGTGGAACTCTGGGCTCTTCTCTTGGAGGCTGTTCTTTCTCAGGTGGGCTGCTGGATGGTAAGTTCCGGGTTGACTGATCATCTTCTATCCGAGCTCTCTTCTCCTTACAAATTCCAAAGCTGTGCTGCTCTGCAGTTTTCCTCTTCGATAACTCAGATTCTCTACTTTCATTTCTTATCCCATCTGGTGACTTGGAGGGCTCTGACAACTTGGAAGAATGTGAGGTCTCCAACCGATTCTGTGAGCTCCCTTGCTTGTGTGTTTTGTTTCTAGAGCCTTCTGAAAATGAAGCCTTATCCACTGATGAGACATACTGCTTGTCCTGTAATTTAGCTGATGGAAGCTCATTTCCCTTATTCTCTGTCTCTTCAGAAAAGACAGGTAACTCCAATGGTGAAGACGCCCCTTTCTTTTCTGTTCTTTGCAGGACATTATGATTTTTCACTTTTATCATTTCTATAGAAGGGGGTTCTGGAATTGAAGCAGGATAGGCCTTTTCAGTTTCAACATGTGATTTACAAGGCTGCTGATTCAGAGTCTTAACATGCAAGTCTTCTGACGGAAATGCTTCAGGAACAATGGAGGAACCCATTTTGATGGGCTCAGGAGTATTTGACAGAGTCTTCTGTTGAGAGAGAAGGCTCTCCCCCAGTGGCTTGGCAGGGGCAGAGCCTTCATCTTTCTGTGGGGAGAGTGGTTCTTCAGATAGGGAAGGGGACTTTCTTTGCTGATGCACCATTCTTTCATTCATGGAAGAATTAGAAATTGGAGATGTTTCTGAAGGAAGTGGCAAACTGGATATAAAAGTGGTCTCAGATGTGAGAAGCATGGAAGACACTGAAGATGTTTCTGATGTCAAAGGTAGATCAGACATGGGTGATGTTTCTGATGTTAAAGGTAAATTTGATACAGGGGATGCTTCAGAGGTTAAAGGTAAACTGGACATCAGAGATGCCTCTGATATTTCAGGTGAAGTGGATACTGGAGATATTTCTGACATCAAAGATGCATGAAGGTTTTCATCAGGGGGATTTCTCTGGTTATATTTGTCTGCATTTTCAGTGCTGGACACCTCAGAACAAAACGTTGTCTCAAGGGAGGCTGGAGTACATGATTCCTCTGAGGTGGACTGAGTTTCCCCTCCTGGGGATGTCAGGCTGGTACAGGCTCCCTCTGGGCTCTCGGAAGAGAAAGAAGTTTCTGAGATACAAGCATTTTCAGAAAGCTGTTCATCAGGATCACTCTGTAGCTCCATATCTACAGCAATCCCTTCGCTGGGAAACTGGTCTTCTAAAGAAGAGGACCCTGTTTTTATTTTTGAAGGATTGGTCTCTACTGCAGCTTCTGGCTCCTTATGTTCTGGGTCACTGACATGAGTCACAGAGGAAGTGGAAGGAACGAGAGAGTCACAGACTTCTAGCTGATCGATAACAACTGACATTTCTTCCTGGGGAGTTTCGGATTTCTCTTCCACCTTCACTTCGATATGAGGCAAAGTTTCTAAAACATCATTCATCATAACACAGGACTCCGGGTTATCTTCAGGAGGTGCTACGTGAGGCTCTTCATGAGAGTTGGCTGGACTTTCAGACTCCTCAGAAAATTCAGTTATTGTCTTATGATTTTCATCCTGACATTCACAGATACTAGTCTCTACCTCTTCTGCAATTTCCTCCTGAATCACAGATTCTTCAGGGATCAAGATATCTTCTGAGTCTGATTCTGCCATTCCATCTTTACCTACATCTACCATAGGACAAAGTGTAGCACAGAAACCAGGCTCTGGAGAAGTTGGACTTTTCATGCTTTTTGGCTGTTGCTCTTCCAAGGGAGTCTGTGCAGAAAGACCTGGAAGGCCAGAGGCTCCACACGAACTACTTTCAGCTCCATCACTGTTTGGTCCAGAAGTGAGCTTTATTGATTCCTCTCTTGACATGCCCAACCTGAACAGAAATTGGAAATATTGAATTATTGTTCAACCACAAAACATGAAAGGTACTATTTGGAGATATATGTGTCTGTGCGTTTGTGTGTGTGTGTGCGCATGTGTTGTGTATTCAACAAAAGCAAATGCATCAAATTAATTTTACAATCACTAAGTAACATGCTTAATTTATATAAACTAGTTTATGATGACTTAGTTCTTCTACTGTTTTTATAATCATAACTAAATAAACTCTACTCTGGTTAAGAAAGATTCAGATTTTTATATTTATTTATTTTTTTTTAAATGTTGTTTTATTAACTTATTTGGTACAGATTTTTATTGTGTAAGCAAGGAAATATGAGCTTTGCCAAATGTTATGTAAAAGGAATTAAAGAATTACATCCTACAAAAGATTAGAATATATGGGCAGAAAAACAAAAGAATGGATAAGATCTAAAACATTTTAGTCAAAAAGTAGCAATTTACCTTTATCATAGAAAATTGCCCAGTCTTCAAAGGATGCAATATAAGCAAATAAGATCAATGGGATATGGGTATGCTGTAAAATCCTAAAACTGAAATGACTTCCAAAGATTAAATTCTCTTAAACCAATGTAAGAGGTTTATCACTAACCTTATTTTAGTCTGTAAGTGTCTAACTTAAGACAACACGGAAATTTCACTAAAGAATAACAAACATATTTGGGGTCAACAAAGTTGATTCTACTAGATTATATTTGTATAAGGTAAGATCTAAAAATTTTTTCATGTGTCTCTTCCTGTAAGGATATTCCATGAAAGATAACAAAGAGCATTAAGAAATAATGTAACCTAATATTCATGTCATAAGGAAAAGTTCATCAGAATTACAAAGATATTGGAAATCACTATTTCCTATCATACTAACTTACACCATCAGTATCACATGGTAGAGAAATAAGCTGTTCTAAAAGAAGTTCGAGTATAGACAATTACAAAGAGAGAAATATTCTCAAACATATTTGAGTGAAGAAATACAGCTAAAAGTATCGATGCAGGAAAATACCTCAGTGAAAATTTCAACCTTTTACTTAAATTCTCCAAAATGAAAGGGAAATAACATTGAATACATTTTTGGGGGTGTACTCATTGCCTTCTTTGCTAACATTCAGAAGACTCTAAAAAGAAGCTAGGAAATACTGCCCTCATAATTAGCTTCTTTTCTTTCAACTCTCCCTAAGATGGGTTCAAACGAAACTCCAATTTATAACTATCCTACACTGAGAGGAGCAGAATTACAACATTACAGATAAAGCAGAATAATCAACTAGAAATACGGTCCCTTGGGGCTAGGCCAAGTAGAGATACTACTGATACTAGGTTAGGTGTAAAATATACAGTAATTATCCACCAGCAGCCAAATTTCTGCTGGTTGGTTAATAAGGATATAATAAATTTATTATTCATATTAAATATTTTTAATATTAAGTATCACAAATGTATGGAATATACAAAATATATATATTATACATGTGTGTCTACATTATAATATATATATATGTATATATGGAGAACAGTACTGTATAAAATATGCCTATGTCAACATTTTATTATTTCCATGACAAAATAGATTTAAGATGGCATAAGGCAAAGAAGGTTGGCTTTCACAGCACACCGCATAACAACACAAAGGAAAACAGGTAAGTCCAGAAATCTATCATTCTGAGTTAGTGCACGTATGGGTGATCTCTAAGTGACTAAAGCAAATACAGAACAGTGCTATGTTACAAGCAGAGTAAGCCAATTAGAAGCATAACAGAGAGCTCAAACACACAGCCTGAAGACTAGAGGAGACAAATCTTAACAATGGGGGAGTTTGGATTGCAACATTCTTGGGAAAAGGTAGAGCAGTGAAATTTTCATGTTGACAAAACTATCTGGTGCTAGGAAAAACAATCTTTCACACACTGGTGTAGTTTAAATAATCGTGAAGTAACAAAATTAGAAGAACATTGGAATGTCCAAAATACGGCTGTCATCCAATATGTAATTGAAGATGGGAAAAGAAACTCTATGGATAAACTGCAGCCAGGAAAGGGTCAAATAAAAGAAGTGTTTGTATTCAGAGCTCAGGGATGATAAGGGGGGATCATGCTTACACACAGTATTGTAGCAGTTACCCTCCAAGGCAGGGCCCCTTAACCTGTTATGCATGGGAGTCTGGAAGCCCTCAAATTTTATGTAAAAAAATTATGTAGGTGTGACCTTTTCTGAGAAGGAATTGTGGCCCTAGGACGCTGAGCAAATCACTTCACCACACTGTGTAAACCTGGATAAATGACTTAGTTTCACTGTCTCTCAGTTCCCTAATCCCCTTTTTAACGTAAAAGTGAAATAAGGGTGTCTATCTTATAGCTGCATCCGGCTCCCTGCTTGGCGGAAACCTGCTTCTCCCTCTCCCATTCCCCCTGCTTGTATTCCCTTTCCGGCTGTGTCTGTCTCTGTCAAATACATAAACAGAATCTTTAAAAAAAAATAAAAAAATTTTTTAAATGGCCCAACCATCAAGAATTAAGGACTAGTACATTGGAGGTAACTAGCTCAGTTTTGCCTTTGAAAGGGTGCTCCCAACACTCCCTTTGTCACACACAAGGTTGGGGGAAACCTCCAAGGTGGTCTGCAACGTCATTCTCCATGGTTCTTAATCCTGCTGGGCATCAGCATGACTTAAAGAGCATCTAAAAACACATACTTCTGGGCTCACCTCCTGGACATTCCCAATCAGTATGTCTGGCATGGATCCTGGAAATCTGTATCTATTTTTAAAAGCCCCAGTAAGGATTCTGATGCAGTGAGCCTTGAGTAATGCTGCTGGTGACAATATCTGAAGGCATATAAGGAGGTTGCTGCATTTTTAATATTTGAGAAAACACATTAATTATCTCCTGCTAGTTTTGCTTAAAGATGTATACACAACCACAATCCCAGGAAAAATTAAAAACAAGCCTTCCTACTTGAGGGTACTGCTATTTAGAACACTCCCCCAAATGCTAGCCTCCTCTGGGTAAGCAGGCTGTTAATCACGGGATCCCTTTTCAGGAAGAGCATTCTATGAGACTCCTGCCTGGGTGGCTCAGTGGGTTAAATCCTCTGCCTTCCACTCAGGTCATGATCCCAGGGTCCTGGGATCCAGCCCTGCATGGGCTCTCTGCTCAGCGGGGAGCCTGCTTCCACACACACCCCTGCCCCCCAACCCACTCTCTGCCTGCCTCTCTGCCTACTTGTGATCTCTGTCCAACAAATAAATAAAATCTTAAAAAAAAAAAAAAAAAAGAAGAAGAGAAAGAAGAAGAAGAAGAAGAAGAAGAACTCTCATATGAGACTCCTGACACTGGTTTCCCTATTTACAAGGGGACATTCTATGAATTTAAGTCAAATGGTACAGATATTGTTACCTGCAACCACTTCAGTGTCATTTATGCAAAACAACTTCCAGGCATTAATTACGTATGTGGGAGTTCCAGGAAAAATTACTTTGTGAGGAGGAACTAAAGTCACTGTCAATTGTTAGCTCCGAAATCCTTCCTTCTTCCTTAGGGATCTGAGTCTCTAATTCTGCTCAAGTACAATATGCCCCTTCTAAATGTAAGGCAAAGGTAAAACTACTTTCAATGTAATTTAGTTGCTTCCATGCGTATGTGTGGCTGGTGTTATCTTAAAAAGAAACACATATGAAGAGAAATAATGAATTAAAACCTGGTCACACTCAAGGCTCTCCCCCAAATAAGGACTAAACAAGATACGCACAGTCAACATTTTCAGAAAAATAGGAGAATTAAGGGTGTCTAAAACTACTTAGCTCTCAAGTATTCCTTAATGAATATACTTGGATTAAAACCAGGAGATTTTTACTAAAATCTAGTTAAGAAAGCCATAATTGACTTCTATAGGATTTCATGTGCTACTTTCAGTCCAAAATGAATTTTCATGGACAAGTTATAAACCCTTGAAAATGCATTTTTTAAAAATTTAAGTGCTGATATGCCACTATAATTTTACCTGCAATTTCTTACACTGAGGGACTATTGCCTTTTATCACTGGTTTATTAAGTTTTACAGCATATGACTGTGCTATGTGAAGCAGAGAATTACATTTTCATTTCCTTCTGAGAGAAATGAGAAAAAAATGCTCTAGTACTTACTTTTCTCCATAAAACCTTTCAAAGAATTTTTCTTTCCAAGGTTCTGTTTTCTTTTCCTTCTCAATTTCTTGCCTTATCCGCAACTGCATTTCTGGAGTAAACTCTCCTAGAAAGCAAATGCTTATATACTGAGTAAAAGTGATCATTATCTTTTACCGATTAATAAGGAAAATGTAATTAATTTGAGTAAACTTTTATGGGTGTTGCAAAAGAAAAGGCTGAGTACTGACAATATTTCTTCAGCTTCTCTCTTTATGAACATCGCTCAAATAGTCATTTAGTCGTAGATGAACTTTAAAACCCTCAGCAAATAAAGTGTATGCTAGGGGCTGTGAATGAAGTAGCATATATTCAGTGTCCCTAATGAAATCAGTCTGGCGGGAGAAAAGGCACACAATTGCCTATAATATAATGTTGAAAGCCCTGTATGGGCTGTAAGAATAAAGGTAGTGAGGGGCACAGAAGAAAAGGCACTTCATTCTGCCTGAATGGATTAGGGAAGACCACATACAGGAAATGGTACTTGAGTAAGCTTTTGAAGGATGACCAAGCTTTTATAAAGTAATTAACTCACAAGGCACAGAGATATGAATATGTATGTTTATGTTCTTTTGAGTGGCCAATTGTGAGAATGTAGGAGTAGGATGAAATGAAATGGGAAAGGTAGGCTGAGGCCAATTAGCAAATTCATGGTTTAAAGAAAGTTCTACATTTTTCCTATAAGAGACAGAGGGACGTGCTGACGGCATCCACTCAGGGAGGAATATGGCCTAACAAGTGGCTTAAAAACCAGGTGTAGACATGGGAGGACTCCAGCCAGGAGGCTGCTGAATGGCATAGATGAGAAACAGAGAGTACAGTCGAGCCAGCAGCTGTGGGAGTGTTCCAGGACATTCAGAGTCAGAGCACAATCGACAGGTCATGACCGGATCAGGAGATGGGAGAGGACAAGAGAGATCAAGTTCCAAAGTGAGAACAGAGGTGACATTAATGGAGAGGGGGCAGAAGGGACGGCAAGGTGAGGGGAAGGGAGGACAGTGAGGTTAATACTGACGTTATGGTTTTCAGGTGCTTGGTATCAGCTCTGGAGATCCAGCAGGCATTTGGAACAGAACACAGGATTAGGAAAGAGGAGTTAGAACCAGATGTGGAAGATCTGGCATAGGGTATACCAGGCGGTGAAAGAGGCTGCTTAGTGAATGTGCACAGCGACAAGAGGAAGTACCAGAGAGAGTGGTGGAGACATCACCATGTGTCATCAGACGGAAGAATAGAAGCTCCAAAAGGAAATAGAAGAATGGCTATCAACAATGCAGCCGCAGGAAACAATTTGAAATATATTGTGAATGTCTAAGGTACATGATTTCAAACTGGATGGGTTAAAAAAGAAAAAAGAGATATTGCAGAAGGAACATAAAACGTAAGGACCAAGAAGAGGAAACTGGGCTTTGCTATTAGAAAGTCATTAACAGGGGCACCTGGTTGGCTCCGTTAAGTGTCTGCCCTCGGATCAGGTCATGATCCCAGGATCCTGGAATTAAGCCCCACATCAGCATCCCTGCTCAGCAGGAAGCCTATTTCTACCTCTCCCACTCCCCCTGCTTGTGTTCCCTCTCTCGTTCTCTCTGTCAAACAAATAAATAATCTTAAAAAAAATAAATAAAGAAAGAAAGCCATTAATACTCTCCAGGAGGCATTATTTTAGTTGTGTATAGTGGGGTCACACCCAACCATAACAATTTGAGCGGGTAAGAGAGTAAAAATGTAGTACCATTGGTTATTTTTAGTCTTTCAAGAAGCTTGGTGACTAAAGAAAAATCAGGTGAAATGGTGACTTTAGGAGAAGAAAGTAAAGCCTAAAAAGAAAGTAAAGCCTAAAGAAAATTCTTTAGGCTCTAGGACATTAAGAAAATACATAATACTTCAAGCAAGTGATTAAAATTATGATTCCAAAGAAAATCTAGCTTGATCAAAAATTTTTATTATGTTTTGGATATCGTGCTTCCTTCAAAAATGTTGTTTCTCAAAAATGCCAAGTATAACAAAGAATTAGTGAAGTCATTTGGAACAGAATGGGTGTTTTTAGTAAATTAAAGTATACTTCAGGGGGAGAAAAAGACTTGGAAATCAGAGAAAGGTGCAAAGCTCAGTATACTGTGTGTACTCAGATATGCCAAAGAATAATGGAAAAAAGAAATTTACCTTCTGCCAGTCGCTGTTTCCATCCTTGAGCTGCATATGCAAAAAATTCATTATTTAGTGCTGAAGAACTGAGGCGTAAAATTCCATCGCTTCCCATCTAGGAAATAAGCCGACAAAAACAAGATCCATCAAGGAGAATTCAAAGCAAAAGTACACAGGAAAGAAGTGAACACAGGGTGTATGCGTGAGAGAGAAAGTGTGGGGTAGGAGAAAGGAAGAAAAGGAACCTACAGAACGGGAACCTCCTGGTAGAAAGCACACAGTGATGACTACAATGACAAAAATACATCAATTTAAAGGAAATCGTTATTAGGCATTTCCATTATTGGTGGTGAGTAAAACAAACACATGGAATTTCATCAAAACAGTGTCATATCTTTACCGTTTTACTATGCCGTAAATGGTACCATGTTAAAAATCACCATGTTGACACCTTTCAACTAACTTTCAGAAATTAAATTTTCTAAGATTTGTGAAAGCTAAAGAAATCCAGTCTGATCACTTGGGTTCTTTCTCTGGCTGAGGTTTAGACAGGGAGAAGTTCTAAAGCATTAAAACGAATACCCCCACACTGTCATACATACCCCCTCATCTTCTAATTTGGATGCACACAAAAAACCAGCTAAATAGTTAAGGTGCACAATGCCCACAACCGTAAGCTACCGACCTTTTGCCTGAAACATACTAACTTTTAAAAACTCACATGTAGAAGGGATTCAGATAAGCATCATCAAACCGGGTGCTTTTACCTTTCCAATTATTTACTGCACCTCCTATGTGCAGATAGTCTGCCTGCGGACACAGAAGATCAAAGAACTGGCCTCATCCTCGACTGGCTGCTTATGGATTGAGGAGTGAAGATCAAATGGTGTCAAGCCGGGGGTGAATGGGAATTAAGAAGTGCTAAGTAATAAAAGCTGGGGGATGCTATCTAGGTGGACGAGAGCTGTTCGGAAGAACTGGATGCCAGAGGCAAAGGTGGGTCCTGCAAGATAGATCTGGACGGCATGGTTCTAGAGAAAAAGCATGTAGTGCCCCGTAGAGCTCAGGAACTTTCCTGCGGAGGGGGATGGGTATCACAAGGTAGCGGTAGCCACCTGGCGTTCGACGATGTGAGGTGCTTTAACCTGCTGGTTAGAGGTGTGGCAAACTGTAGCTCCAGTTACATTTTCAAAGATTTCCTCTTAACTCCCATCTACACACTTCATGGGTCCTAATCTCTAATTGTTGCTGCTCCCTGAAAACATGCCCAGAGATTTCTCATCCCCAGGCTTCTGTGTGCTTGTGGTCTCTTCCACAGTCCATCTTCACCACCGAAATCCTCCTCCTCTTTTAAAATCTCACTCAGCGCCTTCATGAACGCGTCAGCGGAACCATCCTCCAGGAGCAAAGGAGAACGCTGAATCTAAAAGTCAGTATTATACCAACAACCCTACACTGCATAATGCTCGATCCGATTCAGGAGAGAGACGCTGTGAATAAACATGAGGTATGCTGAACGCTGCCATCATGACATCCAGAGGGAAGCCACAGACTTGACATTCTTAAGTTTCTTCATCTAAGAAGCTGCGGATAGCACACTAAAACATTCAGTGCACGTGGAAATTTTCAGGCAAGGCTTCGTTCATTTATCGGATCACTGTTTACTCACCCCGAGCTATTTCATCTTTATTCGAGACCCTTATTAAGCCACTCATACGAACCCATGTACCTGGTACGTGTATACAGTGGCATTAAAGAAAAAGCCCCTGTGCTTACATTGAATGTATTCTATGCACAGCAGAAGCTTCTGGTCCCTGGAGAACTCTTCCACCCGCACAACTATAACACAGTCCTATCACCATGCCAGGATCCTACCTCAGTGTCCTACCACAGCCCTAAGACTGGAGCCTTCCTATCTTCTGACTGGACAAGTCTAGGACTCTGTCCTCTGGAATGCAGTCCACGCAGTGAACCAATGGCTATCATTTGGTCCTGCGTCTCCAACAGATTGTGCCTGAGACCCAAGGGGTGGAGTGAGTCAATCTTTATACTCTCTCTCCGGTAAACCACGGACAGACTGTATACTTTCTGTGGCCAGAGCTCTAGGCCTTCTGAGAACAAAAGTCCATGTCCCTGGGGAAGAATCATTTCTACTCGGTCAGGGCTTCTCAGCCTTGGCCCTATTGTCATTTTTTAAAATATTTTTTAAAGATTTTATTCATTTATTTGACAGATCACAAGTAGGCAGAGAGGCAGGGAGAGAGAGAGGGGGAACCAGGCTCCCCGCTGAGCAGAGAGCCCAATGAGGAGCTCGATCCCAGGACCCTGAGACCATGACCTAAGTCGAAGGCAGAGTCCTTTATTTTTTTTCCTTTTTTCTTCTTTTCCTTTTCCTTTTTTTAGATTTTATTTATTTATTTGACAGACAGAGGTCACAAGTAGGCAGAGAGGCAGGCAGAGAGAGAGGAGGAAGCAGGTTCCCTGCTGAGCAGAGCGCCCGATGTGGGGCTTGATCCCAGAACCCTGAGATCATGACCTGAGCTGAAGGCAGAGGCTTAACCTTCTGAGTCACCCAGGTGCCCCCAGAGAGTCCTTTATTGTGGCAGCTGTCCTGTATATTGTAGGTTGTTGAACAGTACCCCTGGCTTCTACTCACTAGATACCCACAGCAACCCCTCTCCCAAATGGGACAATTGTAAATAACTTCAAATATTACCAAATGTCCCTTTGGGGCAAAATCATCCCCGGGTGACGATCATCACACTCTTGGACATGGTAAAGGCTCCATGGTAGCTAAAGCTTTGCCCGGTTCCCAGGTGTCTCTCACACCAGTGCATCAGTGGGCCGAGAGAGGGGGTGACTGGACAGGTGGGATAATCAGCCCTCACGGTCATGAGGAAAGAGAACTTCTGCTATAGGACAAAGGCAGAGAGAAGGATACAGGGAGCACTGGAGCTTCATCGGGACCTCTCTGGGTGCTTCTGTGGCTGATGGTGACAGTGAACACAGATTACAGCAATGGCAGCCAGAAAAAGCACAGGATTCAAAGGCTCCGACTCCTCAGGAATGATGGTTTGGGCCACTTCCACCAGGCAAACTAGCAGAATTCCTGGCTGAGTGTGAGGGTATTCAGAAATGGGAGACAGAGAAGGGAAATGATGAACTTAAGACCAGCTTGAGACTAGCAGAGTCTGTAGCTACACTAACTCCCTCGTCATAAGTCTCATTTTTTGTTTTTGTTTTCTCACCAAAATATCATGACTGGCCACTCCTTAAAGACTTAATGACAGAGGGCACTTAACATAAAGCACTTTGAAAGAGATCTAAGCAAAGGCAATTAGGATGAAGAAAAGACAGTTCCCCTAAAAGTTATGCCTCTAAGGAAGTCTGAAATTTTCTGCAAATGTTGACTCTGCATGTGTGTCTGTGGTTTGGGAGCCTTGAGATAAAGCAACTTCACTTAGGAAGACTAACAAGGAAGAGATATTCTTATTGTGTAGATTTTAAATAGGACTAGTAGGTGGAAGGCAGGTTCCCTGAAGAGGTAAAGAAATTTGTTTGCTATGAAGTGCACTTATAGAAGGCAATGAATAGGTTGGGATTTTTCTATATTTGAGGACTTCATGGTGCCTTATAATCTTCCACAGTCCATGCAACACCTAACACATTGCAGGTACTCAATAAATGCTTATTGCTTCCCTTGCTTTGTGTAATTGAAAGATTTAAAATTTAACGTCGGTAGTTGATATGCAGGATTTTCGTTTCCTGTATTCTCCCAGGCCAAGAGTGTGATTAGTTATTAATTGAAATTTCAGCATAATTTTAAGACACAAAGAAATACCAGATCCAGATTAGCTCTGTCAGAGTTTCGGGATTTCAGCGCATGAAAATGCAAGGCAGTGTGAAATAAACACATTAAAAAATGTGGAAGCTAGCCCTGAAGGAAAGTGTTTTTCTTTTAAAACAGAAAAAATAATATTAACTGCCAGACTTCCAGCCTGTATGAGACAGCACAATTAAACACTGGAGCTAAATTGGACTTAGGAAATACGTGCCAATAAAACTTTTAAAATACACTATTAATTTTATGGCCTTTAAGAAATACTGTCCAAAAGACATAACATTTTAATGAGCTGGAACAATAAACATTTCTGAAAGGTTTATTTATTTATTTATTGCTGAGCCATAAATTCTTGTTTTTCAGATTGCCCATGCTAGAAATGCTCATTCTAAAAACTTCCTTAACTCTCTTATAATGAAGTGTCTAACTAAACTATTGATAAATTATGCTACCTTTTTAATTAGGAGGGAAAACCCCTGAACATTTTAGTTGTTACAGAGGAAAATAAATATGAGTAAAGGAAAATTCCTTTGTGCTAAGGTCCTTTCACAAAGGTTTAAACCCCTTATTTGTGAGTCTGTCCACTTGCCTTTGGTATTGGTTATAACGTCCATTTTGTGGGATGGATATCCATGGAATTCAAAAGGTTGAAATGCCAGTTCTGCTTGTACCCTATCCAGTTTCTGAAGGTCGATGAATTTTAATTCTGTACACAAATATATCTATGTTTAATAATAATCCTTTAAACCTCTAATATATTCTTTATCACTTTTTTTCTTATTTTAGGTTTCCTCTAAGTGATTCAGAACACATGACATGTGGGCTGCAAAGTGGAACAGTGAGAGATGTGTCGGAGAGTTTGAAAATAGCCCGACAATAAAGGGACACCTAGATATACTAAACAATGTGGATTTCATTCTACAGACAATGGGGAGCCATTCAGAGTGAAGCCACCCCACACTGAGCATATGCAGATAAGCAGGATGCTGGTTTAGGCAGGGTGGTCAGGATGGGCCTCTCTCTTGAATCCTCACTATTGATAAGGGATGTTCATGGAGACACCAGACAGATATGAGGAAGGAGTCTTGAAACCATCTGGGAAAGAGTGTGCAAAGTAAAGGTATGCCAGTCCAGAGACAGACTCTTGGCGGAGGTTGGGGGAAGGTGCTACCAGGAGACCTGCAGACCTGGAGACACACTGGACAGGAGAGGCACAGAAGCTGAGGGAAAAGAAACATGCTGGGCTACAGTAGATCCACTGTATAGCCTGCCCACCCTCCACCCCCCCCTTGCAAAAAGGGAGCTGGAAAGCCTTTGGCAGATTCTGATCTGAGGAATGGGAAGTTCTGACATTTCAAAAGGATAGCTCTGATGGCTGTGTGTAAAAAAGACTTTAGAATAGTGCCATCTAACAGTAAGATAAATGTCAGCCACATATGTGATTTCAATTTTTTAGGAGTCACTTTGAAACAGTAAAAAGAAACAATGTGAAATTCTAATAACACCATTTAATCCAACCTATCCCAAATGTTACTGTTTTAATATATAATCAATATAGAATATTAAGATATTTTTCATTGTTTTGTGTATTAATTCTTCAATCTCTGGTGCAAATTTTTAAATACCTCATTCTGATCAATCCTGTGTCTTTTGCCCAGCAGCCACTGGTGGCTCACAGCTATTGGAAAGAAGAGTTACAAGGACACAAGCATGTCATTACAGGGATGATCCAGGAATAAGGTGATAGTAGCTTGGACTATGGTGACAGTAGTAGAAATGGTGGGAAATGCTTGGCTTCTGAGTTTCTTCTAAGGGCTGAACCAACAGAACTTGACATATTGGATGTGTGGTATGAGAGAAAGAGATCTGGCAAGGATGACACCAAAGACCTTTTTTTTGGCTTTGTCAACAACGATTATGAAATTTCTATTTACTAAAATGAAGATGACAATGGAAAGAGAAGATTTGGTTTTAAACCAGTTAAGGTTGAGACGCAGGTAACAATTCCAAGCAGATGCCTCCGATAGATCATTCTGCATATAGCATATAGGGTGTCCCGGACATAAGCAAGACCAGTGACAGGGACTCCTATCCAGAATCATCTGGGGAAGGCCAAAGTAAAAATGACAAAAAGTCTTACAATTATTTAGACAATGGAAGTAAAGAGAAGGGAGCTCTTCAAGAGAGATATAGGAACCAGACTGATGGGGCTGAGTGCTTGTGTCGTGGGTGGTGAATGAGACTAAGGCATAAATGATGAGCCTCAAGTGTAGAGCTAGGATAATTTGGTTGTTGCCAGGAGCAGAAATCAGGACAGAAAAAGGGTACGAGGAGGAGCTATATTCTGGACAAAGAAGTGATGGGTTTTGTTTTGGATGTGCTGACATAAGGATATCTTAAAGACATCCACATAAAGATGTCTAATCAATAACCAAGACTTAGGACAAGAAGCTCAACAGCAAGGGAGGGATCCAAAACAGAAAAGAAGGAATTGTCAGCAAAGAAAGTAGAGTTAAAAACATGGATATGGGTAAGAATACAAAAGAAGAATTTACCAAAAAAAAAAAAAAAAAAAAAAAAAAAAAGACGGCTTTAAAGCAGAGCCTTAGAAACACTAATTCAGAAGGAACAGGCAGCAAATGTTGATCCCTCTAGAAGACTGAGCTAAAGCTCTCTGACCGAGAGAAGAAAATCAGAGCGCGGAGCCTCAGAGATGCAAGGCAAGTAAGTGACCTGTGTTGAGTGTGTGCTGGTATCTACCAACCGTGTGGAATGATTTAAGTTAACAGTACGTGCAGTACACTATATAAGTTGTGGTGTCCAATTTAAAGAAAAAAAAAAAGTCCATAGGGTCTTTACAGCAAAGACAAGCTAGGCAGGGGGAGACCAATCAGGAAAGGAATGCAAGAGCCAAAGAGTAACGAGCAGATAAACCATTCACTGTCATCACTGAGCCTCTTAGACTCTGAGCACCCCATGCTCTTGTACCGTGTGCCCCAGTAAGAATTAAAGTCAGGGCACTCATTCTCTCTAACGGGTAATTTTTCATTTTTTATCTCATTTAGTAGGATTCAGGTAGCTCGGGAGACTCCATAAATATGCTCAAGGTTTATCCATAATGGAAGATGTAATTCTTGAAGCACAAACTTAGGCATAAAAGTGAAAGAGGGCTCGAGAGAGGGAGGATCCAGCAGGGGAGACGGGACTCACAATACACTAAGGACAACTGGGCCACTAACTTTCGAATGCTATTTCCAAAACTGCATTAAGACAGTATTTCCCAAAGTGTAATTTGCAAAACAGGAATTTAAATAAGTAATTTTAATTTTAATGGGTACTCCACCTACAAGGAAACTTATTCTGCCATCTGATAAATACAGCGTGTATTTACTAAATATGGTTAAAATAGTTTTCTTTACTGTATTTTCTAAAAACCATAATTTATTTTTAATGCCCAAGAATATATCTATCATGCAGTATTTCTCCCATTTTTTAACCCTGTAATCCTCTTATAGAATAATTACCAATATTTCATGGAACAAGTATTCTCCAGAATATAAATTTGGGGAATGATGCGTTAAAGGATGTAAATCAGTCAGAAGCAATGAAATTACCCTAAGCACAATGAAAGTGCACATGCTGGATACTAAATCCCTGGTGAACAAAGGAACAAAAAATGCTCTCAGATATGGACATGGGATCATTTCCAGTACAACACAAGAATCAAACATTCAAAATAAATAAGTAAAATATAGTGAATATAAAACTAGGGAATATCATGCTAAGTGAAATAAGTCAAACAAATACTATATCTTTTCCCTCATATGTGGAATCTAAAAAACAAAACAAACAAGAACAAAAAAAAAATCATAGTCTTAAATATAAACTGGCGGTGGCCGTAGAACAGGTTGGGAGGGGGATGGGTGAAATAGGTAAAAGGAAGTAAGAGGTACAAACCTCCAGTTATAAAATAAATAAGTCATAGAGATGAAATGCATAGCACAGGGAATATGGTCAATAATATTATAATGACATTGTATGGTAATGACCCTTACTTACTGTGGTGAGCATTGAGTAATGTATAGAATTGTCGAATCACTATGTTAGAGACCTGAAATAGCACTGTACGTCAACCATACTTCAGTAATATAGCACCATTTGTCAACTACACTTCAATAAGAAAAAAGATGAGCAGGTAAGCAACGATTTTTAAAAGTAGTGAAAACTTGTAAAGGGCGATGTAATATGCTTTAGTCTACAGGCCTAAACAACTTCAAGTTCAAAGCCCACTTTAGAAAACAAGTATTTGCCATAGCTCGTTTTTAAAAAAAATACATCAAAATATAAGCAAATGTAACAACATTTGTTCTGAAAAGTAAAGACTCTAATTTTAGCGGCCCCTGGGTGGCTCAGTCAGTTAAGCACCAACTCTTGATTCTGGCTCAGTTCAACATCTCAGGGTCATGAGACGGAGCCCCACTTTGGGCTCCAGTGTCAGCGGGGAGTCTGCTTGAGATTCTCTGTCTCCTTCCCCCCCTGCCTCCCCCCACCCCTGCACTCAGTCTCTCTCTTGTGCTCTTTCTCTCTTTCCAAATAAATTTTAAAAATGAAAATAAATAAACAAAAAGTAGAGATTGCCATTTAAAATTGTGACTAAGACTATATGGAATTACATGGAAGTTAAAGAAACAAACATGCTCATCTTCCCTCCACTTAAGTTTAAAAAAAATATGCATGGAATAAGCTAAAGTAAACCAAAGGGACATCTCAGAGAGAATATATTATCCCCCAATGGCAATAGTGAGATGGAATAGGTGGAGGCTTTTGTGTTATCACTGTTGTGATAGGGCTTTTATCACAAATTCCCTCTCCTGAACTGAGCTGGTGCCTTTTCCTTCTATTACTTGCTCCTTTGGGGATCACTGCTGAGCACTAGGGCGAAAAGCACAAGGTATAAAGTTCAGCATGGAAGGGTTTGGGAGATGGAAGCTCCCCCATAATGTGGATGATGCCAAGTGTAATGCTTAACGAGAATGAAGTTCTTCAAGCAGAGGAATGAGCACAAGAAGTACATAGCAATAGTTAATTATTCAATGAGATTTTTGTGTGTGTAAATTACAAAGGGCTTTGAGACTAAAGATTATAAGATGGCATAATGATAACTAGTCCTATGGGAACTGCTTACTGCTTTCTCATTTAAAAATGCATAGAAACATACGTGTGTATGAATCTATATATCTGTATCTATCTATCTATCTATGTGTATCCATGCATTTATGTATATGTGTCTATACACACACATACACACACACACATACACCAAACACACAAGAAGTTTTCCCCTTCCTCTGGAAACAAATTTGTAAGCAATTCAACCACTTTAAGATCATGGTCTTCTTTAAAATGCAATCTCTTGTGCATTCTAAGAGAACTGCTCTCTCTCCCACCAGATGACCTGACCAAGCCCCGAAATCCACAGAGGAAATGTTCAGTCAGAGGTTAGGGAGGCCATTCTCTAGAGTAAGACATGTTGGCAAGCAATTTCTCAGGCCCCAAGCAATAAGAGAATTGGGAAATTCTCTGGGATTGGGAAAAAGGAATTCCCCAGTAATAAGAGAAAAATAAAAACTTTCTCATAATTACTGCTATGAATTTCAGCATATACAATAAGAAAAACAACATTTGTGGGGTGTGTATATTAGAAATATATGAAAAAAATTTTGATATTGATTCTTAAAAACTTTCAATTATTGAGTTTCAATTACCATACTTACATGAGATTTCTCTCAATCTTCTATACAATCTTATTAGCAACAATAAACATTTTCTAATGACATTATCCTATGTTTCTACACTCTGCCACCTTCTCCAAGAGTCATCCCACTTGCAGATTTTAAAGCAAGGAGTCTTTATTCTTATATGGTACTGGCACATATCAGACAGAAAGATCAATGGAACAGAGTGGAGAGCCCAGAAATGGACCTTCAACTCTACTTCAACTAATTTTCGACAAAGCAGGAAAATTATCCAATGGAAAAGGACATTCTCTTCAAAAAATAGTGCTGGAAAAATTTTACAGCCACATGCAGAAAAATGAAACTGGATCATTTTCTTATACCATACACAAAGATAAACTCAAAATGGACGAAAGACCTAAATATGAGATAGGACTCCATCTAAATCCTAGCAGAGGGGGGCACCTAGGTGGCTCAGTCAGTTAAGCAGCTCCCTTCGGCTGGGTCACGATCCCAGGGTTCTGGGATCAAGCTCTGCATCGGGATCCCTCCTCAGTAGAGAGTCTGCTTACCCCTCTCCTTCTCCCTGTCTCTCTGCCTACTTGTGCTCTTTATCTGTCAAATAAAATAAAAATAAAAATAAAAATAAATCTTTAAAAATAATTCTAGCAGAGAAAACAGGCAGCAACCTCTTCAACCTTAGCCAGAGCAACTTCTTGCTAATACGTCTCCAAAGGCAAGGGAAACAAAAGCAAAAATGAACTAATGAGACTTCATCAAAATCAAAAGCTTCTGCACAGCAAAGGAAACAGTCAACAAAACTAAAAGGCAACCTACGGAATGGGAGAAGATATTTACAAATGACATATCAGATAAAGGGCTAGTATCCAAAGTCTATAAAGGACTTATCCAACTCAACACCAAAAAACCAAATGATCCAGTCAAGAAATGGGCAGAAGACAGATATGAACATTTCTCCAAAGAAGAAATCCAAATGACCAACAGACACATGAAAAAACTTGGCATCAGGGAAATACAAATCAAAACCACAATAAGATTCCACCTCACACCAGCCAGAATGGCTAAAATGAACTAGACAGGAAATAACAAGTGGTGATGAAGATGCGGAAAAAGGGGAACCCTCTTACACTGCTGGTGGGAACACAAACTCGTACAGCCATTCCGGAAAATAGTATGGAGGTTCCTCAAGATGATAAAAATAGAGCTAACCTACAACCCAGAAATTGCACTACTAGTTGTTTTTCCCCCAAAGATATAAATGTAATGATCTAAAGGGGCACCTGCTCCCCATTGTTTATAACAGCAATGTCCACAATAGCCAAACTATGGAGAGAGTCCAGATGACAATCAGAGGATGAAGGATAAAGAAGATGTGATAGATAAATAAATATAGATATACACACACAAAAATGGAATATTATGAAGTCATCTAAAAATGAAATCTTGCCATTTGCAATGACGTGGATGGAACGAGAGTATTATGTTAAGTGAAATAAATGAAATAAGTCAATCAGAAAAAAACAAATACCGTATGATTTTGCTCATATGTGAAATATAAGCAACAGCAGAGAGGATCATGGGGGAAGGGAAGGGAAACTGAATGCGAAGTCATCAGAGAAGAAGAATAATCATGAGAGACTCAACTCTAGGAAGCAGACTGAGGGTTGCTGGAGGTAGGTGAGGGGATGGGTAATTGGGTGATGGGCATTAAGGGCAGCAAGTGATACTATGAAAATTTTTAAAAAATTAAAAAAAATTAAAGTGCTATTCCATCTTCAGTGTTTTGGAAGTTTGCTCAGAAGAAATATAGCCAGTGATGAAATAGGTGAGAATAAATGAAATAAAGACATCTAAAGGCAAAGAAAAAGTCACTGACAGATCAAGCTTTGATCAGCTTCTCAAAACTAAAAAAGTGTATTTTGTTGCTTATGATTCATCTCTTTTGTTTTATTTAATTTTGCAGACAATCCCTGACCAAATGCAGATAAATAAAATTTGAACAAGTTTTAGCAAATAGGAGAATGTGTGTGTGTGTGTGTGTATGTATATATATCTTCGAAGAAAATCACTCTTATAATTGCATTTTCATCAATGTTCTCTCTGTGGGAGGGAAATAAAACTTTCAATGTATTCCATCATGAAACAGAATACTAATGCTTTATTTAGTGAAAATCAAGCTCATGTTCTTGTGTAGATAAAATAAGATTATGTCATAATGTAGTGGGAAGCAATGAATCACTGTTTCTACTTGTAATACACTGAACAGCTGTGTTTAAGTGACTGTCTATTAGTCACTCATTTCTTTAACAAACATTTCATAAGTATCTACTACATGCCAGGAACCATGAAATGGACAACGTCTGCTGCCACAAAAACCTAGCACCTAGAATAAGACAGATAGTATGATAAGTACCCAGAGAAGAAAAAGACACTATGAGAACCCCTACACCTGGGTATCGAATGTTTTTAATTCCCCCTTTGTAGTCTGTTTATATGCATGTCTGTACATACCTCTTTCCTCCTCTCTATAGTTCAACAATGGACCCAACCCACTTATTGTTCAATAATAACTAAAATCAATAACTATATTTAATTTTGTACCTCCAACAGCCCTGAAGGTAGGTAAGTGGTGAAGCAGGATGTAACCCCCTAAAATGATACCTCTTTACACCATATGGCTTCCTTTAATGAACATGCGGGCATTCATTCTTTCACTCAAAATCTTTATATGCTAGGTGCAGGGAACGCGGTGATAAAAAAATATACAGTCCCTTTCCCATAAGGTTGTGATCACAAATTGTGTTAATGTCCTTGAAGGAGAAGTAACGAATACTCTAACACAATGTTCTGGGTGTAATTTTGTGCAGGAAGGATTCTCTGAGGTCTTGATATTTAAGCAGGGATGCTTAAGTGAAAGATGAGAAAGTGTAAGCTATAAAGTGAATAAAGGAGAAGTCCAACAAATTATTAGCAAACTGAATTAAAAAATACATTAAAAGGATCATAGACCATGATCAAGTGGGATTTATTCCAGAGATGCAAGGATGGTTCAAATATCTGCAAATCAATCAATATGATGCAGTATATTAACAAAACAAAGAAGGAAAATTTTATGATAATTTTAATAAATTCAGAAAAAGTATGTGACAAAATTCAACATCCATTTATGATAAAAACTCTCAACAGAGTGGGTATAAAGGGAATATAATGCAACCTAATAAACACCATATATGATAAGCCCACAGCTAACATTATATTCAATTGTGAAAAGATGAAAGCTTTTCCTCTAACATCAAGAACAAGAATACCCACTCTCAATATTTTTATTCAACATAGTATTGGAAGTCCTAGCCGAAACAGTTAGGCAAAACTAAAACAAGCAAACCAAAAGGAAAAGAAAGAAATAAAAGTCATCCACACTGGAAAGAAAGAAGTAAAACTGTCAGTATCTGCAGATGACATCATTCTATACATAAAAAAAAACCAAAAAAACTTCACCAAAAAACTATCAGAGGTAATACATGAATTCAATAAAGTAGCAGGATGCAAAATCAATATACAGAACTCTGTGGCATTTCTGTACACTAATAATGAATTATCAGATAAAAATTAAGGAAACAATTTATCTACAACTTCACTGAAAAGAATAAAATACCTAGAAATAAATTTAACTGAGGCAGTAAAAGACCTATACCCTATAAACTGTAACACTGATGAAAAAAGTGAAGAAGACACACATAAGTGGAAAGATATTCCATGCCCACAATTGGAAGAATATTATTTAAATGTCCATACTACCCAAAGCAATGTACAGATTTAATGCAGTCCCTATCAAAATTCCAACGGCATTTTTTCATAGAACTAGAACAAATAATTTCAAAATTTGTGTGGAATGATAAAAGATCCTAAATAGCCAAGGTAATCTTGAGAAAGAAGAATAAAGCAGGAGGTAATCATGCTCCTTGGTTTCAAACTATACCACGGAACTACAATAATCCAAACACTATAGTAAGGGCATTAAAACAGACACATGAATCAATGGAACAAAACTGAGAACTCAAAATTAAACCAACACATATATGGATAATTAATTTACAATAAAGGATCCAAGAACATACAATGAAAAAAGTCTCTTCAATAAATGGTGTTGGGAAAACCAGACAGCCATGTGCAAAAGAATGAAACTAGACCATTATATTATATACAAAAATTAAATTTAAATGAATTAAAGACTTGAATGTAAGACCCCAAACCATAAAATTCCTAGAAGAAAACATAGAACATAAGGTCCTTATCAACACTTTTGTGGATCTGACTCCAAAGGCAAGGGAGAATAAAAACAAAACAAAACAAAATAAAACACAAACAATGGGATTACATCAAAATAAAGTTTTTGCCTGGTGAAAAAAAACATCATTGCAACAAAAAGGCAACCTACTGAATGGGAACAGATTTTTGCAAATTATATCTTTTACAAGGAATTAATATCCAAAATATATAAGGAATTCATATAAGTCAACAACAAAATAACAACCTGATTCAAAAATAAGCAGAGGATTTAAATGGATATTTTTTCTAAGAAAGACATACAAATGACCAAGAGACACATGGAAATGTACTCAACAGCACTAATTATAAGGGAAATACAAATTGAAACCACAGTGAGATACCATCTCATACTTGTTAGAATGGCTATTATTAATAAGAGAAGAAATAACAAATGTCCACAGAATGTAGAGAAGAGAGAACCCTCATGCACTGTTGGTAGAAATCTAAATTGGTGCAGCCGGTATGGAAAACAGTACAGAGGTTCCTCAAAAAATTAAGAATGGGGGTCACCTGGATGGTGTAGTCAGTTAAATGTTCAATTCTTGGTTTTAGCTCAGGTCATGATCTCAGGGTCCTGGGATCGAGTCCCGCATCGGGCTCTCTGCTCAGCAGGGAGCCCACTTCCTTCTCTCTCTGTCTGCCTCTCTGCCTACTTGTGATCTCTGTCAAATAAATAAATAAAATCTTAAAAAAAAATATATATATATATATATATATATAATGCTTTGAACAGTGCTGGCTTAGGGAAGTGCACTCAAGGAGTGAAGCTGTAATAATTATTAGTATTATTTGGTAGAAGGTGTGACAGATACACCCTAGGGTACCCTGATGGAGTCACACTCTGTATAATCCCCTTCCCTGAGTGTGGGAAGAACCCGTAATTTGCTTTTAGCCAAATGAAAATGGGAAAGAGGATGGGTGGTCCACCCTTTTGATTACGTTACAGAGAACTCCATCTTAACCAACGGAGGCAGAAACACACTCCTGCTGGCCTTGAAGAAGCAAACCATCATGTTGCAAATTGCCTCTGGAGCGAGGTGACCTCTGAGAGTGGAAGGCTTCAACCTTACAGCCGACCAAAGCGAATTCTGCCAACAACTTAACTGAGCGGGGGGGAAGAGGATTCCAAGCTGCAAAGGAGAGTGCAGCTAGCCAAGCCCTGGTTTCGGTTTCAGCCTGAACAGAGAAATCGGCTAAACTGTGCCCAGACTACTGATCCATGGAAATTGTGTCATACTACATATGTGCTATTTTCAGCTGCTAACTTTGTGGTATTTTGTTACATAGCACAGAGAACTTAAACAGGGGAGGTGAACAAAATTTGATTGCTTCTTCTTTATCAGTTGAGAAAATTACCTATCGATAAGTGTGCTTGTGTGTGTGTGTGTGTGTTGTGTGTGTGTGTGTGTGTGTGTGTGTGTGTGTGTGTGTATCTGTGTCTAGGGGACAGGAAGAGAGAACACAGGAATACAAACAGGATTATCAAAGATGACGGATTATAAGGAAAGAGCAGACCGTAATCTCTATGTGAGCAGGACTGGCATGCCTGTGACAGTTGAGGTGCTTCGTAAATATCATGGACCAACCAATGTTGTTGCAGTTTAGTTGTATCATTATTTGACCCATCTGGGTAACTCTATCCTGTCTTTTGATGAGGCAGTACCTAAAAGACACTTTAGTTAGGGGATATCAACAAGGAGTTTGTAGGAAACCTGCTGGTAGCAGGAGATACTTTTAGTTACTGTCTTGATGTAAAGTAACAAAGAGGGAAGAAAGCAGACAATGGATTTCAGTTTTTGCCTAGGGGTTATCAACACCACAGTTAGGTTAACCCAACAAAACATTCCAGAGTGTGAACAATTTATCTTTTCAAATTAAATCAATCCATTGTGTGAAAACCAGAAAACGGAAGAAATACTCTGGTAGGCATTTAATTGTATGTATTTCCCAGCTCCTCTAATATCGTCTTTAATTTCTAATTTAAAGGAAAATAAACGTTCTGATAGATGCAAGACATTTCCCTGATACTCTCCTCCGGTAAGCAACACAGCATGTCACTGTGAGAAAGGGCAGGCTGGGTGTGAAGTTAGAAAATGGAGCTGCTGACCCCAGCTCTGCTTTTTTCATAGCTGTCTGAGATGTCCCCGTTTTGTAACAGCTTTCAGTCTCTGTTTGTCTCATTACTCAATGAGAAAATCAAACATACTTTCAAAGCTATTAGATAAATTACAAGTAGTAAGTGTAAAGAAGCCAGTATATTACCTAGCAAGGAGTGAAATTTTAAGATACTACATATGAAGAATGAGATTTTAAAAGATTCTGAAATTTACAATAACACCAACTATTGTTTATTGAGTGCTTAGTTTGTGATATTCCAAATCTTGAAATTCTCAAATATATCCTCTTGGGGCCCCTGGGTGGCTCAGTGGGTTAAGCCTCTGCCTTCGGCTCAGGTCATGATCCCAGGGTCCTGGGATTGAGCCCCTGCGTCAGGCTCTCTGCTCAGCAGGGAGCCTGGCTTCCTCCTCTCTCTCTCTGCCTGCCTCTCTGCCTACTTGTGACCTCTGTCAAATAAATAAATAATTAAAAAATATATATATATGTCCTCTTAAGTTCATATCACCTGAACATACATACCATATCTTTTTTTTATTATTTTATTTATTTATTTTTTAAGATTGATTGATTTGTCACAGAGAGAGAGAGAGGGAGCACAGGCAGGGGGAGTGGCAGGCAGAGAGGGAGGGAGAAGTAGGCTCTCCACTGAGCAGGGAGCCTGATGCAGGTCTCGATCCCAGGACCCTGGGATCATGACCTGAGCCAAAGGCAGATGCTTGACCAACTGAGCCACCCAGGTGCCCTGATAGCATGAGATCTAAGAAGCAACCTTTGGAGAGGACTGTCTGCTTTGAAATGAGGTATCACAGCTGGAGATTCTAGTTTATGGAGTAGGCTTGGCTGCCTGAGTGCTGGCTCGTCACCCAACCTCTACTTTCCCCTGAGAAATCAGCTTCTTAGCTGGGAGTAAAATCAGCTGTACTACCAAGGCCATAGCTGACTGGCCATGAGACCAGTACCAGAGACAAAGCTGTCACAGAGAGACATACCATGACTTAAGATAATCACCTTCTCCTTGTTTAAGAAGAAATACCAGTAGGTCTGAAATACCAGAAGAGACCCTTGAGAAGAACAAAGATACCCCAGAATCATATAGCAAAAGAAAAGAGGCCAAATGCATATTTAACTCCCTCTTCCTCCCCTGCAATTACTTAAAGTTCCCCCTGCCCCCAACAGATCTCCATTTCTTGCAACCTGAGCAAGGCCAAACTAACATAACTAGAAAGTATTACACTGAGTAATGTATTAAACATTTTCCACTTTGAAGAGAGTGTACAGTTCACTGGAGAAGGAAATTCCATTTGCAAAAAAAAAAAAAAAAAAAAGCCAAAGACCATGAAAAAAGTTGGACTGCAATGCAAATTAATAACGAGCCAGCAGTTCAACTTATAGCACACTCTGAGGGTAGAGTTTCATAAAGATAAGGCTCTAAATCAACCTTTAAATTTTCCTAAACATGCCACCTAAATCATACTAACACCAGGAACCTAGATGAAATCCCAAGACACATAACTCTCCACTTGTTAGTGATAGAGAATGCCTATCCATCACCTCATCTTTGAAATGCTTATGTCACAGATTAGTGACCTACATGCCAAACCTTCAATCTTTACTTCTCCATTTCCCAAAAGACTCTCTGTGATAGGCATCCATGAGAAGTTTCTAGGGAAATAAAAGATTTTATCACCAGTTAAGTTCAAGAAACACTGCTTGACACAAAGTTCAACAATTTTATCCACTCTGGAACTTTGGAGCCTTTCACTGTGCACATGAATAAAGCATTTCTCAGACTCTTGAAAACACAGAGCACAGCTCTCTGTTGGATGATTCTGCAGGAACTGATGTTCTACTGATTATTTTTACTATGGGAATGGCTGCCTTCTGGGAACAAGGCAACAACTGTAGCAAGACGGTTAGAGCACTAAAGAATTCAAGAGCTAGACTCTACCTCTGAAGGGACACATCTTTATAAATGCTAGTTTAATGAACTCCGAATCTACTGTTAAAGGCCAGAATAAGAAATGACCTTTGTGTACTATGTCCTTGCCATTCTCACAAAATTGCCATTGAAACATTGATCAGGTGCTGTTTGGTACTTCCTACGTGCAAAACAGTGACATCTTTTTCAAAAAAATGAAGCCTATGTGATTTTTGTGTTTGTCTTTTGCATTTGATCTCAGAAATATCTGAAATAACTTGTATGCTCAAAGGCAGGGTCTTCGCTCAAAAGGGGCTCTATAATGACCATGTTGTATCCCCTCTTTGTTAGCTGTCATGTGTCTCTTTAACTATATCTCAAACATTTCACATTTTAATCCTATGTATACCAATACCTTTTTTAAAAATTATTTTTTATTTATTTTCAGCATAATAGTATTCATTATTTTTGCACCACATCCAGTGCTCCATGCAATCCGTGCCCTCTATAATACCCACCACCTGGTACCCCAACCTCCCACCCCCCGCCACTTCAAACCCCTCAGATTGTTTTCAGAGTCCATAGTCTCTCATGGGTCACCTCCCCTTCCAATTTCCCCCAACTCCCTTCTCCTCTCTAACTCCCCATGTCCTCCGTGTTATACCAATACTTTTTAAATGGAAAGAGTTCATTAAAAGTGAAGCTGGTTTTAACATTCTTGATTTTTCTGTAAATATTTCATAAATATGAAAAGATTACAGTATCCTTCCTAAAACTACACATAAACATAGAGACGTTGTCACTCATGACAAGACTGTCCCTCAGCTCCACGATGGAGCGCTTCATTGAGAAGCAGGAATAATGTAAAAAAGAGGTGCACGCGACTGCTTCCCAGGTGAATAACTCTGCCAACTATAAATCTTAACTAAACTAGTTAACCAAAAATGAACAAGGGTCTTGAAAAAGTCCCTGCCAAGGAATGGATTCAACATCAATGGGCAAATTGAAGCAAACAGAAATACAGGAGAGCTGAAACAGGTCCTTCTGGTATCTACCTACTAACTCAGGAAACAAGTGTGGTCTGAAGCCAAGTTGGGCAAAACTTGGACGGGATAAAAAGGATGCTTGCTTCCCAAGAGAAATACGCAAGCAGTAAGAAATATCCTTGGCCCTTACTTTAGAAGTAACCATAGGTCCTTGGGCAAGTCACTGTAACCATTTGGAACTTCTATAAAAGGTCTGTAAAATGAAGTGATTAAAATAAGGGATCACTAACGTCTTTTCCAGATACAATGTTCGATGACACAGGTAGAGCCAAGGGAAGCAGAATGACAGTGATCCCAAAGATCAAGCTCAACTATGGGACAGTCAACAACAGCAGGGTGAAGCGAGTTCGGGAGAAAGTGGGTGCCCACGAAGACAAAGAGTGGTGTGACTCCCTGAGCTGGTGGCTGCCTGCACTCAAGGGAATCTGGACGCTGGAAGACGGCTGCGCTAAAACCCAGGAATGGATCCTGCTGAGAGCAAAGGATGTGAGTGTGCACGTGTGAAGGGCTGGAAGAGCAAAAGGCAGGGACGAGCTCTAGAGGGAATTTTTTTTTTTTAAAGGAGAGAGAGAGAGATTGAACACAAGCCGGGGGAGGGGGAGCGGCAAGCAGAGAGGGAGAGGGAGAAGCAGGCTCCTTGCTAAGCAGGGAGCTCAAGGCAGTACTCGATTCCAGGACCATGATCATGACTTGAGTCAAAGGCAAATGCTTCACTGACGGAGCCACCCAGACACCCCTAAGGGGAAAACTTTATAAAACCAAGACCTACCATTTGAAGTGGATATGTTGGTGTGGGGAGGGGTATTTTTAACAATTATGGGGGGCATTTCTGGACTTTAGTGATCCAAGAAGAAAGATCCAGAGGTCCTGAAGTGTGTACATAGTGACACACACACACAGTGGAGAATGTCCCTGCATCCTGCAGGCCTTACAAATAACTGAGAGGCCATGCATGCAAGCAGCACTTGCTGTAAAAACTGTTAGGATTGGGGGGCCTGGGTGGCTGCTAGTAGAGTGTTCGACTCCTAGTTTTGGCTCAGGTCATAATCTTAGGATCTTGAGATCGAGGCCTGCATTAGGCTCTGCACTCAACAGGGAGTCTGCTTAAGAGTCCCCCCCAACAATACCTCCCCCACTTGTGCTCCCTTTAAAATAAATAAATGCTTAAAAAAAAAAAAAAAAAAAGCCTGCAAGGATGATCCAAAACAACATCACTGCATCTTTTTGCATAGGTTTTAAAAGGTATGGTATCTTCTTTCTAGGAATGTACCTAAGATGTATTTTGAGAGAATACTGAAATTGTTGTATTCAAAATGTTTATAAAAGTTGTTTACGGAAAGTTGCATTACTGACATTAACTCTGAATTTCGAGACAATCTATTGGTCTCCAACTGTAGGCACAGCCACCACAGCCATTGGACACGTGTGCGCGGTGGTTCTACTCTCCACCATGCCTTCACGGATGCTCCTGCCTGAGCGCCGACACACGGGAATACAGAAGGTCTGAGTAATCATAATGTCTTTATTTCTCTTGTGTGCTATGTTACTGTATATTACTTATATATTTTTAAAATGTGTATGTAGGAAAATTACATTTTCTGTGGCTTTAGAGATTGTAAAAGGGCTTTACAAAATATGTAATTTGGAAGAGGGTCACTACTTCCAGAACTCTGATTCTCTTATCAGTGGTTTTACATGTTTTGGGTCTACAGTGACTTTGGTATACTTGATGAAAATTGCAGATGAAAACTCTAGGTGGCAGGCTGCTAACTGTCTCCCAGGACCCCTTCTGCCCTTCATACTGGTATAGTTACAGACGCCTCCCATGAGTTTCAGCAGCATAAGAGATAATATTTCTGAGACTCTCTTGTAGTTGGTTGTGACCACAGGATGAAAGTTCTCAACATAAGCATGTGAGCACACACCACTTCTGTACATTGGCCTGCCACAACCCTGGAGTGAGCACAGGGATGGGTCAGCTTCAGCCTTGGGAATGAGCTACTGCTTAATCACCAAGGGCCAGTTAAACTGTCTGCTTGCAGACTGTGATGTAAGAGAAAAACTGCTGCCACGGTTAAGCTGCCCTTTTCTGGAACTCTTTGTTACAGCAACACAGCTTCCACCCTTCCATCTTGGAAATAAATAATAGACAAATGCACATGCATGTGTGTGTATGCACACACACACACACACACACTCTCACATGGCAAAATGCTACACAGAGCTCCAGAATATTAGAGAACCTACAAACTTTCTTGGTGCTCTGAGCTAAAAATTTTGTAGTGGTTGGGTGGCTAAGAGCCTCTTAGGAAAATCAGCCTAAAAAATATCAGAGGAGTTTTTGTTTTGGAGCAGTCACAAGGAAACTCATTTTGTCAGCCAGTGCTGCAATCTATAGGTGATCTAGGAGAGCACTCTGAAATATAAAAGCATGATAAAATGGTTGGCTCCTTCCCCAATAACCTAAATTCTGTCAAATCCCTTATCTCTATTTTCAGGACTGCAAGCAAAAAAATCTTAATGAATGCCAAACCATATTTAGCTGTGTTAATGTACATACCGAGTAATAATCATTTCAATTCTACAACTATAATACAGCTCTTCTTTAAATGAGAGAAATTGCTAAAATGTCTTTTTTGCTCATTTATAAAGGGTGAATATCTAAAGCAAACATCTTGCAATAGATACATGAACTAGAAAACAAAGAGCCAAAAAACAAACTTCATGATTAACCACTATAAACAAATAGGCTTTAAAAAGAATATGAGACGAATTTTAGCAAAATAATAGCAACCGTAAAATCAACATTAGCTCTCAAATTTTTTGCCGGAAACAACATTGCCTGTTTTCCCTTTCTATATCTTTCTTCTAGATCTCATCTTAGTAAGCAAGTAATAATATCTACAGAAAAATCTATTGTGCATAAACTGGAAATTGCGGGTGTGTGCAGAACAAATGAATTAATTTCATATCGTACTAAAATATAAGAAGAAGGACTGCACATTCTATGACTGTATCACCAGCTTTTTTAGGCAACTGCAGGAATGGTTAGAATTTTAATCTTTTTGACAGAAGTTTTGCATTGCTGAATGATACACAAGTGACCAGACCACAAATGTGAGAATGTGGGAGCCTGAAGAATTCATAGGGAAGCAATACCATAAAAAATCAGCACTGTCTGTGCAAGGGACTCCCAGTCCCCCGCCCCCGACACAGAGTGATCCAATCAGGCCATATGCTCTCACCCACAGGACATGTATGACCTATGAGCAAACAATCAAGTCAACCACCGGATTTTATTCAACTGATTAACAGGAGGAATGGCTTTTAAAATTCCAAGCTGTTTAAAAGTCAGTTACCAGTGACACAATTCATTATCATAATAACTGAAAAGTGTTTCCATTTAATTAAATAATAACCGTATACTGACAAGTTAACAATTAGTCATTTGGGAATTCAGACAGTCCATGATGTGGTTCCTACCTCAGAAGCAGGGGTAAAATGCAGCTATATAAATATCAAATACAATTAGGGAAAGGAAGCCAAGCTAAATTTTAGAAGAAAATTATGTATATTTTGAAAGCCTGTTTAAAGCATATGGCACAAAATCAAATTAAAAGTTAGATAGGAAGAATATTTATCCAATTTGTATATAAAGACAAAAAAAGAGAGCAAATGTGAATGCCACTGAGACTGGAAATAAAAAATGATGTATTTTGCCAAAAGGAATAGAGAAATTATGGCAATAAAGTAAATTCAAACATCTGTTTACAAAATAAGATGTAATTTAGTTAATTTAGAAATCAATTCAAGAAAACCATGATATCTACATATTCATTCTCAAATGACAAAATTGCTCTGTTGGGCTAAAGTACAGGAAACTAAATAGAAAATCTAAATGATAATAAATCTGAAAAAAATGAAAAATGTATACCATTTTAAAACAACATTATGGAAAAATACAATGAGATACATAAAATTTGGCAGTGTTTTATACATAACTTTATCATAAAATTTAAAAATCATTTTCTAAAATAAAGGGTTGGTGAAATATTAAAAAAAAATTAAACTTTCCAACTCTTCAGTAAAGGAAATAGAATAAAAAATTCAGTACGGTCAGGATAAACTGCAACTTCATTTATTTCATTATATGGTTAAAGTCAATAACTTGATGCACAAACCTCTTACGGTTTAAAGAAAAAAAAAGAGAGAAAGACAAATTCATTAAAATTTTCACCAGTAGATCCATATTTAAATAAGTAGGAAATTCTAAATTAGATCATCAAATCAAGGACAAAAATTCAGGAAAATTTACATTGGTTAGAATCAATACTCTTTTAAAAAGACTTCAGAAATATATACCTCTCATAAGACAAAGAGGAAAAAATCTACTTTTTGTGTCTTTGAACATATTTTCAGAAGCTCACAGGCATCCTTTTCAAAGTGAACCATGACCACATGAAAGAGAAAATACAAATTTAAAAAAATGCTAATTTTGAAAAAACTCTTTCTAGTCAAGACATTCCCATTGTAGATGCAATTTTTTAAACTGAAACTATTGCTGATTACAGTTTCCTAGCTGACCTTAATGAAGTACCAATGAAACAAGGTACAGCAAAAAGAAAAATAATACATTTCATCCAGATCAGAAGCCATGATGCGGCTTTTAAGTCAGATCTACCAACCTCAGGACATTGTGGGCAAGGGGCGTAGTGGGAATGGAGGTGACTGGGAAGTAGGGGTGGGAAGGAAAAGCAAGGTGACTGTAGCTGCCTGTGTCATAGAACAGATGGGCTTATGCAGGGCCAAATTATGGGAAGAAGAATAGTGGTTTTTAAATATTTTTGCAACTTCTTATTGAAGTGTAACATATATAGAAAGTGAACAAATCACAACCATATAGCCTGATTCATTTTCATCACAGTCATGTTACCAGCATCCAGAATAAGAAACAAAAAATAACAAGACTCAGAAGTGCCACCTCCTCTGTACAAATCCTCAAGGGTCATATAACATAATAGATGACTTTTTCTTACGTTTGACATAGTGACGGAATTAGACAGCACATATACTTTGGTGTGTCAAGCACTCTTGCTTTCTGTTTCTGAGGTTCACCCACTCTGTAACAGGTAGCAGTAGATCACTCACTGTCACTGTGATAAATTCAAACACTGAAATAGGATACATAAATTTACACATTCTGCTCTTTGTGGGTATTTCAGCCATTTCCAGGTTTTGAGTTTTGTGAACAGGATGGCTACAACAAACATTTTTGCTCATGTGTTTTGGTAAACATAGAGATGATTCCTTTAGATATAAAAGTGGGAATTTAAATGTTCAGTCAACTTTAATAAATATTTAAGTCAACTTAAATAAATATTTTAATAAATATTTTTCAAAATGTCTGTGTACTCCCATCAAAGTGACAGCAGTTCCCTGCGCTTCGCTTCGTCACCTGCGTTTGTAACTGTCTACGTGTGTTTTCCGTGTTTGTTTGTAGGTAACACTATCCGTCTTCCTGGGTATATGGCTGTCCTGCATCATGGTTTCATTTGTGTTTATTCGATGACTAAGGAAGCTGAGTACCTTTTAAAAAGTTTATTGGCCTTTTTTCATAACATACTTTTTGAAGTGCCAGGTCAAGTTTTTTGCCTAAATTAATAAAAACTATTAACATTAACAAGTAAATTTAGTGACATTTTTAGATCACAATCCATAGAAATCAATGTCATCACTAGGCTCCAAAGAGAAAGTAAAAATTTAGAAAGATACTAGCATATACAATAGCATGAAAAAGACTTCGGGATAAATAAATCCAAATAAAGGAAGTGTGAGGCCTCTATATCAGTGGTTCTCACTGATATTAGCCTTGAGAATTTTACCCCACAGGGGACACTGGGCAACATCTAGAGAAAATTTCTGATTATTAGAACTGGATGTAGGGGACCCTAGTGACATCTAGTAGGGTAGAGGCCACATACGTTAACAAACATCCTACAATGCACAAGCCAGTCTTCTGGAAGCCTATTTCCAACCTACGCCCCGCCCCCCCCAAACAAAAGATGATCCCATGCAAAACATTTTTAGTGCTGAGGTTTTAAAACCCTGCTGTATACTGAAAACTACAGAAAATTTTTAAAAATGAAAGATCTAAGTAAATGGCGGGAATGGAATATACAATGGTTATAGATTGGAAGATTTGCTCTTGTACCAATGTCAGAAGGTTATGAGGAAATTCTTTGGGGTAATGAATATCACTTACTCATTTTCTTAACTGTGGTAATTGTTTCGTGAGTATATATCAAATGTCAAATTGTCAACGTACACACTGCCAATATGTGCACGGTATGTTAATTATACCTCAGTAGAGTTTAATTTTTTTCATTCTCAAAAAATCATAATTTGCAAAAGCTGACTGAATTTGAGAAGTTGTACATCTGCTAAAGAAACTGAATCTGTAATTAAGTCTTCCACAAAGAGATATCCACACCTACATAACTTTATGAGTTTCCAAAATTTTTTTTTAAGATTTTATTTATTCATTTGACAGACAGAGATCACAAGTAGGCAGAGAGGCAGGCAGAGAGAGAGGAGGAAGCAGGCTCCCCACTGAGCAGAGAGCCCGATATGGGGCTCCATCCCAGGACCCTGAGATTATAACCTGAACTGAAGGCAGAGGCTTTAACCCACTGAGCCACCCAGGAACCCCAAGTTTCCAAATATTTTAAAAAGAAATAATAATCATATACAAACTGTTAATAAAACAGAACATTTGCTAAGTGATTTTAAGAGGCCAGAATTACCTTTACTAGCAAAACCTGACCAAGACCCAAAAGAACAATTACAGGCCAAATTCTCCCTCGGTCATTAAGGTAAATGTCCTGAACAAAGTATTAGCAAAGTGCATTTATACATGTGTGTGTGTGTTTTGTTTATTCTAAGAATACAAAGTTTGTTTGCTATGTGAAAGACCATTGGTCATTTACCACATTAATATAATAAAGGAGAAAACAATCATCTTAATAGATGCAGAAAATACACCCTTTATTAAAACTCAGAAAACGAGGCAAAGAATGAAACATTCTTAATATGATAAAAAGCTTCTTTTAAAAATCTGCTTTAAGCTTCTGCATAAAGTTGAAATAGTAAAATCTTTGTCCCTGAAATTGAAAGCAAGAAACAGATGGAAGCTATCACCACTTTTATTCAACACTTCATACTGGAGATATTATACTGCACAACAATGTAATAAAGACCTAAGTATTTTAAAAGAATAAATAAAACTATAATTACTATAGACAACATAATTGTATACTCAAAAATACAAAAGAAACTATTATACACTTTAAAATTAATGAGTTAAGCACATTCAGTAGGAAAAAATCAATACACAAAAATTTATTTCTCTATTATCAACAAGAAACAGAAACAATTTATAATACCAAAAAAAAAAAAAAAAAAACCCAGCAGACATATGGGAACAAATCTATTGAAAGGTATACAAGACCTCTCCTAAGGGAACTATCAATGGTTTTGAGAAAAATTAAAGAAAACCTAAATGAATAAAAGGACAAACTATATTCATGGGTGAGAAGACAAAACATGGTAAAGGTTTCAATTCTCCCCCAAACTGTTCTATATCTTAGATGCATCCCTGATCAAAATCCATGTACTTTTGATATTATTATTCCAAAATTTCTATGAAAGTACTAAGGGCCACTGAAAGTCAATGGAAAAAAAGAAACAAAGTTGTTAGACTGCCTCTACCAGATATTAAGCTACCAATAATCAAAATAAAATGATTTGGTGCAAAAAGAGACAAAAGACCAATGTAAAAGAAAAGTGTCCACAACAGATGCACATATATCTGGTGGCTTGTTTTTTGGTTGGTTGGTTTGTTTTAACAAAGGTGACATTACATTGCAGCGGGAGGAAGGAGGGCCTTTTTGATAAAACATGTTTGGCAAATTGAGTATGATATAAAACAAACAAAATAATCTGTGCCTCATTATCACACACATATTCAACTCTAGATGGTCTATGGATCTAAATCTAGAGGTATCATAAGGGCACTTTTCATCGTGACACAAAAAAGTCCTATTAACAAAAATCAACAAATTGGGGTACATTAAATTTAAGAACTTCTTTCCATCAAAGGACATCATTTAGAGAATCATCATTGAGAGATAAGCCAAAACGTGAGGTACCACCAAGAACTGCCACAAATCAATAAGAAAAAAATGACCCAACAAAGAGAACGGACTGAAGACTTGAACTGGTAATTCATGAAAGGAGATATCCAAATACCCAAAACTATACGACACATCACTCAACCTCATTAGTCATCAGAGAAATTCAAATTAAAACCACAAATAAAATTACAAAGATTGACAACATCTCATCATGGCAAAGAGGTAAAGTTGCCGGATAGCTCACATACTCCTGGTGGAATTAAGGTGACCACTTTGCACAGTCGTTTATTGCTATTTTAAGAAGCTGAATACAAGAAAACTCTGTAATCCAGCACTTAGGGCACAGTCATCTGCCCCAAAGACTTCTGTACTTAGGCAAAAAACAAAACAAAACAAAACAAAACAACAAAAAAAAACATGGATGAAAAAGTACTCAGAGGAGTGCTACCCAAAGCCTCAAACTGAGAATAAGCCAAACGGCCATCAAGAGAATCAATAAGGAAACTATGGTATAATCACCCAACGGCATACTACACAGCCACAAGGATAAATTAATTGCTGCTACACAAAACAAAAGGTATGACCTTTACAAACACAATATTTACATACATGAAACAGTATGTATGAATGACTTCATACATACACAGTACAAAAATAGAAAAAACTAAGTGATGGTGACAAAAGTCAAGGTAGTGGGTTTCTTTGAGTGAGTGTTAACTAAAGAGAGCAAAAAAAGTTCTGAAGTGCAAGGATATTTTGCTCTTTTAAAAAAACCTGGGTGGCTCAGTGGGTTAAGCCACTGCCTTTGGCTCAGGTCATGATCTCAGGGTCCTGGGATCGAGTCCCTCATCGGGCTCTCTGCTCAGCAGGGAACCTGCTTCCCTCTATCCCTCTGCCTGCCTCTCCGACTACTTGTGATTTCTGTCAAATAAATAAATAAAATCTTTAAAAAAACAAACAAACAAACAAAAAACACCTGTGTGCCAATTCAAGGGGCTGTGTTAATTTTTAAAAAAAATTCATAAAATAGGGATGCCTGGGTGGCTCAGTTGGTTAAGCCGCTGCCTTCGGCTCAGGTCATGATCCCAGGGTCCTGGATCGAGTCCCACACCGGGCTTCTTGCTCGGCGGGGAGTCTGCTTCTCCCTCTGCCTCTGCCTGCCATTCTGTCTGCCTGTGCTTGCTCTCTCCCCCTCTCTCTGATAAATAAAATCTTTAAAAAAAATTCATAAAATAAAAAAAACTCATAAAATGACACAATTATGAGATGGGCATCTATCTGTGTGCATATCACACTTCAATAAAATGTTCACATAAAAATAGGGGAATAATTACGTTTTCCTTCCATTACTCCCTCAATTTTAGAAAAAAACTGATCTATAGAACAGCCAGGATTAGATAAAGAGGGCAAATGTGGAAGACCTGCCATTGATAAAATGAGAAAGAACCAAATCACAGTGGGGGCTTGCTTAGAATAATAGAGGCTTAACATTTTCTACAATTATCTATAGTTTGACATTTTTTTAAAAGATTTTATTTATTTGACAGAAAGAGAGAGATGACAAGTAGGCAGAGCAGCAGGCAAGGAGAGAGGGGGAAGCAGGCTCCCTGCTGAGCAGAGAGCCTGATACCTCTGGATCCGAGGACCCTGAGACCATGACCTGAGCCGAAGGCAGAGGCTTAACCCACTGAGCCACCCAGGTGCCCTGGCTTACTTTTTTAAACAAACAAACAAAAAAATGTAGAGTTCAATCAGTTTTTCTGCTCAATGTGGTTCCTTTTATATAAATGTAAAAACTTGTAGTCATTAATTGATCACATTTTTAAATTTAAATAAAGATGTCAGTCACATGTGGCATAAGAAAAATATTTTCAGTTATATAAAAAATTGTGGCATTATCTTCAAGCTTTGGAAATGGATCTCTGTTGGTGGGATGGACTCCCAATACTTTTTCTTCCCCAATGAAATATACTCTTAAGGGATATTAAAAAAACACAATAAATTGTAGCTTCATATTACTCTAAAGTTATTTCACTTTTGTAATATATAATGTATGCATGTGTATTGTAAGAAATCCAGAAAGCAAAAATATTCCTTATTTCTTAAGAATCAAATGTATATTAATATATTAAAATATAAACTATATTGAAATACATTAATATAAGCTATCAAACATATAATATCTGAACATTAGGAAGAGTTTATTCAATCTTGTTTTACAAAGTTTTTTTTCCTAGTTTCCTTCCTTTCCTTTTAAAGGAATGTCTGAATAGATAAAAACATTAGATGAATAATTTAAATGAGAACACAGAGTACAAAAAGTAACATTTTGGAAACTATCCCAAGAGAAGATTAAAGAAAATGGGGAAATCAAACCACATGAAGCATTTCCTCAAACCATCCATTAATGCATTCTTTCCTTTTTCCCTTCACTCACCATTTATTTAATGATATCTCTATGTGCAAAACACCAGATTTAAGTAACAAATATCTTGGCACTAAAACACCAATTAATAAAAACATTCTATTAAGACTTGATGGAAAATTATTCTAAGAAGAAAAATAAATGAAACATATATTCTAAGCATCATTCTAAGCATCACAATGATGATGATGTAGGAACTTTGAGCTCCTACAGTTCAATGGCATACTTCTGTTTTACAGCTTATCATGTTATTTTCAAAGACTGTAAATCCTGTACAGGCATCTATTCAATAAGTTTATTCCCATTGCCTACCACAAAAACAGGATACTTAGAAATAGGGCCAATGTTTATGAGTTCCAAAATGCAATTTTATTGTGACCACTGACTAAGGTAAATTAATTTTACCATTCCCCAAAGCAAATACAAACAAACACCTCAAAATCATGAAAAATAATGATAGGTTAAAGGTACAATCAAAAGAAATAGAAATAGTCTCCTATTGAGAAAAAAGTACTTTAAAAATTACTACAGGTAGTTAATATAGGTATTGATAATGGTAATTGTCAAGCTGTCTACATTGTTTGCAGATAATCTGTGCTTTAATACAACTCTCTCTTTACAAGTTTCTGTAATATAAAAAAGCTTAGCAAAACTGCAACTTCTGACTGAAGAATAAATGTGAGATGTAATCAAAGATGATAGGAAGAATATAAAGCAGGTTTTTTTGAGGCACTTTTACTCACAGAAATAAGATGTTAATATGAATTTCACTGAAAAATATTTGTTGAGTACCTACTGTATTATAGCATATATCAAAATATCTATCTATTATTTACATGTCGTTTTGGAAAAAAAGTGTGGTTTATTGAATAAACGACTCTGGCATACTTGGTAAACCAGCAGAGAAAAAGAATTTGAATCAGTATTTATTAGCATATATAAGTGTCACAGTAAAAATCTATAGGTAGTAGAGTTCCCTTTCCTGAATGGTGTTGTGAATGTGTGAACCTGTTCCCTTGTGAAACAATCATAATGGTGAAAACTATTTTAAAAAAATTGAAGTTTCTGGAATTTGTCCTAAGAGATAGTGAATGAGGAAAGAATTATTCAAAAAATCTACTAAACCTTTGTAACGACAGCAAAAGTCGATGCCACTTAGGCCCCAGCCCACTCCCTCTACTCAACAGGTTTCTGTGAGGTAACTCCTTTGCAGGTGTTTGTGGCTGAAAAAGAGAGACTGCCTCTCTTCTCAGCCCAGTCAAGGTATACAGTCAGACACTCAGTGAAAGAGGCAGGACAATTTTATCTTTTATCCCCTCCAGCCCTGAGTTGCAGAGGCTAAATTCCTGGCAAGTATAGCCAAGAAGTTGCAGGTCTTATTTCCTGCCCAGTGACCACTCAGGTGGAGGCTCTATCCATGGTATGGCAGGCCAATATTAGTGGGGCCCTAAATGCCCTAATTTTAGTTCACTTAGAGGGCAGAGGTTCTATCCCAGCAGTGGCAAGATGAGAAAGACCAGGTGCTACCAGCCATACCCAATGTTCTGCTCTGGAAGCAGAAGAGTCACACCTGTTCCCACCTCTGGAACACTGGCTCTAGATTTTGCCCAGACAGAGAGAAACTTCATAAGAACAGAGTATTTCCAGGTTCATTGGCCAAACTAATCCAAAAGAAAAGAGAGAGGACCCAAATTAACAAGATTATGAATGAAAAGGGAGAGATAATGACTAACACCAGGAAATAGAAACAATCATCAGAAATTATTATCAACAGTTACATGCCAATAAGTTAAGCAACCTAGACTAAATGGATGTACTCCTGGAAATCTATAAACTTCCAAAACTGAATCAGGAAGAAACTGACAACCTGAATAGACCAATATCTAGTAACAAGATTGAAGCAGTGATCAAAATCCTCCCCCAAAAACAAGAGCCCAGGGCCTGATGGATTCCCTGGAGAATTCTACCAAACATTCAAAGTAGAAATAATAACTATTCTCTTGAAGCTGTTTCAAAAAATAGAAACAGAAGGAAAACTTCCAGACTCTTTCTATGAAGCCAGCATTATCCTGATCCCCAAACCAGACAAAGACCCCACCAAAAAAGAGAATTTCAGACAAATATCCCTGATGAATATGGATCCCAAGATTCTCAACAAGATCCTAGCTAATAGGATCCAACAGTACATTAAAAATATCATCCACCATGACCCCAGGTGGGATTTATCCGTGGGATGCAAGAGCGGCTTAACATTCACAAATCAATCAATGTGATAGAACAAATCAGTAAAAGAAGAGAAAAGAGCCACATGGTCGTCTCAATTGATGCAGAAAAAGCATTTGACAAGATAGGGCATCCGTTCCTGATTAAAACGATTCAAAGTATAGGGACAGAGGGAACACTGCTCAACTTCATAAAATCTATCTATGAAAAACCCACAGTGAATATCATCCTCAATGGGGAAAAGCTGACAGCCATCCCTTTGAGATCAGGAACACGACAAGGATGCCCATTCTCACCACTCTTGCTCAACATAGTACTAGAAGTCCTAGCAACAGCAATAAGACAACAAAAAGAAATAAAAGGCATTCAGATTGGCAATGAAGAAGTGAAACTCTCTCTCTTTGCAGATGACATGATACATATTTGGAAAACCCAAAAGACTCCACCCACAAACTACTAGAACTCACACAGCAATTCAGTAATGTGTCGGGATACAAAGTAAAAGTCCAGGGTCCCCCAAAAGGAACCAATTTTATTTAAAACAGAATGGAGAGAAGTTCAAGCCAAAAGGGGATCTTGAAACCAATGGAGATTTTGCTGGTGAGTGATTAAAGGACACTGGAAGCTCTCTAAGGGCAACAAGCTAAATAAACCTAGGCTAACTAATTTATGAGAGAACCAGGGAAAGAGTTAGCTAAAGACCCCTGCTGGGGGCCAAAGAAACCTCAACCACTGGTCTCAAAACTAACCCTGCAAAGGGGCTCTAATTTAATTGGATCAGAAATTTCTGGAGAAATTTATGCCCCAGGGAATTGCTGAAAACAATACAGCAGTTAGGCAGCAATTACTGGAGCCCAGGGGTTGGGTGTGATACCAAATGGGACTGTAAAATTTTTGAGCATCCTCTGTATTTACTCATTAATCGTATCCCCATTGTTTACCAGGGAAACAGAACACTTAAGGAACCGGCTCACAATGTTTATTAATGGCAAATGTAATTTCATTGTGACCACTGGAAACCTAATATGAAATAATTACCTCATTCCCCAAAGCAAATACAAACTCCTCAAAACTATTACTATGATAATATAAAGGTATAAACAAAAGAGATACTTGAAATACTCTCCCTCCTTAAGGGAAAAAAATACCTTAATGTAGTACTTACAGTGGTTTGACAGAGAGAGGAGGGAAAGGGACAAAGGGAACTCCACCACGACTATTTTGGCCCAGGCGGTGCTCTTTGAGGAGCAGTATTAGAGGGTTCACACAACAGGGAAAATCAATTTAGATAAAATAATCCAGCCACATCTCTAGCCAAATTAATTATAAAAGAACAACAGAAAAATCCCTGGAGAAGGGGTGGAGGGATCACTGTACGGATGGTACAAATATAGCTTGAAATGTCCGGAGAGAGAGAAGAGGGAGAGAGACGCAATGAAAACAGGTAAAGGAGACTGGCATAAGAAACAATCAGAAAACAGACAGAAAAGGAAATTTCTGGTGAGAGGCCCTGACTTTGGATGTTAAAAAAAGGCTTCAAAGCAGCCATCCCAAATATCTTTAGATAACTAAATGAAACCTGGCTTAAATAAATTGAGAAAAGTATGATAACAATGTCTCATTAAATAGAAAATATCCATAAGAGATAATGATTATGAAACAGAACCAGTTAGAAATTCTGGATTGAAAAGTAAGATAATTAAAACAAAAATTTCACTAGAGAGGCTCAACAGTAAATTTGAACAGGCAGAAAAATCACCAAACTTGAAGACAGAGCAATAAAGATTACATATTCTAAAGAACTAAGTGAAAAAAGAATTATAAAAAACAAAACAAAGAAACTCAGAGTCTCAAAGAAATGTGGGCTCCAATTAAATGGACCAACAAATGAGTAACAGAAGTAACATCAAGAGAAGCAAGGGAGAGAAGGGAGCAGAAAAAATATTCAAAGAAATGATGACTATGAAAACCATAAATCTACAAATCAAAGACACCACATATATTTTAATTAGGATAAATACAGAACTATTCATGCCCAGACACTTAGAGTAAAAATGCTGAAAGCCAGAGAGAAAATTTTGAAAATGAAAGAGAAAAATGATTTATGTCCAAAAGGACTACAGCAACATTATCAGCTGGCTTCTCATCAAACAAAAAAATGAAGAAAAAAACCATTTACAATAAATTAAAAAGAAAAAAAATAGGAAAGGATAAACTTAACCAAAGAAATACAAAAGTTACACTCTTAAAACAAAACAAAAAGTTGAAAGAAATTTAAGTTCCAAGTAAACGGAAAGACAATCTTTGCTGATGAATCAGAAGACTCCATATTAAGACGCTGATACATTCCAAAGTGATCTACAGATTTAAGACAATTCCTATCAAAATTCTAGTTGGTTTCTTTACAGAAATGGACAATTCATCCTAAAATTTACATGGAAATTCGGGGTCCCACAATAAAGAAAACAACCTTGAAAGAAAAACACAATTGCAGGACTCATAATTCTAAAAATCCAAAGAGAAAAGCTTAAGAAAAAAAGATTAAAATACATTGGAAAATATCTGTATTATACTGATGTAGAGAAATATTCTTAAGCTAAACACCAAACTCCATGTCATAAATAAAAACTAAATTTTTTTGTAGAGCTACTAAAAACTAAAATAAATAAACAGAAGACTATAGATGTTTGGGGGGAAATGGGAAAACCAACCGAACAGCTCCATCACGATAACATTTAGTCCTGTGCTATTATGCTGACCCACCTTGCTCCTTCTGGCTTGCGTGTTCACACAGCTCTACTCTACGCATTCTTGACTAAGACCTGCGGTCTTCTCACCACTTTGCTTCCACCCAGTCCATTTTTCCTCTTCTTGCATCATTTCGTTCCATTTCCAGGTGAGATTTTCTGATCTATTAGGTTCTTAAGGTTCTTGCTCTTCTCATCATTTGGACACACTCCTATGACAAAGGCCCGGTCCATGATGGACCTGACCATTCTATATCCAGTACTTTTGGTAAACATCTGCTCTTCTCAGCAAACAGGTTTGATAATTAAGTCTTCAACTCCGAGTCACATATCACTCTCCTGCTAGCCTACGGTGGTTTTTCACTTTGACCTTCCTCAATGACTTTTCCAAACTACATTCTCCTCAAGCTTTTTACCTTCCTCCTTATCCTCATCCTACCCATCACTACCTGTCCATGCTTTTGATTCTTACTCCTATATGGGAAAAAAAGAAACTGTACTAATCATATAGGAAATCCCTAGGTTTTACAATACCAAACTTCACACCCATCTCCTTCACCCACTTCCTCCCTTTCTTCCAGTATTCCTGGAAATGGTGCCCTGACTACTTTCTAAGGAAAATTTCTCCACTGAGGCTGTGACTGCTACCTTCTCCACTCCTGCCTTTTAAGGGGTCATTATAATAAGCAACCAACTTCCCATTTTTGTCTTATTTAACTGCTCCCTCTCAAGGGACCTCTATCTCTTTGATCACCAAACACTCAAACTCCTCTCCCAACTGTACAAATAAGTCAAATAAACAAAATCCTACTTTTATCCTTAAATTATGCTGTTTCTATTTTCCTTATGGCTGTCTCACTTCATAACCAAAATTTTTAAAAGACACATCTGTCTATATTCTTTCCTTCTTTAGCTCAATCCTCATCAAACTCTAATCTGGTCTTCTTACCTATCAAATAAATGAAACGGTTCTAAAAAGTATACTAATTAGAAAGGAAATAAAATCACCATCCTTAGTAAGTGGTACGATTATCTGGGAAACTCAAGAGCCTAAAATGAAAAGCAATTCAAAATTATCAAACACTGAGTAAGAAGGCTAAGAAAAAGATAACTTCCTAATACACCAAACCCTACAACTCTATTATGGCAGAAAAGACCTCATTTATGACAGTGATCTTATAAAAGCAATTTGACCTCAATGCAGTCAACAAGTAATTCTAGGACCTACTGCTCTGTTTCTCTATTCACTTCACATATAAGGGGAAGATGGAGCTCTGTCCAAATTCTCTCTTTCCATTTTCTTTTGAAGATCCTCCAAACTGGTATATCCTCTCTACCATGCCTCCAAAAGTGCTCCTGTCAAGATCACCAGTGAACAGCATATACGAAATACAATAGTTAACTCTCAATCCTCACCTTATGCAACACTTAAATATTAAATAAATCACACCCTCCTCTGTAAATACTTACTCCTTTGACTTCGGTGATACACGCATGGTCTTCCTGTCCCTCACATCACTGGCTATTCCTTTCTCTTCTCCTTTGCCAGCTAAAGCTCTTTTATTCAGCCGTTAAGATTTGGAAATCTTGGGCTTTGGGCCCAAACCTTGGTCCTGGGCCCTCTTCTCATTCTGGTCTATACTACATTATCATTTACATCCATGGTTTTAACTAACATGTAGATGTTGGCGGCTGCCAATTCTTTTCTTCAAACTCCAGCTTTGAACTCTGCTTTAACCTTCATGCTTATAGAGCCAACTTCTTATTCAAAATTTCTGCATTATTCAAGATTATTCAAATGCACCTCCAAGACAACATGTCCAAAATAGAAAATAAGATCTTGGAATCTTACCCACCTTAGTAAATGGCACCACCATCCAACTACAGGGTTAACCAGACCCTGAAGCTGAGAGTCAGAAGAAAAGAAGGCAATTATTGTTCAAAGGAAGTGAACCTTAGCACCACAGAGAGAAAATTCTGGAGTTCTTCCACTGAGTCTTTATCAGTGTATATATGTGAGCAAACTTACCAGAAGCCACACAAGGACTACTTGAAATGAATAGAGGTAACAGAGCCCAGTGCTCACAGAGTCCATTCCCACCTGTCAGACTAGAAAAACACATGCCTCAGTGATGAAAGGAATTTGCAGAGACTGAGCACGGCTCCGGTTCTGCCAAAGATATCTTAAGATTTCAAAGCGTCAAAGTGCTTTCATGTAACTTAACTGGATCAGGCTCACTTAGATGCCCCTCAAAAGCTTCTCCTCGTGTCTCCCAAATGATATGCCTATGCGGCTCTGTGAACGTGTACTACTTCCGGAGCTGGACCAGAAGCTCCGTGAAGGCAGATGCAGAGAGTCTCGTGTGACATGATGTCCCTACTGGCCAGCACACTGCATGGCCCACTGTAAAACTTGAGTTAATACTTGTAAAAATGACTGAATTCTCACAAATCTCCAGTTTATTAACAACTGTTCTCAAAACCATTGGTATCCTGTTGTAGTAGTCTTGTTCTCTGAATTGTCACACTGGGGCTCTTTTTTGAACTGCTAAATCTTTCCTATGCCGCATTACTGCTCTCTCTCTTTTCATTCCGAGTGAGAGGTCAGTAGGCATTAGATCAGTATTAGCTACCGAGATGGCTTCTGTCAGAAACTTTGTTGGACTTGGTATAGATCTCCTGGCTCAGAAAAGGGATCAGCAAAAAGTACACGTGTATCCCACTGATACTTGCTCAAGTAGAGGGTTGGTCCTTGTGAGGAAAGGGATTGGTTCCCTAATAAAGAATGCCTTAATCATATATTTAAGGACACACATCAACGAGACTAGGCCTCCTCTTAACTAGCAAAACAGCAAGCTTTTGGACAGAGAACACAAGTGTCAGCAAGCACAGCCTGCAAACGTGCCCCCCCCCCAGTGGCCCCCTGCTGTTCAGAGACTAAGTGCTAATGAGCCTTCCGGAAGGAAAAGTAAGAGTCAGTACAGAGATCTCTGCAATGCTCCACCCTTTCCTCCAGCCGGACCACTCCTAGCTGGTTGTGTCTAAGAGAAATCTGCAGTCCCTTTCAGACAGACCCCACAAAGAGGGTTCCTTTCCAGGCAGCCCCTTTCATTTTAGTAATCTTAGCTCAATCTAGCCTCACCTGCATTATCTCCTGCAGAAAGTCCGCACAGTTTTTGGCGTCTGGATGGCATTCTTCCCCTAGGTTTTAGGACTGATAAAGAAACATAACGGGAAAAGCCAGTGTCTTTTTAATGGAATTTAGAAGCAGGGAAGGGAATTAAATAATGCTGTCACTTTAATCTAGAGTTTCCAACACTACTACACTGTTCACTCCCTGCTTATAATTGATTCTTTATTTCTTTACAACCATCTTCAATAAATTTAGCAAATGGAACCAAAGTGTTTTCTTAGGCAACTATATTTTTTGAATGGGGTTTAATTACTGCAAGTTCTAAAGGTGATTTAATGAGTGAAATTTCATTTTCTTCCTTCTACCCTTGAGCCTAATTTAGGGGTGAGTCACTGTATGACATCTGTTCATAATGGTCCGTCGTGACCTGGACATTAGAATGTCACTTATTAAAAATAACAGGCACAGGCACTAACGTGTAATCTGCCATCTGCATGACTCCCTTTCTCAAGCTCTATTCATTTGTGTGATGAAACAAAGTTAAAGTTCCTTGCTCTCCATTCTCATTAAACGGAGTTAAGTATCACACATATATATATTATCTTAAATCCTACATAAGATGAAAACAAAGGTGATTATGTAAATACTAAATGACAGTACCAAACAGTTAATCATCCAGTATGCCTGATTGTATGTAGTTGATCACACATGCCCAAAGATGGCCTCTCAGGCCATGAGGTTGCCTCGCAGTAAAGCCTATAAAGGAGGAAGAAAGTGGTTTCATGCACAGAATGGGATGTTCTCCAGACTAAATGAATGCAGGTTCCTCAATTAACTTCCTTATGCACAGAATTGAAATCCGCTCCATTTGTCAGATTGCCTTATGACATGCAATTACTTGCACATATGTACTTCAATCCAGTCTTACACATTATTTGACCTACTTTGAAGCAGATACTGATAAACAGGATTTGATGTTAACTATCCAGGTAGCTAAGACATGGATCATATCCAGATAGTATTACTGCCCTCCATAAGCATACAGCTCAAATGATGAGCATGGAAATATCAGGCGTGGTCCGCAAGGATATCTTTGGCCACGTATGATTTACTATCGCCAGTAAGTGACTTAGGCTAGAAGGAATATTGGATTTTCTAAGTACTTTAAGATATGCTTTCAGGAGCAGGGGAAAAAAAAAAGCTAGTGTCAGTTCCATTAAAATAATTACATCTCAAGTACACACTTACTTTTTACCTAAAGGCTTAAGATACCAGTATTTTTTCATATCTTTAATACTTTTGAATTTCTATAATCTGTTAGGTAAATTGACATTTCATTATAAACATTATTTGCAGAATAAAATAACGGTATAATTTTTAAATCAATATATACAGTACATAGAGCAATCTCTAAGAGGAGCCTGAGTTATTGCAAATGCATGAGCTATTTCCATGGAGGAAAAAGATGGAAAGCCCTTTCCCATTTGCATTTATAAAGGCTGCGTGACTTCTTTAAATATATACACTGATGCCAACAGAGCCATCAGAAATCAATAAATCACATTCTCATGTGCTGTAAAATGTCTGACACACACATTCATTTTCCTAGTCCAAAATTCTCTGCAAAAGGAACTGTGTAAATGTTCCATTTTAGTTTAATGACATTCTCCACAGTTAAAATTATGTGCATTATTGCCAGTGAGTGCAAAAACCTGAAGAGCACAAAGCTAGATAGGATTTTAAAGAGCCTACACAGTACATATCCTTCCGTGGCTAGTCATTTAACAGACCATAGAGACACAGATATGAATGCAGAACAAAATTGGGAGATTAGTAAGAATGGATTGAAATGCTACAATTACCATTTGGACAAAAATAATAGGCATAATTTATTTAGAAGCAGTTGGGGGATGGTCTTGCCAGTGTTTGGAGAAACAGCCCTAATAGTCCCAGTACCACCACATGGAGGCAGAGATGAACATTACTTAAAATGATACAGATGACAGAAATGACAACAACTTATTCATCAGTGATGTTCAACTGGGAAGTGTAATAAAAACTTAAATATGACTCCACTTTAGTTGACATTTATTCCGCCAACTGCTACGTATATTTTAAAAGGTCACAGCATTGTTCCATGTAGATACAGTTTATGAAGTACAAATTCTTAAAGAAAGGAGGGATCTGCTATGTATATATGCAAGGAACTTCTAAAAATTATCCAGGCATATTTTGCAGAGAGTTATGCACAAAGGCATGTCCGGCTACAAACATAAGCACTGAATTTATTCAGGCAATATTCCTACCTGGGAACTGAAGGAAGAACTAGCTACAATTCTCCCTGTTCCCTAGTGTTGACTAACGCTGCTCTCACCCTTTAGTTTCTTTGGATTTGATCTCTGAACCAACATGTGGTGGCCAAAAAGATAGCTTTGAGCTATGTGTTTACCAAAACCTGATTATACCTGAAGTGTGTTATTTTGAGGCCTTATACTGTTTCACTCAACGACATAACCTTCTTCCCTTGGTGCCATGTTTTCCTCTCCCTGAGACCTCCCTTCACTCCAGCCCCCAACCCTAACTTCTCTCCCTAAAGTCTGAACCCCATAATCAACCATTCCAACAAGCACCTCAGAGTTCCCTAAAATCTCTCAGCTCTTTCAATGTGCGCTTTTAAAAAATCGCCAGTCTTGGCAAAATCCAACTCCTGGCACATCTAGTACCAAGTCAAAGACACAAATCCTTAGCACGGCTGGAGCAAAAAACATGGAAGCAGACCAGCAGGACCCACTGCCGTCTAACCTCACACGGGGCCTCAAGGCTGATGAGCAATCACTTTTTCACCAGGATGGACCCTCAGAACCACCCTTCAGGCTGCCTTCCAAAGCCTTAGTACTCTCCTGACACCCACAAGCCTCTAGTGGCTGAGCAAACACACCCCTGCGCAGCTGAAAGTCCTTCACTTTCCCTCCGTGCTTCCTGTTTGGTTCTTCCTCACTCCTCCATTCCTGCTTCTCTCTCATCTCGGCAATCAGTACTTTTTTCCCTCCTTAAACCAGCCTCTTCTCCAATACAGTCCTGGCCCCATCTATTCTAAAACTTGGTCAATTTTTCAAATCTTCTTTCTTCTACCTTCAATTTCTCCCATTGACAACCTCAATTTTTGGACAAAAACATGTTTAAGTCTACCCTGGCTTTTAAGACACAATAATCTTTTGCTATTCTCAAATGTGCAATAAACACTTACTGCCTAAACTACATATTTAATTCCTCCTTCTCACCCAAACCCTATGACCAAGTCCTGATGGTTTTATCTCTAAAATGTCTATGTTGGATTAACTTGTGCCCCCACCCCACCCCGGGTTCTCCTGTTGAAGCCCCAGCCTCCAGGGTGACTGTAGTTGGAGACAATGCCTTTACAGAGGAAAGTAAGCATAAACGAGGTCGTAGGGCAAGGCCCTAATCCAATATGGCTAATGTCTTTACGCAAAGAGGAAGGGACAGCAGGGATGTGGGTACATGGAGAAAAGGCCATGTGAGGACCCAGCAAAAAGGAGCCTATTCTGCAAGTCAAGGAGAGAGGCCTCGGGAAAATCCAACCATGACAGCACCTTGATCTTGGACTTCCAGCCTCCCAGAACTGTGAGAAAATAAATTTGTTTTTAAGCCACCCAATCTGTGGTATTTTGTTATGGCAACAATAGCAAACTAATGTCTCATGAAATAGGCCTTTTTCATTCTTTAATGGTTTTGGCTATGTTCTTGGGTTTATCCGACATGTTACACTAGCTTCTAAGTGGATTCCTACCCTATATTCATTGATTCGTTCAAAAAACATTTACTGAACCCTTACTACATGCCAGGCACAGGGTCTAGAAGAAAGCCACAAAGCCACTGTCCTGGGTTCTCATGAGGGAAAACAAATGAACAAATCCAAAAGCAAGTAATTATTGACAATGATTGAGTGCTGGGAGGGAAATAAACAGAAAAGTAAGTCCGAGAACAACTGCAGAAGCTACTGGACGTGGGAGGGAGAACAAGAAAAGCCTTTGTGAGGAGGTGACACTGACGGGGATGAGAAGAAGTGGACCTTGCCACAAGACGCCCTGAAGCTTTTCTAGCAGCGCTCTCGGCAAGCACAGGGATGAGGAATAGAAGGTTAGGTGTAGGTCTGAGGGGCAGGAAGGAAGACAGAATGACTAAAGCAAAGCAAGGTGGAAAGTGGGAGAATTTCTCTCCTCTACTTCATGCTTCACTCCTTCAAAAGAATCCTTTTCTAACTTATAAATCTAACAATGTCACACTGCAAACATATAACCTTCATAGATTCTACATTGCTCAGACACAAAAGGCATTTTTTTTTTAAAGCTTTGCACCAACCTCCCCCTTCTAAACTCAGTTTACTCCCTCTGTAGACCTCCATCTCAACTTTTATGTTGATGGGAAGCAGGTGCTTCTCTGCCCATGTTTGGAGGGCAAGGGACGCCATGCAGAACAAAGAGCATGAACTTGGAGACGGACAAATCTGTGTTCAAATTTTGACTCCTACGTTTTTACTTGGAAGAAGTTGGGTAAATCCTTTTTTTCTCCCCGATCTTTATTTCCACATAGATATACAGAGGGGTTAATAATATGAACTCTTTAGAGAGTTACAGCAAGAATTAGTGATAATTGATGTAGGAGGTTTAGCACTATATATCATCACTATTATTACTGGCACATATGGTCTCCTCTACTCGGAATGCCTACCACACTCCTTTTCCTGGTAAACTTCCTCCATATTTCCAGATGAAGTTTAGATGACACATTCTCTTCAAAGCATTCTTTAACTCCTACCTATAAAATATGATTATCTCCTCATTGCTCCTATAGCACAATGTGTATACCACCGCCATGGCCTAGTTCTGTAACGATAGGCTTTTACATCTCTGTCTCCCCTCAAGAACCGTCACCTCTCTCTGGGTTGGAACTGTTACTCTCTCAGTGTTTGTATTATCAGTGCTTATCTGGCACATAATAGGTGTTAATGAAACACTGGTTGGATGAATGAGTGAAATATATATCCATCCCTTCCCTGCACCACTAGAATTCGCCTGCATCCGTATTATTCTGCATCTTCACAAAGTCTGTCAGTCAGGAGTCCCAGCAGGCACAGACGGCTCATTCAAGTTAGCAGCATTTAAAGAGGGTGGATTAAAGGGACTACTTACAAAGAAAGGGATGGTCAGGGTGCAGCAAACCACCAAAGATAGTTCAGGAAACTAAAGCTAATAATGGGAACTAGTATTGGACCTGAAGGACACCAGGAGAAAGGGTTTGTCAGAACTTGGACAGGAAGAGAGCTACAGGGAGAAGACCTTCTGATAGGAGCTGGTGGATGGATGCATCATGTGCTGAGCCACAGGGCTGGTGAGGTTCTCAATCTCACTCTTCTTTAGCCCAAAGCTCTGTTGGGGCTCCCTTAGAGCCAAACCCAATTAAAACCTATCTGGGCCTTCTCTTCCTGCTTCCAAATAATTCAGGCCTGGAGCTTAAAACAATATAGGCCCCTATGCCAGAAAAGGAGCAGAGGGACGCACGATGGCCCAAAGTGCAATCACAGAGCCTAGCGGGGTGAGGTAAGTATCCACACGGAGGGAAGCCCGGAGAGGAGCTGCAGAGCCATTGCATGGTGAGGAACACCGCCTACACAGAGGAGCGGCCTGATATGTAGTGTCAGAGGTCAAGCCGGAAGGGAAAAGTGCCTGAGCAGGATGGGTGGGTAAGTAGCTTGCCACGGAGTCCAGGCCTGAGTGTAGTAAAGACGACCATCCATGGGGCAGTATGAAAGAGCGGCTACCTATAAGGGGATTAACCAAATATTTGGATATGTTAAGAGTAATAAAAAACAGGGTTTCTCTCTGTCAGTGTCAGCTATGGAAAGAGAGAAAACTAGAAAAATCATGGGGTATTAGATTAGGACTGGAGGTAAATTCCTAGTTTACAAGATAGAGACATAGATATAGAAATAAATGTCAATATAAATTATTTGTGTTTATACCTTTTGAAAGACTTACGCTCTTTCTTCTGTAACATGTTCCTTGTCTCCCTGACACAGAGGTTAGGAGGTAGTCTCTTTCTCTCTCTCTCTCTCTCTCTCTCTCACACACACACACACACACACACACACACTACATAGTACACGTGCTGTGAGCTCCTGATTCCTAAGTACCATCCTCCACTCAAGGGAAACATGGCTCCTTGAAGAAAGGGTTAGTTCCAGAGCCTGGGCAAGAAAAGTATAAGAAGAAACTGGGACAATGCAGTGTGCTTCAAAATAATGAAGTGATCTGAAGGCAATGGAGACCTCAGAAGACACAGAAGCCAGCTTGGACAGGCTCTCAGTGACCAACTGTGGGGCAATTCGAGCATAGTAATCTAGTGAAGAAATGAAAAACAATGAACCTGTACAGATACAAATAAATGAATAAACTGAAGGTCTGAAGACAAAGGATATTTATATCATTTAAAAGAAACTCCTCACCAAATACTATATAAAGATGAGGGAAGAAGTAACTTTGTACTGCAGAAGATTGGCAGGTACATTTTAATCAAAATGATCAAGTAAACATCAGCAGTATTGGGACAAATAAAAATTATGTGCCAATGCATAGGTGCCAGATGCAAATATATTAGAGTCATAATATATTGGAGGAAGGGGGATCCTGGAAGGATTACCAGGCTGGAAACTAATTCTCTAATGTATCTTCAAATTTCTAAAAGTGCCTGGTTATTTAAAAAATTAAAAAAAAAATACAGAAGGCATATGTCCCCCTGGTGCATTAGTCCATACGTGGTTTAGCCTCCCGCAGCAAAGCAGAGTGAAGAAGGCTGAAAGGTGGATCTAGAAAGGCAAAGGAAAGATATCTCACCTACTCCCCACTGACCTCCTACCGTCCATCTGGCACTGCACTTAATGATCTCTGAAGTATTTGCTATTTCCTGTCTATTCCCTGGCTCCTTCCCATACTCCTTCTCATCCACACCCTTTCATAAATACACGTATTCCTCTGGGATGACTGTATCTGGTAGCCTCACCAAAACCCATAGCTGACACCATTATCTATGTAGATTTTATAAACTAACTCCATCTCCTTCAGTTTTGAAACCTGTATAATTACTTCTCAACATTTTATACAGTAGAAGCATCTCAATCCAACCTGCTAAAGCCAAACTCAATACCTACCCCCTGGAGTGGGCACTGTTAGTGGACTGCCAAGGTTCTCCCCCACCCCAGTTGTGTATCCTCTAATGTAAATTCCTAAAAACCAGATTTCTAAAGTAGCCCTGACCTCTATCACAGTGCGCCCTTTTACTTGAGATGGTGAGCACACTGAGGTTCAAGGGTAGGTCTAGTGGCTCTAAACAATTTGCATATTCCATTTCCTTAGCTAGAGGCATTGTTTAAGAAGTGGTTGTGTGATCTTAGTAGTACCAGTAGTGTGAATTGAGACCTTTTCCTTGAAATAGTAGGACAGAAACATTTTCTCCATGAATGTGAACCAAGAAGCAAGTACCCATTTTTTGATTCAGGTAGCCATCCTATCACAAAAGGGAATTAGAAAAAAAAAAAAACAAAAACAAAAAACAAGAAAAAAAGGGGGGATTAGAATAGTGCCAACAAGAAGAAAGACAATTTTTAAAATTAATTCATTAAATAATAATGGAAGGGGTTCCTGACAATAAGTAAATCTCAGGACCAACCAGGGCCCACTCTAACTTCTATCTTCCAATTACCTAAGCCAATAAATCCCTTTATATTTAAAGCAGTTTGAGTTGTATTTCTGTTATTTGCAGTATAATGTGTAAAGGAGAGTAAAAATACATATAAAGCTAGTTGTGAAAATGTCATAAAACAACCAAAAGATAATATATATGAAATGTAAGATAAGCAGGCCTTTATGAAAGACAGAAAAGTAGAAATATAGAAAAACAAAACACCAGACAGGTTGGCAGAAGGACAATTGGCACGGATAAGATAAAAGGGAAACCTAGCTTCCATATTTGAAGATGTAATTACTGAATGATCCCCAGCTTTCAATGGTCTAGAGTCAGACAGAGGCTGGTAGGGATTGCTTCAGGGGGGAAATCTGGCAGCAACCGGGTGAGTCAAAGGAGGGAAACAAGAAACCCGGGACTTTCACATTCTGTACAGATACATAAAGACAAGCTTTCACAAGTGAAATTCTGAGGTATCTCTTAGAATTATAGTGCTTTCCACTGTTCAAATAAATCCATGCAACTAGCTTCACATTTGCATGCCTTTTCCAGTCATTCTGGCCCAGAAAGCGGTGGTATTCAACCCCATGGATATTTCTAAGCTGTACTGAAACAGCAGCAGTTTGAGGAGCTTGCTGCATCAAGTCTCCTGCCCCTTCCTGACAGGAGAGAGGGTGCGTCAGCTCACCTCCAGCAAAGCACACAAAGGCCGAGCTCTAAGTTTCCTGGTATCAAATGGTTGACAGGCCCATAGAGCCCTTCAGTTCTCTCAAGTCACCCTAGATAAAATATCCAGTTGCCTTCTAGACCCTTTACAACCCTATCCCACAGGCAATCTGTCATTTATTCCTACTCAAGTAGGTTGAAAACTATGTCTGGAATTCAGTCCTTTCTTCTCATTTCCAAGGCCAATGCCCAAGGTCATATGTTATCTCATATCTCAACTACTGCAATTGTCTCTTACCCAGTTTCCCTGTGTCTTATCTTTCTGCCTGTCCAATCCATCATTCACAGGGTTACTAGCTCCTAGGAGAAAATACGGAGTGCACTTCATTTATCCTTTTTCCTTCCCCTATGTCCAGGCATAAAAATATCTGTTTACATTATTGTAAGCAGGTCATTTCTCATTTGAAAAACTCTATGATGGCATCCACTGGTTTCAGAAAAAGTTCAAAGAGCTTAACCTGCAAGCAGGTCACCAAAGTTGTAAACCCACTCCCTGTCAGCAGAGGAGCTCCCCACTTTCCCCCCATAGGAGGAGCCAGTCATACAGAACTACTAAATTTTCTGGAACACACAAGCAGCAGATCTTTATAAATGACATGCTCTCCCTCTACAGAATTCATTTTCCACTGGCTCTACTTGCAAAACCCTTACTAGTCCTTCAAGGCTCAACTGAGGTATCCTTTCCACCTATAAAATCTTCTCCAATACTAGTTTCTGATTAAAATGTCTTCATCCGCTGTACCTACAGAAGACTTTCTTTACAAGTCTACTTTGACATTTGTGTTGCTCTTCCTGGTCTTACACTAATTTGGTTTGCCCAGTTATTAGACTTCTTAACCTAGTAATGAGCGTAGTGTACTGTAGATCAGCGTGAGGTGGTCTTTCTCCCCTTTCATCTTCTGTATTTAGCAAAGTGTATAGAGTACACAGCGCACGCTCCGTAACTACTGCCTGAGTAATCTGCTGGTGGACTGCTTGTTATATGAGGACAGCTACTGTGCCTTACTCATTTACACTTCTCATGCTGACTGGAAGAAATGAACAGAAATTGCTACAGGTTGAAAAAAATACTAGGCTTCGCCTGGCCTTCTGGCCTTCTTGCCTGGCCTTACCGAAATATCTGGCTAAACCTAGGGCAGTCTGTCATTTCTTCATTCCAAAAGATTTATTTGGTGTGCCAAACCTTATTCCAGGAGCTGCGGACAGAACTGTAAACAAGGGGAACCACTCGTGTGCGGAGATGAAGGAAATGGTTCTAGAGCTAATAAATCAGTCTCTTTGACCAATCCCCCCTAAAAAAAGTTTTTCTTAACTTCCAAACTCAGTTCTCTGCTACACAAATGTAAAACCTGAGAGATGAGAGGCTTCTCCCTACACCTTGTTCAAGTACTATTTGACAAAATGTAAAAGTGCTACCACTCGATAATGATGGTGATGATCACATTATCTTCCTCCTCTTTAATTTCAACACTATTCTCCAAATTCGAGCCCTCATTTTGCCTTTTTGGAACAACTAAAATTGCTTCCTAAGAACCCTTCCCACTTTTATGCTTCCCATCTCTACATTCCCTTTCAATACTGCCAGAATAATTTTCTTAAAAAGCAACAATCTTACTCTATTACAGCTGTGCTCAAAAGCCCTCAGTGGCTTTGCAAACACAGGGAGAACACTGTTCAGACTCCTTAGCCTCATACAAGGAATCTTCCAAAATTGAATTCCAATTTGTCTGTCCAGATTCTTTTGCACTGTTCTTCCTACAATCCAGACTCCCACGAAAATAGCTCTTGATTTTGTATCTTTGAACTTTTCACTTGATAGATTTCCATCTATTTTATTCAAATCGTGCCTACATCTCAAGGCCCAATGCAAAGACCTTAATTTGTCTCCGATTTTTCCCTTCTGCATATGAAAGCTCAGTATACCTTGTGCTTTTCCCTCTAGTCTTAACTGCTTCTACCTCACATTTTGATTATTCATGAATATAACTTATATATCCAACTAAAGCATACTTAATCATCAGTAAGTACTTAAAAGGCACTTACTGTCTTTCCATTACTCCAAAGTACCTAAAACATAGCATATTCATAGTAAACATTAAGCAAATTTTCATGGAATGAAGGCAAACTCCCAAGCAGAAATGTACCCCAAATCAAAATAATCTTTTCCTAAATGTGAACAATAATCCCCACCAAAGAGATACATATGAGTGGTAGAAAACCACAGCTCATCACACTTTAAATATATACGAAAGAAGGCAGCTAAGTTAGTAGAAAATGGAATCAAATAAAAAGCTAAGAAAATTTATTCAAAGTAATATGGAAATATTGAATCAATCTCGCTCATTTCAGTATACGGATGTACCTCTCATTTTGAAATGCAAATACATAAACACATACACATTATGTCCATCAACTGGAAACTATATACAGTGTCAAAATTTATTGAAATAAGAATCACAAGGAAATTTTTCCTAGTTGCCCTTTAATAACTTTTGTGAAATTTAATAAAAGTTTATGTGATGAAATATTTTTTCCTTTTCTAAGGAAACAGCTTTAGAGGATGATTGATGCCTGCTATTATGAGTCTATATTTGTATTTCCTTATTTTAGAGGCTTTTCAAAATACAAAAATAAACTTAAAGCATTTCCAGTTATACTGAAAAAAAAAAGATAAAAGGTGATTATTTATAGGCAATCATATTCACGATGATAGAGTCTCGGAAGGCAACTGCAAACATAAATTTTAAATGCTTTTTGGAAAGAGTTGAGAATAAAAACATTTACATAATTTCTTAGAAACCCTGGCTTTTTATTGCTGCACTTCAATATTCCCTCCAGGCAAAGGAGCAGCTACTTCAAAGATTTATTTGATAATGGAATGTTTGATTTCTTTGTTTTCCCTTTCCAATGTGGAAAGGTCTGTTGTTTTCACTCCGCAGCAGTGTGCTATTTTTTAAAATTTGAATTGGCTCTCTACTCATAATAAAAAATGGTTCTGTTTTGGCAAATTAAACACACCACAGTCTATATATTATAAATAGACTATACTGTTATAGAAATGGTCCACATATGTATCTGTCATCTTTGATAACGGAACTGCCACTTCATGATAATATACCTTGTGACTAATAGCAAATGTCTTAAAACTCCCACTTACCTGCCTATCCACTTCTGGGAGCAAAAGCAGGAGGTATTGTTGAAAATGCTGAGGTAAGGAAGCAAATGTATGTTTATTTATTAATGCCCTCAAGTTAGTGTTGACAAGAATAGATCCTGGGGTTTCTATGTCAATGTCCTCAGCTTTGGTCCATTTCAAGTGTCCTGTGATAAACAAGCAAGAGCATTAATTCACTGCAGATTGGGGGAAACATGCACATGTACGTACACATATATCTACATATTGAACATATTCAATAATACATCTAATGCGGTCACTTTTAAAAGTGACATTTCAGAAAGAACTCTCCAAAGCTCCTTTGCGGTTTTGTCCCGTCTTACTTGTATTTTATTTTCATAATGTATACTTCACTCAATACCATCTATATATTTTAGTCAAAGTAGCATCATGTCAAGACAAAGAAGTATTTTAATTATGGTCTTCCACTTAAGCAGAATTTTAAAAACTTTGGGAGCATAAATGCTAATAACTACAATTTTTTATGGACTCTATAAGACCATAGATCAATAATAATAATACTAAGAGTTCTGTTAATTTTAACAGAGGCATTGATAGCTAGTTCAGAGTTGTGTGATTTCCCATATACCAGGCTGAACACTAAGCACTGGATTAGTTCAAAAGATTCCTACTCGGGGTATTTTGAGAGTAATAATTTAAAAAACAATCCTTTATAAAAATATTAGTTTCAAGGTCTAAAATACCAACAAACTTCGAAGGATAATTCTACAACTCAAGGTACACTGAGCTTCAACAGAAGGCTCTGTGTAGAGTTCACAACTCAAAATTACAACATACAAGAAGATAACCCACTCTAACAAACAGCCAATTGATGCATCAAAGAGAAGAATTACTTTCAGTTACTTGAGTTAAGAGAACACCTTGAATGTGAGCTGTTTTAATAGAGTATATTTTAAATCAAGGGTTAGCAAATTATGGCCCATGAGCTATATCCAATCCAAATTTTGTTCTGGTAAATAAAGTTTTACTGGAACATAGTAAATGCCCAGTTGTTTAGCAACTGCCTAGGTGTGCCTCTGCACTACAATACAGGGTTGAATAGTTATGCCAGAAATTGCATGACCTATATTTACTATTCAGCCCTTGGCAAAAAAAAAAAAAAAAAAAAAAAAAAAAAAATTGCCAACTCTTGTTTTAAATAATTAGTGACAAAAAACAGAATAAAAGTCATTATTAGTAAACAGGGAACTATGATGAAAGAATGAGCAACTCTGAAACAGAACCAGACAGAACACCTAGAAATGAAAATTTAGTTTTTTTTTTTTTATTTATTTTATTTTTTTTTAAAGACTTTATTTATTTATTTGACAGACAGAGATCACAAGTAGGCAGAGAGGCAGGCAGAGAGAGAGAGAGAGAAAGAGGGAAGCAGGCTTCCTGCGGAGCAGAGAGCCCGATGCGGGGCTCGATCCCAGGACCCTGAGATCATGACCCGAGCCGAAGGCAGCAGCCCAAACCACTGAGCCACCCAGGCGCCCCGAAAATTTAGTTTTTAAAGCAAAAAAAAGTAATGGACACAGAAGAGGAAAGAATTATTAACTAAAACACAGAGTTGATGAAAATATCTAGAATGCAGCATAAAAAATGGACAGGTCCAAATAGGATAGTGAAGAAATATGGGGAATGGCATAAGCAGTCAGAATGAACATCGATGGGAGATTCAAAACAGCAGATGGAGGGCAAGCGTATTTGAAGAGCTAATGGCTCATATTTTTAGAACTGAAAAAATTATGAGTTCTTGGATAACGCAATATACCAAATCTCAAGAAGGACAAATACCCACTTTCAACGGATGTGTTGAAATTACAAAGCATCAAAACCAAAAAGAGTATCTTACAACAACTTTTTAGAAAAACAGATTACATCCAAAGGGATGATAATAAGACACAGAAATTTTATCAATGAATAATAGACAGCAGTAGAATATCTTTAAAGGATCAAGAGAATATAAGCATCAATCTAGATGATGGCAATAATATAGGAACATTTTCAGGATTGGGGAACCGAGGTGGCTCAGTCAAGCTTGATTTCAGCTCCGGTCATGATCTCAGGGTCTTGAGAATGAGCCCTAGTCAGGCTCCACAATCAATAGGGAGTCTGCTTGAGATTCTCTCTCTCCCCTCTGCTTGTCCTCTGTCTCTCTCTCAAATGAATAAAGAATCTTAAAAAAAAAAAAAGGAAACTCAATAGAGAATCTTGCTAAAATAATCATTAGTGGCTGTTCACAACAAATGAAGGAATTAAATCAAAGAAGAAATAAATGGGTTATAGAAGCCATGGTCAACTAAGAGACTAATAGATCAGAGCGTGTCCAAGTAAATATTAGCTTTGAAGGATAATACTAAGACTAGTGAGAGTTAAATAAAAGAAATAAGTTAAAGAGGAAATAAAATGGAAAATAACTGCATGTAAGATGGGACAGCTGACTGAAAGGAGAGTGCTACACAAAGCCCGGTCTGATCTGGGAAGGAGAGATTTAGACTAGTTCTTTGCTTGGTTAAAGCTCTAGAAGTGACCATTAGAAGCAACAGAGTGATATTTCCAAATAAGTGCATGGAAGGAAATCTCAATGCATCAAATGGAAGGAATAAAAGCAGGGGGAAAAATTAAAAATTAAGTCAAACAAAATAAAAATAAATATAAATGGGTTTTCATACTAGATTTAAAAAGGAATACAATCCAGCCACATGCTGCTTACAAGAAATAAACTTAAAAATCATAAGGAATGGATGAAAATGAAATAAACATGTAGTAGGCTGAGACTCAAAACAACAAAATAATATAACAATATTAACATCAGACAACATAAACAAAGGTAGAAAACTTTGTTGGGGATGATAAAGATCATAAAAGGATGAATTCACTAAGAAGATAAAATGACCTTAAATCTGCAATCCTTTAAGCAGTCTATCATTCAAAAACTTGAAACTGAGAGAACTTAAAAGGGAAAGTGCCATTACACGATGCTAGTGGTAAGTCTTAACATCTTCTACCAGAAACTGAGACACCAGACAAAAGACTTGTCTTAATAAGAGAATTTTAACAACTCAATAATCATTGTTGAACCAATGAATTAAACATAAGGCACTGCACTGAGCTGTTAGAAAGCAATGTTTGTCATCACTCAAGGAACAGTAAAACACACAAGAACTGACCAGCAAGTCTCTACAAATAATGATGAACAGTATTAAATTTCATCTAATTAGGTAGCAATAACACAAACACAGCAACTCTCCAACCCTCCCACATCTGTTGTATATTTAGACACTCAAAAGCACATTTCTAAGTATTTCATAAGCTAAAGAGAAGAAAATTTAATAGAAATTAGAAAATATTTGGATTCTAAATGACAATGCCAAAATTTGTGAAATGCAACTCAGTATAAAAGATAAAGTGTATCTATTACACAGTAGGAAAAAAATACTGAAAATTCAAGGATTAGTGTATGAATCAAGGAGTTAATAAATAAGAAAAATTTGGGAGGGCGCCTGGGTGGCTCAGTGGGTTAAGCCACTGCCTTTGGCTCAGGTCATGATCTCAGGGTCCTGGGATCGAGTCCCACATCGGGCTCTCTGCTCAGCAGGGGGCCTGCTTCCCTTCCTCTCTCTCTGTGATCTCTTCCCTTCCTCTCTCCTACTGTGATCTCTCTCTGTCAAATAAATAAATAAAATCTTTAAAAAAAAAAAGAAAAGAAAAATTTGGGAAAGGAGGAAGGATTATAAAAATAAGAGTATACATTCATGAAATAGAAAAGGACAATGAAGACCATCAACACCAAAAAAAGGGGTTTTTGTTTGTTTGTTTTTTTTGTATTAGACTAATGAAATAGATATACCTCTGGTAAGACTTGGTATAAATATAGAGGAATGAAAGGTAGGGACATAATTCTAGATATAGTATACATGGCACATAATGAAAAATGGATTTTAAGTGGCATAATAAAATACTATGACTTTATCCGTATCTTTGAAGACCAACTATTTTCAGGTTTATAAATATTCAAATTTAATTTAAAATAGGAAACCTGAATAAATTTGCAGAAACTTAAAAAAATGGATAAACAGGAATCTTCCCCACTTCACATACATACAGAATATATAAGTTGCCCTAACAATGAGTTTTACCAGTTTGTTAAGGAACTCTCCCATTTTGTACATATTCTAGAGAATAGGTTTATAAAGAAATATTTCCGATTCACTTTTTCAAGTTAATATACCTTTATCTCAAAATAAGGACAAACAAGAACAGTATAAGAGGAAAAAAAATTATCTTCTCCCATTCCATGGGTTGCTTCTTAGTTTTGTAGACTTCTCAAGACATTAAAAATAAAGCTACCTTACAACCTAGCAATTGCACTACTAGGTATTTATCCCAAAGACACAGACACAGTGAAAAGAAGGGGCAGATCCACCCCAATGTTCATAGAAGCAATGTCCACAACAGCCAAACTGGAAGGAGCCAAGATGTCCTTCTACAGATGAATGGATAAAGATGTGGTCCATACACACAATGGAATATTACTCAGCCATTAGAAAGGATGAATACCCAGCATTTACATCCGCATGGATGGAACTGGAGAGGATTGTGCTAAGTGAAAGAAGTCAAGCAGAGAAAGAATTATTATATCATTTCACTCATATATGGAACAGTGCAGAGGACCACAGGGGAAGGGAGGGAAAACTGAATGGGAAGAAATCAGAGAGGGAGACAAACCACGAGTGACTCTGGATTCCAGGAAATAAACTGAGGGTTTTTTTGAAAGTAAGTGGGGGACGGTGTAAATGGGTGATAGGAATTAAGGAGGGTATGTGTGGTGATGAGCACTGTGTGTTATAAGCAACTAATGAATCACTCAACACTACATCAAAACTTAAAGAAGTACTCTATACCTTGGTTAACGGAACATAACAAAAAACAAAGAAAGAAAAAGAAAAAATAGAAAAAAAATCACCAACCAATATGACACAAAAAAGTACAAAACTCATATCATTTAAAAAAAAATCTAAAGCAAATCTGACAAACTCTAACATTTGTTTGGTCAAGGAGATAGGAACACAGGTGTCTTGCTTTATTAGTATCTGTATTTTTCTATATGTTTAAAGTATTTCATAACTAAAAAAAAAAAACATAAGGGGAGAAGAATTAGGGAGAAGCTTCTTTTCTCAGCAGTGGAGGCAAAGGCAAAACCTAGAGACAGAAATGTTGAGAAATATAGGAAAGAAATTTGTTTAATTCTCCTTTATGGCCTAAATAATCTCAAATGAAGGAGCTGAGGTCATTTACCAAGAGTTATTCTGACTGAGGAGGAGTGCTAGGGAAATAAGAAAATTGTAAGACTTTGAAAAATATTTTGTAAGCAATGTGAAAAGCAGTTCTTATGCTGTAGATTACTATTTAGTATGGTTCAAAATCTTTAAGAATATCATTGATAAAAGAAGATTCAGAGAGGCACATAATTTTTAATGACAAACCCAAAAGAAAATCTATTTCAAAGATGTCCAACTAAACAATAACATGTTCCATAATTTTGGAACAAAGACAGAGCAGATGAACTTACTGCTAAATTTGTAGCCACACAGGGTGTTTAATCCCATTTTAATTATAATACACACTTACTCTTAATTGGCTTAAGAACAATCCAATTATATCTGATTGTCTTATCTCATTAGAGCTGGTACCTCATCTCCCTACAGCATTCAGAGGAAGAAAAAGATGTCATTTTAGTATCTAATTCCTGGACACCAGAGAGAGTAAAGTAGCTGAAGTCCAGAGAAGGATCACTTGCCAAATTACCACAGTGAGAATCTATGCCATGCAAGAAGACACTAGGCTGACCTCATGATAAAAATCATGATAAAATCATGGGGAATATTTCCAATCAAGGTCAGGGAAATTCTCTATTATTTTGACCCAAGGGACTTAAAGACCACCCATCTGAGAAGGCTGCAGACTTTGGTGTACTTGTTGATCAATGGGTAGGTAGTCTGGAAGCTTAAAGACTCCTATTTCAGGCACCTGGGTGGCTCAGTCGTGAAGCATCTGCCTCAGGCTCAGGTCATGATCCTAGCATCCTGGGATTGAGCCTGCATGGGGCTCCCTGCTCAGGGGGAGTCTGCTTCTCCCTCTCCCACTGCCCCCACTTGTGTTCCCTCTCTTGCTGTCTCTCTCTGTCAAATAAATGGATAAAATCTTAAATAAAATAAAATAAAATAAAATAAAATAAAATAAAAGCTCCTATTTCCCAGAAGGGAACCCACAGAGGATTTATGCATAAAATACACAAACACAGAGACACAGACATAATACTCACCTGGAAGGAAGAAGCCCATGCAAGAGGCAGACCAGGGTCTTTTGTTACAAGAGGAACTACCCAAAGAAATACAAAAAGAGTTCAAAATGAAAGAATTCTTCATTGTCTCAAAGAAATTAGAGAGGAATGATTCTAAAAGAGCTCAGAGAAAAACAGACTTTAAAGATTCAGTCTAAGGGGAAAAAAATTATCATAGGACAAAAGCGAATCATCTACAGTGTGATTCAACATAGACTTCACAAATGAAGTGAATGAGTCTATAATGAGTCTATTGGGTAGCATTGAATGCATTAAAGAGTAGCACTGAGGTTAAAGAACTATGGAGATAATGGTTACAAAACAGAACATAAGTGTTAGCAACCCTGATGTTTAAAAATAATAAAGCTAAGAAAAACATGGGGGTAGGAGTGTCTGTAATTGTGTTTATTCATACATCCTTTCTAATAGATTGTCCAATGTTGTAATGAGTATCAAAAATATCACTATTTCAGTTTTTCATATTTTAATACCTTTAGAGAGAATTTTAGATATGAATATATTTTGTGGCAATGTACAGAAATTTTATTTTTTTGGTTTTACTTTTTTATTATTCAGCTAAAATTAATTAAACTTAGTACTTTCAATGAAAATGGTGAACACAGTTTTTCTAAGATGATCTCTGGCTATAGATATGCAATAAGAGATGTCGAATCACTTTTTTCCACCAGGTGACAATAAGCAAAGTCTGACTCAGAAGAGGGCCTTCACCTGACTCTGCTGGCACCCTGATCTCAGACCTTCAGCCTCCAGAAATGGAGTTAAGGTGGCAGAGTAGTAGAACCCTATGCTTGCCTCGTTCCTCCAACACAGCTAAAGAAATATTGGATCATTCTGAACACCCAAGAAATCAATCTGAGGACCAACAGAACAAGCTGCACAACTGGAAGGAGAGAAGAGGCCAAAGTGTGGAGCGTAGCAGGTATGGACATATGATCTGGGGAAGAAAAGGACTGTGTCTGCTGCAGAGGGGAGGAAGCCTTGATTGCAGAGAGAGAGGAGAGGGAGAGAGAGAGAGACTTCTGAGACAGCGAGCAAAGCACAGGGCCTCACACAAGGAAAACTCATCCCCAAATCCACTGACTGGAGAAACTAGGGGACTGATTGTGTTGAGTGTTTACAACCCATACAGCTTAAACCCTGGAGTTTTTGAGTTCTAGGCTATGGCTGTAGAGCCTGGTGGGTGTAAAGGTGATCCTGTGGAGGAGGGGGGTAGAGGCCTGGGAACAGATGGTACAGTCTGAGAATATACTGGGAGAAATTTTCTCCCTTCTTATAGTGCATCTAGGAGAGGTGGCTTTGCCTTTTGGGACAAAAGAGCCAGCAGGTGCCACTGCACTGTCCTATCCATTACCAGAAGCCCAATGGGGTTCTGGGGGCATCTAACTTGAACTCATGCTGCCCTTTACACTGTAAGCTCCTGTGCACTGGAGTGACCGCCCTTCTGGGACAACATGGCACAAGCCCCAGCGCAGCTAGACCCTCCCGAGAGGACCGCATGGGTCCACACTGCACTGGGTCCCGAAAGTTTGGAGTTTTAAAACAGCCAGTATGCCTGAGATCAAACACACATACACAGTGGTGCCGGGCAAGCAGATGGCCCAGACCTAGAAGAAGCAAAGGCAGGAATCTGAGAGATGCCTCGGACACATGAGGAGAGACTTGTTGCTCTTCTGTGAGGGCTTCTTGGACAGCAGTAGGTGTCCCTCCGTGGGGACAAAGGAGAAGGCTGATGACATTTTAACCCATCAACATGGGACAGACTTCACTGAGCAGCACAGCAGCCACAGTGGAAGCTTGAGCCACTTACACCAAGCCTAACCTCACTGCACTCTGCAGGTGCTATTTTACTAGGGTGAGTCTGAGAGCCAGAGCAACAGGCACCTCCCCCACAAGACCAGCACACACCCCACCCCTGCCAAAGCACCAAGGCTACTGACCACAGGAGAGCTTCAGCTCCAGTGGAAATAGGATCAGGCCTCTTTTAACAAGCAGGCCCAGCGAACAGTGGGGTAAAACTTGCCATACTCTGGATAAGATCTAAACACTTCTCACTGCAGGCAAGTAGAAATTCTGCAGAGAACTGACCTGAGGGAAAGAGTAACCAAAACACAGCAGCAGAATGCACACAGTATCCACCAGAAACACTTCCTGAAGTACCAGACTCTGGACAGTGTATGACCTCTTCTTAATAAAGTTATTGTTCTCAGGAGCAGGAAACATAACAGGGTTTCCTTACACAGAGAAGAAGACAGAGACCTAGACAAAATGCCAAGATAGAGGAATTCATCCTAAACAAAGGAAAAGGTCATGACCAGGAATCTTATTGAAACAGACATAAGTAATATGTCTGAACCAGAATTTAAAAAAAAAAAAAAATCACAAGGACACTAGTTGGGCTTGAGAAAAACAGAAGACACCAGGAAGTCCTTCACTACAGAGATTAAAAACTAGTCAGTCCAAAAAATAAAAATAAAAATGCTATAACTGAAATGTGAAACTGATTGGATATAATGACTACAAGGATGGAAGAAACAGAGAACAAATAAGTAATATAGAAGAAAAAATTATGGAAAATAATGAAGCTGAAAAGAATAGAGAAAGAAAAATAATGGATCATGAATATAGACTTAGGGAACTCAGTGACTCCATAAAGCATAACACTCACATCATAGGAGTCCCAGAAGAAGAAAAGATGAGCAAAGGGGGCAGGAAGTTTATTGGAGAAAATTATAGTTAAAAACTTCCCTAAACTGGGGAAGGAAACAGACATCCAATTCCAGGAAGCACAGAGAATTCCCATCAAAATCAACAAAAGCAGGAAAACATCAAGATATATCACAGTAAAATTTGCTAAATATAAAGATAAGGAAAAAATGCTAAAAAACAATAAGAAATCCCTAACTGTATTCCAAAGGAAAACAAATAAGGTTAGCAGCAGATCTCTCCACAGAAACATGGCAGGCCAGAAGAGAGTGGCGTGATATAATCAATGTGCTGAATGGGGAAAATATGCCGCCAAGAATACTTTATCCAGCAAGGCTGTCATTCAGAATAGAAAGAGAGATAAAGAGCTTCCCAGACAAAACCTAAAGGAGTTCGTGACCACTAAACCAGTCCTCCAAGAAATATTAAAGGGGATTTAGAGAGGGAAAGAAAGATCAAAAGCAACAAAGACTAGAAAAGAACAGAGAAAATCTCCAGAAACAATGACTTAGCAGATAATACAATGGCACTAGGTTCACATGTATCAATAATCACTTTGATTGTAAATGGACTAAATGTTCCAAGCAAAAGATGAAGGGTATCAGAATGGATTAAAAAAAAAAAAAAAAGGACTCTTCCATATGCTTCCTACAAGGGGCTCATTTTTGACCTAAAGACACCTGCAGATAGAAAGTGATAGGATAGAGAACCATCTATCATGCTGATGGCCGTCAAAAGAAAGCCACAGCAGCCACACTTACATCAAACAAACTAGATTTTAAACTAAAGATTTAACAAATGATGAGAAGGGCACTATATCATAATAAAGGAGTCTCGCCAACAAGATGATCTAGGAATTGTACATATTTATGTCCCCAATGTGGAAGCACCTGAATATATAAGTCAATTAATAACAAACATAAAAAAACTCATTAATATTAATACAATAATTTTACAATTTAAAACCCTGCTTACAGCAATGGACAGATCATCTAAGTAGAAAATCAACTAGGAAACAATGCCTTTGAATGACATGCTGGACCAGATGGACTTCAAAGCTATATTCAGAACATTTCATCCTAAAAAAGCAGAATACATTCTTTTCGAGTGCACATGGGACAGTCTCCAGAAGAGATTACATACTGAGTCACAAATCAGGCCTCAACAAATACAAAAAGACTGAGATCATACCATACATATTTTCTGACCATAATGCTATGAAACTTGAAGTCAAACACAAGAAAAAAATTGGAAAGACCACAAATACATAGAGGCTAAAGAACATCCTACTAAGCAATGAATGGGTTAAACAGGAAGTTAAAGAAGAAATTAAAAAAAAAATACATGGAAACAATTGAAAATGAAAGCAAAAATGGCCCCAAACCTTTAGAATGCAAGAAAAGTGGTCCTAAGAGGGAAGTATACAGCAATACAGGCCTACCTCAAGAAGGAAGAAAAGTCTCAAATACACACACTAACCTTACACCTAATGGAGCTAGAAAACAAACAGCAAATGAAGCCTAAAGCCAGCAGAAGGGAAATAATAAAGATTGGAACAGAAATAAGTGATAGAAACAACAACAACAACAAAACTGAAACAGTAGAACAGATCAATGAAACTAGGAGCTGGTTTTTCAATTAATAAAATAGATAAATTCCTAGCAGATTTATAAGAAGAGAAAGGACCCAAATAAATAAAATTACAAATTGAAGAGGAGAGATTACAACCAACACCACAGAAATACAAACAAGTATTAAAGAATATTATGAAAAATTATATGCCAACTAATTGGGCAATCTGGAATAAATGAATAAATCCTTAGAAACATATCAACTACAAAAACTGAAACAGGAAGAAATAGGATATTTGAACAGTAACCAGCAAAGAAATGAATCAGTAATAAAAAATCTCCCAACAAACAAAGTCCATGACCAGGACCAGATGGCTTCCCAGAGGAATTCTACCAGACATTTAAAGAAAAATTAATACCTATTCTTCTCAAACTATTCCAAAAGACAGAAATGGAAGGAAAACTTTCAAACTCATTCTACAAAGCCAGCATTACCTTCATTTCAAAACCAGAAGAGATCCCATTAAAAAGAATTACAGGCCAATATCCTTGATGAACATGAACGAAAATATTCTCAATAAGATACTAGCAAATCAAATTCAATAGTACATTAAAAGAATTATTCACCAAGATCAAGTGGGATTTATTCCTGGGCTCCAGGGGTGGTTCAATATCTGCAAATCCATCAGCATGATACACCACATTAATAAAAGAAAGGATAATAACCATATGATCCTCTAAATAGATGCAGAAAAAGAATATGACATGAAGCAACTCTTTATTCTTGATAAAAAACTCTCACCAAAGTAGAAACCAATAGAATATGCCTCAACATTATAAAAACCATATATGAAAGACCCACAGCTAAAATCACCTTCAATGGGAAAAAACTAAATGCTTTCTACTATGGTCAGGAATAACAGAGGGATGTTCCTGAGAGTTATACTGGGTAACTCTCATCATTGTTATTTAACATAGCACTGGAAGTCCTAGCCTCAGTACTCAGACAACACAAAGAAATAAAAGTCATACAAATTGGCAAGGAAGAAGTCAAACTTTCACTTTTCACAGATGACATGATACTCTATGTAGAAAACCCAAAAGACTCCATCAAGGTGTACCTGGGTGGCTCAGTTGGTTAAGTGTCTGCCTTTGGCTCAGGTCCTGTGATCCAGCCTCACACTGGGCTCCCTCCTCAGTGGGGGAGTCTGCTTGTCCTTCTGCCCCTCTCCCCTCTCGACTCTCTCTTTCAAATAATAAAATCTTCGAAAAAAAAGACAACCCCCAAAATTGCTAGAACTGATACATTATTTCAGTCAATTCACAGGTTACAAAATCAACATACAAAAATCTGTAGAATCTCTATACACCAATAATGAAGCAGCAGAAAGTGAAATTGAGGAATTGATCCCATTTACAACTGTGCACAAAACAAAAAGATACTGAGGAATAAACCTAAACAAAGAGGTAAAAGATTTGTACTTAAAAAGTCTAGGGGCTCAGTGGGTTAAAGCCTCTGCCTTCGGCTCAGGTCATGGTCTCAGGGTCCTGGGATCGAGCCCTACATCGGGCTCTCTGCTCAGCGGGGAGCCTGCTTCCTCCTCTCTCCCTGCCTGCCTCTCTTGTAATCTCTATCAAATAAATAAACTATTTTAAAAAGTCTAATGCTATGTAAGTGTTCAATAGAAACTAAGAGTTCTATAACACTTATGAAAGAAATTGAAGATGACACAAATAAATGGAAAAACATTCCATGCTCATGGATTAGAAGAAAAAATATCATTAAAATGTCTATATTACCCAAAGCAGTATAGACATTTAATGCTATACTATGCTACACTAATGTTATACTATACACTAAATGTAATCCCTATGAAAATACCACCAGCATTTTTAACAGAACAAACAATCCTAAAATTTGAATGGAATCACAAAAGACCCTGAATAGCCAAAACCATCTTGAAAAAGAAAAGCAAAGCTGGAAGCATCAATATTCCAGACATCAAGCTCTATTACAAAGCTATAGCCATCATGACAGTACAGTACTGGCACAAAAACATATTCATAGATCAATGGAACAGAATAGAAATCCCAGAAATGGACTCACAAGTATAATGTCAACTAATGCTTGACAAAACAGGAAAGACGATCCAATGGAAAAAAAGTCCCTTCAACAAATGGTGTTGGGAAAACTGAACAGCCAAAGGCAGAAGAATGAAAGTGGACCACTTTCTTACACCACATACAAAAATAAATTCAAAGCGGATGAAGACTTAACTGTGAGACAGGAAACCATCAACATCATAGAGAAGAACACCAAAGAGGCAGCAACCTCTTTGACAGCAGCTGTAGCTGATGGGGAACCCTCTTTACACTGTTGGTGGAAAAGCAAACTGGTACAGCCACTATGGAAAGCAGTATGGAGGTTCCTCAAAAGTTAAAAATAGAACTACCCTATGACCCAGCAATTGCACCGATAGGAATTTACCCAAAGGATACAAAAATACTGATTCAAAGGGGCATGTGCATCCGATGTTTACAGCAGCATTATCAACAGCCAAAAAATGGGAAGAGCCCAAATGTCAATCAAATGATGAATGGATAAAGAAGTGGTACGGATACATAATGGAATATTACTCAGTTATCTAAAAGAATGAAATTTTGCCATTTGCCATGACACAGATGGAGCAGAGTCATTATGTTAAGCAAAATAATTTAGTCAGTGAAATACAAATACCATATGATTTGATTCATATGTCGAATTTCAGAAACAAAAAGGATGAACATAAGGAAAATAAAAAAGTGTGTGTGGGGGGGCAAACCACAAGAGACTCTTACCTACGGAGAACAAACTGATGGTTCCTGAAGGGCAGGTGGGCAGGGGGATGGGCTAGATGGGTGAGGGTATTAAGAAGGGCCCTTCTTGTGATGAGCACTGAGAGTTATATGCACATGATTATAAAAAAAGATGTCAAATCATGTTTATATAACACTGTGAAAATTATTTTGGATGATAGGATTTAGGGACATTCTTCGAATTTTATTTTAATTTTCCTTCATTGATTTATTTTAAAAGTCTGTAACATTTTATGAAACCAGCAAAATTGTAAGTCTTCACTACAAAAAGATTAAACCAATAAAATACACTGGAATGAATCCTAGGAGTTGGGTTCAGTAAAGACATTTATCAAAAACCTCTCAGAGATAATCCATTAGAAGACTAGATTTGTTTAACAAGTACTTTTTAAACTCCTACTGTGTGATCATGTAGGAAGAAGCATAATTAAAAACTGGTTTAGGTCAATGACCCCCAGTTGAAGGAACTTATATTTCAGTTAGGGGAAAATGTGAGAAATTAATACAAAACAAGTAGAAGGAGAGAATATAATTAAGCATTTTTTTTCAATGTTTACAACCCATCCTCTAAGTGCCCTAAGACCATGGGATGATAATGTAGCCAGGGTTAGCACAGAAAGCTCCATAGGGGAAGTTTTAAATGAGTTCCATCTTTTGCTCAGGCCAGGAGAGAGGCTATGAAACAACTGATGAGGCAAGAAAACCCGTACTTCAAACCCAATTTTCAGCTGTCACCAACCTTTCATCTCACCAGCTGCGGTTTCTACTGCCTGATTACTTGGTGATCTAATATTTACTATGATACTAATTTGCAAGCCCTCTGACAATAAAAGAGCCCAGTAGATATTGTTAGCATTTGTTTGTATGCTTATCAGAACAGTGTTTCTACTATGTATGATGTAAAAATGGGTGACAGACCTATTTTTATTTTAACATCATTAGAAAAACAGTCTTTAGACCCATTATTTTATTCAATGGCACCCACTCACTCTGTTACCATGTCTATTCAATCAGAGAGCCACTCAGAGAAATAGGCTCATAATTTTCATACGTAAGCCTGGACAAAAACAACCAAACCAAAGAAAATAAACAAACAAACAAAAACCTATGTTAGAAGTAACGGGTTCCCATGCTTAGTGATAGATTTCTCGTAAAAGTTTCAAGATCACCATCAGAAGGACTAGAATGATTGAGGGAAACAAATCTTCAATAATTTTTTAAGAAAGATTTATTTATTTATTTTACAGACAGAGAGAAAGAGAGAGCAAGTGAGGAGAGGCCACAGGGAGAGACTCTTCAAGCTGACTTCCCGCTGAGTGCATGGCCTTGAGATCATGACCTGAGCTGAAACCAAGAGTTGGACGCTTACCCAGCTAAGCCACCCAGGCGCCCCCAGTAATTTTTTACTGTGTGTTCCTCACCCTCTCCAGGGAAGCTGGCATGTGAAGGGACCTGAAGGAGGTTTGTAGTGCATTCTTCCAGCAGTTTCTCCAGGGAAGCACCCCAGGCCCTTGGCTACAATGCATGAGGTTCCAGACCCAAGTGAAATCTCTACCTGAATAAAGTGAGTAGCCTGCAATTTGACTGAGAATTGCCACAGACCAAAAGGAAGCACTTGGAGGACAACGAGAAGTATTTTATATCCTGTTAGGGAAATCTCACAGTAAGGATGACAATTTAGACTTACACCCTAACCTCTGATTTTTACTGCATTTAGTTTCAGCGTTACCAATGTCAGTTAGAAAAGATTCCACCATTTGTTTTAATTCAGAATGATTTCAACAGGTTAGGAGTTCTATACAGGGACCTCTACCTAGAGAAGGCAATGATGGCTCAGAGCACATTTCTAAAACTGTATGAATTAAAATATCTGACCCTGATGGGGTGAACGCCAGGGAGAAACAGCCCTCCCTGTCTGGCTGGCTACTGGGTGTTGGCTGGTTCATCTTTCTTTGCTGTGTCTGCTGCTATACAAGAATGACCCTTCTTAGGAGCACAGGACCATTTTTATTCAAGGATGTGTAAGCATGCTGAAACCTACAGGATGTCTCATTCATCCAAACTTACTACCCCCTCAGCTACCTAAACACAATGCATTCACAACTCATTCAGCTCTTACTAAACGAGAGGGACATAATGGGTGCAGGGAGGACCTCAAAGACAGACTGGAAGGTCACTGTACCCAAGGAATTACCAACTTAATGGCAAAGAGGGGAGAGCAAAATGTAAATAAATATGCCTCAAGGAATCTTAAATACCATTCTGATTTGAAAATGCTTCACAGTATTGAGATTCTTTTACTCTGTAAGATTCATAAGGTCACAGAACATCAAAAACCGTACTTTCTAAAAGATATATGGGGTGTTGTCTAGAAATGGTTACATTTAAGACTCTTTTTTTCATTTCATTTTTCCATTTTTTCACTTTTTATTTTACAGTGCTGGGCCTCTACTGAACGCTACCTAAGCACCACGGACTTCCTCGGTGCAGAATAAGTCACTCCCCCCGTTGCTGGCTACTTAGGCATCAGTCCCATTGCTTCCCGGTAATCACCTTCAGCTTCTCTTGGCAGTTTTTTTTTTTTTTTTTTTTTTTTTTAACCTTAATGGACTTATTTTAAGTCACATCTTCCTCCATCTGCCTGATTTTACAGGATAAACAGGAAATCTTAGAGTTGCTAGCTCGCCCTTCTCCATGTAACTAGAGAACCTGCATTTTAATGAATGTGGTGGACTCGTCACGTGACAGAGGGTCTACTGCTCCTCTGTGATGTCTGCAGGTCCATACTGAGGGCTGGATGACATGACATTCAGACCCCCAAGGTAATCGTCTACACTTCGGGGCTAGCTATACCCTGACTAGTGTCTTCGCCATGTCAGTTACAGAAAACCTCCTGACAACCTCTGGGCTTCAATTTCTTCAGCTGAAAAATGAAAGTAACTCTACTGTACATAATTGTAGCAGTACTAAATGAGATAATTTATCTCAAAAGGCATAGACCACTGCATTAAATATGGGCAGTAAATATGATATCACTTCTACATCCCTTCATTAAAGTAGCTTCATTATTCCATTACTTTGCAGTCTTTTTTTTCTCTTAAAAGTTTAGGTTAAAATGAACACAGTGGTCTCCTTTATCAACTTTTTAATTTGCTAACAAGTCAGCTGAAATAATCTGACAATACAATTTTTAACATGTTAGATAGTTATTGCCACGCAGGGCTTCTAGGTTACGGTGGTTAGAAGACAAGAGCTCCTGACTAAAGACCTGAATACCTGGCAGGATCCCGAGGAATAATACACACTCTTCTTGACTCCCAATCCTGAAGTTAGCCAAGTAATTACATAAGGAGGCCCCTGTGCCTTGAGTTTTTTTTAAACTCATGATATGGCATTGATTTTACTGATGTTGGTAGTAGGTCATTTTTAACTGAAGGTCACTGACTTTTAAATTACTTAGGGTATCATAACATGACATTTTTTAGTACATTCTTTACATATCACTTTCCCATTATAGTTTTCTATTTTAGAAGCTACTCCTATTAAAGTACTTACTTTTCAACCCCCAAAAGACTAGGAAAAAACATAACAACATATATATAAGTGACGTTATATACAAACACACATTCATGCATTTTGGGCTACACAAAATATTATAAAATTTAGCTTTGGAAATAATGCAAAAGAGGTAATTATGCTACACACTAAGAATATAAAACAAATATAAATTCTGCTTTCCTAAAGAGATCTTATCTAAGGATATATAAATCCTATTCAAAGACTTTTTATTGAAAGCATGCTCCCAGGGTTTAGCAAAATTCCTGGTATACAATAGGCAATCAGTAAACTTTTATATATAGTATATAGTAAACCTTTACTATATACATAGAGAGAGACAGAGGGAGAGAGAAAGAGAGATAGGGAGAAATTAAGTAAAACTCTCACTTGAATTTTATAAACAGATGAACTGCATATAAGAATTACCCTCAGTTGCCAAGAAAGTAAGTGGCAGAACCAATAATAAAGTTCAGGTCAGTGATTTTGAGTTTCTACCAACCATTTTACAAAACGTTACAATGATCCAGTCATTATCATGACCCTTCCTTGGAGGTAGACCAGATGAGAGAGAGATGTGAGGCCATTAGGTCCAGACATCCAGCAAGGCAGGTTCGGGAGAGAACTACAATGTTCAGCTCTGGACAGGTTTATTTTTGTCTCTAATTCTCATGTTATGCTTTCCCTGAATGCTGCTGTTGAGTTCCTGAGGCAAATGACCAGGAAGGAAATCGGCAGAAGAAAACCTGGTGCTGACTTGCAGGACCCGGGGACTGTGCCTCCTATACTTCTCGGCAATTTTACACTATTCTTCCGACAAGCACTACCGAATATTTCAAGCAGCACAGATAAAAAGCAAAGCAGAGCAGTTTTACGGCAACAGACCCCAGTGACAATGTCCTTGATGGCTGAATGAACTCTTTCCCAAAAGTTGCATTTTTTTCCTCCAATACAGTATATTCTGATAAACTGAAGCCCAGTTGCAGCAACAAAATATGGCACAGTAGATAAAACCATGACTTGGCAGATCATTTCTTGACTACACTGATCACTTTAAATCTCCTATCTGTACCCAATAATATCAATTATAAATTCAGCAGTATGCTTAAGCCCAATCTGTTGGAACTGTATTTTCTTATTTGGTATCTTTTTTGGTTTGGATAAACTGGAAAGATTGTTAAGTTTCCCTGTTTAACCATTAAAAAAATGTTCTAAGAATTTTCCATCATTTCATTGAAAAAGATATAAATCTCTAAAATGTGAAATGACATAGTCTATTGAACACTCACCCAAACCAGACTTTTTTAATCGTTTTAAGTGCTGACTTGTTTGTTTTCCAGTGGGAGATTTCTGCCCATGTTTCATTTCTTTATCTGAACTGTCTGCTTCACCATTTTTAGATTCGGATCCTAAAAAAGGAAATAGTTATTATGTCATTATCTTCCTCTTGCTGCCCTTGAAAAGAAAAAATCTAAAATTATTTCAAAAACCATAGATATAATCTCCTTTTCTATAAGTTAATTCACTACCTTTGGCCACAATCTGATTCCTCTGCTGGATATAAAGAGAAAAGCCCAATAAATCAATCAAACAGAACAAAAAGCAAGAACAGATGGCCTAATAGTGAAGTCAAAAACACTTTCACTGATCTGATAGCTTTTAAAAGAAACACTCAGATCCTTTGTAAAAACACACGGATAAGCTTCGACAATTCTACACCATTTAGAGATGATGCAAGACGGAGACAGAAACATGAAGGAAGAGGAGAAGCTTGAAGACCAGGAGAGATCATACCTTTCTAAATAACTTAACATTGAAATAGGACCAGAAAATGCAAACATCAATCTGTAATAAACAGAATGGTACACAGCTGATAAAGTGACAGAAGGTAAATTAGAAGAAAAGGTCAGGGTTGCACTGAGGTGAGAAGAATGTTCCCAGAACACAGAAACTAATAAAGGATGGCTGATTTTTGCAGCAGAAGACTGAAAAACAAATTCACACTCACGGAAGAACTGCTTTTGATGGCACTACACATCAGCATGTGGTCCACCATTAAAGTTCAACATTCAAACAAAAGCCAAAGCAACAACAACAAAAAAATCCACGGAGCAGTACCACACATTTCCTTACACCTATTGACATTAGCAAATGAAGTCCTTTGATGATGAGTGCGCTGGTGCCTTTTATTCTCTTGAGAGCGAAATGCCCTATTAGTTTGGACTCACTGAAAGAGTCAAAAGTATGTAAAAAAAATTTAAACTGAAACCTCAAGTAGAAATATTATTCGGTTGCAGAGAAAAGTCGTGACATCTCTCTCAGTGAAGAAGTCTCCTCCGGGAAGAAACTGGCCAAGCATACAGTATTTTAGCTCTTTACCTGAAGGCGAATCCGACTGCTCATCAGACACCTTTAATGGTGTCAAAACAACACGAGGAACAGTCTTGTTTACCATCATTGAGACTCCATTTCTTCTCTTCTGCTGCTGCCTCAAAGCCTACAAAACATGATAATAAAATGTAACGTAAAAATATAGCCAACATGATTTCTCCTAATTGGATTAAATGATCCATTCGCCCATCATTAGATACAACCTCTTAAGAGACTTAAATTCCACAGAGTCACTAATTTGTCCTGATTCTCAATAGTCATCTTCATGTCATTTTCCCTCAAAAGCAGATGGTCGGGCTTTGGCAAAGGGCAGCTACCTGAGCCCATTTCGAGTCTAATTCTGAAAACAAAGCAGCGCTTAAAGGTCTGTTCTACCTTAGCCGTGTGGCCTGGGAGCCCATGCAACTTGAAACCATGACTCCCAAGTGAAAGAAATGTAAAATAAATGTTTCGAGACCGGGATAAAAATAGATGTGTCTGCACTTCTCTTGCAGGTGCGTCCTCTCCAGTGCACTGCTCGGTCAATCAAGTTAACACCGAGTGTCGTCAGTATGTACCGCAGGTAAGGACTACGGTATTGACGCACTCGCTCAGCCGTGGGGAGCGCTGCACAGAATCACTGAACATGGCAGGAATCATTTATTTCTGTGAAGGGAATCAGTCCTAATCTTGGAAACCTTGCAGCACTTGGCTTCTGTCTGCTTGACTTTGGGCATTAACCTTCAGAACACGAACATGACGGTGTTCTGGCAAATCCAGGAAGGAAGAAAAAAAAAAATGGAGACGAGAATAAATCTCTGCAAATGGGAGTGCTTTGTGTTTCATAAATGAAACAACCACGGTGATGATAATGTAATAAAAGACATTTAAAAGTTCTGAAATACAGCTTATCCGGTGGATCGCTTTACACAGAAAATTACCTGTAATAAAAAGGGTCTTCAGCACGTGAAACTGAAGAGACATTAAATTCACAGTTACAGGGATGCTAAAACTCCTTGGAAGGGCTGACCACAGACAGCCTCAGACATTTTTATTCCTGGCTTCTGTGTCATTTCGACCAATTTTATAACAACTCAGTTAGCTGATTAATGTTCTTCGACTAGAAGTTGTCATAACTGCCTAAAATACTGCCTTGCCCGTTTATCCCCTGCTGTCAGAAACACTGTCATTTTATTTGCAAAGGGTATTAGTTGAATGTCCAACTTGTAGATCGTAAGATTTAGCAATCAAATAATTACAGAAGTAAAAAATTAAATGCCATTTAGATGCGAGAAGGCCTATTCAGATGAGATTTAGAATTGGATGGAAAAGCGGATGGCTTGGGAAATCCATTACAAATGATACTGTTGGCCAGGGATAACACAAGCGACTTCCCTTCAGTTCTGACATCTGCTGAGCTTTTATAAAGTAGCAGGCACTGGGTGGGAGACAAGGGTTACAAAAATGAGCAATATGCCCTCCTCCTCGCCTTCAGCTTGCTGTCAATAATGTATTTGATGAGCACATGTGTGCTATCAAATATTTAAGACATTTACCCTTTCTTTCCTCAAGGTGTACACAACTGCATTAAATCTCTACAGCCCGGTGAAGAGCTCAGAGCACTTTATAGACATTAACCCATCAGTCCAACAATAAAACACAACGAGGCAACACGGTGCCTTATATTACAATTAAGTCCATTTTTGCCCACTCTGTAAGACAATAAAACTTGCACAAAGAATGATTAACTTTTAGGAGTCTATACATCATGCTCATCAACCTCTTCCCTTGGCAATCCAAGTGGGTAATTTAAAAGCATTCATTTTATGTTAGGGTGGGTAGGTACATATTTGAAAAAACTGGTTAAGAAAAAAAGTGGTAAAATAACAAAGGGCCTACCTAGAACCTGGAATCATAAAGATGACAAGTCTTTTTATAGCACTTGTGGTAAATAATTATTAAAGTGATAAAAATTCTGTCCTCAACTTTTACAGCTGAAAGGACTGTGCTATAGACAAATTAGTAGTTAGACAGAAAGAAACCATGACAGAGATGAGATAATAATAATAATAATAATAATAATAATAATACGAAGCATCTGGGTGGCTCAGTGGGTTAAGGCCTCCCCCTTCGAATCAGGTCATGACTCAGTGTCCTGGGATCAAGTCCTACATCGGGCTCTCTGCTCAGCAGGGAACCTGCTTTACCCTCTCTCTCTCTGCCTGCCTCTGCCTACTTGTGATCTCTGTCAAATAAATAAATAAAATCTTTAAAATAATAATAATAATAATAATAATGGCAACAACAACCCATAGCATCAAGATGGAGCCAAGGTAGTGGTAGAGGAATACTAATCAATATAGAGACCATTCAATGACAGTTTTCTAAATATGTATTTCCTGCTCAGAAACTTGGACAAGTTCTAAATACAGTATGTATTTATTTATTTATTTAAAGATTTTATTTATTTATTTGACAGAGATCACAAGTAGGCAGAGGCAGGCAGAGAGAGAAAGAGGAGGAAGCAGGCTCCCCGCTGAGCAGAGAGCCCGATGTGGGGCTCGATCCCAGAACCCTGGGATCATGATCTGAGCCGAAGGCAGAGGCTTTAACCCACTGAGCCACCCAGGCGCCCCTAAATACAGTATTTTTTTAAATGCTGAAATGAAGCAGTGTATCCATAGGTGACCAAAACTAAATGTCCACCATATAAAAAAATTGTCTAAAGTGTATTTAAAATATGCATACCTTTCTGTTTTACTTCTGAAAAAAACATGCATTCTACTTGACCCTGAATAACATTTCTAGGGGCAGACAGCAAAAGCTGGGAGGTTGTTTCTTTCCCTGTGAGGCTAGTCAGAGCAGTTCAAGTAGAGAGCTGTTCGGAAAACCTGAGGAGCATCCCAGGCCAGTTATCCGAAGGGGCATCTTGATTCCAGTTACTGATCCACAGTCACTCCAGGCTAACCTGTGGATTCCAGTTCACTTCCCAGAAAGCAGGATTTATCTGACTCTTGGAGACAAGGGACAGCTTCCAAGCAGATCAGAATGTGGGTGGAGGTGGAGAAAACCATGCGCAGGAGCTCAGCTGTCTGGGGCAGAGTGGGCCATGTGTTATAGTGATTCCTGTTCTCTTGCTGGAGAGTGTTCCTCCTGCAAGTAAAGAAGCTAACTGTCCATGGGGTTTTGGGTTGTCTAACTCGATTTCTGCAACGAGGTGCACATCAATCGCATGAATATATGCTGCAGGTCTCCTCACAATCCCCTGAGAAATGGGCAATGTTTTTCTGGACACTGGGGTGAGACAGTGAAAGAGGGGGAGGCTGAAGTAAGTGAGAAAAGCACACACCCCATGAGGGGAGGCAGTTAGTACTCAAGAGATGCAACGCAACTGGATTTTAAGGTGATTTTTCCTGTTTTTAAACAAAGTACCAAGCAAAACAAAGATGACTCTGAGCTAAATTCAGCCTGAGGGCACCAATGTCTGAGACCTTCTACACACCATTCTCAATGCTCCTCACCTCCCCAAAAATAATGGGTCTGACCACTGCCCAACAGGTGTTAAAAACCCCCTCTTCTAAGTGCTGATCTGCAGAAGATTGGGGACCGGTGCAGAGGCATCTTAAAAACTGTGTGAGGTGATGGGTAAGGGCAAGGTTGCAGAGTCAGAGAAAGAAGGAACTAAGCAGCTGAGCATGCTGGGTAAATTACTTGGCTAAAATCTCCCTCTGAAACAAATACAATAGTGTTGGTAAGATATTTTAAATAGGAGATCCATAGAACAGTACTTAATACTATTTGTAGCATATAGGAAATATCCAATAAACGTTACTTCTTATATAAATGATCCATTCTGCAATGAGTGCATTTTTTTGAGGACTTACTCTGTTGTAGTACACTGCAGATCCATGGCAACGAACAAGACCAAAAAAAAAAAATTGTTTTATTTTACATTTTAGCAAAAGACTGACAAGGAGCCACATAAAATAAGCACAACAATTTTACACACATACAAGCACTAAGAAAATTATGCCAAGACGAGGAGGTAGAGTAACTGGGGTGAGAAGCAAAATCTCTCGAGAGGTAACAGTGGAGACAAAACCCAAATGACAAAGAACTGGCCACGTGACAACGGTAGAATCTCCAGTCAGGGAAAGAGACAGTATTCAGACCTCTATCAGGAAAGGTCTTTGGTGGTTCAAGGAATAAATAGCTGGGGTAGCTCGGAAGGAGGACTAGGAAGATTACAGAAATGGAAAAGAATTCCCTGAAATGACTGCCGTGGGTTTATTAGGAACGGGAGATTTATGTTCAAAGCAAAGGCAGCTCTACAAGCCCGGTCTCCCCCCAGGCACACTCTAGCACTTGTGCCCCCAAGACGCCACAGAGGCCCAGCAAAGAGAAAGCACAGTGTGTCTTCCACCAAAAGAGCGTCCTTCGCCTTCATTTTCAGGCTCCACTGCATGAAGTATGTTGCATCTCACACCCTGGACAGGTTTCTTAATAGTTCTGAGCATTTGGAGCAATTTAGGGAACGGGGTCCTGGAACACCCTGGCAAGCCCTCTGCCTCAGAGCCTCTGCCTGAATTCTCTAACGTGCGTGCAGCGCTCTTCCCTCAGACGACCACATGGCTCACCTCCTCATACACTTGACACTTGACTCATGGCCTTAGCCCATTTGGGCTGCTCTATCAAAATACCCCAGGCTGGGTAACCTGTAAAGGACAGAAATTCATTCTCCACAGTCTGGAGGGTAGAGGCCTCGATTACAGTGCCAGTGTGATCGTGACAGGCCCCCTCTGGATTGCGGGCTTCTCTCTCGCTGCACCCTCACACGGCAGGCAGGGGCCAGGGAGCTCCAGTGGGGTGTCTTTTAAGGACACGGATTCCATATATGAGGCTCCAATGCTGTAACTTAGGCACCTCCCAAAGAGCCCATCTCCCAATACCACTACACTGAACCTTAGGATTCCAATATATGAATTTGAGGGGACATAAACCTTCAAATAACACACTCTTTACTGTTTTTCCCACCATATTCTCTATTCCCACCACCCACTCTAATTTATTTCCCCCTATGGAAAATATATTATACTGTGTAATGTCATTTTCTCTTCCCTTCCCCAACCCAGAATATAGACTCTGAAAGGCAGGGATTGTCATCTTTTTTATGTTTTTTATGTTCACTAACATATCCCCAAGTGCCCAGAAGATTACCTAGGCTACACCAGGTGTCCAATAAATAACTACTAAAGATAAATAAAAATTCTTAGAAATAACTTTAATAAAAATAGAAAAGCCCTCTTCTCTCTTTAAAATAGGTAGGTAAGTGGTTTACTCAAAAGGCAGAAATCAGCATGAAACAATCAAGAAATAACTTTATTCTCCTAATATTGCCTTACACATTTCTGACCAATTTCCCTTTCTCATTTCTGGACAATATTTTACTAGAACACATAGCTTCTTGGGTCGCCTTCAAGTATTTATACAGTCTCATTTTCAGGCTTAAAGATATGAGGTCTAATATGAAGCCTTCTTTCTGTTTTCCCCAGGCTACACATAAGTCTCAGCTCAAAAAACTTCATTAGCAAAGAGATTGCTGATTTTACTCTTCCTCCATTTTCTTCCTCTTTTTCTAGGTGCCCCAGGATCAGAGTTAAATGCAAGTTAAGACAAGGAGAAAAAGAGGTCAAAGTTGTCTCACCTATTGCTATCATAGTCACAGCATCACAATCTTTGGGAGGCAGAAGGCCAGCTGCTAGTTTTGTATGGTGTACGTTATCTAGTTATACAATGATGTTAACCATATATCTATTATCTACTTACAACTTTATATATAGTTATTATCTAGTTATAACTATTTAGAGAGTATATATCATGTATATATTTGTGTGTGTGTGTGTGTGTGTGTGTGTGTGTATGCCTCCTAACAGTGTGTGAGACAACAGGTTTCCTTCCTGGGAAAAATTCCACCCTTCTCTAGTGTTTCTCTCTGAGTCTTCCTCTCACTGAGACTGTACCTCCCTTCACTAAGATAGAGAAGATGTAGCAGAGCTCTATCCAGTTTTATAAAATCCATTTAATTAATGCTCCTTCAAATGACTTGAGCTATTTTCTATATTAGCTGTTGGGGGACGGTCCAGGGCCATCTGGCGTCTCTCACTAAGTCCTCTGATATTGTGTCTAGCACTCTCTTTACAATAGGTATAATTCTACCCCACTGTCCTCAGCTTGGAGCTTTAGCTAAAATTCCAGAAGAATAAGAAAATTCCTGTTTGACATTATATATTACAAATAATAGAAGTTAAATGCAAGTTAACATTATTTAAATTTGGATATCCCACAGCCTGGAAAATATAAAGCCATGATTAGATTAAGAAAATAAGACTAGGAGGGTCACTTTAATTTTTTTAAGATTTTATTTATTTATTTGAGCTAGAGAGAGAGCACAAGCAGGGGCAGTGGTAGGCAGAGGGAGAAGCAGGCTCCCTGATGAGCAAGGAGCTCGATGCGGGGCTCAATCCCAGGACCCTGGGATCATGACCCAAACCAAAGGCAGACGCTTAACCAACTGAGCCACCAAAGCATCCCTAGAAGTGTCACTTTAGCTGGTCGTGGGAGGATTGCTCTGCATAAGGCTACCCTGAAAGAGGATATTTTATTGTGTTGTGACAAATTATGAGAGGTGGTTTTTTCTATTACACACCAAAAGTCTCAATTAGCTAGAGGTGGCCCTTTGCTCAATCTGTAACATGGTTTTATTCTGACACTGACATTACATCAATAAGACTTACTGTATTCGTCTAGATTCATTTGAGGGGGATGATGTCACTGAAGTACTTTCTAACTATTCAAGACTTAGCTCTAGTTTGGAATGCTAATGGAATATCTTATTGAACAACTTTAAATCCTATAATTTCAAAAAGATATCCAAATTGGCAATGAAGAAGTCAAACTCTCTCTATTCGCAGATGACATGATTCTTTATATAGAAAACCCAAAAGACTCCACCCCCAAACTACTAGAACTCATACAGCAATTCAGCAACGTGGCAGGATACAAAGTCAATCTGCAGAAATCAGTGGCTTTCTTATACACTAACAATGAAAATACAGAAAGGGAAATTAGAGAATCAATTCCATTTACTATAGCACCAAGAACCATAAGATACCTGGGAATAAACCTAACCAAAGAGGTAAAGGATCTGTACTTGAGGAACTACAGAACACTCATGAAAGAAATTGAAGAAGATGCAAAAAGATGGAAGACCATTCCATGCTCTTGGATTGGAAGAATAAACATTGTTAAAATGTCTATACTGCCCAGAGCAATCTATATTTTTAATGCCATTCCGATCAAAATTCCACTGGTATTCTTCAAAGAGCTGGAGCAAATAATCCAAAAATTTGTATGGAATCAGAAGAGACCCCAAATCGCTAAGGAAATGTTGAAAAACAAAAATAAAACTGGGGGCATCATGTTACCTGATTTCAAGCTTTATTACAAAGCTGTGATCCCCAAGACAGCATGGTACTGGCATAAAAACAGACACACAGACCAGTGGAACAGAGTACAGAGCCCAGATATGGACCCTCAACTCTATGGTCAATTAATCTTTGACAAAACAGGAAAAAATATATAGTGGAAAAAAGACAGTCTCTTCAATAAATGGTGCTGGGAAAACTGGGCAGCTATATGTAGAAGAATGAAACTCGACCATAAGTAAGTTTATCTTACACTGTACACAAAGATAAACTCAAAATGGATAAAAGACCTCAACGTGAGACAGGAATCCATCAGAATCCTAGAGGAGAACATGGGCAGTAATCTCTTCGATATCAGCCACAGCAACTTCTTTCAAGATATGTCTCCAAAGACAAAGGAAACAAAAGTGAAAATAAACTTTTGGGACTTTATCAAAATCAAAGCTTCTGCACAGCAAAGGAAACAGTCAAAAAAACAAAGAGGCAACCCACGGAATGGGAGAAGATATTTGCAAATGACAGTACAGACAAAAGGTTGATATCCAGGATCTATAATGAACTCCTCAAATTCAACATACACAAATCAGGCAATCATATCAAAAAATGGGCAGAAGATATGAACAGACACTTCTCCAATCAAGACATACAAATGGCTATCAGACACATGAAAAAATGTTCATCATCACTACCCAACAGGGAGATTCAAATTAAAACCACACTGAGACCAGTTAGAATGGCCAAAATTAACAAGACAGGAAACAACATGTGTTGGAGGGGATGTGGAGAAAGGGGAACCTCTTACACTCTTGGTGGGAATGCAAGCTGGTGCAGCCTCTTTGGAGAGCAGTGTGGAGATTCCTCAAGAAATTAAAAATAGAACTTCCCTATGACCCTGCAATTGCACTACTGGGTATTTATCCCAAAGATACAGATGTTGTGAAAAGAAGGGCCATCTGTACCCCAAGGTTTATAGCAGCAATGGCCACGGTCACCAAACTATGGAAAGAACCAAGATGTCCTTCAATGGACGAATGGATAAGGAAAATGTGGTCCATATACACTATGGAGTATTATGCCTCCATCAGAAAGGATGAATACCCAACTTTTGTAGCAACATGGATGGGACTGGAAGAGATTATGCTGAGTGAAATAAGTCAAGCAGAGAGAGTCAATTATCATATGGTTTCACTTATTTGTGGAGCATAACAAATATCATGGAGGACAAGGGGTGTTAGAGAGGAGAAGGGAGTTGGGGTAAATTGGAAGGGGAGGTGAATCATGAGAGACTATGGACTCTGAAAAACAACCTGAGGGGTTTGAAGTGGCGGGGGGGTGGGAGGTTGGGGTACCATGTGGTGGGTATTATAGACGGCACAGATTGCATGGAGCACTGGATGTGGTGAAAAAATAATACTGTTATGCTGAAAATAAATAAATTTAAAGAAAAATAATAAATCCTATAATTTGAAATCCAGAAAGAAATACCATCAAATCTTAAATCAGGGTGTCTGGATGGCTCAGTGGGTTGAACCTCTGACTTGCTCAGGTCATGATGTCAGGGTCCTGGGATCCAGCCTATATTGGGCTCCCTTCTCAGCGGGAAATCTGTTTCTCCCTCTCCCCCTGCCCCTCCCCACCTTATGCGAGTGCCAGCTCTCTCTCTCTCTCTCAGATAAACAAATAAAATCTTTAAAAACAACTTAAACAAGAAGAAGGCAAGTGTAAATGCAGTCTACTGTGAAGGAATGTACCTTTAAGCTGCTCACGTCTGTAATGTCCAACACGACCAAACCCCACAGAGAACATGGTACTAACCAAGCTTAATACTTCCAGGTGTTATTCAGTATGAAAGAAATTTATAGGCTTAAACTTGGAAATAAACTCATTTTTTAAAGGAAATATAAAACAGAGCTAAACCAGTCAGGGAAAAGTAAAGATCCTATCATGCATCAGTTATAATTCTGGCTTTAAGCAAAAATAAAGAAATCAAAAGATGAGGGCTGAGCATGCTTTTCTCTAGACATGCATTGTGATAGTCTCTTATAAAAAGAAAGAAACAATAACAAAAAAAGTCAACCCTTTAGATATGCATTTTATTTTTTCAACAGAAAGCTTGTCAGATAACTCTAAAAAAATTGGAATGGTTTCTCATTTCTACTCTAATGAAAAATAAAATAAAACCTAAAATCACAGGCCATTTGTGTTAACTTGGAATTTGCATAAACAAGTAATGCCTGTTTTATTGTAATAGGAAAACAACACTAACAATGTAACTTAAGAATGCACTGAATGCAATATGCCCTTCACTGAAAAATCTGAGAATATCGCATGCTGTGAATGCTAAAATAGTTAGAAATACACACATAGAAAACAGTTGGCTGAGTCAGGCACTACCAACTTGCACTGCTGCTCTCAGGCTAAATGTCAACACCCATGTTCAAGAAACTGCTATCGTGCAACATAACCTTTGGAATTTCATGGTATTGGTCAAATATATAAAGCTAAAGCAAAATACCAACACCATATCTGCTTTGTGATAAGAGGAGAGGGCAAAATACCTGCAACTTTATGAATAAATTCTACCACCCTAAATAAATAACGAAGTCGAATGAAACAACAGCAACAACATAGAAAGGTTCTGTTCTACACCATGTTACATCCCATCGTCACAGAACTCATCCGTCCCTAATCTTTCATTTGATTCTGCTGTTTCAAAACTTCCAAAATTTAATATTTCTTAATCCTTCCTCTTTAAAATTTAAAATCTAATCATTTCGCATTTTTTAGGATCATTATAACTAAAATAACAAGGCGGAAAGAAGTCAGGGAACAAGGTAATAATCAGCAAGCTGCTACTCTCCAGAGGCCTCAGAATGTGTTTATTTGGAATACGCGTATTCAGAAAAAAAAAATCTACCACAATAACAATATATTATTCATGCAACTATGTCTAACATAGGATGTTAACTAACATTTTGATGATCAGAAGGTAAAATAGGATATATAGGATGTTAACTAACTTAGGATGTTAACTAATGTTTTGATGATCAGAAGCAATGAAAATATTCTATGTCAGTAGTCAAGGGACATTCTAGCCTCCATGTTGCCTAGACTGTAGTTACACTGCAATCAGCAGTATTGCCGAGTAAAAGGACCCACTCTCTATGCAACATAATTTGGGGGGGTATGGAGGCCTCAGATCTGAGAAATTATGTCTGGCTTATTTTGCCTGAGGGTTTATTTTATTATTATTATTATTATTATTATTTTATTTACTTTTTTTATTTTTTATTTTTTTACTACATTTATGCTTATAAAGCTACTGGGTTTGTTTCTCTTTTTTCCCACCTACCTCTTTCTTTTTTTTTTTCTCACCATAACTCCACCTACTTTTTTTTCTCACCATAGCTCCACCTACTTCTTTCTAAGAATGTATACTGGCCTATGGACAGCCAAACTACTAAAGGCCGACTGACCCCGAATACACTTCCAGCAAAACGATAAGAGCTGCATAATTGATATATTTTTGAGTGTCTGCCAGTAATGTGTGCTGAAACTGAACATACACAAGTCTGTGTTCAAAAATAATATTCTTAATGATTATGATGTATTGCTTTTCTTACGTTATACAAATGCTGAAGAATGTAAATTTCTAGAGATAATGTAAAAAATTCATCTATCGTATTATAGACCATATGCTAAAAGGCAGTATCAGTTAAGAGGGAAGAATCTGAAACTATGATTCTGGGTTCAAGCATCATCTCCAAAATGTACTCGCTGAACAACTGTGGGCAAGTCATCTAAATTCTCTGGGCCTTCTTTCCCTCACTTGAAAAATGGGAATACTCGTACATACATTAAAGGATTTCTATGCGGATCAAATGACACGGTATATATAAAATACAGAGCATAATGTGTAGAGTTCCGAAAAGTAAATGTCAGCTAATGTAATTGTCATTAGGCTCATTTGGCTGGCCCTACATTCATAAGATGATTTATACGTGCATACATACACACAAAACTTATATTTACGAATAGAGTACACATACATATGTGTGTACACGTATGTATATATATACATACACTTACAAAGAATTCTACATGGTCATAGCCATTCAACTACGCAAAAGAAAAGAAAGCTGCAGATTTGCTGAGGCTGCTACAATTTAAAATGCCTCATGTTCAGTCAATTTTTGAAATGCTGTCTTAAGAAACTCAGCAATTACAGGGAAGCTAGGCAAAATTCTGCAAGAGCAGCTTTTTTTTCTAATGAATTTCCAATACAAATTTGATTATTAATCAAACATTAGCATATCTGCTACATATTGTGCCATCTTCCCACAGTAGCTAATTTGCTATTTGGTTATACAATATGAAGTTTTAAGAAATTACTACACAGCTCTTCCGGGACATTAAGAAGCTTATAGGACAGGTTTCTTACAAAGAGGCTTAGACCCTAAGCAAGCAAGTGGCGCTTTCCATGAACACATGCTCTGCAACAGCACAAAAATACTAACTCAAAGTTGTGAAATAAGTTAGTCATTATGAAAAATGTTCAAATGATATGAAACCAAAATGGAGAAAGTAAAAAATAGGGAGACATGACAAGACCTAGATCTGAATTTTTATCTTTATGTTTACATCCAGGAATATTTCATGATGTAGACATTTTCTAAATCACTGCCCTTCAGAAGTATGACTTTCATTTATGACCGCATCTATGTTTTTTAAATGCTACGAGTACCGGTATCCAGCTTTGTATCCTTCGTTCTCTCCTGGGTCGTATTTTATTAACTGCATTCCATTTGCCACCTGAATAAGCCTTTTCCTGGACTTCCCTACTGTCATCCATCCTTTATTTCGTCAATTAAAAAGGGATCTCAACACTGAATTCAGTTTTGTTCTTCGGTCTAAAACATCATACAAGATATAAATGGCAAGCTCATCAAAGATTATTTGATGTAACAATAATTACCTTATACATAATACCAATGAAAGGAAATACTGCAATTTCAATAATTAATACAGAATAGAAAAGTAATGTAATTCAGTACAAAAATGTTGAGTTTCTTTCCTAAGTTTCCTTGTTTGAAGTAGGGGAGAAGGTAGGGCTGTCTAGGAAACTGAATAGGATATTAAGAAGCTTTACAGGTTAGTGAGACTTAAAAAAATTTTTTTTAAAAACATTTCTCCTCTTCCTTGTTATAAATACAGCATGAGAATGGTACTTCTATTCCTAGACTTGGTCAGGGTCTGCAGGAGATGTGAGGGAGGGGTCTGTCATAGAAAGAGCAAAATAAATATGGGAGCGGAAGGCAGTTAAACAGGGGAAATCCATGAATTTTCATATGAACGGTCACATACATAAGCTTTCCATTTATGGAGCACATTACCATCACACAGTGTCCCCATCTAAGCACAGCATCGTCTCCTCCTCATCCACGCCCAGTTCGGAATGTGCTGGTGCAGCAGCAATAGCTAACATCTACTGAGTGGCTATCAGGGGTCAGGGTTGCTCATTCTACCATGTGCTTTCGACGTCTCACCTCACAGACTTCTCTTGGATTGTTCCCATGTGAAAGGTGCTATTATTTCCCACATTCTCTAGACATGAAATTCGAGATTCAGAGGAGAGAAGTGTCTTGCCCAGAGTTGCAGGAATTCAAACTGGGGTGTTTCAGAACCTAGAAGCCAACCTTGCAACCATTTCCTCCCATCACCATCTTGGCGCAAGGACACAGAGATCAAGACCACGTAGGTTGTATCAAGATGATATTGCACAATTAACCTCCATTCAGCACCAAACGCTCAATGGTAGACATTCTTGATAAAAGTAAGCCACAACTACTCTCTTTCCTAGTCATAACTTGATGCGTCTCAGTCACAAGGAAGAAATTATGTGTTTATTTTTTATATCAACTATTAGTTAAGCACAAGACCACAGAGACAGTATTTTCAAGATATGCAATGCATTTACGAACCCAAAATGTTTACTATAAACCTCACACAAGAAAATCGTAATATAAGTTTTCATGGCTCTAAGAACATTTTCCCCCTTCTATTTTACATCAAAGTTCTCAGCCAAGCCTCTCCTAGTTTTTCGCCTGGAGTAAAATTAGTGTATGAATAGAATGCAAGTAGTTGAATTCAGGACATCTCTGTTGCTCTCTGGCTGCTATGTTCCTGCAGATTTTACCTTCTCCACCTCACACCCATTACTTTAAGGAGGTCGAACAAAGAACGAATGGCAGCTCTCTTACCTGTTTCAGAGCCTTTTTGGTGTGTTGCTGAAAGGAAGACGCTAACTTGCTTTGCACCGCTGTGTTCGTGAGGCTTGAATCTCGAGTGGAAGATGCTTCATCGTTTACCTGCTTCGCACAAACTAGAAACAGAGAGAGATAATGATATTACTAATTTGAATTCCTTTTTTTATATCCACTGTAATTAACTCACTTGGAGCTTCTCTCCAATTGAAAATGGATACCTAAAATAAAGCCAAATACCACAGTGACAAGAAGAATATCTAGATTTGAGAGAACGGATCACTTAATAACTGTGTGGTCACAGTTACACGTAACCTCTCTACACCCTGTGTCCTTACCCACTAATTGATGTTAATTCCTATCCCATAGGGCTATTGTGTGGACATAAAAAAGAGCATAATATCTGCCTTAAGACTTGGGAGTCAGTAGATACTTTCCAAATCTGAATATGCAGATTAAGCAACGCACAGTCTTTTGAAGAAACAATGTAAATTCATGAAATTGTGTTTCAAATCTACCAAGGGCCCTGGTGCTCTTCCATTTAACAGCCCTCCTTCTGTAGACTTCCTTGCCTACTGGGACATGTTTGTCTTGTCCTATGGGCCAAGTCATCTATCACGGAGAAGGAAAAATAAAAGCCAAGATGCTGTGAGTCAATTTAAGGTAATTATTTTCAAGAACATCATGCTTTCTGCAGAGAATCATATAATCTGCCTACTTTTACCAGAATCAAATTTTCCTGTTGCCTATCCTACAGAGGACATTTTCTACAAAAAGCTGTTTTTTAGACGAACCAATGTCTCACTGGCATGGGTGACAAGGGCCCACATTCACTCATGGCTCTGTGGAACCTGGGTTATGGCCAGCACTCATCTTTAGCCCTCAAACTGTCCACCAGAGAGAAGAGGCTGGACTCTGGCCACAGAGAGATGCAGGCCCTCTTCTGTGCACACCAGAGGGGAAGGTGTTATTTGGAAAATCAAAGTCAGGAAGTACTGTGATTGGGGGCAGAATGGAGGCAGATGTCAAAGGCAGGAGGCAAGCGGAAGTTAGATGGAAAAAAATAACTTGAGAACATATTGGAAAAGCTCAAAATATGACTTTTTAAGGGCACCAGGGTTAACACTAATCCAAGAAAATTTTTGAAGGAACAGTAACTTGAGAAGATTCTGACCTGAGCTTTAGAGGCAGGTGGAGGAGTAAAAATTATTCTAGTCAAAAATGGAAGCACATGCACGTGCACAGTGTTGCGAACACTCAAGCTGCTTTAGATAGACTCAAGCACATGTTGCCTAGAAATAAAAATGCAGCTCATGAAGGAGAATGTTGGGGGAAAAGAGTCAAGTTTTGTTTTAAGACAAAGTAATCAAGTTACTGAGGACCAAACAAAAGGAAGAAGTTTCAGACAGTAATTGTTAGTTATTAATGCCAAGCGCTTTACATATGTGATTTCATTTCATCCCTGCCACATCGTCGCTGCTTCCTTGCAAGACATTAAGGTACTGTCTCTGTTTTGGAGAGAGAAAACTAGAGCTCAGAAAGGCTCAACAGCTTGCCAACCGTAACAAAGTCAACAAAATAGCAGAGCTGGGAGTCAGGGCCAGACCCATAATTTCGCACTTAAAATATTTGTCCTCAAAGCCCAGAACTGATGCAGAAAATTCAGTGTCTAAAGAAGTTCAATTTGGTTGCATCCCAAAAGTACTGAAATGGGAAGTTGATAAGGGCAGAGAGATCAAGTCATTTAACCACAGACATGAAAAAATTAAGAACTATCGGTGACAGTGATTGGCCCAGGAAATACTTCGGTTGAAAAAGCCAAAGGGTTTGCCCATGGACAGACTCAAAGAAGTCCCTGAATTAATGACCAGGTGACTTGTTTCTATTTGATACCATATGATACTTTTCCTTAAAACAGTCTAAACATTGTCGTTAAGAAATTGTCACACTGCTCTCATGGACTACGGCTCCTAGGCTTTTCTCCTTGCAATGATCACTACAGTAAATTATAATACTCGGCCAAGTCTTACTCATCAAGAAATAGCAGAAATTAACTATCGGTTTACAGTTCAAAGATAAATTTACTTTTACATGATTACATCAATGGCCTTTTTAATGTTCTGAAGTCTCTATGAAGTGAGACAAACTAAGGAACTAAGAGGAAGGTCACAGAGGGGACAACTGATTCCAGTTGGATGGACCTATATGTGGCAACAGAAGCCCAGCCAGAAGCAAAGTTATTTTATTACTTCACATTCTTGGAGTAGTATTTCCACCTCGACTATGGAAACTTACTGGTTAGTTAAAAAGGAGAGCCAAACGCCACCCATGGATTTTAGGGAACCTGGGGAAAATAGCAGAATAGTTCTGCACACTGGACATCTAAACAGATTTACTGATTTGCTTAGGAAGTGCTTTTATTCATAAGTCTTGCAAAGGTAAACTCCAGTGAAGCAGGATCCAAAAACAACAGATGCTGAATTGGTCTGTATATAATGAAAGCCTCATCCCCCCTGCACTCATCTGACTGCGACAATAAATGGTACAGTCAGCCCTCCTTCCAGAGCACAAGAGATATCTTAGAACTTGCTCTACTTCCCTCTGATTTAGGAAGCCACGTGGCATCACGATACCTGTTTAGCTATCAGAGGATATAATGCATACTTCATTTAAATTCACCATTCCACCAAGTTAATAGTGATTCATATGCATTTAGTGTTTCCAAAAGGAAGATTTGGTTCTATTTAAGCCCAGAACTTCAGGTGGAGGGGAGGACAATAAAATCAAACAGCATCCAGCAGTCCTATGAAGTTTTCTTCTGAAGATGATTCATTTTTCTTTAAATTAAACCTCTATTTTGCTGTATCTTACATTCCATCCAATGCTCAAGTGAAGCATCATGAGAATTCCTTCCTCCATAGTCAATTGCTTTCCTGATTCCCTCTTTGGAGCTTGGTCCTATTTCCCTGAATCAAACCATTTTTCCCACATTCTTTCTTTCTTCTTTTTTTTTAAAGATTTTATTTATTTATTTGACGGAGATCATAAGCAGGCAGAGAGGCAGGCAGAGGGGGGGGAAGCAGGCTCCCCACTGAGCAGAGAGCCCTATGGAGGGCTCTATCCCAGGACCCTGAGATCATGACCTGAGCCGAAGGGAGAGGCTTAACTCACTGAGACACCCAGGCACCTCCCGAATTATTTCTTTCTTTCTTTTCTTTTCTTTTCTTTTTTTTTTTTTTTTAAAGATTTTATTTATTTATTTGACAGAGAGAGATCACAAGTAGATGGAGAGGCAGGCAGAGAGAGAGAGAAAGAGAGAGAGAGAAAGAGAGAGGAGGAAGTAGGCTCCCTGCTGAGCAGAGAGCCCAATGTGGGACTCGATCCCAGGACCCTGAGACCATGACCTGAGCCGAAGGCAGCGGCTTTAACCCACTGAGCCACCCAGGTGCCCATCGAATTATTTATTTCTGATCAAATATTTATGGAACTTTTACAAAAAGTAAATGTAATAGAAAATGAAATCTATAAATGAGTGCTCCTTTGGGTTAAAAAAAAAACCAAATATCTTATTTTTAAGGAAAAAGTCAAGAGATAATTAAATGCACAGTGCAATCCATAGGCTCCAAACAGTGTACCTGCGTGTGCCGTGTACATGCACGTGGCATGTGTGTGTGTGTACGTGTACTGACAAAAATAGACCCTTAACACGGGTGTATGAATGATTTTATTCATTCTTTTGCCGTGTATATGATGAGGGCAGCTGAACAGAAGAACAAGTAGCTGGACTGTGGAGGTTCATGCAGCTTCATATTCTGACAAAACACACGGTTTTCACTTTTACTTTGTTCTTGCAGCTTTCTTAATAACAGATGTGATAAATAAGTAATGCAGAGCTCATTTTAAACACTTGCCTGAATATTTACAGAAGGGACTGGGTTTGGCCTCTGAAATACAAGCCAAAGAAAAATCAATGTTAAGGAAAGGACCAAGGGAAATCCCCCGTATGTAAAATTACAACAGAAACCAGGAAACTGAAGAATTAGGACAGATGTTTTATCCAATAAATATCATACACTGACAGGCAGCTTAGAAAATGATATCTTTTTGGCATTCAAACAAGAATGGTTTTTGTTTTTTTTTTTCCTAACTTCACTGGCACGATCACAAAACGAATGCCAGGATTTATACCTCAAAACCCCACAAGACTGCCTGCCCTTTCTGTAGGTGGACAAAATGAAGACAAGGAAAGGTTTTTTTTAAAAAGGTACAGAAATGTTATTTCTGCCTACATTTTGCTTGGCTGCCAAAACTAGGCAAAGCCAAAGACACAGTTAAAGGCTAATCTGCTTGTTTTAAATTCAGATAGGTAATGAGGTTCTTAGTATTTGCTGCTCAACTACCTCCACGCTCACTCACACTCAGACTCCCAAACCTCCCATCCCAAATATTCTATTTGGAAGCCTCAGGAGCAAAGAGAGATGGAAGATTCCTCGTCATCATGAGACAGTCCTGAAGGCTAGAGAACCTGGTGACTGCCGGCAAGACTGGATTTCTGACTCACAGAGTCTCCATGCTCTCCTCCTCTTCCCCTCATTCCTTCACCCTTCAGCTTCAAAAATGAGGTCAAACTAGAAAATATGGGTTAGAGCTCATATTTTTTAAAGTTGAATGACAGAAGCTTTGGGCACTACTCCCCCCAATGTAATTACTAATCCATTGACAAGTGTACAAGAGGGCTTTGACCTTTAAACCAAGACACAAAGAAGGGAGAAATTAGAACGCAGCCTTGACTTTGTCTCTCCCTCATCTTAAGTCTTGTCTGCCTCCTCAACTCCCATCGTCTCTGATCCAACCAACCAAGAACCTGCTGTGTTTCCTGAACACAGTGACTTGCTGTATTTATTGTACTCGCTCCGACTGTCCCTCATCCAAATACCCTTCTCCATTTCTTTGCCTGGAGAATTCATCTTGGCATAGCAACCTGGAACAGCTTCCCCCAAAGCCTTCCTGACTATGCCCCGCTCTGAGGTAGACTCACTCCTCCCCTTGCCTAGTTTCCTCGGAACCTAGTAATGTATTCGGGGCACTCTCTACAAACGATGCTTCTCTGCCTCTCACTACCCAAAAATCCAGCCACTCAGGGACTTACACATTGTTGCAAAGATAGTTGCAGAGCAGTTGATCTATAAATGTTTATTAAGCAAAACTGTCAAATTTGATTTTAATGAAATTTATCTAAAGTGTCTATTTTTAATGTCAATATTCAATTACTGATTTTTAGTTAAGAATTCATGGAAGGGGGGGCACCTGGGTGGCTCAGTGGATTAAGCCTCTGCCATTGGCTCAGGTCATGGTCTCAGGGTCCTGGGATCGAGCCCTGCATCGGGCTCTCTGCTCAGTGGGGAGCCTGCTTCCCCCTCCCTCTCTGCCTGCTGCTCTGTCTGCTTGCGCGCTCTCTCTCTCTCTCTCTGTCAAATAAATAAATAAAATATTTAAAAAAAAAAAAGAATTCATGGAAGGGGAAGACAGCAAAGCAGAGTTCAGTTATTATGGAAAAGCATACATAAAAAGTGAATTTCTTTTCTATCTTATGAAACTTTTTTAAAATCATCCTAAAATCAATTAGGGAAAATATGAAAACCAAATAACAAAACATCCTACGCATATCGGTGGAAAGTCACATGACCTGCCATGCACTGCAAATAAACTTCCTTCTGCCATCCTGACTTGTTGCCTTATTTTAAGAGGAAAGTCACAGTTTGGGGCTTTTCCATAGTAAAATAAAAATAATTCGAAAGCCAAAATTAGAAATCACAATGCTTATTTGAAATGGCAGGAGCTATGTGAGGGCAGAACCACACCGCAGACCAGGATCTGCACACAACAGAGTCCCTGCAACAACGATATTAATTGCTGTATGTCCCACTAAACCACATGATATAAGTAACAGGCTATCAGAGGTAACTGATGTTCCCAGGTCTAATGCAGGCAGGCAAACAGCCTTTGATCCATTTCATTTCTATCAGTTCTCCCTCCAATTACTCCCTTTCAATTTTCTGATCAAACTAGATGCTATCAAAATAGTTCTCTGTAGAAATAATCCTGACATTCGCTATAGGCTTAATATAGTTTTTATAAACAACAGATATAAATTGAAGAGCACAGAGTGTATTAGGGATAACGCTGTGCACAGTTAGAGTTCAATCACATTTTAAAAGAGAAACGAGTCTTAGAGGAAGCTTATTTATTTATGAATCATTCATTTAGTTGCAAAACTTTTGCTGAGCACCTCTGTGCCAGACACTGTATCGAATGCTGGAGGACAACAGCGAATAAAACCCAAGACCTATAAAGCTTTTTTTAATGTATTTTTTTCTAGGAACTGTGGTATAGAACTATTAATTCTATCTGAGGAAAACCAAGTGTGCGAAAACCTACAAATGATAATTAAAATTTGTTCTGAAAGATCAACAAGCACATAATTCAAAAGTATCCTCTGATGGCAAATAATCAAAGAAGCTTATATTTGGATTGTGTCCACTTTATGTATCATACTTACATTGAAATTGCTCATATCAGATGTTCTGGATATACATAGTAACAAAATACATGCCAAAAACTGTTAAAAATGACTTAATGAGGACCAGGCAAACCCCATCTGACCCCAAAAATCTTTCCTGGACTCCATTTCTCTCAGAGGAAAGGTAGTTCCTTAATCCTTTTTGGATCCAGACTAAGGAGAACTACCTTCTCTAAAAGCATTCCTTATTCCAAGATAGGTACAGATACTGGAATTTAAACAACTTCCCTCATTCCAACAGACAACATTCAAAGCATATGAGATTCCAAGAAAGGCCAGCAACTACATAGAGAAACACTGGAATTAAAATAATGTAAATAGCAATTATCCCCTAAGAAACTTTCAAAGGAGAAACTGTCTAAACATTTTACCTATTGATACTCGATAATATTTAGAATATCATCTGCTAATAAAATATAGCTAAAATAACTTAAAATTTTATTGTATGTTATATCCAGCTTTATTAGCCCAATAAAGCCCTCTTCTTAGGCAGAAGAGGTTTGCAGAAAAGGGAGCAAATAAAATAAGAGGAATGGCTAATCAGATGATAATTATACTAGCAATTTCTATCAATAAGAACATGATCCTAAACAAGATGTAATCAGGCTGATATCAGAGGCTACAAGTGATGCTCATCCAGTATCACAGAAGTGAATGGACTGAAGTTTTATTGCAGGAGACCCAATGGTTCACAGACACTTTGGTTTGCCCTGGACAGGACGCAGAAGCTCCCAAGTTAACTAGGAAGAACATTTGTCCACCGAGGGTACAGCTGTAGGAATCCCTCCTACAGGCACTCAATTTATCGCCGGAGCCATTGAGTTACACTAATATCTCTGGGTATCCATAAAAAATATCCCTTCAAACTCAGAAAAGAGAAACTCAAGCCAGAAATATCAGTATTTAATAGGAAAAGCATACCCTACAGGTACCAGATCTGTAGGTCCATCCAAAGCCTACAGATGTGTCGGAACAGATTCCTCTGTCAGAATTATGGACAGCAGTGACACGATGAACTGCTTGCACGGGGCAGAACAGTGGAAGCTATTTCTGTTATGCTGCACAATACCTATGATCTTCTACACTGCATTACATTCCTGAAACATCTACACAGAAATACAGCAATCCACTCAGAAAACCAGAAACAGCAAGAAGAGTATCATTAAAAGGTTGGTACAAGGTCAAGGGTGAACGCTTCCTCCACTTGTGGGCATCACCACTAAGTACTTTATCCTCTGACACATAAAAGACAACTCTAGTATATAATAAAAGGGAGTTAGATAAGGTACTGAGGTGGTTGGTTAACTGAGAAATGGCTATATGCTGTCGCTTTTAAAAGGAGAGAACGGGTTATCTGGCACCAATGAAAAATGTACTTTACTTTTTGAAGAATGGGTGATTTGTTCATATATTCTAATTATAAACTAATAAATCAAACAGAAAGCTGGCTAGTTAAGATGAGTTAACTGAGGGAAATCTTTAATTCTGGTTTATTTGAGAGGAAGTTTTCTTTTATTATGAAATCACACTCTTTGCAATCTTTATCTGGATATTATGAAATGTTTCAGAGCTCAAGAAAAAAAGGGAAAAGTACACTTAAATGGGTCACTTTATCTTCATTTTGAAACTTTCTTTTCTTCCGTGACCTAGGCTATTAAAACTGACCAAAATCCATTTATACAAGAACAAAGTTCACAGTTCAAGGGGAAGTATGTAAGAAAAAGAGGTCCCTAATGGGTAAAAGAAACGGAAAATAGTAAACGGAAAATTTATGAAAGAGCTGGGATAAGTCATTTGAAGAAGTTAAGATGAAGGGGTGGTATCTAGATGATGCCCAGCTGTTCCTCATCATCAGACTGGGGGCGGGGGGAGAAAATTAGTTTAATTAAATGCACGTAAAGATTTCAGCATAAGGAAAACATTCTTGACTATAAAGGTTATCAAAACACAGAGACAAATATAAAGGAGCCTGAGATTCCTATCTCTCTGGACATTTACTATTAGAATATTACCTAGCTAAATTGACTGGCTTAAGTCAAATGCTGGCTTGGGGTCCAGCCCACATGAACTTGAAGTCCCTCGTACTTCTCATGAATGCTACGGGCTGGGTTGAAAGAAGGGAGAAAAAGGAAAGAGTGGGCAGAGGAGGTCTGATATCCTGCTAATGGTCATTTCTGACTATGAAGAGTATTCTCTTTCCTCCATATTTTCTTCCATGTGTAACTAAAACAATATAATTTTCACATACTTAAGTTTCTCTGGGCCACCAATGTAGAACAGGTGTCTCCATGAGCTAACAAAGCTGTTAAGGAAAAAGAAATGTTAAAGCAAAGACAAATTAGCTTAACCTAGGAAAATCAGGGGACCGGTCCAATCGCTGAAATAATCCCCTTCCCTCATGGGCAAGATTCTAAGGAGTGGCTGGCAGGTAGAAGTTCATCCCGAACAGCCAGATGAAGGCACAGATTCCATCCTAAGTACCATCACGTGGGGGCAACCACAGACTAGCAACTGAAAAAACCCCAGCCCAACAAGACCGATACCACCACAAGAAAAGAAACACCAAAGAGGTTACCAACGTCCTCCAAAGTTACTCGAAACGCTGTCGTTGCAACTCCACAGTCCCCTCGTTTTCTTTTCCCTGATCCCTTGTATGAAATTGCCACTGATAAACTGTCAGTGTGACTACTCCCTGAGGGCACGTAAACCTTCATTAGTACACTTCTCACTTCCTCCAGGAGGCTCCTCATCTGTGTGTAATTGATGTCTCAACAGAGATCCTATCCACACACTTCAGGCCATCTTAAAGCACTTTTCACTTCTGAAAAAAGACCCCTTAAACTGCGGCCTCCGAGCCAATGAAAACAAAGAGTGAGCTGAATAATGTTTCATTAAGTTAACACAACCCTGCCAAGAATCATACGATCAGAAACCCACTTATAAAGCTGGCCATAAAGAATAATGAAAAAGGACCATATAAAATTCTTCAAATGTTGCAATCATTATTTACACTGGGATCTAAGGACTAAAATATAGGATATATGTTCTCTATAATTTTTTTTCCCTAAATAGAGACTTTTAAAATACTAATTCCCCTGCTAGAGTACTGCTTCCTCCCTGAAAGCCATTAGGGTTAATAACAAGCAGAACCTTTTTTGATCTCTGTGGATGAAAATTGTACATTCTCTAGTTTCCTTATTTTAATAAATAGGATGGTCGCTTTTGATTTTAAACTTGTAATATAAATCAGGGCCATGGAAATTCATTTTTTTTCTTGTTAATAACAATTTATAAATAGAAGGTGAAGAGGGTGAAGACTATCTAGTGATGCCATCATTTCATATAAAATATGTATGGGTTTTGCAGCCAGGAATGCACTGTAAGTCAACTGTAAGTGAGCAAACTCATGATATACCAATGTATTATGCTCGGAAAACAACTCCGACACAAATATACCCATAGATCTCTGACTAAAATAGCTCATAAAATTCAAAATATTTTCTTTGGGTGACAGAGATCTATACTTATATTGGCATAAATGGTTATGGGTTGTCAACAGAGATATATCAAGTGATTCACCTAAATCACTCTTCAATCTCCAGAGCTAAAGTCCATGACATCTGAAGAGTTTACTTTCTGGAGTCTGTATGTCTAATTCTTATTAACTTGAGAAACTGTTTGGTAGGAGTCAAAGAAACATACACAAAACTATAGCTCTGTGTGTCTTGCAAATCCTATAATCAATAATATGCCACCTTCCCCACTCTGTAAAACTTTTCAAAAAGCTTTAAAACAAAGTATCTTGGCAAAAGATCACCCATTTAATGAGAATATTTCTCTGGCCAACTGATTGCAAGAAGAGGACTCAAGCATTACTATTATCATCTCAGATCTAAAATTTCAACTGTTATTGATTGGAATCAAGCTACTAAGATTTTCTATTACCAGTTTTTTTTTAAAGTGTCTTTTTTAAAAAAGAAATATTTCTGTGCTTACCCTGTTTAATGGTACAGCAAATGGCAGTTGATATTTATTAATGTGAAAGAATTCTATGGTAGCAGAGGCTTATTCTTTGGATTGCCACAAGGGTATGTTACCAATTGAAGGTTATTATTCACCTCAGCACTTCCCACTCTTTCATCCCAAAGGAGGAATGGGAGAGGAGAAGGGGGAAAAAAAAAAAAAAAAACAGATGGTGGGACCCTCCCCTCCCCATTTCCTTCCCCTGTCATTCTCTCCCTGCCCTGGCTCCCAACCCCACACATTCCCCCACCTTCTCTCTCTCTCTCTCTCTGATTATATTTTCAAAGTATATTTGTACAGCTGCTAGAAGTAGAGAAACTGTATCCATTCTAACTTCTGGTTCAAATATGTATTAGAAACAAAATCAGAAAGGAAATCACCTGAACTGCTTCAGTTTCATGAACCGTATTATTGATTTGTAAGAAGTCATGTGGTATCCTACTCCTTAATTCAGATAAGCCAGGGGTTCCTCTTTGTCAAATTCTCAAGTCTATAATCAGAACAGATTTGTACAAATGTGGGAAAAGCAAAACTGTATCAATGACTCCTGGCTAACAGTGTTCCCTGGGATCCCAAGGGAGGATCACGGCGGTTAGAGCCTGGGTTTTATGCGTGCCACTTGGATGAGATATTTTTCACAGGCAAAAATAAATAAATAAATAAAAATAGGAAATTTTTAAAAAATAACAGAGCCTAGAAAGATTATTTATCTCATAGGAACATTATGAGGATTAAACCAGATACGGCTTACAAAGTCTGGACAGTGGAGGCAGTCCTTTTCAATATCTAAGTGTGGCAAGTTTGATGGGTTTTACACAGAAGTATATGGTATTTATGTGAATAGGAAATATCCTTGTCCTAAAAAGAAGCAATCATGGTTTGCCATAAGATGCAAACAAAAGTGGGAAAGTCAAGGAATACTCATGGAAACTTGCTATTTACTATCCGTTCAGTGATTCCCCAAAACAATTTCTTTAATGCAACTTCAAAGGAGAGACCAGAAAATTTAGTCTTGGTCACATTAGCTGGAGATGTGCAGGTATGTGTTATTTTGGGATGGGTGACCTCTATTCCAGGCTCAGCTCCATCCCATAACACGAGGCTGGGCAAACCGGGGGCTGCTGAATTTCAGCTGCGGCTGATGGTCCCTTCAGTCAGGCCACTGCGGAAGAGCGTGAACGCTCCAACCGTTCGTGACAGCCTTACACTGGGGTTCCTTCTTCCTTTCCTCTCATCTCCGACACACATTCCATAATATTTTCCTAACCTCAATTTCGTGTATTCACCTCTCAAGTCACTTGTCCTGCTAACTCATTTTCTGTGGAACACCAGATCAAACAATCCTTCCACACCAAGAAGACCTCCCCCTTCACACCATCCCTCACATAATCGTGTCCTTACCTCCACAACCACCTCAGCTACCGTGGAGGCTGATCTTAACTACTCCATTTCATGCACCCTTAACCCCTTCATCCCTCTCTCACTTCTTCATTCACACCTGGCAAAATCCCAACTCTGGTCAAGTCCGACTCTGTACCGACTCTGCACTTGTTAACAGTGGTCATGAACATGACTGGAAAAAGTACAGCCATGTTGTCTAGTCTTGTATCAAATTCAGAATTAGCAACCTTGAAAGTGTACTTAATGCTGCCTGACTGTAGACAAACATTTTATATAGTCTCCCTGAATCTGCAAAACTACCTCCCTGGTCCTCATCCTGAGCTGAAGAGTTTGTTTCCTATTTCACTGAGAAAAACGAAGCAATAAAAAGCAACATAAGCCCCTCCCACATATACTCTCCTACCTTCACTTCTATCCAAATACCTTGACTCTTCCCCTCTGCTTCCTTAGAGCACCTGTCTATACCCCTAAAAAAGGCCAGTCTCTTCATCCATTTACTAGAGCCCATTTCCTCTGCTCTAATCAAGCACATGGCCACAGGACAACTTCCTCATTATCAAATTTTCCTCCTCAACTGGATTTTACGCAGCAGTCTAGAATTCTTCTCCTGTTTCTCTCTAATATCAAAAAATTACTTTTTTGGATTCTACTTTTCCTTTTTGCCATTTTCCCATTTCACTTCTTCCCTTTACCTCAAAAATCATTGAAAGCATCAGCTACATTTGGGGTCTCTATTTTCTGTCTCCCACCCTTTGAGCCCACTCCATTCAGGCTGTGGTCTCACCACTAGGAATTGTCATTGTCAAGTTCATCAACAACCTCAAAAAGCTAAATCCAATGGTTATGCTCAGTCTTCATTATGAGTTGATATATCTAAAAGTAGCTGACACATCTGAAGTGCTTTCACTCCAGAAACACTCTCTTTACTTGGCTTCCAGAACAGACAACATGCTCTCCTCTCCATTTATCCTCAGTCTCATTTATTGTAATTATTTTCCATACCTTCTCCAAGCTCTTAAAATTCAAATACCCCTGAGCTCAGTTTTTGAGCTTCTTCTCCTTTCTATTTCCCTTCAGTTCCCTTGTGATCTCATCCAGTTTCTCGTGTTTAAATATTGTCTATAAACCAACCACTTCCAAATGTATATCTCCACCAAAGTCTTCCCCATAAATTCAGGACAGATAAGTCCAATTATTTAACACGTCCACTCTGGTGGTAAAAATGAATGCCATACTTAATATGTTCAAAACTGAGCTCCTGATCAACAACCCCTGTCCCTGAAACTAATTCACTTCCAGATTTTTCCATCTAAGTTAAAGAGAGTGCTAATTCTATTTGCTAACACTTATAATTTGGGGTTATCTCCAACTTCTTTCTTTATTGCATAACCATGCTAATTCCAGCAGCTCCTGCTGGATCTAGCTTCAGACATATCCAGAAGCCAATCACTTTTCAGTATATCCTCTGCTACTCCTTTTTTCAATCCACCATCACTTCTTATCTAGATTATGGAAATAGCTTTCTAACTGGTCCCTCCCTCTGTTTTTGTCCTTTATCCCCACCCTCATATATATTTCTGTAATTAGTGCTTCCGCTATACTTTGCTCCTGCTAAAATCTAAGTGAGATCCTTGTGTCTCTAGCTCAAAATCCTGTAAGAGGTGAACATCTTGCTCAAAGCAAAAGGCAAGATCAAGGCACTAGAGTATCTGGCCCTATAACTTCTGGGACTTCACATCTTACCATCCTCTCCTTTGTTCACTCTGGCCTTCAGCCACAATGGTCTCTTGATATTCCTGGAGCATTCCAGGCACTCTCCAGCTTCAAGGCCTTTGTAATAGCTGCATCTTCACCTAGAACTCTTCCTCTTAAATACCTGCTCCCTTAACTCCTTTCAGATCTTTTCTCCTATTACTCCTCTCTCTCTTATCTCATTCAATTTGCCCCATATCACTTTTTGGCACTGAATAAGCTACACATTTTATACATTTATTTTGCTTATTACCTGTCTCTCTACAAACCTAAGATCCGTGAGAGGTCTCTTTTTGTTCTTGCTTTTTACTGCATAAAACTATTATGTATGAAGCACATAATAGAAGCTCAATATACAGGTTGAGAGAGAGAGAGAGACAGAGCACACAAGTGGTCACTAAAGCAGGCAGGGCAACAAGAGGAAGGACCCAATGATTCCCCTTCATCCTCCTAAAGACAAACAGTTTGCCCCATTTACCAGCCCTTCCAGAAAGGCAGAAATATTGCTATGCATCTTCCTTGTTCCCTCTGTAACCACAAGGACCTGTCGAAGTTCACAGTACTAGCACACAACGGTGTGGAGCTGAGTTTTTTAAAAGGTGTAAGGATCAGGACAACAAATTCAGTGAAAGTTGGCTTAAAAAAAAAAAAAAAGAAGTCTACAGAGTCAACATCAGCCTTTTTTACAAAGAATCTGTTGTTTCCTACCTTAATTCACAACCTCTATTGCAGATCAGATAGGCACCAAAGCAAAATAAGTCTCATGGGGACTATCAGAAAGCAGACCAGCTTGAAGGGCAGAAGTGTCCAGTCAGAATACAAAGAGACTCCTATGGCTGTTAATAAAATGAATGGCTTTGGGCTATTACTGAAATGCGATATTTCTGCAAGGATCCTTTAAGGTTTGTTTGTTTAAAGATAATTTACTGATTTCTATGAGTCCACCAACCGAGGCTTTAATGACACAGTCTTCCTCCCAAATCATGCTCTGGGTCTACTCTGTGGGACTAGTGGGTAGGGTAGGAAAAAGTCCAGCAGTGTTGGTGGAACAAAGATTTGTTAAAACTGCAGTACGGAAATTACACACCAATGGAATCATAATGTAAATGTTTCGAGAAAGATAAAAATGAATTAACATGGATAGAATTCAGAGGCAGAAAATGCCCCCTTAGAATTCTGGAAGGGTCACTCACTTTTCAAGAGTTTCGAATGAATATAACTTATTTGGCCCAAGTTTCCTTGGGAGGAATATTAATCCTAGGCTTCATTTACAAAGGACAAACCTAAGAACAAAGCTGTCACAAAACTACTCGTGATGACAAGAAAAAGAAACATAATCAGAGAGAAAATATTAGCATTCTCTGCCTCACAGAAGAATAAAACCACTAGATAACTCCAGCAACACTCTCACCTTACAGGAGAAACATACTGATAACACTCAAGAATATTATCCAGAAAAGCCTATTGTTAAAAAAAAAAATAAAAGGCAAAGAATGCATGCTTTCCTTTCGTGCCAACCTTTTGAATCAAAATTATTTGATAATGAATCTATGCAGGAGGTAAACACTTAGAGAAGGAATTGTATCTCTAACGGTTGGGAATTCAATCAGTGAATTCCTGGAATTCTGTATAACTTGTAAGAGAATAAGGTTTATATCTTGACATTCCTCACACCTACCTCCATCTCCTTCTCCGCTGGCATTGGCCTCCGCCATTTCCGCGCCATCCAGTTCAGATTCACAGCCTAAATCCAATGTTCCGTCAGCTGGGCATGACGACTCCTCTTTCTATATTATTTAAAAAAAAAAAAAATGAAGACTTATGATGGAGATGTACTGGCAACTGAAAACAATTAAAATATTTTCAGGATCCTAACGTATTACCACTATTATTTGTGATTTGGAATTTCAACAGATTTATATCTTAATGTAAAATCACTCCTTTAAAAACCAAACCAAACCAAACCACTGGGAAAAGCACACTGCCACAAGATGATTTTTTAGGTCTTTTAAAATCTATATAAAAGTTTCCTTTTGGCATACATGGTTACCTTTTTTTTTTTTTTCCCAATTCTACTGTCTTCCTTATATTAGGAAATGGTTTCATAAGTGAGAATTTTACCAGTAAATTAAATACCCAAGTAGCTACAAAAAGCAACTGAAATAATACAAGTCTTTTTAATTAACATGTGTAATTTTCTGAAACACACAATGAGAAGGGTTTAATGCTTAGTAGCAGAGAAAGAACCCCTGCTTCTTTGCCAGGTATAACTTTCAGCATTAAAAATGCCCTTCTCAAAGGACATTAATGAACATTAAATGTAATCCATCATATATTAAAGCAGTGAATTATTTTTAACTTATAAGAAATAATACACTGATTTTATTTGTTCCAAGTTACACAACCATGTGTAGATCATCAGCTTTTATCCTCTGGAATTTTTCATCTTAGACAGCATTTCCCATTCTAGTTGGAAGTTATACTAAAATAATTAAGATTCCATTATCTGAAGTTTTTTATTTCATTTCTCTATTTTTCTCACACAAGTATGAATTATTTAAAATTCCCTTGATATTACTGCTGTTTTAAAATTGAATAATTAATTTAAACCAGCATCTTTTTGAGATGAATGGATAAATTTATTTTTATAAACGACAGAAATGCATACAGGTGTGAAGTCTGTATATCAGCTTATGGTCATTAAGTCAAATAGTTTACAGCAACTGTGATCATCTTAAACCCTTGGCTGAAGATTCATGGCACTCCTCCATGTAAATTTTTAAGAATCAAGAATTTTAAGGAAGCCACAACTATTTTCCGTTACCATATGTTAGAGAGAAACCACAGATATGCTTTCCTTGAAGAAAAATGTCATTGTTTATTCTTAATATGAAATCATTTTTTAAGACATCTGAAAACATTTAAAAGGCACAGGGGTCATTTTTCTACCCTTCACCCAAATCTAATTTTGTTTACCTTCACATGTCTGAAAAAATGCATGATACACAGTAATAACAGACATAATATGCAGAATAATCCGACTTACTTTGAGAGCATAAAGGCCTGACTTTCCAGGGATTTTGAAGAATGTTCCATCCCCTATTCGAGTGTTAGTGTGAAGCATTGCATTCAGACAGGCTAATGGAGAAGTTCCACTAGAAAATAAAAGTGTGCAAAAGTGAAGCAATCTGAGATGCAATTTCTGTAGCAAAATGGTGCTCTCTGTCTCTCTCTCTCTCTCAAAAAAAAAAAAAAAAAAAAACCAAAAAAAAAAAAAACCTTCTCACATGCCTTTTTAAAATATCCTCCCAACCCCAAAAACATCTACATTACAATAACAGGCCAGTCCAGTTTTGCCAAAGTTAATCAGATGCATCTGTCTTATAGGCTTCAGGCAAAAAGTCTCCTGAATTGAAATTATGCTTTTATTCATAAAGCAACCAACACTCTATATCAAAGAAACCAAAGCCCAAACGTTTATGTGCTGTTATTTTACAAATAATACCATGAAGCCTCAGTTTTTAAATATTACAGACAACTTGATGGTTGCACTTGAGTGATCAAATAAACCAAGTTCAAGGACAGCTCCATCCTATAGGTTGAAAAGCAACAAAAGAATAATGAGAAACCAGGGAAGAGCTGATTTGAAATTACAAGTGTTTAAGTTACCCACAGGATTACATTTCTCACATGGCCAAATAAAAAATCTATATCTGTGTTTATACCTGATACAGCTTCTACAATGACATCCTTTTCTCAGAGTTGTCAATAAAAAAATAAGTGTTTGGGAATTCTGCCCAGCTTTATGTTCTGTAGTAAAGATGCAAGTGACAGAATTATGAAAACAGATTTTTTAAAGATATCAACTGGCATTAAACTAATGATTAAAAACTTCAAAGCACATTTGTACAAACATTATTGAAATGTATTCATTATACCTAAGAAAGATGTTCGTAAAATGTAAAATGCACGTGTTAAGTATTTTCTGGTGTAGACTTTAGAACCTCTTTTGGGTTTTGCTTGCATAAACTAGAATTTAGAGCCAGAATTATTACTTTCACTTACTTACGCTTCCATGTACATTTCACTTCCTAATATGCTGAAAGATCAATATTTGGTTGAACCACTATTGAGGAGAAGCCCTACTCCACCCCATTTGTGACTTAGGGGTTCTGGGTATTTAACCCAAAATATTCTCAGATAAGATTATGGAGCTCTAGGATAGGAAGGTTTGAATTTCCATGAAAGAAACAATATTTTATGTTTCTAAATAAAGAGTTTCTAAAAACAAAAATTAGGAAATCTCTTACCTACTATGAAAATTCACCAATAAAATGAAAAAAAGTGAAATCTATATATATATATCTCCTTTGTATGTATGTGTATACACACACACACACTTATATACACACACATATGTATATATATACATATATGTGTGTACATATACATATATGTGTGTGCATATACATATATGTGTGTATATATAAGTGTGTGTGTGTATGGCATATAAACTCATATATACGACATATAAACCCATCAAGTTATAAATGTTTATGAGTATTATAATAAGAAGAACATAGTATTATTTTAGGAAGTAGCTTCTCTGTGCCAACATGTCAGTATGATCCCAATGGATCTGATAGGAAGCGAGTGCCCTAATCTGAATGTGCTCAGAGAACAATGTAGTAATAACACTAAAGTATACCTGGTAATTGCAATGTATGTGCTTATGTAATATCTTTCTTCGTGAAGCTTCTTCAAGTTTACAGACCTCGTTTCATTATTTTTCCTCACAAAAGACTTTCTGCTCATATTTCAAGTGGGCCAGGCATACCTTATACAGTAAAGTAAATTCATCTCCCCCAGAAATATCTCTGTCCATGAACAAATTCCAGATAAATAATGTTGTACATGTTATGCTGAGCACTCTGAAATGCTTATTTTTGTCATTTCCTTTTAGATAAAAGCACAGACAATTTGAAGCTAGGAAATTATTATGCCAGATTTGTGGAGTTTTAATTTAGTGAAACTGTCAGAAACACAGACTTTCTGTAGGGACTTGGCAAGAGGATGTTAACACTACAAGTAAAAAAGAATCCAATACATAAAAATGAAAGAATGTAGACTTTTAAAAATATAATAAAATTGTCCACCTAACATCAAACCTCACACACATTCTTCCTGTTTTTTCCTAAAGTCCTAAAGATGAACGTGAAAGAATAATACAGATTTCGAGACAACTAAATAATGCTGAACAAATATAATTTACCATCACTATAATTTACATTTTCTTTCTAAGGTACAGTAAATGAAAGATAATTTTGGAAGATAAATTGAATATTAAGTAGCAGTTTAATGCTATGCTTGCTGCAAATGTAAGTGATAAGCACCCAGTTTCATATAAATAATAAGCTCTGTTGAGCATGAATATATTATTAAATTATACTGTTTATTAATTCCATAAACTCAAGATTTACTATGGAAATATTTAAAAATATGTACTTCACAATCACATGACAGTATATCTCCAAGTCTCAATGATCACTATAATTCTCTCAAATCTTTCCGGAAACAAACATCTGAAATTTGTCTTATTTCAAAACTAAACAACATTTGCATTTTAGAAGAATAAGAAAATAATCTGCAATAAAATGCAAATTTTACATCTCAAATCACTGGCTGATTAGTCACTTAATTGTAAACATACCACCTGTATTTCTGAACAGAAAAAAAAATTAATTATATGATCCATTTTATTTAAAAACAATAAAACGATAGCATCAATAGAGTTAAATGCTTAATAAAAGGTAACTTTCATCTAATGCAGAATACGCATAGGAAAATGAATTTTTTAAAAGTTTTTCATACCATTTACTTATTGCTATTATTCTCAACAACTCTACACAGTCTAGAAAATTTGGATTGCTATTCCTGAAGAAATGAATGTCTTAATGAACTTGTCATTAAACATTAATAAATAAAAAAGTCTTATTTATATATTTTTATTATTTTCATATTTTAAAAAGCCAGAAAGTATGCCTTGGCCCACTTTAAGCAAAACATATTTATATTCATACATACTTAAATATGTTTATATATGAATATATATTACAATGATTTATTGTGCGTGTGAAGGAAGGTGAGGTAAATATATGTAAAAAGTGTATCCTTAGATAGCATGAGCACCTATGTAACAATTCATATTTTTAATGAATTAAAAACATTTCACTTACAGTTGAGGCAAGGGTTTAATTGATTCAGTTGAAATTTAAAAGTTAAAAATTCTGTAATAAAATATGTGTATGTGTATATGTATACCTGAACTAATAAAGCATCAACATTTTCACAACAACAAAACTCTGAACTTTCAAAAGTTACTTACTTTCTAAAAAGATGGGTTGGAAGAATCATGGTGTCCCGAATTTTAAAATGAAAACCAAGGAAAAAAGGAAGAAAAAAAAGTTAGTTTTTCAACTTAGAATGCAATTCTGCATCTTACCATTTCAATAAACAGGACACTACATAAGAAACACACCAATCTTGTAGATTTGGCTGCCATTGGGGAGGAAAAACTGGGGAGCTGGGGTAAAAGGCAACTCGAACCTCCTTCTCTAATGCCTCGACCACATTTTGACTTTGTCTGCAATGCACATATATTTCTATATTAGGAATATAATTAGAAATAAGCAAAAAGGACAATATTTGTCCCTAATTCTTTTTTTTTCTACCATTCCTGCAATTGGGCCCTTCCCTATACACCTGCCAGGGTAGATATACAGCTTATTCTACTTGTTTGTCTTTCTCCCTAGACTGTAGGGTTGTGGAACCCTTCTGGTTTGTTTTCATTTCCCACAACCCCTGAAGCAGAACAGGGGTGGAATTTGGAGGCAGGGGAGCAGGCATAATTTAAACTGTCTAGACATCAAAGAACCCCCAGAGATGCTTTGCAGAGCCCTGGTGCTGTGTGAACTACAGGAAAACCATTGCTTTATCACATCAAATTGCTGACAGAACACATAAAATTTTACTAATAGTGCACACTTAGTGAAGGGAATGGATGGCTTATCTATTTTAATAATTTTTAAAACCACACAAAAAAAGCCAGGGAATGCAATTGGAAGAATATTTATAGACATGACAAAAAATATATCATAATTGTGGTCCTCCATTCCTTTAGGTATAAAATAATAATGCTGTACAATATTTTTAAGTAACCAAAATTTTTAACTACTTTACTAAGTATCTCTTAAAAATGTGAGATGAAAGCTTTTCCTAAAAACATTTTAATCTCATTTTTCAAACATGGGAACATCAAACAATTAATCCCGAACAACGTGAATCTAATAACTCAACAAATGCAAGAAGCAACTGTTAAACAGCATTTATTGGGTTATTAACAGTTATTGTGCTAATTGTCATTAATACAAATTAACAGAAACAAATATACGTTCACTCTCTTTCCAAAAAAAAAATTCATAATAGCTCCCTTCAAGTACTTCCAGTGTTGATGGCTTATAGAGAATACCTTAACTTTAAGGGATTTTTTTTAATCGTTTAGAGGACATATTTTTGAGAGGAAATTATGTGGGCCTCTGTTGTGCAGATGATATTTTAGTTCTCGAGGGAGGATCCTTGCGTTCACTATTGGAAAATCTAAAGTGTTCACTTAGGATTTGTGCTTCTAACTCTTGTATATGTTACACTTCGCCAAAATGTTTTTAACATCTTAAAAAATGAGCAATGCACTCTTGGGTTTGTCTATTTATTTACATCTTTAATAGGGCTGGTCATGACAAGTGGAGGAGAACAAACTATTTCTACCCATTGAGTGTTGATGAGTCCTTAGCACACAAAGGTACAGTGGACATCCATGGATCAATCAGAAACCTAGATGATTAATAAAACCTTCTAGAAAGGCAAGGCTAAACTATTTTCTAGGAGAAAAATTATCACTAGTCTGGAACTCTTGAGAAGGACTGAAAAAAAAAAAACAACTTAAAAGCTTCAAACGTTACATAAATAATCCCAGCACATAGAACATTAACCAAAAAATGACTTACGGCAACCCTGAAGTTTGATTTTGAAGACACAAACAGTGTCCCAAACTTTGTAGTGCCTCCAGGATCACTAATGAACATTTTTCATGAGCCCAGACATATAAGAAATAACAAATATTAGAATTTTAAAAATATAAATAAATAGGGAAGAACCAATTAACTCAAGACATGGGTCATAATAGAAAGATACTTATGTATTTCCATGTGAAGAATATCCATATAATCATACGGATATTCAATATTCAACGTCTCTAAGGCAAAATTAGAAATGAAGGCCCAGCGCTCTTATGAAGTGGACAGACTGAGGCATGAAATAATTGTCACATGACATATGCTGTGCAAGTTAATTCTTAAATTTAGAGAAACAATTTCAGACTCCAAACCTAAACATATGGCTCTTATGGGCTTGAACAATATCAAGAGATGGTCTTCTCAGAACATAAACAGAGATTTGAACTTAGACCTTTCATTCTCTCTGGAGACATTACCAAGACATTACCACCAGATAGACTCCATATTATGGACTCCATTTAATGAACCGTATTCATTAAATTGACCTTTTCTTTTAGGTGACAGGGCTCTCAAAACATTACAACAGGGACAAGGGCTTGCTTAAGCATTCTTTTAAAACAGTATAAGGAAACTGAGAAATGGGCCTATAAAAATATAAACTAAAGCCTATAACCCGAATTATAATTTTTAAAGACCTCTAGCTAAAACCTGAGGTGAGGCGTCTATAAATCTTTGCTTTACTAGACACCGAGCAAACAACACACCGCACGTCTAGTTGGACATCGGCCACTGTTTCTCTGCATGCCCATTACCGCCGCTATTCCAGGAACGGCCGTGGAGCACAATGGCTAAGGCTGTGGCTTCTGGAGCTCATCAGCCTGAGTTCAACAGAGGCTACACCATTTACTAGCTGTGTGACTCGAGACTTGACCTCTCTGGAGTACAGAATGTGGATAACAATAAAGTCACTATTTCATAAGGGATTGTTCTGAGGAATTAATGAGTTAAAACATGGAAAACATTTAGAAATGTGTCTGGCATACCGTAAGTGTTTGGAAATTGTGAGTTATTATTATGAATACGCCTCCTCCTCAAAGCAACCAACATCTAGAGGGACAAAGGATGGCAAATGAAAAGAATTTAAATATTTCCTAACTTGTCTAAAGAATTGGTTCAGGTAAGATTTTGTCTAATTCCACTTTCGTTTCATGAGCAAAAATAAGAGAAGACGTGAATGAGCTTCCACTCCAACCCCAAAGCCTTTCACAGGTAAATAATATTGAAAATAACGTATTATTCAGTAAAGGCAGAAGGAAAAGAATAATAATAAATATCTGTTATTATGGTTGCCATTTGCCAAGCATCTGTAATGGGATTGGGCTCTCCTCCCTATTCTCTCTATTCCTTACGGCCACCACGAAATGGACACGTGATGCCCCACGTCGCGGATGGGACTGAGGCTGAGAGATGAAGTCTTACGGCAGTCAAAGAACAACTAGGTGATACAGCTGAAATCCAAATTCTATTCTGTTTCCAAAGCCCATGCTTTTTCCAATCCCCCCACATTCTTCTCCCCACAGTTGCCTCCTCCACTTAATTAACCTTGGATGCCAAAAAAGAATATTTAGCACTCGATACAAACACACAAAGGAAGGCCAGATGCTGGCAAGTGGTAAACGTGGTTGGCTCCCTCTTCGCTCAGTGCCACCTATAGCAATGACGCCCCTCTGGGTGGATTTCATTATTCTAAGAACTAGGCTGCTGAAGAGGACATTGCTGCTCGTCTCCTTCAGATAATGCTACCTATTCCAACTGAAAAGAAAGAACAATGAGAGAATGTGGTAGAGGATTCAGGTCCACAACTGAGATGTCTCTTTATAGAACTGGATCACTAAAGAATAACACAATCCATTAATTGAATAAACATCTATTAAGCACATTATCTATGTCCAGTTAATCTTGAAATAAATATGTACTCTGACAGTGCTTTGCACATAATAGAAATGCAGGCTGAACTCAAGTGAATTCTCTGAATACATACAAAATGACAAGGAATCTAGGAGAAAGGAGCCTTGAGGCATGTGGCACAACAGGAGGAAAATCATTTCAAATTTAAATGGTGTCCTTAGTTTATTCCAAGGAAGATGACTGAGATGGAATCAAGTGCCAATTTCTTATGTCACCAACGCCAATGCAGAGGCAACTAACCCAGGGCCACTGGCGGCTCTTCAGGCCTTTATACTATTTTCCCTATCACAGCAATCGCAAAGAGAATATTCTCAACTAAATGGTGGAGTTCATATATTAAGAAACAATTATATTTGGTATGATTGATTAGTTTCATATAAAAATGTGAATTTGTACATTTTACTTGTACTCCACCTCCCCCAACTTGTTAGAAATGGCTAATACTACAGCATTTCCAAATGTGTTCTATATCCTAGTCCCATGTGAGGCTGCAAAAGAACTGTCCAAATGAGTTTCAGAAAAGCAGCATGCTGCACTCTTTGCAAAATCACTAAATACAGTAACAATATACACTAAAGTCTGAAAAACTCCTACTTAGGAAACCTCCTTAACTCACTGTTTCCTAAGCATAAACAATTAAAAAAAAAAATCCTCCCCACCGCAACATTTAGCAACATCCCTATTAAAGCATGCCAAGAAATAGACTTGAGGAAATGCTATACTATATTTATCACTAGGATCATTAGGAAAAAGCACCTAGCAGTTATACTCTATACTCTCGGGAATGTTTAATTTTATTAGCCAAATGCTTAAAATATTATTTTAAAGGTCTACAAAACATCTATTCCTCTGTGGAAAAAATAATGCACCGTGGTGAGTAATTTTCTCTGTGTAAATTGATAAAATTGAAAAACATACCCAGGCACTTTGAATAGCATTGACATATTCACAAATAGTATCCACATGTGACTGAAAATACTATGTATCTGTAATATTCCCCCAAATAAAGGTCATCTTACTCATCCTCCCAGTGGTGAACCTCCTCCTGTTTCTCTTTTTCTCTCACTCAGTGATGGGAACCATCCTCCCCCTCATCACCCAGGACTGAAGGATTTCTCAGACTCTTCAAATCATGGTGCCTCAACAAAGTTCATTTTTCAGTTTACCTTTTTGCTTCCTCACATCCCAATTCAAACATTATTTGCCTCACAGGAGAACAGTCCTAGAGCCCCAACCCTGCCTTCAACACCTCCCTGCTCCAATGCAGCCCACCCAATGGTGCCAAAGCAATGTTCTTATTTAAAACACAAACAAAAACACCGCTTTGATGCCCCAGACCATGCCATACGCTGGATTTTATTTATTTATTTATTTTTTAAAATCAGTGGTTCCGGAAGCATAAACTTTGAGGCTGAAATTACAGTCCCCTACAGTGTAAGTTCCCCTCCTCATCTTCTCCAACACTAAGATTACGCCTCCCTCTCAGACCCTTTTCCTAGAATCTGATCCAGCCCAGGAAATCACGTGCCTCCATGGTTTCCCATCTCTCTGTTCGGTCCATAAGAAACCTTCTGTCTGGAAACCCATCCTGCTCCTTGCTCTATTCACCGCTCAGAATAAAACTTTTTAACTCTGGCCTGTATGGTGACACCTTTTGTGAGCCCAGGACACTCCTTTATTATAACCTCAACACTTTGCATATCCCTCATGGTTTCATAAAATATTTTTATACTTCTACACTGAAAAATAAAATAAAATTAAGAAATTTTATACTTCTTACTTTCCCGCCCCATACCACTTGGAATTTTGGGAACTCCTTAGGGGACAGTCACATATTTATTTATTTTTGTATTATCCGGCAAGCAATCCCAAAGCGCTCAAAACACATTTGTTGAGATGAACTAGATCCCTGCTATGGCAGTTGTTGCAATCCGGCATTTGTGGCCATAAGGCACCTGCAATGACCATCAACTATATTCTGTTTGAACTGATGACTCCAATCATGTGTGTCAAACATCCGACACACCACTCAGGCCAGACTGGCCATCTTACGGACACCTGCCACGCATTCCTGTCTCTTAGGGACTTTTCCCTCTTCAGTCATATGATTCCAAGTTAGTTATCAGTGAAACGGTCCTATTTCCCCACCAGGAAGGCTAGCCAGATTAAACGAAATTGTCAAAGGGCAGGAGTTTAGGGAACTGATATGGAAATAAAGAGAAATAGCCTACCTTATTTTCAGTACAAACATAAGTTGTAAAGGTACAAAAGTTATTAGCTGGTGTCTATGGCTGCCTCCACAAGGAGAGCCTGCCAAGAATAAGGCTAACCAGAGGAAAGAGGAGCAAAACATGGAAAGAAAAGGGGAGGGAGACATGCCATCATTTGAACTCCTGCATTATCCAGTCAAGTTGAAGTTCAATCCATCAGAGGTCCAAGTTAAATAAGCAAAAATATCCCCTGTTTTGGGGTTGTTGTTGTTTTTTTTGACACTTGTCAAATAGGTTCAATGATTTATACAAGATGACCTCCTTTTTCTAGGCCTCAATCTTCTCATCTGTAAAATGATAAGCTTAAAATAGGTGTGCTTTAAAGCTCTACTAATCCCTTTATGGCTATGGTTTTAAGGACAACTAATAATGGTTTGACTCTTGGCTTCCTGTTAATTCCAGCCATGCTGCCTGTCTACCTACCCCTTCATCTCCAATGCCTTCTGTTCACCTCTCTTCCTATTCATCTGTCAAGGTCCCCTCACCTTCACCTCCTAAAAACTCCCCATGACCTCTCCAGTCCATGATCACCTCTGAAATTCCCGAGGCTTTACAGCCAGTGCCATGAGGGCAGCATTTCATTCTGTGCATCTGACACCACATTGCTTGATGGCATGTAGCAACTTAGGACTCCAACTTCCTTAGGGTTCTTTGTGGTCCCCTCAGGGGCCTGCCAGGCTTGGACACTCATGAAACATTCAGAGGCTCTTGATAAAGTAACATTTCACAATTTACAGAATAGAACGAAATTTGAAGGTTGGCAATACCAAGTACTGGCAATGTCCAGAAATAGAAACTACAAAATACTCGAGTGAGAATATAAATTGACACAGCCGATTTGGAAAGACATCTGGCAATATCGAGTGATAAACAAAACAAAACAGAAGTATGCATGTGCTACAGATCAGCAGTTCCACTTTTTGGGATAAACCCTAGAAAAACTCATGCACATTCACCAACGGACATTACTTAAGAAGAAAAATGTCCATAAACTAAATATTCGCCAATAAATTATAGCAATAGACACATATATATTTTCACCTATATATTTATAGTAAAACTATATTAATTCTGAGCTACAATAGTATATAGCAAATCTACGACACAGACTACCTCTGAGGAAAGAAAGAAATCAATGAAACTCCGGCTTTTCCTGCTAGATTTCATCCGAAAACAATCCAAAGCAACAACATGTCCACAACTGTGAAGTCCAGGCGTGGGTTATTGGTCTATGGCATTTTATTGTATTTTACTTTTCAAAACAGAAAAACACTCTTGCTTTTGTTCTTTTACCCACAATTTGGCTTCTCTCTAATTCTATCAGAGTCTTCCCCTTTGTCCATTTATGTTATTGTTTGAAGAGTTTTAGGCAAGCAAATAAATACACGGAATTTACATAGAAAGTATAAAGGTCCATCATTACACAGAACTGAAAGTCATGAGTCCCTCTCAACTTCCTCTAACTATACCTACTACTTCAGAAGTAATGACTACCAAGGATCTGCCATGTTCTCTTCCAGAGCTTTTCCTATTTGCAATCAAATATGCCTGCATCTGAATCTATGGTTTGGTGTTTTAAATTTATTTTCAACACAAATGACACCAGTTTGTGCACACTGGTCGGTACATGCTTTTTTGCTTAATGACACAACCAGGACATTTTCCCACAGAATATTTTTTGCTCTTACTATTGTACAGATTATTGGATATTCTTAATATTCATGTAGTACTTTTAATATCCTATAGAGTAGATATGTCATAATTTTTGAAGTATTTCCTTATTAACATTTAGGTTGTATCTAATTTTTCCCATTAAAATCATGCTGCAATAAATAATATGATATATACTTCTCTCTATATATGAGCTATAGATTGAATGTTTGTGTCCCCAACCCCAAAAGTCATATATTGAAACCTAGTTGCCAATGTAATGGTATATGGAGGTGGGGGCCTCTAGGAGGTGATTAGGTCATGAGGAGGGTGCCCTCATGAATGGGATTTGTGCCCTTATAAAAGAGACCCCAGAGTTCTCCATCCCTATCCCACATAAGGACTCAATGTGTAGTGGGACATCTACACTAGAGGGTAGAGGACCCCAGAAAGCAAGCCCTCACCTGACTCCAAATCTGTAGGCACCTAGATCTTAGACTCTGCAGCTTCCAGAACACTGAGAATCAAATTTCTGTTGTTTATAAGCCAGCCAATCTGTGGTATTCTGTTATAGATGCCCAAACAGATGAAGAAAATGTGTATGCCTATTTCTCCAGAACAGAGTCCTGAAAGAATTTTTAGATCAGAAGGGTGATTTTTAAAAAATGCTGATGGTTTCTTCCAAATTACCTTCCCTCGAGAGTAACTATTTTCCCCACCCCAGACAATGGTGGATAGCATTAATCTTTAAATTTTTGTTAATCTATCCACAATGGAAGTGAAGAGGTCATTCCAGGTAGAGGGAACAGCATGAACAAGGCACAGATGGACAGAACTGAATGTGGTGCACAGAAACATGATTATTTATGAGGTATTTTCAGAGAGTGAGGGGGAGGGAAGGTAGGGGTGGGATCGTTTTCCAGAAGGAAAACTACGCACCATGCCATGCACATGTCTACATCCCATAGCCAGGAGCTTAGTATTCATGCAAGAGATGAAAAGAGCCCCAGAAAATTATAAAGACAAAGATGTCCTTGTCCCTCTGTTAGCATGGGTATAGATCTAGAATGAGACATGCCTAGAAGACAGATGGATTAGGGCCTGCAGTACTGGACAGCAGGAAAGATGACAAGAACCTCAACAGAGCAAGGATGGTAGGCTACAGACATGAAGAAAGAGTCAAGAACTGCATGAGAAGAAATACGGTGTGTTGGGGGGAATCAGTAAGACATAAAAACTAACTAGATGTGTGAGATAAGGGAAGAGAAGGAATTTGCTTTGGTGGCTGGGGGCATTTAGTGGTATAATTAGTTAAGACAGTTAATATAGAAGAGATCGGTTTGGAAAAAAATAGGATGAATGTAGTTCTGGTCTTACTAATTTAAAGGTATGCATCCAAAATGCAGATACATACACCCATCACAGAGTTAATGCTGGGGTTAGAGATAAACACTGGGGAACCATCAGCATGGAGAATGGTATTTAGAAAGGTGAAAACTGATAGGCACAGATGTAGAGCAGTAAAAGAAGAGAAAAAATGACTGACTTGAGCTCATTAAATTCCAACAGGCAGAAAAGTACACGAGAAAATATTTCTGAGATGACAAAAAGGAAAAGGGAATCCTGCGAAGGATTTCATTATAATAATGAGGTGTAACTCTAACCTCAGGATATGATTATTTTAGAAGTCAGAATAAATCCCTGTATTCATAGGTAGAAATAATTTATAAATAGGAAATTACCTAGAGGATCTTGCCAGTAGGAATCTTTCTTTTAAACACAGTTTTCTTTTAAAAGGTAATACAAGAACATCACTCTCTGTCAATGGATGAAAAGATGGGGAAAACCATTCAAAATCTTGAACTCCTTAAAACAACTCTGAGCATGTGTGCTTCAAAAAGTTATAATTTACCTAAGTGTTGAATTATGATATTTTTAATGGTATACCTAAAGCCATCAGAAATATATCAAATAGTTAAAAATAGCCTATCAACTTGTTTCAAGTCCATGATTTTCAATCGGTCTATACATTAGGATTTTTAAAATGTAAATCTTTAGGCAACTCCAAACTTATTACGTAAAAATCTCTGGGTGGGGTCCAGACATCATGCATTTTCTTGCATCTTTCCAAATGATTCGGATCTGCGGCCAAGTTTGAAAAGCACTGATACCACTGGTGAACATTTAAATTACGTCCTTTATAACACAAATAGCATTAATATGAATATCTTAGCACATATATTTTCTTCTTATATTCTGGAGTATTTTAAGATAGGCTTGCAAAAGTGGCATTATTAATTCAGGATATATGACCTTTTGCAAATAATGCCAGTTGGCTTTCCAAATGAGTTATTTTGGTTTACATTCTCACTGGTAATATATAACAGGAAGCATCATTTGGAGTCAGGGTCAAGTGCATGAAATGATTAATTTATTAGGTAAACTAAGAAAAATCTCCAATGGTTACTTTACTTCGCACTTTTATGATTATTAGTAGGATCACATGCTACTTGCTTAATCCTTAGTTTTATACATTGGAGCTCCTTTGCTCATGTCCTTTGAGCATCATACTCTAAGGTCATCATTTATTTTCTTAACTGTTTTACTGATCTCTTTATATAACTAACACCTCTAGCATATTAACTAAAAATATTTTCTCTATTGTCACTTAATATATTTTGATATGCAGGCACAAAAATCTCTGTAGTCAATTATGTCAATTTTTTTCCTTTGCACTCTTTGAACTGTGAAATGTTGGATCTGAATTCAAATGTTGGATCTGAATTTTTCTAATTTTCTTCCCAATGGTAAGACTTTTCATATGTAAGTTTTCAATCATGTACATATCTTCCTCAATATAAAATGCAACGAACACATTACATGTGCAATAAACATTTATCATTTTCAATGGCTTTTTATGGTTCAGAAAGAATAAGAACAGTTTCCTTGTCCATTTCTGATTCATGCTCCTACTCCTCTGCAGAACAATCTGGTACTACTCATTGGAAATTCCTTGATCAGCAGAATGTCAAAGGAATTCAGCTCAGAGTTTTGCTGGCTATGGGGAAATTTTTACCTTTAAATGTTTGATAAAGGAAATGTCTAAAATTAACTACACCAACCACTACTGTTAAGACCGGCATTCAAGCCACAGTTAAATGTCAGTTTAACGGAGTTAGGTTTTCTCCTCCTTCCTCCTCTTCCTCTTTCTCTGTCCACATGTACTCTTAAGGCAATATGTTCAGGGATAGTTATCAGCTTTAATTAGAAGTATTACCATTGAAAGATATTTAGTCAGCATAGCTTTCTGCTATAGAACAGAATTTTTTGTGAAATTCAAACATCATAGTTACTTGGGAGGGCATGAAATACATCCACAAAATTCAGATTAAATTATAAAGTAAAAACAAGTTTTACAAAGGGCCTACCTTCTAGGCAAGGTCTCATGGAAACAATATGCCCTGAGAAAGGAAGAATAAATACAAAGCCTGGTGAATCTAAAGCATCCTTCCCTTCCCCAAACTTAGTATTTGACACTTAAAATTACATCTAAGAGTCTGGCAGTAGGCCAACAAGAAATTTAATACACCTAGTTCTTGTTTTAATTTCACCCTCAGGAAAATATAATTCATGAGAGGGATAGGTTAGGAGCGGGGATTGCGGAATGGTTATGTCTCCTACAAGCCACATTAATACTCTTCCATACAGGAAAAAAAACCGGTAAGATAAAGATAAGAATGCCTAAGATCAATGCAAATGTAAAGAGAATAAACAACACTTGTTTCAGGCTAATGGTTTTGGAAAACTATAAAATTATACACACACATATATATTAATAAATTCAAAAAGTAATGCTACTAATACGTTATATATGTGTTACCTCTGTTTTATAGAAAGAAACATCTTCCTTAGGACAAAATGCGCATTTTGATGACCCATGGGGAGAAATGTATCTTTAGACAAAAGGTTTCCTGTACATTATTTTACATCAATATCAGTGTTCCAGCCAGGCACACAGAGACCCTCCAGACAACAACTCCAGTAACGAAAAGGGAGAAAATTATGTAAATGGAATCATAGTGGAAAGGAAGAGAACTGGTGAGCCATGATAATAATTCAAGAAAAATTATTTTCAACTAGACCCCTATTTAATCGACTAACTAAAGGGTAACTGATTAAGCAGTTGTCAGAACTACAGAGAACTATCTCTATGTTGATGCAACAATAAAGGAAATATTTTTGTGGCTTCCTTCATTTCTCAATACTTCAAAAAACAAAACTTGACATATCATGGCTTTTGGCCATTTGGCAAACATCTGAAGTAAGCACGACTCCAACCCACTCATTTAACCTGAATTAATATTCTTGAGGTTTTATATAGCCACTTAAAGCTTTCAGGAAATAGTTCCTCGATGCACCTGCCACCTAATTCCATGAAATCAATATTTCACTTAAGCTAAGTCAGGAAATCTTAAGGTGCTGAATTCAATTATGACTGTTACTTCATGAGCCGCTAGTAGACAAAACATATCATTGAAATTGAAAATCATTACAGTTAAAGAGCTTTACCTCCTTTGGGGGGTGTTTCATAAGGTACCATTAACATAATTAATAATAGTATATCACATTAGGATAACAATAACAGCTTTAATATATGGTACAGTACTTTTCTATTGCCAAACGTCAGTTTATACACACAGAAACAACGTTCCCTCTGGCTATGCCTGAAATAAGTCTATTGTGTGAGGGTGGGAGCAAGCTGCCTGTCAATATGAAAAGAAAAACTGATGATACTGATTTAAATTTCATTTAAAGATGAAAACAAGTATTTACTGAAATCCATATATATTACTAGTAAACAGACAACAAAAATTCACATCTTCAGTCTTAAGCACCATGTTCTACATTAAAGGTAATGGTAAACTGAGGTTCCATATAGCAAAGTTTTATAGACACAATAAAAGGATAAACAAATAAACAAAAAAAGGCTTTTATAAACACTGAACACCTAGAATGGGTCTTCAGTCGCTCTTTTCTCATATAATTGCTACCTGATTGACCCTGCACAGATCTTTAGAGTTTTCAAGGATCCAATGTGGGGTATCACTACTTCAATTTCAAAACAGAGAATGGACAAATGCTCAAAAAGATAAAATCCAAAATTCTCAACCTATTTATCCCATTAGGTGGCAAAACTTTGACAATCCTAAAATTGTTCATCACCTGGCTCATTAAACCGAGTTTTAAGAAAACTCTAGAAATTTTTAAAACAATCACGATGCTAATACATTTCTGTCTTTCATTTCCTCGTTGGTTTGCTCATGCCTTCTGACAGGCATCCTTTTCCTCCTTCTTCTTCTCTTTTTCTTCCCTTTGGGACCCCCACTTCAAGTCTGACATTTGCCTGTGGCTTAACGTCTGACTGTGATGGGAAGACTGAGCTTCGGAATCTGCAAGACCCCAACTCAAATACCAGATCTTGCACTTATGCCTGTGTGAAGTTGGGCAAAACACCTAACTTCTCTCAGCACCAATTTCCTCATCTGTAAAATGAAGAAACAGCACCTACTTCTCAATGTTACTGTGCGGATTAAATGAACTAAAAAATAGAAACTGCTTGGCTCGGTGCCTGACAGTGATCAGTTACCACATAAATGTTAGCTTCCTGCCCTTTTGCCAAAACGACATTCAACAGACAGTTCTAATGATATTTACAGACACATACATCTGTGTTTCTTTTCAGTTCTTTACCTGTATTCTACTATTAGGCCTAATAAACTTCCTCCATGTTCAACACTCAGCAAGCTTTTCATTACCCTAAAGGAAAATGACTGAAATAACATTTCATAAATAAATAATAGCGAAGAAAAGGCACCAAGTTTCTAAAGAACATGTTCAGAATTAAAGAAAGTCTAGCATATTCTCTGTAAAAACTTAAAATGCCTAAGTAGTTTAAAGAAAGAAAGACAAAAGTTACGCTGCAAAACTCCTTAAAAGTACAACTCAATTTGATTCTTAGTAAAACAGGGTTAGAATAATGAAGTTCTCTCAGTGAAGATAAAGCAAAACATTTACTGGGAAAAATCAGCCATCATCCTTGAGAATAATTATTGATGTAGTCAGGCTACTCCTCTTAAAAGAGCCCGGAGCAAAAGGGTGAACAAGCAGACTACAACTTCAGCAAGAAAGATCATGGAGATGCAGTCAATGTTCACAGGGAAGAAGGCTCAGATACATAACGAAAAGGAAAATAAAACATTTCTATCTGACATGGCAATAGGATTTGCATGTATAGATAAATTGGTAGTCAAAATATGGCCACAGTTTACACAAACTGTAACTCAGACAGAGGAATTAGAAAGCACACCAGGGCCGCCCGAATTTTCCCTTTCCAACAAGTCACACTTCTCGGTTTCGAGGCTAGTCTGCACTGTCACACTGACAAAACAGAAATCACGTATGTGAGCGACATCCATCTGGGAATCACCCTCATAACCTTCGACACAGTCATTCAAATCACACTGCCTGGCCTTCAGGTGTCTAGTTGTCTTCTCAAACCCACGAAACATGAACGGGGGAGTGAGTGACGACCACGCGGTTCCACACAGGAAGACCCTCAATGTCCATTTTCACCCGTCACTAGCTGGTACCTACCCGGAAGGAATGAACGGAACCACTCCAATGCAATCCCAGCCACTGCTGCTAGTTCAAGCATTCGGTTCAGCATCACCTCATGACCAACACGAAAGCAGCTGAGGCTCTAATATAATCATCATGGAAAGTTGTCCCAAATCCTTCATTCGAGGAAGATCCTTCATACACACCAACGCTGTCTCCAAGCCATGCCGGGGTCTGAAACCAGACTGGAAAATATTATATATGTGTATATATAGTAAAACTCCCACAAACCACTCTTCTACTATGTCATATTTATTTACAGCTGCTTAATCCATCCTATGTTTATGTATATATATATATAGATCGCCTTCTCAAGGTAGAATATGAACATTCAAGGAAAGATCCTTTTCATAGCAGAAAGTAAACTGACAGCGTATGAAGACCTGGAGCTGCCTGGGAAGGTAGTTGAGGTGGTCCCAAATGGAATATACTCTGTCCTGAAGGGAAGAGAGAAAACACAATATTGGTTTCCAAGGCTAATCTTCTAAACTTGGTATATGGATCAAACTATGTTTGTGTTTCAAAAAAAAAAAAAAAACCAAAAACAAAACAAAACAAATAACCTTGGCTTTTTTGGGAGATGAGAAAGCAATGCCAGATTAACTCTCAAAGCTCTGTTTCATATTACCAAATGTGTGCCTTCTTCCTCCTGAACCCTGCTATGTGGACACCACTTTCATAATCCTAGCTACCCTAGCCTTGACTGTATTATCAGAATCTCTACTGAGCAAGGAACTCTCTACTTGCTCCTCATGCAGACAGGACCAGAAACCTTTGAATAATTATCAACTTCAAAAGGTAGGAATAAAAAGGGGAAAAAAAAATGATCAATGAAGCCCCAAGAGCTATTATATGTTAAATAACCAGAACAAATCAACATTTAAAATATCAATTTTTCCTCTCACTGCTTAATGAATAGGCTTTTAAGAAACAAATAGACATTATATAGAGTTTTCAAAGTTAAACCAGAGAATGCACTATTTTTATCATCTTGAGACTTTTATTACAATGTTAAAGGCTATATATTTCCTTTTTGCTTCCCCTTTCTCCTAAACTAATACTAAAAACTAAAACTTTCAACCTCAGCACAAAATTTTACTGTTTCTCTATTTCTAGAATGTGCCTAAAATAAAATTAAGTGGGTTAAATCTCCGTAGCATTATTTCCTATGTACTTACCCTAAATTATTATTTGCATTAAGCAAATGGCTATCTGACAACCTGTCATATATAATTCCATTTAAAATAGAATTCTGTGTTCTAATCTCCATATCACTTGCTCTACCGGCCAGACACATCCCATCCTTGTCAGCTATATGCAGGCTGTACTAAAATGAAAAATCTCAGGAAAGTTCACCCAGTGCACTGCCTCCTTTACCACTCCATATATGTTGGTTCCCAAGTCAACTATTCCACTGATACCAAATACCCAGAAATTTACTAGACTGGTTTGGACCTGAGATTTATATCAAACACAATACTCACTATATATACATTTCTTTCTGGACACTCTCCACTAACTCCACTGTATCTCATAAAAAGTGACATAGCTCTCATAAGGAAAATGCAGAAACTAAATGGATCACCTAGGCAAAGGACCTAGAAAATACTACACTGAAAGGGATAGACCACTTGGTTGATAGCTCAAACTTACAGTCCACTTGGTGCTTAGCAATACACAATGCTCTTCCTCCTAAAATTTTAAGTCCTCTTGTTTGATATATTAACCCTCTGTTGTCTGACCAACTAGAGTGAGTATGAGTCTTCTCAGAACAACATATATATATATGTATATATATGTCAGCTAAAGATGTCTATAAATGATATATGTTCAGTCAAACATTTGCTGAGATATCTTCTATGATCTATGAATACAGGATATACAAACATCAGTAAGGTAGGCCACTAGCTATCTTGCAATTTATAGTTTAAATGAAAGAAAGACATATAAACAAAAACACCTGTGATAAAATACATTTAAAACATCCCTTGAAATATAGAAGAAGGAACCGTCTTTCTGCCTGGGAATCATAGGGAACATTGCCCAGGGGAGGCGACAATTTGCATCTTAAATGATAAACAGGTAGCAGGGTAGGAGTAATGGTAGTAATCAACAGAAGCTAAGCATTAGCATGCATGTAATTTAGTAGAATCTTGGAAATCAGATCGCTACTCGAAAGTAAAATATATTCTGTCCTATATTTAGTGTAATAGAAAGCATTTCCATTTCAGTATAATGGAAAACTCCCAGTATACTATGAACATTTAATACATATTAAACAAGCCAAAACTGTGAGAACCTTAATGACAGAAGCACACAAATAATGACACAGATTTTCCAAATAATTAATCACTTCCTACATGTATAAATGGAGACCTCCTCAGAGATAGCAAAGGTTTTTTATTATTATTATTATTATTGAAGTCTATACTCCAAAATTTCATTTTGTATATTTGAAGCTTCATGATCAAATATCAAACAGAATTTGGATGATAGGACAAATACACAGGACTCTGAGACACATTTCCCCCTCCCCAGCCACACACACACCAATCAGGTAATTAGCAGGAGGTTCTGTCAGGATACTCCATGTCAATACACAAAAGGCTGGAGGGTGGGGAAAGGAGGAAATACCTCATCAATATCATTCATTCAAAAGGCTAAAGTGGCCCAGGGGCACTTGGATAGCTCTGTCAGTTCAGCATGCAACTCTTGATTTCAGCTCAGGTCATGATCTCAGGGTCTTGAGATCGAATCTTGTTGTCGGGCTCAGCACTCAGCACAGAGTCTCCTTGACACTCTCTCTCCCTCCACCTCTGTCCCTCCCCACTGTGCACATTTATGTTGTCTCTCAAACAAACAAATCTTAAAAATTTTTTTAAAGGCTGAAGTGGCCCAAATATGAAAGCTAGCTAGAAAAAGTTTCTCAGTTACAAAAAGGACACCCCCAAAACCATCTCATTTACTAGAAAATTATTTATTTGTTGGTATATTATAAATTGGGAAAATCCCTGATCCTAGCGTTCCAACACTGACATTGACAGATGTATTAAAAACAACTCAGGATCAGAGCACCTGGGTGGCTTACTTAGTTAAGCGTCCAGTTTTTGACTTTGGTTCAGGTCATGATCTCAGGCTCTTGAGATCAAGCCTGGCATCTGGCTCTGCACTCAGCAGGGAGTCTGCTTGGGATTCTTTCCCTTTTCCCCTCCTCCTCCCCCTGCTCACATGCCTGTATGCTCTCTCTCTCTAAAAATTAATAAAGCAGTCTAAAAAAAAATTCAGAATCTGCTCAATCAAGTTACAATGGCTTTCAATCTTATCACTGCATCTGAGCTAAGAACAAAAACTAAAATCCCTTTTCTAATTTAAGAAATCTTAGATAAAAACTTAGGTATTAAATAACATTGCATACTTATTAAAACAACCTTTTGGCATCAATGTGCAAAAAACACTACTGTGGAATATTTTAGAATATAAATTTGACTTGAAATCTATTTAATCTTGATTAATTTCCCCAAATTCCTGATAAGGCAGCAAAAAAAAAATGTCATTAATCAAATATCTTACAATTGATAGCACATTTTCCAAATTATATTGTTTTCATAACAGTCTTATGATGCAGATAAAGAGTTGCAATTTCCACCCATTTTACTGGAAAGATTAAAAGAAAAAAAAAAAGACTGAGTGACTTATCCAGGATAACACATTATGCTAGAAGCAGAAATAGAGGATTAAAATTTCCATTCACTCAATCAGAAAATATCATGAGCCTATTACATGAAGGGCACCATGGGGAAGAGACAAATCAATGAGACATGAACTCTACCATTAAGGAAATTGCAGTCCTATTATAACAAGAGAAAATCGGAGAGAGTTTATTAGATGCTATAACAAAGGAACACACATATTATGTTATAATGGAATAGGAAGGATAAAATAATGAATTAGAGCTAGAATTAAAGAATTCTTTACTGAGGAAATGGTATAGGACATTGGCACTGAGCTTTGGAGGTAGGGGGTGGAGGACAAGAAATGTGAAGGTCATTACAGGCTGAGCAGAGTCAGAGAGACTTGAAAATATTTGGAAGGTTTGCATGAAGTCAAGTAAATAAGTAATTATGTTTTCAAATGTCAAATATGATAATACATATTTAACCTATACCAAGCCCAGGAATGAAATTTAATTTAAAAACAGATACAGCTGAGGCTGGTAGTTGCTCTTCAATAGCTACCTTTCCCTATAGTGAAGACTTTTCTTCTAGCTGGGAACATGCCCCCTACAAAGACTATATTCTCCAGCTGCCCGTTTAGCTAAGTGCAACTCTATATCTGGCCAATGGACAAGAGGAAAACCATTACACTCCACCTTCAGAAGGTATCAATGAAGGGATGGCATGTGTCCTTTTTTCCAGCTGCTTCTTGGAACATGGATTTGGTGGCAAGCCATGTTAGACCATCAGGATGAGGACAGAATCCTAAGGATAATGGGAACGATAAGACAGAAGGACCCTGACTCCCTGGATAGCCTGATGTAGCAAAGTTATCTCCTCATTCCTGGGACTACCTAGCTTCCAAATATAATGTGAGAAATTAACTTTTATTTTGTTTCATCACTTATTCTGGCACTTCATGATATGCATGCAAAATTATACACTAGCTTATATAAATAGGATATGCTATAAAGTAAATGCAAAATCAAAGTAATTTCTTGGATCTCAATTCTCAAAACCTAATGAAAATAACCTGAACATATTTAAATTAATTGCAAAGGGTTTAATATAGTCAGCAACATATAATTATAAAAGGCTTTCAAATCTATTTTTAAATTTTAATCTATATAACAACCCTAGGCAGAGGAAAGGTCAGAAATCAATACTATCATATTGTAAGTGAGGAATAAGACAACATATCATGAATTCATAAGAATTTGATAGCTCCAAATTATATTGAGTTTAACCTCACTTAATCCATAAAATAATGACATATATTCCATACCACACTGATATACTAAAGATCCATTTATGAGAAAAGTGAAATGAGTTATCCATGCCAGAAAAAAGAATCGATAAGTGAAAAGCAGATTTCTGCTGTAAGTTGACAATTTACATATTGGACTTCTCAGTCCACTCAGTTTTATTGTGATTACATTTAAATATTTAATTGCTATCCATTTTTTATAGTGAATAGAGGAAAATTTAATAAGTCAACAAAAATACGTGATCAGAGTGTGAATGAAGAAAGCAAGCAGGCTACAAGAGCACAGGCAGAAATACGAACAGAGGAGAACGGCTGCCGGATGACCCGTGCGCATCAGCTTGTCTGCACGCAAATCTGTTCACCCTCCCTTCCCATGTTACCTCATATTGCAGGCATTCCAAAGAATAACTGGAATAAGAATAGTCAATAAAATGATCTAAGGCATTGTGCTTTACTGAGCTCACTGGCTAGCTACATCAGCCCACAGAGGAAGGGACATGGGTGGTTGCAACTTCTTCCCCCGTTTTCCCCAAAGTCCCTTGAGCAAGGTCCTGATGGCAACAAGGGAGCTACTGAGGCCATATTCGAGAATATTGGATCACTAGTTGACGTATAAATTACAGTACAATCTCTCCCGCACCCCTAACTCCTGCCAACGGTGTTACAAATATGTACTACTGGAGGCACATAAAATCAGGTAACAGAGGGGGACTGGATCAATGAAAACCCATCACTTCAGGAAAATCAATTGAAAGACATGTCCCTTCTAACAGTACCTTAGAGTAGATTTATCTTCTTTTTTTAATGTGGTCTTGCCTTCCCTTACTACTAGGCTTTTGCACATTCTTAAATTCAGAACTGATCAGCCTCATCTAAGTTTGAAGATGAGTCAGATATTTACTAGTTCTATTACGCAGACCACTCATCTTCTCTAAGCATTGGCTTATTGATCCGTAAAATAAAAGTTGAGGACTATATGATCTGCAAAGTCCTTACCAGAAACAGAATGTTCTAGTACTGAGTTAAACTCCATCTCAGATTGCAACCCAATGTAGTAAATAACTGTTCTAAAGGAAGCTTGCTTTCAAATAAATTCTCAAAAGCATTGCTTAGAGTCGGATAGTAACAGTAATAGCAAATGCCCCTTGTGTAAAATAGTCCTGACTTTCCAAAGTCTACTTCTTTAGCTGTTAGGAATCATTCAGCCCACCATTCTTTTATCCCAAGAAACTCTTCTTAAAAAGACTGGAAATTGCTTAGGTGACCAGGTGGTTGAAAATTGAGTGAGGAGGAGACTACATTTAAAATTTAGATAATTATCTGCTCCGACTCAAATTTCTACATATACTATTATACAATTCCTGATCACTCTTTTGTGAGAAAAGAAGAATATACCATTGTATCTCATATCCAAACTAATTTATAAAACTTTGAAAATTAAGTTATAGGTGGCAGCCAAAGGGTGGGAACTAAAAATAGTAAACTATATAAATTCTAACTTGAAAAATCAAGTTAGCCATTTTAATATTGGGGCTGGATAAGATAAGTGAGCAGTGAAAACTGTTCTGAGTAATTCCAAATAATACTTTCTATATTCCTGCTTTAGCACTTTTCTTCTTAGGGTGAAGGTATAGGGGAATTCCAAAGTGACCTCTGCTCAACTTAATACTTCACAATTTAAGATTAGAGCCATTTAGACTTTACTACCATCGACAACTTTTTCCAACAAATCTTCATGAATGCCATTTTTCTGTATCTAGAACCAGCAGGTCACCTTCAAGAAACACAAATTAAGCAACAAATTGAAAAATAACCATTGTACAAATTGTTGTATTTCGTGCAGACACGCTGGAAAAGAACTAAGTAATGAATTCAGGTTAGCTATAGTGGCCTAAAGGAGAATGTGCTCTGCTTGGAAATTTTACATCTGTCTTTTGAAAAATGAAAAATAAAAATAAAAAAGGAAAGAGTCGTGTTTTTATACCTCCCAGTGGAAATACAATGGATGGATGAGATGAGGAAGGATGGGTAACTGGTCAGGATATAGATTACCAATGACAGGAAAGTACATCTGCTCATTCTTTGCTTACCATAATTTCCCCCCAAAAAGGCAGTAATGCTGCTTTTGAAACCATACTCACTCTCTCATTCAGGCCTCCTTTTCTTCCCCTAGATGCACCTCTTAAAAGAACAATGTTAGTAACTTAGCCTTCCCTTCCCCCATCTAAGCATGGTTTAGTCAGTCCCATCTATTTTCATTTGGTTGTTTCACAAATGGAGGCACTGCCCCCCTCTAAAATCACTGTTTGGATTATCTACATTTTGTTAGCAATTATGCTTTGACTGGTCACAGTTTGCAAGCTTCCAAGAAACAAGTTTCAATCTGTAAGTCCAATACCAACAACGATATGGTGAGAATCCTATGAAGCCTTTGATCCTCCCATTACCTGAGGCGTGCTGCCTGTCCTCACAGCATTACCTTCTAAAACAAACAGTATGAAGGTGCATTCAAATATGCTTTGCTGCTGTCTGTAAGCCCAAATGTTCACAAGAAGACACCTTCTTGTTGGACAAGCATAAGAGTTAAAAACTCACCTGAGGCTTTGCATTCCCCAAATTTAAATAGATTATGAATGTCTTTTTCACCTTTCAATCCCATTTGTAATTAGGCTAAAAACTTGAAGAGTTTGAACGTACCTATCCATAGGCTCGACTTTAACCTCACTAAGTAATATATAAGACACTCAACAATTAGCCTGAAAAGCTGCTAAAGGGGATATGTTTGGGGTGGAGGTAATTTACTTAATAGAATCACATAACCAATACTTCCCTTAATCAAAATTTTATTAGGCTCAGGCTACAAATATTTTAAAAAGGTTAAATGCAATTGGTTCTGAATTAGACATCAAATCCAAGATTTGCCACTTGCTAGCTGGGTGAATGGTCTCAAGTTACCTAACCGCACCTGCTTCAATTTCCCTAACTGTGAAATGGGTCATAAAATATCATCGACCCACCACAAAGTTTTTAAAAAGGTAATTCATGTAAAGTCTTCAGCATTGGGTCTAATATAAGCAAATGATATTTAAAAATTAGGAATCCTTTTAACCATCAAGCCCCTACTCATTAATTTGTATAAAGCATGGTATCTCAGCCCTATGTCAAACAGATTAATGGATCTGAAGATGTGAATTCTTTACTGTAATGGTCTTATATTTGTGGTGCAAAGACAATACTGTTTGACATGTTGGAATATCACATATTTTATCAAGAATTCAAGAGAGAATTAGAAATTCCTAAATTTAAAAACTAAGTGTATGTGTATATTTATATTTATATAAAACTAACTATACATATATGTTTTCATCGTTATGCACTAGGCAGAAGACATGCTTCACAGAGAAGAGATTAAAAGACCTAATTAAATGACACAGAAAAATGGTCTGGAACCATGTTGTTAAATTCTTTAAAAGCAAGGACTACATTTTATTCATTCATTATTCCAGCGATCTCTACCCTCTCAGTAACATAGTATGTGCTTCATAAATGTTAATGTAATGAACACATGCCTTAAAGCTTCCACAAAACCTCAGGATCTAACACAGTAAGCACACTGAGTGCACTTAGTAAGTATCTAATTGATTACCGTCATGTTATGATACTGACATCTCCACTATTTTCTTGTCTTTTCTCTGATGCCCCTAACTTGACCAGCAGGGACCAGACAGGGCCTTTCACCTACAGACCTGGTCAGACTGAAGACAGGGCTGAGCCTGAGCCCAAGCCTTGCGCAGCACCTACAACAACAGATCTTAACTTCTTTTTAAAAAAAAAAAATATTGATAGAAATCACCCGAATTTCAGGCAGGATCCCAATCCACAGTATCAATTTGATTCTGCATCTAAGCATATCTGGAGTTGCAGGATAAATAGTCCTTAATTGTCCTGAAGGAACTAAGACTTGTTCTTAGGAATTACATGCCATAGCTTTTAGAAAACCTGGCTTAACAAAACGTCATAATTTTCATTCTTCTGAAAACAAATCAACTATAAAAAGAAGTCCCCATGTCAGCATATCAACTGTTTTGCATTTGAATTATGTTGTCAAGTTCAAAACAATGGAGCAAAACTAAAATCACAGGCATGTGGCAATTAAGACCACAAGCAATGAAATTAAGAGATAAAGAGAAAAATACTACTTAGAAAAAGATTAAATAAAATCACCCCAGTTTAATTCCTATTCCTTCCCAAAGGTTTTCATCTGCATAGGATACTTAGACTCACATACAATGTAATTTTATATCCATTTCTGCTTCTATTTCTGCACTGAAATATTTATAGAGTGCTCAGTATTTCTGGAGTAAATTATACCTAGATCTTGATAAAGCTGAAATCACCTAAATTACCTTTTTTTGTTCAATTATTTGGAAGAATGGAGAAAGAAAGCTTGACAGAATAAAGAGATGTTTTAAGAAATGGCCATTTCTTAGCTATAATTGCATTCTTTAGTGAATATTGATGCTTTGAGGGTTACACGCAGTCAGCACAGCTACTTTTACCAAAGGCTTCAAATAAAATCCAAATCAATTTATGTTATATGAATATACACACTGTACTTGAACACAAAACTTAAGCTGAGTGTTCTGCTGGTTTACATGTTAAGAATAACACATGAAAATACACATTAAGAGTATGTAAAAACAGAAGCACAGTACAAGGTTAAGCATAGTGTTGTGAACACCCTCCAAGATTAATCAAATATCCCAAATCCTAGAAATATTCTAATGTTATGCCATGAGCTCTGGCAATCTAAAGTTCCAAACTCTGAATCACTATGATGAACTGAATTTTTGTGCCCCCCAAATTCCTATGATGAAGCATAGGCCCCAGCGTGGCTGTATTTGAAGATGGGGACTCTAAGGAAGTGATTAATGAGGTCTAATAAGGATGGGGCCCCATCTGATAGGAGTAGTGTCCTTATAAGAGGAAACGGCAAAGAGTTCACCCTCTGTCTCTCTGCACGCACACACCCAGGAGAGGACATGTGAAGACAGTGCAAAGGGGACCATCTGCAAAGCAGTCAGAGAGCTGTCACCAGAAACCTACTGTGCTGGACCTTGACCTAGGACTTCTACTAGCCTACAGAATGGTCAACAGTAAATTTCTATTGTCTAAGCCACCCAGTCTACAGTGTTTGGTTATGTTGGTTATGAAAGCCTGAGCAGACTAAGCCAATCACTATTAATACAAGTTCACTCAGCGAACTAGGAAAAGTCCCAGTCCAGATTATGACATCGGTATGAGGCATTCCAGCAGACAAGCACTACTTCTTCTGGCAACCCAATCTTCTAGCCTCTTATGGAACACTGTAGTAATTACACGCTGCATGTGTGAGTTTGCATGCACACGCATGACACAGTTCATGAATGCCTCATGGGGCTCCACTTCTACCTTCCTAAATCATGAAAAGATAACACAGGAAAAGTCACAGTAGAAGGCAAGTAGCTACCTGTGACTACAACAGCAGATGCTTGGCTACTAAGGCTTTAAATCTGCCCACATCCGGTTTGATCAGGAGGTGCTAGCAGTTGGGACCCTACCTTGTAGGGCAATGTTTCACATGATTACTTTTTAACTCAGGAAATGTTGCCAAAGGAATATATAATCTTATTATCCCGAATTACTTTTTCACAAAAAGAAAAATAACCATAATTAGGAAAATAAAAGTTCAGATGAAATGGGAGAATGGGATTTAGAGTTACAAACTTGCCATTTTAAACTAAATAAGTCATGGAGATTACAAGAACAGCATAGAGAACCCAGTCAATATTACTGTAATAACATATGGTGACAGATGGTGACTACATTTATGGTGAGCAATGAGTAATGTACAGAACTGTCAAATCACTACGCTGTACACCTGAAACTAAAATAAATAAATAAATAAATACGGCTTAAAAAGTTTAATTTGTGACAGACTGCAAAGTTACTTTTAAAGAGATAATCACGTATAACTTCTGAATTCTTATTTAACCAGTTTTACACCATTTAATTTAAAGCAAGTTAATTAAGTACAATGCCAATCAATGACATTTTAAGTGATGATTTTGGGGAAGAACAAAATATATGCATCAATGACCAGACTGCAAATTCAAAATCCCTTCTAACTTTAAGATATAATGTATGCATTCATCATTTACATCATAAACCCTACATTATCAGAATAGCACACATTTATTTAAGTTATCATGTGACTAGGAAAAAAGTTCCACACCCAGTTTCAACTAATTATCACCAAACAGACAATGGACGATACCTATTGATTCATAGTTTGCTAGGTGCAATGTATTCTCTGGAATATTGTGGATTATTAGTTAAGAAATCCTACTACAGCTGGTAGTGTTTGTTTGGGGGAAAAGAACTTTACTTAAAATGGGGGAGACTGGGTTTAAAGAGAACAGATAAGAAGACACTACAGTAATCTAGTTAAAAAATTGTAAATGCAAAGACTGAATGGCAAGAAGTAGGAATACAAAGAAAGATGTAATTAAGAAGTAGAACTAACACGACCCAAGAACCAACTGGCCACAGGGACATCAGAGGGGGGAGTTGGGAATGACTTCTAACCTAAGTAATGATGACAAGTAAAATTTTATATCAACAAAGAGGTAAATTATTCTCAAGGCTCGCTTACACACTCACATTCACACAGCTACACACATGCCTAAATAAATGCAGATTGTCCTGTCTTTCTGTTTAATAACCCCACTGCCTCATCTGCCCCTTCTAAGTAGCTGACCATGCCCACCATTTACACAATGAGAGGATTAGATGTTAGCCAATGGCAGGGGTGACAGTGCAAGTTCACACTGTAATTCTAAAATGCCTCAGCACAAACGAGACCACCATTTCAGTGTGAAAGGAGGGATGCCAACATGGAGTCTGGAGATAAGAATTGATTTTGCAGTAGAAATTATTTGTGTTTCTTTCTTATCTCTAGACAAAACATTTCAGCAGCGAGAAAGAATCATCTCCTAGAGTACTAATTAGAAACGTAAATCTCACCAAGAGAAATGCCAAGAAATTTTATTGTTTGTCACTATACATGGTAATAGAATTTTCTGACATTTATCCCCCTAGAAAAATGCAACATCTTTAATAAACCACAGTAAGAAGCAGAGATCCTAATTTCAGCATATCATAACATGGACTGCAAAACAGAAAACATGCAGAACCTTAAGGCAAGTAGCTAAAAACAAATTTATTCTAAGAATTATCAGTGGGGGTAAAAAAAAAAGTTCTCATTGATACCAGAATAATTACAAAATCTTGGGCTATCAATTGCATGTACCACACTGCAAAATCAAAAATACATCCATATTCTGAGTAACACTGAACATGACAGAGACTGTTTATAAAGCTTTTCAAATGTCCCTACTGTGATACGTAATTATAGGCTGTTCCTCTGCAAACAGTTGATGCAATCTAACAGATTTTTTGTAAAGTAAGACATCTATAATCTTGTAAAAATGTACCTCATAAATATTGCCCTGCCCCCAAGCCAACAGAGGTTTTTTAAATTGCTTTGTGTATGTGGGGTGTTTGGGGGTGGGGGGGTTGCCACTGCCTTATCTCCACTATAGAACTATTTGCGTATTAGCAAATAATGTGAAAACTAAATCAAGGTTCATGCTACCTTAATGACGGGTATCTTGTAATGATAACGCCCAGCACATAAGACATTACCCTCGCTGAGGAATGACTGTTCTGCTCTCACTCGGGAAGTGCTGCAAGCCTGCTTGCTTGCCCTTGCTGCCCCTGGAGGTGTCCCTACGTGAGAGCACATACTTCTTTGGAAGCATCTCTTTAAAAATTACATGAGCAGAGAAAAACGTATCCTTGGGCATCAAAAATCCCTCAGTCCTCTTTGTAAAGGAATTAGAACTTCTGAATAAGCAAACCAAAAACAGAAAAGCAGAATTAGGACAACCCCAAATGTTATGCAAACCAACATGGTAACTGGAGTTACTTCTCTTTGTCTATGAACATCTTTCTAATTACTGGAGACAAGTGCTCACTTTGGCAGTACATGTACTGAAATTACTGCGGACAAGACCATATTCTGCAGTGGCACCCTAACTCCCTGAGGAAGGGGGAATATTTAGTCAAGCAGTCCAAACAGGCATATCAAATATCCATCCACAAAAGCAGCAGACTGGAATACACATATTTTTATCCCCTCTATACGAGCAGCATGGCTATTTGATGGACGATAAGATCCTGATCATATGAAAAGCATCCCAAACAGCTATGTCTTACCGATTGTTCACAACTCATCAACACTAAGTAACAGAATCCTGCGAATACTCAGAATCAGAAGAGCAAATACTTAGATTATATTGATAAAAATCTTCTATGTTATTATACAGAAGGGAATAAAAACCTGCCCAAAAGATTTTCATTAAAAATTCTAGGAAATCATGCCATGATACTATTTTTTCAACAAAAATCGTACATCCTTCTGACCTTTTTTAAAACCATATGGAAAGTACTTTTTTCAGTCTATCTTTTCCAAATAGAAATTAATCACACACTACACATTTTTACTGATAACATGAAAAAGATACAAAGAACATGATATAGAAAAGCTGTCCTCTTTTTATCATGTCTACATAAAAAGTATGCAATTTAAAGTGTCACCTGAAAAGAGAAAAAGCATAAAATGTCAAGAATTTCATCGAAGTCAAATAAATTAATATCACATATACTGAACTCTTTCAAATACTCGTATCAGCTTTGCCAAAATTATTGGTGTGCTTTCTATTACAAATTACAAGTTTAAACCAGAGGCACTTAGAGCGTTTGAAAACAGGCAATAGCACAATAGCCTTACTTTCTCACATGGTATCTGCCAGAGATTATCAGCATGCATATATTTAATGGGATTCCCACAAAACTGTTAGGTTCTTTTTGCTTAAAACATACAAAATATTAAATAGGATGGAAAAATACAACATATAATGTTAAAAAGAAAATTCCAACACCAAATAGAAGTCAATACTAAGCACCAGAAAATTAACATCTTGAGAAAGAAGATTATTTACTCAACAAATATTGATTAACTATCTGCTGAGTGCCAGGAGTCTTAGATACCCTGCTCTTAAAGAGCCCACAGGCGGATGCAGGTAGACAAACAAGGACAAAATTACAGGACAGTGAGGTCAGCACCACACAGAATGAAGGACCACCCCCCACCAATGAAACTTGAAACAAATGGTATAACTTCAAATCCAGGTTCAGAATGATGATGGATTAAGACCCAATCTTCTCTTTTCTAGAAATGCTAGGTACAGTGGTGGACTGTTTGGGGGATGACCACTACCATAACCTCTCATCCAACAAGACCACCAGCAGGTGACAGCCACCTTAGCAACTTTCATAAGCACTCCCCTCCCCCTCCATTCAATCAGGCATATCATAAAACCCAAATTTCTTAGAAAACACATCATTAATAAATACCTAGAAATTAAGCAGCCATGTGTGACTTTATGATGGTGGAATTTCTAAATGTAACTTAAGAAAAATAGATACAGTTACACTTCATTTACTCTGCTACCATAAATATTTGGAAAACATTTAGGAACTTGGAAGGTAGCAAAAGAGTACATTAAGTGGGCAAAATATAACAACCTACATGACAGGTAGCAAAGCCCAAAACTCACTCAAAGCGTGTACTCCTGTTTTAGAGATGATTCTCATAAGCAAACCAGGAAGCAAGGGAAGAGTGGTCACAGACACACTGGCCATAAATAACAGATCACAACTGGCAAGAGAGAGAGGACTCAAAGAAAGCAGAAAGAAATACAAACGAAAATGTGTAGTCTGAGGTCCTTCGATGCACAGCTGATTTTACCGAATAGAACTTAGGGAGAACCAGGGTCTCTTTCTTTGCCTGCTCCCTTTCTTATCCCACTTGTGAATTCCTCACAGGTACATCCAATATTACCATACTGGCTCATCAGTATTTGTAACAACAAACATGTTTTTTTCCTTATGGAAGGACACAATAATTGGGTGGAGGGGGTAGAGAGGGAGGGTTATATTCAAGAAATAGCAGGTTACGTCTTTCCACTTCAGTATTCTTTAAAGAAGCTGTTTCATGTTTTGTTTTGTTAACTACATATGCGTAAAGCCCTTTAATATACCGTTCCGGGAAGACCAGCATTTTGAAAAATAGGAAATAATGCTGTTACAATAATAAGTGTAATTAAAATGCTGTTCAGAGGCATGGTACAGGAATTTTATATCTCAGAGTACATAAGTGATGGCAGCACAGTCACTCTTGTTGAGAAGAATATCGTAATGAACAAATTTCAAATGTCTGCTTCCAGGAGATGCTTTTTATGTCTACATTGGCAGATTCCACTGGCACAGAGCCCACATTCAACAGGAGTTGATATCCTTAGATTTTTTTTTTTTTTTTTTTTACCTCCTCTTTTCTTTTGGCTGCTGCACAAACATTTCCAGTGCTTTCTAAATGGCATAAATATTTTCAGGGTTTTCGACAGGCAGCAAGGAGAAAATTAATTTCAGGGGTTCCCATTTTGCTCCCTAACTCTTCATGCTGACATCTAGCTTCAGAGAACAAGATCACCCTTACCAGAGCTGTTAAGCTCTGTCAGTGGCTTCTCTCCCCATTGTGGCCACCAGTTTGCTGGGGACACGACTCTTCCAAATGGTGTAGCTACGTTATCTTAGGCTGTGTCTTCAGAACAGGGAGAAAAAGCCTCCAACACATAGATGAAAATTTGAGCCAGATGTCTTACACCCCTCTAAATCGTGATGTTTGTGGATGAGACTTACAAAGGATGCATTTTAAACAGCGAGAAGCTGATGTTATCTACCCTTTACAGTAAGAGGGGTTACAGATGATACTGATTTTTTTAGGACAAGTTGGCCTCAGGAGGATTTTCCTTTCTCTCAGCAGTTCTATCTCAGTATCAGTAAAAACACCCTAAAGATAGCTCTGCAGCTCTGATTTTCACAAAGCTGCAACTACTGTATGTTCAAATGGCTTACAGGTAGATAACTTCATACAAAAGTAATTCGCTCTATGTAACATGGATGATTACACACTCATATGACAGCTCTATGTATTTTATTTCGTAACAAACTTCTTTTTTCTCCCTGTGTAATATCAATATGGCACTCAACTGGTGGCTTAAGCCAAAACTGTAAAATTAATTACTAAATAAAGGCTCATCATAGATAAACAAAATGGAGTACATATCCATAAAATGGAATATTATTTGGCAACAAAAAAAAAAGAATGAAATACTGATTCATGCTACAACACGGATGGACCTTGAAAACATTTTGCTAAGTGAAAGAAGCTAGACACAAAAGGCTACATATTGTATAATTCCACTTATATGAAATGTCCAGAACAGTCAATTCACAGACACAAAAAGCCGAATCATGGTTACCAGGGGGTAGAAGGAGTTGGGAAAGGGGAATGACTGCTTAAGGGGGATGGACTTTCGTTCAGGGTGATGAAAATGTTCTGAAATTAGATAGTGGTGTTGACTGCACAACTCTGTGAATATACTAAAAACCACTGAGTTATACCTTTTAAAGGCTTGACTTTTATGGTATATGAATTATATCTCAATAAAATTGTTATTTTTTAAAGGCTCAATAGCTGAGTAATGACACTCCAAGCAGAGGACTTCTAAATGTAAGACGACTAAATTTTCAACCACGTTTATTAGCACTTTGCGTTTTATCAGAGTGACCTAATCTTTATAACCTGGGATCTATCTATTAAGCCTGTAAAAGTGTTCCTCTTTACTTTCAGAAACAAAAGCTCCTCTTACAAGACACAGAGAAAGAGGAGTAACTCCAATGAAGGGCTAATTCATGCAGCAAGGCTCTTTGTTAACAAAGTACATTCTATATTAACCTGTCTAATATATTTTATTAAGCCAACAGGCAGTTACAAGGAAATCTTGGGTCATCCAAATATTTGGCAATCACAAAAGAATTTGCAGGTAATTACTGAATCCACAATCAACTACAATATCAAAATCTAGATACATCTACTGCTTTGCAATTAGTGGCAATGAAAACAGAAAATGTAAAAATGAATACTGACCTTGTTTCTTTTAACCCTTCTTTCTGAATGACTTCCAATATCTGCTTTGCTGTCATTGGTGAATTGGGGTGTTTTTCTAGTGCCTAAAAAATAAAAATAAACATAAAATTCCTAGATTATTATATGGAAGCATACAAAATAAAAATGTGTGTGAATCATGCAAGGCTTCCTTAAAATTTTTAAGGGGAAGGGGCTGTTATATCAAAACAAGGTTTCGTCACACAGTTTGGGTTTCCAAAGTGAGAATGCAATTCTTTTCTGGACATTTATGGCAATTTCTGCAACATGGGGTCATTCTTCAAAAAAAGGTCACAAAGGCATACACACCAAAACAAAAAACAAAAAAAAAAGAAAAAATGTGAAACCTGAAAACAAAGTTAATAAATGTTTGTAATTTCCTTTATTAAAAATTGCGAATATTTTATGGTTAAAGACAGATTTTCAGGCTATTAAAATGTTTCCTAAATCTCCAGGACCTTGGAAACATTGAGCCTGGACACTACCAACAGCAGGGAACAAAGTGCTGGTTAGAAATACCTTCATTGGATTCACATTTTGATCAACCTCTTTTGTATTTAAAAAAAAAAAAAAAAAGAGAGAGAGAGAGAGAGAGAGGGAAAAAATTCCTTCATGGCCAAAATGGAGAAAAAAGCATACAAAAACCCAAGTAAGTTATTACAGTGTGTGTTCCAGTTCAGCTCAGTTTCCTTTCTTCTGCCTTTTTCAATTAATTTCAAGTAAACCCCTTCCTCTTCCCATTCAGCCCATCTCAGTTTTATGAACTGAGTCCCATTTTTCTTTATCTCCCCTTCTGGCCTGCTTATTTTTGAGTGCAAGGGAGTTGTTTTAAACAAAGTGTGGGGAATGCGAGGGACATGGCTCATTATTTCCACAGGCATGAGACCATCAGACCTGGAAATCAAGTTCCTTTATTTATCCAGGAATTTCATTGGATGTAGGGAAGGCAATCAACAACAGTGTCCACTCTGCTCACCATCACGGACTACAGACAGGGGCTACCTCCAGGTATGAGACCCAAGTCTACACACATCCTTACAATGACTTCCTCCAAGGGTAGACAACACCTACTTGAAGATGCTGTACAGAGCTTCTGCACATTATCGAGTTCTAACTTATGATTATTTACTAGAACAATCATAATTATTAACAGGGTCGCTTTAAAAAACTAGAAATTGAAAAGCCTTCTGAATCTGTTCAAAATAGCTCTGTGATCCCACCTAACTTTCATGGTCAAATCGCAGCCAGCACTGGCAAAGGTTCTATTTGTCAAGGTTCTCCAGTGACTTACAGCCTGCCCTGTTCCAGCCTTCACCATCGGGGCCCATTTCCTGTTCTCCCCTCTCTCTAGTTCCCAGAAAATGTTCCCATTCTTCCCAGTCAGATCAGTCCCTTAGCCATAGTTGGTAAGTCCTTTAAAGCATCCAGCAATATGAGCTACGCTAGAAAGAGGGTATGGCACAAGTATGCCCACAGGAAAGAAGGAAAGTGGTCCTCACAGAGGAGGCCACTGGAGAGCTCACCTGAAAACTGGGAAGGGGGAAAAAGAAACATAGGCACAGCTGTATAGGGAAGAGGACTAATGTGTAAAAATATTGGTTAAAAAAAAAAAAAAGGCAAGAAGGAAACTGCATCTTAGAGCTGAAAAGGGGGAAGATTAGATCACAGAGAAAGGCGGGAAAGATATAGACATGAAAACAAAAAGGCGAGAACTGTAAGTAGAACGGTGCGTACTTATGAATTACTGAAAGGAGATGCTGTGGGCGCATGGACCATATAAAGGGTGGGCATCACCCCAAATGACAGGCAATGCTGGGGACACTCATGGTCTCTCATAAGAGATATGGGCAGAAGGTCAAAAGACACAGACAGACACAAGTAAGCAAGCAAGGAAGAGGGAATCTGGCAGGGAGAGGCACAGGATGGCAGAATGAGGGGGAGAGGGGGCAAGGGAGAGAAAGGAGGAAATTGAGCTGAACTGGGAATGTCCAAAAGGCAAACTGATTAAATCTAGAAAGGGCCGAAGAGGAAACTCCAGCGTACTGGGCAACGTTTTAACGGAAATTTGGGTGCACTCAAAAGTGGGGTTACTCACTGTGGAGGATTCCCTGTTTCTCTTCCTGAGTACAGGCCCCTCAGCACACCTGGGCAGCTCCTCCCAGCAATTGAGAGAATTTGGATAGCCCTGTCCCCTTCTCTATGACATCACTTCCTACTCTACAAAGGAAGTAAAAGTGCCAAGAATTACATCATGAAGTGGATGAGAGGCAGGAAGGAAATGAAGCCACACAAAACACCAGAAGCCACCCTCAGTTCCTGCAAGACAGAGAAAGGAGACAGAGAAGGAGAGGTTCCTGGTTGTGAACAAGCTTCACTGAACTAGCTGTGTGAACATGAACAGAACAAAAGAGAGAGAGATTACCTTCACAGAACAAAACATTGATTACCGTCAAAATAATGCAACACATGGCGTAGACATGAATCAGACGCACGGGCAGCCATACTCAAGCACCACAGTGGGCACGAACCACAGTCAGAGTGAGACAGCACACTATGCTACCAGGCCCAAACCCCGGACTGAGGAACTGCCCTTTGCCCCAACACTCTCTTGGCTAGGAGGGGTTACCGGTTCCACACGCCCCGCAAAATTAAACTTTCCGAATGGTCCTTCTTGACGTTTTCAAATACAAATAATATTCGGATATGTTTTCACAGTTAGGTAATACCTGTTTAGATCTTAACACATTCCTCTGATTTGTTTCCCATCTTGTACCTACCTCTTTAGAAACTGGGGTCAAGGATGCATTAGAGCACAGAAGAGAGTAAGGTAACTCCCAATTTTTAAGACTCTTTATCACAGTAAGATTTTATAGGTCCAATAAATATTTCAGAAAATCAAAACATGTTGAAACAGGCTTGGGCAATTATGATGTTAATTGCGACAAAATGGAAAACGAAATTCTAAAGTTTTCCATGGATAATAACCATTTAAAATGACTTTATTTTTGGAGAGTAAAAATTGGAAAAACACGAACTCATACCTATGTCATAGAAAACAAAATGTACCCATAAACCTAAAAACAAGAATATTAACCACTGCTAATCTTTGTGTTTTGCCTCTAGTTTTTCCTATCCATACATATCAGTTAATATAATTATATAAAGTATATGCATATATTGTTAGCTATCTTAATTTTCTCTATGCAATATGAATTCTTCAAAATGGACATCTAATTGACACTTCACTGAAGATAGACATTATATTGTTTTTAAAATTGAACAAAGAATATATTGAACGTTAACTTTCTTAGAGTGTTATTTACTCAGAGGATGTGAACTCTGTCACGTCTCTTGCCAACTGCTTCCAAAACCATTTTAACAATTTATATCCACCTGCCTCTCTTACCACAATTTTGTCAAGATTCAGCTTATCTTTTAGTAGTATTTGCCACCTTATTTCTGAAAGTAATGGCTCATTTGTTATTCTAATCATACTTCTGTAAATACTAATGAGGACAAAGTTTGTTTTTTTTTTTCCAAGTGAATATCAAATGGGCTATCACAGGATATTTCTGTTTTCCTTATTAATGTATAAAAATCTCTGCATATAGTAAAATAATATTTATTATTTTGTAAATAAACAGTAGATATTTTTTTGTTGTTGTTGCTCTTTTGGTGGTATTTTAGGTAAAGTTTTCTATTTTCACATGAACAACTCCATCAGTTTTTTCCATTCTGTCTTCTGTGCTAGGTTTAGAGATTCCTTTTATCAGGCAAATAATTATTTGATTATAATAAAATTAATAATAAAATAAAACAATAAAATATAATAAAAGTAAAATATTTGTAGAAATATTTTAAGTATTTTTTATGGTTTTACTTTTTAATTCATCTATAACTCATCATTCTGTAGCAAGGTGAAACACTGACTTAAGCCCCACCACCTATAAATATGTCAAGATTCCCCACTATTATTCGTTTCACAAGCCAGTCACGGTTAGTGAGTCATTCTCTACCCTATATTAATATTAGGGCAATGAAAACTCTTTGGGATGTGAAACCAAATAAATGTGGGAACCAATATATAAAATGCACAAAAACAGTTCTATCCTTGTTAAGGAGGAGAGGAGAGTGGGCAGAGCCTCCATACTTCTTCCCTCTAATCGCCAAAGGCACTTCTGGGAATTTTCAGGGTGTCTAAAAATTGAACTGTAAACCACTGTCCCTGGGGCTCATCCAGGGTCCTGAAAGATCCCCTGATCTTTCATTCAACTGCTGAAATGGCACCACACTGTTTTAAATCGCTCTAATATTATAATACACTTCACTATCTGGATCGACCACTGCTCTCATTATTCCTTCTTAAATTTTTAATTGTTCACTTCTTTATATTTCCAGATGAAATTTAGATTGGAATTAAATGAGACATCTAATTAAATTTTTAAGCAATTTACACAGTGTTCCATGTGTTTAAGTTTTGTTTCATAAACAGTAATAAGCATTTTGTTGTTTATATTTTCAGTTGCAACTATGAATACACTTTCTCATATAATATTTTCACATTTTATTGCTAAGACATACACAGGCATTGAATTGTGATAATTACTCTCTATATGAACAGCTAATTGAATTCTTAATAGTTCTAACAGTATAGAAATGCAGAATCATATTTTCTATAAATAATATGAATTGGGTCTCCTTTCCCACACTTCTGTGCTTTCTCGTTCCTATATTATTTACTTTGGATAAAAACTGATCTAGTACCTTTCAAAAAAATCATTTGCCGAAAATTAAGTTGCTTTGTCACTTATTTCCTCAAAAACAAGTCCCCAAAACTGCCAAGTTTCGCAAAGAGTATCCACAGCTACAAGGATCAGCACTGCCTTGCCAAGGGAAGACTGTAATTAGAACCACTGGCCAGATATCAATGTCTCTTCTACACAAATCGGTCTGTCACAGTGCTTAATCTTTACATAAAATGCCCTTCCTTTCTTTGTAAAAACAAATCACCCTCCTGTGTTCAAGCCCTATTTGTGAGTCCACTTTACTCTCACTCTCTAAGAGCTGTGTTTTGCACCTTTCATGCTTCCACCTGATGCACTAAAGTCCCTTCAATCTTCCTTTCCCTCCTTTCTTCTGCAGTGCTACTCCCCAGGAGGTTTCAGATTTAACGTGGCTCTCCAAAAAGCGGGATTTCCATGGCAAGGGATACAACGTTTGTGTACAATCAGCCACCTTCCTAAGCAATGGAGCCCCCCTGTATTTTTCACAAGACCTCAACACGTGTATAGAATTGCCAAATACACCACTGGATTTCTTTCACCTTCTCTACTTATAAGACTATCGCAGAACCAATCTCAAAAACATCTAGACTCATGCTACTTTGAGACAAGACAGACTCATTCCAGAAACCTCCTCCTCCAGACTTCTACAAGTCCCAGTAGAAGGCGGGGGAAAAAAACATAACATAACAAAACAAAACAAAACAAAAAGCCTTTCAAAGAAAGGATGGTAATGTAGTTAAGAACAGAGAAGGTTTGCCGTATCATTTAGGGCACCGGCCAAGCTAAGAATGTATTCCTCTATGTTTTAGGTTCAAACATTTTAATCTAATAAATAAAAGGTTCCGAACACCGTAAGGCTCATTCCAGATTTCCCTGGTGTCTCTCAAAGAAAAAAGTCATCTCCAGTATCCCTAAGATAAACATACTGGACCAATGTTCACCCAATGGGTAAAATCTTGGCCCTTCAGGTCCTAAACAAAATTTTCTGAGCTTACTTCTTAGAATGCAAAAGGAAGAGATTTCCACAATTTGAAAACGCGTCCATGGTATATGATTACATTTGTGGAATCCTATGTGAGCACCCAGCCCCCTCCCTTTTTCTAACACCAGCTTGTCTTCCCTTAGTCCTGGCTGGCAGTTCGTTGAAATGCTTACCTCTTTAAGGTCTCAGGCCTTAGGCAAACGGCTTAAGGGTTATAACAATAAACCATCACATAGCTATGGACGGTTAAAGGGTGCCTTCACATAACACAGTTTATTTGCTCTCATACAACATGTATTATTTTATTTGACCCTTAAAACAATGTGGTGAGATGCACTGAGGACGCAGGCTTAACTTTCTCAGCGATGCACAAAGTTGAAGTAATTGTTTCAAGATCAAAAGCTAGTATGTGGAAGGACAGGACTTGTATACATGATAATACAGGTGATGATAATTTAAATGTAATAAGAATAGCTCCTACTTGCTAGGCAATTCTGTGCTAAGTCTGTAGGAGCTTTCCACATATTACAGTAGACTCAGGGATTCATATATTAAACATTCCCTACTTCCACTATTCTTGAGAAACCTCAAATGTCCATGTCATTCTGATGGAACATGAATTGGGATCACTGACAGGATTCAGACGAGGAAATCAACCACATAGAAAGTGACAGCACTTTGCTGACTGCCTGGTATCTACAGCTCAGTTAGGCTGTTCTCTGCTCCTAACATATGTGGCTGCTAGTTAAGGGTCTAAACATAATACAATTTTTCTATTCTACCGGCATGCATTTTATGGGGGAAATTATATGTTGCCATAGTATTTATGAATGTGTGACTTAAAAGATGTGGATTTTGTTTTGATAGCCTTGAGAATCAGGGTATCAAACTATTTCACCCTGAAACAGCAGCCTCCAGGAAGATCAAGTGCCCCTGAGGTCCAGCAGCCAGTAAGTGAGGGGGTCTGGCCCTTCTGACACTGAACTCTGCTTCTTCTACTTAGCTTTAAATTGCTTCTCCTCCTGAGCACAGGGGTTGTGTAGAAATGGAAGGTCTATAATCAAGATATTATACACAGTATCTACCTCATAATCCCCACTTCAGCAATCTATCACTTAAGAACAATCAAATATTTCTTTGAACTCTCAGATAATGGTTTAAACTGTACCTTCCCTTGGTAGCACCTGTCAAATAGATAATTAGCAGTATCTGCTTAATGCTATTCTTGCTACACTGAAGGCTTTGGTCCTCATTCATGTCCACATCCCCAGGCTGCAGCATGACCAAGCAGGCTAATACAGAGGCCAAGTTAATTTGGAGAGATGTGTCCAGTCACTCTCTGAGGTTATGGGAGCTGCAATCAGATGAACCAAGAGCCCCTACTCACTAGCTGTCTGAGCTCAGATATTTAACCTCCCTGGATCTCAGTTTCCTCATTTCCTCGTTTATAAAAATGCTGTGAGGACAAAATGAGATAATGAATGTGAAGTGCTTATTATTCCAATTCGCCAAATGACTGCCTGGAGCAGTATGTGCTAATAAACATTAGTTAACACTGTTGGCTTGGGGGTGGGGACCCCTCTGAGCACATCCTAGAAAATGAGGAGAGCTATTTAAAAAAAAAAAAGAAAGAAAGAAAGAAAGATGGGCATTAGATGTAGTCTCTTTGAGATTTCCTGTGTAAACTGCACTCCAGCTTGTATGAATACGGCGAGTCTCCTCCTGCCACCCCTCATCACCTGAGCATGGCCAGACTTCTACTCAGGGTTCACAGGTAAACCCGCACACACTGTGCCTAGTTTCAGCATCCAACAGTCTTTTTATCTGTGTTTAACAAGGAGGGTTAGACCATATGGCACTATTCTAGACACTGCTGTGTTACCCAGAAAGAAAAGCACAGTACAGGGACAAATTATCCTGCTATACTTGTGTTACAATTCAAGTAAAAATATAGAATATTAACAGTAACAACTTGTTTCCAGCCACATACACTTCAAGACAAACTTTCAAACAATTATAATAGAGGATTATTGAATACCCATCAAAAAAAATCTGTCCATAAGATTAATTTAATTGCACAGCCTCATAAAACAGAGCACAGCTGAGAATAGAAAAATGGCTTTGTGAGGCCTAGAACAGTTCAGAGTGATCATTACCTGAATTTGTAGATAAAGTTCTATGGGACTGAGAGGTGACTGCTAATTTCCTGTGGATTTTGGCAACTTTGTTCTACCTCATTAAGTTTCTAATCTTTTGAAACAGTTTGTCATTACATATAAAACAGAAAGCAAAAACAATGTGAGAGAAATCCAGAATTTCTACAACATTCTAAAAAGGGTAAAAGAAAAATATTAATACCTACTTAAACGATGATACAGATGAAACTGTTTTAGAAAGTAAAACATATCTTTAATGAAAGAAATACTTCTCCCACAGAAATCTGCAGGCAGTGTACTATATTTAAAACCCACTAATTATTAAAAAGCTTTCTCTGTGCATCAAGTAAAAATTCTGCTTTCCTATGATTTCTACTATGTAGTCCTAGTTTTTGCCTTTGAATGTGACAATTATTTAATATTAAATTACAAGCACTTTCCTAACATGAAAGCTTAAGGTAAAGTGATTGTGTTATATGAATTTACAAAATGGGGTCCAATCATTTATTCATATGATATGCTGCCACTTGTTTGAATACACTATTAAGGTCCTAGTCTTCTTTCATCTCGAGGCTAACGGATCCTCAGTTGCTTCCATCAATCCTCACATAAAATGGTTTGCAGACACTGTCTCACAAAACACCCCTTGAACATTCTTGAGTTTGCCAACATCACTTGTAAAATACATGCTTTCAGGATTATGATAATTGAATGAATTTAGCTAAATACCATTAATAATTACTCTAAACATAATTTGAATGAAACATAATATAGTAAAACTATTACCTCCCTTTTCTAACTCATATAATTATGTTAATACAAACTAGTATGACACTCGCTCTTTCTTAGCAGTCCTCAGGCCGTCAACCAACTAAAACTTCCAGAACTTTCAACGTTTATTTCTGAAATCACATGCATAGTTCTGTGGTATAGATTTCCAAACTTACTGGATGTAAATGGATGTTTGTTCAATGCAACTAGGGTTTGTTTCAGTCCATTTTTATGCGCTCTGAAATCTTATCATTTCCAAATATCTTTTTATTCCAGGTACCAGGTAAACTTTGTGGTATCCGCAAATATGAAAAATACTTATCTCAGTCAAATTTCACCTTTTTCGATGAAGATTGTTTGTCCTACTTTATAAAGTTCTTTTGGAATCATCATTCTCTTGTTCGACTGTCCAGTTTCCCTTTGCACTTTGTGATACCCGCACATTTGACAGTTATGACTTTGATGTTTCCTTCAAGTTACTCAGGGCAGAGCTGAACAAAGCCATGGAAAACAAAGCCCCAACAGTGTGGCTGCTGCTAGAGTCTTCCTTCAGATGCATCCCGATTAGCCAATCAATGCGCTCAGCTATAGATCTTCAATCTTCTAAAAATTCATTTAATTATACTTCAAATGACTGGCTGAAATTTAGCTCCAACAGGAGCATCCTCCTGATATGTAACTCTAATAATCCTATCAAAAATAAATTAATTTAGTTTGACAGGAATTAACTTAGAGAATCCATAATGCCTTCCAGGGATCACTACTTCCATATCTAAATGCTTAGAGTCATCTGCTTAATAGTATGCTCTAGAATTTCCCTGAGAGTGGAGATAAAGCTCAATAATCTGTGATTCCAAACACTTTCTTCTATCTCTTTCTATAATAACAACAACCAACACACAGCAGTGACTCTGCATCAGGCATTATTCTAACATGTATATAAACTCACTTAATCCTCACAGCAACCTCCTTATCATTTAGGGACTATTGTCACCCTCATTTTATGACAAGATGAGGTAACTAAGGTGCAAAGGAGTTTATTTAATTCTCCCAAAGTCACACAGCTACAAAGTAGTAAAGCCAAGATTAGAACCCCGGTAGTTCAATACTTAGACAATTACTCCCCTGTCCCCGTGATCTTCCACATGATTATCAGCAGCCCTTCTCCTCGTATCTGCAGGTTCTTTCAGTGTCTTGTCATCAAAGTCACATCTCATCATTTCATGTTTCATTTAAAATACAGTGGAGATAACTTCTGTGTTATTTTATCACACCTTCTTAAGAAAATCTGCACTACTTTTTTTTCTGTACTATTTTTTTAAAAGATATTATTTATTTACTTGACAGACAGAGATCACAAGTAGGCAGAGAGGCAGGCAGAGAGAGAGGGAAGCAGGCTCCCTGCAGAGCAGAGAGCCCGATGAGGGACTGGATCCCAGGACCCTGAGATCATGACCTGAGCCGAAGGCAGAGGCTTTAACCCACTGAGCCACCCAGGTGCCCCCTTCTGTATTTTAAAGGAGAAAAATGTAATGAAATATTTCAAAACTGAGAAAACTGAAAAATCATGCCCAGTAATAAAGGTGCTACCACGCTGATCTATTATATCATGCTAATTTCATGGCAGCTAAAATGCAGGGGAAAACTCCTTTGGACTGAATGAAGGAAATATTAGCTTATCAGAGCTGATAAAGATTTTCCTATTTCTTAAGTAAGAGAATTTTCTCCTATGGAAATTCATATAGTGGCATTGGGGTTATGAACAAGATCTTCAATGACAGTGTCACAAAAACAAGCAAAGGACAGTTATAAAATTTTGTCATGGAACCTCTCATAAAAATATAAACATAAAAATTGAGAATAATTATGTAAAATAATCCAAGTAGATAGTCTTCCCAAGGTCCAATATAATTAAATTAGGATTATATACTCTAACAAACTTAAAGTTTATTTATATTCTATTATTATGGATATAGTAATTCTAAAAACCAGACTTGTAGATGGGAAAATACAGTATTATGAAAATTAAGGATCTTCATGTGTATTTTTGCCCACACATGGGAAACTAAAAACCTGTCTACATGGAGACCTATGGACAAAGCCAGCATTCTCCTCAAGATAACATTCTGAAGCAGCAATCGGTTGAGAACCCAAATTTCTGTATCTTGGAAATTTTTACAAGGTGCTTATGTTAATAATAGAAGGTAGTATGTGCATAACACTAGAAAGCATTCTGTAATAGAAACATGTTAGGTCATTTTGCAAGAACTTGAATTATGCTGACATATTTAATTCTTACAACTACCTGTCAAGGTAGGTATTAATGTTATAGAGAGGACTGAGACACAGACACATTACTTCCCCTCTACTAAGTGATCCCTAAGTAAGAAGCCAACCTGGGACCCAAACCCATGCCTTCAGTCTCCAACTGCTTCACTGTCCCAATATACCATCTTGTAGTAAATGGTGCCAACTTACTTGGAGGGTAATTTGGCAGTACTATTAAAATGTAAAAAGTAGGAGGTCCCATTTGTTCACCTTTAGGAATTTTTCTTACAGAAATCTACAGCCTATCCCACAGGTTCAATGAAGTATTATTTGAAAATTTTTTTTTTAAAAAAAAGCTAATCTAAGAGGGGGATAGTTAAATAAATGAAGACACACACATATCATAAAATACACCACCATCTCAAAGAAAATATGCACTGACAGAGGAAGATGTCCATAAAGTGACGAGTAAAAATAAGCAGGCTGAAGAACAGTATGTATAGGAAAAGCATGTATTCAAATGTATGTGTTGTCCATACCCACATAAAAATATTCCAACAATTACCAATTGTTACTCTGGAGAGGGATAGAAAAGCAAAAGTTCAAGGAGGAAATGTTATACTTTTTAAATATTTGCATATTTAGAAGCACAAATTACTTTCATCCTTTTTAAATTGTATATTAATCTCTACATTATGCCATTTATATAATTTATGCCTGCATTATTTAAATTACATAGTATTTAATAAATAATTTAAAAATCCGTTTCAAAAAAAAATAAAAATGAATACTCAAGCAGCAACAGAAACAGTTATATACCTCATACTGTACAGCACAGTGGAGAAAACAAAATAGAGATATATTGAATTTTTTCCAAAGCAAGGATTACTCATCATTCAATCTGAGTCAAGAAAATTCTTCAGTGTTATTCTCCCAGACTCGTCTGAAATGACACAGCATCCAGCTGTAGCTGCCAGAAGGAATTAGTTGCAAAATATATCTTGAGATAATTGTGGAAAATGACTTTGTTATATGGAATTATTTGATCCTGACCACTTAAATGTTGAAGAATGACAAAGACAATGATGCTTGCTTTGTCACAGTTAATAGTCACCCTTTTCTCTGGACTATAGTTAGACAACAACATCACCTCCTCAATAATTCATTGATTTAACAAATATTTACCAAGCACACACACACACCAAAATGAAATACAATAAAACATGTCATCACCATCTCTAGAGACACCTATCCCCTGGTTTACTATAGTCAGGGAGGGAAGGTGGCAAACAGCTAATTTACTTAGAAATGGATTTAAAATAAAAGAAAGGAGACCAGGCCATATGCCTTGTTCATATTCATTCAAAATGCTAATTAGGCTGTATAGAAATAACCTTTGCCTACCCCATTTCTGACAGTTTTCTTATAATTCAGATTCTAGGCAAGTAGTGAAAATCATTGTGGTATTATTTTATGTTATTTTATTTGGCCATTCCTTTATTGCTAGTACCTGGCACAAGGTAGGCACTGAATAGAAACCTGGCTAATGAATGAAAACAAGAGGAACGAAGACAAGGAAGAACTGATGTGCTGAATTTATTGTCTTGCGTACACAACTCCCTATTCTCTTCTGAAAAATCCCTCCCTGCTTGGATGTGAATGGGAGCTAGCATATTCCTGTAGATACGTAAGGGTTCTTTACAAACGACAGGTGGTGGGATGGTCCCTGTTGGGTACACAGGAGGGCCAATCATTGATCTTCCCCAGCACACATTGGCCTAAATCTCAAGAAAATAAATCTCAGTTGCTTTCTGAAAATAACCCCACGTGATGAGAGCCTGAAATTAGCTAAAAGCTGAGTCTTCAGCCATGTGGAAGTAGCCCGGTCCAGAAAATAAGTCTTCTGTATGGACAGAAGCAGAGATGGAGGAGGCCTGGACACATTCACTCCTTCTTTCCAGGTGTTGCTAAGGACCTGTGTTCTCCTATGCTGCTTTAGGCTTATACAAGTCGTCCAGTAAATTCAACTTCTCGCTTAATTGGTTAGAGTTCGATTTTAGTCACTGTCCATGACCAAATGTTCATGACCAATGTGTGCATTAGACTAATTACTAAGCCCTTAGTTGGTTCTTTCCACAGGCTATTTTTAAAAAATACAAAAGACATGTTTCTAAGCCTTATGTTAATGTTTTACTCCTTTAGAAGTAAATAAAAGAGTAGCTACTGCTAACACTTACTTCATCACTGGCAACTCAAATTCTTAATGAGATAAAACTTGGGAACGCAGAGTGTTAGCCCTTTGTCAAATATACACTTTGATCCATCCAGACAGATAATTAAAAAATTTAAAAAACTGTATAAAATTGGGAACTCACCAGGCAAAACTATAAATAATTTTAGCAGTAAGAGGTCTTTACCTAGAACACAACTTTGATGAGCACCAGCTAAAAGAATTTCTGAATTCCAGGCTTCAGAAAGAAGGCCAACATTTTAAAAATATGAAGCAGGTACCTCAATATTTTCATAATATGTCCTAGAGGCCTTCTGAAAGCCAAAAGGCTTATGTGTTATGTCATCCTTGTTTCTAATTGGAGTCATAAGGTAAGAATCTAGCATAAGTGTTTATACTAAAAACCAAGTCAAACATGTCCCCCCAGATTTATTATACTCAAGGAATTAAGATATAATTTAAGTATTGGCATATAGATTTATGCTAAATACATTCTGGGGCAAGTACTTTTTTCTGCTTGATGTACTACCCACCTTAATATTAGCCAAGTTTTCCAACCCTCCCCGGTCTATCCCCCTTTCTATCCCATTTCTTAGACTATGTGGAGGAATAAAGGCTATATTTATCAGGGCACAAAACAAACAGAACTGGTTTCAATCAGCCGATATTTGTTGATATGAAATATGGGCTGAGTCTCTTTAAGGAGGCAATGGAGCATTAAAACTTACCTTTGCCAACAAAAGACTCTTTATGAAATCAGATAGTCCCTACTGCTTTCGAGCCTTCTTCAGTCCCGATTCTACCAGTTGAGTTCTGCCTACAACCAGGCTGGGAGCTCATTATACTATAATACCACATTTAGATGTCAGGATGAAGAAAAATGATTAGCTCTGATGTGATCAAAATATCTATTCCTTCAAAAGAAATACAAATAAGAATTACCTATTAACCAACTCTAAATTAGTGGTTACATAAAGTCTTACTTAGATTTTTCCCAGAGGTTGCCATTCAGCATTATTAAATTATGCCTGAAGATAAATTAGGCCAGATGTTTTTCTCTTAGATTCACTGAAATGCAGGCAGTAGGCAGTAGGCCCACAGGAATCAGATCCTCTCTGCAGAAGCTATCTCTAGGAAAAGCTTTGAGAGTTCTGTTAACTCTTCTGATGTTCAGGTTTTAAGAGGTAACTATGTCTGCCATCAGGTATAAAGAACACTTTATAGCTGGGATAAACACTGGGATACTCCATAGGTATCCTGGTGCAAAGGGGAAATAAACATGAAACACATTATCTCCATATTACTGGAAATTAAAACAGGAAAATGAAAGTCTGTTTTGTGACCCTAACATCTCAGAGGTGGCCTTGCCTATGATAATTATAACTAACATGCCCCCATATAAAGGCAAAAAAAAATTTTTTTTTAAGGAATTCACTGCGAAAATCAACGTCCCCTGCAGATAAATTATGTCATGATGAACAATATAATTTAACATGTACCTGAGTATGTATTAACAACTCCGTCCTTATTTGAGCGAAAGATTGGTAGGAAATTGGTAAGAAATCTGGTTTTGAGTTTTTCATTTTGGAGCATGAGACAGATAGGGCTGCACATGGCTGAGCTGAAGGGCTGGACAAACATTGTTCATCTGGTTTTAAGATGCATATGGTCAACACATTCCTTGTGGTGTGAAAGTCTGCAGGCTTTCAAGACAAGTTTTCTTCCCCCTTTTTATCCCTTTTGCTCCACGAAGGAGTAGGCCTCAAAGGGGAGTCTGTCAGCTGTCAGGAGTTTCTGTAGGCTCTATCTAGAGGAGAGTGGACACTGGTGGGAAACAGCCGGAGGGTGACTGAGCCCTCAATGGAAGGGAAATGGAGACAGGAATCTCTGAGACAGACTGGGAAACCCAATCCCTTAGCGGGGGTGCTTCCTCTACGCACATTCCCCTAGGCCAAAAGAGAGAGAAAGAGAGAAAGAAAGAGGTGTTATTACAGTGTCTGCTTTCCTCCTCTCAATGGTGTGGAAATCTGGTCAGACCTTTTCAATGAAGCACAATTTGTCTGCACGAGGGAACTTGAACTCATTGAAAATGTCCAGGTGCCCTTTTTCTATCTCTCCAGCTATCTTGGAATTCAATTCCCTATGAGCCATAACTGTTCTACTCCTTCTGGTGAGAAAGCTTTCCTCCTCGGTAGACAGAATGAAAAGCAAGTATTTTAAAAAGCCAAAATATAAACAGAATTATCTTAAGATGGAATATGAGAGAATTTTCCTGGCAATGAAAATTCCCTATTGTTTACTGGTTTGAAAATATCAAAGAATAAATATGAGACAGGCTGATTTTACAGAGCAATTTAATGTAATGGAGAAGAAAAAAGAGGGACCCAACCTTGTTTGCCTCCCTTACCTCTTAAGCATGTAATTATGCGTTTAGTGTCTCATAAACAAAGGTAGAAGGCAGAAGGCGTCCTAGAACAAAAACACCTGTTTTGCTGCAAGGGCTGCATCTGACAGGATGGGGAGGGATAGAAAATAGTGTTAAAAAAAAAAAAAAAAAAAAAAAACAACACACAAAAAACCCTGAAATCTCAGTGGCTTAAAACAAATGCTTATTTCTCACTCACATCTCTATGTCCACATCTCTAGAAGTAGGATGACTGAAATTCCATCTTGTCACCAGCTTCTGTGATCAACACAACTGAGAAAGAAATAAGGAGCATCAAACGCTGGCTAGAGGGGACAAAACAACTCACAGGGTTAATGCCTAACTTCAAGGGGGCAGAGAAGTACAGCCCCACCATTTGTCCCTAAGGAGGGAAAATGAAAGAACTGTGCACCAGCCTACTGACTAACAAAATATCCAGTCAACCATTCGTTAAAGACAGAGAAAGATTTTTTTAAATAACTCAGAAGACAATCTCTTTTTTCCCTGTTGACTCTATCCAAAACAAAGATATATGAACAAACACATAGGGAAAAGACTATAACAAAACGCTAAAGTTTATTAAGGTCCTACTGTTTGTTTCTACATCATTTTTCTAGATGACATCTTTCATGTGCTTAAAGTTGCCTTTTTTCCCTAAAGCTGCCTCGCACTATCACCTAACACCAAGAGAATGAGACAAAATGTCATGAAAAGATGGAGCGGGAAGACTGGACTAATTAAGGACAAAACTCATTCTTCACTGCAGCTTTTAACAATAGAAAAAATGTTTAACTTTCAAGCATCTTGCATTTCCCACTATGAAGCTGAGTTTAGTAAATAGTGAGTTCTGGAAAAAAGGGTGGGCAGAGTCATTAAAATATTTTTAAAAATGAAATATCTGTATTTGCTGTTATTGGTTTTGGGTTTTTTTTGTTTTGTTTTGTTTTTTGTTTTTTCTCCCTGCTGACAGTCTTTCTTATTTAGTTACTGGAAGTTGGCCTGTAAAGATAGCATTAGTCACAAAGGGATAAGATAGACATAAAAACTTGGAGAAAGGATGAGAACATCTTTATGTACGGTTAAGAGTATCTTTTTCTCATTCCCTCATCAAAGATCCTGGTGGATTAAAGGAGTTCTTCTCTCGCTACAAGTAGCATCTCTGCCTAGAGCAGACCACACATAAACATCAACTTTTAGTACCTCATACCTTTATCCAAACTGAGAAAGTATGGTCAAATTTCCATAAGATTGGGGGGGGTGTGGAGGCAATGGAGAAGAAGAAATTTCCTGAAGTACTATCTTTGTTTCATTTAATCTCTAGGAGAAGAGAAATACTATTAGATGAATAAACAAAAAGTGACAGCAATAAGACTGTCCATACGATTCTATAATGAAACAAGGAGTCATTATGCTGATCTTATCTCAATGCTTAGAGGAATAAATGAAGATTTACACTACAGAAATGTTTGCTCTCTTTTGCTAAGTTCAGATCCTCTAAGGATCATGGTCAACCCCGTAAAGAAAACTTGGCATTTAGTTGGTCAATAAAAATATTTACTTGTATTCAGAAAGTACCTGGAAGCTTCATCCAGAATTACAGATTTTGTAAATTCAGATCCTAAATTGTGTCAGACTATGTTGTAAATGTTATATATAGACTGTTCATACAGAACTCAGAAACTGGTCTGTGAAGGAAAATAGAACAGAAACCATCCTTTTAGTCTCTAAATCAAGAAAGTAAATTTCAGAGAAAACAGACCAAATAAATCTTTAGAACCTTTGCAATAGCTGCCTTTGCTTTAACACTTTTTAAATGTAAAATAAATATCATTAAAAAAACCCAGAAAGAATGTATGAGGAAGTGTCTACATTAATATGCTCAAAGACTAGAGCCCAAAAGTTGGACAGACATGGATTTGAATCATTGTTCCACTACTCACTAGCACAGCAAGTTAATTCACCCTCAGCATAGTAAAGGCGAGGGCATTCATAATTTGTTTTCCCAACATGCCTTCCATCTGCTTTTTATTGGTGCTTCAGTGTAATTTCCCTCTGCTCTATGTGATCCTTCTGTGGCAATCAATCATGTTATCTGATCCTAGCCATTGCTGTGAGGGATGAGTATATCAGCCAAGTAGGGCAGAATGAAGACTTCCCTGGGATTAGCATTAAAATAATAATTAATAACAATAAATAATAATTTTAAAAGATTGATTCCTTTTATATTGGTGTGCTAAGTTTAGAGGATGCAGGTATGGGGTGCCAGTGACCACCTTCTCTGTCCAAAGCTCTGCTTGAACCCTGCCTGAAGGCAAGCAAAGTCAAAGACAAGTATAAAAAAAGCAAATACCTTGACGGCATTCTCTAAATCTCAACATCTATTTAGAACTAAAGTCTACCCTTGGGTTTCTCAACTATGTGAGCCCTTTTACTTAAACCAGTTTGAGTTAAATTTATTTCACTTTCAACTGAAAGAAATTCAACTAAAAGACATTCTAAACCTAAATTTCTTCATTTAAAAAAAATGTGGATAGGGAGTGCCTGCGTGGCTCAATCAGTTAAGCTTCTGCTCTTTGCTCAGGTCATGATCCCAGGGCCCTGGGATGGAGCCCTACATCAGGCTCCCTGCTTAGCAGGGAGCCTGCTTCTCCCTCTCCCTCTGCTGCTCGCCCTGCTTGTGTGCCCACTCTCTCCATCAAATAAATAAATAAATAAATAATCTTTTAAAAAATGTGGATAATATTACAATATCTCTTCTAGGTTTGCTCTCAGGATTAAACAATATAACACATATAACAAGTTAATGCAGTGTCAGGCATATAAGTACCCAATAATATTAGTTCTTAGAGGCCATTATTATTAATTAGTGTTACTTTAGTAATAGTAATACGTTATGATAAGTGACACAAGAAGATTATTCTGTTGTTATATAAGATTCCTATACTCTATGGCTACGACACCAAGCTTATAAATATTTTACTTATTTATAAAAAGGAGATTATTTACTCGGCAAACATTTCCAATCTGCATTGTAGTCAATGTACTAGATAATTCGCTTGCTCTGAAAGTCATAGCAAACCTTTATAAATCATCATTGTGTCTTATTAAAACCAAATAAAGAAGAAGATTACTTTTAGGCTATTGAATTCCCACTACTGTACATAATTTCAAATTTACAGCGAAGTATCTCTTGGGTCCTAAGAAGTTTTTTTTTTTTTTTTTTTTTAAGTTAATTTCCCAAAGGCCAAGGTCCATATCTTATTACATTCCCAAGTCACCTAACATATTAATGGCAGGAACTGAATATTTTCCAGTGCCATTAAGCATGATGACTATCAAATTATTATCCCAAATTAATAAAAGGTGCTAGTGAGCTGAAAGTAGACACAGGCTTTCAAAATCGTCAGTTGTCCGGTTGATTCTTGAGAAATCTGATCCCTTCTCTAGACTGTACAGTGACAACTCAGCATGGCACAGAAATAAATCAAGGAGACATACGTTTTATAGTTCTACAAATATGCTGAAAACTTTTAGATTTAGCTCTAACAGTTCCCCTGAAAAACTCTTTTTGACTTCTTCACTTTACACGACTGTAATCAGCAACAACTTAAAATGAGGTGGGGCATTAGGCACTCAGGAAACAATTATAAACAAGAAAGCATATTGTCACAACTACATAGTGCACTGAGAACATATAAAAGCTTCTCAAGGGAGACTGAAATCTGAAGAAAGCATAGGAATCTGCCAGATAAAAAGGAGGGGGAGAGGTAGGACATCACAAAGTGAAGAAACAATGTGTACAAAGTTAAGGGAAAGTATGATAAATTCAGAGATCTCACACAACTTTTATATGACTGGAGAAGGGACTCAAACAATGAAACTGGAGAAGTACAAATAAGATAAGCCTAAAAGATTTTGCAACAAGTGGACTATACTTCTAAACATTTTTTTTTAAAGATTTTATTTATTTATTTGACAGAGATCACAAGTAGGCAGAGAGGCAGGAGGGGCAGGGAGGGAGGTGGGTGGGAAGCAGGCTCCCCACAGAGCAGAGAGCCCAATGTGGGGCTCCATTCCAGGACCCTGGAATCATGACCTGAGCCAAAGGCAGAGGCTTTAACCTACTGGGCCACCCAGGCGCCCCAAGGACTATACTTTTAGAATAACACAAAGCTAATACCAGGCATTTTGTATATTCCTCTTTAGCAACTCCAGATTCACTCTCTGTTCTCCTTCACATAGCTCTCTGACCCAGTAGGCTGACATCTGTGAATTTTCTCAACAGAGACCCCCTCATCCTCTAGCTTCTGGATGGGTTCAGCTAACAGGAAGCCGAGGAAAGATGAGTGAAGAGAAGGCAAAGGCATCAGTGTATTGAGGTGATGTGTCTCCCTGTCCACCTCCAGGAGTGGGGGAGGGCCAGCGGTGGCTGTATCCCACTGTCTGTGGTCCCAGTTTGTGTCAGGCACCCTTCTCCTATAAGACCACATCACTGCAGTAACCATTCCCTACTCTTCTTGGCCCCTCAAGTCTAAGGGGAGTGACAGTCTCTTACTGGTTACATCCCTGATTTGCCTCACTAACCCTTGTTCTTTAACTGGTGTCCTAACTTCACTTAATCACCCCTTTAAGATGGCAATATTGCCATCTGTCTCCTACAGAAACTAAGTCAGCCTCAAGGGGTATTATAAACCAGTTTCACCTTTAAAGACATGATTATGGATGCAATAAGAAGAATAATTCTGAGTGGAGGCAAGTCTGTCGTCAGTGAAATCATTACAAGGTTGTTGCAGGAACTTAAGGAGAAAAGGAAAACCAGCAGACATGAACAGTAACTGGCATCTTCTAATGTGAGACGCTGTGCTAAGTACATTATACACATTACCTTATTTAAATATTCCAACCACTCTTTTATGTTATTCCCTGCTAATACACAATGAACTAAAATTGAGAAATGTTATATAATCTGCCCAAGGTCAAATACACAGTAAGTGGCAGAATTGAGACTCAAACATTATCTGCCTGACTTTTAGGCCTGTCATTACTCTTTATTCTTTTTCTAACCTATATACTGCCTATGTCAAAGTAAATTACAGTGGAAATGGATATAAGTGTAGGATGTAAGGATAATGATTTGAAGATTTGAAGCAAAGGAGATAAAACTAGTGGAACTCAGTGATTACTGGATAAAAGGGGAAAAATACAAAAAGACGTTAATGATGACAAAAAGGTTTCTGGCTTAAACAACTGTGAAGACGGTGGTGGCTTTCACCAAGAGATGAAAGAGAGGAAGAGAAGACTTGCTGGGAGCAGGAGGTGGGGAAGAAATGAGGCATTTGGTTTTAATCTTTTTTACTTTATCGGTGCTATGAAAATGTGGATGCAGAGATTTCCACTGTGATACTGAAGAGCTATATACACCTTTTCATCAGTCCCTAACAACTAAGATATAGATATGGGCACTAGAGTCTGACAATTAAATGCATCTGCCTGTGAGTTTGAATCTTAAAACTGGGATGCAAAGACAAAACAGATGGTGATACACTCATATGCTACCTTGGCAGCAAGGGCAGTGTCCTACGTCAACACTAAGTCACAGTGGTGACCATTAGTGGTGCCCATAGCAATATCCCAACTATTATTATAGCATGACTTTGTGTGTGTCTACTGCCCAGGCTCTATTGATCCTTGTCTATTTTTCCAGCCTGTTTTTGTGGGGTTTTTTTTTTATCCTTCCTGATAATTATATGATTTACTTTATAGACTCCAAAATATCCTTTTCTACTTAAGTTATCAAGACTTGCTTTCTGTTGCTTGCAACCTATAATTCTGACTGACAAAGCTAACAAATTCATGGCAGTATCTTGTTCAGTATGAGTGGGGTTCTTTCTGCATTGCTCTTAAATCATTTCTAAACCATAAGCTGAATATATTAAAGTACTATACATCGAGGGACCTCTTAGAAGATTTCAAAGAATTCATGGTCAGGTGGGGATACAATGCCAAAGGTAAGTTCTACACTGCAATGTGACTAAAAGTGTAAGGCATAAAGGAGACAACAATAAAGTATACTCTAAAATACACACACACACACACACACACACACACACACACACACACGATACCAAGCAGAATAAAGACAAATCCACCCATAAACACTTAAGACAGAGTATTAAAAGTGCAGAATCTCAAGGGTAAACAGAACACATAACAACTCTCAAATACAAAAGCATATTACCTCTTAAAAAGTAATAAACTCAGCTCAGACACAGTGTCGCAGTGTTGCAACCACCCGTATAAGAACATAATGAAGAAATATTTCCAAAGTATAAAGAGTAAAACATTGTCAATTAAAACTTTTATAACTAGCTAAATTATCACTCAAAGGTGAGAACAACATTGATCTTTCAGTTTTTCCCTATCAAGTCTCTCCACTTTTTTTTTTTTTAAATGAAAGATGTGATACTTTGTGATGACATCTCTTATTTGAATTATAATCTACATATTTGGGGGATAATCTTCCTAAGTCTTCTCTTGGCCACTTTTGTACATTCAATCTGGAATGTGTTGAGATTCAATTTATGAGGATAGGAAGCACTTAGGGAAAGAGTGTGGATAACAGGTGGATCATGTTGTCGTTTGCCCACAGTTCTCTTTTTTAATTCTCAGAACTTCATATGAGTTTATAATTCTTTCAAAATATTGAAGTTTGATTAAAAAAAGATTTAAGGGTGGGCAATATAAAAACATTTTAGATATTTGAAGACTGTTCCTGAACCCAGAGCCCCCTCATTAAAAACAAAATAAAACAAAACAAAACCTGTTAAAGGAAGTAATTTACAAAGAAGGGAGAGTATGATACAAGAAATAGATTTGAGCACAGAAGATGGTAAAATATTGATAAGTGTAACTACCCACTTTTAACTATCTTCACTGTGTTTTAAAAGAATATAAAATAAATCTGTAGAAGGCTGTAGAAAATGGGACACTGGTGTGACAAGTAACAAAAACTGCAAAATTCTCCATATTATTAGGAAAAACAATCATGACATACCCCTTTAAAATGTGTTTCCAATACAGAAAAGGGTTTCCCATGACCTGTTTGACTTTAACTTGAAGATAATTGCAAGACTTTTTAAGCAGAGAAAAGATTCAGTAAGATCAGATCCACTCTAGAAAGAGAAACACAGCTTCTGTAAGATTTTTAAAAAGAGATTAAAGACAAAATTAGTTGAAAGGTCAGGACTATACAAAATACAGTTAATGAAAAGAGGAGGAGCTGAATGTGAGCTATATTTAAGATGGAATTTACCACTCTCCTCAGATACCAGTGTTTAGGTACACACAGATAAGTAAACCCACACAGACAAGAATATTGTCACATTTCTCTTTCTGTACCCAATGTACAACACTTTTATGGGAGATATCCAATAAATGTTTGACAGAACTGGATAAATTTCATTTGAAATACTCAGAGTACATAGAGATACAAAAGGAATTATTCATATAAGTCTGAAATTTATGGAAAATATCAAGGCTAGAGTCTTCATCATGAGAGAATGGCCACTGAGGCAGGTGGGAAGGTCAAGGGACAGGAGGAAAATGAGAATAAAGTGGAAGGGATAGGCAGCATTCTAAGATACATGGGCACTAAAGGAGAAACCAAGAGGAGGAGACCCTCAATCAAGCAGGAAAGAGCAAGGACAGTGATGGAAAGGGAACAAGAAGAATATCAGAAAAGTTTGATGCAAAATGTTTTAATTTAATTTCTTGGCTTGTTTTAAAAGAGACAAGAAATTAAACAGAAAGGATTTAGGAAAGACAACTTTTGGTTGCAAGAATTTGAAGACAATATTTTAAAGGAAGGAGATAAGAGAGTATCTGTTGTGTGTGCATGGTGGGGGGAAGGGAGAATGGAAGGAGTGATGCTGTGAATTATAATGATATGTAGTTGCTCTTTGTCCTTTTTCTGGCAGAGAGCTCCCAAACCCTTGGAATTTCCTAAGTGTTGAGAAGATTAAGAGTGTCTTTCATTATGTTAATAAGATGACTTCTGGAAAGTACCTAAGGATGGGGGCTGGTTGACAAGGAGCCAATCATATGATTAGGTTTGAACTTTCATTCCTACTTCCTGACCTTGTGGGTGGAAGAGAAGCTGGATAATGGCCAGTGATTTGATCAATCATGACTATGTAATGAAGCCTCCATGAAAACCCAAAGGGACAGAGTTCAGATCAATTCTGGGTTGGTGAACACGTGGAGACTTTGGGAGAGTGGCTCACCTGGAGAGGCATGGAAGCTCCATGCCCTAACGCCATGTCTTGCCCTATGCTTTTTTTCCCTCTGGCTGTTCCTGAGTCATATCTTTTATAATAAACAAGTGATCGAGTAATCACTAGTAATCACTAAAAGTACAAGCAGTACGTTTCTCAGAGTTCTGTGAACTGTGTAGCAAATTAATCAAGCCTGAGGAAGAAGTCTTCGAAAGCTCTGATTTACAGTCAGAAATACAGGTAAAAACTTGGACTTGCAACTGGCCTCTTAAGTCCATGGAGATGTCACTGGAACTTCCAGGCTATAACTGGTAGGTCAATCAGAAGCATAAGTAATAACCATCTGGACTTGCCATTGGCTTCTGAAGGGGGTGGAGGGTGACTACTGTAGAACTGAACCCTTAACCTGTTGAATCTGATGTCATCTCTGGGTAGATAGTGGCAGAACTGAGTTGAATACTTGGATACCACTGGTGTTGCCTGTTATATGTGTGGGGACCCCTTCCTCCACACCAAAACAGAGTCTCAGAGCACTAAAAGAGCATCATACAGAATCCTGATGGTCCAAACAGCAAGTCAGTTCTTCAGTCAACAAGGTTCAGATATATGTACAAATTATATATACAGTCACTTATTTTTTACATTAAAAATTAAAAAATAAAAACTAAAAATAGCCAACATCTTCATTATATCATGTTTTCTCTATAACTGATCTGGAAAAGAAGTCCAAAGATCCTACCTCAATTTCTAACTCCATGAAATTTTTAAAATGGGTTCTAATACCTTATAGTTAATGAAATCTCAGAAATGCCATCTGTCTTCTGAATAAGGTGAAGAGGGTCCATCCTATTCCCCCCCTTTAAGTCATAAATAATATATTTGGAAATCAACAACTGCATAACTGGTGACAACACTTGCCAAAAAAATAGCAACTGTGGAATTATTTTAAACATCATTATGTAATTTTTCATGGACTAATTTATGATAAATATATGCCAAATAAGTCCATGGTAAACAACTATTGTAAAATAAATGATACATATATATACTTAGGAAAAAAAAATTTTCTAAGTGTGTCCACTAAGTGTAGATTGCACTGCGTTAGAGGATTCCTCAGATTCTAAAAGTTCCACCAAAGGCTAAGGTCTTGGATGTCATTTAGGTTATACATTTCAGCTATTAAAGCCAATGTTCTGACAAGCCCTTTGGCTCTAACCCCAGGGCATCAGTTTGCCTTAAAACACATAAGAATGTGTCAGAGGGCTATATGTCAATCAACCAGGAGAAGTGCCTATTCCCAATTTAATGTTGTCAGTTGCTGACATTAAAACCAGCAACAGTTAATTGTTCCCACTTCAAGTGGGAATATTGAGGGGAGCAGAGAGGTAGGTGCCTAAGTTCAGGCTGATAAAGCTGTTAATTGCTACCCTTTTATGTAGATTTGTTTAATAATGAAAACAATGTGGCTAATCATATAATGTTTCTATTTGTTCCCCAAGGGCTCTTCAGGGAAAGTTTCAATCCCGGCTAGATTTCCACAGCTACCAACTGTGCAGGGACAAAAGCAGAACAATCAAGCCACTGAGTGGCCGGCAAGTAGCTGAAAGTGGTTCCACACTGATGCCCCTCCTCCGGGCCCTATCAGGAAGGAGCCAGAACCTGCTACTGATGAGCCTTGCGGGAGAGGTGGGGGTGGGGGGCTTAAGTTATAAATTAATAATCATAATAATTTTATGCAGACTTTCGATGAAAAAGAGAGAAGTGAAAAGCAGGCCATCTGAAAAGCAGGACATAAGTCTGCTGTAGGCTTGGATCCTCCCTATGCCCCCATGCAACAAATCAGTTAAATTCACATCAGTTTAAATGCCTGTGTTCATTAAAATTAGAAAGACACGACACAGATTTTTTTTCTTTTTAATCCTGTGCCCGTTTTGCTCCTTACAGACAGGGTGATGATATTGGGCATATCATTCAACCGCACATTTGGCGACTGAGTTCCTGAAATAACCCTAGCTACCTACTGATCTCAAGAGAGTATTTTAGGTAACAAAGTGCCCTGTGTATGTTTTCCACAAATGTAATGTATATTACTCACTGATGTTAACTTTACTTCATTTGGCAAAGGCTATGGGACAGAATAAAGCTGCATCCTTTAAAATGTTTCTAACATCAATTTTGTTTTCGGACTCTATTACCCAATAATGAAAGCATTCAGAGACATCCCCAGAGCACTGATGTCTCCTCTCTCTATGAGAGATAGTCATTTTGTTTTGTGTGTTTTTAAAGAAACCCTATTTCTATTACCATCCATCCCACCAGCCCCACGCTACAATTTACAAGGCCCAACTTTCTTGAAATAACTTGCAAATCGCTCCCTAATCTGCTCACAATGTAATTTTCAACTTTATTGCTAGGCCAACCCCCTCAAGTCTTTGGGTATCTCTGGACTTGTCCACTCATGGCCTCCTGAACCCATCCTCGTGCCTGACATGACACCTTTGCTCATGCAGGGCTCTCTTCTTAGAATGTTCCCCTCTCATCACCAGTTCAATCTTACTCATATTTCAAGGACAAACCAAGTTTCACCTAATCCATTAAGCCTTCTGTGATCTCCACATACCACACAGCTTCTCCCTTCTGTGAATCCATGAACTAGCACCTGCTTGATCATTCACGGGACACCTGCAGATGGTGTCTGCTCAGTCTTCCTCCAGTTTTCCTCATCTCCTCTACTGAACTCAACACTCCTTGAGGATGTATCTTTGTATCTTCCCCAGCATTTGAGCTGTATGTGTAGGAACCCTCAAAATGGTTAGGGACCATACTTCACATTTCCCGTGCATTTCAGTGAAGGTTGAAACTATATTCTTAAATAATAAATTTCATTACTTTATAAGTTCACTTCTCTATGGTGAAATTCCTTTACAGGTACAACTCTACAAGTCTAAAAGCCAGAGCACGCCAAGGGTCCATTTCTGACAGCCAAGGAATCTTCTGTTACCAAAGACTTTCTCAAAGGAGGGAAAAACTTAAGAAAGGATCAACTCTTAAAATTCCCTTTAATGTCAGCTGGAAATAAAAAATTAACAACCTAAACACTAGGCCTAAGTTCACATTTCTCATTTATTTCAAACACGTTTTTCCTAACTTGAGACTCAAAAGAGGCAGAGGGATTGCTAAACTCTTTCCCATCTTTCAAATTGCAATGAAAATTTAGGTTCCCCATCTGAAAGAAGAGATGATGAGACACAGACATAAAGATGATGTTACGTGTAGATCACAGAAAAGAGCTGAATCAAACCACTTGAAATGTAAGCGATTGAAAATAAAGCACTTGCCATATACGTTAGTTAGCCAGGCTCCTACACCAATAAGCACTGTCACAATTATGCTCATGTGCTCTTTTGGGGCTTACCCCAAATCACGAGTCAAAATGTTCTCAACTATCAAGGCCTGCTCATAACCTGAAATCCAAGCCCACTGAGAAAATGCCAAAAGCAGTTACGAGTGCTCCCCACTCCATCCCCATGTTCACTGTTCCTGAAAAGCTGTATATATTTCTAAAATACAAACACAAAAGACATGGCAACCAGTAAATTAACAATTATGAATTGTATTCTATTTTAACATCTACCAATACCATCCGGCTTTATTTCATAGGAACCCTAAGAGTTTATTCAGCATATAATGCATTATGCAAAAGAATCTTCTCCATGCAAAAGATTCACACAGATTTCCTTTTAATTCATAAAACCCCACTTAATTTTTAATAGAATATGATTTACAGAATTTCAATTTACTAAAACCTTCAGTAACTCTCGCTATAGCATAAAGATATATATATACATATATATACATATATGTTTTCTCCCAACAATGAGGCAAATTTGTCATTTAAAAAAATTTTCCCCAAAGGTCACCTTGAACTACCAAAAAAACAAAAACAAAAAAGAACAAAAACAAAAAATCCCCCACAAAAACCCTACTAATAGTCATTACCTTTGTGAATGTACCTAAACTACAAGCAAATAAATCAGCCATGTTACCAAGCACAAAGCTATTGAAGATTGTTAAGATTTATTTTCAGGTGCCAGTGAGACTAAACAAAGATTGTAAGGAATGAAACAAACAGAAGAAACTCAGGGAACAAATTAATACACTGAATCATTATCTTACCAGCAGCATTCCCTATAGAACAAAGTGATGGAACTATCAAAAAGCACTTCTCAAAGCAACAACATTTTTGCATGTCAGGAGAAAAAAAGAATTAACCTAGAATAAATATATAAATAACAGTATGTTTTGTGTTAAGCCAGTAACAAAGAAACCCCTTAGTGCAGTAAAACAAAGTCCTGTCAAATCCCCATTTTTTTTTTTTAACAAAGAAGCATGAAGATCCTTTCACAATGGTTTAAACTGTATTTATAGTAACAGAGTGAAGACTTCAGATAAAAGTCAAAAGGATTAAAGTCAAAGCCCCAGCTCGACATGAGTTATGGTTTTGATTTTTATTCTTATTGTGCTCTACAAATATTAAGACAGAAGACACTTCCATGTGATTGTGGGATCCTCTGAGACTCTATAACCTTAGAAGAGCAGATAAAACAGATGAAAATGCATCTGGTTTAGGAGAAGCCTCCATATTAAATGGCAATGCGCAAAGTGACAACCACAACTGCAGAAGGCTGAGGGGGAGTGGAGGAGGCTGAAGGCTGAAATTTCTCCAACTGATGCAGGGCAAAAAGACAAGAAAAGAGAGAGAGAGAGAGAGGGAGAGAGAGAGAGAGGGGAAGAAAAAAAAAAAGATGTGATCTTACTGTTTTAAAATGGCAGCCTGTTAATAATCACGACATTCCTGAAAATACAGAAAAATCATACTACCGTTCCTTCTTGCCTAAGCTAAGCAAGCTCACCACATACAAACATGACATACTTCTACGAGAAAATGGTAGGGCTTGAGAGCTGCATCTCTATCTAAAGCAAAATCCCTAGAGTTGGCACTCAGAGTTTGTAGATTTACAGACCATATACTTTTCTCACAAAGAAAGCAAGCACAAATTCTGTTGTCGACTGGAAGTTCTTACTCTACAAAGAACTGTTCTTCTTCCATCTATATATTTCTTAAAAATGCATGCAAAGCTACATGGAAACAGAAGCTTTTGGTCACAGTTCAAAAAATGTATTTTGCATTTCCTCTCCCCTGATACCCTCTCTTCCAAGATAATCTCGCTCACACACATGCTCCAGGAGGAGATATATAGTATACATGGTCTGATGGGAAGGTTATTCTTAATGTTAATTTGGATACTCTCTTTAGTTCATATATAGCAAGAACCACATGCATATTTTCTGTCGGTCCATAGTCTTTACTTTTAAAATCAGACATTTAGTTTAACACTTGATGGAGAAAAGGCTAAAAGTCCTTAACAGCAACAACCACAGCGAGATCATCAGGGACAGTGTGAAATATGTAATGATAGTATTTATAGCACAGAAATGCCCCCCAAAACAGCATTCCTTATTAATTGAGTGTAAATTAGTACAGTTATAAAAGTAAAAATTTTTTCATACAAGTTTGTAAGAGAGTTTAAGTCTATATGTATTCATGTAATCATAAAGAAAACATGAAAAAAATCAGTATTACTCAAATGGATCCTTTTTTATTCACATAGTAAGTTAAGAATGATCATGTCTCAATTACAAATCACAAATTTCTGAGAAAGATATTTCCAGTATAATTACTTGTTATTTTGCTCAGTATTTTGTTTCAACTGTCACATTTTGAATACATACACATTTGTACAACTACCGGGGGAAAAATAACTTGAACCAAATTGAAAAATTACCATAACTACTAGTTCAATATGTCTGGTTAAAATAGAGACATCTGGTCTATCATTAATTCTTTTGTGTTGATGACTCCTAGTGTGTCTTTTCCCATCAATGAACTTTGTAAGAGAAAAAGGCAACTTTTAACAAAAAGCTGTGATTCAGAAATCTATTTCAGGATTTATCAATACAGATCCATTATAATTAGATCAAAGAGAGCACAGTATTTTCAAGAATAGTAACAAATACTAGTTGAATACAAATGATTAGCTTTAAATCCATCAGAATAATATTATTTGTTAAATAATTCTCTGTAGGCAGATACAGGTAATTCATGAATCATTATTTTAAAATATTTATAAGTCAACTCACTCACTTGTTTAAAACACATACACTGAAGCTTTATAACACTTGATTGCCACTCCAAGGAACCTGAATAATGCATTTTCAGAAGCCTTGTACACCCCCACACAATTCTGAATTAATGGCTAAGCAAACAATAAGTAATGTACTATGCTCTAGCAAAAATTCAGTGATAACATCAACCTGGCATCTACTTTACACTTACTGCTTACTTTTCACATATTCTCACAGATAAGTTTCCTCTCCCAGATGCAGTTCATTAGAGAATGATTATCACCTGCCCATTCATCCACAGACAGTGAGTGATTTAGCAATTAACACAATCACAGATAAGAGGAGAAATCATAATATACACTACTACAAATTAAGAGATGAAGTAAAGAGGCCTAGCCACTTCAGCTTCCAATAATTAAACCGCAATTAAAAGGGATTTTTGTCACTCCTTCATAGGGCAATAGGGTCAATTATTTAAAACCCTTTGCTCCAATCCAGAAACACACCAGCAAGGCCCTTCAACCAAACTCAGATAATCACTTTTGACAAATGTTCTCCTTGAGCATGATGTAGTTACTCAAAAGCTTTTAAGAAGAAGAAGAAGAAGAAGAAGAAGAAGAAGAAGAAGAAAAAAACAGTTATAGTAAAACAATCTTTACAAAGTCAACCCAATAACATGTTCTGTGGTCTTCCACCCTGCACCCCGCCCTCTACTGCATGCAGTCTGCTTTCTTTTGGCCAATTATAAAAGACAGTAAGTTGCTAAATAAATATTTAATTTATGCTGCCGAAACCCTGAAAGGCTGAGCTTCAAATGTAATGCCTTGCATTCCCGTGAGGCACACTGTACAGAAATATCCTTTTTAAAAAATCCGTTTACAGCTGTCCTTTAAAAGAAGAAAAAGAAGAAGAAGAAGAAGAAGAAAAAAAACCCACACATACACATGCATCAAACCAAAGACGCCGACGCCCCTTTGCCAACCAGCATTTCTATAGAGACATTCTTTCGATGATTAAAACGTAAGCTCCGAAAGGTTAAAGAAAAGCAGCCGAATAACACCGCCCAGGAAGCCAGCATTAAAACACACCTAGCTGTACACTCTTAATAACCTCCCACTACAAATGACACTGACCCAACTTCACCAAACACACACACGCCCCGACACACACACTCAAAAATTGCACACACGTGCACAGAATGTACACACAAACATCGAGCAGAACACAATACCTACAAAACACAAACGAACTTGATCCACACGAAACATGCACGTATCGGTGTGCATACATAATGCACACGACACGGCACACAGACACGCACGACCTAGCCCACATGCACACGCCCCACAAGTCCGTGTCGGACACACACCGTGCATGCACGTGTAAAATGTATGAACTCACAAACGCCGAACGGACACACAGACCGTGCACAGAGAGTTATTGATGAAATTCCGGGAGGTGGAGGGGCCGGGAGGGAGTGGTAATTGCCACACAAAGGTCTCCGGAGCGGCAGAGAGGGAAGTCGAGCGGGGCCGAGCGCTCGGAGATTCACCCGTGGCGAAGGCACAGCCGAGCCCCGACAGCGAAGTACGGGGAGAAGTGTCCCGGGCGGTCCCGGGCGCGGCGGGCGCGGGGCTCCCCGAGATAATCGCTGCGCCCCTCCGCGCGCGCACGCACACACACAGGGGCCCCTGGGCGAGCCCACTCCCGCAGAATAACAAAGAGCAGGAGCCCGGCGAGCGGGCGGCGGCTGGGGCTGGAAGTGGCCGTCTCCGCCGCCGCGGGCCGGCGCGGGGCGAGCGGCGGGGCCGGCGGGACGCGCGGGCGGCGGGCGGGGGGCGGTACGTACCAGGCGGGCAGCCTCGGCCCAGGTGCGGTCCTTCTTCTTCCTCTTGTCTTTCATGTTTGCATCTCATTGATGGTTCTGATGATGACGTGGGGGATTCCACGGGGTGCTCGGGGTTCGGGCGCGGAGACAATGACCCAGTGACCCGGTGACCCGCACTCGCTCCGCGGGGGGAGGCGCGCGGGCGGCGGCGGCGGCGGCGGGTGGGAGGGATGGAGCGAGGGGGTGGGGTGGGGTGGGTGGGGGCGCGCGGGCGGCGGCGGCGGCGCGCGGCGGGCGGGCCGGGGGCGGGGGCTGGGGCGGCGGCGGCGGCGGGGCTGGGGACAGGGGCGGGGGCGGCGCCGGCCGGGCTCGCTCGTGCGGGGCTCGCGCTGCGCCGCCGCCGCGGCCGCCGCGGTGACAGCTCCGGGGATGCTCGCTCGGCCCCGCTCACAACAATACACTCTGACGTCACGGGGAATGGCGACGCGGCCGCACACTCGCCGCGCTCACACTCACTCTCTCGCGCGCGCACACCCGCGCACACTCGCCGCGCGCCCCCCACTCCAGCCACGCCCCGAAACCCTCGCGAGACCCCTCTCCCTCCCACCCAGCCCCCCAAACCCACGGGACGCTGCCCGCTGGGTGCAGGCCGTGCCCCCCGGGCCCGCTAGGGCCGAAAACTGCGGACACTGTGGCCTTTGGAACTTGTGTACGAGTCCACTCCGCAACTCGATGCTTCTGTCCTGTGCGCTCACACTCTCTTAGACACACTCCCTCTGCCTCTCTCGCTCTCTCGCTCTCTCTCTCTCTCACACACACACACACACACACACACACACACACACACACACACTCACTCAGCACTACTTCCCTCTCCCTCTGCTGGACTCCTTTAACCCTTTTCTGCTTGGCTGGGCGGATTCCCAGAGCTTTGCTGAAAGTGTACAAAACCAACTTCTCACAGAACTAATACTGAACGTGCAACTTGACCCAACGTTGAGCCACCTACATCATCTCAAACAATGCAAGACCGAAGATTGGTGGCCGTGGCGTGGATCAGTGCCATGCTGTGCCTTAGCACTAATTATTTTTCAACATCGTAGGGTCATCATTCCGTAGCGTAAAACGTGACGCATCTGTAAACAACTGCACAGTTAACACTTGCGTATTTTTAAATTATTTATAATTGCCAGGTTTGGCATGCGTGGAAAGTTGGATTGTTAACCTTGTTAGCGAACTAGAAAATGATATGTTAAGACTTGAAAGTTTATTGTAACCTTTCCAACTTCTAGATCACTGGTAAATTGTTTAGGTCAAGAAAGTTATTGTTAAGCAAAGAAAGAAGTGGCTTTATGACCTACACATTAATTATGTGTGTATTTGAGTATCTAAAAAACAAAAAGGGCACTCCTACTGGATTATTTATGTAAGGTTACTTCCTAAATGTAATAATAATGGTATGTAAATAGTACTTGGGAGTTTTTTCATATACATTATCTCATTTGACCCTTTCAAAACAAGACACGCAAACAGATTTTTATGTCTACTGCACAAATGAGGAAATGAGACTTAAAAACATTACATTGCATGCGAGGTCTCTTGCTAAATCAGTTTTAGGAACCCAACCCAAGTGTTCTGACCCTATCCCCATGTTGTTTCTATTATCCTAAAATACAATACTAAAATAAATTTTATATATATATATATATATATATTTTTTTTTTTCCCTAACTAGAAATGAACATTTACATCTAATGGAAAGACATATGCCTAAGAATGAGAACAATACTAGTAAGGTGATTCCTTTGAGAATAGTGTCAAATGACTGAAGTAATAAAAATGTTTGATTACCTAAAATTAAGTAGAGGCAGTTCACAGCCATAAAGAGCTGATTATGTTAATTCTTTAAAAATATTTACTTTATTAATTCAATATAATAAGAAAAAGCTATGCATCAGTTTAAGGAAACATTTAAAAATTATGTCCAGTTTCCTACTTTCTTTTTTTAATAGATTTAGAGAACACGCTGAAGTTATCCCTAGGGGAAAAAATTTACCCATGCAATTTGCATAACTCTATCCAGGTGTATTACATTTTTATTTTATATTTCAAATATATTAAATTTGAATCACGTTCACATCTGCTTTTATTTTCGACAACTCTCTTTATAACTAAAGCAATTGATTTATTTCAAAGTATTCTCATTCTAATGTTTTCTCTTCTATTCAGAAATACCTATTTTTAAGCAATCAGACCACAACATACAATTTTTTTTTTGTGAAATGGTACTTAATAAGTTTTAGAGCCAGTGAAAGGAAAACATACTTATTCAGTTGCTTAGCTGTAACTTATTATTCTTTAATAAGCAATTCTGTTTATTACAGAAGAGAAAATATATCATCCTGCTTAAGTGGATGTAAACTGATTGTACATTAAAAACAAAAAGAAAGCCTAAAACTAAACGCAGTTATTTATGTACTGGTTCTTTGATAGTGAGCCGAGTATAAATAATCAATATTCTGAAGCTTCTTAGATTCTACCTCTACTTTTGGATATTTGAATAGAAATAGTCCATAATAGGTAAGTCTAGTTAAAGACTTGTGTTTTATGCCAAAATAACATACTTCACAGAGCACCAGAACAGAAGTAGGCCACCACTGCAGGGAAGCAGTTGCTGCTGTTGCACTCTTCCATTCCACATTCACCTATGTATGCTCGGCCATACTTTTCCTTAGGACTCAATAAAGGTAGTGGAAGGAAGGAAAATACGAATCAGTGATAGTTCTTTAATAGTTTTGTAAGTGATATGAGTATCTTTTTAATAGAGGCAGAAAATAATGAATGTCCCAAATCTACAAGTAAAATTATGTATGTGAAAACTAATATTAAAAAAAAAAAAAGAACTCTCTACTGTGAAAGCTAAAGAAGGCTTTAGAAAAGAGCTGTCCTTTAAAATGAGATTTGAAGGATGGGAAGGATTTGAACATTCTAATTTGTAAGAATGGAGAGACGCTTTTCCAAATAAAGTGCAGTGGAAGTCAGGACAATTTAGAATTAGAAAAAGACTCAAATGGATAGATGACATCTACCAAGTGCTGTTGGCCTTCATTTAAATTACATATGAAATCACTTGTATTTCAAGAATCTTTCCTTTAAATGAGGAGGAATAACTCAAAGAGCAGAGGTTCCAGTTAGAACTGCCCTATAAATTCTTCCTTTTCCAAGATCCCCATCCAATTAGACAGAATAGGGGTAACTCCCAAGTTCATTTGGCATGTAACAGCACCTTCTCTGACTTACCCTGCTTTTTTTTATTGCCATTCCTGCTTCTAAGTTCAAAATTCAACAATTCAAACTGCTGTTGCACATGTGTGCCTTTGTCAATTCCAGCAGACCTTTCCTTTTCATCTCCAGGAATGTTATTTCATTTTATTTTACAAGACGTTCAACAACTGATAAACACTCAATACAAACCAAACCCAAATGGTAACATAAATATCGATTTACATAACACGAAATAGAGGTGATGCTGTGCTGGACAAGGGTTAACATTGGTATGAGGCTCCGATACTATGAGAAGAGAGACTTAAGAATTTGGGGACAGAAATACCAATCAGAGTGTTGACCAAATATATGCAGGTTTAGGTGTTCCAGTTACAGGACAGGGGATGCTTTCCTGCCATTCCGCATATCCGTGGCATGTGGAAGTCTAGAATTAATGCAAATCTCTTCCACCCTTCCCCCACATGTGCCTGCCAGCAGCCGAAACACAGAGCAGAAGGTGGGGTGGGGAAGGAATAATAAAAGTTGAGAGGAGAGAAGGAGGTAAGTTGCCAGGAAGATGGAAGAGGCCTTCTTCAGTGGTCTTGAGGACCATGTAACATGAGTTTTATTTCTGAAATATCTTTATTCTGTATAAGCTGAGACTCTGAATTCTACAGACAAGAACAAATAAGAACAATCTTATTTTCCCTGAACATCTTTTGTCCATGACCAATTAGGATCTCACTTGTCTGGAAATTCCATAAAGGGGGTCACCTTGTCTGCTTTGCCCCCTACCCAATTCACTGAATTTCTACCACAAAGCAAATTACTTGTCATAATTTAGGCCCCAATAATATTTACTGAATAAAAAATAAATGAATGGAAATTTAGTAAATTGGTCCCTTTTATTGTAAATAAAAGTCTAATCAAGATCTATTTCTTTTTCTCCTATCAGTAAAATGTTTTCTTTTTCGATCTCTCTCCTATATTTCACTGTGCAGTTCAGGAGTAATACAAAGCAAGGTGAAATAAAGCCAAATATCAGCATTATTAATTATGTATAGTCAGATATTACTGAGTGGAGCTCCTAAGGGCTAATGAATTATGACCTTGTCTCCCTTACTCTAATCCTATATATGCTAGGTAATGCACTTTTCAAGTCACTCAATATATTCATTTAAAGTCAGTTTATACTATGAATATAAACATTAGCCTAACTCCAGGAACAAGTGTTTTAATACTATTATCTGAAACTAATTTTAACAAAACTCATGACAATTCTTCCACTAGGAAATGAGTGGATTAACTGTGATTATTTTGGTTTTTACTCCAAATCTATAACAGTTTTAATATGCTGAGGTTTTAGTGCACTGTAATATGTGTAGCTAAAAAGAAAAAAAATAACACTTGTGAATTTTCTTCAAAACTTTTCTGTAGCTGATTTTATTTGCATTGTCAATGCATATAATTTTCTCTTTTAGTTGATTAGAACTACTTTGACGCTCATTTTAAATTCTCCAGTCAATCTGTATTATTACTACATTTCAGTGCACTAATTAAAAAATAATAATTTTCACATTATATCTGGACACTTAGGCATTCTCAAAGCTGAGGAGAAACAGCATAAAGCGGCTAAAATACTTTCATAGTTTTCCTTCTTTTTATTTTCTTAAATTGTTCTCGTTTTTTCTGCTTTATCTACTTCCTTTGTGAAATAACACACTCTGCTTCTGAGTAGAGCCCTTCATTCAAGAATTTACCTTTCCCCCTTTAAACCCTTAATTAGGCATAGAGAACACAGCCTGATTTATGGCCTAGTGTTTAACAGGACTCACGCTTAATCCATTACACAAAGAGGGATACACATATTCCCTAACAGCACCACTCATTAGTTTATACAAAATGAAAAAAACACTTAGGAAATGTAAATAAAGCTTTGCTTGATACTATCTTCTTATGCATATGTAACGTGATCAGAATATCAACATTACGGTCTAACAGCTTTTTGCTTATTTTCAAAACTACAAATTAGATCTCTCTAGGTAAACTCTAATTCAATCCCACATTTAGTAGATAAGAAGGAAAATTACATGCTGCTAAATTCATCTTTGTGTGGAAAGAATGTTCTTAGTTCACAAAGGAAAAGACTAGAATTGTGATGACAACTGTTGTCTCAGGCTCTGTAATTCAAAGGAAATCTTGGCCATGCTAACTGATACTCTGCTTGCCTCAGTTTCCATGTTTACCCAAGGGTAATGTTTGTGGTTAAGACCCCCCAAAAAAGGGCTTGGGAGGAATCACTCACAAGGAATTTGTTCCAGTAATTTTTCACCGACCTGCTATCGTAAGTTGTACCATAAGATATATAAAGTATACACTGTAGGTATTAATCTAGGAGTGGAACTTCCTCTTCGTTTCGTGCCTAGCACCAAAAACTCAAAGGAAGACAGAAGGCCATTCTACAACTTTTACAACGATGGATTGAAGTGGTGAGGAGATAGGGCTCCTTTTGTAACTGAAGAATTCTTATTGCTTTCCTGTTGAGTTTTATTGCAGAGGACATGGCTGGTCATCTTAGCCAACACACTTCCAGTAACCATGGGGTGACATGATTGATTAGCTAAATAGCAGGAATAACTGGAAGATCTCTTAGGAGTCCATTGTAGCCAAGGAAATACCATCCGATTGTCTACTGGTTTATGTGATGAGAGACAAGAAGTTGGGGGCGTGTGTGCAGAAATTGCCACGTCCATCTCAGAATGTCACCTAGCAGTGAGGAAAGGCAGCAGGAAGGTATTTCAGAAGAGACAACAATGACCCTGCAGTGTCTGAAATCTGTCCAGGATTTTCATTGTCCCAGTAAGGCTTGGCTGGGGGTGGAGCTAAACATATTTGCCTTTTGTGTGAGAATAGAGAGATCCAGAAAAAGAGATTCTTGTTCACCCACTCCCCCTGACTTTCTACCACTCTATCACATTTAGCAAGTTATCCCCAAGGAAAAGGATCAAAGATAGTTATGACATTTAGATGTCAAAATAATGAATCATGCATTTGAACAATATCTGGGTTGAGTTGCTGGTAAGAACTTTGATCAATGCGCATTTTTTAGCAGAAAATTCTTTTCTCTGGAGACTCTTTCTTTTTAGACCAAGAGGTGATTAGCTCTGTAGTAAAGATCCAAAATGTCTAGATCACAACTCTTCTGCCTAACCCATACTCATTTACTTAATTCCCATTTCATAAAACCAATTTCTTCCTCCCTTCTATTTGTGGGTTCATTGCTGAGTTTTTTAAGCAGACAAGGAATAATGTTTTGGCTCTGATAATTTTTTTTTTTTAGTCTTTTTATTCCTGTTCTTCTTCTTCTTCTTTTTTAACTTGAGGTATAATAAACTTATAATAAAATGCATAGCTCTTAAGTGTTTTGTTCAATGACTTTTGATAATTGTATACACCTCAGGAACTATCATTCACAGCAAATGCAGAACATTTTCATTACCTCCAGAATGTTTCCTTATGCTATTTCCAATCATTCCCCATACCTCAGAGAAATAACCACTTTCTGACTTCAATCACCATAGATGAGTTTGGCCTGTGAATGGACTGTTAATATTTTCCACTCACTGTAGCTTGTCTATGCATATTTGTAATGGGTCTGGTATTTAATGAAGTCCAATTCCTGATTTTTCTTTTATGATTAGGGCTTTTGAATGTTGTCAAAGAAATCTTTGCCTACTACAACTTCAAATATTCTTCTATTTTCTTTCCCAGGTTTTTTATATTTTCTATACTTTAGGAAATAGTATTTTAATTTTATTTAAGGGTTTTTTGTTGATGATATATAGAAATAAAACTGGCTTTTAAATATTGGCCTCACATACTGTCACATTGCTAAATTCACTTACTGGTGTTACCATAAATTCAAGGAAATTTTCTATGTCTATAATTATGTTGTTTACAAATAATAGAAGTTACACTGCTTTTCTGATTTAATGCATTTTATTTCTTTTCCTTGCTTTCTGTAATATAAGCAAAGCTATTAATTCACTCTACTGTTTCTCTGAATTCTATTTTGTTAAAGTTTTATCAATTTTATTGAGGTATAATCTATACACCACAAATATATTCAAATATAATTATACAGATTGATATTTTTATTTTTGTAAATGTATATGTTTATTCATCCAGAGTCTTAATTTTAGAAACTTTTGATCACCCTCAAAAGGTGCCCTCATGCCCGGACGAACTCAAACTCTGCTCCTACCTCCAGGACATATAATCACACAATGTGTAGTCTTTTATGTCTGGCTTCTTTCACCTAGCATAATCTACTTTACATGTGTTCATTTGTTGCACGTATCATATTTTGTTTCCTTTTATTTCTACATAGTATTCCACTGCATGAATATACAACATATCCATTCACCAGTGAAAGGACATCTGCAAAGTTTCCATTTTTGACTCTTATAAATAATACGCCTATGAATATTTGTATACACATCTTTATGTGTGTACATAAATTTTCATTTTTCTTTATAAACACCAACAATGGGATTACTGTATCTTAAGTAGATAAGCTTTTAAATTGCTGTATCTTATTTTAAATATGTTTACATTTTTAAGAAACTGTCAAACTGCTTTCCAAAGTGGCATTACATTGTTTGACACACATTCAAATATGTTCCCCATTTTTATTGTCACTTATGTTATTACTGAGTTTAGTTTTAAGAGTTCTTCATGTATTCATCACGTGATTCCTTTACCAAATACATGATTTACAGATACTTTTATTCCAGTCTATGATTTTTCTTATTTGCTTAATTGTATCTTTTGAAGAACAAAGGATTTTGATCTTTATGAAACTCAGTTAATCAGTTTTTTCTTGTATGTAGTAGCCTATGGCATCATATCTAATCTATGTAGCCTATGGCATCATATCATTGCCTAACTTAAGATCACAAATATTTTTAATATGTGTTCTTTTAGAAGTTTTCTAATTTCAGCTTGTAAATATTTGTATATGATTGATTATGAGTTATATTGTGGATTTTGTGTATGGTGTGAAGTAAAGATACCAGTTTATTCATTGTGGCATATGGATAACCAATTATTTCAGTACCATTTGTTGAAAAAAAATCCTTTCCTTCATTGAAGTGTCTTGGCACATTTGTTGAAAGTCAAATGACCATAATTATATAGATAATTTTCTGGGCTGCCCATTAGGTTGCCTATATATGTATGTATATGTATGTACACATGTGTTGTACATATATATTTTTTATTTATGTGTATACATACATTATCTATATATATCTTTCTATAGATAGATCTAGATATTTTATATATATTTAAAATAATATATGTTTTCAAATACCAATATCACACCATTTTGATTTTTGTAGCATTATAAATTTTGAAATCAGCTTGTGAAAATCTTCAACTTTCTTCCCCTTTTTTGAAGTTGTTTAACTTATTTAAAATTCCTCACATTTCACTTAAATGTTAAAAACAGCTTGTCAGTTTCTGCCAAAACAGGGGTGGAAGGTGGCTGCTGATATGGAGTCCCTATCAAAACCCTCCACTGTTTTCTCCCTTGCGCTATTTTTGGTGAGAAATTTGCAGTAGGCATCATCTTTGTTCCTCTGTTCATAATGAGTCTTTTTTTCCCTTTGGCTGCTTTAAAATTTAAAAATATTTTTAAAAATATTAGTGGCTTTGAGCAATTTTATTATAAGTTTTTTGGTGCAGTTTGCTTCTTGTTTCTCGTGTGAAGTTCCCTGAGTGCATCTGAATTCATAATGTTTGCTAAATTTGGAAATGTTTTAGCCATTATATCTTCAAATAGTTTTTCTATTTAGTATTTAACCTCCACCACCCTCCCCACTAACTGGGTGCTTTCGAAAGAAAGGAATGATGTCTTTATTGACAGCACTGTAGCACTATGATGAGCCCAGGATTTAGTACATATCAGTTGTTAAGCAATACCTGAAAGAACTAATGCATGAGCTGCGAAGCAACAAGGACAGCATTTGTTCTACTCACTTATTTTGATTAAGTAGTATGTCTCTGAACATTCCCACATTTTTTTAAAGATTTTATTTATTTGACAGAGAGAGAGAGAGATCACAAGTAGGCAGAGAGAGGGGGGGTTGCATCTAGGGTTGCACAATTAAGGCCAAACATCAGCCAGGACACTCTAATATGACCTCTTCATTTCCCCTTGTCTTTTTTTTTTTTTTTTTTTTTTTGACAGGGGCAGGAGGGGGGTAAGTGCTGTCATTCTCATACTTGAAAAGAGCAAGGGGAAAATAAAAGAAAAAGAAAAATTGAGAGAGAAAGGAGTGGAGAGGGAAGAGAAGAAAGGAGATGAATTTAGACTCTCCTTTGCAATGCCTTAATGACTGATGAGAAATTTTCTGATCGTTCTGATATTTACAAAGCTATATTTAGAGAACTTTTACTGACTTACTTTTAGGGATCGATATAGTCAAACAATATGAATGTGGAGATGATTGGCTCTTAGGGTTATGCCAATTATAACAATAGCTCCCACTTATTGAATACTTATGCTGTAACAGCTATTATAAGGTCTTGTTATTTGCAAGAACATTAGGAGTAATATACAATTATTATACCTCTTTCACAAATGAGGAAGTTAGGTTCAGAGAGATTAAGTAAATTCTGCAAAAGTTCATACAACTTGCAAGTGACAGAGCTGAGATGAAACTTTATGCAGTGAGTCACCTCCTCCAATTAAGCACACCACAACATGATAGTGTGCATTTTTTCTACTATAAAATATTTTGCTCTTTTGTCAACAAGTGCAAGTCAGGCAACAAAGTTTATTATATCTAGGATTTTGCTGCAATACATGCCACGAAGAAAGATACTGAATCAGTTAAATTATTTATATACTTTATCCACATATATCTGTAAAAGAAGCATGTGCTTCCCTGTTTTCTTCATGTTTGTGTGTTTATGTATGTTTATTAAAAAAAAAAAAAACAAGGGCAGGGGTACCTGGGTGGCTCAGTTTTTAAGCATCTGCCTTCGGCTCAGGTCATGATCCCAGGGTCCTGGGATTGAGCCAGCCATCGGGCTCCGTTCTCCATGGGATCCTGCTTTCCCTTTCCCACTCCCTCTGCTCCTGTTCCTGCTCTCGCTGTCTCTCTCTCACTGTCAAATAAGTAAATAAAATCTTTAAAAAATATATATGGGTAACTTAATGAAAAGCATGCATTCCATAATGTAAGGAAATTATAGTAGTCTTACTTTCCAGGATCGCAACAAGATATAAATAGATACTAATAAGTAAAATTAGGTTAATTGCTGAAAAGAGTACAATTCTTATTAAGTCTGAATTATATAAATGTTTGCACATGTAAAATTTCTATTATATACACGGGCTTTGCTGCACTGGCATGGAAAATTACCAGCTCTGCCACTACTCGCTGTGTGATCTCAGGTAACTCTCCTCCCCTTTCTGAGTATCAATTTCATTGGATATAAAATGAGACTAACAGTTTGTTACTTGTAATAAAGGACTAGAGAAGGTAATATGTGAAAGAGCTTTGAAAACTGGAAAACACAATACTTTCCTCAGGAATTTAATAACTGTTTTAATTAATAATCATCCACAGTAAAAATGTATTCAAGGCAAAAATAAATACATAAAACTACATAAAATTTTTAAAAATACCAAACAGGTACTTAACTTCCTTAGGACCTTTGACACAATTACTTTTTTTTTTTAATTTATTATTTTTTTATTAACAAAAAAATGTATTATTAGCCCCAGGGGTACAGGTCTGTGAATCACCAGTTTACACACTTGACAGCACTCACCATAACACACACCTTCCCCAATGTCCATACCCAACCACCTTCTCCCTACCCCCCACCAGTGAGACAATTACTTTTTTAAATTAATTTTTTAATTTTTTTAATAAACATATAATGTATTTTTAGCTCCAGGGGTACAGGTCTGTGAATCGCCAGGTTTACACATTTCACAGCACTCACCATAGCACATACCCTCCCCAATGTCCATAACCCTACAACTCTCTCCCGACCCCCTGACCCCCAGCAATCCTCAGTTTGTTTTGTAAGATTAAGAGTCTCTTATGGTGATAATTACTTTTTAAATAAACTTTGTATTTTAGTTTAGTTTTAAATTTATAGAAAATTTGTAAAGATAGAGTTTCCCCATACCCCACATCCAGTTCCCCGTATTATTATATTATAATGTACATTTGTCACAATTGATGAATTAATATTGATACATTGTTAGTAACTAAAGTCCATACTTTTTTCATATTTCCATAGTTTTTACATAATACTCTTTTTCTGTTCTAGGATCTCATGAAGATATCATCGTCCATATAGCCATCAAGTTTCCTTTGACCCCTTTGGGCTGTGACAGTTTTTCAAACTTGTTTTTTTAAGCTTGACAGTTTTGAGGACTTCTGGTCAGATATATTTTTCAGGTATATTGTAGGATGCCCCTTTATTGGACTTTGTTTGCTATTTTTCTTATGATTAGACTGGAGTTACAGGTTTTTGTGAGGAAGACCACACAGGTAAACTGCTATTTTCATCACATTGTTCTAAAAGTACGTACTATCAACATGACTCATCACAGTTGATGTTGGCCTTGATCATCCGGCTGAGATAGTTTTTGTCAGATACTGTACTTTTTGGAAGGCTGTTACTATGTACAACTCACACTTAAGGACGGGTGGGTATATTACTGGATTTTTCTGCATGACAAATTTGTATATTCTCTGCATTTTATTTATTTGACCATTATTAATAGCACGATGGGTTATAAACCAATACAACATTATTTATTTCTTTACTCAAATTGTTCCAATTTGGCCATTAGGGGCTCTTTCAGGTGACCCTATGTCCTTTTGATACACCCCTATTATTGTATTTTTGCTTTCTATTGTTGTTGTTGTTGTTCTTGTTTTAAATCGCATCCCTACCTTCAGGCACTACAAGATGTTCCATGCTCATCTTGTATATTTCCTATCCTGGTTATAGAATCAGCCATTTGGTCCAGAAAGCCCTCATTCTTTTATTGGAGAATGGTTTTAGAAACCAAGATTTGAGCACTAAGTATGCTTGTTGCTCCTGAGGTGTTATTCTAGCCCTTCTCAGCTGAGAGAGCAAGGAAATATATGTGTGAGTACTAGCCTATGTGAATATATGTATGTGTATTTCCAAATATAGCCATCTGTATGTATATTAAGCTAAACATGAGTTCATATAATCACTCTTCAACAAGTTCATTACCACATGGATCATTCTAGGATCCTCTCCTTGGTTAGTTATAACTTTCCACTACAACAGTAAGAAATCTGGCTCCCACCATCTGCCATCTATTTATCTAATTGTTCAATTCCACTATACATGCATAGCTACATTAGAACAATTACCCAGAACTACCATGGCCGAAAAAACTTCAACAAAACTTAATAATGTTTAAGAACTCTTCCATGACCCCTTCAATGACATTGTTTCAAGATATTTCAATGGAAAAGGGTCTTTTCGACAAATGATGAGAAGGCAGACGTCCACCCCTTCAATGACACTGTTTCATACATTTGTAGTAAAGCTAGATTCCTTTGTCATATTCTGCATTCCACTTGGTCATTCTATAATGTCATATATCAACCATTACTACATCATACCGTGAAATCCTTGAAAGAATTCTCTGTGCCTTATGTATTCAAACCACCCACCTATCCCCTGAATCTCCAGCAAACACTGATCAGTTTATTATCTCTATAGTTTTGCCTTTTCTAGAATGTCATGTAATGGGAATCATACAGTATATAGCCTATTTAGACTGGTTTCTTTCCAGTGACAATATACATTTATGCTTCATCCATATCTTTAATTGACTTGAGAACCCATCCTTTTTATTGCTGAATAATATTCCATTATATAGATGTAGTACAGTTTATTTATTTGGTCATCAATCAAAGGGTAACTTGGTTGCTTCTAGTTTTGGGTAATTATGAATAATGCTGTTATAAGCACTTGGTTTTTGTGTGGACATGAGTTCTCAACACATTTGGGTAAATACCAGAAGTGCAATTGATAAATCAAACAGTGAGACTATTATTTGACTTTGTAAGAAACTGCCAAACTGTCTTCCAAAGTGGCTGTAAAACTTTATATTCCCTACAGACAGAAATAAAAGTTCCTCGTTGCTCTAAATCCTCACCAATTATTTTGCTGGGTTTTAGGCATTCTAATAGGTGGGTAGTGCTATCTCATTGTTGTTTTAAATCTGCATTCCTCTAAGGACAGATGATATGGAGCATTTTTTCATATGCTTATTTGCCATTTGTATGCCTCCTTTGGTTAACTGTCTATACATATCTTTTGCCTAATTTTTGTTGATGTTTTTACTTTTATGTTTTAAGAGTTCTTTGCATGTTTTAAACAGCAATCCTTTATCAGATATGATTTCTCAGATAGATTTTCCTGGTTTGTGGCTTGTTTCTTCATTCCTGTAAGAGTCTTTCTCAGGGCAGAAGTTTAAATTTTCAATTAAGTCTTATTTATCAATTTCTTTTTCTTTCATAGGTTGTGTATTTTTGTGTGTATTGTAGCTAAAAATTCATACCACCAAACCTAAGATCACATATATTTTTTTCTTAAGTTTTATAGTATTACATTTTACATTTAGATGTATGATCCTGTTCAAAATGTATAAAGTCTATGGCTAGGTTCATTCTTTTTTGCACATGGATGTTCAGTTATTCTAGTATCATTTGTTTTGTTTTTTTGTTGGTTTGTTTGTTTTTCCTTTCCTTGTTGATCTTCATTTTTTTTATTATGATGTGTTAGTCACCATACAATACATCATTAGTTTTTGGTGTAGTGTTCCACGATTCATTGTTCTAGCATCATTTGTTGAAAAGACTCTTTTCCATTGAAATATCTTGGAAACTTTGTCGAAGATCATTTGAGACACACTTATTTAATATGTGTTGGTAGTTAATTTGGTCGTTTAAAAGATGGTGCTAGTGAGGTCAAATTTGAAGTTAAGCCTTAGATAAGCAATTTAGATTCATACAAACAAATGTTTTGAATACATGTGCCTCTGTATGCTGTGAGTTTTCTGGTCTCCTAACTGTGCCTGCTGATTTGCAGATGTACGTTCTTGCTTTTAGAGAAAATATTGTAAATCGTTTACTCAGGTAAAACCCACCACAAAGCATATATTGTGAAAGTTGTGGATTTTTATTGCCTGGTTGGAATAAATCAAAACAAAACAAAACAAAAATACCCAGGGGATACGTAAAGCATGTGTTGGGTTAGTAGCCAAATACATGTTGAATACTTTGGCAGTCGGTTGTTCTTTCCCGGTATTCAGTAGAATTGCAGGTTACTTTTGATACTGCATTTCATCATCCTGGTTCCTGAAGCTTGGGAGAAGGGTACCAGGAAGAACCGTAGGGAAAATATACATATATTCTGCTGCTCCATACTATTACCCCAGCGCTTTTCAGCTCCCAGGAGTTAGGAGTCAGCCTCTTGCCCTAAACTTCATGGCTATAGCAATTTATACTCTTGCCCCCCCCCCCCCGCCCCATGGATGAAAATGTTTCTGATCATCATCAGGTATGTTTTTTCCTCCTAATAAAAAACACCATGCCTTGGAATTCTTTCAGCAATAAAAAAAAAAAAAAAAATTTGAACCACAAATGCCTAAACAAAACAACAAAAAAATCTATCCACATTCATTTTGCAAGATAAGTCACTTCTATTTAAAAGCACATAAAAATAGCACAAGCTCGAGCTCTGTCCTGCCCCATAGCTTTGAAATACATTGAATAATAAAAGAGGTTATGATGATGTCCTATCTCTGAAAGTGCTGCATCTCTTCCTTGAATACACAATTAACACAAAGGTAATAGGTACATCCATAACTGTGAGTTTATAAAACCCACTTCCGAGTCCAAGTCAATGTCAACAAATTTCTCTCCTGTGAGATGTGCTCCTTTAGAATTTTGTTGGCTTGTCAGCTGTTTCATTAATATTTTATAACAGAAAGTAAATGTCTTGAGATTCCAGAATCATCACAAACTGCCCCAGCTCCACTCTATTGGTTATTATAATGCCATCAAAACCCTTTGATATATGTATAGAAGCCTCCTTACAGGGAATAGTTTCTATTCTCAGTTTATACATATGCAGAAGTGAGAAAACCTATAAAACTCAACTTTAATGCTATATGCTATTGAAGGTTTGGAAGCCTGTTCTGGAAATCTGTGTACATTTTTGTCTTCTGGATGGTTCCCATGGCGAAGGGTATTCAGCACCTTTTTCAGGCAACATCAAGCCTCTTGAGTTTTTCATCTTTTTTTATCTGGCTTCTTGTTTACAAATTGATAAAGAAAATATTAAAATGGAATGAATATAAATAGCAGCTGTAAAATGTATCCTGCCAAGAATAAATCCTGTGTTAGAATTGCTAATGTATTAGGACTGTTTTATGGGGAAAAAATAATTTTTATGACATTTCTTAGTGAAGAATCCATTCTAGCTGTAGTTGCAATTTAGGATTATCTATGTATAGAGAGTAATACAGATTAAAATGGGAAATTAAGGCAATTGTTGGAGAAATTTCCTTTCAAATACATGTCTTCATGTAGCAGGAGTCTGGCAAGTACTTACAGAGTAGAAGTGATATTTAGGAGATAAATTAATATTAAAAAATTAATCTTTTCATACTAGATCTACACATAAAGAGCTTTAGTTGGGGTGCCTGGGTGGCTCAGTAGGTTAAGCCTCTGCCTTTGGCTCAGGTCATGATCTCCGGGTCCTGGGATCAAGCCCCGCATTGGGCTCTCTGCTCAACAGGGAGCCTGCTTCCCCCGCTCTCTCTGCCTGCCTCTCTGCCTACTTGTGATCTCTCTCTCTGTCAAATAAATAAATGAAATCTTAAAAAAAATTTTTTTAAAGAGCTTTAGTCTTCACATTTTTAAACTTAAAATGTATAAACAAAGCTAAAAGTTAAAAGAATGAATACACATAAAATTGTCCATGTAGATTTAATAATTAAAATATATTGTTATTTTTGCACTCTTGTGTGTATGTGTTTGTGTCTTTATGTGTAAATAACTTTAAGTATGAATTTGTGAGTTTGTGATGAAGAACTCCTTTTTGTCCCCTGTTCACATTGGTCTGGTTTCCTAGAGCACAGTTAGCCTCAGGAAAGTCCTACAGGATACTTAATAGGGTCAAATGCAGTGGTCTTGCAATATATTTTGCTAACCCATACACCCTTAGAGTTAAAAAAAGTCAAAATCCACTATATGCGCCACTATATAAACTGTATCTAATGTTAGTACAGTAGCAAGTTTATATATCATTAAACATACATAAATTATAAAATTTAAAGAATATTCTAAAGATAAAATAAGACGTTTTTCATTTCACTTATTAATGATATTAAATATTTTTGTTGTCCCTGAAATGTCAAATAATCAATATTAGTTTTTAGTGAGAGCATAATTTTAAATATTTTATTGTTTTAACAAGACAGGTTAATCCTAAACTATTAGTTAACTAATTGAAATAGAAATAAAACTAGTTGAGTTCTAAATTAGGTTAACTTCAAGTCCTGTTTCTAATAGCTATAAAACTGAAAAATGTACTTTACAAAAGTGCGTAAAACTAACGAAAGAGGGGCGCCTGAGTGGCTCAGTGGGTTAAGCCTCTGCCTTTGGCTCAGGTCATGATCCCAGGGTCTTGGGATCTAGCCCCAAATTGGGCTCTCTGCTCAGCAGGGAGCCTGCTTCCCCCCCACCCCCGCGCCTGCCTCTCTGCCTGCTTGTGATCTCTGTCTGTCAAATAAATAAATTTAGAAAAAAAAAAAAACTAACAAAAGAAAGATTTCTTTGGCTGCACTTACTAAACGATGATACATTTTTCAACTGCATTCGTTAATAATGAAAAGGTTTTTGCTGAAATTCACCTAATATATTTCCATTTTCTTCAGTGCCAATTAGTTGCTTTAGGGAACTAATTGGAAGATTTGAATTTTAATCATTTTAGCAAACTGGTTAAAAATAAATTCCTAAAATTCTTTAGATCATAATGGAAGTCTGTTGGAAGAGGAGTGGGAAGGAATGAAAGAATACAGTAGCCATGGTGCGCCATTAGATCCCACATGTGAGTTTGACTATTCCAAAACAAATCGGGTGTTGTAATAAAGGCTATGCTATTTACTTTTTTCCTCAGTCAGGACTGGATCTAAATTTGAAGGAGATTATGCCTCCAGCACTTTAGAGAAAGAGCCAAGAAAGAGACTGATTACAATATGGAAGATAAATTCACTAATATGTCATAAGATACTATTTAAAATATTTGTGAGGCTATTGAAAGCACTATGGTGACAGTCAAGCTTCACATTCAATGTAATTGTCAAGTTACTTTTTATGCTTATCTTTATCTATTGGAAGATGACTTCTTATAGGTTGTCACAGGGTCTATTAAATAAAAAGGACTTCAGATCTGACCTGGGCTTGAAACCAAATCCTACCATATATACCTGTGTGAACTAAGGAAGTTGTATAGCTATTGTGAGTATCAATTACCTTAATCCCTATCTCATAGGTTCCTTCTGAAGATTAAATTGTTTTTAAAGTTCTTAACCCAGTGTTCAACTGGTAACTATCATTATTATTAACTATCTGGTAACTATCATTATTATTAACTGGTAACTATCATTATTATTACTTTTAAGATTGCAGTGTTTGATAAATAAAAGAACAAGTATGTCTAATTTTGAATGTTCATATTTTTAAAACTAGGTTTACACTAAAACTGATTTACAAAATAAAAAGAGTAGCTCTGGGGACTGCAGATTCAGGGAAGACAGATAAAATATACTTTTTCCAATTTCTCCTGCTAAGTAAACCTAAAAACCCTTGTCATTACATATAAACAAACATAAAAAGACTGAAAGGTAGAGAGAAGGAGCAAGATTTGTTAGAAACTTTGGTATCCAAATTCCAAAGCAATGAATTCCCTCACTTTTGTTTTTGCCTCATATATCCTAAAGAGGGTGTTGGAGAAGTAAACCACCCAGAAATACCAAAAGGCACAGGGAAAAGAGAAACAAAAAACAAAACAAAACAAAACCATCAAGACCAGGAGAGGGCCAATCTAGGTCAGGAAAGGGACAATCTAGTAAGACAGAATACTTTAAGAGAATTACTATGCTATTCCAGCCAAATACCCCAAGGAAAAAACTCTGGCTGCATCTCCACCCATGCTAGCAAAGGCCACATGGGGACTCTATACTTATTCTTGGCTAATTATAATAAAGTGTCCCAAACCTCCTTGTCTATCTCCCCTGCCTCAAGACATGTTTGTGTCAGAAAGACGAGTGGGACTCTGGGATTTTCATCCATTCCAGATATTAAAGAGTATCCTTACTTCTGCAATATCAGTAAAAAAAAACACATAATGAGCCCAGATCTTTATCCTGCACTGGTGGTAACAAATTAATGGTTTCCTTCCCTGTTGGCATAGTGTCAGAGAAGACCTAAGGACTTTCACCAGAGCTCAGAGTTAATAGCCACACCCTCAATGCAGAGACTATATAGTGAGCCTGAACTCTCACCCTGTCCAACAGTAACAAGAAACCACTTCCCTCCAACTCAGGTGTTAAAGAAGGTTGAGTGAAAAATCTAGACCTTCCACTATCATTTGGCAGGAAGAGGCTAAATCTTCCTTTCCCTGATGGGAGGAGTGTCAGAGGAGACCAGATAAAACACAAAATTCAAATAATTTTTGAGTCTTATAATACCCAAAATGTTCAGACATGCAACAAAAATCATTCATATTCAGACTCAAGATATCTCAACATGAATAAGAAAACATTATCAATAGATCCCAATGCTGAGGTGGCGGAGATGTCAGGATTATTTGGTAAAGAATTTAAATCAGTCATCACAAAAATACTTCAATGAGCAATTAAAAACACACTTGAAAAAAAAAACACACTTGAACAAATGAAAAAACAGTGTCAGCAAGAAAGAAGAAATTAAAATCGGAACAAAATGGAAATGTTCGATAAAAAATATATAATAACTTTAATTTAAAAATTAAGGGAAAGAATTAGGGGAGGGGCTCAACAGCAGAATGAAAGGAGAGAAGAAACAGTGACCTTGAGGGTTGAACCAAAGAAATTACACAATCAAAAGAACAGAGAGAAAGTCTGCTAAAATGAGATGGACAGAGACTAAGGATCTGTGATATTTTGATAAAAGATCTAACATTTAGTATTCAGTGTTCCAGGAGAGAAGAAATATGGTAGAGCTGGGAAAAGAAAAGAAGGAAGGGAGGGAGCAAACCTCAAAGAAATAATCGCTGAAAACTTCCCAGACCTTGGCAAAAGAAAAAATCTATAGATTCAAGCTGTGTGAATACCAAACCCAAAGGGAAAAAAAATGCTAAAGCCCATCCTAGCCAAACTTCTGAAAATTAAGGACAAAAGAAAAACAAATCTTGAAAGCAGCCAGAGAACTGATGTTTTACTTATAAGGGAACACCACGTTGCAGGAACAACAAATTTCTCATCAAGAATGGTGGAGGCTGGATGGAAGGGACACATTTTTAAAGTGCTGGAGGAAAAGAATACTTAAACTGGAATCCTATATTTCACAAAAATACTTAAGAAGACATTCTCAGGGGCCCCTGGGTGATCAGTTGGTTTAATGTCCAACTCCTGATTTCTGCTCAGGTCTTGATCTCAAGGTCCTGGCATTGAGAGCCCTGTGTTGGATTCCATGTCCAGGTTAAGATTCTTTCTCTCCTCTCCCTCTGCCCCTTCCCTGTTCTCACTCTCTAAATAAATACAAAGAAAGAAAGAAAGAAAGAAAGAAAGAAAGAAAGAAAGAAAGAAAGAAAGAAAGAAAGAAAGAAAGACAAACATTCTCAGATAAAGAAAAACTAAGAGAATTTGTTGCCAAACAGACCTAACAAAAATGAATGGGTGTCAAAGGATGTTCTCTAAATAGAAAGAAAATTATAAAAGATGGAATCTTTGAATGTTAGGAAGGAAGAAAGAACACACTAAGCAAAAATATGGATAAATACAATAATGTTATACCCAGAGCAAACACTTAAAAAAGCTATACAGAGACACTAAAACACTATGAATAAATAAAAATGGAACTTTAAAAAATGTTCGAATAGCCCCAGGAAGGCAGAAATGCTTTTGCAAGTAAAAACAAGATAATTCTGAAATTTATAATGGAAAGGCAAAGGAATTAGAATCACTAACATAATAAATTTTATTTTAAAAAAATATAGTATGAGGAATCGGTTTACTCTATTTCACAAATTATATAGCTATACTAATAAAGTCTGGGTGGTAGTGGCAGAAGGGATAGATACATAGACGGAACAGAAAAGAGGGCCAGAAAATAATCCAAACAAATACAAGTTTACTCACTGTTGACCAAAAAAAAAAAAAAAAAAAAAAAAGGAAGAAGAATAGTCCTTTCAACAATTGGTTGGAGCAATTAGACATTCATAGGCAGAAAAACAAACCTCAGCTTAAAGCTCACATCTTTTATGAATTTTTTTAAGTAGAAAACTTATGTTTAAGTTTTAAGTAGAAAACTTAGTTTTCTTCTTTCTACTTCTCTAAGTTTTAAGTAGAAAACTTAGAGCTCAGTGACGGGCTTGAACTCACAACCCTGAGATTAAGACCTGAGCTGAGATTACGAGTCAGATACTTAATGGACTGAGCTTCCCACACACCCCTTTGTTTAAAATTTTCTAAGAATTGACTGGGAAAACAGGAAAACACTAGTAGTGAGCATTTAATGTAGACAGTTGTAGATCTAACACTAAAACCAAGGTGGGGACAGGAAGTGAAACAATAAAATAAAAACAGAGTTTGCAATTCTGATATAAAACAGAGTAAACTTCAAGTAAAAAAGCATTAAACCATGACAAGGAAGAACACATAATAAATCTAAAAGCCATATTTCACAATATTGATACAGCTTTTATGAATATTTATCTTCCAAATAACTGAGTATCCACCTTTAAAAAGCAGAAGACAGAAAGAGAAGTAGATACAAATGTTAATAATAAAGATTTTTAACACGCCAGTTTTGATACAAGAATAAAATATATGTTATTGTACAGAAGACCTAAGCATCAAATTTTACACCATGAGAACAGAAATTAAAATCTTTTTGGGTCAGATCTGAGATGGCTGATAAAACAAAAGAAGATAAAAATAATTATTGTGTTCTGGAGTAATGATGTTTACCGTGTGCTTACATTTTTTCATTTTTTAAAAAAATATGCAAGATATCTAGGGGGCATATTATTGGCTCAGTTGGAAGAACATACAACTCTTGATCTCGGGGTTTTGAGTTCAAGCCTCATGCTGGGTGTAGAGATTACTTAAATGAATTAAAAAAAAAAACTTTAAGAAATATTCAAGATATCTATCTGTCTGCCTATTTAGATCCAATCTGAAAGTTCTCATTTTTTTTTTTAGTATCACATTCTGAGGACTTGAGAAAAGAAAATTAGAAAAATAATGAACAGAATTAGTTTCAGCAACTAGATATGATGTAAAATATGATAGAACTATATTGCAAACAAAGACTAAAACTATATATTTTATGTATCAAAGACACAGAAGGCATGCATTATAAAATCTTTAACTTTGAATATAAATCATATAATTTCTGTTCTATGATCTGATTTAGGATCCCACATTGCATTTAGTTGCTTCATCTCATTAACCTTTTCCAGTCTATGATAGCTCCTCAGTTTTTCTGTCTTAAAACATCTTAAACATAAAATTTTACAAAAATTAGTCATAGGTTACTTTTCATAGAGAAATGTTATAAATAACACTGTTATCATCCAATACAAGTATGATGTTTTCAAGAGGCTAGGTGGACCGGAAGTGGGGAGGGATTAGTCAAAATATATAAAGTTTCAGTTATGCAAGATGAAAAGTCCTTGAGATCTATTGTACAGCACAGTGACCATAGTTAAAACACTGTATTGTTATACTTAAAAACTTTGCTAAGAAGAGAAATCTTGTGGTAAGTGTTGTATTTTTTTTTTTTTTTAAGATTTTATGTGTTGGGGTGCCTGGGTGGCTCAGTGGGTTAAAGCCTCTGCCTTCGGCTCAGGTCATGATCTCAGGTTCCTGGGATCGAGTCCCGCATTGGGCTCTCTGCTCAGTGGGGAGCCTGCTTCCTCCTCTCTCTCTCTGCCTGCCTCTCTGCAATCTCTATCTGTCAAATAAATACATAAAATCTTAAAAAAAAAAGATTTTATGTGTTTATTTGAGAGAGAGAGACAGAGACAGAAATAGTGACAGAGACCATGAGTGGTGAGGAGAGGGAGAAGCAGAGTCCTCCCTGAACAGGGAGCCAGACATGGGGCTCAACCCTGGGTTCCTGATTGGAGCCGAAGGCAGTTGCCAACAGACTGAGCCATCCAGGCACCCCATGTTAAGTGTTCTTATCACAAAAATAATAACAATAATAATAAAGGTGATGATAAGAAATTTTTCCAGGTGACAGATATGTTTATTGCTCAGATTGTGATGGTTTCATGGTGTATATGTATCCTCAAATTCATAAAGTTGCATGCATTAAATATGTAAAGATTTTGCATGTCAATCATAATTCAATAAAGTGGTTTTAAAAGAAGAAATTAATGAGGTAAGGAGGATAAGTGATGCTCTAACAAATAAATAAACTGTTTTTCTTTGAAAAATGACAAAATATTCAAACTTCCAGCTAATTTAATAAAAAAAAATCTTTTTTTTTAAGATTTTATTTATTTATTTGACAGATAGAGATTGCAGAGAGGCAGGCAGAGAGAGAGAGGAGGAAGCAGGCTCCCCACTGAGCAGAGAGCCCAATGCGGGACTCGATCCCAGGAACCTGAGATCATGACCTGAGCCGAAGGCAGAGGCTTTAACCCACTGAGCCACCCAGGCACCCCAACACATAAATATTGACATACAAAGTTAGAAATGACATGAAGATAAAAAACACTAAAAGAGAACTATTTTATTTTAATTAATTCATTTAATTAAAAAGTTTTATTTCTTTATTTGACAGAGAGAGAAAGAGAGTGCACAAGTAGGCAGAGCAGCACGCAGAGGGAGAAGGAGAAGCAGGCTTTCTGCTGAGCAGGGAGCCTGATGCAGGGCTCAATCCCAGGACCTTAAGATCATGACCTAAAAATGACAGATGCTGGTGAGGATGTGGAGAAAGGGGAACACTCCTACACTGTTGGTGGGAATGCAAGCTGGTGCAACCACTCTGGAAAACAGCTTGGAGGTTCCTCAAAATGTTGAAAATAGAACTACCTTACGACCCAGCAATTGCACTACTGGGTATTTACCCTAAAGATACAAACGTAGTGATCTGAAGGGGCACGCGCACCCAAATGTTTATAGCAGCAATGTCCACAACAGCCATACTATGGAAAGAACCTAGATGTCCATCAACAGATGAATGGATCAAGAAGATGTGGTATATATACACAATGGAATACGATGCAGCCATCAAAAGAAATGAAATCTTGCCATTTGCGACAACGTGGATGGAACTAGAGGGTATCATGCTTAGCGAAATAAGTTAATCGGAGAAAGACAACTATCATATGATCTCCCTGATATGAGGAAGTGGAGATGCAACATGGGGGGTTAAGGGGGTAGGAGAAGAATAAATGAAACAAGATGGGATTGGGAGGGAGACAAACCATAAGTGACTCTTAATCTCACAAAACAAACTGAGGGTTGCTGAGGAAAGGGGGTTTGGGAGGGGAGTGGGGTTATGGACATTGGGGAGGGTATGTGCTATGGTGAGTGCTGTGAATTGAAGTGTGTAAACCTGGCAATTCACAGACCTGTACCCCTGGGGATAAAAATACATTATTGTTTATAAAAAATTAAAAAAAATATATCATGACCTGAACAAAAAGGCAGATGTTTAAGTGACTGTGCCACCCGGGCACCCCGAGAAGAACTATTTTAAAAAATATTGGAAGAGGTTACTTGGAAAAGCTCTATGCAAACAAATTCAGAAACAAATTAGTTTAAATAAGTAAATATAGGAAAATAATAAGAAAATTGGTGCCACTAGAGATAGAATGTTAAAAAATGTTTTTCTCTGTAGAAATTTTGGAAAAGTTATTAAAGAGCTACTCAATAATAAAGCAACAGGCCCAGTTAGATTCCCAGGAGAAATATACCAAATATCTGAAGAACAGATCATTGAAATGGTACATATAAAGTATTAAATGGAGAAAATGAAGAAAAGTGCCCTTAATTTTTCTGAAGCTAGTTTAAAATTAATAATTAAACCAAGTTAAAAATAGTACAAGAAGAAAGTTATAAACCAATGAATAAAAAATTCATGAAGTTAAACTCACTATCTAATAACAACTAAGTGGTATTTATTTCAAGAATGCAAGATTGCTTATCTCTCTCTCATCTCATCCACACTCAAGATCAAAGAATGTTAGGGAGAATGGGAGCATTTCCCTAACATTCTTTATCACTGTACTGAAGGTATTGCCCAAGGCAGTTCGAAGAAATCAAATAGAGAACTATGAATTAGAAAAGAAGCTTAAAATTCTCTTGTAGCAAAAGATTCAATAGTTTACATAGAAAACCTGAGAATTAATTATCATATTGTCAAATAAAAAATGAATAAGATAGCAGAATGCACAAATAATATGTAAAAAATCAATAATCCTCATATATATATAAATAACCAGCCAGAAGATAAAATGTTAGTGAAAACCCCATTTTCAGTCATCAAAAAAAAATTAAATACTTAAAAATAAGTTTAATAGGAAATAAGCAAAACCAATAGGAAATAAAGCCTGGAATATCCCTAAAATACACAAATATAGGTTTGTACGAAGGAAACACAACAGAACCAGTCAACATCATAAAGATGTCAGTTCTGTCAAAAATAATTTGTAAATTTTACACATTTCAATAAAGTACCACTAAACCAGTTTTGTACAGCTAGAAAACTTATACTAAATTTCATGTGGAAAAATAATCATGGGAGAATAGCTAGAAGAACAATGAAAGAGAGAAACTATAAGGAACTTGCCTCACAAGATATTAAAACATATGAGATAGCTTCTATAATGAAAGCAGTAGGGTACTGGCCCAAAAATAGACTAGTAGATAATAGAAATTTCAGGAACAGACCAGAGTACATATGGAAATTAAGTACATAATAAAGACGGGATCACAAATCACTGACTGGGCAGATAGGATTTTTAATAAATGGTGCTGAAACAACTGGTTGGCTGTTTTGAAAAAGATCAAGATGAAGATACATGTTACAGAACATATATAGGGGGAAAAAATGGGTCAGGAACCTAAATACAAAACACACATATGTATGAGTAGTAAAGGAAATAGAAGTTCCTCAATAACCTCAGTGTAGAAAAGGATTTCTAAATATGACTCAAAATCCAGGTTAATATTGAAAAAGTAGACAATTTTTCTATTTATAGAAAACCTTTGCATGACAAAAACACAATAAGGCAACTCTAAAGACAAGTGACAAATGAGAAAAATTTACAGTGTTATAGCACCGCCAAAGGGCTAGTATCCCTAATATGTGAGGAACTGTGATTGGCTTCATAATGACTGTATTAAACTAGGAGCAATAGAGTAATTATTCACTTCATTTCTGAAACTTTCTTGTATTAATTATGTTTTTTACATAGAATCATTCATGTGGTAGTTTTGAAGAAAACATACATTATTTAAATTACAGTTGGATGTAGCTCTAAATTCAGAATATTGTGCCTTAGGCAAAATTGTCTTTTGGAAAATTGAACTGAGAATCATTTGATTGCAAAAGTCATAACCACAGCCTGATTTTATGTTAATTGGCCAGGTGATTCATGTTTTAAACGTAAATTCCTTTGCCTCATCCCCTAATCAATCCACGGCTGTCTTTGAAGTTCTACTACACAGTCTGGACTAGTCTGTGGGTAAATCCACCACAGTCTCTTTGACTAAATGGATGTTAATGAAAACAATATTGAGCTTTTTCTTGGTTAAATTACCTCTAACAAGACATTTTAGAGTTAATTTAATGAAGTGCACTAGGAAGTTAAGTAAGTGGCTTTTTTCATTAAATGAGGCAAATTGGAAGAGAATAAACAATAAATACTGTAAGGTGTGAGTACTTTTATTGCCTACAAAGTATTTTGAAATCCTTCAAGTGAAAATGTAAACTGCTGACATTAATCACTTCTTTCTATGTTTTTTCTCCCTGAATATTAAGTTGACAAGTTTATTTTATCTATTGCTACTTTGATCTAGGATGACATAAATCATATATGAATAGCATATGGTGTTGCTATGTAACCTTAATTGATATATCCATATAGTATCCTAATGTAGAAAAGTCTGCATTTTCAACTTATTTCACCTAGAGGAATACATGTGTTATTTCCAGAATGTGAGTTAGAGATAAGAGAAATTGCATAATTATCTTTCCTATTTCCAAAAAAATGTCTTTCACACTAAATATTTGCAAAGTGATTTAAAGTTCACATAATACTTTCATATACATGACCTTTTTTGATTCTTACAACAAACTTTCAAGACAAAGAAAGGATTTTCTCTTCTGTTTTAAAAATAAGAAAGCAAAGGATCTAAGAGATTCAAGGACATAAAAATCACATTGCTGGTATTGCTGAACTTTTCCTGTAAAATAAGGTGCTTCTATGTCAAATAAAGTTTATTCATAAATGGTCTACGGATAAATTGTTGCTGTGTGCATAAAACAAACAGCTGATATTGTCTGTTCGGTAGATAGTCCACTATCCCTTTGTGGAATTGGCAAATACTTCACATTAATTGGAGTGCATATATACTTGCACCAAATACTACAAGCTCTTTTTTAAAATTAACAAGAAGCGGTGACATGCTCTGAACTATTGTTCCAGAAACTTGTTGACTTGTTACAAACACATGCTGTACTACTGTGCTGAGTTGGAAGTGGTATGTTTAATCACTGGCTCTCCAGAAAATCAGAAGTCCGGATTTGTGGGGTTTAACAGTTCCGTTCTGTAAATATTCTCAGCATGCCTGACTTCAAGTTTCTATCATGGTTGTCACTGGATACAGAGCTGGGAAGAGATGTGAACTATTGGCTCTTATGGGCCAATGCAATCCACCCTGGCACATCACTGGTTGAAAATTGCTAACAACGTCAAAGGGTCTGAAGGTAATATTTGGAGAAGTAGCAGAGTATATCTACTTTGGATTTAGATTAGCTTTTGTGTCTTGCCTGGCTCACTTGATATTTTCACTTGATGCACAACCAATTAAAGACGAGAGAAAGTAAAAATACAAAGATGTGTATTTACTACCCCCATTTCACCACAAAAGTTTCAGAAGGAGAGCTTTGTAGTAATCAATCACTAAGAATTTAGTCTGCCACGCCCCATAAAATATGACAGCCCACAAAACTCCAAGGTAATGTATGTTTTCTGAGTTTGAGTAGAAGAGATTGTCATTGCATTGCACAAATAAGATCTTCCTCTCAAAAATTCATAGCTTAGTTATGGGGACATGGCAAAATACTAGACAAGTTTGGTATGTTCTATTCTCCTGGGGTCTACAATCTAGCTGGAAGGACGCAAGCACAAATAATACATGTCATAAGAGGAGGCATTTGAAGTATAGTTTTGATGTAATAAATGTCTAAGTGCTTACCCACCTGACATCCATTTTTGAGACCTCATGTCTCTTGCCCTTTCTCGTCACATGTCAATAAATTGTTTGCAGTGGTTAGAATAGAGATTAATTTCGATTTTTCTATGGATTGATCTGTTCAACAAGTTATACTAACACCAACACTGGAATTGGCAATCTGGCACATTGTTTCTAAATTTTAACCCGTGTGAGCTGGAACGATCCTCCCTAAACTCCTTAAACTCACAAATTCTCCTTAAAAATTGATCTTGCTGTATCTGGATGGTCCTGTGTGATGATAATCCATGGCAATTCTGAATGGTTTTCTGAGGATCTTCCTGGAGTGTCCAGTGAATAAATTGCTCTAAGAGAATATGCCCTTGACCTCTGGGTGCTTTGTTTAAGTACTGGGAAACATCCTTCAGTGAGAAGAAATTATCCCTCTTTTCTGTCTGGGTGACCTCCTGATTCTTAAAAAAGTAGAAGTCTGAAAACAGACAAGCAAAAGTCTGTTAAAATCAGTTAAAATAGGTGGGTGAAACTTGGAATTTCCATTATAAAATTGGCAATGTCTAACTATGCCCATCTCATACATCAGTGATTTTCAAAGTGGAGGCCTCAAAGCACAAGCAACAGAACACGGGAGCAGATTCTTGGCCCCATCTGGTATCTACTGACTTAGAAATTCTGGAGACAGAATCCAGAAATCCCTGTTTAAATAAATTCTCCAGGTGATGCTGATGCAGGCTCAAGCTTAAAAATCACTGTCTTAGAATAGCGATCTTTAACGTGGAAGGCTTTCTTTTTCTGTCTGTGGGTTTTTCTCTCCATTGGTTTATTGAGTCAAATTTTAGGAAAAGATAGACAAAATGTTTTTTGATGCTCTTTCCTTCTGGATGGATTTTTTTCCCTTCTTTTTTTTTTTCTCTTTTATTAATGAAAATCTTCAAATGCTGTCTATTAGCTGTTAACTTCTATGAGTGCTTCCAGGATAAACTCATTCTATTGAGAGAAAGTTACCTGAATCCTCTAAGACTTCTGAACCACTTCAACTAGATTTAATACCACTTTAAACCCAGCACAAGTGGATTTGAATTACAGGAGTTTTAGAGAGGGGTTTATTTTGTAGCTAATAAAGGGTAAGGGGAATCCTTCCAGAAATTTCTGCTTGAGTCTCTGGCTTCACACTTTTATGTGAGGGGGTCTCTTTAGGCTAAGTTTAAGTCCTAAATGTACAGTGAAATCCTCTCTTCCCTAATCTTCAGAATGTGGTTCAACTTGTGGGTTCCCAGGCATTTGGAAATTATTTTAGAAGAATGTGCTTTGCTGCAGGTGTGTTTACCTGAATCTGGCTCCTCCCTGATATTGTTAGCTGCACCCACTTGAGAGAAGCCAATTTTCATAATTACTTAAAATGTCAACAAAATTCAGCCTTTTCTCCACTTTTCCCAGACACTTTTTTTTTCTTTCTTCCCTTTTTGGATTCTTTCCCAAACCACCTCTTTCTAGTTAATCCCAACTTAATTTTTATTTATTCCTTCTCTCTTGTTCTAACTCTACTTTTCACTGTCTAGGTTTTTTTCTGTTTTCTTTGCCATGCATTGGCTGGATCCAATTATGGAAACCTTATATTTACTCTTTTGAGATCCATATTTGAAAACAGGCTCTTTCCCAGATAAGTACTTTTTCTAACTAGACCCAATCCTATTCAGAGAAATACTGACTTTAAAAATCATGAGATTATTAGTTCTGGTTTCAGATAAATAGGAACAAAAATGTTGCCCTACTGAGAATTAGGTTTGTTGGACTTCTTTCCCCCTTGTGTGCTTAAATAGTTTATAACTTTTTGAGGGTAAGTTCTCAAAGCCAGAAAAGCCTTAAAACTATCTATCCTCCAATGGGTTTCTACCCACTTCTCATCATTTTGTTTAACATTTTTACAAAGGACAGATTTTTTTTTCCTTTCTTCTCTCTCTCTCTCTTTTTTTTTTTTTAAAGATTTTATTTATTTATTTGACAAAGACAGAGTTCACAAGTAGGCAGAGAGGCAGGTAGAGAGAGAGAAGGAAACAGGCTCCCTGCTGAGCAGAGAGCCAGATGTGGGTCTATATTCCAGAGCCCTGAGATCATGACCTGAGCAGAAGGCAGGGGTTTAACCCACTGAGCCACCCAGGCGCTCCTTTACTTTCTTCTTTAAAAGACATTATTTAGATTATTTTGAAGAGGATGGCATCCAGGAAACACTGTAATTTTCAGTGTTTTAATATCTGAATTAAAGCATTTGTAACTTCCTGTTTTAACATCTGAATATCCTACAAAGGATCACAAATATTAGCTCTACATTTTCTTAGACAATGTAAATGTCACAAACCCCTGGAGATTTTTTGCTCTACACCTGAAGTTCATAGAACCTAGCTTTACTCTTCCTTTAGCTGAGTTACTACAGTAAAAATCTACAGTTTTTTAAAAAGATTTTATTTATTCACTTGACAGAGAGAGAGAGGCACAGCAAGAGAGGGAACACAAGCAGGAGGAGTGGGAGAGGAAGCAGACTTCTTCCTGAGCAGGCAGCCAGATGGATGCGGGGCTCAATCCCAGGACCCTGGGATCATGACCTGAGCCGAAGGCAGAAGCTTAATGACCGAGCCACCCAGGTGCCCCTAAAATCTGCAATCACATTCACTTGAGATATATTTAATGCTTTTAAATGCGCTTAATTTAGGGTCTTTCAGTTATGTTAAGGAAACCAGAGTCCTATTGTAGCAGTTCTTTAAGCTTGAGATACTATAAAAGTATGAAATACTCATTTATCAGACCACTAATTCTTTCACCCTTCAGTTTGTAGGTGCTTTTCTAACAGGCAAATATGTGGAAAATTATCCTACAGCTTCCATACCACATCAGTGGAAAACTAAGAGCTGATTCTTGGAAAGAATTAATAAAACTGAAAAACCCCTAGCCAGACTTATTAAAAAGAGAAAGGACCCAAATAAATAAAATCACAAATAAAATAGGAAAGATCATAACCAGCACCACAAAAGTACAAACAATAAGAGAATATTATGAAAAATTACATGCCAACTAACTGGGCAATCTGGAATAAATGGATAAGTTCCTAGAAACAGGCAAGCTATCAAAACTGAAACAATGATAGCATAGCTGGATATAGTATTCTTGGCTGCATGTTTTTCTCGTTTAGTGCTCTGAAAATATCATGCCAGCTCTTTCTGGCCTGCCAGGTCTCTGTGGATAAGTCAGCTGCCAATCTAATATTTTTACCATTGTATGTTACAGACTTCTTTTCCCGGGCTGCTTTCAGGATTTTCTCTTTGTCACTGAGACTTGTAAATTTTACTATTAGGTGACGGGGTGTGGGCCTATTCCTATTGATTTTGAGGGGCGTTCTCTGAACCTCCTGAATTTTGATGCTCGTTCCCTTTGTCATATTGGGGAAATTCTCCCCAATAATTCTCTCCAGTATACCTTCTGCTCCCCTCTCTCTTTCTTCTTCTTCTGGAATCCCAATTATTCTAATGTTGTTTCGTCTTATGGTGTCACTTATCTCTCGAATTCTCCCCTCGTGGTCCAGTAGCTGTTTGTCCCTCTTTTGCTCAGCTTCTTTATTCTCTGTCATTTGGTCTTCTATATCACTAATTCTTTCTTCTGCCTCATTTATCCTAGCAGTGAGAGCCTCCATTTTTGATTGCACTTCATTAATAGCTTTTTTGATTTCAATTTGGTTAGATTTTAGTTCTTTTATTTCTCCAGAAAGGGCTTTTATATCTCTCGAGAGGGTTTCTCTAATATCTTCCATGCCTTTTTCGAGCCCGGCTAGAACCTTGAGAATTGGGGGGTGGGAGGTTGGGGTACCAGGTGGTGGGTATTATAGAGGGCACGGATTGCATGGAGCACGGGGTGTGGTGCAAAAATAATGAATACTGTTATGCTGGAAATTAAAAAAAAAAAAAAAAGAAAAAATCAATTAAAAAGAACCAAAGAAAATCACAAAAAAAAAAACCTGAAACAAATAAAAATAGAAAATTTGAACAGACCCATAACCAGCAAAGAAATTGAAACAGTAATAAAAAAATCTCCCAACAGATTTCATCAAGATCAAAAGCTTTTGCACAGCAAAGGAAATAGTTAACAAAATCAAAAGACAACTGACAGAATGGGAGAAGATATTTGCAAACGACATATCAGATAAAGGACTAGTGTCCAAAATCTATAAAGAACATAGCAAACTCAACACCCAAAGAACAAATAATCCAATCAAGAAATGGGCAGAGGACATGAACAGACATTTCTGCAAAGAAGACATCCAGATGGCCAACAGACACATGAAAAAGTGCTCCATATCACTCGGCATCAGGGAAATACAAATCAAAACCACAATGAGATATCACCTCACACCAGTCAGAATGGCTAAAATCAACAAGTCAGGAAATGACAGATGCTGGCGAGGATGTGGAGAAAGGGGAACACTCCTACACTGTTGGTGGGAATGCAAGCTGGTGCAACCACTCTGGAAAACAGCTTGGAGGTTCCTCAAAATGTTGAAAATAGAACTACCTTACGACCCAGCAATTGCACTACTGGGTATTTACCCTAAAGATACAAACGTAGTGATCCGAAGGGGCACGCGCACCCAAATGTTTATAGCAGCAATGTCCACAACAGCCATACTATGGAAAGAACCTAGATGTCCATCAACAGATGAATGGATCAAGAAGATGTGGTATATATACACAATGGAATACTATGCAGCCATCAAAAGAAATGAAATCTTGCCATTTGCGACAACGTGGATGGAACTAGAGGGTATCATGCTTAGCGAAATAAGTTAATCGGAGAAAGACAACTATCATATGATCTCCCTGATATGAGGAAGTGGAGATGCAACATGGGGGGTTAAGGGGGTAGGAGAAGAATAAATGAAACAAGATGGGATTGGGAGGGAGACAAACCATAAGTGACTCTTAATCTCACAAAACAAACTGAGGGTTCCTGGGGGGAGGGGCGTTGGGAGAAGGGGGGTGGGGTTATGGACATTGGGGAGGGTATGAGCTTTGGTGAGTGCTGTGAAGTGTGTAAACCTGGCAATTCACAGACCTGTACCCCTGGGGATAAAAATATATGTTTATAAAAAATAAAAAATTAAAAAAAAAAATCTCCCAACAAACAAAGTCTAGGGCCAGATAGCTTCCCAGGGGAATTCTACGAGAGATTTTTAAAAAAAATATTTTATTATTTTTTTAAATTTATTTTTTATTTATTTTCAGCATAACAGTATTCATTATTTTTTTCACCACACCCAGTGCTCCATGCAATCTGTCCCCTCTATAATACCCACCACCTGGTACCCCAACCTCTCCCCACCCCTGCCACTTCAAACCACTCAGATTGTTTTTCAGAGTCCATAGTCTCTCATGGTTCACCTCCCCTTCCAATTTCCCCCAACTCCCTTCTCCTCTCTAACTCCCCATGTCCTTTATGCTATTTGTTATGCTCCACAAATAAGTGAAACCATACCCCAAAGATACAGATGTAGTGAAAGGAAGGGCCATCTGTACCCCAATGTTTATAGCAGCAATGGCCACGGTTGCCAAACTATGGAAAGAACCAAGATGCCCTTCAACGGACGAATGGATAAGGAAAATGTGGTCCATATACACTATGGAGTATTATGCCTCCATCAGAAAGGATGAATACCCAACTTTTGCAGCAACATGGATGGGACTGGAAGAGTTTATGTTGAGTGAAATAAGTCAAGCAGAGAGATTTCTTTTTTTTAAAGATTTTATTTATTTATTTATTTGACACAGACAGAGATAGCGAGAGAGGGAATACAAGTAGCTGGAGTAAGAAAGGGAGAAGCAGGCTTCCCACTGAGCAGGGAGAACAATGTGGGGCTCGATCCCAGACCCTGGATCATGATTTGAGCCAAAGGCAGACGCTTAACAACTGAACCACCCAGGTGCCCCTCTACCAGAGATTTAAAGAAGAGTTAATACCTATTCTTCTCAAACTATTCCAAAAAATAGAAATGGAAGGAACACTTCCAAATTCATTCTATGAGGCCAACATTACCTTGATTCCAAAACCAGACAAAGAGCCCAGTAAAAAGGAGAATTATAGGCCAATATTTCTGATGAACACAGATGAAAAAATTCTCAACAAGATACTAGCAAATTGAATTGAACAACATATTAAAAGAATTATTCACCACAATCAAGTGGGATTTATTTCTGGGCTGCAAGTTTCAATATTTGCAAATCAATCAATGTGATACATCACATTAATAAAAGAAAATATAAGAGTCATATGATCCTCTCAATAGATGCAGAAAAGTATACCATCTATCTTGACAAAACCTTTCATCCAAGTAGGGAGAGATTGACCTTAACATCATAAAGGCCATATATGAGACCCACAGGTAATATCATCCTCAATGGGGAAAAACTAAGAACCTTTCCTCTAAGTCAGGAACAAGACAAGGATGTCCATTCTGACCATTACTATTTAACATAGTACTGGAAATTCTAGCCACAACAACCAGTCAACAAAAAGAGAAAGCAGTCAAGGAAGAAGTCAAGGAAGAAGTCAAATTTCCATAATTTGCAGATGACATGATACTCTATATAGAAAACCTAAAAGATACCATGAAAAACTGCTAGAACTAATACACAAATTAGCAAAGTTGTAGGATATAAAATCAATGTACAGAAATCTGTTGCATTTCTATACACCAATAATGATGCAGCAGAAAAAGAAATTAAGAAATCGATCCCATTTGCAATTGCACCCAAACCAATAAGACACCTAGAATAAGCCTAAAAGATCTGTACTCTGAAATTTATAAAACACTTATTAAAGAAATTGAAGATGACACAAAGAATTGGAAAAGCATCCCATGCTCATGAATTGGAAGAAAAAGTGCTATTAAAATGTATTTATTACCCAAAGAAATCTATACATTTAATGCAATTGCTATCAAAATACCAACAGTATTTTTCACAGAACTAGAACAAACAATCTTAAAATGTGTATGGAACCAAAAAGAGAATTTGAATAGCCAAATCAATCCTGAAAACATAAACAGAAACAAATAAAACTGAAGGTATCACGATTCTGGACTTCAAGCTATATTACAAAGTTGTAGCCATTAATGACAGTAAGGTACTAGTATAAAAACAAACACGAAGATCAAGAATAGAGACCCGAGACATGGACCCACAAATATATGATCAACTAATCTTCAACAAAGCAGGAAAGAATATCAAATGGAAAAGACAATCTCTTCATCAAATGGTGTTGGGAAACTGGACAGCAACATTCAGAAGAATAAAACTGGACCACTTTCTTACACCACACACAAAAATAAATTCAAGATGGATGAAAGACCTAAAGGTAAGAGAGGAAACCATCAAAATCCTAGAGAACACAGGCAGCAACCTCTTTGACCCTGGCCACAGCAACTTCTTACTAGACATGTCACTAGAGGCAAGGGAAACAAAAGCAAAAATGAATTACTGGGACTTCATCAAGATAAAAAACTTCTGCACAGCTTTGAAGGAAACAAATGAAGGAAACAGTCAACAAAATTAATATGCAGCCTACAGGATGAGAGAAGATATTTGCAAATAACATGTCTGATAAAGGATTAATATCCAAAATATATAAAGAACTTTTCAAACTCAACACCTAAAAACCAAATAATCCAATTAAGAAAGGAACAGAAGACATGAATAGACAGTTTTCCAAAGAAGACATCCAGATGACTTACAGGACACATGAAAAAATGCCTAGTATCACTCATCATCAGGAAAATACAAATCAAAATTACTATGGGTTACCACCTCACACCTGTCAGAATGGGTAAAATTAACAACAGGTGTTGGTGAGGATGTGGAGAAAGGGGGATATTCTTACCCTGTTTTGGGGAATGCAAACTGGTGCAGTTGCTCTAGAGAACAGTTTGGAGGTTTCTCAAAAAGTAAAAAATATAACTATCTTACTACCCAGAAATAGCACTACTAGCTATTTACCCAAAGGATACGAAAATACAGATTCAAAGGGGTACATGCACCCTGATATTTATAGCAGCATTATCAACAATAGCCAAGTTATGGAAAGAGCCCAAATGTCCATCAACTGATGAATGGATAAAGAATTAGTATGGAATATTACTCATCCATCACAAAGAATGAAATCTTGCCACTTGCAATAATGTAGATGGAGCTAGACTGTATTATACTAAGTGAAATAAGTCAGATAAAGACAAATACTGTATGATTTCATTCATGTGTAGAATTTAAGAAACAAAACATATATGCATATGGGAAGGGGGAAAAAGAAAGAGAGAGGGAAATGAACCATAAGAGACTCTTTTTTTTTTTTTAAAGATTTTACTTATTTATTTGACAGATCACAAGTAGGCAGAGAGGCAGGCAGAGAGAGAGGAGGAAGCAGGCTCCCCACTGAGCAGAGAGCCCGATGCGGGGCTTGATCCCAGGACCCTGAGATCACGACCCGAGCTGAAGGCAGAGGCTTCAACCCACTGAGCCATCCAGGCACCCCACGAACGATAAGAGACTCTTAAAGATAGAGAACAAACTGAGGGTTGACGGAGGCATGTGGGTGCAGGGTGGGCTAGAGGGGTGACATGTATTAAGGAGGGCACCTGTTATGATGAGCTCTGGGTGTTGTATGTAAGTGATGAATCACTGAATTCTACTCCTAAAGCCAATATTGTACTGCCCATTAATTAACTAGAATTTAAAGACAAATTTGGAAAAATTAAAAAGAATTGCAGGCTTAATGCAGAAAAAATACAAACAAATAAATATCATTCCAAAAAAAACCGTGTTTGTTCAGCTAATTTTCATTTTTCAGAAGAGATTGATTTTATTTACTAACCTGGCAAAGATAAGACCATTGGCTATTGGTAAATCCCTCACTTCTCCAGTTCTAATTAAACTGCACTATTATAAATGACATACAGATTCACTTAGAATTAGGAATATATATATATGTGTATTTATATATACACACATATATATATACACACACACACATATTCTTCCTTTCACAAAGGTATTTTTAAGAAAAATAAATGAATGACTATTAAAAAAGGAACTACTTTATTTAATTTACTGCTATATATGATCCCATTTTGCTAATCTACATTTTAAAAATCTATTTCCTCATTGACAGCCAGGTTTTTGCTGTCAAAAAATTTTGCAGTGACCAACTCTGTTTATGTACTATCCTATGGCCCATCAATTTTCAAGATACCTATCCTAATAGAAAAATATTTCCCAAAGTTAACAAGTTATAGTGAACAAAGTACCAACGCACACTCCTACCACTTGTGAATAGTTTCCTTACTCATTGGCCAAAACATAATGGTGTTAGCCATTTAACACATTTCAAAACTGAGTGAGAGATTTCTTATGATATTAGTTGCACTTTTTCTGATATTCAGACTTCCTTTTTTCTGAATTCCTACTCAAATACTTTGTTCCACTGCATTTTTAATGTTTTTAAAATTTAAGTCTTTATATATCCTAGATATAATATCTTTATTTGCTATGTTGCAAATATCTTAGTATGTTGCTTATCTTTTTAAAATTTGATTATGGTGTTTTATATACATGACTTAAAAAATTAATACACTGTATGTATTATTGACATACAGTGTTTTATTAGTTTCAGGTGTACAATATAGTGACTCAACAGTTGTATACATTATTCAGTGCTCAATGAGATGAATGCACTCTTCATCCTTCACCTATTTCACCCAACCCCCCACCCATCTCCTTTCTGGGAAATGTCAAATTGCTCTCTACAGCTAAGAATCTGTTTTTTTTTTTTTTTCTTCAGTTTGGCTCTTTTTTCTTTGTTTGTTTCTTAAATTGCACATAGAATCATATGGCATTTGTTTTTCTCTGACTTATTTCACTTAGCATTATACTGTCTAGATCCATCTATGTTGTTGCAAATGGCAAGATTCATTCTTTTTTATGGGCTGAGTAATATACATGAATTGTTTTTAATTATTAAAAATGTAGACTATAATATCTGTTCTGATTGATCACGAAAATACTATTACCAACAATTCTTGTCCCAGTTCTTCTTGACTTATAATTACAACTTAATATTCAGGTTGAAGAACAGTATTTTAACTTTTAGGAAAAAATGTATTGAAAGAATGACCTTATTGGGAGTACATTATAATTATTATGCTTCCATGATTAATGACATGAGTGAGCTTTGAATTTTTAAAAGATACAGAATTTTAGGGGCGCCTGGGTGGCTCAGTTGGTTAAAAGTCTGCCTTTGGCTCAGGTCATGAATTCAGGATCCTTGAGCTTGAACCCTGAGTTGAACTGGACTCCCTGGTCAGCGGGGGATCTGCTCCTTCCTCTTCCTAGATCTCCCCCACCCCCCTTCCCCACTCACGCTCTCTCTCTCTCAAATAAACAAATAAAATCTAAACACAAAGAGATATGGAATTTAAAGATTAGTTTCAGAAACTTGCTACATTTTAGCATGGAAAGGACCCTTAAAGATAATCTTTCTCCCTTTGGGCATGGGAGAACTGAAGTCCAAAGAATGCTGTGGCCAAAAGCCAGTATTCATAGGAGGTATATAGGCAGCATCAATATGTATTTATTCCCTGTTCACCTCAGTTCCTGTTAAATCACAACCAATGCAGCCCCAAGAGCCAGCAGATGCATTTTGCTTTTCAGAATTAAAGTTTATGGTATTCCTAACTAGCATGCTTCCTCTCCTTGCGGAGACGAGTAACACTGGACAGTTAGTACTCTTGATTTTAGACACACCAACTTTCTTTGTAATGAGTGAAGATAAGAGCATGATTAATATCAGGCCCTTAAAAGCAGTGAGTTGAAGAGAAGGGTAAGCGTGCACCATCACCACACACAGCAGTGACTGGTGACGCCACTCGGTGGGGTGTGGGCTGGGGGGACAGAAATGGATCTAAGTTGAAGTTTTACCGAATTCAGCCCCTAGAAAACTGTTTTCACATTTAGAATAATTCTCTAGTAAAAGTTGAATTAATTCGGGTTCCCACGTGCAACAGTTAAGTTTTAGATCTTGTTCATAATATGGAGAATGTTAACCACAGAGTAATTTCAGTGTAATTGTCCTCTTTTAACTACTTACTTTTACCTTCAGAGCCTCCACGTTACACACACATCCATTTATTACAGGAATCGATTTACACACTCAGTTTTGTTGTTACTTTCCAGTTGAAAGAACCTGTGGCTGGTATAGGGACTAAACAAATAGGAGTAAGAACACAGCTTTGGGTCAGTGTGCAGCTATTTTGAAGGGTAGTGGAAATGCTCTCAAACATAACCTGAGCTTTTTATTTCCTGAGCTGTTTGTAAGAGTCCTTTCGTCATTTTTATGCTGGTTCACCATTTATTTACATCTTTTAGTAGAATATTTTGTCGTTCTGACAGCAAGGCCAACAGTATGTTCAGTTTGGGATGAAAATAGAACTAGAGGGTAGTAGAAGGAGAAAGAAGAAAAGTAATTGTCTTCACAATGTCCTACTCTCACACAGGAAGGAAATCTACATCACAATCAAGTATGCGTATGCGATCTCTATACCATAAAGCACTCTGAGTCTTAGAGGTCAGTTTGTGTCTCACATGATATCCTCCAGTTGCCATGGCAATTACTTGTTTTCATTGGGTAACTGAGCGAATGGTCACATCTGTTCTTGCTGAGTTCTCTTTTCCCCCACCTAACACAGAGCATAGGGAATAGATTCACTTCTTAGCGCACAAAGATTTACGTGCATAACTGTCTCTACATCAAGGAGAGACCGTAAATCTCAGGTCAGAAAGTCACACTTGCCCTTGAGTGCCTTCCTTTTTTCTGCTCAAATGTTCTTTTATTCTTCTATAAACACAACTAAATATGCATTTATTCAATGGAGAAAGAGACATAACATTCCCTCAGGCAATAAAGAAACATATATATTTGTAAATATACAGAAGAAATGGTAATTTGTGCTTTTGGCACAATGATATTCTGGAATTCCAAATAGAAGAGTCCCATGGGTAAATTTAGATGAATTTTTTTTTCTTTTAAGCAAGTATGTCTTAACTGATGAAGTCTTTTCAGTAAGTATTCAGATATTTTAAATTGGGTGCCAATTGGAACTAGAAAACCTTTTCACACCTTGATAAATCTTTATGAGCCTCACTGAAATAAGTAACAGTCAAGCTAAGTCAATTCTTTCCTATTTCCTGTACTTCTAAAGAAAGAAAAATGATAACAAAGATGCATAGAGAATTTCACGTTAACATTCGACTAATACTGGGAGGCACAAAAGAGGGTTTTTGTTTGTTTGCTTTTTGTTTGTTTGCTTGTTTTTACAGTATTTCCTCTATATCCTTTTTAAAATCTGAGTTATAAGATATCATCTGGGAGAAGAGAGAGCTTGGGCTTCTGTTATGTTCTCTAGTAGGCAGGTAATTTTCTAGGACTAGGCCCTTCTATTCATATTTCTTCTAATATGGTAGAACGTACTACACAACTTTTGCTAGATTTTTCTTGGGAGGATTGGGTTGAATAGTCAAGATCTAAGAGATATTCTTTTTTTTTTTTAAGATTTTATTTATTTATTTGATAGACAGAGATCGCAAATGGGCAGAGAGGCAGGCAGAGACAGAGGAGGAAGCAGGCTCGCCACTGAGCAGAGAGCCCGATGCGGGACTCTATCCCAGGACCCTGGGATCATGACCTGAGCTGAAGGCAGAGGCTTTAACCCACTGAGCCACCCAGGCGCCCTAAGAGATATTCTAAAGGTGGTGTTGCTCTGGATGATTTGGAGTTTTCTTGAATAATTCGGGAAAAAAATGAGGGAAGTCTGAAATTCTTGGGTATAGGAAATCTTTTTGGCCAACTATCGTTCACCCAATTTGAGAGGAAGTTAAGACCTAGAGTTTAAGAAACAGAAGGGCTTCACAGTTCTATAAAAAATTCTGGCAAAGAAAAGCTGGACACTTCTTCTCAAGCTGACCTAACAGTTAAGCTGGAAGATAAAGGAGGCAAGATAAAAAAGTGAGCATATGAGTACACAGGCAAGGATGAGCTAATCCATGGTGAGAGAAACCAACAGTGGCATCAAGCTAAATTCAAAATTCAAGTTGTTCATCCACATAGGCAGGAAATTCAAAGAGGCCTAGGGATGTGAGGGTTCAATTCCTCTTCCTGAGGAGTAGGCCTGAGTGAGATATCAGGTCACACTGGCTGAAATGCAGTTCTAGAAATAAGGGTTAGGTTGCATGTTACAGTTATCTAAAGTAACCAAGAGAGAGCAGGTCAAGCTGAAGGGTGAGCTCAAACTCTGATCTAGAGAGTATTGAGGTGCACGGATGAGAACTGAATTCTCTCCTAAGTGTGGGGTGAATCCAAGAGACCAAAACAGAAGGTCAGAAACCAGACTGGTAGAGAGAAGTTGGAATGTTGGAAAGAAGAGCATACCTAACACATCACTTCTAATGAGGGTCATGTGCCTTTCAGTGGGTGAGCCTGACTTAAATGTACAGTGTCCAGCTGGTCATTCAGAAGGTTTAAGGGATCAGGGTAAAGAGTTGTGAGACCATGACATCGGTCACAGTCTTTAGGAAATTTTCACATTATAGACATGCATGTTACTTTGCTAAATTCACAGCTAAAAAATCTTTAGCATTGGCTAATTCATGGATTTCATGATTATCACAGAAAACAGGCCAAAGAGTTGAAAGCCAAAAGCAGATCCCTCAAGTCATTATTGCTCTGGACATCAGAAGACATGGAGTTGTATCCATTTAAAAACTTGTCCAGTAGGGGCGCCTGGGTGGCTCAGTGGGTTAAAGCCTCTGCCTTGGGCTCAGGTCATGATCTCAGGGTCCTGGGATCGAGTCCTGCATCGGGGTCTCTGCTCAGCAGCGAGCCTGCTTCCGCCTCTCTATCTGCCTGCCTCTCTGCCTACTTGTGATCTCTGCCTGTCAAATAAATAAATAAAATCTTAAAAAAAAAAAATTGTCCATCAATTATCACTAGCATTTAATATTAATAAATCAGATTAGGGTAATACATTGAGTTTCTTCCCTCCTTCTTTCATTCAACAAGTATTATAGTATGCATACCATGTACAAGACAGGATGCTAGATGACATGGCAACGATGCATAAGTGAATAGGAAGAAAGGCTGTTTCCCTCTCTCAAGGTTCTTAGAGCCTTGCAGAAAGAGAAATGGTACACAGCTCAATTTGCATGTCAGGACCCACCTTAATCATGTTCTCTAGGCTATCTCTATTTCTGCCTTTTTCTTTCAGCCCTGACCAATCATCTATGCCTTTTCCAGCTGTTCATGTTTTTGATTAGTATTACCTTTCTTGTCCTACTCTAGAAGCTCCTCTTTGTATTTGTCCTCTCCCCCTTACCCTTGGCACCTTTCAGGTGGTAGTTGGATTCTTACAGAATGTGGCAGGATAAAATGCATAGATTCACATTTCACTTGAGCTTTCAGATGGTTCCCGAGGCATAACATTGACTAGGGTTGATGATGGAGATAGATAGAAAGAAGTGATTGTAACTTAAATATTTATTTGTGTAGTTAGAACACCTCCATAAGGTTATTCTCAGATACTATTAGATGGTAATTCCACAAAGGCAAGGATGGGGTCCGTTCTGTTCATGTTTGTAGCCTTGGTGCCAAAACAGTGCCTGGAACATAGTAAACAATATTTTATGAATGAATGCATGCATGAATGAATGAACACTTAGATAAATGAATAGTGAAAGACAGAGCAGGAAGAAATGGGAGGGACTGGGAAGGCATTAGTGATGGCTCTTGGGGTGAATGTGAGAATTCCTTTGTTTACATCTGCGGAATGCCTAGGAAATGAAGCATTAAAGACCCTTGAAACAGTAAACCAAAGTTTTGTCTGCTTCCCAGTTTTTATTGGACATGGTCCATCCTCACCTCTATAGAACTCTGCAGAAGCATCAAACACTGTATTTAGGCATCTTGCAGGCTTTGGGGACAGCCAGACTCGGCTTTACATAGCAGACCACAGCTCTACTTTTATTAACCAGTCTGGGGGCAAGTTACTTCGTCTTGATCCCCAGGTCCTTTATTTGTAAAAAGTGGAAAATGATAACTACCTGACAACATATCTAGATGTGAAGGTTAAAAATCAAGTGCCCAGAATCATTCCATATACATTCTCAACTAGTGTTTTTTTCCTTTCTTCATAATGCTCACTGTTCCTCCTGCTGTTCCCCAGAGGCTCCCCCTCATCATCAGGCTATTTTATTTCCAACTCCGTCCCTATTTTCTCTGTTAATGGACAAAGTAAACTATTTAAATCAATGATAGCAATAATAGCACATTTGAATTTTAAAGAGAACTGTGACAAATAAATTCCAGATAAAATGTATAATTTCAAAGACTGGAGCCAGTCAGAACAAATAAGAGAAGACAAATAGAGTAAACATCTGTAATAAAGAACTGAAAGTCTCAAGTTGTTCTTTCAACATACATTCGAGTTCTTATTAGTCATAAACTTATATTTACATAATAAATATAAAAATTAAGGTTTCAAATGATTTTATTAACATTAATCCATCTTCTCAATTGATGCTATTTTTTCCATTTTCAGACATAAAAGCTAGTTAAATTACAAAAGAAATAAAGCATTCTTTTTTGCTTCTAAGTTTGATAGATTTTTCTGAGGGAAATCTCTGTGGTTTATTTGAGACAATTTTTTGGGTGAAATTAAATGTTAATTGCCAAATTATTAGTTCACATTCTAGCCACATAGATGAATACATTTTTGACACAGATTTATAAACTTTTAAAAGAGCAATAGCTCAATTGTTATATAACATGATAGTTGTCTTTCATATGTATGAACCGACACAAAATGAATAAGCTTTTTCAATAGTACCTTTTTACATTTACCTTAATTGACTAAAAGTATCCCATTGATTCTTAGGCATATTGATCAAAATATTGTGACAATGACATAGAGAGAAAATTATCCTATTTAAAATACTGGTAAAAACACAGTTACTCTGAACCAAGCTTTACAGAGTATGTCAAATAATTATCCTTTAAAAAAAACCCTAAATTTTCCTTTAATATGCCAAGAAGATAACAATGAATTCACTACCACATTCTTCCTAAAGGAACTAATAATACTATAACAAAGATGGGAAGATAAAATTATAGGGATTTCTGTGAAATCATTTTTGTGTACTTATTATATTTTTGAGTAAAAACAAAGTAGTTCAAGTGAAAGGTAGATAAAACACAAGTTGTAAACTAAGTAAAGGAAGGGCAATGCTTTCACTTGAGATTATAAAGTTCTTTTTCTGTCAAGACCAATGTTCATAGCAGCAATGGCCGCAATCGCCACACTGTGGAAAGAACCAAGATGCCCTTTAACAGAGGAATGGATAAAGAAGATGTGGTCCATATACACAATGAAGTATTATTATGCCTCCATCAGAAAGGATGAATACCAAACTTTTGTACCAACGTGGACGGGACTGGAAGAGATTATGCTAAGTGAAATAAGTCAAGCAGAGAGAGTTGATTATCATATGGTTTCACTTACTTGTGGAGCATAAGGAATAACATGGAGGACATTAGAAGGAGAGGAGAAGTGAGTTGGGGAAAATCGGAGGGGGAGACAAACCATGACAGATTGTGGACTCCGAGAAACAAACTTAGGGTTTTGGAGTGGGGGTGGGGGGTGGGGGATGGGTGAGCCTGGTTGTGGGTATTATGGAGGGCATGGAGCACTGGGTGTGGTGCATAAACAATGAATCTTGGAACACTGAAAAAATTAAATTAAATTTAAAAAAAGATTCAAATAATGGCTCAGGAAGAAGTAGAAATCATCAAGTGCCCTTACCTTTTTTTTTTCTTTTCCTTTTCTTCTTTTTTTCTTTGAGTATAGTTGGCACAGAATGTTGCATTAGTTTCAGGTGTTCGACACAGTGATTTAACAACTCTTACACTGTGCTCACCACAAGTGTAGTTACCATCTGTCACCATACAATGTTATTATAGTACATTGACTATATTCCTTATACTGTACCTTTACTCTCATGACTTATTCACTCTATAACTGTGGAATCTATAAACCAAAACAAGTGAATACACAAACAAAAGCAGAATCAGACCTATAAATACAGAGAAGTGCTTTTATCTTTAGCACTGTTACATCAAGGCCTACCTGTAGGGTTGATGTGACAAGTGTGCCTAGGCCCAGCCTGCCCAGGCATTATCACCGCAGCTCAGTTTGTAGTCCTGAGACTTAACCAGGATGTAAAGTGTTTAGTCAATTTGCCTACTCTACTTTTTTTTTCTCTCAAATAAAGTCAGTTGTGAATAAGAAGTTGCATCTTGCAATTTCTTAAAGTTAACCCATTGTATGTCTTTGAAAATGACAAGGCCTATTCTTCTTTTAGCTAAGATTGTTCTGGAAAAAAGTACTCTCTCTCTAGCTGTGAAACTGATTGATGTTTTTAAAACCCCCAAGGAACTGCTGCTGGCAGCTAAGGTTGAAGTTTCAAAGATGAAATAGATGCGGTATGTGTTTTTACATAGAAAAATGTTCTGGATTTCTATTTGAAGAAGCAGAATCACTGTGCAGCAGGTACTGAAAAGTCAATGTGATTAATCAACATTTAAAAAATTGATCTTGCTAGCCCTTAAATATTTTAAATTTTAAATTACATTATTTAAAAACATCAGTATGTTTTTAGGCCACTATAGCATTACAGTAAAAGGTGCACCAACTATGAATTATCAGAATACTGCATTTTTCAGGAGATTGTTTAGAATTAGAAAAATCCTTAAGAGGATAAAGTACATTGAGGATATGAGGACAAAGTGCATTGGAGTATCTATAAGCATATGCTAGAAATCCATCCTATGGGAAGGGAGGAGAAGGAATATAGGGGTGAAAAAAGAAAGGGAATAATAAGAAATCACATTTTTTTACTCCTGATTTAAAGGAGTTATTGTTGTCACCTGATCTGACCCAAGACAGTCTGTCCATCCAGAATTGCGACATTCCTCAACAATCCCAGATAGGCAAGAGCTTTAGACACCTCCTCAACAAATTTTCTAGCAGGTTGTATAATAAAAGCAATTCTCAGAAAAATTCTGCCACAATTAAATATTTATTAGCAAGCAAGTATAAAAATACTAAACAACTAGTCTTTTAGACTTGAAGTCCCACTTCTCTCTCCTTAAGGAATTGTGATAAGTACTTTGCATGAAACTTTTATTGGAGGCAGATGCCACAATGTTCTACAGCATGATCAGATAATCATCTAGTCAGCTGGGTATAGGATTCTCGTGCCTACTTGAACTAACAATAACAACTACAATAAATATTTCAAGATAACATTAGAATAGAGACTTTTATACAAAATGATCTCTGTGCTTATTATATTGGGGAGCAAAAGTCCAGTTGAAATGGAATGTAAATAAAACACAGTTGTAAACCAAGTAAAAGGCAGAGTGGAAGAGAGTCCTAGGAGCCTGAATCCCCTTTCTGAAGAATCTTTAAACCATGTTGAGGCAACAGGGCAGATTGTACAGTATTACTAGCAATTCAGTTTGATTACAAAATTAGTACATCAGAGGTACCATGAATTTTAAATACATCAATTTCCTAATCATGAACTTCTATACAGACCATTTCCTAAAATCATATTGATTCTTTTTTCTCGCCTGCTCTTCATCCATCCAGAATCTTACTTTGGTGCACTGCCCTGAGAACGTCAAATCTGAATACTTAACAGAAGGATAAGATAAAATATTGTTTGGGGAAAGTGTCCTTTTAATATCAGGCCAATTAACTTCCTTTTTTCTCCCTCCCTCCCTCTCTTTCTCTCTCTCTTTCTTTCTCTCATGGAGTTTTCTGGTTTTGATATCAGGGCAAGGCTGTTTCATGAAGTGAGCAGACACATGTTCTCCTTTCCTCTATTGTCTGAAAGGGTTGTAGAGGAATGGATTATTCCTTATGAAATGTTTCACAGAATTGACTACTGAAGCCATCTAGGGCAGGCTTCTTTTTACTCATAAATTCAATTTTTTAAAGAGACATAGGGCTATTAAGATTTTCTATTTTTTTTCCCCATTGGAGGCTTGTTTTAAAGAGTTTTATGGTGCATTTGTAGTGACTTTTCTCTGAAATTTAGCCGTCTACTAAGACATACCCCTTCAGGGGTCTCTTCTGAGTGCCCTAGGTGTTCACGGATTCTGTTTTCTGACTGACCGGAACGCGTATGTGTCTAGCTCTGTGTGAACTCTGTGGAATATCCAGCTTACACCTTCTTGGTCATTCTGTGGACATATTTGACACCTGAAGCCCTTCTTCTGCATGGTTCCCTCCTCTTTGTTACAATGCCTTGGCGATTTCCAGGTGCCTCTGCCTACCAGAGCTCGATCTCTCCTCCACTTGGTAATACTGCCGGCCGCTGTTTCGGCTTCCCCTTCCCTGTGTCACAGATCAGAAATGTCTCCAGGCAAAAGTTGGGGAGACAGTAGTGCCTACCAAAATAGGATATACCTTGTGTGTATAATTAGTACTGGTTTTAAGTAAAATTTTCTAATAGTAGGCTTACCTAAACCAGACTTCTTTTGATTGCTATTCGACGGAATGCTTTCCCTTTTTAAAAAGCTTCTGTCAAATAAACAAATAAAATCTTAAAAAAAAAAGCTTCTGTCTTTGCAAGTCTCTATTCTTTAGATTTTTCTCTTATAAACACCATAGACTTGGTTTTATTTTATGAAATATGAAAACTTCTTTAATAGGGATCTTAGAAAATTTACATGTAGTTTAATTCTTAAGATACTTCAGTATTTTGGTTTACTACCTTATTCTGTCTTTTCTAGGTCTATTTTAAAATTTATTTTATTTATTGTCTTCAGCTGTTACCTATCTCTTACCTCCAACAAGATGATCTATTTACTGTACTTTCTTATCCTTCTGCTATGCCTTCTCACCTTCCTTTTTAGCTTGATGTTATCTAGATTTTAATTCTGGGTTAGTATATATTTTCTTTTCTCATACATTTTCTTTTCTCTGATGCTCACTGTGTTTTCAAAGAAAACAAACTTTACTAACATGTTTAATCTCTTCATTTTTTTCTTCTTTATGTTTTGTGTAGTACATCTTTTTTCATAATATTTTGTGTAGTATCGCATAGATTTATTTGAAAGCTAAAAATATGATTTTAAATGTTATTAAAAATGTTATCCAAAACTATTTTTTATTCCATTCCCATTTTTTCATCTTTTTATTTAAATTCCAGTTACTTAACATATCATGTGATATTATTAGCCTTAGGAGTAGAATTTCATGCTATATCACTTAATTATAACACCCAGCACTCATCACTACACGTACCCTCCTTAATATTCATCACCCACTTAGTCCATTCCCCTGACCACTAACCCTCGAACAACCCTCATCATGTGCACTGCTTAATGCCCATCACCCAGTTCTGTATAGTCACAATTCTGTTTTATGCTTTACCTCTCTCTCCACACCATGTTTATCTGTTTCATTTCTTAAATTTCACATATAAGTAAAATCATATGGTATTTGTCTTTCTCTGACTGGCTTATTTTGCTTAGCATCATACACTCTAGTTCCATCCACATTGTTGCAAATGGAAAGATTTCATTCTTTTTGATGGCTGGGCAATACTCCATTGTATCTATACACCACCTCTTCTTTACCCATTCATCAGTTAATGGACATTTGGGCTCTTTCCATAATTTGGTTATTGTTGACAATGATGCTATAAACCCAAAGTATTTTAAGTGCAAGTCTTTTTTGGGAAAAGCAAGCCAAAGTTTTGAATTCATGTGAATATTTTCTATCATACTCTAATATTTGAATGTTTGATTTGGCATCTATGTTCAGATTTATTTTTTCTAATTTATATTCAATTAGGCAACATATAGTCCATCACTAGTTTTTGCTATATTTTTCAATGATTCATTATTTGCTTATAATATCCAGTAATCATCACATCGTGTGTCCTCCTTAATGCCCATAACCCAGTTCCTTTGATATCTTCAAAATACTGTTCCATCTTCATATTGCTTCCAGTGACATTGGAAAATATATTGTTCTGATCATTTTCCTTGGTCTGATCCCTCTTTCTAAAACTTTTAGAAGTTTCTTATTTTTGATATACTCTTTAATTCCCATGGTTCCCTCCCCCCCCCAACTATTTTCTTCCTTTCAATAACGTGAATGCTTGCAATATGAATTATTTCATTTATTTTTCAATTCCAGGAAATGTTTCTCCATTTTTTAAAATTCCTCTTTTTAGTTTCTAGTGTGCTCTCCTTCTTAGGTTTTCATTATCCATATATTTTAAAATCCCACTTTTATTCTACTTTCCATAACTCTCTACATTTACAAATACTCTTTTTATCTTTTACTTCCTTCTGGATACTCAAGTGGATCTTCCAGTTACTAATTCCTCCCTCCCTCACAACATTTCAAATCTGTAGAGCCATTGTGGCCTTTATAGTAACTATCTTATTTTCAGATAGTTTTTCTGGTTTGTTCTTTTAATGCATTTTTACTATAGTTCACATTTAAAATACCTTGTTTATATTTTAATACATTATATTTTATTTAAAACTTTTGCTTTGTTCATGATCATGCTTCTCTTTCTGAGTTTCATGCAGTACATTCTTTAGCCTTGCAGTTGTTCTCTTCGAATATCTTGTTTCATTTTGTAAGGACATTTCCTCTGGGAGGTATCAGTTATCCTGTCCAATAATGAATAGGAAAGGTCAGATCTTGGGTTATAAAACCTTGTAAGTTCCATGGGAGGAGAATAGGTATAGTCTGTGATTACAGAGGTCCAGACAGAAGAAAACCACAAATAATCACTCTTTATTTATGAAAATTTTTCTTATTAGAGTTTCAAGTTTTGTCTTTTGGATAGAAGTCAGATTAAGAGGGTTGACTCCTCATGTTGTTTTATTAGCGATTAAAGAAGGTGCATTGAAATATGTTGGCATCACCATTAGTTTTGGTATATTTTCTAATACTTAATTGTGCACATACAGACTTGGTATTTTTATGTCTATCTATTAGATTGTCTCATCATTATCAAATGTCTCCAAGTAATTCTCATTCCTTTACATTCAAACGTTCTGTGTCACAGGATATATGATGTATCTCTTCTAATTACCATGCTATTTTTAAAAGTGGAATCTAATATTTTTACTCCTTCATTGAAATACTTATTTCATCTAAATACAATTATTGGTATACTTGGAGCAATACCTACCATCTTGCAATTTGCTTCATATGTGACTGATCTTATGTTTACTTTTCCATTCTTTCTTGTCTTTCTTTGAATTAATAAAATATTTTAAATTATTTTTCCATTCTTAACTGGCTGTGCATTCTTTTATTATTCTTTTAGAGCTCTCTTTCTTAGGGAATAAATATGTGACAATGCATCCAATAAAGTTATTATTTTTATCATTTCCCTGATAATGCTGGATCCTAGGACACTTGAATTCTATTTACCTACCTCTCATCATTTGCTCTAATATTGTTACGCATGTTAATTCTGCACGTATTTAAATTCTAAAACACATTACTATTATTATTCTGTACAGACAGTATACTTTTATAAGTACCCACCCACTTACTTACCATTTCATTGCCATTTCCAAGGGGCTATTTAGAATCATTTTCCCTGGGCTAAAAATTTTTTTCTTGGTTTATCTGGCTAGAGGTTTATACATTTAATTGATATTTTTGAAGAACCAACTTTTGGTTTGATTGCTTCTATTGATTTTCTTGCTTTCAGTTTCTCTGATTTCTCCTTTTTCTTTTCTTTTGTTTGCTTTTGACTTAAATTGCTTGCCTTGGCCTAAATTCCCATCCCTTCTGTAATTTCCTAAGGTAGAAGCTCAGATTTTCTATTTTAGGTATTTTTCTTCTCCAACATATGCATTCAATGCTATGTTTGCCTGTAAGCCTAACTTTTGCTGCATCCTACAAATTTTAAGTTGTATCTTCATTTCTATTTAATTCAAAATATCTAAAAATTTCTCTTGAGAAATTTTGGATACTGTGGATACTGGCTGTGCATTCTCTTATTATTCTTTTAGAGCTCTCTTTCTTAGAGAATAGATATGTGACAATGCATCTAATAAAGTTAGATTACCAATACAAAAGAACCAATACATTGCTTCTATCATTACTTTAAACACTTATTAGGTAAGAATAAGAGAAATAAAAGGTTTTATTTTACTTTGACTTACTCCTTCCATGACACTTTTCCTACTTTATATAGATTTGGGTTTCTCAGGGTTTCTGACCTGAATATAGAATTTGCTGGATATAGAATTTCAGGTAGTGTTTCCATATTATTTAGGACAGTATTATTTAATTTCTACTATATGTATTTTTTGTTTTGCAGTTATTTTTCTGTTGATTTCTAGTTTAATTTCATTGTGGTAGAAGCATATATTTTGAATGATTACTATTATATTAAATTTAGGAAGCTAGATTTTGTGGCCTAGAATATGATATGTCTTGTTGACTATTTCATATGTGCTTGAGAAGAATGTGTATCCTGCCGTCATTGTATGTAGCATTCTATAAATGTCAATTTATAGACTAACTTGATTAATGGTGCTGTTCGATTCAACTATATATTTACTGATTTCTTTCACCATTGGAATAACTGATAAAAGCATATAGAAGTCTACAACTGTAATAGTGGATTTGTCTATTTCTCCTTTTATTTCTATCAGTTTTTGTATAATTTATTTTGACATTGTGCTGTTAGGTGCATGCATAGTAAAGATTGTCATGCCTTCTTGGAGAATTGACCCTTTCATCACTGTTGAATGCCTGTCATTATCCCTGATAATTTTCCTTGTTCTGAAGTTGGCTTTGGGTTAGAGTTAGCATGGAGTATCTTTATTTTTCTCCATTCATTTACATTTAACCTGTGATTTTATAATAAAGAACCTTTTTTTTTTTCCTGGATAACAGGAGGTTAAGTCTTGTTTCTTTTCCCTCCCCTATTCTGACAGTCTTTTGTCTTTAAAATTGGTATATTTTGGTCACTTACATTCAAAGTATCATTGGTATAGTTGGATTAATATGTACCATGATTGTAAGCATTTCTTATTCATTACAATTTTTCTTTCTTCCTTTTTAAAATCTTCTTCTCATTTTCTTCACTCTCTGGTTTTAACGGAGTATATGTTTCCATTTTCTACCTTCTCTTAGCATATCAACTATACTTCGAAAAAATTCTGTTGCTGTGTTAGACTTTGCAATATACAATTTTAACAAATCCAAGTCCACTTTCAAATAACACTCTCACTTCATGGGTAGGTTCAGGTAACTTACAATAGATCCTAGAACACTTGAATACCATAATATTATATGTACTCTATTCTACTATAATGTGGTAGTCTCAGTTCCTCTTTCCCATCCCTATAATCTTCCTGTCATTCATCTCCCTTATCCATTAACTATGGATACTTGTTGTGCATTCTTTTATTATTCTTTTAGAGCTCTCTTTCTTAGAAAATAAAGTTAGATTACCAATACAAAAGAACCAATATATTGCTTCTATCATTACTTTGAACACTTATTAGGTAAGAATAAGAGAAATAAAAGGTTTTATTTTACTTTGACTTACTCCATCCATGACACCTTTTCCAACTTTATATAGATTTGGATTTCTCAGGGTTTCTGACCTACATCATTTCCCTTCTCTTAGAAGAACTTTTTTCTTACAGGGAAGCTCTGCTAGCAATGAATTCACTCATTTTTGTTTATCTGAGAAAGTCATTCTTCCTCTTTATTTTTTGAAGGATACCTTTGCTGGATATAGAATTTCAGGTTGGTGTTTCTTTTTTTCTTCCAAAATTTTAAATATACCACTCTACATTCTTCCTCTTTTCATGGTTTCTGATGCAAAATCTGATGTAATTCTTATCTTTTTTTTCCTATAGGTATGGTATGTCCTCTTCTCTCCCAGCACTTTTAAATATTTTCTTTACTTTTTGAAGGTTTGTAGATGACATGCCCAGGTTTTATATTTTTTGGTAGTTATCCTGCCTGACATTCTCTGAGATTCCTGGATCTTTAGTTTGTTGTCTGACATTAATTTTGAAAATTCACATCTATTATTACTTCAAATGTTTCTTCTGTTTCTTTTTCTCCTTCCGGTATTCCAATTATATGTATTTTATAACTTTTGTAAATGCTCCAAATCTCATAATTCTTGGATATTATTTATTATTATCTTTTTTCTCTTTGCATTTAACTTTGGGAAGTTTCCACTGATGTATCTTCGAACTGCTGTTTTCCTCCTTGTACAGCCTACTGAGAAGCCCAGAAAGGCATTCTTCATTCCTTTATAGTGATTTCTAGAATATCCTTTTGACTTACAGAGTTTTCATTTTTCTACTTAAATTACCCACCTATTATGCATGTTACTTCCTTTCCCTTTAAAGCCTTTAACATATTAATCATAGATATTTTAAATTCCCTAATATTTCCAAAATTTGTGTCACATCTGAGTATGGTTCTAATGCTTGGTTTATTATCTGTAGATTGTTTTCTCTTGCCTTTTAGCATATTTTGTAACTTTTTGTTGAAAGTGGAACATGGTATATTGAGTAATGGGATCTGAGGTAAATATGCCTTTACTGTGAAGAGTTATCTTACTCTAGCTCACAGTTGAGCTGTGTTTAATATTTGTTGTAGCTTATATGCAGAAGCTTCAGTTTTCTCTAGTGTCTTTTTGTTTTCTTCCCTGTTGTCTTTTGATTTCCGTAAGAACTCATTCTTGAACAGATTCTGGGTCTTGCAGCAATTTTTGCTGCAATTCACTGTTCTTTTTTTTTTTTTAAGATTTTATTTATTTATTTGACAGAGAGAGAGCACAAGCAGGGGGAGCTACAGGCAGAGGGAGAAGCAGGCTTCCCACTGAGCAAGGAGCCCATTGAGGGGCTCAATCTCAGGACCCTGGGACCTGAGCCAAAGGCAGATGCTTAACCGACTAAGCCACCCAGACACCCCACGTAATTCACTGTTCTTATTCTATAGGTCTGTTGATTTGGTAGTCAGGTGAGGAGGAGGAGAAATCTTCTATAATCTTTTGTGGGTTTTTTTGTTTTGTTTTGTTTTGTTTTTTCAAAATGATCTTTAAGTGGGCTTGAGTCTCTGGGTTGTGACTTTCACATATTTCTCAGCTTCTAACCCCCTGGAGGTGAGACAGGAAGGTTAGAGGGACTTGAAGTTGGCTAATTGCCATTCCTCTGTATCAGATAAGACTCTGGTACAGTATTTTCTTTCAGAGTGTAGTTCTTTTTTATGGAGAATGATTTGGGTATATTTCAAAATGCATACTCTCCTGTTCTCCCTGACAGAAATAGGTGGTGTTTTTTCCTTATAACTTTTCCATTAGAATCTGGCAGGGTTTCTAGAGGGAAAACCCATGAGAGTGTGGGGATACCCAGGAGCTTCTCACCGAAAAGCTGGTGCACCCTCAGTCTCCAGCAATTCATTAAAATTGCCATTTGTGTGTTCCCACAATATTGTGGCTCTAGCAGCTTCTGCTTCAGGTACATAGTTCTGAATTGTGACTCTCTGTATTCACATCTCTCTAGTTTTCAGGGTGGTGGTTTGTCCGGGAACACTATATCTCTGAGGAGTGTAAGAAAAGTCATTGGTTTTCAATACACTGAATTTCAATTCAGCATTTGTCTTGTTGTGAAGACAGGATTAATGACATCTAGGCTCTTTACAAAGCAGATCTCTATAAGTTTAATTGTTTAATATTTGTATTGAAGGTTTGCAAGACATACTTTTGTAGTTTCTACTTGTCTTTTTCTTTTACCTTCACAAAGATATATGGAAAAATATTCTAAGTAACAAATTCTAGGTTGGCAGTTTTTCTTCTCAATTCTTTAATTGTGTCATTGCGTTGTGTTCCGGTGCCCATAAACAGTCTTACTGTTCCTCCTTTGAAAGTAATGTGCCTTTGCCTCCTTTTTGCTACTTTTAGGATTTTCCTTTGTCACTGTGATATGCCTAAAACAGATTACCTTTTCATTTGTGCTTTTCGGGATTACTAGAGGTTTTTGAGGATGCTTAGTCATGACATTTTTCTCCAATATTACTATTTTGGCTAATTTAATGACCCAGAGTTCTACTATTTCCCTTGTGGGAACTGCCTTCTGCAGATACCTGCACCAGAACTCTGTATCACTCCTGCTATGACAATGATGGGGCAATGGTGGGAAAAGAAGCAAAAGCAGAACTCTAGCTGTACTGTTCTTACCTTTTTCTCCCACAATAATCCCAGGCTGCCAACCCTGTCCTGGCTAAAGCCTAGAATCAACCCCTTCCTGAACATACAATTGCAAAGCAATTCCCCTACTACCCAGAGGAATTTTACACTTCTAATTTCTTGGTATTTTCCCTATGTAGTCTGTCTGTAGTTACTCTTGGAAGAGGAAGCCTTCATTATACCATTGTAACATCTTATTAGAAAACAGATCAAGCACTCGTCTTTGTTATTTATATTAGTCTATTTTTTTGTAATAATGTTATAAGTTGATAGATTTACTCATATTACTATCTATAGATAAACCTCACTACCTACTAATGAAATAACCATTTCAAAATAAATTATATATAAAGAAATATTCAAACAAATGCTCATTCACAATAGATAATGTAACCATTCTTATTTTCATCATTGTTTTACTTATGTAAGAAATGTTTTTTAAGTATTATCTATCCAATCACCTGTATCAAAATGATCGTTTCTGGGTGTGTGTATGTGTATGTATGCGTGTGTGTGTGCAAGGAAGGGGGGGTTGTTAAGGCCATGTTCATGGGCCCTTTTCACATCTAATGAATTTAAATTTCTGGAGCACCTAAATTTACATTTTTAACAAGTCTCCTCTCCTAAGAAGATTCTGATTCAGAGCCACTAATCCTAAATCTCCAATATACACATATTTCTTTTCCTAAATGTTCATACAAATGCAAATGCCAATTGTTACTAACATCATTGTCATAATTAATTTAAAATGATTAATGAACATGGCTTTAGTTTTCCTGGTTTAATTATTTGCTAATGACACTAGTTTAATTAATTGTTCATGTCAACAAATATATGACTCCTGTTTTCACAGCTTTTCATAATCCCATCCGGAAAGCAGATCTTTTATCAATGAAAAGCATGGCCCACCTGTCACCATTTTATATTGCACTGATTTGCTAATTTGATACTATCTGAATAGGGTTATATTCATTTCTGTTTTCAGCTTTTTATCTGGAAGTTTCTCACTCTAAACATATCTGAAGGATTTATATCCAGTAAGTTTGCCTAAGTATTCACAAGCATGGACTACACTGATAGAATGAGCACCTTTTATAACACAAATGAACACATATTTATTATGGGAGGAGGTAGAGAATGTGAAATTATAAATATTTTAACATTATTCATAAGGAAATAATCCTCTTCTCAGAAGCAAAACTTATTTTTTTCTCAACTCTTAGAATTAAAAAAGCCTAAATATTTTCACTTTCCCTGGAAAACTGAATTAAATAATTCATTGTTACCAAAGTCCCTAAACTTATCCCTTAGGAATTAAAAGGCTTCCTTCCAGGATTCTATTGTGGTTTTTGACGTCAGTCTGTGCAAAAGAGTGAAAAATGTAAACATTTCATCTCTGCTGGTGCATCCCGATACAAATGTATTTATTTGTGTGCTTATTTGCTTAAAGTTTTCAAATCATGCCCATTCTGTTCACCTCTTTACAACCAGCCATTTAACAACCCTTAAACCATCAGAGGTACTCAGTAAATGTATCTTCAATCTCTGAGATTTGGGTTACATATTAGAATTTTAGAGGTAGTGCACTGTCATCCTTATATACAGCCTATAGGCAAAGCACATTTTCCCTTGAAATATTTTCCTGCTGAATTTTAAATACATAGCAAGTAATTATCTTAACCCCAAAACTTGTGTGCAGAACAAACTACTTACTCATTTTTATTAATTGCCATGATTTTGGCTCTGAGTATCTATCTCCCAAGGTTGGTGGGAAATTTCCCTCTCATTTCACTGCTATTTTTACCAGATCAGGAACCAAAGTATGAACTCAGCAAAGCATTGGGAACTGAAATGCAGATTTGGAGAAGAGAAAATTTAAAGGCATGAACGATTGCTGACATATGAATAAAATGTATCTCCTCAAAAAGTTTAGCTAAGTATTACCTCACATATCTGGGAAAGACATCTGGCTTCAAGATGGTAGGCTAAGTAAATGAAGGAGACTGAGTACAGATTAAATCTTGATGCTATTAAAAAATCTGATCCTGCATATGTATTAAAAATTTAAAGCAAACCACTATTCTAGAAATAGACTGTAAAACTTCTATACTTATAGAGAAGTAAATGGAACAAAAATGTAATCAGGCCAATAATAGAAATGTTATAAAACAAAAGAAAAAAGAAAGTATCAAGTATGAACCACCAAATAAGATGGCAAGAATAAGTTTAAATTAACAATAATAATAAATAGAGTTTGGTTAAAGTATGTAAGTCAAAATACAGCTATATTTTATTTACTGGACACAGGTCTAAAACAAACTGCCACAGGCTGATGGAACATAAAGAAATAGGAAAAGTAGTCTAGCAAATACTAACAAAAAGAAAATAGTTTACTTTTAACAACATTTAGAATTCAAGGTATAGTGCATTAAAAGATCAAAGAGAGGTGGGTTTTTTTTTTTTTTTTTGAGAAAAGGAACTCTCCTTCTCAAAATAATACAGTAGTCATGATCCTTACAGAATGACTAGACTTAAAAATTCAGTAAAAAGATATGAAAACTTCAGTCATGCTAGAGATTTTAAAATAGTTCTTTTATAAATAGACATGAAGTAAATAAAATTCTAAAAGTTTTAGATATCATAAATGAGTTTGATTTAATTGATACTTACAGAATTATTTGCACATAAAATAGATGTTATAGTTTTGTAAACACGCAGGAATTTTAAAAGACAAAAGTAGCAACATAGTAGAGTCATAATAATCTTGAACAAATTACAAAATATTGAGAAATAACCTATACATTATATATCTCCATCAATATGCAATAAATATAAAAGAAGACAACAAAATGAAAGCCAACATCTTGCCCAATGGCAATGCTGTCCAATGAACTTGGAAAAAATGTCATGGGTCCCAAAGAAAACATCAAAATGGAAATTGCTAATATTTAGATTTAGAACAAATGACAGCTAGCCACCTACATATAAAAACATGTATGGTACTGTACCTCAGAGAAGATATAGAACTTAATTGAATTTATTAGAAAACAAAAAAGATAAATAATAAATAATTTGAGATTTTGCTTCTGATTAGCATGTAGGATGGTTGTAATACAATTTTGCTTCCATGGCAACACCAACAGCAATAACCACTTGCAGATGAGTTTAGAACTGTGGAAAATTCTACAGCTAGAGGTGAATATCGTTTCTGAATTCTGGCAAGTGGAGAATCAATCTGCTTTAGATGGACAGACTGCAAGAATGGGAAGAAGTCTACCGGGTTGAAGAAACATATCAAGATCCAGAAGAGCCCCAATACCCAAAGTGAATGGACTAATCCAATAATACTTTCACAACACATAGCTTCCCTTTCCAAATTCTACAAAGAAAACAGGAGTGGGAAATGGGTTCAGACAAGAGGGAAAAGGGTTCAAATAAGAGGAAAGAGTCCTGTGCATTCTGTAGTAATTGAATTCTAAGGCCTTCAGTTAGATTCCTGTTAAATGAAGTGACCCCAAAATGCAGCTACTGTCTTCCAGTTCAAAGAGTGACTATATTAAAAAGCCAGATGTGTGAGAGTTTGGGTATTGAAGACATAACTGGAGAAACCCATCTAATAAAAATCAAGAAAGGGCATCAACTTAACTTGACTCTAAGATGAATCTGAATAATCGGTCTTCCACTGTAGCTGCTGCAGAGGAAGAGACGAGTCCAGTCTCTGAGCGGGGGATAAAAAGCCTACAAAATATTACACTTCAATCTCCATTGCTCTGGTATATAATGCATTGTATTTCTTCGTTCTTCAGATAGTTTCCTTTTGTTCTTTGAATATATTTAAAACAGGTCATTTAAAGTCTTTGTCTATTAAGTTCAATGCCTGGGTATCCTCAGGGAAATTTTTTATCAATCATTCTCTTTCCTCCTAAATATGGGATATATTTTCCTATTTCTCCACATGTCCTATAATGTCTTCCTTTTGAAAGTTGGACATTTACAACAGGGCTGTTGTTGCTGTTTTTTGTTGTTGTCATTTTCTTGTTTAGTAGCTTTCCTGGATAAACTCTTTAAAGTCTATATCTTTTAAGTCTGTATTTTTTTACTGTATGGCTACGGAGGTCTGTGTTCAGTTAGCTTAATGATTAGCTAATGATTGTATAGAGATTCCTTTAAATGCCTGAAGCAAAATGTCTCTGAGATTTTGTGAAAGGTCTCTGATCTGGGGGGCATTACTTGAATGTTCAGGTAGCCACTTTACAAGTCCACCTTCACCTTTTTTTCCTATTTGTGCAGAACTTTAAATTCATCCAGACGTGAGAGTTTAGGGCCCTCTCAAGTCTTTCATGGCCGTAGCACATGGTCTTCCAGATTACTAGAGAGCTTTTCAAAGTCATCTGTGTATATGTCACTCAAAAACTTTTAGATTTTAGATCTGTTTGATGTGTTTCCTATTTGTGATTGCTATCTCAGGCATCTGGGATATTAAACAATTATGGCTGATTGTTTTTCAACATACACCCCCAGGGAAAGGCTGTTTACACTGGGCCAGCTCTGTGTCAGCCAAATAAAGACAAGTCTTGCTAATGGGACTGCCCAAGAAACTGCCAGACAGGTCAGATAATAACCCTTCTCTAGGATTTGGAATTTTGAAGAGATCTAACCCTGTTCCTTCACCTCCAGAGGCTGTTAGGCCACTGCTTTTCAGTATAATTGTGAAAGTATTGCTTTCAAGGTTACCATGGGGCTGGTGAAAGGGTCATGGAGACTAAGAAAAGCAAAAATAGCACATAGATCACTGGGTTTTTTTGAACTAAGATTCAACCAGTTTTCTTGAATAAATACACATTGCTGAATATCTTTGGTTAGTTTTCATAGTTCTGGAAATGTTGATTTTGACAATTTTATGTTTTATCCCTGTTTTTATGGAGGAGAGGATTGTTAGGAGTCCTTACTGCATCATTTTTAATGGACAGTAGGCAAAACGTTCTTACATTTGACACCAAAAAGCATGATCCATACAATAAAAAGTTAATACATTAGACTTTTTTCACATTAAATTCTTTCTGCAAAAGACTCTGTTAAGAGAATAACAAAACAAAAGTCACACAGTGAGAGAAGTTTCTACAAATCACATATATGACAAAGGACTTGTATCTAGAACATATAGAGAATTCTCAAACTTTAATATTAAAAACAATTTAATTAGAAAATGAGCAAAAGACTTGATCTGAAATTTTACCAAAGAGAACACAGAGATTGAAAATATGTATGTAAAAATATGTTCAACACCATTAGTCACTAGATAAATTCAAATGAAAACCATTGTGGGATATTACTATACAACTATTAGAATAACCAAATAAAAAATAGTGGTAATACCAAAAGTTGGTAAGAATGTGGAAAACCAGATCTCTCTGATATCACTGTTGGGAATATAGTTATGGGCACTCTGAAAAATAGTCTGGAAGTTCCTTTTAAAATAAAAAATGGACTTACCATATGACCCAGAAAGTGTACTCTTGTGTATATCTACCAAATTAAGGGGGAAAAATGAATGAAAACATATTTCCATGCAGAATGTTGTACATTAATATTCTTAACAGCTTTATTAGAGTAGCCCCAAACTATCCAAATGTCCTTCAGTGGGTGAAGAGAAAAAAAAAATAAAGTAACATCCAAAGGACAAATACTACATGGTACCATTCATATAACATTTGTGAAATAACATAATTACAGAGATGGAAAACAAGTTATTAATTGCTGAGTATTAGGATGTGGGGCAAGAGCTTGTGTAGCTATAAGGAAGTAGGACAGAGAAGTCTTGTGATGGTATAATTATGTATCTTCATTGTGGTAGTGGTTGCCTAAAGCTACGCATGTGATAGAATGCATAGAGATATACCCCCTTACCCCCAAGATGCAAATGAGTGTATATATAACTGGTGAAATCTGAATAAGCTCTGTGGGTTATGCCAATGATGATGCTGAGCTACAAATTAAGTATTAGCCATTCATATCAAGCAATGTGTTAAAAGAACAATGTATTATGAGGATAAGAGGATAATTAATTATCTACTAAATAGTCAGAATCTTTCTTCTCTAGTAACAAAACCCTAATTTTAATCCAGTCACTAATATGACCAGCTTAAAAAGTATATTCCTCTCAATTTTCTGGAGTTTGGATAGATAATGAAATGCAAGAAGAAACTCTGGGTTAGGACACCTAAGAAATTATTACCCTACCTCTCTCCCTACCTTACCCTATCTCTCTCTTTTTCATTTTTCTTCCATCCGATAAGGACATGATGCCTACATTTCTAGTGGTAATCTTGGGTCTATGAGGAAAAACCAAGAGAAGAAAGAGATGTGCTCCTTTATATCCTTAGTTTGCTCAACCAATGGCAGCAACTGCTTGCCTCTAGACTTGATTATTTAGAAATGTAAGTCCTTAGCAGCTCTTTCTGTCCATGGGTCCTGTTCCTGTGTTTTAATAAAACCACAATTTTGCACCAAAAAAAAAAAAAGAAAAGAAAAAAGATAATAGGAAAAAAAAAGAGAAATGTAAGTCCTGGTGTGTTTAATCCACTGTAATCAGGTCTCTCTTACTACCAGGTGAATGCAATTCCTAACTGATACAATAATCAAGGTTTATCCATATATCGCAAAGATGAAACAACATGAGAAATTCTTTCGACGGAATTCTCTTTGTTTAGAGAACTAAAAGAGAAAATCATATATTTTAATGGATGCTGATTTAGAATTTTATAAAATCTAATACACATTCATGAAAACAATTATTCAAAAATGAGAAGTAGAAAGATACTTTCTTAATTCATTAGGAGCTACCTGATAAAAACCTATGGAAACATATTTAATAGGGAAATATTAGAAACATACTCAGTAATGTCAGAAATAAGAACAGAATATTATCATTACTATTATTGATAATTATGCTAGAGACTCAAGTTAAGAATAGTAAAAGAAAAAAGATGGTTCAATGATTGGAAAGAAGGTGGTCTTCCTAGAACACTTAAGAGAATCAACTAAAAAAACAGCAGAACTAATAAAAGAACTTAGCAAGTTGGTTGTATAAAATTCCTTATGCAAAAATCAGCTTTTCCTATTTTTCATAAGAATTAAAAATAAATTAGAGAATAATGAATTGTCTATAACATATCAAAAACATAAAATACTTTGTTTTAAAAGAACTAAAAAGTGCAAGATGTATATAGAGAAAATAATAAAACTTTATTCAATGATATAAATAGATCTAAATTAACAGAACTATGCTATGTACATAAATGGTAATATTCAATATTAGGAAAATATTAGCCCCTCATTAGTCCAATTAGAAAAATCTATATAAAAACAAAAATGAGATTATTTTATGCAAAATTTAAAAAACAAGTCTTATAATAAAGTGTTGGTAAAAATGTGGAAAACAGCTCCTTACCAAAGCTATTTTTAGGGTATTAATACATTGATTTACTCACTTAGGCAGAAATTTGAAAGTACAATTAAAGCTAAATTTTCTGAGCCTGTGACCTTGCAATTCTATTTCTACATACCTGTGCCTGAGGGCAAAAGAATGTTCACCTCAGCATTATTTGAATTATCGACTGCAAACAAACTTAACGTCTTTGCTAAGACAGTTTGCTAGGAAGTTTAAATCACATATGAAACACATATTTTATTGAGTACTATCTAGGAATTGAAATACACAATCCACCGGTTATCAACACAGAGTTACTCTAAGAGTTACATTCTATACAATACATGGAATATGATACAACCCAAATAAAAACAAATACACTAAACAACTGGAAACCCTCTCATATATGCCAACTACAGGTAAAAAACAAATTGGAAAAGTTTACCAAAGACATAGTATTGATTACTTCAGGGAAATGGGAGAGCACACTGGAATTGAGGATAAAGGTCACAGGAATTTTAAATTGAAGTCTAAATTTTTTTTTGAAAATGTAAACAGAAATTGGAATTATGCATTAGTTGTGTCACTAAAATTGAAATCAAAGGATCTGGTGAATATTTGCATAAGTGGATTCTGATGGTGCTCAATTAAAGAGTAGAACAAACTTTCATACCATGCTGAATTAATACCAGCATACTTACCAGAGATTTGCACTTGACATATGGTAGAGGGCACCTATAAGAACGAATCACCAAATAATGTAGTAAGTGTTATAATAGTATTGGGAATAGAAAATAGGAAGTTTTCTGGTTTTCCCTTAGGAAATATGAGGAAGTAAATTTGAGTTCTGCATTTGAAGGGAAAATAAGAATTTTAAGTGAAGTGGGCCAGAGTGAGCAAAGTGATTGCAGGGCAGGGGCCAGCCTGTATGGAGGATGTGAGTCCTGAGAGGGTCTGACATATTTGAAGAATTGTACGATTGAAGGTTTAGGCTTCTATGAAGACGAAAAGGCCTTAGGGGCTGTAAAGAGAACAGAAGCTAGAGATCAAAAATTGGTGCCAGACTGTGGGGCCTTCCTGCAGTGTAAAGGCCTATGTTATTTTCCTGATATTGAAGCTTTTCCCAACATTTTCTACTTTTTCTAATCACTCTCAAATTTCTAGTCCAGATCCCATGATGCCTTCCTCATCTACTTCAATCCATTTTGAATTTTCTTTTCCATCATTTTGATACTTAAGCACCTTCATTCTGGCAGGTTCATATTACGCTGTTTCAGGAGTCTCGGCTTCCCCCCTCCCCAAAAAAAAAGAAAAAAGAAAAAAAAGAAAAAGAAAATTAAATTGGGTTATAGAATTTTTTTGTATCCTGAAATGACTAATATTGGTGTCGGGAACACAATGGATTCCTGTATTTTCTAACTTAAACTGAAAGGAGCTGAAGTGGTTCTTTCTAGGTACTTGGACACAATTAACCATTACTATTGACAACAGTGTTACAAGAGTAAGGGCACGAGGAGTACTTTAACATCTGTTCTGTTTATTACTTAGCTCTGGCTCTTCAGAAGGTGGTTTACCTTCTTGTGACTCATTTTCATCATCTATAAAGTAGGAGTGATGATATACTTAATTTCAGTGGCTGTTTGCTGTATGCTACAAACATTGCTAAATTTTTTTAAACACACAAAAAAATGGCATGGTGAAACTTACATAAAATAATCGCTACATTTTTTAATCTTTTAAATCAAATCAAATCTAGCTTAATTCCCACTTACCAGGGTTTATGAAAAAAAAATTCTGAATAGTCCTCCACACCCTAATCATGGGATTGATATGAATTTTAGGTTTACACAACCCAGAGAAGTTGGACATAATTTATTCTATATGTGCATTATTTTATGTGCTTATTATTCAATTTTAGAGGCCCATTTTAAGGGAGGTAGCATTCTCCTCTAGGATTTTGGTGGTTTCTTGTCTCACATGGAGGTCTTTCATCCACCCAGATGGCTAACAGACAAATGAAAAGATGCTCAACATCACTCATCATCTGGGAAATACAAATCAAAACCACAATGAGATACCTTACACCAGTCAGAATGGCTAAAATTAATAACACAGGAAACAACACGTGTTGGCAAGGATGCAGACAAAGGGGAACCCTCTTGTACTGTTGGTGGAAATGCAGACTGGTGCAGCCACTCAGGAAAACAGTTTGGAGGTTCCTCAAAAGTTAAAAATAGACCTATCTTATGACCCAGTAATTGCACTACTAGGTATTTACCTGGATACAAAAATGCAGATTCAAAAAGGTATATGCACCCTAATGTTTATAGCAGCATTATCAACAATAGTCCAACGTGGAGAGAACCCGAATGTCCATCAACAATGGATAAAGAAGGGGTGTGTGTGTGTTTGTGCATGTGTGTGTATATAATGGAATATTATTCAGCCATCAAAACATGAAATCTTGCCATTTTAATTGACATAGATGGAGCTACAGTGTACTATGCTAAATGAATTAAATCAGAGAAAAACAAATAACATATGATCTCATTCATATGTTGAATTTAAGAAAGAAAACAGATGAACATATGGGAAAGGGAAAAGAAAGAAGTACACGAGCTATAAGTGACTCTTTTTTAATTATTATCATGTTCAACTAGCCAGCATATAGTACATCATCAGTTTCTGGTGTGTTCAACAATTCATTAGTTATGTGTAACACCCAGTGCTCACCATGGCACGTGCCCTCCTTAACTTTTAATGGTACAGAACAAACTGAGGATTGATGGAGGGACATGGGTGAGGGATGAATTAGATGGGCGATGGGTATTGAAGAGGGCAATTGTGATGGTCACTGAGTGTTATATGTAAGTGATAAATCACTGGATTTTACTCCTGAAACCAATATTGCACTATATGGTAACTAACAAATTGAAAAAAAAAAAAAAAAAGGCAGTGGCTTTGAAGCTCTTGGTATTTATTCCCTCCATTCTTTCCATACCAAATCAGTATCTAGCACTCTACGGTAAGCCAGTAGTTTTCGGTGGGGGTGAGGGGAATGTGGCTTTCTAGGAGACATTTGGCAATGATGAGAGAGATTTTGGGTTGTCACAATTTGGAGTGGAGGTACAAATGGCATCTAGTGGGTAGAAACCAGGAATGCTGCCAACCATATTATAGTGCATAGGACAGCTCCTGACAACAAAGAATTATGGTACCCCATATATCAATAGGGCCAAAGTTGAGAAACTGTGCCCAGGAACCACTAATACTATAGACAGACTCATAGGAATGCCTGTTTGCTGAGAACTAAAAAGTGTGACCAGAACTCAACTGACCCCAGCATCTGCTAAGCCTCCACCTGCTTCAGATAGGGCCCCAACTATCCCCTTCTTCTTCCTCAAAATTCACTAGCTTCCCTTGCTATTCCCAACTCCTTTCCAACAAATACTAGTTTGGTTCTTGCAAACAAAGACTGGTTGGAGATTTTCTCAAAGATGGGTCTCGAAACCCAAAGAAGGTGTTACTCTGAAGTAAGGAAGCTCAGAAAACAGCAGACTGGCTCAGGAAAAACAAGATTGGAATTAGTATCTCATTAAGTGGTCCTACAACATTTTCCAAATAGAAAACTGAGACTTGAGAGCTGTAAGACTACTTGTCTATGACCACTAAGTGATTAAAGAGCTGTAGCCCTAAGCGTAAGTGAAGTTTAGGAGTTCAATGTTATCTTTGATAAGAAAAGATCACATTTAACTGTGAAGTTGATAGATGGCATTAAGTCACTTTTGAGATCACTTCATCCAGGTAAACTTAAAACAGATGAAAAATAATACATGTTTCTCTGTAGCACATGTTTTATTTTAAAATATTTTAATGAAATATGAAAAATATATTTTAGTGAAATACAATAGCCATGCTCCAAAGCTCACATATGTGTGCAGTTTGATGAATTATTACAAATTGAACCTATGTAACCAGTAAGCAGATCAAGAAATTGTATATTACCAGTACCCCAGAAGCCCTTTTGAGTCCCTCCCCAGTCATGAATCCCACCCTCCCCCAATCTAATACAGGTTTTCACATTTAGATTATCTGCTGGTGCCTCTCAAGAGTCCATTACAAGACCAACAATATTAAATTCTATTTTCTCTCTCTCTTTTTTCCCTCCCTTCCTCTCACCTCCTTTTTTCTCCTTCTACCCCCACTCCTTTACATCCTTTCCTCTTGGCTGCCATGAGTTCATTCTATGTTTTCTTTCATTACCTTTAATAAGTCTGGGTAAATATAAAAAAGAATAGGCGTGAAGTAGAGAACTGTTACAGCAGAGGGAAAATACTGCAAAGTTTTACCACTATCACAGTAATGCTAGTTGCGCATCTAAATCCATTACTACCAGGTACCTGGGTCCTACAGAGTTGGCATAGCAAACATGAATTTTAGAATTAAGGGTCCTACACTGGAAGAAAACCATATAGACTGCCAAAAACAGTAAACAGAGAAATGACAGGCAGTAGTAAAAAAAAAAATAAAAACTGGGATGCCTGGGTGGCTTAGGTGGTTAAGCATCTGCCTTTGGTTCACGTATTGGTCCCAGGGTCCTGGGATCTAGCACCACATCAGGCTCCCTGCTCAGTGGGACCTGCCTCTCCCTCTTCTGCTGCTCCCCCTGCTTCTACACACTCTTTCTCTCTGTCAAATAAATAAATAAATACAATCTTTTTAAAAAACCAACAAAACAAAAGCTGTCTCTCCTGGATTCTTCTTTCTTCTATGCTGTGTTGGGGGTGTGTTTAACATTAAAAATCAGTAATTTATCACTTCAAAATATTCCATAGACCAATTTTCCCCTCATCTAGTAAAGCTTGGTAAAGTTTAACCATTTAGGGAATTGGCAGAATATCTGAATTACAGATCATGATTGATCCTCTTTTTTTTTTTTAAGATTTTTATTTATTTATTTGACAGAGAGATCACAAGTAGGCAGAGAGGCAGGTAAAGAAAGAGGGTAAGCAGGCTCCCCGCCAAGTAGAGAGCTTGATGTGGGACTCGATCCCAGGATCCTGGGATCATGACCTGAGTCAAAGGCAGAGGCTTAACCCACTGAGCCATGCAGGAGCCCCAATCCTCTTTTTTAACAGTGAGACCGAAGGATGCAAAACATAGGAGCTATACCTGTTTTATAAATTATATTGCAAAAGGGCTTTATGCTGGGCAGCTGTTATGTTTCACAGGGCGAATGTGAAGAGTGAAATACCTAAATCTGGGGAGTAATCAGCAATATGAAATTGGAGTTTTTCTTGTTTGTTAAAAAAAAAATGCAATCTTATTTCCAAGAACATTCAGTTCTTCAAACTAAGTGAAAAGCCCTGTAAAACAGAAGCCTTGCTGACTCTAAGGAATAGAGTAAGGCACAACTATCTGTAATGAACACATTAATTGCTTTAGTAAAAATGGTAAGTACTACAGTATTTGAAAATAGTAGATTAACCATTCCTAGGATCTTTTTCACCTGTGAATTTGCTTAGCCTGTCCTTTACTCATAAATAATGCATAATCTGAGGTTTAGTAAAACTTTCATGCATTTGGACTATCGAAATTCTATTAAGTGAATAATCCTATAAAAATCTGGGGAAATTACTACACTTTGTAAGTGCCTGTCCATACCAACAAATCGGCTGCTTTTCAATTGATTTAGCTTCTAAGTCCATCTTAACAAGGCATAATCTACTTAGTGAACCATGCCGTGATTGAATGGACCATTAAGAGAGCCCCAAACTGTCCAAATTTGGATCTTAGGTCTAACTCATTGGAATGTGACGAAAAGTTTGTTGTCTATATTTTCCTACAAAACTTTAAAGTATTTGTACTTTTGGAGCACAACAATTCTGTCAAATATATTTATGAAATAGAAATTATTCTACTTTATTTATTAACCTTCATTGAACATTATTTTTTAGTATTTTTCTTTCTTCTGACTGGGATTTTGATTAACCTCTCAACTGAGAAGTTAATTCAGGATACAATCCAGCAAGCATTCCTGATATTCTTGGAGCAAAACTTTTTTCACATAATTCATAGGTACCACCATTATATAACCTCTTATTTTTTTTAAATAATAGAATATTACACTAAATAATAATCCCACAATTTCTTGAAATAATTTTGGTTCTCAGCTTGGAATACAAAGACAAGTATCAGGGCTTTATATTTAAGGTAATACAATTTGAACTCAGGTTTTCAAAAAGATAAATCATAACCTTTAACAAGATTTTTCTAGGGCAAAAATCAAGACTATGTATATGGAAATATTTGGAGAGCACTTAAAATCAATGCTAATACTCCGTATTTGTCCTGTGGTTTTGGCTGCCCTCCCAGTCCAGACTGCAATTTAACAAGCATAGTAGTATCTGTCTCTACCACCTCACAGCTGGAATTAATGTTCCCAGTTAACTAGTCAGTGACATAGGAAGACCCTGAAAAAGGGGGACAAATTTACAAATGTTGGATCTGGAAAGGGCCTTTAGGAAACTTTTCGAGCAGGTGTCCTGACCTGCTTGGGGGAAGGGATGAAGAGATCTCAGGATTTGGGTCTCTGGGTAGTAAGAGATAGTACTTGTAACATTTCAGTTCAATATATTTTATAGTTTTGTCTAAAGGTAATCAAGAGGAAATGGTTTTCTCATGGTGTACTATGACGGCGCTGAGCTGGACCTAACAAGATACCTCATCTAGTATTCACAGAATGGGTTCTCAATAAATACCCAGCTGAGGAATGAAGAAAATAAAGGTGTAGATCTCACAGATTTTGGGGGTTTTGTTAGTAAGATACTTTGAAAAATGTCTCTCCTTTGTCCCCTCCTTTATTTTTGGTTCCTGGAAATAAACTGATTTATGTGAATGACATGCTATCTAAACCAAATGTTTTAAATTAGAGTGAGTTAGTTTAGTACATTCTAATTATTCATTCTGTCCATTTTTCAAATAGAATTAAGTTAACTGAAATTTATAATACTGTGTGTGAATTCTAACTACCCAATTCCTACTTTCATTCTATTAATAAATGTGACTATCACTTGCATTAAATAGTAATAACTCTCCTAAATTTCTAGAAGTTGTACTATATTGCCTATATTAAGAGAGAAAGCCTGAAGCTGTTTTATTTCCCTATCAAATGTTTGATCTTTCTTTTCATAGCATTTGTCTGTATATAAAAATAGAAGCTCTGTTTTATTTGAATAATAGTCTTCTCATTTTGTGCTTCATGAATATTTTTCTCACTATCCTTATTAAACAAATTTCCATGCAAAAATTTGGTTTAGTTATTTTGCTTACATCCTACGTTATTTTTAAGACTTCTTTCTTGAAAATGCGTTTAGCTCGGCAATGTTAATGAAAGGCTGCATTATAGGCGTTTGCAGAAGCATCTGTAAATCATGAGATATGATGAAAATGTTTCACAAATACATATTCATGATTAATTTAATGACATGACAGGATAGCCCAAATCAGATACCTGTGTATTATGAATAATTAACACTGCTACTCTATTAAAAATACAAGTTTAACAAAAATAATTTCTAGCCAGGATTTACAGTAAGTAAATTAATATGCTATAATTACTTTTGTTGAACTTGAAGTTTTTCTCTGCCTGACCATGTAAAAAGGAATGAATCTTTTATAAGAAAATTCTACCCAGGATGTGAATTTCCCCCACTGCTTTTATACCCCTTTGTATCTCTTAAAATTGGCTGTTACCAAACAACCAAGTGTTGACATAGCTGGAATACAATGTAACAATCCTTCCCCATAGCATCCGGTTGGATTTGTTATTGCAGAAACCAAGCAGAGGGTGGCACTCTCCTCCACTAAACTCTCTCAGTCTGATCAATCAGGTTTATTCCAGAAGGCTGTTTGTGAGCCATAGGAACACACAGGAAAAGGATTACACGATGGGCTGTTACTATTCAGGTTTTCATTTCAGTTATAATAAAATGGACTTGTTATTTCCCCCTTCATTCTGAAGTGAGGTCATTGTTAAATTCTTTTCTAAGTAATTCACTCTCTCCTTGATTGTGGTTCTTAAATTGGACAGGCTTTGTGCTACCTGTGTTTCTATTCTCCCTTTTCTTTTTTTATGTCAGCAAACCACATGTCTCTCTCTTTCTCTCTCTCTCTTTTTTTTTTTTTTTGGATTTTTATGTTTTTATTTTAATTCTAGTTAGTTAACATACAGTGTAATATTAGTTTCAGGTGTACAATATAGTGATTCAACACTTCCATACATCACCCAGTGCTCATCACAAGTGCACTCCTTAGTTCTCATCACCAGTTTAACTCCCCGCCCACACCTCCCCTCTGGTAACCATTACTTTGTTCTCTACAACTGAGAGTTGTCTTGATTTGTCTCTCTCTCTCTTTCTCTCTCTCTCATTCTCTTTTTCCCCCTCTGGTCATTTGTTTTCGTTCTTAAATTACGCATATAAACAAAACCCTTATTTGTCTTTCTCTGACCTATATCATTGAGCATTATACTCTCCAGCCACATCCATGTCATTGTAAATGGTAAGATTTCATTTTTTAGGGCTGAATAATATTCCATTACATATATAATCTCACATCTTTATCCATGTCAATTGATGGATACTTGGGCTGCATCCGTATCCTGCTATTGTAGATAGTGTAGCTATAAACATAGGGGTACGTGTATCCCTTTGAATTAGTGTTTTGTATTCTTTGGATAAATACCTGGTTGTACAGTTGCTGGATCATAAGGTAGTTTTATTTCTTTTTATTTATTTTTTGTTTGTTTTTAAAGATTTTATTTATTTAGTTGGCAGATCACAAGTAGGCAGAGAGGCAGGCAGGGGGGGGGGGGAAGCAGCCTCCCCACTGAGCAGAGAGCCCGATGGGGGCTCTATCCCAGGACCCTGAGATCATGACCTGAGCGGAAGGCAGAGGCTTTAACCCACTGAGCCACCCAGGCGCCCCTGTTTTTGTTTTTTTAAGAGAGGGAGAGAAAAGGGTGGGTAGGGGCCGAGGGAGAGGGGGAGAGAGAGGATCTTAAGCAGACTCCATGCCCAGAATGAAGCCTCATACGAGACTCCATCCCACAACCCCGAGATCACGACCTGAGTTGCAATCAAGAGTCGGACAGTTAACTGACTGAGCCACTCAGGCGCCCCTCTATTTTTAACTTTTTGAACCTCCATACTGTTTTCCAGAGTGGCTGCACCAATCTGCTCTCCCATAGAGAGATAAAGCAAGAGTGTTCCTTTTTCTCCACATCCTCACCCACATCCATCTGCTGTTTCTTGTGTTGTTGATTTTAGCCATTCTGACAGGTGTGAGGGTGATATCTTGCTGGAGTATGGTTTTGCATTTCCCTGATGGTTAAGTGATGATGAACATCTCTTCATGTGTTTGTTGGCTATCTGTATGTCTTCTTTGGAGAAATATCTGTTCATGTCTCCTGCCTTTTTTTTTTTTAATTGGATTATTTGTTTTTTGGGGCTTTGAGTTTTAGAACTTCTTTACATATTTTGCATACAAACCCTTTACCAGATAGGTCATTTGCAAATATCTTTCCCCCATTCTGTAGGTTGCTTTTTAGTTTTGTTGATGGTTTCCTTCATTGTGCAGGAACCTTTTATTTTGATGAAGTCCCAACAGTGTATCTGCAAATCACATCTCTTTTTTGAAACATGAAATACATCTGGTTATAATGATGGGTTGCTTCTTTCTATGTTTCATCAAAGAAGATCGGTGTTTGACTTGATTTTATTCTTCGATGCAAAATCCCCCTATTGTTCCCTTTTTCTCCTTCTTTTTCTCTATTTCCCTCTCCTCCTCCTTTCCTTTTTACTTCCTTCCTTCTATTTTTTTCTTTTTCCTTTTATTCTCTTAGGTGTAGCACTTTTATGGTAGGTTGAATAATAACCACCTAAATATATCCATTTCATAATCCCTGGAACCCATTAGTATTACCTTTTATGGCAAAAGGGACATGACAGAGGTGACTGAATTAAGATTTTTTAAAAAAGATTTTATTTATTTGTCAGAGAGAGTGAGGGAGAGAGAGAGAGCACAGGCAGACAGAGTGGCAGGCAGAGGCAGAGGGAGAAGCAGGCTCCCTGCTGAGCAAGGAGCCCGATGCGGAACTCGATCCCAGGACGCTGGGATCATGACCTCAGTCAAAGGCAGCCGCTTAATGACTGAGCAACCCAGGTGCCCCGAATTAAGATTCTTGAAATGCAGAAATAATCCTGGGTTATCCAGTTAAGCCCATTGTGATTATAATGGTCCATATAAGAGGCATGCAGTAGTTTGAGCTAGAGGAGAAGACAGTGTGATGATGGAAACAGAGAAATGCACTTTGAAGATGGAGGAAGAGACCACCAGACAACACAGGCAGTTACTAGAAGCTAAAGAGGCAAGGAGATTGAATCTTCCCTCAGAGTTTCCTAAAAGAACCAGTGCTGCCAGCACCTTGACCAATGAAATTAATTTCAGACTTATGATTTCCAGAACTGTAAGCATATAAATTTATGTCATTTTAAACTCCTAAGTTTGTGAAAATTTGTTATAGTAGCAATACCAATCTAATACAGGTTTCAGGAGAAAAATCAAACACACCAAGAATCTCTTATTATTACACAAACTGTTAAAAAAAAATGATTAGAGACTAAACATTGAGCACGGAGTGAAAAATGTTCCTTCCAGCAAGGAATTCAATCCAGCAGAGTATAGGCAGGCGGTTGGCATGAAGTTCAGCGTGGGAGAATGGAGTAAGATCTTAAAGAGAAAATGCCATGAACCGTATCTGCCCCATATTAAGAAAGGGAGACCTCTGAGTGATGCAGATTGGCTGCAGAATGAGGTTTGCCAGCTGTGTAAACACTGGGCTGGTGAGTGGTAGACCTATTTGGGGAGGACAGCCTCCAGCTACCTCACGGGGTAGAACACCGGGGTTTAAGACAATAGTAAAGAGAGGAGCCATACATAAAGTGTTCGTAACTCTATTAGAAGGGAAGGGGAGAAACAGGAGGAGGAATAAAGAATTCTAGAAATAAGAATTCTAACAAAATATTAGCTAACACCTATGAAATATCATCTGCTAGGAATGTCTTCAGTGCACTGTATGTATTAAATAGCTTACTAATCACAACCATACAAGAGGGATACTATAATCACCACATTATATAGATTAGGAAACTGGAGTTTTGAGAAGTTACATAATTTGGCAAAGGTCTTGGAAGCTTTGGCCAAACTAGATCCAAATTCAGTACTGCCTAACTCTCAGACTGAGTCCTTTCCTTGCCTTCTGTTGAACAAAACTTGCTTTGACTTTTTTTTTTTAGTATAATTGGAGTTCATTCTATCTTTATTATTTTATTTTACTATTTACTGTGTCACAGTTACCACTGCTGTCATTAAAAAGCCTATAGCCACACTTCTATAGGACTTTAAGAATTACAAACAATTCTGTTTAAAGATAAACATAGAAAAATTTTAAGAGCTTGTTTTGCAAAAATCTTTTAGAATCAGATTCCAAACCAGAAGTGTTTAGGAGCACTCCACTGAGAGGAGCTAGAGGGAAAAGTTTTACAGAAGATGTAGAAGTAAAGCAAGGAAATCATTTGGGTACAGCTAAGTGTTCATTTTATTTGGGAAAACCTATTTGCTGTTTGTGATGGGTTGTCCTTAGGTTTTGATTTCTTGACCTTGATGCATTAGAATCTCAGGTTTTGGCTCACTTGTGTAGGTGACTAAGGCACTGAAGCTACTTCAACCTAAAGTCTCCTTATTTAATTAATTTGACATCTCATATTGGAGCAATACTCAATTCTAGTTCTTGCAGATTTGCAACATTTAACTCTTAACTTGATTTATATAAATTGCTAAGTATGTAAAATCAATAAGAACATATTCCATCTTGCCTCTTTTCTACTACATTTGTAACATGAAGTTCATGGAGCTATATTTATATTTGGTGCCAAAACTCAAGGTTATAAATAGCCTTGTAAATTCATCATTGCTTAATTATTTTCTTTTTGTTGTTGTAAAACCCACATTTTATGCATTTGCTTAAAAAGTCATAGTCGTGATCATTTAAATTTCTTGTTAAGAGGATGAGTCATAACTGAAGTTTTATTTGATCAAGAAACATTCTTCAGACAAATGTCTATTTAAAGGATAAATCAGTAAGTGTAATTAGAGAATGACACTTTTGTGTTTCTTAAGGAAAGCACATCCCAAGACAATGGTAACATCTTATCTTTGTGAAGGCAAATAAGGAGTTAGATGTATTCAGCACGAAATAAAAAGAGACAGACAAGGAAGAGCTCCCCTTCACATTACAAAATATCTGTGTAATAGATACATTACTCATAGAAGTCAAAACCTCCCTCAAGATGGCTTGCTATAAAAAGTTTGGTTTCCAAATACAGAGGAACAAAGGTGGTAAAGGAATATTGAGACCACAGGATGAAAAGGGAATAGGGTTCCAGTGACTCTCTCCAGTGACTCTAATGACAGAGGTGGCCTCTTGGTACCCAAAACCCACACTGAAGAACCTTCACATATTAAGAAACTGGACCAAAAGTTGGAAAGATAAAAAGAAATTTCATGTCTTCTGCATCCTTTTCCCACCTCATAGATTGCATTTGATTTGGAAAATAAAGCAAACTGAATAAAAGAGTATTTTGTCATATTCTGAACTATCTGTTCACCTAACTCTGAAAGCTATATATTTTTTGATTACCTACCATATCCTTTGCATTATTAGGAGTGGTTCTTGTGATGATATGTGTAAATGCAGAGCCAAATACTTTATTATGTAAGGAGGTTGAAGAAGCATTGTTTTGATGACCGAGAAATTTCCCACTTTTAAGAAGAGCAGTTAAAACTGATTTGCTTAAAACGCCCAAGACTCAGCTAAGGATCCAAGATGGTTGTGACACAACTATTCCAGAACAATGTTCACCTAGTTGAACGTGTAAAGTCTTTCTGTATCTGATGACTAGTAGAAATATGAACTAATTTAATAAAAATCTGAGCAATTCTGGAAACTTGGAAATGTGTACACATCAGTGACTCCTGCTTTTCTTTTTAATTAACCAAAACTGAGCTTATTAAACTTAATGCAGCAAGAACACTGTCTTGACAGTTTTAGTGCTGTCTAAAAAAGAGGAAACTATGGAAGGGTATTTATAAAATTTTTAGGGCCATGGTGGGGTAATGTTTTTAAATTTAACTTTTTATTTTGAGATAATTATAGATTAACACATACTGGTAAGAAACAATACAAAGAGCCCATGTATCCTTTACCTCAATGGTGACCTCTTGCAAAATTATAGTATCAAATCATAACCAGTGTAGTGACATTGATGCAATTCACAAATCTTATTCAGATATCTGCATTTTACTTGCACTTCTTTGTCTGTGTGTGCAGTTTTATCACATGTGTAGGTTTGTGTATCCACCATCACAAACAAGTACAAAACAGCAACAACACCACAAGGATCCTTCCTTTTGCCTTTTTAATCACCACTTACTGCCTCCTTATCATCATCACACCACCTTACCACCACTTTGAGTGAAGCAAGGAAACCTTAATTCCATTTGGGTCCCTTTACCTTCCTCACTTTTACTATTAATTTACTTTCTTTTTTATTGAAGTTCGGTTGGCATACAATGTTATGTTAGTTTCAGGTGTACAACACAGTAATTTGACAACTCTATTCCTTATGCTTGCTCTATCTCTCATCTCTCTCAGGAAGGCAAGTCCCATCACAACAAATTTAGCCACCATCTGTCACCATAAAACACTATTACAATGTCATTGACTGTATTTCCTGTGCCGTACGTTTTTTCTCTGTAATTTATTCATTCCATCACTGGAAGCCTATACCTCCCACTATCCTTCACCCATGCTGCCCATGCTATCACCTCTCTCTTTTTCCCATCGGGCAACCAACAGTTTGTACCTTCTCCACTTTTAAATGTCATTATATTGACTATCAGCTACTGTAATCTTTGTTTCGGCCATCAGATATGATTTATAAAACTCATGAGGAGGATAATCCGTGCCTATATTTCTGCTTTTTCTATTGTTCTTTCCTCTTTGTGTTCTTCCTGTTGCTCCAAGATTCCTTCTTTTATCATTTCATTTCTTTTCAAAGATTTTCCTTTTGCTATTCTTTAAGGATAGGTCTGCTTGCAACAAATTCTTTAGTCTTTATCTGAGAATGTCTTTATTTTCCCTTCTCCTGAAGGGTCATTTGGCTGCATATGGAATTCGCAGTTAACAGTTAGGTTCCTATCTTCTGGGCTTCACAGTTTCAGATGAGAAATCCTTTCTCTGGATTCCAGTGGGTGCTCTGTAGTTAATGTGTGAATTTGATCCGCATACTTGCAATATTTTTTCTCTGATTCAGAGTTTAATTATGTGGTGTCTTCATGTGGATTTCTTTTGGTTTTCTTATTTGGTTTTACTCAGTTTTTTGAATATACAGGTCCATTGGCCAATTTGGGAAGTTTTCAGCCATTTGTGCTTTGTAAATCTTCTTTTATCTTCATGCACCTTCTTCTCCTTTCTGGAATTGCAAGGATGTAAATGCTGTATCTTTTGTTATTGTTCTTCACATTCTGTTGATTTTCTCTCTGTTCACAAATTCTAGTGATCTACCTTCAAGTTCACTGATTCTATCCTGTCATTTTCACATTTAAGATAATTCCCATTTCTTTGTTGAAGTTTCCCATTATTTTATTTGTGTCAAGATAATTTGTAATTGCTTATGGAAGCTTTTTCATGATGGCCACTCTAAAATCCTTCTCAGATAATCCCAACCTCTCATTCATCTGAGCATTGGCATTAGTTTCTTGTATTTTTTTCCTTCAAGTTGTGATTTTTTTGGTTTTTGGTATAATGGCACATAGCCACCCTGTTTACATTTAGCTTGCATGTCCTGTACTAATTTCTTGGGCTGTGGTCCAAAAAGTTTAATTTCAGAGCCTTTGTGGTGCTATTTTGGTGTGTTTGATTTATCTGGTAGTGCAGAGGTGCTACTGGTTTCTGTTGGTGCTGAGGAAATGGAAGGAGTTTTCACAGACTAGGCTGGTTGATGCCTTCCAAGCTGGGTTCACTTCCTGGGTTGGGTGCTTTCTGTAGAGAAATTCCTCTCTATCTTCCCCCACTCTATCCCACTGCCCCACTGCCCCAGATGGTGAGAGGATTCTTAGCCCAGTAAGGTAGGAGAGCCCTTCCTGGACCTGACATTTGCTGTGATGGGACTGGCCTTCCTGAGAGAGATGAGAGATAGAGAGCACTACCAGGCCAAGTGCCTGTTGGGGCAGGATACCCCTTTCTAGTGCTAAACGGTCACATGGTATCTCTTAGTGGGGGTAGAAATCCCAAGAGAACAACCATACTTCCCCTGTCTGCTATCATCAGTAGGGCTCTGTATCTATCACTCTTGTCAGTGCTGTTGAGTTGGTCTGGTGTTGGTGTTGGTTTGATTTAGGGGAGGAATCAGCTTCTCTGGGCTACATTCTGTTGTAAGATTGAGAGTCACAAATGCTAGAACTGAGTAGTCTTCTTCTGTTGGGCAGGGGGTCAAATATGATGTCCTGCTGCTGTGTTATTCCACAAGCCTAGGGGCCCTAGCTAGTTTGCCTTTCTCTTCACATCTTTCAGAGTTCTCTGTTAGTTGGTTCTTGTATAATTTTCAGCTTTAGCTGTATTTGGCAGACTGGAGCAGAGAGGAGCAAGCCTATGCCATAGCCAGTGATCTCCATCTTCACCACTCTCTAAAGAACTATCGAAACCAGCTAAGGAACTGTCTTAGTCTATTATTTCATATGATGCTGCCAGATCTGAATGGGAAGGCAAGTGTGGGACTTAGTTTTTCTCATACCTGGCTTCAGCTCAGGGGTCAGTGGCAAAGGAGAAGTCACTAGGAAAAATGCTTTCCTTTTCTCATAGATACAAGTTTCTTATCTCTGCCTAAGGGCTTCCTCCAGCTGCAGAGTATGTTCTGTCCATTAACAGGGCAAGTAGGAAATGTATTTGATTGTATGAAGATTATACTTCCACAGAGCTGGTTTAAAAAAAATAATAAGCTCAAGATAAAATCTGATTAAATCAATTATTTTACTACGTCAAAAGATAATTTAAAATCTACCTTTTAAAGATATGTCTTTAAAGCTTGTCTTTAAAAGAACTATGGGTACAGCTTTTGTCTGATTGAGAGGAATTTAATCCAAAAATAAGCTAATACATAGAAAGCTTACAAAGACTTTTTAGGAAATTATTCTAGTACTAAGGTTACCGAATTGGACTAAAATAAACTTAAAGCTTCTCATATACAAACAGGCACTAATTCTTATGCAATTTTTAATAGGAAGGAAGGACATCTCTGAAGGCTGACTTTAAGAGTACAGGGGGCAAAACTATGACACAAATAGAACAAAACATTAGAGAGGTATTTCTAGGGAGCAGAACAAGGCCTTAAATGAGGTGTATCCTGTGTCCCCAGAGTAAGAGAACCTTGCAATATTTTTCCAGGTAGATTTCAGAATTGTTATGGTCCAGGGATTGCTTAACACCTCCCAACCCTCTCATTTTGAAAGGAGTCTCTATAGTGGTTGTTCTGCTTCTATCTGCATTTTGAATGTGAGGGGAGAGACAGATTGCCTTTTTATTTCATAAGTTTATGGATCAAGAGCCACATTGAGAGAACTGTATGTAGATGTGATGCAGACCAAAAGATCCTGACTACGAGTTGGTACCATACTGGATGAGACATGGGGGATCTTGGATTGAGATGAACATGTTTTGCAAGTTAGAGAGCCAACCACGACTGAATACAAAATGACCACGTATTTCTTTTCTCCCGTAATAAGTAGAATTTATTTCTTCGCTCAACGAATCTGCTTTGGCGAATGGAATGCTAACAAACGGGTCAAAAAGAGGCTCGAAAGGCCTTTGCCCTTTGTAACTGAGGTCGTCCATCCTCCAATTTCCAATACCTATTTTTTACTTCCTTTTGAGCTCTCACTGGTGGCATGTTTATTCTAACAGTTTGTTCAATGCAATTTACACTTTCTCCATCAGGTTCATCAAAATCTATCTATTCGTTACCACTGAGGGATTCCTAAGCCACACCCACATTTTTATGTATTTGTATTGATGGGACCACTCCATTTCCAGGTACCAAATATTATTTGTAATCATTTAACATTTGCCTCAGAATTTAGCAGTTAAAAAATAGACAAAATTCCAGATGGTGACTTAACTGGGTCCTCTGTTTCACTGTCTCTAGCAACACTAGAATCAGAGTATTGGCCAAGGGACTATAGCTCTACCGAGCAGCATTCAATTCTAAGCCCATGTGGTCATTGGTATGATTCAGGTCTTTGAGGGCTATTGGACTGAGGGCTTCAAGTTATTACTGGCAGTTCTCTGTAAACACCCCTCAGTTCCTTTCCACATGTGCCTTTCCAATATGGCAGCCTGCCTCATCAAGGTATGCAAGGAGAAAATACAATAGAAGAGTTGACTAGCAATAAAGAAGCTGAAATGTTCTGAAACTTAATTATGACATTTTTATGGTATTCAGTTCATTAGAAGCAAGTTATTGGGTTTAATCCACAATGAAAGGGAGATGACTACACAAAGATATGAAATTGGGGTTGTGTGGCTCATTGAAGGCTCTCTTAGAAGTCTGCCTATCACAAGGAGTCAGGAAGACAGAAGGGTTGCCGTATTTTTTTATATTCCTTCTCTGCTTTGAAACACAGTCTTATACTAGTTGCATTTCTACTAACTACTGGTCACTACTTTATGGTTCTAGCTTTTTAAAAATTTTCTTTTTAAGATTTTATTTCCTTATTTGACAGACAGAGATCACAAGTACGCAGAGAGACAGGCAGAGAGAGAGTGCATGGGAAGCATGCTGAGCAGGGAGCCCAGGATGCAGGGCTCCGTCTCAGGACCCTGAGATCATGACATGAGCAGAAGACAGAGGCTTTAAACCACTGAGCTGCCCAGACTTCCCAATGGTTCTAACTTTTACTGGTCTCCAGGAACATTATTTTCTTTCCTTGCCCTTCACACCAAGGGGTGAAATGTTTTCCTATCATGGGTAGTCTCTAGTTGCTTCAGCCCTTCTTTGTTGTTTCCCTCAACACTACTTTTCCTTTATAGTTGGCTCATTAATTAAAAACTTCTAAATGCATCTGAGTTGAATTCTGTTTTCTGATGGAATTCTCATGAAGACAATTTTTGCCATGAAGGAGTTCTTCTTTTTATGGGATCATATTTGCCAATTTTGATTTTTGTTTCTCTTTTGTTACAATACTTTGAAAAACTTTTCCTTCTTTCAGATAAAGAGGATATAACAAAAATTGTTATCTTTCTTCTATGCCTACCTCTAGTATGTTTATGGTTTTATTTATTGGCTACTTAAATCTTTGATCCACTAAAAACACATATACAATGAAATTGTTTCTCTGGTGACTATCCACTTATTGCAAATATTATTTATTGAATAATATTTATTTCCCCAGTAAGACATGTCACCTGTATCACACAATAAATCCCTATATATACTTATTTCTATTGAAAATAATTCCTCTTATTTAATCTAGATCAGATCATATATAAAAATGAAAATATTTTTCAGTTTAGTCTATGAAGGTCATAAAAGGCTAATTCCCTAAATCCAAACAAAAGACTGATTTCAATTCTCAATGCAGATGCAAAAGTTCTATATGAAATATTTAGAACTTAAAACTAGGACAGTAAATTTAAAAATAATAAGAATAAAGTTTATTCTGTAAACTCAAAGATGATTAAATACCAAGAGATCGTTCATCAAAATTTATGATTTCAGTATTTCTTGATTATGTATGTCATGGGATACTAAAAAGGCATTTGTTATAATGTAGCAATTAGCTTTAATACAATATTGAAATATGAATAAAAATGTATTAAATTTATAAAGACCATATTCAAAAAGTCAATAAGAAACATTAACTAAATTTTAAAGATCAGAGCATCCAGGATGACTTGCTATCACTTCCATAACTCAATATTGTTTGCTGCTCCTAGCTAAGGGAATTAGAGAAGAACATCTACATGAGAAGAGATCAAACTATCACCAGTTGCAGTGGTCTGAATCTATACTTAAAAAAACTAAAAATTAATAAAATTCCTATAATTGATGAAAAATTAGTATTTTGGCTAGATATAAAGTAAATACATAAAAAAATCAATATTTTTTTTTTCTAAACAACCAATAAGCACCCAGGAATGTTAATCGCAAAAATAATTCAGTGTTGGAGGAAAAGCTAGAAATTGCTTAATACAACTTTAAGGGAATTGTGTATGATGTATATAAAGTCAATTATAAAATACAACTGAGATACATAAAGCCAAATCTAAAAAGATAGATATTTAAAACAAATTATGTTTTTAAACAGAGCCCTATAGCTTTTATGGATTCTGAGTGGGTAAAAGGATTTCAAAATTCATGTGGAGAACTAAAAATCTGGGAATTGTCAAAAAATAATGAAGAAAATAATGATGGTACACTTAAAAGGATTGAGCATTTATTATAAAGCCACTGTATTATAAGTAGTAAGATTTTTACCCAAAACTAGCCATGAATAGATTTAAGTTTAAATAGAAATGTAATGTATGACAAAGATGAAATTTTAATTCACTGGAAAAAGAATATTTAGTCAGTAAACTGTGGTATCACAATTGGTCACTCATGTGAGTATACATTAGTCAAAACCTCTATCACACTCTATATTAAAACAAATATTCCAGTTAGGTGAAGGGTTCAGATATAATTCAATGTAATAATAGAATTAAATTTAAGAAAATACTTGTATTAATTTGGTTGGGGAACAAAATTTTTTTGCAAGACCTGAACTCTAGAAGCTATATTTAAAAAAAAATACTTATCAGAGATAAAAATTATAAATTTAGGTATGAAAAGCTATCATTAAAAAGCCTAAAGACCAAATGACAGATGCTGGCAAGGATGCGGAGAAAGGGGAACACTCCTATACTGTCGGTGGGGATGCAAGCTGGTGCAACCACTCTGGAAAACAGCATGGAGTTCCTCAAAAAGCTGAAAATAGAGCTATCCTATGACCCAGCAATTGCACTACTGGGTATTTACCCTAAAGATTCAAATGTAAAGATCCGAAGGGACACGTGCTCCCGAATGTTTATAACAACAATGTCCACAATAGCCAAACCATGAAAGAACCTAGATATCCATCAACAGATGAATGGATAAAGATGTGGTATATATATATACAATGGAATACAATGCAGTCATCAAAGGAAATGAAATCTTGCCATTTGCAACAACATGGATGGAACTAGAGGGTATTATGCTTAGCGAAATAAGTCAATCAGAGAAAGACAACTATCATATGATCTCCCTGATATGAGGAAGTGGAGATGCAACGTGGGGGGTTTGGGGGTTAGGAAAAGAATAAATGAAAGAAGATGGGATCAGGAGGAAGACAAACCATAAGAGACTCTTAACCTCACAAAACAAACTGAGGGTTGCTGGGGGTCGGGGGGTTGGGAGAGGGTGGTGTGGTTATGGACATTGGGGAGGGTATGTGCTATGTGAGTGTTGTGAAATGTGTAAACCTGGCGATTCACAGACCTGTAACCCTGGGGATAAAAATACATTATATGTTTATAAAAAAAATTTAAAAATTAATTTAAAAAGCCCAAAGACCAATAATGTTCTAAAGAAAAAATGATCTTTCATATTATATGCCAAAGGAAATTCATCTATGATAAGAAAATGTCCAAATACTTGTTAGAAAAATAGAGGCTATAAATTAGCAATTCATAGACAGGTAAATAAAACAGCCCAAATAAAAGAAAGCTGCTTAACCTCAAAAGTATTTAGGAAAATTTTAATCAAAGCAAAAATTAGATAATTTCATCCTTCCTCCTGGCCATAATTTAAAAGAAAAATGATATCTAGTACTAAATAAAAGGGAAATTAGAAAACTGTCCTATATTTCTTATGACAACATAAAAAGCATAAAGCATAAAAAGCAAGTTGAAGAGTAATGTGTATGGTATGGAATATGAATCTTTTCAGAAATTAATTTCATATAAGTTAATTAAATATTTGGAACCTAATCCCCATACTTTGGGAATCTTTCCTATAAAAATAAAATATAAACATACACACACACACACACACACACACACACACACACACAATAGATGTCCAGAAATACAAGGATGTTTGTTATAGCATTGTTTTTGGTTGTAAACATTACAAACAAACTGAATACCTAAATTTAATGCAGCAGACTAGCTGAATAAATTGTGGTATATCTACAATATAGAATATTAAGCAGGGGTGCCTTGGTGGCTCAGTGGGTTGGACCTCTGTCTTTGGCTCGGGTTATGATCTCGGGGTCCTGGGATCAAGCCCCGCGTAGGGCTCTGTGCTCGGCGGGGAGCCTGCTTCCCCCTCTCTCTCTGCCTGCCTCTCTGACTACTTGTGATCTCACTCCCTCTGTCAAATAAATAAATAAAATATTAAAAAAAAGAATATTAAGCAGTTATTTAAAAGGGTGACACATATTTACATTCATTTACCTGAAGGAAGGTCCTTGCTGTAGTGTTAAGAATAGTTTAGAGTAATATATATGGTATGATTCTATTTTGTTAAAATCTAACAAACAGCAATAGCCACAAAAATACCACGTGTATCTATCTCTGTGTGTAAAAAGTTGGTGATGATACATACTAGGCTAACATTTACTAGGCTTACATTACTGTTTGAATGGGGAAGTGATTCTAATCTTTGTTATTTTTTTCATTTATTCCTTTTGCTCTAATTCTTTGGTTACAGAGAACAGTTTATGCTACTTAAAAGTTAAGTAACAGAAACATACTAAAATAAATTGTAGTAGGGGCACCTGAGTGGCTCAGTGGGTTAAGCCTCTACCTTCGGCTCAGGTCATGATCTCAGGGTTCTGGGATCAAGCCCCGCATCAGGCTCTCTGCTCAGCAGGGAGCCTGCTTCCTCCTCTCTCTCTACCTGCCTGTCTGCCTACTTGTGATCTCTATCTGTCAAATAAATAAATAAAACCTTTTTAAAAATTGTAGTAAATGTTCATTAATATATCTTGCATTTTATGAATCAAATGTTCAGCATTTGAATGATCCTAAGGGGGAGTTGTGTTTTCTTTTTGCATTACATAAACAGTAAGTAACTTTTTTTTAAGAGAAAAGATTTGTTATTTATGTGTCCTTTTTAAAAAAAAGTATTTTTTTTTAATGTTCTATTAGTCACCATACAGTATCTCATTAGTTTTTGATGCAGTGTTCCAAGATTCATTGTTTGCATATAACACCCAGTGCTCCATGCAATAGATGCCCTCCTTAATACTCATCACCAGGCCAACCCATATGCCATCTACCCCCCCAAAACCCTCGGTTTGTTTCTCGAAGTCCACAGTCTCTCATGGTTCATCTCCCACTCCGATTCCCAACCCCCTTCATTTTTCCTTTCCTCTCCTAATGTCCTCCATGCTATTCCTTATGTTCCACAAGTAAGTGAAACCATATGATAATTGACTTTCTCTGTTTGACTTATTTCACTTAGCATAATCTTCTCCATTCCTATCCTTGTTGATACAAAAGTTGGATTTTCATCCTTTCTGATGGCTGAGTAATATTCCATTGTATTAACAAGGCAAGAAACAACAAATGTTGGCAAGGATGTGGAAAAACAGAAACCCTCCTACACTGTTGGTGGGAATGCAAGTTTACACTTTGGGAAAAAATGTGGAGGTTCCTCAAAAAAATAAAAAAAAATAGAGCTACCCTATGACCCAACAATTGGACTACTAGGTATTTACCCCAAAGATACAGTGGTAGAGAAAAGAAGGGCCATATGAACCCTAGTGTTCATAGCAGCAATATTCACAATAGCCAAACTGTGGAAAGAGCCGAAATGCCCTTGAGCATATGAATAGATAAAGATGTGGTCCATATATATAATGGAACATTAGGTAATTGTTAATGACCAAAAGTGTGGTTCAAATTGTGGGAGATATTTACAATCTTACAAAAGAGGATATGCTGCTGTCTACTTGACTTTTCTTTCAATCATGTTCTTCCTTCCCTGCCATTGGTGCCTCTGACTGTAACAAATACCCATCAGGAAGTCCATTCTTGAAGGAAATCTGCCAGGATTCTGAAATTTGAATTGTCTGTCTGGTGTAGCTGGCTTGGCTAGCCACCAGGCCACTGAAGACGTTGAATCAGCACATACTCAAACGAAGACATAGATGGGGGCACTCATAGGCAGGTTTTTTTTGTGTTGTTGTTGTTGTTGTTTCTATAACTGGCTGTTTTTTCAGTCCTTTGCTGACTTCAGAATTTTCTCCTGTCCTTGTGTTTTTTTTTTCTGTTTGGTTGTTTTTTTGTTTGTTTGTTTGTTAGATTTTATTTATTTATTTGACAGAGAGATAGAGTGAGCACAAGTAGGCAGAGTGGCAGGCAGAGGGAGAGGGAGAAGCAGGCTCCCCGCCGAGCAGGGAGTGTGATGAAGAGCTCAATCCCAGGACACTGGGATTATGACCTGAGCCGCCAGCAGCCGCTTAACCTACTGAGACACCCACGTGACCCCATCCTTGTGTTTTTAAAACCAGTGCAGGTTCTGATGCAGGACTTTCAAGTATTAGTTAAGTGACTTTGCACTCCTGGAATAAATCCTACGTGGTTATGACTTATCCCATAAATATGGAATATATTCACATACAATGGAATTTTTATTTGTTGATTTATTGGTATGTCATTTTATTTTAATATATTTGTTCTTGATAGGTTAATGATGTCCTCACAAAATGGGTTGAGAAGTACTTCTGTTTCTTCTACTTTCTAACAGTATTTGCAAAAATTGCTATTATTTCTCTTTTTAAAGTATGACAGAATTCACCAGTGAAACCATCTGGATCTCAAGTTTTCTTTGGGGGAAGGTTTTTACTACAAAGTCAGCTTTTAAGATACATATAAAGCTATTCAGATTACTTATTAACTTTTTGGGGTAAGGCTTTTTCCCCCCTACTAATTTTCCCATTTGATCCATGTTATCAGATTTATCAGCATAAAGATATTTATAAATTTCATTATCATCCTATGAATATCCATAAGATATCTAACAATATAATATTTTCAATTCTGATACTGGCAATTTGTATTTTCTTTTTTTCTTGATCAGACTTGCCAGGGAATCATAAATTTCATTAGAGTTTAAAAGGAACAAATTTTGGCTTTGTTAATTTTATTTGATTTTAGTAATTTATGCTTCTTTATAGATAAATTGAGGCTTGCCTAAAGTCATGTAAATGTGAAGTAGTGAACTGAAGGTATAGAGATTCAAACACAGTTCCTTCTGACTCTACAGCCTGAACTCTTTCCATTTATCTCAGATTTCCTACTTCTCAATTAGACTTCAGTTGTAAAAACTGCAGCTCTGTATTTTTTATTTACAGCATATAGATACTAGATACTCTTTTTCTTGGAATAGGTCTAGAATGGCTTCATTTTAGTTTATAGAATTCACATCTTTAGCAATTCTCATTGTAATTCATTATTCAGTATGAAAAAGCAAAATAAGAATAAGTGAAAAATCAACATCTTTGCCCTAACACCATCTACCATTTATTTTCTTAGAGCCACAAAATATATAAAACATTAATGATTCACTGGTTATCCTACCTGCCTATGTGAAACAATTTAGAATTTCTACTCTCCCTTGGAGACAGCTAGAGGAAAAAAATTGTTCTTGGCCAGATAAGAGTATCAAGCTCAACTTAGGAGGTTTTAATCTGATGCCTGCCATTCAATTCATATTTATTCTTTTAGAGTTTTTAAAATAGTAAGCACTATTATACATATGAATGAGACTGGACCCAAGATTTAGAAGTGGCATAAAATTGGCTAGTCTGGAACAGGGGGTCTGATCCAGGACTATTCCAGAATATTGATTCCTATTCACCAAAAGGCTAGTAAACCAAATGGGAGATGCAAACCAATCTTAGAGTGACCCAGATAGAAACTCAGAATGAACCTACCCTTGCCCAACTTCTCCAAATAGAAGACATCTTAGTATATAGTACTACACCTCTAAGACTGCCCTTGAGCTGATGTTATTACAAAATGGGGATTTTTTAGGTCAGTATTATAGAATTTCCCTCATGTCACTTTTTATCTGGCAAGCCTTTGACACTATTATGTTCCAAGAACATTCATGTTAGAGTTATTGCTTATAACTCAGATAACAGTATTTTAATAAAGATTACCCCCATTTGCATTATAATTAAAGATACTTCTACTGAATTCATCATAGTTAGGTGACCATATCCATATTAAACTACCTGTAGAATATATCCAAATATGTTCAAATTGAATTTTTTCAATTGTTTTTAAAGATTTTATTTATTCATTTCAGAGGAAGAGTGAGAGAGAAGCAGAGGGTGTTAAATTTGTTCCTATTTAGAAAGGACACACTTGTGTTAATATGAAAATTGCTGCTTAAAAGAAAAAAAGAACCTTCATAACCTGTTTTTTTTTCAAGATTTAATTCTTCAAGGTCACTCCTACAAAATATTTTCAAGCAATTCAGACAGACAAAGGTGCCAACCATATTCAAAGATTTATCTTGACACAGTTTATAGCTCCTGGGAAGCTTTTTCTGTGGTTCCTTTCTCCATGTGGCTTAGTTAAACTATTGTTTAGAGGTTAAACTATTGTCCAGAGGTTAAATGCCAAAGTTCTCTGACATTTTGAGCCAGTGAAAGTTATTTTCTTCCTTCTTCCCATAGAAAGGTTCTATGGTGCAAATCTAAGCCCATTTGAGATATATTTGCAATCATCTGCAGAATGCAAGCAAAAGAGTGACAACCTAGAATAAAAATGCCTCCTAACCCAATCATTAATTTTCCCCAGTGAAATCACTCAAAAATTAGATTATGCTCTACATGCTCCATTTCAGATCATATTTCAGATTCTAGATTTCTTATTCAATATATGAGTAGTTTATTAAGAGAAAGTTAAACAAGTAATCTATAAGACTATATTTTCTATGTTAAATGTAGGAGCTTTTCCTGGTAACCCACAGTGCCTTTGTGATTCAGCTGAAGAAAAAAATTTCCTGTTGATGCAGAGAATATAGCCTCCAGTTCTTTCTCATCCTTCTAATTAAATACTATCTGAATATACTGGGATCTTAATTGAAACCAAATTATAGTATCAAGATTCAAAGTAAAATTAAAAAGCACAATTTAATCATTGCCTGTTGCAAATTTGATAATCATTCCAAAAACTAGGAATTGAAGACTGAAATATTTTAATGTTTGAAATAATCAAAACTAGAAAGCCATAAAATTCAAAAACTGATTTTTTCATGGCTTATATTGGTCATAATCAGATATGGAAAGCATCTAGACTTTGCACCTATGTTGACAGAAGCTCAAAGCGCTATGCAAGTGGCATTTATCTTTCCCTAAGGTGAAATTTTAAAATATTCTACATTAGAGGCTTTCAGTATAGAGTAATACTGACAGTTCTTTTTATTATAACGGTCCCAGCATAAATTTTGCTTAATAGGGTATCTGGGTGGTTCAGCTGCGTAAGCATCTGACTCAGGTCCTGATCTCATAGGTCCCTTGAGAAAGGCCTGCCTTGGGCTCCCAGCTCAGCAAGGAGTTGGCTTGAGATTCTCTCTGCCCCTCCTGCTCATGCTCATCTTTCCCTCACATAAATAATTAAATCTTTAAAAAAAAATTTGCTTAAAAAAAAATTTGCTTAATAAATTCTAAGTTTTTTTTTTTTTTTCTTAACAGAGAGAAAGAGAGAGCACAAGCAGGGGGAGTAGCAGGCAAAGGGAGAACCAGGCTCCTTGCTGAGCAAGATCCCTGCTGATCTCTCTGGGATCTTGACCTGAGCTGAAGGTAGACGCTTAACTGACTGAGCCACCCAGGTGCCCACTTAATAAAATTCTAAACAGCATATTAGAGATTACCCTTCTCGGGGTGCCTGGGTGGCTCAGTGGGTTAAAGCCTCTGCCTTCGGCTCAGGACATGATCTCAGGGTCCTGGGATTGAGCCCCGCATCCGGCTCTCTGCTCAGCGGGGAGCCTGCTTCCCTCTCACTCTCTGTCTGCCTCTCTGCCTACCTGTGATTTCTGTCTGTCAAATAAATAAATAAAATCTTAAAAAAAAAGAGAGATTACCCTTCTCACTAGCCATCCTTCCACCTTCTAGGATTACTCTTCATCCAGTCTTAAGATGCAAACACTGCTTTCATTTATCATATGTATCCCTCTGCATTCTAATTTTTGGTATATTTTTCTATTTCCCACACCAAATCATAGCTCAAATAAGGAAGTGTCAGTGTAGTTCATCTATAGTGAAAGAAAAAAATTCATGCCTATGAACCACTCACAAGGCCACTAACTAATTAATTAGAGCAGCTCAAGTGATAAGTTCAGTGAAGTAGGAAAAATAAAAAGAAATTGTAGTAAGTGTTAAATCAGGATGAAAAAAGATAGTGTATATTCCATGTGTGTATAAAAAATAATAATATGGTCATGATTTTTGTAACTATAGAAATAAAACCTGAGAAATGGTAATTCTGGATTTAGTAAAGGACAGAAAGTCTTAAATTAAAGAAATTATTATTTCAAGAGTTATAGTTATGTTGAAAAAATTGAGAGATACATATGTGTATGCTTTAACATACATCTTTAAAGATATTCAATATATATTAAATGGAAACTATTTTTCTTTGTATATATGTATACGAGTATATAGACAGAGTATATATATGTATTATACACAAGAAAGTTTCTCATTAAACATCTCTCTCTCTTCCCCCATATATTTCTACCTCTATCTCCATATCTAATGATTTCTTGCAATTTTCACCAAAATTTACCTATAAAATTCTGTATAACTATTTTAAAATACGTATTTCAATGGTATTATTTTTTTGACAACAGAAAATTTGGGAAGTACAGAAAGAGCACACTTAGAGTAAATATGGTTTTGCCTGGCGGGAAGTTTTAGGGAAGTGGGAAAACAGACTCTGTTTGAAATTTAAAGATATGGGATCCTTTTTAAGTGTATTGATTGAATAGTAGATCTTACTATTGCATGCTGGACATAGACTCTGTGCTAATCTGGACTACAGAGTTAGGGAAAATAGGGGAAGAGGAAAATTAATGGCTTGTCCTGCAGCCTTTCCTCAGTTTCACGTGATGATTTGACTCTTGGTAAATTCTCTTGCAACATTAACACAAGACATTGTTAGTTGATTACTATCCGTGATAAATGGTAATTCAGTCTAATTCTGTATTTTGGAACAAACTTTTTTACTTCCTTGTTGGTATAAGTACTGAGCATTGATACTGAAACGAAGCTCAGAGAATTTGGGACGAGTGCAGTACAGCTCACAATCTATGTTACCAGATGATCAAGAACACCTGGGGAAACGGTGGGAATAGTTAGTCATGTAAACCTGACATGACTGGCCAGGATGAAAGGACCCTAGAGCTAGTAGCTTCTCTTGGTTTAGATTTTTCCACCCACACTCAGCCTCATCTCTCATGACCATTCATATCCTGTAGGAGGAATGACTGGGAAACTGGAAACTGTGTCTGAGGGTCACAATACTCCTGCTCTGCTCTTGCTATGCATACTTTATCACTTCCTGTCCTTTCTTTTTTTACAAGGTCAAGTGAACTGGATGCTGGGTGAAGCTTATTTAGTTAATTACAGAAAAATTAAAAAGATTGGCAGGTAATGCTTATCCTTTAATGATTTTTAGCAATGTACTACAAGAAGTGGATAAACTCAGATGAGAGATAGCCTAAAGGCAGAAAGTCAGAAAACACAGCTTTAAAAAAGTTTCCTGAATTTGTACATTGAAACCAATAATTGTTGAAAAAAACCCAACCGACTTTTCTACGCCACGCTGAAAGTGATACTAGCAGATACTGCAAATTCTCACCCTTAGCAGGATTTCAGGTTGTGGTCCTAAACAGCAAAAAATAAGATCAGTGTCTTGCCTTCCCACTAAATCCTAGACTTTTAATGTGCATCTAGTTAATGGCCATTAAGCAGCAGATAATAGATAGATAATGGCCATTAAGAAACAGATAATAGATAGATATAATGGTCTGAAGGTAATATATAAGATTCTTTAGCTTTACAGACTATAGTCTGTATATAGACCACATCATGTTTTCAGGTACTTGAAAATAATAAGGCACAGGGGACCTTGGTGGCTCAGTCAGCTAAGCATCCAATTTTTTTTTTTAAGATTTTATTTATTTATTTGACAGAGAGCAATCACAAGTAGGCCGAGAGGCAGGCAGAGAGAGAGAGAGGAGGAAGCAAGCTCCCCACTGAGCAGAGAGCCAGACGCGGGACTTGATCCCAGGACCCCGAGACTACAACCTGAGCTGAAAACAGAGGCCTCAACCCACTGTGCCACCCAGGCGCCCCAGCATCCAATTTTTAATTTTGGCTCAGGTCATGCATGATTTCACGGTTCTGGGATCGAGCCCTGCATCGGGCTCCGTGCTCAATGCAGTCTGCTTAAGATTCTCTCTCTCCCTTTGCCCCTCCTCCCTACTTGTGCTCTCTCCCAATCTCTCTCTAAAATAAAGAAATAAAATCTTTTAAAAAAGAAAGATGACAAGGCACAAAGAAAAAGGAAGTCTAGTAATTTCTGAAGGAGAGTGGATGACCAGATTGCCCAAAATCACCAGGCAAGGCTAGCAACAGTCTATGACTATAAAGAATTAAAGCTTTTCCTAAAGATGGTTTGGTTTGGGACAGGGTGAGTTTGAAGAACTTAGGTGTATCATAGGTGTTCGCATCCAGCAAGAGCTGAATTGTTACATTTTTACACATGTTCAAACTTGCTTAGAGATAAAAGTTTGTAAATTTCAAACAGTAGATGGTTGTTAAAACCAAGATGATGTATATATTTCAGTGACAGTCTGTAGTTTGGAAGGAGAGGGAATGGCAGAACAGAAGACTGCAGAATGTAAAGTTTTAAGGGCCAAGCAGAGGAGGCTGCGAAGAAAAAAAGCATGGAGAGGCTGAAACTACAGAAAGAAGTGAGCATATTGGATCAATAGGGACACAACGGTATGACCTCGTTTGTGTAAAAAGTTATGAAGTTTCTTGAAGGCTTATTTAGGAAAAGAAAGGAAAAATTCAAGCGGGGGAATTGATTGAGAATAGGAAAAATACCTCATGCTCAAATATAGAAAGAAGAAGAAAAAAAGGAGTGCAGATGTAATTTTCTGTAAGAAGGGGGGCAGAAATTTGAGAATGTTTGTGTTAGAAATCTCACCTTTTTTTCTTCGATTAATTAGTGGGCAAGTTAAGGGTTATAAGTTATGTGGGTAATTCCAGGTTGAGTAGTGGTGGTGTGAATGAGAAAAGAGTCTGAAAGGGACAAACAAAATAATCGTTGAGGGGCGTGGACGGCTCAGCTGACATGAACGCCGTGACAGGAACCTGCACAAATCCAAATCTGATTTATTCTTAAAGAGATTTCTATTTCTCTACATTATTCCAAAAACTCAAAAAATAAAAATGTAGCTTTTTCACTATCTCATTTTTCCTCTCCCTCTCCTTTTATTTAACATGGAACACTAATGCAGGATAATTTTATAATGCAGGATAATTTTACAGCTATAATTTTAAGAATATATGTTGTATTTCTGGTGAATTAATGTTTTTATTATACATAGAGCAACCCTTTTATCCCAAATGGATTTGCTTGTTGATATACACTTTGTCTTCTTAAATCAAAGTATTTCTGCCAGTGGGCATTGCTGTGAACAAAACTGATTACTAAAAAGAAATGAAATTCTCTCTCTTTCTACACACACACACACACACACACACACACACACACATACAGTTTGCATATTATCTTTGATGATTTGGGGAACCGACAAATAGAAACCAAAGTGTGCTGGGGGCAAAATTTACTATTTATATTTTAAATCGGCTGCCATTATTTATACTACTGCCATTTTGTGTTCTAACTGAATTTGTCTACTGTACTTCATTAGTGGCTTAATAGTACCAATACTTTCATAAACCTTCATTGCTGTGATGATTCAGGGTTCTTACAACATTACTGTTCGTACTATACTTAGGATTATAAATTTAGTATATGAGACTATTTATTTTTTCATATCCTTTCTTCAATTAAAGTAATGTGCAGTAGGTGAAGAGTGGTTTGGGAGCAGGGAAATGATGTGGTTAGAGCTGTGCTTTAGGAACATTAATCTGCCAGGATTATGGAGTACAGAGCGGCATCTACATGACTTGGCAACCAACTGGATGCTGAGCACAGGAGGGTGGGAGGTGGTGAAGCAAGGAGTCTTCAAATGTGGCTCCGAGTCTTTCGGTTTCTGACTCTTTTGGAGTCTTCGAATGTGATTCCAAGGTCTGGAGTTGTAGGTACTCTGAATATTCATTTGTATTCATCACAAAAAGAGGCAGAAGAACATCAGGTTTAGGGGCGGCTGGGTGGCTCAGTGGGCTAAAGCCTCTGCCTTCAGCTCAGGTCATGATCCCAGGGTCCTGGGATCGAGCCCCCCGTAGGGCTCTCTGCTCATCAGGGAGCCTGCTTCCTCCTCTCTCTCTGCGGGCCTCTCTGCCTACTTGTGATCTCTGTCTGTCAAATAAATAAATAAATAAATATTTAAAAAAAAAAAAAAAGAACATCAGATTTAGGGAAGATACTTCAGGTGTTTTGAATATAATCAATTTAAGAACTTGTGGAGATACTCAGATTATTAGCCAATTTGGAAATGAGCTCAAGAGGGAGGCTGGGGATAGGGTAGGAAGAGATGCCCTTCACTGAACTTCATAAACTGGTATATTTTCAATAAATACTAAGATGCCCTGCTGTCTGGATTGTTGTTGATAATATAGTAAACAGATAATGAAATGCCATAAAGATGAGACAGAAACATTAATGTCAGACTATGAGGTCCTCTAGAATATGTCATCACAGGATAGCATCTTTTGATGGGTTAGCTTCCCCACATCAACTGCAGGCCTTTTTCTTATGCTGGTTACTAGTTGTCCTCAAAAACAGGCATTGTCAATATCTTGGAACTTACTATCAGTGTCTACCAGGGCTAATCTGTTACTCTGCTTTCATCCTTTACTTTTTATAATTTTCTCCTGGCTAAACCCTTACAGCTTAGGGACCAACAGTATCTCTACTCAGTGACCTCAGAAGAGTGAGCTTTGTATTTGGCAATGATTCTTCAAGGTCTGCTACATTACAATAACCTCTCTTTCTAGAATTTCCCTGTATCTCCAACACCTATCAGTTCCCTTGTGGAAATACACACTTCTGCCTAGTCCATGCTGCTCTCCGTTTTCTGCTACCTCGATCCACAAATTTAACTGCTTCAGCAGCCTTAAATAAGTTCCCGCTTTGCTCACTGGAACGGCCACCACATTTGAGCTTCAGCTCCCAGTGTCTTAGGAGGGACTGATCCCTTAGGTGGAGAACTGGGCAAATGTGCAGCTCACTCTTATTTTTTCCCTTTTCTCATTGATTACAATCCTTCTTTGTCTATTTTCTAAGGCTCAAAAAGTGAGATGCCTTATATAGTTTGTCCAGTTTATATTTGCTTATCATGGGAAGGAAATTCTTTTAGTAAATATGCCATCATGGCTGAAAGCAACATTTCCTAAAGCTATTACTTTTTTATTTTATAGTTTTCTTTTATTCACCAATGTATCAACAACATCCTTTCATGATTTTCAGTGACTGTGTAGTGTATTAACCATAGGGACACACCATCACTTATTTAACATATACCATATTCTTAAACATCCATGCTGCCCTTCTTGCTATAGATATAATCTTAATACTCCTCAATTATATTTCATTTACATAAATTTTTACAAATAGAATTGCTGGCTCCTTGAGAAGATCTAAAGCTATAAAATTTTAACAAGCAAATGCTTTAAAAATACCCAAATTGGGGGTGCCTGGGTGGCTCAGTGGGTTAAAGCCTCTGCCTTCGGCTCAGGTCATGATCCCAGGGTCCTGGGATGGAGTCCCACATCGGGCTCTCTGCTCAGCAGGGACCCTGCTTCCTCCTCTCTCTCTGCCTGTCTCTCTGCCTACTTGTGATCTTTGTCTGTCAAATAAATAAATAAAATCTTTAAAAAAAATACCCAAATTCATTCGTGTGTAGTGTCGCTAAGACCATCTGCAGATTCGGTGATTCACTAGGAGGACTCCTCATGTACTTGTATCTTGGCTATGACTTATTGATATTACAGCAAAAGGATACAAAGCAGAATGAGCATCGGGAAAAAGCATGTGGAGCAAAGTCTGCAGAAAGCTAGGCACAAGATTCCAAGAGTCCTCTCCTGGTGGAGTTACACAGGATCTCTTCGTTTCTCCAGCAATGAGGGGTGACAACATGAGTGAAATGGTATTTATCAGGGAGGCTCATTAGAAATGCAATGCCCTCTGCCTAGGATGTATCAAAGATCCAGAGTCCCAGAAGGAAGCAGGTGTCCAGCATAAACCACCCTGCTAGTGCAAATGCTTTGGGCCAGTGAGCCACCCTATCGTTCCAGGAATAATGAAACATTCCTGCAGTGTTAGTTCTCAGACACCAGCCAAGGGCCAACCTTGTAAGTAACTAAGAACAAAAGTCTCAGGCTTACTATGTCAACTCTTTCCTGCACAATTTGGTGTCTCTAATGTTAGCCCTCAATGAGATACAGAACTTAACATGATCTGCTTGGTTCATGAACAATGCCCCTCCATTTTGTTTTTCTGCTTGTAATTTTAAGTTTATATTTTTACAGAATAACATAAATAACATTTGTTTTCACATAATAGTAAAATATATTGATATAGTTGAATATAAACAGATAAATATACAGTTCATCCTCATTATTCTCAGAATCCATATTTGGCAATTTATCTACTCGGTAAAATTTACTTGTGACTCCAAAATCCATACTCCTGCTTTTTGTGGTCATCTATGGACTTGTTCAGAGTGGTGAGAAATTTGAGTTCATCAACATATATGTTCATGGCTGAGGTCAAACACCACAGGTTCTGCCTACTTGTTTCAGTTCTCATTGCAGAAATGCCTAGAGAGGAGAGACAAGGGGTGGGGGGGCAGTGCAGAACCAAAGCTCTGGCTCTGAGTCAGCTAGATGGAGTTAGATTCCCGTCTCCGGCACCTGTTCCTGAAGTGGCCTCAGGCAAGTCACCTATAGCTTTTGAACTTCATTTTTTTTTTTTTTTTAAATAAAGAGAACCTTCCAGGATAACCTATTTTTTGGATTTAAAGGTTATAATCCATGTGAGATGTATATGTATATATTTCCCCTAGAAGCAGTGGTTCAGTATTCCTGAATTCAGTGTTCCCCTGACTTTGTAGAAGATAATTACTGTGAATGATGAGTATCTACTATATTTTCATTTCATTCCTCAATTCTGTATTGGATTGTCTTTTTGATGAAGTTCATGTTTTATAGATTTAATGTGCGTCCAAGACTAGCAAGTCATATTAATCTTTTTCATCATAAAGTGATTTAATTTGCCCTCCTTCTAGAATAATAATTAATAGGGTATCAGATTTTAGGTTTAGGTTGACAATTTTCATATATTATCCCATTTTCTCCTGGCATGATTGAGCTGATGGGAAAACTGCTGTTGATATATTTATTGTTTCTGTGCAAGTCATCAGTTCCTTTCTTCAGTAGCTTTTAAGGGTATTCTACCTTTGCGGCGCCTGGTTGGCTCAGTTGGTTAAGCATCCCACTCTTGATTTTGGCTCAGGTCATGATTTCAGAATCGTAAGATTGAGCTCCCTCTTTCCCTCTCCCTCTGCCCACCTCCACCGCCTCCCCACCCCCGCCCAGTGCGTGTGCTCTCTCGCTCTTTCCCTTTCTCAAAAAGAAGAGTATTCTGGCTTTGATATTTTGCAGTTATACTGTAATGTACCTATGTCTTGATTTATTTTTATTACATCTGCTTATCTCTCAGAGAGTCCTTTTGAATGGAGTACTAAATGAATTCCTTTATTCCTGCAAAACTCTTTACCTTTGCTTCTCAAAATACTGCTTCATCACTAATTCCCCTTTTCCTTCTAAAGGAGAGATCAGCAAATTACCCCCAGAGGCCTAACTGACCTATTGCCTGTTTGTGCAAATAAACTTTTGTTGGAACACAGCTACCTATTTGTTTACAAATGGTCTATAGCTACTTTTCACTATAGTGACAGGGTGGAAACTGGCCTGCAAAGCTTAAAATACTTACCATTTGGCTTTTTACTAAAAAAGTGTGCTGATCTCTCTTCTAGGGCTCATAGTAGATGTGTGCTGAAACAACACTTACTCCAAATCTCTTGACTAATTCTTCATACTTTCAAGATGATGTCGCATTTCTGTACTTGTTCTTGGTTTCCCAATATATTGATTCTTTTAGTTTCCCATTCAGACTCTGCTCTTTTTTTGCTTTTCCGGGTAAAAAATTTCAGGGACTATTTTTCTTAGTTCCAGTATTTCAACTGACTAATGTCATATAGACTCATTTCTATGTGATCTATTTCAGAGTTTCTCACACACATTTTTTTTTTAATTTTTTATTTTTTATAAACATATATTTTTATCCCCAGGGGTACAGGTCTGTGAATCACCAGGTTTACACACTTCACAGCACTCACCAAAGCACATACCCTCCCCAATGTCCATAATCCCACCCCCTTCTCCCAAACCCCCTCCCCCCAGCAACCCTCAGTTTGTTTTGTGAGATTAAGAGTCACTTATGGTTTGTCTCCCTCCCATTCCCATCTTGCTTCATTTATTCTTTGGATATAATTTCTTCAATTATCTCACCCACTTAAATTTAAGCTCCATGAAGGTCATGATTTTTGTATGTTTTGTTTTATCTGTTCTATTCCCAGCACTTAGAATTGTGTCTGATGCTAATTAGGTATTTCATAGATGATTGATTAACTATCATTTAGGATCCTGAATATACTTATTTGAAATATTTTGCCCAAACTACTTTTATTTTCTAATGTCATCTGATGTAAATTCACTACCAAATTGTTGACTTTATTGGTTGTCTTTCTTTTTGCTCTATTTCCTTATATATTTTGTAATTTTGATTTCCAGATTTTTTTTAATGAAATAGTCCCAAACTCCTGTTTCTTTTCTGGCAGTTGAGGAGATATCCACCTTCCTAACCTAAGTCTTCTATTGCCACTTCAGGCTTCATGCCCCATGGTAATACTGGAAATACCTCCAGAAGAGTCTCTAAGCCAAAATACATCTTGGCTCAATTTCTGGACAAGTGGTTGCACTGACTTATGTCCTCTTGTTCTAACAGAGTTTCATAGAAGCCATAGACCCAACCAGTGGTCAACAGCTCCTTCTTCAGCACCTGTTCAAAAGTTGGACAAGACATAGTAAAAGGGCTTCTAGAAGTAAGCCTGATCTGGTCAATTTTAGTCCTTATTACTTAATATGACTTAATTTTCAGGTGCTTCTGTTGGTTTCTGGAGCCCATGAAACTCACAACTTCTGCCCCTGGAATCATTTTGTATCTCATTCTGTTTCACCTAGGAATATCTAGCTTGCTTGTGAGGCCAGTTATATATTTTTTAAACTTTTCTTTTATATTCTGTGAGTGTTATCCTGTAGTTTCCTCGATGAGTAAAAGTATCATGCATTTTACCCTCATCCTTTACTTTCACTTACTCGTTTTCCACTGACGTTTATCTCATCCTTCTCTTGCATCATTAGTGCCCTCTAGGCTGCACTGTTTCCATTACCACAAAAATAATGCTGTAATATTTCCCATCTTACTACCCCCCCCCAACTCTGCCTCTTACCTCACCTCTCCCTCCAACTATAGCTCACACTCTTCCTCTGCTTTACCTCACACATCTCACAGTCAAGTGTCTATACTGGCCAACTCCGTGTCTTGTCCAATTCTGCCTCACTGAAACCATGCAGATCAAGATCCCAGTGGCCTATGGAGCCCAAATTCCCCAACAGTTTGTCAGTCCCTGCCTTGAATGGTTCATCAAAAGCGTTTGACACGCTTTCTTCTGGAAGCATCTGCTTTGCTTCAACTTGGTGACACCCCTACTCTTCTGAGTACCCTCTGGCTCACTTTCCCTTACTCCTGAACTCTATCTGGACCCTGGTTAAGTTTCTTGTTTGTTTGTTTGTTTGTCTGTTTTAATTAATGCCTCTTTTCCACTGAAATCAGACTCAGACATCTCTGTATTTAGATCTACTCCCCAAGTGATCTCATCTAGTCCCATACTTTTAAATACTATCCCTAGGTTCCCTGTGAAATACTTCATAATTCTAGCCCAACCTTTCTTCTTCATATGGGGCTCCGCATCCTCTCTTGGGATTCTATTAGGTATTTCAATCTTAATTCATCCGAAATGCAATGACCCCTTCTTGAATGCCTGTTAAAATCACCCCTTCTCCTGTGTATGCCATCTGAGGGAATAGCATCTATATTCAGTGGGATCACACAAAACAAACAAACAAACAAACAAAAAACCTATCAACAGCAACAACACAAAAAATCCTTATAATCATCCTTGACTTCTCTTTTTTTCTGACAACCTACATCTAGTCCACTGGAAAATTCTGTTGGTTCTATCTTTGAAAACATATTCACATTCTGAACTTTTATCATAATGACCATAGCTCAGTGATGTTTAACCTGCTATAATCTCTTATCTAGATAGCTACTTAACTCAGTATCAATTTTTCTTTTTTGATCTATATACTAATCTCTATACAACTGCCTGAGTGTTCCTTCTAAAATGTAAGAAAGATTATTGCCCTCTCAGAACCTTCCAATTGCTTCATATCACATTTACACAAAAATCTAAAGTCCTAAGGTCTGTATGATTTGCCCCTGGCTGTCCTATCTAAGCTCTAGAGGATTTGGGCCTACCTGCTGAGCTACTTATTTTATGTTATTTCATAGCACTCCTGCTCATTCACTGACTTCCAGACACACTGCTGTAATCCTTCCTTCACAAATGCATCAAATTTTTACTTTTCTCTACAACCCTTGTTTTAGCAATGCATGTTTGCTTCTATGCGATCAGTGTACAAGGTAATGATGTCAGTACAATATAAAGTTGCACTGGGTCCATATTTGATTTTTCCTAGGCAAAGAGAACCAAAATAATAAGCAAGAGAAGAGTTATATTCACTTCAGGCAGAGAGAGAGTTTCCCTTCATTCAGCTACTACACTGGGGATAAGAACACACTCAAAGAAAGTGCAAGGCTCCTGTGCCAGCATCCCCCACTCAATCAGATGGGCCCCTAACCTTCCGTAACTCTCAGCTATGCGAGTTGGACCGTCTCCCAAGCCCACTTTAATGGTTACCCCATGTTCTTAGAACTTCATTTTCTTCAGAACTCTTTCAGGTCTTGCTAGCCGTGTCCTGATATTAAGCATTGCCAAATGATTTCCAATCTATTGCTTCTGTACATTTTAAATACTCATGGTGGCAGCCTCCAGTCTTGCTTGGCTACCTGCCAGGATGACGCAGTTTGGGGTTCCAATGACTTAGATTCTCTGGTTTCATGGTTGTACAGATATTGCATGATATCTCAAATCTTAATTCCCCTCTAAGACCATATTTTTGCTGAAAGCAGTTTACCCTCCACCACCAGTATAAACCTACACCCACACAACCACATAGCAGAATCTACCTTCGAGCCTTGGCATTTGTGGCTTCTTTTGTCAATGACACTCGTCCCTGAACTGCCTCGTGATTTGCTTCCTTGCTTCATTTAGTCTCTCTTCAAATGACACTTTAACCATGAGGCCTTTTAATGCAACACATGTAACGTAACACCCACCCTCATTACTCTATCCCTTCAACCTCTCTACACTTTCTTCTTAGCACCCAATATTATACATTCATTTGTATATGGAGGAGCTGTCTGTCTCCCACACTAGAATGTAAGCTCTATCAGGGCAGAAATTTGGCTTATTTTGCTTACTGCAATAAAAATATTTGGCAAATAGCTAAGTGCTCAATAGACGTTTGCTGAATTAATGAATGAATGGCTCAATGTGTGGATAGCCTCCTCTTCTAATGAACTTTTTGTCCACAAATAGTCTTTGATGCAGACTACTCTTTGAAAATAATCTCTCATTTTTAACTACATATTAAATAAAATAATTATTTTAAGCCTAAGAGTTAAAATAGTTCCATGAGTTAATACACTTAGCTATAAGTCATTGCTAATAACTTAAATATAACTGCTATAATTATTTTAACTAAAAAGAATTGCCGTAGGATGCTTAATGTTGCCATTAATAATTTCAAGAGTAAATTAAAGCTCTGTGGCAGGGTAGAAATGCAAGGTCTTTGAATGAGAAAAGTTAGGTCGAACGGAGTATAGCAATATGCATGTATTTGTTTAGTTACATTTTTTATTTTCCAAGGCCATACTTGAAAGATCAATACTAGGTGACACAAACATCTAATCTCCTCAGTTGTTTGTTCAAGACTGGATTTCAAAACCTATTTTTGTTGACCTATTAATCTTTCTTATTTTTCATGTGTCAAGTAGAACTGTGGGCTCTTATTTCCCAGGGGAGAAAACTCTGTAGGGGAACAAAAGGTTTGACCCTTATCAAGCAGAATTAGAGCTCTCCTGGAAGCTGTTTACATAGTCCTGGAGCTAGAGAGACTTCTATGGAGAGTGGGTGGGAGTGGAGACGAACGCAGGTCTACAGTGGGAAGGAAGTAGTGGTAGGTGAGAGAGGTCAGAGGATTTGATTACATAAACTGTACTTAAAAAAACAGAAGATGGTGTAACAGTCTGTGTAGTTTTCCTGTGTGTTCCCTTACGTGAGGTGGTGCAGTGAAGTGGCTAGGAGAGTCACTGTAATTTGGTTACCTGGACTTGACTGCTTCCTCTACCACCAACTGGTTGAGATACCTTGGGGAAGTATAGTTTTGTTTAGTCACCGATAAAAGTAACTGCCCCAGAGAGTTGTTGTGAAAATTAAATAAATTAATGATGTAAAGTGTTTAGAACTGTGTCTCATATGTAATAAATATTCAGTAACTGTAATAAACTTTTGCCATATTTCATTCTTCCTCCCAAATGAGGTTGCAAATCAACGAAATGAGTGACAAAGAATTTAAGAAAGCCCCAAAGAGTAATAGCTAAACACAGGCTACTTAAGTAAATGGAGAGATCCCTTATTTTTAATAATAAATTAAGGAGAATATGAATCTTGTTGATGTCACTGTTCTTTTTCTTTTTTTCTTTTTATTGCAGTTGGCACACAATGTTACATTAGTTTCAGGTGTACAGCATAGTGACTTGACGACTCTGTTATGTTATGCATATCATGATGAAGCCATCAGGCTATGTAGAATTGGAAGCACTATTCTTTGTTAGTTGTATTTCTAACTGGGTGCATAAATCTTACAATGAAAACTAGATCTTGAAGCAGATAAATTTAATACGATAGAAGATATAAAAGAATATTTTAATAGATTTCAAGAATATTTTAATAGATTTCAAGATTTCAAAACCAAGAATCATTTTTGGAATTCCAAATTATTAACCAAAGTAACTAATGTGACAAAAGCCTTGAAAATACTGTGTACACTAAACAAATGATGACATTTCAACTATAAACATTTCTTTTTAGGATCTGGTAACTTGGTCATAAATATTGTCTTGAGATGAAAACTGGCATCTGTTGTGTTCATTGGAAGTATAAATGGCTTTCTATTAGTTAGAAATTGTCACCATTACATTTTGAAAAGCAAAAAGAGTATTAGTTTTATTTTTCTAATTTATTAAACTCTAATGGAAAGTAGGATTTACTTAAATGGAAATTTTTGTTTTTAAAGTTATGACTAAATTCTGAAGACTGCAAGGAAACATATACACATAAACTTAATGAGAATTCTAGATTATAATTAACTCAACAATAGCATGTTGTGGCAGAGGGAAAATTTGAAGGCCAAATACGACATGTGGTAACAGTCACTGGTTGGGCTTTCACACTGCAGGGGCTTCATTAGGGATAATAACTGTGCTATTCCTCTTGTAAAATTTATAAATTTTAAGTACAATCAATTAGAATTAGTCTCGGATTCAAGTAAAAGAAAATAACTATAAATGTCCGTGCTGCTTTAGAAACATAACTTTTTAATAATATTGAGTTACAGAAAAATGTGAAAACTTGCACAGTTTAAGCTGAATGGTTCTGATTAACCCAGAGGGCCATTTGGGTAAAATATTTTGTTGGAATTATAAATTGAAATATCTGATGATAATCACAACAGAATTATGGATATAGAAAATTATCTGTTAATCCTGATCTAAGCTTTTGCTCAAATTACTTTTAGTGGAGCACATTATGTGGATATACTGTATCTATATGAGTGTTTACAGCTTTCTAGTGGGAATTCTCAAATCATATATTCAGGTGACAAATGTAACTCTGAGTTGTCAACGAACAACATCTAATTTGAACACCCATTCTGACTGATGGCTAATAAATGATCTAATTAATTTCAAGTAATCTAACATTCAAATATTTTTCATTTCAATAGTACTCCGTCAAATCAGCATAAATGAAAGACTCTTCTTCCATTGTGGTTTATGGAACAGCTTTTCATTGCTGTGTGTGGTCTATCTTCTGTCCTATGCTGCCCAACTGAGACAGAGTGCATCCTATTGTCTTTGGTTCTTAGTACTCAATCCCACTGGCATCTGATGCCATATTTAAGGCCTCACTGTGCCTTTTATTGGTTGGCTGTGGACATTCGTGACTATTCATTTCTTCCAGCCATCTTAGACTTCCCACAATCCTCTCAAGGAAGGTGGTGAGCATAGAAAAATTTCAGTTGTTCCTTCTCCCTTTTCCGTGGCTGGGAGAGACCTGAGCTGTAGGGTTTAGGGAGCTTTCTCAGATTATCTGTGCATGGAATTGCCCTGTCACAATTTCTAATATGTCATTGTACCATGATAGTATAAGAGGGCTTCTCTTTGAGGCTTAGCCTCTTCCTGGGTTTTCACCAGAAAGTGAAGCTCATGTCCTTCTATTTTCTTTTTTATCCTTACCAAAAATAACCAAAAATTTTTACTATTTCCTATTATCCCTTATCCTGAGGCTAGGTCTACATTGGGTCAGGTTGGTTCAGTATACCTTCTAAGATATCTGTAAGAGCATTGAACACTCTACTGGATACTTTTTATTTGCTCCTCTGCCCCCATTTCTGCACCATTCACCATGCTGCTCTGTATCCCAGGAGGCTGAAATATTTGGAAGAAATCAGTTGGAACCCGTGTTCTCTGGGTTTTCTCTCTGAATGGGAGATACCAGCAACGAACTGGAGGGTGGGGGAAAAAGTGAGTTTAAGGAATTTATTCTTCTACTTCACTCCTACCAGGTGCTGAAGGTACAAACTCTTGTTAGAGGATCTTTTAGGACTTTGCTTGGTTCTGCTAGTTTCTATTTCCTCTTGCATTATTAGGCTATGGTGGTAATGGCTTCCTTTTTTTGTTACTTCCAAAATTTTTCACCAATCATTTGGTTTCCCTTAAGCCAAATTTGCATGTTATAAATTATCCTTTTATTTAGCTCTCCACATTACCATTTTAGAATGCCTATTTTTATTGATAGTACTTTGATTATTAATAGTGTTTGATAGAATAAATGGTCTCAAAAAACACAACTTCAAATTGGTGTTCTGAAATTGGTGTTCTCACATAGCTAAGAAGTACTAGTGAGCACTTCTCACCAGAGAGAAATGTAACATAGTAATCTGAGTCATGTGATGGCATTACTGTAATTCATTCTATCACCACTGGTGGTAAGGGAGGAAGTCGATATGGAAAGTAAGGTGTTTGGAAATAAGCTGGGTTTGTAATTAGTCACTGTGGCAACAATAATGATTATAAAGGCTGGGTGGTCTGCTGACTTGAGATGACCTGGTATAGTATATACAGAGAAAATGACAAACAGAAGGCCTTGAATGCTAAATCAGAACATGAATGAAAAATGAGAAAGTTCCCATGTTAGCTTTCAAGTAAGTCATCATCTCCTGAAGTTTCAAAAGGAAAATATGGCAAAAAATCATGCCCACAGCTTGACTCTAAATGAAGGCAGGGATCCAGCACCTCTTAAATGCTCAATATCTCCAAGTGTCTTATGTTAAGTTAAGGCGCTGATGGAGAAGAAGAGACTGTGCAGCAAAAAGAGAAATATTTGACAGACACAGACAAGGCTATGGAAATTGTGCCCCCAAGTCTCAATAACTTCCCTTGATGTCAGAATCATCTCTTCTCTTGTAGAAGCCAGGTGGATACACTTTGCTGTCAGAAACAAGGCGAGGACAATGACCCCATCTAGCAGCACCAGCAAAGTGACAATCAGATGAGATGTCCCATAGGAAACTGGAATAATGGCTAACTGGTTATGAGGTGTCTAGGAATAAAAATGTTGGGCAGCTTATGACATGCTTCTTGACACATATAGGCAGAAAGTTCCCAGATCTAGAGGTTAAAAACAAAACCAAGTCTCCTTAAGGAAGTTGTATACTCTTACCTACTTCCAGATCTCAGCCACTTCCCAAACATAAAACACCTTAGCTGAGGAACTGCTAATATAGTCTTGACTCTTCCTCCAAACCTTGCCCAGAGGACATATGGACATTACCCCATGTATTGAGTTCAGAATTTGCCCAGAACTTCTGGGCATTATTAAGGCCTATTTCTGAAATAATGCTAATGTCTGGAGACCCAAAATACTATGACAATATACTAGTCAGAGTGAAGACTATGGAAATTCCAGGTGGTATGTGGAACTTTGACCTCTTTTCTCTTTCTACTACGACCATACATTAATCATGTGGTTATTACCCTAATTCTAGAATGTAGAGGAAAAAATGGATATACCCAACATTTAGCAGAATCCCCACACTGATACTGTGACCCATGCAGTGGGGGTTATTATCATATAAAAGTCAATCACAGGCCCTTATTGCTAATCCTCTTCCTAAAAAAAAATAAACCAAAAGTAATAATGCCACATCTTGGGGAATTTTAAAAAGTAGTGCCGTGATTAAGGACTTGAAAAAACCAAGGTAGTGATCTCTATCATATTCCCACTTTGGTATAAAGTCACTCAGGGGCTGAGAATGACTGTGGAGTTGTCGAAAATTCAGTTTAGTGATCTACAGCTATGGTCCCAAATGTGGTATATTTATTGCAACAAATCAGTAGAAACCTATGCTATACAATAATGGATTCAGGAATTCAAAATTCATGGAATTTTGAAAAAAATTCCTTTTTTCAATTCCTATCAGCAAATGCAATCAGAAGCAAGTTAGATTCACTTGGAAGATGGCATTATGCCACAGAGTTTTGCCACACCTGTGAATCTTCTAAGATTCCAATGGTCTTGTGGATATCAAGATACACTTTTCTATAGAGATGTAAAAATGGTAGAAACTTCTGTCACTAATGAAAGAAGCAAACACTTAGTGGACCTCTTTGGATATTGAAGGCAGAATATACTAATTTTTGTCTGTGTTGCTCTGACCTGTTTACCAGGTAACTCTTAATGCTGTCAGTTTTGAATTGCACTGGAGCTATAAAACGCTGTGCAGCATATTCAGGGTATGGTAAAACAATCTTGCCTCTTGCCTTTTGGCTCAGCAACTTTAATAGTATTGAAGGAGTCTGTCACAAATTAAGATGTTTTACAAAGCCTCTGATAAGCTACACTAGGACTCATATTGCATTTTGTCAAAAATCATTATCTATTCTGCTGAAAACAACCGCCAATCTGAATATACATATTCCAATTAATAATAGTTGGATTGTCACTGAACTTCTGGATTGTTACTGGGCTCCTCCTTTAGGGATGCACATCTGAACTAGGGCACAAAATTGCCTTGAAAGCCACAGATGTGCCCACAGATGTCCCTGTGAGAAAGGACATAGTATGGGTAATGTAAGGAGTGGGCAGCCTCTAGTTGATGCAGCTTCGGGATGCCCCATAGCATTCATATCGAGGTCATGCTCTCTCTAGGCTGCTCCCAGGCAATGACTGATCATGACAGTGGTAGTATGGCATTGATACTGGAGCTAGGCCATTTCTTCCCAACATGGGACTCCTATAATGGACAATTTTTTCCTTGGAGCTCTCCATTGGCTTGGCTGAGACATTCTCAGAGCTGAAGAATGGCTGGGAGCTTGTCCCACCTCTCTCCTTTCACAGGTACTAGTGCATCATAAGGGGTCTTTTCAGATCTTTTGGCCTGTTTTTCTTTTTTAAATGAGTTGCTTGTTTTCTTATCAGTGAGTTTTAAGAGTTATTTGTATATTTTGGATGTAAGCCCTTTATCTACCAGTCTGTAGCTTGACTTTTTCATTCTTTTAACAGAAACTTTGAACAGCAGATGGTTTTAATTAATTTATTTATTTTTGTGGGAGTGGGGAGAGAGAGAATGAGCACAGAGAGGGGCAGAGGAAGAAGCAGACTCCCCGCGGAGCAGAAAGTCAGATGAGGAACTTAATCCCAGGACTCTGGGATCATGACCTGGGCTGAAGGCAGATACTTAACCAACTGAGCCACCTAGGTGCCCAAGATGGTTTTAATTTTAATGAGGTACAACTTATTAATTTTGTCTTTCATGGATTGTGCTTTTCATGTTGTATCTAAAAAGCCATCACTACAAATAAAAAATAAATAAAATTAAATAAACAAATGAAAAGTCGTCATCAAACCCAAGGTCACCTAGATTTTCTCCTATGTTATTTTCTAGAAGATTTATAAGTTTGCATTTTACATTTTGGTCTATGATCAATTTTGAGCTAATTTATTGTGCAAGTCTAAGACCAGCATTTAGATTTCTTTATTTTTGCATGTGGATGTCTAGTAGTTGCAGGACCATTTGTCAAAAAGACTAGATTTCTCCACTGAATTGCTTTTGTTCCTTTCTCAAAATTTAATTGACTATATTTGTTTAGATCTATCTTTGGGTTCTCTATTTGGTTCCCTTGATCTACTCTTCTATTCTTTCACTATTATAAAACTGTTTTGATTACCATGACTTTATAGTAAGTCTTAAAGTGAGGTAGTGTCAATTTTCAATTTATTTCATTTGTTCTTGGCTTCTTTATTTAAACTCCTCTTGTTTTTGTCATTTTTTGTTTTTAACTGAGCATTCTGTATGATTTTGTTTTCTCTTTTATGATATCAAATACAATTCTTTTTTTTAAAGATTTTATTTATTTATTTGACAGAGAGAGAGATAGCGGGAGAAGGAACACAAGCAAGGGGAGGGAGAAAGGGAGAAGCACGCTTCCCGCCCAGGACCCTGGGATCATGACCTGAGCTGAAGGCAGATGCTTAACTGATTGAGCCACCCAGGTGGCTCAGTATACATTTATGACTAGTTAAATCTACTTCCAAATAATTCTAAACTATTTCCTGGGTAGTGTTCTGTGTTTTCAGCACCTTTATTAAGTTTTCCTCACTGTCCTCCCCTGAGTGTTTCCTCAGATTCCTGACTGGATACCAGCTAAAGAAAACAGGTTCTTTTCTTTCTGACCCTTATCCTCTATCTCCCTCATGACTATTATGACCATTTTGGCTGGCCCATGTTTCAGAGTAAATATGTAGGATAAACAATAATTAACTACCTATTTTGGGATGAACTTTTATATCTTTTCATAAAACAGCTCAGTTGGTACTGTTTTGTGAAGAGCACTGATTGTAGTGACAATTTCGTTTGAATATTACTCCATTAATTATTAATTGTGTCTCTAGGCAACTCATGTTAACCTGTCCCAAATCACAGTTTCATATAAAAATGAGAGGATGGGGGTGCCTGGGTGGCTCAGTGGGTTAAGCCTCTGCCTTCGGCTCAGGTCATGATCTCAGGGTCCTGACATCAAGCCCCACATCGGTCTCTCTGCACAGCAGGGAGCCTGCTTCCTCCTCTCTCTCTCTGCCTGCCTCTGCCTACTTGTGATCTCTCTCTCTGTTAAATAAGTCAATAAAGTCTTTAAAAAAATAAAAATAAAAAATAAATAAAAATGAAAGGATTGGGCACCTGGGTGGCACAGTTGGTTAAGTGACAGACTCCTGATTTTGGCTCAAAAATGATGATCTTAAAGTCGTGAGATTGAGACCCATATGGGGCTTCAACTTAAGTTCGGTGTCTGCTTAAGACTCTCTCTCTTCCTCTCCTTCTGCCCCTCCCCACCTCTCCCCCTCTAAAATAAATCTTAAAAAAATAAATAAACAAAAGAGGGTAGAATCTGTCTAAGAGGTAGATCTGAAAATAGGGAAGAATACAATCTGGCATGTGGCAGTGTTCAATAAATAAAAGATAGCATAAGTATTGTAATTTATTATCCAGAACTTTCTCAGGAAATGTGAAAGCTTGATAAATAAACGGGAATTAGCAAATGATGATTCTCATTGATCACAGATAAAGCCATGAGTGAAGGGATTCTTTTTTTTCCCTTTCATTAGTTTTTTTTCCAGCAAAAGATAATTCTTGATACCTGCTCATGATTTGTATATATAAATGTATCTGCCTATCTATCTATCCATCCATTCCTCTTATGTTTAAGTGGCTTGCTTTGACAAAGGAACAGTTTCCTACTGGAAGACTAACTACTACTTACCCCTTGGGAGAGGAAAGGACAAATGAAAAGAAGAAAGATTGTACAGATAGAATAATCATCCTTGGATTTCAATAAAGCTTTATCCAACACATATTATTAGACCACACCTTGTCTCCTACTAAAGTTAACTTTCGTATGTGAAACATAATTTCAAAATGCTATTTCAAAAATATCACTAATTTACTTCTGACTTTTAAGGCTATTTTGTATCATGGTGCCTGGGTGGCTCAGTGGGTTAAGCACAAGGCTCTTGATCTCAGCTTAGAACTTGATCTCGGGGTCATGAATTCAAGCCCTGCTTTGGACCCCTCATGGAGCCTAATTATAAATAAATAAATAAATAAATAAATAAATAAATAAATAGTTAAAAACAAACTAGAATGGTGCCTGCTACTGAAAGGACTGTTCTGCAAGGGTAGTGAAGACAGAGATCCCTGTATAAGTAATGAGCAAAACCCATTAAAAAAAAATTTTTTTTTTGAGAGGGAGAGATGGAATGAGTGACAGAGGGGAGGGGAGGGCAGAGGGAGAGGGATAGAATCTTAAGCAGGCTCCACGCCCAGTGTGGAACCTGACTTGGGCCTCAAAGTCACAACCCTGAAATCATGAGATTATGACCTGAGCTGAAATCAAGAGTAGGATGCTTAACCAACTGACTGAGACACCTAGGTGCCTCCCCCTCCCCTATTTTTTTTCTTTTAAGAAAACCATCAGAATAATTTTTTACTGTATTACTTAGGTCTGTTTCCATGGGAGACTGGAGATGTGAGAACTATGGCTTTAGCAGATTGCAAGTCTGGTACTTTCCACTATTAGGATCAATTCTATGACACTCTATTCAATGTTATGGTCAATTCTATGTTACAGGCAATATCTAAATGTGCTAACACAGTGTTACAGATCAGATGAAATCATGACTGTCCTAGAAAGTAGCAACTTCATTTTCCCCAAATAGTGCAGAAATTAATGTTGATAGCTTATTAAATGGCATGAATTTCATAGGCTATATCTTTATTGAGCATTCCCTTCACATTCACATTTGCTTTATGTTTACATAATGCTTTATCACAACAAGTTTAAGGTCATATACAACGAAATGCACAGTGAAAGGTGATGCAATGTAAATGGTAGTAGAAAATAAGGGCCAAAGGGCTAAGCTAACATGGTTGCTGAAATTAGGTTTCATGTCTGTTTGACAGGGTAAGCGGAAAGACTCAGATAGGTATCTGAAACTCATAATCTATACATGGTTTACAGTTTTTTGGGTTAAACAACTGCCTGCCAGAGCTTCTCTGATACTCAACCTATTCAGTCTCTCTCTCTCTCTCTCTCTCACACACACACACACACACACACAGACTTCTTTAATTATCTCACCTAACTTTGTGTAGATTCATTGAGTGATTTGATAGATAATATTTCCCACCATTAATGTTGTAGGACATTTCCTATACCTTTTTAATCAAAGTACCCTTTGATAAATATGGAAAGAATAATGTTAATTATAAAAAATCAACCCATTACATGGAAAGCTAATAAAGTTCAACTAGGAAAGGTGATGTTGGTTACATCTGATTCAGGAAAATATCTGAAACCACAGAGGAAAGGCTTCAAACTCTACATCTTTAAAACAACATAAGTTGGGATGCCTGGGTGGCTCAGTCATTAAGTGTCTGTTTACATAATGTTGACCTTCAGCTCAGGTCATGGTCGTGATCTCAGGGTCCTGGGATCAAGTTCCACATGGGGCTCCCTGCTCAGCGGGAAGCCTGCTTCTCCCTCTCCCACTCCCCCTGCTTGTGGTCCCTCTCTCGCTGTGTCTCTGTCAGATAAATAAATATATAAATAAATAAACAAAACATATAGTTTGTAAACAGTGCCTTTTTAGGCAAACTTTGATAAAACTGCTTAGAGAAACTGTGAGGTTGTCTTTGCTGATGAAGTACTGAATTGCATGTATTCCATATAAAGTATGTGGACTGATGCTTTATGACAAGAAGATGAGATAAATGGAATCTTATAATGAAAACTCAGGGGGCTCTTGCCTGGATAACTGACTACAACCTTATAGAGCGTGGCGACAATGATATCTGTAGGAATGTTTAGTACTTAGAAGCACAGAAGATTTTCTGTAGAAAGCTGTAAAGATAATATTTAGCATATGAATATTCTACACTGAATATCCTCCAAATTCTACAGTGTTGATGATAGGGCAAAATGGTTTTAATCTTGAAATATTTTAAATCATATGTCATTATAGAAAAACATTAGATGCTTTCTTACTTTCTCGTTGTACATCAGTGTGAATTACTTATAATAACTGAATCAAGTTGCGGTAAAAAGTGATTTGATGTAAACAAATTGAATTTTGGAGAATGTCTTGCCAAACAAAATAACTTTTAATTTAGAGAAATTGATAGCATGCCACTTTCTCAGATATAATTAGATACTGGTTCCAATTGCCTGCTTAGGACCCTGCTGGTCCATCTTAATAAAACATTGTTATCAATAAATAGAAGGATTCAGCTAATTCTCTATGGCAGGTGTGGTATGCATTTATTTAATATAAAAGCAGCTCTAAATAATTCTGGTGTTAGTAAAACAAGGGGCTCAAAGAACTCTGTTGTTAAATCTAATTCATGAAATGGTCGAACACTGTCAGAGATAAATTAAAACAGTAGCATTCACAGGTCTTAAGAACTAATTAGATATGGGCTGATTAAGAAGAGAAAGCCAAGAACAATTGGAGGACAAATTTATATTTGACATGTTTTCATAGAGTTGAAGACTGTTGAGATTTAACCACATATCTCTACAGTATCTTTACTATTTTCTTTCTTCCTAAACTACATCTAGTATGGGTCTACTAATGGTAAACTCCTTGCTCTTTCAAAATACAGGTGTTTTGGGGTTTTTTTTCCTCTCATTCTTGAATGACAGTTTTACAGGGAATGTATTTTTATTTGATCTATTTCTTCTACATATGTCATTCTGGTCTTTGTCTTTTATTGTTGCTATAGAAAAATCTGTTATTTCTGCTTGTTCTATTTTTGTAGAAAATCTGTTTTTCTATTTGCTAATAAGATGAACTTATCTATGTGTTATTATTTATAATTGATCTGGTATTGATTTAATTTTACAGTGTCTGATTTCTGACCTATTTGAGTGTCAGCGACAATCTTGCCCTTGGGACTTATCTCAGAATTCTGTCTGTAATAGGTGTATAGCAATTATCAATGAGTTCTAATCAATGAAGAGAAAATTGTCAAAAATGAGATTTCTAGTAGGTAAAGTTTTGTTTTGGGAGAAAAATCCAGGTGTTCTTTTAATATATCCATTTAGAAACTCTGAACCCTTATGAATATATATTTACTGGTATGTAAATGATTCATCTGGATTAAATTTAGCATTGTATCGCTAATATGTCAAATTTAAATAATTAATGGAAGGAGACGGGAAAGTGGAGAGTGCATTCTGGAGTCTATTTTTTATTTAATTACAAAAAGAGCTCTACTTCTGCATTTATTAACTTAAGATTAAGACTCTTAATTTTTTATTTCTTTGGCTGGAATGATCTTCTTCCAGGTACGGCCTTGCCGATTTCCCACCACTGTAAAGGATTACTAATTGAATAGACTCTTAAAGTAATAGATTTTGATTATTTAACCCTGGCAGGCCTTTGCCTGTTCCCAGTGTTGCCTGGAAATATGATCTGTGTGAGAATACTAATTCTTATTCTGATGTTATGTTTTTAACTATCTGTAGTTTATCAGTTGGTTTCATCCAAGAAGGCTGCTGATGTCCCCCCAGTGTCTTTAAAGCCTATTTCATGTCACAGTATACATAGTCATTGAAGAGGAAACAAAGTTTAGACATATATTTTGTGCAACTTAATATTTCGTGAGATGGACCTACCATACTTCAAAAATTGTTTTTTCTTAAAAATAGACCCTTACACAAATGGCTTGAATTCATCATTTTCCCCACCTCAATCTCCAGACACAAAGAAAAGTTTTCCTTTCCTCCCTAATAGTTTGTTCAGGTTTTTCAATACTCAGATCACCTTAAGACCAACAATCAAAACAAACCGAGGTTGGCACTTACAGTCTTTCTTGCATTGTAATAAAGGGCAAGAAAACAGACACTGGAAGGCTTCCCTTTAATAGAAATAATACTGAAGGTAACAGAAAAATTGAGAGTAAGAATTAAAGTTCTCCTGTCTTGGAATTCAATAAATCTTTGATGCTCTGATTTTGATGCTCCTACAGTAATAAATACTGTAGGAAAGGCGTTGACTGGTGCCCACCCAATTCCTCTTCAGTAAAGGGAAATGGGAGTTTTGCGGGGCACGTTGGTTACAGAAGGAAACGAGCGCGGAGGGGGCGGCTCACGGGAGGACTAGAGCTCGGAGCCCCAGGCGGGCTGGTCTAGGGCGGAAACGCCGGGCAGACTCATTACCTGCCCGGGAGGCCCAACGAGCTCGAGCCCAGAAGTCCGGGGCCCTTGCCTCCGCTCCGCGGTTGCCTGGATGCCGGGTAACCGACCCCGAGGGCCTCGGCCGCGGGCGCCGCGGAGCCGGCGGGGTGCGCAGAAGCGGCGCTGGGAGACGGGCGGAGCCGGTGAGTCCGGGGCTGCGCATTCCTCTGGCGGCCTGCACGGCTCCCACCCGCAGCAGCCAGAGCCCCGTACCCTGGGGCGCCTGTGCCCTGAGTTACACCCCCATTCCGGTCAGTTCCTTAATCAATCCCTTCCGGGAGGCGGAGGCAAGGCTGTCACTCGGGGAGTTTGAGAAAAATCCCCGTGGCGTGGGTTAGGGATGTAAAGTCTCCCTCCACTGGCCGCCCAGCTGTACTTCACGTTGTCTAGAAGGGCATCCCTAGGTTCTCATTCTTTTAATAATTATTTCTACCTTTTATTTTGCTTATAAGGCCTCCTTGTGGTGGTTCATGTATTATTATTATTTTGAATTGCTATTTTTCTTCTTTTGATATTTTATTTTTCAAGTGTCTTCTCTAATACTGCACACCTACTTAGGGCAGAGGCTGGGAATTTTATTTGTTCTATAGCACCCCAAGTAAGATGACCCACAATAACACTTCCTCTCTGCAGATGAGGAAAATGAGGCACACAGCTGATACATGACTTAACCAAGGACTGAGAATTAGCCAACTTCAGACTCAGGAGACCTCTTTCTCACTTCCAGTTCAAAGCATTTTCTATTTCTTTGACACTGGATGCTCAATAAGTATTTGTGAATTGATTTGGTAACTTCCCAGGCCTACTTACTATTGCATGAGCTGTCTGGACATCTTGACCCAAGTGTAACATTCTAAAGCTATCCCTGTTACTGGGTAACTTGGTTCTTGTCCCAGAGGCACCTCAGAATTGGAGACCCAAGACCAGAATGGGGAGTTCATTGAGTAGTGGAGTATAACACACTTTCTTTTCTCTCTCTCTCTCTTTTTTTTTTTTTTTTTAAGATTTATGTATTTATTTATTTGACAGACAGAGATCACAAGTAGGCAGAGAGGCCGGCAGAGAGAGAGGAGGAGGCAGGCTCTCCAAGGAGCAGAAAGCCCAACACGGGGCTCAATCCCAGGACCTGGGATCATGACCTGAGCAGAAGGCAGAGGCCTTAACCCACTGAGCCACCCAAGCGCCCCGTCACACACTTTCAAGAGTGAACGCAGGCCAGTGCTTGAACAAGAGTAGCAATGGCACCCAGAAGATCTAGAGGCATCCTTTTAAGCCTGCTTTTTGCCTATGTAAATTTTGTTTTGATTGACATTTTTGACTGACAGCTGGTGGTTATGTAACATTTTGGCTCCTGCGCATGCACCTACCCATGATTCATTCTGTTATAATTGTATTCATTTATGTATTGTATATTTATGAGTGTCTAATGACCTTTTGTTACCTTAAAGGTACTTAAGGATACGTTGCACTCTATGTACACATGTTCGGCTCTTAGAAGCCCCCTTGTGGGGGGCGCCTGGGTGGCTCAGTGGGTTAAAGCCTCTGCCTTCAGCTCAGGTTATGATCCCAGGGGTCCTGGGATCGAGCCCCGCATCAGGGAGCCTGCTTCCTCCTCTCTCTCTCTCTCTGCCTGCCTCTCTGCCTACTTGTGGTCTCTGTGTGTCAAATAAATAAAATCTTTAAAAAAAAAAAAAAAAAAAGAAGTCCCCTTGTGGCTTTTGACCCAGCTCTATAGCTAGTCCTTCCCTGTTTTTTGGCCCTTAGAGGTGTCTCTGAAGGTGTGGCTGGGCACTGAGGGTGTGGCCAGCACCTGCTTCATCCCTCCTCACTCATGCCTAACTGCCTAACATCCCTCCCTGTCCTTCCACGCCTTTTCCCCCTCAAGTCATTTCTGGGTCCTATTTGGCAAATAGGGTTTAGGACACCACTTAACAAGGTTAAGAACTCAGACAAATGAATGGCTAACTATGAAATGCATCCAAATGCCCACAACCTAAAGGATTTTGAGCTGTTGGTTTATTTTGAATTATCTTTAGACATTTGTATGTGAGACAAGTGCATTTCTAGCCTCAATATATAATACTTCTCATTTTATTATTGCATTCTTAAGATTTTATTATTAATCATATCCAGCTAATTTCCAGAGCTGCCAAAGCTATGAGTTTGAACCATAACCTACCAATTTTCCCTGGGTGAAGTCCCGTTATGTTGGTAACTACCACACGTCTTACACTCAATTCAGCCTGTCTGTTCTGCTCTTGCTTCAGATTCAACATAACCTCAGACTCAACTAACCTGTCACTACAACCTCAGAGTTTGTTCTTTCTTCTCCATTCCCTAAGGCAGTAAGTGTCATACACTTTCTTTTTCCTTTCTACTATGGACTTCATTCTCACACAAGTTTATTCCACTAAACTATAACTTGATTTCCAAGAGCTCTGGACTCATAAATTCCCAGCCTAACAAGAAAATCTAGAAACGCCAGGGATGAGACTCCTTGACTGCAATTGGTTTACCTGACTGTCCCTAAAGCATTCATGTTGGGGTTAGGACTAATAGGATTGACAGCAATTTATCGAACCATGTAGATGGAGTGGGCAAATAATTTCTTAAAAGAAAGGAACTCTCTTTCTCTTAAAAGGAGAGCTTCTGGGGAAAAAAATAAAAACAATATTTGTCTACCCAGAGTTTACCTACAAAACAAGGTTAATGAGAATATTGACTAAAGAATTGCTAAAATGCTAGACATTGGAATCTCGACAAAATGGAAAGCAGAAGATGTATGGTAAGAAAGGAAAAGCAGGGAGAGTAGGCAACTGGAATACTCAGAGTGGGTGAAGAATTTGCGTTGTGGGAATGATGTAAGACAGAGAACTGGATTGATCGCAAGTTTTGGATTATGTGCCTGGTGGAAAAGTAGTACTTCCACAAGCAGATGGTTGCATGGTTGAGCCTTAATGATCATGATGTCTGTTTTCTGCACTATAATAACACTAATAAATATATGGAATTTCAAAATTGGTGCTGAACTTTTAACCTCAGTTATAATGCTATGGATACAAAAACCACCCAAATGAAAATAAATGGAGCCTATTTGTTGAGAGGTTGCAATAGCAAGGAGTCAGCCGCCATCGTTTGTGTAGGGCAGAAATGCAAAGGGAGACAAGAAAGTGGGAAAGTCTTCAAATGAAAAAATAAAAAAAGGGGGAGAGAGAGGACTTTAGGTATGCCCTGGACTTTGTTGACATGGGGAAGCTGGAGATGGGTTAACTAGGAGCGGGACATCCTATATGATTGGTTTGAGGAGCTTATTTGGCTTTCTCTGGTTGGTCCTGAGTTGGAAGTACAGGCAAATATTAGGGAAGCCGGCAGTAACTAACAAAGTCCTGATTGTTCTGGGAAGATTACTATAGAGGTTGTGGTTTGGCTTCCTGGGCTGGTTGGTGTAGAGAATTCTGGTGGGTTAGAATTCTATTTTTACATATGGTTTGGCCCTTGTCCATCTGTATATTCAGTCTCTCAATGTTCACAGAAATTCAGTTAGGTAAACTTAATTTTACCCTTATATTAGAAAACTGAGATATGGACAGATTTGGATAGTTTAAGTATTGTATTCATGACCATATAATTTCTTAGTGAACTCTCATTCACTGAATTTAAATCATGGCTATTTATTAAGCAGTTATTATACACTGGTCAGTGAACTAAACACTTTGCCGTATATCTAATCTTCTCACGACACTTTGAGACATTATCATTTTCACCATTTTCCAGAGGAGGAGACTGATGCTTAAATACACGAAGTAGTCTTCTCAAGGTCATGTAGATGGTAAGGAGCCCATCCAGAACTTAATCCCATATTTTACTGACTTAAAAGCTATGTTCCTTGGCACTTGATTAAACTGATAATCTACTTTCATCACTCTTAGTCTATATCTGTGAACATTACTATCTGGCTTTTTTTCCTGGGTACTTATGTGAGCCGGGATGGGAGACAAACCATGAGAGACTGTGGACACTGAGAAACAAAACTGAGGCTTTTGGAGGGGTGGGGGGTGAGGGTGAGCCTGGTGGTGGGTATTAGGAGGGCACGTATTGCATGGAGCCTGGGTGTGCTGCATAAACAGTAAATTTTGGAACACTGAAAAAAAAGTTAAATTAAATTAAAAAAAAGACTTTTCAGTGTGCAATGAAGGGATTTAATATACTATTAGGATACTGTAAAAACTTTGGATTTACCCACAGCCAACAAAATGGACGAGAGGTCTGGGCATGTGAAATGACATAGTGAAGGTGGAGGTGTGAAGAAATGGTTGAAAAGGCAGTGGAAGACTACTAACAAGAGGGCATGAGTACCTAAAATGGACTGCTTCTCTTAATAAGCTAATGAAATACTTTACATGATGACCAGTTATTTATAGATAAACTAAATATCGCTGATGATTAATAAGATGTCTCACAGACAAACTGGACAATTATTTTTCTTTTAAATTTGTTTTGTGCAAGTGAAGTATATATTTTTTCCTTGAAGAGAAATCTATCCTCAGTAATTGTAATTGTTGAGCCCCCAAATCACACTTGCGACAAATTCTTTGAAAGACCGAAGGAAGCTGAGTATTTTTGCTAGTGACATTATATTAGCCAGGGTTAATTATGTGTTAATCCCTCTAGTGTTCCACTGCTTATGGAACTCCGTTTACTCAGTTTGTGCTCTCTGAACAATTTTATTACAGGCAAAATATATAGCACATAAACAGCAGAAAATATGCAAGAAAAGTGTCCAGAGATCTTAGGCACAGATTCCTCTATTCTCCCATTTCTGTGCAGACAGGTCTGTAACCACTACTGCTGTGCATTTGACGTACCTCTGTAAGCAGGAAAGCCAAATCTTCCCATGGTGGAGATCTCCTGTATCGAATTCCTCATATATACATATTCTAGCTATGTTTCCAGCTTTTACTTTGAAAGCTCCCCTCTCCTAGGCTCTGTCAAAATTAGATGCAATTATAAATCCAATTATTATTATTAAACAGTGCTGGCAGGCTGATGATATATGCTGCTCTGAAACAACTCACAGACCCGTCATTTAAAAACATCATTTATCCTTAGTTAATGCATTCCATAGTGTTGGCCAAGGGTCAGTAACTCTGGAGATAAGCTGCAATTAATCCAAACAAGCTAAAATGAACCCATTATATGCATAGCCGATGGACATGGCAACTTTTAAACTAAATGCTCAAGCCTTTTCCACAATAGAAGTAGCAAACAAATAAATATTGTATCTACATATCACTTCCTGTACAGCTCTTTCCATCCTGTATTTGTTTGTTCTCTGGAAAGAGTGGTTGACTCATGTCTTTTCTTCTTCCTCATTCATTCACTCCTGGGCTTCTTGCTGCTTAAATTCTGCTACTGTCATTTAATGTCGCATTAACCTATTGCCACATTAAATGGACTTTCCCCCCCACCCTAGTTTTTGTCTTATTGTGTAACTTTTTAAAGATCTTTAGGTTGTTGGCTCCTTCTTGAAACTCTTGGTTTGTATGACCACATTCATTCCCGTTTTCCCTGCACATTTTCTAGAAATTGTTAATGTCATTAATTTTCTGGCTTCGTCAAGATTCCTTCCTTTGTTGTGTGATCTCATCAAATGATCAGCTCCAAAATGATAATACTGAAAAAACTAGCTCTTCTCAAATTTTCTCATGAATAGTAGACACACATTTAACATTAAAAAGCACTCATATATAAATTTAAAATAGTCATCTTTCCTCTAATCCTACCAGTTCCTCACATAGACCAAAATGAAGATAATGGCATTGCCATCTACCCACTCCCTCTTGCCAGCAACGGTAGTTACTCTAGACTCTTCCTTCGCTGTTACCATGTCTGATTTCTTACCAAATAATGCAGTTTGTTCCTATTAAATATCTTTTGGTTCTTTCTTCTTCTCTCCATTTTTATTTCCTCTGGATTAATTTTAAAAATACCTTGATTAGTAGTCTTCTTCTTGATCATTTTTGGCCTCAAATTATGCTCTCCTCCAATTAATCCTCCGGCATGGCACTGGATTGTGACTTATTCACTAATGTCTTCCCACAAAAGATTCTAAATGGTTAAAAAGGGGTCTTGTTTATTTTTGTGTCTTCAGTGACTACCATATAATGTATATTCAATAAATATTTTCTGAGTGAATAAATGAATATGGAGTTTGGAAAATATGTATGGAAAATTATCATATGCTACTGACACACTCCAGAAAATGTTGCTGAGATACTTCTCTACAGTGATAAAACTGTCCCAGAATGTGTGACCACTAAGCTACCTGTGGTTACTGAGGCCTTGAAGGGGGCTAGTATAGCCAAAGAATGGAATTTTTAATTTTAAAATTTAGGATGGCTAGTGTCTTTAGTCTAGGATAGTACAGCTTTAGAAAACAGGCCCAGAACTTTCCTTTATGCTCCATTATCACCATCTCAAACTAAGATTCTAGAGATGTTCTGTTACACAGAGTTCAGAAATTCCATTCAAGAAAATTTCTGACTACTTAATACATGCCAAGCACTGTGGCTTCAAAGAGAAAACAAATAATCTCTGAAAACAAAGATGCAGCAGGAAAATGCCAGCTAGTAATGCAATCTGATTTCTGAAATGCTGATATTTAGGGGACATCCTGATTCAAACAGTGGAAAAGAACATTTTATTTTTTTCCCTCTTCTTCCTCTTCCTTCTCCATCTAGATTCTGAAGTAGCAAATGCGAGTGGAATTGTCAGAACTATACTTCTGATGATGATGGGAGCCATTCTGGATCCCACTTTATACCCCTCCTTAAGGTGATGATGAACTTCTGCCAGTTTATTTGACCTATTTAGTTTACATTATGTCTCCTCTCTTTTCTACCCTCTATTTTGTATGTGTTTGGTATTTCAGTTGCTTTTAGACTTATTAATTTCTTTGCATTTTGTAATACACTGTCAAAGATGACCCAATATCATATCCCTCTGGCTCCAGACAATTCCACCAAGCTGTGTCATTTATTATGACTGGCTGTTTGTAGTGTGATAGCAAATTTTCAATCAGTATGACAGCATTTATAGCCAAGCTAATTTAGATTACTTAGCAAATATTATGATATGAGATTATGTATAAAATGATATCAGTGAGGTCCAAATATGTTGTATATAATGTACTTCTTTATCCACTAATTTGAACATTTCCATAGAAAACTGCAGTAAGAAGCTCTTGGCATAATTTCTTTATAATAAATTCTGAATGCTGCTTATTACTTTTGATTTTCTTATTCTCCAGATGGTTACACATTTGCTCTCTATTTGTCTGTTATTTCACTAAACACAGACTTCTTACTGGGTGCTATTATTTATTTATTTATTTTTATTTATATCTTTGGTTTGTCTTGTAGCAGACAAAAAGTGGTTCTTTTAACCGATAATTTAAGAACAACAGGAAAGGAAATTAGAGGAAATCTTGATTTTCCAGTGTGATTTAATATTTTTCAAGATCCATACCACTGGATGAATGTTGAGATCTATACTGAACATTAACAATTTAAATCATTTCATGGTAAAAATTATATAATTCCTAGAAAATATAAATAAGTAATGCTTGTATTGAGATCTTTGCTTAATCATAGTAATTTTAAAAATCCAAATGTTTATATTTTAAAATCTTTCAAAAATGGCATCATTAATAAAATAATTACTTCTTTTTCCCATTGCATAATGATAACCTCATAGGGACATCCAGTTTGGTTTTCTTTTTCAAAAGTATAGGAAAGTATACCTTTCCATAAAAAGAAATTGCTTATGTTGAATTATTAGCCAGCCATGGAGTGGGAAGCTATTAAGGTGCATTACTGTTTAGAATGAAACATGTAATAGGAAACCTCAGTATTTTATTAAATTTTTTCAACTAACAGCTTAAAGCTGTAGTTAGAAGGAAATAAAGCTTCATTGTCAAGTTTCACCCTATTCTTTATTTTATGATTAGTTTTAGTTTCATATTTTCTTTTCCTTCAGATGACTTACTGGGCTCGGGTAAAGAACCTAAGAAGAGAAACACTGAGTGAGTAGTGGGTGAAGGGGTGAGAGGCAGCAGCGCACTACCTGTTTTCAATTTCATGTTTGAAGAACTATAGGAGGGGGGAAAATGACCTTTTGCCGAGGTCATATTCAAGGAAGAGTTAGTCTTTCGGTTTTTATTAAATTTTAACTTGGTAGCTCATATGAACTAGAATTCTTTCTTATTTAGAAACATATGCTTTGCATTAATGCAGTAGTTGCATTTTGGGGAAGATCATTTAGGGAATCTGGATAAATAAAAATCAGATATACTCTGGAGGCCCCCTGCCAATGTATGGATAATTCTTTCGCAAATGCAGAAAACTCAGTTCTCAGTAGAATTTTTAAAGTATCTCCTATGTGAATACTCAGGATTCCTCTCAGATTATCCAAATTTAAACCCTACAAGGTTCATAAAAATGACAGGCAGAATGGACAGTATTGCATTAAAAAAATAAAGAGATCTTGGTGAGTGTTGTTAAAATTTCTAATCGAAGGTGAACTCACACTGAGTAGTTTCTTCATTATTCAAATATAACCTCAGAATAGTTTATGAGTTTTTCTTATAAAGCAATAAATAAACCTGTGGAAAGGTCATATTTTATGTACCTTAATACCACATTAGTCAATGTAAATGAGTTGTCTTAACATTTAGTTCCTTAATAGACAATAGGTTTGAAAAATTTCAAGGCTGCTGCTTGTTGCGATCTTTAAAAAAGTAATTAAATCAATGGGAAAAGGCAAACAATTTTCAAAATATTTTACGGTTTCTCTTAGTAAAGTATCATAAATGAATTATAGATAGAAACAGCATGGAGATAATGTGTTCCTTATTGCTAGGTTCAGTCCTTCTTAAATGAGTTATCAGAATTGTTTTTAAAAAGAGATTTGTTTCTTTGTTTCTGAGGATCCTAGAGTGTATAAAATTAGGAAGAAGACCCCTCACTGGTATATACACCTACAAATGTTGTATTGGGGTGTGTGTGGAGGGGGGGAGGCGTGAAAAGTTAATACTAACATTAGTGTTGAAGAAATATATTACTGCCATTCCTAAGTAAAACTTATAATTCCATTAAAACAACTTTTCCCACTACCAATATACTTCATTGCTATAGAAGCCTGGATCTTAGTCTACAGCTTAGCCCTGTAAAGAATACCACATTAAAACTTTCCTCTGAATCAACTAAATTCCAACTTGGTAGTCTATCCCACCAGTTCAGCAAGAAATTTACCCTTATTCATAATATATACATTAGTGTGGTTATACATTCATAATTATCTATATTTATACCAAAAGTATTGAAAAACAAAGTTTACATTTTAGGTGGAAAAGAAAAAAATTTACCAGGTGTTTATCTTTTTACATAGAATTATAGCAGAACAGCACATATAATCTTAACTATAACATTGAAGCAATCTCAAAATTTAAGCTTATTTTTGTTAACAAATAAGTTCTTTGGTTCTGTAGGTTACAAATGTTCTGCATCCTCTAGTTTACATGACTAATAAAGATAAATGATTTATAACATGGTTACCTGAATAAAAAGAATTTTTAGGTAAAAGTGATTTTTCTTTATATTTTCTATTTCATTAAGTATGGTTCCCTGATTTAAAGAGGTCCCTTTTTAGATTAAAACTGTGGTTTCCTTTACTAAAGAGAGATGTAGCTTATTTCTATCATATATTATCTTCTCTCCCCTCATTTCAAGTAATATATCCATTCACAATACGGACATTCTTTTGCAGTTTGCACGTCTGTATTACCTTTTGCTATGTAATAAATTGATTTTTCCATTACTTAACTGTATTATAACTTATGCAAATAAGTTTTATCATATTAATTACTGAAGACTGCATACTTTTTCTATATCATGCTCTCTTTCTCCCAAGGGTGTGTGTTTGTATGTGGGGGTTGTCTAGGGATAGTCAGTTCCAATTCTTTGCTCATTTTTTTCTCACCAATTTTTTGTAACTTTATACATTAAGCCAGGAACATTTTGTTACCCACATCTTAAAAATTTCTTCCTGATTTGAGAGATTTTTTTAAAAAATGGTTGGATAGGGGCAGCTGGGTGCCTCAGTGGGTTAAGCCTCTGCCTTCAGCTCAGGTCATGGTCTCAGGGACCTGGGATCGAGCCCAGCATCTGGCTCTCTGCTTGGTGGGGAGCCTGCTTCCTCCTCTCTCTCTGCCTGCCTCTCTGCCTACTTGTGATTTCTCTCTCTGTGTCAAATAAATAAATAAAATCTTTAAAAAAAAATGGTTGGATAGCTTTAAACTTTTATGGAGTCATAGCTCTAGAACTTGATGTATTTTTTGGTGTTATGCTCAGGAACCTTTCTCATTTTTATGTAAAGTTTCCTCTAGCTGTTTGTTTTTTCTTTTATATTTAAGCTTTGAATCTATTTGACTTTGAGCCTAATTCTACAGTCTCAAACAGAGACTTTGTAATCATCTCCCCGTTTCCGTTAAAATCAAGTTTACATTTAACAAATGATTGGGAAATATTGCACATTTTGTTCTTATTTTAAAGAGTTACTGTACAAAATGGCACACTGTAATGTCCCAATAACTCTTTTCTTTCTTTTATTTCACCCTATGAACACTGGCTATAATACTTCCCTGGTCTTTCTATAGCAGAACAGCATGGTGATAGATTGCAAGGCTAAATCCAGTTCTACAATGTACTTAACCTCTCTGATTTCAAGTCTCCTTTGCAAAACAGGGGCCGTAATCCTACCTACCTCATAGGTTGTTGTGGAAGTAAAGGTAAATGAGGAATGTTTTAAGTTCAAGCTATCATTTTTTATTTCTTTGGGTCAAGACTCCTCTCGCTATTTCATGTAGTAGTAGTATCTCTAAATAAACTGAAACTTTTGGTGTGCAGGGGCTTTCTTTCTTTATCTTATTTAAAATTTTTTTAATTTTAATTTTTAAAAATTTTTTAATTTTCATATATCCTCTAACATCTCTATCAGAAATAGAAGTGTTCAATAAATAGTTGACATTCTTAAAAAAGTAAAATGAAAAGGCACATTTCTTCAAGACCGAAGGGTAACTCATACTAAAATGATATAGTATTTTCTTGTCTTTTTTTTTTTAAAAAGATTTTATTTATCTGAGAAAGACGGAGATAGTGAGAGAGAGCAGGAGTGAGGGGCGGGTGGGGGGGTTATTGCTAAGAGAGAGAGAGAAGCAGGTTCCCACTGAGCATGGAACCTAAGATGGGACTCAATCCCAGAACCCTGGGATCATGACCTAAACCTAAGGCAGACACTTAAGAGATTGAGCCACCCAGGCACCCCTGGCATAATATATTTTAATTAAAGTATTTCTTCCATGAGAATTTTAAAGTTTCAAATTTATAAGGATTTGTTATTTTACATTTCAAACATAAAGTAGCCCTTGAATATAAATGATTTAAGTACTTTATATTTTGTCAGCAAATGTAAATGTTTCTCAGGACACTCACTGTAAAGTCATTTGATGTGACTTAGAGGTGAAATAGTAACTTAGTACATGATATTGACCTATGAAATAATTTAACATCATCAAAGCTGATTTGACTTGCTCGTCGTTCTTTATGTCTGAAGTAATTACCAGAAGGTGAAAGGCTCATCTCTTAGACAAATTCAGAATACGGTATGAGATTACTCTGTGAATATGTATGTGGAAGTGGACTTTTTCAGTTCTAATTTGATTTGTAGAGAAAGATGATATCTTATCTTCCCGAAGATGTATTTGGCTTTAGTAAAACCATGAGATGTAATATTTAATGCACCTTAATGCTAATCTATTGGATGTAATACAAACATAATATAAAGTCAATAGAACTTCATTAAAGAAAGAGAGAAGAGATTAAGAATCAGAGGATAGAGTTAAAAGACTTATAAAAGAAATTATTTTAGATATGTGTGAGAAAGATGTGGAAAAAATGCCTTGTAAAAAAGATGTTGAGGAATCAACACACTTGGCAGGGTTTATTCTTTTTTCTATTATTACTGTGGTATTATAAATTTTCTATTATAGGATTTTTAAAATTTTGGAATTTGGGTTAAAATGAAAGTCAATATTTGATAAATTCATGCTCATTGTGATAGTCTGTTTTTAATGGGTGACCTTTATTTGACAAACTTTTTTTCATTGTTTCTTGAAATAACTTTGAAAACGGTTGTCCAGAATGAACATAAAGAGTACATCTTTGTGACTTATTTATTCCAAAACTGGACATTTGTACCTATTAATCCACCTTATCTATTTCACCCATTGCCTCACCTACCTCCCCTCTGGCAAACTCTGAAGCAGTTTTCTGTTTTTAAGAGTCTGGCTTTTCATTTGCTTGTTTTTATTTCTCTGTTTGTTCATTTTGATTTTTAGATCCCACATATTATAAGTCAGTCACAGAGATGAAAGGTACAGCATGGGGAATACAGTCAATAATATTGTAAGAACATTACAGGAGACAGGTGGTGACTACAGTTATCATGGTAATCAATGAGTAATGTACAAAACTGCTGAATCGATATGTGGTACACCTGAAGCTAATATTACATTTTACATTAATTATACCTTAATAAAAAAGAATGACCATACTAATCATATATTGAAAATTAAAAAGTTTTTCCTAGAAAGTGTGATTGGAATATTGACCTATAGTTTATTATAAATATGAATCTTTTCCATATTTAAGGCAAGATTATGCTACTTTACAAGCAAATGTTGTCTTTAAGCTCATTATAAATATATACACACATATATAATTAATGTCAATTATTTTGTTTTGTTTTATTAACAATAACTCTAACTTTTATTTTTTATGAATCAAAATTCAAAAATTTCCCACTATTCACTATCTTCATCTTATTACAATCAGTGTTTTGAGTTTCTTACTCTGTTGTACTTTGATTATAAAAAATAAGAGAACATTATTCTTCTCTCACGTCTTATAATTCAGTGGGGAAAAAGAACACATGCACAGTTATTTAGGAAACTATGATAAGTGCAATATGATACTTAAGTCATAATAAAGTATAGAGAGGAGTAAGTAAATTTGTTTTGTGGTAACAAGTAAAAGGAGACATGATATTACATACCTAAGGAAAGGAAGAATAAAAAGAATGTGCAAGGCAATGGCAGCACAGAAGTGTATGTCTTATTTTGATGACTGGTATGACTAGAATATGGAATGTGTGGTAAAGGCAATGGGGTGGCAGGACGATACCAAGGAATATTTTTATTGTCTCATGGACATGTAATTTTTAGACGTTTGCTAAAATTCCTTGATGTTACTAAAAAACATATAATACAACTCAAATGGGTGAGTACTTTGAAGGCAGAGATGTCTTATTCTTTTGTATCCTACACAAATAGTACAGTGACAAGATATAAGCTAAAAACCGCTAAAGGAATAAGTGAATGGCTAAAATGAAATGAATCAAGCATTATCAAATATTAAAATGGATCTTAGAAGATAATTCAGTCCAGTATCCAGTCTCTTAGATTTTCCAAATCCTTCTTATATAACACTTAATAAACTATTTTATAGTTTCTCCATAGTCACTGTTATTGATAAAATGCTTTCTACCTCACAACATAGCTTTGTTCACTGTTGGAAAAACTAGAATTTTCAGAAGCATTTCTGCATGACTGCCAAAATATTCTTCCATGTAGAACCACATCCTGTTAGTAAGCCTGTCATTTTGGAATAAAGCCTCTGGGGATATCTGATTAGACTTATTTCCCTATCTTCTCCCTTACCCCACCATTGGCAACATTATAGTGAGGATAGCTTATGATAACAGACAATAGCCTCACTCCTGACCATAATGTGGGCAGGAATAGAGAACGGACTTAAGTGAGGACAATAATAATATCCTGACTTCGCAGCAATGATTGAAAGGGTCAAATAGGCACTTGGTCCAAGTAAGGCTAATTAAAATACCCCAAGAGATAATGGAATTCAAATTTGAGAAAGAGTCAACATCACTTTGATGGCTGAAGCTCTACGATAGAAATCTCAGGAGGTGTCAGCAGAGATTTCTGAAATACAGAAAAAGTCAGGTTGTAGGAAAAAAACTAGAATGAGTATGAAAAGACTACTTGAGGCCAAGACAGGAGAATGTTGATGGCAACTAAGTCTTTGTATTCCTGCTTCTGTTATGGCTGGACTACCGGTATTTCCGACAAATTCACTACTATCTTTCCCATAAATACTCAATTTTATGTTATATTATTTCTTTTTGTGCGTTTATTTATTTATTCACTTATTTATTTTTACTTATTTTTGCTTAAACTGAGTTTTCTCATCTGCAACAAAGAAGAACCAATAAAGCAATCTGCTTTAGACATTTTAGGTCAGTAGTCTCAATCGTGGTTGGTCTTCCTCTGCTCTGTTAATATCAAATCTCTGATTACTGACCTTGGCCAGGATGCTGACTCTGATTCCTATTTCCTCCTTACTTGATAGTTTGGATTTGTACTCTGTGCTCTTTATTAGCTTTGTTTAACCTGTTTAGGGTTTGGAAGTTATCTAGATAGACTCTGACATAATTTGTATTTGAATCATAACTTCAAATAAGTTTGAAATCTCACTTATATTATGGGGTGAAAAACTGGGAAAAGTAAGTAAATTTTTTTTTAATATTCCAACAGTTTATTAAGTATCTCCCATTGTCAGACTTTTTAAAATCTTCTCTGTGAAGAGAATGCAGACTTATAACTATTATTGGGTATATTTAAATTATGATAAAATAAATCAGGTGAACTATAGATAAAGCCACTACAAATAAACAAAAAAATATGTTTTCCACAATTATTGGAAGACTATCAGTATGTCTACACTGATTACTGAAAAGAATGTGTGAGGGAATCATGGCTACTGAGATGCTTTAAGATAGCCTAAAGTTGCTTAACATTTTCATGAGGATATGGAAGAACAGGAAAGTGGTACATTAATTTCATAGCCTTATTAAAGCCATGAAAATAACACAGATAAAAAGAAACAGCATCTTGGGGCACCTGGGTGGCTCCGTGGATTAAGCCTCTGCCTTCTGCCCCAAGTCATGACCTCCAGGGAGTTTGCTTCTCCCTTTCCCTCTGCCCCCCCCCCACCCCGCCCCAGCCAACCCCAGTTTCTGCTCTCTCTCTTTGCATTCTTTAAAAAGAAAAAAAAAAGAAAGAAAAACAGCACCTAAAGAGATGAAGTATATAGATACAATTTACTAAGTTTTAGAAGCGTCTATGGTACTATCATTTTCTTTAAGGCTTTAGTTTTTGTGGGCATTGGGGATGAGCTTCTAAACTGTCTAAATACTGCTTTTTATATTGTTTGTGGGTTTGGAACATGGGTGATCCAAAATGATTTATATGTTTATTTCCATTTAAAATAAATATATTTCCAAATAAAAACACTGAAATAAACTGGGAGAAGATTCTTATAATAAATTAGTAACAAAGGACTCTATCTACAATAATGGAAGTTTAAAAACAAACAAACAAAAAAAAACAAACCCCAAACCACAACCCAGAATGAACAACTGAAATATTCATCAATAGGAGAATGGTATAATAAAACAACGGAATGTTACAGCAGTGAGAGAATGAAAAAAGCTATTTATAAAACCACAGATAAATCTCAAAATGTACTAAACAATAAAAAATCTATAGAATGATTTGTAGAGTATATTTATTTAAAGTTGTAAAACTGAATCAATTCTATATAGTGTATTATTTTGAGATATATAATAAAAAAGCCTGAAACTACAGGGATTCTAATTTTGATGTATGTAACTTTTGGTGAAGGAGGAAGTGAAATTTGACCATTGAATAATACAATGAAATTTGAATGCTATTGTTAACTACTTATTTCTTAGTCTGTATTGTAGAATACAAGGGGTTTTATTTTATGGTGCTATGTAATATTTGATAATAAAAATATTTAAAATAATTACAAATAAAATCATGAGGGGAAATGGGTAAAGTGAGAGGGTCTTCTGTCTATAAAGATAAATAGCTCAGAAATTTTGTTTTAGCAATGGGGAAGCAAAAAAATTTGAGGAATATAGTAATTTGATGAGATGATAGCTTAATGTGATGAAATAAAAAGAATTGTATGTGTAACATGCTATTCAAGTATGGAAATAAACAAAAATTATAACCCAAAACGTAGCTTTTGCCAGAAGATGCCAGAAAGCTTGAATAGTTGGAAGGGAAGTTGACAGTCCTATGCCAAATCTGTAACTATAAACTGATTGCAGGTGTTTTATTCTTTCATACATTTTTTTAATCCATGAATTTTTTCATTCTCAACAAGATGTGACCTGCTGAACCCCTCCAAGGTGACAGGCACTGTGATAGATCTGTGCTGTCCAATACTGTAGCACATAGCCATATGTGACAAATCAAATTTAAATTAATTAAAATAAAATAAAAAATTAATTCCTGGGTTAAATTAGATTTCAAGTGATCAATAGTGATTTCAAGTGATCAGGTGGCTAATATAATGCCTATTTTGGATAGCACAGATTTAGAAGATTTTCATCACTGTAGAAAGTTCTATTTAATGTTGCTGTTACAGATGATAGAACTATAGCAGTGAACAACATAGATTTTGAGTTCTGAGAAAAGAGAAAACAAAGGAAAAGATTATAAAAATATATTACCATGTTAAGTAGTAATGAGTCATTTGAAAAAATAAAGCATCTTAAGTGGACAGAGTGAAGGGTATGTTCTGATGAAGTGGCTTTCATAAGGAATCATAACTATGGAAAGAAAGGCATTTCTATTCATTGGGAGGGGGTTAAACCGAGAAATGTGTGGCTTCATGAATGCCAAGGTACACAATTGATTTAGAAGATAGCATAAAAGAGAGTTCTAGTAAGATAAGAATTTTGAAATTGTAATTGGAAATAATAAATCAAGAGGGAGGATGTTATGAACTCTCCAGCACAAGCGGAGGGATAAGAGAAACCAGTAGAGGGATACTCCCACATTGTCAGAACAGAAGGAGGCCATGAAAGGCACAGATGTGTTTAGTTTGTGGGTTTGGTGATGGAAAATTAGAGTTCAAATCAAATTCCTTCTATTTTCTCTCTGAAGTAGGAGGTGATATCTTTCAAAAGAGAGAAATAGAGTTTAAAAAGAAATAGGATTTGAAACAATTGATGTCTAAACTTTTTTAGCCTGAAATTAACATTTCCCCTTACCTACCATTTCATTCTTAGTCCTCTACTCCTCCTCATACACCTATTGAAAGAATCAAATTCTCTATTGATTTTTCTCTAAGTGGAACCCACTCCAGCTCTGATAACCTAGCTCATGTTGTACTTAGGGGACGGAATAGGGATAGGACACCCGCTCCAGCTTTCTGAAAGTAGAGATCAAGAGCATTGACTTTTATGCTTGCTTCTGTATTTTCCATCTTTTTATTATTGTATGCTTCATTCAAGTTCATTTTTTTCTGAACTTGCTTTATTAATTCTTTCTTCAGCCTTATCACATCCACTTTTAGTTTATCACTCAGTTTAGAATCGCAGATATAGCAGTTTGCAGTTCATGTTTTAGAGACTTTTTTTGAAATCTGCAGTATCAATTTGTAAAATTTTATGTCTGAAATTTTAAAATTTGATATTATATTTATAAATATGTTAAGCATATTTAGGTGGTTTATATCTGGTAACTTCATTACCTAGAGTACCTTTGGGTCAGAGTCTGTTATCTTTCCTTTTTTGGTGATTTCTATTATCTAGTCACTGTGTGGGGGTTTACTTTTGACTTTGTGTTGGGCAAGAATCACCTTAAATTCACTTTCCTTGTGAGAGATTCTGAGTCACCCAAATGATCTGTGACTGGGCTTCAGTCTATGGGTAGTCTTCTGTTTCATTTTGTTCCTTAAGATTTAGAGTTCTGAGGTTTCAATCATAGGAATGGGTCAATTTTTCAAATTCTTCACAGAATTTGGATTCTATTTTTTTGTTTCCAAAGATTGTGTGGCTGTTAAAGTATTGCCTAGACTCTCAGCAGCCTCTCTCACATCAGATATTGCCCTTGGGAAAAGTGGCCTTACATGTTGGTCTCATCTCTGTGGACTTCTGTGTTCTACCACGTCTTGGACCAGATTTTTGTCAGAGGAAGGCCCCTGGCTAGGGCAGCCTCCGCCATTAAAAGATGGCGCCTGGCTAGTTGCCAGGTTAGGACTGCCTCGTAAGACTAAGCGGAACGCCATAGAGGAAGTAAACAGCATTGGTTGCTAGCAAAGTTGTTCATTTAGGTGCACAGCCTGATTCGCTCTCTCCTGTATCCTGATTGCTGATTGGTCATGTAAACGTATATAAGTGTGTAGACTTGCGGAAATAAAGAGGGAGAAGATACATCTGAACTGGGGCTTCTCGTCGTCCTTGCGGGTAGAGGGCGATAGATTTTTATTATTACCTTGTTCTCAGATACTTTCATGAAGATTTAAAAATATGTTATAACCATATTTTTGTTAGTAGTAATTTGTAAACCATATTTTTGTTAGTAGTAATTTGTAAGAGCACTTTCCAAGTTACCCATTTCTACATTACTATAACAATTTTCTTATATTTTTCCTGTAATTTTGTATAGAAAATGATTCCATGTTTTAACTATAAGCTTCACTGAATTAAAAAAATTAAATGTTGATATGAAGTCAAATTTAATTATGGACTTTTCTATAGCTTCTGTTCCTTTCATAAGTTGGTCTTGATGAAGTAGATTGGCTTATTCAAAGGAGCACTGGACTTGGGATTCATGGTTTTCTTTCATAGCACTCTTCCCTAAAAGCTATTCTATGTTATAGAATTACTATCTTTCCATTCAGTAGCTTAAATTTCTAATAAATATCAATTCATAGGAATTACAGCAGAGTAACATGTTAAATATAGGGATATTGTCAGCAATGTCAAAACTCTATAGGACAAACTATTTTATTTCCACACTGATAAATTGTAGACAAAAGAAACCTCACAACGAGAATTAAAGTGAGCACTTACAAAGAGAATTAAAAGACATTTCAGTTGAATGTTATACTTATATCACTATTCTGAAAACTTTTAAAAAAACAGGAAAAAATACAAGACAAAAGAAATGTAAACACTGACTGCATGTTTAGTGATATTAAGACAGTATTATTAGCAGTCTTCATTATATTATTGGTATTATTGCTATGTTTAAAAGAATTCTTGAAATACTTACAAATGCAATACTATGACATTTGATTATGACTCTGATCAGGTAGGTCAGACAGGGCAGTGGGTAAGTATACAGAATTCAGATTGACCACTAGTTGAAACTGGTTGAAGGCCACTTTGAGATCCATTCTGTTTTCTCACACCTGTGTATATATTTGACTTTTTCCATAATAAAATGTTTAAAAAAAGAACTGAGAAAAAGTAAAGATAATGGTAAGGTTTAACTTTATCATAAGAAATGAAACATCATTGATTCTAGAATCTCCACGGGGCTTAGAGTCCACAGTTACAATGATAAATGCTAAAAAAAAAAATCTAGTTTCCAGGCCAGATGTCTGTTTAAGTTACCAGAAAAGCAGAGGATCTATGATTCCTTTTTAGTGAGGATTTTTATATTTGGTGTTCCCAAAAAGGATCATTATAGCTCTCATGGGAAGAAGAGTACACTGTTGGATTTCCTTACACTCTTAACATAATTTAGTACTGATTTTTATATATCCTATGTTAGAAACCCATCCTGACACTCTCAGTTCTTGAATTGGCAATTTTTAGTGAATTTAAATATATACTACTATTGATTCGTGATATTTAAAGATTTTTCTTTCTAATTAGGTTTTGAAATATTGTAAATAACCATGCCTGAAAAGACAATTTCCTGTTCTAACATTGAAGGTGATCAAGACAAGAAAAGTAAGTTTACCATTAAGTGATTTTCTCTGAAACTAGGTCATCAGTAAATACAAGGCAGCTACAAAGATAGTAGTCTTCTTCATGACAACGGGTCACACAATCAAACCTTACTGGGACCATGAAAGTGAGTAAATGAAAGGAGTAAGTCAGTTTAAGGAAAACCCCTGTCTGGATTATAATTAATTTCTTTTATAATTACTACTGAAATAAACTATAGGCAATACAATGTACAGGTAGTACAACAAAGCCAGCTCTTATGTGAGTCAATCACATACATCTCAACTCTACTCCACTGATTGCTTGAAGCTGTTTAGTTGATAACAAGAGCTAGTTATTAAAATTTTACCAGCACCTCTTGAAGATAACACAAAATTAAAAATTAAAAATATTTGATAATTCTATCTTGTAATTGTATTAGATTTTATTGCATTACTTTGCATTCTGAAACCCAACATCTTTAATTGGCATTTGTTAGCAATATCATGTCTTTGTATGATACAGAAGAGAAGTCAGCAAATTACAGCCCATGGGCCAAATTTGGACAGCAGCCCTTTTTATACAGCCGAAATGCTACAAATGTTTTCACATTTGTAAAGACTTGTAAAAAAAAAAAAAAAAAGAAAGAAAGAAAAAGAAAAGAAAAAAGAGAAAAGAGAGAAAAAAAAAAAAGAAACAAAGAGGACTATGAACACAGTTTGCACAAGGCCCACAAAACCTAACATTTTTTACTATCTGGCCCTTTATAGAAAGCATTTGCCAATCCTTGGTATAGAATTTTGTCTTGAGTACTTTAATGCTGGACAATAGTCTTTGTAGTTCATTGATGGTCAAGTTGCCAATTGTCGCATTAATGCTCTATAATAACCAATAAAAAAAGGCAAGTGCATATAGCATCATACACATTCATTTTACCTCACTTATGCAGGAGTGTGCTGGATAGTTCTGCTAATCTCAGGTGGGCTCAGGATGGCTCACTCATACATCTGCAATAAGCCACAAGCAACTCAAGCAACTAATTTTGCTTGAGTTTGGGGTTTCATCTTTCACAGGCCTATGGCCTTGGCTGGGAAAACTGGGCTGATTCATTTCTGCACCATGATGTCTTCCGTAGTTTTCCAGTAGCTTTGATCTAGTGGCTTGGGAGAAGGAACAGAAGCTCACAAGGCTTCTTGAGGCCAAGGCTCAAAACTGGCACACTACCATTTGTTGTATTTTATTGGCCAAAGCAGGACATAGGACCAGCCCAGAGTCAAGAAACAAGGGGTTAAGGTCTATTGTTTGATGATGGATGCTACAAAGTCACATTGGAAAGGAAGGTGAACACTGGGAGGAAAAACTTCTTGGGACTATTATTTCAATCCAGCTACTACAATTTTATCTGGGGTTACAAGACAAAGCAATCATTTAGTAATTCTAAACATGGTTGAAGATATTGCATGAGGGATTTCATGTAGAATTACCAATCTTGAGTAGGATTTTAGTATTCATCACCACATTTTACTTTCACAATATTTCAGTAACTTTGGTTTTTGTCTCTTACCAATATTAGTTGGAAAAAAGCATGTCATTTTACTGTCATTGTGTTTATGTATTAAAGTTTAAACAAAAAATTTTCATTTTTGGAAACGGATTTCAATCTCAAATTAACAATATGAACCAGATTATTCACTTAAAACAATTTTCCCAAAGATACAATTTGGAAAGAAGATAATCAAACATACTTGCACATATCTCTTGTTTAAATACTTGGAAAGAACTTTTCAAACTTTTTGGATTATAATGTTATTTAAAAGCTACTAGTTTGTTCCAAGACTTTTGAGATCCAGGCTGATGGTTTCCCTTTGAATGACCTGACAAAGTCTGTTTTTGTATTGCAACAGAAACTGACCAGTCTACACTGATTTGCAAGCAAAAACTCCTATATGTGGTGCATCAGAACAGAGTTAATCATATTAAAAAAAGGCAGGCCACCTGTTTTTAGTCTACACAATGGAGAGATATACACAAATATAACCACATATCACAGTATTTAATGGAATATGAATGTTCTATGATACAGATTATTTCCATACATGCATATGAATTATAAAATAATTTGGTTAATAAATCGTCTTTTGGTGTTTGCTTAGTCAGTAAGTTTAGAATATTTGTATTTAAATGACTTAGAACAAATATTTGGAATGCTGGGATAAATACTAATTACCTATTAAAATTAACTTCTGTCTCTTTAGCATCATACCATCATTAAGCTCCCTATCTTCTGTGTAAACCAACCAACCACTACAGAGAATATTCAGCTCATCAAACAAAGCATTGAGATACCTATGTTCAAACTATAGAAATTTATCAGACCTCAGTGTTTATTGTTATGTTGTGGCAGATTTCAAATTTTAAGCCCAAAGCAATCTCTGCTGGACGATGTACTGAACCTAATTATCTACCAACCTTTGAAAATGTTTGTCATTAACTCTGTCATTAATATTATAAAAACACAGTGTGAGGTCTTATTTATTAACTTCTACCAGATTATATTGACCATAATACTTCTCCTAACATCAAAAATAAATCCTTTCTTTATGTTGTGTCAATCATCATGAAACTACTGTGGTCATGTTAAAATTCTCATTATACTATAAATAAACATATAGAATTGGATAATTATTCTGTGCTCTCAGCTGAAATAAATAATAAAACATATTATTAAACATTTCCAAATTGTTCTGTACAGTCACAGCCAGATATTAAACATGCTGACCAACAGTATTTTCAGATGACTCATGTTTACAAATGGTTAGCTCCAAGATAATAATGTTTATTACAATTAACAGTAACTTTTTACAAACTTACCCCCTGTAATGTTGTGATTTGTAGGCAATATTTTCAGTAAGTACAAAACTGCATTTAATGGCAGTATCACATATTTATTTGAATTATGATACTGATTCTGCATTAGTTTTCCTATTTCTTATATTTCATAATATATATTTTCCCATACAACAGGCTGAGGCTGTGCTTTTTTTTTTTTTTTTTTTTTTTTTTTTTACACATTAGTTTCTTATTTGTTGGAATAGGAAAGTTTTGTACATTAAAAATACCTGTAACAGGGGCACCTGTGTGGCTCAGTGGGTTAAACCCTCTGCCTTTGGCTTAGGTCAGGATCCCAGAGTCTTGGGATTGAGCCCCACATCCGGCTCTCTACTCAGCAGGGAGCCTGCTTCCCCCTCTCTCTCTGCCTGCCTCTCTGCCTACTTGTGATCTCTGCCTGTCAAATAAATAAATAAATAATCTTTAAAAAAATACCTGTAACATATATGTAAAGAATACTAATAAAATTGACTATCTGTGCACTCATGACCTACCTTAAGAAACAAAACCCTGAGATCTCACCTCTCCCAAATCACATTTATTTTTTGTATATTTTATAAAAACATGTTAATACAATGCATATATGGTTTGATACTTTTAATCTCATAATTTTAACTGTTTTATTAATTCACTAATAAGTTAGATTATCTGAAAATAATGAGGTTTTTTACTTTCTTCCCACTATAATTTTATCACTTTCCCTCTTCTATTGCTTAGTCTAGATCCTTCAGAATGTTATTAAATGAAGCAATAAAAATGTGCACATTTATCTTCTTGTTCCTGATTTTTAAAATGAGACTTTTAATGCTTCATCATTAAATCTGATGGTATTTTTCAGGTTATCTTTATAATGTACTATAAATTATGAACATGCATTGAATTTTATGAATGGTTTTCCTACATCTACTGAAATTTTTCTGTGATTAAGTTTTCCTTCTTTAATCTTTAAATTTAATGAATTGCATAAATAGATTTTGAATTGCTAAACTTTTCATTCATGGGACAAATTTATTTTTTAAAGTTTCTTTTCATATATTGCTGGATTTGATTTAATGATCATTTGTTCAGGATTTTTGGATCTATGCTCTGGAGTAACATTGGTCCCTAAGTTTTTTACTTACCTTATTTTAGTCTGGCTTTGTTACCAAGGTATTTATAACTTCACAATGGGATCAGGGAAATGTTTCTTCATTTTCTACTCTCTGAAAAAAATAATATCTTAATTAATTTTCTGGAATGTTTAGCTGAACTTATGTCTTAATTTTTAAAGACACAAACCATTGATATTATTTATTTACTTGTTATAGGACTAGTTAGGCTTTCTGTGTATTCTTAATTCACTATTGACAAGTTTTAATTTTTTCTTTTAAGAATTTGTTCACTTTGTTAAATTTGAAATATACTGATATAACACTTTTATATCTCTCTACATTCAGTTATTCCTCCTTTACATTCATAATATTGTACTTGTTTCTTTGTCTAGATCAATTTTGCCACGTGTTTATTTGTGTTAAACTCTTCAAAGTAGTAATTTCTGATCTTTTTAATTATCTCTAGATTTTTTTGTTGCTGATGGTCTGTTTTCTATTTTATTAATTTCAGATATTACTACTCCTCTTCCTTCTACTTTCTTTGTTTTTTTTTTATATATTCTTAATTTGGATGTTGAGATCACATATAATTATTTAAAGTTATGAATTTCCCTTGAGATATCATAGATATTATAAAAAGGACTGGACTGTCAAATCAGTCTCCTTTGAAGCAGAGACTTACTTAGCATACAGCTTATTAAATGCTGTTCTGGGTAATAGTGTTTAACTATTATTTATTTTGTTTACTTATTTTTTTTTAAAGATTTCATTTATTTATTTGACAGACAGAGATCACAAGTAGGCAGAGAGGCAGGCAGAGAGAGAGGGGGAAGCAAGCACCCTGCTGATCAGAGAGCCTGATGCAGGGCTTGATTCCAGGACCCTGGGATCATGACCTGAGCCAAAGGCAGAGGCTTAACCCACTGAGCCACCCAGGTGCCCCAAGTGTTTAACTTTTTTTTTTTTTAACTTTTAAAAACTTATATTCACATATTATAAAATTCACCTCTTTAAAGGGTACAATTCAGTGTTTTTAGTATAATCACAAGGTTGTGTAAATGTCAATGTTATTTAATTCTAGAATACCTTCATAACCCCTAAAAGAAACCCTATACTATACATCAGCAGACACTCCCTATTTCCCCTCCACCCAGCCCCTGTCAACCACAAACCTATGTGCCTTGGTGGGGATATCATAAGTCTGGTGAGGGTTGATTAATTTCTGCCGAAAACTGCTACCACCATCACCCTGGAGGACACCCACAACACGCAGATGATGAAGTTCAGTGAACGGCTTGCCATCACGTTCACAGTCAAGGCCAAGAACCCTGAAGACCTACCCAAGCTGATGGAGAGGCCGAGGCAGCTGGCCAAGTCAGACCCCACAGAACAGTGCATTACCGAGCAGTGCATCCTGGGAGCACACAATCGTGGGTGCCAGTGGCTGCACCTGGAGACCTGCTTGAAGAACCTGGAGGACCACACCTACATCCCTATCAAGAAATCCGACCCAGAGTCAAAGGTGCTCTGCCTATGCAAATCCCCAAACCAGCACAATCTTCTGTAGGTGAAGGTGCGGCTCTTCTGCGACCACCTGGCCTAGGACAGCAACCAGGGCGAGGTGGGCCTGCCAGTAACGGAAGCAGCAGGTCGCTGTCTGGCCAAAAAGCATGAGTGGAACCTGCTAGACCCGCCAAGATCTGGTGCTCAGGGCCTGATGGCAGTGGCCCAACATCTCCAGTCATCACCAGGACTGTACAGTACCTCAACGAAATCAAGGATACCATGCTGTTGGGATTCCAGAAGGGCTGCCTTGCCAGGAGAACCTGCGAGGCGTGTGCTCGGATGGCTGCGATGCGACGCTGCACGAGGACGCCATCCAGACCACGCCAGGGCGTGGCACCACCTTTACCGCAGCGCACTGATAGCTGGCGTGGGCAAGGAGAGCCCATCCAACCTGTGCAGCTCCAGAGCCAGAGGAAGTGGTTGGCGGGCTCTACAGTGTCCCCAACAAGACGGAGGGCCACGTCTTTAAAAAGTCCCAGGTGTCTGGCATCTCCATGTCTATCGTGAAGGCCAACTGCTCCTCAAGAAGTCCTTTACTTTACCACCGACCGGAGGCCCCACAGGGCAGCCAGGACTTCCCCCAGTGCGTGTTTGGCCACCAGCAGCTCCTGCTTGGGCACCCCTTTGATCACAGCAGCCGACCCAGCTAGGTGGTGGTGGAGACTCGCAAGTGCAAAGTCCTGCAGGAGGGCACCCTGCCGCACACAACTTCCGGCACAAATTGTGGGCGGACCTCCCGGCGGCGCCTGCGCCCTACCTTCAATGGACTGCGGCGGCCGGCGCTGCGGTTCCCCTCCGGGCACCTGCGGACCAGACACAGGCGCCGTGGGCTAGCCTGACGGCTCCCTGGGGCCCATTTGGTGCCATCCCTCGGCATGAGCACCGAAGCCATTTCCTTCAGTATTTATCTGAAGATTCGAGGGGTAACAGAAAAGCCCTCACAACCAGGATTTATTTGGCCAGTGGGGGTGGGGGAGGCCGGATGGGACGCGGTACTGGACCACTCTGTATGGATGAATTTGTGAAATAGTTGACTTTGTGTGTCTGTCTTCTGTTAAACGTTCATCACTAGATGGATGTTTGGGTTTCCACTCTGGGGCCGTTATGAATAATGTTCTTATGAGTGTTTGAGTACAAGGATTTCCCCCCCCCCCATGGGGGTATGTGTTTTTATTTCTATTGGGTATACACTTAGGACTGGAATTGCTGGGTCATTTGGTAACTTGATGTTTAACTTTCTGAGTAATTGCCATTTTTTTTTTTCTAGAGCACCTGCAGTATTTTATATTTCAAATGGCAGTATATGAGGATTCCACTTCTTACACTTATCAGGGCTTGTTATATTGTTTCTAGTTGTATTTTTTGGTGTCTGTGTGTATATGTTATTATAGCCCTTGTTACTGGGAGTGAAGTGACATTTCATTGTGATTTTGATTTGCATTTCTCTAATGACTAATCATGGGAAGATCTTTATATGTGCATACTGGCCATTTGTTTATCTTTGGAGAAATGTCTGTTTAAATCTTTTTCCATTTTAAAACTGCGTTGTCTTTTTTTTTTTTTAATCCTTTTATTGTAGAAGTCTTTTTGTATTTCAGAAACTAGATCTTTACCAGATATATGATTTGCAAATGTTTTCACCCACAGTAGGGGTTGTATTTTCATCTTCTTGATAATGTCCTTTGTAGGACAAAAAAAATTTATTAGATGAAGCCAATTGATCTAATTTTTAAAACTGCTTGTTCCTTTGATATCACATCAAAGAAACTACTGCCTAATTCAAGGTCACAAATATTTACATCTCTGTTTTCTTCCAAGAGTTTTATAGTACTAGCTCTTGCAGTTAAGTTTATGATGCATCTGAGTTTATTCTTATATATGATTTATGGTAAGAGTCAAAATTCATTCTTTTGCATGTCTATCTCCAGTTGACATAGTACCATCAGTTGAAAAAGACTTTTTTTTTCCTCATTGAATTGTCATGGCACCCTTATAAAGATCAACAGACCATAAATATGGGTTTATTTGATGAATCTCAGATCTACTCCATTGATCTACATGTCCATTCTGATGCCAGTACCATACTGTGTATTATAGCTTTATAGTAATTTTTAAAACTAGAAGTGTGATTTCTCCAACATGTTTTTTTTTTTCTTTTTGGCTAATCTGAGTCCCTTGCATTTCCATGTAAATTTTTGGATCAGTCTGAAAATTTCTGGGAATAAAAAAAAAGGCTGTTGGAATTTGATAGGAGTTACATTGAATCTGTGGACCATTATAAGGGGTTTTGGCATCGTAACAAGATTATGTCTTCCAGAGTACTCATACAGTACCTTTGTATTTACTTAGGCATTATTTTTTTGACAATGTTTTGTAAGTTTTAGTGAAGAAATCTTGCACTTCTGTTAATTTTATTCCCAATCAAAAATCATCTTTTTTTTTCCAGCATAACAGTATTCATTATTTTTGCACCACACCCCGTGCTCCATGCAATCCGTGCCCTCTATAATACCCACCACCTGGTACCCCAACCACCCACCCCCCGTCCCTTCAAAACCCTCAGATTGTTTTTCAGAGTCCATAGTCTCTCATGGTTCACCTCCGCTTCCAATTTCCCCCAACTCCCTTCTCCACTCTAAGTCCCCATGTCCTCCATGCTATTTGTTATGTTCCACAAATAAGTGAAACCATATGATAATTGACTCTCTCTGCTTGACTTATTTCACTCAGCATAATCTCTTCCAGTCCCGTCCAGAACTGCCCTATGACCCAGCAATTGCACTATTGGGTATTTACCCTAAGGATACAAACGTAGTGATCCAAAGGGGCACATGCACCCGAATGTTTATAGCAGCAATGTCCACAATAGCCAAACTATGGAAAGAACCTAGATGTCCATCAACAGATGAATGGATCAAGAAGATGTGGTATATATACACAATGGAATACTATGCAGCCATCAAAAGAAATGAAATCTTGCCATTTGCAACAACATGGATGGAACTAGAGCGTATCATGCTTAGCGAAATAAGTCAAGCAAAAATCATCTTTTTGATCCTTCTTATTTATTTATTTTTTTGGTCTACTTACTGTGGCTAGAATCTCCAGAACAATATTGAAAAGAAGTGGCAAAGTTTAGATATCCTTGTCTTTTTCCTGATCTTAGGGTGAAAATTTTAGTTTTTACCATAAAGTATGATGTTTGCTGGGGATTTTTCACAAAGGTTCTTTATCCTGTTGAAGACATTTCTCTCTATTCCTATTTTCTTGTGTATTTTTACCATGAGTGGGATTGAATTTTGTCAGATACTTTTTCTGCATCTATTGAAATGCTTATGTGATTTCTGCCCTTTATTTTGTTAATATGGTATATTGCATTCATTGATTTTCATATTTTGGAACATTTCTAGGATAAATCTCACTTGGATATGGTGCATAATCCTTTTTATGCTGTTGGATTTGGCTGGTATTTTGTGAGGATTTATTTCCTAATATTTTTCTTTCTCTTTGGATTTAGTTTGCTCTTTTTCTTAGGATGTGACAAAAGTTCTTTTATATATAGGCATATGTAGCTACGTATTTCCTCTGACCACTGATTTTACTAAACGTATTATGTGACTAGTTGTGTTGTCTTTTTGTTTTCATTCATCTCAAAGTATTTTCTCATTTCCCTTGTGATTTCTTTTTCACCCATTATTTATTTAGTAATGTTTTTAAAGTTCACATATTTGAAAATGTCCCATATTTTCTTTGGTTACCGATTTCTACTTTTAACATTGTAGTCAAAGAAGATACTTTGTATGATTTCAACACTATTCAAATGTATTGAAACTTATATATGGCATAATATGTGCTCTATTATAGAGAGTGTTCCATATGCACTTGAGAAAAATGATTTCTGCTCTTAGTGAAATATTATATAGTTGTTTCTTAGGTATAGTTGGTTTATCGTGTTTTCAAAACTGTTTACTTGTCTAGTTTCTAGTTGTTTCATCCATTATTTAGACAGTTGAAGTCTCCCACTATTGTTGAATTGTCTATTCCCTCCTTCAGTTATGTCAGCTTTTCCTTCATTTTGAGGTTCTGTTGTTAAATTTGTGTATGTTTATAATTGTTAGAGCTTCCTGATGGATTGACTCTCTTGCCATTACACAGTGTCCTTTATTTCAAGTAAAAATCATTGTCTTAAAGTCATCATGTGCAATTCTATGCAGAAACATAACTTTATAATTCGATCACAAAAAGTTTTCTTTTTCAGTAAGAAAAAGTACCTATTTATGTTTTTTTCTATATAATTTTTATTTGGTTATTATTTTTTGATAAATTAGATCATTCATATATCTTATAGTTATTTGACTAGTGCTATCTTCTATTTTTGCTTTTTCAACGTTCATTATCTTTTATGATTTGTATGTTTTTGCTAAGAATTTACTTTTGCCACATTTCATCCCGTAGTGGGGTTTTGGAATATAAATACCCTTCTTGTCATGGCTACTAAATATTAGCATTGGATAGCCTATAAGTTTTTAAATCTTATATTTAAAATCTTAAATTTTAAATCTGTATACTCTATCAAAATATTTAATGCCATTAGAATAAATATTGTATTTCCTATTTCATAATTTACATATAGTGAAATGCTCAAGCTTTAATATTGTAATTTAATGTATTTTAATGAATGTATGCATGATAAATATAGGACCACTGCCCATTTTTGGATGAAAAAGATTTTATTACCTCAGAAAGTTTCTAGACAACCATAGGCATCTATACCATTGGTATCTATCACAAGAGTTTAATTCTGTTTTTTTTTAACCTCATAAAAATGGAATTATGAAATATGCATTTTGTTTTCTTTGATTAATTTTGCTCAGTGTATTTTTGAGATTTGCCAGTGTCAGTCTGTGTATTAGTAGTTCTTTTTTTTTTAAACTGCTTAGCATTATACTATTGCATAAATACCCTGTAATTTTTGAAATTTAATTTTCTAGTGATGTGCATTTAGGTTGTTTCCAATTTCCACTGTTGGGAGTAAAGATATCACAGATATTCTCAGATAAATTTTTTTTTGTGATTTTACATTTCTATTGAGTTAAAGTTTACCACTGTTTTTGCATTGTAGAGCTATTTAATTTTATAAGAAACTGTCCAACAAATAATACATTCTTTGAGAATTTTTAAACACTTCAGAGATTGTAAAATAAAATACAAATGTTTCATTTGTCTCTATATTCCCTCTGTTCAAAGTTAACCAATCCTAATTGCATCTACAAATACCTATCAACCCATACATCTCTTTAGAAAACAAAAGATGATGATGAAGCATATATAAATTTTTGTTTTCCTCTTTTTCATTTAACAGTGTACCTTGGATTACTTTCTGTATCATCACGTAATGATATATCTGTTTGCTGTTTGCTTTCACTTTCCAGCTATTTATTATTATATCATTGTGTAAATGTAGCTTATACAATATGATGATATGATACATGTGCATATTGTGAGATGTTTACCACAGTAAGATTATTGAACACGTACTTAAATTTATTTAAGATTAAATAAATTTAAAAAATAAAAACGATTATTGAACACATACTTAAATTTACATAATTACCATATTTTATTGTTGTTATGGTGAGAACATGTAGAATCTTTCATAGCAACTTAGTTATTTATAATCACTTTGCTGTATACTATTTCTCTAAAATTTATTCTTCTTATAACTGGAAGTTTGTTCCCTTTGACTCAACATCTCATTTCCCCCACTTTCCAACCCCTGGCAACTGCTGTTCTACTCTGTTTCTATGAGTTTGGTGGCTTTTTTAGATACTCTGTATAAATGAGATCATTTGGTTTTGTCTTTGTCTTATTTTACTCAGCATAATTCCCTTAATTTCCTTTTTTGTTTTTCAGTTTTTTGTTTTGTTTTGTTTTGTTTTCCTTTGCCTTTTTTTCCCTTTTATTTGGAGGGAATGGGAGGAAGTGGGAACAGGGAGGTGGGAGGTGGATTTTGTTTATTTTTTTAGCTCATTTCCAGGGGGTGGGAGGTTTTTTTTAATATGTGTCATGAATAAAGTTGTTTTTGAAAATAAAAAAAAATATGGAACACTCATATTGTTTCAAATGGCAGGATTTCCTTCTTTTTTGTAGTTGAACAATATCGCATTGTATTTATACACACACACACACACATAATATCTACATATAGTATATGTGAATTGTGTATATATATCTATATATGGGCACTTCAGCTGCTATTGTGATAAGCTGCAGTGAACATGAGGGTACTGATAACTCTTTGAGATGGTGATTTCATTTCCTTTAGATATATACCCAGAAATGGGATCGCTACATCACATAAAAGTTCTGTTTTTCATTTCTTCATACTGTTTTCTGTAATGGCTATATGGTATAAATTTATATTTGCACCAACACTGCATGAGGATTTCTCTTATCTCTACATTTGGTGTCTCTTGTCTTTTTGATAATAGCCACTGTAACATATACGAGATGGTATCTGCTGGTGGTGATTTGTGTATCCCTGATGATTAGTGATGTTGAATACTTTGTCATGTACTTGTTGTCCATTTGTACGTCTTCTTTGGACCATGTCTACTCAGGACCTTTGCCATTTTAAAACTGAATTATTTGTTGCTATGTTATTGAGTTGTATGTTTCCCTATATACTTTGGATATGAATGACTTATCAGATAGATGGTTTGTAAATAATTTCTCCCATTCTATAGGTTGCCTTTTCATTATAGTGTGTGTGTGTGTGTGCGTGTGTTTGTATGCAGCTTTTAAGATTTTAGTTTTAATTGGTTGTGCTTTTGGTTTTTGGTGTCATATTGGTGTCATATTCGTTTTTGGTGTCATATCCTTAGAAGATGTCAATTCCAACATCAAGGAATTTTTTCTGTACATATTCTTTAAGGAGTTTTGTGGTTTCAGATCTTGCATTTAAGTGTTTAATCCATTCAAGTTTGTGTAAGACAGGTGTCTGATCTCATTCCTTTGCATGTGAGTATCTAGTTTTCCTAGCACTCTTTATTTATTAAAGTGATAAATCTTCTTTGGTTTGTTTTTATTTAAGTGTAACTTTTATTTTATGTATAACCTTATGTAGTTTCAGGTGTACAATATAGTGATTCAACAATTCCATGTATCATTCGGTACTCCTCACAAGCGCCCTCCTTAATCCCCATCACTTATTTAATCCCCCCAATCTTCTCTGATAACCATCAGTTTGTTCTCCATAATTGAGAGTTTGTTTGTCTCTCGCTTTTTCCTTTACCTCATTCGTTTTGTTTCTTAAATTCCGCATATGAGGGAAATAATATGGTTTTTGTGTTTTTCTGACTGACTTATTTTCTTAGGATTATACTCTCTAGATCCATCTATGTTGTTGCAAATGGCAAGATTTTGTTATTTTTAGGGCTGAATAGTATTATAATATGATAATATTATTATAATATGATAATAGTATTATAATATGGTAATAGTATTATAATATGGTATTTATGACTGAATATATATCTCATCTTCTATATCCATTCATCAATTGATGGACAATTTGGCTGCTTCCAAATCTTAACTATTGTAAATAATGCTGCTGTAAGCACAGGGACATGTGTGTCTCTTTAAATTAGTGTTTTTGTCTTCTTTGGGTAAATTGCCAGTAGTGCAATTGCTGGATTATAGGGTAGTTCTATTTTTAACTTTTTGAGAAACTTCTATACTCTTTTCCGCAGTTGCTGCACCAGTTTGCACTCCCACCAGCAGTGCATGAGGGTTCCTTTTTCTCCATATCTTCGCCAAAACCTGTTGTTTCTTGTGTTTTTGATATTAGCCATTCTGACAGGTGTGAGGTGGTATCTCACTGTAGGTTTGATTTGCATTTCCTTGGTGATGAGTGATACCAATCATCTTTTCATGCATTTCTTGGCCATCTGTATGTCTGGAGAAAAATCTGTTCGTGTTTTCTGTCCATTTTTTAACTGGATCATTTATTTTTCGGGTGTTGATATTTATTAGATCTTTATATATTTTGCATACTAAGATTTTATCAGATATATCATTAGTAAATATCTTCTCCCATTCAGTAGTTGCCTTTTAGTTTTGTTGATGATTTCCTTTGCTGTGCAGAAGCTTTTCATTTTGATGTTCTCCCAATAGTTTATTTTTGCTTTTGTTTCTCTTTCTGCAGGAGAAATACGTAGAAAAAAGTTGCTACAGCTGATGTTAAAGAAGTTACTGCTTGTGTTTTGGTGCGCTTGTAAATGGGATTGTTTTCTTAATTTTTCTCTTTCTGTTGCTTTATTATTGGTGTATAGAAATGCAACAGATTTCTGTACATTGATTTTGTACATCAATTATGATTTTTTTCCTGAGACTTTACTGACTAGCTATTATGGCTAGGACTTTACTGTGTTGAATAGAAGTGGTGAGAGTGGATATCCTTATGTTGTTCCTGTCCTTAGGGGGAAGTTCTGTTTTTTCGCCATTAAGGATGATGTTTGCTGTGGGTTTTTCATATATGGCCTTTATGATGTTGAGGTGTGTTCCTTCTAAACCTACCTTGTTGAAGGTTTTTATCATGACTGGATGTTGTCCTTTGTAAAATGGTTTTTCTGCTTCTACTGAAATGATCATATGAGTTTTATCCTTCTCCTTTGCATCCTGAAAATAAATCCTCTCTGATTATGGTAAATTTTCTTTTTAATGTATTGTTGAATTCAGTTTCCTAGTATTTTATTGAGCATTTTGCATCTATGTTCATCAGGGATATTGGCCTATAGTTCTCCTGTTTAGTGGTGTTTTTATCCGATTTTGGTATCAGGATAATGCTGGCCTTAATAGAATAAATTTAAAAGTGTTCCTTTCTTTTCTGTTTTTTTTGGAATAGTTTGAGAAGAATAGGTATTAACTTTTCTTTAAGGGGTGCCTGGGAGGTTCAGATGGTTAAGCATCTGCCTTTGCTCCTGTCGTGATCCCTGGGTCCTGGGATTGAGTCCTGCATCGGGCTCCATGCTCAGCGGGGAGCCTGCTTCTTTCTCTGCCTGTCTGTTTCTGTGCATCTCAAGAATAAAAAAATTAAAAAACAAAAACAAAAACTCTTCTCTAAATGTTGGTAGAATTTGCCTATGAACCCATCTGGTCCTGGACTTCTGTTCGTTTGGAGTGTTTTGATACTGATTTAATTTCTTTGTTGGTATCAATCTTTTCAAATTTTCTATTTCTTCCTGTTTCAGTTTTGGTAGTTTATATGCTTCTGGGAATTTATATATTCTAGGTTGACCAATCGGTTGGTATTTAGATTTTCATATATTCTCTTATAATTTTTTTGTATTTCTGTGGTGTTGGTTGTTATTTTTCCTCTCTCATTTGTGACTTTGAGTCCTTTCTCTTTTCTTTTTGACAAGTCTGGCTAGAAGTTTATCAGTTTTATTAATTTTTTCGAAGAACCACCTCCTGGTTTCATTGATTTGCTCTATTTTCTTTTTTATTTTCTATATCTTTTTTCTCTCTACTGTTTATCCTTTCCTTCCTTTTGCTGATTTTAGGTTTTGTTTGTTGTTCTTTTACTAGCTTGTAAGTTTAAATTGTGTATTTGATTTTTTTCCTTGCTTCTTGAAGTAAGCCTGTTATTGCTATTAACTTCCCTCTTAGAACTGCTGTTGTTGCATCTCGGAGGTTTTGTGCCATTGTGATTTCATTTTCATTCGTTTCCATGTTCTTTTTTATTTCTGTTTTTTATTTCAGGGTTGAAGTGTTCATTGTTTAGTAACATGTCATGTAACCTCCACAAATTTGTGATCTTTTCTGATTTTTTTTTTCTTGTAGGTGACTTTAGATCCATAGCCTTGTGGTCAGAAAAGATGCATGAAATGACTTCAATCTTCTCGATGGTGTTGGGGCTGGTTTTGTGGGCTACTCTGTAATTCATGTGCACTTGAAAAGAATGTATGTTCTCCTGTTTTAGGGTAGAATGCTCTGAATATATCTGTTAAAGCCATCTATTCCAGTGTGTTCCTCAAAGCCATTGTTTTCTTGTTGATTTTCTGTTTAGATGATCTGTCCATTGATGTGAGTGTGGTATTAATGTACCCTACTATCTTTATATTATTATCAATTAGTTTCTTTATATTTTTTATTAACTGTTTTATGTATTGGGGTGCTCCTGTGTTGGGTACATAGATATTTACAATTGTTATATCTTCTTATTGGATTGTCCCCTCTATTACTATGTAGTATCTTTCTTTGTCTCTTGTTACAGTATTTGTTTTAAAGTCTATTTTGGTGAAATAAGTATTGCCACTCCAGCTTTGTTTTGGCATCCATTTGCATGACAGATTATTTCTCCATCCCCTCACTTTCAATCTTCAGAAGTCTTCGGGTCTAAAATGAGTCTCTTATAGGCAGCATGTAGATAGGTCTTGTGTTTTTTTTTTCCATTCCTCAACCTATATCTTTTGATTAGAGTGTTTATTCACTTATATTCAAAGTAATTATTGATAGATATGTATTTATTGGCATTTTATTAGTTGCAGTTGTTTTTGAAAATTTTTCTCTGTATCTTTCTTGTCTTCTTTCATGTTTTGTTGTTTTTCTTTAATGAAATATTTGGATTTCTTTCTCTTTATTCTTTGCCTTTTTATTACTGGTTTTTGATATATGGTACTATTAGGGTTTTATATAACCTCCTCTGCATATAGCAGTCTCTATCATGTTGATGAACACTTAAGTTTGAACCCATTCTTTACTACTCTGCTCCCCATGTTTTAGGAATATGATGTCATATTTTATATCCTTTTCTTTGTGAGCTCCTTGACTGATTTTTTTCAGAAATTTTTTGCTTTCACTGCATTTGTGTTTCCTCCTTTATACTTTGATTTTTGGTCTCTCTTTTCCACTAAAAGAGTCCCCTTTAGTGTTTCTTGTAGGGTGGTTTAGTGGTCATGAACCTCTTTAGTTTTTGTTTGGGAAACGCTCTTTCTCCTTCTATTCTGAGTAATGCATTGCTGTATAGAGCATTGTTGGCTGCAGGATTTTCCCATTCAGCACTTTGAAAATATCATACCATTCCTTTCTGGCTTGCAGATTTTCTCTTGAAACATCTCCTGCGAGGCACCTGGGTGGCTCAGTGGGTTAAAACCTCTGCCTTCGGCTCGGGTCATGATCCCAGGGTCCTGGAATGGAGCGCCTATTCGGGCTCTCTGCTCCTCAGGGAGCCTGCTTCCTCCCCTCTCTCTCTCTCTCTCTCTCTGCCTGCCTCTCTGCCTACTTGTGATTTCTATTAAATAAATAAAATCTTAAAAAAAAAAAAGAAAGAAAAAGAAACATCTCCTGCTAGCCTTACAGGTTTTCTCTTGAAAGTTAGTAACTTCTTCTGTGTTGGTGCTCTTAAGATTTTTTCCTGTATCACTATATTTTGTAAGTTTAATTACATTATCTCTCAGTGTGGGTCTGCTTTTATTATTTTGATGGGAGTTCTCTGTGTCTCCTGGATCTGCATATATGTTTACTTTCCCAGATGTTTTCAGCTATTATTTCTTCAAATAAATTTCTTGCTCCCTTTTATTTCTCTTCTGGGACCCCTATAATACAAACATTATTAATTATGTTTGATGGAGTCACTGAATTCCCTAAATCTATTTTCAATTTGTGTAATGCTTTTTTCTCTCTTTTGTTCAGCTTGATTACTTTCTATTACTCTGTGTAGTAATTCATTCCTCTGCTTCTGCCACATTTCATCAAGTATTTTTTTCATTTCATTTATTGGGTCCTTTTTCTCTGCTATGTTATACCTTATCTTTGTGTTGAGAGTCTCATTCATGTCTTCCACTCTTTTCTCAAGTCCAGTAACCTTAGGATCATTGCCCCGCTCAGAGCTGTCCTACTTGAGTTTGTTCCACTAACACCAGATTGAGCAAGGACAGTCCACAGCAGGCAGAGAGTCAGTGCAGACAAACACTCTGACAGAAAAGTGACTCAGACACAACAGCTGGGAATGAACTCCACACATAGGATATTCTGCTGAAGTGTCGGGTTCTGGTGAACAGGGAATATTGCACTGCAGAGCATTCTAGGACCTCTTCTATGTAAAGTCAGTAATTTCAAGAGCAGAAAACAAAACTGACTTTAACACACTGAAATAGATACAAGAGAGGGAGACAAAATGAGGAGACAGAGAAATTTATCCCAAATGAAAGAACAGGACAAGGTCCTAGCCAGACATCTAAGTAAAACATAAATGATGCCTGGTAGACAATTTAAAGCAAGGATCATAAGGAATTTGGAATTGAGGTGGTGCCCAATACCATTTATGGAAGAGACTGTCCCGTCTTCTTTGTCAAGTATTAGTTGATCATATATGTATGGGTTGTTGTTTTTTTCTGAGCTCTGTGTTCTGTTCTACTGATTTTTGTGTATGTTTTTATGCCAGTACCATACTTTCTTGATTATTATAGCTTCGTAATATAGTTTGAAATAATGAATTGTGATGCCTTCAGCTTTGTTCTTTATTTTTCCCCCTCATGGTTACTTTGGCTCTGCAGGATCTTTTGTGGATTCATAAGAATTTTAGGAACCTTTTCTGTTTCTGTGGGAAATGCCATGGGATTTTTATAGGGTTTGATTGAATGGACATTTTAACAAAATTTACTCTGCTGATCCATGAGCACAAGATATCTCTCCATCTACTTGTGTTCTTCAGTTTCTTTCATCAGTGTCTTATAGTTTTTGATGTATAAATCTTTCACTATCTTGATTAAATTTATTCCTATGTATTTTATTCTTTTCGTGCTATTGTATTTGTGTGCCATCCTCACACAGGGTCAATGCTAATCTTCTCTGCATCGTTGCAATTTTAGTATATGTGCTGTGGAAGCAAGCCCTTTTTCATGCTATTAAACATGAGATTATTTTGTCTGATAGAAGTATAGCTACCTCTAATCTCTGTTTCCATTTGCATGGAATATATTTTTCCATCCCCTCACTCTAAGTAAAGCTAAAATGACTCTTCAGTAGCATATAGTTGGGTCTTTTTTTTTTTTTAAATCCATTCAGCCACTCTATGCTATTTGTTTGGAGAACTTAATCCATTTATGTTTAAAATGATTATTGGTAGTTAAGGACTTTTGTTGATTATTTGCTGTCTGTTTTATACTTCTTTTGTTCATTTCTTCCTCTCTTTCTGTCTTTCTTAATCAATTGGTTTTCCATAGTGGTATACTCTGATTCCCTTCTTCTCTTGTATACCTACTATAGGTTTTGCTTTTTGGTTACCTTAAGGCTTACAGAAAACATTTTGTAGTTATAATTGTATACTTTAAACAGATAACAACTTCAATCATATACAAAAACCTCTACCCTTGTATTCTTTCCTTTTTATGTTTCTGATGTCACAATTTACATCTTTGTATATTGTGCATTTATTAGTAAGTTATTGAAGTTATAGCTATTTTTCATATTTCTTTAACCTATATACTAGAGGTAAGTGATTAGCACACCTCTGGTATTGTAGTATTGGAGTATTCTGAAATTGACATATACTTATTTTTACTGACATGATTTATTTTTTCAAATATTTTCATGTCTTAATTAAAGTCTTTTCATTACAGCTTGAAGAACTCCTTCCAGCATATCTTGTAAGGCAGGTCTGTTGGTGATGAACTTCCTCACTTTGGTTTGTCTGGGAAACACTTTCTTTATCTTTCATATTAGAAGGAAAACTGTGCTGGCAAAGCTCATGGGGTCCTCCACAGAGCAGGCCACTGGGAATTCTGATCACTTTCTTTGTATGACTATATTGGTAGCCTCTGCCCTTCTTCCTTGTTCAAAGCATTTCCATAAGTCTTGCTTTTGCCTGTCTCTTAGCAAGATGAAACCAGAGCAGGTCCTTTGTGCAGTGTCCAAAAGGGTGGGGAAGCTGTTTCTTTCACCCTGTTCTCCCTTTCCCAGTGAGGGGAACTATTTCAAGCTGGGGTGTTCTCTCTTGGTGCTGAGAGTGTTGGTCTGGTGAAAGGGATGATGCAGTCAAAATGAAACTGTCCTCCTTTCCTATCTGTGAGGTTATACACAAGCTTTTTTGTTTGTTGAAGTTTGTTGAATGAATTCCTGAGCTCTCCCAGAACTATTTTTGTTTATTCATAACCATTTAACTATTGCATTTCATTGCAGGATGGGAACTACAGTCTCCTGCTCCATTGCTTTGGTGATGTCACTTTGGACAGTCTCTCAGTGTTTGCTTTTAATAGATGAGTGCTATTTTGAATACCTTCTTTTGAGAGTTAACCCAATTGAAGTACCAGAGAAAACATCTAAATATATTCTTCGGTGGGGTTTGGTTAATATTTGAATTATAGTTGCTTTTGCAAGGACAATACTTTAACAACATAGTTTTACGCATTATTTTGCTTATTTAAAAATTTATATTAACTGCTCACTGTGATTTTTGTTTTCTTTTTAAAAGACAATGCCCCGTCACAAGCTTTGGTTCTCTTTGGTGCCCCTAAGGAAGACACTGAGATTTTTCATGAAAATAAAATGACAAATACTGAAGGTAAGGACTGAATGTAAGTTATGTAGTTATCTTTGTAAGCTATATTTACATTTATGCATTCATTTCTGATGTCTGTATTATATTTTTATTAAGAAATGAATCATAGATATCACTAATAGTTTACATAGTAATATAATATTAAGAATATAATCTATTTTACTAATAATGTACTGTTCATTGTATTTAGGCTATAAGAATTGTTTATAATTTCAGAAATGTTGAATTTTTAAAATAAGCATTTTCCTTATTGCTTATGTTAGTTAAGACTAGCAGATCCTAGATCCTTTTCAGTTCATTGAGGATTTGTTTCTTAGACGAAAAAAGAAGGAGGACTAATATTTTCATGGCGTGAAATCCAGAATTAAGAATCCATAAAACACTTGCTCTTGCTCTTACAAGTGGTTCTGATATTGTATGTGGAAAGAGGTAGAAAGATGACAAAATGCATGGATTTCATCTATAGGGGTTCATGCTTGTTTCTTTTCAGCTTGTTTTGTTGAAGAACTCTATGTTAATAAAAAAATTCTAATCTTGATTTTGATAAACTTCTGCTCTGGAGATTTTCAGTTTGACAGGATAAAATTGGGATAAGGTGACATTCTGATTCTTTATCTTTTTCTCTCCAGCAGAAATGTTGATTAGAATTTTAATAATCTGGCTTAGGGTTTATTTCCATAATTTGGGACAAACTTTGTAAAATATCAAATTATTGGTTTATGAAACAGTTAATTCAAGGCACTGGAGAGTATATATGTACTAGTAGACTATAGAGTCATTTAAGAAATTCTCTTTATATAGAGTGTATAATCTTGCAGTTCAGATAAAATATAACTACAAACCAATTAGTACAACACAACAGTAAAGAGTGGCTAAAGAGTGGCTATATAGAGTAATAACAAAGATAGCACAAAGTAATTAAAAAGGTTCTATACCCAATTCCAATGTGTGAGCAATTCTTGGACATGAGCTAGGGTCCTACAATTCAACTCAGTTCTGACACTTTGTACCTGGAAATAGAGTTCCTGGAGGTTAAGGGCTTAGTGCTACTGCAGAGGCCAATCAAAGGCCCAGGTTATCATCTGTGCTTCTGACCAACTATAGATTAGAGGTTCCAATGAACACCCCTCCTTGGGTTTGCTAGAATGGCTTCCATAACTCAGAAAAATATTTTTACTTACTAGATTACTGGTTTATTAGAAAAGGATATAACTCAGGAACAGCTAGATTGAGGAGATGTATAGAATAAAGTGGGGGGAAGGGTACAGATTTTTCGATGCCCTCTTTGAGTTTGCACTCTCCCCAAATTTTCATGTGTTCACCAACCTGGAAGCTCTCCAAACCCTGTCCTTTTAGGATTTTATGGAGTCTTCTTTACCATTTGACTTTGGCAGTTGATTCAACCCCCAGCCCTTCTCCCTGGAATGGGATTAAAAGTTCCAGTTCTCCAATCATGTTCTAACTTTGCAATCATGTTTCCTTCCATTCTCTTGCTTGTCTTTTCATTCATTTAAATATCTTTTTAAGGAGTTGAATGTTTTGTCTTTGATGAAGTCTAATTTATTATTTTTTTCTTTAATGTATCTCCTCCTTCCCTTCCTTTCTTCCTTCCTTTCTGTCTTCCTGCCTTCCTGCCTGCCTGCCTACATTTTAAAGATATTTTTCTGTTATATTGTGGCTTGCACTTTTTTTCTGATGAGAAATGTAGCAGTTATTCATATCCATGTTCTCTTTATGTCATGTTCCCTTTTGTTCTCTGGCTACTTTAAATAATTCCTTTTTATTTTTGGTTTTCAGTAATTGGACTGTGATATTTCTAGATATAGTTAGTTCTCTTGATATTTTAATTGTTTGGGATTTGCTGAGTTTCTTGGATATGTAAATGTTTTTTCATTAAATTGTGATATAATGTGGCCGTTATTTCCACAAATATTTTTCACTCCAGATTTCTTGTTTTTGAGGAACCTGAACCTTACACACGTTAGATTATATGATCATTGTCACACAGTTTTTTAGGATCTATTCTTTTTTCATTTTTCTTTCTGTTCTTTAGATTGGGTGATTTCTTTCAATTCATCTACACATGCACTGAGTCTTTACCATATCCTTTGGTTTTTAAGTCTAACCAATTTATTTGTTAATTTAGATTTTCTTATTTGCAGTTCTATAATTATCATTTAGTTCATTTTCATTTTTCGTTTTTATACTACCACTCCTTTTATGTTCACTTATTAAGGCCATATTTTCCTTTAATTACTTGAACATATTTTTTTCTTTACCTTTTTGAACATCTTTATAATATCTACTTTAAAATCCTTGCTATATATTAAAAAAAAATCCTTGCAGTATATAGAATAACTTCTGGGCTTCCTAACTGATTTTTTTCTAGACTTTTAAAAACACAATTTCCTGTTTCCTTGTATGATTTAATACTGAATATTTGTGTAGTACATTGTGAAGACTCTAGATTCTGTTATCTTTCTCTGAAAGAAATTGATTCTTTTCCTAGCAGGCAGCTCAGTCAATCATTTGGTCAACCTAAAAGTAGTATATGGTTGGTTTTATGCAAAAGTTCAGATATATAGGGTGCCTGGGAGGCTCAGTGGGTTAAACTTCTGCCTTCGGCTCAGGTTATGATCTCAGAGTTCTGGGATCAAGTCCCACATTGGGCTCTCTGCTCGGCAGGGAGCCTGCTTCCTCCTCCTCCTCTCTCTCTCTCTCTCTCTCTGTGCCTACTTGTGATCTCTCTGTCAAATAAATAAAATGTCAAAAAAAATTTCAGATATATAAATCTATATATAGATACATATCTATATACAGATTATAGAGAACTATCTCTATAATATATGTGCGTACACACACACACACACACACACACAAGAAATTTACCAATCCCCTCTAATTTGGCTAAATTTTGTCTCCTGCATATATTATATTATAGCTTGATTTTAAGCTTTTTTGGGTGGGTCTAGAGGAGCTCTAACTCTAATGTACCTTCCTTCCTTCTAAGCTGTAAGACAGAGTGTTTTTGAGGCACTGATGAAATCTCTATATAAAGTCAGTACTGGAGTTCTAAGGTTTTTCTCCCCATCCCTCACCAATATTATTATTATTTTTTTAAGTAACCAAGATTTATTGTTTTATGCACCACACTCAGTGCTCCATGCAATACATGCCCTTCATAATATCTACCACCAGGCTCACCCTACCTTCCACCCCTCTTCCCTCCAAAACCCTCAGTTTGTTTCTCAGAGTCCACAGTCTCTCATGGTTCATCTCCCCCTCTGATTTCCCCCAACTAACTTCTATCCTTCTCCCAATGTCCTCCATGTTATTCCTTATTCCCCACAAGTAAGTGAAACCATGTGATAATTGACTCTCTCTGCTTGACTTATTTCAATTAGCATGATCTCTTCCAGTCCCGTCCATGTTGCTACAAAAGTTGGGTATTCATTTTTTCTGATGGAGGCATAATACTCCATAGTGTATGACCACATCTTCCTTATCCATTCGTCCATTAAAGGGCATCTTGGTTCTTTCCACAGTTTGGTGACCATGGCCATTGCTGCTATAAACATTGGGGTACAGATGGCCCTTCTTTTCACTACATCTGTATCTTTGGGGTAAATACCCAGTAGTGCAATTGCAGGATCATAGGGAAGCTCTATTTTTAATTTCTTGAGGAATCTCCACACTGTTCTCCAAAGTGGCTGCACCAACTTACACTCCCACCAACAGTGTAAGAGGGTTCCCCTTTCTCCACATCCTCTCCAACACATGTTGTTTCCTGTCTTGCTAATTTTGGCCATTCTAACTGGTGTAAGGTGGTATCTCAATGTGGTTTTTATTTAAATCTTCCTGATGGCTAATGATGATGAACACTTTTCATGTGTCTGTTAGCCATTTGTATGTCTTCCTTGGAGAAGTGTCTGTTCATGTCTTCTGCCCATTTTTTGACGTGATTATCTGTTTTGTGTGTGTTGAGTTTGAGGAGTTCTTTATAGATCTTAGATATGAGCCCTTTGTCTGTAGTGTCATTTGCAAATATCTTCTCCCATTCCTTGGGTTACCTCTTTGTTCTGTTGAATGTTTCCTTTGCTATGCAGAAGTTTTTGATCTTGAAGTCCCCAAATTTCCTTTGCCTTTGGAGACATGTCTTGAAAGAAGTTGCTGTGGCCAACGTTGAAGAAGTTACTGCCTATGTTCTCCTCTAGGATTTTGATAGGTTCCTGCCTCACATTGAGGTCTTTTATCAATTTCGAGTTTATCATTGTGTATGGTGTAAGAAAATGTTCAAGTTTCATTCTTATATACATAGCTTATATACATATCCAATTTTCCCAGCACCATTTGTTGAAGAGACTGTCTTTTTAACAACGGATGTTTTTTCCTGCTTTGTTGAAGACTATTTGACCATAGAGTTGCGGGTCCATATCTGGGCTCTCTACTCTGTTCCACTGGTTTATGTGTCTGTTATTCTTTTACTAACACCATTCAACCTCTAGTGTTTTTGTTCCTTTCTCAATCCCATGGCACATGTTCTCTGTTAACCTTCAGGTAATTTTTCTCTGGATGCAAAAACAGTCTAGCTCTTATCTACAGATGCAGAGAGCACTCATATGGACTTCTGCGAGCTCTTCTCTGCACGGCTGTGTCCTTTTCAGCTTCCTGCCCTGAAGATTCTGTTTCCATTACCCATGGTACTAGTCTTTGCCCCTTATCTCAGCAGGATTTCCATGCTCTTTTCTTTCCCCAAATCTCTATATTTTAGTTGAAAAATTGCCCCTTGGCAGAGAGCATGGTGACTATGGGGCTCAGCCTTAAGAATTTTACTTTCTCAGGAATCAAAAGCTGGCTTTCCTGTTTTCTAGTGTCTGAAAACAGTTGTCTCACTTATTTTTTCCAGACTTGGAAGACTCAATCTTAGTTACTTTTTAACCAGTGGTAGTGGAAATACTGATTTAATGGGGGGTTTGTGAATGAAAATTTCATGAAGTTGAGAAAACAGAAGCCAGGTTTCAGCATGGTAAAATTAAAAAAAGAGGTGTTCATTCATTCATTCATTCATTCAACAGTTTTTGAAGGCACTAAACATAGTTTCTCTCCATAAAGAATGCAGAACTTCATGAGGAAGATGGATGGGGAAATAAATAAGTGTGACACAGCCGAATGCTAATAAAGGGATAGAAAATGCTATAACTAGGTTTAGGCAAATGTCTGAAGGATTCAAGAATTCCTCATTAGGAAAGAGCCATGTAAGTTGCATAGCAATTTCAGTTTGAAGAAGAGATCAGGATGCGAGAATATTGTGCCTGCTGGTATAGATTGCTCATTTGAAAAGAATTGTTAGTCAAAGCAAAATTTACCGTAAGATAGTAGTTGTAGGAAGTGGTCAGACCCAGTAATAGGAAGACTTGTGATTACTTAAGGGAAGCAAAACTAAATACACTGAAATTGCAGATTTTGAAAAGACTGAAGGGAATGGAGATAGGTAAACACTGAACAGAGCCATTTATATAGTGGTTAGAGTAGATGCAGTCTTTAGCCATCTCTGACTCTAGAGTCTATGCATAGTATTTTACGTATTTAGTGATAAGTGTCTTCAATGTTGTAAGGTTCGATGAAAATAAAGTAACTCTAATATCATGGAAAGGTACCCCCCTGGACCCCTGATCCCCCAAGTGTGTAACAAAAACTAAGGGAAGCTTTGTTTCTGTAAAAGCAAACAAACAAGCAAACAAAAAACAACGTATTTTTTGTTAATCAGACAGAGGCTTTGCAAGGAATAGAAATTATTTCTAAGCACTGACTTTTTGTACGTTTTGGAAAGAAAGTCAGTATGTTAAAAGGGATAACAGAATTTGAAAAACAAATCTGTGTCAAGAGAAGTCTTCTCCTGAGTGCTGAGTTGAGATAAAGGGATGATAAAATAATTGGGATTATAGACATAAAGGAACCACATATTAAAAGCAGGAGAGAAGAAAGGAAAGGCTGGGTGAATAAATTACATAAAGATGATCTTCACTGAGCAAGGAGAGTTGGCAGTTTATAAACATAGTATTTTTATTTTTTTGCCCATGTAATCAGCTGGTCCGTAGTTGCAGAGCCTCAACAAACCTCAAACGTAGCCTAGATCCAGGAAGATCTTACTTACTTCTTAGGCATTGATTATGAGCAAGAAAGTTAAAGTTGGGCACATGTTTAAAGAGGAAGGAAGTCTTGCCTGAGCTCCAGTCTTTAAAGACTCACCCTATATGACATCTCGGTGGCTGTCAGTTAAGTGTCTGACTCTTGATTTCAGCTCAGGTCCTAATCTCAGTGTCCAGGGGTCAGAGCCCTGTGTCTGTCTCTGCACTTACTGGGATGTCTGCTTGAGAATTCTCTCTCTCCCTTCCCCGACTCTTCCCTCCCCGCAAAATAGATAAATCTTAGGAAAAATAGATTCACCCTGACCATTTGTGCACAGGCTTTTCACCAAGAAGAGTTCTGTCAATATCTTTGACTAAAATCATTAATTAGTTGTATCATGAAATTTTAGATAAAAAGGATTTTATATAACACCCCACAAACCCATTCATTTATTAAGTGAGAAATGTGAGATTAGAGACTTGAGTAGTCTTAACCTAAGCATAGTTAGTCAAATAATCTTAAAAAAGTCAAAAATGAATGAACCAGTTTAGTGATCTAGAGTATCTCTTTAAGTGGGGTAGAATTAAAAAGAAACAGAAAGGAAAGTTTTAACTTATACTACATCTGTAATTAGAATAAAAAACAGTGATAGTAACTCCTGAATTCTGTTTTGCATTGGCTACTTATGATGTCATGTCTTTTATAGACTTTTAGTGCAAATTTTAACTTCATAGTATCTTTATTTTTTTCCACTTTACCATATGTAAAATGTTAATCCTAAACCGTAGGGTGCTATGGAAATTAATTAGTATTCACATAATAGGTTTAGGGTAGCACATGCAGAAAAATGTTAAATGAGTCATTACTATCCTTGTTTTCTCCACATTTAATGAAGCAAGACAAATGTTTTGAGTATAAGGACAACTGCCTGGTTGTTAAATATGTATTAAAACTTTCTTATTACTAGAGGGAAGGGCAACATGCCCTTATCAAGATATTTGGATAGGAGATCAATATGTAATTTTCACCAGCTTGTTCTTAAGTCCTATGACTATTATGGAGATGAAAATATATATCCATGTGTGAACTAAAGAGAAAAGATGGAATATAACACACAAAATGTTCATAGCAAATATATGTGTTGAGTATAGTCAAAGCAAACTAAGATACATTAGAATATCAAGACTGATGTCCTGAAGGAAAACCAAAATTCAAAAACAAATGAAAATGTAGAACATTTGAACTGCCCTGAAATACAGTTTTAGGATTGCTTCTCTTCATTTTGCTATCTTTTTAAAAATATAAAAAAATCTTCAAGGTATAGCTTTTACTTCAAAGCCAAGGAGATACAGTTCAAGTCTCAGTTCTCTCACCTACCAGCTCTGTAGATATAGACATATTATATAACTATAACTTAACTTCTCTTAAGCCTTTGGTCCTTATCTATGAAATCAAGGTAATAATCCCATTTCATAAGATTGTTGTGAGGAATAAATAAAATGTAGAATCAAAAGTACTTAACATAGTTCCAGGATTGGCACATATTCTTAGTTCTTAAAAAAATGTTAAAATAAATATGTATATGTAATATATATGATGGGGTAAACACTTTTGTTCATAAGTGAAGCTATTTTTACAGAGATATTGTTTTGGAGGAGGGGTATTATGAGACTTTATTTAAAAGATATTTAAAAGATTGCTGTTTAATTGAAGGTAATTTGCTGTCTCTGGATTGACATTGAAACAGAAAAGCACAGTCTGGGGCAACAGCACAAGTTCTGTGTTCTTCAAGGTCATCTGAAATGAGGACATCACACTGTTCTCACTGAGGCACCAAGCCTATTTTGTGTCTTGCATTTAAGATCAGTGATTGCAGCTATAATCCAGCCCAATAGAGTCCTTAGAGGCAAAAGGATTGCAAGTAAGCACTTTGGTGGAGTTTCATGGACAACTTTGCTGTGCTTCTGCAACCTTCAGTTGATTCGGGACATGCCAGGATTAGAATCACTGAGGCACATCGGACTGAGTGGATTTTATGATGAGTACAACTTGAATGCTGTAGTGGGAACATCAATCACTCTTTGCATGAGACTCCAATTTTCAGAAATGGAAGGTAGAAAATGAGGTTATTATAAGGATGAAGGGGACCTGCTTTTATTTTATTTTTTTTTCCAGCAAGAGAAACTCATGCTGGTTTTAAAGAAGAACTTCTTCAATGCATGAATGGTTGGATATTATTTACACTGGAAGATGTGGACTCTCTTTGAAGGGAGAATTTAAAATATATTTCAAAGTCATTTTTTAAGTGATTCAGGAACTATTTAGAAACAGTTGGATTAACTTGTTTTCTGCCTTTTTTTATTAGTTGTTTTCAGTGTTTAGTTCATGATGTTATGGATCACATTATGTAATTATATAAGTTTAATATCATCATTATTCTATTATTTTCTGAAATACTTATTGATTTGTTTATTAAAGAAAGTTAAAAAGCATTAATATTAATAAAGCAGAATATTTTTTACATATTCTGAACATCACAGTTTACTATTTTGCCTGTAACTCTAAATTAATTCCTGTCTGCTTTGTTTTTAAGGGGTGAATAAAGGCATTTACTTTAGCTACCCATGTCGACGTCAAAGCTGTGCTTTAGTAAACATCCCAGCACCATGTGTCAACAAAATGATTTCACACATTGAAGATTTGGAATCTAAAATACAAGAACATTTGAAACGGGTAAGATTTAAAATGCTAACATTTTTGTAAGCTCTATAAGTCCTGTAAGGGCTGTTATTTAAAGAACCCAGGGAGTTATTTTTTTAATGATATTTGAAATATTTTATAGAATCTTGGCTCAGTTGTGTAATTTACTAATCTAGACTTGTTTTTGATAGTCTTACTTCATAAAGGTGAAACAACCTTACTAAATAGATTATTTTCCCTACCTGATTATTCCTTATCTGGAGGCAATAATGCTAAGTAGTAATTTCCATAAGCCAACTTGACTAGTAAATTAAATAGTATTTACATCGTTTTTAGGGATACTAAACTGATTAGATGATTAGCTAGGAAATTGGTATGTAAAAGGACAGCGTGCCCTTTTTAATGACTTATTTTGTTCTGAAGAAATACTTAATAGGTCTTGTTGAGGGAGAATGTAATGATTCTTCCTGTCCTTTTAACCTATTTGCCTTTATTATTCTCAAGGGACTTTAATCTTGAGATCACTGTAACTTTCAGTTATCTTCAGATGATTTAGGAATGATAAATACCTTCTTATACCTTTTATTAAGCTTATTCTGAACAATTAGTGCAAAACCAGATTGCCCGAGCAGGAGGATAAGTTTGAGCTCCTTCTCTTTCCTCACCACAATTATTGGATCTGCTCTGAGAAAGTTTTGATGAAATAGTCGTGATGCTTGCGGTAGGGTGATGTCTCCTTCAAGAGGCATTAAAGTATAATCCTTAAAATTTCAGACTTCAGAGCCATGTATTCTAGGACTTCAGATAAAAATGGAGATAACGACATTGTGTTGGACATAATGCCAGCATATGATATGCACTCAATATATATTAGCTATTGTTGTTTCTATAATATTTATATCATTTTATATTAGTATTATATTTATTTATATTTATTATATTTATCTTTGTTTCTTTTTTGTTTCTCCAAATCAGCATACCTTTTTAGAAAATGCTTTGTGGGTCATAGGTCTGATGGTGTCCTGGGCCTTGAGAAATATTGTTCAGTAGGTAGAAGAGAATTAATCTTTATTGACATGATATTCTATATGTCTCACACATTTTTAACTTAATGATTAGGCATGTTTTTTAAATAATGAAAATAGATTTATAGGTTTTTAATAATTCCAATAGCTATGATTATAACAGCTATATTAACAATTATAATTGCTCAAAACTTTTTAAATTCTTTTCCTTTTTCTTTTCTTTCTTTTTTTTTTTTTTTTAAAGATTTTACTTATTTATTTGACAGAGAAAGAGAGCACAAGCAGGGGGAGTGGGGGAGGGAGAAGCAGGCTGCCCACTGAGCAGGGAGCCTGACATGGGACTCAGTCCCAGGATGCTGGGATTATGACCTGAGCTGAAGGCAGATGCTTAACCAACTGAACCACCCAAATGCCCCTTAAATGCTTATTCTTTTATCTAACTGTTAGATGGGGAAATAACAACTTAAATAGTTGGGAAACTTGTTCAAGATCACAAGATAGAATTGGGATTTGAACCCACTGTCTTTTATCAAAACCTGTGTTTTTTACCCAGTCCCAATTGGGATTCTGAGCAGTTGATAAACTGTTAAATACTATGGATAATAGGCCAACTAAAAGATTGCCTTAGATAAAATAATTCACAAAATAAACTATTTTATAGCTTCAGGATAACTGAAAAAAAAAAGGAGCCTTTCTTATGTAATTGTGTTATGAAAATGAGCTGGCTGAATAAACAAAAAGAGCCTTATAAAGACCAGCATCAGAGTGACTTTCTGTCTTCTGGTGCTTGGCTTAAAGCCTGATAGATAGTAGGCGCTCAATAAATGGAAAAACAAATGAGGACCTGAAGCAGAACCTTTCTTTTCTACATATATCTGAGACACCTATCTACCCAATACAGTAATAGCTCCATTTATTAAACATCTGCTGTTTTCTAGGGGCATCTGGGTGGTGCAGTTGGTTTAAATAAAAAATCTTAAAAAAAAAAAAAAGAAAGAAAAAAACAAAAAAATCTGCTGTTTTCTAGTTACTTACCAAATGTATATTTCTATATTTGTACTTCACAGGAATCCTACTTTATTGGTGAAAATTATAATACTTAGGAAAGTCAAGTAGTCTATATGCCATCATATAGGTGTAAGCATTAGAGTTGGAATTCAAATCGAGTTCCTTCTGACTCCAAAGCCCTTTTCAGTTTCTGTTTTACAAGCCTTATGGACAAAAGAAGGCCTTATTTCTCACATTGACATGGAATATTTGTTGGTAGTTTGACAACATGAAATACACAAGTAGCAATGTCAGATAAATACACTTCTAGACAAAAACTAATAAATATAATAATGTGTTAACAAGTAAATATACACATAAACTTTATTTGAAAGATTAATTGTGAAATTAATGCTTATAACCTTTTTTTAAAAAATTCAGTACTTAATTTAGGCTTTTTATATTTTCTAAATTTTAAAAAATGTTATTTTATTTTGACTATGCATTTTGTCATTAAATTTGCTAGTGTTGAACTGATGATAGAATATATTGAACTGTTCAATAAGTATATTGAACAGTTCAATAGAATATATTTAAATATATATTATTTAAAAAGACAGATTTCTCTTTTCTGACTAACCCACCAAAATGAAAGAACTTTCCAGTATTACTTGGAAAAATGAACTTTTAATAGTGCTGATTAGACAACTTTACATTCATAGTCTTTATTGAAAAACTTAAAGAAAATTAAGAAATAGGACTTGAGGGAAATTTTAAAAATAAAGTTTGTCATTTTTTTTTGATAAACAAAAACTACAAGGATATGGTACTTCCAAAAAAAGTAAACACATCTGGGTTTTTGAGAAAAGATTATGTATTATATTTTCCTGTAGATCATAATTCAGAATTAGTTCAATATAAGCATAAAATTTAGTTTCAAATAGAGTAGGTTCCTTGTGTCAGAAATATTTAGAGTATACAATTATTCCTGAGAAAATGCCAAATTTTTATAAATGTGTGTCTGGGTGCATTTTGATAATTCCGGAGTGCCTGGACAAAATGAAGAAAAAGGACATTTCTTCTCAACATTTTTACCACTTAAAAGCATTTTATCTAATAAAAGTTACCAGCTGATTGTACTTTTGGGAGGAGTTTAACATTTTCCAATTTTATTAATTCATTGTCTATAGTCCCAGTCATTGCCTTTACCTATGGGGTTTTTCTTGGGGACTGCAAGGAGTACATTTATGTTGGGATTGGGGGGGAGTCAAAGACAAAGAAAAAGAAAGTCATGCCTTTTCTAGGTGGGCAGTTTTTCTTCTTTTAATTGAAGCTTTTCAATTTTGTCTAAATTGTCAATTGTGTTTTTCTATAAACTGCTTGATTTTTTTAAAATTTTTTATTTTTTTATAAACATGTATTTTTATCCCCAGGGGTACAGGTCTGTGACTCGCCAGGTTTACACACTTCACAGCACTCACCAAAGCACATACCCTCCCCAATGTCCATAAACCCACCCCCCCTTCTCCCAACCCCCCTCCCCCCAGCAACCCTCAGTTTGTTTTGTAAGATTAAGAGTCACTTATGGTTTGTCTCCCTCCCAATCCCATCTTGTTTCATTGATTCTTCTCCTACCCACTTAAGCCCCCATGTTGCATCACCACTTCCTCATATCAGGGAGATCATATGATAGTTGTCTTTCTCTGCTTGACTTATTTTGCTAAGCATGATATGCTCTAGTTCCATCCATGTTGTCGCAAATGGCAAGATTTCATTTCTTTTGATGGCTGCATAGTATTCCATTGTGTATATATACCACATCTTCTTGATCCATTCATCTGTTGATGGACATCTAGGTTCTTTCCATAGATAAGTGACACCATAAGACGAAACAACATTAGAATAATTGGGATTCCAGAAGAAGAAGAAAGAGAGAGGGGAGCAGAAACTGCTTGATTTTTAAAACAGTTTTATTGAGATAAGTTATATACCATAAAGTTTGTCATTTAAAGTGTAAAAATCAGTTGTTTTTAGTGTATTTACAGAGTTGTGTGATAATTACTATAATAACAAAAGAACACACGTTGTATGATCCCATTAATGTGCAATGTCCTACGTAAGTCAGTCTGTAGAGACAGCAGATTAGTTTCCTGGGGTTGGGGGCTACTGTGAATGGTTGTGAGGTTTCTTTTGGGGAGAATGCTTATTTGTTTTAATTGGGATCACTTAAATCTTTTATTAGATAAAGCTCTATAACTAATTGTAAGGCTATCATCTACTTTGGGTATGGACTACATTAAATGAGTGAAAGATTAGTCTTTTTTGGATCAACCGTTATGGGTTTGTTTGCCCATTAAATCACAGTGGTTTCCATTATAGTCATGAATACTGTCAAGCCCATGATTAACAGAGATGAATCTGCCATAAGCTTGTCAATGCATTCATAGCAGTTTAATTGCAGTTTGAATTTTGAAAAGAAGTGTCTTTAAAGTAGAGCTACTATGAACATGTTCTGTATAATTTTGCAAGGAATAGGAAACATGGCAATATGATGGAAATAATTACTTGGATATCTTCCCATATGAGTAAAAGGTTTTATTTTTCTTCCACCTGTTTTTCTAGACTGCCTAGAGATAGCTTTATTTAATTTGGAGTTTTGAAAGGATGACATAGAAAGTATTTAGAAATCATTCTTTAAAATATAAAGAATGTATTATACAAAAATAATATTATTATCAATAACAGTGATACAGCTAATACCGATTAGGTGCCTACTATATATCATAGGCTATATTAAATAGTTAATATGTATGATTTCATTGAAACCTTCCAGAAACCTTGTGAGTTAGAGACTGACGTTACCCCAGCTACAGATGAGGATTGAGTACCTCAACAACAGAGGTTGATTTTCCCCAAGATCGCATAGTCAGTGGCAGAGCTAGCATCCAGACAGTGTGTCTGATATCTCAGAACATCCTGTTCTCCACCACTCTGGGTCATGTATTCCAGAGAGTATTTCACCTCTGAGGACCACACAAATATGACTGTTAAAATGCTTAAAATTCCAATTATAAAATTTTGCTGAGCTTACACCACTTCTTAATGTTTTCAGTTCTGAAAAGTAATATTTAATCATCTGACCCTACTGACCAAATCTCTGATACTTTGAGTTCTCTGATTCTGTTAATTGTTATATTTCATTTGAAATTTAAGAACACTTCAAATCCTGAAATATCCATTATTTCCTATCTATCATCCGCATTTTCCTTTACTTCCTTGACTAATTAATTCATCTGTTAAAACACTCATTAATTCGTGTATCTGGTTGTTCACTTTTTTATACTTCTAGTCTGAAAAAATGCAAGTCCTGATGAGATCTCTCTAATGGTGGGCCATCTCTGCTCCTACACCCCAGGCTGCTGAATAATGCCAGAGAACATTACACAACAATCCCAATTTGAAACGTTATGGATACATTGTTTCTAACCTCAATGGGACCTTTAATAGTGCTCTGAAATTATTGCCTGTCAACCAGAACTTTGTCTAGTTTTCTCTGGTGGCTACTCCAGTCCTCTCTTTTGTTCAAGTCTCCAAATCCTCTACTTTACTACTCATTCACCTCTCACTTCCCAAAGGAAATAGGAGGTATGATAACAGAAATGCTTCAAACTCCTCTTATCCCACTTAGGAACATCCTTGAATTCCACAAATATTATTCCTTTTGTCCTCTCATGGAAAATTTCCTTCCCCCATCAGTGGCTATCCCCTTACCTGTATTCCATCTTCAGTTTTTGTAAAGATCTTGTTCCATCAGGTGTTCATATCTATTGTCCAAATTTCCTTCTTTTTTCTTAACTCACTTCTGTCCACATTTAAAATATTAAATTTTGAATGATTCTCTTGTTTTCAAGAATTTTTTAAATCCCACACATACCTTTAAATATATCCCTTTTCCTCTTCTTCCTGTTTTACTTAACATCTGAAAAGTGTTACCTAAAATTAGTGTTTGTTTACTCACTTCCAATTGCTCATATATTCATTACAATCTGGATTTGTTCCCTATTACTTTAATGAAAATCTCTTCGGAATAATAAAGAACTGTTTTTTTCTTTAGCTATTGATATAGGCATACATACACCTATTCTTTCTCTCTCAGTCTCTCTGGCTCTCTCTTTCTAAAACTTAGTGACTAGAACAAGCATTTATTGGAATATTATTAAGCAATTTGTTCTGAGCTCAGATGGGCAATTTTGTTAGTTCTTGCCTGGGGCCAATCATACAGATGTACACATCTATTAACAACTTGAAATGGTGATTAAGATGGCCTCACACCCATGTCTGGGATGGTGTTCTAGGAGGACAAATCTCAATGGGCAAGAGCTTAAAATATTTGCTTGTTTTATGTTTGCTCATATCCTACTGGCCAAAGCAAAGCACATAATCAAACCCTCTTTTAATATGGTAGAATATTAGACAAGATGGGGAAGCCAGGAGATGTGATTCTTTGGGAACAATTTGTGTAGCAATCAATCTATCAATTAGTCCATTGGCAACATGATTAACAGCTCATCTAATTGCAGACTCTAATCACCAACTCCCCAGAAGTTTTATTCTGTTATGGTCTCATGCAGAGGTCTATGATTATATGTTCTACAGCAGATCTGATGCAGATGAAGTTCTCTGGTTTCAGCTTCTTTTGACCCGATGATCTGTGAATTAAAATGATGTTAAATACTGCTCCTTCCTGTATACTTAGCAGCAATGGTGGGGCAGGAACAAAATTATCACAATATATACTGTTATTCAAAAAGGGGAGAAATGAAAGATACATCTTTCACTAATGCCTGAAATTCTGAAATTAATGAGGGTACATGGTGTTAGGTCTACCACATGTGACTCTAAAAAGTTTCTTGCTTAGGACTCAATTTTGCTTCCTGGGGATAGTTTCCTAATTTATGGTTTTTCTCATTTCTGCTTTACTCTTTGAGCTCTTGGTTCTGAGAGGTACTTAGATTTCCATAAGAAATAGACCTGAGTATTTATCCTAAACTTTTTCCTGTATTACTTTGTTCAAACTGCCATTAAAAAAAAAAAAAAAAAAGATTATTTTCTAACAGTTCTGGAGGCTAGAGTCCAAAATCAGGGTGTTGTCACAGTTGGTTTCTACTGAGGATTCTCTTCCTGGCTTGAAAACGGCCTCCTCACTGTGTCCTAACATGGCCTTTCTTCTATGCCCACATGGTGAGAGAGTGAGCTCTGGTGTCTTTCCATCTTCTAATAAGAACACCAGTTTTATTGGATTAGGATCCCATTCTATGACATCATTTAACTTTAAGTTTCTCCTTAAGATCCTATCTTCAAATACAGTCACATGAGATTAGGGCTTCAATATACAAATTTTAGAGGAACACAGTTTAGTCCATAACACTCTTATTAATTGGAATTGCCTTTGCATCTTGAATCTTTTGTTTTTTAGTCCAAAATGTTATAATCTGCATAAGAACTTTGGAGTTTCATATTAATCTGATTGAATTTAATCTAATAACTCAAAAGCCATGGCCATACTATTTTTTTTAATTTCCTTTTTTCATAATTTACTTTCCTTTAATTTTTATGTTCTCCTAAATAGTATTGTTTTATTAAAATAGACTTTATTTTATAACAGTTTAAGACTTACAAAAAAGTTGAGAAGATAATAGAGAGATTTCATATATACTCTGGGCCACATATTCCCTATTTTCATATCTTACATTAGGATAGTACATTTTTACAATTAATGAATCAATAGTGATACATTATTACTAAGTCCATACTTTGGTCCAATTTTCTTAATTTTTTTAATTGAGATAAAATTCATGTCTAGAACACAAGGCCTATTTGAAGATATTGTAGAATTACAATAACCATGTATGCCCAACCTGTAAGAGATTATCTATGAAACCTAAAAAATTATGACTATGTATCCCTTGTGGTTTTGGTAATTTGTGACTTTGATAGCCCAGGATACTCTTAGAATATTCTGTAAAACAAGGCTTCTACCATTAAGTTTATAGTCTAAAAGAGGGACACTATGGAAAACTAAATATTTGTGAACATACCAGAATGTTTTCCAGCTTTTGGTTATATATTAAAAATTAATGGATATAATGCGCTTCTGATTATTTAGGAAGTCTTTTGGGAGTAAGTGGCATTGAATAAGCCCTTGATGAAGGAGTAAGATTTAGAAACACAAGTGAAAGGTAAGAACAATACAGTGGGAGTAATGAAAGGACTAGGTAGTAGAGGTATGTATCTGTTTTAGAAATAACAAAGTATAGTTTGAAAAAAATATAATGGGGTCTGTGAAGTGAAGTACTTGTAGTTTTATCAGTGAGTTTAATTGTAAGCGAAGTCTATTATTTTTGAGATATTTATTGATATATTTTATTTTTACAGTTTGAAACATCTCTTGAGGAATGGTAAGGACCTTTCATTCCTTTTAAATTGTTTTTATGTTCAAATTTTAATGATTAAGGTGCTGTAGATGAGTTTTATTTAAAAAGAAATAAGTTAAAAGAAGAATTTTTCATATTTGTTATTAAAATGCATTTTTAAATATAAGAATTAGGGGTGCCTGGGTGGCTCAGTGGATTAAGCCGCTGCCTTCGGCTCAGGTCATGATCTCAGGGTCCTGGGATCGAGCCCCGCATTGGGCTCTCTGCTCAGCAGGGAGCCTGCTTCCCCCTCTGTCTCTGCCTGCCTCTCTGCCTACTTGTGATCTCTCTCTCTGTCAAATAAAATAAATAAAATTAAAAAAAAAAATTAAATATAAGAATTAGGATATCATTGAAAATGGAAGAATAGAAATCTCTCAGGCTCTGTTTCACCTCAAAAAATATTTGGCAAAAATCTGTCAGAATCAACTTTTGTAGAAATCTGAATTTAGTAAAAAACAACAACTAGGGGAAAAGTTAATGAAGAGTCTTGTTGTATTGTATTAAGAGAGCGCTATGGCACTATGAATTGCCTGCTTGCCATCCTCTAGCCCCCAAATCAGTGGTTGCCATGAAGAGAGCAGCCTGTACTTGTGGCACAGAAAACAATATGGACCTTATTCTCAAAGAATGGTTTTTCAGTGTTTTGACCTGTCTAATGACTTCTTGAAGAACCAGCACAAAGCCTTGCCTTTGTTTTGCCTGACTTAGAGCAATCACTCAGCTGGAACCACTTACAGGCAATGTTTACTGAACGCATTTAAAGGCATATACTTGCCACCACTGTCTGAAGCTGTGAATAACAGTTGGGACAAATGTTAGACAGACTAAAATGCCTGGGAAAGAAGGCATACATGGGGGAAATAGGGTTTTTCAAAGCTGTTATGTATACTGTAGAATCAAAAAGTGCACACATATGACCAGAGCTAGGCACATGCTCAGAGAAAACCCAAGACCCTGATCTTTTATCTTTGGCTGACCTTTAGGATCTGTGCAGGCAACAGTTAAAAGTAGAAGCAGAGTTGTAAACAGCCTGGATAAGCATTGAAGGAATACTTTAACAGAGAGCCAATCTACTAAGACTAGAAGAGTATTTTTTTTTCCTTTTCCATTTTTCCTTTCCTTTTCCTCTTCTCCCCATAGATAGCTATGGGGAGAAAGCCCTGTCCTTTTTCTTTTCCCTTTCCTTCTTTTCCTTTCCCTTCTTCCCCCCCCCACCCTTTTTTTTCTTTTGACTCTAGGTATTTAAGATAACTTGGAGAGAACATAAATTTACCAGTAAGCTAATGAAACACTTAGTTCAGTGGTCATACATGACAAAGAATACAGATATTGCCAAATGTGTTTAGAAGAACTACTAAACAGAACAACCCACAACAAGCAGCAATGGCCAACCCAACAGAGGGAAGGTAATCTTATTTCTATTTAACGTTAAACTATTTAAAATGGCTAGTTTTCTACAAAAATTATGAAGCAGGTAAAGAAAAAAAAAAGAAAGTTTGTCTCACTAACAAGGGGAAAAAAGAAAACAGCCTTTTAAAATGACCCTGAGAAAGCTTAAATGTTGGACTTATTGGACAATAACTAAATCAGCTGTCTTAAGTATTCTCAGAGAGTTAATGGAAACTCCATGGACAGTTAAAACCAGGAGACTAATGTCTCAACAAATTAAGATTATCAATAAGGAAATAGGAATTATAGAAAAGAACCAAGCGGATATTCTGGAGATGATAAGTATAGTAACTAGAGGAAAAGTTAATTAGAGATGTTCATCAATAGATTTGAGCTGGCAGAGGAAAGAATCTGTGAACTTGAAAATAGGCCAATTGAGATTATTCAGTCTGAGGAGCAGAAAGAAAAAAGAATGAAGTAAAATGAACAGACCCTAATAGATCTGAGGTACATAATCACAAATACAAATGTACGCATAATGCGAGTCCAGGAGTAACAGGGAAGAGTAAAAGGGAGAGAAGGAATATTTGAAGAAACATTAGCTAAAAATCCCCAAATTTGATGAAAGACGTGAATTTATAATTTACTAAAACTCAATGAAGTCTAAGCAGGATAAACTCAGAAGTCCGCATGTTATAGTCAAATTACTGAAACCCTGGGACAAAGAGTATCTTGAAAGCAGTAAGAAAGAAGCGACTCATCATGAGTAAGGGATCCTCAATAAAAATGACAGTTTCTTATCAGAAATTTTGGAGGTCAGAGGAACCTGGATAGCTCAGTTGGTTAAGCATTTGCCTCCAGCTCAGGTCATGATCTCAGGGTCCTGGGGTGGAGCTCTATGTTGGGCTCCCTGCTCAGTGGGGAGCCTGCTTCTCCCTCTCCCTCTGTGCTCGCTCTTTCAAGTAAATAAATAAAACCTTTTTAAAAAATGGAATTATGGAGGCCAGAGGCCAGTGGAATGACACATTTCAAATGCTAGAAGAAAACAAAACAAAGCATTTCAAACAAGAATTCTAATTCTTGACGAAGTGTCTTTCAAAAATAAAGGAGAAATTTAGATTTTCCAGATAAACAAAAATTGAGGGGCTCCATCTCTAGCAGACTGTACTATCAGAAACCCTAAAGGTAGTCTTTTAAACAGAAAGGAAAGGACGTTAGTAACCTGAAGCCATATGAATAAATAAAAAACAATAAGGTATCTACAAAAATAAATACAAAAGTTGGTGTGATTGCATTTTTATTTTGCAATTCTTATTTCCTATATAATTTTTTTAAAGATTTTATTTATTTGTCAGAGAAAGAGAGAGAGAGAGCAAGCACTGGCAGACAGAGGCAGAGGGAGAAGCAGGCTCCCTGCTGAGCAAGGAGCCCGATGTGGGACTCGATCCCAGGACGCTGGGATCATGACCTGAGCCGAAGGCAGCTGCTTAACCAACTGAGCCACCCAGGCGTCCCTCCTATATAATTTTTAAATGGATAAAATTATGAATTTATGTTAATGAGCACACAATGTATAAATGTATAACTTGTAAAAATGACAACATTTTTACAGAAGGGAGTAAAGGCACAGTGATTTTTTTTTCAATATTACTGAATCTACATTGATTTTAATTCAAACTCAATTTTTATGAAGGTGTTAATTGTAATCTTCAGTGAACCACTAGGAAAATTCTATAAAATAAAAATACCAATATAAATCCAATAAGGAAACTAAATACATTTGGGGAAAAAAATCAGCTAATCACAAAAGAAGGCAATTATGGAGAAATTAAGGAATCAAAAATATTTAAGTATTATAGAAAACAAATAGCAAAATGGCAGAAATAAGTCTTTTCTTAATAGTAATTGCATTCATGAAAATGGATTAAATAGATTAAACTTTACTATTAAAAGACAAAGAGTGTTAAAATGGATAAAATTACATGATTCAATTATATGCTGTCTATAAGAGACTCATTTAAGATCCACAGTATGTTGAAAACAAAAGGATGAAAAATAATAATCCATGAAAATAGTAACCAAAAGAGAGCTGGCGTAGCTAAACCAATATAACACAAAATAGACTTTTGGTCGATACATATTATAAGAAATAATACTTAACATCTTCATAAAAGGGCCATTCCATCAAGAAGATATCAAAATCATATACATACCCAAAACACAACCTCAAAAATACATGAAGGATAAACTGACAAGAGTTAAAGTAAGAAATACACAGTTTTTCATAAGAGTTTGAGAATTCACTATATCCTCACTTTCAAGAATGGTAAAAAGAACTTAAAAAAAAAAAAAAGATCAGTAATGAAAAAGATTTGAACAGCACTAGAACAATCTAGGCCTAACAGACTTATATAGTACACACCACCCAATAGCAGGAGAAAGTACATTCGTTTCTTGTTGACATTGAACATTATTCATGATAGATCATATGTCAAGCTATATAAAAAATCTCAGTAGAATAAAAAGACTGAAATCATACCAAGTATCCTATCTGACCTAATGGAGTGAAACTGGAAACGAATAACAGAAAAACCTAGGAAGTCCATGTAAATGTAGATTTTAAACAACATGCTCAAAAACCTCAGTCAATCAAGGCTGTAATTATAGAAGAAATTAGAAAATACTTTGAAATTAATGAAAATGAAAACACAATATACCAGAATTTATGAGGTACAGCAAAAGTAATGCTCACAGGACAATTTATAGCCATAAATGCTAACATCAAAAAAAATAAAAGATCCCAAATCCAGTAACTTAATTCTATACCTCACAGAACTAAAAAGGAATGAATGTGCTAAAGCTAGGAAAAGAAAGGAAATAATAAAGATTAGTGCAGAGATGAATGAAGTCAAGAATTAAAAAAAACAATAAATAGTATCAATGAAAACAAAAGTTGTTTCTTTGAAAAGATCAACCGAGGGTGCCTGGGTAGCTCAGTGGGTTAAAGCCTCTGCCTTCGGCTCAGGTCATGATCCCAGGGTCCTGGGATTGAGCCCCGCATCAGGCTCTCTGCTTGGCAGGGAGCATGCTTCCCTTCCTCTCTCTCTGCCTGCTTCTCTACCTACTTGTGATCTCTGTCTGTCAAATAAATAAATAAAATATTTAAAAAAAATTGAAAAGATCAACTGAATTCACAAACCTTTGGCTAGACTAGCAAAGAAAAAAGATTTGCATTATGAAAATCATCAGAAAATTAGGGATATTACTATACACCTCTCAGAAATAAAAAGATTATAATATTATAATACTATGGACAAGATAATAATATGAACAAATTTAGATAACCAAGGTGAAATTTCTAGGAAAACATAAGCTATCAAAACTGACTGAGGAAGAATTAGGAAATCTCAACAGATTTGTAAGAAGTAAAGAGATTAAATCAGTAATCAAATATCTCCCAACAAAGAAAAACCCAGGACCAAATGGTTTGACTGGTGAAATCTACTGAACATTGAAAGAAGATTAATATCAGTGTTTCTCTAACACTTTCAAAAAATAGTAGAGAAAGGAGCACTTTTCAACCATTGTATGAGGCCAGCATTATCCTGATACTAAAGCCAGATAAAAACATCTTAAGTAAAAGAAATGTAGATCAATGGCTTTATGACTATAGATGCAGAAATCTTTAATGAAATACTAGCAACCTGAACCTAGCAACATATTAATGCAATTACATGTCATGACGAACGGACATTTCTCCCAGGTATGTAAGGGTAGTTCAAAATAGAGAAAAAAAAAATCAATGTGTAATATATCCACAGTAATAAAATGAAGGGGGGAATCCATCTCAATGTGGAAACATATGGCAAAATCCAACACATTTTCATGATGAAAACACTCAAAAAAGAGGTTAGAACAGACCAGAAAGCAAGGTGAAGGGCATTTATGAAAAATTTTCAACTGATATTATACTTAATGGTGACATCCAAACTTTTTCAACCTAAGGTCAGGAACAATACAAGATGCTAGCTCTTCTCACTTTTATTCAACATTAGAAATCTCATATATTGCTGGTGGGAATGTAAAATGGTTAGTCACTTTGAAAAGCAGTTTGATGCTTCCTCAAAAAGTTAATCCTGGATTACCAAATGATATAGCAGTTCCACTCTGAGGTATGTACAGAAAAGATTTCAGAACAGGAGTTCAAACAAATCTTATATACAAATGTTCATATCATCAGTATTCACCATAGCGAAAACGAGTAGACAACCTCAAATTTTTCAGCAGAAATCTTTGAAAATAGTTCTGTAAGAGGCCAGCATTACCTTGATCCCAAAACCTGACAGACCTCACCAAAAAGAAGCATTACAGACCAATATCCATGATGAACATGGATGCCAAAATTCTCAGCCACATACTAGCCAGTAGGATCCAACAGTGCATTAAAAGGATTATTCACCAGCATCAAGTGGGGTTTTTTCCTGGGCTGCAAGGATAGTTCAACATTTGCAAATCAATCAACATGATACATCACATTAATAAAAGAAAGTACAAGAACCGTATCCTCTCAATTGATGCAGAAAAGGCATTTGACAAAATACAGCATCCTTCTTTGATTAAAATTCTCCACAGTGTAGGGATAGAGGGAACATACTTCAATATTATAAAAGCCATCTATGAAAAGCCCACAGCGAATATCATTCTCAATGGAGAAAAACTGAGAGCTTTTCCCCTAAGGTTGGGAACACGACAGGGTTGCCCACCCTCCCCACTATTGTTCAACATAGTACTGGAAGTCCTAGCCTCAGCAACCAGACAACAAAAAGAAGTAGAAGGCATTCAGATTGGCAGAGAAGCAGTCAAACTTTGACTCCTTGGAGATGACAAAACTTTATGTGGAAAATCCAAGACTCCACACCCAAGTTGCTAGAACTCATATAAGAATTAAGCAACATGGCAAGATATAAAATCAATCTGCAGAAATCAATTGCATATATCCACACTAACAATGAGCTGAAAGAAAGAGAAATTAAGGAATTGATCCCATTTATAATTGCACTGAAAAATCATAAAATACATAGGAATTAACCTAATTAAAGAGATAAAGGATCTGCATTCTAAAAGCTACAGAAGACATATGAAAGAAATTGAGGAAGACACAAAGAAATGGAAACACATTCCATGCTCATGGATTGGAAGAAAAAATATTGTTAAAATGTCTATGCTACCCAGAGCAATCTACATATTCTGTGCAATCCCTATCAAAATAACACAACATTTTTCACAGAGCTGGAACAAATAATACTAAAATTTGTATGGAACCAGAAAAGACCCTGAATAGCTAGAGGAATGTTGAAAAAGAAAACCAAAGCTGGGGTTTTCACACTGCCTGACTTCAAGCTCTATTACAAAGCTGTGATTATCAAGACAGTATGGTGCTGGCACAAAAACAAATACGCAGATCAGTGGAACAGAATAGAGATCCCAGAAATGGGCCCTCAACTTTATGGTCAACTAATCTTTGACAAAGCAGTAAAGAATATCCAATGCAAAAATGATGATCTATCTCTTCAATAAATGGTGCTGGGAAATTTCGACAGCCACATGTAGAAGAATGAAACTGGACCATTACCTTACACCATACACAGATAAACTCAAAATGGATGAAAGACCTCAATGTGTGACAAGAATCCATCAAAATCCTAGAGGAGAACAAAGGCAGCTACTTCTTTGACATCAGCCACAGCAACTTCTTGGTGGACATGTCTCTAAAGGCAAGGGAAACAAAAGTGAAAACGAACTTTGGTACTTTATTAAGATCAAAAGCTTCTGCACAGCAAAGGAAACAGTCAACAAAACTAAAAGGCAATCTACAGAATGGGAGAAGATAATTGCAAATAACATATCAGAAGATAATTGCTAATATCCAAAATCTATAAAAAACTTATCCAACTCAACACCCAAAAACCAAATAATCCAGTCAAGAAATGGGCAGAAGACATGAACAGACATTTCCACAAAGAAGACATCCAAATGGCCAAGAGACACATGAGAAAGTGCTCAACATCACTCAACCATCAGGGAAATACAAGTAAAAAACACAATGAGATATTACTTCATACCAGTCAGAATGGCTAAAATTAACAAGACAGGAAATAACAAATGTTGGCAAGGATGTGGTGGGAATGCAAACTGGTACAGCTACTCTGGAAAACAGTATGAGGTTCTTGAAAAAGTTAAAAGTAGAGTTGCCCTGTGGTGGAGCAATTACACTACTAGGTATTTACCCCAAAGATACAAATGTATTGATCTAAAGAGACATATCCACCCCAATGTTCATAACAACAATGTCTGCAATAGCCAAACTGTGGAAAGAGCTGAGACGTCCATTGACAGATGAATGGATACTCACACACGCGTGCGCACGTGTGCGTGCATACACACACACACACACACACACACACACACACAGGAATATTACTCAGCAATCAGAAGGAATGATTACACCATTTACATGAATATGGATGGAACTAGAAGGTATTATGCTGAGTGAAATAAGTCAGAGAAAGACAATTATCCTGCGGTTTCACTCATATGTGGAATATAAGAAACGTGCAGAGGACCATAAGAGAAGGGAGGGGAAAACTTATTGGGAAGTCTCTGAGAGGGAAAAAAACCATGAGAAACTCTTTAAGGAAACAAACAGGGTTGCTGGAGGGGTGGTTGGTGGGGGATAGGGTAATTGGGTGATGGGCATTAAGAAGGGTATGTGATGTGATGAGCACTGGGTGTTATAAGCAACTGATGCACTATTGAACACTACGTGTGAAACTAGTGATGTACTATATGTTGGCTAATTGAATTTAAGTAAAACTTTTTTTAGTAGACTAATGTATAAATAAAGGGTGGCATAGCTATTCAATGGAATGTTATTCAGCCATAAAAAGTAATAAAATTTTGATAGATGCTGTAATGTGGATAAACTTCTAAACCACCATGCTAAGTTAAAGAAACCAAATACAACATGTTACCTGTTGCATGATTCCATTTATATGAAACATCTATAACAGGTAAATCATAGAGATGGGAAGCACATTGATTCTTGCCAGAGGCTGGTAGAAAGGAGAGGGGAGAGATTGTTCAATATATATGAGGCTTACTTAGCAGCACATACACTAAAATTGGAATGATACAAAGATTAGCATGGCCCCTCTGCAAGGATGACACACAAACTCATGAAGCGTTCCATATATTAAAAAAAAAAAATGAGGGGCAATTCTTCTGAGGTAATAAACATGTTTTGGCACTAGCTGGTGATGATAGTCACAACATTGAGTGTAGTAAATGCCATTGAAGTTTACACTTTCAAATGGTTAATTTTGTGTTATGGGACTTTTGCCTCAATTAAAAAAAAAATAAGAATGGGGCACTTGGGTGGCTCAGTCAATTAAGCATCTGCCTTCAGCTCAGGTCATGATCCCAAGGTCCTGGGATCAAGTCCCATGTCGGGCTCCCTGCTCATCAGGGAGTCCTTTTTCCTCTCCCTCTGCCCCTCCTCCTGTTGCTGTTCCTTCTCTCTCTCAAATTTAAAAAAAAAAGAAAGAATCAAAACGATTTTGCTGGTCCAAAAATTACTAAATTTTAGAAAAAAAATACACAAAATGGATTCAATTATTATTGAATCAACAATTTTTTTATTTTTTATTTTTTATTTATAATAAATAATAATTTATTATTGAAGCAACAATTTTTATTATTTTCTTTATTAGTTTCAGAAGTAGAATTTAGTGATTCATCAATTGCATATACACCCACTGCACCTTACATAAAGTGCTCTCTCCTCTTCCAGCAAACCTCATGTTTTTCTTTCTTTCTTTCTTTCTTTCTTTAGTTTTTATGGTGTGAATGTTTCTTTTATTTTTAGTTTTTGAGTATAGTTGACACAATATTAATTAGTTTCAAGTGTGCAACATACTGATTCAACCTTTTTTAGTGTTCAAACAAGCAAGAAAAAAATATTAGATTATTTAACAAAAATATTTAAAAATGAAGTTGAAACTAATGGAGAAAAGATGATGAATATTTCCCTGACCTCATAATAAAAGCTTTTCTAAATGAATTGTGGAACAACAATGAAATAAATAGTATGCAGCCATCAGAAATATTAAACTATAGTCAAATATATAGGAAACAATGTCATATAGCTAAAGCAGCATGCAATATTTTATGACTAATTTTATAAAAATTGAAATATCATTAGAGTGTTCTGTTATAGCTAAGAAGAGTAAGTTAATATGGATTATTTTATAATGTGATTTTTGGTATGTATAAACTTAGTTTAATTTATAATGCTTCTTTAATAAGAAAAAGTAATAACTTAATAAAAATATCACTACCTGCTTTGTTGTTGATATTGTTTTTCTGATAACATCTATCAGAGGAAAAATGTTTCTTTTTAAATATGATGAAAAGTTAACAACAATATTTTAAAACATTTTTAATGATATTTATTTATTTATTTATTTATTTGAGAGAGAGAGAACATGCACAAATACATGAAGAATGGGCTGGGGGAGGAGGAGCAGAGGGAGAGGGAGAAACAGACTCTCTGCTAAGTAAGCCTGACATAGCGCTGGACACCAGGACCCTGAGATCAAGACCTGGGCCTAAGGTAGATGCTTAACACAGATGCCCCTAGAAAAATTCTTTAGAAAAAAAATGACATTTTAATTTGGATATTTTGCTAAAATGTTATTAATTTCATATCTGGGGGTGTCTGGGTGGCTCAGTGGGTTGAGCTTCTGCCTTCAGTTCAGGTCATGGTCCCAGGGTCCTGGGGTCGAGCCCTGTGTAGGGCTCTCTCTGCTCAGCAGGGGGCCTGCTTCCCTACCCCCCCGCCTGCCTCTCTGCCTACTTGTGATCTCTCTCTCTCTCTGTCAAATAAATAAATAAAATCTTTAAAAAAAAATTCAAATCTAAAAAAGTGTTTTTGGTCCTTGGATTTTATATGGTACCCCAAACTTCTAAACGGAAGTTAGAGAAATAACTCTCAAATTATTCTCAATTAAACCCCCTTTTTCTGATAGCAACACTATCTAGGGAAGACCAATTCATTTTCTTAAAAAACAAAAACAGGGACGCTTGGGTGGCTCAGTTGGTTAAGCTGCTGCCTTCGGCTAAGGTCATGATCCCAGCGTCTTGGGATCAAGTCCTACATGGGCTCCTTGCTCAGCAGGGAGCTTGCTTCTCCCTCTGCCTCTGCCTACCGCTCTGTCTGCCTATGCTCATGCTCTCGCTCTTTCTCTCTCTCTGTAGCAAATAAACAATATCTTAAAAACAAAACAAAAACAAAAACAAACTTCTTTAATATCCTTTCAAATATTTTTAGGTCATTTGTAACAAATTTTGAGTTTCTGTTAATTTACCATAAAATGTAAAGCCTATTACGTATTAGAATTTTGCTATATTATTTTCTTGTATAATAGCATTAGCATGTATGGTAAGTTCTACCATAAACATCTAAAATTTAATGTGAGAGGATCACCTAAAATTTGTTTTAATAACTTTATATAGGAGCAGAACTTCTTCCACACAAGACCAGAAGGAAGACTGGAGTATTGCTACACCAGTGAAAGAGGTTAAACCAGAAGAGAGAGGTAAAGTTGTACCTCATACTTAAATAAATGAAGTTATATTTAAAAGCTCATTGACTTTTCATTTAACATATTTTTAATGTTTACAATAATTTTTAAGAGTTTTATAATTCTTGTGAATATCTAATAGAGGAAAGAGCCTTCTATATCATTTAATTAAACAACAACATTCAAAAAATATTGAATATAATGTATACCGGACTGGGTCCCGAGTATATAATGATCCCTCTCTACCTCCCAAGAAGTTAACTGTAACTTGGTGCTGTCTAGTCGTGATTTCTGGGATAATCACAGTGTTCTCTATTTCTGTCTTCTGGTAGCCACATATAATATCTGCTTGAAATGTAGCTAGGAAGACCGAGAATTTAATTTTTCAGTTTAATTTTAACACTTTTTAAATGTAAATAATCACATGGGATTCATGACTACCACACTGGACATGGAAGCTCTACTATATTTATATTTTGTATGTAATATGTATGTATGTAATATTAATATATTTATAAGTATATTTACAAATATATGTAATATTATATATTTATAAATATATTAATATTCTATATTTAATATATTAATATATATAATATTTATATATGTATAAATTAAGATTAATACATGCACTTTATATATATTATATATTGTGTATATAATGTATATATATTGCATATATATAGTTTTCAAAGCTGTCTCTCATAGTGAGGCTCTGTTTTTACTGTTTCCTTTTCACTATTAATATCTACACTGAAGAAAAAATCTTATTTGTTATGTATTAATTTTTCACATGACAAATGCTAGAAGATTACTATGTTAATGGACATAATAACAGTTAAATTAACTGCAGTTATGTTATTGTAAACTCATACACATGATCCCAAAGTGCAAGACAGTATCAGGTTGACAAGATCTATTGTAATTAAATGTTTGTGCTAAAAAAAATTACAGGTGGTTACTCACCTACTCAATATGAAATAGTAAAACTAATTGAGATGATATTCTAGGAAAAAACTGAGAGATTCAATACAATGAATTGGAGACATCTGAAGTTATAAACGCAGCATCTATTCTAGAATGCTATCATAAAAACAGTACAGAAGATTGTGTAGAAACATGATGGATGTCTTTGGTAAAACATATTTTTATCACATCAGAAGTGATTTAAGTGGCATTAATTTAATTAAACATTTCAGACTCTCTTTATAGAAACTGAATAGATCATAAGTTGGCTGGAGAACACAGTGTTCACTGTGTATATTGTTATGAAAAAAACAGACAATTAAGGTTGTAAAATGTCCAGGATATGGTAGATTCTGGAAAAAGAAGACATAGAACAAATAAACAGAGGCCAAATCAAGGTCCAGTCCATAAACGATAATTTTTATGCATTCTTGTTTCTCAAGAATTCTTTTCAGGCAGCATGCCGAATTTCTTTGATAGGCTTACTAGGTTAGAAATAGAAACTGTGACTACTGAGCTTGCACTTATAACCAATATGTAATATCTTCTAGCAGAAAATTATTGCTTTATTGTCCAAATCAAAACAAAACAAAGCAGAGGTCTATTAGTTACCTTTATTTTGAACCTGTTTTACTGTTTTTCTTCTAGGCTCAGCTCTCTGAGGCTTTGCCTTTCTCGACACTTTGTGTTTGTTTATGTCTTCTTGTCATGTCACATTTTGGAAAAAGTCACTGTTTACAAGTATAAATCTCACCAGAGTGGAACCCATATCCATCTTCCTTACTGATCTATCCCTAGGGAGAGAGTGTATTGCCCAGAACATAACAGGCTCTCTGCGTGTTTCTAGTATAAATAGGTGAATGAATATCCATGTTAATCATTTTATTAACATTAAACCATATCTTTTCAGAGCTGTGAACCAGTAATTACAAATTTCTCTCATTACAGGAGTCAATTTGTGTTACAACTAAATAAATGGAATTTGGAAACAATGAATTCCTGGCAGGGCTAACTAAGGATGTTATTATCTGATAAGGATTATAAAGTATCATGTTTCTAGGAACCATCTGAGGATTTTCAGTATTGATATAATTGATATAATCATTATGAATTTCTTTTGTCATAGAATGAGAGGAAATACAAGAATAAAAATAAAGTTCTATAATATAGCTTATGAAAAAAATTTTTAGATAAAATATACAAGGAGATATTGCTTGAGATTCCTCTATTCTAACTATTTTACAAAGTGTTCACTTCAAAATCTGTCTTCAAAGGTTATAATTAATGTTATTATTTTATTATAATAAAACTCTTCAAAAGACTAATTCATTTTTCTAAAATTCTCTTATTAAACATATATATATTAAAAAGGAAAATGATACCATTAGTACCTATGTTCCCACCACCTAGTTTATAGGCTGATTCATTAACAAATGTGAATATATATTTCTATTTTAAGATGAAAAGTGTCCAGAATTAAAGCAGGAAATGGAAACATTGCTCTCAGAGGCCATTTATCTCATTAAAAGTCTAGAAACTGACCGTGCAGAAGCTGAAGAAGCTTTAAAACAACAAAAATCAAGAAAGAAAAAGATTCACATGAAAATTGATTCTTGGTCAATCTGGAGACTTCAAGAAATTCCATTAGCTGTGCAGAAAGGTAATAATAAGAATAAGAATAATAAGAATTTTTTCATATTCATTTCATTTCATTTCATTTCTTTTGTTTGAGAGGCATGAATAATCAATTGAAGCTTTGGAAAAAAGTCAACTCTGACCATATTGTTTTGCATCCAAACAGTGTGCTTTTGATAAATGCTATTAATGATAATGTTGGTAACATTTTATGTAGCTGGGACTGCAGTGAGAAAACCTGGACCTTCTGTAGTTTGGTTTTTGTTTGTTGGTGTTTGTTTGTTTTTGGTTTTTGGTTTTTTTTTTTTTTTTCCAGGCCATCTCTAGATTTTTAATAAAAGAAGAAATTTGGGGATCAGGAAAGCAGGTTAATTTCCTCCACCTCCACATAGCCTGACATCTAGCCTCTCTCCTCATCTGTGTCTGCAATAAGGAAACTCCTTGCAGCAGACCTTGAATTTGATTCTGGGGCCTAATCTGGGATTATGTCCCAGGTTATGGACTGTCCCAGGATATAGATGGGCAGGTGAGGCATATTTCCAGGTCACACTTGCTTGTACATCAGCTGGGGTGGATGGGCCCTGCCCCAGTGGGTGATAAGCCAAGCCCTATATCAGCAGTGTAGGAACCACTGGGAAAGCATACGTCAGACCTGGGCCCAGGATTATTTGCACCCTCCGTAAAGCTACTGTGAGAACTGAATGATGAATCCTGGAGACAGTCCTCACTTTGTTTGGTGTTTGCTGATAATTCCATAGTATTTATGGTGCCTGTGGGACATTTAAACTTTTGGCACATACTTCCCATGATGACTACATTATTTGAGTACTTGAAACTTAGAAATTTAAGTGATTTCCAATTGGTGTCATTGACCAAATCTTTAAATCTAGGAAAATAAAAGAGTTTTAAAATGATATTTTAGCAACATGCATCTGCTTTTGAGAATTCAGTAGTAGATCTTGAGAACTTCTAGCAGACAATAAAGCTGGAGATGCTTCAAAAGGAAATACTAGGTTTTTTAGACCACAGAATAAGAGACCTATCCTCAAGTATTAAACAGTCTAAAGGTAGTGGATTTTTTATTCTCCAAACACTGCTTATTAAGCATGCCTACTATATGATTCTACTGAGGCTAGACTTTGTTTATAAATAACTTTTAATTCAGTTAGAAATTTTAATTCTGGATTCACATGATTTATAAACGGTTATATTAGGGTGCTTATAAACCTATCATTTAAACTAAGACACTTTTGAGAGGAAAAGGGAGGCTGCTTTACCCTGAGACATTAAATTATTTGTTAGACTGAACACTCGCATATACCTTTGTTATATGTCTTCTAAAATTATAGTTTCCAAGTAGAGTGTGCACATTTTAGGGAGTTGCAAGAAAACATTAGAACTTTTATATTTATAAACTTTATTATTTTTATTTTCTTATTTGGTTATTGGGGTTTTAATTTTGCCATTATTATACTTGACAAAATAGAGTTTACCAGTGGTTCCTCGATTCTGTTATTTCAATAAAATAAATTAAGTGTAGGTTCAGTGACTGTTTACTCCTTTTAAATTAATACTGCGCTTACAGACTGAACTCACTCTTTGTTCACTCCCTTCTGAAGCAGAACTCAAGAAGCAGGAAATTGCCCAGAGCCTAGACTGGATGATTTTAATTCTGCCCCTGCCTATGCTCTTTGTTGCCCTTTAATAAAGAGTTAATTCTAAAAATTATGCAAAAAGTGCTCTAAACTCAGGTTAGAGTAGGCCTTTTCTACCCAAACTTTAAAGTGTGCATTTTACAAAACATTTGGTTTCTATAGCTATTTATAGAAGTAAATAATTCAGGCTTGGAGTGAGTTTGTTCTGATTCACAAGGTTTTTGAATAGAATTTATGATGTGCATACTCTACTAATACAAGAACATAAGTGTATAATTTATAAATACATACTTACATTCATATTGGTGTTTTAGAGGCAACCAAAGGTACAATAGGGTCAGAATAGGCATCCTGGGAAATTCTGGAGCCCAGTAGATTCTTGAGCAGATTCACATTCACATTCACAAGGAGTCGTCTGGAGTTTTTTTTTTTTTTTTAAAGAATTATGTGTTTATTTGAGAGAGAGAGAGAGAGAGCATGAGAGGGGCCGAAGGAACTGGAGAGAGAATCAGACTCCACGCCAAATGGAGCCCAAGGCAGAGCTGGATCTTACAATGCTGAGACCACAACCTGAGCTGAAACCAGGAGTCACACAATTAACCAACTGTGCCACCCAGACACCCTTGCAATTTTTTAAAATGTTTCGGAAGCCTTTCCTTGTCAGTGGTAGTAGAATAGTCGGTGGTAGCTGGTTTTATTTAATATTTTGCTAATAATTTTCTATATAATCTCATATGGCCTTTATTAGAGAAGATATTATAGTTCATGGGTTGTATGAAGTTCTACTTAAGGAATTGCCAAAATAAAATTAAATTGAGATATGTACATGCAGATTTTCCATACCTTATAAATGCATTTCAGTGATGGAATACATTCTTGCCATTGGGATAATTTATTGCTTGAGCTGTCTTTTATTTGAAGATCTTTAGGGACACCTTGGTGGCTCAGTCGGGAAAGCATCTGCCTTCAGCTCAGGTCATGATCCCAAGGTCCTGGGATCAAGCCCCATATCAAGCCCTGCATTGGGCTCCCTGCTCAGCAGGAAGCCTGGGTCTCCCTCTTCCACTCCCCCTGCTTATGTTCTCTCTCTTGCTGTCTCTCTCTGTCAAATAAATGAGATCTTTAAAAAAAAAATCTATTTAAAGATCTTTTTAAAAACTATAAAGATCTACTTACAAAACTGAAATTTATTTTCATCTGCTTTATTTTAAGTAGCTAACACATGCAATGAAATTTAAATTCATTTTTACTCTATAGTTTTTAGGTGACTTCTGTTTGTAAACTATTCCTGAAAAGTAGTGTGCTGTCCGGAATATATTGCCTTTATATGGATACATTTAGGATATAAAAAAATAATAATAATAATTTCTAAATTTTAGAAAAATTTTTTACAGGTTACAGAAGTATATATTCTTAAAGATTTTGGATTCTCAAAATCTTTAGCTTATGTGACAAGAAAAATGCTTAATCTCCTTAGTAGCCTTAATATTAAGTGTGATGTTTATAGAATTTTTAAATAATTTTTGTGAAAAACGTACATTTATAATTAATGAAAATATTAAGGAAATTCCATTTTTTCTTGGATATCTTGTGGTCAGTCCTCCAGATCCATTCATCCCCCTAACCAGCCCACTCACGCTTGTATCTTTTGTTTTGTGATCAGTGAGTCTGATTGATAATGGATTGCATCAAACATATCTTTTGTAATCTGTCCTCTTGCTGGTTCAACCACTGGGAGAGTGGCAAGAAACCATGGAAGATAATGGAAAAGAGTGAGGGTGGGGTTATATACCCTTGACTACTTTCCTTTCTACTAGGCCACTGCATTCCCCTTTCCCCCACAGAATGACAGCCACTGGCACCCAACATGCAGCCAATAATCTAATAAATGTCTTTTTATTTTTCCTCTCAAAAAAGATAATCGGAAGTAAGTTTTTCATCAGAAATCGGGTGTTACATAAGCTTAAAAAATATAGAATTAGATATGCACAGCTGTGTTTCCTTACAAAATAAGAGTATGTACACTTATTATACCCAAGCAGCACCTGAAGGCCCTAATAAACTAATGACTCAGATTTCCCTGGTACTCTTTATTGTACCTGCTTCCTTAGATTCCCTGATTCCCTGTCCTTCCCTTAACCTACATTCATGGGTCCATGGGCCATGACTGATTGGGCAATGACTGATTACCTAAAGGAAGAGAAAAAAAAAATCGCAGACTGGTTTAAGTACTGGTTTATGTATTTGAATGGTATGTTGACACAATTCTAGGAGCTGCTGTTTTACAATCTCAATATAGGAAGGGTGAAGACAGATAACCTTGAAGGAGTAAAGTTCTGGGTGCAAATGGGAAGTAGCAAAAAGGATAGCATAATCGGAGTTGGAAAGAACATGAATGTTGAGACTGGTGAAAGGGAGTTTAGGAGAGTGTTCTGGGGATTGATCTTTCAGAGGGGATGGAGTGTGAAGACAGTTGTGTCCCATAGAAATGCTCACAAGGTCCTTCTACTATGAAAGAAGACCTTAGCAATAACACAATGTTAAATCTTCTAATTTTGGTTTGCATTTAGTCATGTGAATTAATGTTATTTACTACAATAATGATTTGTAACAAATCACCTTGGAACTCAGTGGCTTACAACAATAAACGTTTTTTAATATAAGCTATCCTATTTGTAATAATTTTCAATTGGTTTTTTGTGTTTTGATATATAATTATATCAACAGAAAATAGTAATTATTTTTTCCTTTTCCTTTCTGACATTTATAACTCCTATCGCATCATTTTACTTCTAGATAATTTTAGAAGGCCTCCACTCTTGCAGTTTTTCCCATTTTGTAGTTCATAGAATAGTTATACATAACCCAGTATATAGATTGGTTGTAATAGACAGGATTCATACTAGAACACTTTTTAGCTTATAAAACATATATTTTAATCCCTTTGATGATAAACGATGAAAGCAATATATTTTATAATGCACTACTAAGTGTTACTAATTTAGTAAGCTTCATGGATAAGTAATTTCTGAATCTAAGATATTTCATATGTCTCTATTATCAAATAAATGTTTCTTTCTGGAGTTCTTGTTTTAAAATCGATTTTCTTTTGTTATTATTGTATGTCTAGAACATGAGGCCTATTTGGGAGATATTGTAGAATTACAATGGCATCTTGAAGATAAAACTTATCAACTAAAACATTTTGAGAAACAAAAGGCAAAAGTAGAAGAAGTTAATGCAAAGCTTCAAGCAGACATAGACTACATGAATAAATTTGGTCCTCTAATTAACTCAAAACAGAACCAAGAAATTGAAGCTCTGAAAGAATTTCAAACAAAGAAATTTGAGGTAAATGAATAAATGAATGGATATGCATTTTATAGATTTTTACAGCTGTAAGAAGTTAATATCTTTAAATGTTTCATTTTCACTGAAAATTAACCTACTATTAATTTCCTAAAGGAACTATTAAACTACACATAATACAATCAATTGATAATCATTTAAACTGTGTCATCTTCTGTTTTATACTTAGGAGTATTAATAGTCAACCTACTAATAGAATTTTGGATATTTAGAACAACATGATAATTTTTGAAGTTTTAAATCAAACTGGGAGAGAATGCAAGCAGAATATATCAGTCAATTTTATTGTTGATGGTAATAAACTATAAAATCTTTTCAATGATTAATTAACATTTAACTCTCCTTTTGTGGAATAGAAGAATATATATAGAGAAATAGAAATTTATAGAAAAATAAATTATTTATACCTGCCACTGAATGAGCAGATTTAACTCATATTTGTTTTTTATTTTTTTAAAGTAAATAGAGTTGTTAAGTATGTCCTGTATTCTCAGCGATTCCATTTTCCTTCCTCACTCTCCAAAGATAACCTTATCAGGAAAATCTGTCTCGAGGTGAATTTTGTATATTTATATATACATATTTAAGCATAATGAATGGTTTTTTTGTTTTGTTTTGTTTTTCAAATAGTATCAACCATTGTAAAAGTTTCTGCAAGTTGTTTTTTTTAATCTGACATTGTTTTAGAGGTCAAACTACTATTCATTCATTTTACTTGCTGTTTTGGATTTGACAACAAAAATAAAGCTAGCAAAAGCAAAAATAAACAAGTGGGGATACATCAGTCTAAAAATCTTCTGTATGACAAGAGGAAACATCAACAAAATGAAAGTTTATTGAATGGGAGAAAATATTTGCAAATCATATATCTGATAAGGGGTTAATATCTGAAATAAAGAACTTCATACAACTCAACACCAAAATAAAACAATATGACTTAAAATTGGGCTGAAGATCTGAATAGGTATTTTTCCAAAGAAGACATACAGACAACCAACAAGTACATGAAAAGGTTGTCAATATCACTAATCATCAGGGAATGCAAATCGAAACCACAGTGAGAGATCATCTCATACTTGTCAGAATGGCTATTATCAAAAAGACAAGAAGTAAAAAGTGTTGGCAAAAATGTAGAGAGAAAGAAACCCTTGTATGCTGGATATGTGAATTGGCGCAACCACTGTGGAAAGCAGAATGGAAGTTTCTCAGAAAATTAAAATGGAACTGTTGTATGACTCAGCAGTTTCACTTTTGGATATTTATTAGAAGAAAAAACACAAACTGAAAAGATGTGTGCACCCCCATGTTCATTGCTGCGTTATTTACCATAGCCAAGATATTAAAACAAACTAAGTGTCCATCAATGGATGAATGGATAAAGAAGATGTGGTATAGGTGTGTGTGTGTGTGTGTGTGTATGTATATACACACATATATGTGTATATATATTAGTGATATGTATTATATATATATACGTGTATATATATTAGTGATAAGTATTATATATATATATATGCACATACATACACACACACACATATAATGGAATATTGCTCGCTTAAAAAAAAGAGTGAAATCTTGCCATTTGCAACAACAGGGATGGACCTTGAGGACATTATGTTAAGTGAAGTAAGTTAGAGGAACACAAATACCATATGATCTCATTTATATGTGGAATCAAAAGAAAAAAACAAATTATAAAAAAGTTTCATGGATAGAACAGATTGGTGGTTTCCTGATGCAGGGTTTAGAAGATGACTGGAAAGGGAGTGAAAAAGTACAATCTCCTATTTATAAAATACGTAAATCATGGGGATTTAACATATAGAATTTTGACTATAGTTAGTACTATTGTATTATATATTCAGAAGTTGCAAAGACAGTACATATTAAAAGTTCTCATCACAAGAAAAAAATTCTAGCTATGTATGGCAATGGATGTTAACTAGACTCACTGGTGATAATTTCACAATATATAGAACTATTGAATCATATGTTTTATGCCTGAAATTATTATATATTAATTGTACCTCAATAAAAAATTGAAAACCTTTTATGTGCCAAAGGACACTATCAATATCTGATAAAAAGTTAATATCCAAAATATGTACAGAACTTACATAACACCAAAAAACAAGTAATACAGTTAAAAGATGGGCAGAAGACCTGAAAATATTTTTCCAAAGAAGAAAAGATATGTGAAAAGATGGTTAACATCTCAATCATCAGGGAAGTGTAAATCAAAACCACAATGAGATATCACCTTACACCTTTCGGAATAGCTAGAACCAACAAGACAAAAAGTAGCATGTTGGCAAGGATATGGAAAAAAAAAGAACCCTCATGCACTGTTGTGGGAATGTAAGTTGGTGCAGGCACTGTGGAAAACAGTATCGAGGTTCCTCAAAAAATTAAAAATAGAAATTCCATATGATCCAGTAATTCCACTACTGGGGTTTTACCCAAATAAAACAAAACCACTAATTTGAAAAGATATATGTACCGCTTTTTTTATTGCAGCACTTTTATAAAAGCCAAGATATGGGAACAACATCAGTGTCCATCGACAGGTGAATGAATAAAGAAGATGTAGTGTGTATATATATATATATGTATATACATATACATATGCACAACAGAATATTACTCAGCCATAAAATATGACAAAATCTTGCCATTTGTGCGAACATGGATGGACCTCTAGAGGATATAATGCTAAGTGAAATAAATCAATCAGAGACAAATACTGTATGATTTCACTTATGTGTAGAATCTGAAAAACAGGTATAGACCTATAAATACAGAGAACAAAATGGTGTTTGCCAGGGGAGGAAGTGGATGGATAGGCAAATGGATGAAAAGGAATGGGGGGAACAAGCTTCCAGTTATGGAATGAATAAACCACTAGGATAAAAGGTATAGCATAACAAGGGCACCTAGATGGCCCAGTCAGTTAAGTGTCCAACTCTTGATTTTGGCCCGGGTGGTGATCTCAGGTTTGTGAGATTGAGCCCCATGTCAAGCTCCACACTTAGTGCAGAGTCTGCTTGAGATTTTCTCTTCCTCTCCCTCTGCCCATCCCATGCCTTCCCTCTCTCTCTCTCAGATAAATAACTTTCTTTTTAAAAGGTACAGATTAGGCAATATAGTCATGATACTGTATTAGTGTTATATGGTAACAGATGGTAGCTACACTTGGGGTGAGCACAGTGTAATGTATGGGATTTGTTGAATCACTGTCTTGTACTTCTGAAACTAATTTTTGTGTCAACTGTGTGTCAATGAAAAAAAGTAAAAAAGATACTATCAGAAAAGTAAAAAATGTATACCTATAGAATGGGAGAAAATATTGCAAATTATATATTTCAGAAGGGTATGGTACCTAGAATATATAAAGAACTTTTAAAATTCAACAACCCAAGACAAACAGCCAAGTTAAAAATGGGCAAAGGACTTGAATAGATATATCTCCAAACACATACAAATAGGCAACAAACATTTTTTTTTTTTTGGTTTGTGAAAAGACAATTTTATTTATTATCAAAGGTGGCCATTGTCTGATGTGTTTATTTATAAGACTTTCAAGAAGACTATTAATATCAAATATTATACTAATGCAAAACTAGAATCTTGTTTTCTATCTGTTAAAATAAATACATAATTTTGGACTATTGATCTGCCCTTAAAAGAAGCTATTAAAGATATATGTTTCCTTGTGTCATCTGCCTAGATTACAGAGATTCTTTGTCCTACTAAAATAACTCTCTATGCTTTATATTTATTTTATTATATTCTTGATTATTTAAGTAAACTGAAGTTCCTCACTTAGGAAAGACTATGGCTCTTTAAAAATCACATTACTTTTAAAAATATTTTATTGTCACTTTGGTTAAACTGGCAATGAAGTATTACTGCACAGCAACCCATGATTCTATATTAATCAAGTGTTCAACTCTCCCAACAACTTTTGGTATTTGGGTAACAAACATTTAACAAGATAGATCTCAACATCATTAGTCATTAGAGAAATGCAAACCAAAACTATAGCGAGATACCACTTACAGCCATTAGGATGGGAATAAATATAAAACAGAATATAACAAGTTTTAGTGTCTATGTGAAGAAATTGGAACTGTGGCACCTTGCTGGTGAGAATATAAAATGGTTGCAGATGCTGTGGAAAAGATGCTTGCATTTCCTCAAAGAGTTTAACACTGAATACCATATGCTCTAGGAATTATACTCCGAGATATATACTCCAAAGTACTGAAAACTGATAACCAAGAAACAAAAGCAAATGTTGTACATAAATGTTCATGGCAGCAGTGTTTGTATTAGCCCAAGGTGGAAACAACCCGATGTCCATTACCTGATTAATGTCTAAATAAAATGTGATATATCTATACCATAGGAAGGAAATTTTAAAAAATGAAATACTGTTATATGTCACAACATAAATCAACTTTGAGACATTATGCTAAATAAGAAGCTAAAAACAAAAGATCACATCTTGGGACACCTGGGTGGCTCAGTGGGTTAAGCCTCTGCCTTTGGCTTAGGTCATGATTTCAGGGTCCTGGGATTGAGCCCTGATTTGGGCTCTTTGCTCAGCAGGGAGCCTGCTTCCCTCTCTCTTTCTCTCTGCTGCTCTGCCTACTGTGATCTCTCTCTTGTCAAATAAATAAATCTTTTTAAAAAAATCACATTCTGTATAATTTCATTTATATGAAATATCCAGAACAGATAAATCCATAAAACAAAACAGATTAGTGATTGCTAGGGGCCAGAGGAAGTATAGTGTAGTGTTTTATTTATAGTCCTTTATCATATAACTTTATTTTATTTTATTTTATTTTTATTTTATTTTATTCTGCTGTCTTGACTCAGTTTTGAGGTCCTGGCTAGAGATATGCTAAAAAAACTAACTGCTTAAAGGACTGAACGCCTCTAGTCAGCGTGCTTGAGCCCTAGTGCATATCTTGCAAATTGCAGATAATTGCAAATCAAGCTCCAAGGTTCTGTTGCCTCCAAATTCTGCAAGCAGCCCAGCCTCAGAACACCACAGAGCCACAAGAGTATTATCCACATCAATTGGAGTATCAATGGCGGAAGTATATAACAATGCCACACAAACCCAACTCAAGAGCTTGCCTTGGAGATGAATTTGTCTCATATGATGTAACCTGGTTCCCAACATGGAGACCATCACCCCAGCAATGCCCGCAGGTTACCTCTTCTAAAGGCACTGAGAAGTTGGACGTGGTCTATTTGATATTAGGAATTCTCTTACATTCTCTTCGCTTAGCTCATCATTCTGGTGTGTTCCTTGCTCTCTACTAAAATGTGTACATCTACACTCCTATGCCTGAAGGATAATCTTGTAGAGGTTACTACTACCTGTGCTATTCAAAACATTAGTGAACATTATTGCTTTTTTCAGGAGGCAATTGCTTTATTTCAGTCTACCAATTGACCCACTGGGGAGAGGACTGTTCACTCCCTACTGCCTTGTACTTCCTTCGAGGGCTTTCCAGCAGGAGGTCCAGACTACAACCACTTCTTCTCTAGGTTGACAGAGAATGGAGAAATGGAGAGGGAAGGGAGAATGTTTATGATATTTGACAATTAATAAAAACTATAAAAATGGAATATTTTGGATCCTTTCATTAAGATAATAATGATCATTCCTGATAGGATTACAGTTGATTTCACTTATTTTTTCATCTGTTTTCTACAGTAAAATATTATTTCAACAATAAAAACAATAAAAAATAATGATTATTTTGTGGGTTAAAAAATGAATATTTTGTTTTGCTCATATCACCTGGAATACTGAACTTTTTTCTTCAATACCTTTTATGTATCCCTCGTATTGATGCTTTTCAGGCTAATGGAAACCTAAAAATTTACTGTGCTAATAGAATAATATGGGAAGAAAATTGATGTAAAGGACTTTTTTTTTTTTAGATCAAAACTACCTAAATTTAAGTCCTATCTCTGATTTTTCTCTTGCCTGATTCTTTTAGTTACCCATTAAGTTCATGTATTAACAAAAATAATTTTCATTTCTAGGCAATGGAATTATACAAACAAACTCAAGAAGAACTTGAAGAAGCTATAGAAAATGTTGAAAATGCCAAATTGAATGTTAAACAAATTAGACAAAACATGGAGCAAGACATTCATAATGATGAAACAACCATAGAAGCCTACAAGTAAGAATTTTTCACTAACGCTGCTTACAGCATTTAGAACAAAAATATTGATTAAAATGTAATTTATATTCCTGTATATAAATTCAGATAAAGAGAAAGAATCTCAATAACCTATATTTATCTTATGACCAACTTTATATATAAATTAAGATATGTGTCTTTTACATATGTAATATACATATGTATAGATTCCTAAAGTACTATTTTTCTGTCATTTTATTTACAAGTTTTTTAAAATTTTAATTCCAGTATTGTTAAGATACAGTATTATATTATTTCCAGGTATACAGTATAGTGATTTAACAGTTCTGTACATTACTTAGGGCTCATCATGATAAATGTACTTTTTAATCCCCCCCTCTATTTCACCCATTTCCCCCCACCCACCCACCCGATATCCCTTCTGGTAACCATTAGTTCTCTGTAGTTACCAGTCTGTTTCTTGATTTGTCTCTCTATTTGCTCTTTTCCCCCCCCACTTTGCTCACTTGTTTTGTTTCTTAAATTCCACATATGAGTGAAATCAAATGTTAATTGTCTTTGACTGACTTATTTTGCTCAGCATGATATTCTGAACTCTAGCCATGTTGTTGCAAATGGCAAAATTTCATTCCATTTATGGCTGAGTAATATTCTATTCTATATGTACACCATATCTTCTTATCTTGATAAATCAATGGACAATTGGGCTACTTCCATAATTTGGCTACTATGTATGATGAGTGATGTTGAGCATCTTTTCATGTCTGTTGGCCATCTGGATGTCTTCTTTGGAGAAATGTCTATAGGTGTCTTCTGCCCATTTTTAAATTGGATTATTTGTTTTTTTGGGTGTTGAGTTCTGTCAGTTCTTCATATATTTTGCATATTAACCCTTTGTCAGATATGTCAATTGCAAACATCTTCTCTCATTCAACAGATTGCCTTTTAGTTTTTTTGATTATTTCCTTCTCTGTGCAGAAGCTTTTTGTTTTGATGTAATCTCAATACTTTATTTTGTTTTTATTTCCCTTACCTCAGGAGACCTATATAGACGAATGTTGCTATGTCCAGTGTCAGAGAAATTACTACTTGGCCTCTCTTCTAGGACTTTTATGGTTTCAGGTCTTACATTTAGGTCTTTGATCCATTTTGAATTTATTATTGTGTATGGTGTAAGAAAGTCATCCAGTTTCATTCTTTTGCATGTAGCTGTCCAGTTTTTCTACCACCATTTATTGAAGGGACTTTTTTGTCCCCATTGTATATTCCTTCCTCCTTTGTCAAAGAATAATTGACCATATAATTGCAGATTTATTTCTGGGTTTTCCACTTTGTTCCATTTATTTATATGTCTGTTTTTGTGCAATACTGTACTGTATTGATTGCTACAGCTTTGTAATATAGCTTGAAGTCCAGAATTGTGATGTCTCCAACTTTGCTTTTCCTTTTCAAGATTGCTTTAGCTTTTTGGAGTCTTTTTTTTTTCCCTATAAATTTTAGAATTGCTTGTTGTAGTTCTGTGAAAAATGCTGTTGGTATCTTAATAAGGATTTCATTTAACATGTAGATTGCTTTGGGTAGTATAGACATTTTAGCAATATCTGGTTTTCCTATCCACGAGCATGGAATGTCTATCCATTTCTTTGTGTCATTTTCAGTTTCATCAGTGTCTTATAATTTTCAGAGTATAGATCTTATACTTCTTTGGTAAGTTTATTCTTAGGTACCTTATTTTTTTTGGTACAGTTATAGATGGGATAATTTTCTTAATTTATCCTTTTTCTGCTTCATTATTACTGTATAGAAATGTGTGTTAACTAACTAGAGTTTAAATAAAACCTTGAAACAAGAAAAAAAAGAAATGCAACAGATTTCTCCACATTGATTTTGTATACTGTGACTTTACTGAATTCATTAATCAGAACTACTAAATGTTTTGGTGGAGTCTTCAGGCTTTTCTATATATTGTATCATGTTATCTCAAATAGTGAAAGTTTTCTTCTGCCTTAAAAATTTGAATGCCTTTTATTTCTTTTTGTTGTCTGATTGTTATGGCTTGGACTTCCCGTACTATGTTGAATGAAAGTGTGAGAGTGGACATCCTTGTCTTGTTCCTGACCATATGTGAAAAGTTGTTCTTCCCTAATGAGTATGATGGTTGCTGTGGGTTTTTCTTTTAAAACCTTTATTGTGTTAAGGTATATTCCCTCTAAACCTCCTTTGTTAAGGGTTTTTATCATGCATGATGTTGTACTTTGTCAAATGCTTTTTCTGCTTCTATTGAAAAGATTTTTGTACTTTCTCTTTTTATACCCTTATACTTTTTATACATTTATAATGTGATGCCTCATGTTGATTGATTTTTTAATACTGGACCACCCTTGCATCTTGAGAATAAATTTCATTTGATCGTGGTAAATGGCTTTTTTTTTTTTTTACTGTATTGTTGGATTTGGTTTGCTAGTATTTTATTGAGGACTTTTGCATGTACATTTATCAGTGATATTGGCCTGTAATTCTGTTTGTTTTTTCGGGGGAGGGGGTGGGTTTGACTGATTTTTATAGATACACTTTTTGGGATTGATTGATTGATTGATTGATTGGTGCCTTTATTTTCATTGGTATTAGGGTAATGCTGGCCTCACAGGATGAATTTGGAAGTTTTTCTTCCTCTTCTATTATTTTTTTCAATAGTTTGAGAAGATTAGATATTAACTGTTCTTTAAATGTTTGGGAGAATTCACCTCTGAAACTGTCTGGCCCTGGACTTTTGTTAGTTGAGAGTTTTTTAATTACTGATCTAATTTCTTTTTTTTTTTTTTTAAAGATTTTATCTATTTATTTGATAGAGATGATAAGTAGGCAGAGAGGCAGGCAGAGAGACAGTAGGAAGCAGGCTCTCCACGGAGCAGAGAGCCCGATGTGGGGCTCGATCCCAGGACCCTGGGATCATGACCTGAGCCGAAGGCAGAGGCCTTAACACACTGAGCCACCCAGGCGCCCCTACTGATCTAATTTCATTTCTGCTAATCAATCTGTTCAAATTTTTTATTTCTTCCTGATTCAGTTATGGTAGGTTATATATATCTAGGAACTTATCCATTTCTTCTAGGTTGTCCAGTTTGTTAGCATACAATTTTTCATAATATTCTCATTCAGTTGTTTGTATTCCTGTGGTGTTTGCTGTTATTTCACCTCTTTAACTTGTAATTTTGTTTGAGTCCCCTCTCTTTTTTCTGCCTTTTGTTTGTTTGTTTTTGGTTTTGTTTTTTTGATGAGTCTGCCTGGAGGTTTATCAATTTTGTTGATCTTTTTAAAAAACAGCGCCTGATTTTGTTGATCTCTTCTACTGTTTTATTTATTTCTCTATCATTTATTTCTGCCTTAGTCTTTCTTCTTTCCTTCTTTCTCCTGGTTTAAGTTTTGTTTGATATCCTTTTTCAAGCTCCTTTAGGTGTAAGTTTAGGTGGTTGGTTTGTTTGTTTGTTTCTAGCTTCTCGAGATAGGCCTGTAATGCTATAAACTTCCCTCTTCAAACCATTTTTGCTGCATCCCAAAGTTTTGGATCCTTTCATTTTTATTTTTGTTTGTTTCCATGTAATTATTCATTTCTTTTTTGAATTCTTGGTTGACCCATTCATTGTTTAGTAGTATGTTATTCAACCTCCATGTATTTGTGGTCTTTCCAGACTTTTTCTTGTGGTTGATTTCTAGTTTCATAGCACTGTGGTCAGAAAAGATGTATAGTATCACTTAAATTTTTTTTTAATTTGTTGAGACTTGTTTTATAACCTAATACATCATCCATTTTGGAAAATATTTGTGTACACTTGACTTGAAAAGAACGTGTATTTTGCTATTTTAGGATAGAATGTTAAGTCCATCTAATCCAGTATGTCATTCAAAGCCACTGTTTCCTTGTTGATTTTCTGTTTGGATGATCTGTCCACAGATGTAAGTGGAGTATTGAAGTCCCTACTCTTATTGTATTACTATCGATTAATTCCTTTAAGTTTTTTATTAACTTCTTTATGTATTTGTGTACTCCCATGTTGAGTATATAAATATTTATATTTGTTATATTTTCTTGGATTGTCCCCTTTATTATTTTATTATGCATTTCTTTGTCTCTTATTACAGTCTTTGTTTAAAAGTCTATTTTGTCTGTTATAAGTATTGCTACCCCAACTTACTTTTGACATCCATTTGCATGATAAATGTTTCTCTGTCCCCTCACATTTATTCTGCATGTGTCTTTAGCTCCAAAATGAGTCTCTTTTGACAGCTTATAGATGGATCTTATTTTTTATCTCTCTGTCACTCTGTCTTTTTTCTTGAGTATTTAGTCCATTTATATTCAAAGTAATTATTGATAGTTATGGATATATTGCCATTTTGTTATTTATTTTGTGGTTTTTGTAGTTTTTCTCTGATTTTTTTCTTCTCTTGCTCTCTTTCATAGTTTATACTGTTTTTTGGGGGGATTCCATTGGGTTTTTATATAACATTTTCTCCACATAGCAATGTAGATTAAGTTGATGGTTGCTTAAGTTGGAACTCATTCTTTACTCCTCTCTCCCCCAAGTTTTAGGTATATGGTGTCATGTTTTATGTCTTTTTATTTTGTAAATCACTTGATTGATTTTTATGGATACGCTTATTTTTACTGCTTTTGTGTTTTCTATTTTTCATACTTTCACTTATGTTCTTTCCTTTCCACTCAGAGAGTCCTCCTTAATACTTCTTGTAGGACTGGTTTCAGTGATCATGACTCCTTCAGTTTTCCTTGGTCTGAGAAACTCTCTGGCTCTCCTACTATTTTGAATAATAGACTCTCTGGTTAGAGTATTCCTGGCTGCACATATTTCCCTCTCACCACTTTGAATATATCATTTTACTCCTTCTGGCCCACGAAGTTTGTTGCTGAAACATTTGTTGATAGCCTCACAGGGTTTCCCTTGTATATAACTCTCTTCTTTTCTCTTCCTACTTTTAAAATTCTTTCTTTATCACTACCTTTTGCCTTTTTAATTACTATGTGTCTTGGTGTGAACCTCCTTGGGTTGATTTTGTTGGGGTGATCTCTGTGCCTTCTGGATCTGGATATCTGTTTCCTTCCACAAAATAGGAAAGTTTTCAGGTAATCTTTTTTTTAATAATTTTTTTGCCCCTTCTATCTCTCTCCTTCTTCTGGGACCTCTATAATGCAAGTGTTAGTATGTTTGATGGAGTTTCTGAGTTCCCTAAGTCTATTCTTAATTTGTATAATTCTTTTTTCTCTCACTTTCTGAGCTTGATTGTTTTCCATTACTCTTCCAAGTCATTAATTTGTTCCTCTCCTTCCTCTGCCTACTATTTATCCTTTTAAGTGTAGTTTTAATTTCAATTATTGTAGTCTTCACCTATGATTGGTTCTTTTTATCTCTTTGTTAAGGGGCCTCCCAGATGTTCTCCACTCTTTTCTCAAGCCCAGTGGTATCTTTATAATCATTACCTTAAATTTCTACTAGCCATATTACTTACATGGTTTCACTTAGGTCTCTTGCTGTGGTTTTGTCCTATTCTTTCATTTGGGACATATTCCTCTGTCTCCTCATTTTGTCTAATTCTCCATATCTGTTTCTATATTAGGAAAGTAAGCTATGTTTCCTGCTCTTGCAGGTAATGGCCCTATGAGGATGAGGTCCTGCAGTGTTCCCCAGGCACTTCAGGAGTGTCTCTTATGTGTGTTGCCTATGCCTCCTGTTGTTTTCTGGCCATTCTTTCCTTCAGTCCAGTCATTTGCAGAAGCTCTCTTTGCTTTTTGTGGGCAATATTTGGTCTGAGCTAGATGAGGTGCATTTTAACAAGGTACACGCTGGTCTGCTTGCAAAATGAGACCTTCCAACCTTGCTGTTAGAATTCAGGCACCGCAAAATTCATGGGTAGATGATGTGGTTTGGGCAGGGTTTGCACCAATATTCTGGGGGAGGGATGCCACAGTGCAGCGACATGGCAAGCATGACTAGAAAGGATGGATCTGCTGTACTTAGAGGGGTTAGGGCTTGGTACAGGTAAGTAGGGAGCATTGTTGCTGTACTGATTCCTGTAGGTAGCCATGTGTTTATGCTGGGGGCAAGGGAGAGAAATGACACCTGCCAGCTTTTTTATTTCTGGAGAGGTTTCCCTGCTATCTCTGCTCCTATGATACATGCTGTGAGATGAGTAAATAACTCTCCTTCCAGTATGCCCCAGACATTTTTCAAACTGCTGCTTCTATGCTATCCTTGTGGCTGTTTATTTTGCTGTCTCTTTAAGGGCAGGGACTTCCTATTGCCCTCTAGGCTCTCCCATAGCAGAGGCTGCTGAGTTTTAAAATTCCAGGCTTAGGGGCACCTAAGTGGTTCAGTAGGTTAACCGTCTGCCTTGGGCTCAGGTCATGATCCCAGGGTTCTGGGATGGAACCCTGTATCAGACTTTCTGCTCAGCAGTTAGTCTACTCAGCAGTGAGTCCACTTCTCCTTCTGCCTCTGCACTCCCTCTTGCACTCTCTCTCTTGCTCTTTCAAGTAAATAATAAATAAAAATCTTTAAAAAGTAATACATGTGTGTACATGAATATATGCATATATGTGTATATTTATGTATATGAAAATCTACTATTAGGATAGAAAAACTATAAAATCATATGCACTTAATATAACCTAGAAATATGTAAAGAAACTGCTGAGAGCATTATAAGAATAAATTGACTAGCATCAGGTTTTTAAATATTTCTGTCAGAAAACGATAGATCAAGCAGACCAAATTAAGTAAAACACTCCTTGTTATCACACTCCTGGTTGTTAGCAGGTTGATTTTCAAGGGTCGTTGGCCTAGATTGTGTCCTTGTCATGTGGGCTTCTCTATAGAGCACCTCAAAACATGGCAGCTAAATTCAGAGCAAATAAGCAATAGAGCAAGAAAGTGCCAGCAAGACAAAAGTCACAGCTCTTACTACTAATCATAAAGATGATATTCCATCACTTTTACTTTACTCTGTTTATTGGAAGAAACTCTCTGGATGTGGCCCACATGCAAGAAGTGATTTTAGGAGAGAATATCAAAATGCAGATATCACTGAAAGTCTTGTTGGAAGCTGCTTACCAACCACAGAGCTCTTTGGTAATTTGCACTTTTCGTAGTTGGAGGTTTGTGGGGTAATACCTATGGCTTTCACAGTAGACCCAGAATACAACAGAATTATATGGATAATATTCCAGAAGAAAGTCTTCAGAAGGTTTGAAAATGTAGAAAATAGGAGAAGATGATCAAGAGGCATGGAAGATAAAATAAGAAAAACTAATATGTGTTTGTGTCCTAAAATGGTACCAAAGCATTGTTTAAAAAGTTTATATATTAATCTTTTATATATTTATTTATTTATTTATTATTTATATAAATTTTAGATTTATATTATTTATATGTTTATTTTTATATTATTATTTTTATATTAAATTTATTTATGTTAATATCCATATATTATTTATATATTAATTTTTTTAAAGATTTTATTTATTTATTTGACAGAGAGAAATCACAAGTAGATGGAGAGGCAGGCAGAGAGAGACAGAGAGGGAAGCAGGCTCCCTGCCGAGCAGAGAGCCTGATGCGGGACTCGATCTCAGGACCCCGAGATCATGACCTGAGCCGAAGGCAGCGGCTTAACCCACTGAGCTACCCAGGCGCCCCTATATATTAATCTTTTATATTAATCTATAAAAGATTATATATAAATTATATAAAAGAAAATGCCCAGGGATAATGATAATTATAATGCATAGATCAATAATACTGGAAGACTAACAAATCCCAACAGAATAAATAAAAATTGATCCACATTCAAAGTATCTTAATAAAATAAAATTAATAGACTTTCAAAATCAAGAGATGATCTTAAAAGGAAAGCATAAAATAGTTTCATAGCAATCAGTCAAAAAGTATATTGCTTAACAAAAAAGAAAATTAGATTACAGATATATTTAACATATTAAAGATCAATTAAAAATCAAGAAATCTATGAAAATAGAAAATATCCTTCAGGGGAGACCTGGGTGGGTCAGTTGGTTAAGCTTCCGCCTTCAGCTCAGGTCATGATCCCTGTGCCCTGGAATCAAGTCCTGTTGGGCTCTCAGCTCAATGGGGAGTCTGCTTCTCCCTCTCCTGGAGGCAAAAAGTATTCCAAGAATCCATTTACAATGATGAATAAATTTAATCAACTCCCGGAAAGGTATAACAACTTTAAAATAAGAACCTGAGAGAACTTCAAAACATAAAGCAAAACCCAATGGCATTAAAAAAAAAAAAAGACGTAGGGAGACACATTGTTATAGCAGGTAATTTTAACACACTTTTCTCAATAATAAAAAAAGTAGTAAAAATTAGTAGTGATAAGGAACAAGGTTTCTCAAACATCACCTTGGAAACTTTTAAAAATGCAGACTCTCATTAATAGGACTGAATTGTGCCTGAGATTCTGCATTTTGTAGAAGCCCCTAGGTAAAGCTGATTGTCCAAAGACTGCACTTGAAATAGCAAGGAAATACAAAGATTAACCTTTATGATTAGTAAACTTGACCTAATGAAACAGTAACCAATAGTACATTCAATAAGTAGACTGCATTTGAAACAGCAAGGAAATATAAAGATTAAGTTTTATGATTAGTAAACTTGACCTATTGAAACAGTAATCAGCAGTGCATTCAGTAAAGTAAATAAGGAATACCTACCAAAAAAAAAAAAAATATATATATATATAAAACACCCCAAGTCACTGAGCCAAAAGTGAAGACTCAATAATTTTCAGTAGGTTGAAACTGGATGTTCCCTGGCTAAACCACAAATTCAGCTAGAAAGTAGTAATAAATAGACAAATATAAAATAATAAATTCATCTTGAAAAAATTTTAAATGTATTTTTTAATAACCCATGGATCAAAGAAGAAACCAAAATTCAAATTAGAAAATACATGTAACTAAGTGACATATAACAAATCTGATGAGCTACAAGAGTGATGGACTTATTAAATAATAGACAATATTTAAAATATGTATTGTATGTGAGGAAATAAAAACATTAACGGGTATTACCTAGATAATAGAACTATGTATAAATTTTGTGTTCTTCATTTTGCTTATATTTACTTGATTCCAGCTCCACAATGAATATGATCATTAATCAATTTGAATGAATAAAAATTTTATTTTGATATACTAGACCATAAAGAATTTACAGCGAACAAGAGGAATTAGAAGAATATGATAAAACACAAACACATCAAGAATGTAATAAAAAATACTCCAATTACTAAAATGCAAAATGAAGTCTATATATATTTTTAAATACTCCCATCTTATTGGAATCAAACAAATGCAAGTTGAAATACTTGGATGCTATTTATAATAATACATGGCTACATAATTTGTTTTTAATAATACACCATACTGGAGATTTTTTTTAAATAGTTACTTTTGCACATACATAGATAGCAGTTATATATACTTGTTATATACATCTATAGGCAATTTGACAATATATATGAATAACTTTAAAATGAGACAGAGAGGCTGGGAAGATGACAGGGTAGGAGGATGCTAAGCTTGTCTCCTCTTATGGGTACAACTAGATAACATTCACAGTAGTGTAAATAACCCAGAAAATGACTTGAAGACTGGCAGAACAAACTCAACTAAAGGTATAAAAAAAAGCACATCATGGAAGGTAGGACAGGCAGAGACAGGAATTTGGAACCAAACAGACCATGGCCATCCAAGGCAGGGAGGGAGCCAGTTGTGTGAAGAAGGACAAGAAACAGACTATCATATGGGGAGCTTGCAAGGGCTAGGTGGATTCCCATAACATTTGGCGTTGAAACCAACAGGGGCTGAATCTTGTGAGTTCTTAAAACCAGGGATTTAGGCCTGGAATTTTATTTTAATTTTACTTTTAATATATTTTTTAAAAATTTTTAAAAGATTTTATTTATTTATTTGAGAGAGCCAGAGCCAGACAGCAGGAGCAAGGTGAGAGGGCAAGAACAGGAAGAAGAGCAGAGGGAGAAGTAGACTTCCTGCTGAGCAGGGGGTCAGATGTGGGGATCTGTCCCAGGACTCCAGGTTCAAGTATGTTTTCTAAGATTCTACTGTAAGCATTAGAGGAGTTGTAAATGATTTGTTATATAAAATTTTAGAGATATGTTTATTGTTCTTCATGATTTTTTAATTTGTTGGGAATTAATACACATGCAGAAACATGATTATGTATGCTATCAAGTGTACATATTAATGATTTTTTTCCCAAGATTTTATTTATTTATTTGACAGAGATCACAAGTAGGCAGAGAGGCAGGCAGAGAGAGAGGAGGAAGCAGGCTCCCTGCCGAGCAGAGAGCCCGATGCGGGGCTCCATCCCAGAACCCTGGGACCATGACCTGAGCCGAAGGCAGAGGCTCTAACCCATTGAGCCACCCAGGCGCCCCACATTGATGATTTTTAAAATATGTATTCATTCATGTAACCATGCCCCTAATTTAGGTATAGAAGCTTTTCAGCATACTGGAGATTTCTCTTGTTCTCTATCCCAGTCTGTACCACTGCCCCCTTCTTCCCCATAGAGGTCATCTTCATTCTGACTTTTATCACCAGACTTAGTTTTTTGCCTGTTCTTGAAATCCATATGAATGGAAACATGCATATAGCATATGCTCTTTAGTATCTTGAAGCTTTACATTGTAGCTCTTAACAGGTAGAATGATTCTTCCCATTTTAGTCTTCTAAATTTATTCTGATTTAGCAGATAGGAGATTGATAAAATCTGAACAATTGGTGTCTAGGGGCACTAGTAGCAAAATCTACCCTGAAAAATCCTTAAAAAGCTGAGGAATTGGTGGCATCAAGTTTAGGAAATGGAGTGAGGAGACAACTAAAGTAATACTTAGTTCCTAAGTTCGATGACATTGGGCACTTGTCCACTTCTTAGTCAAAGTCTGTAGTTCATTATCTGGACTGGGGGAAATAGATACTATTGAGAAAAGTGCTATGGTGAGCGCTGTGAATTGTGTACGACTGATGATTCACAGATCTGTACCCCTGAAGCAAATAATACATTATATGTTAAAAAAAAATTTTTTAAAGGAAAATATAAAAAAGAAATAAATATAATCAAACATATATTTTGAACGCTGAGGTTCCCCATCTCTCGTTATCTACTTGGCTTTTGAATCCCGATAGGGAGACCTACACTCTCCAGACGTGGAAGGGTAAAGAAGAATCTTTTGCTTATTTTTTATTGTTTTAATTTTCATTTCCTTAATGAGGTTGTATCTTTCAGTTTCGTTTGACTCTACTCCTAAAATCAGGGTTAGTGCATGAGAACCTGGGCTACTTCCAGGTGGAGTTATCTGTATTTCTTACTGATATTTTGTGGAAATGATAACTTTGTCATTTTCTTGCCATACTTTTTGTGTATATAAACTGTAACACCATTATCCAAAGTGGCTTCTATCTTTTATATGTGTTTGCTACCTACCGGATAGGATATAGGATTATGTGGGTCACAGTTTAGCTCTGGCTTTCTTTGTGGAAGATCACATAAGATCAAAATACTTGGCAATTTATTTTTTAATAAACCTATTGTTTTCCTAAGCTGCAGTTTCCTCCATTTTACCTCTAAGACTGAGAAAGATAAAACAGTAAACTAGGGCTTTAATATGCAGTCTTTTCACTGCTACAACGTCTCTTCTTTTTTTCTCTTCCTTTTGTTTTGCCTTCCCATCCCTGTACTGCCCACCCTCTGAATCAAAGGTGCTTAGCTCTATCACCTGAAATTAAATCAAAAGGTGATTTATTTTAAATAATTTAGGAATCACTTTTGCCTCATTTTTTCCCATTGGAAACATAAATACATCTGGTGAATTTTTTCTCACCATTTACTTCTTGATCCTAAATAATACTTTTAAAAAAGTTGCTTTGGCATAGGACAAATTTTAGGAAAAGGTAAATTCCATTGATTTGCATTGTTATGTCAGAAACTAATTTACATAAAATTTTAAACATGATTTTCCTTTCATTGTGGATAAAACCAACCATGTTTTTCCTCTTAGGAGAGAGATAGAGAAACTTGACAATCTATATCATCACTACTCTACAGCGGTACAAAATGTCAGTGTTAGTATTGAGGAGAACAAAGAAGCAGTGACTGAAGCACTGAAGGAAACAAAGTCATCAACAAAGGAACTATCTGATTTATCAAAAATGGTGGGTTTTCCAATTTAAAAATAGAAAAAATACTGATTTTAGTTTTAAGCCATAGTTGTTAAAACTTACAATTATCTGTCTACGTTGGTCTTCTCTTATTACACAACAAATTACCAGAATTTAAGCAGCTTGAAACAACACCCATTTATTATCTCAAGGTTTCTCTGGATCATGTCTTAGCTGGTTCCTGTGCTTTGGGTCTTTTTTTTTTTTTAGTTTTGTTTTTTTTTTTTTAAACTGAAATCAAACTATTAGCAACCCTACATTTCTTTTTGGAGACTCTAGGATTAATCTGTTGTCAAGCTCATTTCAGTTTTGGCAGGACTCAGTTTCTGTGCTTTTAGAACTGAAGTCATTGTTTCACTTGTGGCTGTCAGCCTGGGATCATTCTTAGCTTTCAGAGGCTGCTTGCATCCCAGGCTGGTGGTTCCCTTTGTCTTTAAATCAGAAAAGGGGGTTGAGTCCTCACCGGCATAGTTACACCTGACCTGCTCTTATGACTCATTTTTCCTGCCTTCTTGTTCTCCCACATCTTATTCACTATATTTACTATTCATAGTAAATAGTAAAAGGAATAATAAGATGGTAAAAATAAATAAAACTATAGTACAAAGCAATAATATATATTCTATACCTTTTGGCATTCATTGGAATTAAAACTACATGTTTTTATTGCCACTTTCTATTGTATTTCTATCTATATACTCTTTAACTGTGTTTCATTAAATTTTTAAAAAAATTAATCCATAATTAAGAGTGAGGCTAAGCATGTTTTAGTGGCTTTTTGGAGGTCATTTATATTTCCTTTTTTTGTGGAAAAAGCTGCTAATTATTTTTCCCCATCTGTTGCATGATTATTTTTTGACTTAATTTGTAAGAACTTGTATATTATTGATACTAAATATTTTAAAGTTATATATATTAAAAATATTTTTATCCAGTCTTCTTTCATTTCTTTATGGTAACTTCTGATGAAGAAAAACTTCAGTTTTAATGTAGAAAAGTTATAAATACTTTCCTTCGACCTTTGTGCTTTTCTGAATTTAAGAATTTTTTTTCTACATTGAAGTCAAAAAATATTCTCTGATATTTTATTCTAAATGTTTTGAAATTTGGCTTTCCATATTTCATGATGCTTCTAGATGAAATTATGTTTAAAATATTCAAAACTGATATTTTTCTCCTATCTTTTATTTATAAGTTTAAAAGTAAGAAACTATCTAGAATTTTAGGAATGCATATTTCATTTGCCACATGTGAAGTATAATCAATATGAAATTCATATATGGGTATGGTGTGAAGTTGAGCTTCCAATTACATTTTTTTAATTAAATAGAAAACAAATCGTTGCAATATAAGTTATTATATTTCTATATTAATATTCAGTGCCATCTCTGTCACATGTGAGGCTTCCATATTTTTGTGTATCTTTTCCATCTTTTTTTAATTTATTTGGTTTACTTAACCATCTTTACCTCAGCACTTTATGTCTGTATTACTAAGATTCTAATGATTTTTGATTATCTATTGTGGTGAATCCCTCAGTCTTACCTTTCTTTATGAGTTTTAGGCTGTTCTTGACCTTTGTTCTTCTCTATAAATTTCAGTGTTATCTTATTCATTTCCTTCAGAAGTTTTATTGGAATTATGATTAGAATCATATTCATTTATGGATTGTATGATGGAAAAATGAGATCTTTATGATGGGGATACCTAAACATAAACATGATCTATCTGTCCACTTATTTGGGTAGTTTTTCTAAATTGAACCTCAAGCAGTTTCCTTGGAACTTTGTAGAAGGCAAACTCTCTCTGTAAAATCAACCCGAGATTAGTCTTAGACAAATTAACTCATATCTCCACTGAATTTTAAAGTTAATTTTTTAAGTAAATTTTTAATGTAATTCTGATTTATTTGTAAATGTAGTCTATATGGTAGGTACTATTTAAAATTCATGAAGATTTAATTTTTGTCCTACTACATGGGTAATTTGCATAAATATTTTATTTAGGAAACCTTTTTTCTCTGGTAGTGGGATGCAGTCCTAAATAGGTTCATTTTGTAAACTAATTCTGTTATTTAAATCTTTTATATTTCTGATTTATTTTCTGATATAAATTACTGAGAACTGTATTAAAATGTTTCAATGTGATAGTGGATTTCTTTCTTATTGTTTCCATTATTGTTGTTGTTGTTGTTTTCTGCTTTATATAACTTGTAACCATGTTTTAGATGAAACTAAGTTTAGAATGTTTAGAATTAAGTTTTTGCTTATGATATACTTGATTTTTACATTTTTAAGCTATAAATTATTAGAAGTTTTGGAATGGATATTTCATTTACTGATTATAAATCATAATCAACATCTTTAACTTCTTCTTGAAGTTTGAGGATCTTGTGATTTTTTTCTTGATAGGTAGTTTACTTTCCATCATGTTATGCCTATCTTATTTAATAATCCCTGTATTAAGATAAGTTTTATTAGTTTACATAATAAATGTTTTATTATATTTTTCCCATTGTAATCTTTTTGCAAAGTTCTATTTGCTTATTACATTATTTTTTCTTGTTACTAAAATATATCCTTTATAAGCTTTTTTAGTGAGCCAAATTTGATATTTTCAAAATTTTGTTTCCCTGCAAGTGTTTTCATTTTGTTCTCTTTCATGCACTATAGGGAATATGTCCCTAACTTAATATGGAAATGACTTACACTGCTGCATACGCAATGTAAAAAAATCCAGAAAAAGGCAAGGCTTAAAACACTAAACTAAAACACAGTGGGCCTAAGTGCCAGGGGGATGACATAGGAACAATGAATTGGAAGAAACTGATCTTAAATAGATAGTAATCTAAGTATCTCTTCAATTTTCTCTTGTTTCTTTGACCAGGTTCTCTGTAGTTACCCTTTTCCCTCTAATTCTGTTCTCTAGCTACCTGCAAGAGGCCAGAAATGTGCCAAGAGCTTTCTTTATTCTGTTTTGATTTTTTTTTCATAAATACAGTTCTCTCTGACTATAAAGTTGGTATTCAACTTACTCATTTTTCCAGTCCTACCAGGGTCTGACTGAATCCTCTCATTTTTATTTATTTATTTATTCATTCATTCATTTAATTTTTCTTTTTTTTTTTTTTAAAGATTTTATTTATTTGTCAGAGAGAGAGAGGGAGAGCGAGCGAGCACAGGCAGACAGAATGGCAGGCAGAGGCAGAGGGAGAAGCAGGCTCCCTGCTGAGCAAAGAGCCCGATGTGGGACTCGATCCCAGGACGCTGGGATCATGACCGGAGCCGAAGGCAGCTGCTTAACCAACTGAGCCACCCAGGCGTCCCCATTCATTTAATTTTTCTAAGAGAGAGAGAGCACATGCACATGCATGTGAGCAGTGAGGGGAGGGGCAGAGGAAGCGGGAGAGAGAGAATCAATCTTAAGCAGGCTGCAGACCTTTCTGGAGCCCAGCAGGGGATGGTCTCAGGACCTTGAGATCATGACCTGAGCCAAAATCAAGAATCAGATGCTTAACCAGCTGAGCCACCTAGGCACCCCATGAATCCTCTTCATTTTAAACTTCAGCTTGGAAGGAGTAAAATCATTGGTAAAACAGTCTCCTCACTTTATTCTGTCCGCTTTGGCCTCTAATTGCACTCTCTGTTTACATTCATACCAGTACTTACAACACTGTTGAAATGAGTGATTGCTTGTCTACTTTTTTTTAGACTATAATGTTTTTAGGAGATGCATTGTGATTTTTATTTCCTTTGTGTAACATGCACAGTTTCTTTCCTATATTAGGTACTCAATGAAATGCCGTATTAGGCACTCAAGGAAAGGCATTTCAGTCTTTTTGAATAGGTGAGTTATCCCGGGAATAAATGAAACCAAAGGAGGAAGGGAGCAAAGGGAGGAGAAGGGGAGGGAGGGGAAGAGAGGGGAGGAAAGAAGGAATGAAGAAAGGGAAGAAGGAAAGAAGTAAGGAGAAGAAAGATTGAAGTAAGGAAGAAGGAAAGGAAAGAAAAAAAGAAGGAATAAATGGAAAAAAGGAAACACATCACTGTGAGCTTGGAAAGAATTTTGTGAGGTATGGAGTGTAGAGTGCATATATTCAGAATATCTGTGAAGATTTAAAATGATGCTTGTAGCTTTCTTACATTTTATTTCTTTCCAGGGGGCGCCTGGGTGGCTCAGTGGGTTAAGCCGCTGCCTTCGGCTCAGGTCATGATCTCAGGGTCCTGGGATCGAGTCCCGCATCGGGCTCTCTGCTCAGCAGGGAGCCTGCTTCCCTTCCTCTCTCTCTCTGTCTGCCTCTCCGTCTACTTGTGATTTCTCTCTGTCAAATAAATAAATAAAATCTTAAAAAAAAAAAAATTAAAAAAAAAATATTTCTTTCCAGGGACTACTGTAAGCATCAGAGAAATATAGGACAACCAATAAAAATTTTAAAATATTATATAGTGTTATGAAATAATTATGTTCTCAATTTTTTAATCATGCTGAAATTTGTCAAGAATATCATTTTTTTAAAGATTTTATTTATTTGACAGAGAGAGACACAGTGAGAGAGGAACACAAGCAGGGGGAGTGGGAGAGGGAGAGGCAGGCTGCTTGCTGAGCAGGGAGCCCGATTCCGGCCTGGATCCCAGGATGCCCCAAGAATATCATTGTTGATAAAATATCTTCAAAAATGGAAAATTTGGGGTGCCTGGGTGCCCCAGTGGGTTAAGCCTCTGCCTTTGGCTCAGGTCATGATCTCAGGGTCCTGGGATCGAGCCCCGCATTGGGCTCTCTGCTCAGCGGGGAGCCTGCTTCCCTCTCTCTGCCTGCCTCTCTACCTACTTGTGATCTCTCTCTCTGTCAAATAAATAAATAAATATTTTTTTTTAATGGAAAATTTATTCACTAATCTTACAAGCAATCAGTTTTTTATCTCTTTGATCATCTCTAAAATGGCAAGTATGGCCTTTCCTAACAAAAATGTTATTTTTAATGAGATATTATGAATATATGTTATAATGTTAGTAATATTTCTCAGTTCTAGTAATCTTTTGGGGACCATCATATTTTCTGGGGAAGAACAGAACATGATGAAGTTTAGATATATTTTTTTCCTGCATTTTGCTCATCATAAAAACCTTTAAGCTAGGTTTTTAAGGAGCGCATGTTAAGCACTCAATTAAAAGCAATGATGTGCATCACTTCCATGCATTATTTTTTGGTATGCAGTTGAAACTTCCAGCTCAAGAGAAAAGTAAAAGATTTGTGCTGCCTAATTGCACATACAACCTAACTGATTTTTTAAAATTTCAAGGCATATCATCCTCCCAATTTAGTCTTTGCTTCATTAACATACACTCTTTTCTAATTTGTGTTGGAATTGTATCTATGAAAACACATTTTTCCTTCTCATGTCTACAAACAATAGCTTTTTTAGGTCAAAAAACATCTTGAAATTGGTTAAGTACCTTAAAAAGTGTCAAAATAAAATAATTTTTAAATGTTGAATTACAGATTTTCTATAAATTCTTATCTCATGTTTTCTTTGAAGTCTACTGCTACTATAGTTCAGCATTTTTTTTTTTGGACTTAATTTCATCTTCTGCAACTCTTAGCTTCTTGTGATATTAAAAAAAAGCCATCTGTATTTCATTTTATCCAGTTGTTTCATTAGATAATAAAAAATGGTTTTTAAAAATTTATAAATCCTTTGTGATTTTCATATTTTACTGACCAGTGGCAGGTACACAGAACTTTTTTAAAAAATCAGATTGTAGATAAGGATTGTAAATAAGTGAATAGCTTTTGTATGTATGCCTATGGTTTCATTTTTAGATATTGATTTTGTTAGCAGAAATTTGTTTTATTACTACCTTATTGGTCTCTGTACTATATCGTATAAATTCTGATACCATAAAACATTCCACAAATTCTTTTTGACTCATTGTTTACCTTAAAATCTTCTTAAGAAATTTATTTCTTAAAAAAAGGCCAATGATTATTACTAATCATATGCATAATTATTACTATCACCAACTAAGAAACTAGAGAGGCAGAGTAAATTCTTCATGGACTCAAAGCTGTTAAGTGGTAGAGCCAAACTACAAACTACAATGCAATTCTTTCATTATAATATATTCAATATAATAATATGGATAAAATGTGATAATGTATACAAAAGTACATATTGCTAATTTTTTTATTATAAGATTTCAATTTCAGTGTAGCATATTCCTAAAATATTTTAAAATTCTTTGAAATTGACTTTATTTCATTTCTTATTTTAAAGAAGTGTTTAATGTTGTCTAAATATTGATTTCAAATATATGCTCATTATCATGTTAAAGACTTAAAAAATATATGCAGGTTATAAAAATTGTTTACCAGGAATAGATGTTGCTTTGTGAGCATCTGTGAAGATTCTAAAGAGTTTCTCATTTGATGTATTGAAGTGATGTATTATATTAATATTAAATCTTTTTTAAATTCTTGAGATGACTCTGCTTGGTTATGGTTTATTGTTCCTTTAATTTACTGCTGAGTTTGATTTGCAAGTATTTTATTTAAGATTTTGCATCCATATTCATAAGTTAGTCTGTATTCCAGTGTTCTTAATTTGTGCTATATTTGATAGATTTTCTTATCAGGATTATACTAGCTTTAAAAAATGAATTGTGAAGCTTTTCTTCCTTTCTTATTACCTGAGGAATTAATATGGATTTAAATAACTTTTTCTTGAAAGTTTGATAAAACCCTTTAGTTGAAAATATAACTCTGGTGTTTTTATATTTTTTAATTATTTGAATTATTATTCTATTTGTCATGAACAGTTGTTTCATTTCATCGCATGATTGGTCGTACCAGGTTATATAGGTTTCTTCTTAAGGTTAATTTACAAGTTTTAATGGCCCTAGAAATAATCCAAGTGGATTAATATTTTGAAATTATTATGATATGATATAGAATGCTCTATTATACTTCTGTATATCTCTTATTTCTAATTTCTAATTTCACTGTTTAAGTTAGATTTTCAAATTTTTATAAATGAAATAGAAAAAAAGAGGTGGTCCTTAGATTTCATACTTCCACAGTTTCCAACTTCTAAAATAGTAATGTATGCTTTTACAGTTACAGTTTATTTTCTTACTCCTTTAGGCTTATTCTATTCCTTTTTACCTTTCACTTCTCTGTTCCCAATGCTTAATGTTTTGTTTTTGTTTTTAAATTTTTCTCAAAGAGCTACAGTTGCATTTCTTGTTACATTTTTTTTTTATTTCCAGCATAACAGTATTCATTATTTTTGCACCACACCCCCTGCTCCATGCAATCTGTGCCCTCTATAATACCCACCACCTGGTACCCCAACCTCCCACCCCCCCGTCCCTTCAAAACCCTCAGATTGTTTTTCAGAGTCCATAGTCTCTCATGGTTCACCTCCCCTTCCGATTTCCCCCAACTCCATCTCCACTCTAAGTCCCCATGTCCTCCATGCTATTTGTTATGCTCCACAAATAAGTGAAACCATATGATAATAGACTCTCTCTGCTGGACTTATTTCACTCAGCATAATCTCTTCCAGTCCCGTCCATGTTGCTACAAAAGTTGGGTATTCATCCTTTCTGATGGAGGTATAATACTCTATCCCCAGGGGTACAGGTCTGTGAATCACCAGGTTTACACACTTCGCAGCACTCACCAAAGCACATACCCTCCCCAATGTCCATAATCCCATCCCCTTCTCCCAAACCCCCTCCCCCCAGCAACCCTCAGTTTGTTTTGTGAGATTAAAAGTCACTTATGGTTTGTCTCCCTCCCAATCCCATCTTGTTTCATTGATTCTTCTCCTACCCACTTAAGCCCCCATGTTGCATCACCACTTCCTCATATCAGGGAGATCATATGATAGTTGTCTTTCTCTGCTTGACTTATTTCACTAAGCATGATACGCTCTAGTTCCATCCATGTTGTCGCAAATGGCAAGATTTCATTTCTTTTGATGGCTGCATAGTATTCCATTGTGTATATATACCACATCTTCTTGATCCATTCATCTGTTGATGGACATCTAGGTTCTTTCCATAGTTTCGCTATTGTGGACATTGCTGCTATAAACATTCGGGTGCATGTGCCCCTTTGGATCACTACGTTTGTATCCTTAGGGTAAAGACCCAATAGTGCAATTGCTGGGTCATAGGGCAGTTCTATTTTCAACATTTTGAGGAACCTCCATGCTGTTTTCCAGAGTGGCTGCACCAGTTTGCATTCCCACCAACAGTGTAGGAGGGTTCCCCTTTCTCCGCATCCTCGCCAGCATCTGTCATTTCCTGACTTGTTGATTTTAGCCATTCTGACTGGTGTGAGGTGATATCTCATTGTGGTTTTGATTTGTATTTCCCTGATGCCGAGTGATATGGAGCACTTTTTCATGTGTCTGTTGGCCATCTGGATGTCTTCTTTGCAGAAATGTCTGTTCATGTCCTCTGCCCATTTCTTGATTGGATTATTTGTTCTTTGGGTGTTGAGTTTGCTAAGTTCTTTATAGATTCTGGACACTAGTCCTTTATCTGATATGTCGTTTGCAAATATCTTCTCCCATTCTGTCAGTTGTCTTTTGATTTTGTTAACTGTTTCCTTTGCTGTGCAAAAGCTTTTGATCTTGATGAAATCCCAATAGTTCATTTTTGCCCTTGCTTCCCTTGCCTTTTGCGTTGTTCCTAGGAAGATGTTGCTGCGGCAGAGGTCAAAGAGGTTGCTGCCTGTGTTCTCCTCAAGGATTTTGATGGATTCCTTTCGCACATTGAGGTCCTTCATCCATTTTGAGTCTATTTTTGTGTGTGGTGTAAGGAAATGGTCCAATTTCATTTTTCTGCATGTGGCTGTCCAATTTTCCCAGCACCATTTATTGAAGAGGCTGTCTTTTTGCCATTGGACATTCTTTCCTGCTTTGTCGAAGATTAGTTGACCATAGAGTTGAGGGTCTATTTCTGGGCTCTCTATTCTGTTCCATTGATCTATGTGTCTGTTTTTGTGCCAGTACCATGCTGTCTTGATGACGACAGCTTTGTAATAGAGCTTGAAGTCCGGAATTGTGATGCCACCAACGTTGGCGTTCTTTATCAATATCCCTTTGGCTATTCGAGGTCTTTTCTGGTTCCATATAAATTTTAGCATTATTTGTTCCATTTCTTTGAAAAAGATGGATGGTACTTTGATAGGAATTGCATTAAATGTGTAGATTGCTTTAGGTAGCATAGACATTTTCACAATATTTATTCTTCCAATCCAGGAGCATGGAACATTTTTCCATTTCTTTGTGTCTTCCTCAATTTCTTTCATGAGTACTTTATAGTTTTCTGAGTATAGATTCTGTGTCTCTTTGGTTAGGTTTATTCCTAGGTATCTTATGGTTTTGGGTGCAATTGTAAATGGGATTGACTCCTTAATTTCTCTTTCTTCTGTCTTGCTGTTGGTGTAGAGAAATGCAACTGATTTCTGTGCATTGATTTTATATCCTGACACTTTACTGAATTCCTGTATAAGTTCTAGCAGTTTTGGAGTGGAGTCTTTTGGGTTTTCCACATTTAGTATCATATCATCTGCGAAGAGTGAAATTTGACTTCTTCTTTGCCGATTTGGATGCCTTTAATTTCCTTTTGTTGTCTGATTGCTGAGGCTAGGACCTCTAGTACTATGTTGAATAGCAGTGGTGATAATGGACATCCCTGCCGTGTTCCTGACCTTAGCGGAAAAGCTTTCAGTTTTTCTCCATTGAGAATGATATTTGCGGTGGGTTTTTCATAGATGGCTTTGATGATATTGAGGTATGTGCCCTCTATCCCTACACTTTGAAGAGTTTTGATCAGGAAGGGATGCTGTACTTTGTCAAATGCTTTTTCAGCATCTATTGAGAGTATCATATGGTTCTTGTTCTTTCTTTTATTGATGTGTTGTATCACATTGACTGATTTGCGGATGTTGAACCAACCTTGCAGCCCTGGAATAAATCCCACTTGGTCGTGGTGAATAATCCTTTTAATATACTGTTGAATCCTATTGGCTAGTATTTTGTTGAGTATTTTCGCATCTGTGTTCATCAAGGATATCGGTCTATAGCTCTCTTTTTTGGTGGGATCCTTCTCTGGTTTTAGGATCAAGGTGATGCTGGCCTCATAAAATGAGTTTGGGTGTTTTCCTTCCACTTCTATTTTTTGGAACAGTTTCAGGAGAATAGGAATTAGTTCTTCTTTAAATGTTTGGTAGAATTCCCCCGGGAAGCTGTCTGGCCCTGGGCTTTTGTTTGTTTGGAGATTTTTAATGACTGTTTCAATCTCCTTACTGGTTATGGGTCTGTTCAGGCTTTCTATTTCTTCCTGGTTCAGTTGTGGTAGTTTATATGTTTCTAGGAATGCATCCATTTCTTCCAGATTGTCAAATTTATTGGCGTAGAGTTGCTCATAGTATGTTCTTATAATAGTTTGTATTTCTTTGGTGTTAGTTGTGATCTCTCCTCTTTCCTTCATGATTTTATTTATTTGGGTCCTTTCTCTTTTCTTTTTGATAAGTCGGGCCAGGGGTTTATCAATTTTATTAATTCTTTCAAAGAACCAGCTCCTAGTTTCGTTGATTTGTTCTATTGTTTTTTTGGTTTCTATTTCATTGATTTCTGCTCTGATCTTTATGATTTCTCTTCTCCTGCTGGGCTTAGGGTTTCTTTCTTGTTCTTTCTCCAGCTCCTTTAGGTGTAGGGTTAGGTTGTGTACCTGAGACCTTTCTTGTTTCTTGAGAAAGGCTTGTACCGCTATATATTTTCCTCTCAGGACTGCCTTTGTTGTGTCCCACAGATTTTGAACCGTTGTATTTTCATTATCATTTGTTTCCATGATTTTTTTCAATTCTTCTTTAATTTCCCGGTTGACCCATTCATTCTTTAGAAGGATGCTGTTTAGTCTCCATGTATTTGGGTTCTTTCCAAACTTCCTTTTGTGGTTGAGTTCTAGCTTTAGAGCATTGTGGTCTGAAAATATGCAGGGAATGATCCCAATCTTTTGATACCGGTTGAGTCCTGATTTAGGACCGAGGATGTGATCTATTCTGGAGAATGTTCCATGTGCACTAGAGAAAAATGTGTATTCTGTTGCTTTGGGATGAAATATTCTGAATATATCTGTGATGTCCATCTGGTCCAGTGTGTCATTTAAGGCCTTTATTTCCTTGCTGATCTTTTGCTTAGAGGATCTGTCCATTTCAGTGAGGGGAGTGTTAAAGTCCCCTACTATTATTGTATTATTGTTGATGTGTTTCTTTGATTTTGTTATTAATTGGTTTATATAGTTGGCTGCTCCCACGTTGGGGGCATAGATATTTAAAATTGTTAAATCTTCTTGTTGGACAGACCCTTTGAGTATGATATAGTGTCCTTCCTCATCTCTTATTATAGTCTTTGGCTTAAAGTCTAATTGATCTGATATAAGGATTGCCACTCCTGCTTTCTTCTGATGTCCATTAGCATGGTAAATTCTTTTCCACCCCCTCACTTTAAATCTGGAGGTGTCTTCGGGCTTAAAATGAGTTTCTTGGAGGCAACATATAGATGGGTTTTGTTTTTTTATCCATTCTGATACCCTGTGTCTTTTGACAGGGGCATTTAGCCCATTAACATTCAGGGTAACTATTGAGAGATATGAATTTAGTGCCATTGTATTGCCTGTAAGGTGACTGTTACTGTATATGGCCTCTGTTCCTTACTGATCTACCACTTGGAGGCTCTCTCTTTGCTTAGAGGACCCCTTTCAATATTTCCTGTAGAGCTCGTTTGGTATTTGCAAATTCTTTCAGTTTTTGTTTGTCCTGGAAGCTTTTAATCTCTCCTTCTATTTTCAATGATAGCCTAGCTGGATATAGTATTCTTGGCTGCATGTTTTTCTCGTTTAGTGCTCTGAAAATATCATGCCAGCTCTTTCTGGCCTGCCAGGTCTCTGTGGATAAGTCAGCTGCCAATCTAATATTTTTACCATTGTATGTTACAGACTTCTTTTCCCGGGCTGCTTTCAGGATTTTCTCTTTGTCACTGAGACTTGTAAATTTTACTATTAGGTGACGGGGTGTGGGCCTATTCCTATTGATTTTGAGGGGCATTCTCTGAACCTCCTGAATTTTGATGCTCGTTCCCTTTGCCATATTGGGGAAATTCTCCCCAATAATTCTCTCCAGTATACCTTCTGCTCCCCTCTCTCTTTCTTCTTCTTCTGGAATCCCAATTATTCTAATGTTGTTTCGTCTTATGGTGTCACTTATCTCTCGAATTCTCCCCTCGTGGTCCAGTAGCTGTTTGTCCCTCTTTTGCTCAGCTTCTTTATTCTCTGTCATTTGGTCTTCTATATCACTAATTCTTTCTTCTGCCTCATTTATCCTAGCAGTGAGAGCCTCCATTTTTGATTGCACTTCATTAATAGCTTTTTTTATTTCAACTTGGTTAGATTTTAGTTCTTTTATTTCTCCAGAAAGGGCTTTTATATCTCTCGAGAGGGTTTCTCTAATATCTTCCATGCCTTTTTCGAGCCCGGCTAGAACCTTGAGAATTGTCATTCTGAACTCTAGATCTGACATATTACCAATGTCTGTATTGATTAGGTCCCTAGCCTTCGGTACTGCCTCTTGTTCTTTTTTTTGTGTTGAATTTTTCCGTCTTGTCATTTTGTCCAGATAAGAGTATATGAAGGGGCAAGTAAAATACTAAAAGGGTGGCAACAACCCCAGGAAAAAATGCTTTAACCAAATTAGAAGAGATCCAAAATCGTGAGGGGGGAGAAAGGGGATAAAAAGAGGTTCAAAAAGGAAGAAATAAAAAAAAGAAAAAAGAAAAAAAAAAAGGAAAAGAAAAGAATTAAAAAAAAAAAAAGAAAACACCAAAGAAAAATGTAAAAAAGAAAAAATATATATATTAGATAAACTAGTAAAAAATCGTTAAAAAAGAAAAAGGTAACAGTTAAAAAAAAAAAAAATTTTACCCGAAGGCGAGGAAAAAAAAAAAAAAAACAAAAAATGAAAAAGAAAAAAATTAAATTAACTGCAAGACTAAAAAAAAATCACAGGGAAAAAGCCATGAGTTCCGTGCTTGGCTTTCTCCTCCTCTGGAATTCTGCTGCTCTCCTTGGTATTGAAACCGCACTCATTGGTAGGTGAACTTGGTCTCGGCTGGATTTCTTGTTGATCTTCTGGGGGAGGGGCCTGTTGTAGTGATTCTCAAGTGTCTTTGCCCCAGGCGGAATTACACCGTCCTTACCCGGGGCCGGGGTGAGTAATCTGCTCGGGTTTGCTTTCAGGAGCTTTTGTTCCTTGAGCGCTTTCCGTAGAGTTCCGGAGGACGGGAATACAAATGGCGGCCTCCTGGTCTCCGGCCCGGAGGAGCCGAGAGCCCAGGGCCCCACTCCTCAGTGTGCCCTCAGAGAACAGCGCCCAGTTACTCCCGTCTGCCTGACCTCCGGCCGCGCTCCGAGCTCACCGAGCCTGCGACCAGTTCAAGGTAACACCGAGCTGTGAGCTTACTGTCGGCTCTGTCTCTGTAGCTGGCTTTCCCGTTCCAATACCCGCAAGGTCTGCGACACTCAGACACCCCTGATCCTTCTGTGACCCTGCGGGACCTGAGGCCACGCTGAACCCACGTGGGCTTCGCCCCGGTTTAGCCTTGGAGCAATGTCCCTCAGCGGAACAGACTTTTTAAAGTCCTGATTTTGTGTGCGGTTGCTCCGCCGCTTGCCGGGAGCCGGCCCCTCCCCCCGGGGGTCTATCTTCCCGTCGCTTTGGATTCACTTCTCCACCGGTCCTACCTTTCAGAAAGTGGTTGTTTTTCTGTTTCCAGAATTGCTGTTCTTCTTCTCTTCGATCTGCCGATGGATTTTCAGGTGTTTGCAATCTTTAGATAAGCTATCTAGCTGATCTCCGGCTAGCTGAAGCAGTCTCAGCCTGCTACTTCTCCGCCATCTTGACTCCTCCCGCCTCTTGTTACATTTTGAAGCAAGATTTCTTAAAAGGATTTTCTGTTTTCACTCAGATTGCTCAACTGCATTCCCCCTTCAAATGATTTCCAGTCAGTTTTAACTACCACACTACACTGAAATTACTAATAAGGGATCCTATTTTCTTTCTTACAACCCTTCAAAAATCTGGTAGGATTCATTACGCATAACTATTAGCTAACATTTCTTTAAGGCACTTTGTGAATAGCACAAATATTTAATTGGCATGCCTCAGAGTTTAGAATATACTCATATGAGTAGAAGAAAATATTGATCTATGACTTCACTATCCAGATGTGGTCACTGCTAATATTTTGTTGTGCATAAACAGGCATTGTGCTATAATTAAAAACTGTATTTTCATATGCATACAGTAATTGATGACATGTTTCTCCTTAGATAAAAACTTATTCAAAATTATCTTATATTTTACAATGTAATTTTAATAATTGAGAAATTTTAGACCTTTATTATCAAATGTTTAGGATGTTTTCAGTTTCTAAACATTATAATCAAAACTGTGGTATTTCTAAAACTTAAAAATTACACAACTACTCATTTTAACAAAATAATACTGTGATGCAAAAATAATGAATGTTGCACTATAATGTATTATTAGAGGTTCAAGCCAGAATTTTATGCCATGTATTTCTGCTAGGGCTTGAATGATTGCCTGCATTTTTACATTTCCCAAAATTAATTTTTAACAATAATATTTCCGTTAATTCAATTTCTTGGCTTTCATATCATTAATCTTATAGAGCTGTTATCCACGGGAACTTGTATGGCAACTGCTCACAATTAAGATCTGGGCTTATACTATTTTTATATTTTACCTAATGTTATACCTTTAAATATTGTTGATGTTACACATTGTTTCTTTAAATCTAAAGAATTTTAGCCATCAGTTTAAACATAATCATACCGCCTCTCAGAGCAGTACACATTGTATTATATTTGTGCTTGTTCAAGGAGGAAGGAGAAGAAAGCACAAAAGGGCTTACTACCAGTACGTTTATAGTTAGGCAGGATTAACCATTGTCCCATATGTCTGTATTTTGTTTTACTCAGGGTGTATATGTCATTTAAAGGACAAATGAGTCCTATTTACAACATCTCATCCTTCTAGATGTTAAAAAGGTTTCCAGTTTATGAGAAAGTAGTTAGTAAACATTGTGTACACTGTGTTTAAATTTAGAGAAAAGATTGTTCTGCGAACAGCTAGAAGAAGTGATATTGTTAAAATCCCTTCTAAGCATCACAGATACTTATGCTTTCTCCTGGGTTGATAGAGATGGGAAGACGGAAGGTTCTAGGTCAGAATGTTCCTTCAGTGCTGCTGTGTGTAAAGTGGGCAAACTTCAAATAAATCCTTACTTGAAACATCTAGTCTTCTAGATGTTTAAACGTGCACATATGTTAAAGGTAGAGAGATAAAGTAACACCCTTTAAGTATTCTGTTAATTCATAAGGATGGTTGTATTTTGGGAATGGGATTGTTAAACTTGATGTCTTGGAGAGTATGCTGACTGTTCACTGGGTGGCAGGGCATGGGGTGGGCCAGGAAGGGAGTGAAGAGAGGAGCTTTGTGTGCCCATGAGTCCTTAGCCAAGTTCAGATGGTCTAATACCCGAGTTCTTCTGTAAGAACACTGTAGTTAACACTGCTGTGTATTAAAGGATAAACAAGTCCTAATGTACAAAGTATATAAAAAGTAGGAGTGGCACAATAGTCCTGTTGTAATAAATGTCCTTTTGTTAGTTTTTAGGAAGGACTGCTCTCTTCTGTCTGTTAATCCACCTCTTGGAGCTAGATGTATCCCTGTACTTAGTCATTGAAATGGTGGAGGGAGTACAGGAAGGGTGAAGGGAAGGGCTTTTTACTACTCTCTCGATATCTAGAAGACAGTTTCAAGTGACAATCATAGGTCTGTATATGGGTTTTTGTGAAGTACCTGTGTTTATTTTGGACAAGGTTCATTATTTGTAACATCTAAGTTTTTCAGATATCCTGAGGCGCAATGTATGATAAAATGTACGGCTAGTGAATTAACCAATTTACATGTTTCTTTTTGTTATAATTGATAGGAAAGAAGCATCTGGAACACGGAATTGTTAAACTGTCTCTGAGAAATGTATGTTAGGACTTGCTGGGTTGGCAGCCCGTGGCAGAAGGAAGTATAGAGGGAGAGATGTATGTGTGTGTGTTCATATTTACTTTTAAATGATAACTGTTAATATGTGTACATCGCTTTTGTCTGCACTATATAGGAAGGTACTAAGTGATTCAATGGCAACATACCTGCTTGCTAATAGTATAGATTGGATTATGAATTTGTTCAGAAACATTATACTTTGTGTACTCTGTTACTCTGTGTCTCACTTTTAATTGAACATGAAGAGAATGCAATTATTTTAATTGTAATTTTGCCAGTATCTTTATCTAGGTGTCTGTTGCCATTTTTGTCTTTCAGTACATTTTTGTCACCACGTAAGGCAAGCGTACATTTTTTTTTCTTTCTGATTGAGTTTGTGTAGTGTATTTTAGGTTATCAAAATACTTGTAGTTTTGGGACTTTGAAGTGGTAAATATTCATGTTATGTAAAAAAGCACAATACATAACTTTATGATCTTAATTACATTAAAATGCTTTGTTTCATATGTATACACACGGGACCTAGAAGTCAAACAGTAAACTGCATGTGATTACAGAATTGTTTTTGCTTCTTGTGTTTTGCAATTTCATGTACATGTTAACTTTTAAAAATTACATTTAAAAAAACTACATACCAATTCTTCATGTTTTCTTATAAGTGTAGAAGGTTTTTCCCTCCTCAATATCATTTGTCACTTAATTTACTAATTCTATAAATAAAAATTCCCAGACTTTTTCTTAAGCAAACATTATCTATGTTGTAAGAGAGAGAGATTCTGGAATTTTTACAATTGATTTGAGTGAAATGGAGAGCTAAGAAAAGCTATTCCCATAATAATTTTGTATGCATTAGGTGCCTTCTGATTAATTTTTAGATGAGATTACCCACTGGATTTCTTGTACTTCACAGTTCTCTTAGAGTAACTCTGTATTAAGTACTGTAAATATTGGTTACTTTCATTAGTATTCTTTATAATTTTTTTAAATATTTTATTTATTTATTTGATGGAGAGAGATCACAAGTAGGCAGAGAGGCAGGCAGAGAGAGAGGGAGAAGCAGGCTACCTGCTGAGCAGAGAGCCCAACACAGGGCTCAATCCCAGGACCCTGAGATTATGACCTGAGTCGAAGGCAGAGGCTTAACCCATTGAGCCACCCAGGTGCCCCCTCATTAGTATTCTTTAGATAAAAATGTTCTAAGGTTGTAAATTCCGGGGCACCTGTGTGGCTCAGTTGGTTAAGCCACTGCCTTCAACTCAGTTCAGGATCGTAAATCATTTTACGATCATTTTCTAGTTATAGAGGTGGTTTTATATATGTTAGAAAACTATATTCTATGTAACTGCTAAAATTTAAGTTAATATATTTGGGTATAATTTATAAATATTAATCAATTTTAATTGAAATTCTTTTTAAATTGAAGTGATTCACATATACCTTAATCTAGAAGGACACATAAGGCTATTGGCTCTTGACTATTTCAGTGTAACCAAAAATAATGAAGTGATTATCTAAAAAATATTTTGGCCATGTCCCCACTATCTAATGGAATACACACACAAACGCAGCTACATGCATACATACGTGCATATGTATACATAAACATATATATGCATACCTGTGAATTATATGCATATATAGATGTGCATACATACATATGTACATATATGTACGTATATATGAATGAATGCATGCGTGCATCCCTGGTCTACATGGGAGACCCACGTGTTGTGAATTTTGTATCAGCAAAATACTAAAAGAGACTGACAGTGTATAAAATAAAAGAAAGCCATTGGATCTCATGATTCTTCTGGAAAGAAGCAGGTTGATAAAATTGTTCACCTGCAAACTTGTGCTATTTTTCATGAAAAAGGAAGGATGATCCAAATAGTGAAACTAAGAGTCCTGAAGGTGGGACCAAGAATTGAGAGGGTGGATAAAATTCCAGAGGGTGCCGTTGAGAACTACAGAAGATTATTCTTCCTCTTGGCTGAGGATAGAAAAATTCAGGGAAATGTAGCAGAACGTGGAGTCAGAAACAGAGCATGAGAAGCACTCAACCAGCCATTGCTGACTTAAAATGGAGCGGGCCATGTAAAAAATGTGAAAGGAAAATGAATTCTGCCCACAGTCTTAATGAAATTAGCAGTGGCTCATTCCCTGGAGTCTCTGCAGAAGAGCCCAGCTGAAACCATCATTTCAGCTTATGAGACCTTAAACAAGGTGTTTACTTAACCCACTAGCATTCTGTTCTACAGAATCATGAGATAATAAATACATATTATTTTAAGCCAGTAAGATGATACCATTCTATTTGTTCAGTTTTCTTTTTTGTCTTAGAAAATTTTTCAAAAGGTTTCCTCATATAGAGTTTCCATATTTTTGATAAGTTTATCCTTAATTAGTTATTTTGTTGCATGTTAATTGGGGATTTTTTCTTTCATTAATTCTTATTCCTGGTTATATTTAGGTATATAAAATCAATAATGCTAATTCATATTTTACTAATTTACTGATTTTAAAAATATTTATGGTAGTTTAATCATTTTTTTTAAAGATTTTTGTTTATTTATTTGACAGAGAGAGATCACAAGTAGACAGAGAGGCAGGCAGAGAGAGAGAGGAAGGGAAGCAGGCTCCCCGCCGAGCAGAGAGCCCAATGTGGGACTCGATCCCAGGACCCTGAGATCATGACCTGAGCCGAAGACTTAACCCACTGAGCCACCCAGGTGCCCTTAATCATTATTTATTTTGGATTAGCCAAGAGTGCTATTATTTCAACTATAATTGAAATATAATTGAAAGGGATATTATTATCCCTTCATTATTTTTATGTCTTTTAAAAAAGTTATCTTTTATCTGATTACATTGGTTAATGTATCCAGTACTGTGTTAAATGGTAGTAGAGATCATTGGCATCCTTGCTATGTTCTTCTCTTGATGGGATTGATGCTAGTTTTTTCCCTTAAGTAAGAGTCTGAGTTTAGGAGTCAAAATATATTTTGTCATGTTAAGAAAATATTGGTTTCAATTTATTGAGTATTTTTTTAATTGGAGACAGGTGTCAGATTTTGTCAAGCTTCTCTTTTGCACCTAGGGAAATACTTATATATTTTCTCTTATCTGTATAATATCCATATGAAGTTAGTGAATTGTATTGATGGGTTTCCTAATGTTGAGCCTTGCATTATTGTAATAAATCTTATTTGGTTATAATATCTCTCACCCTTATCTTAGACACATTTTAATTTTCTTTTTGTCTTCATCATTCAACCAGAGCATCGCTGATTTAGGTTAATAATGGTTTCCATATTGCTAACTCTAATCATTGTTTCTTTGTCCTTATTTTAATTATAATTAAAGTGCTATATGTAGCACTTAACCAAACTGATTATACCCTATATTATTTTAATAATAATTAAAGTGCTATATGTAGCACTTAACCAAACTGATTATACCCTATCTCTGGAAACTTTTTCTCGTGGTTTCTAACACGCACTATTCTTATTTCTCTTTACTCTTCTGCAAAGTTGCTCTCAGTTTCCTTCGCTAGTTTCTCGATATTTCCCCAACTGCACAAACATCTGAGACTCTCGGGGCTTTGTCTTTTAGAATAAGCTTTATGTATATGTAATTAACAAGTCAAACCCACTTAGTTGTCTAGTTGATATCTCAAGCTTACCTTTTCCAAAATTGGAACTTTAGATATCCAGCGTGCAGTTTTTCCAGTTCTAGTTTATGACATTCAGTCCTTCTAATTTTTCAGACCAAGGTAGTTGAAATACACATTCGAACTCTGTATTAATTTATGTTGGGAATTGTTAGGCAAAAAACAAAACAAAACAAAACAAAAAAAACCCTTCTGTTCAGTTTTAGTAGCTAATGCCAAAAAATTTTTCCAAGATAGTTACACATTTTTTCTACTCAGACCATTATGTATGAGAGTTCCAGCCTCAGATTAACACGATCCTCTAATATTGTCTCTTATTTATTTTTAATTATAGTTCTTTTGTAGGATTTATCCCACTGTGGTTTTAAATTTTCATTTCTCTGATTAGTAAGGCTGAGAATTTTTAAAGCACTTTATTTAGAATGTTATTTTAGAGTTTGTCACAGAGACTCAGGCTCACATTTTGCCTCCACTTTCCAGTTGTGACCTGCACGTTATACCCTTTTGAGATTGAGTTTTCTCATTTGAACAACAATGTATATGTTAATTTTGTAGGTTAAAAATCTGCAAGAGAGGGATTTAGAAGTTAACGTGTTGATTAAAGGAGAATACATATAAAGGGTACCATTCATTTAGAAAAACATTTTATTCTTTACATGATTTTAATAATTTTAAATATTGATATTTTCTGTTCAAACTTAATCTTTCATTCAATACGCATGTCTAAAACATTGCCAATTATGAATCCCTTGTATTACTAGTTATTTAAAATATATATGTTCTCTTTTCAGTGGTGTAGTATGCAGAATGTTTTCCCACCTTGTTGTTTTCATTATTTTTATTTTCAACTGTCCTCAGTAATTTCCACTCTATTAATGACTCACCCAATTTATAAAACAGTGAGATTGTATAGACTAGGTGCTGCATTTCTTTATTTAATTTTCTTGTAAATGTTATAGGTAACATGTTCACCTAGGCAAATGGTATAAATAAAAAGATACAAAGGTTTTGCTATCAATTGTAATACCTATTTTCTTCCCATTTCTGATCTTGCATGAAGTAGCCTGTGTTACCAACACAGTATGTCATCTTGCACATATTTTTTCTATCCTCCTATAAACGTATAATTGTATCTGTTTGTACAATTTATTATTTGATTTTTAATTTAAAAAGGACTTTTCCCTATATACACATTTAGCAAACTTGCTTTTTTACTTAAAAATACATTGTGATATTCCTCATAATTAGATAAAAGTCTAATATACTTTTTTAAAAAATATTTTGTTTATTTATTTATTAGGCAGAGGGGAAGGAGAGGAAGAGAGAGAGAGAATCTCAGGCAGACTTCACACTGAGCACCGAGGCTGAGGCAGGGTTTCATCTTAGCACTCTGAGATGACCTGAACTAAAACCAGAGTCAGACATATTTAACAGACTGAGCTATCCCTGCTCTCTTAGTGTACTTTTCTAATGGTACAAATAGTATGTGTTATTAATTGCCATCATACCAGTCAGAGTACAGTGCAGAAAACAGAAATCACTCTATTTTAGGCAGGAAGGGATTTAGAGATTTCAACTAGTTTACAAAGCTGGCCGAGAGACCTGTAGGCTGGACTTCAGGAGGTTTTCCAAATTGAACAGTAGAGGAACTATGACATCTGGGGCTGCTTCTGAACCTGTATTGAGTGTATGTCTGCTTCTTGGATTAGAAAGCTGGGATTGGAAAGCTGTAGCCACTGCTGCTTGATGCCACAGTGCTGCAACACCCACAGCTAGCAGATAGACACTGAACACAATTATACAATTTTCACACCTCATCACCTTACTTGCCAACAGAAAACTAACAAAACTAAACTTAAAGAAAGCAACCAAGAATCAGAAAGATGACTTTTACCTCAATTTTACTATCCATAGTATGTATGACTGTATCTCCTATCGGTCGAAACTAATTTACATCTTGAATGCTTTCACAAATAAGAGTAGAAACTGCTTCCTGGACTTCCTGCCTTCTTTTCTGTTCTTTTTCTGCCCTGGGCTCTGATAAAAAGAAAGCACCTAGTAGGAAGTTGCAAAGGAGGTTCATTGAGCCATTAATTACACTTTGTTCACCTCAACCAAAAACCATAAGATACCTTGGAATAAACCTAACCAAAGGTAAAGAATTTATACTTTAGGAACTACAGAACACTCATGAAAGAAATCGAAGAAGACAAAAAAAGATGGAAAAACATTCCCTGCTCATGGATTGGAAGAATAAACATTGTTAAAATGTCTATGCTGCCCAGAGCAATCTATACTTTCAATGTCATCCCAATCAAAATACCATTGGCATTTTTCAAAGTGCTGGATCATAAATCCTAAAATTTGTATGGAACCAGAAAAGACTCCGAGTCACCAAGGAAATTTTGAAAAAGAAAAACAAAGCTGGGGATATCATGTTGTCTAATTTCAAGCTCTATTACAAAGCTGTCATCACCAAGACAGCATGGTACTGGCACAGAAACAGACACACAGTCCAGTGACATAGAATAGAGAGCCCATATATGGACCCTCAACTCTATGGTGGAGTAATCTTCAACAAAGCAGGAGAAAATATCCAATGGAAAAAAGACAGTCTCTTTAATTAATGGTGCTGGGAAAACTGGATAGCAATATACAGAAGAATGAAACTCGACCATTCTCTTACACTATACATAAAGATAAACTCAAAATGGTTGAAAGAACTCAGTGTGAGACAGGAATCCATCAAAATCCTAGAGGAGAATCTAAGAAGTAACCTATTTGACATCAGCAACCTGGCACTTCTTTCAAGACATGATTCCAAAAGCAAGGAAAGCAAAAGCAAAAATGAACTTTTGGGACTTCGTCAAGATCAAAAGCTTCTACACACCAAAGGAAACAGTCAACAAAACAAAGAGGCAACCCACAGAATGGGAGAAGATATTTGCAAATGACAGTACAGACAAAGGGCTTATATCTAAGATCTATAAAGAACTTCTCAAACTCAACACCCAAAAAGCCAATAATCCAAAAATGGGCATAAGACATGAACAGACACTTCTCCAATGAAGACATACAAGTGGCAAACAGACACATGAAATAGTGTTCATCATCCTTAGCCATTAGGGAAATTCAAATCAAAACCATATTGATTACACCAGTTAGAATGACAAAAATTGACAAGGCAAGAAACAACAAATGTTGGAGAGGCTGTGGAGAAAGGGGAACCCTCTTACACTGTTGGTGGGAATGCAGGTTGGTACAGCCACTTTGGAAAACAGTGTGGAAGTTCCTCAAAAAATTAAAAATGAGAGTTACCCTATGATCCAGCAGTTTCACTACCAGGTATTTACCCCAAAGATACAGATGTAGTGAAAAGAAGCGTCATCTGTACCCCAATGTTCATAGCAGCAATGTCCACAATAGCCAAACTGTGGAAAGAGCCGAGATGCCCTTCAACAGATGAATGGGTAAAGGAGATGTGGTCCACATATACAATGGAATATTACTCAACCATCAGAAAGGATGAATCCCCAACTTTTGCATCAACATGGATGGGACTGGAGGAGATAATGCTAAGTGAAATAAGTCAAACAGAGAAGTCTCTTATCAATGGTTTCACCTATTTGTGGAACATAAGGAATAGTATAGAAGACATTAGGAGAAGGAAGGGAAAAATGAAGGGGGAGAAATCGGAGGGGGAGATGAACCAGGAGATGCTATGGACTCCAGGAAACAAGCTAAGGGTTTTAGAGGGGATGTCGGTGGGTAGATGGGTTAGCCTGGTGATGGGTATTAAGGAGGGCATGGATTGCATGGAGCATTGGGTGTTACACAAACAATGAATCATGGAATACTACATCAAAAACTAACGATAGATGTACAGTATGGTGACTTAACATAATAAAAAATAACACTACACCTTACTCAATTATTTATCTTTCAAATAAATTCAGAATGAAACAGTTATTAGCCACTACTAACAATATTAAATATTAATAACTTTATGTATGCTGTTTTTATGTGCTGGTTCCTTGTATGTGCCAAATTCTCAAAATTTGGATTGTTGTGTCAGACAAAACTAAGTGTATTTTTCAAGATAGATATTATTGAAATACATTCTGAAAATTTGCTATGTATATTGTGCACATGTATGTGTATGTGAGCAATATAAATGTCTGATTTCTCACTTTTCCCAGCACATAGGTGTTTTAAAATCAAAGCAACTTAATTGTTGGGTAAAGCAGTATTGGATTAATTTTCATTTCCTGCCTGGGAGTGAAGTAAATTCATTTTCATTTTCTTTTAATTAGCCATTTAGGGTGCCTGGGTGGCTCAATGGGTTAAGCCACTGCCTTCAGCTCAGGTCATGATCTCAGGGTCCTGGGATCGAGTCCCGCATCAGGCTCTCTGCTCAGCAGGGAGCCTGCTTCCTCCTCTCTCTCTCTGCCTGCCTATCTGCCTACTTGTGATCTCTGTCTGTCAAATTAAATAAATAAAATCTTAATTAGCCATTCACATTTCCTCTTCTTTTACTTGCAAAGATTACTATTCATGACATACCATATAATTTTAGATATTCCAGTGATGAGCATTTTCAAAGTTATGTGTATATAACCATTTATATTAAGAAAGCAGTTAGCACACAATGATTTCATGTGTGATTCCAGGGACTTTATTGCTTAGGGCAGGGGTAAAATAATAGTACTTATTCAAAAATTGCAGGATGTAAGAATTATACTGTAGTAGTTAAGGTGTGCTCATAAGCATTTCATGATTTCACTTCCTAAGCTTGCCAACAAACACCTATCAGTGGCATGGTAATACAGATCATTAATTTTGACCTGAAGGCACTGAATTTTCACTTTAATGCCCTGGAAAATCTACTTCTAAAAAATTTATGATTGTTTGGCATATGAAATATGTATAATTTTAGGCATCAGAGCTATCACATCTGATCTGGAAAGCACATTAGAAACTGGTTTGGGATATATTTATGATTTTTGTACTTCCTGTAGATTTAGTCCTAGATAAATGAATGAAACAGTTCACACATCTGTCCCACAGATGTTTGGGATACCTGAGTGGCTCATTCGGTCAAGCCTCCACAACTTGATTTTGGCTCAAGTCCTGATCTCAGGGTCCTGAGATCATTCTGAGATCTACTCTGTGCATGGAGCCTGCTTAAGATTCTCTCTCTTTCCTTCTTCCTTTGCCCCTCTCCCCCTGCTCAGGGATGCATGTTCTCTCTCTTGCTTTTTCTCTGAAAAAAAAAAAAAATTATGGATGTTTAAGTGTAGAAATAAAGATACTAGTGAAGAATGTAATAGAATCAGTTACATAGATAGGTATGAAAACCAAATTAAAACATTTCCTAAAAGTTTTTTACTAATGTTTACAAGCAGCAAAGAAAAATTAGTGTGGAAAGAATTTGATTTTTATTAGATTTTTGGATTTTATGAATGGTGAAGAAAAATCTACTTTATTATGTATTCTAAGATTAGTCACAATGGTCATAATTATTAAATAATCCACGATTGTCATGTTGAAGCACAAAAAATAGGGAGCTTATCAAAATGTTAGAATAGACGGATGCTCAAGTGTATGTACAGAGTGACACAGAATGAAAATGCTGAGACTTTAGAATTATGTTTTTAGCATTACAATTAACTTCAGAGTCCAGATCGGCTGAAGCAGTTAGTAAGACATTTATCAAGCTCACTACCAGGTGACTGGGAGTTTCAAGGATATAACAAAATGATTCATTAAATGCCTATGTCAAATAACAATTCGTCTTTTACTTATAGAGATAACCAAATATGTAAAGAAGTAATTATTTCTAGTATAAAAGTTATCATTCACTGCAAAATGATGAATTTATGCATAGTGAATTCTTTGCTACTGTGTACAGATAAAGAAAATACAAATGTATTGATGACTTCTTGACTTCTTGAGAAACAGCGGTAAGTCCTGAAATCCATGTTTTTGATTAAGCACATATGATGCTAATGCCATAGACAGATGAAAGAAAATAACTAGTTACATATAGTCAAAAAATTGTCAAGAAAGGCAAATCCACCCACTATTCTACTCTTGAATAGTCATATTCAAGCCATTGCAAAATGAAATTGAACTTTTAGGGCGCCTGGGTGGCTCAGTGGGTTAAGCCGCTGCCTTCAGCTCAGGTCATGATCTCGGGGTCCTGGGATTGAGTCCCGCATTGGGCTCTCTGCTCAGCAGGGAGCCTGCTTCCCTCTCTCTCTCTGCCTGCCTCTCTGTCTACTTGTGATCTCTCTCTGTCAAATAAATAAATAGAATCTTTAAAAAAAAAAGAAATTGAATTAAAATTATTAATCAAATTAGTTAAAACCACCAAATACTCATATGTGCTCTCAGATTTGTAAATGAATGTTCAACCCTTAGTCTTCAATACGTGCTTTTTAAGAAACTCACATCCTATTAATTTATAAAAAGAGCTTCAAGTATTCCTTGGTGAAAAACTCAGGCTTCTGGATTACTTTATGGCTGAGAGCTACATTAAAAATTAGAACATTTATAAAGGTATTTTCTCATTCAAAACAAAATGTGGATAAGAAAGCTTGTACATCATATAGTAACTGGACAGTTTCCAAAGAACAATTCTGGAAGATATTTCAAAGGCTTCTTGAAACTAAAGTTATAAAATACTTATTTTTATTTGGGTTAGAAATATAAGGTTCAGTTAGATGGCAAATTTATTAAATATACAGGTAAATTTGTAATTCATTGAAATGCTCATCTTCAAAATACAACACCAATTCAAATCTTTCTTTAATTACTGATCGTAATTCTAAGAAAAATATATTTAGTACTTTCTTAGTAACTTGAAGAATTTAATACTAGTATTTTATTTTTAGTTTATTTAATAAATTATTTTTATTTATTTTTAAAGTTGTTTCCCTTTATGGTATATGATGTTGGATATTTAAACTTCCAATAATAGTAGTTTCCTTTTTTAAATGATTGTTTAAATAAACATGTGACTTGCCTTAAGAAAATTATTAAATGAATAGTAATACAGATGGTATGATATGTAATATGGGTAAAATAATAAAGAGGGTTCTGAAATGATTTGAGAAACTATGTCTTTGTCATTAATTTTTGGATCTGTTGCCTCTTAACTATGTTGTTTCTTTCTAAAATTGTACAGTTCAGTGGTTTTTAGTATATTGACAAGTTAATCAACCATAATTGTAGGATAACTGACAGTGTATTCTATTAAACCTTTGCATGGCTTATCACTCTTTTCCTGTGAGTCTTGATTTAAGCTTTTAAAACAGAATTTGTGTTTGCTTTATATAGGTCTTCCCTTTTATGTTTAATTATTCCCAGATATTTTTTATTTTTTGGCCAAAGTTTTTAAGTATTGTCACTATGTTTTTAAATAGATTGTTACTGTTATGGTTAAAAGCTATTAATTTCCTTATGCTCATTTTACCAAAGTCATACATTGTAGTTTAAAATAAAATCTTCTAGTTTTTCAAAGTGTTCAACTGTATCATCTAAAGTTGAGGGTGTATTGTCTATTCATATTCAACATTATAATAACTTTTGGTTTTATCATCCAATTGCATTTAGTTAAATTTTCCAAAACATGATTAATAATAATGGTGATAAGAGATAATCTAGTCTCATTATTGAGTTCAGTGGGCATGCATTTTATGGTTTGATATTTTTTCTTCTCTGTATTGTATTTGCATAGTTTTTCCTTGCACTAGCTTAAAAATTATTGAAACTAGATAGTGAATTTATCACATAGTTGTTCTAGAGTGTTGACCATATTTGTGTTATTTTTTCTTTCAATTTTTTAGTGTGATGAACTATGATTTAAATTTTCTAATTTTTATAAATTCTTACAATATAACTAAAATACATTCTATTTTATTCTGTTTAACTGAGCACTGTTAGACTTGATTTGCTATATTTTATTCAGAATCTTGCATCAATTTTTATAAATGGCAACAACCTATGGTGTCATACTATTTTAATCAACATTTATTAAGTTACGATAAGTAGATAATTAGAAATATTTCTTACTTTAAAAAAGAACGGGAAGGTTCATAATTCATTTATTTTTCTCTCTATATTTTTTCTTAGGTCAATGATTTAAAAAAAAATTATGATCAACTATCCTGGAAGAGAAAAAGTTTTGAAAAGGAGTATCTGAGTGTACTTAATGATTATTATGCCGCAGTAAGTTGACCTTTCCCTCCTTCTCCCTAGAGTTCTATTCTCTATTCCTAAATACTAACTCATGCATGTAAAAGTAATTTCATCATTACACATGTTTTTCTTTCTGAGATACAAGACATATATAAATGATTCTTTTATTCTTTTCTTCAAGAAAAAATCTTGGGATATTGAGCTTTCTAATATTGCAAGAGACTTTTCAGATATTTCGATTGCAAATGCTCAATTGGCAGAAGAAAACAAAAAGCTTGCAATTGATATTGAAACAGTGGCAGGTTTAATCAATGAAAGGTAATTATGCAAATATAATTTTCATTTTGATATAACATATCCAATATGTTAAGTATAATACATCTCTTCATTTTTGTTCTCCTGAGGTGATATGGTAGTTTTTGTGATTATCATTAGCTTAAATTTTGTTTACTTCTATTAGCTTTTTTTTTTTTTTTTTTGCATTGGCGTGGCGAAGCAGAGTGAGAAGGAGGGAGGGAATCTTTTTTTTTTTTTAAGATTTTATTTATTTATTTGACAGAGAGAGAGAGAGATCACAAGCAGGCAGGGAGGCAGGCAGAGAGAGGAGGAAGCAGGCTCTCCGTGGAGCAGAGAGCCCGATGTGGGGCTCGATTCCAGGACCCTGGGATCATGACCTGAGCCGAAGGCAGAGGCCTTAACCCACTGAGCCACCCAGGAGCCCCGGAGGGAGCGAATCTTAAGTAGGCTCCACTCCCAGGGCAGAACCTGACACGGGGCTTAACTTCACAACCCTGAGATCATGACCTGAGCTGAAATCAAGAGTCAGAGGCTTTACCAACTGAATTACCCAGGTGCCCCTAGATGTTGCTTGCTGTTGCTCTTTAAATCACTCTGAATCCCTTTAGATGTTATCAAAATGGTGAAAAAATGATCTAATAATGAGTTTTATTCTCACTCCTATCATCTCCTTTTGTCATATCCTCTTATACTCAAAGACACTTTAAAATTAAAATATGTTTAACTAAGCTTCTGCTGTCCTTGTCAACCCTCTTTCTAGCCACTACTAGTTTTCTTAGCTCAGAAACCTATGGTTTTCTTGCTTCCTTTTTCTATTTCAGTCCTCATATTCAACATGATAAGAACGAATGTTCCACAGGCTAAATACGTTTTTATCTGTCTCACTACTCCACCAGCACTCTGGTACGAGCTATCATCATGTCTTATGTGAATTTACAGTGACTTCCAAAGCTAGTTTATTGCAGTCATTCTGCTCTCTTTCTAGCCCGTTATCTACACTGTGGTAGGTACATTCTTTTTTCTCCTTCCCTCCCTCTCTTTTCTTTTCTTCCACTCTCCTTTCCTCTCTTTCCTTTCTTCCTTCTCCCCTCCCTCGCCCCGCTTTGCTTTGCTTGCTTTGCTTTTCCTTCCTTCCTTCCTTCCTTCCTTCCTTCCTTCCTTCCCATAAGTGTGATCCATTTCTCTTCATACCTGCATTACTGTTAACAGGAATGAAGGGACAAAAATGCCTCCTTAACCTCTCCTACTATATCCCTGAATAGGTGGACATATCTGCCTGTGCAGTCTCATATCACACATGCTTTACCCTTATTATGCAGTTCAAATACAATGGCCCTACTTGATCTTCTCTTATTTGCCATATTTTCCCCAGCCTATATGGCATTTTTAAAAAGATTTTAATTATTTATTTGACAGAGAGAGAGAGAGAGACAGCAAGAGAGGGAGCACAAGCAGGGGGACTGTGAAAGGGAGAAGCAGGCTTCCCACTGAGAAGGAGCCCAAGGTGGGTCTCCATCCCAGGACTCTGGGATCATGACCTGAACTGAAAGTAGAGGCTTAAAGACTGAGCTACCCAGGCACCCCCATGTGGCATTTTTATGCTATTCCTTTTCCTATGGTATTTTTCCTGTTCCTTCTTCCCAACATTTAACCTTAAGACAGTTTAAGAGTTAGTTCTGAGAAGCTTTTCATTGACTGTCCAGTTAAATCCAATTTGTCTATTATGTGTATGTCTGGCACACCTACTTTCTCTATTTCTCTTGCCATATTTGGAATTTTGTTTGTGTGAATATTTGACTTTTGTTCATTCCCTCAAAAAATGAGATCTGTGAGGGCAGGCATAGGCCATGGCCATATTTTCTTCACTAGTGAATCCGCATCTTCAAGCATAGTGCCTGATACATACTATGTTATCCAGTTAAGTACTGAAGGGAAGGAAGGAGGAAAGAAGGGAGAAGAGTAATGATGATATTTGATGATTATGTAGGAAGATTGTTAAAATTTCTTATTGATCATTTTATCTTTGGAAATGGTAGAATGAAACATTTGTGAGATTTTTCTGTATGTTAAAAATACTTTTATTATGTTCAATTAGCCACCAACCAGTATATAATTAGTTTTTGATGTAGTGTTCAGTGATTCATTATTTTGTTTAACACCCAGTGTTTATCACAACGTGTGCCCTCCTTAATACCCATCAACTGTTACCCCATCTCCCTACCCCCCTCCTTTTTGTAGTCCTCAGTTTGTTTCTCAGAGTCCAGAGTCTCTCATTGTCTCCCTTTCTGATTTCTTCCCATCCAGTTTTCCTTTCCTTACCCTAATGTCCTCTTCTTTTTTAAAAGAGAACAAAAGGGGGTGCCTGGGTGGCTTCAGTGGGTTAAGCCTCTGCCTTAAGCTCAGGTCATGATCTCAGGGTCCTGGGATGGAGTCCTGCATCGGGGGCTCTCTACTCAGCAGGGAGCCTGCTTCCCCCTCTCTCTCTACTTGCTTCTCTGCCTACTTGTGATCTCTATCTGTCAAATACATAAATAAAATCTTCTAAAAAAATAAAAGAGAACAAAAGGAACTATTTTATAAAATAATTTAAAATTGTACTTTTTAATATTACTATACTTTATTAAGAGAACCAGAGGAGAGAAAAAATTTGAAGTTAATGAGAAGACTCCTCTGGAAGAAAAAAAGGGAGTGTGAGGTTAGCATTTATTAGATTATCCCACAGTAACACACAACCACCCCATCATAGTGGTATGCAAGTATAAAAGTTCATTTCTCACTAGCATTGCAACTTAGCCCTGTTTATGCTTCATGTTATTTCTACTTCTTAGATTCAGAGTGAAGGATCAGATCCTTCTAGGGCAAGTTGCTCTGGTAAGCACAAGTTCATTAGTGGGATCACTTGATAGCTCTTACAGTTTCTATCAGTAGATGATAAGTGCTTCTTCTGCTCACACTCCATTGAACAAAGCAAGTCATATCGCCAAGCCCATGTCAACAGCGTGGTAATCTAATCTTCTTAAAAAGAGAGTGCATAATTGAGAGCACTGATACAATCTATCACATGTAAGGAGAATGTAACCCTGGTTAGAGGAAAGGATTTCTATCATATGCTTTGTGCCTGTCCAATTAATACCTTAGATATCATTTAATTACTTAACTTTTCCTTCAAATTTTTACTTGAAACTTAAAAAATAAATGGGTGCTTTTAAAAGCAGATTATGTAGTGCTCAACAGAGAATAAATGAAAGATTAGTGAAATGAAAGAGAGATAAAGGGATATGCAGGCAAGAAAAAGTCAGGTCTACTACATTTAAAAAAAAATTTTTATTAATTAATTTATTTTTAAATAAAAATATGACGTATTTTTATCCCCAGGGATACAGATTTGTGAATCACCAAGTTTACACATTTTACAGCACTCATCATAGCACATACCCTCCCCAATGTCCATATCTCCACCACCCTCTCCTGTCCACCCTCCCCCCAGCAACCCTCAGTTTGTTTTCTGAGATTAAGGGTCACTTATGGTTTGTCTCCCTCCCAATTCCATCTTCTTTCACTTTTTCTTTTCCTACCCCCCAACCCTCCCACTTTGAATCTCCACTTCCTCATATCAGGGAGATCATATGATAGTTGTCTTTCTCTGATTGACTTATTTCGCTAAGCATGATACCCTCTAGTTCCATCCACGTTGTCACAAATGGCAAGATTTCATTTCTTTTGATGGTTGCATAGTATTCCATTATGTATATATACCACATCTTCTTTATCCATTCATCTGTTGATGGACATTTAGGTTTTCTCCATAGTTTGGCTATTGTAGACATTGCTGCTATAAACATTCGGGTGCACCTGCCCCTTAGGAGCACCACGTTTGTATCTTTAGGATATATATCCAGTAGTGCAATCACTGGGTCATGGGGTAGCTCTATTTTCAGTTTTTTGAGGATCCTCCACACGGTTTTCCAGAGTGGTTGCAACAGCTTGCGTTCCCACCAACAGTGTAGGAGGGGTCCCCTCTCTCCGCATCCTCACCAGCATCTGTCATTTCCTGACTTGTTAATTTTAGCCATTCTGACTGGTGTGAGGTGGTATCTCATGGTGGTTTTGATTTGTATTTCCCTGATGCCAAGTGATATGGAGCACTTTTTCATGTGTCTGTTGGCCATCTGGATGTCTTCTTTGCAGAAATGTCTGTTCATGTCCTCTGCCCATTTCTTGATTGGATTATTTGTTCTTTGGGTGTTGAGTTTGCTAAGCTCTTTATAGATTTTGGATACTAGCCCTTTATCTGATATGTCGTTTGCAAATATCTTCTCCCATTCTGTCAGTTGTCTTTTGGTTTTGTTAACTGTTTCCTTTGCTGTGCAAAACTTTTGATCTTGATGAAATCCCAATAGTTCATTTTTGCCCTTGCTTCTGTTGTCTTTGGCGATGTTCCTAGGAAGAAGTTGCTACGGTTGAGGTAAAAGAGGTTGCTGCCTGTGTTCTCCTCAAGGATTTTGATGGATTTCTTTCTCACATTGAGGTCCTTCATCCATTTTGAGTCTATTTTCGTGTATGGTGTAAGGAAATAGTCCAATTTCATTTTTCTGTGTGTGGCTGTCCAATTTTCCCAGCACCATTTGTTGAAGAGGCTGTCTTTTTTCCATTGGACATTCTTTCCTGCTTTGTCAAAAATTAATTGACCATAGAGTTGAGGGTCTATTTCTGGGCTCTCTATTGTGTTCCATTGATCTATGTGCCTGTTTTTGTGCCAGGACCATGCTGTCTTGATGATGACAGCTTTGTAATAGAGTTTGGAGTCTGAAATTGTGATGCCACCAACTTTGGCTTTCTTTTTCAATATTCCTTTGGCTATTCGAGGTCTTTTGTGGTTCCATATAAATCTTAGGATTGTTTGTTCTATTTCTTTGAAAAAAATGGATGGGATTTTGATAGGGATTGCATTAAATGTGTAGATTGCTTTAGGTAGAATAGACATTTTCACAATATTTGTTCTTCCAATCCAGGAGCATGGAACATTTTTCCATTTCTTCATGTCTTCCTAACTTTCTTTCATGAGTACTTTATAGTTTTCTGAGTATAGATTCTTTGCCTCTTTGGTTAGGTTTATTCCTAGATATCTTATGGTTTTGGGTGCAATTGTAAATGGGACTGACTCCTTAATTTCTCTTTCTTCTGTCTTGTTTTTGGTGTAGAGAAATGCAACTGATTTCTGTGCATTGATTTTATATCCTGACACTTTACTGAATTCCTGTACAAGTTCTAGCAGTTTTGGAGTGGAGCCTTTTGGGTTTTCCACATATAGTATCATATCATCTGCAAAGAGTGAAAGTTTGACTTCTTCTGTGCTGATTTGGATGCTTTTAATTTCTTTTTGTTGTCTGAATGCTGAAGCTAGAACTTCTAGTACAATGCTGAACAGCAGTGGTGATAACGGACATCCTTTCTGTGTTTCTGACCTTAGCGGGAAAGCTTTCAGTTTTTCTCCATTGAGAATGTTATTTGCAGTGGGTTTTTCATAGATGGCTTTGATGATATTGAGGTATGTGCCCTCTATCCCTACACTTTGAAGAGTTTTAATCAGAAAGGGATGCTGCACTTTGTCAAATGCTTTTTCAGCATCTATTGAGAGTATCATATGGTTCTTATTCTTTTTTTATTAATGTATTGTATCACATTGATTGATTTGCGAGTGTTGAACCAATCTTGCAGCCCTGGAATAAATCCCACTTGGTCGTGGTGAATAATACTTTTAATGTACTGTTGGATCTATTGGCCAGTATTTTAGTGAGAATTTTTGCATCTGTGTTCATCAAGGATATTGGTCTGTAATTCTCTTTTTTGATGGGATCCTTGTCTGGTTTTGGGATCAAGGTGATGCTAGCCTCATAAAATGAGTTTGGAAGTTTTCCTTCCATTTCAATTTTTTGGAACAGTTTCAGGAGAATAGGAATTAATTCTTCTTTAAATGTTTGGTAGAATTCCCCTGGGAAGCCATCTGGCCCTGGACTTTTGTTTGTTTCGAGGTTTTTGATGACTGTTTCAATCTCCTTACTGGCTATGGGTCTGTTCAGGTTTTCTTTTTCTTCCTGGTTCAATTGTGGTAGTTTATATGTCTCTAGAAATGTATCCATTTCTTCCAGATTGTCGAATTTGTTGGTGTAGAGTTGCTCATAGTATGTTCTTAAAATTGTTTGTATTTATTTGGTGTTGGTTGTGATCTCTCCTCTTTCATTCATGATTTTATTTTTGGGTCCTTTATCTTTTCTTTTTGATAAGTCTGACCAGGGGTCTGTCAATCTTATTAATTTTTCCAAAGAATCAGCTCCTAGTTTCATTGATTAGTTCTACTTTCTTTAGTTTCTATTTCATTGATTTCTGCTCTGATCTTTATGATTTCTCTTCTCCTGCTGGGTTTAGGCTTTCTTTGTTGTTCTTTCTCCAGCTCCTTTAGGTGTAGGGTTAGATTGTGTATTTGAGACCTTTCTTGTTTCTTGAGAAAGGCTTGTACCACTATATATTTTCCTCTCAGGACTGCCTTTGTTGTGTCCCACAGATTTTGAACCGTTGTATTTTCATTATCATTTGTTTCCATGAATTTTTCAATTCTTCTTTAATTTCCTGGTTGATCCATTCTTTTTTTAGAAGGATGCTGTTTAGTCTCCATGTATTTGGGTTCTTTCCAAATTTCCTCTTCTGATTGAGTTCTAGCTTCAGAGCATTGTGGTCTGAAAATATGCAGGGAATGATCCCAATCTTTTGATACTGGTTGAGACCTGATTTAGGACCCAGGATGTGGTCTATTCTGGAGAATGTTCCATGTGCACTAGAGAAGAATGCATATTCTGTTGCTTTGGGATGGAATGTTCTGAATATATCTGTGATGTCCATCTGGTCCAGTGTATCATTTAAGGCCTTTATTCCCTTGTTGATCTTTTGCTTGGATGATCTGTCCATTTCAGTGAGGGGAGTGTTAAAGTCCCCTACTATTATTGTATTATTGTCAATGTATTTCGTTGATTTTGTTATTAATCGGTTTATATAGTTGGCTGCTCCCATGTTAGGGGCATAGATATTTAAAATTGTTAGGTATTCTTGTTGGACAGACCCTTTGATTATGATATAGTGTCCTTCCTCATCTCTTATTATAGTCTTTGGCTTAAAATCTAATAGCTCTGATATAAGGATTGCCACTCCTGCTTTCTTCTGATGTCCATTAGCATGGTACATTGTTTTCCACCCCGTCACTTTAAATCTGGAGGTGTCTTCAGGTCTAAAATGAGTTTCTTGTAGGCAGCCTATTGATAGGTTTTGTTTTTTTATCCAATCTGATACCCTGTGTCTTTTGATTGGGGCATTTAGCCCATTAACATTCAGGGTAACTATTGAAAGATATGAATTTAGTGCCATTGTACTGCTTGTAAGGTGACTGTTACTGTATATTGTCTCTGCTTCTTTCTGCTACTACTTTTAGGGTCTTTCTTTGCTTAGAGGACCCCTTTCAATATTTCCTGTAGAGCTGGTTTGGTGTTTGCAAATTCTTTCAGTTTTTGTTTGTCCTGGAAGCTTTTTATCTCTCCATTTTCAATGATAGCCTAGCTAGATATAGTATTCTTGGCTGCATATTTTTCTCATTTTGTGCTCTGAATATATCATGCCAGTTCTTTCTGGCCTGCCAGGTCTCTGTGGAGAGGTCTGCTGCCAATCTAATGTTTTTACCCTCTTTTCCTGGGCTGCTTTCAGGATTTTCTCTTTGTCGCTAAGACTTGTAAATTTTACTATCACGTGATGAGGTGTGGACCTATTTTCATTGATCTTGAGGGGCATTCTTAGCATCTCCTAGATTTTGATGTTTGTTCCCTTTGCCGTATTAGGGAAACTCTCTACAATAATTCTTTCCAATATACCCTCTGCTCCCCTCTCTCTTTCTACTTCTTCTGGAATCCCAATTATTCTAATGTTGTGTCGTCTTATGGTGTCACTTATCTCTCAAATTCTTTCCTCGTGGTCCAGTATTTGTTTGTCTCTCTTTTGCCCAGCTTCTTTATTCTCTGTCATTTGGTCTTCTATGTCCCTAATTCTTTCTTCTGCCTCATTTATCCTAGAAGTAAGAGCTTCCATTTTTGATTGTACCTCATTAATAGCTTTTTTTATTTCAACTTGGTTAGATTTTAGTTCTTTTATTTCTCCAGAAAGGGCTTTTATCTCTCTGGAGAGGGTTTCTCTGATATCTTCCATACCTTTTACGTGCCCGGCTAGAACCCTGAGAATCGTCATGCTGAACTCTAGATCGGTCATATTACCAATGTCTGTATTGATTAGTCCCCAGCCTTCGGTACTGCCTCTTGCTTTTTTTTTTTTTTTTTGTGGTGACTTTTTCCAACTTGTCATTTTGTCCAGATAAGATTTGCTTTCTCCTCCTCTGGAATTCTGCTGTTCTCCTTGGTGAGTGAAGTTGGTCTTGGCTGGGTTTCTTGTTGATCTTCTGGGGGAGGGGCCTGTTGTAGTGATTCTCAAGTGTCTTTGCCCCAGGTGGAATTGCACCATCCTTACCAGGGGCCGGGCTAAGTAATCCACTCGGGTTTGCTTTCGGGAGCTTTTGTTCCCTGAGCGCTTTCCGTAGAGTTCCTGAGGTCGGGAATGAAGATGGCGGCCTCCCAATCTCTGGCCTGGAGAAGTCAAGAGCTTGGGGTCCCGCTCCTCAGTGCACCCTCAGAGAAAAGCGCCTAACTGTCCCTGTCTCCCTGGCCTCTGGTTGCGCTTGGAGGAAAGGGCTCAATCGCTCCCACATGGAGAAAAGTGCCCAGCCGCTTCTTCTCCATGGCCTCCAGCCACGCTCCAAGCTCACCCAGCCTGCAACCGGTTCAAGGTAAGCCCGAGTTGAGAGCTCACTCCTTGGCTTTGTTGCTGTAACCAGCTTCCCCGCTCTAATATCTGTGAGCTCTGCGACACTCAGACACCCCCATCTGTGACCCCGCGGGACCTGGGGTTACACTGCCCCTGTGTGGGCTTACCCCTGGTTTAGCCTCCGGAGCTATGTCCCTCCGTGGAGCAGACTTTTAAAAGTCCTGATTTTGTGCTTCGTTGCTCCGCTGCTTGCCAGGAGCCGGCCCCTCCCCCGCCATTGTCTATCATCCCATCACTTTGGATTCACTTCTCCTCAGGTCCTACCTTTCAGAAAGTTATCTATTTTCTGTTTCTAGAATTGTTGCTCTTCTTCTCTTAGATTTCCCGTTGGATTTGTAGGTGTTTTCAATGGTTAGATAAGCTATCTAGCTGGTCTCCTGCTACCTGATGTCGTCTCAGCCTGCTACTTCTCCTCCAACTTGACTCTCTTTTTCTGGTCTACCACATTTTTAAGAGATGTTCCAAAGGAAGAGAAGATAAAAAAAATACAATGGTAGTTAATCATCAGTCATATCTGGCAAATATTTCTTACATTCTTGCCTTTAACTGGTCTCTCACTCTCAGTAGATGATAGGTAGGTAGATGGGTAAGTAGGTAGATAAAAGATAGATAGATAGATAGATAGATAGATAGATAGATGCAAATGTAATTATTCATTTCCAAACTTTATTTGCTTTTCTTCCAAATCTTCTAAGTCATTTTATGATTCTCTCTTTGGTGTAGATATTTACAGCTTATCGTTTACTTCAACATAGTAAAACATTATTTTATTTTAGTTTTATTTTATCTACATGTAATAATTTAAATATGTATCATCTTTCTAATCTACTTTTGCATCTTATTCTCCTAGCTAATGCTTTTGCTGTCTCTTTTCCTTGTGCTTTTGGCTGTTTTTATTGATTGTCCATTTTCTTCTGGAAACTATTTGTGGAAAATCTTTGAGTCCTAATATAAAATTGAGTTAATCATTTGCAACCTTATATTTATGAAAGTGGTTCTCTTTCAATTTTTCCTTGGATATGCCCAGACTTTTTTCCATTTTCCAAGCCACGATATTCAAAGCTCTATTTTATCAACATTTCTATATCTTGTATGATCTTTTTGGACTCTGGTTATAGGGTATATTTGTTGTAGAAAAGAAAATACAAAAAAGTGCAAAAAATCTAAAATCATTTCAGTAAATAGTGGTAATCATATTAATATATTGTTAATTTTTTTCATTCATGATGAAACTAATTATATGTCCTGCTTTTATTCCCAACATGATATAATAGAATTTTTATTGCATTGTTATACAAATTGTTATTATTTAAATATGTGTACAAAAGTCTATAATGTGGATTTTTTGGTAATTACTCTAAAATTTATGTTTAGGCTGTTTTTATTTTTATGATATAAATATTGTGATTTTTTTCAGAAGTCTTTCTGAAAGTCTTTTTAGAATTTAAATTTATGACATAAATATTGTGATTTTTTTTCAGAAGTCTTTCTGAAAGTCTTTTTAGAATTTAAAATAAATTTATAAAAATAGATTGGCTATATACTTTTAAATTCCTATTATCTTTAAAAAATAAAATAAATTGCTAATTACTTCTTTTTATAATAACTTTCTAAACCTACTTTCCAGAAAGACTATCATTTATTGAAGTTGAACAATACATAATCTTGTTCTGTGATGTACCTGTGCAACATTGAGTGCTATAGTTTTTTTTTTTTAAATTTGTTTCAATTTGATAAGTGAAAATCTATGTTCTCAATATTGTTTCAAACTCCATTTCATTGATCACTAATGAGGTGGAATATTCATACATCTTCTCTTGAATTCTGATTTTTCTATAGAATTCTTGTGGGGGTTTTCAAGGAAGAAATAAAGAATTTAGGATCCAGAGAAGCAAAGCACCTTTTCTAAATTACTACAGTTTTAACACCACTAGCATTTGAAACTTGATTTTCTATATTCAGGTTCAGGATTTTTTTTTTTTAACGTTACCTCATTTTAAAAAAATTTAATCTGGCTTCAATTTAACTGATGTTTAGTGGATGTTCAAATTCGCTTGACATATTAGTCCAATAACAACAACCCCCAATAGTAATCTTAATGTTAAAATGGCAGTTCTCTTAGGGTACAGGTAAGGTTGTTGTGAGTTTGCACTTTGATTTTGTGTCTAGAGCTTAGAGCAAGTGCTTGATATGAGTTGTATGTCTGTCCCTGTCTGTGTGTTTTTACGTGGCAGGCAGATAGGAACAAACATTGAGGGTAGGGAACTAAGTGTTAGATAATGAATCATTCCAAAGGATTTGGACTCCGATGAAGACTATGGAAATCTTCTAAAGAAGCTGTATGGTTGCATTTCTCTTTTAAAGATAACACTTTGGTGGTAATTGGATGAGTTAAGATTTAATTAATGAGAAATGTATGGAGGAAAAAAAGAAAGGTTGGAGGGAAGATGTTCATATATTTGGTTTGGAATTGTGTATGGCATGATTCAAATGTAAGTGTAGATATCACTTTGATGCACAGGTCTGAAACTGAGGGAAGATGTTCATGGAGATGGAAGCTATGTTAAATGCAGAAGTGCTTTAAATTGGCAAGTGAACAATCTTATGTTTGCCACTTCATTTACTTCTTAGAAATTAGAATTTTCGTGAGGTAAAAATTTTGTGGGTTAAATTATAACACCAAACCATATGTAACTATAAGGTAAGGTTTCCTCAATATCTGATAGGTCAGAATCAAGAAATTTTATTAATGGCTTCTGGAGACTCTATCCACTAACAAAAACTGCTTTCTTATTCATTAGAAAATGAAACCTAAACCTAAAACCCAACCTAAACCTAAACCTAAAAAGACAAATATAAAATAGGAAACTTCTATGGAGAAAACACCAAATATGATTAACATTTATTAAAATGTATTTTATTATTTATTTTTTAAAATATTTTTCCAGATTTAATGAAGTATAATTCAGAAATAATAATTGTATATATTTAAGGCATACAAGTGTTGGAGTTTTAATTAAGACTTTATTTTTTAAAAGCCAGTATGTCGGGGCGCCTGGGTGGCTCAGTGGGTTAAAGCCTCTGCCTTCGGCTCGGGTCATGATCTCAGGGTCCTGGGATCGAGCCCCGCATCGGGCTCTCTGATCTGCAGGGAGCCTGCTTCCCCCTCTCTCTCTGCCTGCCTCTGCCTTCTTGTGATCTCGCTCTCTATGTCAAATAAATAAAATCTTTAAAAAAAAAAAAAAAGCCAGTACGTCACAGCAAAATCGAGAAGATGTAGAGACTTCCCACATACCCCCTGCTCCCACACATGCACGGACTCTCACATTATCAACATCCTTCACCACAGTGGTGCAGTTGGTACAACTGATGAATTCACACTGACAGAACATAGTCACCCGAAGTCCATAGTTTATGTCTTGGTTAACTGCTGGTGTTTTACAAAATTCAATAGGCTTGGACAAATGTATAATGACATGTATCTACAATAATGGAATTATACAGGGTATTTTCATTGCCCTATATCCTGTCTCTATCCTGTCTACTTTATATATCTGTATAGTTCTCTGTATCCTATATCCTGTCTACTCATTCCCCAACCCTCCCATCCAAACTCTGACAACCACTGATCTTTTTATTGTCTTCATAGTTTTGCATTTTCCAGAATGGCATATAGTTGGAATCATATAGTATGTAGTCTTTTCAATTGGATTTTTTCACTTACTAATATGCATTTAAAGTTCCTTCATGTCATTCATGGCTTGATAGCACATTTCTTTTTAGTATTGAGTACTATCCATATCTGGATGTACTATAGCTTATCCATTTACCTACTGATGATCATCTTGATTGCTTCCAAGTTTTGGCAGTTACAGATAAAGCTTCTATAAATATTGATGTGCAGATTTTTGTGTGGACAAAGGTTTCAGCTCCCTTAGATAAATACCAATAAACAAGATTGCCAGACCGTATGATAAGAATATATTTAGTTTTATAGGAAACTGCCAAACTGTCCTCCAAAGGGGCTGTATTATTTTTCATCCCCAATATTAATGAATGAATGTTCATGTTGATCCACATCCTCACCAGCATTTGGTACTGTCACTGTTCTGGATTCTGGCCATTCCAACAAGTGTGTAGTGATACCTTATTGTTGTTTTGATTTGCATTTCCTAATGACATATGATGTGAAGCATATTTTCATATACTTATTTGATATTATTCATATCCTTCTCTTCTTTGATGAGATGTCCATTAAGGTCTTTGACCTATTTTTAATTTTTTTTCCTTTCTATCGACTTTTCAGAGTATTTTTTATGTTTTGGATAACAAGTCTTTACCAGCTGTGTCCCTTACAAATATTTTCTCTGTTTGTGGGTTGTCTTCTCAATTTTTTGACCTTGGGTTTCACAAGAGCGAAAGATTTTAATTTTAATGAAGTCTAGCTTATCAATTATTTCTTTCATGGATTGTGCCTTGGTATTGTATCTAAAAGATCATTGCCATGTCCAAGCTCATCTAGTTTTTCTCTTATGTTATCTTCAGAAATTTTATAGTTTGCATTTTATATTTAGGTCTCTGATGCATTTTGAGTTAATTTTTATGAAAGGTGTAAGGTCTGTGTCTAGCTTCATATTTTCATACATGGTTGTCCAGTTGTTCCAATACCATCTGTTGAAAGGTAATCTTTGCTCCACTGTATTGCCTTTGCTTCTTTGTCAAAGATCATTTGACTGTATCTCTGTGGGTCTATTTTTGGCTCTCTCTTCTGTTGCATTGGTATATTTGTCTGTTCTTTCACTAATAAACCCTACTGTCTTGATTACTATAGCTTTATAGTAAGTCTTAGAAAAATATATTTTTAAAATTAGTAAATGTAGGAGTATATAAAATTTTGGAATATGATTCAATAATGAGAAAAATCAAGTTCTAATCAAATAAATAAAAATTTCTATTGTGATTATAACTAAATTCCTAATGTAATATTGTTTTATAGTTTATTAAATTATGTGAAGGTAATCATAATTTTTAAGTAATTTGTGATCATAAACAGCTCTATGATATAGTTAAACAAGAAAAATATTAAATAATCATTAAACTGTGTAGTGCTGGCCAAAATATAGATAGCTGGATAGTTGAAACATCTCTAGATATTAACAGTAGTTAATAAGAAGTAAGATTTTGGATTTTTCTTTTGATAGAGGGAGCAAGTGGTAGGGAGCAGAGGGAGAGAGAAGGTCAAGTAGGATCCATGCACAGTATAGAGTCCAACATGGGGCTTGATCTCACGAACCTGAGATCATAACCTAAGCCAAAATCAAGAGCCGGATGAACAGAATTCAGCTACGTAGAGCAACTTAGGTGAATCTCGTAATCATAATATTGAGTAAAAGACCCAGTAATAGTATATACAGAATGATCCTGTGCAAACTCTACCAAATTTTCATGGTGGTGATAGACATCAGGATTGCAGCTCCTGTTGGATGATAGTCACTGGGAGAGCACACATATGAATTGCTGCTGACAGTGTTCAGTTTTTTCTGTCTGAATGAAGGTATTACTGGTCCATTCACAGTGAAATGTAATAAGCTGTATTCTTGGATTTGCATACTCTTCTTTATAAATGTTCTACTTCAATAAAATGTTATGTTTAAAAACAGATATTAAATTACATCAATTGTTAATTCAGTCCAACAAAAAATGCATTCAATAATTTATTAATCTATTATTGAATTCACATTACATGCATAAAGTTTCAATATCTCTATATGAAAAGGAAAGTTCCTGCTTTCAGTGAACCCCCCAGGTAATAATTATTATAGAAGCCAAAATTTCTTAGCAGCCTAACAAGTATGATTAGAAAAGCAGGAATGGCTTTAGCTAGCAGGAAATTCTGGACCTGCAGCCCATTTTAGCCATTAGTGACTTATTGCTTGTGATTTCTTTCCCCTATTCATTTCTGTGGTTTTCTAGACGTATTCTGCCTTCTATGATGATCTCAAATTTATTTAACTATTTTTCCTCATAGAAATAAGATAGCCTTGGTGATGTTTTATGCATAAAATAAAAAAAGATAAAATGTACACTTTTTGCATGGCTGCACACCCACTGCCTTATAAATGTTTGCAGGTAGAACCTGTCTGTATTTTCCCTTGTTATTGAATCCTCAGGGACTAATCTAGTCAGTCACTAATCTACAGACACATTGTTGGTGTGCATTAAATACTTGTTGAATGGCATTTTTGATAGAAAATACTTATTTTTTATACACTATACATTATAATAGATACAAAAAATAATATAAAGGTCAATTGTTTTTATTATTCTGTGGTTAACATAAGAAGTAGTTTCATGTATATTTATTTTTACTTTATGTAGTGATTTTATAATCTCATAGTTATGGCCAGTAGACCATTATAACTTTATGCTCACGAGGAACTTCATAATCAAGATTTATATTTAAAGAAAATGTGGACCTAAATAGCAAATGCAAGTTTGTGAGAGCGTATATGTGTTTGTGCATGTATGTGTGTTTGTGTGTCCTGAACATTTGCTTTATATGAAATGTTGTTTAAATGCTGGGGATAGCATTTAAATTTACATTCTCCTAAATAGATAATAAACATGTGCAATGATAATTTTTTAAAAATTCAGTCATTGATACTCTTGTGTTGAAGAAGAGAATTGGATAATGTGCTTGAGTGACGGGGCCAGGCAAGGATTGGGAGCTCTGCTTTAGCAAGAACCTTTAGGAACATCTGTCTCTAAGAAGGTAACATTTGAATTGAGATTTGAATGAAGAAGGCATGCCTGCTTTGAGCTCATCTGGGGTCGGGGGGGAAGTTGTCGAATAAAAGGAATGGAATTTGCAAAAGCCCTGTGATGGATAAAGGTCCTATGTGTTCTGGAAACAGAATGGAGGTCAGAGTTCCTGGAAAATTGTATGTGGGTAGAGTAATTTAAGGAGACAAATGTTGGCAAAGCAGATAGGGACCAGATACTGCAAGCCCGTAAGTGGGCTGTGATAAAGGAATATAGATGAAAACATTGAATGCATTTAAAGAATTGTACATTTTATTTAGAAAGATCTTTTGGGCAGCTTAGTGAAGGATGCACTTTAGTGCATATAAGAAGGATGACAGCCTTTTTGATAATTCAGAAAATTTATAATAATGATGACATAGATCAAAGTTTTTTTCAATAAAAATGGTAATAGCTGATTTCAGATATATTTTGAAGGAAGTGTGAACCAGATCTTTTGATAGATGGAATATAAAATGTGAGGGGGAAAAATGGTCAGGCTATTTGCTGAGGTAACAAGGGATCAAGGAAAGTGTGTGGAGGATTTTGGAGAAGATACAATTATGTCTCTTTGGGCCATATTAAATTTCAGATTCTTAATAGTTCTTTAAATGAAATGAAAAGTAAAAATTAGATACATAGATCTATAGCACAGAGGTGAGGAAGATGTAAATTTTGAGTCACAAAATTAAAAGGACAGGATGAAGTGTCTAAAAAGAGTAAGTAAATAAACAGCAATGAGAATTTACATTTCCTGCAATGTTGATAATAAGAATGTAAGACACTTGTAGATGGAGCATAAATAGGGTAAACATTCTGTTGTGCTTATGACAAAGTAAAGGAAATCCTCAGGGACCAATGAAAGAAAACTGAACAACTTTAAGTTAAATTTTTATTTGATATTTGGCTGATCTGAAAATATGAATTGGAGAGTAACTTTGCTGATCTTGGTAAACAGGGTAATTAAATTTTAGTGTCTTCAGATATAGGACATGGGCTGTGAATTCTGAGCAAGTAAGGGAGCTAGATAAAGTAAAGGCATTTGAATGGGTAGAGCAGAAAAAAATATACCCACAAGCAAAGGTAGAGACAAGAAAGTGTGTTTGCCTAAGCCTGAAACCTGAGTTGAGAAAAACAAGTAAGAATGGTCTGGCTTTTTTTTTTTTTTTTTTCCCCATGATTGTTTGATATATTCATTTGTATATACCATCTAGGTGTTCTTAACCAAGAAATTATAATTTTAAGAAATTATCTTACTTTGATAAATATTCTCTAGAAAAATAAATTAGCTGAGGCCACACGAGATTTTCTCAGATAAAAAGTAAAGCTTTTAAAGATGAGCTAACAAAATGTAAAACAATAGGGAAAATTTCAACATGAATGAGAGTTAGCAGAAATAATCAGCAGTATATTTACACCCCCAATAGTTTCAAATGATAGTATTAGAATAACTCTGCCTTAGTAAATTTAAAATGGTTAAAGGGAACAAAACAAACTTATAGAACACTGTCAAAACAGTTCAGGGAGGTTTGAAAAAGAACTCATCAAAACTTGTAGAGCTTAAAACTGGATTCATTTTGATTAAAATTAAAAATTTTAATCAAATTAATTAAATAGCAAATGCAGCTGGGAAGGAAAAGAATCAGTATACTTGGAAACATGAAGAGGAACAAAGAATGCAGCAAAGAGAGCAAAAGAGACAAAACATATGGAAGAGATATTAAGAATTGTGGAGTAGAGAATGAGAAATAAATGAGAAAATGGGAAAGCAGTATTCAAAAAGACAATGGCAGTTAACAGTCCATAATTCTTTAAAGTATGAATCTTTAGATTCAGGAGCCGTAATAAATCCCAAACAAGATAAGCTCAGAAAGAAAACTCTAATTTTCTTTATATGACAGGTTACTCATATGGGCAGGAAAAGTTGAAGACATGATGTATTTTATCAAACCAATGTCTTCTACCATGGTAGTATCTGCAAACCACTTTCCTGCCTCTTTACATTTAAGTGGTAAATGGTACTTCCTCTTTAAGGCCAACACCTCTTTCTCTGCTCTTGGTCTTAATCCCTTTTGCCCCATTCAGGATGTCATTTTTTTCTTATCACTTCTATTTCTGACATCTTCATTACTTTTTTTTCCTTCAGTTCGTATTCATCATTAACCTTCTTCCAAGCTAAAATGAAAACCTTGCCTTTATTCTAGTTATATTTTTGGTAATCACACAGTATTTCCCTTACGTTTCCATTAAAGTTTTCACATAATTAGCAATATTTGCTAGATTATTAACAGTATTTGCTTGACTATTAATCATTTTTTGACACACAGCGGTCTGGCTTTTGAAATGACCATGCTACCAAAATTTATCTCACAGAAGTTAAATACAACAAAAACAACAGCACATCTCCCTCTCTAAAATCCCCAGATGCTTTCAGTGTTATTGTTTGTCTTTTTTCCTCGGCATGTGAACCAAGCATTTGTGTCTCTGCCCTCTCTGAAGCTATCCCTTTTTGAAATTCAGCATGTCACTCCCTTGGTTCTCCTTTTAACTCTGTGAAGCTATTCTCTCTAGGAATGTTACAGTGGCTCATTTAGCTCTGCCTGTCACTAATAGATTAGCTCAGAGTTCTAACCACAACCCATTTACATCACTGGGTTGTACAAGTTGGGTTGTAAGTACAACCAAGTACACCATTGGTCTACTTTCAGTTCCAGAAATTTCATTTGCTCTCATTATCTTAACATATGTCGTACTTTTCTTTACTTTTTAATCTCTATCCACATCTTTATTTCTCCTGATAGTATCATTTTGATTATCTAGCCTCTCTCCTAATATATCTTGACACCATTACCCACCATGTACTAGTTTCCGGCATCATCCTATATGCCTCTCTACCTGCTTACAGCCAACATCTTACCAACTTCTTTGAGTACATCTTTTAAATGATGCTTTTCTGTCTGTTTTAATTATCAATGGAAAAAATCATGCCCTATTTGTCTCCTAATTGGAATATTAAAATAGGCTTCCAGCTAGTCTGCCTTACTCCAAGTTTGAGTCCTCAGATCCAGCATATACAACATTACCCTTGCAAATTACCTACAAAGAATGAAATGTTACTTTCAGCATCTTAAAAAAGCTTCAGAGTCTCCCTACAGACTGTAGCATAAAGCCTAAACTCCCAGACTGTTACATTAGACACTTTAAATCTGTAAATCTTCAGACTTCTGTCCTACCACTCTTTTCCATGATCGCAGTGTTCTAGCCTATTAAAATGCTAATGTATCCAAACTTATATTGTTTTAAGGTTTAATATTTGTCTGTGGTATTCCTCTGATTGAAATTTCCTTCATTTTCCTTCCCTTCCACTTTTTCCTCCTTTTCTGGCTTTATGTATATATATTGTTTTCCCCTATCCCCGAAACAGGTGGTATTAAGTGCTTCTTTTTTATTTTATTATACCTATGATTGCACCAAGATTATTATTTTGTGAGAATATAAATTGGGAAACTTAGTTTTAATTCATCTTTGTGTCCCAGTCACCTAACATAGCACTTAATATGCAATCAATGCTCGTAACTATTCATTTAACTAACCTTCTCTGATTCCATATACTTTTCGCCCAGGACTTGTCACACTGTGTACAGTTACTGATGGTTTGTTTATATTTCCTCTCCGCTACGTGCTTTACTTTAAGGCATTGTCTTGGTTTGTGTGTATCTGTGTGCTTGTCTGTGTTCTTCTCAGTAGGTGTTAAATAAATAAATTAGTTCACATAATGAACTAATGAAAGCTGAATATAAGTATTTGTTATCCTTATTTCTTTCTTTGTTTCAGTATATCTGTGCTCCTATTCTCTCTGTGATACGTTTGTTCTGATGTCACCTGTGATATCTCATTTTTCTCTAAAGTAATATTAATGATTATTTACCTTTTTTATTTGTCTTTCTTTTTCTCATTCTCTTCTATTTCATTAAAACAGATGGCGCTACAATACAGATCCATGCTGTTGATACTTTCTGATTAACAAAAAGTGATTCATTAAATCATTTGTGTATGTTATTCAATATGTATAATTACAGCATATATATTATTCTCAATGTACTTAAGCCTAATATTTATAACAACCTTAATGATAGGTATTATTAAGCAAATTTTACAGATAAGGAAATTGTGTATGAAACCATCCTCCCATAGTACATAAAGAACCATTAGAATTCGATTGTGGGTGTATCTGAATCTAAAATTTATGTTCTTTCTCAGAAATACTGCCTCTTTATATCCACTAGGAAGCCTTGATTCCTGTCTCTGATATGTTGTAGCAAACTATGGACATGATATTTAGTACTTCCAAAAGAAATCACAAGCCTATTACTTTATTTACTTCTCCATCTCTATTTGCCTATACTCACTGCTTTCTCAAAAGAGTTCTGTTCTTTGTACTCTTTTCTTTATTATTTCTTTTTTATTGTTCCATTTACCTTCCCCTTAATCCCAGGTCTTTTTTCATGAGGTCTAAAAATAATAATAAAAACTTTTAAAGCAAATCACTGATGCTCGTACACCTATTAAATGCCCTCATGAAAATTTCCTGGATTTTCACTGATACATATATTCCAAGATTCCACTAGAATACTGTCTCACTACTTGATTTCATTTCCAACTGTTACACTATTTGAAAAAATTACATAATTAATTCAGTGTATGATCTATTGTTCATATATAGTTCATTTAAAAAATGGCGACATTGAAAGACAGATGTCATATTTCTCAATAGACTTTGTTCATGACAGTGTATACAAATATTGGCAAGATGTTTTGTTGATGATAATGAAACATGGTTGTTTACCTTTTGTACAATGTATAACTAGTAATTTTGTCTTTCAGATAAGTCAGCATCATTTGGAAATGGACCTTTTACATATGACTCGTACAAGCATTTGACTTGTGAAGCAACTTAATTTGGTTGCTTATTCACATGATAGGCAGGCTTCAGTAACCTAAGTCAAGGAAAATGAACTTGTTTAAGATGATTTCAAATTGATTAATTTGTATTTCGTTTGCTTGAAGTTAACTGTGTGGTATGAATTTCTGTATAGCCATTTTCTTACTTTCAAGCTCTGTGAAATATATAGTCCTAATGCTCTACTGTACTTGAAGCAAGACAGTGCCATTGTAACTGCAGTGATCCAAAGATGGGGTTGATAATCAGGGGAAATGAGCAAAAAAGCTATTGAACACCATAAAGACATACTGGTATATTTTATGAAATGTGTTTATCAAGAGTTAACAGGATAGTGATTTATTTATAGAGACAGCAATTAGAATATTATTGAAGTTGTTAAATAGCCTGGAATACTTAGAATGAATCCACAGGGTACTGTGTTTTTCATACTCGCTTAGCTATATTTTACCAGCCTATTAATTTGAGTTACTTCACAGGAGTACAGAATATGATTTTTTTTTCAGCATTTCCCAGCACACTTTTCAATGAATGGTCTTAAGCTGTTTTGCTTTTATTAATTTTTTACTTTTTCAGCTATTGAAAGAGTAAATGCTTTATGCACCATTCAGATTAACTACTCACCAATATTTTAGCCTATTTTAGACATTTTTAAGGAATTAAAACTTTATAAATAAATTACTCTTCCCATTTCTCTCCTCTCTGTCTCTCTTTAGAGGCAGTCATTTTGGTCTGTATTTAGTACATGCAAGAACTTGGATTCTCAAATTTTAGACTTCCACATTCCCAACAGTCTTTTCTTCCATCTCATACCAGTCACCTTCTCTTAGAGTTTTACCCTTACATCTTATCATTTCCATTAATGGAGTCACCTCCTGGTCTCGATTTTAAGAATCCACCCTCTCACAACAGACACCACTCTTCCCAGCTTACTTACTGTACTATTACCCTCACTCCAACAACTATTTGACACTTCAAGATGACCAGTCTGTTTTTCCTAATTTTTTATGTCCCACCTTTTTGTACTTCCTTCTTTTTTTTTCAGAATCTAGTTAATATCTGACCAAAATAAGCATTCATTTAAATAACCTTCAAATTTTATTTAAATGACTTGAAAAGCCCTATCGAACTAAAGCAGGATCCCAACAGCTGAATGTGGCTAAAGTAAAATACAGCTGTGTTAATTAATCTTACCTTGGGCGGATCCTGTTTTAGTGAGCCCTAAAGGACAAGAAGGTGGGATATAAAAAATTAGTAGGGCCCTAAGAGTTCATAGAACATGTGATCTGTTCATGAAGAATACAAGGTTGTGAATATAGAATTCCCACAACCAATTCAGTGCCACTTGAGAAGGATAAATAATGTCAGAAAAAAATAGTCTTAATAAATTTTGATTAAGATATCTAATTTTTACAAACTTTATGAAAAATGTACGACCATTTGAAAACACTGTTAGAGATACTCAAAGAACTTTATAAGGGGTTGGGGTCATTTAGAGGCCCTCATATTTAAGCTTCATTAGTACTGCAGTAAATTTGCTGCTGAGCAGAGCTTGAATTCTCTAATTCTCAAGTGACATTCAGCAGTACCCAAAAATTTTTAGAAAATTCAGTCTTTCTGAGAACTATTTCACATCTTATCACTCTTCATTCCTAACACCCACATTGCCCTCATTTTACTGCTAAAAATCTTCTGAAATAACTAATAGTGGACATAGAAGCAATCAAATGAGAATTGCCTCTTACTCTTGGTAGCCTATTTGCATCTGTGTTTACATACCCTGTGTTCCTCTCTATTAATATATAATAGAAGCAGCTCTTACATAGGAGTTCCCATCACCCACACACTTGCGCCAAGTGGATGCCATTTACTCTTTTTTTAAAAAGATTTTATTTATTTATTTATTTGAGAGAGAGAGAGAGAGAGAGAGAAAGAGCATGAGCAGGGGTGGGGGTGTGCAGAGGGAGAGGGTGAAGTGATCCCAAGACCTTGGCATCATTGCCTGAGCCAAAGGCAGACAGACACTTAACCAACTGAGCCACCCAGGTGCCCCTGGATGCTATTTGCTCTTCCACATTTAGTGGTTGTCATTATTTCTCTCTACTTTAATAGTATATGAACATTGCATAATATTGCTCATCTCAGAAAAAAATAAAAGAAGATAAAATAGAGCCCTGCTTCCCAGCCCTTCTGTTCTTTAGAGCAAATCCTAAGTGCACATTCCTGTTTCCATGAACTCACATTCTGTTTTCTATTCAATCCATTCAAACAAGATTTGTCTCAAAGTATCATATTCTAGATCCAAAGTCATTCTTATTCATTTAAAAGTACTTTCATGTTTTATTTAGTTTTTAAATTAAAGTTTACATCATTTGGTTTTTACCTACCAAATTACATAAATTCCTTATGTATTTTGGATATTAATGTCTTATCACATTTGTGGTTATCACATAAATGGTTTGAAGTAGATTTTTTCTCAATAGTTATGTTGACTTTTCAAATTATTGAGGGTTTTTTTTCAAATTATTGTTGTTATTTTCAAATTATTGAGGTTTTGTTTCTTTTGTTTGCTGAACAGAAGCTTTTTAATTTGACATAGTCCCACTTGATGTTTTACTTTATTTACTGTGCTTTTGGTGTCATATGTAAAAAGAAAATTTTAAAAAAAAATTGCTAAGACCAGTGTCAAGGAGAGTCTTCCCTATGTTTCCTCTGGGAGTTTTATAGTTTTAGTACTCGCATTTAAGTCCTTAATCTATTTCAATTTAATTTTTATAAGTGCCATAAGATAAGGGTTCAGCCAATTTCATTCCTTTTTTTTTTTTAATTTGACAAACAGAGTTCACAAGTAGGCAGAGAGGCAGGCAGAGAGAGAGGAAGGGAAGCAGGCTCCCCGCTGAGCAGAGAGCCTGATGCGGGCCTCCATCCCAGGACCCTGGGATCATGACCTGAGCCAAAGGCAGAGGCTTTAACCCACTGAGCCACCCAGGCGCCCCAATTTCATTCTTTTGAGTGTGGCTGTTCAGTTTTCCCAACACCACTTATTGAAGAAATGATTCTTCCCCCATTGTGTGTTGCCGGCTTCCTTGTCAAAAGTTTTTTTCTGGGATCTTCATTCAGTTTTATTGGTATATGTGTTTGTTTTTTATGCCAGTATCATACTGCTTTGATTACTGTAGCTTTATAATATTGTTTGAAATAAGGAAGTGTGATACCTCTTGCTTTGTTCTTCTTTTTCCAGATTGCTTTGGCTATTCGGAGTCTACAAAAAAGCTACAAAGCTTTGAGAGTCATTGAATCTCTAGATTGCTTTGGGTAGTGTAGACATTTTAACATTATTAAATATTCCAGTCCATAAGCACAGGTTATCTTTCCATGTCTTTGTCTTCCTCAGTTTCTTTCATCAGTGTCTTATGGACGGTGTCAGTGTATAGATCTTTCATATCCTTAGTTAAATTTTATCCAACATAGTTTATTATTTTTGACACTATTGTAAATGTGATTGTTTCATTTTTTCAGATAATTCATTGTTAGTATATAAAAATGCAACAGTTTTTTGTATTCTGCAGCTTTACTGAATTTACATATTCTAACAGTTTTATGGTGGAGTTTTTTAGGGTTCTTTCTATATAAGATTATGTCATCAGCAAACAGAAAATTTTAACTATTCGTTTCTAATTTGGATTACATTTTATTTCTTTTTTTTGCTTAAATGCTCTAAAACTTTCAGTACCGTGTTGAAAAGATAATATAAGTGTGAGCACCTTTGGCTTGTTCCTGATCTTCGAGGAAAAACCTTCAGCTTTTTATACTGACCATGGTATTAACTGTGGGCTTGTCCTATGTGACCTTTATTATATTGAAATACATTCCCTTTATATACAGTATTTTGAGAGCTTTTATCATAAATGGATGTTGAATTTTGTCAAATGCTTTTCTTCTTCTATTGACATAATCATGTTTTTATCCTTAATTCCACTTAAGTGAGGTATCACATTAACTGATTTGCATATTTTAACCATCGTAGCATCCCAGAGATAAAACCCACTTGGTTATTATGTATGATCCTATTAAATTGTTGTTGAATTCAGATTTCTAGGATTTTGCTGAAGATTTTTGCATCTATATTGATCAAGGATATTGGCCTATAATTTTCTTTTCTTGTAATCTCTTTGTCTGGCTTTGTCTATGTTTGTTGCTTCATAAATTGAGTTCAGAAGCGTTCCCTCTTCTTAAATTTTTTAGAAGAGTTTGAGAACAAGGGGCATTGATTCTTCTTTAAATGTTTGGTAGAATTTATCAGTAAAGCCCTAAGGTTGGGTCTTTTTCTAATTAGGAATTTTTGATTACTGGTTCAGTTTTCTTATTCATTGGTGATCCGTTCTGATTGTCTATTTTTTTCATGGTTGTCTTGGTAGATTATGTGTTTTTAAGAACGCATTTCTTCTGAGGTATCCAATTGTTAGCATATACATAATTTTTCATAATAGTAGTTTCTCTGATCATTTTTATGTTATTAGTTGTAATGTAGCCCTTTAATCTCTGATTTTATTTATTTGAGTTTTCTTTCTCTTTTTAATGTAGTTAAAGGTTTGTCAGTTTTTATGTATTTTTTTAAAAACCCATTTTTTTGTTGGTGATCTTTTCTATTAGCTTTTAGTTTATTGCACTTGTCTTTGCTGTGGTTGTTGTCAACTTTTCTTCTAACTTTGGGCTTAGTTTGTTCTTACTTTTCTAGTTCTTTGAGATGTAAAGTTAGGTGGTTTGAGATATGTCTTTTTCTTTAATGTAGGCACTTACTATTTTCAATTTCCCTTTTAGAACTGCTTCTCATATGTTGTGTTTCGATTTTTTTTTTTTTTTAATTTTTTCTTTACCCATTGGTTGAGTTCTTGGTTTCTGGGTCTTTCCTTCCCAATGCTGTAGTGCCTTCTAAAAACCTATAGCCTTTATCAGTAAGTTGGTTCTTTAACAAATAAGTACAACTGATCTAAAACCCCTCCAGTGATGCAGTGAACCTTGCCCAGGCAACACATACCTTCAGCTAGTTTCTTGCTGATTCTCCTCCACTTTTACTTTGCTTTCCAGTTTTATTTCTATTCTGTAGAGATGGTTACCTTATTTGTGAACGTAGCTATGTCTTCTTTGTATTTTCTTCTTATCTTGTATGCCTCAATGGTATGTTTCTTGAAAAAGGTGGTATCCAATCTAATGTCATACTTTTTCCCTCTATTAACTCTTTCTCCTTCGCTACTGGTTTTCTTTTTGTTTTTTGTTTGTTTGTTTTTTAAAGATTTTATTTATTCACTTGAGAGAGAATGCATGAATGGCAGGGAGGAGCAGAGGGAGAGGGAGAAGCAGACTTCCCGCTGAGCAGGGGAGCCCAATCAATGTAGGGCTTGATCCCAGGACCCTGAGCTCATGACCTTAGCCAAACACAGATGCTTAATGGAACCACCCAAGTGACCCTGGTTTTCTTTTTGAAAGTTTTTTTTTTTAGTTACTAGTTTTCTTTTGTTAAGTTTTGTTTCTTCTTTTCATGGACTGCATTTTTCTAATATTTGATTATTCTTAATAGCAGTGTTTTATGGGATTAAAGGGATGGATTGTTATAGAAGGAATGAATTCTCTGAAAGCTGAGCATTTGAGGTCCCCAAGCCTTTCTTATTGAGATCCTTCTGAGGTTGAGCACAGCTTGACAAGAGTAGCCAACAGGAAAAGTAGGAAAATAAATATAATTTTGGGTCATATTCTTTGTACTCAAGTTTTAGTTAAGTATCTGATTATTTTATATTTTTGGCAACATAAAACATGCTCTTCTTCCTTTTTTACTATTATTAAGCATATTTGCCTCAATATATACTCTCGTGGAATAATCATATTGTTGTTTTTTTTTTTTTTTTTACAGTATAAAGAAAAAAGCAGAATTGGAGTCTGAAATCCAATCTTTGATGAAACTAAGGTCCAAAAATGAAGACTTTCTTAAACAACTATACAGGGAAGCTTATCAGCTTGGTGCTGTTTTCCACCTAACCAAATTTAAAACAGAGGAATTAGAAGAGAAAATAGCAGAAGTGAGAAGAAAATTCAAGGTTTGTATCTCTGTGTTCTACTTAGTTGTAAAAAAAAAAGGGTAATTAACTTCAGTTTTATTGATTTGTTGATGATAGTTTGATTTTAATTTAAGCTATAATAGCTTTTTAAAATAATTACTCCTTCTAATAAATCTGAATAAAATAATTTCTCTTTAGACGCCCAGCACGAATGGAAGAGGAATGGGGCTCCATGTAGCTAATCAACACTTAACATCTGCTTTTTGCTATTACTGACCCTAAACTACCTCGATCACCAGAAGAGTGGTGCTTGGCTTAAACTCATCCTGTATATCTAATGTGTAGTTGCTGGGAAGTGCCCTTGTACCTTACTGATAGAAGGAAAGGGATTACCTACATCAGGCCTGCAAGTTACTGGATTCCTGAGCACCACGCAGTGCTTAGTAGACCTCAGTGTTTCTACAGAAACTACTGGTGGTAGGCCTCAAATCTATTTCTAAGTGAGAAATGTTACGAATAGCCACCCCTGCCATTTGGTATAGACGCTAACAAAGTCAGCTCCCATTTTGCCCCACATAAGGGAGCACCTTAACAGGCCACTTCTGTCCATCACACACCATACTCACACTGCTCCCATCCTTGGCATTTACTTATTGAATACTTGTTATCTACAATTCTTTATAAAATACGGGATCTGTGTTCTGTGTTCAAACCTTGCAATAGCATTTCATTCAATGAAGACTTTCTCTTATGCTTTCTAAATTTAGGAGGCTTAGATTGTCTTCCAATAAATGTGTCTATACCTGAGAGACTAGGAATTTGTTCCCATACTGAATCCAGCTGTTCGATGGACTTGGTGTATTGTACCTCTGTTCCTTCCCATGGATTACTCAGTGGGTTTTTTATGCCACATATGTTCCAAAATTAGTATGAAAGAAACTATTATAGTAAAAATTAACCTCAAGGTTATTTTAAAAATACAAAGCATATGATTTAGCATATATAATGACATTGTAAATGTTATTTATAATTTTCTTTAATTTTTCATTAGTCTGTGTTTCTCTATGGCCAATAATTAATTTTTTTCCATTGTGGATATCACTAAAGACATCAACCACTAATTTGGCCACTTAACAATGTTTCTTAACTTTGTCAATTGACAGGAAAGCTTTGTTCACATATTTATCTCATAGCTGTCACAACCTGCCTTCAATTCTTCAGCTATATGACTTCACTAGCCTGAGGCACTCTTCTATTAAGAAGGATATTATATTGAATTGTTTATTCTTTTCTAAGTTTTCCTGATGCCATAAAATACAATTTATAGGTTGATTACAAATTTGACATGACTCTACTGTTCTTGCTTTACCAACCTAAGACAAAGTGTAAGTGTCAGCTGGTTTTATTCAAGAAAAACTGAAGAAATTGTTAATCAGGTTCTTTCTCTATCCTTTGGTAGCTAAGATAGAGAAAGAAGCAACAGAAAGAAATTGTGCATTTTAGGAAACAATTCCCCATTGCTAAACACCTCCACTAATGTCTGAGCTGAATATATAAGCATTATTTTTCTCTGATGTATACATGTATATCTGTGTCAGAGTCATAATGAATTAAAAATAAATTTCTAGATAGTCCCTAGATAATTCAGGTTTGGAGTAATTCAGGTTTGCCATTTTGCCTTTGTAAGGACCCCACTGTCTTCCATTGACTAAGTAATAAAAATCTATATAATTTTCTGAGTCTTGGTATCGTGTTTTTCTCGCAGGCAACTTTGTATATTTGTTGATTCTGCCCTTAATTCATGTCTTCTAGAAATTATAGCATTACCACATCTGAGCTAGCCTTGAGAAATAAGCTTTTGAAACCTTAGAAGTAGAACTTTTGAGTTACATTTCCCCTAATTAATGTACCTATACAATGCTCAGTAAGATTTGGGCAGTCTTAGACTAGCGGCAACCCCGAACAATCAAGATATTTAACAGTTTCTGGAACTTTCCAGCTATTACAGATGACTTGTCCATTTTCTCATACCTTCAATCCCAATAACTGACCTATTCAGAAAAGACACAGTTAGCCAAGTCCCAGGATAAAACTATCCACAGGGATCAGAGGTAAATTGGTAAAAGTGTAATACCTATTCAGTTATGTTATTGATGGAATGAACAGAAAATCATTCAGCGTTGTCTGAAGAACGTGATATTGTAACAAGAAAAATCTTCAAAGCTTTTTATCAGATATTAAGTACTTCTCAACATTTAAATAGAAGGCTTTTGTGGAAGCTTCAGGAATTTGGGGAGTTTTGGTGGAAAAGAAGAACATCAGGCTACTCTGGTTTTAGGTTAAAATCATAGTACTAGAATGAATTGGAGACAGTATAAAAGAAGAAAGAAGTAGAAAGGAAGACTGTTTTCTGCAAGGTTACTGTAGGCTACTCTTCATACATGTTAATTCAGTGTTCATAATACTGTAAAGGTGTTATTAGTATGTTCATTTTGGGATGAAATGATTTGCCCAAAGTAGCATAGTGTTTAAGCAGCTGTGTAGAATTCAGGGACAAGTTTTTCTGATGCTGAAGTTGGTATAAACTAGTCAGTCAGACACTAAGGAGGAATGTATGCCAACCAAAAAAGATTCATTCAGGCTCAAAATTTCAAAATAACCATATTAGGATCACCTTTTAGACTTTATTTTTTTAAGGAATTATTATGATCCCCACAAAACTGAAAGAAAATAGAGAGACTCCCCATATACCCCTGACCTATGCATAGCCTCCGCCATTGTCAACATCCCCCATCAGAGTGGGACATTTTTTACCAGGGGTGAACCTACATTGGATAACCATAATTACCTACAATTTATAGTTTATATCCTAGTTCACTATTGGTGCTGTTGTGTACATGCCTAGATTTTCAACAAATATATAATAATTGTATCCATCATAGTAGTATCATATGGAGTATTTTCACTGCCCTAAAAATCCCTGGTGTCCTACCTGTTCATCCCTTCTCCCACTGATGGCAACCACTAGTATGTTACTGTCTCCATAGTTTTGCCTTTTCCAAAATATCACATAATTGAAATCATGCAGTATGTAGCCTTGTCAGAATAGATTCTTTTACTAATATGCATTCGAGATTCCTTCATGTCTCTTCATGGCTTGATAGCTCATTTCTTTTTAGCACTGAATAGTATGCTATATCTGGATTGCCATAGTTTATTTATACATTCACCTACTGAAGAACATCTTGGTTTCTTTCAAGTTTTGGCAGTTATAAATAAAGCTACTGTAAGTATCCACGTACAGGTTTTTATGTGGACATACATTTTCATCTCCTTTGGGTATGAATGAAGGAACATGATTGCTGGATCTTATAATTAGTATATATTTAGTTTTGTAAGAAACTGCCAAAATGTCTTACAATGTTACTGTACCATTTTGCATTCCTACCAGCAATGCGTGAGAGTTCCTTCATTCCAAATCCTTGCTAATAGTTGATGTTGTCAGTGATTAGGATTTTGGCCATTGTTTTTTTGTTGTTGTTGTTGTTGTTTTGTTTTTTTAAGATTTATTTATTTATTCGACAGACAGAAATCACAAGCAGGCAGAGAGGCAGGCAGAGAGAGAGGAGGAAGCAGGCTCCCTGCTGAGCAGAGAGCCCAGTGCGATGTGGGGCTTGATCCCAGGACCCTGGGATCATGACCTCAGCTGAAGGCAGAGGCTTTAACCCACTGAGCCACCCAGGCGCCCCGGATATTGGCCATTGTAATAGCCATGTAGTGGTATTTCATGGTTGTTTTAATTTACATTTCCCTGATGACAGATGATGTATAGCATCTTTTCATATGCTTGTTTGCCATTCTGTATCTTATTTGATGAGTTGTAACTTAAGTTCTTTGCCCCCCCCCTTTTGAAAGTACTCTCTACACCCAACATGGGACTTGAACTCACAGCCCTAAAATCAAGAGTCCCATGACTGACTGAGCCATCTGGGTGCCTCAACATCTTTGACCCCTTTTTTAACATATTGTTTTCTTGCTGTTAAGTTTTCAGAGTACCTTGTACATTTTGAATAACAGATCTTTATCAGATTTGTCTTTTGCAAGTATTTATTCCCAGTTTGTGGTTTGTCTTTCATTCTCTTGACTGTGGCTTTCATTGAGCTAAAGATGTTAATTTTAGTGAACCCAGCTTATCGATTATTACTATCGTTTTTTTCACAGATCATACCTTTGGTGGTGTATCTAAAAATGTATTGCTGCGTCCAAGATCATCTAGATATTCTTTTGTTATCTTCTAGGAGTTTTACGTTTTTGTAATGTACATTTAGGTTTATGGATCAATTTTGAGTTAACATTTGTGAAAGGTATAAAGTGCATCTGGCTTCCTTTCTTTCTGCATATGGATGTCCAGTTTTTCTGACATCATTTGTTGGAAATATTGTCTTTGCTTCATTGTGTTGCCTTTGCTTTCTTGTCAAAGACAAACTGATCATATTTCTGTGGGTCTATTTGTGGACTCTTTTTTGTTCCAGTGATCTATTTGTCTGTTCTTTTATCAGTGCTGCCCTGTCCTGAATAATGTAGCACTATAGTATGTTTTCATGTTGACTGTGTTTATGCCTCTTCCTTTTTTCTTTGTCAATATTGTGTTAGCTATTCTGGGCATTTTGCCTCTCCTTATAAATTTTAGAATCACTTTGTCAATATCCACAAAATAACTTGCTAGGATATTTGTAGTGATTGAATTGAATCTACAGATTGTGTTAGGATAAACTGACTTCTTGACAATATTGAGTCTGCTTATGTGTTAACATAGAATATTTCCACATTTATCTACTTCTTAAAATTTCATTCATCAGAGTTTTAGAGTTTTGCTTATATAGATCTTATGCATATATGACTAGATTTAATTATTTCTTTCTGGGGGAACTGATATAAATAATCATTGTGTTTTTAATTTATAATTTTACTTGTTCATTGCTAGCATATAGAAAAAAGGAGAAGATTGTTTATTCACAGTATGTCCTGCAACTGTACATAACAGCTTATTATTTTCAGGAGTATTTTTGTTAATTCTTTTAAATTTTTAAATATACAATTATGTCATCTGTGAAAAGCAGATTTATTTCTTCCAAATCTGTATATTTTTTACTTACTTTTTAAAATCAATGTATTTTCAAAGCTCTCTAGTACAATATTGAAAAGGAATGTTGAGATGAATCATCCTTGCCTATAACTGATCCTAGTAGGAAAGTTTTAGTTTCTCACCATAAACTTTTTTTTTAGCTATAGATGTTTTGTAAATATCCCATCTCCCCCAACACACACACATTTTAGCTTATTGAAGCTATTATAGTGATTCTGATCTCACAAAATGAGTTAAGAAGCATCCCTCTGCTTCTGTCCTCTAAAAGAGATTGTAGAGATTTAGTATTATTTCTTCCTTAAATGTTTGATAGAATTTACTGGTGGGCCCGGTGCTTTCTGTTTTGGATGGTAATTAATTGTTAATTTCATTTCTTTAATAGAAGCATATTTAGATATGCTCTTGTATGAGTTTTGACCGGTTATGCCTTTTAAATAATTGTTCCATTTCATCAAGCTTATCTAATTTTTCAAAATAGAGTTTTTCATAGTATTCCTTTACTGTTTCTTTCAATATCCAAGGGATCTGTAGTGATCAGTGCTTTCATTTCTGATATCAGTAATTTGTGTCCTCTCTTTTTTCTTAGTTTACCTGGCTTTAGACTAATCAATTTTATTGATCTTTTCAAAGAATCATATTTTGGTTTCATTGATTTTTTTCCTATGATTTTCTGTTTCCAATTTTATCGAATTCTACTTTTAATTATTCTTTTCTTTTGCTTAGTTTTAATTTAATTTTCTCTTCTTTTTAGAGTTTTTTTTTTTTTTTAATATTTAATTTATTTATTTTTTTTTATTTCCAGCATAACAGTATTCATTATTTTTGCACCACACCCCGTGCTCCATGCAATCCGTGCCCTCTATAATACCCACCACCTGGTACCCCAACCTCCCACCCCCCGTCCCTTCAAAACCCTCAGATTGTTTTTCAGAGTCCATAGTCTCTCATGGTTCACCTCCCCTTCCAATTTCCCCCAACTCCCTTCTCCACTCTAAGTCCCCATGTCCTCCATGCTATTTGTTATGCTCCATAAATAAGTGAAACCATATGATAATTGACTCTCTCTGCTTGACTTATTTCACTCAGCATAATCTCTTCCAGTCCCGTCCATGTTGCTACAAAAGTTGGTTATTCATCCTTTCTGATGGAGGCATAATACTCTATCCCCAGGGGTACAGGTCTGTGAATCACCAGGTTTACACACTTCATAGCACTCACCAAAGCACATACCCTCCCCAATGTCCATAATCCCACCCCCTTCTCCCAAACCCCCTCCCCCCAGCAACCCTCAGTTTGTTTTGTGAGATTAAAAGTCACTTGTGGTTTGTCTCCCTCCCAATCCCATCTTGTTTCATTTATTCTTCTCCTACCCACTTAAGCCCCCATGTTGCATCACCACTTCCTCATATCAAGGAGATCATATGATAGTTGTCTTTCTCTGCTTGACTTATTTCGCTAAGCATGATACGCTCTAGTTCCATCCATGTTGTCGCAAATGGCAAGATTTCATTTCTTTTGATGGCTGCATAGTATTCCATTGTGTATATATACCACATCTTCTTGATCCATTCATCTGTTGATGGACATCTAGGTTCTTTCCATAGTTTGGCTATTGTGGACATTGCTGCTATAAACATTCGGGTGCACGTGCCCCTTTGGATCACTACGTTTGTATCCTTAGGGTAAATACCCAATAGTGCAATTGCTGGGTCATAGGGCAGTTCTATTTTCAACATTTTGAGGAACCTCCATGCTGTTTTCCAGAGTGGCTGCACCAGCTTGCATTCCCACCAACAGTGTAGGAGGGTTCCCCTTTCTCCGCATCCTCGCCAGCATCTGTCATTTCCTGACTTGTTGATTTTAGCCATTCTGACTGGTGTGAGGTGATATCTCATTGTGGTTTTGATATGTATTTCCCTGATGCCGAGTGATATGGAGCACTTTTTCATGTGTCTGTTGGCCATCTGGATGTCTTCTTTGCAGAAATGTCTGTTCATGTCCTCTGCCCATTTCTTGATTGGATTATTTGTTCTTTGGGTGTTGAGTTTGCTAAGTTCTTTATAGATTCTGGACACTAGTCCTTTATCTGATATGTCATTTGCAAATATCTTCTCCCATTCTGTCAGTTGTCTTTTGATTTTGTTAACCGTTTCCTTTGCTGTGCAAAAGCTTTTGATCTTGATGAAATCCCAATAGTTCATTTTTGCCCTTGCTTCCCTTGCCTTTTGCGTTGTTCCTAGGAAGATGTTGCTGCGGCAGAGGTCAAAGAGGTTGCTGCCTGTGTTCTCCTCAAGGATTTTGATGGATTCCTTTCGCACATTGAGGTCCTTCATCCATTTTGAGTCTATTTTTGTGTGTGGTGTAAGGAAATGGTCCAATTTCATTTTTCTGCATGTGGCTGTCCAATTTTCCCAGCACCATTTATTGAAGAGGCTGTCTTTTTGCCATTGGACATTCTTTCCTGCTTTGTCGAAGATTAGTTGACCATAGAGTTGAGGGTCTATTTCTGGGCTCTCTATTCTGTTCCATTGATCTATGTGTCTGTTTTTGTGCCAGTACCATGCTGTCTTGATGACGACAGCTTTGTAATAGAGCTTGAAGTCCGGAATTGTGATGCCACCAACGTTGGCTTTCTTTTTCAATATCCCTTTGGCTATTCGAGGTCTTTTCTGGTTCCATATAAATTTTAGCATTATTTGTTCCATTTCTTTGAAAAAGATGGATGGTACTTTGATAGGAATTGCATTAAATGTGTAGATTGCTTTAGGTAGCATAGACATTTTCACAATATTTATTCTTCCAATCCAGGAGCATGGAACATTTTTCCAATTCTTTGTGTCTTCCTCAATTTCTTTCATGAGTACTTTATAGTTTTCTGAGTATAGATTCTGTGTCTCTTTGGTTAGGTTTATTCCTAGGTATCTTATGGTTTTGGGTGCAATTGTAAATGGGATTGACTCCTTAATTTCTCTTTCTTCTGTCTTGCTGTTGGTGTAGAGAAATGCAACTGATTTCTGTGCATTGATTTTATATCCTGACACTTTACTGAATTCCTGTATAAGTTCTAGCAGTTTTGGAGTGGAGTCTTTTGGGTTTTCCACATATAGTATCATATCATCTGCGAAGAGTGATAATTTGACTTCTTCTTTGCCGATTTGGATGCCTTTAATTTCCTTTTGTTGTCTGATTGCTGAGGCTAGGACCTCTAGTACTATGTTGAATAGCAGTGGTGATAATGGACATCCCTGCCGTGTTCCTGACCTTAGCGGAAAAGCTTTCAGTTTTTCTCCATTGAGAATGATATTTGCGGTGGGTTTTTCATAGATGGCTTTGATGATATTGAGGTATGTGCCCTCTATCCCTACACTTTGAAGAGTTTTGATCAGGAAGGGATGCTGTACTTTGTCAAATGCTTTTTCAGCATCTATTGAGAGTATCATATGGTTCTTGTTCTTTCTTTTATTGATGTGTTGTATCACATTGACTGATTTGCGGATGTTGAACCAACCTTGCAGCCCTGGAATAAATCCCACTTGGTCGTGGTGAATAATCTTTTTAATGTACTGTTGAATCCTATTGGCTAGTATTTTGTTGAGTATTTTCGCATCTGTGTTCATCAAGGATATCGGTCTATAGCTCTCTTTTTTGGTGGGATCCTTGTCTGGTTTTGGGATCAAGGTGATGCTGGCCTCATAAAATGAGTTTGGAAGTTTTCCTTCCATTTCTATTTTTTGGAACAGTTTCAGGAGAATAGGAATTAGTTCTTCTTTAAATGTTTGGTAGAATTCCCCCGGGAAGCCGTCTGGCCCTGGGCTTTTGTTTGTTTGGAGATTTTTAATGACTGTTTCAATCTCCTTACTGGTTATGGGTCTGTTCAGGCTTTCTATTTCTTCCTGGTTCAGTTGTGGTAGTTTATATGTTTCTAGGAATGCATCCATTTCTTCCAGATTGTCAAATTTATTGGCGTAGAGTTGCTCATAGTATGTTCTTATAATAGTTTGTATTTCTTTGGTGTTAGTTGTGATCTCTCCTCTTTCATTCATGATTTTATTTATTTGGGTCCTTTCTCTTTTCTTTTTGATAAGTCGGGCCAGGGGTTTATCAATTTTATTAATTCTTTCAAAGAACCAGCTCCTAGTTTCGTTGATTTGTTCTATTGTTTTTTTGGTTTCTATTTCATTGATTTCTGCTCTGATCTTTATGATTTCTCTTCTCCTGCTGGGCTTAGGGTTTCTTTCTTGTTCTTTCTCCAGCTCCTTTAGGTGTAGGGTTAGGTTGTGTACCTGAGACCTTTCTTGTTTCTTGAGAAAGGCTTGTACCGCTATATATTTTCCTCTCAGGACTGCCTTTGTTGTGTCCCACAGATTTTGAACCGTTGTATTTTCATTATCATTTGTTTCCATGATTTTTTTCAATTCTTCTTTAATTTCCCGGTTGACCCATTCATTCTTTAGAAGGATGCTGTTTAGTCTCCATGTATTTGGGTTCTTTCCAAACTTCCTTTTGTGGTTGAGTTCTAGCTTTAGAGCATTGTGGTCTGAAAATATGCAGGGAATGATCCCAATCTTTTGATACCGGTTGAGTCCTGATTTAGGACCAAGGATGTGATCTATTCTGGAGAATGTTCCATGTGCACTAGAGAAGAATGTGTATTCTGTTGCTTTGGGATGAAATATTCTGAATATATCTGTGATGTCCATCTGGTCCAGTGTGTCGTTTAAGGCCTTTATTTCCTTGCTGATCTTTTGCTTGGATGATCTGTCCATTTCAGTGAGGGGAGTGTTAAAGTCCCCTACTATTATTGTATTATTGTTGATGTGTTTCTTTGATTTTGTTATTAATTGGTTTATATAGTTGGCTGCTCCCACGTTGGGGGCATAGATATTTAAAATTGTTAAATCTTCTTGTTGGACAGACCCTTTGAGTATGATATAGTGTCCATCCTCATCTCTTATTATAGTCTTTGGCTTAAAATCTAATTGATCTGATATAAGGATTGCCACTCCTGCTTTCTTCTGATGTCCATTAGCATGGTAAATTCTTTTCCACCCCCTCACTTTAAATCTGGAGGTGTCTTCGGGCTTAAAATGAGTTTCTTGGAGGCAACATATAGATGGGTTTTGTTTTTTTATCCATTCTGATAGCCTGTGTCTTTTGACAGGGGCATTTAGCCCATTAACATTCAGGGTAACTATTGAGAGATATGAATTTAGTGCCATTGTATTGCCTGTAAGTTGACTGTTACTGTATATGGTCTCTGTTCCTTTCTGATCTACCACTTGTAGGCTCTCTCTTTGCTTAGAGGACCCCTTTCAATATTTCCTGTAGAGCTGGTTTGGTATTTGCAAATTCTTTCAGTTTTTGTTTGTCCTGGAAGCTTTTAATCTCTCCTTCTATTTTCAATGATAGCCTAGCTGGATATAGTATTCTTGGCTGCATGTTTTTCTCGTTTAGTGCTCTGAAAATATCATGCCAGCTCTTTCTGGCCTGCCAGGTCTCTGTGGATAAGTCAGCTGCCAATCTAATATTTTTACCATTGTATGTTACAGACTTCTTTTCCCGGGCTGCTTTCAGGATTTTCTCTTTGTCACTGAGACTTGTAAATTTTACTATTAGGTGACGGGGTGTGGGCCTATTCCTATTGATTTTGAGGGGCGTTCTCTGAACCTCCTGAATTTTGATGCTCGTTCCCTTTGCCATATTGGGGAAATTCTCCCCAATAATTCTCTCCAGTATACCTTCTGCTCCCCTCTCTCTTTCTTCTTCTTCTGGAATCCCAATTATTCTAATGTTGTTTCGTCTTATGGTGTCACTTATCTCTCGAATTCTCCCCTCGTGGTCCAGTAGCTGTTTGTCCCTCTTTTGCTCAGCTTCTTTATTCTCTGTCATTTGGTCTTCTATATCACTAATTCTTTCTTCTGCCTCATTTATCCTAGCAGTGAGAGCCTCCATTTTTGATTGCACTTCATTAATAGCTTTTTTTATTTCAACTTGGTTAGATTTTAGTTCTTTTATTTCTCCAGAAAGGGCTTTTATATCTCTCGAGAGGTTTCTCTAATATCTTCCATGCCTTTTTCGAGCCCGGCTAGAACCTTGAGAATTGTCATTCTGAACTCTAGATCTGACATATTACCAATGTCTGTATTGATTAGGTCCCTAGCCTTCGGTACTGCCTCTTGTTCTTTTTTTTGTGTTGAATTTTTCCGTCTTGTCATTTTGTCCAGATAAGAGTATATGAAGGGGCAAGTAAAATACTAAAAGGGTGGCAACAACCCCAGGAAAAAATGCTTTAACCAAATTAGAAGAGATCCAAAATCGTGAGGGGGGAGAAAGGGGATAAAAAGAGGTTCAAAAAGGAATAAACAAAAAAAAAAAAAAAAAAAAAAGAAAGAAAAAAGAAAAGAAAAGAATTTAAAAAAAAAGGAAAACACCTAAGAAAAATGTAAAAAAGAAAAAATATATATATTAGATAAACTAGTAAAAAATCGTTAAAAAAGAAAAAGGTAACAGTTAAAAAAAAAAAATTTTACCCGAAGGCGAGAAAAAAAAGAAAAAAAAAAAATGAAAAAGAAAAAAAATTAAATTAACTGCAATACTAAAAAAAAATCACAGGGAAAAAGCCATGAGTTCCGTGCTTGGCTTTCTCCTCCTCTGGAATTCTGCTGCTCTCCTTGGTATTGAAACCGCACTCCTTGGTCTTGATCTTCTGGGGGAGGGGCCTGTTGTAGTGATTCTCAAGTGTCTTTGCCCCAGGCGGAATTACACCGCCCTTACCCGGGGCCGGGGTGAGTAATCTGCTCGGGTTTGCTTTCAGGAGCTTTTGTTCCCTGAGCGCTTTCCGTAGAGTTCCGGAGGACGGGAATACAAATGGCGGCCTCCTGGTCTCCGGCCCGGAGGAGCCGAGAGCCCAGGGCCGCACTCCTCAGTGTGCCCTCAGAGAACAGCGCCCAGTTACTCCCGTCTGCCTGACCTCCGGCCGCGCTCCGAGCTCTCCGAGCCTGCGACCAGTTCAAGGTAACACCGAGCTGTGAGCTTACTGTCGGCTCTGTCTCTGTAGCCGGCTTTCCCGTTCCAATACCCGCAAGGTCTGCGACACTCAGACACCCCTGCTCCTTTTGTGACCCTGCGGGACCTGAGGCCACGCTGAACCCGCGTGGGCTTCGCCCCGGTTTAGCCTCTGGAGCGATGTCCCTCAGCGGAACAGACTTTTAAAAGTCCTGATTTTGTGCACCGTTGCTCCGCCGCTTGCCGGGAGCCGGCCCCTCCCCCCGGGGTCTATCTTCCCGTCGCTTTGGATTCACTTCTCCGCCAGTCCTACCTTTCAGAAAGTGGTTGTTTTTCTGTTTCCAGAATTGCTGTTCTTCTTCTCTTCGATCTGCCGATGGATTTTCAGGTGTTTGCAATCTTTAGATAAGCTATCTAGCTGATCTCCGGCTAGCTGAAGCAGTCTCAGCCTGCTACTTCTCCGCCATCTTGACTCCTCCTCCTTTTTAGAGTTTTTTAAGGTTGAAATCTAGATTATTGGTGTCAAGTCTGTCTTCTTTTGTAGTATATGCATTCAGTGCTGTAAATTTCTCCTTAAGCATTGTTTTTGCTATATCCTACAAATTTTGATAAATTGTGTTTTTGTTTTTATGTAGTTCAAAATATTTATAAATTTTTCTTGAGTTGTATTCCTTAGCCATATGTGTTTTAGAGATACATTGTTTAGTCTATATATTTTGGGATTTTCCAATGACCTTTCTGTTATTGATTTCTCGTTTAATTCCATTGTGGCCTAAAAGCAAACATTGTATGATTTCTAGTTTTTTGTTTGTGTGTTTTTTTTTTTGTGGTGGTTGTGTGTTTTTATTTTAATTTTAATTTTTTTTTAATTCTTTATTTTTTATAAACATATATTTTTATCCCCAGGGGTACAGGTCTGTGAATCACCAGGTTTACACACTTCACAGCACTATATGTGGAAAACCCAAAAGACTCCACTCCAAAACTGCTAGAACTTGTACAGGAATTCAGTAAAGTGTCAGGATATAAAATCAATGCACAGAAATCAGTTGCATTTCTCTACACCAAAAACAAGACAGAAGAAAGAGAAATTAAGGAGTCAATCCCATTTACAATTGCACCCAAAACCATAAGATACCTAGGAATAAACCTAACCAAAGAGGCACAGAATCTATACTCAGAAAACTATAAAGTACTCATGAAAGAAATTGAGGAAGACACAAAGAAATGGAAAAATGTTCCATGATTTCTAGTTTTTAAACCTTGTTTAGGTGTTTAGGGATTCCTTTTAATGCTAGAAAAAGACAATGTGTTATGTCCTTATAATGTTCTAAACCTATAATATTCACCAGTAAGAGCTTAAGTTTGTGATCTCATAAATGAGTGTAACAATATGTGTATTGTACCTCTGTGTGATAATACTCTATATAAAACACTGAATTTGGAGCCTGACAGATATTCAAAGTATCGGGGATGAATAGTATGAAGAATACTGCACAGAATGGGAGTACCTTCACTCTTCAGGATAAAACAGTATTTAATAACCAACTCACATATTTACCTCCTCTAGACCACAGGAATCTGGTCTAGGACTTTATAGTTTAAACAGTTATATGATTTTGCTTGAGTTCTTTTTCAAATGTTTATAACACCCTTAACTCTTCTTTAGAGAAAAATCTTGGGCTTCCCCTCAAATACTATTTGTTAATGTCTGAGACAATGTCTGATTATACAGGACCTTCATCTGAGAAAAGTAAAAATCGAAAGTTTCTAAAAAAACTTTCTTAGACATCGTAAATTTTACCACGTCAGGCCTTCTTAGAGAATGTCCTGTTCAATTAGCAATAAAATAGCTTTAGTAAGCCAAAATGTGATTTTTGTACTATACAGCTTCTATCATGATTTTGATTGAGACTGGTGATATTTTAAAACGCTTAGAAAATGGGCATTCTAATAATTTATTTATTTTGATTCTTAAAGATTTATGCCTATTAGTCAAATTAAACCATATTACTCTTGACCCATGTAGCTTTTATTGAATTATAAGTTGATATTGCACCCTTGACTTTTAACAAAGGTTGATAAAAGTAATGGTCAAAATGGATTATTGCTACTTGTTTTTTCAATTAATGAAAGATGTCATATTGTTCAAGATGGTCAAAAACCTATGTACTTAATTTAGGTTAGATTTCAGAATTAAGAAACAAATGTTCTTGATAAAACTATATTCCTTCTCTCCTTCATAATTGGCAGTCTCTAATGTTTCATGCTTACTCCTGGTTTAAGCAGCTCAGAAACTCAGAATCCTATATGCTGTAGATTGCAAACACAATCATTCCTCTTTATCCCTTTCTGTGTTCCATATTAACAGATTAGACCATGTACTCTTTTACTTTTGTTTCAGTGTTTTTAATTTACTAAGATTCTTCCCTACTCCATTCAGAGATAAAATACTTTGCCAAAGTTAGGTCAGAGGAAGCCGTTACTATTATACTGGGAGCATTCACATTAATGGTAACTGTTTGCTGGGGAAAAGAGTTAAGATAAAGACAAAACAGAAATAGTGTGAAGGTATATTGGCATTTAAGTCCTTAAAATGGCAGTTGTGTATTCCCTTAATCAAGCTTCAGAAGAGTTCATTTTCTTAACATATATGTGAGGGAGTAAATGTACTTAAAAATGTGATAAAAATAAAGCATTGGGCAGTCAGAATTCTTGATGGTGTAAAGCACTTGAGGACAAAATAAAACTTTATTTGCCTTGCTGGGAACATAACTTCCTTCCCAATTCTCCTGGATTAGAGTTTTGTTGTCAGAAAAAAAAAAAAAAAGGAGGGTAAATTGGCTTTAGTGTTTTCATTTAAATCTCTGAATTTTGATTCTACTTTTTCTCACCCTTTTCTAAGTGTAATGTGATTTTGTTGAAAGGGGATGGATTTTGGAGTCAGATGTTTTCTTAATTTGAATCCTGGTTCTGCTAATCATTTATTCAAGGAATATTAAGAATATTCACTAGTAAGAGCTTATGTTTGTGATCTCATAAATGAGTGTAACAATATGTGTATTGTACCTCTGTGTGATAATACTCTATATAAAACACTGAATTTGGAGCCTGACAGATATTCGGAAGTATTGGGGGTGAACAGCGTGAAGAATACTGCACAGAATGGGAGTACCTTCACTCTTCAGGATAAAACAGTATTTAATAACCCAACTCACATATTTACCTCTGGAATCTGTCTCCTGATAAATATGTAGATTCTAAACAACACATTGAAAGTAATACTAGCTATTTGTTGACTGCTTAATGTGGATGTTGCCCCAGGCAAACTATTTTATATGTTTTGTCTTCTTCTACTCCTGGAATAATTTTGTGGAAAAGAAGTGTTATCCCAATTTTACATATTTGAAAACTAATACTTGATAATTTTTTATTGATATAGTACCCATGATAACCTGTACTCCATGTAAATTGGTAGAAACTTTCTGGAAAGTATTTTATCAATATATGTAAAAACCTTTTATCTATTTTCAAAAACTTTCATTATTAAAATATTAAAACACACACACACACACACAGTAGTCAATATTATATCTGTTTCAGGTACATGACATGATTCAACAATTCTAAACATTAACAGTTCTGACCACTATAAGTGTAATTATCATCTGTTACCATATGATGTCATTACAATATTATTAACTACATTCCCTATGCTATACTTTTCATCTCTATGACTTATTTATTTCACAACTGGAAATTTGTGTCTCTGAATCCCTCTCATATATTTCTTGCATCCACCCATGCTTCTCCTCCTCTGACAGCTACCAGTTTGTTCCCTGTATTTAAAAATTTGTTTCTCTTTGCTTGTTTTAAATTCCACATATAAGTAAAATCATGCGGTATTTGTCTTTCTCTGTCTGACATTTCACTTAGCATGATGTTTTCTAAGTCCATCCATGTTGGTAAAAATGGCAAGATTTCATCATTTTTTATGGCGAAGTTATATCCTGTTGCATATATGTATATCATATCTTCTTTATCCATTCACCTGTTGAAGGACGCTGAGATTGCTTCTATATCTTGGCTATTGTGATTAATGCTGCAGTGAACATAGGGGTACATGTATATTTTTGAGTTAGTGTTTTTGTTTTCTTGGGATAAATGCTTGATAGTAGAATTAGTGGATTGTATGGTATGTATATTTTTAATTTATTGGGGAACCTCCATACTCTTTTCCATAATGGTTGCACCAATTTATATTCTCACTGACAGCATATGAGGCTTCCCTTTTCTCCATATTCTTGTCAACACTTGTTATTTCTTGTCTTTTTGATTTTAGCCATTCTGCCTGGTGGAAAGTCATATCTCGTGGTTTTGACTTTCACTGAGGATTAGTGATATTGAGTATCTTTTCATGTGTCTGTTGGCCATTTGTATGTCTTCTTTGGAAACATGTCTATGTAGGTTTTCTGCCCATTGTTTAATATTATTTATTTTTTTTGGTATTTAATTGTAGAATTCCTTTATATACTTTGGATGTTACCCCTTATTGGATATAACATTGGAAAATATCTTTTCCAGGCATTCAATAGACATCCTTTCATTTTGATGATTTGTTTACTTTGCTGTGAAAAAAGTTTCTTATTTTGGTGTAGTCCCAATTGTTTATTTTTGCCTTTGTTTCTTTTGCTTGAGGAGACATATTCATAAATATGTTGCTCAGGCTGATGTATAAAAGATCACTACCTGTATTTTCTTTTAGGAGTTTTATTGTTTCAGGTCTCACATTTAGATCTTTAATCCATATTATTTTTGTTTTTGAGATAGTGGTTCAGTTTCACTCTTTTGAATGTAGTTGTCCAGTTTTTGTCAACATCATTTATTGAAGAGACTGCCTTTTCCTTATTACATATTTTTGCCTCCTTTGCCACAGATTAATTGACCATATAACCATTGGGTTTATTTCTGCACTGTTTATTCTGTTCCACTGCTCTATGTGTCTGTTTTTGTACCAGTTCTAAATTGTTTTGATTACTGTAGCTTTATAGTATATTTTGAAATCTGGAATTATGGTACCTCCAGCTTTGTTCTTTCTCAAGATTGCTTTGGTTACTAAGCTCTTTTATGATTCCATACAAATGTTGGGATTATTTGTTCTAGTTCTGTGAAAAATACAGTTGGTATTTTGATAGGGATTGCATTGAATCTGTAGATTAGTATTTTGTGTAGTATAGATATTTTAACAACATTTATTTTTCCCATTCATGAGCATGAGGTATCATTTCATTTGTGTTGTCTTCACTTTCTTTCACCAGTGTCATACAGTTTTTAGAGTATAGGTCTTTTGCTTTCTTGGTTAAATTTATTCCTGATATTTTATTATTTTTGATACAATTTTAAAATGAGATTGTTTTCTTAATTTTGTCTTCTGCTACTTTATTATTAATCTGTAGAAATTAACAGGTTTCTATGTATCATTTTGTATCCTGCAACTCTACTGTCTTCATTTATTAGTTCTAATAATTTTTAGTAGCGTCTTTAGGGTTTTCTATATATAGTATTATGTCATCGCTAAATAGTGACAAATTTACTTTTTCTTTAACCAATTTGGATACTTTTGATTGTTTTTTCTTGTCTGATTGCTGCAGCTGGGACTTTCAGTACTATGTTAAATGAAAGTGGTGATTGAGGAGATGCTTGCCTTGTTCTTGATATAAAGGAAAAGCTTTCAATTTTTCACCACTGAATATGATATGAGCTATTGGTTTGTCATGTATGGCCTTTATTATGTTGGAATATATTCTCTCTAAACTTACTTTGTTGAGAGTTTTAAATCATGAACGCTGTTGGATTTTGTCAGATGTTTTTTCTGCATCTGTTGAGGTCATCATATGGTTTTTATCCTTCATTTTGTGTTAGTGACATGTCATGTTGACTGATTTGTGGATATTAAACCAGTGCATATGGAGTACTTTATATACATTTGTAATCTATAGTTAATTAACATCATTTCTAAAAATAAGACTTAAATAAAATCACCAGATAACAAAGATGAATAGACTACTAAGATACATGTTAGGTGTGTTTATAACAGTTACATAATAACAATAGGAAAATATGCTCCAGGAGGACAAGAACTGTTTTGTACACTGCTACATCTCTATACCTAGAACAGTGCTTAAAACAAAGTAGGTACTCAGTAAATGTTTATGGAAAGAATGAATACATAGTTAACACATACTGGGAAAACTAAATACACAAATTTTCCAGTAATACAATAGTTGTTAAAATATGTGAGTACAAGGATAAATTGAAAATTCACTCAGTTTTTAATTTTAAAAAATGGAATTTTTTTAGTGAATGAGAAAGGTCTTACTAGGCTGACTCTACCAAAGTTAACAACTTTAATGCCTGGACCTAAAAAGAAATACAACAAAAAGTCACAATGCGTATCTCTGGGTTTGTGGATTCAGGTTATTTTAATTTTACTCTTTGTAATTTAAAAATGTTTCTAAAGATGGTGGGGTTATGGACATGGGGTGGGGGGCGGCGCAGTGTGTGCTGTAGTGAGTGCTGTGAAGTGTACCAGTTGCAAATTCTTTTGATTACTGTAGTACCCCTGGGGCTAAAAATACATTATATATTTATTAAAAAATTTTTAAAATTAAAAAAATGTTTCTAAAGGAAAAAAATCACATATTTTCATAGAAAAGAAAAATAAAATAGCACCCTTGTGTTTATTTTTTAAGAATCAGTTTTGGTTGTTGGACTTTTTCTTAGCATCCTGGCCACTAAACAGTACTTTAACAATGTAGAGCAGGAGCTGCTCTGCCCAACTCAGTTCTTTGCAGAAATACTAAATTTTTCTTTATGGTCATAACTCTTAATTTTAAAGTCTATTTATTTCAGTCCCTGGTCTTAGACCTTTTTAATAATTTGAGTTCTCCAACTTTTGTCTTAGGTCCCCTCCATCACTGGAAAGCAGACTGATGGTACTTCTTTGATTCTGAGCTTATATCAATTTTTATTTAGTATTAACACCTCTTTTCTCTTTAAAAGTGTGTTTCTGGACACATAGCATCCTTACATTGCTCTTCAGTTCTTGGACCTAGAATAGGTGTCTCTCCAGTAGAATAGCTCTTTGCTGCCACCTTCTGGTCTTTGGCTGCTAAAGCCAGGCAGCAGGTCAAAGGTGACTGTTTCTGTGTGGGCTGTTCCTAGCATCTGAAAATGCTCCCCCTTTTCTTTGGTTTCTTTCGAGCTCTTCACTGTGCTCTTTTGATATATTTTATTCTCCAAAACCAGAATTAACGAGTTGTTACAGAGACTTTATGTCTCCGAAGCCAAAACTTTATACTAACTTTTAGCAGAGAAAGCTTTTTTGATCTCCTTTCTAGAGAATATCAGAATATCAGAATATCTAGAATAGTAGAGGGGGCAGCCACAGCCTTTATGGATGAAGAAAGTACCCAAAGAAGTGATAAGCATGGAAGAGGTTGCCTTCCCCCAAAGCAGAGTAAGGTCTAACAGGAGAGAGTGTGGCTGTGTCTCAGTGGATGACCACAAGCAGCCACTTGCCAGATGCCTGAGAATTTGATGGAGGTTAAATGGAGTTTGAAGGGAGTTTCTGGGTAGAGAACTTGGCTGGAGGGTAAGCACCATTGGTCTTCTACATACCAGCTGGCAGCAATTCTGTGGAAAGAAGAAAATAACTGGAATCAGAACCAGGATGTGAAGCGCCTTACTGCAGCTTTGTAAGCCCCTCCACTGCCCTCTATTGACAAAGCCTAGCTTAACTCCAGCTGGCAAAAGAAAACTACATATACAGCTCCAGCATCTCAAATTAGAGTTAAGAGTGGATATAGAACTAAGAGGCAATAATTAGATGACTGGCACAAAGATGTAGTTCACATGCAAATTTCTCTAGTTTGGTTGATTTCTGTATGTAACTTAGCACCACACATTCCATTTATCTCATAACTTTTGAGTCTGCTTTCCTCTTCAACAAATTTGTTGAGAGCCTAGACCTGTTACTTTGGAGCTCTTACTCTGGATTTATTTTTTGTTCATTGTTAGATTCAGGTTAAACACTTTCAGCAGGAATATTACGTAGTTACAATATTGTGTCAGTGAAACATCACAAAGCATATGGTATAAGTTTGTCTCATTATTATTGATAGTAAGTTTGAACATTTGGTTAAAGTTATGACCAACAGATGTATTCATTTTCCTGTTGTAATTAATAAGTACTCAATTGAGCAAAATTTTAAGAACACATCGTTGCTTTGTTTCCAAATAAAGAGAATGTACTTCAATTTAGCATCTATGGTAATTCTTGGCTGAATCCATTATTGTAATAGTTGTGAAATGGCAATTGTTTTGGGCTTTCATTCCCTTTACAATGAACTGGCAATGAGAACTGAGAAGTCTAGCTCAAGCTGGGTTGCAGACCATGTTCATAAATGTGGCCCATTTTGATTCAGTTCTGTGATTCAGGCACTTACCTCTGCATTTCCTACCACTTCACCTGTTTCACCTGTCTCAGGAAAACACCCTTGTAGGCCTGGTTTCACTCTCCATCCTTAATATGCTGTTTATAAATACAAATATGTGTGATTATGGTATTTTAATGGATCTTGAGTTTCTCATTATATAAAGAGATTTTTTAAGAAACACAATTTTGAGTTTGAAAGAAACTTAAACTTTTACAGTTTAACTATCCAACCTTGGGATCAAAAGCAGTTTGTTGTTAATGCATTTATTCAACAAATTATTTATTTAGAAAATGTTTTTACAACTACTATATAACTCTGTCACTCTCCAGCCTCTCTTCTTGAACATTTTCAATAATAGTTCAGCTGGTATTGTACTTAGAAGACAACACGCTGTCTCTTGTGTTAAATCTACAGTATTATGTATCCATTTAATCCTGTTACTGATTTTAGCAGCTACGTGGTACATGTTGCATAATTAAAAGGCAGTATTTCTGATTGTGAGGTAATGTCAAGCATAACTATGGAGAGTTCAAATCTATCCACATATTTTTGAACCCTAACTTCGAAGGAATGATTTTTTTTTTTTTTAAGAAAAAAAATTTATTCTAGCCAAATGGAGAACCGGATCACATTTTACAAACTTCAGACTTAAATTATGTCTATTGTGTTTTAAAATTTAATGTGTGCCTCCGGAAAGTTATATTAAAAACAAACTGATTGTTATTTAAAAAGGTATTGAAGACTGGTTAGTTTTCCCTTTTTGGTTACCTTGATATTTTAGTTCAGGGTATAAAGTACAAACTGAACTGAACTCAAATTCTGTATTCTTTTTCTTGGGATTGTATCACTTACTAACTTTGCTTCAAATAACATCAGAAGTTTTGTTTGGCTTGTTGATGTTTTTTGTTTTTTTGTAATACTACATTTTAATGAATATTTTACTCTTTATTATAATATAAATAAGATGTATCTTGTTTTAGCAATTGTCTTTAATAAGGTTTTCTGATATTCTACAAATAAAACCTCCTTTTTTAAAATTTTGGTAATTTGTAGGGTAGAGAAGAATTCCTGAAAAAACTCACACGAGGTGAAGTAGCTAATGGAATGATGATTCAGGTAATCCTAATTTAGTTTCAATATTTTATTCTTCCTTTAATTTGCATTTTACTTAGCATTTTAAATTTGCCTGTAATGAGGCATCTTTTCACTACTTGGTTTGCAAGCCAGCAGTTTTCTCTCCTTAGCTGATGACAGTTGCCCTCTGTGTACGACTAGCAGTGTCTGATCATGCATAAAGAAACTGACCTCCCATACACATATCTCATTTTGTGGCTTAATGGGAATTTCTGCCAGTCTAGTAAAAGGGCAGTGAGATCTTATTCCTAAGTGTCTCTTTAGTTTGCTTTGTGATGATGTTATGTTTTCTTTACTTTTAGTGCCTTTCAATGGAATTTATTTAACACTGAAAGAAAAATATGCTACAATATTTCTTTTTTTTAAAACACTTTTATTTATTTATTTGGCAGAGAGAGACACCGCAAGAGAGGGAACACGAGCAGGGGGAGTGGGAGAGGGAGAAGCAAGCTTCCCGCTGAGCAGGGAGCTAGATATGAGGCTCCATCCCAGAACCCTGGGATCATGACCTGAGCCAAAGACAGACGGTGAACACCTGAGTCACCCAGGCGCCCCTGCTACGATATTTCCATATACAAATTTTGAAATTAAATTATTATATCTAGCAAAATCAATTTTAATTTTTTTTTTAATCTCTATCACCTGCATATGCTTTGGAATCAGGGTTGGGTGTTTTGATGCTTGGCATGTTTCTAGAATGCCTCCCTTTTGGAAATAAATAAATATTTAAAATTATGAAAATAAAATCAAGAGGCAAAATAGTCAAAAACAGTGTTATTTTATATACTTCTTTGAGATTATCTGGACCTCTGGCCTTCTTCCATGTAAACACTAATTGTGATTTCTTCTGTTAGGAAATTCGGTATTTTCAAACATATAAAAGCAGTGCTTTTCTATTTCTATATGCTGAAAATGCCAAATTTTCTGATTTATTTTTCTATGAATATATATGATCAGTAATTCCATAATCTTCTAACCCTCTCTGCTTCATATTTGTCATTAACTTCTTGTTCATTGGTTTTATTGGACCTTAGATGACAGGAATTACATATATTTCAATATTTGATGTTACTGTGCTTCTTAACCTTATTATCCTCCCATACTTACTTAAGAATGTTTGACTTTTTATTGTCTATATTAAAATTTTCTCTCATTTTTTTCTAATAATAATTGTGTATCATATAAATATGCTATATTCATACCTATTGCTTTTTATGGTGGCATATTTTTTTTTATTTTTAAATAGCAACAAAAATAACAGCCTGGCTCAGGATTGAGACTCAATAAACATTTATTTTTTTTAAGTTTTTAATTCCAGTTAGTTAACTCATAGTGAAATATTAGTTTCATGTGTACCATATAGGGATTCAGAAATTCTGTACAAATGTACTTTACAAATGTACTCCACAGTCCCCATGTTTAGGTAATTAATAACTGAATGAATTATTTAAAATCTGGCAGAAAAAACTGTATTCCATCCAAGAAGAACAGATACTTGAGAGGCGGGATCTTTTGGAAAATAAAGCAATGTGTACCCTAGCACTGGCAAAACTTGGGACACCTCTACTTCAACTAGAAGCAGATGCTATAAGAATCAGAACTATCCACAAAGAACATTCTGATGTAAGCATTTATAATTAATCCAGAAGCTAATTTCCAGGAACATTTAAGTCAACAAACCATGTATGTGATTTTACATTATTACTTGGAATATTATGATTTCACATAGAAAGACATAAAAGCATGAACAAAATATGTATTTTACGACCAAACAACTAATCTATAGTGGAACTACATAGCAAGACTATGAATGCTATTACCGGGAACCCCATACTCTATATTAGCGTGTACTTAGGCAAACAGTTTTCAAATAAAATGAGTAGTGATTTATTTGGTGTGATTGCCCACTATGTTAAATTTAATTCAAAGTCTTTACTGCTTGTTAATAAAATGCTAAAGCTATGTTTGCTCAAATGTAAAATATAATGCATCTTGACATTTTTATGGCAAATATTTGATGTATGTAGAAGAAGTTAAGACACCTAGGATGAAAAATAAAGCAAATGTCGATAAAATATTTTCAAAACAACAAGTTTATGGCAGTAACTGATATTGCTAGCCCTTCCCAAAGAAAAATTAAGTAGAAAAATATGTATGCATCATGTCATTAGTCTTTTGGAAAAGTAGAGGGTGTGGTAAGAGTTATATATTCTTGTCCTTAGATGCAGGGAGGACATACATATATTCATTTGGGCCATTTTGGCAACAGGATTTTTTTTTCTTTGTAAATGATGATGTAATTTTATATTCTGAGTCTTTAAAAATTTTCGGCTTTTTTAAATTTAAAAAACTTTATGATTTAGAAAATGTTCCCATTATGAAAGTTTATTTTGATCTTCAAAGTCTCCCTATGAAATGGCCAAGACAGAGTTTATCTGGATCACAGACTTCAGAAAACTTGGGCCTAAATGTGTGAAGCAGCTTGTACAAGGCCATAAAACATGGCAACAAACAAATTCTGAGTATACTACTATACTCAGGGCTCTTAATTGCTTATCCTAGAGCTCATGTAATGAATATATAACCAGTACTAACACCTAGTGAGATAAATGATTTTAATAATGGCTCCTCCTTACATTAGTGATGGAAATTTATTAATTGCTTCAAAAGGCTCAGTATAATCATCTGAGTTTAATGAATTCCTGCAAAGATTAATGACTTTTATTCCCCCTTATTTTCTAATAGCCATTGTTTTATCTCATCTTATACTTGGGTAATCATTTTTGTTTTTATTATGTTTTAAGTTTATAAATTATAAGAACTATCAATGTAACACAAACTCTTGAAAACAATAAGTTTTTGTGTACTTTTGGTAATGATTGCTAACAATTTGTATTTGAAGTTTCAGTTTTGGTTAAGATATTTTAAATGTCATGGTGAAAACTTGCAGTTTCTTTGTGAGTTTTTTAGTTTTTTTATTTAGCTAAAATTGGTTAGGTTTTTGTTTTCTCCAATAATTCATAATGGAATATTGGGATGTGGATATCATAATATGTTTTTGTAATTCATGTTTGATGGTCCTTTGGTGGTCCTTTTCCCTTTTCCCTTTTCCCATATATATATATATACACATATATATATATAGTTATTATTAATATAGCCACTTGGAAACTATTTGGTCTAACCTGGGATAATTGGATTGCAAATGTTACACATCTTAATTTCTGAATGTCTTCTAGATATTAAATGATATAATTGAGAGGAGAGACTATGTTAAAAGAAACGTGGAAAGAACTAAGCAAAAATTACGAAGAAGGGGGAAGAAAACTCGTGATGCAATAACAGAAACTGAGGTAAGAAATTTAACATAAAAAATAATTTTGAATTTACAACTTCTTTATGTCAATGAAAACTTTTCAAGCAAATTTATTTTAGGTGGATGCCTCTCATTTCTAATTGGTTACAGTAAGTAGTTTCTATACACATACACACACATACACGCACCATACATGCACACACAAACAGTCTCTGTGTCTTCATTTTTTCTCTTACAGTGGTTTTCCCATTGTACTAGTGCATCCTCCTGTAAACCTATCCTACAAAGTAGGGGTAAGGATTTGTATTGTATTAAATAGTACTGTGTTTCTACAGATGGGACCAATATACAGACTGAAACATCTGTTAATATCTGACATCTCAGTTACCCTCAAGCTGGTGTATAGGCAGCATGAACAAGTAATCATATATCAAAAGGGCTTCAGGGATTTTTCCAAATTAGAAATATTTTCTCCTTGAAAATCTTCTTCTCTTTAATATTCTGTCTTTAGAGAATCTCTGGGTATGGGGAAGTAGAGACAGTCCATTGTCTTTAACTTGCTGTACTTTGGATATACTTTAAAGGTAGCACCAAGTGGATTTGTTGGTGGACAGCATGTTGGCTATGAGATAGAGGTGTAATCATATCACTTTTTTTTTTCCAGGATCAGGTTGGGTTTTTTTTAATATAATTTTTTATTTTTTTCTTAACATATAATATATTATTAGCCTCAAAGGGTACAGGTCTGTGAATTGCCGAGTTTACACACTTCATAGCATATTCCTTCCCCAATGTCCATAACCCCACCACCCTCTCCTTACCCCACTGTACTAAGCCACAAAAGAAATGTAAGCATTATCAAGGAAAATAGTAGTAATAATAACACCAGATACTGTTTTTTTGCATGTTCTCTGTATACCAAGCACTATTATAAGTGCTCAGACACATTAACTCATTTAAATTTCATAATAACTCTGTGAAGTTTATGCTATTATTATCCCCATTCTACAGTTGAAAAATCTCATATCTTATTTTCGAATTAGCTTGTTCAGTTTCACACAGCTCATTAATGGAAGAGTTGAGATTCACTAAATCCAGCACTGGCCTTAGAGTCTATACTATTATATTATTCTGGTCAGATCATACAGGTTACTTTTGTTGAATACAATGAAGCAAAATCATAACTCAAAAAAAAATAAAATAAAATAAAACAAAAAAGAAAACAGATTACTTGAAATATTTTTTAAATTACTTTTTTTCATCATTTGTATCTGTGTTAAGGAATATTTAGAAGCACAAATTGTTTACAAATGATTGATGATGAACTATACAGCAAAAATTACAGAACAGGCCAAGGTAATACATTAGTGTTACCAATAAATTATCTCGGTAAGAAAAACTTGAAGTACCTAGCATACCTTATATAATTTATTTATAAAATACAAATAATGGAAACTGGATAAAGAGGGAAAATCACAACAAAAGTAGAATAAAAATTACAGAATAAATGTAATTTGTCTATACCACTGACCACAAGAACAAGCACAGGGGCACTTGGGTGGCTCAGTCGGTTAAGCCTCCTACTGTTGATTTCAGCTCAGGTCATGATCTCGGGGTTGTGAGATTGAGTCCCTCGTTAGGCTCACCTGAGGTTCTCTTATGCCCTCTCCATGTGCCCCTCTCTCCTAGCTTGCATGTATGCATATTCTCTCTCTAAAAGCAAAAAAGAACAATAACAACAACAACAACAAAAAGACAAAACAACAACAACAAAAAAAACATGCCCAGATACTTTGCAGGCCCCCCCACAAAGATGAGATGCAGACCATAAGAAAGTATAGAAAACTTCTAAATTCACTCTGTAATAGTATAATTCTGAAACTGTAACTGAAAAATACTAGCTTGAAAAAAAATCTAAAGAAAAAAAAATCTAAAGCAAAATCTAAAGGAAAATCTAAAGAAAATCTAAAGAAAAAATCTAAAAAATCTAAAGAAAAAATCTAAAAAAAAAATCTATAGGTGGTGTCACTTATGAACTCAGATGACAAACTCTGTTATCAGTGAACTGAATTTTTACAGTGTATTATGCAAAGTAACATTCCTTTGAAGAATGTGAAGATCAGGGTGGCTCAGTTGGTTAAGCCGCTGCCTTAGGCTCAGGTCATGATCCCAGGGTCCTGGGATTGAGTCCCACATCGGGCTCCTTGCTCAGCAGGGAGCCTGCTTCCCCCTCTCTGCTGCCTGCCTCTCTGCCTACTTGTGATCTCTCTCTCTGTCAAATAAATAAATAAAATCTAAAATTTAAAAAAAAAAAAGAATGTGAAAATGAGTCAGCATAAACAAATGTACAGCTGACACTTGAAAAATGCAGGGTTTAGGCTGTGCCACGTGTAACTTTTGACTCCCCCAAAACTTAACTTCTAATAGCCTGTTATTGACTGGGAGCTTTGCTGATAACAGATAGTTGATTTACAAATAATTTTTATGCTATAGATATTATATACTGTATCTTTATGTTAAAGTAAGCTAGGCAAAAAAATGTTATTAGGAAAATCATAAGGAAGAAAAAATACATTTACAGCAGTGTGCCGTTAAAAATCTGCATGTGAGCAGACCTGCAAGTTCAAACCTGTGTTGTCCAAGGATCAACTGTACTACTATGATTCAGTACATTTTCAGAAATGAAAGACAACCTAAAATATTTAATAAAACACTATAGCCACTAATGATTTTCAGAAAGACTTAACTATCTAGAAATAGAATGAAAACATCCTTACCTTGATAATGTGTCATAGTGTTTCTACCAGTATTTTCCAGCTAACGCTCTACTTAGTGGTGAAAGATTAAAAGTGTTTCCATTAAAATCAGGAACAAAAACATTCAGACAAGTTTCTACTACTCAGCATACTACTGTTATTGACAACAAATTATTTTTAACAAGTCACAAAGGAAAAATCTATGTGTCGAACACGGCAATGGAAAACCACCCAGTTCTCATGTCCACATCTAAATACTAGTTTAAAAAATATTAACTAAAAATGGCCAAAGGTGGTATGTTTAATAAATATAACAAATTTCAATGAAGAATATGAGCTAACACATTCTTTGTGTGTGCTCTCACTATTATAGAAGGTACTAGGAGCTGAAGGGCTAGAGAAGAGCTCATTTTCTTTTTTTGTCCTTCAAATAAGTTTGTCTTTCCAATCACTGTTAAGCACTTAAGATATATTAAACATTTTTGAAATTTGCCAGAATTGGAGAAGTAAAAGGAGAACTTTGTTCACTCAAAAAGTTCGTCATCTTGTTGGGTAACAGACAAGGACATAGAGAGCATTAATACGCTCTGACCAAAGCCATGACAGCAGTATAATGAGGTGGAAGAGTGTCATGGAGGAGGAAACCTGACTGAACTGAGGGAACTGGGGAAGGTTTTTCAGAGGTTATATCTAAAAATGATAATTACTAGTAGAGTAAATGAAGGTTAAATACTTACAGTACCATGCTGTTGTGGAGTACAGATGAAACACAAAAAGCCTTAAAAAATTATTGTCACTGGAGATGATTCTTCTTCTTCCTATTATTATTATTATTATTATATAATTTTAAAATTGATGAAGAAATGAAGTAAGGGCATTTTAGAAACAGGTGCTGTTTGAAAAGCAAAGATATGGAATAGTGCTATGTGTTTGTGGAATTGCAAGTAGTTTGGTATGACCAGAGAGCAGGGTACCCATTATAAGAGAGAAAAGAGATGAAGCTAGTGAGATGGGCAACACACAGATGAAGAAATGGCTCATGTGCCATGCTGTTGAACTCCAAAATGTTGTAATGTCAAACATTGTTAATAGCATTTATTAAGTACTTTGATGCTGATAGGGGTACAAGCCATACTATAGACCCTATTTCTGTCTTCTAAGAACTTAAGTTCTAAGACAAATATTTTTTAAGACAAATAATTCTATCTTTTACTGTGCATAAGCATTTCAGTCATGGGCCAAGCTAAACTTGGGCTATTACTGAATTTTTACTCTTTTAACCCCAGTTTAAATCTTGGGCATAGATTCTAAACTTATTATGTTTAGATAATTTAAGAAATAAATCTTAAATAAAAATCTTAAAATCCTAAAATTCTTAATCTAAAATCTTTTTTAAAATCTTAAATAAAAATTAAAAATACAATTTGAAGTTAATAATTCAGAATTTGAATATAATCTTTATTACCTAATATTTTTTAAATATGTGACTTGAAAATTTTAGGAAGATAAGGAAATGATGAAAAATGTTTTATAATAAAACATTTATTAACTGCAGTTCAGATTTTTAGATTCTTCCCGGTCTGGACATGAAAGTACTCTTGGGTTGGAAAACCTCCAAATTCCTGAAACCTGTGTCCCCCAGGGCTAGAGAAAGAAATAAGCCAAAGAATGGTCATTTAATGTCATTAAATGTGTGTTCTATGCCTTTATTCCCTTTTGTACTGATGGCACTTCGGCATTTATCAAAAGACTTACAAATGGCTATTGGGGGTAGGGGACAAACTTCTGCTCATTGCACGTGTGCAGGTTTGTACTCCTGATTGACACATGACATCTAACTGCTTCTCTCTAGACTCAGCTCACTATAATGATGTTTCTGATATTTTTGATGCCATGGACAGCAATGTGCTGTTCACGTTTACCAAAGCCTCACTGATGGTACCTATTAAAGTGGCAAAAGACCATTTTTGGCTTTTCATTGCTGTCTGCAGGAAACGCACTGTCTCCTTCTGTCCTTTAGTGTAGAGTCTTCTGACACCACCTTCAGCACAGCTGAACTGGCTGGTATGGTCTAAGTTGTTGATACCATTGCTTCTGATGTCTTCTGAGTTTCCTGTGGGAATCTTTCTTCAAGATTAAGGCATGAATTATGGAATCTGACCTAAAATTCAAACTTAGTGGTAGCATGATGTACCCAGAGCTGCCCATCCTCTTCGACTCCTACTTACTTACTTTATTCCATACTAGTACTTCTTCACACTTTGTGGGGGTGGGGAATTGACTTTTTTCCCCAGTAATAATCTAATAGCCTATTGGTCACATTGAAGAATCCTAGTAAACCATCTTTCAGCTACATTCAGATGTTAAAAACAAGCAAACCAAAAAACCCTCATTTATCAGTAGACTAATTCCAGAACTTTCAGAAAAAGAAACAAAGGGAAAGTATGAAAATGCAAATGCAGTACACAGTGTTGAAAGTCATGGTCAAATAGCAGAGTTTTATAGGAAAATAAATATAAAAGTTTAGCCTTTCTTCTTGAAATCTGTAAGAGCAGAGAAAGAATCAGAGAGCATATGGGGGAAAGTGGAAGAAAATAGGAGCAAAGGGAGCAGTTGATATCTGAAATCATTTGGGAGAGTAGCGCTAATTAGAAGCCATGCCAAATGTGGGGAACAGCATTCAGTAAATCAGTCATCCAATCAGTAAATCATTCAGTCAATACGAAAATCAACAGTGATGAAAGGATCATGCAAAAAATAGATGCAAAATCAAATCTTCAGTTTGGACTTGCACAAGCCAGCTTTGGGAAAGTATACTGGTATTAAACATTGACTTGTTTTGTTTGAAAGATCAGGACCATGTATATCCTTGCCCACCTTCATTGTACATGTTTGAGAACTAGTAACCACATGTTTATATATTTTTTAAGACTTTATTTATTTGAGAGAGAGAGAGAAAGAGAGAGGGACGTCATGAGCAGGGAGAGGGGTGGAGGCAGACTTTCCCACTGAGCAGGGAGCCCCATGTGGGACTTGATCCCAGGACTGAGGTCATGACCTGAGCTGGAGGCAGACACTTAACCAACTGAGCCACCCAGGCACCCCATCCACCTGTTTATATTTTGAAAGGACATGCCCTTAAGGTGTCGTTATATTGGAGTATGTGGAGGGGAAGACAGTAAGGGTAGAGAGAGGAAAATGGAGACAGAGGAAGAGAGATGTGGTGAGAGAGACATATAGTTCTAAGCCATCTTTTAAAGATTTTATTTTTTTATTTATTTGAAAGAGATAGAAAGCACAGGAGCAGGGGGAGTGGCAGGCAGAGAGAGGGAGAAGGAGAAGGAGAAGCAGACTTCCCAGTGAGTAGGGAGTCTGATGTGGGGCTCGATCCCAGGACCCTGGGGTTGTGACCTGAGCTGAGGGCAGACGCTTAACAACTGAGCCACCCAGGCACCCCTCTAAGTCATCTTTTAGACAATCTTATCTGATAAAACTATGGAGAAGAGAAAGAACATAAACCTAAGTTGTTATTTATACTGTTAACAAGTTTCTATTTGCTTTTAATTATTTATGTGGCCAAATGTAATTGTGTCCTTAAGTTGCAAGGATTTGAAAATTCTAGTATTTAAAATAAAACATCCTTTAATTTCTTTTCCAGGAAAAACACTCAATGATTTTTAGAGAAATAGAGAACACAAAAAGTAAAACGATTATTTATCTTGCAAAAATAGATGAGTTGAATAAGAACTTAAAAGAAAAAGAGAAAGAAAGTAATATTTTTGCTCAGACACTTGAGAGTTTAAAGTAAGTACTTAAATTTTATCAAAATATTAAGTATTCAATATATTATTTTTAAAAGAGATAAGGTCAAATTTCTTTAAGGTTTATTCTTAAAATGGTCCATTATTTTCCATCATTATTTGATGCAGAGTATACATGTGATATTTGATCATTTTGGCTTAAAAACATGAATTGTGGGGGCGTCTGGGTGGCTCAGTCAATTAAACATCAGACTCTTGGGCTCAGGTCTTGATCTTAGGTTTGTGACTTTAAGCCCCACATTGGGCTCTACCTAGATGTAGAGCTTACATTAAAAAAAAAAAAAAGCATAAATTAAATTCATTTTTTTATTATTTCCCTGGGTTTACTTTTACTTGAATAACTGGGAATGCTTATTGTTTTCCAAGTATGAGAACTTATATTAATTATGAAATTGATAATCTTTCCCACAAATTTCAGTATTACTCACAGGACATGGTTAATAATATATGCTTTTTCACCCAAACTCTTTTGGTAAGTTTTGAAGTAATCCTTTAGAAACAGATATTCTACAAAACCTTATGTAATTTGTTCATATTTACTGTCTTCAGAAACCTCTTATTTGGTCCCTTTATTAATCAGGGGCAAGGGTTACCTAGCAAGGGTTAGTAAGGTTTTTTACTCAAAGAATGTTCATACTCTAAGACCTTTGGTGTTTCCTAAGACCCTCACTTAGAACTTACATACTCTTCCTTTATTCCTTTTGGTTCTTATTATCTGTTTTGTAATATGTTGCGAACAGAGCTTGAAGGACTACAGGAAGGACATGCATTGGTCACATTTAGGAATTACAGTTTGATTCAAATAAGAAGGCTAACACAGCATTAACAAAATCATAGCACTTGAGGGATAAAATGTCAGAAAAACAGTTACCCACAGCTTGATTACCATACTATAATGTCAAGTCAAGTCAGTTCACTCAACAAGGATTTATTTAGCTGTTACTATGGGGTAAAAGCTTATGTTCAAAATGATCATTCAGCTTTATCTGAAAGACATAAAATCATATTCAGTATATCATGTAAGAAAGCAAGGAAATGTTTATTTTCAAAGATATTCGCATTATTTGACATCTGTAAGAATATTTTGAGGCTTAGTGATATGTCTAAAATTTTATAGTTCACATTAGACTTATAAAGGTTTAGTTTAAGTTTAGATTATAAGGAGTTTGGTTTAAGATTTAGTTTAAGAATTGTTATTATTTCAGTTATAACATTTTCTTCTATTCTGTGGCTATATTACATTGCCTTTGGGACAAGAGTGGCCACCATGTCCTAGTGAAACAGTTCCCTCTCTGAACCTGACAAAACTTTGCTTTCTCCCAGGAAAGGGAGAAAATGAATAATTGATCCTGTGACATTATTTATAGCTCTATTACTTTACAATGACTATGGATAATGTCAAATAATATTTAAAGATACCATTTTTTGACTTCCTAATGTGCCAGGCACTTTGTGGGCAATCTGTGTACTTCATCTTATCCAGTTCTCACTGCAAATTCTTAAATTATGTAATAACATTCTCATATGAATACTGAGGAAACAGAAGCTCAGGGAAATTAAATGATTGTCTTTGTACAGATAATCAGTGGTTAAAGTCAGCTCCAGTTTAGGTCCATCTCATTCCAAAGCATGTGCCCTTAAAACTGTCCATACTGACTCACTAAACTAGGGTTGGAAAGAAGATTATTGCAAATAAACTACATTAGTAATAATCTACTGTTATTTTCAATAGGTGACCATATCAAGTTAATCATTATTTATTAAGAACCTACAGTGTGCCTAGAGCCAGACACGAAGAAGGACAAAGAAATGACAAATGGGAAAATGTACCTTTGACTATCTGAAGATAATTTTAGAAATACAAACTTGCATATGCAAAATGATTAAAATATGATGATTAGAGTAATAGCAATTGAAGCTGTCCTTGACTCTGATTTTTACAACTGTTTCTTAAGTAGAATGTGAAAGGATTTAGGGCCAGACCCATAGGACTTCAGAGTTTATTCTTTTTATCATTATGAGAAAGGAAACACTGTTTTCATGCACAGATATACACATAAGCATGTATGGTCTATATAATATATGTGTGGGTATAATTAACTAATAAAAATGCTGCCTTGAATATAATCCAAACTCAAAATACTTAGTGTGGAGAACAAAGTATATGTGGTCAAAATATAGAGATGTTTGCTGGGAGTAACTGTGAGGTTTTTTGGCTCTCGTCATACTAGCTCTTCCCCATGTAAATTTCATGGTTTCTTTGTTCCATAATATTGATATTAGTGAGTATTTATATAGGATGTATTTATATAGGATGTCACATAAGAATTTTGGATGTTTTGGGTATAAATGATGAAATGGAACAGACTTGAGCAAGGCAGATAAAAGGGAGGGACCTTATTCTATTCAGAAGGAGAGGCTCACATCTAAAAATGTGAACAAAAAACATTGTTTTCAAATTTTTGGTAATAGCCATAGTAGGGAAAGAGAGAAAAAAAATGCATATTTAGTGTTGAGCTGCTGAATCAAATAGAGTAAGATAAAACTGGATTTGCATTCTGGTACTGCTGTTTACTAAGTGGCTTATATAAGCTAATTATGGTAAAGTTTAGTTTCCTCATCTGTAAATTGCTATAATGATTATACTTTCATAGGATTTTGTTGTATTAAATAAGATATTATATTCAGCATGGTTTAACATTTCAGCCCCCACCAAAAAAAACTTTAGTTCTGCTGCCTTATTAGGTAACTGTGCAGATGACTCAGTTTTCTATACCAGCAGAGATAAAAACAAATAAGGGTAACATAGGACAGTGCTGCACTTCTGCAGCTCTTTATTCTGCCCTCTGTGTTACTGATCAACTTTGGCAATTATTTCTAAAGCACGTTCATTTTCATTATTGTTTTTACCACTTTCTTATGCTTTTTCTATTAGTGTTGTTATTTAAATAAAAACCATTTAATATCTGTCTCAGCATATACTTAGTTACAAATGACAAAATACACCCACCTAAGCACAAACAAACATGTTCACACAACAGCTTAAATTAAACAATTGGGGAATGTGTCGTCTTATTACAGAGACTCTTGGGTAGGGTAAGCTGCAGAATTGGTTGACATTAGTGAATCAACAGCTCAACCCTAGGTACTCATTTTTTTTCTCTCTCCACAGTGTCCATTGTCATCAAGTTTGAAAACATGACTCATTCACATTTAGTGGGTGTTGAGCCTTTTCTACATGCAGTTAGGTCCTTGTCTTTCATCTTATTAAGCTATGGTAGTATTTATGTTCACATCTAAATAATTAGCCACATGCTAATTGGCTTAATCTAATTAGAATGTATCTTTGGTGTTATATGCTGCATGGAGGAGGGGTTCTTTTAGAACGGCAATGAAATAGAGGCATGCTGTGTAGGCAACCAAGAGAATCCACTAAATTTCTCCAGAGATTTTCTTACAACTGAATCATTTAGACATATCTCTATGGAAGTTGGCCTATGGAAAGAACTAGGGAATTTTTCCAAAGCCCTTCAGTTCTGAGACTTTTTAATATTTGCTCTTTTAAAATATATCATAAATGTATCTTTTTTTAAAATATTTTATTTATTAATTTGACAGAGAGAAATCACAAGTAGACGGAGAGGCAGCCAGAGAGAGAGAGAGAGATAGGGAAGCAGGCTCCCTGCTGAGCAGAGAGCCTGATGCGGGACTCGATCCCAGGACCCTGAGATCATGACCTGAGCCGAAGGCAGTGGCTTAACCCACTGAGCCACCCAGGCGCCCCTATCATAAATGTATCTTAAAAAATAAAATATGATTTGATTAATGGCAAATACAATTCTTTCTTCATAGGAATGAATTTATAACCATGAGGTATAAAAAGGAGCAGGCACAAGCAGTGTTTGATCATCTCATAAGTGAAAAAAAAATCTATGAAGAGAAGCTCTATGAGGAAGAGCAGAGATATCGAACACTAATTACCATGAGGCAAAAAACTCTGGCAGATATTAAAGTGAGTATTATTTTTGGACTGTCTTAGAATGAAAGAAATACAGTGATAGTCAAACTAGCAAGTAGTCTGAGGCACTCATTTCTTATCTTGAAGCAAAGATTTAAATTCTAAAAACTTTTGGGTGCCTGTGTGGCTCAATTGTTGAGCCTCTGCCTTCAGCTCAGGTCATGATCCCAGAGTCCTGGGATCGAGCCCTGCATCAGGCTCCCTGCTCAGCAGAAAACCTGCTTCTCCCTCTCTCACTCCTCCTGCTTGTGTTCCTTCTCTTGCTGTCGCTCTCTGTTAACTAAATAAATAAAATCTTTAAAAAAAAATTGTAAAAACTTTTAAAGATGTATGTAATATTGTATACATGTATAAGCTATTTTTGATCCTAATATTTATATCACCATTATTATATATATTTATATACTCAATTACTTTTCTTCATTTTTACATTTTCAAAGACACTGTTTAATCCATTTTAAAAGATGGAGGAAATATATACCTTAAACAAGTATGTCAGTGAATGAACATACCATCTGTAGTGCTATTTCTGTGATCCTTCCTACAGAAAAGTATTAATAGAGGAACAATACTTTTATTAATAATAGTGCTAATAATAGTACTATTAATAATAGTGCTAATACTCTTCCATTTTACATATGGCCATTACATAGAAAAGGGGTATTTTGGGAGGAGGGGGCCTAAAAATATGGAAATAATTGGTGCCATCTAGTGGCAATAAATGATGCCTTCTCTTAGAGAAGTTCCTGAAATCTCAAGATTTGTGATATATGAATGGACTGGAGAGGCTTAGACTCAATTGCACACCTCAAAAAGAGAAGGCTTAAGTTATTTACTGATTTAAGCATCACTCTCTACCTCATATTTTATCACAGCAGTAGAATTAGCTGTTTGAATTCAACCACATTTTCCAATTGTACTGGTGCTGAGAACACAGTGGGATCTCAATAATCATTTATTGACTGGCATTTCAGCACTTTAATGGAACAATAATAATTAGTGAAATGGCAAAATATGGTCAGCAGGAGAGAGACAAAGAAAAAATTCCTGTATAACTAGCCTTTCAAAAATGGAGATTTTTATTTTTTTCATCCAAAATTTTGTCTCTGCTGTCCCATTCTGAAATGTACTTAACCTCCAGCTACTTGCCACATCACCTGGTTTTGTGTTTTGTCCTTGGTACCTGTCTCTATCTGAACTTGTTTTGTTCATTTGTTTTTACTTGTTTGTTGTCTGCCTGCATCTTGCAGTACTGACATATTGTCAGTGAGGACAGATTTTCTGTCACGTTCTTCTGTGTATCCTAAAAGCTCAGAACTATGCCTGGCGTAAGGGAGGCACTCAGTGAATACTCATTGAATGACTGAATGAATAAATGGATGAACATATGCTTTTTTGGTAATTTTGCTGTCCACTTGCATAATAATGCCTAAAAGCAGAAGCATTTCAGAGATACTTTCCATACTGTGCCAGCCTGATACTTTAGTTGAATACTCATGTTGTATGCAAAATCTGAACGTCTCCCTTTCTCTTTCTCATTCCCCCTCTCTCCTTGATAATACACGAGAAATTTTCCATCCAATCTGTTCTCTTTAGATGAAAATGATTACATTGTCTATTGCTTTCTAGCAATTAAGGATTCTGCTAAATATCTGAATAATACTTCTTTAGTAACCTTTAATTTATATGAAATTGCCTCTTATCAGCTCTTGGATTGCTCTTTGTTATGCATTTATCCTATGTAAACAGAAGCATAGAGTTTGAACATACATAGTTTAGAAATTTACTTATCTCATCATTAGTGACACTGTTTATGATTATGATCAGTTATTGGCATTAAATAATGGAAAGACAATATAATTTTTCATATAAAACTATTTAAAAATTTGTAAATATGTGTGTAATATGAAGCATTCCCATAAAGAAACAAGTTTCATTAGGCATCATTACATATGTTGTATTACTAATCTGGGGTGTCCCCCCCGGGTAAAAGAACTGATCACAATTATGGATCATCTGAAGGAATTGTTTAACAAAAGACCATAAAAGCCACAGTACAATTAACTGGGGATGTAAGAAAACATGCCATAGAATTAGAAATACAAACAGCCAATAAAATGGTTTAAGAAAAAAATATATACAAATTTCAGATAGCATGCAATATAGTTCTGGAGTTAAAATCAACTTTTTGGTAGGTAGTTTCATGTCAGATATCTTTAAATGGAAGATTTTTTAAAGTGTTAAATGGATTTTTATTAACTGCCTATAATTACCGAATGCAATTAAGGTTAAAATCTCAGTATAGCATATTCATCAAAGTACTATAGCTATAGCTACTGATCTTCCTTTTTTATTATTGGAAAGATCCAAACAAAACTGGAGTTTCAGGTATTTTAATCTTTAGTTTTAATTTTAATCTATTATTAGCCATCCTCAGAAGTCCCACTGCTTTTCTATGTCAGTGCCTTTCTCTAGTGCTCTTTCTATAACCTTGCCCTTCTTCCTATAATTTAGGTATTATATGAGAAAGGTGTAATGCATTACATTGGATCTTAGGCAGACAGAACAATTTCCAAATTGAGTTCTAAAAGACACAATCTCCCAATACTTTGTGGAGTTTATTGGTTTTTATTTGGCTTCATATTTATATTTCACTCTCAGGAAATACTTATAATAGTCCCATATTTGGCTATTAAATCATTTCTTGACCCTTTCATGTGGAAAATTCTTAGCTAATACAGAGGCAGTGATTCAGTGCCTCATTAGACAGCCAGGTAGAGCAATAGTAAAAATAAGAAACAAATTTAATCTCTGAACTAATTTTAAAGATTATTACAATTTAAAAAATTATTCTCCTATTGTCCACTCATCACTTCATTCACGCAACTAGTTCAGGGCACTCACTGTTGAACAACCAAAACCCTAGCGTCAGTTTTAAAGATGCAGTCAGCAGAAAGATGGGAGATGCGAAAAGCAAACTTGAATATCGTAACATCGCACAAATTACGTACAATAAATTGTGTCGCTGGCCCACTGACCTGATACATTAGGTATGATTAAAATAAAATAAAAACTATTACATATTCTGTGATCTTAATAGTGGGTAATAAATGTGTAAAAAACCTGGAAACATTTAGATAAGAGCTGAGCAGTGACCCTCCTAGGCAAGAATAATTTGCCTTAATGCTAATCTTCTTGTCCCCCAAAATATTTTAAAATAACATGAAATTTTTAAAAATTAAGAACATGGTTTGCATAATATTTTTAACAATTCTAACAGGATTAAACATCAATCACATGTCATAATATTAATTAGGTTCATCATATTGCCTTTTTTTCCATATTGCCTTTTTAAATCAACTTGTTCAACTATATGGTTCTTTGAGGAATGAACATTTTAATTTTAGGACTGGTAGCAAAAGAGTGCTAGTTTTATTAATTAATTAATTTATTTATTTATTTACTTTTAAAAGTTTTTTTGTTGTGTTACGTTAGTCACCATACATCATTAGTTTTTGATGTGGTGTTCCATGATTCATCGATTGTGTATAATACCCAGTGTGCTAAGAAATCCATGCCCTCCTTAATACCCATCACCAGGCTCACCCATCTCCCCATCCCTCTCCCTTCTGAAACCCTCAGTTTGTTTCCTCGAATCCATAGTCTCTTATGGTTCTTTTCACTCTCCGGTTGACCCCCCCTTCATTTTTCCCTTCTAATGTCCTCCATGCTGTTGCTTATGTTCCACAAGTAAGTGAAACCATATGATAATTGACTTTCTCTGCTTGACTTATTTCACTCATTCTCCTCCAGTCCCATCCATGTGAATGGAAAAGTTGGGTATTTATCGTTTCTGACGGCTAATATTCCTTTGTGTATATGGACCTCGTTTTATACCGGGGAGCACCAAGTTTTCGCACAGATTCAGTGCTGCAATGATCATAGATACTCAGAAATCAGGAAGGAGTAACACTAGAATGTAAAGGAAACATGTATCATTGGTATAAGGGATTCCCAAATACAAACTTAATATATTTTGGTTGTTTGAGTAGAGCATGATCCATTAAACAAGGAAGAAGCCTCTCTTCTTTTTGCATCTCTCTCCAGCATTGTGTTACATCTTGCAGATATGTCCCAAAATATCTACTAACACTACATTAAAGCACTATACACGAAGCTTGAGTAGGCCTTTTATTTTTTGTTTTTGGGATTTTTTTGTTTTGTTTTTTTAATATTTTATTTATTTATTTATTTATTTATTCATTTATTTGTCAGGAAGAGAGAGCACAAGCAGGGGGAGTGTCAGGCAGAGGGAGAAGCAAACTCTTCACTGAGCAAGGAGCCTGATGTGGGACTCGGTCCCAGACCCCTGGGATCATGACCTGAAGCCAAAGCCTTAAGTAACTGAGCCACCCAGGCATCCTGGCTTTTTATTTTTTGAACTGGCAATCTATCATGATTTTTAGCTTTTGCCCCCCAACTACCGAGAGGCATCTATTAAAATCACTTGGCCATAATCCATTTCAGTTTTTCTATACGTTGGTATTTTTTTTATATTATTGTGATAATACTCTATCAGCACAATTTGGATATTGTGCTTTTTCCAGGTAACATTAATTTCCTAGTGGGACTGCCACTTTTGAAATTCCTCCACCCTCCCCACTGCAGAGTAATAGCATAAATATATGATTATTCTCATTTAGTCAATTAAAGTAATTATTGTATGAGTTTCCACATATCAGATTGCATTTTTATGTACACCTAATTGGTTAGGCTTTATTAAAATTGTAATACATTACTGGATTCAATTTATACCCATTTAATGATGAATATCTATTGGTCTGTAGTTCTTCTACTTTGTACTTTGTTCAAGACATTTGTATCAGAGATTTTTACAAGAGTTTTTCAAATGAAATAAGGTTTTTTTTGTTGTTGTTGTTAAATAGCATAACACATTTCAGTTTCTTAAAGTTTTGAGAAATTCTCCCATGATACTAATAAGATATGTGATGAGTTAGAGATTTTACCTCACTTGTAAGCTAACAAGTTAGCCTGCCATAGTTTCACAGATGCTGGGAGAAGGAATGAAACTCCTGGGTGAAAACCAAAGATTTTATTGCTTCCTATACAACAGCAGTGTGAGCTTATGTTTGCATAGGTTCATCTTGGCTCTAAGTATTGAGGAGTAAAAGGAAAGTGGTCAGGTGAATGCTACATATATACAAGGAATTTTTATCACAGCTGATAAACTTGGAATGTAGGAAAGCCACACTTTTTTATGGAGGCTTGCAGCAAATGTGCCCAGCCTTTGCCCCAGAGGAAGTCATTACATTTGGTATGCAATATTGAAAATGTAGTTCTGGATCAAGGTGGTCATAAGTGTGTAAACATGATGGCGAATTCCCCCCTATCTATATTACCTGAGCTTGACTCTTTTCTGAAGAAAAGTATTTTTAAAATTTATTCAGTTTATTTTTTGGTTTTTGCATGATTAATGTTTTCTAATTCTTGAGTCAATATGGTCAAGCTACATTTTTCTAGAAAAGATGATTTTAATGAGGTTTTCAAATATATTATCATTAAGTTATATGAAATATATATTTTTTCATTTCTTCTTCTGTAGTCATATTCTCTTTTCATTCACTAGACTTGTTTTTTCTTTTTCTTGACTGACCCTGTTAAATTTTTTCCTTGTAGTTGTTTTTTCACACACTCCAAATTCTGATTTTTTTCATGATGATTATTTTTGTTCTCTAAGTCATTAGTTTTAGCTTTTTTCTTTGTTAACTACAATTTTTGACTGATTTTTATAATTTTATTTTGTTTTTTCTTTTTTTAACAAGCTGAGTTGAATACTTTAGTTTTTTCTTTCTCATTTACAATGAAAAGAAAAAAAAAAAAAAAAAAAAACAAAAGACCAAGTAGTCTCTGAATGCAATTTTGCCAGTTTTAATAACTTACACTCTTCAATATTGGTCTTGGCAATGATTTTTTGCATATGAATGCCAAAAGCACATGAAACAAATGCAAAAATAAACAAATAGGACTACATCAAACTGAAAAGCTTCTCCATAGAAAATAAATAATGAATAAGTTGAAAAGACAGCCTATTAAATGGCAGAAAATATTTGCAAACTATATCTCTGATAAAAGGTTAATATCAAAAATAGATACGTAACTCATACAACTCAATGGCAAAACAAAAACAAAAACAAAAACAAAAACCAGAAATAATCCACTTAAAAATGGACAAAGAGCCAGAATAGACATTTTTCCAAAAAGTATACCAATGGGCAACAGATAAATGAAAAGGTGCTCAATATTACAAATCATCAGGAAAATGAAATTAGGAGCCCAATGAGATATCATCCCTCTTTCTTGTTAGGATGGTATTTATCAAAGACATAAGGAATAACAAGTATTGCTAAGGATGTGAAGAGAAGGGAACCCTATATATTGTTGCTAGGAATATAAATTGGTACAGCCTTATGGAAAACAGTGTGGAGATTTTTTTTAAAATTGAAAATAGAAACCCATTAATTCAGCAGTTTCACTTCTAGGTATATTTCTGAAGGAGACAGTCAGTATCTAAAAGAGGTATCTACACTCTTGTGTTCATTGCTGCTTCATTCACAGAAGCCAACATAAGGAAACAATTTAAGTGTCTGTCAATGTATGAATGGATAAAAAAAAAAGTTATGGATAGATAGATAGGTAAATATTCACTCTATATATAATGCAATATTTTTCGGTCATGAAACAGAATGAAATCTTGCCATTTGCAATAAAATAGGTGAACTTAGAAGACATTACGCGAAGTAAGCCAGACAAAGAAAGACAAATACTATAGGATCTCACTTATTTGTGGAATCTAAAAAAAAACCAAAACAAAAAATGTTGAACTCAGTATAGAATGGTGGTTATCTGGGGCCAGGGCGATGGGTAAAATGGGGGTGATGCTGGTCAAAGGGTACAAACCTTTCATTATAAGATGAGTAAATTCTGGGTATCTAATGTATTGCATGGTAACTATAGGTAGTAATTGTATTGTATGTATACTTGAAATTTGCTAGGAGAGTGTAGATTGTAAATATTCTTATCCATACACACAAAAAGATAATTACATGAGATATGGTTGTTTTACTTAACCTGATTGTGGTCATGATTTCACTATGCAAACATATATCAAATTGTCACATTACACATTTTAAATATGTACAGTTTTATTTATCAATTAAACTTCAACAAAGCCAGGGAAAAATAAATTTCTGTTAAAAGGTTTTGTTTAATTTCCTTGAGATTACCAAACAGAAACACTGCAACTTTTGTTCCATGGATAATTTATGAACAAATAAATTAAATTAAATGTTTAGTTCAACATGAATTAATTTGTGGGTTTTGCTTTATATATTTCTAGTTCATGTTATTCAGTGCATAGAGACTCAAAATTATTAAATGACAATTTTGATCATATTTTTTAACATAATGGCAATTTTCTCTTTTGTATTATTTGAGAGTTAATATCAACTGGTCTTTTTGGTAGACTAACCTAATTTTACATTTTATTTTTAAGTATTCTGACTTATTTTTTAGGTATGCATTTGTGACCATTATAGAGCAATATTTAGGATAATTCTACTTTTGAATCCATTTTGCTTTAGTAATTTATATAATTAGTTTTATTGGTTCTTGCTTCTGTATTCTTGCCTAATGCTTTCTATGGTGATACTACCTTTCTACTTTTGCCATTATTGCTTTTTGGCGTATTGACTGTTGTGGTTTGATTTTATTGCTTTTAATAATGTAAAGTGGAGACATTCTACTTTTAACTATATCACTGTTTCAAATTTCCATCTAAATGTGCTCATATATTAGTAATGCCGATAAACATTGAAGGATAAAGCTGGTAATGTAGGTTCAGGTTATATGATGAAGACCCACTTGAAAAGTTTACACTTAACTTGTAAAGCAGTGGGAGGCATGACGCATATTCCAGGTGTACAGTGTGCTCAGAGATAGGCAAGATAAATTAGACAGCATTATGTAGGACAAACTGAAGTGAAATGAAAACAGGAGTTACAGATATAAGTTACAAGAAAATGCTTTTGTAATTAAAGACAAGTGATGAGACATTGATGGAGCAGGAATGAGGTTTACAGACTTAACAGAGACTGATGTCAAATTGTATATGATAAACGAAAAAAAGAATAGAATATATAGAGGGAGGTACAATACTGATTGACTAGAAAAATTATGGTGGCATTATAGTATAAAGACTATTAATGACTGGCTTCGCTGAGAAGAGGATCTATCTTGAATGTGGTAGAAACTATGTAAGTGAAAGTATGTACCTAATCACTATGTGGAGATAGAGTTTGGGAGATGGAGTAGAAATGGATAGAGTAGAAAATCAGTACAGCATTAATAGTGGAAGCCATGGGAGCTCATGAAAGTTATAAAGAAAAGTGTCAGAGAATATCTGAAGACAGAACCTGAGTGTGTAAGTTGTTACATTATTATCTGTCAGAATTTTTATATTCAGCTTAGTGACCACTGGGGCTAAGGCTCTGCAGACTACATTCTTCTTTGTCACATGCCTCTAAGGCTCTGCAAAATATAGGGCACTAGAGGAGGAATAAAAGGATGAAGGAGGAAGAAGTGTGTTCTTTGCTGCTGGCTTGTAGTAGCTTTCCTATCAGCTTTATCCTAGAAATGCATATTCAACTGAAAGCAGCAGTTCGTGTCCATAGCTATGCCTGAATACAACTTGGCTGTTAGGAGAGCATCAGTGATAGAAAGAGTAGTATCAGATTGGTAAAGGCAGGAGATTAAATATAATAGTGAAAGGAGCAAGAACATTGAAAGAAATTGGAAAAGGCAGCTTTAGAATAGTCTTTCAAGAGCTTTGGTAATAAAATAATTTGCATAGTTCTATTATTTTTTTTTTGCAAATTGCAAGTCCTAGGTATATTTTCTAACAAAAGGGAAAAAGGTCGGATTGAGGAAGAGATTGTATTATATGTTGTATTATGCAGTTTTATTTATTTTTTATTATGTTATATTAGTCACCATATAGTATATCATTAGTTTTTAAGTAAGCAGTTTTATTTAACTATTCGGTTCCTATTCCAGTTGGTGAGGCTTTTAAGGGAGAGAACACTGTCTCACTCACAGGAGTACTTCCAGAGTCTATCTGATGTCTAGGACTTAATAAGTACTCAACATTGCTGAGTTGAAGTCCAGATGAAGTGATGTGACTTCTATAAGAGTAACTGGAAGAGTGGGCTTTATATTTTAATTTACTTTGGCAAGGATAAACAAAATTGTTCCTCATTCATTCATTCATTCACTGATTTATCTATTTATTTTGAAGTTGTGTGTCCCATGTCACAATATGGGTGAGATTCTGAACATCTTAAATGAAAGGTAACATTTGCTCCCAGTTAGCTTCACTGAGCAATGGTGAGGCCCAAATTAAAATACAGTACAGCTTCTTGAATTAAGCACAGAATTCTCTAGAACCCAGGAAGAGGAGTTTGAAGGAAATCTTGGACAGCCTGCAAAGGTGATAAAACAACCAAATAAACAAAAAACTTAGCCTGAAAAGGTGATGAAACAACCAACCAAACAAAAACTAAGTCTTGGAGGGTGGTTATAAGTTAGTCAAGGAAAGAATAGTTCAAGTAGTGAGAGAAATAGGAGAAAAGGCAGACAGATATCAAAAATAAGCATGCATTTAGGGAATGGCATGTAGTTTATTATGTTTGGAGATCAGATGGAGGGGAAAAGACCACATACTTACTGGTGGGAGCACCATCATGAAAGCTGTGAATATCACACTAAGGAGTTTAGACTTTATGTGATGAGTAAGTGATCAGAAGAATAATAAAGGTATTACAGCAGCTGAGGAAAATCCCACTAAAATTAGCAGAGATTTCAACTGCTCTGTTATCCACCTTGGTGTGGTGCTATTGGGCCAGAGTTGGACTGAGACATTTATCCTGTCAGCAGTTAGAGTTGGGAAAGGCCTACAGTGCCTGAACCTGGCTCAGAAGATGCTGCCATAAAAGAGTCCTTTACCCCCAGTATGATGAAGTAAATATTTCTTTTTCTTAGTATTTCATGATGTATAACAATGGTTGGCAATCATTGATTACATGTAATAAGCTGGAGAATGAGTGTTTTTGGCTGCAGCAATACCGACTAAGAATTTAGTGGTGAGGTTGGAAGAACAAATATTGTTAAAATGTCTATAATACCCAAGGCAGTCGACACATTCAGTGCAATCCTCATCAAAATACCACTAACAGTTTTCACAGAACTAAAACAAACAGTCCTAAAATTTGTATTGAACCACAAAAGACCCTGAATAGCCAAAGCAATCTTAAAAAGGAAAAATAAACTTGGAGACATCACAATTCTGGACTTCAAGCTATGTTATACAGCTATAATAATCAAGATAATATGGTACTGGCAGATACTAAGACCAATGGAACCAAATAGAAAACCCAGAAATGGATCCACAACTATATGGTCAACTGATCTTCAACAAAGCAGGAAAGAATATCCAATTACAGTAAGACAGTTTCTTCTATAAATGATGTTGGGAAAACTGGACAGCAACCTGCAAAAGAATGAAACTGTGGGACACATGGGTGGCTCAATTAGTTGAACATCCAACTCTTCATTTGAGCTCAGGTCGTGATCTCAGGATTGTGGGATCAAGCCCCATGCTGGGCTCCAGTCTCTGCATGGAATCTGCTTATCTCCCTCCTCTTCTGCCCCTCTACCCGCTCATACACTCACAATTTCTCTCTCTCAAATAAATAAATCTTTAAAAAAAAAAAAGTATGGAACCAGACCCCTTTCATACACCATACACAAAAATAAATTCAAAATGGGTGAAAGACCTAAATGTGAGACAGGAAACCTTCAAAATCCTAGAGAAGAATAAAGGCAGTACCCTCTTTGACCTCAGCTGTAGCAGCTTCATACTAGAAATGTCTCTGGAGACAAGGGAAACAAAAGCTAAAATGAGCTATAGGACTTTGTCAAGAAAAGCTTCTATGCTGTGAAGGAAACAATCAACAAAACTAAAAGACAGTCTACAAAATAAAAGATATTGGCAAATGACATATCTGATAAAAGGTTAGTATCAAAAATCCATAAAGAAGTTATTAAACTTAATACCCCCAAAACAAATAATCCAGTTAAGAAATAGGCAGAAGACATGAATAGACATTTTTCCAAAGAAGATATTCAGATGTCCAACAGACACATGAAAAGATGATCAGTATCACTCATCATCAGGGAAATACAAATCAAAACCACAATGAGATACCATCTCACACCTGTCACAGTGGCTAACACAGGAACAATAGGTGTTGGTGAGGATATGGAGAACATGGAACTCTCTTATATAGTTGGTAGGAATGCAAACTGGCACAGCCACTTTGGAAAACAGTATGGAGTTTCCTCAAAAAGTTAAAAATTAAACTGCCCTATGACCCAGCAATTGCACTAATAGGCATTTACTCAAAGGATACAAAAATACTGATGTTTATAGAAGCATTATCAACAATAACCAAATTATGAAAGAAGCCCAAATGTCCATTGATCATTGAATGGATATAGTGGTATCTATATACAGTGGAATATTACATAGCCATCAAAAATAATGAAATCTTTCCATTTGCAATGATAGGGATGGAGCTAGACTGTAATTATGCTAAGCAAAATAAGTCAGTCAGAGGAAGACAAGTACCACATGATTTCACTCATATGTATAACTTAAGAAACAAAACAAAGAGGAAAAATAGGAGAAGGAAAAAAAGAACGAAGCAAACCATAAGAGATTCTTACTTAGAGAACAAACTGAAGGTTAATGGAGGGGAGGTAGGCAGATCATGGGCTAATGGATGGTGACTGTTAAAGAGGGCACTTGTGTTGAGCACTGAATATTATATTTAATATTGAATCACTGAATTTTACTCCTGAATCCAACATTACACTATATGTTAACTAACTAGAACTTAAATAAAATTTAATAAAAAAAAATGAAAAAAGACAAGGAATTTAATGGTGACAAGGTTTTAGCAAGGTGAAAGGATGAATTATATACTTTAAGTTTTTATTTTAATTCCAGTTAGTTAAGATGCAGTGTAATATTAGATTCTGTTGTACAGTGTAGCGATTCAGCACTTCTGTGCAACACCTGATGCTTATCACAAGTGCACTCCTTAATCCCCATCACCTATTTAACCCATCGTCCCACCTATCTTCCCTCTAGTAATCATCAGTGTATTCTCTCATCAGTCTTTTTCTTGGCTTGCCTCTCTGTTTCTTTCTCCTTTTCCCCCCATTTCTTAAATTCCACATATGAGTGAAATCATATGGTATGTCTTTCTCTGACTGACTTCACTTAGAATATTACTCTCTGGCTCCGTCCTTGTTGCTGCAAATGGCAAGAATTCATTTTTTTATGGCTGAGTAATATTCTTGTGTGTGTGTATATGCACATTCAATGATACATATGTATACATATGTATGTATATATACATGCACTATATAAAATTATGTATATATGCCAAAAATTTTTCCCCTAAGATCCAGGGTTAGGGTTCAGTTTAGAGCCAGGGTGATGGTATTCGTCTATTATCCTACAGTTCAGAGACCTCTCCAGGGGGATTACTTTAGGATTAGGGAAATAGTTAGGGTTAAGGTTAGGTTTAAAGTTAAGTGTTGGTGGTAAAAGGTTAGGAGTTAGAGTTAGGATTAGGTTTAGAGCTAGGGTTAAGAATTCCTGATAATGTTTTTGATTTAATATACGTGGAGCTTAATAACTATTTGGTTAGATACTTAAAAATTTTATCAAAATATATATGAAGTTTTTACTTTGGCAGCAGAATGGTTAGTGATGTCAGCATTGAAAAATGTAGACTGAGGAATAGGTTGGCAACTGGATTCAGTCAAATTTGAGATACCTTTGAAGGAGCTACATGGAGTCCAGTGTCCACTAAATGTAAGAATCTGGAACTGAAGGAAGAAGAGTTGAACAACAGTATGGTTGTAGAAGCTGTAAGCATACACATTGCATCAGAGACTTCAGGAAATATTTCACAATACTAAGAATATTGAGAAGAAAGTTCAAGACACACTCCTGGTTAGATGATTATGATACGAAAAGTAGCAAGAAAAGAAGAAGCAAAAGGCAGAGAAGTGAGATATGAGAGTTTAAAACTTCAGCTGTGGTGCCATTCTAGATGATAACAAAGTCAGAAGGGTGTCCATGGGTATGAATTGTTAATGGGACGTAGAATTGAAGTTAACTAGATTTGAGTAAGTCCATAAACTCTAAGATTAAAATGTTGGATAAGTTATCCAGATAGATACTGGAGTAAAACAGAATGATGGTGGAACACAGGATAGACAGGAAGAGAAGATAGAGACACGTGAGCTAAAGTCTTTCCTTAGTGTGGGAAAATGACTAGAAAATCATTAAATGACAGTGCATTGGGGTGAAAGAGGCTATGCTCTTTAGGATATAGGATTATATTCTTTAAGACAAAAGATTGTATTCTTTCTTTAATCATTATAAAACTCAAGGAGTATTTTTACATAAGCATGGAGAAATAATAGTTTGAAGCAATAATGGAGAATTAGGATTATGCTAATTACAACCAGACCCTCTAATATATAGGACCTTGAGAAATTAATATTCTTTAATTCAGGCCCAGATTTAGATAATGCAGACAGTTTTATTCAGTGTTATGTAATGAGAATGAAATGTATTCTGAGCTTGTTTACCAATGAATAGCCCTTCCAGAGTCCACTTTGGAAAGATTTAAACTGGGAAAATGATTCAGTGCGATTAATAAGTGTATGCTGAGTTCCTACTACATAAAATACACTATTCTAGATGCTGAGGATTATGGGAATAGAACATAGTTTTCAACTCGGAGAAGCATACCAGCTTCACAAAGGAGAGAGAATCATAGCTTTATTTTAATAGGTTTTGCTAACTAGAGAGAATCAAAGAAAGAGAGACTTAAAATATAATCTGTAAATATTTTCAACTTTACTATCCTTACCAATTTTTTTTTTCAAAGAAAATAAGTGACTTGCTGAGACCCCTAAGACTTGATATGGTATTGTTTCTACCTACACCATTAGTAAGGCATCAACAGAGTACATTATATCTTATATAAGTTACTATATATGAAATAATTATATATTAGCATCTATAATCCAGAATTGTTTGAAAGTATCACTTATATAATGGCTTAGCAGTGCTGAATAGTATGGTACATTATTTTTTATTTTTGGTTGCACCTATAATTAAAAGAACTTAAAATTGTCCTGCCCATTTTCCTTTAAATTGTATGAATTTTACTTCAGTTGTTACCTTCAGGAAGGTCAACTCACCTTGCTTTCAGAAAAAAATGAATTTAATGTTGCATAAATGAGGTAGCTACAGGGTTATAATATTCATAAGGATAGATCTTAGACTAAAGTACTCCACCACAGCCAGGACTTTTTTTCAATTACTTAAAGTTTCTAGTCTGTTCCCATTTCTCTAAGCTTTTCAGGGTAGATAGAGATAGAGACAGGAAGATAGACCAGGTGGAGAGGGGAGAGAGGTGAAGATAGAGACTAGCTATCACTCTGTCTTTAGTGAGGTATTGGTGGTTTTCTGCTTTAAGTATCAGCACCATGAACTTTCTCTTAAACTTAGGCGATATTCTGACAAATATCAGAGATGTGACTTGTACATTGTCCTGTGGGGAGCATTGTTAACATTACCCAAATAGCCCTCCCACTGTCTGATTTATCTGCTTTTAGAAAACGTATACCTGACCTCCTGAGGGAGCTGCATATCTCAAATTTGGGTGCCATGATAATAATAACAGTTTGAGAGAAAATGAAATAGGCTATAAAGAGAAAGAAAATGGAATATATAAACTAGTGTACAGTGTCATGTTCATTTCAGTACTATATAAAATAATGAAAATGTTTTTCGATAACCTTTGTTGATTTTTATAATGTGAAACATCCTTTTTAGAAAAAGACAATGAATGAACAAAACAAAACAAAAAATTAGTAAAAATATTTTTAGCTTTTGGCTCAAATTTATGCATTGTTTTCCAAAAGTTTAGATTAGAATTGAATTCTGAAACAGAACTTTAAGATAAATGTGTGAATATCCAGTTTTTGCACCTCTTAAGTTGCTCTTTCAGGGTTCAAGTGCAAGGATGATCTTGTTGACAAAGCAATTCAGTATGGTAGGCAGGAAAGGTTTTGTTTTTCTAACTTTACAGTTGCATTTGGGGAACTTAAGTATAGAGGCATTAAACAAGACTTTCTCATAATCGCTTAGCTTTTGAGTTGCATATCTGGGATTAAAATGGTTACCCTAGTTTTTAGTACTCTTACCCCCAAATATATTGAACCCCTGCCCCTCCCATAAACAGTTTAAAACAGTAGGATATCATTACTACTTATCACTAGTGCTGGGTAGCCTTACAGTGGTCATTGTTCTTTGGGTCCTAAGATAAAATAAGAAAAATTAGTTGTGCTTACAGTAACTTGAATAATTGTTTTTCTGAAATTGAAAGGTAGAATACAAACAAAACATATCAAGGCTTTTTCTACGTGTTCATTAGTAAATGAGTTTTATATTCACCAGGAACATTTTCCTCGGGCATACAGAACGTAAGTATCTCCCAATTTTAGCGCGTTCCTATCACAGTATCATAACCACTATTTGTGTGATGGGACACAGGTAAGTTGTGTATATTGGAAAGGAGATACTGTTAGGAGTGATGAGGTAAAAGAACACAGCACCATAATTTGCTACACTACAGTGGGCACACCAAAGCTGGGCAGAGTATAGTGCCCACACAAAGGATGCCTCTGGCTCTGGTGGCCAAGCGAGATTATACTTCTGGGCCCTATGGGCCTGAAACAATTGGAGAGATAGTTCTTGCCAGGCTCCCATCTCTAGGGCACTACACAGACAGCAGACTTGAAACACACCCCCAGCCTGTCTACTTGACCTGGACCTTCAACCTGTGGGCTACCACACATCTAGAAGCTATAGAAGTACTCTCAGAGAATGAAGGCCAGCAGATATCATCTTTGAGCTCTTACTTGGCTTCGCTACAGTTCATTAGTACATCCTAGAAAGGAGCTCATACACCCATCTGGAGCTCAGAATTTTGCAACTTTTACTGATGGAACACTTCCAGATCACTTGATCTTGGAGGCCAGCAGGTCTAAATGGTTGTAGTCTTACAGGACTATATATATTTGCATACCTTAAAAGATGCTGCCTGAGGGTATAGATTTCAGTCAGCCAGAAACTAGGTGTTGACTGAGATCTTTCCATCTGGAATAGGTCTTGGCACAACTCAACAATGGAACTACCAAGAAAAAGTCAGGCTGCTTAGATAATCACAAAGGTTTAAAGATGACCATGAGCTAGAACAAGGAGAAATGATAAGATTTATCTCCCACACAAGGCCCTCCTGCAAAACTAAGAGAGAGAGCTGATTTGCCTTATACATAGAAACAAGTAAAACAAGTAAAGAGACTCAAGAAAAATGAGACAGAGGATTTGTTGCATATGAAAGAACAAGATAACCCCCCCCAAAAAATCTTAATGAAATGAATATAAGTAATTTATCTGAAAAAGAACTCAAAGTAATGGTCATATAGATGCTCACCAAAATCAGGAGACGAGTGGATGAGAGACATTTTCAACACAGCAGATAGCAAATACAACAAAATACCAAACAGAATTCACGGAACTAAAGAATATAATAATTGAACTTAGAAATACACTGGAAGGGTTCAATAGCAGACTAGAAAGGCCAAAGAAAGGGTTAGTAAACACTAAGACAGGGCAGGAGGGCTCAACCAAAAAGAGAAAAAAAGAATTAAAAGTCAAGATAGCTTAAGGCCCAATTAGATAACATTAAGCAGAATAACATTCACGTTATAGGGGTCCCAGAAGGAGAAGATCAAGAGAAAGAGGCAGAAAACTGATTTGAAGAAATAATGCCTAAAAACTTTCCTAATATGGGAATGGAAATAGACTTTCAGATCCAAGAAACCCTGTGTTCTGAACAAAAGATTTATGGCAGCCGTACCTCTCAATTTTGAAGGAGAAGAACACTTTGTTGATATTATAAAAATGTAATAGAAACAAAAAGAAGAAAAGGGGAAATGTGCACATAGATGAGGGCAATAGTAAGCAGTAAAAGAGAATAAGACACAATCACATCAGATTGGATCCTTAAAACATCCAACCTTGGGGTGCCTGGGTGGCTCAGTTGTTAAGTGTCTGCCTTAGGCTCAGGTCATGATCCCAGGGTCCTGGGATAGAGCCCTGCATCAGGCTCCCTGCTCAGCGGGAAGCCTGCTTCTCCCTCTCCCACTCCCCCTGCTTGTATTCCCTCTCTCACTGCCTCTCTCTCTCTCTCTCTCTCTCTCTCTGTGTGTGTGTGTGTGTGTGTGTGTGTGTGTGTGAAATAAATAAATAAAAACTTAAAAAAAAAATCCAACCTCATCAGCCAGGTAGGAGTCCTGATTAAGAGATCTGGGCGGGGTATTCTTCCCTGAAGTGAGACTTCCAACTGACCATCTCCATAAAGGCCTTATTTATAAGGCAAATGACAGGGTCTGAAGTTAAACATTTGTTTGCCTACATGTGGTTTGTAGTGAGCTGCATTCCTTTGTAATCTTTACATATTCAAGGAGTGTGGGCTAAATGTGCTTGCCTCCCCTCTCAGATTCCATTCTGGGGGTTGAGCCCAACCTGGAGCTGGGGGGATCTAAGGGGAGATTTATAGCTCTTGGAATCCAGACCAAAAGAGCTAATTCTGAGCTGAAGGCCAGCAAAGGTCAGCTAATAAGGTTCCCATGGTTACTTGTGCAGTACAAGTCTGACAAATAATATTCGTTAGCCTGCCTATATAAGTGCAGTTCAGGGTGATTGGTGATGCTGGACAAAGCACAGAAACCTCTATCCGTACGATACATCCTAAGAGTTCTGGACAAGAAGAACTCAAAGACACCCATGCTAAGACACATTATAATTAAAATGTTCAAAGTTAAGAATAAAAAAATTATCTTAGCAAGAGAGGGGTGCTTGGCTGGCTCAGTTGGTAGAGCATGCAAATCTTGATCTTGGGGTTGTGGGCTCCACCCCCACATTTGGTATAGAGATTACTTTAAAAAATAAAATCTTGAAAAGACAAAGCAGTAAGAGAAAGACAACTTGTTATAAACAAGGGAAAACCCATAAAGCTCTCAGCAGTTTTATCAGCAGAAAATTTGCAGGCCAGAAGAGAGTGGCATGATGTATTCAAAGTGCTGGAATGAAAAAAATTCCAGCCAGTAATAGTCAAAGTAATCTATAGATTCAGTGTAGTCCCTATCAAAATTCCAATGGCATTTTTTATAGAACAATTCTAAAATTTCTTTGGAAACAAAAGATTCTGAATAGCCAAAGCAATCCTGAGAAAGAAGAAAGCTGGAGGCAATCCCTGATTTTAAACTGTATTACAAAGCTAGAGTATAAAAACAGGCATGTAGATTAATATAACAGAATAGAAAGCCCCCAAATAAACCCCCATATATACAAAAGAGGCAAGAATATGCAACAGGGAAAGAAATTCTCTTAAATAGATAGTGCTGGAAAAACTGGACTGGACAGCCACCTGCAAAAGATTGAAACTGGATCACTGTCTTACACCACTTATAAAAATTAACTCAAAATGGATTAAAGACTTGAATGTAAGGCCAGAATTCATAAAACTTCTAGAAGAAAACATAGGTAGTAAGCTCCTTGACATTGGTCTTAGCAATATCTTTTTTGGGTATGATTTCAGAACCAATGGCAACTGGAGCAAAAATAACAAATGGAATTATATCATACTTAAACTCTTCTCCATAGTGAAGGAAACAAAAGAACACCTATTGAATGGGAGAAGATATTTGCACGTCATATATCCAATGAGAGGTCAATATTCAAAATATATATATAACTCAGTAGCAAAAAAATCAAACAGTCCAACTAAAAATACATACTTTTCCAAAGAAGACATCAGATGGCTAACAGACATACGAAAAGATGTTCAAGATTACTAATCATCAGGGAAATGCAAATCAAAGCCATGGTGAGATACCACTTCATACCTGTCAGAATGGCTATTATCAAAAAGACAAAATAGATATGTTGTATGTGGAGGCTGTGGAGAAAAGGGAATCTGTGACTTTTGGTAGGAATGAAAATTGATGTAGTCACTATGGAAAACTGTCTAGAGTTTCCTCAAAAATTAATAGTAGAATATCATATATTATCCAGCAGTTCCATTTCTGGGTAGTTAGCCAAAGAAAATGAAAATATTAATTTGAAATGATACATGCACCCTTATTGCAACATTACTTATAATACCCAAAATATGGAAAAAACCCAAATGTCTTTCAGTGAATGAATGGTTAAAAAAAACATGTTATCTTGCTGTTGTAACAGCATGAATGGAACTTGAGTATTATAAGTGAAATAAGTTATATAAAGACGTATCATATGGTTGCACTTATATCTGGAATCTAAACAAAACAACAAAAAAAAAAAACAAATGAACTACCAGAACTCATAGATACAGAGAACAGATTTGTGGTTCCCAGAAGGAAAGGATGTTGGGCAGTGAGCAAAATGGGTAAAGGACATCAAAAGGTATAAACCCACACTTTAAAAGTAACTCCTGGGATGAAATGTACAGCATGGATACTGTAGTCAATAATATTGTATTGCAAATTTGAAAGTTGCTAAGAAAATAAGTCAAAAGTTCTTATCACAAGAAAAACAACGTTGTAAGCTTGTATGGTGATAGTTGGTAAATAGATAATATGGTGATCATTTTGGAATGTATATAAATATAAAATAATTATGTTGCATGCCTAAAGTTAATATAATTTATCTCAATTATACTTCAGTAAAATAACTCCCTTGATTCAGAAATGAAATAGAACAGGTTCATTTGTTCAAAATAAAACAAAAAATATATAAGGATATTTGAGTAAGGGCACATAACAAATAAATGTAATTCCACTAAAAATTCATGGTCATTGCTCCCAAGTGAGCTCTTGACACATTCTCTAACCATAGACTTACTTACAGGTCTTTCTGCTGATGCAACCAGAGTTCTTTTATCAGTAATAAAAAGAATGAAGTACTGACACGTGCTCCAACATGGATAAGCCTTGGAAATATCATGCTAAGTAAATAAAGCCAGACACAAAGGACCACATGTTGTATGATTACATTTATATGAAATGTCCAGAATAGGCAAATCTATAGAAACAGGGAGTAGATTACTGGTTGTATAGAGCTGGGAGGTAGGATTGTCTTGGGAGGATGGGAATCCAGTTATGTTTTTGGAGTGGGTAATGAAAATATTCTAAAACTAATTGTGATGATGGATGCAAAACTCTGTAAATACACTACAAGCCACTGAATCATCCATTTTAAAAGGGTGGATTGTATGGCACATAAAATATATCTCAATAAGATCTAAAAAAAAATGTTAATTACAAATCATGCTTCTGATTCACATGGTACAACCATTCAGTATACATACAACCAAAACATGCCAATAATTTGGCCAAAACAGAATGCACAAAGTCCATATCAATTTATACAGTTTTTGTACATTTAGCTAGGTAACACTCCCTATATACTATCCTGTTATTTAAACACCAAGATATAAGGCTAACCACTATTAATACATTTTATGTTAAATAGTAAGGAAAATGCATAGGGAAGGAAAAAGGTGTGTGTGTGTGTGTGTGTACATATATGTAAAATAAATATATATACACATATAATTACAAATATTCATACAAAAACAAAGAAGAAATCATTAAAATTACTGTAGTCCTTGTTTCTGCAACATGATCGTAGGTGGTATATATAACTTTGTTCTTCTGCTACTTATATTCTTTGCCCTCAGGAACCACCCCACACCACCTTGTGTTTCCTTGTTTCCTGGGATGACTCAAATACTTGTTTCTGTAGGATTTGTATCATTAGCTGTTCTGCCCTTGTTGGTTATAATTTTCCCCTTACTTTTATCACAGGACATAGAAGTACTTAGTGACACCACAGGGAAACTCCTCCATCCTGTGTACCCCTCTTTGTTCACATTGTGTAATGGCCATGTGGCTTCCTTTTGCAAGTCATGATAATTATCCTGACCAGTCTTTGCTTGTTGATTCACTGGCATGAAGATTTCAACATGACCACATGAAGTTTCAACTTCCATTTAACAGAACCATTATTGTATTCTCTGAGAAATCATTTCTCTTATTTCCACCTCTTAATACTTGTACATTGTATTTTTTTATTACTATCATAACAAACTACCACAAAGATGCTTAAAATAGCATCCATTTATTTTCTTGCAGTTATGTAGACAAAATGTCTGGCAGATTCTGCTGATATCAAGGCAGGATGGCATTCTTGACCGGAGACTCCGAGGAATAATCTACCTCCAAGCTCATTCAGTTTGTGTTTAGTTGGGGGTGAATTCAGTTATCTTGTGATTGTAAGACTGAAGTCTTTAGTTGCTGGCTATCAGCTGAGGTGCTTTCTAGATCTTAGAGGCCTCACTCTGGTCGTTGCACATGGCTCTCAGCTCAGAACCAGCAGGTGAGCCAAATCCTTTTCACCTTTGGAATCTCTCTGACCTCCCCTTGCGACTCATCACTCCTGCTTTCCTTTTCCACCGTCTGCTACTTTTAAAGTTTCGTGTGATTATGTTGGACTTGCTTGGACAATCCAGGATAATCTACCTATTAAGGGCAGATGATTAGTATCCTTAACTCCATTTGCAGAATCCTTTCTCAAGTACCTAGATTAGTGTTTGATTGAGTAACTAGGAGATGAAAATATTGTAGAAATATCTTCGAAATTTTGTGTATTCTGGCCATGAATCCTGTAGCATATACTGATTGCTGATTTAGACCATATACTATGTCCTGGAAGACATTACCCCATCCTGCATGATACTTACACTCCATCGGTACCTGAATCCACCATTTTATTACCTTTTCTTTGTGGGTTTAGTGCCATTATTAAGTTCCTGCCACTTCAGCATGCCTTCATCCCCAATAAATTCAGATAGTTGATTTTGGTTGCAGTATTTTCCATGGTGTTCTGGCTTACCACTGGTTACCAGGGCTAACCACTCCAGAACTTTTTTTAAAACGTTGACATTTTCTTCTCCACCATAATTCTCAAAACCTGGGGAAGGGAGTGTCTTTTGGACCCTCCCAGAGAACATAGGTTGAGATTGGTAAGTAGGTCCCACATAGTAAATTTACTCTAAGAGTCTGGCTACCCTTCTCAGTATTCCAAGGGAGTTATGGCATTCAGCTTTATTTGGTTTAGGCCAAATTTACGTCCTATTTTTAGTTGACCTGCCTGAGTTTCCTTCATCTACTCAAGCTAACACTTTGAATTCATAAGTTCTCATCAATGCAACTGTGTAAATAAATTTGACCTGCTCCAACCGTTTTTTTTTTCCACCTTGATCTAATACCTGTGGAATACATTCCTATGTATGTTCCTCATGTGTTTGTTTATAGTATTGGCAAAATTTTACAATCATTCTGATGTTTGCAGTACATACTCACAGGTCATACTTTGTATCCGATTTCTGAGTCAACCCAGAACTTGAATCTGGTTTTAATTCTAAAAGCAATCAGCTATTTTGGAGGTGGGTCTTAAAGACATTATCGTTCCTTTGAAAGGCATTGATATTAAGTGAGGTCATTACAGGTTCTTCATATAAGAGGAAAGTAACCTCTTTGGACAGGAGAGGAAGGACTGCTTCCCTTGACAAGGGAAGCTGCTAGTGAAGATAAGGAGATGTAGAGCAGTGGAGAGGAAGAGCAAGCTGTTATCTATCACTTTTTCCATTGCTCTTCCCATCCTCTTTCCATCTGGCTACAGCAGCCTTCTAAAAGTTATGGTCAGGGGCACCTGGATGGCTAAGTCCGTTAAGCATCTGACTCTTGTTTTTGGCAAAAGCCGTGATCTCATGATTGAGATTGAGCCCTGTGTCAGGCTCTGCACTGAGCGGGGAGTCTGCTTGGGGATTCTCTCCCTCTATCCCTCGCTCTCTTAAATCTTAAGATAAATCTTTAAAAAAATCTTAAATCTTAAGATAAATCTTAAAAAACAAAAGTTTATGGTCAGTACTTCACTCTCACCTTCCAAATCTGTCGCCCATTCTTTCAGTCACTCCTAACCTGGAGTTATGCAGGGAAGAGAGTTCTGGGAAATGGTTTCCAATTTAATAAAACTGAAAATAACATAGTCCAGTAGAAAGTTCAGATCTTTAGTCTCTGAGCAGTTTTTCTCCTTCATAGACAAGGTAGATTCACTTTCCATTTTGAGAGTTTGCTGAAAGATAAAACAATGATCTCAGTACCCCATGGTGGAGCTGAGCATGGAAACAGGGAGAGGTTTTCTACTTGATGAAGCAGCATGTGGATCTGTAGTCTTTAATCTCCACTATGCTCTGGTTTCTGTTTAATTTTTTAACGGAATTAGAACATTGGCACTTAAAAAAAAATCTTTGATCATGTTTGGTCACTACACCGGTAAGAAAATGCTGCCTCAGATTGCTGACACACAAGCGATGGGAAGTGAGGTGACCTACATCTTTGGACTACAGTCAGAGAAGTGGGCTCGGATTGGCTGTCACTATACATGATGACTGAGTTGAAATTCAGTGAAATTAATTAAATGAAAACGGGTTGTTATTTAAGATTAAAATAGCCAGCCAAAAATATGTATGTATCTGCTCTTTTACTTTGTTTAAGCAAACTCTTTTGATTGAAAATCAGGATAATTTCTTACGGAAAAATAGGGTGATATGTAATTCTAAACATTCAAGTTTTACTGTGTACATGTGAATGTGAGTGCACTAAGCATTTGGAAATAGGTTTCATCAAATACAATGGATGCATTTAGCCTAAACTTAGTACAGTGCTTGACACATAGTAGGGCATCAATAAATTCTTGTTAGAGGCATGACTGAATATGTGAAAGATGGAATCATTGTGGAAGGTCAAAGAGGGCCTATAATCCTGGATTATTTTGTTGTTGTTCTTGTTATTTTTGCTTTTGTTATCAGTGTTGGTAGTGGCACTAGCAGCAGTGGTTTTATTCTTTCAGACTATACTCGCTTTTTCTGTCCAGGGATAGTCATTCTGGTGAACCATCATGGCAGGAAAATAAAGTTGAACACTACTGATTTAAAGATATTTTAAGATGATAATTTCTATGGAAACTTATCCTCAGAATTCACAATATATAGCCCACTAAGTTTTCACTCTTCTTCCTGAGGGCATTCAAAAATTTTCCTTAAATTAAATGGTTACTGATTCAGAACTTCTCCCTCTACTAAGTATATCTAAATTTCTCCTTGTAGGAAAATTTGTAGTGAGATTTATTATAATTTATGAGTCTTTTCTATATTTGTTTACTGGGCTCTCCCTTTGTAATAACTTTCCACTTTTGGCTTTATTATGATTTTCAAAAGTAGTTTTTTTGTTTGTCTTTACTTCTAAGGGAGAGGGTATTTCCCTACAGACTATAGTTTATATTGTAGCTAGTATAAGTCAGATAGTAGAAAAAAAAGTCACATGTTTTGGAATATAGTATTTTGGAATGCTTATTTATTTTTCATGCTTGCAAAGATTCAGATCAGTACAATATACTCTAACCCCTCTCATCCATATTCTTTTCTATGTTCCCTTATTTGTCATAGATGTCTTTGCTTATTTGTTCTTTTAAGCAAGACTTTTCATACTACACTGCTTACTCTGGAAGAAATTGGGGTTTTCCATGCTCATTCATCCTTGCAGGTTTCCCTTTGTTTTTCCCACTCTCCTCTTCCTACAGTAACTGTGATAGAGGATGAGCAAATCACTGTTTCTCAACTCCCTCTCATATGATTTCTTCAAGCCATAGTATGCCTCTCTGGCAAGGAGGGGGCTCAGAAGTCATACATCCTGAACATTTATCCCAGAAGATTTAGTGGGTATCTTTACAAGGTTCCTCTTGTCTTACTTTAGGGAGAAAAGACTGTGTCCAGCTTTTGTTTGGGTTTTTGCAGTTTCATGTAGATGCAAATCAACCTTTCTGTTCTGCCTCACTTGAGTGCAACTACTTACAAGAGGCAGTAACATGCAGTGACCTGATTTCATTAAGTAACTCTGAGCAGGTTAAGTAAACCTGAATGATGGCCACACTACTCCTTAATAGAATTTTTTTGTTTGTTTGTAATATTTAATGCTAATAACTATACATATCTTCCATCATTTGTTTAGTAAACTATAAAATAGTGTATTATTACAGAATATACTGATTGTATATAGTTCATCTATATTAGAAATGTAAATGGAAGCTCTTGATTTCATGAGACAAAATCATTTATAATTCTGAGTCTTTGAAAATGCATGCCCCCTCAAAAAAAAAATGATAAAGATTAGTATTTGAAGAAAGACACATGGAACTCCTTTGAATACAGCAAATTTCTATTTTAAAGTTACCACATTCTTCACTCTCTGATTAGTGCATAATGGTATTAATGGAAGTAATGTATATATATTCATTCAGTTGGCTTCTTATCCAATCTCTTGTTGTTTCTTCACTGCTTTCATAGAATCATTGATTCTTTGGTTATTCATCATATTTTAAAACATTTAGTCATAGCTTTTGGTTCCATGTAAGTAGTCACCTTTGTTTATTTTCTGAATAACACTTTCACTTTGTAAAGCAAATTTTATTGTATTTCATAATTAGATAACAATGGTATTGTAAAGTTAGTATATCATTAGTATTCTTTTCAAAATGATACCTACTAATATCATTACATGAACAAAAGAGAATAATTCTAAACATATTCCATGCTTGTGCACAAGCCATTGGCATTTGTGACAGGCTGAAAAGATACAATATACACTGAAAATGAATCTAAACATTTCATTTCCTTCTTGTTTGAAATCGAAACCCACAAATCAAACTTAAGCTGAGAATAACTTATTTCTGCTAGTTATAATTAAAGCTACAGAAATATTAATAAGCATAGTGGTTCTAGATTAGAATAAAAATAGAGAACTGATAACTCTTTATTTTAAACTGAATTACTTTAATAAAAAATTACATGGCACATGTTAATACCAAAAAAGTGATTTTTCATTAAAAATTCATAACAAGTTATGTTACTTCCTAAAGGCTACCTGAACACATCATGAAAATTCTATAGATCAGAGTGCAATGAAGTAAGAGTGAGTAATAACCACTGACTAGAGAAACTTGTAGAATAAATCTATTTAATTGCATATTTAAGATGAGTTTCGCTTCTGTGTTGGGGGAGCAGAGCTGAATGCCCTATCACAAACCCAATAGTGCCAGTGTCAGTGAGCTGTGTGAGTTGTCTCTATGGGTTGTAAATTGGATCCCCTCAGTGACCAGTTAATGTTTTCTGTATTTACGGCAGTATTTCTGTTTTTCACAGCCACCAGGGCACTTTGGCAACATAAAAATTTAAAAATAATTTTTAGCAATCATACCGTGCCAATTTTTTATAGTTAAAGGGGCTCATTTAAATTGGAAAACCTGCTAGTCTGAAATTTTCATCTGAAGGATTACCACCAGCCAGAGCTACTTGTCTGATGAGGGTTTCACATGGCTTATCTAATGTGAAATCTCCATGTGGTATATAGTTTCATTAAACGGTGATCAAGAATACATTAGTTCAAAACAAGAAAAGGCAATGGAGCTTAATCCGCCAGGCATCTTGGCGCAACAACTTTAAAAGAGTTATTGAAGTGAAACAATTTGAGAATTAAAAGTCTTCCACTTATACAAGACTCCTGTCAAAAGCCTAAAAGTCAGCCTTTCCTTTTTCTGTTTTCTGTTTGTATACTGAAGGAAAAAAAATGCCCCTGAAACAGTATTTTGAATGTTATAGAGGCAATAAAATGCATATATCAGTGAAATAACCTAGTCCATTAAAAAATGGATTTATCAAGATAGAAAAATAAAGTGGCTGGTAGATAATGCAGAAATAAATAGAAATGAATTCTTTAGAGAAAAAAATATGAGAAATAAGTGTTTGTATGATGTAATGTAAACTGGAATTTGTATGGCTTATATTTGAGTTTTGAAAACAATAGTATTAGCTTTTCCAATTTGAGAATTATTAAACCAAATGTTCACATTACAAATGTGAAGAGGCATTAGTATATATTTATGATTTGTATATATCTACTAATAATTTTACATTTTAATGTATAGAAATTCTCAAATGATCTTAGAATTATACATTTTAATATACTACAATAATATACAATAGAATAACTATTTAAACTAATATTTATAAAATTAATTTGATATGTAGTGTTGACACTTACAGTGAGAGACTTTACGCATACATTCCTGTGATCTAACTAATCATTTTCATCCATTAACAGTTAATGAAAAATGTATTAGCTTATGTCAGGAAATCTCAAAGCTCCAAAGATTTGAAAGATTTCCAGTGTGCTTTAGCACAAGGTATAAGAGTAATATTTTAAAAGTATTACTTCAAATATATTTTTAATAAAGGTTTTGAAATTTGTTATATTGGACTGCACTTAAAAAGACAAATGTATAATTTGATCTTTAAAAATTTCATTTTATTGTAGTACTGTATAAATATTACAATAATTTGAATATAAAAGATTGGCTTCTGGAGATATCTATCCCTAAATAGGTATTTTTCTACTTGTTATTCAGCTTGGATTTAAAGATACTATAAAGTGCATACTTCCCTATATTTCTCCACCAGTGTATTTCAACCTTAATCTTGAAAGAACTGTGTCTAATGGTGTAAAGATATTTCAGGTTATGTGTTATTTAATCTGAGTTCTCATGTGAAAAGTGATATATTCCATGATAAAACAGAGTTATAAACATATTTAAAAATCTCAAACAGTGTCAGCTATTTTGCATTTTTCTTTTTTTTCTTCTAAGTCCCACTGACACAAACCCCCAAATTTTGTGCCTTTTTTTTTTACTTCTTTGACATATAAACTTCAAATTTTGAACATTTTTATAGTAGTATCAGGTGCTGTAAATATAACGTCCCCTTCTTATCTGGTGTGGTATTTGCCATGAAGGAATAGTACAGCTTATGGATTTCATGAGTAGTCACTTCTTTTTCATGATATGTCATTTACATTTTATGTTTTTCTATTTTGTTGTTGGGTAGCCTTTCAAAGAAATTAATAAAATTCATGTAGTTGGCAGCAAGTATAGCAACACAGAATTTAGGCACTCCCTAAATTCAATCAGAGTTTAGATAAAACACAGACTACATTAATGTATGGGCGCTGTTATAACCTCTATTAATATAGTTGAAAGCCGTCAGGCACCAGTGATTCTCAGAAACATAAAAAAGTTTGTATTAAAAATCACTGAACAGTACAAAAATGGGAACAATACATATAAATTAAATTCAACACTCAACTTTATAAAACACCTTTCTTTATAAAAGATGGCCTGTGTTTGCATGCATTTCATTTTGCAGTAAATATAAGGTTTTAACAGAGTGTTCAGATGCTTAGCACTTTTTCTGTGATTTTTCTCTTTATATTAAAAGAATACGGATTTTTACCCTAAACACTAATGTACTTTTATTTTCATAGTGTTAGGGGCCCTTTTAAAGGAAGTTAGTAATAAGAATGGCAATATTTACTGTTGTCTGCATTTGAGTGGTTCACAGCTGAGCACTCCTCCTGTGTATTCAGAGACAAATGGCAATCACTTTATCATTTATCTTATGACAAATAGCAGATTCAGCCATAAACTGCTGGCCGTAGCAAACTTACAGGATGAAGTTCTTTATTGTTTATGGTTTGTGGGTTGATGTATTCATGCCTTGTTTATTTGTGAAATGAACAAAAATCAGTAAGCAGGCATGAACAGAAATTTGGCCACGCAATCAATTGTACTTTTTTTCCTCCAGTCTTCCAAGGACCTTACAAGGAAATTCGCTGAACTAGGTCTAAGCTGTAAGCTGCCTTTAGAAAAAAAAAGTCATTAGAGGATGCACCAAATTGTGACATTATGCCCTTAAGCCAAAATAACACTGAATGGAGTTCCTACCTCGCATTAACCTCCTGAATAAGGGTCTTAAATTTGATAGCAAGCTATTGTCATAGACAAGTGGCATTGGCCAACAGTAGAAGGAAATTACCCCACTATACTCTCACAATTTAAACAATACATTAAAGTTTTCACTCTGTTTCGTACAGTTAAAAGAAATTTGCAAGTCAACTGCGTGCCAAAATATAAATTATACCTGAACTACTTAGATCAACTGCAGTATGACTTCACATATGCTTAAGAGTATTATTAGTTTAGCTTATGTAATTGATATATAAGGAAAAATTGAAGTAGATCACAGTCTGTGACACATGTTTGAGATTGAAATGCATAATTCTGGGTGATAACAATAGTGCCTTAAAAATATCCTAGCAATACAATAGACAAAAGGTGTAATTTCTAATTTTAAATCTATTGTTATTCAAACTGACTTGAGAACTTAGTATGACTGAGTAGATTATATTTTATTATTAGCATAGCTTTTTTAGGTTGTTCTGATGCATTATACTGGGATCTAATTAAATGTATAGAAATTACTGATCTGTTGAGTTAGTGAAAAATTACATATCATCATAATGCAGTTAATGATATAGGAAAATTTTCTTCTTTCTTTAAGAATAAAGGAAAATAAAGAAAGTTTTTGTTACATTTGAATATGAAAAAATAAAATACCTGTGTAAGATATGGAATAAAGTTTTTGTATCTACATCGTTGGTAGCAAATCAGCATGCAGTAATACTTAAAAGATTTTACTAGTTTTCAAAACTCAATTTGGAAAAGGTGATGTTTTAAGGTAAAATAGTGTACTCAATGAAATTTTAATGTAAATTTTTTGGTTATATTCTTAAATGTTTTGTGTAAAAGTCATTTGATACATAGTCTGAGACAAAAGTAATAGAATTGACTGATTTGAATAGTCTCTAAGCAAAGGTCTGTAAGTCCTGTAGTTTGGTGTTATAAAGGACAAGTATTTGTATATATTTATCATTTACATCCTGACAATCTCTGCCAGAAAAACTAACCAAAAATAAATAAATTAAAAAAACAAAATCTGTCCAGTTAATGTCCATGAAATGCATAGACTAGTGGTGTTAAAACTAATATTCTGAAAGGAAACTGAAGTTAGAGGTCCAGAAAAAGCTATTATGCAGCTCTAAGATTTGCATATGCTATCTGCTTGGCTCATCAGAGGTGAATGATAGTTTCCACTGCACTTAGTTACAAGCCAATCTAGATGCAGTTATTTGCATAAACAATTTGATTGGTAAACATTGCTCTATACTTCTGTGTTGAAAACTTTTGGGGGAATAGAGACTATTTTGTTGTGTTTTTTTTTAAACCATTCTTGGGATATATTTCCTTTGTGTTATAACAGAAAATAGAAGACAAAGTAGTAGGATATCCTGATGAAATTTTATGAAGCAAATAATGCCAACAAGGAGACAAAGCATAGTTTATTATTATTATTATTATTGCTATTATTTTAATTAAGACTAATAAAATTATTCATTGAAATTACCTTGAAAAAAGACAATTCATCAATGAACCTAGACCCATAATGCAACCACTAACATTTGAATAAAATTTCATGCTCTTTTCCCTCTACATCCTTGTTTTTACAAAGCTGCAATGATTATGTACTTACAATTTTATACATTTTTTTCACTCAGCAGTAGGTAATTTTCCATGCTGCTATGTATTTCTTAAAACAACTTTTGTTTAACTCTTTAGTATTTCATCAAGTGATATATTCATTTATCACCCCTTGAATGACTAACCTGTGCCAGACATTGTGTTGAAACTTGAATATGAACTATTTAAGACTATGTCTCTGACTGCCTTGAGCTTATGGTCTGGACAGAGGAGGGTTTCACCAAGATTACTTTGAACTAACTTTTTCTTTTTTTCTTTTTAGAGCAGGGAGGGGCGGACATAGAGGGAGAGAGGCAAATCCCAAGCAGGATCCACCCCAGCATGGAGCCTGAGGGGGGGCTCCATCCCACAACTCTGAGATCATAACCTGAGTGGAAATCAAGAGTCAGATGCTTAACTGAATGAGTCAACCAGGTGCCCTGAGCTAAATTTTGATCTACAATTTAATAGATGGGAACTACCCATGTAAAAACAGTGTATGCTAGAAAGTTGAATAGTATTTATTGAAAGACAAAAAAACAGGAAACTGTTGAAAACGGGATGTATTCCTGACTAGATGAGGTCAGCAAAGGAGAAAGTTGTATATGGCAGTGGGGAGGGAGACTATAGAGAATGGACCTGCAAATAGCACTGTGAGCTCTGTTTAAACATTATCCTGTAAGAAAAGGGAAACCAGTGAAAGGCTTTAAGGTGCTAGTATAATAGCTGTGACTTTTTATAAAGAGGGTGACTTGGGCAGCAGTATGAAGATTGGTTTGTGGCAGGGACAAATTTGGAGGCAGAAATCCAGGGATGGAGGTGCTTAAACTAAACCAATTTTAAAGTGATGAAGATTTCAAGAGAACTGAAAATGGGGATTAAAAAAAGAAGAAGAGAGAAAGAAATTTTGGAGGAAAAATTCATGGAACATCGTGAAATCTTGGTTACTAGGGGCCAGTGGGAAAGTAGATTTCTGACTTCCAGCTTGTGAAAGTATGTAAGTGACAGTGTTTTTAACCAAGAGCAAAGAAAAAGGAAGAGGAGGTATGAGGAGAGGGGATCGTGAGTTCGTTTTGAAGATATTGAGCTTAGGTTGCCTGTGCCATCCAAAAGGAGATGTAAGATGTTGATAGACATCTCTGGATCCTAGCAGCAAGAATTGTGCTGGAGTTTGGGGAAGCATCTGGGAATGTGTTGTTGAAATGTCAACAGGTGCAGTGAGAGGTAAGAGCAAGTAGCTAAGAATGTGTACTAAATGGGGAGCACTAATATTTCATGAGAACATGAGAATTTTATGAGCATGAATATTCAGAAAACCGTATAAGAAGTTGTGACCAAAGAGATGGAAAAAAAAAAAAAACTAAGAATCAAGTAATATTAAAGAGCATCAACAAATGGTTTCAACAGAAAAGAGGTAGTCAAATATATCAAATATTGCATAAAAGTAAAAGAAACTAGAGCTAAATTAATAGATCATAGCTCCTTTAATAAGTTCAATGGATTGGAGGAGGCAGAAGCCAATTTCAAAGGGCTGAAGGATAAGTAGAAAGTGAGAAGTAAAAAAATTCAGTGTAGATTATTCTTTCAAAAACAGTGGTAAATTAGTTAATAGACAAAAATAGTGTAAAGTTGAAGAAAATTTTTTTAGCTGTAGGCTTTCGAGCATAATTATTTGCTGAAAAGGAAAAATAATAGAAGAAGAATTGTTAATGTTCTTTATGAAAGTGAAGCTGAGGATTCACAGGGCAATTTCCCAAGGATGGGGAGTGGATTTAAAACACAGAGCCCTGGTGGCAGCCCTAGTCCTAGAGAGAAGGGCCATCTTCCCTGAGAGAAGAAGAGGGATGTGAAAGCAGGTAAGTTTTTGAGTGAGTGAGTTTGGTCCTTAAACTAAAAAGAAAATATTAGAGGGTGAGGGCAGAGGTTTATGAAGAGATTTAGTATTGAAAAATTTAAGCAGAGATGTAGCTGGCTAAGGATATTGAGCAATTACTAAGCAAACAGATTCACTTAGAGACCTTACATCTGTAATGGTAGCAGCAGGAGATTTTTGTGTCATTTATCAGCTCAAATTTGATAAATATATGGGGTTTGGGGTGGGGGAAGAGGACTGAAGTTTGGTGGATTGCATGAGACCTAAACACACAAGAGAGACAAAATGTATACCGGAGACAGAAAATAAATGAAATGATACTCTTGGTATGAATGGAGGATAGAATGGAAAAGAAAACAAAGTTTGCTAGTGAATGGAAAAATGTAAGTTCAAAAGCGTCAGAGAACTTAAGAGAAGGGTAAATAAACCTCTTCCAGTGGGAGAAAATGGAAAAGGGCTGTAAAAACAAAGTATGTATGTCAGGGGCAGGAAGAGTTAAGACAACTCTCACCTTAAAGTTTTTTATTTACTCATTGAAATATAGAAAGCAGTTCTCTTTATTGAGACCAGGAAATAGATAACAAAATAAAGCAGTAAGAGGGAAAAAAAGGTAGTTAGAAAATAGAATAATGTGGTTTAAAATTTCAGAAAAGGAATGTTTGGGTGGCAAGAATTTAGGATATGCCAAAGAGTTTGCATTACAGAGCTATGGATATGATCTTCAAGGAAGTTAGAGAACTCTAAGCTAAAGTGATGGGCATGGTTGTGGAAATATCAAAGATAATTTCAGTATTTGGGTTGTAAGAAGGTTGGCTCCAACTGCTGAACTCTTTAGCCAAAGTAGAAGAATGACAGTAAGTAAAAGTTAAAAGAAAGGAGACCAGATGTTCCAGCAGTTGGCGTGATCTTTGAATGAAGTGACTCACTGGAGGCTGGAGAAGCGTGGACAGGGCAATAAAGGACAACAAAAATGCCTACCTGCGAGTGTAAGAGTTAGCATTCTTCATGAGAAACAAACAAAAACCTCAACAATTTGGGAAGAGCCCAGATATACATGATAAAGCAAAATGTTTCACGATAGAAATAATGTGGACCCCACAAGAAGCCATAAATATTCTAGAAGACAAAGGCATAAATGACATTCATTTGAAAATAAATAGGATAATAAAGTAAAATACTGCCTGAAAGCACCAGGATTAAATGAAATTTTCTTAGTGTAGAAGACCATGAGATTTGTCCAAAGTGGCATACCCCTAATAAGATTTTAATGGTAGCAAATGACAGGCCTATATCTTTCAAAAACAAATCAATATAATTATAAATATATATAAGTATATAAACATATATAGTTACTCATGATTATTCAGTTTTGATTCAAACCACATTGAAATTTATATATTCTTAAATTCCGTATTTGTATTCTTTATGAACTATATATTTATTTACTATGTATAATAAATATATTTGTATGCAATTTGAATCAAAACAGTGATCATGAATTTTCCAGGGACAAGGCATTTTTGTCAGCTACTTAAATAAATATGAACAGCTAAGAGGTTGAGGAGTGGCATTTATAGGAAAATGATGTCTGTTTCATTAAGGAAGAATTATGCTGTATTGCTTTTAAAGAGAGAATTATTACATGAATAAATAGAGGTAGTTTGAATATGACAAAATTGATAGTATAAGAAATTCAGTTCATTGCCAGCCATTATCATAGATACTAGAGATACAGGATGCTGTGGAATTCTTGAGTCTGTCTTAAAACTATTCCCTCAGCTCCACTGTATTCAGAAACAGGTTATTTGTCTCCACATTTTCCCCATGAGCATGACATCTGTAAGGCCAACATAGCTATTGCTGAGGTATTTGGCTTCTCTAGAATTAGCAACACAGGCAATTATACATATTGTCAGGAATACAAGCTCAAACTTTCTGTAGCTACAAAACGTTGACTGAAAGAAATAGTCTCTGGTCAGAATTGCTATTCGGTAATCCATTCTTTTAGATATTATAAAATCTCTTCTTGAATTAAACCAACAGAGAGCTGTTCCTGACCATGTATTATCCCTTCTCTATAGAATTACTACCTTGAGGGTCACTATAAGAAATGGTTCCAATGAAACTCATTGTTGTGTTCACTCTAAAGAGGATGTTGTCCATTAAATTCACAGTATCTACTTTAAGACTAGAAATTTCTGTCAGGTGTAAGTATCAGAAATAGTGAATAGTATTTATCCTGCAGATTATACTTGTTTGATCTTGAGGGCATTGAATTGACCAGGTTTCCTTTTTAATAGTGTCTGCTAGAAAGCTTAGACTTGTGTTTTTGACTTGCCTGCAGAAAGTATATAAGTTCTGTTTTATGTAACACACTTACTCCTTTATATTTTTTTTCCTCAGCTAGTTTCAGTTTATTTTTTCTGTTGAGTTTGTGCTTCTAGTTATATGATATTTCTCCAGATGGGGTAGGAATAAAGGACAGGAGAGAAAGGGAGATTCTACCGTATGCAAATACCATAATACATGAGTGAAAAAGAATCTGCCTTCAGTTAACTTACAGTCTAGAATGGATAATTGAATCATAGAAAAGCTGTAACATAAGGGAGAAACAGTATTTTTTCTAGAAAATAATATGCCATGATAAGATAAATGAAGTTATTCTAAGAAGGGTTAGAGTTATATAGTGCATTATTAATATATTAATAACATACATTTAGTTGGTTCTTTTACCAAGTTAGGATATAGAGATCTACTTGCGTGATAGAAAAAGTTGAGCTATATTAGGCACAGTATCTGTATATGACATAAAATTGATACCAGTTTTGTAACAATATGAATGTTTCCTCCATTTCCATCAGTCTATATGTATATGGCTCAAAATGCTATTTTTAATTATAACATGTAGTTTTTTATCACAATGCTTATTATTTTATATTAACAAATACTTTGCACAATCTATATAGAGTGCTAGAATTTCTCCCATAGTTTATATCTTTGTATTTACGTTGTGTAAGACCCATAGTTGCAGAGTTTAAGTTGTACTTTCAAGGGTGATTTTCTTCATTTTGTGATTATTAAAACTAAGAAACTAAAAAGAACTCTGAAAGAAATATAAACCTCTGAAATCAGAACAAGAAACATTTATATTTAGAGATTTCACAGACTTTATTGTTAGCCTCTTTCAATGCTTTATAAACAGGAACTTAACACAGGTGACCTTTAGGTTGCAGGAACCCTTGAACTCCCTGAAATCAGAAGTTTCATTCTTGGGTCGTGAGAGTATATAAAGCAGGGCATTTTCCCGAGGAAGCGTTTCATGGTCTTCCTAACCATCTCTCTACAAAGTGGAGGAGCCTCTTCATGAAACAAATGCCTGGCATGTCCCACAAAACAAGACGTCTTTGAACTTAATGAATTTCATAGCTGGTATTTGTTTTATTTTATTTATTTATTTTTAAAGATTTTATTTATTTATTTGACAGAGAGAGATCACAAGTAGGCAGACAGGCAGGCAGAGAGAGAGAGAGGAGGAAGCAGGCTCCCTGCTGAGTACAGAGCCCGATGCGGGACTCGATCCCAGAATCCCGAGATCATCACCCGAGCGGAAGGCAGCGGCTTAACCCACTGAGCCACCCAGGCGCCCCTTGTTTTAGAGATAGAGAGATCAGCGGGTAGACACAGCTGCAGAGATTGAGAAAAGTCTGGCTTGTTTTATTTAAAGGTAGTGATGAATATTACCTTTACACAATAATGCATGAAGGTGTTCCCTAAACTGACCACCAAAGGAAACAAAGACTGTAATTAAATTGAAAGTGATAATATTGGCTTTTTTCCCCTCCATGAAGTAAAATGATTTTGTCATTATGCATCCCCATAGTACAGAAAGACAGAGCTTTGTTTAGCTATTCTGAAGCTTAAAATCTGACATGTGTAGACAGGAAACAGCACACTGCTATCCAGCCTCTCAAACAAATGTCATTTTTATAAGAATTTTAAGCTAACGGTTGGAATCTGACAGAAGAAATACAAAAGCTTGTTCTATTCATCCACCCCTCTGCATTATATTTCAGTGTAACCCTGGATTTATTATTTCTGTCAACTTTCTAATTCTTGTTTTTGGGTAATAGACCGAGGATAGATAGTTAGAGAATGACACTTGAAGTTAGTGACATGAGACTGGGGCCTTTGCCTCCTGGTTATAGAAGCAGAATTCTTCCTAGTGACCCACCCGCATTCTCCACTTCCACAGTCTTTAAGCATTTCCAACCAGCCAAATTTTTCTATTATCAAAAATCAGTTAACTGCATGATTTACTCGGACTGATCTCACTAGCTTAAATCTCCCAGTAAAATGTATCCCTAAGAGGAATGAATTGTTAAATTAGCTGAAATTGCACTTTTGAGAAACTGAAACAGGTGTGATTTGAATGCACATTTTACTTAGATTTTAATGCCTGATAGAAAAAAGAAATTTGAATAGCTTTCAAAAAAGTGTGTTCTCTTTTTAAATTTTCTTAACTTACTGCAAGTTTTAGATATGTGGATACAATTGTCAGATTCTTAATGCAGTGATTTAAATAAAAGCCTTGACTTTTTGGCAATGGACACTCTCAGTTTACCCAGAAAAAAACAGCCAGTTTACCCTTAAAATGTAAGATAACCACCTGTTCTAAATACACTAAACAATAATTGTCAAAAGCCACAACTGCATTATCTGATCAACACCACTTAAACATTTGAATAACTGAATTGCATGCAGAATTTTAGCCAGACTTATTTTATTTTCTGCATTCATCAAAATACATTGGGTCCAAATAAATCCTGTCTACTCAAAATTTTTACAAACTAAGGAGTATTTACTTCTAAATAATATTAGAGCTTTGTGGTCCAAGCTTTTATAGCTTTTTTTTTTTTTTTTTATATATATATATTTTTTTATTTCCAGCATAACAGTATTCATTATTTTTGCACCACACCCCGTGCTCCATGCAATCCGTGCCCTCTATAATACCCACCACCTGGTACCCCAACCTCCCACCCCCCGTCCCTTCAAAACCCTCAGATTGTTTTTCCGAGTCCATAGTCTCTCATGGTTCACCTCCCCTTCCAATTTCCCCCAACTCCCTTCTCCACTCTAAGTCCCCATGTCCTCCATGCTATTTGTTATGCTCCACAAATAAGTGACACCATATGATAATTGACTGTCTCTGCTTGACTTATTTCACTCAGCATAATCTCTTCCAGTCTCGTCCATGTTGCTACAAAAGTTGGGTATTCATCCTTTCTGATGGAGGCATAATACTCTATAGCTTTTTAAGGTGAAAGAACAAAACACTATATATTTTACCAAACAACTCAATATGCTAGTTGTTATTTCTAATACATCTTTCAAATGCTCTTGTTTATGATGAGGTGCTTAACTATTTTAACATGTTGGTGGGTTTTTTCTAATATTTATTTTAATAACTGTATTTTATTAAATTTGGTATAGACACAATCCAGTATGTAGAAAAATTCTGGGGTTTTTTTTTTTTCAGTTTTTAAAAAATTCTAACTTGTTAACACGTATTTCAGTATCTTTTATTGTCTAGAACAGTAGTTCTCAACAGTAGTGGCCAGAAAGACCCTTTGGGGAGGAGTGAAAGGCAGTTTCTGTAAGCATAAAACCATATTCAAATACTAAAATATTTGTCTTTTTGACTGAATTGACATTTGCACTCATAGTATAAAGGCAGTGGAGGGTTAAAGTGCTGGTGCCTTAGTATGAGTGAAGGTAATGGCACAGACAGTACTAACACTCGTTGTATTCCTCATTGTCCAGCACTTGCATGGCCAACTTTAATTAAGAATTTACTTGGTGATGTAATAAATATTAATTATCTTAAATCTCAACACTTGAGTATGTGGCTTTTTAATATCCTTTGTGATGAAAAGTGAAGTACACATAAAACACTTCTGCTGAACACCGAAGTAGACTCTCCAGGAAAGGAAACTTGTATGAGTTTTGGAATTGTGAATTGAACTAGCTACTTTTTTATGGAACACCATGTTTACTTAAAAGAACAATTGACAGGCAAACTGTGGTTTTTTGGACTCAACTATTTGAAAGATGTTTTCTTGAAAATGAACAAAACGAGCTGGTCACTTTAAAAGAAAATGAAGTACAGTATTTATTGCCAAAGAAAAATTTGAACTTTTACATGAAAATTAGAATTTTGGAAAGCTCATATATGCGATTATAAGCTTGACAGCTTCCTAAAACTTAAAGAGTTTTCTAATGATATAGGTGGTGATATTAACAAACGTGGTGTTTTTATATTGCATAATTAATGTATCAATATGTGGAAGATCTGTATATGTCAGTGAACTAACATTTTTTAAATAACCGATGCATGATGTTATCAATGGCTCTTAATTTCACAGAGTATAGAAAACTCTTTGATATGACTTCAGAATCCAAATTGCAAATGATATTTAAGAAATGACCACTTGTTGAGTTTTGGTGTAGTATCAAAGAAAAACATCCACAATTATTTGGAAAGTCTGTGAAAATGCCCCTCTCATTTCCAACTGTGTGTGTACATGAGGCTGGATTTTTCCCATCAGTTACTCATAACCAAAACATTTAACAATATATTCAACATGGAAGCAGATACAAGAATTTGTTTTTTTTTTTTATTAAGTTGGATATTAAGGAAATGTGGAAAAAATGTAAAAAAGAACAACTGTCACTAATTTTTTTGTTGTGGAAAATAGTCATTTTTCATGAAAAGTATTTACCACTGCTGTTTTAATGGATTAATGTATTTTCTAATACATTAATGTAATTTAACCTATGTAATCAAAAACCCTTTGGGTTCGTTAATAACTTCTAAGAGTGAGAATTAAAAAAATTTGAAGATGATTGATCCAGACAATTTCACTCACACAGGAAACAGAGAAATCACAGATCTTTCTATAAACTGATGTAGGCAGGGTTTTGATGGTATGTGGCAGAGATTAGCCAACCATTTATTCAGTTGCAGTTATACAAGAACATGTTCAAATATTCAGTTACTTCCTTACTACTTCTAAGAGATTCATACTTGGTTCTCCAGAAACGCTATTCTTTTATTCAATAAGTTTGGGAAAATCAGTGCTACACAGTAACACACTGGTCAAGCCTTAAAACTGGACAAGCCTTAACCAGCTTGTCCAACAAAATTGTGACACCGAGGAAATATTTTGTTTAGCACTTTTTATTTCAGGTGGTTAGTTTTGGCTACCAAACTTGCACAACTAGTCAATTTTATTATTTTCATATCAAATGCAAATTATTTTGTTAAATAATAGCTATAGTAAATCAAGAAGTTCAAAATTCTTGAAAAAAAAAAGAGTACTGAATAGCAGAATTGATTTATAACGTGAAATCTTATCATCCAATGCAGTTGAATCTTTCCTATTTTTTACCAAGTACTTGAATTTTTAGTGATAATTGATAAACAAGTATATAGATAATCATTTAATAAGAAAAATAAATGCTAATTCCACTATATATAGTAGGATAGCAGTTTTGTATTTTCTGTTATCATTAGGCTTTAAGAATAGTACAAAATGTATATTGAAATGAAATAAATATTCTAGCATTTGAACTATGTCTATGAATCATATGTACTCTAGCTCAATGATTACTAGTACTACTTACTGATTGAGTATATATATACTCTCTCTCTCTATATATATATATATATACCTATATATTGAGCATATATGTATACATACATACATACATACTGGTTATACACACACTTTTTTTTAACTTTTGAATTCTGAAAGTTTAACATTGAAAAATTGAAAACGTTTTATTAAAAATTATGTTGAGAATATTATTTGAGTTAAATGCATAGTTCAGATTGATTAACAGTTATTGCAAATCAGATTTGACGTATTGTTATTTAGAGTAAGTCTCTAGAAAATCCAAAGAAAATTGTGAATGGAAATCATGGAATAATTCTAAACCTCTCTGTTTTTCATGAAATCAAGAAATGATTCCTGCCAACCTCTGCCCATAGGACATTTCAAGGCAATTCAAGGGCAGCTCAATGAGAACTCAGTGTTACATCTGCTTTATATAAGTAGGAAGACTGCTAGTAAAGAAGGGGTCATATGACTTTTAAAAAAGCTGGAAAATCATAAGACAGGAAATGGACTTTATTTATAGTATAAAACTAAATCCCTTTACAATGTGTCACCGATATACTCTTGCACACATGAATTTTCCTTTTTCCCAGTATTCCCGTGATAGCTTGAGTATGAGGTTGAAGTTGGGCACAGGAAATGGGTAAAATGTTTTACATACTTTTCATGAGGAGGCTTTCCATCTTGTAAGAACTTTCTTTAGAAGAAACTGGCTTTTCCAGGGTCTGTAGTTGTTGATATTTAACTCCACTATTTTTTCCCTAAAATTTCATTCTTCTTTCTACTCCCTATTCTCAATCGTCTCACCGGCTTGTAATTGAAAGTCTTCTCTTCCAGATTGGGACTACAACAATTGACATGTTTTTGGTCACAGTTTTAGTGTTTGGGGAATTTTGACATATGTAAGAAATAAGATAGTTTTAGCAGAGTTATATATTTTGGAAATATTGTGACTATTCTCTTTCCTTTTGGCCATTTGGCAATGTAGAAAAGGTAGGATTACTCAGGATGCTTTTGTGGAAGATAGGATGAAGAATGAAGTGAATGGGAATTTAAAAAGCATGAGGTACGTGGACAGGAAATATTATGGTTACTTACAGAAGTCTGGGTATTGTTATCTAAGTTCTTAAAATGCAGAATAGTAGCTAAAGACTCACGCTTCTTATAATGAATCGTTGAGCACTACATCGAAAACTAACGATGTACTATGTTTGCTAATTAAACATAATAAGTAAAAACACAGACCCAATGTGCTTCTATAACTGAAACCAGATCCAATGAGAAGTACTAAGTCAAAATTTTGTTCTGTGAGCAAATGATGCTGACCATCAACTAAATCCTAAGTCCAGAATCAAAGCGTCTTGCTTTCCTGATGGACAGGGAGTTAAAAAAATAGCTTTGTTACTAACATGAGTCCTCTTATTAAAGGAGAACATCAAGAAAAGAGAATATTAACTAAGGTCTTAGACTATTAAAGTTCTACTAGTCTAAGGCAAGACTGAGAGTAAAATCATATAGATATCATATATGTGTGTATATATAATTATAATACACATAATGTTTATATGATATAGATATGTATATAACTATATATAAAATTACAAGATAAAGTTAGTAATACTTGCTGTGCTTTGCTGTAGTGGCATTTTTAATTGAATGGTACTTATTTTCTGTTTATCAACAAAATGACTGAGAAAACATATATGCCCTGAGAAATAAAAAGGAATATTTATGAACACAAGTTCAGGAATTTATTTCAGTTCAAGAAAATATAATTCTTGGGGTGAGATATAAGGATGAGTGAGAAATTTGAAGTAACATAAGTGATATGCCAGGATTGGCTCACTTGTACAGAAAAAATGGGGATGGGTCGCTTTCCTGCAGACTATATTCCAGGGTTTTCCTCTCTTGAATCATTACTTGGAACTGTAATTCTCCTTTAAGGAACTCTAAATCCTGCCAACTTTCAAGAGAGAAAGTTAAAGGCATTTGTTGCAACAAAGCCACTGTTACACTCTAATGACAGAAATGCTATCACTATTTCTGGTAGATTTATTTCCTGAATCAAGAGTCATCTCTTGCAAGTTTTCTGGGCAGATAAGGGTTAAATAACCACACAAAATGATAATATTAGTTATTTAAACTTATTCTCACTCCCAAATAGATACAATTTAAATGAGAACATATGTCTTAAAATGAATATTAATCATGAGAGGCTAAATAATGGCCCAAAGACCATGGCCTAATCATTGAAACCTGTGAATGTAATCTTACATAGCAGAAGGGATTTTGCAGATGTGATTAAGGGCTTTGAGATGGAGAGATTATCCTGGATTATCTGAGTGGTCCTTAAATGTAATCACAAGTTGTTATAAGAGTGGGGCAGAGAGAGAATTAACAGACGGGCAGGGTTGTATGACAACAGAAGCAGAGAAAGAAAATGCAGTGTGATGCCAGGCCATGAGCCAAGGAATGCAGGTGGTCTCTAAAAGCTGGAAAAGGCAAGTCGAGAAATTCGTTCCCTCCAGAAGTAACTATATCTGCCAGCATCTTGATTTTAGCCCCATAGGACTCATTTCTAATTTCTGATCTTCAGACTAGAGGAGAATAAATTTGTATTGTTTTAAGCCGCTAAGTTTGTGGTAATTGTTAATGTCCAATGAACTGCATGAAGCAGTGTTGACGATTTTAAATTCTTTCTTCCCAGTAATTTTCCAAACAGAGGAATTAGACGACACAATCTTCTATAACAGAAATGCGCACCCTTGGCAAATTATTATTATAATCAGTTTCTGTACTTTTGCCCTTCATTACACATACTGTAGAGTGGTTGTGACCCACAAATGTATACCTGTGACCCATTATAAATTAGTCATCTGGCCACTGTCATTTCATGTCGCAGAATCTGTTGTTTATTCAGAAGAACTTTGTACTTACAGAGACATGAGTTCGATTAATACATAGTGGCTCTTAAAATTTATATGAAAATTAGCTCTCATTATCCAGTTATAAAAAGGGAAATACTATCAAGATTGTCAGTCCATAAACCTACTTAACTTAAATAATGCACTTTCAATAACTAAACTACCTTTTTAACTGGGGGTAAGCATGGGACTTCCATAAATACAAATTTTATTTTAGAACGTTTCTTCTAATTTTTTCAGTTTTATTGAGATATACTTGACTTATAACATTGGATAAGTTTAAGGTTCACATTATAATCATTTGATATATGTATATATTGTGAAATTATTACCATAATAAGTTTATTTAAAATCCATCACCTCATAAGTTACAATTTTTTCCCTGTGATAAGAACATTTAATATCTACTTTTTAAGCAACTTTCAAATATAAAATACAGTATCATTATCTATATTCATCTCCAATTTCTTGTCTTTAGTCTGACAATAACTTGGGGAAAATTCTAGTGTAGACACTTTAGAGAAAATTCACTAATCTTAGAATGAATAATAGCATTCACAGTTTCTACTCCTTCTATGAAATACTTGACTTTAAAAACATCATTGCTTGACTTTTAAATAAATAGTTTGGACTAGATGATTTTTAAAGGTCCTTCAGATCCCATATTTTATAATTCTATGAAATGCCCTTTATACTAGTGATGTTTAATTTATGGGAATAATAATATTTGGCACTAAAAGATCAATAGGTCTAATATTTTCCTTTTCTTAAATTGTAATGTTGTTTATGAAAATATTAATCCTTTTTAAAATCTTTAAGTTAAAATTCATTTTAAATGGCTACTAAGTATGAAGTTTAAATTTCAAGTGTCTTAGGTTATTTTATGAAAATAAAGTATAAAATATCAAATTCGCAATTAACAACCAGCTTTTCACTACTTTGGATTCAGCACAGATATTTGTTGAGGAAATTCTTGGGCTATCAGCATTTTCATAGTTTTCTGAGGGTCGAAGGAAAGAGCAGTAAGATTATGGAAAACCTTGGCAAATCAGATGGTGTCATGGAAATACAGTCACCCACTTCAGAAAAGTACACAGATAATATTAGAAAAGTCTTGAGATCACTGGTAAGAAAGCAATTTAAACAGCTGTTGAATTACAGAAAATGTGTCTGCTTGTTTGACATACTTTTTGGAAAGGGAAATAGATAAAAGCAACACTATTATCAAGAAGCAAATACATCCAGTGTTTACAAAATCATTGCAGTTAGTCTAAGAACAAACCCTCAGATAAGTCCGCATTTTAAATCCAGTGGAAAAAAAAATGTTACACCTGTTTCATAAAGCTGTAAGAGGCTCAGAATTACTTACTTCAAGAAGTAGCAATTTCTGTTAGAAGATGCATGAAAAGTGTTAGCCTCATGGGAATCCATTTGTGACAACAAAGCAGAAAGCAGCCCTTGCTCCGACAATAAAAAAGTGACAGATAATATGGAAGTAATCAATCTGAAAGGTATAGAATATTTAAACCATGAAATGCCTAAAAAGCCATAAGCAAGATCTTAAAATCAATATAGGATGCTACTGAAAGGCAGAGTAATGACTCAAGAATAGGAATATTACACTGTTCCCAGAAAGGTTTGGTAAAAAAACAACAACAACAACAACAACAAAAAACTGGGCATGTATATTTTAAAAAGAAAACATAATTGTTAGATTGTTTTTGTAAAAAGAAAAAAGAATTATGCTTATTGTTCTATAACATTGAAAGTGATTTAAAATAATATTTTCTAGCATTTTAGTCTGTGTTTAAACTGTCCTGAAATATTTTGATGAGAACACAGCCATATTAGTCCTTAAGAAAGCAAAGTTGCAGAGAGCATAGAACCCAATAACTGTTTAGTCCTGGAGAGATTTAATTGGTTTTATTAGTACTTCACTTAAGATATTTCTGGATGCTAGGAATGTAATTGATTACATCTAGGAAACTTAGAGGCAGTAAATCATATTTGTCAAGGTGTTTGACTAGAAAGTCACAAAGCAGAAGTATTTCTTAATTTAAACTGGAAGATCAACCACAGAAATTAAAAATGTGCCTGAAAGGAAAGAAAGAATGCTATATTCTGGTAGTCCTTGGAACATCCTTTTTTAATAAAGAAAGGACCATTTCTAGACATGTTTAAAACCAAAGAATGGAACTGGCCATCATACTGATTTCTCCAACCAACCTTATTATCTTATTATTATTATTTTTATTATTATTATATGTAGATTTCTGTGCATCAAATGTATTCTGGATAGAAAGAAAGAAAAATATCTTCACATTTCTAGGATAAATATAGGGATAAGATGTTTATAGCTTTTCCTTAGAATTAGATTTTATGAGCCGAGGCTAGGTAAGTTTGTTGCCAAGTTGGTACTAGGTACTAAATACTTGATTTTCATATTGTGCCAAGGTATTACAGTAGAAGCAGGGAATCTGAGAAATCTTGTCCAGTTGATTTCTCTGCCCAGTACTTCCTTTAGAAAACAAGATCACCAAGTTCTGTAGTGGAGACCTTCATCCCTGCCCACAATTCCAGTTCCTGCCAGAATCTTTCCACTCTAATTATACCACACTAAACAATTCACTATTTTGGATTTTGTATTGTTTTGTTTTGGGGGAGATCGGGCAGAAAGGGTAGGAAATTCAGTTAATAAGAGGTCTTGTCAAAAAAAGAAAAAGAATTAGCTTTAGAGATGCTTTGGAACAGTCCAGAAATGGTGAAGCAGAATTAAAATTACAAAACAGGAGAGTCAACACGACTTGCTCACTTTTACATGACCAGTAATTTTGTTGTCTGAGAGATTATTTTCGCTTTATTGGTGTTATTTCCACATAGATTATTACAGATTATTTAAAAGAAAAAGAGTTTCTAACTGACCAAATATCATCAATATTTTCAGATGCTTTATGTGATAAAATGATAGATAGCCATATTCACTCATTTCTTTTTCAAGATTTCTCTTGAAATATTGTGATCTTTTTTAAGTGAAACTTCTCCATCTTACATAGAAGTAATCCTTAATAAATGCATTTTAAATGCTTCATTGTTTGGACAACTAAGCATAGTTCATCAAATTCTCAAATCAGTTAAGCACCATGAAATCCCCCCAGTGCTTGGGGAACTTTATGCTTCAGCATCCTTTCCACATTTGGGACTGCTAGTCCCTGTTCCCGGCTCTGTCCACAGGCTCCATCTCTTCATTTTTAATCCACAATATGGATTATGCTGTTGTCAGGCTCTCATGGGAGAAGTCAACCATCAAGTTTCTCCCACAAAGTGTTTGATAGAAACTTGTTTGAGATATGTAATATTTGAGAGACTCAGTTTGGAGAATACTGGATATTTCTTACTGTGGTTTTCCTAATAATATATTTTTTCCATTTTAAACTGGACCACCAGAAAGCAATACACTTGGAATTCCCTAGATCACTGTCTGTTTTCAATTTGATTGATTGCTACTATGCCTCCTTGATTGATTTCCTTCCTTTTACTTACTTTGGGTTAAATTCCTCTTCATTCTACTAGCTTATTAAAAAAAACTTAGCTCATTGATTTTAAGTCTTTCTCTTTTTTCTAATATGAGCATAAAATGTCATAAAGTATTTTCTAAAAACATAGCTTTAGGTACATCATACAGATTTTGGTATTTTGTCTTTTTGTTTTTATTCTGACCTAAATATTTTCAGAATTTTCATGTGATTTCTCTTTTGACCCATAAGATACTTAGATATGTGTTTTTTACCCTGAAGAAGAAAAGAAAAATAAAAGAAGAAGTGTGTTGTTTAATTTGTGTCAGGATTTTCTAGATTTCTTAGTGTCATTGGTTTATAATGGAGTCTGTGATGGTCAGAGAACATATTCTGTACAAATTCACTTTTTTAATTACTGAGGCTTAACATTATAAAATTATATATTGTCTATTTTGGTGGAAATTCCTTGTGCACTTGCAAAGAATGTATATTCTACACTTGTTAGAGGTAGCATTTTTAAAATTTCAGTGCTACTGTTCAAAATGTCTGCAAAGTTAGTGATTTTTTTTTCTTTTTGTCTATCAATTACTGTTAGAATGGTGTTAAAATCTCCAACAATGACTATATTTTTCCAGTTATTTTTTACTTTTATTTTGTTAGTTTTTGCATTACATATTTGAAGCTCTAAATAGAGATTCATACACATTTATGATGGTTGTATCTTTCTAATCAATTGATTCTTTTATTTTTATGAAATGTCTTCCTTTATTGTGGGTAATCTCTTATCTTAATGTGTACCAATATAGCCAAACTGATTTCTTGGTGTTCACATGGTATATTTTACTTTTTCCTTTTACTTTGTCCGTCTGTATCTTTATATTTAAAGGTAACATCATGTAGGCAACATGTAGCTGAGTCTAACAAAACTCTACTTTTAAATCAGAGTATACATTCAAGTTATTCACATTTTTCAAATTTATATCATTCTTTACTGAAGTTTCCCATTTTTTACTCATAATTATTATCTTCTCCTTAATTACTTGAATATATTTATAACAACTGCTTTTAAGTCTGTCAGAAATTCCATCATCCTGGTCATCTTGGGGTATGTTTCTATAGACTAACTTTTATCTTCTCTATGAGCCACAATTTTTTATTGTTTGTTGGATTTTGTACAGACTCTAGATACTCATCTTTCTTTTAAGTGGACTAATTTTTGCATTTCCTTTTTATAGGGTATAAGAAAAAAAATCTATATCAACAAGGATCACTCTTCATATCCTCCAGTTTCTGCCCACTTTGGTTACTCTCTAGTACCTTCGAATACTTGATTTTTCATACTGTACCCACAGATTATCATTGCTATCTATAGGAAGTATGCTACCATTACCAGAAACAGAACTAGTTTTGATTATGTGTTTAGGTTTTTCTGTGAAATTATAATAAAGTTTTATAAAGACATGATATTTTTAAAAAATTATTATTTATCAGTTGAATATTTAAATGTTACATATTTCTTTTTATATATGGTGGTACAAAATCATTGTAGATCATTTGAAAGTATAAACAAAAAATTATAAAAATAACTTTTTCAACTAATGTTTTATGCACATACATCACACATACATACTATTTTCAAATCATGTTATAATACTGGATATATTATTCTCAATTTTGCTCTGTTGTAGTTTAAACTTCCCTATCTTTATTTCCTTATTATTCAAAAGTATGATTTTTAAAATTACATAATATTTAATATATAAATATGTCATATATCCTTTTTTCTATTTTTAATTTTTTTTGTTTTTATCTGACTTTCAAATTGTTTTGTTCTTTAAAAAATGCAGTGTTTAATTTTTTGTAAATATCTATTTTGCTTCTATTTATTTTTTAAAGATTTTATTTATTTATTTGACAGAGAGAGACACAGCAAGAGAGGGAACACAAGCAGGGGGGAGTGGGAGAGGGAGAAGCAGACTTCGTGCTGCTCATGGCGCCTAACATGGGGCTAGATCCCAGGACCCTAGGATCTTGACCTGAGCCGAAGGCAGATACCTAAGGACTGAGCCACCCAGGCACCCCTCTTCATTATTTATTACTAGCAAGGGAGTTAGAGGTTTAAAATATTTAAATCTTTGGTTTATTGATAAACCTTAGGCCAGAATAATTTAGAAAAGTAAGTACAGATAAAATAAGATTCATAGACATTACACATTGACATAAAATATATGAGACACAGAAGACATTAATTTAGAGATCTTTTTCCTTGATCTATGATTTTTTGGTCTCCTAACCTATTTTAAAATTTAATTTTTTTTTAAATAATATATTTATATAAAACAGGTATTTTAATTGTACTTCAAAAACAGGAGTCAAGAGTCCCACTCAATGCCCCTCCCTCAATGCAGAGACTTTAAAATATTTTCTGGTATTTACCATCATATTCCTAAGTAATAGTTTTCTACTATACCTGCTTATTTTTGTTTCTCTATTATACAATTATGTGTATAATTATTAAAGTATGTAGCATGAAAAATTCTTTATATAACTTTTTTGGAATTAATATTTGCTTCTTTTAATGTTTCTTTGCCACATTTTTTATACATCTAAAACAAATTAAAATCTATAATTGGGTTTTTTTCTTCTTTGACAATGCCTTCCTGCAGCTTCTTTCTTGCCCATCTGACTCATTGCCCCTTTTTTTGCTGCTTAGCTACTGTCCTTTGTCTGCCTTTCAAAGTCATCTTGGGAATTCTTTGCCTCTTCCTTGTGTTGGATTTACTGCTCCCTGGAATCAACTATATCTACTTCTTTTTGTGGGTTTGTTTGGAGTTGCGCATTCTGTAGAGGCTTCCTGGGAAAATTTGAGGGTCTATTCATTAACTTTCGCTGTGTAACGATCTACCCTAAAACTCAGTGGCGTAAAACAATTGTTTGTTCGATTCTATGGAGTCAGCTGCTTTGGTTCGTCAGATCTACCAGCTCAGGATTGGAGAGTCGAGGATGGTCGCCCTTCCATATTTGTGATTCCAGCAGCGATGACTGGTACGGCTGGGGCCTCATTCCATGCACACAATCTCTCATTTTTGGAGACTAGTTTTGGCTTCTTCATGGTCAATCCCCAATGCACCACCACTTTTTGAGCCTCTGCTTTTGTGTTCATGTTTGCTCATGTGTCAATATTCAAAGCAAGTTAGATGAGCAAACCCGGATTCAAGGGGTGGGGAAAGAAATGCCATATCTTGAATGAAGAAACTGCAAAATATTTTCATCATTTTTTAAAGTTACCCACCTTGTATATTGAAGAATGATTTTAGCTTATTCTCAATCTTGACTGATAATTCCCTGGTTATGATGTTCTAGATTAGCAGCATTTTCCTTTATAGTTTAGAGCCATAATTTTCTGGCTTGTGTTAGCCTCAGAATTCTGACACCATACAGTTACTGATCATTTGTATGTTTACATTACTTCCTTCCTTTCCTCTCCCTATCTGGAAACATTTAGCTTTTCTCTTTATTCTACATTAGTGAAATTTCACAATGATCTCTTTTGACATGAGTCTGTTTTCATTAATTGTGTTAAATACCAGGTGGGCATTTAAAATCTCCAGGCACATGCCCTTAGTTTGGAGATATTTTCTTGTATTTTGTGGATAGTTTCCTTTAACCTTGGTCCCTGTCCTTTTTACCTTTTCTCTTATTTTAGGAACATGTATTTTTCACCCTAATAGTAATATTGCTATTGGTACTAATTGCAGTATTTATTGAGTGCTCACTTTGTACCAGGCATAGCTCCAAGTGCCTGTACTAACCCATTGTAAATTTGTTTGCTTTTTTTCTGTTTTCTGCAATACCTTTGTTATATTAGTTTTTTTCTCCTATTTGTTTTGATTCTCTTTTTTGTGTTAGAAGTATTTATCAAATATCTGGTAATTTCCAACAGTCTGTTGGTGAGAGATACCAAAATAATCTTTGAAGGTTAAAGGTGTGGTTTGTTGACTGGTGGATTTTTGTGTAGTGTTTAATTTGGGCAAGCCATTTCATTCTAAGAATGTTCAAATGGGAAGTCTTTTCTCTTGGTTTGGTTAGTTTCTTCAAATTGTTCCATCTCCTACATGTTTGTGGGAAGTAGAAAGAAGGGAGATCTGTATAGCTGGAGGCCAGTTTAGTGGAGGAGGAAATCACATAGAACAGAATATAGCCCTTCATTATTTTTCTGTTTTTAGTGTGTCCTCTGATATGCGTGGTGTCTGTTACCATGACCAGCATCTCTCTGTGATAATCTCTGTAGATGACAAACTTCCAGACTTGTGCTGAAGAGAAATAGCCTTCTGATAACAAGGGTGAGGAAAGAACTCTGGGGTGTTCAGAGCTTCCTTTGAAGATTTCCAGCTAATACTCTTGCTTTTTTCACACATCTTTCCTCCCATTCTGAGGTATGTGGTACCTCCAACCTTTGAGCATTTTTGGAATTTAGGGTACAAACTGACTCTGTTCTTATGAATTTTTTCACTGCTGAAAGTGCTTTGCTTCCAACTTTCTAAGAAACCTCAATCTGTTAAGATTTAACCATTTGCTTTCTGGCTTCCAAAGTGTATTGATATTTTTCACAGAGTATTGTAATGTCCACTGCAGATCCAAATTACTCTCCTAGGCAGATTTCCTCCATGTCAAGAACCAGGTTTTTTCCATCCTTAGGATTCTCCATGTCAATATGAGGCCCCTGTGAGTACCCTAACAGGAAAGAGAGCAAAAGGATGGCACACTAGCTCCTAAATATTTTAGCCTGGAAGTTATACATATCATTTCCATTCATAGCACATTTGCCAGAACTAGATATGGGGCTGGGAAATAGCGTGTGGTGGGGGGGACTGAGAATTTTGCTTGAATATTCAGCAAGTAGCAGTTGTAACTGCACAGTTAACTCTTCTGGTTAAAAGATGCCCCTTTGCTGCATTATTGTGACAGTTCCCAAGGAAAACAAACTAAAGACTCACCTAATCACTGTCATCAAGTTCAGTGTCCAAGGTTTCTGGACATTATGGCATAGTCTCTGAATTCAGACAGATTAAATAAAAAGACAAGGTATCTGCATCTCCTCAGCCCTTGACATTCAATTTTTAATTCTGGAAATGGGATCAAATAGAAGCAATAAACACATTCCAGAAGGGAATTCCAGTACTCCCTGCTTCAGAGCAATTCTAAAATCTTGAAATCTTGCTGGGCAGACATTATATGGTTTCCCCAAGACTAGGGGTGGGAATCTGCTCCTAGATAAGGTCTGACATACCCCTGGGAGGAGTATCTTGTTAATTGTTTTTTGTTGCTCGGGCAGTTTCTTCTGTTTTTCAAGATGTTTCTTAACCATTGTCTTAAGTGGCTGTTGTGAAATATGCCCTCACTGGGGTTGCACAGCTTTCTTAGTTAAAGTCTTGGCTGTGGGGGCGTTTGGATAAATCAGTCCTTTAAGCTTTTGACTTTGGATCATGTCATGATCTCAGGGTCCTGGAACTGAGTCACAGGGCGGTGGCTATGGTAGCAGCAGGTGATGGGCGCCCTGCTCAGGGCATCTGTTCTCCTTTTGCCCCTCCCCCTGCTCATGCTCGCTTGCTTGCTCGTTCTCAAATAAATAAAATCTTAAAAAAAAAAAAAGTGTTTCCTTTGGAAGGTGGGAGGTCCAAGGACTGGTAAGAATAACATATCCCATACTTGGTGGTTATTTTTCTTTTTAGTGTGACTCTTAAAAGCCAATGGGCAGGAGCGCCTGGGTGGTTCAGTGGGTTAAAGCCTCTGCCTTCGGCTCAGATTGTGATCCCGGGATCCTGGGATGGAGTCCCACATTGGGCTCTCTGCTCAGCAGGGAACCTGCTTCCCTTCCTCTCTCTCTGCCTGCCTCTCTGCCTACTTGTGATCTCTCTTTCTGTGTCAAATAAAAAAAATAAATCTTAAAAAGGAAAACAAGCCAATGGGCATTCTGTCTATTGTTAGTGGTCAGTTTGATTATCAGGAATCCTACCCATAGTTCAGTTTGAGCCATTCTCATATATTTATTTCTTTGTTTTCTCCATCCCATGCCCCTGTAGGTTTAAGAAGTGCTATCTTGAGGGTGTCTGTTTCAGGACAGAAAGTCTTATTCTTACTTTCACTTTTTCCATGAGATACTTTCTTTGATGATAGGTTTTTAAAATAGGTGAGGAGACCTTCTCTTATTAATCTGATCTCTGCTCCCAAGGATGACTTTTCACAAGGACTGTCAAGGACTTTTTCAATTTTGTTTGTTATTATTCGGGATAGATAACTCGAAGATTTTCCCCAAATTTCTGCTTTCAGAATGAGATACTTCTTGCTAAATTATTTCTTTTTTTGTAATACTTTGTCAAATGCAGCCAATAGCAATGAGCACATGCACCTGTGTTTCCATTTTTTAATGTTTAGAGTTCCCCTAAAGCATGTGGCTTGACATAGTCAGCATGTAAGTATGAGAGGTAACAACAGGATTAAAAGTGTGCCACTTACTGAATGAATCATGATCTTCCCAGCCTCTACCAGACTACTCATCAAATGTCACATATTTTGTTTTAGTTTACTTTGTCTTTTGGTTTGTTTTTAACAATAGTCACCTATTTCTTATATCAGTTATCAGTATTGATCAGAAAAGATTAGGCTGTCCTCCAGTAACAATTTCCAAATCTCAGTGATTTGCAACTACAATATTGATTTCTTGCTCACAAAAGTTCACTGAGGCTCTGTAACTCTCCAGCATAGTTCAGCTGCACAAAGTAACAATGGGCTCCAGTTCATTTCTACCCTCTGGCTCTATCCTCTCAACCAAAGGCCTCCATGCTCTCCTTGCAGTGGAAGAGAAAGCTGGAGGATCGCATACTACCTATTAAATAACTGTCTTGACCTCAAATTGATTCATGATTCCTCTCTTAATGGTGAAAACTAAATTCATGGCCCTTTCAAGTTATAGTAGGACTGAGAAATGTAGGGCATCCCATGGACAGTTGGTAGGCAGTCAGTGTCTCCCACAAATGTTGTTAAAATTCCAAAAATCATCTAGAATGCTGGGTCAACATTATCCTTTTTGATAGACTAAGTAATATTTCAAGTATGTTATAAACAGTAAATTATATTTACTTGGCTGTGGACTCCAAAGGCTGGTGAGAATAACATATCACAACCTTGGTGGCTATAAGTTGAAGGAGACAAGGATTAATAAGGCACAAAGTGGGGAATTAGTAATCATATATAATCATGAAAGTGCTTGCCCAAGCCTGGGAAATGATATAAGCTCAAACTCTTTGTTTTTTGTTTTGTTTTGTTTTAAAGATTTTATTTATTTATTGAGAGAGAGAGAATGAGAGAGAGAGAGAGAGAGCATGCATGAGAACGGGGAGAGTGAGAGGGAGAAACAGAGTCCCTGCTGAGCAGGGAGCCTGATGCGGGATGTGATTCTGGGACTCCAGGATCATGACCTGAGCTGAAGGCAGTCTCTTAATCAACTGAGCCATCCACGTGCCCTTCTAAGCTCAAACTCTTGAAAAACATACTTTAAAAAAAGATTTGTTTATTTATTTATTTATTTGAGAGAGAGAGAGAGAGCAGAGAGGGAGGGGCAGAGGGAGAAAATCTTTAAGCAGATCCGCCACTGAGCGCAGAGCCAGACACGGGGCTTGATCTCATGACCTGAGCCAAACCAAGAGTCCGATGTTGACTATGCCACCCAGGATCCCCTAAAATTGTACTCTTAAAAAAACAGGAATTTGAGAAATAATACCAAGTTAGAAAGAATATAAGGTTTGTGACTAGAACCCTGAGAAATATGTTTGATTGGTAGAAGAGAACAGATGATGGAGACTGTAAAACTGACTAAATCAAACTAATCCTTGAAACAACTGGTTTAAACCTTTTAAAATTAATTCATATCAAGAACAGACATCTGAAAGTTAGGTTCAAGATTATCAGAGATTAAATTCATATTCTAAGCCATCAAAATAAGGAGATTCTTTGGACACCTAGGCTGAAGAATATGGATACTATTCAGAGAGAACAGAGCAGCAGTAGTTTGATGTGTGGCTTTTGGTACCAGATTGATTTCATTCAGATCCTGGATTTAACCCTACTGGTTATATAACATCCTTTCCTATAAAAGTGGAAATAAAAATGGTATTTATCTCAAGGAATTACTATGAGTTTTATATGTAAAATAATGCACACATAGTGCCTGATACCTAACTTCTCAATAAATTATTAATAGGCTTTGAAAGGAATTTAGTACCAAGTGATAAGAAAATGGTGATGTTAGTCAATCAGCCAGAAGGATATTCATGATAGTGTTATTCTAGGAGGGTAAAGTATTCCTTTGTTGGGTTCTAATTTTTTTTTCTTTGAGTCCTTTCATTACATCTCTGTACACATTATTTTTACTTTGTTGGCTTTTTTGTTATTTAGACATTTTTAGACATAAAATTTTAGATTTGATTTGTCCTAAAAGAACTCTATAATTATTTTCCCCCAGCCTTTTGATATTAGAAATTTGGTAATGTAAGTTGAAGAAGGGCATAGGAACTGAGATTATGGAGAGAATAAAGCCTATAGGTTTGAGGCATTAGCTAAGGTCACTTAATTATGCCTTTTTGGACATAATGACCGTGGGCTTCAAAAAGTGGAAAGTCACCTGGTCATTAAATCAAGCTGCTTCTACTAGCTTCATAGCATTATAATATCTTTCTTCCCTGTTTCACAATTTGTAAATAGCTTAATATTAATTTGAGTGTGACCCATTAGAATGTCACTGACTTCCAATATTAAAATATCATGCCATTTAAGGATAAATCTTAGAAAGAGCAGGCATGTAAAATAGGACAAATTTAAGGAAAGCAAAATAAAATCACAAATGACATCTAGCGAAAAAACCTTGAAAGGGAATTGTCTTTAATTAGTTCACAGTTGGAGATTGTTCATACTGCTTATTTTAGTTAAGTCTTTCATTTGGGGAGAAACAAGCTATTTAACTTTCAGGATGCTTGCGGGTAGTCGGGGAGCAACTTGAATCCCCTATCTTACTGAATAAAATGCTGTCCTCAATATAGTATAACTTCGATAAGGAGAAAAGATCTATAAAGTATTGCAGTCTATTGGAGTTTCTTACACATCAGCAACAAGGGAAAAATGAAGATAATTTAGTAAACTTTAAACTCATAATATTGACATTGTATATGAGTCACTGGTATTTATTTTCATCAATGAAATTACTTCAAGAACATTTCTAAGTGGACCTCCTTTCTAATGGATCTTGATACAAAATCTAGCTTATGCCTTTTGGAAAATAATCTCCTGGTTTAAAGAAGTATGTGGTGGGTTTTTCTTTGTCAAGAATATGAGGAATGAGAGAAATCCTGATAAATAGATTAAGTACTTCAGTTTTATAAAGTTTTGAACAAATATGGCACTTTCAGAAAAGAATAAAGCTTTTGTAATATCCCATAAGGCTGCCACTTTGCTCAAAGCTTGTCTTGTAATATGGTTTATTATCATCACTCTTCTCTTGTTCTCATAAGGTTTACCCACTTCAGGTGTGTCTATATAATAATATTGGGGAGCACTGTTTAACTAGAGGTTTATGAAAGCAGTGGAATTTTACCAGAGTTGACTGAAGCATGTATGAAACTACACTATGAATGATAGCTCTCTACATTTTTCATAATATTTATTTAGCTATAATCCATTTATAATAAAATGCATAGTTATGGCAGAGAATATTTAGGGAGTACATTTATAAGTTTCCATGTTCTTCTCACTCAGGATGTGGTGAAAACACATAGCAAAATGTCACCATGAAAATCGTCTTTTGCTCTCATTTTATTTCCTCTCCTTTTAGATTCTGTGGTGTTTTTGTCTGTATGTTCAAGACAAATCTTCTTTCATACTCGTCTTCATGAAGAGACACTTTCTAGATTCAGGGTTTCAAATTCTGTATTTATCCTTATTCTCAAAATTCAGTTAAAACATATATTGTGATGGCTATTTTATGCAGTAATCTTGTACAGTTTTAGCTGCCTGCTTTGTTTCTTAACTAGGAAAAACGTTTCTGTGTGATTCTTTTGACATCTCTGCTTATTCTTCTCCAATTGCATTGCTGTATCTTTTCCTTTGTGCCACATTTTATGTAACCTGTGAAAGACTATAGTAATATTTTAATAGGGAGCATAACTTTTTAATTTCATTTTAAGTAGTAAATATATTACACCTTTGTTCAAAACATGGGTACATTGATAATTCTTTTGTAACAGCCCTTAACACTTCCAACCAGCTCAGGGGAGAAGGGGAAAGGAAGGTCTTTTATTTAGATATTTTGCTTTCACTCTTTTGGGAAGGCTGCATGTTTGCAAAAGTTAAAATAAGCGCTTAAATATCTAATTTGTCCATACAAATGTTTATCATCATTCTGCTAGCCCAACACCCCGTTTTAAAATACTCGCTTCTCTCATTCTATCATCAAACCCTTCTTGCCAATTAAATCATGAGTTTGCGCCTTCCTTTCTGTTTCTCCATCACCAACATTCAAGTTCAAATAACCAGCCTCCTAGCTGAGCTTCTGAACTCTCAACTTCTCTTTTCCACCACTCCTTTTCTACATAAAACCCCAACTTATTCTTTACTCGTCCTCATTTATTCATGACAGTCTTTTTTTTTTTTAAGATTTTATTTATTTATCAGAGAGAGAGACGGGGAGAGAGCGAGTACAGGCAGACAGAATGTCAGGCAGAGGCAGAGGGAGAAGCAGGCTCCCTGCCGAGCAAGGAGCCCGATGTGGGACTCGATCCCAGGACGCGGGGATCATGACCTGAGCCGAAGGCAGCTGCTTAACCAACTGAGCCACCCAGGCGTCCCTATTCATGACAGTCTTGTTCAAAATTCTACAGCGGTATATGGTTTTCTATAAAGAAGTATTAACACCTTTGAATGCTACAGAGCAACTATCCATGTCCATGTTCTACCACAGAGTTTCTCAATTTTAGCTCGGTTGGCACTTGGACTGGATAATCCTTTGTTTTATAGGGCTGTTCTGTGCATAGTAGATCTCCATCCATTGGATACCAGTTACATCCCTGTAGCTGTGACCACCAAAGGTATCTCCAGACATTCTGAAGCAACCCAAGGGAAGGAGCAGGAAGGTCATAAACACCCCCAGCTGAGAAATCTTATTTTGCATCCACTTAAACTTTTTTTGTGTTAGTTAGAAGTATGTTCAGCTACAGGTAGCAAAACAACCTGAATATCTATAGTTTAAAGAAATAGAAGTTCGGGGGTGCCTGGGTGGCTCAGTGGGTTAAGCCTCTGCCTTCGGCTCGGGTCATGATCCCGGGGTCCTGGGATCGAACCCCGCGTCAGGCTCTTTGCTTGGCAGGGAGCCTGCTTCCTTCTCTCTCTCTGCCTTCCTCTCTCTCTGCCCGCCTCTTGGCCTACTTGTGATCTCTCTCTGTCAAATAAATTAAAAAAAAAAAAAAAAAGAAATAGAAGTTCGTTTTGTTTGTTTATGTATTTGTAGAAATCTGTAGATGATCAATTTCTGAAATTGGTACAGGAGCTCAATTATGTTAGGACTCATAACTCTGAGATTCTCTTGGCCTTTCCCTTATGATTTTGAGGCTGGTAAAAATTCAGGTATCACATCCTTTCTCAAACAAAAAGAAGTGAGGTAGTGAATTAGGGAAGGGACATACTTATCAAATTTGCATTTACAACTCTTTGACCAGAATGATATCTTATGATCTGCATTAATTCCAAGAGAGCCTGAGTCTATAGTTTATAGTTGATCCAGGAAAAGGAGAAGAGTGTTGGACAGAGATATTGTAGGAATCTAACTTCACATGCCCTAGCTTCCCATCTTCACCAGATGAACTTTCCACTATGTATTATTTGGAATAAATGATTCTAGAAGCTTAAACAAAATGCCCCACAACTTTTACTAGTTTAACTTAATGAATGTTTCCTTCTTGTTCAGAACGTCCAATGTGGATATCCTTGACTAGTGAGCAACCTTTTGTGTGATCTTCTAGAGAAACCCAGGCTGGTTTTAGCTCATGGCTTTGTCGTTCCCAAGATCCTGTTCCCCCGCCAGCTCCTCTGCCTCTGATCTGCAGATGGAAGAAGAAAGAGAGTGTAAAGAATTTTACAGGTGTTTGGGACTAGGCCAGGAATTGACCTATGCCATTTCCAGTGACATCTTAATGGCCAGAACATGGTTAGGACAATAAGAGCTGACTGCATATAGCTTGTCTCCATCACTTGCCCCAAAGAAAACATTATTTTCCATGTCTGTCCCTCAGTGTGCTTTCACACCTTCCCATCACTCATATCTTTCTCTTTTCTGGAGTACCCTGCCTTTGTTTTCTTTCTGACAATCATAACTCTTCGCTGTGACTTCCTTGACTATAATGATAATCTGATGACTTCCTTGACTGTAACACCTCAAAGAAACCAGTGGTTCCTTTGAAAACTGGTATAATATTGTATTTGAAAGAGGAGCTCTGGGGTCAGACAGAACTGGTTTTTAGTAACAACACTCAGTAGATTTGTAAACTTACCCAAGTTATTTAACTTTTCTGAATCTTAGATTTCTCATGTTTGAAACTGGGGTAATATTAAGGTATAAACTAAATGAAATAATGTCCTTAACATAGTGCTTAACATACAATAAATATCAAATAAGGATTATTTTTATAATTTTATCTTCTACTTTAGTTACTGCTTGTGCTACTCATTGGGTACCTTGCCGCATACCACATTTTCCTTTTGTGCTTAATTCTCTATTCCCTAAGCCACTGAAGTATACTTTCAGTCATTATGTATCTTACTGGTATTATGGAGGGAAGGGAAGCCGAGGTTCCTTTGTTACCTTCTCCCTGGGTTCAAGCTGATGACCGGGCTGGGAGCTATGTCACTGATTTCCTGAAGGCTGAGGGACCCTTCTCGAACTCAAAAATGGAAAAGCCCTAACATGGTAATGTCTGCATTCTTAATACCTACTGATTAAAATAAAACCCACAGAGAACACAGTTATTTTAAATGTATGTATTTTAAGGAAATTATCATTTTCTGAATCACAACTGGTGTCCACTAGCACATTCCATTAATCAAAGCAGCTCTTCGCTACTGCCATTCTAGATCCTGTTTTCACTGGTGCCTCTCTCTATAATCAATTCTCTATAGAGATGTGATCTTTTTCAAAATGTGAATCAGGTCACGCTCCTGCTTAAACCCTCTAATGGCCCCTGTGACCCTCAAAATAAAATCTAAATGTTTTGCCTTGGCATGCAAAGTCACACATGATCATTCCTTACCTCACTGATTTTATCCCATATCACTCTATGGCTTTCCTTGCTCTGTCACATTGGCCTTCTCTCTGTGTCTTAAGCTTTCCAATCTCCTTGTTGTCTACTGGTCTGTGAACTCCTGTTTCTCTCTGCCAGAATCACTCTTCCTTCTCGTGTTTACAGGGCTCACTCCTCCTTCTTGACCGTCAGGTATCGGTTTAACTTGTACTCCTCTGAAAACCTTCACTGGTAGTCCTATCCAAAGAGCACTTTTCCTTAATAGATTCTTAGCTTTCAAACCCCCAGTTATATACAAAGTAGGCTGAAATATATAACATGTACAGAGCATTGAGGCTTTGGTGACTCCTGACCGGAGGCTCCCCACCATCCTCTTTCTACAAAAAGAGGCATGAATATAGATAACCAAATAAGTATATAGGCAGAATCCTCACTGGAAATTCTCTTAAGTTAAAGATCTGGTTTTGGACATTGTATATTTTGTGCTTAAATTTATATATAAATTTATATATATTTATATATGCTATATATTTGCATATGCTATATATATATGTTACCGGTCTTAATGGCTGGAAGATAATCTTTCCTTACCTTAATCTGTCAAGGATTACTCAGAACTCTCTTTGACTCCCCAGAGGCAATGATTTTATGATTTTATAAAACATTAAAAAAAATTCTTACGAGTTCTGTATCACAGGAATTTAAACAGTGGCAATATACACAGCTTCGTAGGTTCAAGTTATATAAATTAAAATCAAATAATCGGAAATGCTTTCAATATGGAAAATACACAAAGGAAACAAATAGCAGAAGGACCTAATAGGAGCAATATTTCATTACTTACAGATTATCATTAGATAATTTCAGGATCGAAATAAAGACTGTGAATATTGAGACTTCTTTTGTTGTATTTTATATTTCAGTTGGGAGAGTCCTTCAGAAGTTTGCTATAGGACAGTACTTGTAGAAGAGCATTTGGCACGCAGGGAGGGATGTGGCAATTGCAGTAAGAGTTGATAGATGACTCGGCTTTGTTTGTTTTTTTTTTTTTTTAATTTTTTATTTTTTATAAACATATATTTTTATCCCCAGGGGTACAGGACTCGGCTTTGTTTTTAATGCTAAGGAGAGATTTAGATAACTATACTGCTAAAGGATGTCTCAGAATGGCATCTAATATACATTTTGAGAAAAGATTGAACCCAGTGGTATTTCTTGGCTTTATCAAATTCTATAACAAAGAACATTATAATTTTCAGAATATGAGGGTTTTATCTCTGTTTATATTCCCTGTTGAATGCTATTAATTATATGAATAGAAAGAAAATAGAAAATGCTATATGATGGATTTGGGTCTTTCCTTAATTTGCCATTTTGCAGATGGTTAATTAAAAGAAGCTAATTCGCATGGTTTTTGAGGTTCATAAATAAGTCAAAAAACTGATTTTTGTTTTTTCATGGAACCTCAGAAATCTCACCTACAGATATTTGCTGACTGCTTTTTTTATATTCTTTTTGCTCTATTAAAATATAATAATTTGAAGCTTTTTACTCTAAGATGTTATCATTAAATACTAAAACCATTAATCATTATTATTAGTATGATTTTTTATAAAACCTCTGAGTTAAAATTTATCTTTATACATACCATATAAGTTCCAAAAAGGTATTCTGCAGAATTCCACTCTTTTCTTAGACTCATACATCTCTACTATTTTTAATTTTATTTGACTTACATATTTTTCTTGTATTTTATATTGATACCTAATGGAAGGGTTGCATTTTTATGTAATTCCTTTTTAAAAAAAAGATTTATTTAAGTAATCTCTATACCCCCTGTGGGGCTCAAACTCACAACCCCGAAGAGTCACATGCTCTTTCTACTGAGCCAGCTAGTGGCACCTGGATTGAGTGTCAGACTCTTGCTTTCTGTTGATGTTGTGGTCTCATGGGTTGTGAGACTGAGCCCTGCATGGGACTCCACGCATGGGACTCCAGTGGGGAATCTGCCTGGGGGTTCACACCCTCTGCCCCTCCCCCACCTTGGATGAAAAAGTATATCTTTCTAAGAAATAAATAACATAAATAAATAATTGAAAAAAGTTACCAACAGTATATTATTATTATTATGGTTATATTACTTTAAATTCTCCATTTAAAGTATATATATGAAGGGGCGCCTGGGTGGCTCGGTGGGTTAAAGCCTCTGCCTTCGGCTCAGGTTATGGTCCCAGGGTCCTGGGATTGAGCTCCACATCGGGCTCTCTGCTTAGTGGGGAGCCTGCTTCCTCCTCTCTCTCTCTGCCTGCCTCTCTGCCTACCTGTGATCTCTAGCTGTCAAATAAATAAATAAATAATCTTTTTTTTAAAAGTATATATATGAAGAATATATTTATGTATATAAATATGAAGAATATATATAAGTATATATATACACACAAAGACCATGAGAAAAAATTCATAAAAATACATGAGTTTTTGTGTATTAAATATGATTTTTGTTAAAGCAGAAAAATGGTGATACATATATTTCTAAACACCAATTATTCCTACATATAGGTGATCCTACAGTTACTGCCTGTAGAGAGGTACTTTGTTCCAGACTGCAGTGATTTTTTAAAATTATTATTATTATTTTAATTGAAGTGTATTTGTCACACAATGTTATATTAGTTTCAGATATACAGCATAGTGATTTGACAACTCTATACATTCTGCTGTGCTCACCACAAATGTAGCTACCATCTGTCACTGTACAATGCTATTACAGTATCATGGACTATACTCCTTACACTCTACCTTTTTCTCACCATGATTTCCATAACTAGAAGTCTGTACCAGCCTAAAAGCTAGAGTCTTGTAAAACTTTGAGTAAATCAATTATTTGGTCGGTAAGAAAATCAGGTGAATCTATATAAATCTTCTGGAAAAGTTTGTGTAAAATATGCTATTTTTGACTTACATATTTTCTGTACTTTGGTTTTAAAATGTAGTTAAGTAGAAACTGGTCGAAGCTTTGATTTTTTTTCAACATAGTATCTAAATGCTGAATATTTCATCATATGTGTATATTACACACATGTATTTAGACATAGGAGCACATACACACGTATATGTGTGTGTCTACATGTGTATATGAATTAAGTAAGTTGCCTTTGGGGTTTTTTATGTTGCTTTACTGCTAGTATGGTAGGGATACCTCTGTCAAACTTTTTAACTAATTCTCCTTATTCTTGGGTTTAGAATAAATTCCTGAGTCTTGCAATGCTGAGAATATATGTGCTATTTGTATTTTGCAAAACAAATCAAGACTTCTTTATTTTTTCATGTTGGTGGAGATAAACATCAGTAAGTAGTTCAAACCCAAAGAATTGGGTAAATTCTTCAGCAACTGGGTATCTCCTGGAAGTTTAGAATGTTAGCATAGCATCACATTCATGTAACAAGGTTTTATATTTATCAATAATATTTGGTTAATATAAATGATAGTACCTTTATACCTTTCACATAAATTTCTCCCATGTGAATTTGTGTGAGCTAGGTATTATTATTTTCATATTTCAGATGTGTAACTTCACATACCTTGAGATGAAGTGACTTGTGCCAAAAAGCAAATGGCAAAACAGTAGCTTCTCAGTGTACATCCTGTCCACTTTCTATTATTCTATTGAATTACTGAGCTGTTTGGTTATAGTCTTCTGTGGAGGAAAGGGTCTTGTAGCAAAATGTTGTGGACCTGGCTTCCACTAATTGCCCGTGTGATTGTGACTCCCAAGTCTTAAACCTTCTATTTGGCCAGTAGCTACATCTATGATAACATTCTTAATTTAGCTTATGTATAAACAGGGATGCAGAAACTAAATCCACCTGATTTGCTATGGAAATTGGTTGTCTAAAGTAGAAACCACATATCCATTGAGAAGGAAGTCTAGTAAATTAGTTGATGCCTGGAAATAATTGCTTTTCCAGATGGGCTTATAATGGATTTATGAAGTATAAATAGAACATAAAACAAAGTTACCTAGTTAAAAGATAGAAAGGTTTTGATTCTTTGTACACATAGAACAAACATCAGTTGAAATAGATGAGGTTCTCCTTAAGAAATGAAATTAATAGTAGTAGATGTGTATTATACAAATGCTAAAATAAAAATTTATATTAGTATTAATATTAACTCGTTTAAAGGTAGTCTTTTTTTTTTACTTAATTCCTTGTAATATTATTTGTTTTATGTAAAACTGTATTTTATGAAATAAATTGATTATACAGAAACCTAATAAATTGTTTGCTTAAAAAAAAATTTGTAGATTATACGGGACGCCTGGCTGGCTCAGTTGGTTAGGCAGCTGCCTTTGGTTCAGGTCATGATCCCAGCATCCTGGGATCGAGTCCCACATCAGGCTCCTTGCTCGGCAGGGAGCCTGCCTCTCCCTCTGCCTCTGCTGCCACTCTGTCTGCCTGTGCTCTCTTGCTCGCACTCTCTCTCTCCCTCTCTCTCTCTCTCTCTGGTAAATAAATAAATAAAATCTTTAAAAAAAATTGTAGATTATAATGACATTGCATAATAGATGCTCAGTGAACGCTCCCCAATGAACTGAATGAGTTAATGAAATCTATTCCATTGAGATATTAACATTTTAATATATTTCAACATTTTTTATAGTAGTAGTAGAGATATTTCAAACTTCAAAAATTGATCTTCTCTTTCTCTTTCTCCATCTCTCTGACTTTTTTTTCTTACTCTCTAATTCAAATCAGCCTCACAGAGTACTTTTTATTCCTGTGCCATATTCATTTCATAACTGGAAGCCTAGCATAGGGAATATAGCCAATGGGATGATAAAAGTGGTGTATGGTGACAGATGATAGCTGCACTTGTGAGGAGCGTATTATAATGTATAGAGTTGTTAATCACTATGTTGCACACCCAAAACTAATGTAACACTGAGTATCAGCTATACTCATAAAAAAGTAAGTCTCATGCAAAATTGCATTACTTTAATTATGTCTCTTAAGTGACAAGTAATAGATACGAGGTTGCGGATATTATGTTTGCTCACTGCTTTGACCTTAAAGCCTAAAGGATAGTTTGGCACATAATAGGTTCTCAAGAAATATATATTAAATGAATGAATAAATGTGAAGTTATTAACTACATTGATCACATTTCTTCATTTGTCTCTTGACTCTTCTATAATAATTTATATGAAATAGAGTGTAAAAAAATTTAATAATATGTCTTCAAGTTTATTGAGAGTGCTTTAAGAAAAGTAGGATAGCACTAAAGTAAAAACAAAATGAAATTTTACTGAACTTGAAATTCTTAAACAGAATTAAACATGTCTTGCTTCCAAAATGAGGTTTTCTTCCTTTTAATAGTCAAATTCAATGACCCCCAAGCCTCAATCCTGTAAGCCACACATATATTATTCATCTGTCCTTCATGTCCCTCTGGCTCTTGCTAAATCCAATAATGACCACCACCAGTACCCATCCCCTGCCACCACGCAAGGGCTTCTTACTCAGGCTAAGAGATCAACTCTAGCTATTCCCACGCTGCAGAGAATTAGAAATCTAATTGGTCCCTTAGAGAGCTTTCCCATGCTTCTGCTGCCTTGTGGTGTTTTCATAGGAAATAAATGCCCCTACAGCCAGAGGTAGACATAGTCTACCTCTCTATCATCAAAGCAATCACCATTACTCCTGGTCAGATGATCTATCTGCTAATCATGTGGTAGTTTACCAACATGTAGGGGGAGAAATGCACAATACTAAGCCCAGTTACATTTGCTCCACACCCCAGTAGGTAGGGAGGTAGGGGTGGCCAGGTGTTCAGTTCTCTGGCTTCTCAGCTTCTTCAGTTTAAGCTATTAACTACATTCAGTTTAAGCTATTAACTACATTGATCACATTTCTTCATTTGTCTCTTGACTCTTCTATAATAATTTATAGAATTCATCCCCACTCTGCCTGCTCACAGTCTCAGGGAGGTTGGGTCAGACTCTGCCTTAAACTTTTTCTTCATCATGACAGCCAAGAATCAGATTTTCTCCTTTTCCATGGTGAGTTTCCTGAATGCATATAGGTATATAGGTCTTGTTTCCTGGATAATTTGGGGGGTCATTTTACAGACTGTTAAGTGAATTTTGAAAAAACCTTTCAACTCTACTGTGAAGTGGGCAAATAAAATCATTTGCATTTGGCACAAATCCACCTCTGTAGATAAGAATCAAGGTCTCTCACCAGAAAAGGAGTGTGGGAAAGCTAGCAGGGCAAACCAAGACCAATCTATCCTACAGGGTAAATATTATGATCAGTTCCCTGCTCTTCCTCTTAGTAAGCTAGATTAGATCATCAAATATTGTCAAAATTGGGCGAATTCAACAACTAAATCATGCAATGTTCAAAACATGTTCATTTAATAGCATTGATGGGATTGCCTAAGCAATTGAAAACACATTCATGTCCAGAAAGATACAATATATCTGAAAAATGAAAGGGGTTCCATTAAATAAGCCAGGGCATGTATGTATGGTCATTGCTTCGTGATTTTATTTTTTTAAGTGTATTTGTTTCTATGTAATTCTACATAATTTTTGGATTAAGTTATTTTTACATCAATGAAATGAGGTTTTTTAAACTCATGCTAGGTTAGATTTTTTATGTGCTTTCCTGTAATGTTTAAAAATCAGTTTTTAATTTATATTTTTTATGTTTTACTGTAAAATTTGAAAGTATTGTATGTATGCCATCCACTTGGTCCTACTAAGCTTTATGTTTTTTAAAGATTTTATTTATTTGACAGAGAGAGCACAAGCAGGGGGAGTGGCAGGCAGAGGGAAAGGGTGAAGCAGGCTCCTCACAGGGCAGGGGAAGCCCAATGTGAAACTCCATCCCAGGACCCTGGGATCATGACCTGAGCCAACAGCAGTCGCTTAACTAACTGAGCCACCCAGGCACGCCCTACTAAGGTTAAAACAAATTTTTTTTTTTTTTTTTTTTTAAATGAGAGAGAGAGAGAGAGGGAATATGAGCAGAGGGAGGGAGATAAGGAGACTCTGTGCTAAGCATGGAACCCAATGCATGGCTCAATCTCACAACCCTGAGATCATGACCTAAACTGAAACCAAGAATTGGACACTTAACCAACTGAGTATACTTGTGAAACATTGACTTTTCAAACCCGTTTTTCTCTCATTAGCAAGAAAGAAGACACTAGCATGGTCAAACACATGAAATCTTAGTTTTAGGTCTTATGAAATACTTCATGAGAACCCTACAAATTGTGAACTGCAGAAATGTATATCTTTTGTTCATTTTTTAAAATTAGCACTTGCTCTTTGGCTTGGCACCAAGATTTCATGTGTTTGACTCTATTAGGAGCAAGTGTTTATCCTGAGCACCAGCTCATATAGAAAATCTAACACCTATTACCTGCTTAATAAATATTAGAAGAGAGAAAGAAGAGAAGGAAGAAAGGGGGGAGAAAAGGGAAGGAGAGGAGTCAAAGGGATGTTTTGTTTTTTCTGATGCGGTATTCAGAACAGGAATCTTATTTTGAAGTCAGGGGCCATTTTCTTTAAGTTCAGCTATGAAAATGTAACCCTTATGTGTGGATAGAATAAATTACATGTTTCAGTAACTGGTAGCTAATGTTTTGTGGCTATTATTAATACTTCTCAATTGCATTAAAATTTTCTGATCATTAGAAAATTTCTGAAAACATTTGAGATAATTAAACTCGCAGGTTTGTAACCACTGCTTTAAAAACTGCCAGTTGTAAATAGGCACATATTAATACAGACCCTGAGACCTAAGCAGATGTTGGACATAGTATCTTGGTAAAGCCTTTACAATTATCCTAACTCTAGACTGTGAACTTTTATAAAATGTACAAAAGACACTCCCTAGGTGTAGGAATATTTTCCTAAGGTTGTATGTATGTGTAAAATGTAAATAAATAGAGTAGATTTATGTGTTCAAAGAAGACTATTTTTAGAGACCTAAAATTATTATAAAATCCTTAATTATAACTTATCTTTTAGGTGCAAACTTTAGTCCATGAGTTTCTAACACTTTGTACATGTTCTTTAATTTTTTTTTTCCTTTTTGCAATTGTATGAAGAGTTGGTTGACTCAAGTCTAATAAGCATCTAACAGAGGCAAAATCATCGTTTTGGCACATGTAATGATTTTCAATTTGGACTATGTCATGTGAAATACTGTAAAATTATGCCTCAAACTTTGAAGCTCTTGATAATAGTTCATTATGTATCTACTTTTATTTATTTGAATAATATTCAGCTAATATCTTCTGATAATTTTAAGAAAAATTCTCAGAATTGTGAGATAATTAAAGAATGTAGATTTTTGATCACTATTTGAAAACTACTACTCATAAATAGTCACACATTGAAATAGACTGTATTCAAAGGACCGGTATAGTGTCACTTCTCAGCCTCTAGTATTAGGCATCCAAAGATAGAAAGGTATCTTATGGTAGCTTCCATAAACAACCTGGGTATGTTATTAATAGACTCTCCAATCATTAAAATATTTAAAATATTTAAAATTTGTAAAACATTGACATTGACAGACATGTCACATGACTATTGTGAAAATCAATTTTAAGAAGTTAAAGCATATAACACAACAGGCCATAAGAGTTATTTTCTTTCTTCAAAATCTAGAGGGCACTAAAAGTTAGGGGCAATCCAATTTACATATTTTCTCTTAAACCTGACTTCATTCCCCAATTCAGACTAGAATTAAGAAAAAATAATAAACTTCTTTTAAAAATTCTATTAAAAGGTTAATGGTTTTCCATATATTTGATTCTAGGATGACATACAAATTCATTGTATCATAATTTTAAATATTTTTCTGCTTATTAACCAATTTTCACAGATATTTTCAATGACATTTCAACGATTTGCATGAAATCATATGTAGGCTCTCTTTCTCTGCATTCCCTATAATAGCAAAACTCCTTTCTTCTCAGTGCTTTAGAGATTTATTCATGTAACTCCCATTAGAGTTAATTGGAGTTACTAACATAAATTCCACTTGCTCCAAACGGAGAATAGGTTTCTTTAATGTTGTTTTTATTTTTTAATAAGGTTAGACTCAAAATAGAATCTTGTATACAATTGTCTCTTTTGCTTTGGGAAATTAAAATGCCTTTAACAACTTTTAGGGTTAGAGAATTTAAATCTGTTGCAAACTTTTCTTTCTTATTTTAATTCTGCTAGATTACTACATCATCATTACAAATTACAATTGGTAATGAAAGAAATAGGACAGTAAACTATAAAAGCATTTTTCCGGCAAGCCACCTCTGTTTACATACTATTTGTAGTTTTATTTGTGGAATTACTCCGTTAATGGTATATTATTAACACTATTTAGAAAAATTGTGTTTGTTGTTCTTAACAATAAAGAGAAATAGATACTATTTATTGAGAGGAAAGTATAGTTTTCAAACTGAAAGAAAAGCTCACATTTTATTTTTGTAAATGCTGCTTTAAAATAAATTGCTGTTTCTTTTTATTATGTGTTTAGATTTTGTTAATAAATCATAGTCATTTTAACTATTGATTTTATATGTGCAGATAGTCTTGAATTATTTCAAATATTTGAAAACAGCTGGATTTTAAAAAAATACTTGATATATGTTTAATTTGCCAAAAGAAAAGACATCTTAAGAAATAGATGCTTTTAAATTAAAAAAGACTAATTAATAATAAACCAATGAACTTGCTTTCAACAGGGTATCCTCTCCCCCAGATTGTAGAATATATTGTCAAATATATTTTTAAAAGTTGTGTGTAGCTCAAAGAGGACGTATAGCAAATTTAATTTCACCTTAAATTGTCTCCCTCTTTTAGTTTTGAAGGTATTTCCACGGAAAACAATTATAACAGTGATTCAATAAAATCATACTTGTTTTACTCATCTATAACCATCTCTCCCAACACTTTCATAAACCTGTCTGGCAGAATTTACACAATTAAGGCATAGCTGAGATCCAGGCCATTAAAGTAGTCATTCAAAAAATGAGAGCAGAAGCAAGTCCAAAAAGGAGAAAAATGTCCTAGTAACATGAATAGCATGAAAAAAAATTAGCTTTGAATTTTGTGGCAACCTTAACAAAAAAGAGTGAAAAGTATTATTCTCTTTTGCTCAAAAAGGAAGCAGAGAATGTATCTAGAAATACAAAGAGAAAAAATAGTATTTCTCATGGTCAAATCACTCAGTTCAATGTAGTTTCATATTATATTCTCATTTACAGTTAAAGAAACTAAAGCTCAGTGAAGTTAAGCAATTCCTTCAAGTTTGTATAGTTAGTGTAAGTCTGCAAAGTTCATACTCATTTCTCTAAAACAGTCATCCCAAGCAACAATTATTTTCCTAAAACTTAAATTCTATAAGAAATATACATGTGGATAAATTAGTATATCATTTAAGACAGAGAACCATGCATTTTATTATTATTTTGGAAATTATTATGCTTATAATTCTAAGAATGATATTAGTCTATATGCTAGTTAAAGTTATACTTCTAATAAAATTTTTGCCCATGAAAGAATATCTCCACTTTAATTTTGAAATTATTAATTTCATTGCTCTGACTTTTGTAACTTTAATATTTTTCTTTAGATATGGAATTTTTTACCATTTTTTTCTTTTCATGGTTTCAAAACTAGTAAGCCTTCAAATATTTTAAATAGAACTTTCTTTTTCTAGCTGGTCAAGTTATATTTGCAAGAAATTATGTTACTATAATTTAACTGTGCTACATTATAGAAGACTGATTTAATACAGGAGTAAAGTTGAGAGAATGCACAGTAATCGATAGTTTAAATGACCTTTATAACTTTCTCTTGAATATTTTCAGATAGAAAATTAATCATCATGAATTCAATCATTAAAGTGCCATTCAATAAAACATCAATGGAATAATTTGGAAATATGGCTCACATTAGCTCAGAGCTCCACACTCAACTCCTTACATAATAGACAAATTTTAATTTCATCTATCAAAGGATATAGCATGCCGAAGTGGAAATAAAACAACCTGCCTACTGCTGATGCATTCCTCATTCCAGCTAAATCAATGTTGAATAAATATTTAAATGAATTTTGTTTCAAACTTGCTGGCAGCCAGGGCAAAGGAAAATTTTGATGAATTGTATAATTCATTTTTATCCAATGAAAAGCAGCACACAATTCATCCATAATATGGATGGAATGGAGAACAAAATATTAATCTGCCCAGGATCCCCACATGCCCACTTTGAAGCCCCTAAGAGGAAGTTGATATATTTCTTGCAAGTAAAATTTTTCAGAAATGATCCAGCTAAAATATTTGCATTAATCCCAACTCTAGTTATTAATTAACCTGCTTATTTTTATTAGTCATAGTTTCTTAATATTCTATGAAAGGAGATTTCCTGTTGGGGAAATACAATGCGGTGGGTATAAACATGAGCTTTACAATCAGACACTCCTGGTTTTTAAAACTGATAATTTAATTCTAGGAATTTGATTTACCTCTCTAAGACTCAGTTTCCTCAACTGTAAAATGGCTGTAACAGTATTACACACTCAAGGATTTTTTATGAAGATTAAATTTAACTATATGTATAATGATTCAGTCCAGTGCCTAGAACATAAAAAGGTTGCAATAAAATGGTGACCAAATTTTCTTTTTTTACTCTTTGCTTACAACAAAAATCTGAGCAGCTTCATTTTTATAACACCCAAAGAAAAATAAAACATTAAAATGGTTAAAAAACAGAGTATATTCCAAAAATCACAATCTGTTATATTATTAGACATTTTGAATTAATCTCACCAACCTCATCAAATCTATTTTAACTTTTTCTTTTATACACTAGTCCTCATTCTTCAATATTAAATATACATTTCATTTTACAATTATCATAATACTTAAGTCTAAAATGAAATTTAGCTATGTTACAGAGTTAAATACAATACCAAGAGAGTATTATATATAAAAGCACTTCTCTCTGAATTGTGAAGTCATATATTTAATCCATATATTTAATACAGTCATAAATTGAAATTCTCCGTGGTACTTGCAAGTAGCTAAATGTTGAAAAAAGACAGTGCTATAAATTTTATGTTATGATTTATATTATAAATATATTTATAATGTTTCCTATGAACATAGTCTATAATACAATGTAAGGAATGAAATTACAAGCAGAAATTGGCTAAAATTCTTGAAATTCATGGAGAAAGACCTTGAAATTTATTATTTCAAATCAGTTTTGCTTTCATCTATTAAAATTATAGCAACTACCCATAGGAAAAATGCATTATAGATCACATAATGGTATATTTGCAGAAAATCAACATATAAGTCTATAGGCAAAATTGATTAAATGAAATCCAAAATCTACACTATTTTATGCTGGAACATTATTATATGGAATTTTTCTAATGGGACCATATCCAAGTTGTAGCATTAACAGATGGGATCCTGTTGGGGTTCCACATTTTTAGTTATTTAGGACTTTAGTAAACAGTGATTTTATCCAGTATGTGATTGGAACAGATGTGATCTTATCAGGGTTCCACTTTTTTTCAAGGGCATAAAATTGCCATGATTTGCTGTACAGTGCTGGAGTTTACTTTTTGTGGTTTTAGAACCAGAGTCCTTTTTAGCCAGAATTTGCCCTTGGGTTCTAAAACATCATAATAGGGAGTTAATGTTTTATTCTCTATTAATCCCATTAAATCCTTTTAATATTAGAGCATGTGTTGCTTTATAGCATTAACTAGTGTCTTGCACTCAACAGTATTTTCACAGTTTATGACACTGCTTAGGGCATTAACAAACAGCTGTTTGAATTAAATGAGCAGTTAAGGACCCTGTTCATTAACTCAAAAGTTTCATGTATTTTTAATTCCTTAAATCTAATGGTATCATCACCCTCCAAGAAATCTATCTTTGATTATAATTTGCTCTGGCCACTATTGGTTATGGGGGAAAGTATTATTGTTTTTGAATATGAGTCATATCAGGGCTGGGTATCTCTAATGAATCTTAACTATCTCATAACGGTTTCATTCTTATGGGATATAAAACTTTAAAAGTTGTTTACGGCAGTTGTGTTAAGATTTTCTCCAATTTTGGTTACTGATGACTTCATTTAGCTAATGTAAAGAGGCAGTTGGAACAGAATTATTTGCATTTGAAATGGCGCAATCAGAGGTTTGTGACTGACTCATTTACAAAAAAAGAAAATTGTATTTGGACAGTGACAAATTATGTGATGCAGTCCCTGGTGCAGAGCGAGATGTTAGTCACTGATTTTCTCCATATAGAGAAATTGTGGTTTCCAAGGCTTCCTTTGAGACCTTACCTTTTATTCAATCATGGTCATGGACATCTTGATTCAGTAGTTTGAGGCAAAGTAATTAAATAAAAGGGCAATTTTAAATTAATGTGTCTAGTATTGTAAATAAGCAGCTTGAGGATGGGATTCTTGATTCAAACCTACCCTGTTGCCCTAGTGACGCCCCAACTAGTTCAGGGCCTTCTGTGTAGTAGGTGCTCAACATTTGGGGGAGAATGATTGGATGCTTTTACTAAGAAAATTTTCCCTGGTGGGTAAACCTCTTCTAGGTTTCCTACAAATTGTCCTATTATTTGACCTTCAAATATTTCAATTTCCCTTTCAGGGTCTGTGAATCTTTGATAGATGAATTTGGTCCACAGGTGTTTGATAATCAATTAGAAAGCATTAAAAAGTTATAAAGTGAGATATATGATTCTACTAATAATCATATTTATTTTTTATCACTTCAAATGCCAAGGATCAACAATTTCAAAGTCTAGACAAGATGCTGTTTATGTATTAATGGAAAGAAATGGGTAAATGAATACAAGTGGTTTGCTAAGAAAAGTAGAAAACTCTCTTCCTATTAATCATCAGAAAATAAGTTCACATTTCTTCCTTGTTAAGTTTGGAACAGACGGGATTCCAGGCCTGGAAGTTTTTTCTAAATAGGTATGAGTTGAATTGGAATTCATAATTGCCCTATTTTTATCAATTTTGGAAGTTGTAGGGCACCTTTGAAAAGTGCCCTGTAGCTCCTCCATTTTGCCTCAGGTTATCTCTGTGAGCATCAGTTTCATTCTTCCAAGTCCTTCGTCCAGTGCCCGTGACTGAGGGCAGCTCAGATAACATTTGAAGCAGACAGGATGGTTTGAGGTGTCCTCCCGAACCCTGACTACTAAATTTGTAGTCCACATCAGAGATTTCATTTTTCTCACTTGTGTGAAAAAAAATACAAAGTAATCAGTTAAAAATATCAAGCTATTGTGGAGATTTGGTCTTTAAGAATAAAATCTAGAAATTCTTCTGAACTTAGCATAATTTTAACTTAACCAGAATAACACACCTCCAATATTCTGGTCATTTTGAGTGGGATCTCCACTAATATTTAAGGAGTCTACAAAGAATACATATATTCAGAAAAGTGAGTGTCCTGAAACCTTATTTTTTAAATAACTATAAATGAAGATTCAACCTGTACTGGTAAGGAAATCTAAAATAAAAACAACTTTAAGGGGCGCCTGGGTGGCTCAGTGGGTTAAGCCTCTGCCTTTGGCTCAGGTCATAGTCCCAGGGTCCTGGGATTGACTTCCTGGGATCAAGCCCCACATGGGGCTCTCTGCTCAGCTCTGCTTCCTCCTCTCTCTCTCTGCCTGCCTCTCTGCCTACTTGTGATCTCTGTCAAATAAATAAATAAAATCTTTAAAAAACAAAACAAAACAACTTCAGTACATATATACATACATGAAATGTTATATATTTAATATATATTAAATACATTTTATAAATAATGCCTAGATGGAGAGGGTTTGGGTTTGTTTTGTTTGTCAGCCTTCTGATGTCTTGTCTGCACTATCTGGACTCCATCTCTAACGCTACCTTCCAAACCAAGCCACTATCTTCATTTGCTTGAACTATTTCATTGGCTTCCTGCTTAGTTCCTGCATTTACACTTAATCCACTGTTGACCTGGGGCTGTCCCTTACAAAGCAGCCAGCAGGAACCTAAGCCAAACAAACAACAAAAAAACCACACCCAAACCAAAAACTTCTATCTGATCCTTTAGTGCTAAACACATTTCAGTGGCTTCCCTAGGCTTCTGATAGCATGGGGCCTAAAATTCTTCACTTGGCTTCTCTGACCCAGCTACTGTGTACCTCCCCAGCCATATCTTAGCCATTATCCATGTAGTTCACTGGGTTCCAGACATACTAGGCTTCTTTCAGCCTCAGTCGTGTCAGGCTATCACTTCATAGCTTTTCCGCATCCAGCTCTCTCTCCTGGGTACCCCCCACTCAGCCCCATGTCTCTTCTTTAATGTCTTAGGCTCAGAGAAGTCTTCCTAGCCTCTCAGTCTAAAGCAGGTGCCTCTTTTCAGATTGCTGTTGCTCCTTTTAACTTTCCTGTATAGCAGTCATTACAACACCAACTATACAATTATTTGAGTAATTTATTTTTATTTTTTTCCCCCTTGGAGGAGGTAAGATCTGTTTTCTTCACCATTAGCACCTAGCAGCCAGAGGAAATACTCAATAAATATTTTCAACTAAATGGATGAACTCTGTAGTTTTCTCTAACTTAAGGATATAAAAAGACATTTTTAGGAAAAGAACTTGCACCACTTGATTTCTTGATAAATGATCAGGCACATATGGGATAATTTAGGTATTTTTGAAGATTATAGTCAATATTCTTTCATTATTGTTAAACTAGACTTTGAACCTAATTAAGTAACTGATTATTGTACCACAATCCCCCGGGTCTTTGGATCTAGTCCCACATTGGGCTCCCTGCTCAGCGGAGAGCCTGCTTCTTCCTCTCCCTCTGCTTGCTGCTCTGCCTACTTGGGCACCTTCTCTCTCTATCAAATAAATTAAAAAAAAAAAAAAAAAAAACCCTGAGGCCAGAAATCTTCTGTTAGAAATCTAGCATTTATTAAGAATTCGCTCGATTGGCATCAAAAATTTTATAATTTATTTCAAAAACCCTTATATGTCATAACTCCTAGCTTTTACTCTTGTCTGAAGTATATTCTATTATGCAAGACTAGGACAAAATGAGAGATTGCAATGATTCAATAGATTACAAATGTAGGATGAGAAATTGAAACTGCCAGCCAGCAGTGTAAACTAGGAAGTGGATGCCCACTTCTGTGCCAGGCATTGCCAAGAACTGGGGGAAAAAAATATTGGCAACAGGTGCTGAACATTAGCATCAACACCCGTTTCAAGCACATGTGGGTAGACGGAGGTGAGAGAGTTCAGCTGACTATGATGTATGAATTAAGGCAGCCGTGAAGAGGAAGTCTCAGAGATCTCCTTCTGACTTTGGCAGATCCTGAGGCCAGGGCAAATACTTACAGATATCTTATTTAATTGTTTTAGCTATTTGAATGAAACTTGGAAAACATAAACATTTAGTGCATTCTGTTGATTCTTTGATGATGAAATTCTAACATAGCCTTTGTAGAGAAAAGCAATGATAAGTCAATGAGTGACCTCCCAGTTAAGGAAAATGTTCTTTTCCAAGTATTATGAATTACTAACTTTTTCAGAAGTATCTTTCTATAACAAGTAGAAAATCACTACTTGGAAAAGTTGAATTGAATAAAAAAAGATACAAATAATTTATATACCTGAAGAGAGAGGGGAAAAAGGAAGAGCTAGAAAGCAATTAACCTAAAGTTAATTATAATTACTCACAAATGTTCTTTCAAAAGTAATATTGGAAACCAGGAACTGAATAATTTAGGAGCTCATTGGGGAAGACTGTATGGTACCAGCTGTTTATTGGCACCACCATGATGTGCAGTGGAAAAAGTCATCTTTCCCTTCCCTTTCACATCAGACCTGCAGAAAGAGATCCCAGTGGCCTCAGAGTCAGGATTTGCAGGTCCTGGGCTGTAAGGTTCACCAGCAGCCATTAGACTGACATTTGTTATCAATGAGACGCCGCTGAACTGTTGTTCCAAGGCTGTTGCTGTAAAACCATAGTGCATTGTAGTTTGTTGGAGGTTAGTAGCACTTGTTAATTTGATCAAGGCTGAAGTTTACGGAGGATAAAGTAAACAATGCAAACTGCAGACACCATCAGTTTCCTATGGGCAGTGAAGTGTAGTCTGTTCCATTTACACTTCACAACAACATCTGATGGGCTTTGTCAGTGCTGCACAGAGTAATTAAACCTGAAATCAATAGCAGGCATTTGTCATGTTTACAGCCGCTCTTTCTGCTGGGTTAAACTCATCAGTTTAGTGCCGTTCTGTTTTACTGCAGAGACACGCTCCATTATTTCTTCAGGTACAGTTGAGATATTCAGTTACATGCCCAATAGTTTGAATACGACATTAAGATTAAAAGGGACAGGCAAATGGACAGTTTTTGTAATTTATTTGCTGATTTTCTTAACCAGTGTTGGATTTCCATTTCCTTCAACCTTTTTATGAAACCCTTTGCGGACTGGGATAATATATTCCCTTAGCTCCCAAACTGGCCAAGTCTTCTCAAACCTGATAGAATTTGACACCAACTATAACTATACGCAAGGATTAAGACATGTTATTTGAAAAGAGTGAAAAACATCTAAGATTCAAAATTGTTGTCTTATTTGGAAATTGGTCCTTCTGCTTTTAATGAAGGATTCCTCAGAAATGTTCCTTTATGTCAGTTTTTTAAAATCTCTACCCTTCATTCCTATAGTTGCTTTTGGTATTTTTTTCCTTCTATTTCTTCTATTTCTTAATCTTTTAAATGATGTGGTTAGAACATGCTGGTTGTAACAGTAAGAGAATTTGCAGTGTAAACTTGAATTTGACATATGTGCTTGAAGGAAGCTGAAAAGTGTGCATTTAGAGCATTTCAAATCACTTAATAAGAAACTTTATATCCTTCATTTTGTACAAATGAATTTAAACATCTTACCTCTCCATTTAGTACTATTGTCTTGGCATATCCAAGCAAACAGGATTATTTTAAGAGTGAATCTTATACCCAATTAGTTGGTTATAAATGAAACCATGAAAGCATACTTCTATGTTTTTGTGTTAATTTTTAGTATTTAAATACCCCACTCTTCTTTTCAAATGTGTTTATTAAAGTTATATGCAAGTGGACTGATTACATATTTTATGCTAACTTTGAAAAAACCATGCAACTAATTTTACTAAAATCATCTTGATCTTTAGACAGCATAAACATAACTAATTGATATTTGGACTGGAAGTGACTTAAATATGGGAAATTCAAGTTTCTGTATGCCAAATTGTCACATAGAGTTCTAGTCATTTAAACTAAATGGGACTCCAAATCTTAATAGGAATGCATATTTTTGGTAAACACAGTAAAAAAAAGTGAATATATGAATCATAGAATTCTAATGTTTAGAGTTATTACATAAATTATTTTCAAAAGGTTGTTAAAATGGGATGTTCTTGGCTTCCTAACACTATATAACAGTCATTCTGAGGGTTGTGTACATCGGGCAAAGTCGAGAGAATCTGTATCTTTTGATCTATAAGTCCGACATGGAATGTTCTTGAGACCATATTATCTAATTTCTAGATCTTGCCTATTTTTATCATATATCAGAAATCCTACATCATGGGCACCAATCTCTGTCTGCTCCTGTATTGTATCATAGTTCAACAATTTCAAAAGCATATCTCAAAGAGGGAATGGAACTTGTTGGGAACTTGTCCTAGTCAGAAATTCCCTAATACCTTTAGGAAGTTAATGACTTTTCCCCAGCATATTTAGCTCAGATATTTTAATAATATATCATTTTTACTGAGGACTGTAAGCAAAGGTTTTGAGTGATAATTGAATTAAAATTCCATACAGATACAGCAATTAAAAAGATAATGCTTCCTGAACAAAATTCTGATAATTACTTGGAAAGTTTTGTTTTAGTGATCAAAATAAAATTTTAATTTAAATTAGAATTTGCTTAATTAAGCCTTCTAAGTGTCAACTACGATAAAAGTGAAACTTTGGAACTGTACCCAAAGTAATACTTAAAATCAAGATGATACCCCGTGATGCCCTATGCATTCATAGATAAATTTTCAGAGACTAGGATATATATTCTGGATCACAGAGCTCAAACTTGAGCATGTACTCTTAGTTCTTTGTGTTCCAGTAAACCCAGAATGGAAGTTCTTTCCACAGACTGTGTCTATGAGAAATTTAATTACAAATATGTTAGATTGTTTGAAGGACTATCTCATAGTACATTGAAACTCACCAGCACTTATTGTGATGAACACTGGATGTTGTATGTAAGTGATGAATCACTAAATTCGACACCTGAAACTAATAGTACACTGTGTTAACTAACGGGAATTTAAATAAAAAGTTGGAAAGATGAGGCACCTGGGTAGCTCAGTCCTTAGCGTCTGCCTTTTGCTCAGGTCATGATCTCAGGGTCCTGGGATTGAGCCCCCCATCGAGCCCCTCATCAGGCTCCCTGTTCGGCAGGAAACCTGCTTCTCCTTCTCCCACTCCCCCTTCTTCTGCTCCCTCTCTCATTCTGTCTCCCTCTGTCAAATAATTAAATAAAATCTTAAAAAAAGAAAAAAAAGTTGAAAAGAAAAAAAAAACTCACCTGAAAGAAAACAGTAAAGTCACCAAAAAACCAACTCAGAGTAACAACATAATTAGAGTTGTTGAAGAGTCAGATATACACCATCATTAGCCGTAGTTACTCAGAGTGGGTTCATTCAACTTTTCCGGGTCAATAACAGAACTCTAGAAATAGAATTCAGTATTAGTTGCATTGTTGTTCATTTATTGTCCATTAGTTTTTAGTTCCTCAGAAGAATATAATCTCAAATATGAGGAAATGGTAGGTAATCTTTATGTAACTTCTCTAGGTGGTGTGAGTTAAGAGTTTTTTTTCTTGTATGTTCTTACCTTTACATAGATGATCTCATTTTACTAACAGCAGTATGCATGTTTTGAAGGTAAAATAGATATGAAATATAATGAAAATCATAAAAATTCTGCGCCAGTAATTTCAAGGATATCCTACCTTTTGTCTCCCCACGAGGTTAGATATCAATGTTTCTGGTCTTTTATTCTAAACTACAATGCAACAGTTCATCAGTACTTGAGCAGCCCATATCTATGCCAGAGACTTCCTCCAAATTCAAATCGACTTCCATTTTAGTCCTGCCCAGGGAGGAGAGTAACACAAATAAATGCAGGCATTCTTAGCCAAAATAGTAAAATCTATGTAGTATTTTAAAGTATACAAGATATTTATATATTTATTTTCCTCATGTGATGCTCACAACTCTGTGGTCCTTGAAATATAGAAGAGACAAGTGAAGCTTAGGTTGAGTGATTTTCCCAATATTGTGATTCTTTTAGTGGTAGCACCTCATCTTAAGCCTAGGTCTTTCTATTCTAATTCTGATGATTACTATGGCATCTTCTTATATTCCAAAAAAGCCCTCGTTAGCTAGAATTCTGAAATGGCTCCTGTATTAGTTGGGATTCAAACAGAAAAGCAGAACCACTAGGATTTCTATATCTATGTCTTTATCCATTTTCATATCTATATATGCAGAGAGATATTTATATCTGTCCATATATCATCGATCTTCCCATGTATATGTATTTATTCATTCATTTATTATAAGGAACTGACTTATACTATTATGGAGACTAACTGAATAAATCCAAAATTTTTAAGGCAGTTAATCCAGAACAATAGATCGTAGGCAGGCTGGAATCCTAGGGCACAAACTGAAGTATACAGAAGAGAATTTCTTCTCTGCTTCTCTCTGCATCTTTCCTCTGCCCATATCTGCCCATTGCACTCTGCCTGCCACTCCCCATCTCTATTCCTTGAAAAGGCTTAACCCTTTTTCCAGGTCCTTCCAAATGATTAAGTCAGACTCACGCAGATTATCCGGGATAACTGCCTTACTTAAAATCGACTGATCAAAGGATTTAATCACATCTGCACAATCCCTTCACAGCAACACCTAGATTACTGTCTGAATGAAAAAGTGGGGAATGAAGCCTAACCAAGTTGACACATCAAAAACACCAACGCAGTCCACCCTTTGTCAAGTAGACACCTAACATACCTTTCTAGATCATACTTAATCTCCAAATAAGGATGAAAACTAAGTCTTATTTCTTCCCACAATGATATAACTCTCCTACATACATCTGAAAACATGCTAACCTTTTCCCCAGAAGAGGATACAAAGCTCTTGGGTGATAATTCACTCCTCTCCCTTGACATCCTATAATTTAAATACTGGGATAATAAAGCTATCCATCATGTTAAGTGATTAGAGGATAAGATAAGAGGAGCAAACCAAAAATATTAGGGTAAAGCATACACAAACATAATCAAGTCAAATAAAAAAGACATGCTGATAACTACTGCAGTCTTTATGTCTACAACTGGTCACATGGTCATATGATATAGCTATCTTCCTCTACTACCCATTTCATATTCTTTATATCCTCAACAAGCACCTCATCTGGTCATGGTTTTTTACCTAGTAGGTTGGTCCAAACCTTCATTCTTGAAGAGTGTGGGCTAATAGCAGTCCTGCCTAAATTGAGTTGTGATAATTTTCAATTGACTTTAATCATAGGAGATGGAAGTAATAAAAGATGCCTAGAGAATTACCTGTGTTTCAGACATACTCCTCATTACTCCCATTATATAGCAGCAAGACAATTTCTCCTTGGCGGTCAGAATAAATCACCCAGCCAGAACAGTAATCCCCATTTTTGCTTGTTGATTTAGCATGAGGAGCCCAAAATGGCCCTGTAAAAGTCTCAACTTCTAGTTCAGTGGAATAATAGTTCACTGGTGAAAGATTCTTACCTTTGGATCTAAGATCTCTTTTATCAGCAGAGCCAAAAACATGTGATGAGAAGCAGAACTTTTGTTAATGGGACATTAGGAGTAGTGAGTGGAGCAATTTACATTTTCATCCCTTGATTCATGCACCAGTGAATCCTGTGTATGGGAGAAATAGTGCCACATATTGAATGCTGATTTAGAGCAGATACTTCATCCTGAAGGACATTGCCTCAGCCCCACAAAGCATTGCCACCTAGTTGGTGTGATAACTGAGTCTTCAAAAGGCCATTCCACCATTTTATCAGATGGCTGTTTCAGAATGATAAGGAACATGATAAGACCATTGAATTCCATAAGCCTGAGCCCATTAGTAAATGTCATTTGCTATGAAATGAGCTTGTTGGTAAGAAACAATGCTATGTGGAATACTTTGATAGTGTGTAAGGCATTCTGAAAGTCTCTAATATTAGACAAGCCTACTGCTGTGGTTGGGGTGATTGATCCTGACTACCAAGGGGAAATCGGGTGCTACTACACAATGGGCAATGAAGAATATATCTGTAATACAGGAGATCCTCAAGGGTATCTCTTCATATTCTAATGTCCTGTAATTAAACTCAATGGAAAACTTCAGCAGCCCAAGTCAGCTAGAAAAACGAGTGGCCTACACACTTTAGGAATGAAGGTTTGGATCACTCTACTGGTCAATAAACCATAACCACCAGGCAAACAACCATATTGAAATCTGAGGTGTTTTGCAGGTTATATGTATTGTAACCATAGTAAGCATCTATTCCATACAAACAAATCAGACTAATGTAAATTAACTTGCCATCAGGTCGCTAGCTGTTCACCCTGTGAATGGTGCCATTTTGGAGGCTCACTGTTGGTCTGTGCTGCTCATGCTTTGGGCACTCAGCAGTGGCTGTAGCCAGCTTAACTGTGGTGAGTGTAAGAAAATGTTGCTGATCCCACATATAATTTCCATTCCATTAATTACCACAATCGCCATGGCTACGTTGTTCTTGAACTCAGTGGACACTAATGGAACCCAATAGAGTGACTGGGGAAAGAGGCTAACTCATAATCCATTGAACGGTTCATACTAGCCACTTGAATTTAAAATCTTTCTTTGCTGAGGTCACCCTTTGGTAAACATTCACAAATATTCATGTTTGGGTTTTGTTTTTTGTTTTGTTTTGCCCAGAGAGGTCTATCTTTACAACCGTTTCCCCTAGACATTCTTTTTACTAATTTTACTATCATATTCTTTCTAATAAGTTCATGACCCTCAGTCAAACCATTAGCCACAGCCAATGAATTCATATAGGCCCATGCTATTGATATAGACTCTGGCAATTTCTCCTTTCAGACTAAATGCACAACTACATATACTACTCAGAAGGAAGTTCTTCCTGAAAGAGTTTTCTTTCACCACTCTTATTATGACTTCTTCTACCTTCATGGAAGGTACTACAGTGCTGCAGGTGCATACATGTCAAGAATCATTTGTAAACCAGGCCTAAGGTTTTTTGTTTGTTTGTTGTTTGCTTTGTTTTGTTTTGTTTCCTCAACTAGTTGTAGGAACTCCTGTAGCGGGTGGGGGAGGGTGAGGTGGTTACTTTCCTTGATCTTCTTAGGGTCCCTGGCTGAATCTGAAAACTAACAGACATATTAACAGGAGAAAATCATACAAATTTATCTAATGTAAATTTTGTGCTACACAAGAGCCTTCATAAGGAAAAGAAAACCAAAACAAACAAACAAAACAGTTAAATCTGAGTATTTTTATGCTAGGTTTGATGTAGAGTTGATATTATGTAGAAATATAAATAGGTCAAAGAGGATGACATAAGTATAATAAACTGAGGAAAACTTAGCAAGGCCTGTTTATTCAGACTCTTCTCAGTGTCTCTTTGTCTTTGGAGATGAGGTTGCACTTTTCCTCTGGGTATAGGGAGGGCACATCTCTCAACGTTGTATAACTTATTTTAGGAGAGAAATGCTTCTGCTATTTTCTCAAACATCCTCAGCTTAAAATTACTCAGGATGCCAAGGAGCCATATTTTGGGGTAGTGTGTCTTGGACCCCATCATTTCCCATGAGACCACAAATGTGGCCTGAGAGGCCGAAGAAATTCTAGCTGTGGACAACAGTCTTAGCCCATAGTTTCTGTCCTCTCCTGATTACAGATTTTGGTCTTGCTTAGCCAACCTCCACAACAGTGTGGGCCAGTTACTTGTAATAAATCTATACCTGTCTGTCTGTCCATCCAGCTATCCTGGTAGTTCTATTTTGCTGATTGAACTCAAGATTCCCATGACTCACAACTTCTTTCAGTTACTCAATTAACACCAGTATAGGTGCTGTTGTGAGGGATTTTGGCAGATTTAATTAATTAACTTCCCAAATCAGTTGATTTTAAGAAAAGGAGATTATCCTGGGTGAGTCTGACCTAATCATGTGAGCCCTAAAAGGGACTAGGCTTTTCCTGGAAAAGGAGATTTGAAGTATTAGAAGGTTTTAGACAGGAAATTTTTCATTGCTGACTGGAAACTATAAGGGGGCACATGGTAAGGAATTGAGTGAGTCTCTTACGAGCCAACAGCAATGCCTGGCTAGTGGCCAATAAAGAAACAAGGAGCTCAGTCACAGAGCCACAGGAAATAAATTCTACCAATAACCTGAGGGTGCTGGGAAGGGAATATTGCTCTAGTGGAGTCTCCAGAGAAGAACTCAGACTAGATGACATCTTGAATATGAAACACTGAACAAAGAATCTAAGTTGGCCATTCCTGAACTTCTGACCATCAGAACTGTGAAATAATAAATGGCTGTTGTGTTAAGCTGCTAAATGTGTGGTGATTTGTTATGCAGCAATACAGAAGTAATACAATGCCACTCCACTAACTATCTATAATTTTACTTCTATAAAATTAATTGAAATCATTCCTATCTTAAATTTTTCAAGTAGTCTTCGGATCCTTGATTTTCCTTCTAAAGCAGATGTCCTTAACAGCATTAGTGTGGAATAGGTTTAGCCATCAGAGTTGTGATTCTAATCTCCCAAATTTCCTTGAATCCCCAGAGGTGAGTTGAGATTTAGAAAGGTAAAACCACCTCTGTAATAGCTCAGCTTTGCAGAAGCACCCTGGTTTTCAAAGCTGTGTGGCAGACCTTAGGTTAATGATTCACAGTAATCCTAATTGTCTCAGTGATGACTAACAAACTGTGGCAATTCCTTGAATAGTAAGTTTCAGAAAATATTAGGAAAATTGTATCATTTTCTATTTCAAACCAAGAAACAGTCTCTTAACTATAGAGAACAAACTGATGGTTGCCAGAGGGGTGGGGATGAGAGGATGGGTTAAACAGGTGATGGGGTTTAAGGTGTGCACTTGTGATGAGCACCAGGTGTTATATAGAAGTGTTGAATCACTACATTGTACATCTGAAACTAATATTGCACTGTATGTTAACTAACTGGAATTTAAATAAAAACTTAAAAAAAAAACCCTTTCAAGCAGAAAATAATCTCAAATTCCATTTGAGCTTGGCATTAATTTGCCAAAATAAACTACAAGTTTTAAAAATCATTTGATTTGCAATATTATGACTATCATTTATATTATGACTACTTAGAATGCACTAACCCTAAAGAATAGTTAGTAGTAGATATCTCTCAAAGTAAATTGAGAAAGTACCTAGATTGGTACAGAATTACCGATTCCTTGAAAGTATATAGAAATTCAGGAGGAACTGACCTGATGTCTGTAATGAACTATGAACTATCAGCAATGGAGTGCAGTAGGAAAAAAATTGCCAAACAACACAGATGTAGCCTTGCAGAGATATGTATGGAGATAAAAACAATCTCTGTCCAGTAACTATACACATTTTAATCAGAATTCTATTGTAGGCTTTGTAGCTGAAGAAAAATTCAAAATTTGGGGAGTTTTTCACACACTATTAAGGTGATCAGATTATGAGAAATAAGAGCTTTAAAACTTGCTATTACTGTTGTTCCTAATGGGAAAAAAAGATGTTGAAAATGAATTTTTCGTAGGATTTTCTTGCCATAAAGCTGTAACAAATTCTGGATATAGTACACTGCAATAAGGGAAATTATATAAAATAGAACTATATTGAAACATGATACTTTTATACTAATATTTGTAAACACTAATGCTTTTGCTGTCCTCTGTGAGTGCAATTTCCAGATATGAAAACACTGGGACACTAAGGAGCATCAGGGATTAGGATGAATTGGAAAGATACTATCCTACAGGCATTTAAATTATATATATGCATAAGCAACTGTTGCCATGTTCCATTTAGCCCACATATTGCCAAGTTTGTGTTTTAGAAATTTGATGGAAGATAGATGAAAATGGTAAAAAGCTATTTGCCTCATATTCTGCTTCTGGATTTTTCTGAGGCCTCCTTTAACTTAGGGGCAGATCAGTAAATGTAGTTATCCACCATTACTTAGTAACCGACTAATAACCACTACGTGCTTATTAACTATTAGTAATGATTTTGGAATTCAGTGTCCAATTTTCATTTCAATGTTCTTCTCACTCACTGGACTCACTCTCTTCCAGCCCCCAAGGTACCTTCTCACGTATGCTTGGCTCCAGATCACATGGTGATCTGGACCACTAGGGTCCCTGCCGGACAACATTCCCAGGACAGAAGCAGAACCCTGTGCGGCAGACATTCTCTGGTATCTGGAATTTTCCCCCACTCTTCCTTCTTTTCACCTTGTCTATTAAAAGAGAGAAGGGATCCTCCAGTTCTTGTCTCATGAAGGTTTACATCTACTTTGCCTAGAAATAGACCAACCTCTTCATTTGAGTAGCAAAGAAGGGGGTGGGAAAGGCGCTGTCATAGAGAATCATTTGCTGCTCACTTTTCTCCTTTATCAATCTCCCCTAATAGTTCAAAGTCCAGTTGCTTTCTATTTAAAAAAAAAAAATTTCCCTGTGGAAACTACCAAGTCTTGTCTATAATGATGTTGCCTCTGTTTTATGACAAAAGGCACTAACACAGAAATTTGAATGCTTTTTAATTTCTCATGTTCTACCTGACATCTATAATCACTAGCCTGGAAAGAATTTTAACCAATGACATTAAGATGAAGAATTCAGCATTCCTTTAGCAAGCCTTGAATTTTAGTTTTTTTATATGTGTGGAATCATGCAATTTCTATAACTTAACCAGTAGTGTCCCTTGCATTCAACCCAAAAGCATCTCAGATAGTAGCCTGTGCCAGATGTTTCTGAGGGAGTAAAACATATAATGTACCTAATTTTGCAAAACTACACAATAGGTAGACATTTCTTTCTCACCCCAGCTGGTGATCAGTTTATGCCCTGAAGCTTGGAGATTTATAGCCCTTGTAATTTTATCCTAAACAGAGTAATTGCAAATACTCTTCCATTGCTATTATTTTAATTAGTGATGAAGACTTTGCCAAGATGTTGAATTTCAAAGTAATGAATTTCATCTGGGTAAGATCTGGTAGGTAGTTGTGACCATTTTCAAGATAGCTTTTATCCTCGCAAATTATTTTCTTATCAATTTTGAAGTTTTTATTTATTTAGGAATTTTACCCCAACTTATTCTAAAATTATTTAAGAAATGTCATGCCACTGACAAGTCATTAAGTCTCTTTCCAAAAACATCAAAGTCCAACAAAAGAAATATACACGTTGTTAACTTTAAAGGTAAATGTTTTTTAAAATTATCAGAGGTTATTGATTTTTAACAGATAATTTGCACAAAACAATTCAGTGTGCACAAGAGTATAAAATAATTTCCTTAAAGTTTTAATGTTCAGGAAGACTAAACTATAATTTAATTCATTGTGGCTTCCTCTCACCAGACATTTAATCTTGTTAAGTGTGGGTTTTCTTTTGTATTTTGATATTCCATGGAGAATGAAAAAGAAATGCTTAGGTAGAGTTGGGTTTTAAGGAATTTTCTTATAAACAGAGGTTTCTCATCAAAGACCATGACTTATTTTTATTTAAAAAAAAAAAAAACTTTTTAAACACTTGGTTTTTATGAATAGAATTTACAAGGATCTGTCATAGTCAACTTAGGCCCATGGCTTGGTTATTTCATTTATAATAGGTGTGCCTTTTAATCAGCATGGATTTTCTTTGATGTTCATGTTTTTTTCTCTGTAGAAATGCAGGAATTCACCATCATCTTCTGTTTGTCCTGGCCATAAGTACTTGTGGTAGGGTACAGAATAATCACCAAAACAAATGGAGCGATAATAATAGGGAAGACGTTTGGAGCCCAAGTGCTGATCTTGTTCCCCCAATTCATATGATGAACCCAACATTAAAGCTAACTGGCTATGAAAGCTAACAAAGTGAAACTTAAAGTAGACAGCCAGTGTGACTCTGCTGTTGTACCTTCTTCTGCTGAGCTCTTTACTTTATCTTTCAGAAAACATAATCTACTCCAGAATTCCATCACCAGGCAAATGAATGAGTGAATGAATAAATGAATGAAAGTTATGTAGCTGGAAAATAAAGGAGAAAGAAAGCTCCAAAGAGAAATTTGTAACTAATTTTTTCAGAGGAAACTTAATTTTTGAATATAATTAGCAGATTTAAATTGGACATGATCATCTAGCTTCTATTTTGAATTTTATTTCACTTATTCTTTCTTCCCAGGTAACACAATGTTGAAAACAAGAAGGAATATAGCATATAACATTACCTAACACAGTGGGGCAGAGAATTTTGCTAGCAGTCCATTTTCCCTATACAGAAAACTGAAGAGAAACTTAGACTGTGCTTGTACTGATCTGAGTGTGTAAAACACAGAGAGCTCATTTTAAGAAGATACATTTAGACTAAAGCCATATAAAAATTGTGATTTTTTTTGTCTTATCAAAATATAAAAAATACCAGGCTTATTATCCAACTTAAATGTTGATATATAATTTACAGATTTATGAAAGCTGAATAGTTTTATATATTTAATAAAACAGTTTGGTAAAGACTTACTGGTTTGAAACCTTCTCATTTGTTAGTTTTGGCAATCTGGACAGCTTTAGGGAAGAAAAGTGGTAGACAACCTAGCTTTAGCGCTCAAGGAAAATAAAAGTAATAGGAAAAAAGATTAAAATTATATATCTCATTATAATTTTATTAAATGGAACTATAATGAACTACGTGATAATTGACCACTTGAACGTTATATTACTAGTCCTTCTGTATACTTTACCATGCATTTTCACTTCCACTCAGTTATTTTATTTTTATAATTACCATGTTAGGTAGTGGGGCAAATTTTATTGATCTTATGAAAGGAGAATAATAGTAATACACAGCTAATACACAATAGACTTTGAGACCTGTCATTCCCATTGTATCTAACTGCTGTCCTCGTATTAACTGTGTCTAAATAATTTTTTCATAGAATCCATGGAGGAAGGTAAAATGTGAAAACTTAACTAATAACATACAAAATTGGTCAAGAAGATGTTTGACCTACCCCAAACCAACGCAATTTCCATCCTTAAAAAAAATCTACAAATATAAATGATCACATTAACAGTAAAGGAAGGAAAGGATCACATAATAATCTAAATAGATTAGCGAAATTTAAAGACCATTTATGATAAATAACAAACCAGAAATAGGAAATAACTTGTTTAACCTGAGAAAAAAATGACTTTAGAAGCTGTGATTATTTGAAAACATTATTTATACATTGAAAGTCTAATGGATTCTACAGATAAATGCTAAAATTAATTCATGAATTGGAGTCAGTGGATTGAAAATAAACAAAGATTTATGGCCTATCCGTATAGTAGCCATAAATAACGATAAAATAAAATCTTAAATGGATACTATTTATAATTGAATAGCTGAACATCAAATGCCCAGGTATGTGTCTACCAAAACATATACCAGTATTCTCCACAGAAAACTACAAAACGTCTCTGACAAAAATCAAAGATATTCTAAACAAATGAAGTGACCTACTAAGTTTATGAATTAGAAATTTCAAATTTTAAAGAATGTGAATTCTTCCAAATTAACTTATATGTGTAATGGAATCAAAATTAAAAACTCAAGCCGAATTTTTGGTAATTGATGCATGAGTATTCTGAAATGTATGAGACTCCCTAAAGGTCAAGTGTAGTGAAGACATACTTGAAGAAGGATAAAGTTAGAGACTTACACTACCAGATATCCAGATTTACTATAAGGCTACAGTATAAGAAAGTGTGCTATTGGTACAAAACTAAGAGAAAAATACAGTAGAATAGAGGTTCCAGAAACAGACCCAGTATGTAAACATGGCTTGTTGATTTATAAAAAGATGCCACCAAAATGGTGTAAGAGAATGTATTGGAAAATAACTGGTACAAAATCAACAAATGACACATGAGTGATTAAGTATCTATACTAAAAAATAATCTTGACCTTTTATTTCACAGCATATATAAAAATCATTTCCACTACATATGTAATTGTGAAAGGTATATAAAGCTTTTAGAGAAAAACATATGAGAACATCTGATTTATTCTGGAGTTGCCAAAGATGTTTAAAATAAGATACAACTACCAATTGTGAAAGAAAATGTTCATAAACTGTAGTCTTTTAAAATTAAGAACTTCCATTGATCAAGACACCGTTAAAGAATGAAAAGACAAGCCACAGTTAGAAAAACTACTTAGGATACACTTACCCAGCAAAATTCTCTCATCCATAATAAATGAGGAACCCCTAACAGAACAATAAAGATAGGCAGCTTAATTAAGAAAAAATGGCAAACACTTGAAAAATCACTTCGCAAAAAGGGCTATACAAAGGGGCAATAAGCATATGAAAAGGCAGTCATTATAATAATCATAGAAATGCAAATTAAAACTATCATGACTTGTCTCTAAATACTTAAGTAGCTGAAATTTAAAAATATAGATAAGAATGTAGAGTATCAGGAACTCTCAAATATCTCAGGTGGGAAGATAAATTGGTATACTCATTTAAAAAATGCTGACACTATCAAACTAGAGTTGAATGTATGTATGATTTGACTTCTAGATGTCATAATTTAGTATATATGTGACCAAAATATGTTAATGTTTTGTACAAAACATTAACAGCTTTATTCATAATAGCTCCCCCACAAAAATTCATTAACGGCTGAATGGATAAACTGTAGTTTATTCATACAATGGAATAATATATAGCAATGTAATGAATAAAGTGTTGCCACACAGAAAAATGTGGGTGAATCTAACAGAATTGGTAATAAGCAAAGGATGCCAGACTCGAGTGTATACACTGTGGGATTATAATTATACGACAACTGAAAATAAGCAAAACTTAAGAGTTGAGAGTGTGGTTCATTATTAACTGAAAAGGGACATGAGTGAAGCTTTTGGGGTAAGGGTTATTTTTTCTATATTTTCATCTAGGTGATGGTAATGTAGGGATGTTCATTTATTAAAAAATAATTCTTTTTAACTATGTAGGTATGTTGCCCCTCAATTAAAAAAAAATTAAAACAAATCAATGTAATTAACATAGATTTTAATGGATAGAAAACACACTTGCCACAACCTTTTTATAAAGGATATATACCAACTGCAAAAATTTTGTATTTTTTAATAAAACAGAATTTAGGTGAGCATTTACTATACCAGATTTAAGAGAGTACAGTAAAATTTCTTTAAACATATTTTGCCATTTAGATGTTTTAGCAGTTTTGACAAGTTTATTCTCCTTGTATTATGTATATAGATATAAAAACTATATAATTATCTTAGAAATCTAGCAATCTGTTTATATTCGTGAGAGTTGGTTAATATTTCTGAAAGTTTAAGAAATTACTCACCCAACAGCTTCTTAGACTGTCAAAAGTTATAATGACCTGTGGTGTATAAATCACCATACTTGAACCATACTTGAATCTTACTTGTAGTAACTGCATCTGATGTGGAAAGAGGGGTCAAGCTGGACCTGGCTGCCACTGGAATGAAGTACTGTTCCATTACCATATCAACAGACAGCTCAGAAATACTCAGGCAGAAACAGACCCAGACCAGGTTTAAGAAGGAAAGAAAAACAATAACAAAAAAACAAAGTTTTTTTGGTAATAGACAGAGGTAATAGAAAGAGGTGTCCTTTTTACTTGCTGTATTTTGCTTTGTTTTTAGTAATTTATCCCACACAAATAATCTCTTTAACAGAAGAGCTTTTTTTAATTATTGCAAGTTGAATTCCTACTAATACGAGTAGAATTTTTCAAAATAAACATTTTTTTTCAAAATCATTTGCATGATCAACCGTCAATAGACATGTTAAGCATTTAAAAATTACTAACTAGGGAGTTTTGTACTTAACAGAATAGGATATTCATAATATATTTAAGTTTATATTTAATCACTATGAAGAAACATGTAACCAAATTTTCTTCACTATCTTAATTATAGACCTTTAATATATAATCAATAAATTGTCAAGTGAATGAATAAATATATTTCAAAATAGGCATAATAGTTTAGTCTATCTGGTACAGTTAACATAAGCAGAAATTTAGTTGGGAGCTCATGGCGTGGTCTATATCATGTTAGAATTGATTTTTCGGTGGTTGTTCACATGCTCTAAGTTACTTCACACACTGACAGAATAAATGCTTTATACAAAAATAAGTGAATTATTCAATAGTTTTAAAAATTCATTTTTCAGTGAACTTGTTGCAAAGAAGAATCAATGCTTGATTTTCCATCATCAAATAGTTTTTAAGGAACGTATTATTAATTTTTATAAATCTAGGACCTAACACAATACCTGAGTCACCATGGTAATTTTATGTTACTGCCTTAATAAATTCATGTGAACTTAGAAGCTTAAAATAATACTAAGTTATTTTCTCACAGCTCTGTATGTCAAAAGTCTTGAGTGAGTCTCACTGGGTTAAAATCAAGTTGTGGGAGACTCCCTAGAAGCATCAGTTTCAGATTCCTGGCAGAATTCAGTTTCCTGTAGTTGTGGGAACTAGGTCCCTGTTTTCCTTCTGGCTATGGACAGAAGGCCATTTCTACCTTCCAGAGGCTGCTTGCATTCCTTGATCTGTAGCCTCCTTTCATCTTTAAATGGGGAAAAAGAGACGATCAAGTCTTGCTTTCATTTTAATTTTGCCCTATAGCTTCCTTTACATTCTCTGAACTTCAGCCCAGAAAGATTCTCCAATTTTAACAATTTATGTGATTAGATTGTCCCACCTACGTAATCTAAAATCATCCCTTCAGCTCCCGTTCTGTCCTTAAATCACACCTGCGATCTCCTTTGCCATGAATGATAGCATATTCATAGGCTCCTGAGATGATAGCCCTAAGAGTTATCCATAAGAACCCCCAAGGACACACTCTGAAGGGCTGACTTGATCACAGACGCCTGGAAGAATAGATGGCCTTCATAGACTTCAGATAGCTTCCATGAATGTCATTTTATTCAAATTTAAGCTCGTGGTTTCTTCATTGGGGGAGTCCAGATTTCAGCACGTAATGGCATAGGAATGAACTGATTTCCACTCGAGGGCTATGCTCAGGCTAATGTTTGCTCTGAGATCAAAGAAAGGTTTCAGAAGTGAACAGAGCATTTTATTCCAGGAGGCTTTCCCGCCCTTCTCTTCCTTCCTTCCTCTCGCCCTCCCACCTTCCCATCTTTCCTTTCTTCCCGGAAAAACTGAAAGAAAGAAATGTTTACGAGGGAGAAAGTTAGTCTGATATTGGCAAAGGTATGAAGTAGGAATGGCACTTGGAACACAGGACAAAGAAAGGATGAACCCTATGAAACCGAGGAGCTTTGCCTGTCTCATCTGAAGAGAGAACAGTGTATAAAGTGTTTCAATTTAAAACATACAGTACTTCTCCATAATGAAGCCATGGAAATACATGGGAAGTTTGTTTTGCTTTTTAAAAAATCTTTGGGATAAGTAATTTGAATGCTGCTACTGTATTCTTATTTACTGTTGTTTGTTTTTAAGATTTCGTGTATTGGAGACAGAGAGAGAGAATGTGCATACATGAGCAGGGCAGAAGGCGTGGGGGGAGAGGGAGAGGGAGAAGCAGACTCCCCACTGAGCAGGGAGCCTGATGCAGGGCTCAATCCCAGGACCCTGAGTTCATGACCTGAGCCTAAGGCAGATGCTAACCCACTGAGCCACCCAGGCACCCCCTTGTTTATTACTTTTAAGCTTTCTTTTAAAGTGTTCTTATCCATCTGCAACCAAGAAGATCCTCTGTATTTTTTAAAAATCAAGTTATAGTTATTTCTTGTGAAACTGTCTTACTATTTTTTTTTTTTTCATTTTAATCTCCTGGGTTGTGAGAACACAGCTTAGCAAAGAGTATAAAGGCAGCAAAGCAGGTAGTTTAGATTTCTGTTAGTCTTCCAAGGAAAACCTACAAGTAAACTGGAATACAACACAGAGAGATTATACAGTAAAATGCTTTTGTAAACTAGGATTTAAAGAACTGGAAACCTTATTATTTTTCTCAGTCAAAATGTAAATGGGTAAATTTTTATGTTTTTATGTTGTAAAAATGAATTGTGAAATGTTTCTCTACAGAATTAGATAACACGTAAAATGCCTTCCAACTATAATACTCCAAAAAGTCCACCTATTTAAGAAATATTTGGCTGGAGTAGATCCTTAAAGAAAATAAAAATTATTCACATTCAGCCCACCTATTTCCTCTGCCCTGTGTCAATGGGACATGAGTATAATATAGTTCATTTATCTAGTCATTCAATAATGTTTACTGAGACACTAATATGTACTGGGCCAAAAAATAAGGTACAAAAAGTTCATAGAAAGAAATTAATACAAAGATATTAACTATAATAACTATAATAAATAATGGTGATTGCAGTGACGGCTATACATAGTACAGTAGTATAGTACTGACGGGGCCTTAACCAGTGCCATTTTTCCAAGACAAGTTGAAAATTCTAATCTTTACACATTTCACCATGTATCAGTACATACATGCAGTATTTGCTATCAGTGAATCAGGAATTACTTCCCAAAAACATAAATGCCAGGTTTATTGTTTTTTTGTTGTTGTTCTGTATCCCTACTAAGGAGATTCTAGCTTGTTTTACATTTTTTTTATTCTCTGGCTTTCTTCATGTCTTTAGATAAATTAAACAGAAAACTACTTACGTGTATCTCTGTATAAGAATATAATTGTATTTGTCCTATACTTACTTAAGCAAATTTATTGGCACTCTTGTGCCTTCATGCTGGCTAACGTGGCATATTGATACAGAAACAAACTATCTCTAATCCGCCTTTCCAGAAAGACCAAATGTTGTCAGTTTCATTCATTTGCCACCACCACTATCCAAATGAATACCTTGCCAGCCTTCAAAATGAAGGCAGCCATAGGTGAATTACACAATATACATCTCACCTTTTATTCATTGTCTTAGATTTCTGTGAAGTGTCTTATAATCTGAAAAAAAAAAAAAAAAAATACATGGGGCAGTCATTATATCCCAAATGTTTTTCATTGTTTGAGACATTTCTATTTTTTATGCCATGGTGACTTGGAAAGAAAAATAGGTTGAGGAAATGATGGGAAGGGAGAATAGTATCTTCAGGAAGGATGGTAACAAGGGGAATTTAGTTGAATGGGATCATGCTTGGCAAACATAATGAGGATGAAGCAATAGGAAAAAAAGAGGACATAGGAAAAAAAGGAATAAATAAGTTGAAGAAAAATGAAAGATGAGAGAAAAGGAAGACATAGAGGGAAATAACTATAAATTTGGTAAATAATTATAATGACAGATTTCTTTATGTCTTTATATGTTATGACCATGACTAGTTGATATTCAGAATAAATCTTAGGGTTGTGGCCCTGGGGGACCTTATGTTGCAGAGATATATACAAGAGTTGTTTGGTGTTTGGTGACTTATTTTAAGGGTTTTCATTAAAACCCTGAAAAAAATGTGTAAGATCTAATAACCCATCCATTTAATCATTTTAAGAGAGAATGGTGTCATTGCTGACTATATAGAACCTGCATATCTTTCCATTTTCATTTATTTTGCCTCCCCATACCTATAATTCCCAGTTGTTTCTTTCCAGCTCTCATTGGTCCTTTCTCACGTGTTGAATTATGCAATATTTATCAATCTGTTTCTGTTTTGTGTACTCAGTACTATTTTAAAGATCATCCTGTGTTACTATAATATGTAGCTAGCCTTTCTTCTAATCACTTTATAGTCTTTCATGGTAGGTGACCACCACATTTTACTAAGCCATTCAGTAAATGAATGGACATCTATGTCACCTGCAAAATTAAGCTTTAAGTGAGCAATGTAAAGTTAACCATGGACCCCCAAATCAGAAATTACAGTAGAACAATGAACAGACCTCTAGCTTCCTATAATGCAGGACCTACACGAACCACATTTAATTGAAGAAGGTGTAGGGTAGATGCATTCAGGCATTATTTATGGTATCTTCACAGCTCTGACAACTCTCTGCAAAGTTATCATGTCCATTTTGAGGGCACTTAAAAAGCTCACAAGCATCTCCTTATTTTAAAGGTCTTGGAGACACTTTTGAATTATTAATAGGCTGTGCCTCCTTAATATATGCCTTTGCTTGGAAAACAAAATGCTTTCAGCAGTCTTTCTCTTTGTGCAGCCAGAATCAACCTTGAATGAGAGACCTAGATTGAAACTTTGTTTTTCATGATACTGATATACTAGAGCAAGGTTCAGCAAACTTTTCGTACAAAGGAAAAGATAGTGAGTATTTTAGGCTTTGTGACCCAGTCGGTCTCTGTTGCCATTACTCAACTCAGCCACCACAGAATAAAGGCAATCATGACACTATGTAAATGAACGAGGGAATAGTGCTCCACTAACATTTCTTTACAAAAATAGGCGGTGGGCTAGATTTGGCTGGAAAGACATAATTTGATGAAACTTCTTCTAGAAAGTGATTTTGGGGGGCATCTGGGTGGCTCAGTTGTTACGTATCTGCCTTCTGCTTAGTTCCTGATCCCAGGACCCGAAGATCCTGCACCACCCCGGGCTTCCTGCTCCAGGTGATCCTGCTTCTCCCTCTCCCGCTGCCTGCGGCTCCCCCTGCTGTGCTTTCTCTCTCTGTCAGTAGAATAAATAAATACAATCTTAAAAAAGAAAGTTATTTTTTTTTCCCCATATCGGGATTAAGTTACTTGGGGGAATAGATGGGTCTCAAAATGAGTATTTATAGAAAATTGCCTCAGGTATTTTTAATCCTATTGAGATCCGTCACAAAGGTTTAGACAGTGCTCCAATATGAGTAACAACATCAGGCGATCAGAGATGCTCATGGTCGTTTATCAGCAAGGAGACTATCCAACTGAAAGAAGCAGAAGAGAAAAAGCGTTAGTAATAATTTTATCTACAAGGATATTTTACTAGAATGCAAATAATTTACTATACTTTTCATAGTTGGCACTTCTGAAATTGAGCCTAAATTTTTCTGACCGCATATTCCCAAGGAAAAAAGACACTGAAGCATTTTTTAATATATACTTAATTATATATAGTTATATATATATAAATTCCAAAAAACTCTCTTCTCCATGAGCATCCAGTTTATTTTGAAAGACTGATGTGAGTCTATAAAATATCCAAAAATTAGAACATTCACACCTATCAATCTAGAATCTAACACATCCTGTAATTCACATTCAAGATTAGGAAGTGATATAGTCCCAGAAAGGATATTAGGCTGAAATCAGATTGTATTCTAGCAGTACTGATATTCTCTTCCTGTGTGCGGTTAGATAAGATATTGATTTTCCTGACCTCTACTTCCTCATCGACAAGTAAGGGTTTTTGAAAAGTTTCTGTTCCTTAAACTCTTGGAATAAACTAGTACTGTCTGTCTAGAGTATGAAAATGGCTGTATTTGTGAAGAAGAACTTTAATATTCTATTTCATGTGCCTCTCTACTATTTGTGTGTAATGTAATCAACAAGCATTATTTTATGATGGATTTTATAAAGATTTTATAAATGGGTTTTAAAAAGAAATATTTAAATTCTCATATTACATGGATGTGGCAATGAAATTGGCATTAAGCACAAATATTTTCAAAATTAAACATTTACTACAAATAAAAGGTGAGTTCAGGTTACTTGACTATAGCAATAGGAAGTTATAAAATATTTTATATTTTAATTTTTCAATGAATTTAGTTAATTTATGCTATATTGCATGTACTTGAACCTCTTCGATCAGTCTCACATTTGTAATAAAGTTTCTAGGTACTGTTCTTACAGTTTCTGCATTTATGTAGTACATTATTACTTTATGATAAAGTTAGTTGATAATTCCTTAACTCTTTTTGCTGATGACCTTTTAAAGCTGCATAATTAGAATAAGTTGTGGTTATTGTATTGGAATCTCTATCCCATGGGCCAACAAGGCAGCACATTAATTCTCTGCATCACCCACCCCATGTGCAGTGCCATCAGCACAAAGATATTATTCTTTGTAATTACATAAAGAAAGGGTCTATTTAGTGTTAACTGACCTTTCTGTGACTGATCAGCCTTTTCCACCAGTGAAGTAGAAATGTATATCATTAAAATGTGAGTAAATAGGAAACCTTTCTAAATCTTAAACTATTCAAATCAGGACGTGCATATGAAGAGGAAATTGTTCAGTCTTTCACCTGCCATGGTGAAAAGAGTACCAGACTTTAAATATATATTTTAAAAATATTGACAAATTGAAATACAATTAAATGACAAAACGCATAGAAATATTTAGCAAGGAAGTGATATACAAATATGTTTCTGTTTAACCATCTTAAACAATATTAGAGGACACATTATTTAACTGAAGGTTAAAATTTGAAGTTTACTTAATAAGTAGTAAATTTATAGGGATTATTACTACTGTGGTTTATCACTTATAGAGGACATGCATGTAATATAATTGCTTACATCATGTATTTTTATCTTGAAAAAATTCACTGGTATATATAGATTATGTGACACCAATTTTTACCCTCTTTTCTTACTACAAAATTTGTTTCTCTCATCAGTTACATTGCATTCTTTGAGGGGTATGCATTATATGGAAGAAAACTGGTCAGATAGAAATTCAATAGCTAATGGTAGGGCATTTGTAAAGCATTTCTTTTTTTTTTTTTAAGATTTTTTTATTTGTTTATTTAACAGAAAGAGAGACACAATGAGAAAGAGAGAGCACAGGCTGGAGGAATAGGAGAGGGAGAAGCAGGCTCCCCACTGAGCAGGGACCCTGATGCTGGGCTCGATTCCAGGACCCTGGAATCATGACCTGAGCCAAAGGCAGCTGCTTAACGACTGAGCCACCCAGGCACCCCTGTAAAGCATTTCTTAAAGACATCAGGTAGTTATAGGAGAAATGCTACAGTCAACATACACCCACGTTAATTGTGGTTTTTAATATTTAACAAGCATCTATAGCTCTAGGATAGATTTTTCGTGCTGATAGCATAGACAGGACTCTGTATATGAAATATATTCAGAATCTGCTTTAAAAAGATGACTCTTGGGGCACCTGGGTGGCTCAGTTGGTTAAGCAACTGCCTTTGGCTCAGGTCATGATCCTGGAGTCCTGGGATCCAGTCCCGCACTGGGCTGCCTGCTCAGCGGGGCGTCTGCTTCTCCCTCTGACTCTCTCCCCTCTCGTGCTCTCTCTCTCACTCATTCTCTCTCAAATGAATAAATAAAATCTTTTAAAAAATGACTCTTCCTTGAAACTTTGGTTATCACTTTCACTGGATCTGATCTCTCATGGAACTACTATCATTTGGGTATGTCTTTTATCCTTTTTCATGTATGATGTATTCTGGTGTAGTTAGCTTTGTGAATGCCTCAGTTTCCTTATCTGATTGCAAGCTTCCTCAGCCCTGAAATTGTGTATTTTTTCAAATATCTACAATCAAATATCTACAATGAACAGCATCTAAAAATAATAAGGAACAAGCAGGGTTAATACAGAGTATTAATACTCAAAGGGTACTCAGTGGATACTTCTGAATTCTTTAAGAGGCAATGTCATAGTCTCCGTTGGTGAACTTTATGAGTGAATTGACAGCATCTATATTTGTAACCCCATCAGGGAGCTAAGATAAAGAGTCCTGATTGTTTATCATATATGTATGCAGTCATGTGTGGGGGTGCTGGAGTGGAGTATCTACCAGTAACCTGGCAGGGACAGGTGCTATTCGACCTCTCAGAGTGTTCTCAAGAGTGCTTTGTGTATACCAGTTGCTCAGTAAGCATTTTGAATAAATTACTGGATAGAGAGCATTCTGTCAAACATGGTAATATATAGAGTCTGAGGCACGTAACAACCTTGATGCGGAGGACTGATTTGTTCATTTAAAAATCAAGAATGTTCAAGACTAATTATCAGAGAACTCATGTTGGACAAGAGACTGGTTTCCATGGCAGCACAGACAAGGAAGTGGGTCCTGGGAGAGTTAGAACAGTTATTTGCTCCTTTGAGGCTTCAGGGTATCGACACATATCATTCTTACAGACTTGCTTCTTGGAAACACTGGGGAGGACTCTCGTTTTCTGTAGTAATTGGTGTATAGATTTTAAGGGAACAGCAATACAGTAATGCCTCTCTGCACACAGTAGGTGATGCACCTATACATATGCTTTCTCCATGTCTGTTATATCATTAGAAAATTGGCATGTTTTTCAGGCATTTATGTTCACCATGCTAATTCCCATTAATCAAAGGGAATGCTTTTGAAGTGACAGTGTTCACAAAGAGACTTCAAGCCTCTAGGTCTCCTTTATTCTTAACTCTATCCCCTGCACTTTCCATGAATTAGTCTCAGTACTGTTGCCTACTTGAATAATATCAAAGGGTCACTGCATGCAAAACTACCAATCCAATGTCCTAAACTGGCAGAGATGTGCCAAAGGCATATGTGGGATTTTAATAGTATGATATCACTGGTTTAATGCATGAATATATGTACAAGATCATGTGCTACTGAAACACTGGTGCTTGGAATGGAGCATTATTTATGATGCTTTGCATCAGTGGGATACTAAATATATGGGTACTTTTCATTGTTTGCATAGTAATATTTTAAAGCCTAGAGATAACAGAACATTTAACACAATCCATGAAAGCCTAATTCACAAGTCATAGGTAACAACAATCTAATAGTCCTAAAGGGGCCATAAAAACATTCCTCTTGACTGACTCACCCAGGTTTGCTCAAATATATATTGACCCATGTAGCAGGAGAGTTTTGATCCCTGCCAAATAAAAGACTGTTCTAAGATTCAAATCTCTGATTATTTTTTCTATGAGGCCTTTTCTGACCAACTCCCCCATCTAGTGGAATCAATTCCACCTGGTAGAATTGATTACAGGTACTTCAAAAGATACCTCTAAATAGACTTGATTACTCTTCTGCATCCTCCTACTCTAGCTTCTAATTCCTGGTGAAAAGGGTGACATTCTATTCTTATTAATTCTTGGGGTAGCCATGGAATGGGACCCAGAGAATAAACTTACTCAGGGTTTGCTGAACAAATGATTGAATGAACAAAAGCTAAACATGAGGATACTCTGGAGTAAATTAATCAGAAAATACCACAATACAATTTTTGTTTTCTGGTGCTGCTGGCAGGAAGTCAATCCTTTCCAACCACGGGACTCCAGTGAGTACAGTGCAATCTATGTAAGAACATGGACAGATGTGTCACTAATAGCCAGCAAAGCCCCAGCAGGATGTGGAAAGAGCAAGGAGCTTCTACAGTAAACTACTAATAACCAAGAATCAGGAGATAACATACCATCAGGAAAGATCACCTGAGGCAGCCACACATAATCATATCAGGATGGGACACTTAGAATTAGAACTGGGTCAAAGATGACAACTTTTTTACAATATGTAATTATAGTCCAGGGGGACTGGCAAACTGGATCCAAATGCCTGTATTAATAATGACTGACTGTGTAGATGATACACTACCATAAATTTAGGTATGGACACTAGGACTATTTGAATAACATCAAAGTATTTGTAAATAGCTATGTAGGTCTTCTACATATACATGCACAGTGCAAATACTTTAATCATAAGCATCTCTCCAGAATATTTAGATCAAGTTTCTGTCTTGTAATCTCCTTTGCCATTAATCCACATTAAATTTTTTAAAAATGTTCAAATATGTTTAAACTTTCTCCAGGGTAAGTGTATCTGACTGGACCTCCATTAGAGCCAATGAGTAGCATTGTTGCATCAACCATAGTCCAGAATTGTGCATCCTCAGCTGTAAAAGTCTGATCACATGGGCACTTGGTCTTGCAGTGAATGCATCGGTCCTAATCAAATCATGGACTATGGAATTGTGTAGGTTAAACAAGCAAACAAACAAAAAATGAAGAGACTGGTTATTTATAACCAACATACCCATACTGACTTATAATAAAAAGTGGCTTCAAAGGGGACCAAGTTCTAGTTTCCTTCAGCAGCTCATTTTATCTATGTCAACAAGCTGTGTGTTAGCCAGATTATAAAAAGAGTTGCTTGGTGGAAGTAGGTTCAGAACAAAGTAATTCTGTTATTTGATTGTTAATATCATTAGGTTTTATAAAGACAGTGCTACATAGTGTTGAGTGGTGGCTCAAGTTTACAAAGGAAATATATTGCATGGTGAAGAGTATGGGATATAGGGCCAGTCTGCCTGGATGAACAGCTCAAGTCTCCATTTAGTATGTGTGTAATCTTACACAAGATGTCTGGGTCTTTCAGTCACCATGGTTGCATAATAGATACCGCCAAACTTTAGGGCTTATGGTTCTATGTGTCAGAAATTTGGGCAGGACACAGAAGAGCCTGCTTGTCTCTTATTTCACACTTTCTGAACCATCAGCTGGGTGACTCAGAAACTAGGGATTGGAATCATCTTCAAAATGACTCATTTATTCATGAGTGATGCTGATTGTTATTTGCTACCTGAGGTAGGATTGTTTGCTGGAACACTTACACATAACTTCTCCATCAGGTCTGGATTCCTTGTAATATGGTATCTGGTTCTAAGGATGAATGTCCCCAAAGAGAAGGCCAGGCAGAAGTTGATTGGTTTGTTTGTCTTTAAATAAACTGGTTTCTGGGGCACCTGGGTGGCTCAGTGGGTTAAGCCTCTGCCTTCAGCTCAGGTCATGATCTCTGGGTCCTGGGATCGAGCCCCACATCAGGCTCTCTGCTCAGTGGGGAGCCTGCTTCCCTCTCTCCCTCAGTCTACCTCTCTGCCTACTTGTGATATCTCTCTGTTAAATAAATAAAATCTGTAAAACAAACAAACAAACAAACTGGCTTCTTTAAAATCAGATTTTTAAATAAACTAGCCTGGAAAGTTACATAGTATCCTTTCCACCATACTCTTTTGGCTGGTGAAACCACAAGTCTACTCAGGTACAAGGGGAAGAGAAAAACATTATGCTTCTTGATAGGAAGTAACAAGATCTGGAACAACATGTGAAAGTACTTCTGTTGTCTTTTTTGGAAAATACAATTGGCCTTACCTGACTTTTCTTGCCTTTATTTCTCTGTAAAATGAGGATAATAATGTAACTGAGATGACTGCTTTTGTCTTAATTCTTTCCATTGTGTGTGGAATTCATAAGTCCACATTCAACTTCAGCCCTATTTCTAAGTTCTTATCTCTGTGTCACAGGGCAAAACATAAATAGATGAGCTACTGTTTTGTAGAAAAAGAACCCAGTCCTCTAATTATAATTCCCTATTCTTTATTTGCCCCATATGAGAGGGAAAGAGAAGGGAAAGACTGAGAAAAATAAACTGAAAATGAAGGAAAAGTCCAAGATGAAATACATGGTTTAAAAAATAAGAAAGGTCAAGTAAAGAAGAAAATGGAGAACCTACCATTTGTATATCTTGGGTTCTCAATCTGCCTTCAATTTTCAACATTTTTGGTGACAGAAGGAGAAGCCAGTTCTTTCTTTAGGTATGGTTTCTCAGTACTTGGGGTATCATGGGCTAATTAGGTAACCCCAGAAAAATGTTATGTTTCAAGGGGTTCCATACCTTGTGAAAGTCAATGACGCACCTACAGAAAAAAACTCTTGCTAAGGCTGGACATGTGCTATATCCTTAGAATGATGTTCAGTGCAAAAATATACTGTGTAAGTGCTCTTTATATACTTCTTTCAAATCTTTACTTCTCAAGTAGTATAATATCAAGTAATATATATTCAGCATTCTAATTATATTTTTGTATGATTTTTAAAAAAGATTTTATTTATTTGACAGACAGAGATCATAAGTAGGTGGAGAGGCAGGCAGAGAGAGAGAGAGAGGAGAAAGCAGGCTCTCTGCTGATAAGAGAGCCCCATGTGAGGCTCCATCCCAGGACCCTGGAATCATGACCTGAGCAGAAGGCAGAGGCTTTAACCCACTGAATCACCCAGGTGCCCCTCTGTGATTTACAATACATGTCTTTACCACAAGACTATGAATTTTGGAGATTCACCATTATATTCTAGAGCTTGGCATATAGTAGTTATTAAATTCAAAGTTTTGAATAAGTAATTAATGAAAATGAATGAATAAGTAAATGAAATAACACTGTAAACTCAAAACACAATTATTTTAACATAGAGATATAGCAATAAAATTTTTCTTTAATGGTTTTAGGAACAAAATTTTTTTCAAGTTTACATTTAGCCATTACCTTAAGAAAAAGATTTTACTGATAAGATTCAGCTGGATTTGAATTTAAAAGCATGTAGAAGTCATCTTATTCTCTTGTTAGTTTCTGCTTTCTTCTTGCCTTTGATTATATTTCTGACCCCAACTTTTGTGCCCTTGTTAAATATCTCCTACTGTTAATCTTTTATAAGTTCTTCAACTCCAGTCGTGGTAACATTATTTCCCCTGGACATATTTCCACCAGTATCATTCCCTCTTTGTTTCACTCACATGTAATAATACTTTTGTTAAAATTAAGTCAAAGTTGTAAAGTTAAGCATAAAAAATTTTTTTCAAAGAGTGTCAGTAGAATACCATTATTTAAAATTTTTATAAACCTGAAACTTCATTGGACATCTGAAGGTTACTGACTTTCAGGAATAGGTAGTAAATTGGCAAATCCTTCTATAAATTCATTATTGAAAAATGATAATGTAAAATATCACGACTGATGTAACAATGTTTTGAAGATTCATTGATAACTGCACAATTTGATTTCTTGGTATCTAATTATGGCATACAAAGCAGTAAGAATTGGTGTCATACAGAAATTGAAGGTATATGTATTTGCAAAGCTGCATTTTACCTAGTGAGCAAACCATAAAGTACCAAATACATCCTCACTAAAGTTCCATTAAATAGGTTTAATGCAAATCCCACAACTTTCCTACCACTTCTCTCAAATGCAATGTTTACAGTAGCCACCTAGGGCTTGAAAGAAATCTAGTAGAATACCTTAGGTATCAGGGCTGTGCTTATGTTAAATCAAACAAACAAAAATAACTCAAAATGATTCCTCCTCCTACCTTCAGGAGAACATTAATCAAAGATCCAACTGAATCACTTGAGACTTAGATTTTAGTAAGTGTTAAGATATCAAAAAGAACTGCAACCCTTTTTTTCAGAAGTAGCTCCATCAAAGCAAAATACTCATAGATATTTGGTCCCCCTACCAAAAGATAATTCTATGTGATTTTAGGTAAGTTTATTAGATAAAAATTTCTAAAGTTTGAAATTACTGTGCCAGAATTATGACAAGAACATTTAAAATGGGTTCTTAGTTCATCATTTTGACTTTTTGAAGAACAGCTATGACATAGTACTCATCATTAGGGATCAATATGGATACCAGGCTTTTATGAGAAATATGTTTGTTGACCTTAATAAATCTTCAAGTGTGTAAATACAGAAATATTTGTATAGGCAGTTTTCTGCTGAATTACATTTCATCTATGCACATTCTCATACTGCAATATATTTTTAAGCAATTTATTCTAAAGGTTTGATATGGCAGTTTTCACAAAGAAATATTTTTAATTGCTTCACAATGGTTATTTTTATATCTAGTTATTTAATCACCATTATCATCATTATGATTAATCCACCTTTATGTGTTTTGCAAACTTTTTGCTACTATGAATAAAGTTTTAGTGAATAACACCTTTTGCTTAGAATAAATTTTCCATAAAATGAACTATTAGATTAACAGGTTTGAAAACATTTAAGGCTGATGATAAATTCTGTATTTTTTGAAGCACCAGTGAAAACTGTATGTGATACAAATGTTAAAAAGAATCAGCAACTGGACTGAATTCACACATCTAGTTCAAAATTATAGGTAGCTAATTTGCCAATTGGTAATACTACAAAAGTTATATTCTAAGGGACTTGTATTAGATTTAATAAATTTGTTTAGTCATGAGGGGGTGTTACAAAGTTTTCAACTGCTCACAGATTTAACTTTTAATATAGCGAACGTATAGTAGGATCAAATAGTCGCTCTCTCATTGTACTTCTAAATGTTGTATTCCTTGTCTTTTATCCTTTAATTCTCTATGATTTCAGTGAGTGCCACCACCCTGAACCTCTTGGAGATAGAATTCTAAGCTTCTAAGTGTCTTCTACCTATTTCAGCACTGGAGTTTGGGGAAAGGAATAGGGGTTGTAAACTGGAAGAAGTCTCATAGGAAGCTGAGTAGAGCATCTCAGGACTGAGTACTTCCCAAGGCATTGTGGAGGGAAGTCTGGGAAAGAGAGAGAACAAAAGTCAGAGACACTCTGACAAATCAGTGTTCAAAAAAGAAAAGAAAAGAAATAGGTGTATCAAGAAAGAAAATTATTAAATCCAAGGAGGATATTGGTATCAGGGGAAGTACCTTTTGACTTTATTTTTCTATAATATGTAATATAATATTTGTAGATAATTCAAATGATGTTGAAAAAATTCAAGGAAATTAAAATGATTTTAAATATATATTCATCTTCTAGAAAATACAAGATGATTCTCTAGAAGAAAATCTACGTTTAGCTCAAGAATATCAAAAATTACAGACTACTTTCTTAACAGAAAAGGACAATTATTTCAATCTATATGATAGACAGTTATCACTTGATGCTTCAATTCGAGATAAGAAACAGGTAAGTTTTCTTAATTTTTTAAAATAATGATTTACTTGACATGTGTACTACAGAGAGTAACATGTGTCCAGTCATGGGCTCTTCAATCTGGTGATTCTTTATATGCCACCAAATGTCATGTTTTCTTCTTGTAGAATTTTGTTGTATGTTTTTATCAACTTTGAAACTCAATTTTGAATAGATATGTGAGAAGTGAAGAAACTTAGTGTCTAAGCCACAATTTTATACTAATTTGCTTTTTTATGATCTGGAATACCAAATTTTTGGAGTTTATAGATTTTAGATATATTATCATAGACTTCAAATTTCATTTTTCTCTACAGACAGTTTTTCAGAATATACCTCAAAATCTTCATGTTGTATGGCCTCCAAATGTTGGTTTCTGTTTTCTTAACAAATATATGAGTCTTAATTAGAACCTTGAAGAATAGTTGACCCTTTGTAGTTACAGGAAATCAGTAGAAATTCTCATATATTTTATAAAATCTTCTGTAAAATCCACTTCCTCTGTATTCTTCCCCAGATACTCATTGACACGAAAAATCATTTCCCTTGGAATTTTTGTTTCTTCACAGAATCTAAATTTCAAAATATAGAGGCATGATTATTTTTTAACAATCCACCTAGTCCTAAGAAACAGTAGACTGTTAATGAACCCTTTCTCCTATTGTTACCACCCATTCTAATCTACTATAAATTAGTAGTAGTTGAATATTCCAGTACTGTACTTACCCCTCCTTATTGTGGAATATTGGGAAGACAGAAGGCCAGGATTTGAGTGCGGTCTCTACCACTTACTAGCTCAGTGATCTTAGCAAATTATTTATCCTTTCTGACCTCAGTTTTCTCATCTGTAAAGTAAGACTGACCTCAGAGGAAACCTGATAAGGAATAAAAAGGAGACATCCATAGTTTTTTGGAAAATAAAATGATACTATGCAACTGTAACTATTACATTCATCTGGTGTGCTGCTTCTAAACTCCCTTATGTTTCCCATCCATCTACTCTGGTGGGAGTTAAAGTTTCTGAATACATTGAAAGAAAGAGTGTGTATTTTTCTCTTAAAAACTAGTAGCAAGATCGGGGTAGATTAAGAAATTAATGTGTTTGTGAAAGAATTGATAAAAAAAAACTATACACCAAAATCTTAGTGTCCTCAGACCATGTGCAGGATTCAAAGAAAGGACATCAATGGAACATTTGTCCAATCATTTCATGCATTTGACATTGTTATTGAGGTTAAACATGTTCTATTTGTTCCTGATAATTGAGGAGGAGAAAATAATCGATGGCTATACTGTATTTCCTTTTCTAACCAGGAGGGAAACAAAAATAAATTTTATGGGTACTTGTTATCAGTTTATATAGAATCCTTTGGTGGCAAATGAGAAATAGATACCTGCATAAATGTGAAGAAATCATGCCTTTCAGAGAGATCCGTCACTCTGTATTTCCATAGTAAGAATAAAATTGTCTTGATGTTGGAATTAAAGCAAACTGTGATTCAAGATTCAAGGAGTGAGACCCTGGTATGAACAGACAGTGAGGTATGCTAGGAGACTGAGTTTATATTTGTGATGATCTCTCAAACGAATCACTTTTAACACACCTGTTTCAGGGAAACTTTCCAAGATTTATTTGTACTTCCAGTCATTTTTCATTTCCATCCTTCAGCGATGGAGGTCATTAAGTGCAGGCTGCCCTTGTCAGTGTCATGTAGGATCAATTTGCTGCAATGGACAGAAAGGCCTTATTGATGCTGTTAAATCTGTCAGTGAGAAATCGTATGTCATTAGCGTCTAAGGCACTGCTTACAGGATGGAATTTGGCCATCAAAACGGAATAAAACCCTTTAATATCTTAGTCCATTTCTTTGATATTGCAGCATTTCCCGTATTAAATATATGTATGTTTTAGTCCTTTGACCAGTTTAGTTTTGGGTATACAGAAGCACTATTCGACCTCTGATTCCCTTACTTAATTTCCTTATATAAAGCAGATCTCACATTAAGGAATTTTGTGTATTATTTTCCTGTTCTATAATAACTTCATTGCTTCTGAGCATAGATTCCTTTTGGCATGGTAAATAATTACATTTTGATTTTAGGGTTTCTTACGGAGTATTATTCTCTCTATGCAAATAATACATTTCCATACTTCTTTGTATTTTTAGGCCAAGAGTAGTTAAAAAAAAAAAAAAAAGCTTAATGGAGGAATAAAACAAATTAAGTACAAAAAATAATGTCCCTTTCCTTAACACAATTTTATATACAGATGGTTCAAATATCGGAATCGTATAGTATTTTAAAAAAACTTTTAAAAAGAATCATATAGTATTACTCTTGGTGATAAAATTATATCTCCTTCCTTTGCACATGTTTCTTGATACATTCCTGTGCTTTAAATTTTTGCAGTGATGAATATTTTCCCCTTCAAAAATCAGAAACAAACAAAAATGACTGTTCAAAATTCCTGTCTTCCCTGTTCATGGGTAATGATGGAATAGAATCCAATCTAAGACTTTTCAGATCTCAAAATTTAAAATAACACTAAAGGGGAATAAAAGAAAAATATCTGAAAAACAGGTTGTATTTCTATGTAAAAATAGATATTTTCATTGAAAGACTTCAAAAAAGATTTTCATTTTTTAGAAGTCCATGAATATATTGATAAAATCATGTGTTTGTTTTAATTTCTATCTCAAATTCTTCAAGTCTGCAAAGAAAGGTAAGCTAAGCAAGCATGCAAATGTTGATGTATCTGTTGGCTGAAAACAAGATCCCTTTTGAAACTGGTTAAAGTATATTTTTAATTCTATTGTAAACTACTTTTGAAGCTTAACTTTTATCTACTCCAGTTCTTGGTAGTTTCAGAGTGAGGGAATACAAATTATTATAGAATCAGCCATCACTTAGCAACCACTTATATGGACCTGGTATCTGTGCCAAGCCATTTGTAAATACTATCTTTGTAATGTCCATTAATAATGCTCTAAAATTTATTATTATTATTATTATTATTATTATTATTATTATTACAATCATCTCCAGTTTAAGATACGAAACTGAGATGGAGTGTGTCACAAGGTCATCCAAGTAGAGGGAACTAAGATAGAAATCAAATATAGGATTTTTTAAAAATCCAACTCATTTCATAATCATGACACTGCCCTTCTACTGTAGCATTATTATTAAACAATCCTATACTGTCTCACCAGGCTTTATAAAGCATGTAAAATGCAGTCATGCATTATGTTGCTAGTGTCCAACTGAAACAGATTATTTGAGTCACTAATTATTTTTATAATTTTATCTCATTGAAGCCAATTTTTCAATAATGATTTTCTTGTGGGGAAAGGACTACCATCTATTTAATTAGAAATTATTTATATTTCATAAGGATTATGGATAAGTTTTGCAGTTCTAAAATTGTAAAATTTTTGAACTGGAGACACCTTTAGAAATTTTACCCATCTCTTTAAAATTAAAAATTATTTCACACACACATACACACACACACACACATACACACAAACTCACACACAAAATAAAAAGTAAAAGTAAAATAAAAGATTATTTCACCACTGCGGAACCTTAGGGCCAGAGTGGTCCAGTGATCTACTACATACACAGTTAATTAGAAAAAAAGTTGGCCTAGGACAGTTGTCTTAACTTACGTTCAAATATTCTCTCCAACCATCTGTAAAATGAGCATGTGCTGTGTTATTTTTTGAAGGCTTGAGTGTACCAGTAGTTGAAAAGTAGTAAGAGTAACCCGCAATGGATATGCTCAAATTGGAGAAACTTCTTTAAGCAACCTGGGCTTATTAAAGAATCATGTAGGGACATAAATCAGAGACTACTTTGGAGCCCTAGGGGATACTTCTGGGTCTCACAGAATTCAAACAGTATTCATTCCTTCATTCAAATAAATTATTAATCATCCAGTGCACTGATGTCCATTGTTTTGATACAATTAAAGGGACAGGAATACGCCACTTCAACTCACCTTCCATGCCGAATACTGTGATTCCCAGAAATCAAGGGATTTTTTTTTTTTTCTAGACTAGAGCATAGAAACAGAGTTCAACAATATCCTTTTACCCCACCAATGGAAGAATAATGGATTTTTGCTGTCTAATCTGCATCACCTAGGTTTCATTAGACAAAGTTTGCATTTTAAATTCTCAAAAATGTTGTATCATCCATAGACTTCATTAGCATGTTTTCTCTTCCCCTTTTCCGTTTCTCCTGGAATACTCCCTTTACAATGGTTTGATGAGGAGTCAAAGTCAATTCTAGCAATAAATAAAATTATTTTCCTAAAGAAATGTGAAAGTGGTTTAGGTTCTCTTTTTCATGAGTACTTTATATTGCTTGTTATCTTGCATATATTAAAATTGGGCTTCAAGTAGTGATTTTTGAGTGCTTGTTTCTGTGTAGATGGAAATTCATTTCTTTCCTGGGAAAATCGTAACTATTAATTAGTTTTACCACATGCGCACACACACATGCACACCCCCCCCACACTTGTTCAAAAGGAGTTGCTGCACTTTATAGTCTGATAAGCTTGCATTAAATTTCTACTGGCCCTTTTCCCTGAAGAACTCTCAAGAGATCTCTGAAGAGCTTTTGTGATCCTAGACAAGAGTAGACAGCTGGTCATCTATTGTTCTGTCCCTTCTGTTGTCCAAACTCTGAGAAAAGCACCAAAACTTATGTGTTTATTTCTAGCTAATACTTTTAGAAAGGTCATCTTGGTTTAAATCAAACCAGCTCTTCAGTCTAGTACCAGTTTTAAGGGAATTGTAGATTTATGTATTTTTAAGCAATTTTAAGAAGGTGATCTAGTGGAGATGTACAGCAATAGGCAGCTTTTTAATGTTAGTGAAAGCCTGATATATCAAAGACACTCATAGTAAATTTTCATATTTATAGTCAACCATTGAACAACACTGGTTTGAACTGCATTGGACCACATGTATATATACACATACATACATACACACCCCCATATACACATACATATATATAAATTGGAAAAAAAATTTTTTGAGATTTGTGACAATTTGAAAAAACTCACAGGTGAACCATGTAACCTAAAAATACCACAAAAAATAAGGAAAAGCTAGGTAAGTCATGAATCCATAAAATATATGTGCATACTAGTCTATTTCATCATTTACTCCCATAAAATATACACAAATCTTTTAATTTTTTTAAATCTATTTTAAAAAGTTAAAATTTACCAAAACTTATTTACACAAACTTAAAGACCATGTATAGCACCATTAGCAGCAATATTTATATTAGATAAATATAAACAAACAAAAAGATGAAGTATTGCATCATAACGTCATAAAATTAACTGAGTATGTATTGCACTACTGTAATAATTTCATAGGCAACTCCTATTGCTATTGTGGTGAGCTCAAGTGTTATGAGTATCTGCTCAAAAGGCCCTGCGCAAGCTCATCAACTCTGTGTGAGCCCTTCCTCTCTCCAGTTCATTACTACACTAGTAAGAAGTGATCTCGAGATATATGGATATCTGGCAATGCCTGGAGACATTTTTAGCTATCACACCAGGGGGGATGTTGGGAGGGGTGTTTCTGGTATCTAATGGATAGGGGCCAAGGATAGTGCTAAACCGCCCCCCCCAACACACACACCAAAAAACTGTCCAGCCTAAAATATCAATAGAGCTAAGGTTAAGAAAGTCTATGTATAAAGAGACTCAGATACAGAGATAGAGATAGATATTATATATTTATCATCTATACATACATATATATGGCACACTGCGTACTATATCCCCTTTTTAAAAACTGAAGCCACATTTGCACAATAAAGATTCTGAGAAATCCCATTTTAAGAAACCTATTAACTCTGTCAACCCTGCACTTCCTGTTATCCCTGGAACCCTTCCCTAGAAAATCTGTTTACAACTGACAGTATTTAATAGATTAACTCTTGCAAAGTATTATTCTATGGAGAAACGGAGAAAATTTAATGTCATAAAACCACACATTCAGGAAATTTTGCTTACCTATAACTTTTAAAAAGAAGTAAATCAAGTATTTTTTATATTACCTATAATGCCCTAGGAAAAAACTGGTATATTTATATAGGGATATATATATATATATATATATATATATATATATATGTTATGTTCACTGGAATCCATGTAGACTTAGAACTCTGACTTTTTAAAATGCCGTAGTGCAGCTGTGAAATGAAATAATAATTTTTAATCACCCAAGGACCATGTTAAAAATCATAATAAAACAAGTAAAATGTTTATAATATGCATCTCCTATAATAGGTATATTTTCTACTTAGGCATCTCTAATGCATGACTTAGAACTGCAATTGATTTGCAATTCTGTGGGAGTATCAGTATAATGATTTTTTTAGTTCTGAACTACACATATGCATCACAATGACATAAACATTTGAAAAAATGACTCTTGTAATCATCATTCCCCAAATCTACAGAACTGTATCTTATAATCACTTATTAATATGAATATTAATATAGGAAATGCATATTCATATATAAATGTTTTCTGTAGGTCATTTGTTCTTTTTTCAGAGTTTTACTCTTATTGAAAGTGGGAAGGAATATCTATGGACAACATATTTAGTCGCTTCGAGCCTCTGAAAAAATGGAAATATTAATGTCTCCCTAGCAGGATTATTATAAGAAGTATGTCATAATAGTTAATATTTATGAAGTGCTAACTATACTTTGAAAGCTTTTATATGTAGTTTTATTTAATTTTTTCAACAATCCCATGGAACATAAATATATATTTTAAATATAAAGCCCCCAGAACAGTTTTTCACAAACTGTGTATTTTGCACATAGAAGATGTGACAACTGATACTGTTATTATTCTTTAGATAAACATATAGCCCTTACTTCGTATACAAAATCTTGATGTGGCTATCCTATTATGAAAGAGCTCCTAGTCTATTATAGGTATAAAATAGTTTATGCAACCTGAGAATATAGCGTGAATTAAGGAGAGAGAGGACAGAAATACAGGGTAATAGTGACATTATGATAACCAGTTAGAACCTACTCAGGTGCTGGAAGGAATAGAGCAATAGACTAACACCTGATTGTTTAGGTAAAGCCGGCAGAGGGTTACAGAATAGAAAAGCATGTATATACACACATAATTGAGAAAGTCTGAGGGATAGACTTAGCAGTAACTCTTCGGTTAGTCAGAGTTTCATCCAAATCTTATACTAAAAACACCATCAGAACATATACATTTATTAAAAGAGCCCATGCACATTAGCTGTAACAACTGGAAATTTCCTAGAAGTAACCCAAAGAGGAAATATGTTATCTGAACCTTCATGAAGAAGTCTGTAAAATCACAGATGGAGAAGAGAACAACCAAAACAACACATAACCATGATGACACTCGGTATTTTAATTTGATGGGATCTGGCATCTTCACATTGCAATTATAAAGCAATTCCAAGCAAGCCACAATCACCTCAGTTATAATACGAGTAAGCAGTATTATATTTACATCCACATTTCCAGAGAACATATTTTGTGCATAATGAAATGTGTCTACTTATCCATACTCTTTGTACACCTATGTAAACCTGATTTTCCAACTAAAGAAGAAGTTACTCGATTTTCAGAGGTTCTTCACCAATTCACTAGGCACTAGTTCACCAGTTCTATTTCTTTTGTTTCCTTGAAATGGGCCTGAGTAAAATAACACTACCAAAAATATACAATTAATGTACCCGTACAATCTGGCCCCTTTCAGTTTTGTTAATAAATGACTATGGAAGAGTATTGTTAGCTAAAGGTAACTCACAGAGCTTTCCGATCGAAGTAATCCTGAATATGACAGTTTCCTTTTTTAAATCTTATACTATTCCATCATAGTAAATCACCAATTTAAAAACAAAAACAAACATGTACACACAGCCAATACGCTATCCAAAAGAGGAAAGTAATAATGGAGTGAATAATACAGTTTTAGAATTCCATGGAGTTGTGTCAGATATAAAATCAGTTTCAAATTATTTCCTTAGGTACTGGTAATCAGAATTGTGTGGTCTTTCAATGAAAAAAAAAATCCTCATTTTAAAGAAAGATATGCAATGTACTCATAGGTTATTGAAAAAAGTATAAAAAGCAAAGCTACTATCTGCATTGATGTACATAGAAAAAGAGCAAAAATGTTATCTGTAAAAGCAGAAAAGAATTTGGCCTGCTTGACTTTCTGTATCAAGCATGCTACAGCAATCTTTTGATTCTAATATGAAACTATAGTAAGGATCATTGCACTAATGCATGAGGATTTGTGATAATGTTGCAGAAATTTTACTGTCAAAACTGAACTGCAGTGTAATGACTTTTGTTATCATGGTTTCTAATAACTATTCAGCATGAATTGACCCTACATATGTTTTGCAGCAATAATGTGTCAGTAACTCAAAAAGCTAAAAAGGAAATAAAAAACAGTCAATACAGTTCTGTGTAGGACTTCATGATAACCTTTCTCCATTCTTACTATTAATATTGTTAAAACAGTTGTAACACAGACACCATACAAACTACCGGATCACGTAGAAATAAAAGCTTGGACACTTTGTGACAGTCCTGGCCAAATATACCTTAAAAGTACTTTACAGGAAAACAGTTCTCCTCTGTTCACACTGAGAACCAGGTACTGATTGGTCCTTTACTACTTTGGAGTCTGTTACTCTCAGCTGTAGGGAGCCTTTGATATGTTTCTCTTCTTTTCCTTACAATGTGTTTCAGTTTCTTTCCCCTTTTATGAGATTCCTCTCTCTGTCTCTCTCTCATTCTTTCTTTCTTCCTTTATCTTTGCATCTCTCCTTCCATTGGAGGATATTTTCACTTTAGCATCTCTTCGTTCCACTAAATAAGGGAAAATAAAAATAGCCTTACTGCACACCTATGTGGCCGCCACCATGCTATGCATTTACAAGTGTAAAGCATCGAACCCTGCACCTACAATAATATAGTTACAGCTAATGTTCTGATTATTATTCTATTCTTATTTAATTTACAAAAACTCTATGGATGGGCACTTTAGTCGCTCAGTCGGTCGAACATCTGACTTTGATTTTGGCATGGGTGGTGATCTCAGGGTGCTGGGATCAAGCCTGGTGTCAGACTCCCCACTAGGCAGGGAGTCTGCTTATCTCCCTCTCCCTCTGCCTTTCCCCCCAACTCACGTTGTATCTCTCGCTCTAAAATAAATAAATAAATCTTTAAAAAAAAAAAAAAACTCTATGAGACAACTGTGAATATTCTAATTTTTTCTTAGGAAACTAAGCTACTGTAACAAAATACCACAGACTGGGTGGCTTATACAGTGACCTCATCTTAACTTAATTATCTTTGTAAAGAGCTTATCTCTAATTATAGTCACATTCTGAGGTCATGGACATACAACTTCAACATATGAATTTGGGAGAAGAAGAAGAATAAAACCCGGAACAGGTGCTTTGTAATTTAAGTTAACACTACTTGTCAGTGGGACACAGTGCTGTGATTCAAACCCAGGTCGCTTGGGCTCAACCTTATGGACTTTCTGCTATCCACAGTTTCTCTTATATTCTTTTTTACTACCTGCTCAACCTATTATTCATCATGTGCATCATTATATCTCTTTAAATGCAAAGATCTTTCTATTATAAGGACTTTGTAACATCTGTGACATGGATGTTTGATTCAGCAGTGCCTAGTAATGAAATACTTTTTGATGGAGAGATCTTATGTTTTTTTACAGGGAATGGCAGATCATTTATGTTTCTCATCAGTGGTCAGAGATCCAAGGAGAAAAGTTCTTTTTCCAAGTAAATGGACTTCTAAATTCCTCCCTAATTGCCTCAGACAGCAGAACATGTATACGTCAGTGCAGATGAACCTAATCACAGAGACTGCAACAGAAATTAGGATGAAGATACAGGCCATACATGTTAAAAAACAGAAAGAGAGAGAGCAGCAGCTACACAAGGCAGGCAACATTTAGCAAAGAATATAGAAGGAATGGGTCCCTGGGTGGCACAGTTGGTTAAACGTCCTACTCAAGTAGGGATCTCTGTGTTGTGGGATGGAGCCACATGTCAGGCTCTGAACTCAGTGGGGAGTCTGCTGGAGATTCTCTGTGTCTCCCTAGCTCTCTGCCTCTCCCCCTGCCTATGCTCTCTCTCTCTCTCAAATAAATAAATAAATAAATCTTTAAAAAAAAAGAATATAGAAAAAAGCAAAGCTTTCTGTGGGAATTTGATAACAGAGCTTGAGATTCTGGGAGATATGGCAGCATGAGTAGGTTCAGACGTAGATACTTACATGTATGCATGCACCAAGGTGCCAAGAAATAATATAATAATCAATACTGAAAGGATGGGTGGCTGACAAATACACTTTACAAATAGAATTTCTTCCAAACACAACAGAAATTTAGAAAAGAATATAAGGTACCAAGTGCTGATAAATGGAAACTCATATTCTTAAAAGAGCACTGCAATGTGACAGTAAGCAAAGGAAGGAATTACGGGAGCACTACCTCCCCAAATATCATCCTGTATTGGAAGCCTATGGGCCAAGGTAAAGAGTACCACAGTGAGCCCCCTTTCAGCTTGAAGACCAAGCTGCTTAAAAGCAACCTCCCCTAAGTTGGATGAGATCTTTCTTACCCGGCGGTGCAAGGAATAGAGGTATTCCTCTCGGTTATCTGTGGACAGTTAATCTGAAATTGTTGTTACAACTGTGCATCAACAGCAGTGTAGCATGTGTGTATGTGGGAGAAAGGCCTGGGGCTGCCCCAAATAAAGAGCCAACTGGTTGTGGCTCTTACCTCTAGTGATGCCGCACCAATTCTTAAATTTCAAGGATAGAGAAAAAAAATTCCTGAAAGGATCTGTTTAGAAGAAACATAGTGATACCAAGGGAAATTATCACACTAACCCCAGACTTAATATTCTCAATGTTTTATGACAGAAAACAGAAAAATATCTACATAAATTTACAGAACAAATTAAGGCACCCAAGAATGATGAATCTAGGCAAATTACTGTTTACGTGATGGAAACAGAAAGGTATTTTTGAATGAGCAAACAAACAACAAATACAGCAAGTTTTAAAAATCCAGATGGCCAATAAATATAGAAAAAATGTTTCTACTCTCTAAAAAGTATAAACATAAAAATTAAAGTGAAGTACATGTTTTCAAGTCTGTTTTTAGAAAATCAGTAAGATTGATTCCATAGTGATGGTAGGGGGGTTAGGAAAAGAGGCATTCATAAAAGACAAGAACTCTTATTTGTTTATAACCAAATTCACCAGCCGACCTACATCCATCCCATAGTTATTGTCCTTCTTATTAAAATTGAAGTACTTCAGCTCCTAATATAAATAAGGCCCTTCACTTGTGCTCTGAATCCATTCCCTTTCACCTCCTCATAGCCATCATCCACATAACTTTCCCATCCTTCTGTATCTTCAGATTTTTTTCCTTCTCCACTGGACTATTCCCATCATCATGCAAACATGCTGTGTACTTACCACCTCAGAAGCCCTCTTTTGATTTGACACTCCCTAGAGCCCTTCATTTTTGTTAAAAATTTTGGAGTGAGTCTTCTGCATATACAGTCTTTATCTCATTACTCCTCACTCTCTTCTTCCTTGAAGTACCACTTGTCAAAGACTTCCATAATGTCAAATCCAATAGTATATATCTGGTCTCATCTCACTCAATGGCTCATAAGTATTTGTTCACTATTGACCATTCTCCTTCTTGAAGCAGTTTTTGCCTTGGTCATGATACTGCAGCGTCATTTTTCCCTCCCCTCAATGGACAGTCTATATCTCCTGTGTTAGCAACTCATTCTGTTCAATTTCCAAAGCTTGGGCCAACTCAGTGCTCAGTAGTAGGATTCATTCACTTTTTTATCCATGTCCTATCTTTAGGTGGATGCCTGAATAATTTTGCAAGCATAACTTTGAGGAAGAGAAGCCAAAGAGTACATACTGTGTGATATTTTATTGTTGTTTATATAAATAGGCTGAATTAATCTATGCTGTTAGAAGTCAGGAGAGCTGTTGTCCTCATTGGAAGTACTGCCTGGAAGAGGACATCAAGGGGGTTTGGGGAACATTAGTAATGTTTTCTTTCCTCATCTGGAAGATATGTTCAATTTGTAAGTAATTCATTGGACTATTTACTTATGATGTGCATAGTTTAATATACATGTATCATAATTAAATTAAAATGTGCAATCACCCAGGGACTTACCACCATATTCAGAATAAAATCCACACTTCCAGACTCTACAATCCAGTCTCTTACTCCCCGTGTCACTTGTACGCTCATTCCGCTCTCCTGTGGCCTCAGGCTATTTTTAGATCCTTGGTCACTCATTCTCAGGATAGGGTCTTTGAAATTTTCAATCTTTCCACATTTCCTCCCAAATTTCCTATAGCTTGCTCCTTCTTCCCATCTAACAATCACATTAAAAGTTCTGTCCTAACAGCAGCCTTCTGAGAGCTCCTAATCTGAAAGTGTCTCTTGACCACCCATTCTCATGTCCCCGTATTTTATTTTCTTCATAGCACTTAACATTCTGATATTTTATTCTGTGTCCATTTGTTCATGGCCATTTCTGCTGACTGACTGTAAGCTCAATAAGGGTGAGGAAGGAACTTACCCTCTTTTTCACAACCACAAGTCTAGGACCCAGAAAAGTACCTGACAAGTATTTTTTTTTTTATTACTAGATGATTGTTCCTGGTGGGGTATCTAACAAAATATTTATGCATACCCACTGGGACAACTATTTCTACTTCTGGGAATTTGTGAGAAAGTAATATGAAAAAGTCTGCAGAGATATACATATAATGATGTTGGCTATAGCACTGTTTATAAAAAGGAAAAATGTCAGCATATTCAATATACAGTAATATGGAATTGTTTGAGTATATAGTAGAATTGGTATACAGTAGGGTATTATACAGTCTTTAAAAGGAATAACATAAATAACATGGAACATATTTAATTAAAATATCAGGTTATAACTCAACATGTACTGTATGATGCCTCTCTTGTATTCTAATCCGTGTTAGATTTTATTATATTTCTTTCTATTGATCTATCTGGAAAGATATAGTCCAAAAGTTAACTGTATTAAGGCTGCGGATGTTTTTCAATCTTCCTCATCCTTTGTTTACTTTATTTTTGTAATGAGCATTATTTATTTCATGATATAAAAATGTAAATCTTTTTATGTTACAAAATAAAAATTAATAAGGCCCTTGAAAAAAGTGTGAAACAAAGTAACTACCATGAGATTTTGAAAAATGGAGAACACTCAGAAGAAAAATCTAGAAAAATCCAGATCAGATAAAATTCCAAATAGTCTCAGCTTCTATTGTGAATTCTTTTTACTCTAGTTCATTTGCTCTGCTTACTTCAAATAGATAGAATTCTCATTACAAATTTGGGTTCAGTTATTGTCATAAGGGTTTATAATCTTCACAGTCTGAAGTAATTACACCCTTAATAGAACTTATTTTATCTTTATACAAGGATAATGGACCCTCTATGACAATTTGGATCAATGCTGAAAGAAAGAATAGGGAAAATGCTACAGCATCCCTTAAAATATATATTTATAAATATAAAATTATTTTATTTGTCTATGGTGATACTGCACATACACTTAAGAAAAAAATAAACATTTTAATCTCTGTATAGCTAGAGACACCTGAAATGAATACAAATTCGAGTATGATCTCTGTCTCTGATAAGACCCTGGGAAAGTCACCCAGACAGTCTGTTTCCTCCAGCTCTCTTTCTTCTTTCACTGTATAAAGGTGCTGTGAAGGTTATGTGGGAGGATGTATGTGACGCTTTATATAGGGACCCTCACATAGTATGGTCTCCTAAATATTTGATGGCTGCTTACATATTTTAGCCCATATATGGGCTAAATAATTATCCTCATTTTATAATTTCTTGATGGGTACCATCTTCAGTTTCTTTTATTGCCTGAAACACTTTTGTGGGGGATATCCTCATATTTTCTCTAAATTATTTATGTTTACTTGCTCTTTAACCATGTTTTGAAAGTGTAGCTGGCATCCTCTAATTATAAAAATAATGCATACACAAGGCAGAACATTTTAAACACACAAAAATGACCACATTTTACCCTTGAATCTATTAAAAGATACGGTATTAGTGACTAAAACTGGAAACAAGTATTTTGATGGTGATTAACTACAACAAAGAAAAAGCAAAATGATTTTTTTTAAGTCCTTGAATGTCTTACCCCTTCTAATGTTCCTGTAGAGTGTTGGCAGTGTTCATCATACCATCACCATCACATTATTGATTCATATTCTAAAAAGACAGATTTCTCCCATACATCTGGGTTCTGTGTTTATATTACCCCATCCTTTCAATTTTATGCCGTACTTATACTGACGGAGTAAGTTTATAATTACCTACAGAGTTGATGAACACACTCGAAGTTATTTAATGCAGGTCATCTAATAGCAGTTGGCTAGATGGGCCCCGGAACCAGGTCCTGGGAGCTACATCCAAATATTAATGCACCTTGAAGTAGAAACTTGTATTATTTTTTAAGGAACATTCAAGCATGTTATACGTTCACCTATCTAAAAATAATGGGATTAAAGTCATATTTTCCCATGTTTGTCAATGAAAATGTGACAAAGAGCAGATTCTAAGACGTCCTGAAAATAAGATGGATTCTCACTATCATTTTTTCTTGTCTCTGTGGTTTGTGGTGCTATCATGGAACAAGATTAAATGGTTCTGACCATTAAATGATTTGCTATTCAGAAAACCTTGGTGTTTCATGGAATCCACACTTTTCCAGATGTTTAAAAATTGATCATTGCCTCTAGTATCTTCCCAGGTAACCAAGTCCAATTCTTTAACCTTTTTAAAGATACATAAATATTTTGCTAGAATTTAGTACCCCACAATCCCCTACCTATACGTTTCTAAAGATTTTACATTTTGGCCAAGCTTATAATCATTCTGGACTATGATTACAAATTTTATATACATCCTTCTCATTGAGCACTATACCAAATCCTTGTTTAAGCATCCGTTTCTTTCTTTAATAAACATTCAAATTCTTAATGCTTACAATTTTAATGTGGTCTTTTTCTTACCAATTTTTCCCTTTCTCTTCCTTCCCCTCCTTCCCATGCTCTTTTCTTCCATTACCCCTTCTTTTTCTCCTCTCCTTCTTCCTTTTTTCTTTCATAATTACTTAATACATTTTTACTACCCAAAATGAACAATGATAGTAAAAATCAACTTTCTTTTTGGTGTTAAAAAATATCCTGATTGGGTTGCTGGGGGGTGGGGAGTAGGGATATGGTGGTTGGGTTCTGGACATTGGGGAGGATATGTGACATGGTGAGTGCTGTGAAATGTGTAAGCCTGACCCTTCACAGACCTGTATCCCTGGGGCAAATAATATGTTATATGTTAATAAAAAGAATTAATTCAAAAAATCCTAATTAATATTTTCTTTGTCTTCAATTATCTTTTTCAACCCTGTGCTAAGATCTGGGCATGATCTTACTAGCTCTCCAACTTCAAATAATAATCCCTAGGAACTCAGACACACTGAACAATGTTAAGAAGCTACTGCTCTAAAACAAAAACAAAAACAAAATCTAAATTATTAGGTGAGTCTCAAAAGACTAGGATTGTTTCTTAGAATAATCCAAAACAAAAAGATAGTAGCTAGGAATGAAAATAATCCCATGCTAGTGAAGAAGTTGTAGGTTAGTAATTGCTTTCCTTCAAAAGTCTCTACCTTTCAAAAATGGTAGTTAGAACATGTGTTTTATTCATTATTTTAATAATTTATATTACTCAGCCTTCAAAAAATATGAAATCTTGCCATTTACAATGACGTGGATGGAATTAGGAGGTATTGTGTTAAGCAAGATGAGTCAATCAGAGAAAGACAAATGATTTTGCTCATATGTGGACTTTAAGAAACAAAACAGGAGCATAGAGGAAGGGAGGGAAAAATAAAACAACACGAAATCAGAGAGGGAGACGAACCATATGAGACTCTTAACTATAGGAAACAAACTGAGAGTTGCTGGAGGAGAGGAGTGTGCGAGGATGGGGTAACTGCATGGGGAGCAGTAAGGAGGTCATGTGATGTAATGAGCACTGGGTCTTATATACCAAGTGATGAATCACTGATCTCTACCTCTGAAACTAATAATACACTGTATGTTAATTAATTGAATGCAAATGAAATTAAATTTTTAAAAAATTTTAAAGTAAATTTTTTGAAAATTTCATAAAAGAGAAGGAAAATTTGTATTCATTTTTATTTTGTATAGTACAAGCCTATAGCTAAATAACATGATTTTCAGGGGCAAAAAGTTCTTCTATAGAATAACATGATGCACTAGATCAATGGACGTATGTATACCTGACTGAAATGAAGTTTCACAAAATAATTCCTTTTATCTTAATAATAGCTTTATTGAGATACTCACCTGTCATAAAATCCACCCTTTTAAAGTGCATGCAGAGGGTTTTTGTGTATTCACAGAATTTTATAACTATCACCACTATATAATTTTTATCACCCCAAAAGAAACCATGTAGTCATTAAAACTGGCCCCTGCCCCTGGCAACCTTCAGTCTAATTTCTCTCTCTATAGATTTCCCTATTCTGGACATTTCATTTCAATGAAATCATACAGTATATGGTTTTTTGCAACTAGCTTCTTTGATTTAGCGTAATGTTTTCAATGTTCATCCATGTCGTATCCTGTCTTTCCACTTCATACCTCTTCTTACTGAATTATATTCTATTATATGGATCGGTCACATTTTGCTTAAGTCACCAGTGGATGGACATTTAGATTGTTTCCACTTTTCAGCCCTTCTGCATAACACTGCTGTCCATGTTCGTGCTGAGGTATGTTTTCATTTCTGCGGGATATATAGCAAGGCGCGGAAATTGACAAAATGATTCTTTACAGTATTGTGTACACGATTTTTGGTGTGACTTCTCTGTTCTCTTCTTTTGTTTGCAGTTTCATTTTTAAATGGTAGTTGTGTTCCTCTAAATTGGTCTTACTTGAAATGATTTACAACCCCATAGTTTGAAAAACCCAGGGCTGGATGATTCATCAGGGTCTTTCCAGATTTGACACTATAGTGCATTATGTGGCATTATTGTTCTAGGTGCTTCATAAACAGCTTTTCATTTAGTATTTATAAGAACCTTTGAAGCAGGCATAAATAACCCCATATGTAGATATAAGCTGGGAATCAAATAACTTAAAAAACCTTGCCTTTAAGTCCCATGCTGAATACTTTATTAAAATAAGGTCCAGCTACATTCAATTGGTCCTTTCAATCTTACTAAGTCTTCTCATTGTCCCTCAAGTAAGTCATTTGAATATCCTTGGCTCCTGACTTTGACTTCATAATGAGAAATGTATTTTAGCCTGCTTGCTTATTTGTTTATTTTTTTACTCTAAAGTTTACATTTTTTCTCTCTACATTGTTAATATATTTAATATATGCTTATTACAGAAAATACGAAAAATAATGAAACAAAAAAAAAAAAAAAAAAAAAAAAAAACCCAAACCAAAAACCCCATGACTTTCTAAATACCTACAATCCCAGCATGGAAGAAAACATTTTTGTTTTACTATATAGACACTTTCAGTCTGTCTTTTAACAAAACTGGACTCATCTTGCCAGTAATGTTCTGCAAATTGAAAAAGTATTCATAATACATGATTACATATATTTGCTTTTTAATTTATCCTGAGTCTGCCCTTCATCAGTGATGGTTCTCCCTTTGATTACTAAGTTTACAACCTTTAATGCTTATTGACTCTTATTTCCTATCCCAAGTTAGAATGAAATTAGATTTTCCAACTTCTTAGTACTGGGAGTTGCCGGACCTGGGCCAGTTTCCTCCCCAGAAAAACTCAAAATTCCGAAATCTTCTCACTTTTAGCCGATTTATTACTTCTCAAAAATATGTTCTGATTATCTTCCAATATGGCCTTACTTTCTGGGATTCTTTTTAATTTCAGAGAGGGACTGTAAAAATATTTTTTAACAAGAACAGTTTTATGTCCCAGCTACACTTAGTGACATTTTTTCACTAGTGCTAGTTGGTAACTAGATAATTTGCCAACCCCAGTTCATAAGTTTGAAACCACATTTGATAACCATCTCAGAGACAAAATGAGAAAAAGTTTAAATATTGAGACAACTTATAGTAATTCCTAAAAGCTAAGAAATCCTTGCATGCATTTTGGATTATAAATTACTGAGAACAGTAATTACTTTTAGCTTGACCTCTTCCCTGGCACACAGGTGATATTCTATAAATCTTTGCTTGATGATTATAAGTGAACCAGCTCCTTCTCATCCCATCTCCCTCCACCTAGGTAAAGGTAGAAGCCAGGTAACAGTCAATCCCACATAGTAAGTAGCACAAGCATATGTGCCCAAGGAGACAATTTCTTTTTTCCATTTATTTAACAAGCATTCTTGAGTTCTTGTGGCAAACCTATCTCTATAATACGTGCTCAAAAATTGGTGGTAGGCGGAATTCAACATAATTAGAAGTCTAAGTCCTTCCCTCTTCGAACTTACAGCCTCATTGTGTAGGCCAAACCTTTTCATGTTAAGCTTTCGAGAACACTCGCAAAGAATAGGAAGTGAAAGATAAGATTGGGTTTTTTCCACGTTAAAGATATTCCGTGATTGTCGTATTTATTAGATTTGAAGACGTAGGTGATGGGAATATTCAGTGCAAAATGGATTCAGCTCAAGATGCTCATCTAAATGGGAAAGGCAGAGTATGTACTAATCATAGAAAGGGCTGTTTTTTCACTGGGATATTAAATGTGATAACTACAAAAAAAAAAAAAAAATGTGATAACTACACACAAAGAACAAAGAACCACCAGGTGCCTTGTTCTCCTGATCTGACTCTAAAGGAAACATTATGGTCTGATAGTTTAAGTTCTGGAAAATTAGTAGTATATGAAAATTAATAATTTAATTTAAAATCAATTTTACAATGACAGATTAAAGATTTTATATACTAGTTATTTAAATGCCAGTGGGCAAAATATTTTTCTAAAGAAACAAATATAATATTGAAACTAAAGGTTGTTTTGGTTGTTTTCTAAATATGTAAAAAAATTAAATTGTATTTTAAATTATTATATAATTTGAAATACAAATACTTTTGGAAACGTTAAGCATTATTTTACTTTTCTAGCCTGCTTTGACTGTGTACCTACGTTGTTTCATTATGTATTTTATTTTCTTTTTGACTCTTCAAACTCTGAAGACAGAGATCACTTTAACTTGCTTTTTGTCTCTATTTCCTTCTTATATATTGTTTATAAATGTTAATGGAATTGAAATTCCCCTTTGCATGTTATTTTTATCTCTGAAACTCCTGTTTTGGAGTTTTGGAGTTATAAAAGGCATAAGACTGAAAATTCTTAATTTTTTTCACAAAGGAGGAATATAGTTTTAATTACAAAATATTATCTATATTAGTCTATTATTTCAGTCTCTCTCTCTGAGTATGGAGCCCTCAACCATTTGAATCCGTATAATAAGTGCGTCCCATAAAAGAAATAATAAGTGCTTCTTATTATTATCTAGGAAACATCAGACCTTTCCACAGGTTACAGGGACTGATCTGGGATAATGGAACAAATCCGTCGGGAAAGCCATCTCAGTATGTGGACTATGTGCATGGATTATCTTATGGATTGAAGCCTGTGATTTTCAGGCTGATGTCCAGACACCAGATGGCTTTAAAATCCTTTCATCCAGAACGCTAGCAGCCTGCTTTAGTCACATTGCTCTTGCTAATATTTGTAGAGCATCTATGTGGTCCCCAGTGCATGCACTTATTATTCTATTAGGCAGACATTATTCCTTTTGAAGCTAGATCACATGACTCCTGGGCTAAGTTGACATTAATCACTATTTGTCCGGCCTTAGGCTATAAAGTTCCTACATATAGATCTAGGAAAGGGCTTTTCAATAGTCTGTTCATAAAGGTGAAACAAAAAAAAAAAAAATGGTTTACCACTATCACCATATGACTGTTTTAAAAAATTGAGCTGTACTGCACAAATACATGTCAATAATAGGCAATACTAGTTGCTAAGAAGTCAAAAGATCCTGCTTCCTAAAGATCAATGAAACTAGTTTGTGAGGAGCCAGCCTAAAAGCTGCTTGGTCTTTTTCAAAACCACACAGGCTAAGTTGGGATAGTAAGAAATGGTTTCATGGAAGCTATTTATTTCAAGAATTCCAAATATACCTTGAACACTGCACATGTGTTTTCATCCTCCTTTGGGCTTTTGTTTCCTCTTAATCGATACAAACAAGAATTTCCCATCTGTGTAGTGATAGGGTTGGACTCCTCTTCTCTTTTGAATAACAGTCATATAAAGTATAGAAATAATAAAAAGAGCCTCTCTTTATTTGTTTAATAAGCTTTGGTTGCAAACTTTCTGCAGTAAAAAATCATTATCATATAACTCAGATTTGTAATCTTGTTACCCTCTTATGTACTAGAGTTCTGAATTTACCTAAGTTGACAAAGAAATGAAATTTTGCAGCTTTTGTCTGACATGCATGCTGTTTATGATCTTAGGGATTATATTCATTTTCAGCATTAAATTCATAGAATAAGCAAAATGTCAAACTTTGTTTACTAATTTTATACTTATCTGTTCCTTTAATATCCTGTCTTGGTTCTCTAGTTATAACATAGATGAACCTAAAGTTTGCTAGAAACATTTGCCATTAGCTTCTTCTAAAAAAAAAAAAAAATTAAATTTGAGGATAATCCTACCTCCAGAGCTTATTCTGTTCCTGGCCATTGACTGTGACAGTGGAAGGCTCATCTGAAAGCACCGGAGCATCCCATCTAAAAGCATAAAACATATTACATTTCATGAAAAAGCTAATTCAGATTGTTTAATTCTGGTAATATTGCCTCTGTCACCTTCAAAATCAAAATGTTCTTTCCTGTTATTATAAGGAAAACAACCAAATTGCTAAAAAACCCATTTGAATACACAGCTGCCTTATGTTGCATACTAATTTGATTAAAAACGCTCGCGCCTCACCAGCATTTTTACATAAAGCACATTGGTGAATTCAACAAAGACTATTTTAAAAATATATCTGAGGCGATGCTGATGACCAGAGTCTGCAGTAGTGACCACTGGCCCCCCTGGACTGAGCAAAAATCTTTCTGGCTGTCTTGGAAGGCATGAAACAATTGTCGAGCTATATTTGTTTGCTCACTGCTTTGGGCACTGAGCCAACCTCATTGCAAATAACTGCATTAGTCAAGTGTATCCAAATTATTACAACACAGCGTCCATCCCAGTTATTGCTGTTGAAGCATTTTCGGAATCTTCATGTCACTCGAAAACATTTATTTGAAGGGTGAGCATCACAAAAATTCAGGTCCACTTGGATTTATAGAAAAGTGGCAAGACTACTTTCACAACTGGCTTTATTTCTCCTACAGTTCCTTTATTTTCTCTACAAGAAGGAGTTTTTGAAGGGCTTATTGTTAGGATCTCATAAGTCAGAAGAATTTCCAAACCTCATCAGGGTATTTTTTTCATTTTGTATTTTTTTCTTTTATTTCTTCATTTCTTTCTTGGGATGATTTTTATCCAGTGTTAATATTTATCCATATATTAACTGACTTTAACTTTGTTTCTAATAATGAATGTGAGGGTTGAAAGCATTGGTAATTGGTGTAAGCCAAGCTATCTGAAGCTTATGCACTTAAATAGACTGAGATTTTAGAAATCTTATTCCATATCCTACAGGTGAGCCACAAACAAAGTCTGCATACAGAAAGGGAAATTTCAGGTCTTTCTTGATGAGCACACTGGCAAATTCATATATCAATGAATATATTTTCCAAATGCCTTATTAGTTTCTATCAATAAGTTATGCTATTTCAAAAGACACATTAGCTCCTTAACCCATGGGATTGCTAAATACATATCACGAAAACTTATCTGACATAAACCGTGTTCACTGTTTAGGCTTCCAAGATAATTCCACACTGTGTAATGTTTGGGTTTGGTTTTGGGTTTGACCATGACTTGTATTTTTGAGTTGCCTGCCCATTTTCCTACTCATTCCCTTCTTATTATCTGGGGAGCCATTTACTCCTACAGATGGTCCAGGCTGCTGGGTGCCACAAGTGGCTTCTTAGGATCTTGGATTAACAATTTCATTATCTGTGATATGAAAATAATGATTGCTGTCATTTTTACTTCAAGATTATTCACAAGACTAAAATAAATACTAAAAAGTAGTTATAATTATCTCAAATTAAAAAAAATTTATTACAAATTTAATGTTCAGTATCATATTGCCATTTGACCTTTCAAGCACACCTTGGAAAATATAACAAACTTATAGGAAAATGAACCCAGCTATATATGTTTGAGAAATTGTGATGAATAAAAGAGTTCTGTTTCTATCCAGGTTTTATTTCATTAAAAGCTATTTGATATGAAGTATGAATAAACAAACACAAAATGTAATCTTAATTTTACTCTTATAGTATACTAAAAAGTCCTCCAGGAAAATAACTCTACTGGGAATGAACAGAATTAGGAGCTCTCTGATTCTTCTCTAACAAATTCTTTAGTAAAGAATGTGTTGCACCTATATTTAAGGTAAAATAATAAACTTGTTTCTTGGGATGCCTGGGTGGCTCAGTCGGTTAAGCTTCTGCCTTCGACTCAGGTCACATTCCCAGGGTCCTAGGATCCAGTCCTACTCTGTGCTCCTTGCTGAGCAGGGAGCCTGCTTCTCCCTCTGCCTGCCACTCCTACTGCTTGTGCTCTCTCTCTCTCTCTGACAAATAAATAAATAAAATCTTTTAAAAATAAACTAAAGAAATATAAATTTGTCTCTCAACAGTATTTATCAAGCATTCCCCCTGTCAAGTATTCTGAGACTTACAAAATCTTTAAGAATAAGTGCTTAAAGAGGGCGCCTGGGTGGCTCAGTTGGTTAAGTGTCTGCCTTCAGCTCAGGTCATGATCTGGAGTCCTGGGATGGAGCCCCACGCATCAGGCTTCCTGCTCCATGGGGTATCTGCTTCTCCGTCTCCTGCTGCCCTCCCTTCGCTCATGATTTTTCTCTTTCTCTCTCTCAAGTAAATAAAATCTTAAAAACAGTAAGTGTCAAACAATTGGGAGATGGTTAAATAAATATAAAAACAACTGTTTTAAACTATAAATTCTGGGGCACCTGGGTGGCTTAGTTAAGCATCTGCCTTCAGCTCAGGTCATGATCCCAGGGTCCTGGGATCCAGTTCCATATCTAGCTCCCTGTTAATCAGAGAGTCGGCTTCTCCCTCTGCCTCTGCCCATCCCCCTGCTCATGCTCTCACTCTCTATCAAATAAATAGAGAAAATCTTAAAAAAAAATAAAATAAACTATAAATTCTAAGTTAGCAAATGCCGTGGAAATTACCTTGATATGATGTAAAGTGATAGAAGTCTGTATACAACATAAAAGTAATTGGGTTAACGTATATGGATATATAATTATACACTAATTTTAAGTTATATTAAATCAACTACATATGTGTTTGATGTGTATGTGTATTTGATAGGAAATACAAGAAATTCTGAAGTTAATCACTGAGTTGCAGGATATTATTAATTTTATTTTTATCTTTATAATCTCATATTTTCTAAATATTGTTTCTTAATTTTGTATGATATCAGAAGCTCATAAACAAACTAAATATCATTATTTTAAAAATCTTAGGTTATGAGAGAAATTAATACACTATTAATTTCAAGTGTGTTATCTGATGATAAACCTTGCATTTAATTGGTCCTTCACTTTGTTTTATAGTAAACTACTATTAATTTTGTGGTAAAATATACTTATTCAAATAATTATTTTCTTGTTAGTTTACTAGAACACAAGTTCACTGACTTAATTTATTTGAACGTCATTCTGGTGACAGTATAGAGATGGAGTAGGAGTCCTTTTCTAAGTGGAGTTCAGGAATTCTTACAATATTTTAGGATGCATCCTATGTTGAAGAGACAGTTTTACTAGAGATTATATAAGGGATGGGAAGAACACTTCTGAAATTTTAATATGTTATTTGTAGGCTTCATTCTTTTTCACTACCTATTTTTCTACTTTTTTCCCTTGACAAAAATGAAGCTATCCTTAAATCTTTATTTGGTGGTTTCCCATAAGATACAAATAGACAAAAGTAACACAGTCAAGATATAGGACAAACATTCTCAGAGATTTGTATAAAATGATTTGCTTTAAAGCCTCCAGAAATTTTTTGTGTCGAAAACCACCTGTAAATAAAAACACAATTATGAAACAAATAAGCTGGAAAATTGCTATTTGCATCATAAGTATTTTTATACCATGGTTCGTTTCATAATTTTGTGAGATTTTTTCCAAGAAATTGCAAAGAAATCATTCTAGTGACAGAGCCTCTGTTCTAGAAACTTCTAGAATATTGTACCACCATACAATGTAATTATCACAAGGTATTACTAGAAAACTGACTCAGAATGTCTGAAGCATAGTATTTTAGTATCCTAGGGCTCCCATAACAAAGTACCACAAACTGTACACTTAGCAAAACAAAAATTGTCTTACAGTTCTGAGGAATACAAATCCAAGATTGGGGTGCCAGCCGAGCCATACTTTCTCTGAAAGCTCTAGAGAAGTGTTTGTCTCAGGCTTCTCTTTCAGTGTCTGGTAGCTTCTCTTTCAGTGTCTTGACTTGTAGGTGCCCATGTCCATATTGTCTTACCTCCTGGGGAGTCCAAACTCCCTGCCTCTTTAAAGGACAGTGCTTGACAAAAATAAATAAAGGCCACTGGTTGTATTGGATTGGATTGGATTTTAACTGGATTCCTTTGTAAAGACTTTGTTTCCAAATAAGGTTATGGTCTAAGGTACTGAGGATAGCACTTCAACCTATCTTTTAAGCAGGACAGAATTCAACTGTGAACACATGTGATCGACCATTCTTACACACTATAAACTTCAGTTTTGATTTTTTATGTGCAGAAACGTTAAAGTTTCTTTTCAATAAAAAGCTAATTAATAGCTGGCATTTAAGCAAGAGCTTTTCTTGAGGACAAATCCCTTGACTTAGAGGACCCTTGAAGAATTATAAATACTGAAAAACAGCAAAATCCAGCTCATCATTAGGCCTTCCCTCTGGAGAGTTAAAGAAAGCTAAGAGTGGGCGCCTGGGTGGCTCAGTGGGTTAAGCCACTGCCTTCGGCTCAGGTCATGATCTCAGAGCCCTGGGATTGAGTCCCGCATCGGGCTCTCTGCTCAGCAGGGAGCCTGCTTCCCTCTCTCTCTCTCTCTCTCTGCCTATTTGTGATCTCTGTCTGTCAAATAAATAAATAAAAATCTTTAATAAAAAAAAATAAATAAATAAAAAATAAAAAAAGAAAGCTAAGAGTGCACCCAGAGTGCTGCGTTCTTTGCTGCTTAGTCTATAAGTCTGTAGGAAGATTTTGAACTTACAAGGGGACATGAAGATCAAGGCATTTTAGGTTGAAACTACCTCTTTTCATTTCACAGATGAAGAAACACTTGAAGGCCTTGAGCAATATTTGGCCAGAAAAAAAAAAAAAAAAAAAAGAACTTGCTGGCAGATGGATTAAGCAGACAAAATTTCATCCATAAAGAATATTTTATGCCCTAAAATATATAAAATTAGAGCATCAATTGGGGAGCTGATAGTTTCATACTTATCAAACATGGCCAGTGAAATACATACATTTCACACAAATAAAACTTCCAGAATGTAGGATACCACTTTGTAACATACTGGTTAAAACTGTGAGACACAATGTATGGAAGGAAAAGAATGAACTTAGAGGAAGCAGAACCATTAATATCTGCCCTGGGACATCATAAGCCTGAGGTTTGAATTCGCTTTTTCCTTTATTGTACTCTTCGTATTTTTTCTCCTAATTCTGCTCTGATTATTTAGCTGACTGAAGCAACTAAAATAGAATAAGTTGTGACATCTTTGCTTTTTCAGTTGATCTTTTTAAAGTAACAGAAAGACAGAAGGCACTTGCAGTGTCATTATGCAATGCTTACAAAATTTATGTGCTCCTTGGAATTGCCAAAAGTATCTACATACAAAAAGGTAGCACATTCCATTTCTAATACAGTATTTTTACCATAGATAATAAATGTCAGAGCTGAGTTAAAGTGAAGAAGGATTTACTTTAAGAGTTAGTCAAATACTAGTTATATAAGACATTTCTATGTATCTATACTTACAGTTTCATCTTTAGTAACAAAAGTTTAAATTATCTTTGAGTATATAAAGTGGCTTTTCAGTTGCACCTTGATTGTTTCATTTCTCATTGAATTATGGATTGCAGCACTATGATAAAATTAATAATACTTATTCAGTTTTTTCTTCTAAAATATTTTAAATGTTAAATAATATCATTTAGGTTCTGAAATTACTGTACCCTGTTTTGCTTATTGTTAGCTTTGTCTTGTAAAGGTTTTCATTTTTAATAAGTTCATGCTGTACTTATTATATATTAAAACAGTAGGATATGAGAATTTGTCTTTCTCCAGGCTATCAAAAATAAATTCAGGCTACTAAGATATCCAGGATTTGAAAACAGTTTTGAAATGAGTGGATCATGGGATTTATGTTTAAGTCATATAGTACCAAATGGTACTTGCATGTCCCTGGTCAAAGATTTCTGGTCGTGGGGCAAACAAAATTTAAGGTTTTAGATCCAGATACACAGATTAAAATTAAAAACAGGTCACTCCTTTGACAATCAGCCAGAAGTTAAGCCAAATTTAGTTTCTTTCTAATATACACTTATTTCATGTTTGCTAAAGCTAATATCCTTAATAGAAAACTACACATTGAAACCCTTTTATTTGGAAATCTAGTGACTAATAAGCTACACCAGTGATGCTGTTGCTCTGAAATTCAGGTCACGCATGCATTTTCATTAAGGGAAGTGTAAAAACTGAACTATTTTTATGGTATGTAATTTTTTTATTGTATTGTGTTAGTCACCATACAGTACATCACTAGTTGTTGATGTAGTGTTCTATGATTCATTGTGTATAACACCCAGTGCTCCATGCAATCCATGCCCTCCTTTTATACCCACTACCAGGCTCGACCATCCTCCTCAACACCCTTCCTTCTAAAGCTCTCTGTTTGGTTCCCATTCGTCTGTTCCTCAAAAAATTAAAAATAGAATTACTCTATGACCCAGCAATTGCACTACTGAGTATTTCCTTCAAAGATGTAGTGAGAAGAGGGGCCATATGCACCCCAGTGTCCATAACAGCAATGTCCACAATAGCCAAAATGTGGAAAGAGCCAAGATGCCCCAAGGTATGAAAATATTATAGAATTACTTTATCAAGATACCTTGGAATTTATAGAGTTGATTGCCAAAGCAAATCAGATTAAAATTTTGATAGATTTTTGTGTTTGTTACACTCTAAGTTTATTATAAGAGATGAATAGAATACATCATTTGTTCCCTCAAGAACTCTGCACAGGACCTGCAAAGTAGATTTCAATAATTTTTATTTTTTTAGATTTCAATAATGCTTGAAGTTGTTAGTTAGCAAATATTTGCTAAGCACTTACTGTATGTACAGCATTATGCTCCATAGTGGAGACTCAGTGGCTACATAAAGACAAGTAGGCATAGATTTAAGTTATAATTTGGTGATCATTTACTATGGCATTAACAATAATAGGTTATTTATTAAGTGCTGTAGGCATCAGCCACTCTCTATATCTTATATAAATTATATAAACACATGACTTAATCTACAGTGACTCTATGAAGAAGTATTATTATTGTCATTTTATAGATAAGGAAATTTAAGCTTACAAAGGATAATTCCTTTTCCCAAGCAATATATATAGTTAAATGCAAGTCAACCTAAAAAATTACGCATCCGAATTTCCAAACTCTTAGTATCCTAAACATCTTTAAATATATATTTTTTGCTTTATTCTAGCATTTCTATAGTATCAGATGGTTTTGACAGTTAAATGTTTAACTAAACTGAAATAATACAATGGTGAGAAATCAAAAGAACAAAATGTACTCAGTGTAACTAGAATGTGTAATTTGCTCTTAGAAAAATCATATGTACCTAACTGCTAGAAAATCTTCAGTGTTGGTTTTATGATGCAATTTCTTTAAATCTGATTTCAGGATTTAATTACTCCTCAGAAATCTTTTCTGGGTATAGGATTAAGAAAATAGTGAGTAGTATGATGACTTTTGAATTTTATCTTGGCAATATAATTTATATGAAATTATTTTGGTTTTAAGATTTAAAAATACTAATTAACATTGAAACCTGGGGACTCAATTATGTTAAGCTCAATTTTACAAATACTAAAATAGGCTTAAAATAAGCCACACACCACTCTAACCACTTTATAAGGGTCAATTTCTTTAACCTGCACACTAGGTAGTATAGATGCCTTTTTCAGAGACATAGAATAATAAAACCAGAATTCCAATCTAGTTAGTTTGGCTCTAGACTTCATGCCTCCTCACGGTTACTTTCAGCTGCCCCATGTTTAACAGGCTAAATATATTATCCTATAACAATCCTCAGTAGCATTTTAGTCTCCGTATAATGTTAATATGAGAAAAGTTACTAGATATTAGTTTTTCAGAGAATACAGTTTAAATAAAACACATCTACTTATTACTTGATTTTCCTTTTTCCTTTTTTTTTTTTTTTTTACAACTGTGGATAATACCATGTTTTTAAACAAGATTAATATCTGTACATGCATATTTATGACTTGGTTGTAGTGTTCTTCTATTTAACATTATAATATTATTTCCGCAAATGAAATTTTTATGCTTTAAAAACTGGGCAGTCAGTGCTAGTGTTTTAGTTATTTTCTTTTTTTTATTTTTCATTTTTATGCTATCCTTTTATATCTGCTCTTTTACTAATGAAATCTGATCTGCTGTAACCCTCCATTCTGTTCTTTTTCTGTTCCTTATTGCTCACTCTTTTAATGAACCTGTGAATCATGTTTTTCATTAACTGTAGAAAATTCTCCAATATTACTTTTTTATTTTTTTAACTTTTTAAATGTACAAAAAGCACAATGAGCATACAACTTCCACCTTGATTTAAAAATTAGTCATAATTTTCTTAATCAAATTTGCACTTTCAAACCCTTTGAAAGTGAGTGGGAGATACGATGATTTTTCTGTTTGTCCCTAAAATGGCATTCCCTAAGTAACCACAATATCATCATCATTCCGAAGAAACCAATTAAAACCAATTTCCAGCTAATATTAATATATCCCCAATTGTCCCGAAAATGTTTTCTGCCCTTTTTTTATAACTAGCACATAATCAAGATGCATCTATTGCATTTTTGTCTATTAGATATCTCTAATATAAAATAGACCCCACCCATAATGTACACATGCGCACACTGACTTTTTTAAATGATCAAGCCAGTTGTAGAATGTCTGCCTTCTGAATCTCTGTTTTCTTGGGGTTTGACTTGCTCTTTTATTTGCTCCTGTGTTTTCTGTAATATTCAAATGTATATCTAAAAGCTTGAATATAATCAGATAAAAGTTTTTTTGCAGAAACACCTTATAGATGATGAATCCCATTAAAGACTTATAATTTCACTATTAATGATGATGCTAACTTTGGTCATTTCTTTAAGAGTAGTAACTGACCATTTTCTCCATTATTAAGGTATGTCTTCCAACTGTCAATTAGCACACAATTTGTAGGGTGATGTTTGCCATCGTATCTTGTACCCTGCCAAAATAGTGATTTGCTAATTCTAGTATTTCTTTTATATTTATAAGCCAGCATTTTTTCTCTTAATCCCCCCCCAAAAAACCAAAAACAAAAACAAAAACAAAACCAACAGCAATAACAACTCACACTTTCCCTCATTGAATGGGCATGAAATTTCCCCTTGAAAGATAAGGTAAAGGTTTATTTCTTTCTCTTTACAAATTTCAATATAAGTATTTGGTGGAAATCTTGGGATATTTTTCTTTTCTTTTTTTCTTTTTCTTTTCTTTCTTTCGTGTGTGTGTGTGTGTGTGTGTGTGTGTGTGTGTGTGTGACTGTAGATTGTGGATTTCATTGAGTCATTTTTCTTTTTTGACACATATTGTTTCAAATTTACCTAGAAGGAGTCCCCTAGAGCCAGCTCCTTTGGCCTCTGGATATATCCCTTGTGGTCTATTAGCATTAGAGTTTGTGGCCTCACATAATCCCCCTGCCTCACCCTACACTTTCCATCCTTAGACCTTCTACCATGCATTTCTCCAAGATATCCTAGGTCTTTTTATTGATAAAATGGTATTTAGAAACGAAGAACTGGGTGATGATAGCTCACTGTTGCTGGGAAGTTATTGTTTCTAGGCCTGCAAGGGACATTGGGACATACCTAGCAAAATATATACCTAAAAATTAAAATCATAGGCCCATATTGATATTTATAGTTAAAATCTAGCATTATAGTATTTCATTTAACTTCTTTGATATTGCATTTTTATCTTTTATTCTTGCAGTGCAAATCTTAGGTTCTAACTGATATAATTGCTTATTTGCTTTATTCATCAAATTGCTGGAAACAGAAATATTACTACTAAAAAGAAAACTAGTGACTGAAGTTTATGATTAATTTGTAGTTTTTTTTTAAATCTACAATCTTGTAGTATTTCCTACTAAAGATAGATGTATAGTCTAATGTACAAATAGACAATGAAGATACTCCTGAATTATTTTTTCTGTATGTTTCAGTTTGTATTCAATGTACCGTTTACTTCTTCTGATCCCTTCTTCTTCTCCTTCTCCTTCTCCTTTCTAATTCTTCTTTTTGAGTTAACTTTAAATATGGAAGATGTTTATCTGGCTCAAAAAATATATAATAAAAAGTATATTCAGGGAGATATCACTTCCATTTATATCCCATTCTGTCAATTTCTTCCTATCCCAAGTAGTAGTCATTTTGACTAATTTCTTATTTCTTTTCCAAGGATTTGTTTATTCTGTAAAACAAAGTCTTATTTCTTCTTTTCTCTTAGTATGAGAGGACATGCACAAAGTATTGGCTTACAGTTGGCTTGTTTCAATTAACAGTGTATGAATTACATACTTCATATAACTACAAGGCAACTTTTTTCATCCTTTGTATCATATTTCATTCAACTAGCCCTGACTGATGGACATTTAGATTATGTCTAGTTTTTTACCATTACTAATAATAGCAGTCATTAACTTTTTATTTTTTGTATTTACTGAGGAATGCCTTCAACATAGAATCTTGAAATTAGAAATGCTGGATTAAGGGGCAAATGCATTTGGAATATTGCTGGATATGGCTGAATTTCCCTCCATAGGGGTTTACTATTTTGCATATAACTTGAAACCTATTAGAATAGCTCTTTTTCTGCAGCCTTATTAACAGAATATTGTATAAATATTTTAGAGTTTAGTTGAGAAATTCTATCTTAATGCAGTTTTCATTTTTACTTCTTTTATTAAGAATACTTCCGCATGTGTTTAAGAAATATTTTCGTAAGTTTAGGAAATATTTTACATGTTTAAAAAACACCTCTTCAGATGTACACATCTTATTTTTTTCTTCCCTATCCTAAAGACTCTTTATTTATTAAAGTGATTGGGCATTTTTCAGTGATATTTGTTGTGTGCTTTTTTTCCTAGATTGGGTTTAGCTTTTGATATTGCAAATGGTAATTTATACCATGAAAAATAAAGTATTATTTTGTTTACTATTATTTTTGGATAAACAATTATATCAATCTTTACTTTCATTGTTCCTTAATTTTAAATTGTGGTTAAAGGTGTTTTTTTTTACTCCCAGACTATAAATGAGTTCATTCATGTTTTATTTTCATATCTGTATGTTTTTATTTTCACTTCTAATTTTGAATGCCATCCTTTTCACATATTAAATATCTATGTGTATATGGTCTGTCTTAGGACTTTCTAATTTACTCCAAAGGTCTTTTTATTCAAGTACTAATAACACATTTTAATTATTTAGGTTTTACAGAATTTTAAAGCTCTGATAGGTTTAGCTCTTTTCTTTTATTCTTTTCTGTTTCACTATTTAAGAAATCCTTGGCTGTTCTTTCTTGCTATTTTTTTCTATATGAACTACAGAATCTACTTGAGTAGTTTCAATATGCTTATTGCTGTTTTTATTTGGGTGACATTAAGTTCATATTTTTACTGAGGAAAATTAAAATATTTATGATAATAAGTCATCCTATTGAAGAGTATAAGAAGTCTCTCCATTATTACCATTTGATTTTGCCTTTCAAGACTGTTTTAAACTTTTTGTTACATGGGTTTTATACATGTGTTCAAAAGTTATACTCGAGGATTTTTATTTTCTTGTTCTTATAATTTGTATATTCTTTTCCACATAACTCCTAATCTATTGCTCTTTGCTTATGAAGACTTTGGGATACTTGTATATTAAATTTATATCATATTTATATCAATTTATACTTATATTTATACTATTTATTTTATATATATTATTTATAAATTTATATTTATATAATTTATATTCATATCAATTTATATCAGTTTATATCAACTTACTAAATTCCCCAATATTCTATTTTCCTCTGAATTTCATGGGTTTTCTATTTATAATCTCATATAACTTACAAGTTTATTTAATTTAACCTCTTCCTTGTTAATTTTTATCTTTTTAATTATCTCCTCAAAGCGAATAGTGTCTGATAGATGCCTTATTCCTGACTTTATTGCAAATATGGGTAGTATCCCCTCATTGTGTTTTGAGTGTAAGGAATGAATTTATCAAGTTAAAGAAGTAACTAACAATTCTCATTCCATTTTTTTAATCAGAAATGAATATGTTGTGTGCTTTTCCAGAACCTGTGAAAATGACAACATAATTTTTCTCCTTAGATCTATTAATAAACTAAATAGTGTCAGTGGATTTACTAATTTTGAGTCTTCCTTGAAATCCTAGAAGGGCCTTCACTTGGTCACAATACATTTTTAAATCATGCTGTTAGATTTTGTTTTTAATATATGCTATATTTTCCATTTACAATAAGCATTTTAATACAAAACCTTTCACATTTTACATACTGTTTTTTCACAAAGAATCAAATGCACCTTTTTAAAAAAAAAAAAAAAGATTTTATTTATTTATTTGAGAGGGAGAGAGTGAGTGAGAGGGAGAACATGAACATGAACAGGGGGAAGGGAAGAAGCAGACTCCTCTGCTGAGCAGGAAGCCTGACGTGGAACTCTATCCCAGGACCCTGGGATCATGACCTGAACTGAAAGCAGTCGCTTAACCTACTGAGCCACTCAGGAAACCCCAAAAGCCTCTTTTAGACATCATTTAATTTAACCTTATTATTATTTTCTAGAAGTCTAGAGACAAGTCTTTTTAACACAACATTTTATTTACTTATCTTTTGTTTTCTTTTCCATTTTTTAAAGATATATATTTTTTACTTGAGAGATAGAGAAAGCAAGTATGGGTAAGAGCAGAGGGAGAGAATCTCAAGCAGACTTTTCACTGAGCATAGAGCCCTCTGTAGGTCTTGATCTCACAACCCTGAAAGCACGACCTGAGCCAAAATCAAGAGATGGATGCTTAACCAACTGAGCCACCCAGATACTCTCAAGTTTTTATTTAAATTCCAGCTAGTTAACACACAGTGTAATATTAGTTTCAGGAGTAGAATTTAGTGACTCAATACTTACATACAACATCCAGTGCTTATCACAAGTACCCTCCTTAATACCCTTCACCCAATTAACCCATACCCCCTTCACCTCCCTCCTAGCAACCCTCAGTTTATTCTCTATAATTAAAGAGTCTGTGTTCTGGTTTGCCCCTGTTTTGTGTTTTTTCCCCTTTGTTGATCTGTTTCATTTCTATTGCCACGTATGAGGGAAATCCTATGGTATCTGTCTGTCTTTCTCTGACTTAATTCGCTTAACATAATACTCTCTAGCTCCATCCTCATCATTGCAAATGACAAGATTTCATTCTTTTTGATGGTTGGTAATATCCCATTTTATATATACACACACACACACACACACACACACACACACACACCACCTCTTCTTTATTTATTCATTAGTTGATGGACATTGGGGCTTTTTTCATAATTTGGTTATTGTTGACAATGCTGCTAAAAAGTTGGGGTTCATGTATCCCTTTGAGTCCGTATTTATGTATCCTGTGGGTAAATGCCTAGTACTGCAATTGCTGGATCAAAAGGTTGTTCTATTTAACTTCTGAAGAACCTCAACACTTCAGAGCACACAGCATTTTTATACTATTCTTCCATCATTTTATCGCTGCATTTTAGCCTTAGATCTACAATTATCTATATTCAAAATTCACTACTATTTTATTTGCCAAACTTTCCCATTCCATTACTGGATAAGATAAGCCTGTCCTCTGACATTTTCCCCAAGAAAGACAGCATGTGCTGTTCTCTGAGTTTTTGCATGTATAGATTTGATACTAAATTGACAGTTTGGCTGAATAACTCCCTGGGTCATACTTTGTTATTTTTAAGAATTGCTCTGTTGTGGAACTCCTGGGTGGCTCAGTCAGTTAAATGTCTGCCTGTGGCTCAGGTCATGATCCCAGTGTCCTGGGATCGAGTTCCACATCAGGCTTCTTGCTCAACAGGGAGCCTGCTTCTCTCTCTGCCTGCTATTCCAACTGCTTGTGCTCTCTCTCTAACAAATAAATAGATAAAATCTTAAAAAAAATAAAAAAGAATTGTTCTGTTGATATCTTGCTTTTCATATTGTTATTAAGTAGCTTGTTGATTTTCTTTCCTTTCTAAATGGCTTGGATTTATTTTTGCTCTTAAGATTATTTACTTATCTGTAAAGTATAATAGTTTTACTGAGATATATATCTGGAAGGTAATATATCTAGATATATCTAGAAGTTTTACATTTTGGTTTTATTCCATTGATTGACTTTTCCTCTTGAGAGTCTCTAATTATACAAGTATTCTATATTCTTTGCCTGCCTTTTATAGGTATGTCTTTCTTTCAGATCTCATTTGCTTCTTTATTTTAGACCATCCTTACTTCTATCCTTTATGCCCTTTATTATATCACAATATTGATTGCTTTGTCACATTTCACATCTTACTGTTATTTGATTTGTTCTGTTTTGAGTTTTTGTGTATAACATTGGTCATTTAATTATATTTAACTTAAATTAACGTTTTCAATTTCACTCTTACTCATAATCATGAAGTCTTGCTTTCCTTTTTTTTACCAAAAATTTATTTATTTTTGTCTTGTTCTTCTTAATTTTATATGAAATCTGAAATCTGGATTTTATTGTGGTTATTGTTAATTTTTGTGTTCTGTTTTCCTAAAGCAACAATATCAGGTGGTCCCCAGGATGGGTAGAGTGAAAAAAGGCAATTTGATGTCTTTCTTAAATTCTTAATTCAGTTGCTCCCTCTTCTGAGCATATAGTAAAGAGAAGCTTATTTAAAAATAAGTGGTACCTAACTTTTTAATCTGTCTTCTAAATCTTTGATATTATTTTGTTTCTATAGGGTCATTGTTTTCATCCATTTTCTATTCCTTCACCAAGGAATGTATCTGAGTGTTAAGGTGCTCTTTTTGACCCGTTTTTTCTTTGATAGCTAGAGAGACATGAAATGATCATCATTTTCTTGAAAAAAAAAATAGCTATCTCAAAACTATAATGGATACCACCTCACACCAATCAGAATGACTAAAATTAACAACACAGTACATAATAGGTGTTGACAAGGACTCAGAGAAAGGGGAACCCTCTTACACTGTTAGTAAGAATGAAAACAGGTGCAGCTGCTCTCGAAAACAGTATGGAAGTTCCTCAAAAAGTTAAAAATAGAACAACGTTTTGATCCGGCAATTGTACTACCCGGTAGTTATCCAACGGATACAAAATTACTGATTTAAGGAGACACAAGCACCCCAATATTTTAACAGCATTAACAGCAATAGCCAAATTATGGAAAGAGCCCAAATTTATGTCCATCAGCAGATGAATAGATAAAGAGAAGTGGTGTGTGTGTGTGTGTGTGTGTGTGTGTGTGTAATATTACTCAGTCATCAAAAAGAATGAAATCCTGCTATTTGCAATGAGATGAATGGAGCTAGAGAGTATCATACTAAGTGAAATAAGTCAATCAGAGAAAAGCAAATACCATAGGATTTCACTCATATGTGGAATTTAAGAAACAAAATGGATGAACATAGCGGGGGGAAAAAAGACAGGCAAACCAAGAAACAGACTCTTAACTACAGAAAACAAAACTGAGTGTTACTGGAGTGAAGGTGGTAGGGGATGGGTTAATTGGGTGATGGGCATTAAGGAGGGCCCTTGGGAGGAGCACTGGGTATTATATGGAAGTGATGAATCACTAAATTCTACTCCCAAAACTAATGATACACTATATATTAACTAACTAGAATTTAAATTAAAACTTTAAAAAAAAACATAAAAATAGTTGTTTTTTGTCAATTCTAATTCCAGCATAGTTTGCAATAAGATTAATGTGCCATGGGTTCCTCAGTGAGCTAGGTAAGAGAAATTCAAATTATTAAGCAGATAGAATAAAGTCCTATTTAAAGATTGCATTCCAGTTTTTAAAATTTCCATTATGGCAATAATGCTTTTGCCTCTTGTTCCCATATCTAGTCTACTTCAAATAATTGTCCTGCAGCTTTAAAAAAATGAGTAAAACTAACAGTTTCCACTGGTGATCATTTGTGGTTTAATAAAGGGACAAGACTAACCTTCTTATTAAATATTTTTAAATCCAATACAAATATTACTAAACTGGCATAAAATACAACTGTACTATTTATTGGTTCCTAAGATGGTTCCATGAAGGAGCAAAAAGAGTTGAAGATTTAATTTATGCAAGATAGTTTAAATGTTTCAAAAACTTCCTGAGGATGAAGGAGGTATCCACATCTCTGGACTGGAACATTGAGAGTAATTTCAGAATTATCTGCTGTCAGGGAGGCAAGCAAAACATTTTTAAAGAACGGAGTAGTTATCAATCAAAAATTGTAGAAAATAAAACACTCATTTTTGTGATTGTCTATTAATGAATGAACTAAGAACTTTAGACATTTCTATCTACCTGACCACTGGACATCGACTAGAAATTTTATAGGTACCTGAAACACAAAATGTTCACCCCTGAATCTTCCTCTTAATTTCTATTGCTTCTATGGTATGTTATTTATTTTTCCTTTTATTTGGTTGCACCATCATTGACTCAGTTATCACAGCAGAGAGCTGGTTATCATCACTGACTCTTTGTTCTCCCTGGGGCCCCATGCACAACTTCACATTTCTATAATTTACATGATAAACAAATTTTGAACCTTCTTCACTATTACTGTTATCATTGTCCTGTTTTAAACATTTATCATTTCTCATTCGGATTACCCCAGCAGCTTCTTATTTTGTCTTCCTATGTCTTTTTATGTCTTTTATTTTGTCTTCCTATGTCTCATTATGTCTTTCCCAACTTTCTGAAGTTCCTCATTACAGTAGTTTAAAGCCCTTGAATGAGTGTTCAAAGTCCACAGTCTCTCAATAATTTGACCCTGCCAGATCCCCATCCTTACTTTGGGCCATTATCATCTTATCTTTAGATGTTATATTTTTGTACTACTAAATTGTGTGTCGTTCTCTTTGTGTCCAATGTTGTTTCTTACCTTGGACATTTGCTCATGCCATCCTGTTTCTAGAATGCTTCTCCCAGTCGTATTCCAATAGTCCTAATTGTCCTTTGAGTTTCAATGCAAATATCATCTCCTCCATAAAGCTTTCCCTGGTTCTTTCCCTCTCTCTGACATAGACATACAATAATATCTCATTTTACCACCATGTGTTATATAACTTTGTGGTTTTTTTTTTTTTTTTTTTTTTTTTTTGGTGGTAGTACACATCTTGGTCACTTTTTTATACTCATTGCCTAGCACAGTCTGACAAATAGTATATAATAAATAATTTAATATGGTAATTAAAGAAATAGTAGATTTTAAGATATAACTTAAGGTGGGATTATAAGTACTTTATCTTTTTATTAAATGTTTTATTTTTATATGACTTATACTACATACTACTAAATTTAATAAGCATCAATTATATAGTAATTATGAAAAATATGACAATCATATGAGTACCCTTTCAGTTGTTAGGTGAGTTTGGAATATTTCTACTGTTTGACATTCTTCTGCCTGTTTCAAATTGGAATGAAGTTCAATGACTTGAGAAATAAATATAAAATTCTGCATAACTATTTATTCAAGAAATAAATCTATAGAGCATGTAAAGATTCTTGAAATTCCCATTGTTGCTGCAATGCTGTTTGTAAACAAAATGAACTTCAGTGACTCATTGAAAATTTTTATTTTTGGTCAACCTAAGAAAATGTACAGAATGTGTTTTTTTTCCTATTTTTAAAACCCTTGTTTTACTTTTTCCTACAGATTGTGGTCTAACCTAAGTCTTGATCTTCATCACTCATTCTTTCTTCTTACTCTCCCTTCTCTTTGGCTAAGCCATTAAACTTACCATACTTTGCACTTTGTGCTTTCCTATTTGCCTAAAAAGTCATCTTTTTCATACTTGGTCAGATGATGTTTTTCTCCACCTCTATATATCCAAACTCTACCAGGACAGAGGTCAAAGGTCACTTACTTTGCCATTATAAATATTCTCCTCTGAACCTTAAGAAAAGTGATCTCTTCTCTCCATTAATTCACAGCAGTTTGATCCATAACTCTCTTAGGACTTCTCCCTCATTATCACTGGTATATTCTCAAACAGCTAACCTTAAATAAAGCCATATTATATTCCACACCTCCTTTTAAGTAACTACCTTTTCCTGACTTTTAACAGGAATAATACATGATCCATTTTTATACTCAGGTACACACAATAGAATGCCCTTTATAGTACAGGTTTTCCCCTCCTATCTGAAAGTACAGCATTTCTCTGAAACCTTTTGTAAGCCAAAATAGCATAAAGTGAAGAAGCACTTACCATTAATTTATACAGAAAATTTATTAGTGTTCCCAGACCCAAAAAATAACCTCTCTTAGGCTTTTCTTACACCTTAGGACACATCTTGTTTAATGGATGCACAAAATAAATTGAGATAAAGCACAGATGCTCACAGACACAGTTCACAGCAATGGCAGCTTGATGCTGAGATGCTGAGTGCAGCTCCCAGGGAAGGAACTTGGCTGTGCCACTCTCAGCTCACTACAAAATAAACGCTGATCACTACTTTTGCTTTTGCTTTTTTTGTAAAAGCAGAAATCCCCTCTGGATTTCTTTTGCTTAACAAAAACCGGTACTAAGGTAGATCTTTCCTAAAAGCAAAGTGGTGTTAATAGGTACTTTAAAAAAGAAAGAACACCTGTATGTATGGGTTATTCAAATAACATATGTATGGGGCACCTGGGTGGATCAGTCAGTGAAGTGTCTGCCATTGGCTGGGGTCATGATCCAGGGTCCTGGGCTCCCCGCTCAGCATAGAATCTGTTTCTCTCTCTCCTCTTGCCTCTCCCGTTCTCATGATCTCTCACTCACTCACTCTCTCTCAAATAAATAAATTTTAAAAATCTTTAAAAAAATAATGTTGAATGAGTAAATATGTAGTATACAAATGGTTAAATAAATAATGATTGATCAGGTAAAGTGAATTATAATTAATTCAACTTATGCATGTTGAGCAACTACTATATGCTAACCACACTATCTTGTAAAAGGATTATAAAAATCCTCAAGATTTCAGGCCAGTAGAGACTCTAGACATATACTACAGCAAATAAAATACTGTGCAGTAATTTTGTACATAATGAAGATTCCATGAGAACAGAGAAAGAATATCTAAATCAGTCTGAGAGGCGATGAAGGCTGGTTGGGAAAGGTGATAGTTTTTCCAACACTTGAAGGACTAGTCAGGATTAGCTATATGCATGAAGTTGGAACAAGTGTTTAAAAAAAAAATGAGAAGCAAATGTAAAGGTCAAAGATGAAAAATATCATGATACTTTTCAGGAACTTACAAGAATGTCAGAAACTCAATTATGAAAGATTTTATGTGCTGTCCTTATGAGTTTTACTTCATCAGAGAATTCCCAGGTTTCCATAAAAAACTATTAAGTAGAGATATGACAAAATAAGGCTTTCCTTGTAGAAAGAGCCCTTTGAGGTGACATGAAGGTGTGTTGGAGAGGTAAGTCAGGAAAGCAGACCTCTAGGAAGGTTTGTAAAGTCTTCAAGACTGTAACTAATGGGGACCTAATCTAAGAAGGTATTGGTAAGGGTGCATGGAGAGGAAGGAGTTGAGATATAATACAGAGATAAAATCTACAAGACTGGGCTGGAAATGTAAAGAGTGAAAAAGGGGGTATGCTTCCAGGTTTCCCACTTGGGACACAGATGATGTTCACAAAGACAGCTTTAATAGGAAAACAAATTTGTAAGAACAGATGATGAAATTAAGCATTTGTTGTTTTATGTGTAGATTTTAAGTTGACATCTAAAAGGTGATTTCTAGTACCCACTGTCTTAGTCATTTTGGTCTGCTATAACAAAATAGTATAAACTGAGTAGTCTGTCATCAATAGAAACTTACTTCTTATGGTTCTAGAAGCTGGCAGTCTGAGCTCAGAATGCCAGCAAGTTCGGTTCTGTCAGGGATCTCTTCCAGGTTTCAGAGGGATGACTTCTTGTTTACCCTCACATGGTAGAAGAACCAGCTAACTCTCTGGCCTCTTATAAGGGCACTAATCCCATTCATGAAGGATCCACCCTCATGACCTAATTATCTCCCAAAGACCTCACCTCCAATATTATTACATTGAGGATAAGACCTCACATTTAGTCTACTGCCGGTGGTTAATGCAAATTAAGCTGGGAAAGGGAAGATAAAAATTTAGAAGCTTCAGTAAAGATGTTGGATTTTATCTAATATTCAGTAGGAAGGTATTGAAGGGTTTAAACACAGGGAAGATGTGTTCATCCTTCCAGTTTGTGTCGTCTTCTGCCAATTTCTGCCTCAAATTCTGTACCCAAACTAAAGTACTTTTAGTTCGCTGAAGACACCGTGCTTTTCTCCTCTGGCTATTTGCCGATAAAGTTCTCCTCCTTGGGAAATCCAGCCTTCTCAAAAACATATGAGTGCCCCAGATTGCCTTTAGTTAACAAGTTTTTAGTTTTTAGTTTTGTTCTCCCTAACAACCTGTACTAGCATTAATAGTAACACTTTTTGTACTATTTTAAATATAAATTTTAAAGTGTACATACATTTAAGAAAGTCCACAAATAATTGCATGGCTCTTTAGTAAGCAAACTATAAGAAGGCCCCCAAGATCATTACCCCCACTCTCTTTGTGAGCATACCCTATGTAATCAGCTCACCTTCAATGTGGGCAAGATATGTGATTTGGACAGCATACTCTCTCTTTTTTTTTTTAATTTTTTATTTTTTATAAACATATAATATATTTTTATCCCCAGGAGTACAGGTCTGTGAATCACCAGGTTTACACACTTCATAGCACTCACCATAGCACATACCCTCCCAATGTCCATAACCCCACCCCCCTTCTCCCAACCCCCCTCCCCCCAGCAACCCTCAGTTTGTTTTGTGAGATTAAGAGTCACTTATGGTTTGTCTCCCTCCCATACTCTCTCTCTTGATTAAATTGTGTCATATAAGACTTTTATGGCAAGAGATTCTCTTGCTAGTTTTGAAAAGGTTAGCTATGATTTCTGAGAGAGCCATGTGGCTGGGGTCTAAAGGGAATCTTGCAAATGCTGAGAGCAAACTGATCATGGCTGAAGAATATATTCTGTATGATAGCAAGTATTAAGTTTGTTGAGGTTTTTGTTATGGCCCAGGATATTGTCTATCACGTATGTTCCTTGGATACTTTAAAAAGATATATATATATATATATAGATAGATAGATATATATATATAGATATATATATATATTCTGCCATTGTTGCATGGAGTATTATGTAAATGTCAATTAAATCCTGTTGGTTAATGATGTTGAGTTCTTTTCTGTTTTTACTGATTTTCTGTTTAGTTGTTCTATAATTATTGAGAGAGAGAGATATTGAAATCTTGAACCATAATTGTGGATTTTTCCACTTTTCTTTTCTTTTTTTTTTTTACATTTTTCACACCTCTGTTTTTTGGTCCATGTATATATGGATGGATTATGTTTTATATGATTTTATTATATCTTTCCATGTTTCTATTTTATTTGCCATATAGTCTACATTAACTGTTAATATAGCCACTCCTGGCCTTTGACTAATATTTCTGTATCATTTACCATTATTTTTTCTTCCAACCTACCTATATTGTTATATTTGAAATGAGTTACTTGTAGACAACATACTTGAGTCATGGAAGTTTGTTTTTGTTTGTATTTTTGCATTTTTTTAGTGTGTGTGTTTTTTTTTTAAATCTACTCTGCCAATCTCTGTATTCTAATCTGTGTATTTAGACTATTTGCATTAAATATAGTTGTTGATAAGCTAGGGCTTATGTCTGCCTTGTTATTTTCTTGGTTTCTATTTGTTCTCTCTGGTTTTCATATCTGTTTTTTTCTTCCTGACTTCTTATGGATTACTTGAACATATTTTTGAATTTCATTTTGATTATATTGTTTTTATTGCCTCTCTCTATGTAGCTTTAACATTATATATACATAACTTACTACAATCTACTGGTCTCATCATTCTGCTTGTTCAAGTGAAATATAGAAACTTTACCTCCCTTTACATTTCTTTATGGTCTCTATGTATAATATATCTTTAAAAATTTATTCTAAATCCATTTTAAAAGCACATCAGACAGCATTATAGTTTTTCTTTCAACCATCAAATTTAATCTAGAAAATTCAAGAGGGAAAGAATATCTGTCTATGTTTTCACTTATTAAATTTTCTTCTCCCTTTCTGATGTTCTAAATTTCCTTTTTTATATCATTTTCTTTCTATGATTGAGAGATCCTGGGTAATGTAGTTTTCAAGAATCAGCCCTCCACAATACAAACCAGAGCACAAAAAGGATGGGAAAGGATCTAAAAACAAAGGACTAATGACCAGCACAATATGCCCATATCTTCTTCTCAATGAGATCACTGGAAGAACATATCAAAGAATATTTAGATATTAATATAATATGTCATTAAATTTTATGTTTCTTTGTAATATGTTTATTCCCCAAATTACCTGAAATAACCATATTTTAGTTTTAAAATAGAAGAAAATTATACACCTGTTGCTTTTAGAACTTTTTTGATGACCCAGGAGAAAGAATCTATGTATATAAGCAACTAATGAATCATTGAACACTACATTAAAAACTAATTATGTACTTTATGTTGGCCAATTGAACATAATAATAAAAATTTTTTTAAATACATAAATAAAAATTTTAAGTAAGAATTGTAAATATATTTTTGATGATTTCAATTCTTTTAAACTTGTTGAGAAGTATTTATATATGCATGGGTATATACACATATATATATACGTATATTCATGTGTGTGTATATTAACACACACATACTAGCTACCCTGGGGATGAGAAAGAGAGTGAGAGAGAGAAAGAATGGATCTTTTTGAGAAACTTAAGAAGCCACTATTAGGAGACCAGAAAAATTCAAGATGGTACTGTTTACTACAAAAAATTCAAGATGGTACTGTTTACTATAACAAAGTTGTGGAAAGTCTGAATGGCAGTAGGTGTTTAAAAGCTTCAAATGATGCGAAGTAGGAAGGCCATTAGGGATTTTCATGACAGCCACTATAACAGTTTGAGGAATAAACATGAGGTGAGATAATTAGGAAGGTCAAGTCAAAACTGAGGTAATCTTTCAAGAAGCTTGGATTAACAAGAAATGAAAGTAAGAGGGTGACACTGTCACAAACCAATTGTCCAGGAAGGAGTTTTTGTTATTTTTTTAACATAGAACCAGTCTTAAAATATTTACACATGGAGCAGAAGAGCCAGTAACAAAGGGAGTGAAAATATGTAAGAAAAACAAATGGATAGAAAAAAGATTCAGAATACTGTTGAAAGAAATAGTCTTGTGTTTTAAGAACTGCCTAGTATAAAGAAGGTCCATCTGCAAGAAAATAACCTCAGATCAAAAGGTTTTGAGTTGATGTTCTACCAATATCAGTATCCTTTTTCTTTAATCATGTCTAAATATATTTCTCTATTATCATGTCACTTCAATTAAAAAGCCTGTGAACTGAGTGCTTTTAATATTAGTTGCTATTTCTGAGCCTCCAGGTGGCAGTGGCTTTATTGCAGTGGCTTTTGTGACACCAGCAGTCTTAGAATCCAACGTAAGAAATCATAAAATCATTCTTACACTGCTTGCTTTGTAGCAAAGCCTCACAAACATTCAAGTCCCATTTCTGCATATGCTGTGCATGGTATCCTGAGTTCACTTGACACCAGGACATATGTACTAAGGTTTCAAATAGTTAGTTAATACAAACTAAAATTAGAGTTATTTTAATTAGGTAATAATAAAAAATGGTTGTCAAAGGTAGGAATAAGTTAGATTATATTTTTATCTCTTCACTATAAAGTGCTATACCAGTGGTAAAACTCAGTATGTGATTTCAATATTAAACATTCTCTGATTTATAAAACCTTCTCAACAGTTAAGACTGTGATCAGCAATTCCTTAAAAGAAAATAAAGACACACCATATACATTGACAATTGACCGATCTAGATAAAAACAATCTTTCTTTGTTAAAAACAAAAGAAAAATTGGAGAAGTAGTGTTAAAATACAAACTCTGTCTGTATTTAAAGGGAATAATTATTCTTAGTAGTCACAAAGTAGTGCTACCTAGTGAACTAAAAAAGTGTTGTATGAATCTCAATAATTTTTATACCATGGCTGGATTACTTTTAGTAAATCCTTTGTCTTGAAAAGAAAAGGTAAGCAATATTATTTTGGTTTCTTTGTATCACTATAATTCTTTAAATTGGGAAAAATGGAGACTTGTCGGTTGGGAACACCAGATATTAAAAGTATAACCTCTCACTTAATAAAATCATGAAATGCATGATTATCAGAGTCTTCGGGTCCCTGATTACTAGTTCACAGTACTCAGATATACATTGGACAGTTGTAACCCCAAACTTAATGTATGACAGAGTCCTCATGATTTTGATATCACACAGAGGAGTTAAAATCATGTCTTTTGGGGCACCTGGGGGGCTCAGTAGGTTAAGTCTCTGCCTTCAGCTCAGGTCCTGGGATGGAGTCCCACATCAGGCTCTCTGCTCAGCGGGAAGCTTACTTTCCCTCTCTCTCTCCCTGTCTCTCTGACTGCTTGTGATCTCTCACTCTTTGTCAAATAAATAAATAAATTTTTTTTTAAAAATCATATCTTTTGATTTATATGCTTTATCACATCAGGGAAATTAAATCAGCTTTCAGTCTTGGGTTTTGGGTTTTTTATTTTTTTTCCTGTAACATGGTGGGGGGGGGGATTAATAGTCCATAGAGTTATTGAGATAATTTAATATAAATAAGGCATATTTCATATTGCCTGACACAGGTCAGTACTAAATAAATGATTTTTTCTTTTTTCTTTCACTTACTAACCAGTAGCTGGAAATATTCTGTAAACGTTGAGAAGCAATAGGGATGGTTCAGTTGGTTAAGTGTCTGACTCCTGATTTCGGCTCAGATCATGATCTCAGGGTTGTGAGATGCAGCCCCAAATCGGGCTGCACTCTCAGCTGGGAGTCTGCTTGGAATTCTCTTTCTTCCTCTCCATCTCAGTCTGCCCCTCCAATATAAATACTTAATTTTTTTTTTTTAAGTTAAGCAAAATATCTCCTAGGCACTGTTGGCACTGTTTGGTTGTCTACCATCTACAAAGTTATGTGGAAACTAAATTAGCAACCACAAATGTCTTGGACAACATAGGATGAAAAAAGAGAAATCTGTTCTTCAATTGGATTTTCTCTGTGGCAACCTAACATGTTCTTCACGACACTAGGGTATGTACATGCAAGTGTTAAAAATGGTTCTTTTAGTTGATCCTCTTGTTATGTAGGCTATTTATAGAGTATTCTTGACAATCTTACCCTCTACTTGTTTTTATCTCAATTTCATGCACACACCAACCTTGATAATATTTGACTTTCAGCTTTCATTCATTTGTTCATTCACTCATCCATTCATTCATTTACTCATGAACTTAAGAAATGCTTGCTAAATGCCTATTTGCAGCACTTTGGAGGCAGCATGGGAGGTTTCTGTGCTTAATATACATAAAGTATAATGTGAGAAAGCAGATAATTAAATGAATGGTAACATTGGATTGAAATTTTCTATCATAACAGTTCCCCAGGAACTCTGGAGGACATATATATGAACAATGTATTTTATTGGCATAAAGGTACTTCATAAAATCAGAAATGTGGCATTATACACTCTCTAGTTACTTATATTGCAAACATGGGCTTTTTGTAATAGCTTTATTAAGATATAATTTACATATCATAAAATTTGCCCTTTTAAAGTACTCATTTCTGTGGTTGTGGTAATGGCTATTACCAATATCTAATTTTGAACATTTTAACACTCCAGAAAGGAATCCTTACTAATTAGTAGTCACACTACATCCCCTCTTATATCCAGGCTTACAACTCCTAATCTACTTTGTATATGTATGGATCTGTGTATTCTAAATATCTTATAAATAAAGTTATATAGTATGTGACCTTTTGTCACTGGCTTCTTTTATTGAGCATAATGTTTCAAGGTTCATTGATGTTGTAACTGTATCAGTAATTCATTCTTTTGACTGGTGAGTAATATTCCATTATATAGATATACCACATTTTGTTTATCCATGCATTATAAATACCATGCATTGATTGGTATATATATTGTTTCCACTTTGGGATGTTATTAGTAGTGTTGCCATGAATATTCATGGATAAGTTTATGTGTGAACATGTATTTACTTCCAGATATATACTCAGGAGTTTAGTCGTAGGCCATATAATTATATATTTAACATTATGAGGGGCTGTCAGTATTTTATTTAAGTGGCTTTATCATTTACAGTCCTACCAACAATGTATAGGGGTTTAAATTTCTCCATATCCTTAGCAGCACTTTTTATATCCTGTTTTTGCCTTGTTGGGTTTTTTAGCCATATCAGTAAGTATAACTTATACCTCATTTTGATTTTGATTTTCCAAGTAACTAATGATGTTTAGCATCATTTCATGCACTTTTTAGTCATTTCTATATATCTATATTTGTTGTTGTTTGCTGAAATGTCTACTCAAATCCTTCCCTAATTTTTAAATTAGATTATTTGACTTTTATTGACTTGTGTAAATTTCTTCTCTACTCCAGATATTTTTCGTTTTATATCTAAGATGGTCTTAACTAAACCAAAATTATAAAGCTTTTCTTCTATAATTTTAACTCTTACATTTACATTTATGACCCATTTTTATTTCATTTGTGTTGTATGATACAGGATAGGATGTCAGCTTCATTCTTTTGCAGTGGATATCCTGTAGTCTCACACTTTCTGTTGAGAAAACTATTCTTTCCCTCATTGAGTGTCCTGACAGTTTTCTCAAAGACAACTGACCATAAATGTAAGGTTTAATTTTGGACTCTTCATTCTATTCCAGTCCTCTGTGTGTTTATCTTTATATCAGTACAACATTACCTTGTAGTAAGTTTTGAAATCATGAAGTGTGAGTCCTGCAACACTTCTTTTGCAAGATTGTTTTGGTTTTTTTGGATCTTTGGCATATCCACACAAATTTTAGGAACAAGTCGTCAATTTTGAAAAAAAAAATGTATCTTGGCTTTTTTTGAGAGAGAAAGAGAAAGAGTGCAGACACTCATGAGTGGGGGTGGGGGGCAGAGAGAGTGGAAGAGAGAATCTTAAGCAGGCTCCATGCCTGACATGAAGCCTGAAACAGGGCTCAATCTCAAAACTCTGAGATCATGACTTGAACTGAAATCAAGAGTCAGATGTTTAACTGACTGAGCCACCTAGACAGCATTAGCTTGGCTTTTTATAGAGATTTTTTTTTTTTAATCTGAAGGTCATATTGGGGAGTATAAGCATGTTATCAATAGTCTTCTAATCCATGAACATGGAATGTCTATCCATTTGTTAGGTCTTCTTTAATTACTTCCAACAGTGTTCATCATTTCCAGAGTACAAGTTTTGCACTTGTTTTTTTTTTTTTCTAATTCTTTATTTAAATTCAATTTAGTTAACATATACTATATTATTAACTTCAGGGGCAGAATTGGTGATTCATGAGTGATATATAATGAATGCCTAGTGCTACTTACATTGTGCCCTCTTTAATGACCATCACCCAGTTATCCCTTCTACCCACCTCCTCTCCAGCAACTCTCAGTTTGTTTCTTGAATTCATCATCTTTTATGGTTTGCTGCCCTATTTTTAGTTTATTTTATTTTTCCTTCCCTTCCCCTAATTTCATCTGCTTTGTTTCTTAATTCTATATATGAGAAAAATCATATGGTATTTGTCTTTCTCTGACTTACTTTGCTTGGCATAATACCTACTAGTTCCATCCATGTTGTTGATAATAGCAAATTTATTTTTTTTTGATAGATGAGTAATATTTCATTGGTGTGTGTGTATATACCACATCTTCTTTTTTTTTAATTAATTTATTTATTTTTTATTTCCAGCATAACAGTATTCATTATTTTTGCACCACACCCCATGCTCCATGCAATCCGTGCCCTCTATAATACCCACCACCTGGTACCCCAACCTCCCACCCCCCGTCCCTTCAAAACCCTCAGATTGTTTTTCAGAGTCCATAGTCTCTCATGGTTCACCTCCCCTTCCAATTTCCCCCAACTCCCTTCTCCACTCTAAGTCCCCATGTCCTCCATGCTATTTGTTATGCTCCACAAATAAGTGAAACCATATGATAATTGACTCTCTCTGCTTGACTTATTTCACTCAGCATAATCTCTTCCAGTCCCGTCCATGTTGCTACAAAAGTTGGGTATTCATCCTTTCTGATGGAGGCATAATACTCTATCCCCAGGGGTACAGGTCTGTGAATCACCAGGTTTACACACTTCACAGCACTCACCAAAGCACATACCCTCCCCAATGTCCATAATCCCACCCCCTTCTCCCAAACCCCCTCCCCCCAGCAACCCTCAGTTTGTTTTGTGAGATTAAAAGTCACTTATGGTTTGTCTCCCTCCCAATCCCATCTTGTTTCATTGATTCTTCTCCTACCCACTTAAGCCACCATGTTGCATCACCACTTCCTCATATCAGGGAGATCATATGATAGTTGTCTTTCTCTGCTTGACTTATTTCGCTAAGCATGATACGCTCTAGTTCCATCCATGTTGTCGCAAATGGCAAGATTTCATTTCTTTTGATGGCTGCATAGTATTCCATTGTGTATATATACCACATCTTCTTGATCCATTCATCTGTTGATGGACATCTAGGTTCTTTCCATAGTTTGGCTATTGTGGACATTGCTGCCGTAAACATTCGGGTGCATGTGCCCCTTTGGATCACTACGTTTGTATCCTTAGGGTAAATACCCAATAGTGCAATTGCTGGGTCATAGGGCAGTTCTATTTTCAACATTTTGAAGAACCTCCATGCTGTTTTCCAGAGTGGCTGCACCAGCTTGCATTCCCACCAACAGTGTAGGAGGGTTCCCCTTTCTCCGCATCCTCGCCAGCATCTGTCATTTCCTGACTTGTTGATTTTAGCCATTCTGACTGGTGTGAGGTGATATCTCATTGTGGTTTTGATTTGTATTTCCCTGATGCCGAGTGATATGGAGCACTTTTTCATGTGTTTGTTGGCCATCTGGATGTCTTCTTTGCAGAAATGTCTGTTCATGTCCTCTGCCCATTTCTTGATTGGATTATTTGTTCTTTGGGTGTTGAGTTTGCTAAGTTCTTTATAGATTCTGGACACTAGTCCTTTATCTGATATGTCGTTGGCAAATATCTTCTCCCATTCTGTCAGTTGTCTTTTGATTTTGTTAACTGTTTCCTTTGCTGTGCAAAAGCTTTTGATCTTGATGAGATCCCAATAGTTCATTTTTGCCCTTGCTTCCCTTGCCTTTTGCGTTGTTCCTAGGAAGATGTTGCTGCGGCAGAGGTCAAAGAGGTTGCTGCCTGTGTTCTCCTCAAGGATTTTGATGGATTCCTTTCGCACATTGAGGTCCTTCATCCATTTTGAGTCTATTTTTGTGTGTGGTGTAAGGAAATGGTCCAATTTCATTTTTCTGCATGTGGCTGTCCAATTTTCCCAGCACCATTTATTGAAGAGGCTGTCTTTTTTCCATTGGACATTCTTTCCTGCTTTGTCGAAGATTAGTTGACCATAGAGTTGAGGGTCTCTTTCTGGGCTCTCTATTCTGTTCCATTGATCTATGTGTCTGTTTTTGTGCCAGTACCATGCTGTCTTGATGACGACAGCTTTGTAATAGAGCTTGAAGTCCGGAATTGTGATGCCACCAACGTTGGCTTTCTTTTTCAATATCCCTTTGGCTATTCGAGGTCTTTTCTGGTTCCATATAAATTTTAGCATTATTTGTTCCATTTCTTTGAAAAAGATGGATGGTACTTTGATAGGAATTGCATTAAATGTGTAGATTGCTTTAGGTAGCATAGACATTTTCACAATATTTATTCTTCCAATCCAGGAGCATGGAACATTTTTCCAATTCTTTGTGTCTTCCTCAATTTCTTTCATGAGTACTTTATAGTTTTCTGAGTATAGATTCTGTGTCTCTTTGGTTAGGTTTATTCCTAGGTATCTTATGGTTTTGGGTGCAATTGTAAATGGGATTGACTCCTTAATTTCTCTTTCTTCTGTCTTGCTGTTGGTGTAGAGAAATGCAACTGATTTCTGTGCATTGATTTTATATCCTGACACTTTACTGAATTCCTGTATAAGTTCTAGCAGTTTTGGAGTGGAGTCTTTTGGGTTTTCCACATATAGTATCATATCATCTGCGAAGAGTAATAATTTGACTTCTTCTTTGCCGATTTGGATGCCTTTAATTTCCTTTTGTTGTCTGATTGCTGAGGCTAGGACCTCTAGTACTATGTTGAATAGCAGTGGTGATAATGGACATCCCTGCCGTGTTCCTGACCTTAGCGGAAAAGCTTTCAGTTTTTCTCCATTGAGAATGATATTTGTGGTGGGTTTTTCATAGATGGCTTTGATGATATTGAGGTATGTGCCCTCTATCCCTACACTTTGAAGAGTTTTGATCAGGAAGGGATGCTGTACTTTGTCAAATGCTTTTTCAGCATCTATTGAGAGTATCATATGGTTCTTGTTCTTTCTTTTATTGATGTGTTGTATCACATTGACTGATTTGCGGATGTTGAACCAACCTTGCAGCCCTGGAATAAATCCCACTTGGTCGTGGTGAATAATCTTTTTAATGTACTGTTGAATCCTATTGGCTAGTATTTTGTTGAGTATTTTCGCATCTGTGTTCATCAAGGATATCGGTCTATAGCTCTCTTTTTTGGTGGGATCCTTGTCTGGTTTTGGGATCAAGGTGATGCTGGCCTCATAAAATGAGTTTGGAAGTTTTCCTTCCATTTCTATTTTTTGGAACAGTTTCAGGAGAATAGGAATTAGTTCTTCTTTAAATGTTTGGTAGAATTCCCCCGGGAAGCCATCTGGCCCTGGGCTTTTGTTTGTTTGGAGATTTTTAATGACTGTTTCAATCTCCTTACTGGTTATGGGTCTGTTCAGGCTTTCTATTTCTTCCTGGTTCAGTTGTGGTAGTTTATATGTTTCTAGGAATGCATCCATTTCTTCCAGATTGTCAAATTTATTGGCGTAGAGTTGCTCATAGTATGTTCTTATAACAGTTTGTATTTCTTTGGTGTTAGTTGTGATCTCTCCTCTTTCATTCATGATTTTATTTATTTGGGTCCTTTCTCTTTTCTTTTTGATAAGTTGGGCCAGGGGTTTATCAATTTTATTAATTCTTTCAAAGAACCAGCTCCTAGTTTCGTTGATTTGTTCTATTGTTTTTTTGGTTTCTATTTCATTGATTTCTGCTCTGATCTTTATGATTTCTCTTCTCCTGCTGGGCTTAGGGTTTCTTTCTTGTTCTTTCTCCAGCTCCTTTAGGTGTAGGGTTAGGTTGTGTACCTGAGACCTTTCTTGTTTCTTGAGAAAGGCTTGTACCGCTATATATTTTCCTCTCAGGACTGCCTTTGTTGTGTCCCACAGATTTTGAACCGTTGTATTTTCATTATCATTTGTTTCCATGATTTTTTTCAATTCTTCTTTAATTTCCCGGTTGACCCATTCATTCTTTAGAAGGATGCTGTTTAGTCTCCATGTATTTGGGTTCTTTCCAAACTTCCTTTTGTGGTTGAGTTCTAGCTTTAGAGCATTGTGGTCTGAAAATATGCAGGGAATGATCCCAATCTTTTGATACCGGTTGAGTCCTGATTTAGGACCGAGGATGTGATCTATTCTGGAGAATGTTCCATGTGCACTAGAGAAGAATGTGTATTCTGTTGCTTTGGGATGAAATATTCTGAATATATCTGTGATGTCCATCTGGTCCAGTGTGTCGTTTAAGGCCTTTATTTCCTTGCTGATCTTTTGCTTGGATGATCCGTCCATTTCAGTGAGGGGAGTGTTAAAGTCCCCTACTATTATTGTATTATTGTTGATGTGTTTCTTTGATTTTGTTATTAATTGGTTTATATAGTTGGCTGCTCCCACGTTGGGGGCATAGATATTTAAAATTGTTAAATCTTCTTGTTGGACAGACCCTTTGAGTATGATGTAGTGTCCTTCCTCATCTCTTATTATAGTCTTTGGCTTAAAATCTAATTGATCTGATATAAGGATTGCCACTCCTGCTTTCTTCTGATGTCCATTAGCATGGTACATTCTTTTCCACCCCCTCACTTTAAATCTGGAGGTGTCTTCGGGCTTAAAATGAGTTTCTTGGAGGCAACATATAGATGGGTTTTGTTTTTTTATCCATTCTGATACCCTGTGTCTTTTGACAGGGGCATTTAGCCCATTAACATTCAGGGTAACTATTGAGAGATATGAATTTAGTGCCATTGTATTGCCTGTAAGGTGACTGTTACTGTATATGGTCTCTGTTCCTTTCTGATCTACCACTTGTAGGCTCTCTCTTTGCTTAGAGGACCCCTTTCAATATTTCCTGTAGAGCTGGTTTGGTATTTGCAAATTCTTTCAGTTTTTGTTTGTCCTGGAAGCTTTTAATCTCTCCTTCTATTTTCAATGATAGCCTGGCTGGATATAGTATTCTTGGCTGCATGTTTTTCTCATTTAGTGCTCTGAAAATATCATGCCAGCTCTTTCTGGCCTGCCAGGTCTCTGTGGATAAGTCAGCTGCCAATCTAATATTTTTACCATTGTATGTTACAGACTTCTTTTCCCGGGCTGCTTTCAGGATTTTCTCTTTGTCACTGAGACTTGTAAATTTTACTATTAGGTGACGGGGTGTGGGCCTATTCTTATTGATTTTGAGGGGCGTTCTCTGAACCTCCTGAATTTTGATGCTCGTTCCCTTTGCCATATTGGGGAAATTCTCCCCAATAATTCTCTCCAGTATACCTTCTGCTCCCCTCTCTCTTTCTTCTTCTTCTGGAATCCCAATTATTCTAATGTTGTTTCGTCTTATGGTGTCACTTATCTCTCGAATTCTCCCCTCGTGGTCCAGTAGCTGTTTGTCCCTCTTTTGCTCAGCTTCTTTATTCTCTGTCATTTGGTCTTCTATATCACTAATTCTTTCTTCTGCCTCATTTATCCTAGCAGTGAGAGCCTCCATTTTTGATTGCACTTCATTAATAGCTTTTTTGATTTCAACTTGGTTAGATTTTAGTTCTTTTATTTCTCCAGAAAGGGCTTTTATATCTCTCGAGAGGGTTTCTCTAATATCTTCCATGCCTTTTTCGAGCCCGGCTAGAACCTTGAGAATTGTCATTCTGAACTCTAGATCTGACATATTACCAATGTCTGTATTGATTAGGTCCCTAGCCTTCGGTACTGCCTCTTGTTCTTTTTTTTGTGTTGAATTTTTCCGTCTTGTCATTTTGTCCAGATAAGAGTATATGAAGGGGCAAGTAAAATACTAAAAGGGTGGCAACAACCCCAGGAAAAAATGCTTTAACCAAATTAGAAGAGATCCAAAATCGTGAGGGGGGAGAAAGGGGATAAAAAGAGGTTCAAAAAGGAAGAAAGAAAAAAAAAAGATAAAAGAAAAAAGAAAAAAAGAAAAGAAAAGAATTAAAAAAAAAAAGGAAAACACCTAAGAAAAATGTAAAAAAGAAAAAATATATATATTAGATAAACTAGTAAAAAATCGTTAAAAAAGAAAAAGGTAACAGTTAAAAAAAAAAAAAATTTACCCGAAGGCGAGGAAAAAAAAAACAAAAAATGAAAAAGAAAAAAATTAAATTAACTGCAAGACTAAAAAAAAATCACAGGGAAAAAGCCATGAGTTCCGTGCTTGGCTTTCTCCTCCTCTGGAATTCTGCTGCTCTCCTTGGTATTGAAACCGCACTCCTTGGTAGGTGAACTTGGTCTCGGCTGGATTTCTTGTTGATCTTCTGGGGGAGGGGCCTGTTGTAGTGATTCTCAAGTGTCTTTGCCCCAGGCGGAATTACACCGCCCTTACCCGGGGCCGGGGTGAGTAATCCGCTCGGGTTTGCTTTCAGGAGCTTTTGTTCCCTGAGCGCTTTCCGTAGAGTTCCGGAGGACGGGAATACAAATGGCAGCCTCCTGGTCTCCGGCCCGGAGGAGCCGAGAGCCCAGGGCCGCACTCTTCAGTGCGCCCTCAGAGAACAGCGCCCAGTTACTCCCGTCTGCCTGACCTCCGGCCGCGCTCCGAGCTCTCCGAGCCTGCGACCAGTTCAAGGTAACACCGAGCTGTGAGCTTACTGTCGGCTCTGTCTCTGTAGCCGGCTTTCCCGTTCCAATACCCGCAAGGTCTGCGACACTCAGACACCCCTGATCCTTCTGTGACCCTGCGGGACCTGAGGCCACGCTGAACCCACGTGGGCTTCGCCCCGGTTTAGCCTCTGGAGCGATGTCCCTCAGCGGAACAGACTTTTAAAAGTCCTGATTTTGTGCGCCGTTGCTCCGCCGCTTGCCGGGAGCCGGCCCCTCCCCCCGGGGTCTATCTTCCCGTCGCTTTGGATTCACTTCTCCGCCGTCCTACCTTTCAGAAAGTGGTTGTTTTTCTGTTTCCAGAATTGCTGTTCTTCTTCTCTTCGATCTGCCGATGGATTTTCAGGTGTTTGCAATCTTTAGATAAGCTATCTAGCTGATCTCCGGCTAGCTGAAGCAGTCTCAGCCTGCTACTTCTCCGCCATCTTGACTCCTGTTTCATACCACATCTTCTTTATCCATTCATTAGTGAGTGGACTTTTGGGCTATTCCCATAATTTGGCTGTTGTAGATAATGCTGCTATAAACATCAGGGTGCATGTATCCCTTTGAATTAGTATTTGTGTATTTTTTGGGGTAAATATATAGTAGTAGGCTACTGCCTGTGTTCTCATCTAGGATGTTTATGGTTTCAATCTCACATTTAGGTCTTCCATCCATTTTGATGATGTAAGAAAGTGGCCCAGTTTTGCATTTGCATGTTCCTGTCCAGTTTGCCCAACACTGTTTGTTGAACAGACTATCTTTTTCCCATTGAATCTTCTTTCCTGCTTTGTCAAAGAATAATTGACCATATAGTTACGGGTTCATTTCTGGGTTTCCTATTCTGTTCTGTTGATCTGTGTGTCTCTTTTTTGTGCTAGTACCATACTGTCTTGATTGAGCCACCCAGGCGCCCTGAGATATGCTCCTTCTATACCCACTTTGTTGAGGGCTTTTATCATGAACAGATGTTGTACTCTGCCATATGCTTTTTCTGCATCTCTTGAAATGGTCATATGGTTCTTTTCCTTTCTTTTATTACTGTGATGTATCACATTGGTTGATTTGGGGACATTGGACCAGGCTTTCAGCTCAGGAGTAAATCTCACTCAATGGTGGTGAATGATTCTTTTTAACATATTGTTGGATTTGGTTTGCTAGTATTTTGTTGAGAATCTATGCATCAATATTCTTCAGGGATATTGGCCTATAGTTCTCTTTTTTAGTGGAGTCTTTATCTGGTTTTGGTATCAGGGTAATTTGGCCTCCTAGAATGAGTTTGGAAGTTTTCCTTCCATTTTTGTTTTTTGGAACAGTTTGAGAAGAACAGGTATTAACTCATCTTTAAATGTTTGGTAGAATTCCCCTGTGAAGCCATCTGGCTCCTGGACTTTTGTTTGTTGGTAGCTTTTTGATTACTGATTCAATTTCTTTGGTGGTTATCAGTCTGTTCAAATTTTCTATTTCTTTCTGTTTTGGTGTTGGTACTATATGTTTCTAAGAATTTATCCATTTCTTCCAAGGTGTCCTATTTGTTGGCTATATTTTTTCATAATATTCTCTTACATTTGTTTGTATTTCTGTGGTGCTGGCTGTTATTTCTCCTTTCTCATTTGTGATTTTATTTATTTGGGTGCTTTCTCTTTTCTTTTTGATAAAGTTTGGCTAGGGGTTTTTCAATTTTATTAATTTTTTCAAAGATTTAGCTCCTGGTTTCATTGATCTTTTCTATTGTTTTAGTTTCTATGTCACTTATTTCTGCTCTACTATTTATTATTTCCTTCCTTCTGCTGGCTGTAGGCTTCATTTGTTGTTCTTTTTTCTACTCCTTTAGGTGTAAGGTAGCTTGTTTATTTGAGATTTTTCTTGCTTCTTGAGGTAGACCTGTATTGCTAGATGCTTCCTCTTAAGACCAGTTTTGCTGCATCCCAAAGGTTTTGGACCATCATATTTTATTTTCATTTGTCTCCATGTATTTTTTTAAAATTTCTTCTTTGATTTCCTGGTTGACCCATTCATTTTTTGGTAGCATGTTTTTTATCCTGCATTTGTTTCTGGTCTTTCCAAATTTTTCCTTGTGTGGTCAGGAAATATGCATGGTATGACTTCATTGTTTTTGTATTTATTGACACCTGTTTTGTGACCTAATATGTGATGTATTCTGGAGAATGTTCTATTTGCACTTGAAAAGAATATATTCTTTTAGTATGCAATGTTCTGCATATATCTGTTATGTCCACCTGGTCCAGTATGTCATTAAAAATCATTTTCTCCTTATTTCTTTTCTGTTTAGATGATACATCCATTGATGTGAGTGGAGTGCTAAAGCCCCCCACAAAAGAGTCGTTGTAGACCTAAAGACACCTGCAGATAGATAGTGAGACGTTGGAAGGGTGCCTCGGTGGCTCAGTCAGTTAAGCGTCTGACTCTTTATTTCAGCTCAAGTCATCATCTCACAGTTGTGAGATTGAACTCCACATTGGGTCTTAAGATTCTCACTCTCTCCCTCTCCCTCTGCCCCTCCCCTGGTCTCTTAAAAAAAAAAAAAGTGAAAGAGCAGAGAAACATTTATCCCACAAATGGATGTCAAAAAAAAGCCAGAGTAGCAATACTTACTCAGACAGACTAGACTTTAAAACAAAGACTATAAAAAGAGACAAAGAGTTGAAGAAAGGCATAAAGAGTTGAAGAAGGGCATTTTCTAGTCATAAAGGAGACAATTCAAGAAGATATAACAAACGTAAATATTTATGGACCCAACATGGGAGCATCTAAATATATAAAACAATAAAAAATATAAAGAAACTAATTGACAACAATAGTAAGGGGCTTTAATTTCTTCATTGTTTGAAGAATAGCTTTTCTGTATATAATCAAATTCTTGATTGACAATCTTCTTTAACTACTTTGAATATGTCATCTTCCTGGCCTTCATGGTTTCTGATAGTAAGTCAGCTGTTAGTGCTTTTGAGGAGCCCTTGTGTGTAATAAGTATTTTTCTTACTTTTTTCAAATTCCTCTGTCTTTCAAAAGTTTGACTACAATGTATCTAGGCATGGATATCTAAGTATATCCTGTTTGGATTTTTGCCAGGCTTGGAGGTACAGATTATTTTCCCTTGAAATCTAGTATTTTTTACTTCTGTCTATTTTTTGCTCTCCTCTCATTTTTTGGCTCCTGTTATACATATGTTGGTATATTTTGTGATTTCCCACAAGTTTCTGAGATTTCGTTCATTTTTCTTCATTCTTCTCTGTTCTTCAGACTGGATAATCTGAATTGACATATCTTTAAGTTTACTCAGTTCTTTCTTTTGCCACTTTAACTCTGTGGTTGAGCCCTTCTAGTGATTTTTTTAATTTCAGTTATTGTTCCTCTCAGCTCCAGAATTCTATTTTTTAAGTATTTTCTATCTTTTTATTGATAGTCTGTATTTGGTGTCACATCATTCTCATATATTCCTTTAACTCTTCAGTTTTTGTTTTTTTTTTTTTTTAGTTTTTCAAACATACTTACAACAGCTGATTTTAACATTTGTGTAGGAAATCCAATATCTAGGGTTTCCTTTATTTTTTTTTCTTTTGACTATTGCTTTCCTTTACGGGCCATACTTCCTGCCTCTTTCCATATCTTGTTATTTTTTTGTTGGTATTTTAAGTAATATAATGCAGCAACTCTGAGTATCAAATTCACCCTCCCCAGAGTTTGTTGTTGCTATTTATTATTGTTGTTGCTGCTGCTGCTTATTTTGTGATTTTCCTGGATTAATTCTGTAAAGTCTATATTCTTTGTCATGCACAGCCATTGATGCTGCTGCTCAGTTAGTGGTCCTTTAATGATTTGACAGAGATTTCTTTAACTGCCTTGAACCAATGAACCAATAATTGCCAAGGGACTCTATGTGTGTGTTTTGGGCAATCTGGCAGTTTACAGCTCTTCCTTACCTTTACTTTCTGCTTTTGTAGAGCCTCAGTGGAAGATAGAGTTAAGAGGCTGGAGACTTGTCATGTGTCCGGGTATGTGCACGGCCCTTCATATAGGTGTGACGTTATAGCTTCTCAGTACTACATTATAAATTTTCAAAGACCCTCCAAAGATACCTTATTTCCTACTTTTTCCCTTAAAGTTTTTTGATCAGCTTCTTGTTAGCCTCAGCAAGTATCATCAACTCAGACACCTATGATATTAAACAATTGCCACTGATTATTTTAGACAAATGTGCTAGAAAGGCTTTTTTACACAGATTCAGCTATGAGTCATGTCAAATAAAGAAGAGCTCTCAGTATGGGACTTTTCCAAGGAGTTTCCAGATAGGTCAAATAGTGACAGTTCTCTGGGGATGGCAATTTTTGGTGCTTCAGACTCATTCTGTTGCTTTCAGTGTCTGATAATAAGTGATTCTCACAGTTACTGTGATTTCAAGACTGTTGGTTTTCCAGGTTTGTGAGGAGCTACAGATAGGAGAATAGAAATAGGCAAGTTGAAATGCCAAAAAGCTTGATGTTCTTTCAGAAAATCATCCATTTTCCTGGATGGATACTCCTCAGATTGTTGTAAGATTTGGTTAGCTTTAGGATTTCTGTGAGAGCTGATTTTTGACAAATCTTGCTTTCAGAGGGGGGCATATTTGTGAGGTCTTTATTCCACCAATGCTGAGCTGCATCTCCATAAACACAAACTTTTAAAATAAATTCTTCTCCCAGTCACCAGGTTTCCTCAGTCAGTTAAGTGTATGCCTTTGGCTTAGGTCATGATCCCAGTGTCCTGGGATCAAGCCCCGTGTCAGGCTTCCTGATCAACAGAGAGTCTGCTTCTCTTTCTCCCCTTGCTTATGTTCTATTTCTGTGTTTGTGCATGTCTCAAATAAATAAATAAAATCTTTTCAAAATAAATTAATTAATTAATTCTGCTCCCTTATACAATGTGACCTTGATATAGGTACGCATCTGTAAGTAGTAGTAGTGACTATATCACTGGCAAGATCTCTGCATGCGTATGAATAATCTTCCCTTGATTTTTCTTGGGAAAGTGCAATATTGATATTTAAGTGATACAGCTTGTCTTTTATCTGCTTCTATATTTCTAGAGTGTGGTTATCTCTTTCAAGGTTCAAACTCTTGTTTTCACACTGATAGAGGATCAAATAATGTCAATTTTTTAGTTACAACAAGCAGAGATCCACCTTGTAAGTTGCATACTTATTATAATTTAAAGTATAATGTAAAAACCAGCTATATCATTCAATTGTAAGATTAGTTGTGCCCAAACAGCACAACTATTTATTTTTAAAATGAAGAATTTATTTTTAAAATGAAGTGATGATTCATATGATCCAGAAACTGAAAGCACCAAGCTAGAGATAAATTTATTTATTTATTTTTTAAATGAATTTATTTTTTAAATTTATTTTTTAAATGAAGTGATGATTCATATGATCCAGAAACTTTGAAAGCACCAAGCTAGAGATAAATAGACTTAAAAATGAATAAAACTTTTATTTTGCTTCCATCTCATTCACCAAGAAGAGATTAATCATACACATAGAAAGGGTAAACTAAATTGTAATGGGAGAGCCCAAATCTCATGAAAAGACTTCTAGACCCATATCAGGAAAGTGTTTCTGAGTCCTGAAAGAATGTGTCCCTTTGATCAAGCAACCAATGTCAATTACTGATGAGAAGCCATGAAGCAAGTGGAAGAAATGCCAGAAACCTGAAGTTGGAAAATAAGTCTCATTTTCCAAAAGGAGAGGAAACTAAACCTCAGTGGGAATGAAACCTCAGAAAGAAGTATTCCAGATTGGCTAGTTAGGAGATTATTCTATCATTTAAAGAATATGTTGATTTTTGCAAAATATAAAAATATTTCATGGCATCCTCATGGACAAGGTAGTCACACATAACTACAACCAAAGACAACTGATGAATGGTTTAATGTCTTCCTTGATATTCCCATTGGGGTACTGCTGAACTATGTTATTTTTATCTTCTGTTTGCTAAAAGCATACCTATAAAATGCATAGTTTGCATTATTATGGGGAAAATTGATGAGATCAAATGGCAGGAAAAGGATGAAGATTATCTTGATCATAGAAAAAATAAAAAAGATGAATTTAAAAGAAGACAATGAAAACTCCCTACATTTAAGTTCCAATGTTAAATTATTAAAATCAGAGTATGGGTACTATCATTTTTTTAAACTGATAATGTTAAGGAAATTTTTTACCATTGGGGCACCTGGGTGGCTCAGTGGGTTAAAGCCTCTGCCTTCGGCTCAGGTCACGATCCCAGAATCCTGGGATCGAGTTCCTCATTGGGCTCTCTGCAAGGCAGGGAGCCTGCTTCTCTTCCTCACTCTCTGCCTGCCTCTCTGCCTCTCTGCCTGTGATCTCTGTCAATTAAAAAAAAAAAAAAGAAAGAAAGAAAAGAAAAGAAAATTTTTTTACCATAGAATGAAGCACTCTGTGGAATGGAGTAGCAGATTTTATGATTTCTGAACTCTCGTCCAATCCTAAAATTTGGAGATTATTTGCATGAACTTTTTATAAGAAGAAAAGTTGAAATATTTTAATAACTGACAGAAATCATATAAATGTAAAATATATTGAACTCTATTATCCCAAGGTGAAGCATCTAGTTTTACCTATATCATTCCTCTGCAATAATTGTTCCTTTATTTTGATGCCTAATATCAGTAAGACATGATATTGGATAGGAGTATCATTCTCAGAGCAATTAGTATGCATGTGTAGATAGATTTCAGATTACTTCGTCAATGCTGGCATGCAAAAGCCTATTTTAAAAAGAAAAGAAAAATAATTTACTCTTGTTTTGCAGAAATAACTTTTAAGTATTCAAATTGAACCATCACTATTTTAAATTGTAGCTATGTGATTTTACCTAATGAAAGAAACTAAATGAATCCATGCTAATGCATTATTGGTATGTGCAGAACAAGAAGAACAAATCACACAAATTTTCCCACTTAATTATTGTGCTAGAAATTCATTGTCATATTATTGACCTATTTGGTCATGCCCAAGTTAATCATGTCTGAACCTTTCCCAGTGGGAAATAAGCTTGTTCACTTCCTGTCTTGCAAGAATATCAACTAAAACCCAGTCACATATGCCTATAGCCCTATCACTGCAGCCCACCGTAACCATCATCTCCAACAGCGAGACTGCAGTCTGCAGTGAGCCCCGGAGACTTAGTGTCAGAAACTCATCACTTCCTGTGTCCTTTTTTTTTTCTATTCTACTCAATCATTTGCCACATTAAATTAAACCTAACTCTGTTTGCCAAAGCCCTCCCTGCTTTCTCTTTGCAAAGAGCTGTTTTGAAATACTGAAACAGAGTTTACATGCAGTAACACACTAGTAAGCCAGCAACTTTAGTCTCTTATTAAAGTCAAGCATGTGTCTTTGTTTCATGTTGCTAATGATGTGGAACCATAGAGGCCCGAGTATATTTCGCCTGGACGGTGTGGGAGCAAATGCTGAGAGCTCATTACTTGGCTCCCCATTGGAATCCTGCAGGCTCCCGCTCATTGAGGAGACTGTGGGGGCTTTGACAGAATTATTATACTGAATATTTTTAGACTCATTAACTATATCACCAAAGCAAAACATCTCTTCCTTAGATGCAAATGGCTGCAGCTACTGTGGCTTTGCTTTAGTTATTGCAGAAAAAAGGATGAAGCTTGAAAACAACTTAAGAAAAAGACTTTTCATGCCTGAATGTTTGATTTTGCAACTTATATTGGGACTGTCTGTGGCTGTTTTGCCACATTTGAGCCACTTGTATAGAAGTGTTGTTTACAAACATAAACACATTCATATCCTCATATTAACCAATAATCAAAATCTTTTTTTGAAATTTTCTGTGTGTCCTATAATGCAATTCTGGATGTGAAGCTTTGATGATTATACGTTAAGCTGAGGGTTATGATATTCATTCCCAAGATTATAGAGTAACTTTTGGTGCCTGACCTAAATCTAAACTGAGAATGACTGTGTAGTTAAAATAGTAATTTGGGGGAATAGCTGTTCTCTAATTCGGGAATTGTAACATATGCTGCCTGGCATGAAAGATGACACACTGTCTTAGATCATTACAATACCTTAACACAGCAGTCTGATTTAAGGTTGAAGAGCAAGAGAGGAATTTCAACCTACCTCCAGATTGTCTTGCTCTTGTGGATTTCAGTTCAACTTTAATATTACTTTATTGAGGCCTTTGGTGATTTAATTTAGGTTTAAAAAGCTCTTAAAGGAAAAAATGCACACCTTAAAATTAATTCTTTAAAGCAAGGACAGAACACTGCATTTATGGTGCCATTTGCTATGGAAGTTAAGTTGGATCTATTCAGAATTTCGTATTTCCAAAAATAAATTAAGTTTCAATACTTTGATGGAGAGTCTTTAATTTTGCATATATTGCTGTTTACCAGTGTGTCAAAAATTTGCCACCCCTAGCACTTAGGCTGAGATATGTTCTCTGGACATTTAAACACTTAGATTTGCTCTGATATATTTTGTACTTTAATGAAAAAAATTGTTGTTTGTGCACTAATATTCAATGCTTTGGAAGAAATACGCTTTGATTTTATTTGCGGTTCATTTCTCACACTACAGTGCTTTGACAATGGTGACAGTGACTTCATACATCAAGAATTTCTCCTGCTTTCCATGACCGCCAGGGAATTTGAGGGGAATACTTTACATCTGAAACATGTTTTCCTTTGGGATTCCACCATTAGAATAACAGGTCTGATCAGTAGCCCATTATGAAATAGAACTTCTACAGTGGAGGAGAGAGAGAGAGAGAAGGAAAAAAAAATCTAAAAAAGCAATCATGTAATAATAAATTACAAAACTGGAAATTTTACATGCATATTAAATTTGTACTATACCTTTAGAACTCCAATACTCTTTCTTAGGAACTTCTAAGGCCCTATCTTCGAATATCAAGAGCATAAGAAAGCATTGAATAGTTTGAAGTAGGAAGTGTTTAGTTTGAATGATTAGAAGACAGTGATAATGTAGCCAATGTCATGGAATAGTTTTTTGGAAGAGTTTGCTTCATAAGGAGTCCCAGGGAAATGACTCAAAATTCATGTCAGTGTTTCTTTAAAAAAATCATGAGACAAGGTATACATCAATTCCCAAAGATTTTTGCACTTCTTACAAATAAGAATTCAACACATAAACCTTATTACTAAAGTATCTGAAGCACCATCATTTACGTAAAAATGTGTTATAAATCTGAGTGAAAGACACTTTTTTAAATATTAGAGGTTCAATAAGGAAAACTAAATAAATACTCTTGTCCTAGTTGAGGGAGACAGACAACAAACAAGATAAGTCAATATATAGTGTGTTAAGAAATGGATCCAGAATATGGGTAAGAAGTGTTGAGGTTGGGGATGGCATCCTAGATTAGGACAGTTAGAGAAGGATTAGTGAAACAAATTCTTTGTGTAAAAATATGAAGGAATCAAGAGAGCTAGTCATGTGTATATAGAGGGGAAGGGTATTAAAGTAATATAGTATTCACAAAGTTACTAAGAGCAGAGCATGTCTGGGAAAAGAAAAGGAGCAAAGGGCTAATATGAAGGAGCAAAAAGTAAGAGGAGAACAGAGAGTAATTAAGAGCCATGTTATTTATTTGTTTTGTTTTGTTTTCTGCAGATTTTTATTTATATTCCGGTTAGTTAACATGGAGGCTAATACCAGTTTCAGGTGTAGAATTTACTGATTCCTCACTTGACGTACAATATCCAGTGCTTATTACAAATGCCTTCCTTAATTCCCATCCCCAGCCCACCTCCCATCCAGTAACCCTCAGTTTGTTCTCTGTAGTTAAGAGTATGTTTCTTGGATTGCCTCCCTTTTCCTATGTTCATTTGTTTCATTTCTTAAATTCCACATATAAGTGAAATCATATGATATCTGTCTTTCTCTGACTTATTGCACTCAGCATAATACTCTCTTCTCCATCCATACCATTGCAAATGGCAGGATTTCATTCTTTTTTATGAATATTGAATATTTGACTAATATTATATATAATAATGTTTGAATAATATTCTAGTATGTGAATATATACCACGTCTTCTTTATCCATTTATCAACCAATGGACATTTGAGCTATTCAAACTGGACCCATGACTGCCCCTGCCATGTGCTTCTTCCTCTACAGCCTCTTGGTGATGGACGTCTGTTATACCTCTAGGGGGGATCTCCTAGATGCTACTGTACTGCTCCTGGAGAAGAAGACCATCTCCTTCACCTTATGTGGGACCCAGGTCTTCGTGTGGGCCCTGGGAGAGTACCGTATTGTTGATCACTACAGCTTTGTAATATAACTTGAAGTCTAGAATTGTGATACCTCCAGCTCTGCTTTTCTGCCCCCCCCCCCCCCGCAAGGTTGCTTTGGCTCTTCAGGGTCTTTTGTGGTTCCATACAAATTTTAGGACTGTTTGTTCTAGCTCTGTGAAAAATGCTGGTGGTGCTTTGATAGGGCTTCAATTATATGTGTAGATTGCTTTGGTGGGGGTACTATTGACATTTTAACAATATTTGTTCTTCCAATCCATGAGTATGGAATGTTTTCTCATTTTTTTGTGCCATCTGCAGTTTCTTTCATCAGTGTCGTATACTTCTTCAAGTATACATCTTTCACCTCTTTGGTTAGGTTTTTCCTAGGTAACTTACTGGTTTTGGTGCAATCGTGAGTCAGATCCCTTTCTTAATTTCTCTTTCTGCTGCTTCGATAGTGGTGTATAGAAGTACAACAGATCTCTGTACATTGATTTTGTATCATGAGACTTTACCGAATTTGTGTGTCAGTTCCAGCGTTTTTTGGTGGAATCTTTTGGGTTTTCTATATAGAGTATCATGCCATCTGAAATAGTGAAAGTTTGACTTCTTCCTTTCTGATTGGATGCCTTTTATTTCTTTCTGTTTTCTGATTGCTGTGGCTAGGACTTCCACTACCATGTTAAATAGCTGTGATGAGAGTGGGCATCCCTGTCCTGTTTCCGACCATGAAGGAAAAGCTCTCGGTTTTTCCCCATTGAGGATGTTATTAGCTGTGGGTTATGTTGAGGTATTCTCCTTCTAAACCCACTTTGTTGAGGGTTTTTATCATGAACAGATGTTGTACTCTGCCACATGCTTTTTCTGCATCTCTTGAAATGGTCATATGGTTCTTTTCCTTTCTTTTATTGGCGTGATGTATCACATTTGGGGACATTGGACCAGGCTTTCAGCCCAGAGGTATAAATCCCACTCAGTTGTGGTGATTGATTCTTTTTAACATATTGTTGGATTTGGTTTGCTAGTATTTTGTTGAGAATCTATGCATCAATATTCTTCAGGGATATTGGCCTATAGTTCTCTTTTTTAGTGGAGTCTTTATCTGGTTTTGGTATCAGGGTAATTTGGCCTCCTAGAATGAGTTTGGAAGTTTTCCTTCCATTTCTGTTTTTTGGAACAGTTTGAGATGAACAGGTATTAACTCGTCTTTAAATGTTTGGTAGAATTCCCCTGTGAAGCCATCTGGCTCCTGGACTTTTGTTTGTTGGGAGTTTTTTGATTACTGATTCAATTTCTTTGGTGGTTATCAGTCTGTTCAAATTTTCTATTTCTTCCTGTTTCAGTATTGGTAGTATATGTTTCTAAGAATTTATCCATTTCTTCCAGGGTGTCCGATTTGTTGGCCATATTTTTTCATAATATTCTCTTACAGTTGTTTGTATTCCTGGGTGTTGCCTGTTATTTCTCCTTTCTCATTTGTGGTTTTATTTATTTGGGTGCTTTCTCTTTTCTTTTTGATAAAATTTAGCTAGGGGTTTTTCAATTTTATTTATTTTTTCAAAGATCTAGCTCTTGGTTTCATTGATCTGTTCTATTGTTTTTTTAGTTTCCGTATCATTTATTTCTGAGGATCCATATAGAGCCTTGTAAGCTATTAGCTTTTCTGCAGAGTATGATTGAAAAGCAGTGAGGATTTTGAACAGATTTATGACAAAATCTTAATTACAGTTCAGCTAGGTCACTTTGTTAGCTGGGTTCAGAATGGACTGAAAGGAATTATAGACATAAGTAGGGAGGCTATTTTAGTAATCCAGAACAGAGATTATGGTACCTTGGATCAAGGTGGTGCCTCTGGCTGTAGTGAGAAATTATCAAATTCTGGATATATTTTAAGGATAGTGCTAATAGAAATTTCACATGACAAGATGATAGGAGGAAGAAAAATAGGGGAGTAAAGGATGACCAGGATGGCTTGCCTAAGCAAGCCAAAGAATGAAATTGCCTTTATGAAAGGGAAGGCTGCTGAGAAGACAGGTTTAGGGGAAAGTATCAGGAGCTCAATTTTTATCATGTAAAACTTGAGATACATTTCAGACATCCAAGTGGAAATATATGGTAGACTGCTGACATATAATTTTTAAGTTCAGCAGAAATGTTCTAGCTGGGGATAATGACATGAGAGTATTCCATATATGATGTTTATAATCATTAGACTGAATGAGATAATCTCAGAATAAGGAAGTTGTTGGTTACCTTGGTAAGAGTTTTAGCTGAATTATAAGGGAGTAAAGAAATCTGATTGGAGCAGTTTCAAGAGAAAATGAGGAAGAAATTGTGGAAACATGAAAATAGACACCTTACTCAAGTACTTTTTTTAATAAACATAATGTAAAAAATAAATACTAGACAGTAAAATGTGACCAAGAAAGGATCTATTTTTCCAAGATGTTTGTACACTAATACAAATGATCGAGTAGAGAATGGAGAACTGATGTGCCAGGAGACTTAGGGAATAATTGAAGGATTGTTGAGATACCATCCTTTGAGTTGGTGACAGAGGGTGAGATCTATTGCTCATGTTGAGAAATTGGCCTTCACGGGGAGCATCCACAGTAACAGGAGAGAAAGTAAAGTATACTGGCACAAAGATAAGTGAGTAGTGGATGCAGGAAGTTTGTGAAGGTTTTTTTTTTGTTTGTTTTGTTTTTTTAAATTTCCTTAGTATTTTTCAGTGAATCGGAAAGCAAGTCCAGTCGTGACTAAGGGTGGAGAAAGAGCGACTGGGGGTTTGATGAGAGAAAAGAAAGTTTAAAATTGTGCTCTAAGCAAGAAGAAGAGCTATCTAAGAAAATAATAGTTTTTCATATACCCAGGACTATGAGAATTCTTTTCCATTGGCTAGGCTCTACCATATCTCCTATTTGACAGCAATTGGAGGACCAATATAATTTAAGTCACTAGATAAAAGATTAAGGGGGTCCTATTTGCTTAATCTTGAGTTGCAGCGCTCTCAGGCAGATGGTTTAAGTAATGACAGACCAGCCTCAGAACTCATCAGTACCTGAACTTTAGCTTGAAATTTCCATTTACAAGAAGTTGCCTGTTTCTAAGTCAGAGAGAAGAATAATTTTTAACTCCCATAATCACATGTAAGAAATGAAAGTTGATTTATATATCATTTACTGTATACATTGTAAAATCATGACCATAGAACCCCAAGATGAGCTCCTATTATTACAACTGTACCTTCTGTGTTGAGATAGGAAGGTCACAGGCCTTGCTTTTGGTTAGAGAAAGATATGAATCTTTTTGTGGAAATGGGATGTTTACATGACTTCTATGTATCAATTATTACTTCTCCTAAATAGTAATAGTTTAAGTGTTTTGTATTAGTGCCTGTAACAGTTTTCCATTGTTGTATAGCAAATTACTGTAGATTTAGCAATTTATATAGTCTCACAATTTCCATAGATGAAAAGTGTTGGCATAGTTTAACTGGGTCCTCTGCTCAGGATCTCGTAAGATTACACTCTAGTTGTCAGCAAAGCTTTCCTAAGGTCAGGATTCTCTTTCAAGGTCACATGTTGCTGCCCATACTCCGTTTGTTCTTGCTGATTACCAGCCCCAGGGGTCACTCTTAGTTCCTGAGACCCCGACAGTTCCTAGCTTCACTGTAGCCCTGTCACCAGCCCTGTTACAGCATAATGCTTACTTTTTCAAGACCAGCAGGGTCCACTCTCCTTCTGTCTGCTAAGAGTTATGCAACCACATAATCTAACATAATCATCAGAGTGACACCCTATCACCTTTGCCAAATTCTACTGACTAGAAGTAAGTCACAGGTTCTGCCCCCACAAAGGGATTCTATAAGGCCATGACTCATTGAGAATCCCACAAAGGGATTCTATAAGGCCATGACCCATTGAAAATTATCTTGGAATTCTGCTAGCGCAGTGTTATAGGGAGTATTCCTTAAGATAATGCATCTATCTCCAAAACACTTGATTTATAAAAAGCACTTGGTAAATGTAAACTATTATGACTACTATTGTTTATATGATACCTAAACACAAGCAAATAATTGTAGCTTTAGATTTTTTTTTAAATTCATTAAATTGGGAATTAAAAATTGTCATCATTGCCATCAAAAATATTCATTAGACATTTATTTGTACATTTCTCTCCAATGGATTGTTACCTTATGGATAAATTAGCTCACACAATGCAATGAAGCTTCAGGATTTTCCCCCTCTCAAAACAGTACCTCTTAATAAACATTCTGAGGTGAAAAATCAAACCCAAGCAATTCAATCTTCTTTTTTTAAGATTTTATTTATTTATTTGAGAGAGAGAGAAAGCAAACATGAGCAAAGGGAAGAGGCAGAGAGAGAATAAGAAGCAGATTTACAGAGAGGACCCTGAGATCCCTCAATCCCAGGACCCTGAGATCGTGACCTGAGCCAAAGTCAGATCTTTAACCAACTAAGCCACCCAGGTGCCCCTTCAATCTTAAATAAGTTTAGATATCTTAGCCTATTACACAATGGCTGAGCAGTAATCAACAATTTTATCCCAAAGATGACTTGCTCAAAAAATATATTAATGCAGTCAACAGTTGAATCTCACAGATCCTTACATATGATAACTAGTAAATTAGATGATAAATTAACTCCTGCTGAAAGAAGAATTTATGTCTCCTTTTGAAACATAATCTTTTATTTAAAAATATGTAATTCTGGGACGCCTGGGTGGCTCAGTTGGTTGGACGACTGCCTTCGGCTCAGGTCATGATCCCGGAGTCCCGGGATCGAGTCCCACATCGGGCTCCCAGCTACATGGGGAGTCTGCTTCTCCCTCTGACCTTCTCCTCGCTCATGCTCTCTCTCACTCTCTCTCTCTCAAATAAATAAATAAATAAAATCTTAAAAAAAAAAATATGTAATTCTATCTAAACTTAAATGAAAGGCAACAAAATCATTTGGGAACAAAGCATATTTATATTCCATATTGTACTTTAGTTCTTATTCTAGTTCTTCACTTGTGGCAGGAATTGTATAGTAAAGATGGTTATTTTCTCTTTCATTCACAAAAGTAGAACTATAGAAATAAGTAGCATGTATTTATTTTGGATAGTATAAGAATAAATGAGATGATTGATTTTTTTTTTTCCCAATAGGCTCTTACATCAAAATTGCTAGTATGTGAAACAACTGTATTTATCTTCCTTAGATAGCTGCTGTATTAGTCAGGGTTCTCCAGAAAAATAGAATACTTGTGCATGTGTGTGTGTGTGTTTGCGCGCACGAGCATGCGTATGGGGGAGAGAGAGAGAGAAAGAGAGGGAAGTATTTATTTTAAGGAATTGTCTTACATGATTGTGGAGTCTGGTGAATTCAAAATCTGCAGGGAAGGCTGGCAGGCTGGAAATTCAGGGAAGTGTTGCAGTTCTACTCTGAAGGCAGTGTGCTGAGAGGATTTTGTCTCTTGGGAGACTTCAGTCTTTTTTTCTAAGGCCTTCAACTGATTAGATGAGATCCACTCATATTATGGAGGGCATTTTGCTTTACACAAAGTCTGCTGATTTAAAGTTTAATCCCATCCAAAAAATACTTTCATGGACACATCTAAAAATGCATTTAATCAAATATCTGGGTACAGTTGTCTAGTCAAATTGACATATAAAATTAACCATCACACCTGCCTTCCCAGCAGCACCCACCCCTCATAATAAGTGCAAATATTATTAGTGTTAATTTGTTCCATTAAAGAGGTTTTATATGATTCCCAAGGTGAAGAGCCTATAATCAAAATTAAAGAGTTTTAAATTATGCTTTTAAATTTCTGTAAATTGGAGTAGGGTGAGTTCAGCCATTTCATTGTCATTTTATATTCCTTTAATATACAGAACTTTGGATTCCTATAAGTTTAATATTCATATTAATTCATTTCTAATATGTTCCTGCTCTCTGCTCTTTGCTCATTTTTTCTGTTGACGTATTATTCTTTTTTCTTACTGATTTGTATGATCTATTTATAACATTTTCCACTTTTTTGCTTTAATATTTCCTAGATGCAAATTTGGGGGTTTTCATAATACAGTGTTTTAAATTTTGTTTGTGCTCAAATGCATCTGGATTTTTCTTTTTTATTATACTGTCTTATATTTAGAAAATACTTGCCCACACGGGTGCCTAGGTGGCTCAGTGGGTTAAGCCGCTGCCTTCAGCTCAGGTCATGATCTCAGGGTCCTGGGATCGAGTCCCGCATCAGGCTCTCTGCTCAGCAGGGAGCCTGCTTCCCTCTCTCTCTCTCTGCCTGCCTCTCCGTCTACTTGTGATTTCTCTCTGTCAAATAAATAAATAAAATCTTAAAAAAAAAAAAAAAAGAAAATACTTGCCCGCTCCATGATCAGTTAAAAATATGTCTGGAATTTCTTTCTGTTCCTATGGTTTAATTATTTGTATTCAACTCTCCAATTCATATTTTACTAGCTTGAAATCATATTATATTTGCAGTTTTAAATCCTACTTTATTTATATAAAATTATATATTGAGGTTTTCACATGAAATGAAATATTATTTGGTATGTGATATGAGCTGAAGATATGATTTGTACTTCTCCAAATTTCCAGTTTCCTTAACATTGTTGATGTGGCCTGCTTTCTTTAACTTAAATTTCTTGCATACTAAGTCCTAACTCAATGTTCTTCATTAAGATTACTTAATGTAAGTAAAAATAAGAATATTAATAAGTATTTAACCAGGTTTATGAGGAAATTAAAAAATAATAATACATATAAAGTGCTTAGAACAATGCCTGGCAATATTAATAGCTCATAATGTTAAATGTTAGCATTACTACATTTCTTTCACAATTTTCAGTTCAGATTCACTTGTGTACCTGTTAATCTTTTCAGAAAACCCAGATTTTGATTATGGTTTTGGTATATCTTATATAGCAGCATCTTCTACTTTATTGGTTTATTCTGCAAAAAATATAACAAAAATATGCATTCTTTGCACTTCTACATCTTTAATATGCCAGATAAATTTTAAAGTCACTTTTAAATACCCACCCCCACGTAAGTTCCACTGATATTTTGTTTTGGATTAAGTTGTACTTCTGATTTAATATAAGAAGAATTGGTGAGGGAAAACAGTGAGGTTAAGCAAGTTTGTTTAATATCACAACAATAGTAAGAGATGGTGCCATGACTCAAACAAAGGCAGTATTTAATAATAAAATTATGTTTTAAAATTATTCTTTGAGGAATCACATTCAGGATTGAATCCATATATTTAAATAATAATTGCTTCGTTTTGTTAAGATTTTATTTATTTATCTGACAGAGAGAGGCACAGTGAAAGAGGGAACACAACAAGCAGGGGGAGTGGGAGAGGGAGAAGCAGGCTTCCCGCCAAGCAGGGAGCCCAATGCGGGATCCATCCTAGGACCCTGGGATCATGACCCGAGCTGAAAGCAGATGCTTAATGATTGAGCCACCAGGCACCCCAATAATTGCTTTTTTGTAAAATTTATTTAGCTTGTGGCCTCTTCCTCATAGTGATATCTATAGAGCGTCATGACACCTTTGCTCTTTCTGTCTTCATATAATTCCCTCTGCCTTTGATGATCCTGTCTCCCTCTTATAAGGGCTCTTAGAGTTAGGTTGGGCTCAGCTAGATAATCCAAAATAATCTCCTCATCTGAGCATTCTTACTATATCTGCAAAATCCCTTTGCCATATTAGGTAATGTAGTCACAGGATCCAAATTTTAGAATGGACATCTTGGGGAAGAGGGGACATGATTTACTCTTCCTCAGTATGCTTTCTCTTACCCTGCTATGGTGCTAAGAAATATGTTACTACAACTGGGAGCAAAGCAAACATTATTTTTAGATCAGTATGCTCAGAATAAATGATAAAATGTGCATGTTAAAAAGATTTATGATTCAATGTAACACATGTTTTATTAGAGATAATATTAGACCTCTATGGGAGCACGGAGGAGGAAGAATTTTCTTTCTGCCTGGGGGCAGGAAGCCTCAGGAAAGGCTTCCTCATAGAGTAGTAATCTCTGTTGTAATACAGGACTATATTGTACAGAGTTAACCTGTAGTGATGGTTCAACAGACATAATAGCTAATAAAATTTTACAATGTACTATTTGTTGTAATTGAAGTGAAAAGAACCCAGCTTCCTTGGCACTCCTTTAAGGCTTTATATTTATTAATTAAATTAATCAAATAATATTTTTGAGGACTTTCCATATACCTGGCCCTGAATGAGGTGTAGGGAACACAAAAATGATTATCACCACAACCATGCCCTCAAGGACCTAATGGTCTAACAGAGAAGGCAGACATACAACCAACTACCATTAGTTGGTCCTTCTCACTTAAAAAAAAATTCTATCTTTCCTTTTCTCTGGAAATCTACTCATATTTTCACAGTGTCCATCCAGATACCTTATTTTTCCCATTTACTGAAAGACTTCAAAATTTTCTCAGCTATCATCTTAACTTTCTTTTTTTTTTTTTTAACTTAACTTTCAAAGCAAATTTTGAATGCCCATGAGCTATGGTTTAGGAATGCCATAAATAATTATGTGTATCAGCCTCTATGTTTTGAATTTAACCTTCTGATTTTAAGTTTGACTTGAAACCTGCATTTAGAAATATTCAAAAAGTTTATCCCATTTTATAATGTATTTCAGAAACAGTGAAATCTTATTGATTTGATAATCCCACATATCATGTAATGAGCATAACAAGCTGTCAAAAGAATAAAGGAGTGACTAGATCTCCACAAAGCTCATTTACTCAAAGGGAAAGAAAAAAAAAACAATTGTTTGATTTGACAGTACTTAAACTAACATGACAGAAAATATAATAAAATTGGTTCAACTATTACACTTTCATTTATTCCAAGAACTATGACTGTCTACAAGTTGGATTTACAGCTTTTGTAGCCACTTTTGAGGTATGATTTGAGAGGGCCTGAAAGTTCCCATTATTTCTATATTATTTCCACAACCACAGTATAGTATCAAAAATTAATATCTCAGTAGACTTATTCCCTTGGGTAAAGCAATGTTCAGATTCTTTTTTTAAATTATGGGATAACATAAAACTCTGGGGTATCAAGTCCATTTGCCCTCATAGATTATAAACTCTATTAGGATTCATTGTCCTGAGCATCGCTGTGTTATCTGATGCCTTGAAAATTTATAGACACATAGTAGTTGCCTAAGTTAGCTATTTAACTTATCTAGCAATAATTATCAAGTGTTATGGTTAAAAGTATAGGATAGGAAGTCAGATAGATGTGGATTTTAATCTAGGCTTTATCATTACATAGCAAGTTTTTTTCCATTGAGGTATGATTGACATACAATATTTTATTAGCTTCAACTGTATGGCATAGTGATTCAACATTTGTATACAGTGAAAAATGGTCACCACAATAAGTCTAGTTGCCATCTGCTATTTTACAAAGGTAATACAGTATTATTGACTATATTCCCCATGCTGTACATTACATCTTCTATGACTTATTTATTTTATAACTGGAAGTTTGCACTTTTTAGTCCCCTTCCCCATTTTGCCCCCACCAACCTGCTTTACCTCTGGAAACCACTAAACTATTCTCTGTATCTGTGAGTCTGGGATTTGTTTTGTTTTATTTCTTTGAATATTTTGTTTTTTAGTTACCACATCTCTGTTAATCATGTGGTATTTGTCTTTCTCCGACTTATTTCACTTAGCACAGTACCCTCAAGGTCCATCCATGTTGTTGCAAATAGATCTAATTCTTTATTATAGCTGAATAGTATTCTATTGTGTGTATATATTGTTTATATATAATCTATATATCACAATTTTTATATAAAATACATGCATCTCACATCTTCTTTATCCATTCAACCATTGATGGACACAGGTGTGTCGATTTTATCTTTTAAAAAAGTTATTAATTTCATTGAACTTTTCTATTATCTTTTTAGTCTCTTATTTCCACTCTGATCTTTATTATTTCCTTCTTTCTGCTACCCTTGGGATTTGTTTATTCTTTTTCTATTCCTCTAGGTGTAAACATAAATTGTTCACAATCAGGGAATCATGATACCTTCAGCTTCATTCTCTTTTGAAAGTGTTTTGTCTCTTCAGGGTTTTTTGTGGTTCCACACAAATTTTAGAATTATTTGTTCTGTGTTCTGTGAAAATTGCCCCACCCACATTCCTTAGTTTGTTCTGTCTTTTAGAGTATCGTATGGTTTTCCTCCGCCTCTCTTCTCCCTCTCTTCCTTTATTCCTTCCCACATGTTCATTTGTTTTGTTTTCTAAATTCCACATGTAAGTGAAATCATATGGTATTTGTCTTTCTCAGACTGACTTATTTGGCTTAACATAACACAATCTAGCTCCACCTATGTCACTGCAAATGTCAAAATTTCATTCTTTTTGTTGGCTGAGTAATATTAAAATTTTGATAGGAAATGCACTGCACCTCTAGACGGCTTTGGTAGTATGGACATTTTAACAATATTAATTATTCCAATCAATGAACATAGAATATCTCTCCATTTATTTTTTTCCAATTTCTTTCATCAGTGTTTTATAGTTTTCCATGCACAGGTCTTTCACCACCTGGTTAAATTTGTTTTTAGGTGTTCCTTTTTAATGCTGTTATGGCTGTTAATGTTTTCTTGATTCCTCTTTCTGATAGTTCATTTTTAGTGAATTGAAACACAGCATATTTTTGTATATTGATCTTTTTTAATAACTTTACTGAATTAATTTATTTTAACATTTTTTGGTGTAGTCTTCTGGTTTTCTATATGAAGTAACATGATATCTGCTAATAATGACACATTTACTTTTATTTTTTTCTAATTTGGATGCCTTCTATTTCTTTTTCTTGACCTATTGGCCTAAGACTCCCAATACTATGGGAATAGAAGTGAAAATAGTGGGCATTCTTTCTCATTCCTGATCCTAAATCATCCCTCTAGATCCTAGAGATCCATATCCATTGAGTATGATGTTAGCAGTAGGTTTGTCATATTTGGCCTTTATTATGTTAAGGTACATTCCCTCTATGCCCACTTGGTTGAGAGTTTTTAAATCATACATGGAGTTGAATTTTGTCAAATAGTTTATGTGCATGTATTAAAATGATTGTATGACTTTCTCCTTTTCTTTTTTCCGTTTTGGTAATATGGTAGATCACATTAATTTGTGGACATAGAACCACCCTTGACTCCCTGGAATAAATCCCATTTGATCACAGTTTATGATCCTTTTAATCTATTATTCAGTTTGGTTTGATAATTATTTTGTTAAGGATATTTTCATCTGTGTTCATCAGGGATATTGGCCTGTTATTTTCCCTTTTCTTTTTCCTCCTTCCTTTCTTCATTCCTTCGTTCCTTCCTTCCCTCCTCTCTCCCTCCCTCCCTTTCTTTCTTCCTTTCTTCCTTTCTTTTTTTCCTGTAGGGTTCTTGGCTGGTTTTTGGTATCAAGGCAATACTAGCCTCATAAAATACATTTGAAAGCTTTCTTTCCTCTTCAGTTTGTTTGAAGAGTTTGAGGGCTGGTATTAAAAGTCCTGGACTTTTGTTCACTTAGAGGTTTTTGATTACTTATTCAATCTCCTTACTAGTATTTGATCTATTCAATTTTCTGTTTTTTCATGATTTAGTCATGGAAGATGACTTCTGGAATTTATTCATTTCTTCTAGATTGTCAAATTTGTTGGTATATAATTGTTCATAGTAGTCTCTTAGATCATTTGATTTTCTTTGGTATCATGTATAACTTCTCTTTTGATTCTAATTTTACTTATTGAACCCTCTTTTTTTTTTCTTGGTAAATCTAGCTAAACATTTGTCAATTTTGTCTATCTTCTTTAAAAAAAAAGAGCTATTAATTTCATTGACCTATTATCTTTTTAGTTTATATTTCATTTATTTCCACTCTGATCTTTATTATTTCCTTCTTCTACTATTCTTGGGCTTTTTTTTTGTTCTTTTTTATTCCTTTAGATATAAAGTTAATTTATTTATTTGAGGTTTTCCTTGTTTCTAGAGGTAGGCCTCTATTTCTATAAACTTCCTTCTTAGAACTGCTTTTGCTTCATTTCATAGACTTTGGTATGTCATATTTCTTGTTTCTAGGTATTTTTTTTATTTCTCCTTTGATTTACTCTATGATTTAGTAGTTGTTCAGTAACATGTTATTTCATCTCCACTTACTTGTAGTTTTCCCAATTTTCTTCTTGTGACTGTTTTCTAGTTTCATACTACTGTGATTTTAGTTTCGAATTATTTGAGACTTGTTTTGTGGTCTAGTATGTGAGCTATCCTGGAGAATGTTTCATGTGTACCTGAGAAGAACATATTCTACTGCTTTTGGATGGAATGTTCAGAATATGTCTATTAAGTCCATCTGCTCTATTGTATGATTTAAAGCTGATGTTTCCTTACAGACTGTCTGTATGATCTGTCCATTGACATAATTTGGGTGTTAAAATCTATTACTATTGGTATTACTGTCAATTTCTCTCTTTTGGTCTGTTAATATTTGCTTTATATATTTAGGTATTCCTATGCTGGGTGCATATATAGTTATAATGTTATAATTCTTTCTGGATTGACCTCTTTATCATTATGCAGAGACTGTCTTTGTCTTCTGTTGCAATCTTTGTTTTAAAGTCTTTTTTTCTGGAAAGTATATAGTTATACCACCTTTTTTAAAAATTTCCATTTGAGTGAAATATTTTCTCATACTTCCACTTTCTAAATATATCTTCAAATTTTTATTGAAATTCTAGTTACTCAACACACAGTGCAGTATTGGTTTCAGGAGTAGAATTCAGGAATTCATCACTTGTATACAACACCCAGTGCTCTCATAATGAGTGCCCTCCTTAATACCCATCACCAGTCTAGCCCATCCCCCACCTACCTCTCTCCATCAACCTTCAGTTTGTTCTCTATTATTAAGAGTCTCTTATGGTTGGGGCACCTGGGTGGCTCAGTGGGTTAAGCCTCTTCCTTTGGCTCAGGCCTTGATCTCAGGGTCCTGGGATCAAGCCCCACATCAGGCTCTCTGCTCAGCGGGGAGCCTGCTTCCCTCTCTCTTTTCTGCTTCCCTCTCTCTGCCTGCCTCTCTACCTATGTGTGATCTCCCTCTCTGTCAAATAAATAAGTAAAATCTTAAAAAAAAAAAATTCTCTCATGGTTTGTTTCCCCTTCTCTTTTCTTCCCCCCTTCCCTATGTTCATCTGTTTTGTTTCTTAAATCCCACATATAAGTAAAATCGTGGTACTTATCTTTCACTGACTGACTTTACTTAACATATTACGTTCTTTCTCCATCCACATGATTGAGAATGGCAAGATTTCATTATTTTGGTGGCTGAGTAATATTCCATTGTGTATATATACCACATCTTTATTTATTCATTAGTCAGTGGACATTTAGGCTCTTTCCATAGCTTGACTATTTTTGATAATGCTGCTGTAAAAATCATGGTGTATGTACCCCTTCAAATCTGTATTTTTGTATCCTTTGCGTAACATACCTGATAGTACAATTGCTGGATCAAAAGATAATTCTGTTTTTAACTCCTTGAGGAATTTCCATACTGTTTTCCAGAGTGGCTGCACCAGTTTTTATTCCCACCAACAGTGTAAGAGAGTTTGTTCCCCTTTCTTCACATCCTCGCCAAAACCTGTTGTTTCTTGTGTTAATGTTAGCCATTCTGAGGTGTGAGGTGTGAGGTGGTATCTCATTGTGGCTTTTATTTGTGTTTCCCTGATGATGATGATGATGCTGAGCATCTTTTCATATGTCTGTTAGCCATCTGGACATCTTCTTCGGAAAAACATCTGTTCATATCTTCTGCCCATTTCTTAATTGGATTATTTTGGGGGGTGTTGAGTTTGATAAGTTCTTTATGGATTTTGGATTTTATCAGATGTGTCATTTGCAAATATCTACTCCCATTCTAAAGACTGACTTATAGTTTTGTTGATTTTTTTCCTTCACTGTGCAGAAGCTTTTCATCTTGATGAAATCCCAATAGTTCGTTTTTGCTTTTGTTTCCCTTGCCTTTGGAGATATGTCTAGAAAGAAGTTGTTACGGCAGAGGTCAAAGAGTTTGCTGCCTGTGTTCTTCTCTAAGACTTTATGGTTTAGACTCACATTTAGGTCTTTCATCCATTTTTAATTTATTTTTGTGTATGGTATAAGAAGGTGGCCCAGTTTCATTCTTTTGCATGTTCCAGTCGTATCACGTTTTCCCAACACTATTTGTTGAACACACTGTCTTCTTTCCATTGGCTGTTCTTTCCTGCTTTGTCGAAAATTAGTTGACCATGTAAGTATGGGTCCATTTCTGAGATTTTGATTCTGTGCCACTGATCTATGTGTCTGTTTTGTGCCAGTACAATACTGTCTCAATGACTGCAGCTATATAATATAGCTTGATGTCTGGAATCGTGATGCTTCCAACTTTGCTTTTCTTTTTTTCCAGGTTGCTTTGGCTGTTTGGTGTCTTTGTGATTCCATACACATTTTAGGATTGTTTGTTCTAGCTCTGTGAAGAATTGCATTAAGTGTGTAGATTTTCTTGCCATTTGCAATGATGTGGCTAGAGTGTATTATGCTAACTGAAAAAAATTGGTGAGAGAAAAGACAGTGACCATTTGATTTCACTTATGTATGGAATTTAAGAAATGAAATAAGTGAACATGGGGAGGAGAAAAAGAGAGGCAAACCAAGAAACGTACTCCTAACCATGAAGCTTAATATGGAAGAAGGTAGGTGGGGAGCCGAGGGGGTGGCCTAGATCAATGATGGGTATTAAGGAGGGTACTTGTGGTGAGCACTGGGTATTGTATGTGAGTGATGAATGACTGACTCTTCTCCAGAAACCAGTATTGCACTGTATGTTCACTAACTAAAATTTAAATTAAAAAAAAAAAATGTGTAGATTGGTTTAGTTAGTATAGACATTTTAACAATGTTTGTTCTTCCAAATCCATGTGCATGAAATGTTTCCCATTTCTTTGTGTCCTCTCCAGTTTCTTTCATAAGTGTTCTCTAGTTTTCAGAGTATAGATCTTCTACTTCTTTGGTTAGATTTATTCATAGGTATCTTATGGTTTTTAATGCAATTGTAAATGAGATCTATGTCTTCATTTCTTTTTCTGCTACTTCATTATTGGTGTATAGAAAGGCAACACATTTCTGTATATTGATTTTATATCCTGCAACTTTGCTGAATTCATGTATTAGTACTGCAATTTTTTGGTGGTCTTTCAGGTTTTCTATATAGATTATTATGTCATCTGCAAATAGTGGAAGTTTGACTTTTCCCTTGCTGATTTGGATCCTTTTATTTTTTTGTTGTTTTTGTCTGATTGCTGTGGTTAGGATTTCCAATACTATGTTACATAGTAATGATGAGAGTGGACATCCCTATCTTGTTCCTTACTTCTGGACTAAGTCTCTTCGAGATAACATATAGATATGTCTTTTTTATATCCATTCAGGCACTCTCTGTCTTTTGATTGGAGACTTCAGCCCATCTATATTTAAAGTAATTATTGATAGGAATATACTTATTGCCATTTTGCTGATTGTTTTCTATCTGGTTTTGTAATTCTCTGTTCCTTTCTTCTCTCTTTCCTTATGGTTTGATGACTTTCTTTAGTGTTACATTATAGTCCTTTCTCATTGTCTTTTGTGTATACCCTATAAGTTTTTGCTCTGTGGCTTTGCCTGTAAACCTTCTGTGTCCTCTCGTATGAGGTTTATCTATATCATCTTATGTATATGTCTATTTTAAATTCATAGCTACTTAAATTTGCACACATTTCAAAACTCTGTATTTTTACTTCTTCTACATTTTACATTTTTGATGTAACTTTTTACATCTTATTTATTTATAATTTTTTAAGTAAGCTCCATGCCCAACATGGGGCTTTAACTCACAACCCTGAGGTCAAGAGTCTAACACTGAACTGACTGAGCCACCCAGACACCCCAGCATCTTTTTATCTTATGTACCCCTTAACTAATTACTATAGTTTTAGTTAATTTTACTACCTTTTTCTTTTAACCTTCTTAGTAGCTGTGTATGTGATTAATCTACTATCTTTGTTTTTAAAAGAATTTATTTATTTATTTGTCAGCAACAGAGAGATAGAGAGAGTACAAGCAGGGGGAGTCGCAGGCAGAGGGAGGATCAGGCTCACCACTGAGCAAAGAGCCTGATGAGGGACTTGATACCAGAACCCTGGGATCATGACCTGAGCCAAAGACAGATGCTCAACTGACTAAGCCACTCAGGCATCCTGATTAATCCACTGTCTTTACCATATATTTACCTTTTGCAATGAGATTTTTACTTTCTTATGTTTTCCTGTTATTACTTGATGCCATTTTTTTTTCCAGCTTAAAAAGTCCCTTTAATATGTCTTAGAAGACCAGTTCAGTTGTGATAAACTCCTTTAGGCTTTGTTTGTCTAGAATATATCTCCTTTAAGTCTGCATGATCACCTTGTTGGGTAATATATTCTTAGTTGGAAGTTGTGTTTTGTTTGTTAGGTTGTTTTGTTTTGTTTTTTCCTTTAAGACCCTGAATATGTCATTCCACTCCCTTTGGTTTGCAAACTTTCTGCTGAGAATCCTGCTGAGTTTGGGCTTTCCCTTATATGTATGTAACAATTACTTTTTCTCTCACTGCTTTTAAGATTCTCTATCTTTAAATTTTGACAATTGAGTTATAATGTGTCTTGGTGTGGGTTTCTTTGGGTTCCACTTACTTGGAACTCTCTGGGATTCCTGAGTCTGGATGCCTTTCTCCACCCCCAGGCTAGGGAAGTTTTCAGCCGTTGGTTCTTCAAATAAGTTTTCTATCCCTTTCTCTCTATTTTTTTCTTCTGAGATCCCTATATTGCTTAAGTTATTACACTTGAAAATGTTCTACAAGTTCCCTGAGTTATCTTTATTTTTAAAAAATCTTTTTGCTGCTCCCTCTGAGTGAGTTCCTCTCCTCTATCTTCCGGCTTAGTGATCTGTTCTTCCACTTCATCCAGTGTTCTGTTGAAGACCACCACCACCACCACCACCACCACCACCACCACCACCACCTGCCTTCCCTGCCACCGTGGCCAAGTGCATTTTTCAGTTTGGCTTCAGTTTTCAGTTGTATTCTTCAGTTCTGTAACTTCTGTTTGGTACCTTCTTATCTTTTCTGTCTATTTCTCAGTTCTTTATTGAGTATTCATCCATTCTTTTCCAAGTTCAGTGAACATATTTATTATCATTACTTTGAATTCTTAATCAGGTAGATTACTTATCTCCATATCATTAAGGTCTTCTTCTGAGGTTTTATTTTGTTCTTTTGTTTAGCACATATTTCTCTGTTTCCTCATTTTGCTTGACTCTCTTTGTTTCTATGTATGTGTGAAACATCTACGTCTCTCAGTCTTGAAGGAATGGCCTTGTGTAAATGATGCCCTTCTCATTTGATTTTTTTGATTTTTGATTCTTGATTGTCTCTTTAACCTTTGTGATTGTCTAAACTACGTGATTTATTCTTGAAATGTTCCCACTTTAGAGGCTCTGTCAAGATCTGTCAGCGATCGAAGAGGAAGAATTTCATTTAGCACCTAGTATCAGCTGATTGGAACTAGACCTTCAAGCAGCAGCTCTTAAAGTACTCAAATATATGCAGTCCGGGGCTGCAGTGGTAAGCCCCACGGACCTCTAGACTACAGGATCTGGAAGTATACTCTGGGCAACCCTTGTAAAACTTTGGGCTCTGGGTGAATGTATAAGCTCCTTTTTGTGAAGTCTCATCAAGCTGTAGCAAGGCCAAGGTGTGTGCTCAAGAATGGTGTCTCCCTGCTTATGTTCCTTAAGAGTGCCTCTTCGGCTTCTAGAGTATGGGAAACCTGAGGCCTACCCCTCAGCTCCTGTGTAAGCTAAAAGGCCTTTTTCACAGAAAGAGTGGTGGTGTATTCAGTCTTCTCTCTATGCCCCGGGTGTTGTGGCCCACCAAAAACTATCTTTCCAATTGTTACAGTCTCCTGGAGCTCTGGAATGAGGGTCCTCTTTGTCACCAGAGTGAGACAATCAAGAGCTATCTCCTTTGTGGATTGTGTATGTCTGTTCACTTTAGCAAGAGAGCAGGAAAGTGTTGGGGGCAGAGCATACTCACCAGCTTCAGAAAGACAGTGAGAAAGTGCCTTGTCTATGTGCATGTGTTCACTTTAGGCTGGGTACCAAAGAATCTTACAAACACTCACACTTATGAGCCCCAGCCAAGGGATGACAGAGCGTTGCAAATGCCCATGGTCTCCTGCCTCAACAAATGCAATGACAGCACACCCCCACTCATCCCCACAAGGTGGTGGGAGAGTACCACATCTGATCTTGCTGCCTGTACTAGCAGGTTCTGTGAAGGCTGCAACAATAGCATCTGCCATTCCTCCATCTTTAGAGAGCATCTCAATTATCCCTCACCTCTCCAGTTGATGCCCCCAGTTCAGCAAATGAATGTCTCACATACAGTCTAGGTGCTTTTTAAACCACTGTTTTTTTCAGTGGGTATCCAGTTAAGGTAGACTGCATGAAAGCTCTCCAAGAGGCAAGTCTGTTTGGGACCCCTGGATGTTAGCCCCATTGGTTTTCCAAGCCAGGTGTTCTAGGGGCTCATTTTGCCAGTGGATATCCTGGGGCCTAGGTGCCTGATGTGGGGCACCAACCTTTCACTCTTCCAGGTGAAGCGGTTATTTGATGAGATCCCTCACTATTGTGCATTGCTGTACAGGTGTGGGATTTTCTTCAAGAGCCTCTGCCTCTCCCACCTGTCTCAATGTGTTCCTTTTATCCTTTGTTATAGACAATCTATTTTTCAGATTTTTTCAGAGGGAAATAACCAATATGTAAGTGGTGATTTGGTGTGTTCATGGAAGGAAGTGAGCTCAGGATCTTCCTTTACTGCCATCTTGAAACTCCTCCCCACAAGTTACTTATTAGTCTTGCTAAACACCCTTTTTCTAGCCTATAAAATAAGAACAGTACACATTTTATATTAAAAAAAACTAAGATACAATTAATGTGCTCTTCACAGTGCCTAACACTTAACAAATGCTCACCAAATATTAATAACAATAAAAATATTATAAATATACTGTTATTATTATTTTTATTTTTATTTAAAGCAGATAATTACCCATAATCTAGTGGCTATAAAAGAGTGTTTCATTGTGTTATTAACTTTCCTTTTCCTAATCACTAATAAATTTGTATTTTCTTTGTGAAGAAATATCTGTTGTCCATTTTATCATTGAGCTTTATGAATTTTTTCTTTCTTATATTGGTGTTGCTCAAATATATTTATATATAGATATATTTTAGAGGCTAATATTTGGTTGGTTATGTATGTAACAAATATCTTCTCCCAATTATGGCTTATCTTTTCACTTTTATGCTGCTTTATGATGAATAAAGTTCTGATAAAGTAAAATTTAAAAATATTTTCCTTTATGTATATAACTTATATACATAAATTATGTATATAAATCTTTTCCTTTAAGTATATGTACATTTTCTTATGCTTCTCATTAATTTGCCTTTCACATTTAAGTTTTTAATACATATAAAATTTATTTTTACATTTAGTATGAAGATTGGATCATTTTTTACATTTGAAATTAACTAAAAATTAGTAGCTTGTCCATTCCTCATTGACCAAACCTTTTATGATTCCAGGGTCAATATATGTGTGGATTAATGGCTCTCTGTTATGTTCTATTGATTAATATGTCCATTCCTATGTCAAAACATACTGATTTAATTGCTATCTTTGTATCAGATCTTGATATATTGCAGCTCAAGCATCTCTAATTTGATCTTGTAGAATGTCTTGGCTATTTTTGTTATTTGCTCTGAAAAATTAATTTTTTGATCAACTTCTTTTTTAAGTTTGCCAAAATGCCCTGTTGATGATAATGGCCTTATAACTATAGGTTAATTTGCCAGAATTGGCAATACTATGCATTGTTACGTTGTAATTTATAAAAGTTCAAAGTTTTAGTGTTTTATGCTTAAGAAGATGGTGTGATTGATAATTTGGGGCATGTATGTCTATGTGTGTATTTGTATATGTATTATATGTTATGTACTATTTGTATATATATATTCTATTTGTATATGTAGTATATGTTATATAAATGTGTAATTATAAATTTTATTATATTATACATGCATGTATATTATATGTACATGTATTTGCTAGAGATCAGGATTGTTAAGCCTTTAATCATCATTATTTTAATATGTGATTTGCCACAACAGGAGGCTATGTTGAAATCTCTTATGTGTTGACACATTTGTTGATTTCTATTCTTAGGACATGTAAGTTCAATATAAATATTTTTAAATATTGTGTCTAGTTAATTTAAAAGCTATTTTTAAATTTACATATATTAGTAATCTCTACATCAAATAATGCTATTGTTCTTAAAGTCTCTCCTGCCTAATATACCAAATATTTCATTGGCCTAATATTTGCCTAGCATATTATTTTTGATTATTTACTTCAAACTTTTATGTCCTTAGATATTAGCATGTGTCTTATGGTTATATGTAGTCACAGTTTTTAAAATCTAATCTTTTATGTTATGTAATGAAAGTAATCCATAGATGGCTATTGTAATCACTTAAATTTATCTGTACTTCTTTCTACTATCCTTTTGTTTTGTAATTGTCCTGCTTTCCTGTTGCTTCCTTTTTTTAAAACTTGACTTTTTAATTGACTGCGGAATCTTTGCTTTTATTTTTCTTTTCATTCTTTCTTTACTTTGAAGGCCAAACACTAACTCTAACATGTTACTTGAAATATATTTTTATTATTACACCTTAAATTTTCCTATGTACATTTATCTTAATAAAGTATGCTTCATATTTTTAGTATAGTGAATATTTTGAGTACCATACAATATGATGAATTAGAACATTATAATTTATAATACTGATCTCTGGACATACATGTTATTGTTAGAAATATTTTAGTTTCTTTAATTCTCAGTTTGGTATTATTTTATTAGCATTGTTTATTTTATTTTTACTTTATATTTACAATATTTGTTTTATTTTATCTATATATTTACCTTTTTTGTTATTGTTCATCATTTTTACTTGCAACTTAGATCTTCTCTCTGGGATCATTTTCCTTCTCCCTGAATTGCATCTTTTCTAGCAGGAGTATAGGACACAACCTCAGTTTTAGTGTATCTAAAATGTCTTTTCATTGCAGTTGTTCTGTTTTCCTGGACCTAAATATATATGCTGCCATGTACCTTCACCCAGAAATTTGGTGTTGTCATTTCATTATCATACAGCATATAATTCCTTCTTTTATATCCTTAAATGTTTTGTACATAGTATTTCATTTTCTATATGTAATATCTGAAGATTTTGAAGGCTATACAAAATTGAAGTTTTTGTTTGTTTCTCTCAATCTCATTGTTTCCACTGCATATATGTAATGAACATTAATTGTGAGCTCATAGATCTTCAATCCTGTAAAAACCTGTGTCCCAGTATAAGACTGTGCCCCTCAAGAATTTCACTGTTTTCTCCTGCTAGCCAAGAAGAAAACAAGACTTGGGAGTGTTGAGCTTAATTTTAGGCTTAGTCAGAAAGTCTAAGTACAGATATCATCCACTCAACCTGAATAACTTGATGAATACTCACTGCTCAGGTTTCACTTATGGTTTCCCCTGCCCCTTTTTGGGGATTTTCTTTTACATGCTTTAAACCCATTAATGCAATACAAATATTTGTATGAAGAATGTAGTTGTTTTCAAACTAAAGCATCCTTCAAAATGTCTAGTGAACTCATATTCTTTCTCATTTTTTAATATTTATTTTGTCTGTTCTCAAACTACATGGAATAAATTAATTAGGGCAAAAACTGTCAAGACAAAACCCTGCCTAAAATTTTTTAGCTATAACTGTTGTTAAGGACAGTACCAAAGAGAAAATAACTTCCAATATTAAGAATGGGTAGATTATATTGAATTTAAAATTCCTGGGACTTGGTTTCCCAGATTCAATCATGCTAGTGGTCTCTTCCCACTAAGCCCCAAAATAATTCAGAACAGTGTATGACTCCTAGAAGTAAAGGTTAAATTTTTGTATCTGGGCATCTATGTTTTCTAAAAAAGTGTTAAGTTCTCTTTTAACCAGTATTTTCCTACCCACTGAGTCTTTACTTAAAGGGTTTAATCATTCACACATTATAATGGCACCTAGAAGGAAAATAAAACATGGATTTTTGTTTGTTTGTTTTATACACATTGTCTCAAATGTATATATATTTTGTTGAATTTCAAAGGTAGTAAGAGGATTGAGCTCATACAGATTTTTATTTTAGGAAAAAGTAAAATAAGCAGAGATTAGAATCTGGTTAATATAAGGATATGTAATAGTGATTATTATTTTAGTATATAACTTGTTAGAAGTTAATTCCTATAAGCAGAAGAACTACTATTCTCAAGATTCAGGATAATTAATTTTGAGTACAGACATATCTCAGAGATACCATGGGTTCAGTTCCAGACAGCTGCAATAAAGTGAATATCCCAATAAAGCAGGTCCAATTAATTTTTTTGGCTTCCCAGTGCATATAAAAGTTATGTTTGCACTACTAGGTGTACAATAGCATTATGTCTAAAAAATTTTATATACCTTAGGTAAAAATACTTCATTGTGAATTAATCCTATCATCTGAAGTTTAAGCAAGTCATAATCTTTGCTGCTGGAGGGTCTTGCCTTGATGCAGATGGTTGCTGACTCATCAGAATGGTAGTTCCTGAAGGTTGAGGTGGCTGCGGCACTATTTATTTATTTATTAATTTATTTATGTTAGTCACCATACAATACATCATTAGTTTTTGATATAGTGTTCCAAGATGCATTGTTTACATTTAACACCCCATGCTCCATAAAATATGTGCCCTCCCTAATACCCACCACCAGGCTCACCCATCTTCCAAACCCCCTTTCCTTTGCTGTGGCACTTTTTAAAAATAAGGCAATACTAAAGTTTGCCACATTGATTGGCTCACTCTTTCACAAACTATTTTTCTGTAGTATGCAATGTTGTTTGATAGCATTTTATTCACAGTACACCTTCTTTCAAAATTGGAGTCAACTTTCTCAAACTCTGCCACTGCCTGTTCAAGTCAGATTTTTAATATTCTAGATCCTTTGTTGCCATTTTAACAATCTTCACAGTATTTTATTAATTATTTTTATTAATATATAATGTATTATTTGTTCTAGGGGTACAGGTTTATGAATCATCAGGTTTACACACTTCTCAGCCAGCACTCACCATATCACATACCCTCCCCAATGTCCATAACCCAACCACTGTCTCCATACCCCCCTCACCCTGGCAACCCTCAGTTTGTTTTGTGAGATTAGGAGTCTCTTATGGTTTGTCTCCCTCCAGATCCCATCTTGTTTCATTTTTCCCTTCCCTACCCCCCTCACTCTGGCTCTCAAATTCCACATATCAGGGAGATCATATGATAATTGTCTTTCTCTGACTGACTTATTTCGCTCAGCATAAAACCCTCTAGTTCTATCCACATCATTGCAAATTGCAAGATTTCATTTCTTTTGATGTCTGCATAGTATTCTATTGTATATACATACCACATCTTGTCGATGGACATCTAGTTTCTTTCCATAGTTTGGCTACTGTGGACATTGCTTCTATAAACATTCAGGTGCACCTGCCCCTTCAGATCACTACATTTGTACTCTTTAGGGAGAATACCCAGTAGTGTAATTGCTGGGGCATAGGGTAGCTCTATTTTCAACTTTTTGAGGAACCTCAATGCTGTTTTCTAGAGTAGTTGCACCAGTTTGCATTCCCACCAATGGTGTAGGAAGTTTCCCCTTTCTCTGCATGCTTGCCAGCATCTGTCATTTTCTAACTTGTTAATTTTAGCCATTCTGACTTGTGTGAGTTTGTATCTCATTGTACTTTTGATTTGTATTTCCCTGATGCCGAGTGATGTTGAGCACTTTTTCATGTGTCTGTTGGCCATCTGGATGTCTTCTTAGCAGAAATGTCTGTTCATGTCCTCTGCCCATTTCTTGATTGGATTATTTATATTTGGGGTGTTGAGTTTGATAAGTTCTTTATAGATTTTGGATAGCCCTTTATCTGATATGTCATTTGGGAATATCTTCTCCCATTTTGTCAGTTGTTTTTTGGTTTTGTTGACTGTTTCCTTTGCTGTGCAAAAGTTTTTGATCTTGATGAAGTCCCAATAGTTCATTGTTGCCCTTGCTTCCCTTGCTTTTGGCAATGTTTCTAGGAAGAAGTTGCTGTGGCTGAGGTCAGAGAGGTTGCTGCCTGTGTTCTCCTCAAGGATTTAGATGGGTTCCTGTCTCATATTTAGGTGTTTCATCCATTTTGAGTCTATTTTTGTGTGTGGTGTAAGGAAATGGTCCAGTTTCATTCTTCTGCATGTGGCTCTTCAATTTTCCCAACACCATTTGTTGAAGAGACTGTCTTTTTTCCATTGGACATTCTTTCCTGCTTTGTTGAAGATTAGTTGACCATAGAGTTGAGGGTCCATTTCTGGATCCTTAGATCCAGAGATCTAATGATCCATAGATCATTAGAAATGATCCATAGATCATTTCCATTGATCTATGTGTTTTTATGCCAGTACCATACTGTCTTGCTGATGGCAGCTTTGTAATAGAGCTTGAAGTTTGGAATTGTGATGCCACCAACTTTGGCTTTCTTTTTCAACATTCCTCTGACTATTCGGAGTCTTTTCTGGTTCCATATAGATTTTAGGATTATTTGTTCTGTTTCTTTGAAAAAAATTGATGGTATTTTGATAGGGATTGCATTAAACATGTAGATTGCTTTAGGTAGCATAGACATTTTCATAGTATTTGTTCTTCCAATCCATGAGCATGGAACATTTTTCCATTTCTTTGTGTCTTCCTCAGTCTCTTTCATGAGTACTTTATAGTTTTCTGAGTACAGATCCTTTGCCTCTTTGGTTAGGTTTATTCCTAGGTATCTTATGGTTTTGGATGAATTGTAAATGGTGTCGACTCCTTAATTTCTCTTTCTTCTCCCTTGTTGTTGGTGCATTGACTTTATATCCTGACGCTTTACTGAATTCCTGTACAAGTTCTAGCAGATTTGGAGTGGAGTCTTTTGGATTTTCCATATAAAGTATTATATCATCTGCAGAGAGTGATTGATTTCTTTTTTGCTGATTTGGATGCATTTAATTTCTTTGTGTTGTCTGATTGCTGAGGCTAGAACTTGTAGTACTATGTTGAAAGGAGTAGTAATAATGAACATCCCTGCTGTGTTCCTGACCTTAGCAGAAAAGCTCTCAATTTTTCTCCATTGAGGATGATATTCACTGTGAGTTTTTCATAGATGGCTTTGATGATATTGAGGTATGAACCCTCTATCCCTACATTTTGAAGACTTTTGATCAAGAAAGGATGCTGTACTTTGTCAAATGCTTTTTCAGCATCTATTGAGCATATCATATGGTTCTTTTCTTTCTTTCATTAAAGTATTGTATCACATTGATTCATTTGTGGATGTTGAACCAACCTTGCATCACAGGAATAAATCCCACTTGGTCATGGTGAATAATCCTTTTAATGTACTGTTGGAATCTATTGGCTAGTATTTTGATGAGAATTATCACAGCCATGTTCATTAAGGATATTGGTCTATAATTCTCCTTTTTGGCAGGGTCTTTGTCTGGTTTTGGGATCAAGGTAATGCTGGCCTCATAAAAGGAGTTTGGAAGTTTTCCTTCCATTTCTATTTTTTGGAACCGTTTCAGGAGAATAGATATTAATTCTTCTGTAAATGTTTGGTAGAATTCCCCTGAGAAGCCCTCTGGCCCAGGGCTTTTGTTTGTTTGGAGATTTTTGATGACTGCTTCAATCTCCTTACTGGTTATTGGTCTGTTCAGGTTTCCTATTTCTTCTTGGTTCAGTTTTTGTAGTTTATAAGTCTCTAGGAAGGCATCCATTTCTTCTAGATTGTCAAATTTGCTGGCATATAGTTGCTCATGATATGTTCTTATAATTGTTTGTATTTCTTTGGTGTTGGTTGTGATCTCTCCTCTTTCATTCATGATTTTATTTTCTTTGTGTCCTTTCTCTTTTCTTTTTGATAAGTTTGGCTAGGGGGTTATCAATCTCTTATTAATTCATTCGAAGAATCAGCTCTTAGTTTCATTGATCTGTTCTACTGTTCTTTTGGTTTCTCTTTCATTGATTTCTGCTCTGATCTTTATGATTTCTTCTCTCCTGCTGGGTTTAGGTTTTCTTTGCTGTTCTTTCTCCAGCTCCTTTAGGTGTAGGGTTAGGTTGTGCACTTGAGACCTTTCTTGTTTCTTGAGAAAGGCTTGTATGGCTGTATACTTTCCTTTCAGGACTGCCTTTGCTGTGTCCCATAGATATTGAACAGTTGTCTTTTCAGTTTCATTTGTTTCCATGAACTTTTTCAATTCTTCTTTAATTTCCTGTTGACCCATTCATTCTTTAGTGGGATGCTTTTTAACCTCAATGTATTTGAGTTCTTTCCAACTTTCCTCTTGTGATTAAGTTCTAGCTTCAGAGCATTGTGGTCTGAATATACACAGGGAATAATCCCAATCCTTTGGTACTGGTTGAGGCCTGATTTGTGACCCAGGATGTGATCTGTTCTGGAGAATGTTCCATGTGACCTAGAGAAGAATGTGTATTCTGTTCCTTTGGGATAGAATGTTCTGAATATATCTGTGATATCCATCTGGTCTAGTGTGTCATTTAAGGCCTTTATTCCCTTGTTGATCTTTTGCTTGGATGATCTGTCCATTTCAGTGAGGGGGGTGTTAAAGTCCCTTACTATTATTGTATTATTGTCAATGTGTTTCTTTGATTTTGTTATTAATTGGATTATGTAGTTGTCTTGCTCCCATGTTAGGGGCATAGGTATTTAAAATTGTTAGATCTTCTTGTTGGACAGAACCTTTAAGTATGATATAGTGTACTTCCTCATTTCTTATTATCGTCTTTGGCTAAAATCTAATTTATTTGATATAAGGATTGCCACCCCAAGCTTTCTTTTGATGTCCGCTAACATGGTAAATTGTTTTCCGCCCCCTCACTTTAAATCTGGAGGTGTCTTTGGGCCTTAAATGGGTTTCTTGTAGACAGTATTTTGATGGGTTTTGGTTTTTATCCATTCTGATACCCTGTGTCTTTCCGTTGGGGGCATTAGCCCATTTACATTCAGGGTAATTACTGAAAAATATTCATTTAGTGCCATTGTATTTCCTGTAAGGTGACTGTTACTGTATATTGTCTCTGTTCCTTCTAGTCTACTACTTTAAGGCTCTCTCTTTGCTTAGAGGACCTCTTTCAATATTTCCTGTAGGGATGGTTTGGTGTTTGCAAATTCTTTTAATCTTTGTTTGTTCTGGAAGCCTTTTATCTCTCCTTCTATTTTCAGTCATAGTCTAGCTGGATATAGTATTCTTGGCTGCATATTCTGAATTTGGTACTCTGAATATATCATGCCAGTTCTTTCTGGCCTGCCAGTTCTCTGTCTGCTGCCAATCTAATATTTCTGCCATTGTACATTACAGACTTCTTGTCCTGAGCTGCTCTCAGGATTTTCTCTTGCCACTAAGAGTTGTAAGTTTTACTATTAGATGATGGGATGTGGACCTATTTTTATTGATTTTGGGGGAGTTCTTTGTGCCTCCTAGATTTTGATGTTTGTTCTCTTTGCCATATTAAAGAAATTTCCTACTGTAATTCACTCCAATATACCTTCTGCCCCTCTCTCTCTTCTTCTTCTGGGATCCCAATTATTTGAATATTATTTCATCTTATGTTATCACTTTTCTTTCGAATTCTCTCCTCATGATCCAGTAGTTGTTTGTCTCTCTTTTGCTCATCTTCTTTATTCTCCATCATTTGGTATTCTATATCACTAATTCTCTCTTCTGCCTCATTTATCCTAGCAGTAAGAGCCTCCATTTTTTTATCACACCTCATTAATAGCTTTTTTTATTACAACTTGGTTAGATTTTAGTTCTTTCATTTCTCCTGAAAGAGATTTTATTTCTCCAGAAATTCTGCTGTATTATTTTATTTCTACAGAAATTTCTGCAATATCTTCCGTGCTTTTTTCAACCCTAGCTAGCACCTTGAGAATCATCGTTTTGAACTCTAGTTCTGACATATTACCTAGGTCCATATTGATTAGGTCTCTAGCCATTGGCATTGCCTCTTGTTCTTTTTTTTTTTTTTAAGATTTTATTTATTTGACAGAGACCACAAGTAGATAGAGAGGCAGACAGAGAAAGGGGGGAAACAGGCTCCCAGCTGAGCAGAGAGCCTGATGTGGGGCCTGGTGCCAGGACCTTGAGATCACTACCTGAGTGGAAGGCAGAGGCCTTAACCCACTGAGCGACCAGGCGCCCTTGTTCTTTTTTTTTAGGTGAGTTTTCCCGCCTTGTCCTATCATCCAGTTAAGTATATACGAACAAGAGAATTAAATACTAAAAGGATGGCAACGACCCCAGAAAAATGTACTCTAATGAAATCAGAAGAGATCCAAAACTGGGGAGAGAAGAAAGGGGAGAAAAAGAAATAAAAAATAAAAAAACAAAAAATAAAACAGACACACACACACACACACACACACACACTAGACCAGTGAATAGAACAGAGCCACCCACTTGATTTGGGGTATATTTTGCTCTCTTAGAAGAAACTACCTCCCAAAATTTTAAAGAAAGAAAAACATATATATACAGAAATCAGGGTAAACACAATGAAGAGATGGAATATAACTCTAAAGATGAAAATTAAAAAGAATTCTAAAAAAGGAATTGGTAAGATAAGTTGGCTACAAAAAAAAAAAAGAGGAGGGAATCTGCTTAGGCTGGAGAGTAGAACAAAACCATGTGCTCGATTAGGGTATATTTTGATCTATTAGAAGAAATTGTATCCCAAATTTTTTTAGAAAAAAAAAATTCTATGTGTATAAAAAATAAGGTTAAATACAATGAAGGGATAAAATATGACTATAAGAATGAAGGTTTAAAAAATTGTGTTTTTTGTTTGTTTGTTTGTTTGTTTGTTTTAGAAAGGTATAGTTAAGATAAGCTAGTTAAAAAACTTTAAAAGAGGAAAGAGGAATTGTTTAAAAATAGAATAAGAAAAAAAAAAAACTTAAGGGGCGCCTGGGTGGCTCAGTGGGTTAAGGCCTCTGCCTTGGCTCAGATCGTGATCCCAGGGAACTGGGATCGAGCCCTGCATCGGGCTCTCTGCTCGGCAGGGAGCCTGCTTCCTCCTCTCTCTGTCTGCCTCTCTGCCTACTTGTAATCTCTGTCTGTCAAATAGATAAGTGAAATCTTTTAAAAAAACAAATTTAACTTTGCAGGACTAAAGGATAATGGGGAAAAAGCCATGAATTCTATACGTTACTTTCCCCTGGCTCTGGAATTCTGCTGTTCTCCTTGATCAGTGAGTTGGTCTTGGCTGAAAGTTCTTGCTGATCTTCTGAGCGAGATGCCTGTTGCAATGATTCTCAAATGTCTTTGCCCAAGGTGGAATTGCACCATCCTTGCCAGGGACCAGGCTAAGTAATCTGCTCAGGTTCGCTCTCAGAGCTTTTGTTCCCTGAACACTTTCTGTACCACTTTGGAGGACGGGAATGAAAATGGCAGCTTCACAGTCTCTGGCTCAGAGGAGCCAAGAACTCGGGGGCCCAGTCCGCAGCATGCCCTCAGAGATAAGCAGTCAGTCACTCCTGTCTCCCTGGTCTCTGGCCGCACTCCAAGCTCACCCAACCTGTGACCGAGAGTTTCTATCTGTGGCACACAGTCCCATTTGGAGTCTCCAAACCCAGCAGATTCTTGCCATGCTGCTCGTCCTGGGGGAGGAAGGGGAGCCTCCCTGGATGTGCCGCTTGTGTGGTCCCTGCTTGAAGAGCAGTGGCCCAACTCTGCCTTGGATCACTGTTTAGTAACCCCAATCTAAAAGCTCACTCTTCAGCTCTGTCTCTGTAGTCGGCTTCCCAGCTCTGATACCTGACAGCGCTGCCACACTCAGACACTCCTGATCTTTCTGTGACCCTATGGGACCTGAGACCACACTGTCCCTGTGAGGACTCCACCCCCGCTTAGCCTCTGAGTGATGTCTCTCAATGGAGCAGAATTCTGAAAGTTCTGACTGTGCTCCGCTGCTCCACCACTTGCTGGGATCGGGCCCCTCCCTCATGGTCTATCTTCCCGTCACTTCAGATTCACTTCTCTGCACATCCTGCATTTCAGAAAGTGGTAGATTTTCTGTTCCTAGATTTGCTGCTCTTCTTCTCTTCTATCTCCTGTTGAGTTTGTGGGTAATAGAATGGTTTGATACATATCTAGCTGAACTCCTGGTATCTGATGTCATTTCAGTCTGCTACTCCTCTGCCATCTTGCCTCTCCTTTTCTTCAGAACATTTTCACCAGGAGTAGCTTACACCTCAAGAAGCCACTTTTACTCATCCATAAGAAGCACTCCTCATGTGTTCAAGTTTTATCATGAGATTGTGCCAATACAGTCACATCTTTAGGCGCCACTTGTTCTTTTTTTTTTAATATTTTATTTATTTATTTATTTATTTGTCAGAGGAGAGAGAGAGAGAGAAAACACATCAGCAGGCAGAGAGGCAGGCAGAGGCAGAGAGAGAGGCAGGCTCCCTGCTGAGCAAGGAGCCTGATGCAGGACTCGATCCCAGGACCCTGGGATCCTGACCTGAGCTGAAGGCAGTCACTTAACCCACTGAGCCACCCAGGCATCCCTAGGGTCCACTTCTAATTCTAGTTTAATTGTTATTTCTACCACATCTGCAGTTACTTCCTTTACTGAAGTCTTAAACCCTGCAAAGTCATCCATGAAGGTCAGAATCAACTTCTTTCAAACTCCTACTAATGTTAACATTTTGATCTTGTCCCATGAATCAGGAATGCTCTTTGTTAATGACATCTACAATGGTGAATCCTTTCTAGAAGGTTTTCAATTTACTTTGCCCAGATCCATAGAAGAATCACTGTCGATGACAGCTATAGCCTTATAAAATGTATTCCCTAAATAATAAGACTTGAAAGCTGAAAGTACTCCTTGATCCATGGGCTGCAGAATGGATGTTATGTTAGCAGGCATGAAAACAATATTCATCTTGTTGTACATGTCTATCAGACATTTTGAGAGGAATCTTTTTTTTTTTTTTGAGCCATACACCTCAACAGTAGAATATTTACTGAAAATATTCAGTAAGCCATGTTGTAAACAGATGTGCTGTCATCTAGGCTTTGTTGCTCCATTTCTAGCACACAGATAGAAAGTTAGCCTGTCCTTTAAAATTTGAAGCCAGTCATTGACTTTTCCTCTTTAACTATGCAAGTTCTGGATGGCATCTTCTTCCAATAGAAGGCTGTTTTATCTACATTAAAAATCATTTGTTTCCTCTGGCCATCTTCATAAATGATCTTAGCTAGATTTTCTGGATAACCTGCTGCAGGTTCTACCTCAGCAGTTGTTGTTTCACCTTTCACTTTGATGTTATAGAGACAGCTTCTTTCTGTAAACTTTATGATCCAACCTCTTCTAGCTTTAAACTTTTTTTCTGCAGCTTCCTCACCCTCCTTAGCCTTGAATAGACTTAGGGCCCTGCTCTGGATTAGGCTTTGGCTTCAGGAAGTGTTGTGGCTAGTTTGACATAATCCTAAAACTTTCTCCAGGTCAGCAGTATAGCTGTTCTTGCTTTCTTATCATTTGTATATTCACTGGAGTAGCACTTTAAATTTCCTTCAAGAACTTTTTCTTTGTATTCACAACTTGGCTGTTTGGTGCAAGAGGCTTCGTTTTTGGCCCGTGTTGGGTTTTGACTGCTTTCCTCACTGAGCTTAATCATTTCTAGCTTTTGCTTTAAAATGAGAGACCTGCAGTTCTTTTTTTAACTGAACATTTAGAGGCGATTGTAGGGTTATTAAATGGCCCAACGTGAATATTCTTATGTCTCAGGAAATAGGGTGGCCTGAGGAGAAGGAGAGAGTGGGATAAGGCTGGTGAGTGGAGCAGTCAGAACACATGGATTATTTGTTGATTAAACGTGCTGTCTTCTTGGGGAATGGTTTGTGGTTCCCCCAAACAATTACAAAGTAACATCAAATATCATTGACCACAGATCATCATAACAAGTATAATAATAATGAAAAAGTTTGGGATATTATGAGGATTACAAAATGTGACACTGAACATGAAGTGAGCACATGCTGTTGGAAAAATGGCACTGATGGACTTGCTCGTTACAGTGTTGCCACCAACCTTCAATTTGAAAAAAAAAAAACAAAAAACACAAGTATCTGCAAAGTGCAATAAAGCGAAATGCAATAAAATGAAGCATGCCCGTATAACTTCTAAATCTTTCTTAGAAACAAAACAAACTTGCATAATCACATTGTAGAACCTTTTTCTGGGGTTCACAAATTGAGAGAATGTTTAGTTAATTAGCATTATGAACATTTTCTATGCTGTTCATCCCTTCTGGTTAGAAGTTCAGGTTTAAGTTTTAATGGTTCCTGTTTGCTATAAGCTGTCATTTTATAGACACTAGGATAAGCATAAGTTGACAGTAGGGCAGTTCTTCCAGAACAAACACTGTTATTACCTTAAAGTTTAGTGGACTTATGCATTATGCACTTATTCCTATCTTCCATCTGTTTTGCAATGTTCACTTCACTTTTGCTGCCCATTACCTCATGCTTCTTCTTTGCATCCTGATCACCTTCTGGGACATCTCAAATTCTTTACATGTCCTAATTTTGTGATTTGGATTTTTCTCAGTCATTTCCTATCTCAGCTTTATTGTCAAACCATTTCCTCTGAGGAAGCCATCTCTAATGAGATGCTGTTACCTTGCAAAATGTGTGAATTCATTTTAGCTTATTGATATTAATGATTGCTTTCTGACTCAACTATTTATTTGATAATGTCTTACCCAAAATGTGGCACTAAATTTTTAAATAAGGCAGTATTAGGAGAAACTCCATGGGGGGGGGGGGTAATTAAATAAGTTAATTAATTAAATACATGCCCAGCAACAAACTGGGTCAGTTTGCCTTTCAAAGTCACCAGATTAAGTTTTTTCAAATCTTTCTTTCTTTCAAGTAAATGTGTACAACTGTGTTTTGTTTATTCTGCTTGACATAAGTGAGAATAATGTGAAGTCTTTGCTAGTAAAAACCCTTCTGAACTTTTTTTTACAAACTGCTTGTGAATGGCCCTTACTTATAAAATAATGAACTCCATAAAATTGAGATTTTCAGCTATAAATATAAGATTTATTTAACAGGAAGAAAGTAGGGAGAGACTTTAAGATTAAGTTTTAACTCCTTCTTATACTAGTTGGAGAGACTTGGGCAGTTGTCCTGCCTGACACTTGCTTCATTTGGTTAACTCCTGTTGAACTTGGCTATAGTATCACTTCTATCAGGAATCTTCCAGCTTATGCAGAAGTTTTTAGGCATTCCTTCTCTGAGATTCTATAGTCCACTGTTCACAGTCATCTCCTACTTTTGTCTATTTACATAAAGGATATATTTAGATCCTATGTGCCTCTGAGCACATATTGAAGATAGGAAGTAACTAACCCACTGGATCCTGGATGCAAAATACAGGCTCTGACACAAAATTTTTGGTTTTGTTTTTTTTTTAAGATTTTATCTGTTTATTTGATAGAGAGAGAGACAGCAAGAGAGGGAACATAAGCAGGGTGAGTAGGAAAGAGAGAAGCAGGTTTCCTGCTGAGTAGGGAGCCTAATGCAGGACTCAACCCCAGGACCCTGGGATCATGACCTAAGCCGAAGGCAGACGCTTAATGACTGAGCCACCCCGGCACCCAAAATTTTGATTTTTCAATGAAAGTTTGCTTTATGAATGAATAGTAGTAGCTACACTGACTTATGCCCAAAAATGTTGTCAGTCTAAATGAGAGTAATACAGTATTTCTGTGTTGTAAAGTACTATAAACATGTAGGACATGATTATCGGTTGAGAACACATACCTGAATGTAAATATATATCTGTGTCTAAATATAATAGGAATTAATTCACAAAAATAATATTAATTTGAAATTTATAATAAATACAGACTAGAAAGCTGTATCTGTACACACTATGACAAAATGTTGAAGAAAATAAAATAAACTTCACAGAGATACATTAAACTACTTTGTAGAGCAAACTACTCTTTAGACTATGAAGTCTCAGTTTTTGTAAGTATACCTCTTTGCTAGTCACTGATTTTCTTGCCTCTTCGTTATTCTGCATTTGTCAGAGCCTCCATTTAAAGCAATGTTTAGGGGCACCTGGGAATGCTGTGCGCTATGCGTCTGCCTTTGGATTAGGTCATGATCCAGTATCTTGAAATATTTTATAACTCCCACTATTAGACAACTTAGTATATTTTGCCTTAGTTATTTATTAATTTTATCCTTTAAAGCCAAAATGATAACTTTGATAATAGAGGTAGAGAGTCTATGGTGAGGAGGAAACAAAGGATCCAACTGAAAAATACTTAAAAGTTAGAATTAATAGAACCTTAACTAGGTTATGATGAAATGTGAGTGAGGGAAGTGAACATAGCTCTAAGGCTTTTGTTTTTTATGGCGTAATGGAGAGTGGCATCTCATTCTAAATCACAGGACAATAGGAAGGGAAAGCAGGTAAGATGAGAAGTTTCCAGATCCAGTGGTTTCGTTATCTTTGGAATATGACCTTGAGGTGTCATTGGGTAGATAAGGGAAAATGTCCAGAAGTTAATGATAAAAATCAGTCAGGTTTAGGGGTGTCTGTTTTGCAGATAAAATTTAAGAGACATTATTGTTTGGGCTATAGTTTAAATTATGGGAGTACATGAGTTCACTCAGACTCTATAGGAGGTAATTAGGGGCAGACCTTAGGAAATGATGTTTAGTGGTTGAAAAGGAGCAAATATGACTGAAAAGAAAGTTTGGAAATAGAAGCAAATCAAGAATAAAATCAGAGAAGGAAAGATGTCCAAGAAATAATAAGATATTGATACCAAAGCTAAAGACACCACACATAGACACACACACACACACACCCCTGCACACAAACTACTATGGGCCAGTATTCCTAATGAACATAGATACAAAAATCCCCAAAAAAATCAGCAAACCACATTCAACAGTACATTAAAAAGATCTTTCACTATGATGAAGTGGTATTTATTCCAGAGTTGCAAGAATGTTTCAGTATTTGCAGATCAATCAATGTGACATACCACATCAGCAAAATAAAGAATAAAAATCATATGATGATCTCAGTAGATGCAGAAAAAGCAGTTGACAAAATTCAACATCCATTCATATTAAAACTCTCAACAAAGTGGGTAGAGAAGGAAATTACCTCAAAATAATAAAGGCCATAGGAAAAACCCATGGCTGACATCATACCCAGTGGGGAAAATAGAGTTTTTTCCTCTATGATCAGGAACAAATAATGTCCACTCTTGTCACTTTTTTTCAACATAGTACTGGAAATCCTGCCCACAGATAAGAAAAAGAAATAAAATATATCCATATTCGTAAGGAAGAAGTTAAACTGTCACTACTTGTAGGGGCATGATACCATATATAGAAAATCCTAAAGACTGCAGCAAAAACTACGAGAAATAAGATGTAAATTCAGTAAAGTTTCAGGATACAAAATTAATACTCAGAATTTAGTAGCATTTCTATATACTAGTAAAAAAATGGCAGAAGGAATAAATTTACATTTACTCTTGCACCAAAAAGAATAAAATACTTAGGAGTAAACTTAATCAAGAAGGTGAAAGACCTGTCCTGTGAAAACTATAGAACAATAATGAAAGAAATTTAAGATGACACAAACAGATGAAAAGATATTCTGTGCTCATTTATTGGAATAATTAAAATTGATAAAATATCCATATTACCAAAAGCAGTCTATTGATTCAGTACAACTCATTTCAAAACCCAATAGCATTTTTCACAGAACTAGGACAAATATTACTAAGATTTATGTGAAATTCCAAAAGACCCTAATAACCAAAGCAATCTTAAGAAAGAAAAACGAAGATGAAGTTATCACAATTCTAGATTTTAAGATACATTACAGAGTTGTAATAATCAAAATAGTATGACACTGACATAAAAATAGACACATAGGTCAATGAAATGAGATAGAGAGTCAGAAATAAACCTACACTTGTATAGTAAATTAATCTATGACAAAGGAGGTAAGAATATACAATGTGGAAAAGAAAGTCTCTTTAAGAAATGATGTTGAGAAACCTGGACAGCTTCTTGCAAAAGAATGACATTGTACTACTTTCTAATACTACACACAAAAATAAACTCAAAATAGATTAAAGCCATTAACGCGAGACCTAAAATCATAAATACCCTAGAAGAGAACATGAGCCATAATTTCTTTGACATCAACTGTAGCAATATTTTTATAGATATGTCTCCCAAGGCAAGGGAAATAAAAGCAAAAATAAACTAATGATACTACACAAAAATAAAAAGGTTTTGCACAAGAAAGGAAACCATCAACAAAACAAAAAGGCAACCTACTGAATGAGAGAAGGTATTTGCAAATAATATATCTGATAAGAGGTTATATCCAAAATACATAAAGAACTTGTACAACTCAGCACCAGAAACAATCCAATTAAAAAATGAACAGAGGACCTGAATAGGCACTTTTTTCACAGAAGATGTACAGATGGCCAACAGATACATGAAAAGATTTTTAATATTACTAATCACCAGGGAAGTGCAAATCAAAACTACAATGAGATATCACCCTACACCTGTCAGAATGGCTAAAATAAAAAAGACAAGAAATAAGTCTTGCCAAAGATATGGAGAAAAAGAAACTCTTGGGCACTACTTATTGGTGGGATTGTAAATTGGTACAGACACTGCAGAAAAAAGTATGGAGGTTCTTCAAAAATTTAAAATTAGAAATACCATATGATCTAATAATTCCGTTACTGAGTATTTACTGAAGGAAAATGAAAACACTAATTTGAGAAGACTTATCCACCCCTATATTTACTGCAGCATTATTTGTAATAGCCAAAATATGGAGGCAACATAACTGTCCATTGATAGACAAATGGATAAAGAAGATATATACACAATGGAGTATTGTGCAGCTGTACCAATTTTAGTATATGTGCTGCCAAAGCGAGCACATGTACAGCTGTAAAAAAGGGATGTGACCTTGCCATTTGTGACAGCATGGATAGACCTAAAGGGTATTATGCTAAGTGAAATAAACCAGTCAAAGAAAGACACAAAGAAATACAATATGATTTCACTTATGTGGAATCTAAAATGTAAAAGAAATGAATAAACAAAACAAAAAGCAGAATCAGACCTATAAATACAGAGAACAAACTGATAGTTTGCTAGAGGGAAGAATGGTAGGGGACAAGCAGAATGGATGAAGGGAACTGGGAGACACAAGCTTCCGGTTATGGAATGAGTAAGTGATAGGAATAAAAGGTACAGCAGAGGGAATTAGGTCAATATTGTAATAGCATTGTATGGAGACAGATGGTAGCTGCGCTTGTGGTGAGCACAGCATAACATATAGAGATGGTAAAGCACAATGCTGTGCACCTGAAACTAATGTAACATTGTGTGTCATCTATACTCAAAAAAAAAAAAGTTTTTTAAGTTGTTAGTTTCAGCCATATCAGATGCTGCAGGTGATCCTTGCTAGAGCCATTTCAGTGAAGTGGTAGGAGAGTTTGGAAGCGTGAAGGAGCTGAAGAAATGAAAAGACGAAAGGAGACAAGAGCCTTCCAAAATCTTCTTGAGAACCAGAAATGCCAAGTGGCTACAAATTTTACTGACAATCCATTTAATATACACTTCTTCCTTCAATGAGTTGATTAAGGTTCAAATGACACTATTAACCAAAATCACACAGCATACTAGTACCTGCATCTTCTTGTGTTTTCACATATCCATGGTTCATCCACTACTTATCATCCAAAATTTCCACAATTCAGCAGAACATCAGTAATTTTCTTACTGTGATTAATTTATATTAATTATTGTCCCCATTCTTTCCATATCTTTGGGTATCTTGGAATTTAGTTCATAGTGTTTAATAGAATGAGGTTAGTAACTTACTCTTAAAAGGCACTACTTTATTATTATATGTTTTTGATCATATTTGTTGTAATCTGTGTTCAGTTAGATGTTCTTATTCAAGCCAACAAGTAGACTAGCATCTATGACAAATTCCACTATTTTGCAGATTTTTTTCTTATTGTTGAAATCCTTCTAGCGCCCTAAATAATACTAGAGGAGTAACAAGAAGCTAACACAAGAATGAGGTCATAAGACTTTAGCATTTTAGATGTAGATCATAAAGGAGTTCATATTCACCCCATCTCTGATTTCTTACAGCTATACACTAGTTTCTTTCTGCTCCCAGGCCCTGCCTCCTTGCATGATTGTGTTTCATATTTTCTTTACACTTCCAGTTGAATTTTTGCAAGTAGTTTAAAACAAGTTCAGAAACATTTATGTTTACTTGTGTGTAATAGAAGTCAAGATACTGGGGATATTTATAATGGACCTGATGTCTTTAAAGTAGAAAAATACTATATTTCTTCCTGTGAATTCTAAATAAACCAGGGAGCTCTATAATTAATCATTTTTGATATAATGTTTTTATTGTGAATTAGCTTCAGGTAAATGTGATTTTCAAAGTATTACTTTAATTCATTTACATCAGAATGGGTGGGTTGCACAAGATTATAAAGATATATTGTGAACACTCATCAAAGAAAATTGTTCAACCACCACTCGAAAACCAGTTTATAGCATTCGTTTGACCACATTTTAAAATCAAGGGATTTCATGACTGTTGGAAAAATGACAGCAGGCAAGGAAGTGGGTACCTAAAGAATATGTTCATCTCTAAAGCACAGTGACAGCATAACCTTTGTTTTTAGTCTTTATGTAATTCCATTTGCAACTTTTTAAAAACAGCTAATTTTTCATTTTAGCAATGTTAGTTTTTTCTTATGAAAATAATTTCTACTACAGAATTTTGAAAATTGTTTTATTCTTGATTTAACATCTTTTTTAAACCACAGAGAACAATAATTTTAGAATTAAGAATAGTTTTGAGGATGCCTGCTTGTCTCAGTGGATTAAGCCTCTGCCTTTGGCTCAAGTCATGGTCTCAGGGTCCTGGGATCGAGCCCCCTCTGCTCAGCAGGGAACCTGCTTCTCCCTCTCTTTCTGCCTGCCTCTCTGCCTAATTGTGATCTCTGTCTGTCAAATAAATAAATAAAGATCTTAAAAAAAAAAAAAGAATAGTTTTGAGCTCTTCATAGGATTTGTCTGTGAAGTTTAGTCATTTTTTTTAAATTTAGTCATTTAAATAAAAATATTAAATTGTCTTTATGATTTTTAAATGAAAAATTCGATAGAATATTTCACCAGATATCTGTGAAACTAAGAAGTCAGTGAGTTTTGCACCATATTACTATTAAATACATAAAAATTAGATTAGTTGTTAGGTGCTATGTCATAGTATGTGTTATAATTATAACATACATGAAATAAATACATGTGCATATTCATATAAAGGGATAGATGTGATCTTTAACTATGAACTATTAACTACAAGACTTAGTAGTATTCATTATAGTTCAAGTTGCTTTCTTTCATGCCATTGGCATTTTTATATTTTATCTGAGGTCCAAATGCAGAATCTTGAAATGTATTATTTTTTATATCATTAGAATAAAAGAGTAGTTCTTTATTAATTTTTAAAGGCCAGCTCTAGTTTTGGGAATGCATGTGAGTCTTTTTTTTTTTTTCCAAATATACCTAAGCAGTTGACAAAAGATATTTCCAGAAATGAGCTATGTGATCTTTAACACCAGGCTGTGGAACAGATTTGATAATAAATATCTCATTACTTTTGAGATTTGTATATTGTACATGTGTAGCTTGGTAACTGAGTTCTATAAAAAGATCAGAATTAACTGGATTTTGTATATCTGTCATTTCTGCCGTGCCAAAAATCTGTGGAGTAGTTTGTAATTGCCATTGTTTGGGTTATTACGATAAACAGAGCTGATAAGGCTTATGCTATTTGCCTTGTGAGCTGCATTCATTTCACATCACTCTCTTGAATTAAAATTGCATGCACATATCTTTGCTTATCAGTTTTATTTATCTGTCAGAAAGAGAGAAAGAAAGCATGTTTCCACCATATAAAACCTTATAACAAGCAGGTCAGAAATTATAATCATTATTCTAATATTCTAGTGCAAATGAATGACTGTATGTGTATTTCTGTTATCTATCATTTAAAATCTATTCCTATAGGAAAATATTGTTACTTTTTCCAAGTGCCCTTTTTCATATTTTGTCAAAGCTTATCATTGTAATTGGATTACCCAAGGTACAAGTGCAGATCTGCAGAATATAGCATGTTTTTTCTCTCCTTTGTCAAATATGTATAATTTTTCCTTAGAGATGCTCCTACAGTCTTACTATTTGCTTGGCAATGTTTCTAGATAGAAAATACAAGTTGATTGTGTGAAATGCTTTCATTTTCTCCCATGGTAGAAGTTCTTTGTGATATTTCTATTATTAGGCTCACCTATGAAATTCCCAAGCTCACCAGTGGTCACATCAGATGAACTTTCAAAGTTTCAGATATCTGTGATAAGTTAAATACACAGGTACTTCCTTCACAAATTATGTAACCTCTGACAATTGTCACACATTGTCATCACTATATGCCCACTTCAGTTTTCACTCCAGTGTACTGGGGAATGATCTGGACTTCAAGAATTTGGAATGCTCCCCATCCTTGGTGTTTGTCCTACATATTACTTATTTTTAATGTTTTAAAATTTTTTTATTAACATATAATGTACTATTAGCCCCAGGGGTACAGGTCTGTGAATAGCCAGGTTTACATACTTCATAGCACTCACCATAGCACATACATGTCCTACATATTACTTTGATGAGAGTTGTTTATTGCTGTGATCCTATGAATTTCCTGTTTGAATGTTATATCCAGTGGATTTTTCATGTATGCAGGACAATTCTGTGTTCTTTTGAACTGTTATCCAGTTTTTTATAGAGATGTTTTTCCTCAAAAAAGTACAAATAAAGTACTGTTTTACAATCTGTCTCATACATTCAAATCTTCAGCAGTTGTTTTCATGTTCCAGGGATGGGAAAATCATTATTCATGGACAAAGAGCTTTGTCCATGAACTATCAGGCCTGCCAGTATTACCTTTGTGTTTTAAGGGACTTTTGTGTTTTCAGTATTAACTGGCCTTTGTTTTCTGGCAAAACAATTTATAGTTCATTCTCAGATAACTATACATATGGTATTTGTATTTTAATTAAAAAGACTGTTGTTATGTCTGATTCTTATAAGCAGAAATTCATTATAAGGACACTTTTCATTTCCTTGAAATGTTCCCTTTCTTTTTTTTTCCAGGGCTCTTAAATTGCAAAAGCCACTTAAATTATGTGCTTTGGGGAGTTAATTTTTGGCACCATATGTCTCTAAAAATGATTTAATTTTATCTAAAGCGTGTTTGTAATGATATTTATATTCTGTAATACACAGAGACAATATAAGGAATTTTTTAAAAAGAAAAAAGTCTAGTCTACTATTGTTCAACACAGTAACATGTTTAAAGTTGCAAAAATATCTATTTATTTTGATTAATGTATTTTTAATATCTGAGCTATGTTGTTGCCTTTTAACCCTTTGACTTAACCAAGTGTCTTTACGAAATCAACTTGACTAACACAAAAATGTTACTGCTATTATTCTTATTAGGGACCTGATCTTATGAATTGAGAATGTTAGAAAACTTAAGCTACAAAAAAGGACTAACTTTAGTCTAAGGACTAATTTAAAGGCAAATAAACAACTTTGTCCAAAGCTCTATTAATCATTTTACATATTTTTATGCTTTTTTAAATGGATGTGCCATCAATTCTCACCTAATTCTAGCAAATTCAAATTCTCGTGTAAGTAGGCTACATAGATCTATCTTCAATTTAGTATGAAATAAGTTATAAAGTTACTAACCAACAACTGCTTTTATTATGTGAGCAGGATGAGGGGAAATACCAAAAAATGTAGGGAATTTAAGAAGCAAAAAGTGGTAATTAATTTCTTGATTTAAACTCCTTTAATATTTTGGATAGCTCTTTTATTATAGGTAAGATCATGCTTAGTGGATACATAACAAAAGTCTTGGGGCACCTGGGTGGCTCAGTGGATTAAGCCTCTGCCTTTAGCTCAGGTCGTGATCTCAAGGTCATGGGATTGAGCTCTGCATCGGGCTCTCTGCTCAGCGGGGAGCCTGCTTCCCCCTCTCTCTCTGCCTGCTGCTCTGCTTACTTGTGATCTCTCTCTCTCTACCAAATAAATAAATAAAATCTTTAGGAAAAAAGGTCTTGTACTCAAGAAGCCTTTTTTATATTTTAGCAGATGGTCAAATGTAGGTTTTTTAAAGCTAGATTATAGTAAATTCTCTAAAACTAAATAATCCTTGACCACAAAATATGGAGGATGCTTTGACAAAGCTAAGTTAAGCTTGCAGAGTTGTCTTTTTTAATGAAACAACTAAACATAGAGTAAGTTACAGAGTTATATATAAGGTACATGTAACTTTTTTTTAAATTTTTAATTTTTTATAAACATATATTTTTATCCCCAGGGGTACAGGTTTGTGAATCACCAGGTTTACACACTTCACAGCACTCACCAAAGCACATACCCTCCCCAATGTCCATAATCCGACCCCCTTCTCCCAAACCCCCTCTCCCCAGCAACCCTCAGTTTGTTTTGTGAGATTAAGAGTCACTTATGGTTTGTCTCCCTCCCAATCCCATCTTGTTTCATTTATTCTTCTCCTACCCACTTAACCCCGATGTTGCATCACCACTTCTTCATATCAGGGAGATCATATGATAGTTGTCTTTCTCTGCTTGACTTATTTCACTAAGCATGATACGCTCTAGTTCCATCCATGTTGTCGCAAATGGCAAGATTAAAAGGATTATTCACCATGACCAAGTGGGGTTTATTCTAGGGCTGTAAGGTTGGTTCAACATCTGCAAATCAGTCAATGTGATACAACACATCAATAAAAGAAAGAACAAGAACCATATGATACTCTCAATAGATGCTGAAAAAGCATTTGACAAAGTACAGCATCCCTTCCTGATCAAAACTCTTCAAAGTGTAGGGATAGAGGGCACATACCTCAATATCATCAAAGCCATCTATGAAAAACCCACCGCAAATATCATTCTCAATGGAGAAAAACTGAAAGCTTTTCCGCTAAGGTCAGGAACACGGCAGGGATATCCATTATCACCACTGCTATTCAACATAGTACTAGAGGTTCTAGCCTCAGCAATCAGACAACAAAAGGAAATTAAAGGCATCCAAATCAGCAAAGAAGAAGTCAAATTATCACTCTTCGCAGATGATATGATACTATATGTGGAAAACCCAAAAGACTCCACTCCAAAACTGCTAGAACTTGTACAGGAATTCAGTAAAGTGTCAGGATATAAAATCAATGCACAGAAATCATTTGCATTTCTCTACACCAACAGCAAGACAGAAGAAAGAGAAATTAAGGAGTCAATCCCATTTACAATTGCACCCAAAACCATAAGATACCTAGGAATAAACCTAACCAAAGAGGCACAGAATCTATACTCAGAAAACTATAAAGTACTCATGAAAGAAATTGAGGAAGACACAAAGAAACAGGATAACTCTATTTCTAACACGTTCCGTTGTGACAGTGATCCTACTGATCTGGAGGACTGCTGGTCTAGAATATGTAGGTTTAAGTATAATTGCTAGATCAAAGGGGAGCTACATCTCCAAATTTAATACATAACGTCTGATTGCTCCCCAGAGTCTTTGTGTCAAATTATATGCAAATTCAAACAATGTATGAGAGTTCAGTTTTTCCACAGCTTACCAAGAATTGGTATGGACAGGTTTTTGTAATAATTGCCAATGGGGTGAGTGTAAATCATCTTTATTTGTGCTCTACTATTAAGGTTAAAAATGTTTTCTTTTTTTTTTTTTTTTAAGTGTTCAACGACTCCGTTGTGTATAACACCCAGTGCTCATCACAGCACATACCCTCCTTAATACCCATCACCAGCTCCCCATCTCTCCACCTCCCTCCCTTCTGTAACCCTCAGTTTGTTCCCGGAATCCAGAGACCCTCATGGTTTGTCTCCCTCTCTGATTTCTTCCCATTCAGTTTTCCCTCCATTCCCCTATGGTCCTCTGTGCTATTCCTTATATTCCACATATGAGTGAAACCATATGATAATTGTCTTTCTCTGCTTGACTTTATTTCACTTAGCATAATCTTCTCCGGTTGCATTCATGTGGATGCAAATGGTAGGTATTCATCCTTTCTGATGGCTGAGTAATATTCCATTGTATATATGAACCACATCTTTTCAAATGTTTATAAATAAAATAGCTTTCTTTTTCTGTGAATTGTCTATGTGTATTATTTGCCCATTTTTTCTGGTATATTGTTTGTATTTTTCCTTATTGATTTATAGGGGTTCTTTCTATGTTAAGGAAATTAATTCTTGCTGGCTGTGTGTTAGTCTCTTCTCTAAACCTCTGGTTAATTTTGTTACTCTGCTTAAATTTAAATTGTAAAAAATTCAGCATGATTACATTTACCAGTTCTTTCCCCTAGAATTTATTATTTTAGTATTTTTTTTAATTTTTTATTTTTTATAAACATATGTTTTTATCCCCAGGGGTACAGGTCTGTGAATCACCAGGTTTACACACTTCACAGCACTCACCAAAGCACATACCCTCCCCAGTGTCCATAATCCCACCTCTTCTCCCAAACCCCCTCCCCCCAGCAACCCTCAGTTTGTTTTGTGAGATTAAGAGTCACTTATGGTTTGTCTCCCTCCCAATCCCATCTTGTTTCATTGATTCTTCTCCTACCCACTTAAGCCCCCATGTTGCATCACCACTTCCTCATATCAGGGATATCATATGATAGTTGTCTTTCTCTGCTTGACTTATTTCGCTAAGCATGATACGCTCTAGTTCCATCCATGTTGTCACAAATGGCAAGATTTCATTTCTTTTGATGGCTGCATAGTATTCCATTGTGTATATATACCACATCTTCTTGATCCATTCATCTGTTGATGGACATCTAGGTTCTTTCCATAGTTTGGCTATTGTGGACATTGCTGCTATAAACATTCGGGTGCACGTGCCCCTTTGGATCACTACGTTTGTATCTTTAGGGTAAATACCCAATAGTGCAATTGCTGGGTCATCCAGATTATTTTAGTATTTTATTTAAAACAGCTTCCCCTTCTAAAGATTAGTTTTAAATATAGCTTTTCTCAATTCTGTTTACCTAGGTTTTATGTTAGTGTATATTCTAAGTTAAGGATCTAACTTTATTTTAGACACTTATAGAGAGAAAAACAGTTATGCCATCCTTTCTCCACTAATTTAAGTGCTGTGTCATACTTCAAACTTCAATATTTTATATGAATGTTTTGTTCATCTGTCTTTTCTGACCAAATGCTTATCCATTCCAATGTTGGCATTACTGTTAGTTCCTACATCTGTATATATTGTATGTCGGGTTTTTTTTAGCTTGTTCTTCTATTTCACAATTGTCTTGGCTACTCTCAGTCCCTTATTCTTCCATATGAGCTTTAGATCAAGTTTTATAAAACCTGAGGAGATTGTAGACTACTTTGTGAAAAACTCACCTGCCCATAACATTCTTTTTACATATGTGGACAGGTTATACCTCTCCATTTATTTAGTTATTACTTTATATTTTTAATATTTTTTTAACTTTCTCTACATATTTCTCTACATATTCTTTACTGGATTGAAACCTAGATATCTTACATTTTGTATAGTGATTATTAATGGTATTTTAGAAACATGATTCAAAATTAGTTATAATTATTTTTTTAATTCTTTTTCAGTGCTGATGTTGTAGGCAAAAAAAGGTTCCTAAACTCTATCATTACCTCCTATTGTTGATTTGTAGAACCTCTTTAATTTTTTGTGTAGACATTTTTCCTCTTATACCTATCTTTTTTCATTTTCTTATTGTTTGGCAGTATCTGCAGTAAAATTTGGAAAAGAGGTGCTGATTCCTGATAGCCTTTCTGCATTTTTCCTAACTTTATGGGAATGTTTCTCAAGTATCTGTATTTACTAAAATATTTGTTCAAAGTTGTGGGTTTATACCTTTATCAGGTTAAAGAAATTTTCTTCTGTTCCTATTCCTAGTTTGCTAAGATAATTTTTTCATTGCTGATTGTTTTCATTCTGTGTTTATTCATATCGACTTCTCTTGGGGATGATTATTTTTTCTTTGATATATTGATGTATTACATGAAAATATTTGCTGATAATGAACCATTTTTTAAATTTCTGGAACTATTAAATTATAGTTCCTTTACACTGTCTTCAATTAATGAGCTCCTAGATGGTACAAACTACATTCTATCAATCAATAAGTATTTATTAATCACTCTCTTATTACTAATAAATCATTCTCAGCTTCAGTCTTAAACCAAACAGTGAATTAGGAGATCACTTTTGCTTTACATTCAGCAAATATGGATAGTAAATTATTTCCTTGCTAGGCAAAGAGAGAAGAAAGAAAGAGTTTAAAATCTATCATTAAATATTGTGGCAAAAAAAAAGTCTCCAATTTAGCAGCTTAAGCTAATAAACATTTATTTTCTCACAAAGTTTCTGAAAGACAAGAACCAGGAGCTGCATGGATGGGTGATTTGGCTCATAGTCTCCTACAAGGTTGCAATCAAGTTGGTCAGGGTGGCAGTCATCTGAAGAGACTGGAGAATCTGCTTTCAAGATCACTCACAGGGCTCTGTTGGCAAAAGGAAGTTTCAATTCTTTACCATGTGGGTCTTTCACAGAGCTGCTTATATGACATGGGAGCTGGCTATTCCCAGATCAAAATACCTGAGAGAATTAGAGAGAGAGAAAACCCAAGACAGAAGCCTCGGAGTTTGTGTGTGAGTGTGTGTGTGTTTGTAAGTGCCTACTATCTGCCCTGTTCTGTTCTTTACAAGACAGCAAGTCCAGCCTACACTCAAAGGGAGGATTATCCAATAATTTGACGGTTTATTTTTAAATTTACATCTATGAACACTGTTTTTCTCTAACAGTAAATGACAAATGTACTTCAACTCTATATTACCCCATTCTTCACCGTGTGTCCCCATTATGTCTTTTACACTAGGATAATAAGGCTTTATTTTTGTGTCTTCCATAATGTAAATCACACAACTGTATACTCCAACCTAGCCACAGAAAATACCTGAAAATTGATACTTTGAAAGTTCGAATGCTTTGAAAGTTCTAATTTCAATGCTGAGAACATGAATGGTGTAAGATAATATTTCCGTGCTAATTTGATTATGGCTGGGCCTACAAAATTGAGGGCACTGAAGTTGAGGATCTTTTTTTCAGAATGGCTCTTTTCCTGTTCCAATATGCTCCTTCTGAGTTTTCTAGGAGACTGTATCCATTCTCTTCCAAAATTCTTGTAATATGTACTGGAGACTAAGCAGCAACCCAGTTACTCCATCAGCGGCTCTAAATTTCATCCTTACTTCGTAAGTGCACAGCAAGTCCTTACAGTGCCTTTACATAACCCCATCCAGTGTGTTTGTGTCCCTTAACTGTTCTTTTTTGTTTCTCTAACACCACTCTCTCATCTCACCTTATGTTCCCTAAAAACGGAAGGAGAGGGCGAGAATATAATCAACTCAGGAAGAAATTATTACATTTCAAAACACAATCCTTGAAGAGTTTCATTTCAGAATTACTAGGTTAATTGAAGTGGGTGATATCAAAAATTGTTCCAGTTCCTTTGACTTTCCAACCTAAATTCTATGACTTTTCCACAACTGAATCCTCTCTCTTCAGTTTCCCCTTCATATATTTCTGTGTCTCTTACATTCACTTGGCTTATCTTACTCTTCTCTCATTAACTTGCAAGTTCTTGAATGTCTTACTTGCTTCTTTGCTTTGCCACTAAAATTTTACCAGTTCACTTTATTGAGTTAATTTCAGTATTTATTGAGTGATTACTGTCTACTAACATCTTAAACTTGGGCTTTTATCATAACCATTTTCTTAAAATAGTTGTCATCATGTTCAAATCAGCTGTCATTTCTAACACCTTAAATATTTTTCCATATATATATTTTATTGATCATCTCATTGTCTTTAATGTGGATATGTATGTGTATATATGTGACTTTTATTGGATGCTGATTCTCTCTACGAATTCTTTCTTTTTTTTTTTTTTTCTGTCCCAGTTCTTTTTTCAGGAGCCTATTAGCTTTAAATTCAAAAATTTTAAAAAAAAAACCCACTTTTGAGATATTACTCTTTTTTAGTTGATACATAAGGAGCTTCTTTGCTTAAGTAGCTTAACACATGTGTATGAACTAATCTAAGACCTTTGTAGCTACCTCAAGTTAGAATTCAGAAAACTGCACAAAATAGATTTACTGTATACAGCTGTTTCTCCTCATGTAAGATGTGGATATGGGTACCATTACTTCTCAGTTCACTTTGGTTAATGAGTTCCCACTTGTAAAACCTTCCACATGTTGAGAGCTCCTACTTTAGAAAAATTACCTTCAGTTTAAGGAATTCTAAAACTCATCTTCCTCTTATTTGCCCTTGTCATATACGTAGATATCATAATAATGGTGTAATGCATAGACTAAAGTGTATTAACTTCTTAGTGAGTCTTTTAAGATATAGAATATGCTCCTGCAGTGGCTGTCATGGGGGAAATTATTTTAATATTATATTTGAATATTTACTTATTTATTTTAATTTTATATTTCAGTATTATATTTAGACTATTAAATATCACAGAAAATGATTTAATAATGACAGACTGTCTCTTCAAAAAGTGAATTAATCTTGAATTCAATAGCCTAAATTATCTGAAATGTCCTTAATTCCAGGTAATGTATTAATGTATTTCAACATTAGCAAGCTGAAAATCGAATAGTGTTCAAGGTTATTCTTTTTTCACAAGTTAACCAAGAATAGTGGTTTCATTATTCTATGGGCTTGCATAAATACCTCTGTGTTGCTTATTTCAGTGGATCAAAATAATGATTATAAACAATTCACATAAAATACCAGGTGACTATTTTTAAAACTGTTGTTTTTAGGTAAGCTGTTTTATTGAAATATGCTTCCAGAAAGTTCATAAGTCATCCATGCACAGTCTGCTGAGCTTTTGCATAGGATCCCTTACATGTAACCAGTACCCAGAGCAATATATAAAACATTAAAAAATCATACTTCTTTAACACTTTTATTCTGTTGTGAAAGCATCTGATATGAAATTTTTGGTGTTTATTTTTCATTCTAGAAAATATACTAAGAGGAAGTCAACATGAACAACTATCCATATTACCAATTAAAAGAGGTTTCAGTGACATTATATTTTAATATGGCTTTTGTCATTAATTTTTACGAAGTTTATGTCTTCAAAAATAACCTAATTATAATGATTCTTGACGGTGTGGCTATGTTAACTGTTGAGGGATACATGTTCATTGTCTGGGTGAAGCTTCTACCATGTTTGTTGTTGTTTGGTTTTATATTAAATATCCAAAATGTATAGAATGCCTCATAAGAGAAGTCTTTTTCTATGAAGATGCAATATTAAACGTCTCACCTCTAAACATTGTATCCACGGTACCTTAGTGCAGTGAGATGTTTCTATGTCACACAGTCAGAGGGAGGTAGATTAATAGGGAGTTCTTGCTGGAAATCTCTTCCCTGTTATTGTTCTCCCTCAGCAGTTGATGGCTAAGTTAATTCTCTTTAGTTTTGTCATGCTCTAAAGCACACATTACCAAGCAATGGTAAGCTTTATGAGAAAAAAAAGAAGCAATGGTGTCCATCAAACTCTCAAAGTTGCATTTTTAAACTTTGGCTTGACCTGATGTGCCATTCAAAAAAGCTTCAAAAGATTATTTTTTTTAAAGAAAGGTTCAATATGTCCCGAGGCTATCGGTTTTGAGTTAAACTGGGTGAAGTAGAAATATTTTACTCATCAGCTTTGCAGTCACAGAGTTTGCCTCAGCTAGAACAAAACTGCTGAGGCATTTAGAGAAAATTAACCCCCCATCCTGGCGGCCAGATGTGACTGGTTTCTGATGAATGCACATGAGTGGGCTGAAAAATCAAGAGACTGTGAAATTCCTGTCAGGTCCGTACAGTGCAGAATGGGCTATTGACTGCTTTCTATATTTCCCTCCATCATTCTTCTTGAACACTGCCATTAATTTCCTCTCCTACTCTGACTTGTGTTTTTCCCCCTCCCTCTTCCCTTCAGCTCTGTCAGCTGCAAAGAAGGATACACAAGGTGTGGCAGAAGCACTTCAAACTCGTGGTCCTCTACAGCCAGATGAGGCTGGCCAAGTTCCAGACAGACTCTCAAGAGAGTATTCAGAAAATATTAGCTGTGCAGGTAGGTGATTGCAGGGAAGTAGGAAAGATCATTCTGATCTAGATTGAAAAGCAAATGATGGGTAGTGTGATGAAGCATTAAAACCATATCCCATCAGAGTTTTATAAATTTTTAACCTCTTTAATAAACTGGAATTGCATGAAGGATGAATTCAGTAAGTTAGCATATATACCGTGCATACTTTGGGGGAAAAGGGAGATTGAACTTATTTTTCACAAACCTCAAAACAGATTTTTATAAACACATTTGGTATAAATATATATTTTCAAATCTTCAGGCTTTGCAGATGCTGTTCAGCTGTTTAAGAGATATTGTCAACAGTTGCCTTGTGTTGCTTTTGTGTGAAATCTACTTCAGTGAAAATGACACTTATGTTTATTTTATTTTACTGTTTTCTTTCCCCTTCCATTTCGAAGGAGGCTTGTCCTCCTAAGGAGATTTGGAGATAACTTTATTTAAAAATAAGCAAGTTGGGTTTAGAATATAACTGTGGTTCCAGATGTATGTGAAATTTTATTGTATGTCTCTGTGAAAACTTTTAGTGGATCAGTTGTCTTTAAGACTGATCTATTTTAGAAACCCATATGTAAAGACTATTTAGGGAAACTTACATTTTTTAGATTAATATTTCGTTATTTGAAATGTTATACTATGCATAAAACATGATTTCCCAAAGGAAAACAACTACCATCTTGTTCTATTAAAAAGCAAAAAATACAAGTACCTGTTCTATAAAATAAAATGCACATGCTCTTTAAAACCATAATCTTCATTAACCTGTAGCATAAACAACGCATGCTGAACCTAAACAAACCAAATCTTTTTCTAAAATTTTAATTACATGTGCATTTCATAAAAAAGATGCATAATTTGCCTTAATAAAAGGATTTTGTAAAATACTTTCAAAGCTATTTCAAATTTCATTTTTACTGGTGGCTATTTTTGCTCTTTTCCTCTGAGGATGTATATATGTAATATATATATATATTTATATATCTTATACATCTATATCTCCCATAAGAAGTACATATATAAGGTATATGTACTTAATATAAGGATTCCACTGATAATAGATCATAACAAAATTTTTAAATAATAGAAATTTAAAGTTTTGAAAAGGTAAAGCTTAAATGTGTAGATTTAAGAGATATTCATGTATAAACTTGAGTATAAACTACAATTGCAGTAATTTTGAAGGCAGGAGGTTGTTTTTTGTTTTTTGTTTTTTTCCTTAAAAGTCTGTTAACAGTACATTAAAAATTATGGAGTTCCTATAACTTGTGATTCCCTTTTAAATATTCCAAGGTAAATTGCATGTTCTATTTATTATTTTAGAAAAATCTCATACTTCTGCCCAAGTGTAAGCATTCTTAAATAATAAATTTAAATTAGTATATATTTTGTAAATTAGAGTATGTTTTGAAATATTGAAATATTGAAAATGTCAGTAGAAACTGAATATTGATAAAGTGAACTCTCAGTCCATAACCTACAGTAATCCTATTCTAACTTTTTATTAGAAACTCACCAATGCATTTTTTTTTTACTAAATTTGATTTTAAATTACTTATTTTTATGGCTGTTATGTGAAGAGTTAGAACTTGTAAGATAGTATCAGTAGAAAGATTAAGCTACTCTGATTCTAGAGACACAGTAACAAGGCTGGGTTGTATTTGAGGTCGAAAACTCAGCTTCTAAACCTTCAGCATGGTACACAATGACTGTCATGACGCAGTTCTTGCTAACCTTCCCAGCTTTATCTGTCTCCAGATTAGTTCCTTAAAGTCTATATCAGCTGCTCCAAAATTCCTCTAGTATGAAACCTCTTATTTAACTCCTTCTTCCTTTCCTGTGCCTATACTTTTATCTCTTTATGTTATACTCTTATCTTACCTATTAAAGAACATCTGACTCAAATCAAACATCTCTACAAAATCCTTCCTGAGAACCTTCCTTTTCTTTACCTCCCACTCTACTCTGTACATATCACCAAACCACAGTTGTATTTTCAGCACCTTACTCCTTCTACTTGTTGCTATGCTTTTCTTTCTAGAAGATTCTAAGCTCCTTTGGGGCTGTACATCATCAGTGAAATTAGTTCAGTTCTTGCTCAGTTCATTTTTAGTGTGTATGATAGGAAGGCCATTAAGGGTTTCTAAAAGTTTCCCATGACTATCTTGTTTTCACTTATTATATCAACATTTTTTTAGGTTTTATTTATTTATTTGAGAGAGAGGGAGCATGAGCAGGGAGGGGGCAGAGGGAGAAGCAGAATTCTGTTGAGCACAGATCCTGATACTGGGGTCAATCCCAGGACCCTGTGATCATGACCTGAGCCGAAGGCAGACACTTAACCAACTGAACCACACAGACACACCTCAAATTTTTTTAAATGAAAACATGATAGAGTGATTTAGTATGTTGCAGAATGGGTCTGCAGGTTTAAGTCTCTACACTTTGAGTTAACATGACTAAAAATTGCTTAATAGACCAGACGCTATTGCTCTCTGTTTTCATATGATTTAGTAGCATGTCAATACTATGGAATCTAATGTTTTATATTTTGAAGGTAGTGTTAAAATGATGCCATAAGATATTAGTGAATTATTAAAAAAAGATATTAGTAAATTATTTGATGAGAAAATCATCTGATGAATCTTTAAAAAAGAAATTGTATATTGTTTTGAACTGTTATTGAACAAAATCAATTCAAAATAAACATTAAGCAGAAAAAGGAAACTTTGGTTCACCCTTGGCCTTGAAGCAATTGCAGGACTATCCAAAAACAAACAAACTCAACACAGAGTACTAACCGCTATACGATCACAGCGAGCTACCGGGACGCCACCAAAAACAAACAAACAAACAAACAAAAAACCCATAATTTGTAAATCCACAGATGGCAAAAAAACCAGGTAGGCCACATAAGCTTTTGAATAACATAATCAAACAGAAACTGGTAAAATGAAATATAACTAGAATAAGGTATTGGTGTATTTGACATCAAAGTCATTTGTAATATATATATATATATATATATATATATATATATATATATATATGGATTTTAGTTGACTGAAATTTTAACCTGAGCCAAAGTGAGCTACTACCATCCTAAGAACAATGCCATGTTCCAGCTCTGGCAAGCACGTGAGGCTCCTTGAATTTCACAGTGTAGAGCATATTTTATATCCCTAACCTCACCTCTCAGTCCATATAAGGTACTATCATTGCACTACTTTTCTTTTTTTATTTTTAATTTATTTAATGTTGTGATTTTTAATACTTCTTTGGCATCTTATTTTGGAAAAAAGACTGTATCTAACTCATCATTTAAATAAGAGAATGTGATATGACAAACGTGTTCATGTGATCATAGACTTTGAAGTCACAAATGTTTTGTCTTGTTAAAGGAGATGATAGTCCCATTGCACTTTTTCAAAAGTAGAGTATATCTGCAGAATTTTATAAAGGTTTAGGAAGTGTAATTTAAGGGCCATATTGATATACTAGAATGCAGCAATGTAATAAAAAACAGGAAGAAGGAGAAATATACAAATTTAGAATGCTTCATTGTAAAAGGGAAAGACTTTGGGTAGAAGAACAAACATCTAAGGAACTAAGTAAAGGTTGGCAACACCTGGACCCATGATGGAAGAAACAAGATGGTGGGTTTGGACTCAGTAGGAAAACATTTGCTCTCCAACACACACTGCTGATGCTCAAGCAGAAACACTGCAGTGGTTGAGGGAAAGCAAACTGGCTAAGAGTCAGCCCAGAGAGCACCTTCTTAGTTTGCACTCCTGGAATGTTCACCTAACCTCCTTGCACAGACATTTGTGTGTGGTCTGTATGTTCTCACCCACTAGAATGTGAGCCTTCTCCATTGAAGCATTTCTTATTTGTTCATCTTTATCCTCCTGGCACCAACTATAGCTTTTAATATGTAAGTGCTGAAAAATATTTGTTGAGTGAACTGATTATTGTGTGAATTGGTGAAATGGATTATTAAGATTTAATGTGATCACCTCAAAGGTCTTTCAAGCTCAAGATGCCTACATTTCTGTATGTCAATAAAGAAAAGCATTCTCTAGGTGCTTTGCCAAGAATTTTGATGACACAGAAGTAAGATCTTAGTCATTTCATACATTTGTGCATGCACACACACAAACACACACACACACACACACACACACACAATACATATAGGGACAGACCAATTTCTTATTTCTAGAAGACAGCTACACAAATTTTAAAAAGCCAGAAAAACACAAGATAAAAATTTAAAAATACTTGTTTGGAGACTGGAAGATGGCGGAGTAGGAGGACCCTATGCTCTTCTTGTCTCACAGATATAACTAGATAACATTCACATCAGCAGGAATAACCCAGAAATCAACCTGAAGACTGGCAGAACAAACTCCACAACTAAAGTGGAGAAGAGGCCACATCAAAGAAGATAGGAAGGGTGAAGATGAGGTTTGGGAGTGAATCAGACAAGACCGTGACTGTCAGCAGGGGGAAGAGAGCTCATGGTGTGCAGAAGAGCAAAAAGCAGACTAACACTGGAAAGCCCTCACAGGGAAGATAAATCCCCATAACATATGGCTTTAAAAGTAAGAAGGGCTGAATTTCGCGAGTTTGTACAACTACTAGTACTTAAAACATGGGATTTTAAAAATCGGTGGGTTTGGCTCCGGAAAGGACTGGAGGGCATTAAGCGATAGAGTCCCTACCCTTAAAGCGACAACATGGACAAAAGCCCATGGAGATACAGTATGGAAGCAGAAGTTTGAAAAATAACAGGGGCATACAGGAGGGAAAGTTACTTACTCATTTCAGAGGATGGACAGAGAGGCAGTGATCACAGGGAGACCCCTCAGGAGCATAGAAGCTTAAAGCACCATTTCCCTTCCCCTCCTCTAAGTATAAACACAGGGCCACCTGAGCAGGCCCACAAGGTGCCAACACTCTCTGCCTAACTTGCTTACAGCAAGCCCTGTCCCCAGCATTTCCGTGTGTTCACCTTCCTCAACACTGTTGCCTCAGTCCAGGTGCTAAAAGTCTCCTCCCCCAGAAGACCAGCACAACCCCACCAACACCTCATCTCCCAACTTAATCATTTTATGGGACCTTGGTTTCAGTGGCCGCAGTGACAGTGGCAACAAGCCTCATTTCATAAGCAAACAAGTGCATACCTTGTTAAAATGCACCCCACCCAGCTAGTGACTGAACATGTCCCACAACAGGCAAAGAGAGCCTCTGTACATGACTGGACTAAGGAAAAGTTGGCTAGGGCACAATAGCAGGGCAGATACAACACACATAGGAGACACTCCCTGAAGTGTCAAATCCTGGGGAACAAAGGGCATTGCACTGCAGGGAACTACAGGATGGCTTCTTTGTAAAGCTATTGCATTCAAGAGCAAAAGATGTAGCTGACTCATCTAACACAAAGAAACAGAAACAGAGAAGTAGACAAAATAATGAGACAGAGGAATATGTCCCAAAGGAGAGAATTATAAAAAACCACAAGAGAACTAAGCAAAATGGTATGAATATTATGCCAGATAGTGAATTTAAAATCATGATCATAAAGATGCTCACTGGACTTGAGAAGGAGTGGACGACATCAGTGAGACCCTTAACGAAGAGATTAAAAGAATCAATCAGAGACGAAGAATACAATAAATGAAATTAAAAATACACTTGGTGGAATAAATAGCAGGCTAGAGGAATGAATCAATGACCTGGAAGACAGAGTAATGAAAAGTAATCAAGCTGAGCAAATGAGAGGAAAAAGGATTATGTAAATGAGAATAGACTTAGGGAAATCCATTAGTCCATCAAGTTTAATAACATTCATATTATTGGGATCCCAGAAGAAGAAGTGAGAAAGGGGGCAAAAAATTTACTGGAAGAAATAATAGCTGAAAACTTTTCTAAGCTGGGGACGGAAACAGATGTCCAGACCCAGGAGGCACAAAGATACCCCAAAAAGTCAACACATGGAGGTTTATACCAAGACACATAGTAATTAAAATGGTAAAAAACAGTGATAAAGAAAATAATTTAAAGCAGCAAGAAAAAAGAAGACAGTTACAAAAGAAACCCCATAAGGGTATTAGCAATTTTTTTTTTTTTTTTTTTTTTTTTAGCAGAAACATTGTAGTCCAAAAGGAAGTGACATGATATATTCAAAGTGCTGAAAGGGAAACATCTACAGCCAAGAATATTCTATCTAGCAATACAATCATTCAGGTGTTTCTGAAACAAACAAAATCTAAAGGAGTCATGAACACTAAACCAGCCCTACAAAAAATATTAAAGGGAACCCTGTGATTGGAAAGAAGAGATAATAAGTGAGAGTATAAAAAGTTGGAAGCACAAAAGGAGTAAAATAAGTATATCTATAAAAACTGGTCAAGGGATTCACAAAATAAAATGATGTAAAATATGATGCTATATACCTAAAACATGGAGGGGAGAGGAGTAAAGAATGGGTTCCAACTTAAGCAACCCATCAACTTAATATAGACTATTATATGCAGAAGATGTTATACAAACCTAATGGTAACCATAAATCAAAAACCAGTAATAGATATGCAAAGAATAAAGAGAAAGGAATCCAAGTGTATCACTAAAGAAAGCCAACAAACCATGAAAAAGAGCAAGAGAAGAAAGGATCAGAGAAAAACTATAAAAACAACCACATAACAAGTAACTAAATGGCAATATATACATATCTCTCAATAATTACTTTGAATGTAAATGGACAAATGCTCCAGTCAAAAAACATAATTAAAAAAAAACATAATTAAAAAAAAAAAGACCCATCTATATGCTGTCTGTAAGAGACACATTTCAGACCTAAAGATACATCCAGATTGAAAGTGAGATGATGGAGAAAAGTGTAGCATTAAAATGAATGTCAAAAGAAAGCCAGGTAGCAATGCTAATATCAGACAAAACTGATTTTAAAACAGAGAGTGTAAAGAGACTAAGAAGGGTACTATATAATAATAAAAGGGGCAATCTACAAGAAGATATGACAATTGTAAATATTTATTCTTCCAACATGGGAGCACCCAAATATATAAAACAGTTAATAACAAACATAAAGGAACTAATAGATAAGAATACAGTAATAGTAGGGGACTTACACCCCACTTACATCAAAGTACAGATCATCCAAACAGAAAACTCAGCAATGAAACAGTGGCTTTGAATGACATACTGGACCATATGGATTTAACAGATATATTCAGAACATCCCACCCCAAAATAGAAGAATACACATTCTTTTCAAGTGTACATGGAACATTATCCAGAATAGACCATATATTAGACTAAAAACAAGTCTAAACAAATTCAAAAATATCTGACTACAGCAACTATAAAGCTAGAAATCAACCACCAGATAAAAAATTTGGAAAGAACACAAATACATGAAAGTCAAATAATACTCTACTAAACAATGAATGGACCAACCACAAAATTAAAGAAAAAAATTTAAAATTACATGAAAACAAATGAAAATGAAAACATAATGGTCCAAAATATTTGGAATGCAGCAAAAGTAGTTCTAAAGGGGAAGTTTATAGCGATACAAGCCTACCTTAAGAAACAAGAAAAAATCTCAAATATACAACCAAAACTTACACCTAAAGGAACTAGTAAAAGAACAATAAACAAAACCCCAAACCAGCAGAAGGAAGGAATAATGAAGATTATAGCAGAAATAATGATATAGAAACTTAAAAAACAAGATAACAGAGCAAAGAAACCAGGAGCTGGTTCTTTCCAAATATCAACAAAATTGATAAAACTCTCACCATACCTATCCAAAAAATTAAAAAAATTTGAAAAAAAGAAAGAAAGGAGGATTCAAATAAACAAAATCACAAATTAAAGAGGAGAAATAACAGTCAACACTATAGAAATATTAATTATAAAAGAATAATACAAAAACATTATATGCCAACAAATTGGACAACCTAGAATAAATGGATAAAGTCCTAATATAATCTACCAAAACTGAAGCAGAAGAAATAGAAAATTTGAATACCTGTTTACCAGCAATGAACTTGAACCAATAATCAAAGAACTTCCAGCAAATAAAAGTTTAGGACCAGATAGCTCCACAGGTGAATTCTATCAAACATTTAAAGAAAAGTTAATACCTACTCTTCTCAACCTATACCAAAAAGCAGAAGATGAAGAACTTCCAAATTCATTCTATGAGGCTGGTATTACCCAAAGCCAGTTAGAGACACCACAAGAGAGAAAAGAGAGAGAGAGAGAACTACAGACCAATATCTCTGATGAACATAGATGCAAAAATCCTCAACAAAATATTAGCAAATTAAATCCAAAAATATATTTTAAAAAATCATACACCACAATCAAGTAGGATTTATCCCCAGGGTGCGGGGGTGGTTCGGTATTTGCAAACCAATCAATGTGATACATCACATTAATAAGAGAAAGGATAAAATGGTGAATGCTAAGAATTGTGTAAGACTGATGATTCACAGACCTGTACCCCTGAAACAAATAATACATTATATGTTAATTAAAAAAAGAGAAAGAATAAAAACCATATGATCATTCCAATAGATGCAGAAAAGGGATTTGACAGAGTACATCATTCATGATAAAAATCCTTAATAAAGTAGGTCTAGAGGGAATATACCTCAGCACAACAATTGCCTATATGAAAAACCTACAAAGAACATCTTACTCAATGGGGAAAAACTTAGAGCTTTTGCTTAAGGTCAGGAAAAAGACAAGGATATCTACTCACAACTTGTATTCAACATAGTACTAGAAGTCCTCACCACAGCAATCATATAACAAAAAAGAAATAAAAGGCATCCATATTTGTAAGGAAGAAACTTCCTAAAACTTCCTAAACTTCCACTATTTGTAGATGACATGATACAATGTATTGTAAACTCGAAAGATGCCACCAAAAAAAAACTGCTAGTAAAATAAATGAAATCAAAAGTTTCAGAATTTAAATTAATGTACACAAATCTGTTGTATTTCTATACACCAGCAGTGAAGCAGCAGAAACAGAAATTTAAAAAATAATCCCATTTACAATTGCACCAAAGATAATAAAATACCTAAGCATAAACTTAACCAAAGAGATGGAAGACCTATACTTGGATGATGAAAGTATTGATGAAAAAAAGTATTGATGAAAGAAATTGAAGACAACACAAAGAAATGGAAAGACATTCCATGCTCATGGATTGGAAGAACAAATACTGTTAAAATTTCTATACTTCCTAAAAGCAATCTACTATTAATATAGTCATTATCAAAATAAAACAACATTTGTCCCAAAACTGATAGAATAAGCATTCCTAAAATTTGTATGGAACCACAAAACACCCCAAAGAGCCAAAGCAATCTTGAAATAGAAAAACATAACTGGGGTATCAAAATTCCAGATCTCAAGTTATATTACAAAGCTATAGTTATCAAAACAGTATGGTACTGGCACAAAAAATAGACACATAGATCAATGGAACAGAATAGAAAACCCAGAAGTACCTAGTGTTCATTAGACTTAAGCAAAGGAGAAAAGAATATCTGATGGGGAAAAAAATAGTCTCTTCAACAAATGGTGTTAAGGAACAAGACAGCTACATGCAAAAGAATGAAACTAGACCACTTTCTTACACCATACACAAAAATAAATTCACAATGGGTAAAAGACCTAAATGTGAAACTTGAAACCATAAAAATCCTAAAATGGAGGACAGGGAGCAATTTTTGTGATATTAGCCATAGCAACATTTTTCTAGAAAAGTGTCCTGAGGCAAGGGAAACAAAAGCAAAAATTCACTACTGGGACTACATCAAAATAAAAGACTTCTATACAGCAAAGGGAATGATCAACAAAACTAAAAGGCAAACTTGTGAATGAAAGGAGATATTTGCAAGTAATATATCTGATAAAGGATTTATATGCAAAATATATAAAGAAACTGATACAACTCAATACCCAATAACAAATAATTCAATCCAATGACATGAACAGACATTTCTCCAAAGAAGACATTCAGATAGCCAACAGCTGTTTGAAAAGCTGCTCAACATAATTCATCATCAGGAAAATACAAATCAAAACTACAATGAGACATCACTTCATACCTGTCAGAAAGGCTAAAATAAAAAATAAAACAAACAAACAAACAAACAAAAAAACAAGAAACAACAAGTGTTGGCAAGGATGTGAAGAAAAAGGGACCGTCTTGCACCGTTGTTGGGAATGCAAACTGGAGCAGTCACTCCGAAGAACAGTATAGAGTTTCCCCCCAAAAATTAAAAATAGAACTACCCTATGACCCAGTAATCACACTGCTGGATTTTACCAAAAAAATACAAAAACACTAATTCAAAAGGATACACGCACCCCTATGTCTATTGCAGCATTTTATACAATAGCCAAACTATGAAAGCAGCCTAGGTGTTCATCAAAAAATGAATGAATAAAGAAAATACGGTATATGGATACAATGGAATATTATTCAGCTATTAAAAAAGAATGAAGTCTTGCCATTCACAACAACATGGATGGAGCTAGAGAGTATAATGCTAAGGAAAATGAGTCAGTCAGAGAAAGACAAATACTATAGATTTCACTCACATGTGGAATTCAAGAAACAAAATAAATGAGTAAAGGGGAAAAAGAGAGAGACAAACCAAGAAACAGACTCTTAACTATAGAGAACAAACTGATAGTTTTGTACAAACATATTAGTAATAATAATAACTGCAAATGGTTTCATTGCACTGTTTAAAGTTATAGATTCACAGATCAGTCATAAAAATAAATTCCATCTCATTTAGAAGAGATGCACCCCAGACAAATAGAAACTAAATGAAGGGCATAGACAAAAATAAAAAGAAGTTCTAATTTAAAAAGACACTTTTCTAATGAAAGAGACACTTTGAGGCAAAAAAAGGATTAAAACACTCAAATATGCATATTTCATATGGATAAAATATACAATCGAGACATTTCAGTCATGATATTAATGTGCATGACAGCACAACTTCAAATATATAATATTTGAATATATATATTCAAATATATAGAAATATCAATATTAAATATCAATATATGTATTGAAATTCAGAGAAAATATAAATATTTACAAACATGATGGAAAATATTAGCAAATTTTCTTCAAGTTTTTTGAAATACAGACACCTCATTTTATTGTACTTCATTTTTTTGCACTTTGCAAATAATTATGTTTCCTGCAAATTGAAGGCTTGTGGCAACTTAGCATTGCACAAGTCTATCTGCATCATTTTCCAACAGCTTTTGCTCACTTTGTGTCTCTGTGTCACATTTTGGTAATTCTCACAATATTTCAAATTTTTCTTTATAATTATATCTGTTTTGGTGCTCTGTGGTCAATGATTTTTGGTGTTACTATTGTAATGTTTTTGTTGGTGCCACAAAATAGGCATAAAATATGACAAACTTAATCAGTAAATGTTGCATGTATTCCGACTGCTCCACTGACCAGCTATTACCCCATCCTCTGTTCCTCTCTTCAGGAATCTCTAATCCCTTAGATACAACAGTATTGAAATTGGGCCAGTAAATAACAGTACAATGGTCTGTAATTAATCCCAGAGGAATTATACATTCCAATCTTTTTACCTTCAGAAACTTGCAACTCCATGTCTGACATCATTTCAAACTCCTGGGAATTCAGGAAGCTAGGTTCACAACACCTAAGAACACTTAAGCTGATTTCTTCTATTCCCCTACCTTTAGGACTGGTCATTTCCTTATCTTTCTATGCTGAAAGAATAACTTCAGAATTCTATTTTGATTGATGAGGGGAAGGATGTACATTTCTATAACATATTGAAACACTAATTTCATTTTGTTCTTATTGAATACCAATATAATTTATATAATATACATTGTGGTCTTTGATCTTAAGCAAATCACGGTTAAGTTGAAGAATATAAATTTTAAGACATATTTTTGGGAAGTTCCTTCTATGTGAAAGGCATCTTGCTAGACACTGAGAGTCCATGGGTGGAGAATATAATCTGTCTTCAAAGAGCTTGTGATCTCATAGAGGAAGCAGATGCAGTATGTTGTGTAAATATAAATGATGGCAAGAACAGCACTTAGCCCAACCTGCCAGTGTAAGGTTAGTTTTCTGAAGGGGTTAACTCCTAAATAAAATCTTTAAAGGTAAGGAGACATCAACAAAAGATGGGCAGGGGGTTATAAAAAGAGGAAATGGCATGAACAAAGATATATGAAAATAAAACGGATTACTGCATAGGATACAGGGGAAATGACAACTAATTTTATATTATTAAGGAATAAAATGTAATACAGGAAAAATCAGAAGCAAAGTGAAGAGGTAGATATACAAAATACTAGAATATAACTAGTTAAATGGTTGTATCACCAGGTATAGACAATAATCTTTATGGCCAGAAGTGGAGAAAACTACTTGGGCCTGAATTCAGAGGAATACCTATATAAAATAGATGGGACTTGAAACAGGCTTCCAGGAATGAGTAACTGAATATAAACAGAGAAAGAGGAACATTGTGTGAGATAGAGGGAGGAAACACCTTAAAGTAGAGGAAGTATAAAGGACTTGATAAACAGATTCCATGGCTATGGAATAGATATTGTTTCTTAATTTTCTTTTCTTTTCTTTTCTTAACAAGGCATTTATCTCATCCTCATTATGTGTTAGGCATTGTCCTCTGTGTTTTATAAATTTTAATTCATTTAATTCTTAAAGAACTTTAGGAGGTGCTCTCATGGTCCCCATTCTGTGGAAGAGGAAATTGAAGCACCCAGAGGTTACATATTTTGCCCAAGGTCACATAGCTAGTAGAAGAAATAGGATTTAGACCAAAACAGTTTGGTACAGGATGCCTGCTCTTAAATAATCATAGTATGGCAATTTTCTATGTGTTTGTTACTGAGATTAGATTGTCTCAGAGGAAGACAGTGAAAGAAAAGAGATAAAGTAAGGTCTTAAACAAGGTCACAAATAACAGTCTAATTTAGCTTTGATGTCAGAGGCATACATTGAACATTCAGTAAATAATTATCGGCCATATATCAAAGCAAGCTCTAAAATTTTGGTATTCTCTCCTCAAGTATTTCTTCTTGTGGTATTAGTGAAGCTTATCAGCTACCAGGAGGGAGTGCCATAAAAAGTATAAAAATAACTTTTTTTTGGTGAGAAACATGAACTGTAAATCCAGATAAATTCAAAGAACACCCCCAAAGATGTTTACATTGTAGTAAACATTTGAAAACTAAAGATTATGAAAATTAAAAATAAAGATAAAATATAAAATCATCTAGAGGAAAGGAAATCAAAAATTACCTCTAACATCTCATCAGAAACTATGGAAACCAAGACATAGGGAATATCTTTAAACTGCTTAAAGAAAAAAAAAAATGAACTCATAACTCTCTCTCCAGCCAAAATATCAAATCCGTAAGCCATATAACCATACTAAAAGTTATATTAAATATAAAGAGACTAAAAATTACAATGAAAAAACATATATAGTCACATTATATAAACACACAAGACAAATTTAATTGTCTATAAATGATACACTATGAAGACACTGATAGCCTTAAAGTATAAGGATAGTAAAAGGCATGCCATGCAACACCAAGCATAATATCAGACAAATTAAACTTTACAATTAGACTGCAACTGGAGATCAAGGTCATTTAATTAAGAAAAAGAATCAGTTTATCAAACACATAAAATAATTCCAAATGTGTATGCATCTAATAAAAAATTTCAAAATATATAAGGCAAATATTGAGAAAAATTACAGTAGAAATAAAAAATACGTAATTATAGTTTGATGGTTTTTTTTAATAACTTGAGACTTTAATACTTCTTTCAGGAATTAATAGAACAATGCAGACAAAAAATTTGTAAGAATATGGAAGAATTGGGGCGCCTGGGTGGCTCAGTGGGTTAAGCCGCTGCCTTCGGCTCAGGTCATGATCTCAGGGTCCTGGGATCGAGCCCCGCATCGGGCTCTCTGCTCAGCAGGGAGCCTGCTTCCCTCTCTCTCTCTCTGCCTGCCTCTCCATCTACTTGTGATTTCTCTCTGTCAAATAAAAAAAAAAAAAAAAAAATCTAATAAAAAAAAAAAAAGAATATGGAAGAATTGAAAAACACTATCAACAACCTAGACTTTCTTAACCTTTATAAAACATTTCATTCAACAATAACTGAATATACATTATTTTAAAGTGCATGTGGGACATTTCCAAATATAGACCATATCCTGGGCCATAAAGCAAGTTTCAGTAAGTTTAAAAGAATTGAAGTAGTGAAGAATATATTGTGTGACCACCATAAAATTATCAGAAATCAATAATTTAAAGATATTTGAAATTTTTCTCAAAATAAGTCACACACTTCTAATCATGTGAGTCAAGAAAGGAATTATAAGAGAAATTAGAAAATATTTTGAACAGATTAAATAAATTCATGAAAGATTAACCCATGTGGTGGAACTGACAATTTGAAAGGCATGAAGCTGAATAGCTCCCTTCAGGGAGAATTAGAGGGCCTCTATGGGTGGATCATGGGGCTAAGGCAGAAAGGAGTACAAATCACCTTCAAAGACATGATAAGGGCCATATCTTTAGTGGGCCTCTAACTTAGCATTTAGCATATGAAATCTAGGATAGCACCTAGGAACATCCTAATAAAGAATTGGAATAAATGAATAAATGAAGTTTTTCTTAACAATGTAACCTAGTCAATATGTATTTCATGTGTTGACTCGACTGCCAGATGATTGAACTGAATGTGTTTAAGAACTTCCCATATACTTCTTATTTCAGTCAAAGTTGTTTCCACTCCATTCATAAGCTTTCACTCTTTAATTCTTTGTCATGTATGGTATTGGTCTTTTGACTCTTTCACCTCTCAAAATCTCTAGAAGATTCTCTCTGATAACATCCATGAGTGCATGTGGGTAAAATGGTAGCATTGAATCACCTATCCTTCTTCCATTTGAAGATAAACAAAGGACAACCCTCAATTCAAATACTGATATCTAAATCTGTAGACCATATATAAAACATACTGGTCTCAAGCATATATCAATGTGGTGTAAATTCAGGAGGTTAATAAAGCATTTGTGAATATTAAGTTCCATGAATTAAATTAACTTCTCTCTTTATTCTGCTAAATAACATGTTAAAATCAGAATATAGTCCTTTTTATTTTGAAATAAAGTAAGCATATTAGTTTTATTAGAAAGACATAAATTTTTATGTGTTCTGATTTTTTCCTTGGCCTTAAGCAAAACAATACCCAGCATTTTTATTTTATAAAAAAATCACTTTATACAGATAGTACATTTTTCAAGTGGAGGAGCCACGTCAGTGGTGTGGGGTAGAGGAGTTTTTCAAAGACAGAACTTTAAGTTTGAAAATTAGTGACTAATGGAGCATATCCAGTAGGTATTTTTCATACAACTTAGCATCATCATTATATAATGATGCTGCTTTGATGTGAGATTAATACAGACACATGATTTTTCATCCAAGAGTATCAAGATTATAGAACAATGAACAGAGAAGTTATAACAAGAAGAAAATATTAGGATAAGATTTTAAAATATATTAAAAATTTGAAGTGGACTTGTTCACAAAGGATGCTAAAGTCTATCAAAGATAAAGAGAAAATTATGAAGATGTAAGAAGTGACTCAGTAAACCTTAACGTGGGAACAGGATATTGTAGAGTTAAGACAACTCCCAATATTTTCTTTATTTTTTTTAAAGATTTTATTTATTTATTTGACATAGAGAGAGATCACAATTAGGAAGAGAGGAAATAGAGAGGGGAAAGCAGGCTCCCCTCTGAGCAGAGAGCCTGATGTGGGGCTCGATCACAAGACCCTGAGATCATGACCTGAGCCAAAGGCAGAGGCTTAACCCACTGAGCCACCCAGGCACCCCTATTTTCTTTATTTTATATAAAGTGTACAAGAAGTGAAAACTAAAGTACACTGCACTGCATTTCCTATCCCGGTCCAACACAGTAAAAGAAGTTTTACCCTTGGGCATTTATTCTTGTATGGATCTGCACATATTATATTAAGGGGAAAATAATCCAGCATGTTGACTAAATATTGACTTGAAGACTCTTCTCATTCATTTCTTCTGCATCACATCCCTCTGCTGATAAGGGGGGGAGTTATATATTTATTATATATATATATTATATATATATTAGATATATAAATATTATATTTTATATATATATGATATAATATTTATATATCTGCTATGTAAATATAATGTAAATATGATACAGATTTACTTATTATATTTGTATAAATCTAATTCATTACAGAGGTCATCAGAATTAGTTCAGAAATATATATATGTGTATTTATAAATAAATATTTTTATATTTTTTTCTGAACTAATTTGATGACCTCCCTAAATAAACTAGATTTATACAAAAATAATAAGCAACTTTGCATTATATTTACACAGCAGATTTCTTCATGCATATCTGATTTGTGAATAATAACAACCCTCTCTGATAGGAGATGAGGACTTGTTGCCCTATTTAAGGGTATTGGTAACTGAGCTGTAAAGAGGCTGAGAGATTTGTCCAAAGACTCATGACCAGCAAGTAATGAATCTTTGAACTAATACCTTGTCTCTGATTTCTACTTCTGATCCCTCTTAACTAAAAATCAGTTTAAGATCTCTTCAGAGTCTGTCTTTGTTTGAGTCACTCCACTAGAAAGAAGGAAAGTCACAGATCCACATACTTAGTCAATCTGGGACTGTAAATTCATGAGGAAATATTACAGAACACTGTAATTATATTGGGGAATGTATAAGCCTCTGTGTGCCTTAGTGAATATGAACCTGCTTCAGTTATTGCCACCAGTCCCTGATTTTGTCAAACATCTATCATTTTATCGTACACATTTCATTCTGTAGCACACATTTGGAGACAGCTTCTTTACTAAAACAAAGCTGCTTCATGGAAATCCCTCTGTTTTTGTCATTACCTGAAATAATTATGATATTTCAACACAGCTCCAGTAAATGTGTTGATAGACATATCATAGATTATAAATGCATCTATTGAAATGCTAACCATGGTTGCAAAGCAGATTATCTTATTTAAAGACACTGGTTTTAAAATTTAGACATTTAATTTAATTATCTTTTCCCAGAAGTATATAAGGAAATCAAAAACCTAGTGTGAATAACATTATCTTCACAGAAATGAAAACTTGCAAGAGCATTTTTTGTCACAAACTCAATAATTTTAGTATAATCACTAACTATGTTTTTGTTTTACAGAACCAGTATGATTTGGAAAAGAATAAAATTGCTTTTAAAGTACAAAAATAATTATGAACCACTTGAAACGTAATGTCTGTGTTTTATTTCTCATCAGAATTCATTAGTGTGTAACATCAATAATTTAGCCCATCATTTGCCAACACTGACTTGGCTCAGTAGTTCAATCATGTAACCCTGTAAACTCACTTTCCATTAAAATGAATGTTGCTGACAAAGGATAACTAAAGAGATACTTCATTTATTAACTAAAGAGGTACTTCATTTATCAACATTTTTAAATTAGGAGTTTGGGGCCACAGAAGCTTAGCTGGATGATTTATTTGAAGGATCTTTATATTAGACCTAAAGACGTGTTCCAAATCATACGATGCTACCCACGAAGATAATCGTGTTTCATTTGTGTAACATGTGACTCAGGGCTCTCTCTTCAGAGGCAGGCATAGCCACCTGCCGAGAATCAAATGACCTACCAGAATGAAAACTTGACTGCTTAGTATAAAATTATGAAATGTGCAGCATTCTCCTATATCCTGATTTACTCTATTGGGCATATTTCTTACCAAACCTATGATATGACATCCAATATTCTAATATCCTAATGTTGTTAAAATTGATTTGAGGATTAAGTAAATAGGCTACAATTAGCTAATAATGAGTGTAAGATTCCCCAGTAACCACAAATTGTACTTCAGTACATTTACATTTCTCATCACTTGTCATGACACACACACGATATATAGGCCTATATATTGCCAACACTATTTTGAACAAGAGTTTCATTTTCCAGAGTTGATCCCACATCCTAATGATAGGGTAACATCACACCATTTTGGATGCAGAAAGCAAACAAACAAATAAATAAAAACATCTGTGAGCAAATGTGAGCAAAGCATGAAATCAAAACTCCTTATATATATCAAAATTTTCCTGTGATAGGCCCTCAAACATATAATTTCTAGAAAATATGGCAAGGCTGCATGACAAGATCTTTCCCTGATTCTTCTGTAATAAATTAAATGCATGTTTCTTATTTAAAACCTTTTGATAGAAGTTGGAGGATCTCTGCATTTAGCCTTTAGATTTGCCAGCTGGCATGTTTCCCTGTTTTGGATCAAAAAGTTCTCAGCCAGCTGATTCATTCAGAAGTCAAAATCCAGGGATGATGTTGGATTATAAAATGTTATCTTTACAGTATCGAGCTACTTCTCTTATTTCATCTTCTCTCCCCTTTTAGCTTTCCTACCTTCTTTAGAAATATTTATTCTGACAGACACTAAATAACAGTGATCCTACAGAAAATCTTTCTCATGCCCTCTTTATCTTTTCTTCACCTTATGAAAGTTAAGCTAGGGGAAAAAAAACTCTTCCAAACATAACAAATAAGGAGTTAGTTATCTCAGTGCTAGTTTGTAGTAGTCTACAATCCTTTGTGAAGAAGTAGAGGCAGCTGCACCGGATCAGTGCAGATAGCTTTGGAGGGTAGCTAGTGAGTTCCAGCATCATTGCGCTAGCTGATATTTCTATGCCACTTTACATTTTCAATTTGTGTTTATTTTAACTTGACTATCACAAATAACCCTGGGAAGGAAGAGCTTATTATGCCCATTTTGCAGATAAATTAACTCTCAAAGAGCTTAAATGAACATTTCCATAACATAGCCTGTGTGTGGTAGAACCAGATTTAGATCCCAGATTTTCTTTTTGTTTTTTTTTTAAAGATTTTATTTATTTATTTGACAGACAGAGATTACAAGTAGGCAGAGAGGTAGGCAGAGAGAGAGAGGAAGGGAAGCAGGCTCCCTGCTGAGCAGAGAGCCTGATGCGGGGCTAGATCCCAGGACCCTGGAATCATGACCTGAGCTGAAGGCAGAGGCTTTAACCCACTGAGCCACACAGGCACCCCAGATCCAAGATTTTCTGATTCTTAATCCATACTATGCAAATGAAACATGCTGCTGTGGAGTGCTTACGTTTGGAAAAAGAGAGAGAGAAAGATAGATAGATATAGATAGATAGATAGATAGATACATAGATAGATATCTATCTATATATATACTGAACCTACTATGGAAGACAGTGAAAGTTAAGCAAAGGCACCAACTGAATAATAGCGAATAGTCATTTAAAGAGAGTTACAGTACACAAATGGCATCTTAAAAAGCTAACTCATCCAGACTAGATTTTCAGTGCAAATATTTGAGAAATGGAGCTGAGAATCTACCGTTAAAAAATGTAGGCCTACAATGACAGGATCAAGTAGGGCAACAGCAAAGGAAATAAAAAGGGGGAAATGATGAACATTTCAAAGGCATAATCACACTGATATTATTGAAAAATGGACTTAGGTGAAATAGAGGGAAACAAACAATAACATGACTCTAAACTTTGAAGCTGAAGATGACCAAAATAATAAGAAAAAGAAAGGAGAATTAGTAGGATCCTAACCTCAAATGAAGTGAAGAATCTCACTTAGGTTATACTAAACTGAATAAGAGAGTGGGACCTATATCAACTGAAATCCTGACTGGGACATAAAAAACCAAGAAGAGCTATAACAACACATTTTGTTGTCAAACTGTAAAGCCAGACATTTTAGTACTTCTGAGGATGTCAGTGAATTACCAAAAAAAAAAAAAATCAGAGAAACAACAACAAATACCCTAGCAAATTCCTGGGTTTAGCTAGAGAGAAACATGTCATAATCAAGAGAAAGAAGAGAAGACCAAGAACTAGGAGAAAAATTAAGAATATACTATATAACAAAACCATGAGAAAAAAGTTGTAAGATTGGTCATCAGTGTCTGCAGTTTCCATGAAGAGCTGGTGCATCCTTGAGGTGTATTTCTTTCTATTGCAGAATGCATAATTGCCTCAAAATACCATATGTTTTTTACTTAGGCATTTGAAAATTTGGCTTGGAATTTTACTGATTCATAGCCTCCTTGGGAGCATCCACAGTAGGTGGGAGAGTTTGTGCATTTGATCTTGTATCTTACTAACTTACTGTGGAAAACATTCCATAATCATGGCACCCGTTAAGCTAAATGGTTGTTTATATTATACAATATGACATTTACCCAGACTAAAGTCATTATGACATGGAGGAGTTTATGTTGTATTTCTGAGTTTTTTATAAAATTTACATAATTGGTTCAATATCTGCCAAAAAAAAAAAAAACCACCAGGATACATTTAAACTTATCATTGCACACGTATAAATATCAGGCATGAAAAGAAATGTAAGCATGACCAGTATCTGAATTTTTTTCTTTTTCTTCAGTATCTGAGTCTTTAAAGGCCTCTCCCACATATCTGACTTTCTTAAACAGAAACTATTCATGATGATTCCTTGATCTTTTTCATTTACAAATGTTTGTAAAAATTTAAAAAGACAGGGCAGTAAAAAGATATATTAAGTCACAAAACAAAAGGGGGGAATATATAAATTAGTACTAGTCGTAGACAAATGAAAGACCTTTTAAATGTACATTAGAAGAGAAAGTAGACCATCTAGTAAGTGAAGGAAGAGTCTATGTCTAGCAAATAGATAAAAGAAAGATACTCGGGTAAAAAATAATGATTTAAGCTTATTAGAAAAGAGAATAAAGGGACCCCTGGAATGGCTCAGTCATTTGAGCATCAGACTCTTGATTTCAGCTCAGGTCATGATCTCAGCATCTTGAGATTGTGCCCTGCATTGGAATTGAGATATCTTTCTCCCTCTCCCTCTGCCCCTCCCCCATGCTTGTGCTCTCCCTGTCTCTGTAAATAAATAAATAAACAAATACATAAATATAAAATCTTTTTAAAAAATGAAGAGAACAAAATGGTACCTATTATAGAATACCTTCAAGTAATGAAGACTTGTACATATTATTTTTTATCAAAAGACAGTAGGGAACACTAAGAAAATGTGAACAGAAGCCAATCAGCAAATTTAAAATGACAGAAATTATAAGAACTCAGTGAATAGATAATGAACTTACCAAGTTATAGACAGACAAGTTGTTTCTAAAAATCCTGAAAATGCTAAGACATAGCAAAGATATGGGGAAATTTTGTGTGTGTGTGTGTGCATGAAAATTAGAAACTTTTCATTAATTCAATAAATATTTATTAAATATACATGTATGCAATATAAGTATAAAGATGAACAAGGTTCAGTTCGTGCTGTTATGAAAAATCTAGTCTGGTAGAAGAGACAAGAGGCATTGTCAATATAATGTGATAAATGCAAAGACAGGGTAAAAGAAAGAAATAGGAAGGCTTTTGAGCCAAAGGACAAAGGAAGTACTAAAGCTAGACCTGAAAGAACCTTGCATATTATTGAAATTATAATCCAGATGACTCACATAGAATTCAGTTGAACTAGAGCTATAAGTGAGTGTACAGATAAGCAGAAGCCAAATCTTGCCAATAGTTGCATGCCATGAAAAGATCTTGGATCTTATCCTGAAAATATAGGGTGGGAGGTGGGAGATTGATAAATATAAAGAGAGGGAAATGATAACATCTGAGTTTTAGAAAGATTTCTTGGGTTGATATATGGAAAGTAGATGGTAGGTGGACGGGGAAAAGGGGAGATGGAGAAGAGATTTCATGACCAGACATGGGATTGATTAGGACATTCCTGCAGTTCTGACAGCTCATGGCCTCAAACAAGGTAATGTCATTGGAGATAGACAAAGTATCTGAGAGAAAATTTTAAAACAGCAAAGACAACACCTGTCTTTAACTGGATGTAGCACTTGATTTCTACCGTAGTTCTCTTTATTACCTCTCTATGAATCCTGGTTTGGGCATTCAACAAAACATCATCCTCCACATTTTCTTCTCTTTCTTCTTTCTTTTTTGTGAAACAAATATTCTTTGATGTGGCTCCTTCCATTCTGGACATTGTCTTATACTGCTTCCTGTTTCTTTGAAGTCATCTCCATCACTGCCTCCCACTCTCTGATACCCTCAACTCTTACAAGAAGAATGTGACCATCCTTCTTGCTTCTATAAGTTCAGAGATTGTTTTTTCATACCACATTTATAGTAATTATTTTATGAAAGCTTGACATTCTTGAATTTCTTTCACCAGGTAGATTGGGATGCCAAAAACAGTGCCATATTCGGCTGTATATTCCCAGTAGTGCCAAAGGCAATGTAGAATGCATGATGTTTTGACATATATGTCAAATATCTACATATGGTATTTATTTGGTATATACCTACAATGTGTGTGTATATATATATATACATATATGTACTGTATATATATATATACACATACATATCTTCTTCAAAGTCTTTAAAATCTTGTGGGCAGGGCTTGTGGTTTGTTCACCCATTATACTCTGTAGAGTGTTGGGGAGCATACATTTTAATAGATTCTGTATAAATGCTTAATGAAGAAAATGGGCAGCTTTATCAAATGATTATCTGAGGTAGTATCCAGGAAATAATCTGATACTGAATTAGTTAATAGACATATCAGGGCAGTGTGAAGAACAATATCAGATATAATTTTTTCATACTTGAAGAAATCTTTTTATTTTTTTACAAGACATGCCCTGGAGACAGTGGGTTTTTCAAGGCAGGTAAAGTACAATTTATTTTTTAAAATAATATTTGAGAGTTCTCTTGTGTATTAATTTTCCTGGCTCCAGTCTACCCTTGAGGCTAGGAAAAAATCAAGAAATTGTATAAAACCAATTTTACAAAACCAAAATGATGATATATGTAAAAGGAAGCTTATGAATTCACATTTCTAGAAATTTTAGTGTAAAAAAACTTACTAATTTGCATTTATTTATGAGCTCATTATTTACAAGTAAATATACAGTAGCAAAAAGTTCAGTCAAAATAAGGAAGTCCATTGAAAAAAAGAATTTCAAATCTTCAGAAATTAGCAGCAAAAGATTATGTTACTAGATTATTTGACAAGAGAGAAGAAAAAGTATCTAGTTGTGTATGAGCTATGAAGGGCTACTTAATTCTTTTGTTACTAAAGATAGCATTTCTAAAAGGGCATTTTGTTCATCATTTTTAAGTTGGGCCAGGTGACCAGTTATTGTTTTGATAACAAAGATAAATTCAGTAATGGGATAAACATGTTATATTATTATTAAACAAGATAGGCTACAGTTTGCCAGTGGCAAGGCACACATAGACTGTATTTGAAAGACAAATAGCCCAAGATATTGATGAAATCTATAGACATGAGATTTTTTTTTCTATAAGAAATATGATTTACTGCCTAAAGATATCAAGCCTGTAGCTTTGAACGAGAGCCCACTGCCACTGTGGCTTTACCAGCTAAGCCAATTAATAGGTACAGAAAATACTGAATGTGATTAAACCGTTAGGATATGGTCCCATAATTCCCCCAGATTATCCCACAAGGCAGAATAATTTCAGTAAGATTATATACCAGCAAATTGCCTTCAAACATAGGTTTACATAGGTGTTAATGAAATAATAATAAAAAAAAAGAATGAATCTATAGCTAGATTGTAAAACAACTGCTGTTGGCCATATTAATAAATTCAGTTTCACAGACTGATAAAACGAATTCTTCTGATAAAATGAATAAAGCTGTAGGTCTTAGAAACATAACTGTACCACAGTAAAAGCAACAAAAATCTATACAAGAAAAAGAATGTGCTTGTTTTACAAAGGTGCTAAAACAAAAATTAGCATTAAAAACAATAAAGAACAGTAAATCATTTTATTAAGAGCTGCTTTTAGGTACACTATCTGTACATCTTTCAGAACTGAGGAACCATTATATTCTGGTACAATTCAAAATATTATATTTTCAGACACTTGCCATAGAGCAGAGCATTTTTATTCCCATAACAGATTATTTTAATACATTTAGTAAGTTTTGTTTATCACAAATAACACTGTATGAGCTAACTTTAAAATATAAATTATTTTAAATAATACTTCTAAAATAAGTTTTATTATATTTGTAAATAATCTCAAAGAGATGAAGTTTAAACTAAGAAATCTATTTATTAATAGTTACTAGTACATGTAAATTCAATTATTTGTATGAACTCTGATCATGGAACCTCAGTCTATTTTTAATTTGCAAGATATTCTTCATGCAACTTTGAAGTTTTATTTAAAGATTTGATAAGATTGAGTGCTTTCTCTAGTTCTTTTACTTATACAAGAACTTAAATATCACTAAATCCAAATTATGCAAATAATATGTACGTACCTAAGATCTTCAGTTATTTTCCTGTAAATTTTGTAACAACTCTTAAATTTCTTCTTATGTTATAAAATATGTTACAAAATATGTTACATACTTATTTTATTAAAATCAGCTCTGATTTCCTGCAGCTAAATTTTGTAATCTTGTGAAAAGTGGCAGCAGTTTTCTTTCTAGTGTGTATGAAACCCATGAAGTATTCCATAATTAAGAGAACTTTCATATTTTTTCAAATATCTTACACCATATAACAATTTTTCTACTTTATTATAGTGGAACCATTATATATTTTAAATAACCAATGAATCCTGGCCTTATTCATCATATTGCAGTTACATTTTAGTTGTATTTTCATTTTGTTTTTACTTTTCAAGGAATCAAGTCACAAAACCATTAAACTCAATTATATTTTTGTGTTTATCAATGTCTCTGATTTTTATCAATTCTGGTGTTGTCTTTTATTCATATATAAACATAGACTTACCTTGCCTTTTCAAGAAAACAGTTTTCTAAGACAAAAGTTACAAATAAATTAAATAAATTATTTTCAGCTGTAAAATTCAGTTATATTCAAGTACTTTTGATTTCCCTCACCCTCTTTTGATAATGAATAATGTATCATATATTTTCATCACAATATCAACAATAACTTACAAATTTTAATGATTTTAAGTATACATTTCTCCTTTCTCATATTCAGAATTCGAGCAGAGGAAAAATTAGCATATTAGTACCAAATTTCTCTAACCAGAAAATTAATTTTTTTTTAGAAAAACATTTTTGTTAGATATATCTGATAAAGGGTTAGTACCCAAAAATCTATAAAGAACTTATCAAGCTCAACACCCAAAAAACAATAATCCAGTTAAGAAATGGGCAGAAAATATGGACAGACATTTTTCCAAAGAAGACCTTCAGAAAGCTAACAGACCCATGAAAAGATACTCAACATCACTCATCATCAGGGAAATACAAATCAAAATCATAATGAGATACCACTTCACACCTGTCTGAATGGCTAAAAGAAAGAACACAAGAAACAACAGGTGTTGGCAAGGATGTGGAGAAAGGGGAACCCTCTTACACTGTTGGTGGGAATGCAAACTGGTGCAACCACTCTTGAGAACAGTATGCAGGTTCCTCAAAAGTTAAAAATAGAACTACCCTATGATCCAGCAATTGCACTACTAAGTATTTAACCAAAGGATGCAAAAATACAGATTCAGAGGAGTACACACACCCCAATGTTTGTAGCAGCATTATCAACAATAGCTAAACTATTAGAAAAACATCTTGATAGGCAAGTTGAGGTAGGGTGTGAAAGAAGATAAAACAATAAGCAAAACTCTGATAATTTGTCATTTAATTCTTGAGTGAAAGGAATAGTGAAGAATTACTCAAGGGCTGGTATGATGGAAGGCCAGAGGTCAGGTTGACAGAAAAAACTAAGGTATAATCAGGAACAAAGATATTCAATTAGTATTCTGTATTGTAATGATATAATCCACCACCACCCACCTTCTCTAAACCCCTGGTAATCTCTGCTACCATACATAAAATCTTCAGTTTTATCTTTATTGTGAAAATTAAGGAAAAGAGATAAATTCTGTAGCCAAGTTGACAAGGTAAAGCACAGGATAACACTCAGTAAGGTGAAATGACCCCCAAGTAGTATATTATAGCCAGAGAGGATAATGGGGGCATTAGCACACCAGGAATTCATAGTTTTGAGAAAGGCATGAAACTATTTATGATAAATTAAACCAATGTATACACGAAAATTGGACAGCTGGGAACAAGGAAGAATTTTGTAGGGAACCAACAATAGAAAAATTATCCTAATTGAATGTAAAAGCATGTATAAATCCATAAAGGTATAAGAATATCATGATAATCAGAAGGAAAAGAAGGATGTTAGCTGAGATTGATTTCAAGTTTGAAATTAAAGAGAACTGAGGCTCATTTAGATAAGGGAGATAGATTCTAGAGACATGTGTAGTAAGGTGATGAGTCTTGAGCTCAGGAAGACCCTTGGGCTAAAAAGAATATTTTAGGACTCATAAGGACATTACTGGTAGTTGACATTATGGGGAAGGTATTCAATTATACCATAGGAATAGGTATCAGGAACACAAGTCTAAAAATCTGCATTAACCACAAATATGTTTCAGTATTATAAATTAAATTTTCTTCATTAATGTCCTTCCATTAAAGTGGTATATATCCAAAATTTTCCTAGAATTACTAATAGAAAATTTTACTTAGCTTTAACCTTGCCTATTAAATTGATCACATTTCTAAACTCTACCAGTCAAGGTTGTAAGGGGATCCCACAAGGGAGTCACACAAATTCACATCACCCAGTTTCTTGGGGTAATTGTTTACTGTTGGAAACCAGAAGAAATTATCAAAAATGCATGAAATCAAATGATACTTTCAGCCAAAATAAAGTTGCAGGGGTCATATTTACCCTTTTACCTAAAACAGCCAAATGCCAAACAAAATATATGGAACAACAGTTTTCAATGCATTTGACAAATCAAGGATAGTGATTCAGAAAGAGATGAGACAAACAAGACAAAACCTCTAAATTGTTTCAGCTTACTACCCTGAGAGAATTTATAGACCATTATATAAGCTGATAGTGGGGGAAATAAATAGAGGGGAATTCTGTAGACGCCAAGAGTTGAGTGGATGGAGCTCAGAGTTTAAGAAGATCAAGGCAACTACAGTACACAGGAGAGAGTATTCTGCAGAGAACCCTAGAAATTTGCTGAAGATTCCTCCTTAAATAAGTAGTTGAGCAATATATGCTTATAAGAAAACTACCTTAGCCCAAGGAAAGTTAAAATAGTATCTGGTTGTTACACAAGGCATGTTCCTTCAAAACAGAACGAAAACCCTCACAATTTGTAGTCTCAGAAAAGTCTCGTCTTGATAGGGGATTAATTAACTATAGACCAACATAGCTCTGTCTCTACCTAACAGATCTTGAAAGTAATATTCAAAAGATCAGACGGGTTTCCAACTAACTTAACTGTAACTCTGAACAAATCTCAAGACTATTTATAGGAGTGTAAAAATATCAAGCACCAAAGAAGGTAAAATTCAAAATGTATGACAACCAATAAAACATCACAAGGCATACAAAAAAGCAGAAAAATACAAACCAATAATGAGAAAAATCAACCAGTTGAAACTGACATGGAACTGCCACAGAGGTTAGAATGAGCAGACAAGTACATTAACCAATTATTATAAATGTTTTCCATATGTTAATAAATTATGTAGAGGCATTGAAGGACACAAAATAGAAATATAGAAAAACTAAAGTGCCTGAGATGCAAAATACATAGGATACTATTAATGACAGATTTGCTATTTCATAAAAAAAAGATTAGTGAATGTTAATTCTAAGAAATACAAACTATCCAAAATGAAAGACAAAGAAAAATAATTTTTGAAATGAAAAGAGTTTCAGTAAGGTATGAGATGTCTTCAAACAGCCAAATATATGTAACATGTAATTCCCTAAAGGACAGGGGAAAGAGAGGAGAACAGAAAAAAATATTCAAAGAAATTATGGCTGATTTTTTTTCCAAATTTAATGGAAACTGTAAAAAAAAGTAAAAAATTTCAACAGACTACAACCTCATGAAGTATAAAAAACTACACCAACAAATATCATAATCAAACTGCACAAAACCGGTGATAAAGAGAAAATTTTAAAACCAGCCAGACACTGAAAAAACGTGTTACATACAAAGGTACAAAACGAAGGTTGACAAAAGATTGAAATCAAAAGACAGTGGAGTAATATATTTAAAGTAATTGGCTTAGGGAAGCCAAAAAGGTGAGGCACAGGATAACACAGGTGAAATGAATTTTATACACAGTTATGTCTTTTAAGAGTCCAAAGTAAATACTTTTTCAGATAGATAGAAGTTGAAAAAAATCATTACCAGCAGACTTGCACTATAAGAGATGTTAAAGGAAGTTCTTTATGCAGAGGAAAAAAGACACCAGATGAAAATCAGAAACTACTCAAAGGAACACTTCCAGAAATGGTAACTACCTGAGGGAACATATGAGATTTTTTTCATATTTTTTCAAAACATTTGTAAATGACAAGTGACTGTTTAAGCAAACAATGTATAGCAATATAGTACATAGTTTATAGATATCTGTAAGTGGAAATGTATGACTACATTAGCATGAAAACCAAGAGAGAAGAAACATATTAATCTATGAATTTATATTACATGTGAAGTAACTCACTTGAAGACATATTCAACATTGTCTTAGAGGTTCTAGCCAAAGTAATAATGAAAGAAAAAAGAGATACAGATTGGAAAAGAAGTAAAATGGTCTTCATTGGCACAAAACATTATCATCTGTTTAGAAAATCCAATTAAATCAACAAAGATGTTAAAAAATAAACTTAGCAAGTTTGCATAATACAAAGCTAGTATAAGAAATATTTCTATATACTAGCAATTATTGTATATTGAAGTTAAGGAAAAAAATGCCCATACAATATCATAAAAATATGAAATAAGTTAGTGCAAAACCTGTATCGGGTAAACTACAAAACATTGCTTAAAGAAATTAAGGAAGTCCAATAAAGAAAATGATGTGCCTTGTTTTTGGATCAGAAGATTCAATATTGTTAAGATATCATTTTTACCCAATTGATTTAAAGATTCCACACAATGCCAATCATTTGAAAGCAATTAACAAGCATATTTTATAATCCACAAAAAAATGCAAAGGAAATAGACAGCTAAAACAACTTTGTAAAGGAAGAATACAATTAAAGATTTTATAATATCTGAGGTCAAGATTCATTGCAAAGATATAGTAATCGAAATAAGGTGGCATTGGATCAAACATATATCAATAAATCAATGGAACTGAACAAGGAGTATAGAAATAGACCCACATTTACTGGCAACTTTTTTTTTTTTTACAAAGTTACTAAGACAATTCAACATAGTATGTATATTCAGATAAATGAAATTTGACCTTTACCTTGGACCATATGCAGAAATTAATGCAAATGTATCATAAATCTAAATGTAGAATCTCAAATCGCAAAACTTCTAGAAGAAAGCATAGGAAGGAAATCTTTGAGACATTGGAATGGACAAATATTTCTTAGACACAACACCAAATGCACAAGAAAAAAAAGATAGATTGGACTTCTTTAAAATGTAAAACTTCTGCTCTTCTAAAGACAGTATTAAGAAAATCAAAATGCAAGCCACATACAAGAAGAAAATGTTTGTAAAGTATGTATTTAATAAATTGTACCCACAATACACATTGAAAAAATCTCCAAACTCTGTGTTAGATAAATAAATATCCCAACAAAAAATTAGAATAATATTTGAAAGCACAATGTACCTAAAAAGATATGCAAATGGTAAATAAGCAGATGAAAAGGTGTTAGATAGCATCAGTTATTTATGAAAGGCGAAGCCACAACAAGATGGCTACTGTTTTCAAGTTGATCATGGTATATGCTGATGGGGGTTGTGAGAAACTAGAATTCTCATACTGCTGGTGGAAATGTAAAATGGTTCAACCACTTTAGAAAATATTTTGTCAATCTTTTAAAGAATTAAACATATGACTACCATAGCATCTGGCTGTTATATGCCTAGGTATTTACCCAGACCTAGCAATACCTGATCATGTCTACCTTATTATTATGATACCGGTTTATGTAGCTCTATACAGACCTTTTTCTTTCTGACTCCACTAGGTTACACTCAAAGAAGAATAACATTTTTCATATGTTACTCCACCTGGTTATTTCAACTATTTACTCCCTTTGAGAGGATGACAACCTAGAGGGCATCAGTCTCCTTACCTCCTCATGTTGTCTTTTTCTTGGTCCAGATCATGGGCTTTTCATGTACTCTTCACCTCTAAGGACTTACCCTAAACAATATCCTCCTCCTTTTCCTTCCCATGGACACATTATAATAGGCAGTTTTAAGAAAGACACTAGTGATCAAAAAACCAAGATTCAAAAATCTGTTATATTTGTTAGTAACAATCATAACTCAATTCAACAAGTATGTACTACCTATAACAGGCCAAGCAGTGGGCCAGGTTCTAAGATGTAAAGATGAACAGATAAAATTTATACCCTCAAAGAGCATGTAGTCCATAAATAATTTAAGGATTAGTATACAGAAACATTTCTGGAAAAGAGCAAATTGGTAGATTCTCCAGACAGAAAATCAATAAGGAAACATTGGACTTAAAATATGCATTACACCAGATGGACCTGACAAACATAGATAGAACATTCCATCCAATGACAGCAGAATAAACATTCTTCTCAAGTGCACAAAAGGAATATTCTACAGAATATGTTATATATGAGGCCACAGAAAAGTCTAAAAAAATTTAAGATCAAAATCATAGCAAGCATTTTTTCCAACCGCATGATATGAAACCAGAAATCAACTATAAAAGGAAAACTAAATTATTCCTAAATATATAGAAATTAAATAACATCCCTAAACAATCAATGGGTTGAAGAGGAAATTGGAAAGGATATCAGATAAAATACCTTGAGACAGATGAAAAGAAAAACACACATACCAAAACTAATGGGAGAAACAAAAGCAGTTCTAAGAAGGAAGTTTATAGCAATAAATGCCTACAGTAAGAAAAAAGAAAGATCTTGAATGTAACTTTATGCCTTAAGGAACTAGGAAGAGAATAAACCAAGTCTAATGTTAGTAGAAATAAACAAAGATAAGAGAAGAAATAAATGAAATGGAGACTAGAAAGACAATAGAAAAGATGAATGAAACTAAGCTATTTTATTTTGAAAATATAAACAAGACAGCTCTTTTGCTAGGCTTACCAAGAAAAAAAAAGAGAGGATGCAAAATTAAAAAATGAAAAAGGATATATTACAACAAACACCGCAGATATACAAAGGATCATAGAAATCTACTATGAATGATTATATGCCAATAAATTCGGTAACCCACAAAAAATGGATAAATTCTAGAAACACAACTCACCAAAACTGATCATAAAAAAATAGAAAATTACTGACCAATTACTAGTAAGGAGAATGAAGCAGTAATAAAAAGTCTCCCAACAAAGAGAAATCCAGGACCAGATGACTTTAGGTGACTCCCACCAAACATTTAAAGAAAGGTTTGTAACAATCCTTCTCAAACTCTTACAAAAAATTGAAGTGGAAATGGTGCTTCCAAACTTAAGGTCCGAGGCCACCATTACCCTGATACCAAAGCCAGGTATGGACAGAACAAGAAAAAAAAAAAAACGCAGGTCAATACCAGTGATGAACGTAGATACAAAATTCTCAACAAAATGTTAGTAAACTGAATTCAACACTGCATTAAAAAGGATCATCCACCATAATCAAGTGGGATTTATTCCTGAGATGTAAGCATGGTTCAAAACACACTAATCCACAAACATAATGTACCACGTTAACAAAAAGAAAGATAAAAATCATATTGTTGTCTCAATAGGTGCAGAAAAAGCATAAGACAAAATTCAATACCCTTTTATGATTTAAAAAAAAAACACTCAACAAGTTAGGTATAGATCAAATGTACTTTAATACAATAAAGGGCATATATTTCAAGCTCACAGCCAATGTCATACTCAATAGTGAAAAGCTGAAAACTTTTCCCTTACCATCAGGAACAAGATAATGATGCCCATTCTCACTACTTTTATTCAACATAGTGCTGGAAGATCTAAAGAGATAAAAGGCATCAAAATCAGAAAGGAAGAAGTAATACTTTCTATGTTTGCAGATGATATGATCTTATATATAGAAACTCCTAAAGAATCCACCAAAAAAAAATTCTTGAGACCTAAAACAAATTAAGTAAAGTTGCAGGATACAGAATCAATACACAAAAACCAGTTGTGTTTCTATACACTAACAATGAACTATCAAAAAGAGAAAATAAGAAAATCCTATTTATAATAATAGCACCAAAAAGAATAAAATACTTAGAAATAAATTTTCCAAGGACCAGAGATCTGTATACTGAGAATTACAAACATTGATGAAAGAAATTAAAGAAGACACAAGAAAGATATTTCATGTTCATTGATTTGAAGAGTTACTCTTGTTTAATTACCCATACTACCCAAAATGATCTAATGCAGTGATCTAATTTTTGTAAAAATTCCAATTTCACTTTTCACAGAAATAGAAAAAAAGTATCCTAAAATGCAAATAGAACTACAAAAGGCCACGAACAGCCAAAGCAACCTATAAAAGGAGAATAAAACTAGAACCAGCATATTTCTGATTTCAAACTATGTTACAAAAATATCAAAAGAGTATGGTATAAAAACAGACCCATAGATCAATGGAACAGAATTAAGAGCCCAGAGATACACTCATGTATATATGGTTAATTAAATTTTGACAAAAGAACCAAGAATATACAATGGGAAAAGATAATTTCTTCAGTAGTGTTGGAAAACCACATGTGAAAGAATGAAGCTGGACTCCTATCTTACATCACACACACACAAAAAGGAAAATCTCCAAATGGAACAACACTTGAATGTAAGACTAGAAACCATAAAATTCCTAGAAGAAAACACAAGGGATGAGCTCCTTAACATTAGTCATAGCAATAATTTTTTTTAAATTTTACCTCAAAAGCAAAAACAAGCAAATGGGACTACACCAAATTAAAAAGCTTCTGCCCAGAAAAGGAAACCATCAACAAAATTAAAAGGCAGACTATAGGATGGGAGAAAATATTTGCAAACCACACATATCCAATAAGGAGTTAATATCCAAAATACACAAAGCACTTGTATTGACCCAATCGCAAGAAACAAGCAAATAACCCAATTAAAAAATGGCCAAAGGACCCGAATAGATATTTTTCCAATACAGTTATCCAACAGGTACATGAAAATGTGCTCAATATCACTAATTATTAGGGAAAAGCAAATCAAAATCACAATATATCACTTCACACCTCTTAGGATATCAATCATCAAAGATAAGAGATAAATGCTGAGGACGGTGTAGAGAAGAGAATCCTTATACAGTGTTGATGAGAATGTAAGCTGGCACAGCCATTACGGAAAACAGTATGGAGGTTCCTCAAGAATTTAAAAGTAGAACTCCTATATGACCCACCAATCCTACTTCTGGGTTTATATCCAAAGGAAATGAAATAATTATTTCACAGAGATATCTGTATTCCCATGTTCATCATAGGTTTATTCACGATTGCCAAAGTATGCAAACGACCTAAGTGTTCACTAACAGATGAATAGATAAAGAAAATGCAGTACACATATGGAATGGAATATTATTCATTCTTCAAAAAGAGGGAAATCCTGCCATTTGTAACAACAAAGGAAAGCATTGTGCTGAGTGAAATAAGCCAGACAGAGAAAGAAAAATACTGCATGGTATCATCTATATGTAGAATCAAAGACAAAATTTAAAAATGGAGATCATAGTGCTTGCCAGTGGCTGCAGGTATGGTTGGGGGAAATGGGAGAAGTTCATAAAAGGGCACAGGCTTTCAGCTATAAGATGAATAAGGTCTGAGGATTTAATGCAAAACATAGTGACTATATTTGATAACATTGCATTGCATAACTGAAATTTGCTAGAAAGTAGAATATAAGTGTTTTTAACCCCCCCCAAAAGGATAAATTTGTAAGGTAATGTTTGTATTAATTCTATTGTGGGAATCCTTTCACAATATATACATATATGAAATCATTACATTGTAATACTTAATTATACATATGACAGTATTGTCGATTACACCTCAGTAAAGCTGAAACAAAGCAAATTCAGCATCTATTGTATTTTCTATATAAATGCATCATCCATTCATAGTCTTCATATTTTTAGTCCTAATATCTTGAATTAATATTTTTCAAATAGTGTTTTCCCTCAGTATTCATTGGAAAGCAATTACAGTGAAGAGAATTTCAAAAAAAGATGGTGTATGTAAAAGGATATCTTATTTTAGTCTTGCTGAAATAGCAAATTCCAAATTCACAAAGGATTTTTTTTGGGGGGTGGGGGCTTTAGGGCTAATTCTAGAGACTGTAACTCATTTGGAGCCAAACCTATCCCCCTGCAAGGTTAGCACATCAGTGTCATGCTCGCTTTCCACAGGATTCTTTGAGAGCTCTGATAAGGAAGTCACTCAGAGCACAAAAGGATCACTGGCAATAGATTACCTGAGATTTCTAACGGTGTAAACAACAAGGTGGTGCACAATATCAGGATATTTTGTTGATACTCTAATCATCAAGTCTAACATAACGAGAGAGAGTTCATAATGGTACAGAACGAAGCTACTTTTATGCACAAGAGATAGTTTTCCTAAAGCTTTTTAAATAAAACAAGAGCAAGATAATTTAAGCTTAGTCTGTATAAAAGAATAACAAAACCAAGGGAATATTTAGAGCTCATTTAAAATCAAACCCAACTAAACTAACATCTAGGAAACCTAAGCATTTTTGCCCTTAACATCCCACACTGTATGATGTCAAGTCAAAAATGTAGAATAACCAGTTATGTCTCTGCACCACCATGGTAAAAACAATAGACAGATGTATCAAAACTACAGGATCGGCTACACAGAAATCTAAGTTTGTAAAAATTCTAAAATTCATGATCCTTCGCATTTAGGTCATTTCCTGGCAAACAGTCATTTGGTTGGGCTTCTGAAATGCTTCATGATTTTATGCCGCATGGATTCCAAATCATGTTTTTACTGAAGCAGAAGTTCATATTCAGCTGAAATACATTGGTTTAAAAATTATTGAAATTCAAATACAATGTAAAGGAAACTGTAAGTATTCTTATGAAACAAAATTAAAATACAGTGCTAAATTGGTTCACAATAAGCCTGTTTTCCAAGTCAAACTTTATCTAGTCAGCAATCTAAAATTAATTAGACTAATTGCCAAAGTTTCAAACTTTGGGACTTTGCTCATATTCACAAATGGTATACATCAGAAAACTCATGAAATTTTTAAGTAACATGACCATTAAACATTTTATACATTATAAGCAAACCATTTACCAATCACTGTGAGGTCTCATTAGTGCTAACAGCTTTGGAATCATCTCTAGAACCCTCAGCATACCCTTTGGAGCATATACGGCAATCCCAAGTCTCTTTCATTTGTGTAGATTAGATTTTTAGAACAATCAAAACAAATTCAGAGTCCAGAACGATGAATGAAATGAATGATTAACTGTACTGTTCAAGACCTTCGGTAATACAGGTCGAATTTATCCTTTTAGTTTTATCTAGTACCCCAGAAACACGGGTTTGTTTATTCAGTGGTCCCTGAGTAGATCCTATGTTTTTCTGTCTCCTGGTTCATCTTTCTAGGTCTAGTCTACAAGGCATCTCATTTGTGAGCTATCACTGAATCCATAACTAGAAGTAGCATTTCCCTCCTGACAACCACGGCTCATCTGTGGCCATATCACATTACATGTCGTGATAAACTGTTACGTCCACATTCCTTGAGGCCAAACTGTATTTTGGCTCCAACTTCAGAGATCAGAGGGGCAGTGAGAAGAGCGTGGTAGTGTACTACTTTTCCACTTCTGACCACAGTATCTGCCATGGTACCAAAAGGAAATGCCTTAAACATAAATGAAAATGAGAGTTTGTTCAGTGAATAAATGAAAGAGAAAGGTAATTTACACTGTCCATGGAAAGGTTGAAATTTAAGCAACAAGTTTCAATTTAACTTATTTATTTTCTTCCCACCAAGACAGTTTCTCCACAGTACATCCTTTGGGATTTTAAGAGGTGCTACCAGGTGAAAGATAAGTGGACAATACATTTCTGAAATGCTGGATATTAAAACACTAAGCCAGTTTTCTTCTTTTTTTTTAATGTCAGCATATCTGAGACTATTTAATACGCTATTGTGCTTGATAACTCTTGGAAGAGTGGGGTAGAATATTCAAGGGTTACCAGATTTTTGACCACAGAACATTTTGGTTTTTGGCAGAAGAAACATTGTCCTCTGAGAAGGAAAGCACACAGGATTAAATTTATGCTAATTAAATTAGCAATAAATATGGGAACAGAAAAAAAAGTGAAGGAGGATCCAATTTTATTTACAGGAATAATTTGGGGAGAGGTTACTTCCCATGCTGAATTCTAGGTAGGCAAGCCTTTGTTTCCTGAAAAGAAAAACAGGGCCTACTATTACCCACAGTTTTGTTTGTTTGTTTGTAAGAAGTCTAGCAAGATCACAGAACTTGATCATTCATCTTTTTATTTTACTAATGGCTAGAAGACCCTTGAAAAATTTTCCTCCCTCAGAATATATTGGTTTAGGGTTAGTCATCCTCTTTTTAAATTACTGTGTTAAACGCAAAATTAAAGTATCACTTTCTCTTTATCATTTGATGTGTTGCCAAAGATAGAACTGTTTTCCTGGTAAATATAAATTACATTACACCACATTTTCTGAAAGGCTGCCTAGTTATCCACCTAATAAGGTTTCTGGTTCTTCCCAGTCTCCTGTCTTCCAGCATAAAGGCCTGTAGCTGCTTTGGTCTCTCTGAATTTCTAACTTACTTTTTGGGAAATCTGATAATATTTGAAATACCAGTTAAAATCTAGCAATATAATGTTTCTTATGAATGCTCCCCCGCCAAAAATCTAATAACATTGCATAAAAAAAGACAAAGTAACAATTTTCTTTCTTCAAAACCACTCAGCTATGCAATCTTTAGTTCTTTTAGACCTTCAGAAGGTATGATCAGTATGCATAGGAAAAGTCATGTCTCTTACTTCACTTTGCAAGAGTGCACTGCAGAGCATTAATAGCTGCATTGCCTTGTTAATAAACTTCAGTCAAAATGCTTTGGGAGATAATTTGATTAAAAAAAAGAATAAAAAACACCGAAGCTGAAATATTGCTTTTATAAGCTGCAAGATCAATTCACCATGTGCTTTTTTAATCAACTGAAATATATACATTTAAACAGAAAACACAGATGACTTAGCATCCCCCCATATCATGTCAGTGAGCGTGACTAGTTCCTTGTAATTTTTTTTTTTTCTAATACTCTCTTGTGCTCTGACTTATGAGGGAAAAACTTTCCATGAAAAATGTGTGCTACTTTTCCACTTTTGGCCTTGTATGTGCTTCTTCTCTGCCTTAATTACAATATAAATCAACTGCAAAAAAAGATTTACAGTGATTACACCTCACTTAGAGAGCTGTGAAGATTGATCTGGAAGGGGTATGTTTGTCAAGCTCTGCGTCTGCTTCTCATCTTAGCTAGTTCTAAAGGGAATCCCAGGACAACATATTCAAAAAGAAGTAAATGTGGGAGGGAAAATCTCTGGCATATCATTCTGTTCTTTGTGTTCTCACTGAATATGCCAACAACTTACTCTTAGAAAACTCCAGGACTTTTCAAACCGTGTGAACTTCAAACCCAGGTATTTACTACATTAGGAGAAAATATCACCATAGCTACCGAACTGATCCCTGAGTATCCCCCATTTTCTCTGCACCCAGCTGGGTGAAATAGAAATTGAAACACGAAACTTCCTGTTTCAAATGAATTAATTTTTTCTTTTAAGATTTTGTTTATTTATTTTAGAGAGAGAAAGGAAGCACTTGCAGGCTTGAGCATGCAAGTGTGGGTAGGGCAGAGGAAGAGGGAGAATCCTAAGCAGACTCCACATTGACAGTGGAGCCTAACTTGGGGCTCGATCTCAGGACCCTGAGAGCATGACCTCAGCCAAAATCAAGAGTCCCGCACTCAACTGACTGAGCCACCTAGGCACCCCTCATATGGATTAACTCTTATCACCACCAGTAAAAATTTATTAAGGACATATATTCAGGTCACTGTACTAGTTTCTTGGAGAGAAGTTAATCAGTCCTTACTTTTAGGAAGTTTGTCTTTTTTCTAGGGTAAATTCATTATCAATGTGATCACACCAGGCAGAACAAAAACATACAATTAAGAAACTAAGCTGACACAATATAATGCATCCTTACATTGTAGCAAGTCTCATAGCTTGACATAACTTTCTGTACCTCTACATGTACATGTACATGTAGATCTACCTGTACATCTGTCCTGCCCACCACATTGCTGTTCAAGGCAGGCTGGTGAGACTCTAGTCGGAAGGATCAAGGAGATGAAATAGCATGCCTTTAGATTTATTTGTGTTGGATTTCTTTGAAAGCCAACTTGACTGCTTCATTTAAAAAGTGACCTCAGTGATTCCTTCTTGATGAAATGTAATAAAGCCTCTAATAAATTATTTTTTAAAAGATTTTATTTATTTATTTGACAGAGAGAGATCACAAGTAGGCAGAGAGGCAGGCAGAGAGAGAGGAAGAAGCAGGCTCCCTGCTGAGCAGGGAGCCCAATGCAGGGCTCAATCCCAAGACCCTGGGATCATGACCTGAGCTGAAGACAAAGGCTTTAACCCACTGAGCCACCCAGGTGCCCACCTCTAATAAATTATTAGGAGAGCTATTTACTAATTTGCCACTATATCCCCTTTAAAAATGGGCTTATCTTTCCAAACAATACTCCTGAAAAATCATGTTTTCCTGTTCAACAGTTACCTACTTTTATTGTTTCCCTACAGTGAAAAGGCTCTTATTGAAGAACCAAGTGCCAAAGGTTTTCACTCTCAGTTCATGTGAGGACTCAGAAAGGAGTGTAATCATACTTTAAAAATAAAGTATATTCTCAAATCTAGAAATTAGCTAGTAATTGAAATTATCATCACAGTATTTTAACTGATGACCACTGAACTCTTTTCTGGCAAACGGCTCATAGAGCATTAATTGCATGTCACATTACAGATCTGCAGAGTTAAGTTCTGTCTTGTCCTTGGGACTGTGAGTTCTAAAGCAACTTTTTAAGTGTCTTTTAGGGTACAAAAGAAATCATTAAACTGAAAAAGTTCTATTTGATCTGAGAGAGATGTACTTCATTGTCCCGTCAAATATCATTCCCTGTTCCTCTAACCCATATTATCATCTACCACTTTAGATGGTGCTAAGAAGTTCCACTGCCTTCTACTACTACCCACAGCATCCAAGTAACTAAGGACACTCCAGAAACCATTTTCTACATAAAGCAAATTCAAAGGGTTTTAGAAAAGAAGTTTATTCTGACTTCATTCTGATCAATGTTTAAGTGGGGATAACCTGGATTTTTTTTTACAATCCTATTTACATTTTAATGGATTATTTAAAATAGCTCATCATAGCAACTCTTACTAATATACAAATAAGATCCTAATTTAAGAAGAAAAAAAATCCTTCCCTCTAATATCAATCAACAAATAATATTACTAGATATAATATCTGCATTATGAAGTTTGCAAGATGTAAAAGAAAAGATAAAAATGAAACTTTGAAAATGTGACCATATACAAAACTTTATACACTCACAGAAATATAAATCTTATTTTAAATTTTACCTCAAAATTGGCCCTCTTCTTAATAATTGATATGGGGTTGGTTTAACATTGGATTTGATCTTCATCATGGAAGAATTTTTATTTCCCTAATCAATACTGAAAACACAATATGAAAGAAACATTTACCATCTTAAGCAAATGGGCTATTTGAGCACCTTAGAAACACTCCTACACATCAGGAATGTAATTATATGCTAATTTAAGATTAACAGAATGCAGACTGGCATTTTATTATGCAAATCACATATCAATTGTAATTAGCTATTTATTAAAGCAAGACTTAGACTAGTTAGATCGATCATACAAAATTAAGATTTAGATTCATTGTTTCTCCATTTGGCTATCTATTGAATTACAATACAATATCTGTTTCCATATACAGACCCACACATCTCAGGTATACAGGAGCTGAAGTTTGATTACCGACAAGTGTCTGAAGTAGGAAAGCATGGATAGTAAACACATTCACCATGCTTTTATTTGCCCCTCGACTCATGCGAGTTATCAATGCTGGTTACAAAATGAAATTATGTACAAATTTTTCCTATGTCCTGTCTTTTACTTCAAAGATCAAGTTTCAGCCACCATCATCATTCCCTGGTGCTCTCTCCATAATCAAGACAGATTTTTACTAATTGTAAAACATGACCATGTTTCACGATAAAAAAGACAGCTATATTTTAGCCCATTGACTGCTTCAATATTCTGTATATCTGTGATAGTCTCATTTCTAACAAGTGTTTCTGTCACCTTTCACTGTTCTCATAGGACATTTTTATCATACAATTTGACCGAATCCAGCCATGAGGTCCTTTAAGAGTAGGATATTTTTTAGGCTTTATTCAGATAAATATTCAATATTTCATCCTTATCTCTTACTTAAAATCTCTGTTCTTTTCTTAGTTCTGTTCCTCTTCTTAGAGAAAAATATTTTGTAAATGTCTTTTTGGAAATAAGTATAAAATCCTTTGTGTTATCAAGATATAAATATCACACTATATCTTACTATATATTTAAGGTAGAATAATCAGTTCAAATTCACTTAGTTTTCATAAGAATGTTTTATACCTGCTTAAGTATAACCTTTGTGTCTGTATTTAGAAAGTGTGTTCATGATGGCATTGA